>NC_059504.1:22050000-26850000 GCF_914767665.1 Harmonia axyridis | reverse complement strand
CCCTCTTGAAAATTGATGGAAACGTACCCTCTTGTATGCACTTGTTTATAACACACGTGAGAGGTGGGGTTATGAAATCTATCAGGCGTTTCAGAATTTCAGATGTAATTCCATCTCCTCCAGGGGCTTTTCCGCACTTCAATGTTCTGATAACACTCTTTACTTCTTCATCATGAGTTTCAACAAGACCAAATGAGTTAATAAGCCTGCTTTGATAGTTAACTTTAGTCGTCGGTTCCCTAATATTAGCGGCAAGTTTTTTACCAATCTCGGAGAAGTATTTCGCAAAACAGTCAGCAATATCTTTTTTGTCTGTTAGTTTCTTATCTTCAGTCTTGAGAAACTTGATGTCCGAATTCTGTTTGCTGTTGCCACTCATCTCTCTGACAGTTTTCCATAAGTTTTTTGTATTTTCCTTGTTTTTGTTTATCTGACTTCTCATATAATTGTTCTTTGTTTTCTTTATTAGATCATTTAAGGAGTTTCTGTATTTCTTGAAAGTAATTTTTAAATCTTCATCTTGAGGATTTCTCAACATTTCCCTGTGTAGTGAGTTTCTAGTCATAATAGACTTCATAAGACCATTCGTCATCCAGTCTTTCCGCTTTTTTTCGGTGCTCCTTATTCTTATATTTTTCGTGCAGTATCTTATCAGATCGGACAGTCTACTCATCAGTATTTTAGACATTTCTTCCGCGTTTTCTCCGTCGTAAACATTCTCCCATTTTTCTTTCCTTACTTCCTTCTCGAGTTGTTCATAATTTATAATTTTTCTATAATTCTCAATTTTTTCTTCGCTAATTTTGGTTTTCCCAGGACTGGAGAATCGCACGAGAACTGGGTTATGATCAGTCACATTGATTCGCCAAGCGACAGGAGTAAACTGTTCCAAACATTTGCTTCTAATAAAAATGTGGTCAAGACAACTCAATGTATTACCCTGTTTTCTAGTATAGGTGTTTATAGCCGATACATAGCCCCTCTCATAAAGAATATTCTGATATTCATTCGAAATATCGTTTTCCCGATCAAGAAGATTGATATTTATGTCACCAACAAAAAATGAGACTTCACAATTGGTTCTACATTGGTCTAGAAAACTTCCGAGGCCATCCAGAAATTCCGTCTCGGGCTGTGATGGAGAACGGTATAGACATATCACCTGTATTACTTTATCATCACACAGTGTAATTTTCAGTTTTAAAGCCTTAATATTATTTAATTTTACAATTTCAGACTGCCATGTGTATGTACTTTTGATAAAAACTAAAACTCCATCATTTTTATTTATATCACCCTCATTGTATATACTAGTGTATCCAGAAAGTTGATAAATATCCTTGTTTTCTATTTTGAATGTTTCAGTTAAAACGATGCAGTCAAGTTCCACTTCTAGTTGATCAACAATAATGCTAAGTTCATCAAAGTTTTTAGACACACTTCGTATATTATTATGAAATAAAGCAAAATTTGTACAGTCAGCCTCTTTCCTAAGAAGATGTACACAGCTCTCCTGGGTTTCTGCGATATTTGTCAACATTTTAGTTGGTTCCATGTCGCGTACATATGCGTCCACATAAACTCCCAAAAATTTAGTGGTTTGTGATATTTCTACTGCGGTATTGCTGAACATTATTGTTTTCGGGAAAATTTCTTTAGATCTATTAGTCCTGAACATGACGCATTCAGTTTTATCAACATTTATATGGAGCCCGTTCTGATTACACAAAATATTTATTAGATCAAAGGCTGTTTTCGTCTGTTCGATGTAAGTTTTGAGGTCTTTATTTTTAATGAGTGCATTTGCATCGTCAACAAATAAAAGTATATTGATAATTGATTCTATTAAAGTAGATGATATAGATGAAAGCAGATCATTGATATAAAGAAGAAAAAGAAGGGGTCACAAAACAGTCCCTAGTACACCTACATTAACCACTTCTTCTTTGGACATGTGAACCTTGTCGCCTGTGCCAACAGAAACTCTTTGCGTTCTATTAATTAGGTAACTACGCAGCAGATCAAGTTGGTTGTCACGAACACCATAAAATTACAATTTATTCAGAAGTCTCTGGTAATCTACACAATCAAAAGCCTTAGAGGGATCTATAAAAAGTCCGATGGGCATCTCACCTTGTTCAATTGCCTCAAACATACCCGATGTTAATTCATAGAGAGCCGTGGTGGTGCCATTACCGCGCAAGTAACCATGTTGATTTTTCGAAAATATACCGAATTCATGAAAGAAGTTCAATAACCGGTTCACTAAGATTTTTTCGAAAATTTTTGAAAATGCATCGTCAACAAGCTGATAGGAAGATAGTTGTAGATATCATTTGAATCTCCTTTTTTATAAAGAGGTTTGATTACAGCAGATTTAAGGGCCGATGGAAATAAACCCTCCGTAAAAGCTCGATTGATAATATGTGATGGAGGTGTGGCAATTATATCAATCGAGTTTTTGATAACAGTTATAGGTATATCATCATAGCCACAAGCTGTTTTACTCTTCATTTTATTGGCCACACTAATTACCTCACTTTCATTTACGGGAAAATAATAAAAGGATTTATTATTGCGTTATTTACCATATGTACCATCTGATATATTGTTCGAATTATGTGAATATTCCGAATACCCGCTGGCGAAAAAGAGATTAAAGTTATTCGCAAGGACCTCTGGGTTGCCAACATGTTGCAGGACATCTCTTTTGGTCACATCTTGACCAGTTAGCCTACGTAGTATACTCCAAGATGTTTTACACTTATTTTTACTCTCCCAAATCAGTTTTCTGAAAAATAGTCCTGGTTCATTTTCTGCTTTTTATAATGAATATCATAATAAACAAATAAAATAACAAATAAACTCAAAAACTATTAACCAAGGTTAGTATTTAGCACCAAAATGGAAGTATTATTGCAATAACTGAAAATATATGATTGAAAAACAAAACAGTATGTCATTTTGTCCGCATTTCCCCTAAAAGATTCCAATATACAGGGTGGCCACTTTTTCAATGGGATTGTATTGGTAACTTTTAAACCATAAGAGTTAGAAGGTCGGTCAAATGGAGAAAAAGTTGCATGCATAGAAGCATTATCAAGCAGTTCAAACAAATCGAGATTATCAGGGCCGGTTTTCGAGATATCATAAGAAAAGTAAATTATGTCATTTTGATTTTTCTTTTTTTCCCACTTCATTTCAAATATCATCAAAAAATGTCACCGGAATTTTTTATTTGACAGTAAATTATCCTCAATTTGACGTAATCAGATTTTGTATCCAACGTTTCGTACTCTCTGGACCACCCTCAACCTCATTTTTTTCAATACGGACCTGCATATTTTATGACATTTTTCGAAATAACTTTTAACGCTGAATTCAACGATATATCATACAATGTCATTCAAAGTAGATTTTCAGGTGATTTTGACCCTTATCCAATTTTCTTCGGGTCGGATCTGTATTACCTTCATTTAGTTTAATTAACAACATGCAATATGCAATAAATTTCGATAAGAAAATCAACTTACCCATCTTGAACTAAATGGAACATATTAGAATCAAAGCAAGAAACCAGTATACTGGTTTCTTGGTTCTTCTTTTATAATAATCATTCAAATATTTCAATTCATAATAATTAAACGAAAGTATCATTTAATGAAAGGAAAATCAAATGATTATTCGAAAGTAAATGAAAATGAATGAAGTAAGTGTTCGAAATGTCCACCATTTTGTAAAATGCACTTTACGGTTCTGGAACCCATACTTCTTATACATTTGCTTGTTTGGTCTCCTTGAATACCTTCCAAAACATTCTCAATTTTCTCGCGAGGTATCACTATTGTTGTATTTGTCATTTGTTCCGTTGAAACAATTTACAGAATCGAAATTTATTTTGAGAGCATTACGATATAATTTTTGCAAGGCTTGGTATTCAAATTTAAAATCATTGTATTCGCGTCTCTTGACTATTTTATTAAGAGCAGTTTTTGAAAAATTCCATTGACTGGCCTCAGTTCTCGATTTTATTTCTGGGTTCAATTGAATTAGGGTCAGAACATTGATATCGTTAATATACTTGTTTTTTCTTACATACACACCTTTAATTTTGGATGAGGGTCAAAATCTCCTGAAAATCAACTTTGAATGACATTGTATGATATATCGTTGAATTCAGCGTTAAAAGTTATTTCGAAAAATGTCATAAAATATGCAGGTCCGTATTGAAAAAAATAAGGTTGAAGGTGGCCCAGAGAGTACGAAACGTTGGATACGAAATCTGATTACGTCAAATTGAGAATAATTTACTGTCGAATAAAAAATTCCTGTAACATTTTTTTATAATATTTGAAATAAAGTGGGAAAAAAAGAAAACTCAAAATGACATAATTTACTTTTCTTATGATATCTCGTTAACCGGCCCTGATAATCTCGATTTGTTTGAACTGCTTGATAATGCTTCTATACATGCAACTTTTCCTCCATTTGACCGACCTCCTAACTCTTATGGTTTAAAAGTTACCAATACAATCCCATTGAAAAAGTGGCCACCCTGTATACTAGTGGAATAAATTAAAGGATCAAAATAAAATTCGAAATTTTCATGAATCACGCTGTATTTTTCAAATTAACAGGCAGTGTTATAATATATGTTGTTCAGTTAGCGTTTGTCATGATGTGACGTTAATTGAATCCCATATATTATACATACAGTCTTTTTCTCAATAAGGACATTGACGAAATTGCGTTGGTATCAGAAACTAGATATGAAATTAAAAATAAAATGACGTTATTACCCATTTTGGAAAATGTAATCCGTGAGTGATTTGTTCCATAGCAAAAATGAGTTTAGTTTTTGGCGAAAATTTCTATCAATTTATTCCAATTCATATTTCATATTTCGAACTTCGAAATATAGCCCTTCCATTTCCACACATTGAGTTTGTTTGATCCAAGAATCTCTGATTTTGCTGTATTCGCAGGAAGATTGGATCAGTTCTTCCTGGCAAACAATATCAAGAAGAAGAACGGACTGTTCTCTTGCATACTTTGAATGAAGAATGTTATGTGCTACTAAAGAATTAATGTATACCAAAAGCACCCAAAGAGAAAAGTTTTGCAGAATTGAATTAGCTATATAACTTTCATATTTTTCTGTAGTTAAATCAGTTTTTGCCGAATATCTAAAGTTACATAATGCCAGAAAAGAAAGTGCCTAATGAAAAGGTTTCCAACTGGGCTGCTAGGGTTAAAAGTTTGGCGTTTAACTGCAAGTTCAGTCCGGCAATGTTAGATGCAGTCATGAGAGACATTTTCGTGATTGAAATGGGAGAAAATGAAATAATGGATAAGTTATCCAAAGAATATGCCAGTAAAGATAGTTTATCAACAAGCTACTTTTCTAAAAAGCCTGGATCACCTGCATTTTCCACTAGGCTTTAGCTAACCAATCATGTTACACTCTGTATGTGGCCTATTCGCAGACCTGTACGCAGATTGAAACATGTTGTCATTGAAATATTCTGCTTGAATTATTCTTTTGTTCTGATGATACTAACGAAAAGAAAAAAGCTTGTTCAGGATGTTTTTTATTTCATTGCAAAATTTCTGGATGGATCAAATAGGTATAGAGTTTTTTTCCATATTCTTTCATCAACTTTCATTGTATTCGTTGATACGATCAACATGAAATTTTGAGTAAGTCTTGAAATTGCAAAATTTCATTTCGATATACTTCGTAGTTGAAATTATCCGAAAAATAAAATTTCGAATAGTTATAGTTACGGATTCTTCAGCCGAAATATTCCGATCAAAAAACATAACCGCGGTCTTCAAGATCCGAACCCACTTTGTAAATTCAGTTTCTAAATCTTTCCGTTATTGTCTCTACAGATGAACGTTGCCAGGCGGGCGGAAAAAATTGAATTTGACCACGAATTCATCCTGAGTGAGTAAAATCTTGCTCTCAATCTTGGCTCAAAATTGAAAAATCAAATACGTGACAAAATTATAGAGCGAACTGTGCGAGGAACAACCGCTTAAAAAGTAAATAATGAAATAAAGTAAAGTGTTCATATGGTGTGGGTCCTCATATACCTGTAGAGGGAACTTTCTCGATATTTGAGAGAAAGTGATTCTCGTGAGATGATCAGAGGTGAGATTCAGTTTTGGTCTGTCGATTGGTGAAGTGATTCAAGATGGACTGTGATGAGTTTAGAAAATTCGGCAAGTTCGCTGTTGATTATCTCGCCAACTATTTGGATACCATCAGAGAAAAGTGAGTTCATTTTCTTAAATACAACAATTTTCGAAGAAAAAACGAAACTAACCGGTTGATGAATTAGTGGAAATCAAATATTGGGTCGGCAACTTTTGAGCGCTCGTTCAATAATGCGCGCCAATTGTAGCCTTAGATATCACATCTTCACCTCTAGTGTGTGCTTCACGTCAGTGCATTTCTCATTTTTTTTTCGATATTCTGCTCGAATTTTCTATGGCTCTCATGCCACTTTCAACACGAAATTTTGCATGAAGCTTGAAATTGCCATTCCATATTACCACAAAAAAATGTGATTCGGTTCGATCCTGTTGTCACTGGAATATGGTTATTCTTTATCACAACCTCATGGAAACCCTCAGCAAGGAAATATTTGGTATTTGTTTTCCAATATTTTCTCGAATTTTTTATGGTTCTGGTTACGCGATCCACATGATACGTTGCACGAAGTTTGAAATTGAACTATAAATATTTTCCTAAAATATATCATATTTTTCCTGAAAATAATATCATATGAGAATTTATACGCAACTCTTTGAATAGATGAAAATGTGTAAATTTATGAATCTGATATACATATTTCAATATATTTTCCCATCACGAAGCAAATATAGGTAGATCGTATTTGAAATTATTATTCTTTACTTCACACGATATTTTATTTTTTTATTCGAATATTTTTTGTTTCTAATGCAAAACTTTTATGAATTCTTCGCGATTTAAAAAAAAATGCGTAAATGTGATGTTTCAGTTCGAATCAGATCGCTTATTTTTTGGTCTTTCGAGAAGTGCTTGATATTCGTCAATGCCTTACTTTCTGAAAGTGTTCAAAAATCGCAAGCACTTCAGGAATAAAAGCACTGAATGCTTGGTACTAAGAAGCCCTTCTGGTAGAGCTATGATTCTGTTTACAATTTCACCAAAATTGCATATAATAGAAATTAGAGGTTTATTCGAAAGTGATCAATTCTGTAATTTTCTTTCGAATTCAATTAATTTTTTTAAAGTATCGTTATTTTGAAGTTTCCCAATTCTACTGGAAAAAAACTTAAATTCTTGCAAAACTCAAACAGTTACCTGACGATTAAATTGAAATTTCAAGAATAAGTTTTTTTGAAACGAGTGGAATACCGTATTCGAAACCCTGAATATTAGAGATCAATGGTATTAGATAAATACATAAAAATTGCCTTTACATACAATATAATAAACAATAAACTAATATATCTTTTAGATCAGACGAAATTTTATGTATAATTAGTGAATATTTTCATTTAAAGGCAAGTCTTATCAGGTGTCAAACCTGGTTATTTAGAAGAGAGATTGCCAAAACGAAGTCCACAGAACGGTGAGCATTGGAAAGATATTTTCGAAGATATGGATAAGCATATAGTACCTGGCCTAACACACTGGCATTCGCCTTCATTCCATGCTTACATGCCTACAGCCAACTCTTTTCCTGGAATTATAGGAGAACTTATGCTATCTGGAATAGGAGGTTGCACAACAACTTGGGTGAGCATAATTATACAATGTGTCCATAAAGTATGAAACAAATTCATTTTTAGCTAAACAGACCATTTTAAAAAATAATGTAACAAACTACAGGGTGTTACATTCGAATCAATTGCCGCTAGACAATAAGTATTTTTGATAATATTGTTAATTAAACAAATGAAGAATGTTACGCGTTACTTTCTGAGCACACACAAAACTATTGTATTTTTGTCCACCCTGTACCAATTGGAATCAACTTGTGATACATTTTTGGAATCAGCTCAGCTAGAGTAATCGGAAAATTGAGACAAAATGGGGGTGTTCCATTTAAAAAAAAATAACGGTGACGTCATTACTCGAAAGTAAGTCACCCTGTATATTAGATTATTATTTTAAAATACGGTAAATTAAAATAAAAAATCGACGTGTTTCAGGATTATTTCTTAAAATGGTGTGTTCCATACTTCACGGACACAGTGTAGAATCACATTCAAACTTTACAATTATTATATACAAAGGAAAATGCATCATAAGGAAATACAATCTGTAAATTCCTAAAAGTCTGTTGCTCGATTTTATTTACACCTCCAATTTCAAAGATTCAGATACACACCGGCAAAATTACGGGAATAGACAAAATATTAACGAAATTTGTAGTTTATTTTCTCTTGGATTCTTCGGCTGATTTCAGCAATTATTGTTTTGGATGTAGTTGTAGCTTGATTTTTCGGAAAAATTTTTTTTTCGTGAATATTTTATCATTTTGTTAAAAACAACATTCTGAGCTTTTAAAACAATAGTGAGTACGTAGATATAACAGGAATATATTATATGGATTAAAATACTGTTAACTAAATAAGATATATTCCGGTAGAATAAACCGAATTTCTGTGAGAAATACCAAACATTCCTGCTGAATTTAATGTGACCTAAGGGGTTGTCCATTAATCACGTGAGGCTTGAAAGGGAGGGGAGGTGTTTGATAAAAATCACGAAAATAACACAAGGGGGAGGGGGGGTGTAGTAAGATATCTCGTGTATTTATTTTTTCGTCAAACGCGCGATTTTTAAACAAATATTAAGCGGCACTGCGCGGCGTGTAGTGACCTTGACTCGCCGTTGCCAGGCAAAGAACGGAGGCCTCACGCGCACGCGCCGCTCGGCATGCAGTCGCCAGTTATTCTGTTGTTTTGGCGCCGAATACATGCGTAAACCGTTACCTTGTACGTTTTTCATTAAAACAATGTTTAAAGTAGGTGATCTGTATAAAGACGTTTCCGCCGAGTATAAGAAAGGAAAAAAACCTAGTATTGCTCAGAAAGAATTTAATGAGTTGTGGGCTAATGCAAAACAAAAATATTCTACAAAAGAAGAATTTGTGAAGTGGGCGAATGATCTTCTAGCAGATTACCGCCGAAAGCACCAAGCAAAGAAGTCTTCCGATATTCTCATTTTTATTATGGTCCTTAATTTCAGAATAAAATAAGATTATAGTTTATACCTGTATTTAAATTAAGATAATATTCAGAAAATTTTAAGATTCGTTTTAGGTACTAAAAATACACGTGATGTTGAGAAGGGGGAGGGGGGGTGGTCTTAAACCTCACTTCGTATCACCAATGGGGGAGGGGGGGTTAAAAAATGCTAAAAAAAGATCACGTGATTAATGGACAACCCCTAAGATGTCTAAAAACCAGGTGTATGGACTGATTAGCTTTTGTTTTGCCAATTTTGGGAATATTAGTTAAGCTTCGTTATGTCAACTGTAGGTAGATCAACAAATCAACAAATCAACAAGATTCTTGTTATTTAAATCAAATCAAATCAAATCAAATCAAATCAAATCAACAAGATTCTTGTTATTTATTATTTATTCCTGACAAATTGAAAGAACCTCTTCTCTGCTATACTTTTTCTGTTCATCCAACTCAAGTCACTTTAACCGGAATCAGCATGTTAAATTCCAAATACAGATTGTTCACAGAATGGTATTTTTTTGTTGTAAGAACAATAGTTACGTTCAAATAGCAGATTCATTCAACCGGAAATTCCCGGGATTCGTTTTTTCAAAGGACTCCGTACGTTAATTACATGATTTTTTTTCGTGTTCTTAATCACAAAGTTAATTCTTTGTTGTACATTATGAAATAATATTCATAATGAAAATTCTAAATCCATCCTTGGCACCGTAATACAGGGTGATCAATAAATATTCTCTCATAACAGAAATTTCATAGTTCACTAAATCTTGATTTTTTTAAATTTCTTCTGAGCGCTTCCTACTTGTAATCACAGAAAATCCACTCTAATCTCTCCACAGCACTCTTGACCACGAATTTGAGTTAACGCTCGTTATTTCTGTAACAAATCCGCCCGATTTAAATGTTGCTTGAATTTATAGAATATTACTTCACAACTTCGTTTATTATTTCGTAGTAACATCGTCTTCAAAACCAAACAAAATTCAAGCACCATATTGAAAAAAAATGAATGAAGTACTAATGTAATGACACAAGCTTTTGAGCACTCATCATTAACATACTAATTAATCTCTTGGAGACCTCATATATTCCTATATATGGTTGAGGTCTCCTAAGGTGCAATTGACAATGAATAAACGAGCACTCGAAAATTCCTGACTTCACGTCATTGCAGCTTTCCTCAATTTTTTATGACCTATGAGCACACAGAATTCAGAAGATTTGTTTCATAGATCAAAATTTTCAAAGAAATAACATGCATATGTTATTCATTTCTTGCGAAATTTCATGAATCTAGCTTCGCTATTTCAATAGCGACCTTAAGAAAATTTGAGCATAAATCTAACCTGATTCTTTCAAATAATTTCAGTTCTGAAATTCACAATTTGATTTTTTCTTATTACACTCATTTTCTTATTGATTGTGTCTATACATCTGTATTCTTATACTTCAGGATTCCAATCCAGCTTCTTATGAATTAGAGTTGAAGATGATGGATTGGTTAGTAAAAATGATGGGCTTACCGGAATATTTTTTGAATTCTTTCGATGGTCTAGGGGGAGGTTGTATCCAGGTATACATAAATCATAAATACACCGTTTTCGTTCTTAGTTATTATTTAAATATAATTACAGAATTCTGCCAGTGAATCAACTCTGCTAGCTTTACTCACTGCAAAGCATCGTCTTTCCAAGATTTCTGGACAGACAATATCCGATAAATTTCTCGTAGCTTACAGTTCGAAAGAAGCAAATTCATCCGTTGAAAAAGCTGGTCTGCTAGCTTCGGTTCCGATGAGACTTTTAGAACCCGACCACAATGGTAGTTTGAGAGGAGATACCCTTCTAAAAGCAATTGAAGAAGATAAGGCAAAAGGGTATGTTCCATGCTGTGTAATTGCCACTTTTGGAACTACTGGAACCTGTTCTTTTGACAACGTTGAGGAGTTAGCCGACGTTTGTAAGAAACAAAACCTATGGTTACATATTGATGCAGCTTATGCCGGTACATCGTTAATATGTCCAGAATTCAGACCTCTCATGGAAGGTATCGAAAAAGTAGATTCCTTCAACTTCAACCCTCATAAGTGGATGAAAGTAAACTCAGATTGCTCAGCTCTTTGGTTCAAGGACACCACGTACGTGCAACAAATGAATGCTGATGGGGATTTGAAAAACAAAAATCCTGATAAACTTCCAAACATCCACTTGTGGCAGATACCGAACAGCAGAAGGTTCAGAGCGTTGAAGCTTTGGTTTGTGCTACGTATCCATGGTGTTCAAGGACTGCAGGCCCATGTAAGGAAGCAGGTGGACTTAGCTAGATATTTCGCAGACCTCGTTAGTTCGGATGAAAGGTTCGAAGTGTGTACATCGAACTTGGGAGTACTAACGTTCAGAATGAAAGGAGATGATTGTTTAACAAAAGAATTAGTAGAAAGTATACAACGTAACAAGAAACTGTTTCTCACACCCTATAATCACAATAATAGGTTAGTCATACGATTTGTCGTATGTAGTAGCTTCACGGAAAAATCCGACATCCAGAATTCATGGAAGCATATTCAGGACCTAGGTAATCATATTGTGAAAAGATAATTTTTAACAACTCAAAAATAGTTTGAAGAAGTCGTCGAATATTTCTAGCATTTTGCGTGAACTATGTACAAATACTGTAATTTATAGCCCATACATTTGTTATTAATTGAAGTTTTGATATTCTATGAAAATTAATCATATACATCAATAAATTATCCTGGAATTTATCTTTTTTTTTCTGTGACCCAACCATTTGTCGTCATATAGAAATCATGAACTTGTCATTTTGATTGATCGCTATGTTATGTAAAAATTCGAGTTTATTCTTCATAAGATGATTTTATCCAAATTACTGCCAAATTCTAGTCGAGTGTTCTCATTATCCATCCAAAGAAGGTGAGCGTTCTAGTAGATAAAATGTAAATTTTAATTATTTACATTCCATTTACAACCATACCTATAATTTTTTAATCTGGAAAGCTTCTTCAATATTTTTTATTTTTGTAATTGTCTCAATGAGCCTTTAGTTTGTTAACTTGTGACACAATTTTCTTTTCGTTCTTTGATTAGTATTACATGATTGTTCGACTATTTCTTCAAGGGAATATTAACGATTTTCATTCAGATTTTTGAAGACAAGTAGCTACCGTTGCGATTGCCAACAAGAAGAAAAATGCAAACCTCCAAAGAAACCTTACATTGCAGTCTGTACCATATCAGATTCAATGGTTGACCCCTCGAAGCCAGAACCTTCTATAGTTATTATAGGAGCTGGAATAGCTGGACTCTCAGCAGCCCAAAGATTAGCTCACTGCGGTATTAGTAATTTTACTGTTCTTGAAGCAACAGATAGGTAAGTGGAGAGATGTTTCTGAATACTACTGAGGAAAGAATAAAATTCCATTAGTCCTCAAATTTTCACTGGTCTCTATTTAGAATTCATACTTATCAACATTATTCTGTTATTTCATCGTGAACAATAGTAGCCAATCTTGAGGTTGTATCAATTGTAGCAGACCATAGGTTTTCGTTTTGCTAGAATATTATATTTTTCCGTTGTTGTCACTCCCTCACTCAATAAAACCATAGCCTTTTCTGTCTTCTAATTGTTCAAAGTAAAAAATTAACAAGAAGTCTTGGTGGTATTTTTAAGCAGGTTTATTCCCATCATTTCTTCTCTAGAACTCGAACTAATACACAAATAATCCCTATACCTATATTTTAATGTGACCAGCTCATTAGCATATATCAGAGTATTGAGAGCATCAGGAGCATCCTGAACTCAATGAAACTGATAGAGTTCATGATTATGAAGATCTTATTTTTTAGCAGAACATGTCAAAATCATTTTTCAAACTCCTTTTAGGTAAAATCATGTAATGTCCTTATTAAAAATTAATTTTTGTCATGTATCCAGAGAAATTTTGAATATCTTAGAAATTCCTACTAAACAAAACGCCCCGATAATTTTCAAAAAATTCAATGTAATAGTTAATACTGCCGACATCTCTCTTATAATGACTCAATTCAATATCGATTTTTAAGACCCGGAGGAAGGATTCATTCATGCTGGCTCGGCGACGTAATAGCTGAAATGGGGGCGCAGTACATAGAGGGCGCTTGTGTAGGTAACCCCGTCTACAACCTGGCAGCTACAGAGGGTCTCATCAAACAACCCCTCCTAAGAAGTGACTACAAAAAAGCCGTCTATTGTACAAGTGAAGGCAGGGTTATTGAAGAGTCTACTGCCATCTTGGCCTATCACACTTTCATGAAGATCAAGGAAGAAGCGCACAGCTTGTTTTCGGTGTGCTCAGGAAAAGAACATGGATCTCTCATGAATTTCTTAGGTATCCTATAATATTTTTTCTCTTTATGTAATTTTCGTTATTCAAGTAGAGGCAAAATTTCGAGAAAAGTTGCGACTTGACTTTTGAGCCCTTATTCATTCATGTGCATATTGCGGCCTCACAGACCACTATTCTTAGCAATCGACGAAAAATGATTCGCGAAGGCATCAGCAAGTGCATCTGAATCGGAACATGGTGAACCGTTCAGACTTAACTTGATGTCAACTTCGATCTACCTGTTTTTTGATTCACAATTTTCCAAACCGTTTTATTTTTATTTATCATCTGACATATTGCTGGGATTTTTGTGGTAATGTAATTTTAAAGACTTAAACAGCAGATTATAGTTAGTTTTAGTTTTTTGATATACTGTCAAAGCATGTTGAGTTTTAGAATTTCTCAATAGCCAATGTAGGTCTTTGAGTTTTTGACTGGCCACCCTAATTTCAGCCATCTCAGATTTGACCTTTCTACAACATCTTGGTGTCTCATTGGACAAAAATTATTTATTGAAAACTGCACAATGTCAATGAACGAATTGAAAGATTCAGTTATATCAGATGCCATGTAAACACCATCAAAATTGACATGTGAAATCTCAATAAAAGATTCTGTAGGGCTTTAGTTGCTATGTTCCGAGTTGAGGTGTACCTACCTTTGTGCTCTTGTATGAGCTTTAACCTGGATTGAAAAAAATAATCAAGGCAGATTATCATGTGGTCGCTAAAGTGACCCTCGAACACAGTCGTCCGACAATGATTTGAATCAGAATTAGTTAGTATATAATCTACCTTCGTACTGGATGTAGGACCTAACACATTCGTAAAAATTCGAGTTCGCTGTGAAGAAAGCATCAGATCAGCCAGAAGTTACTATTTCTACAATTGCTCAAAAAATTATTACAGTAGTCTAGAACATGATACAACCAAAAATCACTCTCTTTCAATAAAACATTAATGGCCCTCCATTTTCGGAAAATTCGATTCCAAATAGTTGTATTTATTCATTTTACATTGAAATTTTTTGATATTACCATTTGGATTTTTCCGGCAGTCTCAAAATATTATTTTGGTCCTCGTTGGCCGAAAAATTATTCCAAAAAATCAGGTTAGAAGTCAGCGCGAGATCTATGCAAAACTTCAATAGGAAAACCGATCGTAATTTTGGTATTGCGTTTTCATATTCATGTATTTCATTCTGTTTTCATATTCATATATTTCGGATGAAATATAGTATCAACATGAAAAATTTCAAGAATTTCAGGTGAACGTTTTTTACGGAAACCTTTTGAAAATTGCTTTCTTTAAAATTTTTTTGTAAAAAGAATGAAATATAAATTGCTCAAAAACGTGACTTCATCATTTTGTTCACCTCTGAAGAAACAAATATTTGTTGGTTAGTTCTTGTTGAAAAGTGGCGGCAAATATTTAATTTAGAAAAAGGATCTTCAAATAACATCTATAATATAATAATAATATAATATAATAATATCAAATTATCTTCAAATAATAGTAGGTAGTCAGTACTCAAATGAAGCTAGAGAGGCCTGTGTGCCAGATTCAGATATATCTTTAAAATCGGATCTATGCGCATGGTACATATCAAAATGAGAGATGATTTATTAAAAAATTGCATATTCGTATGTTGCGATACGTCTATTAATATCAATTCTATTGTTTGTGTCGTGCGTTTCAGCTCAACACACTGGATGATTTTCTGTTATTTATTTCTCTCAGTATCTTCAAAATTTCAAATTGCTAGTACAATTTGCTGAAGTAAAAATCAGAATTGAACATTAAATAAAATAACAATGTATTTGTGGAAATTACCTACTTTATTCTATTTCATTTGATATTGGATTCCATCAAGTAAAGGCCGAATACATTGAATGAGTATTGAATATATTATGATTCTAATGTTATTTTCGTTGAAGGTTTGAGAATACAACAAGAGCTGCAAAATTTTGCGGAGGACCAAAGGTATGACGCTTCAAGGATTTTATTCGGGTTGACAAACCACTTGAAATATAGACTAGGTGATGACTTATGCCAAGTTAGCGCAGACAACTATGGAAGCTACATAGAAATACCTGGTGGACAAGTAAAAGTACCACTCGGTTTTGTTGGAGTTCTTGCGCCACTCATGAGAGAGTTACCCGAGTGCAGTGTTCTATACAACAAGCCAGTTTCTAATATCAAATGGGGTGCAGTACAAACAAGAGATAGGGGACCTAGAGCAGTCATACAGTGTTGTGATGGTTCGGAATACTGTGCCGATTATGTCATTGTAACTGTCTCCTTAGGCGTCCTCAAAGAACACGCGGAAAAAATGTTTTGCCCACCTCTACCATCGCCAAAAATGGAGGCCATAAGGTGCTTGGGTAGGTTTTTATTATTATACCATCAAGTATAATCAAAAACAGAAATCTTCTTAGTTCACATTATCAATATATTGAACCGCATCGTGAACCTCATCATTTGAGACCATTTCTGGCTCAAAATTCGATAATGACAGACGTTGTGATGAAATGATAAAGCGATGGGTATGGAGAACAAAAGCTCATATATATAATAAACATTTGATAGACATATGGGCAAACCATTAATAAATCTCACAAATCAATTGATTTGTAAGATTAGATCAATCACACACAAAATCTGAACCCAATGTGATAAGTAGGTATTTTCATGACTTAACTTTTCATTTCCCAATATTCTCCTTGAATTTTCTTCGGTTCTGATGATTCCGTCGATTTTGTGGTTAGAGTAATATTTTTCCTATATTCTTTATGGATCAAGATAGAATTTTGCAAGAGGCTTTGAATTGAAATAAAAAAACTAAAATTTTGAAAGTAACCCTTCGTCAGATTTTTCCAATTAATGAACGGCATTTGAGATTCAAATCTTCTACTTCTTAGTAATAAAAGTTAGATTCACGAAGGGTTTCAAAAAAATTAAATTGACCAATCAACTTTTCGATTATCGTTTGAAATCTATGGAAATGTCAAAAATGCACTGAAATTGAACACATAAATGATTAGATCGAGCAAATCATCACGATGAAAGTTTTATTAAACCCATCATTAGAGTTCAAACAAAATGATATATCAAAGACAAAATAAACAGTGTCAAAACTCGAGACCATATAATAGATACCGGGAGGATTTAGACAAGGCCGCAGCCAGGGGAGAGGGTCCGGAGAACAACTCCTCCCCCCTCCCTAATTTAATTCCAGAAATACAGGATTCTACTTTCACCAAATATACTATCAACTATTTCAAATTGAATCTTTTATTCTATCGTATATTCAGAGGTATTTCTTAATTCATATGATCATTTGGTGTACCGGGTTTTTCACCATAATTTGGCCCCCCCTTTGTTACTGAAAGAGGTACAAAAAATGTTTTCTACAAAAGTTTCACGAAATCGACTATTGTTTTTTGAAACGATTCCACAAAACGAAATATATACAGAGTGGGCAACATATTGATTGCAACTTCATTTTTTCAAATGGATCATCCTTTATATTTCTCTATATTTGACTAGCTCTTTTTTCCTTGATTTCGAATATATAACATATGATGTCTCTGTCTCTCTTATTCTGAGTACCTCAGAGTTTCAAATTTTAAGAACCGCTTGGCAAGCTAAAGTAATCAGTTTTCAAGTGGAAGGCTGCGATAATTCAAAATGCCCTTTTTTAGTTATCTCGTTGGCCACGATATATGGCATACTTTGCCATAGAATGAAACTATTTATCGAATATGCACTACACAGAAGCGGAAAAATTTGAAATATTTTCACTTTATGTGAAGGACAATGAAAATAAAAGCTAAAAAAGTAGAGAATATATGGAGTTGCATCCAATTCCACTTTATAGTGAAAAACGTATCATATCGTTGCCAGGTGGTTCTTAAAATTTGAAACTGTGTGGTACTCAGAATAAGAGAGATAGACCAAACATATGTTATATATTCGAACTCGGGGAAGAAGAGCTAGTCAAATTTTGAAAAATAAACAAGATGTTCTATTTGAAAAAATGAAGTTGCAATCACTATATTTCCCACTGTGTATATATTTCGTTTTGTGGAATCGTTTCAAAAAACACTAGTCGATTTCGTGAAACTTTTGTAGAAAACATTTTTTGTACCTCTTTTAGTAACAAAGTTAAAGGGGGGGTCGAATTATGGTGAAAAACCCGGTCGCTCAGATGGAAAATTCAAATTCGAATACAGAGCCATCTGTGACGATTCGTGAAAAATTATTGTATTTTTTGTGATAAAATACGAATCTCTAATAAAAAACAGGTGTTTCCATTTGAAATTTCAAAGCTGACCCTCATACCCCTCACAATGGTGAATTAAATGAAAGAGGATCTGGGATGCGTGGACTTTCCCCTCAAAACCATCAACATTTAATTCAAAAAATTTTACGTAAGATGTTTCCTTCTCAAGATTTTTGACTGACTCAACTTGAGAAAATCACCAGTTATACACTAAATTGGAAATACAAACTAAAATGACAGATTAATGGGATGATTTTAAGAAGAAGAGTCCTATAAACATAAGCTCGCAAACGCTTTAATTTCGAGATGAAGGTTTTTAAAGTTTGTTTTTTATAAGTTTTTTTTTTCTATAGCACTTTTCATTCACTAGATATTCAACTTAAATGAGGCTTTGATATTCCAATTTGAAGTTTTCAGCATGCGGATATTTTGAATGCAAATATACATGGTGATATGTTTTCTTTCCTCCAGAACTTCTTTTTGGTGGACTAAACTTTTATCCAGCAATACACTTTTTGGTGTCTTGTAGTTTTGTCGTATCTGTTATCAATTCCGAGAAAAAAATTCTCTAGTAGTTCACAGAAAAATCCAAATTAATATAAAGATCCAGTTGGTAAGCTGTGATGAATAAATTAATTAAGAGTTTTGATACTTATTAATTACACAATCTGTAGCGAAGATTAATAAAGATTCTATAAACTGATATAATCATCACAAAAAAGTAGGACTACAAGAAACACCCTGTATCTCAAAAACAAAGCGTTTGCGGGCCCATGACTTTCTTCTTAAAATTATTGAAGGAATGTCTCATTTTTCTCATACCTCTAATTTAGAAACACCCTGTATGAATTATATTATTGTACAATTATTGATCACAAATTCCACAATATTTTTTTAGAGCACAAGTCGATAGACCTCCTCCAAAAATTTTTTCTAGCTACGGCTTTGGATTTGAGGCTTTTAACTTGCCCTGGTATTGACAGATTGACTCATTCAAACCTGACTATAGGGTCAACATTCGTGTTAACCTTATGGACTCATTGATATGTAGCATTAGAATGATACCGAATCTCACTTCATAACGAATGAGAAACACTGCTACGCCCTCTTCTGCATTGAAAATCTTACGGTCATTAAGAGCTGGATATTAATTTTCCAGTTGAGTATTTCTGTTTACTCGGTAGTTAATTGTTATCGACGGCCGTTATTGAAGTTAGTTATTTTTTGTTATAAAAATACTCTTGTCTGATAAAATAAGCGGTTCTCCTAACTCGTATAAGCTGTAAACTTCTGAGAGTCCCACAGAGGCTAAGGAGAGTCGAGATGGAAAAAAAAACATGAGAAAACAACTATCGTCTCTAGTAACTGAATTGATATGAAAGGTGTTTTATCACCCAGAAAAAAAATTGCTGCAATTTGGATGTAATTTATTGTTGCAATGTCTATGTCAATGTCTAAGATTTTTTTTCTTCAATAATATTTGAGTGATCGATCAAAGTTGATATTATTCCGTGACCTTCGATTCACTAATTGCCCTCTCTTTTCTGAGGCTAGGTTATGGCGCAGTTGACAAAATATTCCTCGACTACGACCGACCGTTTTGGGTGTGGAAAGATGGCAACATACAATTCGCTTGGTCTCAAGAAGAGCTCTTAGCGAGGACCGACTGGACAAAGGGCCTCAGCGCAGTAGAGGAGGTGGAAGGAAGCAAACATGTTCTCTGTGCCTACGTGGGTGGTCCTGAAGCAGCAGTAATGGAGCAGGCGACCGACGAAGAAGTAGCCTCATGTGTGACTAAAGTGCTGAGGAGATTTACAGGAGATGCGTCACTTCCTTATCCCGATACTATATTGAGATCGAAATGGGCTACAGATCCATATTTCTGTGGGTCCTATAGCTATCTCAGTGTAAGTTCCAACGTGGGACACCAATGTGATCTCAGTTCTCCAGTTCCTGGTATTTGTGACCCCCAACCACCTGTTCTTCTTTTTGCTGGAGAAGCAACTTGTGCTGGCCATCATTCTACTGTTCATGGGGCAAGACTTAGTGGTATAAGAGAAGCTCAGAGGATAATTACATTAACCAAGAGGTATGGTGGACCTCCTCCGAAAGAAAGTCAGTGATGCTTCAACAATTATATTTACTTGTACAATACATAATTTAGCTGTTTTTTTATTGGTCCTTCCAACACATACATATATACATTTATTGCAATAAATAATTTATAAATAATTATTAATCGTTATTATGTGGCAGGAATACATGTTGAGGTATAACAGATGCACCTGAAAAAATAATGATTATTGATTTTACTCTCTCTAATGAATCAGCTTTGAGCATTCCATCAAAGTTCCGACATCTTAAAAACCTACATAAACAGGGTAAATGTACATACATTAACCTGATATAGAGCTGCCCTAGACGAGTCCAAAAAACCTATATATATGGTTATATATGGTTTATAAAGTCACCAATGTTTTCAATTCCTTATGACTTTTGGACCACCCATTATATTTGATTGATATTTGGAACGAACATTAGGTCCTTCGATTAATCTTTAAACTAATTGAAAAAATCAGGTCCGTATTAGAAAAATATGGGACTTTTGACAAGCTAAGATTCAACACCCTGTATAGTGGAATATTGGAATATTATGGAAATATTCTTGAAGAGCAGAAATTTTTTGATGGGGATGAAACACCCTGTATGTAATAAATCTTATGACTTCCTTCAATCGATACCAAATATGATGATTTCATTTCAAGGCGGCCACTCACGAGGCTACCATGTTCGAGCGTTCGGATAATTTTACAGTCGGGCAGCTCGGGACACGACCACACGACTGTAAATCAGAGAATGAACTTGACTGCCCGACTGGAATCTCTTGAACGCCTGCTACCAAACGCTCGAAAAAACGCTTCGTGAGTGGCGGGCATTAGATGATGAAGAACACAAAAACAAAGAACCAATCCATCTTTGTCAAGTAAGGTGATAAGTAGTATTAAGCTTTTCAAAAGCGATACAATGAGTTTTGACTTCTGATTAAAAATTTCATAAATTCTATGCAGTAAGCATAAATTTCCTACCATTTATTTAAACATGTACAGGATGGGCAAATTTCGATGTTTTAGCACTACAATTTTTGAACCAGAGGAGATAGACAAAATCTGATACCCACTTCTCGATCTCTTTTTCTGAGAAACTAACAAGGGTAGTATTCATTTTTGGCCACCTTCTTTTGTTTTCGAGTTATAAGCGAAAATTGGAAAAATGGCGATATCGAAAAACATTTTATGTCTGCTAATACTGATGATAGAGCTCTGAAATTAAAACATTATACAGGCACTTTTTTACGTAGAATCCAGTGGCGTGCTCGTATTTTCAAAAGGGTTTTTAATTACGAAACTATGACCCAAAGTTATGTTTTTTCAAATGGGAACACTAAATTTTTATGTCATTTTCTGAAAGCTTGATTTTTTCTGATTTCAAAAATATATAATATCGTATGATTCGGATCAATATAAATAATAGAAAATGGCCAAAAACCTCTTTTCACCTAAGAGCTCAATATTTCTATGGTTTCAACTGTTGATGAACACAGAAAAATTGAGCTTTCTATAACAAGAGCAGTGTCCTTCCGTCAATCTGATTATTTCTATGCTTTCCACTTATTTCTACAAAATTCGAATCTTGATATGTTTTATAAATTTTTTATCTAAAAATTGATTTGGAAATAACGGAGAAACCACAAGATCGAATTTTTCAATCGAAAGAGTTGTATTGAGATGCATGTATCACGAGATTATTTACATAGGTCTCCAGAATCAATACGCACAAGTACCAATCCATTTTAAACAGCATATGAAACAATGCATATATGATTGAACTCAACATTTTAATTACGAAGGGACAAACAAGAAATAATTTTTAACCTAATAATGACAACAATTGCACAATGCACAGTCGACACCTCTTCTCGATATTTCCATAGATGAATATTTGAAACTGTGTTCAAGCTACCTAGGAAACTTTTTCCAAGTTCGTTTATCTTTTCGAAAATATTTGTATAAAATAAATATAGATTCGAATTTTGTAGAAATAAGTGAAAAGCATAGAAATAATCAGATTGACGGAAGGACACTGCTCTTGTTATAGAAAGGCTCATCAACAGTTGAAACCATAGAAATATTGAGACTCTTAAGTAAAAAAAGGTTTTTGACCATTTTCTGTTATTTATTTTGATACGAATCATACAATGTTATATATTTTTGAAATCAGGAAAAATTTATCTTTCAGAAAATGGCACAAAAATCTAGTGTTCCCATTCGAAAAAACATAACTTTGGGTCATAGCTTTTCAATTAAAAACCCTTTTGAAAATAAGAGCACGCCACTGGATTCTACGTAAAAAAGTGTCAGTATAATGTTTTAATTTCAGAGCTCTATCATCAGTATTAGCGGAGATATAAAAGTTTTCCGATATCGCCATTTTTCCAATTTTCGCTTATAACTCGAAAATAAAAGAAGGTGGCCAAAAATGAATACTACCCTTGTTAGTTTCTCAGAAAAAGAGATCGAGAAGTGGGTATCAGATTTTGTCTATCTGCTCTGGTTCAAAAGTTGTAGTGCTAAAACATCGAAATTTGCCCACCCTGTACAGTATGAAAAATATTAATCAATGTCTTAAATAAGTATGTACATGACCGTTTCCCTTGATGATTAAAAAGTAAAATAACTTATTTCCGCTTTATATATTTATTTTCACAACAATTGTTTCGTCATGATAACATGACTTCGTCAGGTGAGCATGGTAACTAACTACATATTTGGGATACAGTTCTTTGAATAGTTGAAAAAATATGGTGTAAAATATAATAAAATCATGGAAATTCTTGGGTTTCAAAACGGGTTGAGTAAGGGAGATTTATTTAGGTCCGTTTGGTCGTTGAGGAGAATCTGTTTTTTATGGTACCTATTTATCTCCATTGCTTCAAGGAAGTTCAATTTTAGGGTTATCATGACGAAACAATTGTTGTGAAAATAAATATATAAAGCGGAAATAAGTTATTTTACTTTTTAATCATCAAGATGAATTTCCGACAAGTAAAGACTGAGACAATCAAACACCGTTTCCCTTGTTTTCATTTCCACCAATCACAAATGCGCAATTTTGAATTCAAATGGTTTCTAGACAGTGAATAATTTCCTTCAAATAATAATATATGGCTTCTCAGTAAAGAGAAATACATTATCTAGTAACCTATTAACAAGATATACAGTCTTGATAACAGACACCGTAATTTATCAAGAAAGCTGGATCGTGTGAAAAGGTATTTTGGGCCCATGATTTTTGAAATATTTCGATATCTTTCCAGGAATAACTTAAATGTTCAGTAAATGTGCAACCTGCTTACTTGGGAAATTTCGTTTCTAATCCAGCGTAGCCTTTAATTCTAATAATCTTCTATGTTTGTCCAGAATAAAATGAGAAAGATACTCAAAACTGAATACGTTTTTATATAGGACCATCTTGAAGAGCTCATCGTATGCTTCTGAATAGGAAATTCAAAGGTGGGTCACTCGACACATGTTTCCTATTTAAATTCTACCTCTCATAAGTGGTAGCATATTTGAAACTTTTCGCTACTGCAAAATATGTCACCCTAAGAACATTAATGCACATTTCTCTTTAAATTTGGCTAATGATTGAAGAAATATCACGACTCCCTTTCAACGGAATATTCTGTATATTCATTTATCCACTCTTATAAAATTTGCGTTCTTACCTAAAATTCATTCATTTTCTACTCTCCCAAAATATCATCAGCAGATTCCCGTACTTCTTTCCATGTTAAATCCATGTCTTCCTTCTCAGTTAACCTAGAGCATACAGCCATTCTCAAAAAGTACATTTCTCTTATCTTAGAAGGAACCAAATGTATGGTACCCCTCGCGTTGATCCTCTTCAAAAGTCGTTCGTTGACTTCGTTCGACTGGCCCTTTAGCCTGAAGCACACCAAACCCATAAGCACCTCCTCAGTTACCTCGAACCTATCGTCCGACTTGACCAATTCTTCGAAATGATGTGCAAGCCCAATCTGCTTCCGTATATGCTTCTGGATGTTCTCGACTCCGTACAGTCTCAAGACAAACCAAATCTTGAGAGCTCTGAACCTACGGCCGAGCTGAATCTGCCAGTGTCTGTAATCCGGTGCTGAGCCTTGTTGGTCGTGTTTCAAGTAGAGAGGGTCTACATTGAAGGCATCCACGAGCCAGTTGGGGTCTTTAAGCCACATTGCAGAACAGTCAAATGTGACCAACATCCATTTGTGCGGGTTAAAGTCAAAGGAATCGGCCATCTCTACGCCCTTCATCAGATACCTGTACTCGGGACAAGTGAAGGCTGCGCCTGCGTAAGCGGCGTCGATGTGGAGCCACACCTTGTTAACATTACACACGGGACCGATCTCTTCAAGGTTGTCAAAGGTGCAGGATGAGGTTGTTCCCAGAGTGGCGACAACCTGAAATTGTTAATAGAGAGTTATTGCAACGTACAATCATTCTATATTTTATTAAAAAATCATGTAATAAAAGATCCTCTAACGTGATTTTCAAAAGTGAAATATTGCAAGGCGCTGTTAACGAAAACGAAAGTAAGGGAAGTTACAGATCTTTAAATTTTTATTTTGTCATCTGCATTGATGTTTTTCAAATACAAGTTTTCACCTGGAATGTTTCTTTTTCACCTAAGCCTTTTATGACGTCTTATGGGAAGACGTAATCAGTTAGATTCCTATACCGTTTCTGTTGAGTTTTTAAAGACTTTTTCAGAGGCAGGATTGTTCAATTTGATGTTGAGGGAATTATTATTACTATTATATCCTTGGTAGACTCATGGGCACAAAAAAACCCTTATTGCTGTAACTGTAATGTCCACTCTATTACGCAGGACTGTTCCAGTCCTCTCTTTCCAGCCAATTTTTATATACCATTATGTTGGTTATGGCAATTCTACAAACTGGAGTAGAAGAAATCTAGGCCAAGTTCGACTGTCCCCTTCTTAGACAAACTAGTTAACAGGGGTGAAAACACTGTCATAACGCTTGATTGGTATCTCAAACTTTCCAGCTCCGGCAGATACATTCACCAAGCTTGCAACCATTTTTACAAAGTGTAAAATTAATACCATATTAAGATTGAGAGATAGAATTCGAAAAATCATGTCAGCAGAGAATTTTTCCCAGTATGTCTTCTTTACTTGTATTACAGCATCATTCGATCTGTTTTTGGTTACTTTATATCTTTCGTATTCTTCTGTAGTTCTTCTGCTTTTATACTTCATGTACTCTTCTTTCTTTTGCACGTCTTCTGTAAACCATTCTCTTTGGTTTTTTTAATTTGCGTTCACTTTCATTACCCTGACTGCTTCAGTGGTATTATAACGAGCGTTCATTAAAATTCGTCGTCAAGAGTGCCGTGGAGAAAGTAAAGTTGATATCTGTGATTAGAAGTAGCGCTTAGCTTGTACCATATATAGTTTCCAGATTCGAAGAATGATGTGAACAAATGTTAGTGAAATCATACAAGCTAAGCGCTACTTATATCACAGATATCAACTTTAATTTCTCCACGGCACTCTTGACGACGAATTTTAATGAACGCTCGTTATAATACCACTGAAGCACTCAGGGTAATGAAAGTGAACCCAAATTGAAAAAAAAAAAAGAGAGAATGGTTTACAGAAGATCAACTCTTCAACACAGCTCTCTGGACCACGAATTTTAATGAATGCTTGTTATAATACAAAGTGCCATTGAAGCACTCGGGGTAAGGAAAGTGAACGCAAATTGAAAAAAAAACAGAAGAGAATGATTTACAGAAGACGTGAAAACTAAGAAGAATTTGAAAGACATTAAGAAAGAGAATACGAACAGTTAATAAAGAGGTAAACATGATCACTCCTGAAAAATGGGAAACCTTCGTATAGAGCTGGTGATTACGGATATAACGATAACGGAGACAATACTTACACCTACCCAGAAGAGGACACCATAACACTAGTAGAAGTACATGAGGTACTGTCAAAATTGAAAAACCGAAAATCCCCTGGCCCAGATCGAATCGTCAACGAAATGCTGTAGTACGGAGGACCCGAATTGGAAATAGCGATCACACTACCATTCCAAGAAATTATCTCGACCCAAAAAGTGCCTAACGATTGGAAAAACAGCAATACAATCCCAATCTACAAAAAGGGAAACAAGACGTTCCGGAAAATCGTAAGATGATATGTTTATTAAACTCAAACACCATTAGCAAACTGTTGACCAAAATCATTACAAAACAAAAATGGTGACTAGAATAAAATTTAGCGAAGAACAAGAAGGTTACAGACCAAAAAGATCAACAATACACGCAGTTTTCATCCTCAGGCATGATTGTAAACTCCATCGAATATCAAAAACCTTTGTTCCTCTGTTCTGTCGATTTAAAGAAGGCATTTGATCCATTTCGTACAGTCGACATTGATATACTTCGAGAACACGACTCTCGTAAATGACATCAACGTGATAAAGGAGCTCTATAAAAACAACCGAACGCAAATCAAAACATCACAGGGGTTCATCGAACAAGGTCCAATACTAACAGGAATTCGCCAGGATGACTTCCGATTCACTAGTCCAGTGCACTACCATCTTAACTATCGAGGAAGTTGAAAGTTCCAATCGCATATGAGGAACCGCTTCTGCCAGAATGAAATGTTAGTAGTATGGATACCTCAGAAACTACATGGTTCAGTAGTAGCAATATCCTTCAATTTTCCCCATAGAAATAATCAAGACGAGGAGGCCATGAAATGAGTCCTCCTCGACCTATCTATCTATTTGGATAATTATGGTAAAGGTAATTTATCATTTCTAAAACAAAATGCGGTCCAACCTCATTATGTATGCCTCATATTCTCTATTAGTCAAATTGATCATTTCAATAATTCCAAAATCTTAAAACAATATGGAACCAATAAGAAATAACTAATTCAACATAGAAAATGACCACAAAATATGTTTCGAGGAATGTCTTTGGGCATAATTTTTTCTGCTTTCTATTGTTATTTCACTAATGACTTATTTCATATATTAGAAAATTCTTATCATCTACTAGACGTTCACTGTGTTTTCAAGAATATTTTTATTCTTCGTATTCATTCGCGACTTTCAAAATATACCTCAATCCTGAATAAATCGAGGGACACCGCACAATTTATGGGGGAAAGAGTCCTCCTTTCAAATTGGTTGAATTTTTGATGTGTTATAGTCCAAGTCATTTCAACCGAATATTTCCCTCCTGTCAAAAATTCTATGTAAATGGAATGCAATTATTGAAAATTACAGCGATTATTGCATTGTAGGAAGCGAAATAGCACTGCGATAATTGTTCTGTTCATAGATGCATAGTTTCTATGCATCTTACACAGTTCGAACCTATGGAATCTATGTCACTTTGACAAGTTAACAGTTTATTCGGGAAATATTTCCCCGAATTACACTCGTGCATCAAAATGAACGGATAATTTCGCATTCCAGCGTGTTTTCTTTGAAAAACTGCATTCGGTCATTTTCATTTTTCGAAAAAGAGCCCTTCACCTTCGGTGTCAGGCTCTTTCTTCAAAAATGAAAATGACCGATTGCAGTTTTTATGGCAACACGCTGTCATGCAAAATTATCGGTAATTTTGACGCACTTGTGCAATTATTTACGAAAAGGGAACCAGGCAAAAATTTTTCTATAAGCTAGTTTTGATGCTAGAGGACCCTGAAAACTCTTATTTGGTGTCCATTGTTACACAATACAAAACGTTAGCCTAGATAATTTCCACTTTTCTGAGTAATCAAGATGTGTCTGTCATTAATATGAGATACGAAAGCGAAAGTTATATTCGAAATGTACCGTACTTACAATAATAGATTTTGAAAAAATATTGAAATTATGATGGTAAAAAAATATTTTTTCTACATTCATGCAAAAAGCAAAACTTTATTGAATTATATTTAGTGGGGAAAGAAGTTCTTTATTGCACTAGTGCAATAAAGTTTTTATTGCACTCATCTGTCATTCTACTTTAACGTGCTGTCATCATGACAAACAAATATTTCAGCCTGAAGGAAATAACGATGTACAGTTACCAAGTACTAGTACGTTTACAGCAGTAACAAATCAAGAAGTGGACTTAAAAAGTACTTCACTACGAAATATTCATATTGAAAATTGCACCAATTTTTCATTCACTTTCAACATTGAGGGTAAAAATAAAGTTTGAGTTGAATTGTTCGTAACGTATTAGTTCCTGTTTCAATACAAATCGATATTAATAATAAAGTATTCAAGTTGCGCTTTTCATTTTCCTACACCTAGTGCCGCACCTCAATAAATCATTTTTTGCTTTTTGCATGAACGTAGAAAAAATGTTGTATGCAACTCGTCCAAAAATTGTTTATTGCACTCGACGTGTTGTCCAATTTCACGTCGAGTGCAATAAACATTCACTTTTTGCACTTGTTGCACAAGTAACTATTTTAGTACGGAACATTTCGAATACATATAATAAGTTTTCCTTTCTTTTGAAAGGAACACTCTGTATATTTTTTTCGAATATGATGTAGAATAAGGTGTAGAATAAGATTCATACACATGTTTTGATTGTAGGTCGCTAGGGCGATTTGTAACCATTTTCGAATAACTGAACCCTAAAAATAGTGAGCAGCTGGAACACACTGTGTAATTAGGTGCATCAAGTTATTCACTACTGGAATTTTGGTATCAAATTGTTTTGGGTATTTAGTGCTCATTTCGTTCCAATTCGTGTCGGATATTATGAATTTTGTGCCCATTCACTTTTCGAGATATTTCGAGTTTTTCCCGTGAGTCACCAAACTGAGGTTATGACAAGAAAAACTCGAAATATATCGAGTGGATGAGCTCAAAATTCATAACATATGGCACCAATTGGCACAAAATAAGCAGAATTAATCGAAAAAAGAATTTCCATATATAAATCATAGCGTCAAGTTGGTGACAGAACAGGAAAAACTCGAAATGTTTCGCAAAGTGACTAAACATATCAAAAATTCAGCATATTTGACAGGAGGTTACTTTTCCTAATAATAAAGTGTTCGGTATCCTTTCGAACTTTGTCCAATTTCAAAAATTCATAAAAAAAAGAATGTTAGTTGTGACGACTTTGAGTGAGACTGCGTATTGAAGCTGAATCGATGCTCCTTTTGAAAATCTAAACAATGATTTCATATTCGAAATACAAAGTGATGAAGTTTTAACCTTAGCCCTTTAAATGAGGAATATTGGGTCCTGTCCTGGAATATTTAAATAATTAATATCTCTCTGACTCGACCTCGGCATGTGTAACATGTAACATCCCAAGTTTCAATAATTTCCGCCGATAAGTTTGGTTCTGATGATGGTGTCACCATTACCATGAATATCAAAACACACCCTGTAGCTTTCTGAGGAAAGGAAGAAATTAATTTTTTGTAGTCAATCTGTACACACCTAGTCCTACCCTACCTCTGATAAGAGTATGCACAGTTACTCTCGGGACACCCTGTATATAGTTTTGATTTCATGAATTAACATTTTTAAATTGTCAAATGTTGAATGATTCTGAAGCGGTTGAGTTACCAAGTCGACTACTTGACTTGGAAAGTTTGTTCGACTACAAGTCTCGAGCATTATCGCAGTTTATTATTACAACTGCAAACTTCATTGTGAAAAATCATGGGCACTTATTAGATAATCGAATGCTCATAATGTGCGTGCTAAAAATAGGTGCCTATATATGCTCAGGTAAGCTATTAGCTGTTGTTTCTATTATGAACCTAAATGATTAACTTGTTTTTAGTCAATTCGTAATATGTGAGAAGCTATATCGAACTGCTTGGGTTTTATCGATGGAACTATTAGACAAATTTGTCGACCAAATGATGCCAATGCATCAAGAAATGTTAGTACAACTCTGGGCACAAAAGAGTGTCCTTTGTAAAATATCCGTCTATTTTCATTTAAACAGTACCTGTTTGAATGGAAGTCAATTAAGTATTTATTCTCATGTAATTCCACCAGTTTTGGAAGATTATATTGGTTAATAGAAATATGGATAGTTTCCTATAATAATTTGAAAAAAGTATAAGTAGGTACTTTTATAATAATATTATTGTGACAATTATTTTGGTTCTTGATTGTGTTTCACTTTTTTTTTGTTATGTTTCACCAATTTTTAAAAATGTACTCAGGTTTAGTTTTGTTTTCAAAATAACTGAAATCCTCGATATCAATTTAAATAAATAATATCCTATTATGTATATCTAATTATCCCTTTGTCGCAAAGAATTTTATTATATTTATTGATTAGTTAGAGGTGGATGATGTAATTTTTTTTTATTATATTCTATATTTTAATCCGTGTTCAACTACTAATGTGTGTTGCATGATCTCAAAACTAATCAAAATCTTGTTATGAGTAAGCACATTCCCAAGGAAAACTTCTTCAAAAAAAGGAAAATTTATGTAGGCGAATTTTCAAGTTTCTCGTGTTTAGTTACAACAGCTGATAATTCTTCAGGTGAAAATCAATCTCAGGAAGAAAGTTCAAGAGATATTGGGAACGAATAATATTTTTTTTTTCCGTTTATAACTCTTTATCCCCCTCAAGGCTTATGTCTGGGTACGCCATTGTTTAGTGGTATGGCAACCTATTTATGTACCAAATTCAATGCAATAAAATATTTGGTTCTCGAGAAAAGCTCTGGCAAGATTTTAAAGATTCCAAAACTTCAAGATGAGAAAATTATTATATGTTTATTGAGAAAATACCTCAAGAAACGAGACCATAAAACATATGATGGGCTTGAAAGGCAACAGAACATGTACGAGATAAAGAAATGAACAAACAGCTGACGTAATACGGATATTTACCACACCATATGTAATACTCATTCAATTTCCCAGTATCTATTAGATCGATATCTGTATTATCAAGTAAATAATTGACACGAGTTCCATAAGCGCAAGGTCAATTCCACACATTCCTTCAAATATATATAGTATCAGATAGCTTCTACTCACGTAAAATGGAATAAGGCCAGCTTCTCTATCCTCCTTGATTGCCCTTTCTAAAGTGTCCCCTCGTAGTCGGTTTGATTCGTCTGTGGGTAGACCTCTTAACTTAACACCACCAAGAAGACCAGCTCGTTCAACCGAAGAATGACTTTGACCTGCAATAAAAGGGAAAGAACTTGAAACTGGATCAATGCTGATTTGAAAAAAAGTGGAGTAAACATTACGTAAACTGAATTTTTTCGATGGTGATTGGTTATTACGAAATTATCAATCATAGTTTTCGGCAGTTATAAAATAAACTTTCAATTATCAAGATCTTTATCAAAACTCGATTGTTGTTTCTTTAGCACTGAATTATGAATTGATCGTTATTTTTGGGAAGTTGCTTAGTGATCTTAGTGAGGGATTTTTCCATTCTTGTTTCCGGAGGTCGTAGGAAAAAGAATTGTCCGCGTAAAAAATTTCGTATTTAGTCATTTGCATCTAACATAACCAGACAAAAAGATGCCCAGAATAACAATAAATGATAATTTGAACTTCATTCAAAAGTATGTACCTACCCACGTTAATACACCAGGCATCATTTCAATTTTAACCTACTATTTTCTGCTAGAATCAATGAGTTATACAAATAAAGATGGTTATTTCCTTAATGTACCTATGTTATATTGGCACATTCTTATTTCATTTTACTTCTGCTAAATTAAATAGAAAGCCGTAGTTCAATGGGATTCTGACTTTAGTTGAACATAAAACAGTTCCTAAAATCACTTTCAAGGTCAAACAAAATATACTTATTTACAACATACATGTATAAGGAATACTTACAATTCAAATTCAATTAGTTGTGTCTGTAACTTTCGAATTTAAGGATGGAATAATTTTCTAATGATGTAATAAGCAATTCTATCTCAATAGTTCCATCAAACAATTGAATATATTAGATATATTTCGTTCCCCCTGTTACACATGGTTAGTGATATAGGTCAAGGTATATTTTTTCTCTATATGTTTCATTTATCGAATATTCCTTTCCTTTCTTAATCAGACTTTGAATATCATGTGATGAAATAATGGAATACAACTCGTTTTTTTGCTTAGGAAGTCGATACTGTTATTGGGAAACCGTGGATATATTAAAGCGTTTTTCAGTTGAATATTTTCAGATAACACTTATTGGAAATTTGATATATGTGATTCGAATAAAATGCGACCGATCCTGCGGAAGATATACGTGTTTAATTTATGTCTCTTTTTCTCAAATTTTCAATATTTTGGTGAATATACGAGGTCAAAATATGTTTGACGAAAAACAGGAGCAACGTACCAATCACATATTCCCGTTAAATTGAAAAAAAAACTCCGCTGAGTGCTATAAATTGTTGCAAGAGGCCTATGGGGACAATTCTCTATCTCGTGTGCGTGTTTTTGAGTGGTGTAAGCGCTTCAGTGGGAGCCGAGAGAGCACTGAAGATGACCAACGCCCAGGTCGCCTTGTCACTGATTCAACTCCTGAAACAGTGACCAAAATCAACCAAATTGTGCATACAGATCATCGAATGAGCTCGGGATGCATAATTTGATTGATTTTGGTCATGATTTCATGAATTGTAATTAATTATTTATAATTGAAATTTTATTGGTTTATGATTTTCCAACAATCCCTATGAGCAATTAAATACAATTCATGAAATTTAGTTACCTTAACATCGAATTTCAGAATCTTTCTGTTTTTTCTGGAAGTGACACACTACTCCACTCTGTCAAAAATTGGGGTTCTTCCTATTTTTTTTTTATTTTTCTCATTAATTATTAATGTTTTCATTTCAGGTATTGGGTTTGCATGAGTAACCCCTCCTCTTTTTATATGAAGTGCTTTCCAACTTCTAAAAATTATTGAAAACATATACATATAGGCCATAGGGCAAAAAAAGTCAGAATTGACGGAGACTTGACCGAATCAATTCCCGTAGACAGAGTAGACAATGGGATAGGACAGGGCGAGTCAATGAGTCTACCCTTTTATAATATAATTTTGGACGAAATTATAAGGCAAGTACGCCGCTTGAAGGACATAAGATGAGAAAGAATAATTCTATGTTAGCTTATGATCCTGTACTTGTTGCGGATAATGAAGACTATCTCCAGTGATTGCTGTATTGCTTAAACTGTGTAGTCAAGTCCCTGAACATGATCATTTCGGGATCCAAAACAAAAAGCTTGACAACATTTAAAATACTAATCAGGTGCAAACTTGGTGTAGATGATCAAATAGTACAGCAGGAGTTGAAGTTCAAATACCTGGGCATAGAGCTCTCTGGATATGGTGATGTTGAGTCGGAAAGGAAATTAACTAACAAATCACTGAGATTGGCGGGTGGTAGCTGGATGCTTGAATGACACAATGTGGAAAAATAAATATCTACATATAGATTCTAAGGCATGAATTCAAAAAACGTTGAAGCTATAATGACATACACAGCAGAAACCCGGCCAGATATATCAACAAACTAGGAAGTACTTGGAGGGTGAAGAAATGAAAATGCTTACGAAAAATCGCTGGAAAAACTTTACTAGAACAATGAAGTGACAACTAAAGGCGAACATATAAAGTGAATAACATCAACGATTGGGTATAAAGTAGAAAGAAGGAGTGAAATGCGCACATAAATCGGATGGATCAACAAAGAATGGTTAGAGTAGCACGTCATGAATAACCTATTGGGAGAAGAAGTATTGGAAGACCAAGAAAGAGATGGAAAAACTTCACTAGACAGAGAACGAAGTGACAACATAAGACAAACATGAAAAGTGAATAACATCAACGAATGGATATTAGGTAGAAAGAAGGAGTGAAATGCGCACATAAATCGAATGGACCAACAAAGATTGAAGTTACACGTGATGAATCAACTATTGGGAAAAGAAGTGTAGGACGACCACGAGAGATAGAGCGTTAATCAGGACTATATGTGTTCACTGAGAGCATCTTTCCTGTTTGCAGCGGAACCAATACACAAAGGGTGGAAACATTCATTACATTTTCCGCGCTGCACATAATTCACCACTTTTTTTTGTATAATGGGCACATTCTTGTTCAATTTTTTTTTTATTTCTATTAAAGCGCAAATCCGGCTCTTCATCACTTGTCGCCATGCATCTATATCTTGACTATAAATAAAGAGAAAGAGGCACTTGTGCCTATAATAGAGAAGGAAGATAGACCATCGCGGTGAATCACCCTGTAAACCATATCAGTTTGTTTTATCTACTCTGGGAGTAGAATGTATTGAATTCCTTCATCCTTCATCGGCTAACTTCCATAAAACTCAAATCAATCCTTGTATTTTTCAATACTTCAAAATAAAATAGTAAATATACTCACTAGAAGTGTATCCCACCAATTTCTCGGCTATATCGGCATCTTTCCAATCTGGGTGTTCTTTTTTCACATGATGAATGGCACGTGCTTTGGCTCCAAGCAAGGCAACTAGCGTAGCTTCACTCGCAGTCCCCTGGATTACGCCGCCCCCCTTACCCCCTGAACAAGCGAGGAATTCCTCTGGGAGACCTATCATTTTTCCCAACCAGTCCATCATCACGACTTCGAGTTCGGTGCAAGCGGGACTTGCGATCTGCACAAAATATCATTATTGAAATGTGGAACAATCGTAACTGGGGAGGATTTGGGGAGATACTTTGATCAGGGGTTGTTATTGAGGAAAGATGCGGTGGGTGTTATTCGAACTGGGGGATTTTTCAATTTTTAACGAAAGAAGAATGCGACAATTTGAGACAATGCTTTGTTATTTCTACTATCGAATGGAATATCTCCACTCTTCAATGAATTGAAAAAATGTATTATGTCACGAACTTTAAATAAAGGAATAGGGATCGAATTCTTCTAAACACCAAAAAACACTTCATATTGTTTTTATTGAAAAACTGATTTTTAATAAGAATAATATTATGTTTGCATACTCCAATTCCAAATTCAAGAAATAAGCAGTTATGTGAAGTAATGACAAAATTTGATTCGAATGAATCATCTGCGAAATTAATAGTTATAAATAAGTGATTTACTAATAAGAAATATTATTTCAACATGATAGCAGATGTCCGTGATTATCAACTTAGTACTAAGTCTTAAAAGCTACAATTTTTTCAGTGAAACGACAATTAGAATATCTTCTGACAATGAACTGACAAGTGTGCTTACGTTTGTTTCTAAGCATACTCTTTTGTTATCAATAACTCTTATCGATAGATTAATGAAACTTTGGAAGCCATTTATTTCTTTAAATAATTGAAGTATTTGAAATCAGTCATGTTTTCATAGCGATTTTTTGTTAAAATTACATGAACTTTCATATGGCAAAGTTTCTCGGTGAGTTTATAAATCACCCTGTATAGTACACAGAATTACGAACAACTTCAACTAATTATTTCAGAAATCTCGGCGAAGAAAATTATAGACAAATTGGACGAAATTTCCTTGATGACGAACAATGCCATCAAATTTTTGTGTAATAGAAGGCTTCTGGAATTCAAAATGAAGATCCTTTAGAGTTTTTTAATGTTATGTAAATCAACAAACTCAAGAATGCTGAAGAAAATGTAAATGATGAAGACAAATTGAATCATTAGCTTTTAACATTACCTGAAAACCTGTCAGATATTGTTGATGTCATGGATGTTTTACCAATAAGAGAAAATAAAATATGTGGAATATAACAAAAATGAATTATTGATTGAATTTCAAAAGCAACAGACTGCGAGTGAAGAAACAAAAGGAAATTTTCAATTATTTCACTCACAAATGAAGAGAAATGCAAGGGGCACTCTTCAAAAATCATCAAATCATAATTCAAGAAATCATATTCAAGACTAGGGTTTCATCAAGCCAAGTACTTGATATTTTAACCAACTACTTGACTTGAAAATCAAGCTCTTGAAAAATTACATAGGTACTTGAACTTGACTTGATTTTAGAAATTTATTGCTTGACTTGAGATTGAAAAACTACTAACTAACTTGAACTTGACTTGATTTCAAGTCAAGTGGCTTGAAAATCAATCAAAGCCGTGAATTCAAGACAGGAACGGATCAGGTTTGTGAAATACCTAATTCCCAAGATCGACGAGGAATCAACAAACCTAGGTTTTCCTCAACACTACGAACTACAGCAGCAATATTCACAGTTGTTCTTGAGTGACGCACACAGTTTTTATTCTTCACATCACTAACTTGTCTCAACAGGTCCAATTTTTTCACCAGTTCCATTGTTGCCGGTCGAGCAGGTGCTTCAAGACTACTCAAAAGTGTATTAGTTTTTTGAATGGTGATCTCAAAATATTTTCCATTTTTGTGGTGAATTTTAACGATTTCTGTGCGTTATTGAAGCATGTATTGTTCCATTTTAAGTAATGCCGTAGTTTTCACGTGCCAAAGGTCAAAAGATATCAGCTTAAAAAGTGACAGCTGCCTTGATAGCGAGCTATTCAAAATTAATCCTCTTATTGGAAAACCCTGTATAATCGTCTAGCTTCGTCGGATCGGTAAGTAGAATGGACCGCTAGCCCTTAGATTATTTCCATAATTTATCTTGATCGTTTTCCACTTGTTGCACTTCCAGTTCTACGTCCAGAACTCCAGAATGTGTAGCCTGGAATCACAATGGTCACGCTTATAATGAAAGCTGACTGGGTTGAACTATTCAGTTTCATTCGGAATTCAGGAGTAAGAACTGGAGGGTCGTTATCCACTTCAGATAAGACCTTTCAGAAGCAGTTCCGCTTCATTTCCTCTCCTTTAAGAGTATCTCGAGTACGCTTCAAGGGAATCCTTGGCTTTGTTCTCCCCAGGTCCTGATTTTCCTCAGATCCTGTTTATAAGTTAGGATCTACTTAGGATATTGCTTCCATTGAAATAAATCCGGTTCGTAGACAAATAACGATTTTTTCTACTATTTGTTGGTTTTGAATTGAATTGTTCCTGTGTACTGAGCGTTTATAATCATAATTATTACTGATACCATTACATTGTTAATTTATATTCATGGTGCCCAGTTCTTGTAAGAAGAGATAAGAGATATTTTTTAATAACGATGTATCAAAGTCGGGCTGATTTGAAGAATTTCTAGATATAAATTATAATTCACAATATTAGATTCCGAATTGCAAAGTATTTTTCTAGTATGAAGTCTGTTTAAATATTGATTTGCCACCTTCACTTTCAAAACAAAGTTACCAGAGATTCAAATTATGATAGATTCACAATAAACTGTACCAAAACTAAACTTTCAGACAAGTTCATATATATTATACTCACTATACAAAAGCAATCATCCAATATTATACGAATTTAATAGACTGTCAGATTTCTGTTTCATTTTTATTGAACTAACTTCAATAGGAATGTGGTTCAACATTTGTTATTCAGTGTTTACGAAAGAATAATTTAGGAAATTCTGACAAAATATTATAAGTTATTTAATTCTGTTATTCGTTTTTTGAATATGAGTTTTATTCACAATATCAATCAGAGAATTGCTCAACAAACTTCTTCGGGTTTCATCAACATTTTTTCCTAAGAATCACAGAAATAATAAATTAATGACATTTATTTACTTCAGGTCTAGATATTTGAGTTTTCTTCATAATAACACTATCCCGGGAATTAGATTGTTAAAAATTATGTTAAAAATTTTGGGAAAATGAAATTATTTATCAGTCTGATTTATTCATTGCTTGTATATTGTATTTCGAATGTGGGTTGGTTTTATTTTTACATATAATTTATATATACAAAATTTTATATATTCACTTATATTTTTATTTTTATTTCATATAATGATATATTTATTTGTTTGATAATATATTGTTTAATTGTTTTATATCTACTCGTTATTATTTATGAGTCATCATTGCTCTTATGACCCTATAATGCACTACTGTTTTATAATCTAAAACAAGCATGGCTAATCACTATACTTAGTAGTCGATGCTAACAAAAAAAGTAATATCCGATTAGATCGGGAATAAAATGGTATGGTTTCATTAGGGTCGGAAAAACATATTTTGTATAAGAAGTCGAAGAGAAACGATAAATTTGAACTTACCCATGAAAAACCGATGCAAGCAATACCATCACTGAGAATATCTGCTACAATAGCAGGATAGGAGTTGGCAGTAGGAAAATATGCATGAAACTTTGGTGAATGCCAGTGTGTAACCTGAAAATATATTCTTCATGAATTCCCTATAGTTCTGGTTCCGCTATATATATAGCGAAACCAGAACCATAGAGAATTAAATTCACACACACAAAATTTCTCACGTAACTTGGAATATCTCGATTCGATCGGATCTGTAATTGAAATAATTCTTGTATTTTCTATGGTTTAGATGATGTGATCAGCTCAGGGTATTGCTCGGAGCTTGAAAGGAGTATGTCATATCAACTCTCAAAATCCTAGCTCAGTCTGTTTTGTGGTCAAGGAAATATCCTCTAATTTTCTTACTAGATTCTCCTTGAATTTTCCATGGTTTTGCATTGCTCGAAATTATCATTCTTTATGTACTGACCAAATCTTAATCTATTTTATATGTAATTGAGTATTCAGTATTTCGTATTTATTATTTTCAATATTCCTCTTGCGTTTTTTATGGTTCTGATTATGTGAATATCTCAAAATTTCGTACGCAGTTTGAAATTGAATTTTCGTATCAACATGCTGAATCTCAACTCCGTCGGTTTTGTGGTCACGGAAATATTGGGTATTTTTTTGGATAATCTTTAATTCTCTCTGGTTCCGTCTACGCAATCAATATGAATTTTTCGCGAGGCATCAAGCGGTCATCTAAATTTAAATATTCATATTGATTGAGCCTGCATTTCTGAAATAAACTCAAGAACCCAAAATTTCGAATGGTCATATCTACGGAACCCTTAGACGGGGCCCATTACAAAATATAAACGCGGCATTCGAGATCCGAATCTACCCGGAAAATTTCTATAAGTCCTTTCGTTCAAATTTGAGGTTGGATTCTGAATCTTGATAATGTCGAATAGTGTTGAACTTTATCATTTCAGACAATTTCTTGCTAAAAATTCTTAAATTCAAACAATACGAAAAAATGATAGAGTGATCGATTCGTAGAACGACTGGTCGAAAATTAGATATTCTGGAAATGCCTAATATATTTCTTCATCTAATGTTCAGTTTACATTCACAATTAATTTAAACGATTAAGTTATTGAATCTCGAAAAGTAAAAAAAATGGAAAAACCATATATTCCCACGATTTAATGCGGTTAGCTGATTAGCATATAGCAAACTATTCTATTAGTACTCACTCCAGGCATAATGACTTTTTCAATGTCAGCCATAACTTCTTGCCATGTGTCAGGTTTTTGAGGTGCCTCACTGGGAAGTAGAGGACGTAAATACCCTGGTTCTACAGTAGGCAAAACCCGCCTGGAAATTATAATGCAATTAAAATATCTGCTGAATCCGAACTATGCAGATGAAGTTATTTCAATTTCCATTCATTTTCACTAAGTTCAAATAAAATTGGATTATCACGATAGTTTCTACGATGATTAATGAACAGATACCGGCCAAGAAGTGACAACTGTCCGGTAGATGTGGACCAAATTGTGATATAACGTATTGAAACCTAATTATATTCCATAATTCATAACTTCTCATTTTTCTATTTATTTTATTATGAGCATTTTGTATTGTTGGAAAAAATTCTCTTCAACCTTCCTCGAATTGTCCCTGTCCTCTTATGTTTTAGAATGCGTAGAATCTAATAATCGAATGAAATAAATAGCCGTGTTTGCCATGATAGTAACTTTTGTAGGAAATCAATTCGAAAAGCTATTCACAGGAAATTCATTATAAAAATCGGTTGGGGTTACTTGTGAGTGAGAAGAAGATGAATGAAATCAATATGGGTACACAAAAGAAAAATCTATGAAAACGCCAGTTTACCAGTTCATTAATAAAATAGTTGAAGACTTTGAGAATGGAGAACTAGTTTATGGAACGTTTCTTGATCTGAGCATACGATTGTTCGGATTGTAAACAATTTTTGGGAAAGCTACAAAGATATGGAATTCGAGGACCAGCATTAAAGAGGCCGAAGTCATATTTTACATAAAGAAAATATATTGTGAATATGGAAGAGAAATTGATTAGATCAACTAAGAAAGAACTGCTTTTGGGTTTACCCAATCAAGAAAGCGTTGCGTGACCGACAATTTTTAATCGTTTTTGACAAATTTTTGGATTGCTCTTTCTCGAAAGAATACATATAAATATATACAGGGTGATACAACGTGATGGCCTATTAGACATTTATGGAAAACTAATCATAATTTTGTTCTGAAAATTCGCATGTTGGGGTTTGAGACAATGATCATTCTCGATAAAATATTTGCAGATCTCTACAACTTTCGGTTATACTCGAAATGGACTACTACTTCCTTATTTCAAACCAATTTCAGCAATTGAGTGAAAACTCAACAATTCATGAGTTAATGGGATTCTTATGAAAATAATGATAAAGTAAAACCACATAGTCTCGAAGATTATATAAGATTATAAATAAAATATTTTGGAGGAGACACTGTCTTATTTCATTTTCATGTAACTGTAACTGGTTTTGGATTGATGTGATTTGAACTTAGAGCTATTATTAATATCAATCATTAACTGTGTTTTCAAATTCACTCTATTAAAAATTCAAAAATTTTCAATGGGTTAAATTGATTTTATCCAACGGTTTTCCAAATGATAAGCCAAAAAGGCAATCACCACAACATCTACAACAATAGGCTCATTAAATTAATTGAAAAAATTAAAAGAACCAGTGCAGTGGTATAGAATAATCGATATTGCAACATAATTTCATTTTTAGGTTGAAATCTCGATTTATAGAGACTGCCCTCTTGTTTCCATGTTCAAAATTTGATTTTACAAAAATTAAATTGGTTTTCTCCTAACTCGATTAATGATATTTTTATCCAAATCAATTGACGAATTTGAAGATTATTAAAACTTTCAGAAACCTTATTTCAATGAACAAATTTGGATATGATGGTAATCTTAAAAATCCGTCTCAATTTCGACTGGAAACTGAACCCAAATGAAATTATGGACTTACCTCTCCCTTATATTCTCCAGATAATTGGCGACGTAGTCTATCATCGCCTTTCCGAAGTCCCTAAACTGATTAGCCTCCATCTCTGGAACATACAAAGAATTTGCTCATTTCATCAAGACCTCGTTTGTGCTACATTTCAAGCACGACGCGATCGAGTTAATGCAATATCGTTCTATGCTATCTTGCCTTCACCCAATTTCCACATATTTTGCAACTTATCTGGGGAACCAGCTAATCGCGATCATAAGAAAAATTCTTTGTTTATTAACAAGTCAATTAAAAAAATTGTGGTCGGATTTTATGCATTCAAGAGAATTGACCAATGGATTGGGTAATTTTTACTGTTCAACTCAGGTATTCATGCAACAAATCAAACTCTCGTTCAGGAAGAATTGAATATTTCGTTTCGTCATCTTACTGAAGATAGTTATGTGGTTTCAACCTTAAAAACTAAGCGTTATTGTCGAAAGATATGCACTCTAACCTAATCTGTAGGTTCATTCTCACTATGCACTCCATTTTTCTATGGACTAATGAAAATACATAAGTATACTATATTTCAATTGACCTTCTACCTATCAAGTTTCTTCCTTTCTACGAACTCACATATGAATTATACACCTTATAAGTGAGCTGATAAATCGGTTGTGCAATAATTTCAATAAGGAACGGATAACGAACTATTCAATAAATAGATACATTTCAATTTGAGGAATTGTAGCATTCAAATTTTAAAGATAACGAAAATTATCAAATTGCTATGAATTATATTCAATAGGTCGTTTAAAATTGGATACTTATTTCTCTAAACAAAGAAGAGTTCAAATTCTATTTAATTCACCGAGTTCTTCAGATCTTGTTTGTTTTTGAATAAACCTATTCAAGTCGAAATATTATTAACGAGAAAATTAATTCCAATATAACAATATATCGCATATCCTCCCTTATAAAAAGATTGATTGTCAAAAAGGTAAATTCAATGATCAATGATATTTCAAAAATTAAACCATACAAGCTATATTCAACCAAATACTCATCACAAAAAAGTGGACACATACGGAGTGGTCGATATTTCAGTGCAATAGTTTGGCGTAGGATAGAACAACTCTTTTGTGGAGAAGAGTTGATATAAACATGCTTCGTTTCGAGATATGTACAAGGTTTCAAAATTGGAAAAAAATCAGTTTTTTAGTTATAACTCTAGTATTGTTACATTCATTGTTTTAATTTTTAGGTAGGTATTGAAGTCTAGATAATGAAATCTTTCGAATCAGGTAATCATCTCCTGCCAAAATTATCCAGTGGCGTAAATAAAAAGATGCGATGATCCTTTCCTTATGGAAAATCTAGGCCACTGTATTTTTTTTTTTTTGAGATAATTAATTCATTTCATAAATCAACGGAGTTTCACTGAAAAAAAGTTTTCTTGAATATTTTTCATAGAATGTACCGTTTTTAAGATAATCGAGTACCTTCAAAGCAATAAGTATCCACAAAAATGTACAAAATAGTTGTTTCCTAACAAGTGTGGGAAGTGATACTTTTTCGCAAGAGACTGAAATTGTCGAGTGCGGAAAAGGCACTTTTCACATAGTTAGGAACAATATTTTTTCCTACTGGCTTGAATGAAACACTTTCACGGACTAACGTTTTAAGAAATTATATTTTTGTGCGCTTAGCCGCATAGAGAAATGTTTGAATTTTATGATTGGAGTATAGAGACATGTCAAAATTTCATGATTTATGCGACTTTTTGATATTTGCGTGCAGAAAAAACCCTTGATATTCACTTTCCGCATGCATATGCGTGCGGAAAGTGAATAGTAGGGCTCTTTCTGCACGAGTTTGGAAAAGTACAACTTTCCAAACGTCAATGCGTGTGGAAAGTAATACTTCGAAACGCTAGTAGGAAAATACATTTTTCAAATTTTCCCAATTAGTGATGAATGAAAGTGCAAAAATTGGCGTAGTTTATTATTTAGCTTTCAGATGGAATTTAATTGAACATTTCAGAAAAAAACTTTCTCAGACACTCAAACATAAAGAATATTTTTAAAAATTGTTCAAAATATGAACCTTTTTTTCAACACACAACTCGCTCCGACGCAAAATTGGACGATTCAAATTTACTATATGAGTGAACATAATTTATTTTTGTAGACAGTTTTTGTTTCTTTTTCAAATCCAAGAAACCTTTTTTTCAGTAAAACTCTGTTGATTTCGGAAACGGAATAATTTTCTCGACAGTAGCGAATTTCAATAGTAAAAAGATCATCGCACCCCCATATCTACGCCACTGAATAATTTTGGCAGGAGACACTTAATTCGAATTACATTATTCAGATATCAATACCTAAACATTATAACAATGAAATTAATAATAGTAGAGTTTTAAATGGAAAACTTTTTTTTTTCAAACTATAACACTGTTTCTCTGAAAAAATTTTGTTAGTATATATGTTTATATGAACTTTTTTCAGGAAAAAAGTTGTTTTATCCGACGTCGAAATTATTGAACTAAAATCTAGACCACCCTGTCGTATATTACGAAAAAAAAAAAGTTTATACAAAGTAAAGAGAATACAACAGACATTATAATAGTAGGGTAGGTTTAAATCAGCAAAGGATAAAATCAGTTGATAAATTCATCATTTAATAAGCCTAAGTAAAATTTTGAATATAACGTCCACAATCACTCGGCCATAGTTAATTTTTTTAATATAAGAAATAACGAAAACTTTTTTCCTTAATGGATAGTTTTATGCCTAAAAGTCGCGTTACATGTTTCGCCTAATCATCAAAAGGAGTTTTGTCAAGAGTATAAGGCTTTAAAATTTTTTGGAAAATTAGGAAGTGGACCGCAATATTCCTGTTATGATGGATATGTTATTTGGTTTTTGAGATGAATCAATTGAGACACATCAACATCATTTCAGTTCACTTCGCAATTTTTCATAAAATTTTAAGGAGCTGTTTTTTAAGTCGATAATTATACAAGCTGTCATTTCTATATTTTTGACAAAGCTCCTGATGCTTAGGCGATGATGTAGAGCGACTTTTGAAAAATAAAAATATCTATTAAATTCAACAGGTTTCGCTATATCTAAAATTCTAAATATTCATTATGCGATACATATTCGTGTGAAAAATAAAAACGTGTTTTGGGATACAAAATTGTTTTTTTTTTTTTTTTTTAAATTTAAATTTGGAACTCAAAATTTTCTTATTGTTCAATTCATTGAAGAACTTTCCCGATAAATGTTATTAAAAATAACTCAAAAACACTGATACAAAGATTCAAGCAGTATAAAATTAATTCTTCAGGCTGATGGTATATTAACATGCAAAAACAACAAACAAAAAAAAAACACAACACCAAATGTTAAAAGATAAACCCACCATCCATTATGTATATAAAGAAGATTTTTCCTTTTCAAACAGACCTTTAAATCTCAAATAAATAAAAGGATATCCAACAATCCACTTAATAGATACGCAGCCTTCTTATCACTTATCACACTGAACAATCTCCACGGAAAACTCTCAGTTTCCCAGACTGGACAGGCACGGTTGGCTGCAGCGAGAGTAAGAGCGTTCTTCTGGCTACTGCAAGAGTTTAAATCAGAGGACAAGAAGAAGTGGGGCCAGATCGATCGTTTTGACATGCTGAACCTCGTTGTACATGGGGGTTACCTTCACTGGGTTTTCAGGTCCGAACTGATATTTACATACGTCATGTCGATGGGAAATCACTGTTGATGACAATAAGTGGAATGTGGTAATTAGAGGCAGCTTGCCAACTTCCAATTATGAGAGATAGACGGTCGTAACCTCAGTAGTGTACTATGTATGAATCAATCACCGGAATACCGGAAAGAAAGTATCCAATAAAATGAAGCTGTGAATCGTTCGAAAAAAAAATTTTGGCCCCCTGTGAAATCTTCAATTTTCGTTTTTGAAAGTTAAGTATACAAATATCGAATGGAAATGAGTAAAGCGTCCGTATTAAAAAAATTATGGGAATTATGGGAGATTCAACACCCTGTTTAGTGGAATATTGCAATTTTATCGGAATATAGAAAATTTTCAATGGGGATCAGTAGGTTTTAGTGTCTCGCACGCCATTTAACTCTTCGAAAATTATCAGCAATATCCCTTTCGAATGTATGATTCAAGAAAATAATAGCTCGATATTTCTTAAACCGGTCACCCCACCTGAACTTGTAGGTTCGTCAAATCATCAGAAAAAATAAACTTTGTTCTGGTTATAACGACGTACCTATTGCCATCGTGAAATCATCAATAAAAAAATTATCTGTTACATCATTAATAACTCGATGAAATATTCAATTTTTCCCGATCAATTGAAATTTACTGTTATCAAACCAATATTCAAAAAGGGGGATCCTGATGATCTGGGCAATTACAGACCAATTAGTTTATTGCCTGCTTTTTCAAAAATCTTCGAAATGGTGATGATTTCTAGACTGCTCAATTTTATGAATCAACACATTATTTTCTCCAAATTCCAACATGGCTATCTGAAAGGAAAATCAACGAATACCTCCATATATCAGTTCATAAATGCAATTTTGAATCACTTAGAGAACAAAAATTTAGCTTTAGGTCTTTTCATTGATCTTAGCAAAGCTTTCGATTGCGTTAACCATGAGCTTCTACTACTGAAATTAGATACCTAAATATGGCATAAGAGGAAGAGCGAATGAATGGATACGTTCTTTTCTCACGAATAAAAAGCAGCAGGTTTCGGTTGAAAAGTCTACTAAATCTGATATTAAAATTGTCAATACCGGTATAGCACAGGGGAATATAGCTAGACCCATTTTCTTCATAGTTTTTATGAATGGCCTTCCTTAATGATTAGATTGTTGCCTTACGACGAATTATGTCGAAGACACTAATATATTAGTGGGCGGGAAAATTTACCAGAAGTTCTCGAAAAACCAGAAATCATCTTTGTTGACGCAAAATGTTGGTTCGATATGAATAAGCCCAAAATTAATGAATCTAAAACCAATTTAATGCTATTCGGAACCAAACAATCGAAATTGTCCAATCCAGAAATAATCGAAAAGCATACAATATATCCAGCAACATCTACAAAATTCTTGGGGGTGAATATTGATGAATTTTTAAATTGGGAAACGCATATAAGTCAATTGTGCTTGAAATTGGGAAGTATCGGATACGGAATCAAAACTGTCGCTAATTATATGAATATAAATACGCTTAAAATTATGTATTGTGCTAACTTCGAGTCAAATCTGAAGTATGGTATAATTTTTTGGGGAAGCAACTCTAACATTCAGTCAGTTTTCATTGTGCAGAAAAGAACTCTAAGAACAATATCGTCGGCTAAGAGTGTAAATCTGCTATGTCCATAATGAACAATTTTACAGGAGACCAAAAAAACCGTACAGTAAGTGTTATAATAATAATAATAAGAGAGTTTATTCATGAAAATACATTCAATAGAGTTTATTGAATGTATTTTCATGAATAAACTCTCTTATTATTATTATTATTATAATACTTACTGTTATTATTATTATAACACTTACTTACGCCGACGATATATAACATGAAATTTAAAAAATCGTGCAGAGGCAAATTTAAGACCTTGCCTATCATGACTGTATATGGTCTCTATATTTATGAATGTTTGTTGTCCACTTTCAAAAATAAAAATCAATTTGATACAGGTCACAGTCATTATTATGCTACCAGAACACATGATCTAATTTATCCACAGCACAGGTATTAACTTTATTAGAAAAAGGTCCATTCTATATGTGCATTAAAATTTTCAATAAGTTGCCTAACAATATAAATGTTTTAATAATTTAAGTAAATTCGAAAGAGATGTTAAAAATATGTTAATCAATCTTGAACCATATAATATGAACGATTACTTCAATTCTGAAAATTTAGTTTAATTTTCTTTGTATGTTTTTGACGCTATCTTTTTTTATGTATGAGCTTTTGTGTATAATCTGGAAATAAACTATCTATCTATCTATCTATTCAACAGTGAAATTGCTCAGAAAATTTTGCACTATTTAGTTCCAGGGACTATAGCGGAGTATCATATTATCGAAATGTTTCTAATTTTTGTATTTTCTAGTCGAGAATGGTATAAAAGGATTGGGTTCGACCTAGTATAATATTGAATTCAAGATACAGAATCAATTATATCCGTTCACCAAGCCGGCTGTCACTTGACTTGGAATTTTTGAGTAGGTTCAGGGTCCCGAATCTGTTGGATGGTTTGAGAGTTATACTTTAAAATATTATTTTCTCCATCATTGAAAAAGTCAACTGATCGAACTGAATCGACTTGGATAGAGTAGTAGGTTACTTTGTGATAGATCATTTTAATTAGAAAAACGGAAAAAAACGAGTTAGTGATAGTAAACGAATTAATTTCGGTTTTCTAATTCAAACTGAAATTTGCAGTTGTGAAATAGTCAAACAAAAAACCTCGCAAAAAACGAAACAGTAAAAACGAAAATGTGTTATTCATTGAAAACGGTATCATTGAGACATCAAAAAAAAATTTTTGGTTAAAATTCTATATCTCAGAATCTATACAAGAGATTTCAAGGATATTTTTTATATTCATCTTTCCTCAACATTTACAGAAGGTGTCGACAAAGTATATGAACAATAAGGTTCCCACGTAAAACAGTTAGGCTCCTTTCACACGGTGAGCCCTACGGCTCTCACTCATGAGCGAGAGCTTCTTCTTCTCACTCTTGTGAGATTTCATTATCGCGGTGTCACACATGTGTTCGGTTGGAGCAAAATTAAGAAAACAACTTTTTTGTCAATATGTTCGTTTGGAATAAAATATCAAGTGATTGAAGTACTTTTTATCATGACCATGTTGAATATGAAACATTTCATATCTTCATTCATTCAAAAATTTCATTTAAGGAAAAACGAAGGAGAGGAATAATGCTTTTAGTTCCATAAGGAGATTAATATTCTGCGAAGAAAAATATTTATTCTCCATTTAAAAATATACTCAGCCTTGAAATCACACTTCAATATATCTGCACATATAATTGAGTAGCGAAAAGGATTGTTTCAACAGTGGATGAGCACCCACTCACAACTTCGGTTTTAGTGGGGAACTCATGCACTGAACGAAAAGAGTACGTAAATACAACGAAAAAGTAAGTTGGGCCAGTTAATTTATTCATCAAAATAAAGCCAGTGGACGCGTCCATTGGGCCAACGAATTATCGTACATTGGGAGTATGTACCGAATGTGCGTAAATATTAGGTATAGTATATCCAAAGTCACTTGGAGGAAGTCTGAATATTTCAATTATACAAGGGTTGTCCAAGTTTTCAGAAATTCCTTTGGAATTTATGAAAATATTGCTATCAATATTCTCAAATAAACCCCGGTATTTAGCATATCGTCTTGGAAACAAGAATGTCCCGATTTGATTGATCTTATTGGCTGAATATTTCCCCTCGTATTCCCCTTTCCACTTTGAGAGCGTTTTTGGTTACACTCATTGGCTGCATCTATCACTTCTTAATTACTTTCTAATAATTCGCATAGACCAGTGTGGTTCATAGGGGTATTATTGAAATGCATTTTTACGTAGTTTTGGTTCGTTGTGTGACTGATGCTTTTAATGATTTCGACTATGATGTTTGGCACAATTCTGTGGCTTATGTAAAAAAAGATGAATATTTCGCATTACTCCATTTACTTTCAAAGTCAGAATTGATATATGACGGGTTCTGAAGAAAATGGTTTCGCATCCTAAATATCTTCATTCCACTGAAGGTAGAATTGATTAAAATGAGATTAATCAACAAAATTTTCATTACATTTTCTGATTTTAGCAATGTTATTACTGGTTTGAGAAATCATGTAGAATAGCCATATGATGTTGAGGCTCTTAGTAGATAGATAAATATAATATATATAGATAGTAATAGACTACTCCATTCAATGACAAATTGCAGTTTTCCTTAGTTCAAGTTTTTCCTCGATAACTCTTTAAATATAGGATTTCCTTAGACCCCCCTCTTTTCATACCTACGTAAAATTGACTGAATTAATAAAAAATATAGGTTTTTTCCAAAAACTTTTCACAAGATATCTATAGGAATCTTTTTAACTTATGAACCGTTGAGCGTATACTCAAGTATTGCCATATTGCTGAAATTACCATCAACCAAGCTATCTGATAATGCAATAATATACTGGGTGTGCCGTTTGAAATGAGAAAGTAGTACTTATTATTAGTTTTCCATAAACATCTAATAGGCCATCGAGGTGAATCACCCTGTACATCATTATCATTTAGCCTTCTGCTTCCACTGAGGGACATACATTTCGCCTTACAATAACGAAGAAATAAAATTGAATTCGGCAACGTAGCTGCTAATTTGACGTAGAAAATTGGATGTCATTCAAGGATCTCAAGGTTCACCTATTCTGCCCTAGTTTGTCTTATCTTCAGACAGAACATTTCCGAATTCATCTCAAACATTTTCGTGCTCTTATAATTCTATGCAACGATCAGTTCATCACCGTTGATAACGTTCCTTGATAGTATATTAGAGGTCGAGAATAAAGAATAATAAAATTATAGCAATGTAGAATGACATAGTATTATTTCTGATGTAACAGCAGAAGGTACTCACTTCACAAAGTCCCATACATACGCAAAAATATTATTTTCGAATCAAGGGTTTGAAAATTGTGCGCCTATGGTTTATGACTGTTTTGCAATTATCTCTGGCCAAGCGTTTTTATAGACTAGTTCAAGTGACTTTGGATATACTAGTTCATTTTCATTTTTGGAGAAAGAGCCCGACACCGAATACTACTATGATACATCACGGCAACGAATGAATTCATTGGCTCTACGTATGATAATTCATCGACCGAATGAATCAGTTTCGTTGTCGCAATGAAATTTGTTCATTGGATTAACGAACGTTGTACGTTAATTCAACGGACGAATTCGTTGATTCAATATACGATATTCATTATTGGAATGAACGAGTTCGTTGGACCAATGAATGAGTTTCGTTGTCGGAATTAAATTTGTTCATTGGATTAAGTAACTTGGTACGTTAATTCAACGTACGTTTTCATTGAATCAATACTATTCGGTTTTGCAAGAAGTTGAGAGAATCGTCATCAATGGTTCATACTCCCTTTATCTTAAATAAAATTATTGCTTTATAATTTTATCCAAAATAAAAGTAGTAGCCTTTGACGGCGATTTTCTAGACTTCTCGCAAAACGGAATTATGATAGTAGTAGTTTCATTGATTCAATGAAAATTCAACTTTTTATTTTTGGATTTGTGGAAACATTACAAAACATAGTTTAAAGATATTTATTAAATAATTTATACCATACATCGTATAAAAAAAACCTTCATAAAAACATAAAACAACAAAAAATTCAACACATATTTTTTTTATATGTATGATATATAGAAATAGGTACAAAATATTATGTTAATATTTTGTTCACTTTTATTTCTTCTGATGAAATATACACACTATAAAATTTTAAAGAGGTTTGGAGCTTGTGAAAATAAAACCAAACCATTCTTTAGAAAAATCTAGGTAAAATATATAATTTTGAAGCAAATATCAACCACTTTAAAAAAAAAGATTGAATTCGAATATTGTGTCATTAAAATATACAAATAATTCATTTATAAATTTTATATCATTTCCGATTTTATAAATGATTGTAGGGTGTTGTTCATTTGGTTTTCCAATATTCTATATGATCTTCCACATCCTGAATCTACCTTCTAACCAACAGAAATGATCCCTGAGAATCTTTAATTGTTTATTTGGTTGTGTTTTTTGTCCAGTAATGACATCCATCTTAGGCACCAAATAAGCAAGTGAGCTCCAAACAATTGAAGCATCTCGTTCATCTATAAAACAATTAAGTATAAGAACTCCAAAAAAATCAGAAATAGGTCCAATTCAAATCGTACAAGTATTTTGATTCGAAAAGAATCTTACTTTCACTGAAATTTGCTCAAAAGTTCTCTCACAGTTTTTTCTTTCTCGTTTTTCTCTTTCATGAGGAATGTGATGATGTTTTGATAGCACTTCTCCCAATCTATGAAAAGAGAGTTTGATCTACCAAAAACCATTTGGGAATTCATGTCAACCTGAAAATAGTGTATTATTAAATGAGTCAAACCAATTCCGGAAGCTTTTGAACACCGCACAACTTAAATTTTCTCACCAAATGTTTTCTCAGAGAGTGTTTTCGTTTGAGCACTTGTTGAGTCTTCCCTGTTTACTCCTTCGATAAAATTCCTGGAATTAGAAAATTTTAATTGTTTATTTAATTTTGTAATGAATAGAATCTTACGAATTTTTCAGTAGGAAATCGTTCCAATATTTCTTTTTCAATACAGTAACTCGAAGATAAATTCATGGGAATGGCTTTCTCCCCGAAATATTGGGCAATTGTTGAAATTAATAGAGAAATTAATGATGTTATTCGATCATCTTGAAATTTTCCAAATTTTGTATAATATTCATAGAGCATTATTCTTTTTGTAGTTTCATTGAGGATATTGGATAAATGAATTACACTGCTTTCATCAGGTGTTATCGCTCTTGAATACAGTGTATAACTACAGGAGGAATAGGACGAAACTTCAGAAGGCACTGATGGGGATGAGTGTCTGCTGTAAGTCCAGCAATTTTTACACAATGAAATTCGTGTGGAATGGTAATATATTTGGTGACCAATAGATTGTCGCTAAACTCGTAGCTTCTGCTGGAACCTAATTGTGAGCCCATATAACTTTTACTTATTACTTTGAGGTCATCAACAAATATTTTTTCAGCTGAAAAACATATTGAATTGCTAGAATAATTCTGTACATAGAGAAATATTCAACTAAGAGATGATCATATAATGATTCCATATTCCAGTCACTTAGGAGCTCATAGATTTCAAGCGATTCCTAGGTATGAGAAGGGATATGTGAACTTGACACAAACTACTTTCCTCCTGAATAGTGTCTAATTATTCCTAATTCTTGAATTGTTACAGTGGATGATGTACTATAATTAATTATGTTTTCAAGTATTTTGAAGGTTCTTTCTCATATATATAAATTTCGTTCATTGATATGCTTATATAGAAATTGTACAATTCATTGATTTTTTCATATTTGAGCACTTGTAGAGTTTTTCTATTTTACACGTTCGATAAAATTCCTGAAATTTGAAAAATTTTAATTTTAATGTTTCAGTAGGAAATTGTTCCAATATTTCTTTCTTCTACATGTATCTAATATGTAATGACTAGAATTGATAATAGATAAAGAGATAGAGATCACTCACTGAACAAACAGATGTGTATATATGTTTTCTCACTAGAGTAAAAAATTGAATACGATTTCCACTATTAAATATTCATAATATATACACTTTGCAAGGGCAAGATTAAGAAACTTAGGAATCTAACCGAAAATCTAACAGTCTCATCATCAAGCATCGGTAAAATATCCTAACCTTAATGCTGGTAAAAATGGAGGTATATTTGAGAAGGACAGTTGATTAAATCAAAGACCTATGAGTTGGCGTCATAATTGGCAATATTGAAATTGAATAAAATGCTACAAATTAATGCTATTTATTAATTATTAATAAATAATATATAACACTCAGCTATATTTATTTCAATCGACCACAGATATATTCAGCATTATTCAATTAAATTATGGGTAAATAAATGTAGTTTGATATTAACTGATGATTATTAGTTTCAAATAAATCCTTTATTTCCATGTAATGAATATTTGACCATATACGGGCAATAAATTATTCATCAATTATAATGCATTTTCGACAATATCAGAATTATTTACGAATAATTCCATTCAATAATGCTTTATAGGAGCCGATTAAAATAAAAATAGCTGAGTGTTAATATAGTATTGAAAAATATAATACTAATATTAATATCAATTGTTAATATAATATTGAGTAATATTATAAATATCATTAATTTGGAGCATTTTATTCAATTTCAGTATTCACTGATTAAATATCAATAAAGCTTGTTAGTATTAATTTTTCATTTGATAATTAATGATAAGCATTATTTATAATTCGATGTAGAATAAAAATAATATTTCAATTCAGTAATGAATAACGTATTTGTTCAATAGTTATTTGGGCTGTTTCTTCAATCTGATTGTTTGGTTGTGAGAAGAACCGTTTGCCAAAGTAGGTCGGTCTGGCTTGTACCCATCATATTTTTCTAGACTTCGTATTGGATATAGGGGTTTGAACTCTGTAGGTAATCTCGGTTGCATCCATTCACTGTCAAACAATAATGACTATAACTTTATATGATTGAACCGTTCAACAATATAATATCAGCCCGAGGTGCCCACTATGTAATGGTAATAGATCATCCATAGTAGAGAACAGCAACGAATCTAATGCTTAGTTAAATTTTAATACACTCATAAATTTTTCTGTCAAAAAATTTTTGCATATATTATATTATCGGAATGTCTAAAATAAAGAAATATTATGTACAAGGATGTACCGATGAGACAAGTGCAAGACATCGTTTCCCTAAGAGTGATTTGGATACATTTGAAAATTGGCTCCAAATTAGCCAACCAAACAATTGGTATCTTCCAGGATACTATTGTGGTCTTACTTGTGATACCATACCTGCAATCGGTATTCCAGGTAATTTTATCGAATTTTTCAATTTTATTCATATTTCAATCCCTTATTTTTTTTCCATGTGTACTACACAATGTTAAAATGGAGCTGTGGCTATTTCTGATTCAAACAATGCTTAGGATTAGACATTATATGGTTAGTTAGTATTAATTTTAGCAATAATCGTAGGAAGGACAATGTCACTTCCCAAGAAGCCATCCTGGTCTAAGATGTACTGACATACTTACAATCGGTATTCCAGGTATTTTTATCGAATTACTCAAATTTATTAATATTTAAACCCCTAAAATTTTTATATTGATTCATTCATATTATTTATTTTTTGTTGGAGGTAATTTTCTTATTGTTGAAACTAATTCAATCATTCAACGTTTATGATTTATTTTTGGTGCTACTTTATTTATTTTTTATTCATTTATACTGATTTCAGGTCAGAAAAAGAAAGATAATTATTGTGATGATATTAGGAATTATCGCTGAAACTAGTTTATTCATTTATTGTTGATGATACTTTATTCATATTTTATTGATTTATTTAATCATATATTGTTTATTTTCTGTCAATTCATTTACAGTATCGAAATTATTCACGGTATCGAAACATGTTAAATAATTTACTAAAGGCTATCAAAAATAACTATTGCAAGGCCAAAAAAAAACGGGAAGCTGACAAGAATTGTAAACAAATATGGGAAATTATGAACTGTACTACAAACTCAAAAACGATAAAGAAAAGTTTAGGTAATATCAATATTAAAGATGAAAATGATCACGAAATCTGAAATAATATTGAAAATTCAAACATATTCAACAGGTTTTTAGCAACGTAGGTGTTAAAATGGCAGAAAAAATTACTGCCGTCGGTTTGAATAGAATTGATGAAATATTGCCTAAAAAATCAGTTGTTGCTTTAATATTTCTCGAGCCCGTAACATTGAATGAAATAATAATAGAAATAGGGAATCTAAAGAATAATACGGCGGCTGGACCAGACGGTACAACCGTGGAAATGATAAAATCAATTCATGATAGTATTTCGGAACCCCTTTGCCACTTAATAAATTTATCATTTTCATCTGGGATAATTCCGTATCAATAGAAAGAATCTTTTAACTCCTATCCATAAAAGTGGTGACAATGGAATTCCAAATAAATACAGGCCCATTTCAGTCGTAAACAACTTCACAAAAATATTCGGAAAATGTTTTAAGAAGAGACTGGTCTCCTTCTTCAAACATCATAATGTGATATCAGATGGGCAATTCGGATTCCAGAAGGATATCGGTACCGAACATGCAGTTCTGGACCTGGTTCGGCAGCTTGTGGTGAGTTTGGATGTGTCTGGAAAGTGTTAAACACATAATTTGTTGTTATTGAATAGATTAGAAAACGTGGGTGTGAGTGGCCCTGCTCAGAGGATTTTAGAATATTACCTAACAAATAGAACCCAAAGAGTCAAAATTGAAAATTGTCTTAGCGAGTTATTGCCGGTGTCGGGGGGTGCCCCAGGGGACGGTGTTGGGTAGGGTACTTTTTTTAATATATATGAACGATATTGCTAACTCGATCGATTTTTCAGGCTATATACCTGATATCATACGCAGATGATACCGCAGTCGTGTTTGTTGGTAACTCTTGGGACACTCTATACAGGAGCGTGGAGAAAGGCCTTGCCAATATCTATAGCTGGCTGAATTTCAGTTTGTTGAGCCTTAATTTTCCGAAAAGTGAGTTTATGACGTTTAGTATTACGTGTGAGAATCAACCTAGCAAAAACTCAAAAACTTACCAATCACTACTACATATGTTCTTCAGGGCACAACCAAGTTCAGAATTAAATAGGAAGTACAATACAAGATTATTTGAAAGTGAATCACTTGAGATTCCACTGTTCAGGAAGAAACACTCGCAGCGTTTCGTATTTTATCTCGGGCCAAAATTTTACAATATGCTTCCTCTCCATCTGAGACAAATAAAAAATAAAAATAAATTGAAAGCAGAAATAAAGAATCTCATAATAAAAAATCTGATAAGCTGTGATGTCTAGATGAATGATATTTGTTGTAATGATGATATTAAAAAAAATATATATATTTACCACCTTTTTACTAATTGAGGAAATATAAATGAAATCCACTCACCTCTGTAGTCCGCTGAATTAACCTGGTTCTTTTACCTCAAATATTTCAAGATTTAGCCACCATAGTACGTCAGGATATATTTCAAATGTGTATTTTTCTTTCGGGGGGTGGAGATTACATAATACAAGCACTTCAGTGCTTAGATGTGTTTCCCATCCACGGAGAGAACATTTGTTCTTTCATTTGAATGATATTATGTATTTACGCATTGTATCTAATTTATGTTGGAATAAATTTGATTTGATTTGATTTGCTTTCTTCTTAAATTTCTTTTGATGTCTAGAAAACGAATTCTGCAGAGAATTCAAAAATATAAAAATTCAAAAAGAAGCGAATTTATCATTTGTACTCGAGAAAAGTATCATTAAATAAATTAATTACCTATTCACGAAAAATCTTAGGAAGAAATATAGCCCAGAAAAGAGTAGACAATGATGAATCTCTCTATGTTGAAACCCTGATAAATATATGGAAATAAATGGATGGAAAGAGTGGCTCTGTCCACTTGTTGCACGAAAAAGCACTTTGTTGCCTTGACAACCCGCTTTTACCGTGATGAAAATGAATCAGAAAGAAGAAGTGGTTGAAATAGTCGAGTAGCTTATAAAATCGACCTCCATGAACATTGCCTGTGGTATTCAATAGATTTTACGAGTATTGATTCTAAAACGATGCGATAATCTTATATTGCATGTGTGGATTTCGAAGAGATAATAAAACCTGCGTTAATATACAGGCTCTCTCACCATTAAATATACGGGATGTATGTTATTCAGCTATTAAGTTTATATATTACGCATCTTCTGATCTCAAAGGAGAGCATATTTATATCACTTAAGACAGCCTAGATAAAGGCGCATTAATGAAGTATACCTGAATAATCAGATACCATGAATTCGAAAGAAAATATAGAAATAAAAAAAAAGTATACCTATTCAAAAATATTACTAAAAGATAATATTAATAATATTTCATATTCGGTAAAAATTACTTGTTAGCATGCTTTTAATATTCTGTTGCCAAAATAATTGAGTTAAGGAAATTTTTTCTTCTGTGTGAAATATTTTCTATGTCAGTGAGTATATGTTATATCAATTTAATTATCTATCATTGGAACTACTCTATTTGATTTCTACATGATGAAAGGTGATAAATATGAGATATAAAATCAGGTGATCCTTTCATTTTACATGAAATATGTATATGAATTATTCAACAATTGATAGGAAATCACAAATATGTGATTGATGAAACAATTTATGGATAAAATCCAAGGACTTTTGAAAAAACCATTGAAAAACTGCATATCATACATATGACATTCGCATATTATCTTATTGAATGCGATAAAGTTTGATACTACATTCAAAATATTGATTAGAGTTTCCATTCACTCTACTCTAGACGCTTAAAAATGAAGATCTGTTCTGTCAAAACATTACAGTTTACAATTGCCCTAGCTACCTTTAGCAACAATTGTTTAATTGTTATCGATAAAGGTTATACTAATTAATGTTATATTAATTGGACCATGAAAATCAATATATCAATATCTTCAGATGTTTTAGACCTGAAAACCACATTAAATAAAATATATGTAATATATGTAAGATGACTGGGAATTACTGGTCACAGTTTAATAGTGAATGCAGGTCATCCAGGCTTTCCAGAAAAGGAGCTTGTTTTGTATCAAATCAAATTTATTTCACCAATTATTACAGAACATGCGGTAACAATCAATAGTCAATAAAAATGAACCAAAATATCAACAAAATTTCAATGAAATTTACTTGAACCCATCTGCAAAATTCTTCAATAGAGTAGTAACATCTAGAAATCAGAAAGAGACTGAGACGTCTTTTATAAGAATGGCATAGTTTAATTTCCTTTGGGAGATGGTTATACACTGCTCGTCAAAATTATGGAACAAATTCATTTTCTCAGAAGAAAAATATTTGGCAACAAAATCCTGAAACAGGTCTATTTTTGTTTCACTTCTACCAAATTTTTATGCATTTTTGAAGGATTTTTGCTGCATCCCCATCAACCCTCTAAATTTTTTGAATAGGGGAAGTGGGTCATGTGGTACTTTTTTGGCAAGGTCTTTGTATCTTCTTTACAGGCATGCAGAAATTTTCAAGAAAAAAATTTTTTTTTTATTAGTTAATTCAAAGAGGTTTTCAGTATGTGCACTTTGACATGGCTCATGTACTTTGAGACGATGGTACCTGATGAAATTTGTCACCGAATGAAAGTCGATCATTACATACATTGTTCATACACAACTTGTAATGATCGATTCTCATTCCATAATTGAAAATCACGACAACACTAGTCGATATAAGATTCATGAATGATGCTTCATTCATGTTCAAGGTCTTGAATGGTTTGATCATTGCTCCTGGTATTTTGGAGGCGATTCGTTTTAGGGTTCCTGATCTAAGATTCAGGCCTCTTTTAGGAGAAAAAACTTCACCGCAAATTCCCCACTTGTCAGTATGATGACCAACTCAGATGTCGTCTGTCCACACGTCGATTTATTTTCCTGTTTGCTGACAACTTTCAAAAAACATCTGAAACGTCGACTTGTTTTCGGTTTCTCCGGGATAATTATATGTGGATTTGAATATTGTATCTTACATGTGATTTTTTTGTTTGTTTAGTTCATAGGTAAATAACATGTATAATTGAGGTTTTATTTGTAACTGAGTGAACACTGCCTCTGGGACTTTGTCCTGTTCGTGTTCCAGTGAAAATAAATAAAAAAACAATTTCTTTCAGCACATATGTAGACAAACCATATGCATCACAAGTAGATTTCCCATGCAGTGATTTCGTTATCATTTTAACCTCTTCAGACGTTGCCGGTTTTTAGAAAAATGATTTATTATTCCTTATTCGCATTTTTTTAGGAACTTTGCCGATTCATCTTCATCAATATTTCTCGATACCCCATCATTTATCCTTCCTAAAAACCTAAAATATTCATTAGGATCAAGTGAACTATCTTGACATTTTTCTTTTTTTGTGTTCTGTTATAAAACGTTGTTTAGAGTTTTGAAGAAATTATGCATATTGGTTTGGAGAAATATTGTGTCGGGGTGGTGAATATATTGCTGAGCTCCATGATTCTGTGGACACTCTAGGTTTTTGAGTGGCCGTATACTTGACATCTAGTGCATTGTATGATTTCTCGTTTTCTTCTCGGTGCTTCTATTGTTATTTTCTCATTTGCAAGAAATACCATCCTACAAATATATCTGTTATTTTCTACCGGTTCTAAGTCTACATAAAATAGAGAGAGTGGATTTTTTGTCGTACGATCTCTTATAGTATAGTATAGTATAGTATAGTGTAGTATAGTATAGTATAGCATAGTATAGTATAGTATAGTATAGTATAGTATAGTATAGTAGAGTAAAGTAGAGTATAGTATAGTTTATTTCGCCATTGACAAATACAATTTGTTTAGGAACAGTCATAAAACAAAAAAATTACCAAACAAATTAATGAAGCTCTAAATTATAACTTTATAAAAATGAAGAGTGATCTCTCATGATGGCCTCAAATTCTGTGAGGCTGTATATGCCATATCCCGATAGCAATATTCTTATTTTCCTCTTAAATGTTGTATATTGGAGGTTACGCATCTGCATAATATTCTGCGAAGAAAAATATTTATTCTCCATTTAAAAATATACTCAGCCTTGAAATCACACTTCAATATATCTGCACATATAATTGAGTAGCGAAAAGGATTGTTTCAACAGTGGATGAGCACCCACTCACAACTTCGGTTTTAGTGGGGAACTCATGCACTGAACGAAAAGAGTACGTAAATACAACGAAAAAGTAAGTTGGGCCAGTTAATTTATTCATCAAAATAAAGCCAGTGGACGCGTCCATTGGGCCAACGAATTATCGTACATTGGGAGTATGTACCGAATGTGCGTAAATATTAGGTATAGTATATCCAAAGTCACTTGGAGGAAGTCTGAATATTTCAATTATACAAGGGTTGTCCAAGTTTTCAGAAATTCCTTTGGAATTTATGAAAATATTGCTATCAATACTCTCAAATAAACCCCGGTATTTAGCATATCGTCTTGGAAACAAGAATGTCCCGATTTGATTGATCTTATTGGCTGAATATTTCCCCTCGTATTCCCCTTTCCACTTTGAGAGCGTTTTTGGTTACACTCATTGGCTGCATCTATCACTTCTTAATTACTTTCTAATAATTCGCATAGACCAGTGTGGTTCATAGGGGTATTATTGAAATGCATTTTTACGTAGTTTTGGTTCGTTGTGTGACTGATGCTTTTAATGATTTCGACTATGATGTTTGGCACAATTCTGTGGCTTATGTAAAAAAAGATGAATATTTCGCATTACTCCATTTACTTTCAAAGTCAGAATTGATATATGACGGGTTCTGAAGAAAATGATTTCGCATCCTAAATATCTTCATTCCACTGAAGGTAGAATTGATTAAAATGAGATTAATCAACAAAATTTTCATTACATTTTCTGATTTTAGCAATGTTATTACTGGTTTGAGAAATCATGTAGAATAGCCATATGATGTTGAGGCTCTTAGTAGATAGATAAATATAATATATATAGATAGTAATAGACTACTCCATTCAATGACAAATTGCAGTTTTCCTTAGTTCAAGTTTTTCCTCGATAACTCTTTAAATATAGGATTTCCTTAGACCCCTCTCTTTTCATACCTACGTAAAATTGACTGAATTAATAAAAAATATAGGTTTTTTCCAAAAAACTTTTCATAAGATATCTATAGGAATCTTTTTAACTTATGAACCGTTGAGCGTATACTCAAGTATTGCCATATTGCTGAAATTACCATCAACCAAGCTATCTGATAATGCAATAATATACTGGGTGTGCCGTTTGAAATGAGAAAGTAGTACTTATTATTAGTTTTCCATAAACATCTAATAGGCCATCGAGGTGAATCACCCTGTACATCATTATCATTTAGCCTTCTGCTTCCACTGAGGGACATACATTTCGCCTTACAATAACGAAGAAATAAAATTGAATTCGGCAACGTAGCTGCTAATTTGACGTAGAAAATTGGATGTCATTCAAGGATCTCAAGGTTCACCTATTCTGCCCTAGTTTGTCTTATCTTCAGACAGAACATTTCCGAATTCATCTCAAACATTTTCGTGCTCTTATAATTCTATGCAACGATCAGTTCATCACCGTTGATAACGTTCCTTGATAGTATATTAGAGGTCGAGAATAAAGAATAATAAAATTATAGCAATGTAGAATGACATAGTATTATTTCTGATGTAACAGCAGAAGGTACTCACTTCACAAAGTCCCATACATACGCAAAAATATTATTTTCGAATCAAGGGTTTGAAAATTGTGCGCCTATGGTTTATGACTGTTTTGCAATTATCTCTGGCCAAGCGAATGAATCAGTTTCGTTGTCGCAATGAAATTTGTTCATTGGATTAACGAACGTTGTACGTTAATTCAACGGACGAATTCGTTGATTCAATATACGATATTCATTATTGGAATGAACGAGTTCGTTGGACCAATGAATGAGTTTCGTTGTCGGAATTAAATTTGTTCATTGGATTAAGTAACTTGGTACGTTAATTCAACGTACGTTTTCATTGAATCAATACTATTCGGTTTTGCAAGAAGTTGAGAGAATCGTCATCAATGGTTCATACTCCCTTTATCTTAAATAAAATTATTGCTTTATAATTTTATCCAAAATAAAAGTAGTAGCCTTTGACGGCGATTTTCTAGACTTCTCGCAAAACGGAATTATGATAGTAGTAGTTTCATTGATTCAATGAAAATTCAACTTTTTTATTTTTGGATTTGTGGAAACATAACAAAACATAGTTTAAAGATATTTATTAAATAATTTATACCATACATCGTATAAAAAAAACCTTCATAAAAACATAAAACAACAAAAAATTCAACACATATTTTTTTTATATGTATGATATATAATAGAAATAGGTACAAAATATTATGTTAATATTTTGTTCACTTTTATTTCTTCTGATGAAATATACACACTATAAAATGTTAAAGAGGTTTGGAGCTTGTGAAAATAAAACCAAACCATTCTTTAGAAAAATCTAGGTAAAATATATAATTTTGAAGCAAATATCAACCACTTTAAAAAAAAAAGATTGAATTCGAATATTGTGTCATTAAAATATACCAATAATTCATTTATAAATTTTATATCATTTCCGATTTTATAAATGACTGTAGGGTGTTGTTCATTTTGTTTTCCAATATTCTATATGATCTTCCACATCCTGAATCTACCTTCTAACCAACAGAAATGATCCCTGAGAATCTTTAATTGTTTATTTGGTTGTGTTTTTTGTCCAGTAATGACATCCATCTTAGGCACCAAATAAGCAAGTGAGCTCCAAACAATTGAAGCATCTCGTTCATCTATAAAACAATTAAGTATAAGAACTCCAAAAAAATCAGAAATAGGTCCAATTCAAATCGTACAAGTATTTTGATTCGAAAAGAATCTTACTTTCACTGAAATTTGCTCAAAAGTTCTCTCACAGTTTTTTCTTTCTCGTTTTTCTCTTTCATGAGGAATGTGATGATGTTTTGATAGCACTTCTCCCAATCTATGAAAAGAGAGTTTGATCTACCAAAAACCATTTGGGAATTCATGTCAACCTGAAAATAGTGTATTATTAAATGAGTCAAACCAATTCCGGAAGCTTTTGAACACCGCACAACTTAAATTTTCTCACCAAATGTTTTCTCAGAGAGTGTTTTCGTTTGAGCACTTGTTGAGTCTTCCCTGTTTACTCCTTCGATAAAATTCCTGGAATTAGAAAATTTTAATTGTTTATTTAATTTTGTAATGAATAGAATCTTACGAATTTTTCAGTAGGAAATCGTTCCAATATTTCTTTTTCAATACAGTAACTCGAAGATAAATTCATGGGAATGACTTTCTCCCCGAAATATTGGGCAATTGTTGAAATTAATAGAGAAATTAATGATGTTATTCGATCATCTTGAAATTTTCCAAATTTTGTATAATATTCATAGAGCATTATTCTTTTTGTAGTTTCATTGAGGATATTGGATAAATGAATTACACTGCTTTCATCAGGTGTTATCGCTCTTGAATACAGTGTATAACTACAGGAGGAATAGGACGAAACTTCAGAAGGCACTGATGGGGATGAGTGTCTGCTGTAAGTCCAGCAATTTTTACACAATGAAATTCGTGTGGAATGGTAATATATTTGGTGACCAATAGATTGTCGCTAAACTCGTAGCTTCTGCTGGAACCTAATTGTGAGCCCATATAACTTTTACTTATTACTTTGAGGTCATCAACAAATATTTTTTCAGCTGAAAAACATATTGAATTGCTAGAATAATTCTGTACATAGAGAAATATTCAACTAAGAGATGATCATATAATGATTCCATATTCCAGTCACTTAGGAGCTCATAGATTTCAAGCGATTCCTAGGTATGAGAAGGGATATGTGAACTTGACACAAACTACTTTCCTCCTGAATAGTGTCTAATTATTCCTAATTCTTGAATTGTTACAGTGGATGATGTACTATAATTAATTATGTTTTCAAGTATTTTGAAGGTTCTTTCTCATATATATAAATTTCGTTCATTGATATGCTTATATAGAAATTGTACAATTCATTGATTTTTTCATATTTGAGCACTTGTAGAGTTTTTCTATTTTACACGTTCGATAAAATTCCTGAAATTTGAAAAATTTTAATTTTAATGTTTCAGTAGGAAATTGTTCCAATATTTCTTTCTTCTACATGTATCTAATATGTAATGACTAGAATTGATAATAGATAAAGAGATAGAGATCACTCACTGAACAAACAGATGTGTATATATGTTTTCTCACTAGAGTAAAAAATTGAATACGATTTCCACTATTAAATATTCATAATATATACACTTTGCAAGGGCAAGATTAAGAAACTTAGGAATCTAACCGAAAATCTAACAGTCTCATCATCAAGCATCGGTAAAATATCCTAACCTTAATGCTGGTAAAAATGGAGGTATATTTGAGAAGGACAGTTGATCAAATCAAAGACCTATGAGTTGGCGTCATAATTGGCAATATTGAAATTGAATAAAATGCTACAAATTAATGCTATTTATTAATTATTAATAAATAATATATAACACTCAGCTATATTTATTTCAATCGACCACAGATATATTCAGCATTATTCAATTAAATTATGGGTAAATAAATGTAGTTTGATATTAACTGATGATTATTAGTTTCAAATAAATCCTTTATTTCCATGTAATGAATATTTGACCATATACGGGCAATAAATTATTCATCAATTATAATGCATTTTCGACAATATCAGAATTATTTACGAATAATTCCATTCAATAATGCTTTATAGGAGCCGATTAAAATAAAAATAGCTGAGTGTTAATATAGTATTGAAAAATATAATACTAATATTAATATCAATTGTTAATATAATATTGAGTAATATTATAAATATCATTAATTTGGAGCATTTTATTCAATTTCAGTATTCACTGATTAAATATCAATAAAGCTTGTTAGTATTAATTTTTCATTTGATAATTAATGATAAGCATTATTTATAATTCGATGTAGAATAAAAATAATATTTCAATTCAGTAATGAATAACGTATTTGTTCAATAGTTATTTGGGCTGTTTCTTCAATCTGATTGTTTGGTTGTGAGAAGAACCGTTTGCCAAAGTAGGTCGGTCTGGCTTGTACCCATCATATTTTTCTAGACTTCGTATTGGATATAGGGGTTTGAACTCTGTAGGTAATCTCGGTTGCATCCATTCACTGTCAAACAATAATGACTATAACTTTATATGATTGAACCGTTCAACAATATAATATCAGCCCGAGGTGCCCACTATGTAATGGTAATAGATCATCCATAGTAGAGAACAGCAACGAATCTAATGCTTAGTTAAATTTTAATACACTCATAAATTTTTCTGTCAAAAAATTTTTGCATATATTATATTATCGGAATGTCTAAAATAAAGAAATATTATGTACAAGGATGTACCGATGAGACAAGTGCAAGACATCGTTTCCCTAAGAGTGATTTGGATACATTTGAAAATTGGCTCCAAATTAGCCAACCAAACAATTGGTATCTTCCAGGATACTATTGTGGTCTTACTTGTGATACCATACCTGCAATCGGTATTCCAGGTAATTTTATCGAATTTTTCAATTTTATTCATATTTCAATCCCTTATTTTTTTTCCATGTGTACTACACAATGTTAAAATGGAGCTGTGGCTATTTCTGATTCAAACAATGCTTAGGATTAGACATTATATGGTTAGTTAGTATTAATTTTAGCAATAATCGTAGGAAGGACAATGTCACTTCCCAAGAAGCCATCCTGGTCTAAGATGTACTGACATACTTACAATCGGTATTCCAGGTATTTTTATCGAATTACTCAAATTTATTAATATTTAAACCCCTAAAATTTTTATATTGATTCATTCATATTATTTATTTTTTGTTGGAGGTAATTTTCTTATTGTTGAAACTAATTCAATCATTCAACGTTTATGATTTATTTTTGGTGCTACTTTATTTATTTTTTATTCATTTATACTGATTTCAGGTCAGAAAAAGAAAGATAATTATTGTGATGATATTAGGAATTATCGCTGAAACTAGTTTATTCATTTATTGTTGATGATACTTTATTCATATTTTATTGATTTATTTAATCATATATTGTATATTTTCTGTCAATTCATTTACAGTATCGAAATTATTCACGGTATCGAAACATGTTAAATAATTTACTAAAGGCTATCAAAAATAACTATTGCAAGGCCAAAAAAAACGGGAAGCTGACAAGAATTGTAAACAAATATGGGAAATTATGAACTGTACTACAAACTCAAAAACGATAAAGAAAAGTTTAGGTAATATCAATATTAAAGATGAAAATGATCACGAAATCTGAAATAATATTGAAAATTCAAACATATTCAACAGGTTTTTAGCAACGTAGGTGTTAAAATGGCAGAAAAAATTACTGCCGTCGGTTTGAATAGAATTGATGAAATATTGCCTAAAAAATCAGTTGTTGCTTTAATATTTCTCGAGCCCGTAACATTGAATGAAATAATAATAGAAATAGGGAATCTAAAGAATAATACGGCGGCTGGACCAGACGGTACAACCGTGGAAATGATAAAATCAATTCATGATAGTATTTCGGAACCCCTTTGCCACTTAATAAATTTATCATTTTCATCAAATGAGTTCAGAAGAGTTAGTTCAGTTTGGTGTGCCACAGGGTACTGTCCTTGGGCCACTATTGTTCTCGATATATCTCAATAATTTACTGAACTTGAACACTACCGGAACTATAATCAGCTTTGCAGATGATACGGTGATAGTGTATGAGGATAACAACTGGCATGACCTGAAAGAAAAGGTGGAGTCTGATATGCCACATATAATTGAGTGGTTTAATCATCAACTATTGACAATAAACTATGAAAAAACGAAATTTATGACTTTTACAGCTTACAGAAATCACTTACCAAATTTCAACACCCTCGATATACGGGACAACGAATTGATTATTAATGTTTCCAGAACGGATACTATCAAATATTTGGGTGTAATAATAGATAGTCATATGAGATGGGACGTTCACACTGAGAACGTTACAAAAACCTTAAGAAGTATGCTGTTTAAATTCAAATATTTGAGTAAATTACTTGACATTCACCAGTTGAGAATCATTTACTTTGCTCTGGTGGAATCTCGTATTCAATATGCCATATTGAGCTGGGGAGGGGTTGCTGCTGCTCACTTAAGAAAGTTAGAAACGATACAGAAACGAATTCTGAAAATTATGTATGGAAAAGAACCAACCTTCCCTAGCAATTTACTTCTTTCACTAGCAAAAATATGCGATGTAAGACAAACATTTCTTTATAACATACTTACACATATACACAAAAACAAATATTTATTGAATAATATTGATCATAAACATTTCACTAGGCAAAAAAAAGAACATCACGTAAAAACATCTCTGAGTAGTACAAAAATCGGACAACGAATTATATCTTACCTCATTCCAAAAATTTTCAATTTTCTGCCCTCTGAACAAAAAATAAATATAAACTCTTGTTACATGTTGAAAAAAAAATTAAAAAACTACGTGCTTAACTTGAATAGAGATCTAGTTCGATCTCTGATCGACTAACAGACTTTTTTCGATGTTTATGTTGTTGTTCTATCATATGGATCAATATATAAAATGTCAACTCGATTATGTAAATCCACAAATTATTTAAAAATTTTGTTTGTTGTTAGATTTTTTTTCTCGTAGTTGTATCTAAAATAGGTTAAATGTCAAGTATTGTAGATATCATATACATAATATATAAGAAATACTGTAAATTTAACTGTGCAAAACCCACGCGCAACTTTAGTTTTAGTGGGATTTCAATGTTTATTTACATCTCAACTGTTCTTTTGTTATCTATGTAAAACATTTTTTTGGTGAATAAACTTATTATTATTATTATTATTATCTGGGATAATTCCGTATCAATAGAAAGAATCTTTTAACTCCTATCCATAAAAGTGGTGACAATGGAATTCCAAATAAATACAGGCCAATTTCAGTCGTAAACAACTTCACAAAAATATTCGGAAAATGTTTTAAGAAGAGACTGGTCTCCTTCTTCAAACATCATAATGTGATATCAGATGGGCAATTCGGATTCCAGAAGGATATCGGTACCGAACATGCAGTTCTGGACCTGGTTCGGCAGCTTGTGGTGAGTTTGGATGTGTCTGGAAAGTGTTAAACACATAATTTGTTGTTATTGAATAGATTAGAAAACGTGGGTGTGAGTGGCCCTGCTCAGAGGATTTTAGAATATTACCTAACAAATAGAACCCAAAGAGTCAAAATTGAAAATTGTCTTAGCGAGTTATTGCCGGTGTCGGGGGGTGCCCCAGGGGACGGTGTTGGGTAGGGTGCTTTTTTTAATATATATGAACGATATTGCTAACTCGATCGATTTTTCAGGCTATATACCTGATATCATACGCAGATGATACCGCAGTCGTGTTTGTTGGTAACTCTTGGGACACTCTATACAGGAGCGTGGAGAAAGGCCTTGCCAATATCTATAGCTGGCTGAATTTCAGTTTGTTGAGCCTTAATTTTCCGAAAAGTGAGTTTATGACGTTTAGTATTACGTGTGAGAATCAACCTAGCAAAAACTCAAAAACTTACCAATCACTACTACATATGTTCTTCAGGGCACAACCAAGTTCAGAATTAAATAGGAAGTACAATACAAGATTATTTGAAAGTGAATCACTTGAGATTCCACTGTTCAGGAAGAAACACTCGCAGCGTTTCGTATTTTATCTCGGGCCAAAATTTTACAATATGCTTCCTCTCCATCTGAGACAAATAAAAAATAAAAATAAATTGAAAGCAGAAATAAAGAATCTCATAATAAAAAATCTGATAAGCTGTGATGTCTAGATGAATGATATTTGTTGTAATGATGATATTAAAAAAAATATATATATTTACCACCTTTTTACTAATTGAGGAAATATAAATGAAATCCACTCACCTCTGTAGTCCGCTGAATTAACCTGGTTCTTTTACCTCAAATATTTCAAGATTTAGCCACCATAGTACGTCAGGATATATTTCAAATGTGTATTTTTCTTTCGGGGGGTGGAGATTACATAATACAAGCACTTCAGTGCTTAGATGTGTTTCCCATCCACGGAGAGAACATTTGTTCTTTCATTTGAATGATATTATGTATTTACGCATTGTATCTAATTTATGTTGGAATAAATTTGATTTGATTTGATTTGCTTTCTTCTTAAATTTCTTTTGATGTCTAGAAAACGAATTCTGCAGAGAATTCAAAAATATAAAAATTCAAAAAGAAGCGAATTTATCATTTGTACTCGAGAAAAGTATCATTAAATAAATTAATTACCTATTCACGAAAAATCTTAGGAAGAAATATAGCCCAGAAAAGAGTAGACAATGATGAATCTCTCTATGTTGAAACCCTGATAAATATATGGAAATAAATGGATGGAAAGAGTGGCTCTGTCCACTTGTTGCACGAAAAAGCACTTTGTTGCCTTGACAACCCGCTTTTACCGTGATGAAAATGAATCAGAAAGAAGAAGTGGTTGAAATAGTCGAGTAGCTTATAAAATCGACCTCCATGAACATTGCCTGTGGTATTCAATAGATTTTACGAGTATTGATTCTAAAACGATGCGATAATCTTATATTGCATGTGTGGATTTCGAAGAGATAATAAAACCTGCGTTAATATACAGGCTCTCTCACCATTAAATATACGGGATGTATGTTATTCAGCTATTAAGTTTATATATTACGCATCTTCTGATCTCAAAGGAGAGCATATTTATATCACTTAAGACAGCCTAGATAAAGGCGCATTAATGAAGTATACCTGAATAATCAGATACCATGAATTCGAAAGAAAATATAGAAATAAAAAAAAAGTATACCTATTCAAAAATATTACTAAAAGATAATATTAATAATATTTCATATTCGGTAAAAATTACTTGTTAGCATGCTTTTAATATTCTGTTGCCAAAATAATTGAGTTAAGGAAATTTTTTCTTCTGTGTGAAATATTTTCTATGTCAGTGAGTATATGTTATATCAATTTAATTATCTATCATTGGAACTACTCTATTTGATTTCTACATGATGAAAGGTGATAAATATGAGATATAAAATCAGGTGATCCTTTCATTTTACATGAAATATGTATATGAATTATTCAACAATTGATAGGAAATCACAAATATGTGATTGATGAAACAATTTATGGATAAAATCCAAGGACTTTTGAAAAAACCATTGAAAAACTGCATATCATACATATGACATTCGCATATTATCTTATTGAATGCGATAAAGTTTGATACTACATTCAAAATATTGATTAGAGTTTCCATTCACTCTACTCTAGACGCTTAAAAATGAAGATCTGTTCTGTCAAAACATTACAGTTTACAATTGCCCTAGCTACCTTTAGCAACAATTGTTTAATTGTTATCGATAAAGGTTATACTAATTAATGTTATATTAATTGGACCATGAAAATCAATATATCAATATCTTCAGATGTTTTAGACCTGAAAACCACATTAAATAAAATATATGTAATATATGTAAGATGACTGGGAATTACTGGTCACAGTTTAATAGTGAATGCAGGTCATCCAGGCTTTCCAGAAAAGGAGCTTGTTTTGTATCAAATCAAATTTATTTCACCAATTATTACAGAACATGCGGTAACAATCAATAGTCAATAAAAATGAACCAAAATATCAACAAAATTTCAATGAAATTTACTTGAACCCATCTGCAAAATTCTTCAATAGAGTAGTAACATCTAGAAATCAGAAAGAGACTGAGACGTCTTTTATAAGAATGGCATAGTTTAATTTCCTTTGGGAGATGGTTATACACTGCTCGTCAAAATTATGGAACAAATTCATTTTCTCAGAAGAAAAATATTTGGCAACAAAATCCTGAAACAGGTCTATTTTTGTTTCACTTCTACCAAATTTTTATGCATTTTTGAAGGATTTTTGCTGCATCCCCATCAACCCTCTAAATTTTTTGAATAGGGGAAGTGGGTCATGTGGTACTTTTTTGGCAAGGTCTTTGTATCTTCTTTACAGGCATGCAGAAATTTTCAAGAAAAAAATTTTTTTTTTATTAGTTAATTCAAAGAGGTTTTCAGTATGTGCACTTTGACATGGCTCATGTACTTTGAGACGATGGTACCTGATGAAATTTGTCACCGAATGAAAGTCGATCATTACATACATTGTTCATACACAACTTGTAATGATCGATTCTCATTCCATAATTGAAAATCACGACAACACTAGTCGATATAAGATTCATGAATGATGCTTCATTCATGTTCAAGGTCTTGAATGGTTTGATCATTGCTCCTGGTATTTTGGAGGCGATTCGTTTTAGGGTTCCTGATCTAAGATTCAGGCCTCTTTTAGGAGAAAAAACTTCACCGCAAATTCCCCACTTGTCAGTATGATGACCAACTCAGATGTCGTCTGTCCACACGTCGATTTATTTTCCTGTTTGCTGACAACTTTCAAAAAACATCTGAAACGTCGACTTGTTTTCGGTTTCTCCGGGATAATTATATGTGGATTTGAATATTGTATCTTACATGTGATTTTTTTGTTTGTTTAGTTCATAGGTAAATAACATGTATAATTGAGGTTTTATTTGTAACTGAGTGAACACTGCCTCTGGGACTTTGTCCTGTTCGTGTTCCAGTGAAAATAAATAAAAAAACAATTTCTTTCAGCACATATGTAGACAAACCATATGCATCACAAGTAGATTTCCCATGCAGTGATTTCGTTATCATTTTAACCTCTTCAGACGTTGCCGGTTTTTAGAAAAATGATTTATTATTCCTTATTCGCATTTTTTTAGGAACTTTGCCGATTCATCTTCATCAATATTTCTCGATACCCCATCATTTATCCTTCCTAAAAACCTAAAATATTCATTAGGATCAAGTGAACTATCTTGACATTTTTCTTTTTTTGTGTTCTGTTATAAAACGTTGTTTAGAGTTTTGAAGAAATTATGCATATTGGTTTGGAGAAATATTGTGTCGGGGTGGTGAATATATTGCTGAGCTCCATGATTCTGTGGACACTCTAGGTTTTTGAGTGGCCGTATACTTGACATCTATACCTTTTCAACTCCAAATTGGGACTAACCACATTTAAATTGGGAATAAACACATTCAAAATGAGAATAAACAACTTCAAAATGGTTAACACAATCAAATTGGGAATAAACACATTCAAATTGGGACTAAACAATTTCAAATTGAGAAATGACATTTATATTTAAATTTGATACTTCAAAGGAATTGTCAAATAATATAGGTACCGGTCAGATAATTTATAAGTGCTCTATATAATATACATAATATCAATATGCCAAGTTATATAAAACAAACAGAAGCAGCGAATATCAAAAAGCAGATTTGTGCAGTTTATAATAATAATGGAGATTGGAGAGAATTGGCCAATAATATTGGAGTGAAGCGTTCGACGGCTTACCGCTGGGTGAAAAATCAGGATAGAATACCCATGCAACGTGGAGGAAAAAGGAGAACAAAAATTACAGAAAAACATCGCGAATTTATAGTGCAATATGTGGAGGAAAATAATAAAATCACGCTGAAAGAACTCAGACAAAAGTTTCTAACAGATCACCAAATTCGTATCGTCTGAGTGTTTGCGGAAACATTTGGATGGATTGCTGTACACTTTGAAAGATGTACGCAGAGAACCTGAAAGATTGAATAGTGGTGAAACAAAACTACGAAGAAAAGAATATGTACAGCTTCTAAATTATCAATCAGAAAATATACCAGTAACATATCTTGATGAAACAAATTTTAATTTGTTTATATCACGACGGCAAGGGCGATCTAAGAAAGGGACCAGATGTCGATACATTTCAGCAGGCAGTCGTGGGGCTAATGTTCATGTCATTGGATGTATAGGAAACATGGGATTGATACATCATGGAATAAGAAGGGGTGCATTCAGAAGGGAAGAAGCAAAAGAATTCGTGCGAAACTGCTTACGAGCTGCTTATAATATTTATCAAACTCGTGTTGTATTAGTAGTTGATAATGCTCCTTGCCATGCAGGCTTAGAAGAGGTCTTCCAGGAACCAGAATTTCAAGACCATCTTCTTCTCAGGCTCAGTCCTTATAGTCCAATGCTGAACCCTATAGAATTTGCATGGTCAAGTTTCAAAGCTGCAGTTAAAAGAGCGATGTCTCTAAGGTTGCAACAGATTTTGGCTGGCGAAGAAAGGACAAATCTTCCTCAAAACCAGTATCGCTTGCGTGAATTGGAAATTATTTTGCGTGATATAATAAACATAATAAATATCAATAACTGTGCGAGATATGTGGCGCACATACAGAGATATTTTCCGGATGTTTTGAACTTAGTCGATATGGTTGTGTAATTTTTTTATTATAAAATATATGTATATAAGAAAAAATTTTCGGTACCGATTTCCATATTTTTCGAAAAAATTTTTCATATTATTAGCGTAAGATTAAGTTAATGTACATAAACTTTGAGTTCTACCCATAATATTCAATACATTTCTTTCTCATTTGGAGTTATTTAATCTCAATACAAAAGTTTACAATCTCCATTCTTAATACCTATAATATATACGACAATACTTTTGAAGTAGGTATCAAATTGAAATTTTTATGTCATTTCCCAATATGAAATTGTTTAGTGCCAATTTGAATGTGTTTATTCCTAATTTGATTGTGTTAACCATTTTGAAGTTGTTTATTCTCATTTTGAAGGTGTTTATTCCCAATTTGATTGTGCTAACCATTTTGAAGTTGTTTATTCTCATTTTGAAGTTGTTTAATCTCAAATTGAATGTGATTAGTCTCAATTTGAAGTTGAAAAGGTATAGTGCATTGTATGATTTCTCGTTTTCTTCTCGGTGCTTCTATTGTTATTTTCTCATTTGCAAGAAATATCCCGATAGCAATATTCTTATTTTCCTCTTAAATGTTGTATATTGGAGGTTACGCATCTGCACTGGCAGTAGGATATAGCGTTGCACTCCAATATTATGGGTTTTCCTCAGTCTCTGACTTGGCTGTATGATATCTTCTTTGTTTCTAGTGTTGTTATTGTGTTGCTCTGAATGTTTCAAATACATAGATTTTTTCTTATATGTGTTACTCTCTTGTATATAATTACTGCATACACGGTCATTATTCTGGATTCAATGAATAAGTTTCTGCAGCTAGTACTCCATGTAACACGATAGATACTTCTGAAGGCTGCTTTCTGCATCCTGAATATTTTATCCAAGTGAACCGTTGCTCCATCACTCCAGCTGATTATACCATAAGTCATCTGTGAGTGAATAGGGAGTAGTAGGCAGTCACAGCTGTATTTGTAATGGTGATCTCAGCAATCTTTTTAATAGCATATGTTGCTCCGGCCAGTTTGGTATTGGGATCATCTATGTGCACTCTCCAACTTAATTGAGCTTCTAGTTGTACTCCCAGGAAGTTTACTGAACTCGCTTCTGAAGTGTGACTCCCTTGTTTGACACTAAAGACCAATGATGTTGTTTTTTTTCAGTGTTCAGAAATAATTCATTTGTAGTGAACCACTTTTCGGCTCGAACCATAATGTCTTCATAAGTTGATTGTACCGTAGTGATATCTTCAATCTCAACTACATATGTTGTGTCGTCGGCAAACATGCAGGGAACAACTGTTCTTGGTAATGTGCTGGTTGAAACACTGACAATCTGAGTTATGTTGTGTGGCATGTCAATAATATACACAAGGAATAGCAGAGGTCCCAATCTCGAACCTTGTACAACTCCCCTTGTTATTTTGTGAGCTTCACTTCTATTGTTATCCAATACAACTATCTATTGCCGCTCAGAAAGGTATGATCTGAAAAGGTCCAAGCAAACACCACGTATACCATATCTCTCTAGCTTCTCAAACAATATCGAGTGATTTACACAATCAAATGCTGCTGATAAATTGGTTAATATTCCCAGGCACTGGTTTTTATTTTCGAAACAATCTTGAATATGTTAGGTCAAAAAATGGATTGCCTCGGCTGTTGATGTTACCTTCCGAAATCCAAATTGGTTGTGACACAATATTTGTTTGGCATTCACGAACTCAACGAGGTAATTAATGGCGACCCCTTTCAGTATCTTTGAAAATGCTGGCAATATTGCTACTTGCCTAAAATTGTTGGCTATGGAAGGATCTCCTTTTTTGAGAATAGGGCAGATTTTCCCTATTTTCATTTTGGTTGGAAAGACTTCCTCTTCAAGACATGCATTCACGACATCCACCAATGGTAGCCATGTAGCACATTTTTTGTTTATCACGAAGACAGTATTTTCATCTATATCCTCTGATTTTTTCGCTTTTAAATTGTTGAAGTTAAAGTTAAAGAACATCGGGTTCATTATGTAGGTATGCTTTATTGAGTCTGTGGAATGAACATTGGTTTTCTCTAGATTTTTTATGATGTTATTACTTAGCATTGTTTACAAAGAAGTTGTTTAGTTCATCAGTGGTCAGGTTTTCTGGTTTAACTTGCTTTCTAGATCGCCCAGTTTCTTTACTGATGATATTCCAAATGGTTTTGTTTTGGTTGTCTGAGTTTTGTATTTGTGTGTTATATAAGGTTTTTTTTATGTTTGTAGTAATTTGAGATATTTCTGGCTATAGCTGACGTAAATTTGTTTGTTTTTTTCACTTCTGTGTGTTTTGTAGGAATAGAGGAACATCAGCCGTTCTTTGGTTTCCACAATGTCAGGGGTTACTCAACGTGGAATTGATGTAGATCTTTTTTTGATTGGTAGTATGTGGAAGGATAGGTTGTAGTAATGCATATACGTTCCAATGAAGATGTTGTACTTGTCCTCTGCTGACTGAGCTGAGAATACTTCTTTCCACTCCTCTCTACTCAAGTAGTACTGTATAAGATTGATATCCTCTTCTGTGTATATTTTCTTGAATTTTGGATTTGGTGTCTTTTTATTTTCCTCTTCTATTGTCAATACCTGAGCTTTGTGATCAGATGAACCCAGGTCAATGGTATATGCTTCAACAAAGTCGAAATCAGTGAAGATGTTGTCAAGGCATCTATTGTTCCTTGTATTTTCACGGATAATTTGTTGCAATCCATAGCTCAGGAAAAGGTTCACCAATTTTGATGCATTCCTGTACTCTGCCTTAAGAAACCTAACATTGAAATCACCAGCTATGACCACTCTTGAATTTTTCCTTCTGGAGTTGTATGCAAGTTGTAGTGCTCGCATTATAATATCGAGGGACAAGTCTCTAGTGGAATGAAAGGTTTATCTATAAACAGAAATCACAATGAGGTCCTTTATATAGCAAGCAGATAGTTCACAAATCTTCTCCACTGATACGTTAGTAATAACAGAGATCTCAAATGCCTCCAATGATTTATGAACGAATATGCATGCTCCACCATTCTTAGACTGTAGTCTGCATAACACCTCACCATCCCATATTCATCCAGATTGAAATTGTTTTTCTCATGTGCCTTCAACCAATGTTGAATGATACAAATGATCTCAGCGAGTTGTTTGTACTTGCATATCTATTTGATTCATTAAGTTTATTTCTTATACATTAAGTGTTCCAATGGAACACACAATGTATCCCCTTGGTGTTGCAATGTTTGATCTACTTAGAGCCTTTTTTGAAAATCCTCATCTAATTTTTATAATCATTAAGGACCAGTTGCACCATTTGCCTAAACATTGATTAAAAATTTAAACATCGATTACTCTCTGATTTCCCATGAGAAATCAGAAATTAATCGATGTTTAAATTTTAATCAATGTTTAGGCAAATGGTGCAACTGACCCTAAACCTCTTAAAATCAAATCTTCTGTAGCCCACCCCATAAGGGAAGAAGATTTCTTGGTGCAAATCATTTTTGTTGTAAAGTGTAGCACCAATCATGAAACACATTTTGTTTCGGTTGTTAGAAGGGAGTTCTTTAACTATCACTACATTACTTTCTGTTCTTGTGTCGAACTTGAATTTCTCACTTATGTATCTCGATATTATGTTTTCTGTTGCCTGAGTATTAACTCTGTAGATATAAAGCCATGCTTTTGATTTGCAACCGATGAATCCAGTATCATGTTCGCCTCTGCCAATAAGTTTCTTATTGCCTGAGATGTTTCCCTTCTTTTTTCTTCTAACCACTGTTTGAAACCCTTCATCTTCCTTAAATTCGATTGCAGTCTTATTCTAATTTTCATTCTTCTCCATTTTATTTGGATCATTCAGAACTTCCTTGTTTTTATCACCTTTTACCACTGTTGTTTTGGAGTTTGTAGGTTGATTTATTTGACAGTTCACATTGTTCTGTGCAGGGACTCTGTGCGCATAGGATGACGTTCCTCTCTTCGATGTTGTAGTCATAGACCACGATGGTGTATCTATGGTCACGGGTGTCATAACTGGTTGTTTTGAATTTGAATCTTTGACATTCATGATTTCTGAGTATCTTGACGGTTCCACATGATCATTGATTTGATGAGTATTTTGGTTTTTTGTTCCTACCTTAGATAAAGTTTTTTGTTTCATTGTTTCCAATCTTTCCAACAACAACCTATTGTTTAATTTCAATTTTTCATTTTTATCCTAGTTTTCTCCCAATAATTTCTTTAAATACATGACTTCAATTCTGAGTTTCTGGTTTTCGTCCATCACCTCGTTGTTGCGATTTTCTTCACAGCAGATGATCTTATTGTCGATAAATTTCATCTTTGTTGCTAGTTTCTTGGCGCAGCCCTAAAGGAAAATCGAATAACAGTTTATGCATACCTAATTTTTCAATTTGTTCTTTGCACAACACTTAAATACCTGTTGTTCTACATTAATAATAGGTATATCGATACTTTTTTCTTCAATTCCACTCCGTTTTCATCAAATTTATCGCGCGATACGATCGACGATTCCTCACCGTCGGCCATCTTAACATACTTGTTGTATGTATGTTGATTATGTTCTTCACTTTATGGCCTGATATTTCAGTTTTGTGTTTCTATCTCATTATAAGCAAAGTTGAAGATGACCACTCTATAGCCTTCTCTTATTTTATTTGATAGGTGTGGTAAATTATATTTTCATCCCTAAGGAATCATACTTAACTTCTATATGCATCAAGATTTGTTAGATTCACCTTGACGTTGTTATTTTTATATAGAATTGTTCATCAGCTATCGCTGATGTTCATTGCCTGTTCATTTCTGAGTAGTTTGTTACACCGTGAATAAAAATTGTTGGTGGTCTCGGAATTCTTTGTTTTGTTTGGGTTGTATTATTAGCGTCTAATTATTCAGAGAGGAATGTTTTGTTTTTTTTTGACGAATTCCCGATAATTTCAGGGGAAAGAGATAAATATTTCCTTTTCTTGACTGTATGACATGAGACAGTTTCCCTTCGTGGCAGGTTCATGATTCTTATTAGTTGTCCCGAGGACAACTATTAATAATTGTCACAATATTTGGTAAATTATTTTGAATCGGAAAGCAATAATAATATGTTTTATTTTACGAAGGTAGGTAAGTTTGAAGCAGATTACTTATCGGAGAAATGAGGTTCCTCGTTATTAATCTACACACGTGTTCTCTATAGTACCTACAGCTTTCGCAGAAATCTGGAGAAATATTGGGAAAACAAACTTGTATTTTTGAATATGTTCATATGGAATTAAAGAAAAAAGTGATTGCATGGAGATTATCTTTTAAAATACTTCATGTTATGTTGAATAATGAAACATTGCATGGAGAGTAACTTTGAAATACTTCATCTTATGTTGAATAATGAAACATTGCATGGAGAGTAACTTTGAAATACTTCATCTCATGTTGAATAATGAAACATTTCATATCTTCAGAAGAAATTCATTTTATGAAAAAACAAGGGGAACAAAATGTTTTCAGTTCTATAAGGAGATTAATATTATGCAAAGAAAAATATATATTCATTATTCAAAAAATACACTTAGCCTTGAAATCAAGCTCTAAGATCATATTGAATATCTGCATCCGATGTTCCCCTGTAGACTAAGAAAGTTCAATTTGAAAAATTAATTTCTCTCAAAATATACTCTTTTTTTTCATCGGAATAAAATCTTTTATTGGAAAAAGCTTTATAACAATACTTCTGAGGTCTCCAATAGGCGCATGAATAAACGAGCGCTTGAAAGCTACTACCGACAATTCATATCTTGTTTCGAGTTTTCTGACATAATTACTCTTCTCTGAGTAATGGGATCAATCCATTTCAATCATAGATTTATTTTGATGCCTTGACATGAGATCCGAAGTTTCAAGGTTTTTTAAGTGAAATGTCATACATATATATCCTCGAAATCAATTTATTTTTATGCTGTATTTAGTTTCACCATGGTAGCTTATCCTCCTGCACTTCTGGCAATGGCTTTGAATTTAGATGGCGTTCACATTTTCAAGGATCCGAAAGCCACATTTACTGGTCCATACTTATCCTGTATCATCTTCATGGTTGCTATTTTTATTTTTGTAACCCACATTGACATGTACCCAGCCTGTTTCAGAAGATTATGGTGGTGTGGAAGCATGATATTGCAGGTATACAAAAATGATTTATATGCCAAAATTAGCATGCGAACTTAAGAACAAAGGTTTTTCCAATAAGAGGTTTCATTTTGATATTAAAATGAAAAAATATATATTTTAATGGATACTAATTTTATTATAAAGAGGAAAATATGCCATAAACGATGAAAAACGACATCAACCAAATGACCACCGCTCCGGCTGCGATTGCAGCCCCATATCCTTTTAATGAAATTTTCCATGATCAATACCCACATTTGCAGCTATATGTCCTCGATAACGTAACGAATTTAATCTTTAAGGTCTTAAATCGATTGTGAAGCATTATCATAGACCTTATTACCTCAAATCACAAGATCTCGGTGGCCAATTTTGATCACTCCATCCATAAATAACACGTCCAGAAAGCTTTTCTTGCAGAATTGCGATTTGTTTTGCTCGTGTGGCAAGTAGTGCCGTCTTGTTAAAAATAGGGCTCATCAACATCAATACCTTCCATTTTCGGCCATAAAAATTCCTAATTCTACGAGGATTGAACAAACCTGGGTTTTCGTCAACACTACGGACCACAGCAGCAATATTGTCAGTTGTTCTTGAGCGAAGTACCCGGTTTCGATTCTTAACATCACTAACTTGTCTGCACAGCTCGAATTTTTCCACCAGTTTCACTATTGCTGGCCGAAATGATGCTGCACGACGACCTGAAAATGCTTCAGTTTTTTGAACTGTAACTGCAAAATTTTCACCATTTTTGTAGTGAATTTTAACGATTCCACTGCGTTGTTGTATTGTTCCATCTTAGTAAAGGCGTAGTCTTTACTTCTGAAATGTCGAAAGATAACTGATTCAAAAGTGACAACTATCCAGATAGCGGGCTCTTATTGGAAAACCATATACACTGTGTCCGTAAAGTATGGAACAAATTCATTTTTAGCGAAACAGACCATTTTGAGAAATAATCCTGAAACACGTCGATTTTTGATTTTAATTAAACGTATTTTAAAATAATAATCTAAAAGAGTGTGATACACTCTAATCGTAAAATTGAGACAAAATGGGGGTGTTCCATTTGAAAAAAATGACGGTGACGTCATTACTCCAAAGTAATTCACCCTGTATTTTAGATTATTATTTCAAAATACGTTTAATTAAAATCAAAAATCGACGTGTTTCAGGATTATTTCTCAAAATGGTCTGTTTAGCTAAAAATGAATTTGTTCCATACTTTACGGACACAGTGTATGGTTTTCCAATAAGAGCCCGCTATCTGGATAGTTGTCACTTTTGAATCAGTTAATTGGTACAGGGTGGACAAAAATACAATAGTTTTGTGTGTGCTAATAAAGTAACGCGTAACATTCTTCATTAGTTAAATTAACAATATTATCAAAAATTCTCATTATCTAGCGGCAATTAACAAATAATGACATTTCACAAAAAACTAGACGACTATGTTTTTTTTAAATTGATAAGAAATAATTTCTTTCATATTCTGTCTGCTAAACCACAAGCACCAAACACGTTTGGAAACAGATCATTTTTATTAATCTAAAAATGTACCAAACTATAGGGTGTTACATTCAAACCAATTGCCGCTAGACAATAAGTATTTTTGATAATATTGTTAAATTAAAATAGGGTAAATTAAAATAAAAAATCGACGTGTCAGGATCATTTCTTAAAATGAATTTGTTCCATACTTTACGGACACAGTGTATGTACTTATTATCCAGAGGTTTCCTATTATTGGATATATTTGGAATATACCCGTAAGAATTATCATTATTGATTATTATTATCTGCAACTGAGTTCTAAAAAAAAGCATCAAATATTTTCAAAAATATCAGCCTCTATCCAAATATTTCATTTCACCCCATGAATCTCGTTGACTCTATTATTGATAACGTATTCAGATATTAATATTCCCATATTAATATCCTATAAAAAAGATCAAGTAAAGTTAGAATGACGATATGAAAAATCATTGGTAGTTATCACATTAAATGAATTTATTCAACAATTCGCAGTTTGTAGGAAATACAGAGGATCCTTTAACGACATTTCAGAGAAATTATGCAAAGCAGGGCGGCGAAATTTTATTTTGCCGGGCGCTTAAATATCTGGCAGCGGCCCTGAATATACACACCGGCGAAATTAGACGAACATACAAAATCTCAACGAAGTTTGTGGTTCATTTTCTCTTCAACCATTTGGCCTATTTCAGCATTTTTTTTTTCAATTTCAGCTTAATTTCTCGGGAACATGACTGTTCAAATGCCATCCTCATTTACTTCGTTTTTTTTTTATATCCGGGGGTGAATAAAAAAAAAGAAAAACGCGCGCGCAGTGAATCGCTGAGAAATGAGAATGTTTACAAACATTCAATCATCATTTTTGAACATTTCTTTTTTGAGGAATTGCGATATCTCAATTTTGAGAGAAATTAAATAACTTTTAATGGTTTCAGTACAATGAAAAAAATTTGTTCGTTTTATCAGAGAATTAACTTGATCACACTTGATGTTTGTATATAACATTGTATAAATTTTTATTTGTTATATATGCACCGTTTTATAAAATTACGATTCAATTTTCTTAAACTAATTTCCGATATGGTCCGGGCTGCGTCGAATACGCGTTCACGCAATTCTTCCTCGCTTCTTATTGGTTTTGCATACACTTTGTCCTTTAAACATCCCCAATAAAAAAAAATCCAGTGGATTCAAATCCGGGGATCGCGGTGGCCACAGTATGGGTCCTAATCGCCCAATCCACCTGTGGTTCCAGCAATATGGCTGCCCGGCACACTACGCTCGGCGGGTTCGCGAGCACCTCAGCAACACATTCCCCGACAGGTGGATTGGGCGATTAGGACCCATACTGTGGCCACCGCGATCCCCGGATTTGAATCCACTGGATTTTTTTTATTGGGGATGTTTAAAGGACAAAGTGTATGCAAAACCAATAAGAAGCGAGGAAGAATTGCGTGAACGCGTATTCGACGCAGCCCGGACCATATTGGAAATTAGTTTAAGAAAATTGAATCGTAATTTTATAAAACGGTGTCATTTATGCATTAGAGTCCGAGGGAAACAGTTTGAACATTTACTGTAAGTTAGATTTAAGAATTAAATAAATAATCGAAAGTTAAGTCTGTTTTTAATTAATTTACCTTTTTTTTCAATAATATTCCTTTTTCGCTTCCCCTAATCCATCTTTTTCCCTATTGTGACTTTAACAAATAATAACAAAGCCCGGTATCAAATGTAATGTCATAGCAAGCGGCAAAATTACCTGATAGCGGGGTTCCTAGTTTCAACTTAGTTAAGTAGGGCATCGGTAAAATGATGAAAATACCTAGTTTTATGGGCATAAGATTCGTGTATTGTACCATTTCTAAATCTGTCTAAAATGCCCAATTTTTTGATGTTACTTGCTCGTTTTGTTTCAAGGATTTTTTTTTTCACAGCAGGTGTCCAAAGTCGAAGCTCTCGTTTTGCTAGCAATTGAAATCAAGATTTATCCATTAATTTACGGAAATCCATATAACTTTTTGACAGAATCATACTCATGTCATCTTAAATAACTATTTAAGATTCCATTACAACAAAAAAAATAAGCTTCGAGAGCTTTCCAGCAGAATTCTGACCCTGACAATGTTAAAAAAGGTGAAAATTCACTAAAAAACGTAATTTGGTAATAACTCGAAAACCATGCAACTTTTACTGGGGTCATGTTAGGCTGGTTAGGTCCCTCTTTAGCTGACCTACCTCCGGTGTCACTGTGACGTGCCACTTATGGGACACCTTGTATAACAAGAACAGAAGTCAATATTCTTGTTGAATATGAACGTCGTCCAAATCAATATTTTCCAATTCCGGGTTTTCGTCAACACTACGGGATACAGCAGCAATAGACCCCAAGTATTCTTGAGCGACATACACGGTTTCTGTAGTTCACATCACTAATTAGTCCCATCAGCTAAATTTTTCCACTAGTTTCACTATTGCCGGCCAAGAATATGCTTCAAAACATCCCAAAAATCATTTAGTTTTCAAAACTATTACACAACGTTCTCACCATTTATGTAATGCATTTTGACAATTCGTTTTGTTCCATTTTTAGTAATGGCATAGTTCGTCAAATGGCAAAAGATGACAGCTTCAAAAATAACTGCTGCCCAGATAGTGAGCTATTCAAAATGAAACTTCTTATTGGAAAACCCTGTATGAGTGATGCAATTCATGTTAAAAATGTTTGAGATCCTGAATTAAAATAAAACAAATTAAATCTAAGAAAGGTGTCTTCATAATCAAATGTTATTATTATTCCCTTGGGTCTATCTGTAGCTTCCTAGACATTTCTCAATGTTCTTGCCGTACCTACCTAAAGAATTTCATTGTCCTTTGAGTTCTGCATAATATTGCACATGTATTTTTTCATTAAATCGAACTGCAAATCATTCATTCAAAATTCAAATGTCTCATCCTTTTTTTCAGTTCCTTAGCGCCCAATTTATTTTCGAATATCTACTTGCTGATTTTTGGTTTCCAGTCGAAGAATCTTTTTCCTGTCTAATTACTCACATAGTAGAAATATTGGATCAATGGGATCAAATGGAACCAATGAAAAATATATTGGAAGCACTGAAATGCGAAACAACGGGAATTGTTTGCAGCTACTTACTCAGTTGTTTTTTTCTACTAGCTTCCCTACATGCATCCAAAGTTATCGATGTTTCTATTTTGGAGTAAGTGTTTTTCAACTGATATGCTAAGAAATATTACAATACCATCCAAATATTTTTTTCCAGTTGTGGGATAGCGCCTTTTGTGCAAGACGTTTACAAAACCGCAGAAGATTTCTTTATCTCTTCTTTAGTTAATTTTTCCTCGAATAAATCATGCGGAAAACCTAAAAGAGCAAAATCTAAATGTAACGAATGTCCTTCGAATAGCTGTAAAAAAAAAGATTTCGAAGAAACTGATGACGATGACGAAGGGGATTGGCAACCTCCAAAAAAGTGTGGTAGACGTCGACATTGATTCAGCACCTATAAATAAAACTTTATAAACCAATCAAAAACTGCATTTTATTTGAGTGTTCAGTACAGCATTTGACAAATGTGTTCAAATCTTCCCGAATTATTCATTGATATTCATTGAATACGTACCTACATAAAATGTGGATATTTCCGATTCGAATAAATATTAAAGGCTGTTTTTTTTTGGGGCTATAGAACTTTAAATTGCAATAAAACAACGATGGATTATTCGATTGACATTAATTTTATTTATCCGCAAGATAATCTTGTGACATTACATTTTAAATATGATTTCTGGCATATGACCGCCACGGCTGGCTCGGATGTAGTCCAATCTGGACATCCAATTTTCGAAGACTTTTTCCAACATTTGTGGCCGTATATCGGCAATAACACGGCGAATGTTGTCTTCCAAATGGTCGAGGGTTTGTGGCTTATCCGCATAGACCAATGACTTTACATAGCCCCACAGAAAGTAGTCAAGCGATGTTAAATCACAAGATCTTGGAGGCCAATTCACAGGTCCAAAACGTGAAATTAGGCGGTCACCAAACGTGTCTTTCAATAAATCGATTGTGGCACGAGCTGTGTGACATGTTGCGCCGTCTTGTTGGAACCACAGCTCCTGGACATCATGGTTGTTCAATTCAGGAATGAAAAAGTTAGTAATCATGGCTCTATACCGATCACCATTGACTGTAACGTTCTGGGCATCATCGTTTTTGAAGAAGTACGGACCAATGATTCCACCAGCCCATAAAGCGCACCAAACAGTCAGTTTTTCTGGATGTAACGGTGTTTCGACATACACTTGAGGATTACCTTCACTCCAAATGCGGCAGTTTTGTTTGTTGACGTAGCCATTCAACCAGAAGTGATAAAAGATAAAATGGACGTAGTGCGCGATACGTATTCCGCAGAGAACCATTATTTTCGAAATAAAATTGGACTATTCGCAAGCGTTGTTCAGGCGTGAGTCTATTCCTGATGAATTGCCAAACCAAACTTAGTATAAATCACTTGACAGTAATGCCCACTTAAAGTTATATACCTCGAAAAAAAACACCCTATATAACACAAAAAAAAGAACCATCTTAGGGCCAATTGTACATTCCAAGTTCACCAACAGTTCAACGTTGACTGTGGTTCAATGACAAAATACGTTGTATGTATAGTATACCCAAAGTCACTTGGAGGAAGCCTGAATATTTCAATTATACAAGGGTTGTCCAAGTTTTCAGAAATTCCTTTGGAATTTATGAAAATATTGGTATCAATACTCTCAAATAAACCCCGGTATTTAGCAAATCGTCTTGGAAACAAGAATGCCCCGATTTGATTGATCTTATTGGCTGAATATTTCCCCTCGTATTCCCCTTTCCACTTTGAGAGCGTTTTTGGTTACACTCATTGGCTGCATCTATCACTTCTTAATTACTTTCTAATAATTGGCATAGACCAGTGTGGTCCATAGGGGTATTATTGGAATGCATTTTTACGTAGTTCTAGTTCGTGACTGATGCTTTTAATTTTTCGACTATGATGTTCGTTACAATTCTATGGCTCATGTAAAAAAAGATGAATATTTCGCAATCAAATCTATTCCTCCGTTTACTTTCAAAGTCAGAATTGATATATGACGGGTTCTGAAGAAGTTGATTTTGCATCCTAAATATCTTCATTCCACTGAAGGAAGAATTGATTAAAATGAGATTAACCAACAGAATTTTCATTACATTTTCTGATTTCAGCAATGTTATTTCTGGTTTGAGAAATCATGTAGAAGTGGCATATGATGTTGAGGCTCTTAGTAGGTCAAATTAGCAGCTACGTAACCAAATCTAGAAATCAATCAAGTATTTTATAGAAAATAGAAATATTTCACCATTTCCTGCCATCAGTCAGGACAGTTTTAATAATAGGTTACATATATCTCTGAATATTTATTCTGATTCTGAATACTAAAAATATAAGAGTTATCGAGGAAAAAATTTGAACTGAGGAAATACTACAATTTCTAACTGAGTGAAGTAGTCTATGACTTCCGAAAAACATAGAAACTAAAATCGAAATTTGGATAACTAAATTTGACATTTCATGAAATGTCATTAATTATTCGTAATTGAAAATTTTATTGGTTTATGAATTTTCAACCATCTTAAAGGATAATTTATTACAATTCATGAAATTTCGACTTTTTAGTTTCTTTTTATGTTTTCTGGAAGTCATAGACTACTCTATTCAATGAGAAATTGCAGTTTTCCTTAGTTCAAGTTTTTCCTCGATAACTCTTTGAGTATAGAATTTGCTTGAGACCCCTCTCTCTTTATACCTATTTATTTACTGAATGAATAAAAAAATATAGGTTTTTTCCAAAAAGTTTTTGAGTGACTTGATGTTACTCAAGGACCTCAAGGTCATGCACCTATTCTACCCTAGTTTGTCTTATCTTCAGACAGAACATTTCCGAATTAATCTCAAACATCGTGCTCTTATAATTCTATGCAACGATCAGTTCATCATCGTTGATAACGTTCCTTGATAGAATATTACAGGTCGAGAATAAAGAATAATCAAATTATAACACCGTAGAATGACATAGTATCATTCTTGATGTAACAGCGACTCACGTCACAAGTTTTCTGAAAGAATCGACATCTGAGTCCCATACATATGCAAAAATATTATTTCTCTATTTCTGTATCGTAATGAGTTCATTACAGTTCTGAAAAACAGTGCTGTAATGAACTCATTACAGCATCGTTTTCAGATATATTTTTCGTTTTGTGGTTGTCTATGCTGACTTCCAATCCTATCAAATTTCAACAAACGTCAATAATTGTCAATATAATATAATTTGGGGGTATAGAGAAATGATTTGCTACATATTCGCAAATTCTCATAATTCTGGTAGTGTTAAATCGATTTCGTCAGACATAATTCACGAATTTAATGTGTAATTGTAAATTATGTCTAAATTCGAAACATACGATTCATATTCAAATTCCGTAATCTGTCAATTTTCGTAACAGTCACACCAACAGCCAAGATACAATACAAAAGTCACTAGGATATATAATCTGAATTTTTCATTGAATTTCGACAATATTTCGCAAAACTCGACTGAAATAGAGAAAATATCGTCTAATACTCGTTGCAGAAGGCAATTCCAACACTCATGCGTTCCAAAACTCGCTCCTTCGTCGCTCGTTTTCGAATTTCGCATTCGTGTTGGAATGGAAGCCCATTCTGCAACTTGTTTTAGAATATACTATTTTCTATTTCAGTATCGTAATGAGTTCATTACAGTTCTAAAAACAGTGCTGTAATGAACTCATTACAGCATTGTTTTCAGTTATATTTCTCGTTTTGTGGTTGTCACAGACTTCCAATCCTATCAAAATTCAACACATCAATTATCAATATAATATGATTTGGATTAAGTGAAATGTAGTGCGGCATTATTCGCAATTTCTGTTAATTCTGTTGTTAAATCAATTTTGGCAGACATAATTCACGAATTTAATGCGTAATTATAAATTATTTCGAAATTCGAAACGTATGATTTAATTTCATATTTCGTAATCTGTCAATTTTCGTAACAGTCACACCAACTACCAAGTATTGCCAAGAAATGTCCCTAGAAATCGCCGTTCAGTTGAACCACAGTCAATATGAGTTGGAACGCCCGTTCTTTTGAACTGAGATCACAGACTAGTAATCTGTGCTGAGATCACCAATAACTAAAGCCCGCCACTCAAGAAGCGTTTTTTCGAGACTTTGAACGCCAAGCGTCCAAGAGATTCCAGTCGGGCACTTCGGGCAGTCAAGTTCATTCTCTGATTTACAGTCGTGAGGTCGTGTCCCGAGCTGCCCGACTTTAAAATTATCCGAACGCTCGAACATGCTAGCCTCGTGAGTGGCCGCCTTAGGCTAGGAACATAGTGAAGCGACCAAGAGGTGCGAAGAGGATAGCAGTTTTCGAGAGTAGCGGCGATGACGAGGTGTCATCTCATAGTGAGGCGAACAAGAAATCAAGGCGATAGTCGAGTTTGATTATTATAGAGGAGGAGCGTTTCCGAAAAATGGATTTATACTGTTAGAAAATTCGCTATTGAAACGCTGGTATGTAATGAAAAATGATGAAAATAGAAGAACTTGTAGTGTTCACGAAATTAATAAATCTAGGAAAGTACATGGTGAATTTCATCACTTGTATAAAGAATTACGAGATCATCCAGAGAAATATCTTTCATATTTCCGTATGAATATTGCAACGAGTACCTACATCCTGGAAAAAATTGAATCTAAATAATGAAAAACTGGACTAATTTCATTCGCGACCCTATCACTCCCACGGATTAATTACTTGTTTGTTCAATTTCATCCGATACAGCATCCCATAAATTGTCCAAAATATATCAATTATGATGTTGAGCATCTCTCTGATTCCATAAATTACTTTTCACAAATATCGAACTTATGAATGCGTCAATATCCAATTTTATTTATTAATTGCCCAGCCGCGCGGCGATGAAAGAAAACAAACTTCCCCGATCTCTCCTCTATCCTCGCTTAACCGCCTCGCGCAACCGCATTCGGGATCGCTGCACTATGTGCTACCCTATTAGAATATATTCGTTTGAATTCGCCTCTATCCTCTCTACTATCCTCTTCGCACCTCTTGGTCGCTTCACTATGTTCCTAGCCTTAGGCTAGGAACATAGTGAAGCGAATTCGTTTGAATTCGCCTCTATCCTCTCTACTATCCTCTTCGCACCTCTTGGTCGCTTCACTATGTTCCTAGCCTTAGGCTAGGAACATAGTGAAGCGACCAAGAGGTGCGAAGAGGATAGTAGAGAGGATAGAGGCGAATTCAAACGAATATATTCTAATAGGGTAGCACATAGTGCAGCGATCCCGAATGCGGTTGCGCCAGGCGGTTAAGCGAGGATAGAGGCGAGATCGGGGAAGTTTGTTTTCTTTCATCGCCGCGCAGCTGCGCAATTAATAAATAAACTTGGAAAAGGAGGCATTTATAAGTTCGATATTTGTGAAAAGAAATTTGTGGAATCAGAGAGATGCTCAACATCATAATTGATATATTTTGGACAAGTTATAGGATGCTGTAGCGGATGAAATGAAACAAACAAGTAATTAATCCGTGGGAATGATAGGGTAGCGAATGAAATTAGTCCAGTTTTTCATTAATTAAGATTCAATTTTTTCCAGAATGTAGTCGTTGCAATATTCATACGGAAATATGAAAGAAATTTCTCTGGATGATCATGTAATTCTTTATAAAAGTGATGAAATTCACCATGTACTTTCCTAGATTTATTAATTTCGTGAACACTATAAGTTCTTCTATTTTCATCATTTTTCATTACATACCAGAGTTTCAATAACGATTTTCTAACAGTATAAATCCATTTTTCTGAAACGCGCCTCCTCTATAATGATCAAACTCGACTATCGCCTTGATTTCTTGTTCGCCTCACTATGAGATGACACCTCGTCATCGCCGCTACTCTCGAAAACCGCTATCCTCTCTGCTATCCTCTTCGCACCTCTTGGTCGCTTCACTATGTTCCTAGCCTTAGGCTAGGAACATAGTGAAGCGACCAAGAGGTGCGAAGCGAGTAGAGGATGCCAAAACGCCATACCTCCCTAAACGACGTCACTTGGATATGTAAACAACATTTGTGGAAACATTTTGATGTAGAAAGGTGATAAACTTATTACTATTAATGATCAGTAATATGTTCATTACTTATAATATTAAAATATATTATAATGAACTGTTATTGAACTGTAATAAGTTCATTATTTATAATTATAATATATAATAAACCATTGGGTTTATTTCTAAAGATTAATTCGATTCATTATTTCCTACTGTCAATCTGTTCGAGGTTAGAATTCAATGTTGATTTGAAAGCCCCAAGTTTTCAATTAACTTTCTATATACAAATTGAAACTGTCCGAACTCTCAAAATATCTTGTGTTAGGTCAATTGAAAAATCCCCGGTCTGATAGACAGATGGCGGTGCTAGTATAAAATTCATATGATTTTTAGTTGGTACCAACCATAGACCTATAATAACATGGACTGGGCGTTAGAGAGAGACCATTGATATAGGTGTATCGTGACAAGGATGGAAGCTTTAAAGGCAAAACATTGGTTTTCTGGTATTTTATGTGTTTTCTTGTGGTGATTACTGATTTTTAAACAATTTACTGGGTGTTTGTTGGTGTTCTGGTGCTTATTTTAGTACTAATAAACAATTTTAAGTATCTCTGCTTCGTGTGTAGCTTATAGTTGTGTTGTTATATTCAAAAAGGGTTGGACGTGAGATTTCATAGGTAAGAAAACAAGAAGGGATTTATCGTTTATTTTATTGAATATTTTCTCAGGTTTCCGAGAAATTGAAATGAATGGTCGAATGAAATATGGAGTAAAGACAAAAAAACCTTCTGCCAGTAAATTCGCATTTACTGCCTTTCTAATTTCCATCCTTCACAACACCTCTCTCTCTTTGATAGTCTGGAGAGCGAAGCGAGTAGAAGCCACGTGAGGGCCAGTCCATGTTTTATAGGTGCTTTCCAGCAATACCTCCTAGACTCCATGACAATGGATGAAACATGGCACAATCATTTCACTCCGGAGTTCAATCGACAGTCAGCTGAGTGGACTGCACTTGATGAACCGAATCCAAAGCGAGGAAAAAACTTAACAGTCAGCTGGCAAGGTTATGGCATCAGTATTCTGGGATGCGCAAGGTATAATATTCATTGATTACCTCCAAAAGGGTCAGACCATCAACAGCGATTATTATATAGCGTTATTGGATCATTTAAAGGATGAAATCGTTAAAAAACGGCCCCATTTGAGAAAAAAGGTGTTGCTTCATCAAGACAATGCGCCGTGTCACAAATCAATTAAATCAAAATTGCATGAGTTGGGCTTCGAATTGGCTCTGCACCCAGCGTATTCGCCAGTTCTGGCCTCCAGCGACTTTTTCCTGTTCGCAGACCTCAAAAGAATGCTCGCTGGAAAGAAATTTAGCGTCAATGAAGAAGTAATCGCCGAAACTGAGGACTATTTTGAAGCGAAAGACAAATAGTATTACAAAAATGGTATCGAAAAGTTGGAAGATCGCTATAATAGCTGTATTGCCCTCGAAATCAACTACACTGCGCAAAAAAATTAACGCACATTATGGAAATCTCAAATTTATTTTACAACTGAAGGTGTTCTCAATGATAATTATTTTTATCAGAATTATGCATGCCTATGTTATCCACTTTCAACGTTTTTCTTCAATACAGATGTTTTTTCCCAGCAGGTACAAAAAAAGATGAGATTATCAGATTTTGAATGTATTGGCTACATTCTGAAATCAGTTGTTCTCGATCAATTCTAGTGATCAATAGTTTTTCTTTCGTTTGATTTTCTACACTCGATAGCTATGCAACGCGAAACACTCAATTTGAGTATTTGACCCAAGAGGAATGTGCCCAAGCGGTAGTTTTGCGAGAAGAAAGGTGGACATACACAAGAATTGCAGAAAGGTTTGGAATTTCCCATACAAGTGTGTCCAGAATGTTGCAGCGATTCAGGGAGATAGGTATGAATCTCCAGAGACCAGGACAGGGTAGACCACGGGTAACAACTGCCATTCAAGAACGTTACTTGAGAGTAACAGACAATAAGAAATCGCCTCAGAGAATATGATTTAAGGCCTCGTGTCGCGGCAAGAGGCACAGCTCTTACCACAGCCCATCGAAGGGCGCGTTTGGATTTTGCATATCCATTGGGAAGAGGCTGATTGGGAAAGAGTTCTCTTCACAGATGAGTCTAGATTCTGCCTCTACCATTGTGATCGACGTTCCCTTGTAAACAGACGTCCACATGAAAGATATGCTCAGTGCAATTTCCTGAATACTACTGGTTTCGGGGGAGGATCGATTATGGTATGGGATGGAATATCTTTGACTGCTCGCACAGACCTAGTGGTCGTTGATAATGGAGCTATGAATGCTGATAGGTATATAAGGAACATTCTTGAAGAGCATGTAGTGCCATTTGCCCCATACATTGGTGAAAATTTCATTTTTATGGATGATAATGCCAGACCACATCGTGCGCGCATCGTTCAGGAGTACCTTGAAGAGGTTGAAGTCTCTCGAATGGAATGGCCAGCAAGAAGTCCAGATCTCAATCCGATTGAGCAGATTTGGGACAACCTCAATAGAAGGCTGAGAAGTTCAGAAAATCATCCAACTACTCTTAATGACTTAGGAATCCAACTCAGAGAAATCTGGGAAGGATTAGATCAGAACATTTTAAGATCACTCATTTTGAGTATGAACCGTTGTTGCCGAGCTGTAATTAATGCAAGGGGTGGAAATAACAAGTATTGAATCACTATCAGCATTTCAGTATTTTGAAAATTGTTTATTTCTCTTCTTTCACATAAGATTCGGTGAAATCCTGAATTTTTCTTCTATTTAATGTGTCTTGGTTCGTTCAAAACCTTCCCGAGAGAACATAAAAAATAAGTTATAAAGTCAATGTAGAGTTAACTTTCATTAAAATTGAGATTTTCAGAATGTGCGTTAATTTTTTTGCGCAGTGTATGTTGAATAATAAAATCGAATAATAATAATAATAATAACTGATCTTTATTGATATGTTATCAACAGGCCATCGACCAAAGTCCTTCAGCCCATATTGGGTTGAAATACATTTCTAAATATCTACAAAAAAAAAAAAAACATAAGTACTTTAGGAATTTATGTAACTTCTTAATTTTTGGAGTAAAGTGCAAGTTGGAAATTTTCTGCGTGGGTTATCTGCTGGTTCGTCGTGCATGAGATCACTTATATCGTCCAATTCTTTTAGCCTTTGTATGAATTTATTGTTGAGTTTCTCAATGCGCCCTCCAATGGGTTCTACCTTGGTTCTGCTATATAAAAGGTGATTTGGGGGATTGTGCAGTCGGTTGTTTGGATGTCTCATTTTGGTTATTGCTCGAAGGGATGTTGTTTCAGCAACCTCTAGAATTTTGATCACCGACTCCCTGCAGTTCGCATATAGGCCCAGCAAACACGTTACATCACTTGGCAGTTTCGTGAAGTCTCAAATTGCACATTGACAGATATCTTCATTGCGATTACGCATACTTGTTCTAAACATATTTATTTTGCGACATTGCTTTGTTAACAACAATTCGAAGATGCAGTGATAATAATTTGAGGATATTAATAAATAACCACAATGCCATCCCCATAGAAAGTGGTAAATTAGTAGTTAAAAAGTTTACCATCGAGCGACTTCGCAACGAAGTCTTTCTGAGAACTACACAATGTTAACATGAATTGGATGATATTTCAAATCCTTTTTGAGTGGGTCACTTTATGTTCCCAATGTGGCTGTTTATTCTGGTGAATGTAATAGTAATAGTTTGCACATTATTATTTTCAATTATCCATCTGTGGCACTGAAATATCCAGCCCTCAAAGAGTCCGACGAATATTTATTTTTTCTCCTTCATCTGGATGTAATAAACAAAAACAAACGATTCAGAGCAATCCGAGAGGTCGTCGGTGAAACCAGAACGTGATCCTAATAGAAGCATTTTTGCAACAAAATACAGATTACGTATTCACTTGGTCCGTTTTCTGGCTGATCGAGCGATATTTCGAAAACTACAATAGCTATAGGCTTCCCGTTTTTTCAGTTTTATTTGTGCGTTGGTGTCTGCCATGTGGCTGGTGATATAGCTATATCACCAAAAAACCAATAAATTGAAATATATATAGTATTTTTTTATAAGTGGTCAATTGAAGACCGGCTCTGTTTGTTAATTTTATTATTTTATGAGAGATAATTTCACTTTTTTGTGACGTTTGTTTTTTCATATTAGATTGAATAATTATTTATTATATGGATGTTTCATTACTTCATTTCCCATTTCCAAATTGTAAGTACAAATTTCTACAGGATTACTTTTGAGATATTCATAAAATAGTCCCTTTGGCACTATACAGTGTGTTTCCAAATTGTATGAATGACTTTGTACAAGATATTCTACACATTAAATAAATGATATTCTATATAGGAATCCTTGTCCGAATTTGAACAATACAAGGCATTTGACCTATATTAAATATCATTTATTCAATGGGTAGAATATCTTGTACAAAGTCATACATACAATTTGGAAACACACTGTATAGTGCCAAAGGGACTTTTTTATGAATATCACAAAAGTAATGTTTTGTGGGGATTACAGATTCCTGCGTTACGGTCATGGTGGCGCTGCCAACCAGGTTAACGCTTCCCCCAACAGAGGGCGCAACAATCTACTTAAGCCTCGAAGTAAGCATCTTAAACGGAGATAAGCCGAGGAATCACAGTCAAATAGTTAAAAAACTATTTATTTTTTCCGCTAACTAGGAGTAGACAGATTGAGACTTAGTTAGTGCATGTCCCGTTATAGTTATCCCGAGGTTAATCAGGAGTAGGCAGATTGAGGCCTGATTAAACCCCACCATCGACCAAGTCGTCACGCTGTCCCAAAAGTTTTATAAAGTTCAAAATTTTATCTTATATGGAAGTCAGTATGTGTACTCTATGTGTAATGAAAAAAAGAATAGAATTGAGAAGTCTAATAATGATATCCTAATGAAATCATAATCGAACTTCCTATTGAAATTGATATAATGTTCTCTATGTGTGGTGAAAAAGGGAATGAAATATAGAGATATCAAAGAGACCTCGCATGAAACGACCCAATGTGGTTATTAAAAAGACATTTATTGACTCAAAAACTTCCATAAAAGTGACAACAAATGGATGTTTTTTTGGGGATATTTTTTCATGTCTCAATTTGAACAACACAACGACTTGAAATGCGTACATGATGTCGCGGACATTTCGCTGCAAATGCGAGCGGGAGGCAATGTTTTTAATACATCGCATGCGAGCTTTTAGTTGCAAAGTTACTTCCATGGTACTTCACAGTTACCTCCCAGTGTTTGCTGGGGGGGATGTCCATACTCAATTATTGGTCGACATATAGACTTGTAAATGATCGTTGCTGTTTTCATGTCAATTCCTTGATTGTTGTAGGTCAAACATCTAAAGTGTTTAGCTCTAGCTATCATTTTCTTCTTTATGTTGTTCGCATGAAGTTTCAGGCTGGCTTTGCTGTCAATTTGAATTCCCAGGTATTTTATTGATGGTGTTGGTTTTACTATTTTATTGTTTATTGCAATAGTTGGAGATTGGTGATTTATGTTGTGGTTGAATATGATTAACTGTGATTTTTCTGGATTGGCCTTCAATCTCCACTTTGAAAACCATGATGTGATGTAATTAACATGCTCTTGAAGATTTTTCATGCAGTCTTTCAATGTTTTCCCATGTGAAATTGCTAAAGTGTCATCTGCATATTGTAGTATATATTGTTGGGTATTATGGATTGTGGGAATGTCACTGCAATATATGTTATATAGAAGAGGAGAGAGTGGGGATCCTTGAGGTGTACCCTGCATGGGAGTGAAGAAGTTAGATTTATTTTCAATCTTCTATGCTTTAGGTATGAACCTATTATATGGATAAGATATGATGGTGTGTCTTTCTTGAACAATTTGTATAGTAAACCCTTTATCCACATGCTGTCAAATGCTTTATTAGTGTCCATACATACTGCTGCAGTTTTCCTATTGTTTAATTGTGCATTTTGTAGATTTGAGAAGAAAATTGTGAGGGGGTGAACTGTTGCTTTCTTTCTGCGGAAACCAAATTGGTATTTGGGAATGAAATATTTGAAGTGTTCCTCAAGTTTAGCTTTAATTATTTTCTCTAATAGCTTTCCTAGTACTGGCAAGAGTGTTATGGGCCTATAGTTTTCTACTTTTTTATGATCTTCATTAGTTTTTGCTATTAGAATGATGGTACCAGTTTTCCATATTTCTGGAAAGGTTTGGTTATTCAGACACCATTCGTATATCTTCATTATGTGTTCGTGTATGTGTTGGTTCAATTGTTTGACGATACTCCATGGAATATTATCTGTCCCTGGCGCACTATTTTTGGTATTATGTAGAATTTCATAGTACGTGGCTTCCTCAATTTGCTCTGATTCCCTTTCCCGCTCGTTATTGTTGAAGTAATCAAAATAACAAGTTTCTACGATTCTTTCTGTTTCATTATCAAAGTTAATGTCATTGTCATATTGATATGCCTGTTTGAAGTGTTCTGCAAAGATGTTCGCCTTTTCTTCATCTGATTTGTACTCTCTATTGTTGGCTAGAATAGTAGGTATCTTGTGAAATTTCTTGTACTTGGAGAGTTTGTTTATTTGTCTGTAGAAATTTTTCCCTTTGGCTTCTCTTATTGACTTACAAGCTTCCGTCCACCTATGACGTTTGTACTGCATGATCATTTTGTGTATACTAGTATTGTATTCATTCAGTTTGGTTTTGAAATTAGGATTAGGGCAGTTCCTGTATTCTCTATACAATTTCCGTTTATTCTTGATCATATTCACAATAAAAGGTGGTAAAACGTGGAGAAATGGATGGTGTTTTGTCGTAGGTGTATATTTCAGGATACATTCTGAGAGTTTATTATTGAATAATGTGATGTAATCTTCATTCATATTTGTTTGTTTGTGAGAGTTTATAAAGTTGTTCATCTCTTCATTCACTTTATTAATCTTACATTTCTTAAATTGTAAAGTTTTTCTTTCTACAGTCTCTTCAGTTATAGTATCCAAGTCTAACGTAATCAGCATTGCTAAGTGATCAGAACCCAGGTCTGGTACAAGTAGTATGTCTTTGATGTTATTTTCCAGATTTGAAGAGTAAAGTAATAAGTCTGGTGTACTGTTCGGGTTATTGTCCATTAAAAACGTTGGAGGCGTAATTAATTTTTTGAAGGTACCATTTTGAAGAAATTTATTTATTTGTTTGTTTTTTGTTTGGTTGGGGTTGAAGTCTCCTATTATTATTGAATATTTATACAGAGCTGCTTTCGTAAATATAGTTTCCTCAATTTTTGAGTGTGGATGAATATATATTAAAAATATGTGTAATTTATCTTCTTTGAAAGGGATTGTGAAATGCAATGTTTCATTGAAATTGTTATTCAGTGCAGGAGAATTGTTCTTACCCATTTTTAAACCGGGATGGCACTGTACAATGCAACCTCCACGTGTATTATCAACTGTGTGACCCACCCGATGTATGACGTCCCAGTCTCTGTATGCGATGTTATGATCTTTTTTTATTTTGGCTTCTACAAACATTGCACATTATATCTCGTTCTCTTCTATGAAATTATTAATCAGGTATTTTTTGGTGTATAACTATTAATGTTATTGTAGAGGATTTTAATTTTCGAGTTGAACTTGCCGGTTAATATTATTGTCTACAGGTTCTGTTGGCGAGGGTTCGTTAGGATCCTCCACATCAAACATAAGTATATATATTCGGTTGCCTGAAAAGACTGCCGTAGTAATAAAATCGAATTTTACCAAAAAAATCTGTTTAACTATGGTAGACCGGAGACTTTTCAATTGGCCTGTTATAGATATTTTATTATAGAAAATATTTTGTCAAATTGATATCGAATCGAAAACTCAATCTATAATAATAGACATAATATAATAATATGTAATAGGACAATATTTTTGATAATGTCAAATAGCCTTTCTGGTTTTCCTCCTAAAATTAAATCTGATAGGAAAGAAAAAGATCATATTGACTTTGACATTGACATTTTCCATGTTCCATGTATGTCGCATGGTGGAGCTGCTGTTGACCTTTCTTTCTTGTGCGACTGATTTCCTGCTCTTTAGTTTCCTTGTTTAGAAAGATGGCAGACAACAAGCTTTATGATATATTAGGTGTAAACAGAAATGCAGGAGAAAATGAAATCAAAAAGGTATGAAATCTAAATATCAGTACAATTTCAATCGAAATAAAATCATTAAAATAGTTAAAGGACTATTATGAAATCAGTTGTCAATATTCACGAGGTTCGAAGTTTTGCCAATAGTTTTTGCACCATCATTCAGTAGTTATCATTCATATGGATCATTAATTTTTTATTGATTAGAAACTTCATTTCATCGAATAACTTTCATTCAACAGCAATATAGAAAACTAGCAAAGGAATTCCACCCTGATAAAAATCCTGATGCTGGTGATAGATTCAAAGAAATTTCCTTTGCTTATGAAGTTCTTTCTGATCCTAAAAAAAGAGCAACATACGATAGGTATGGCCTCCAAGGAATGCAGGAAGGAGCACAAGATTTTGGTGGAGAGGATTTCTTGTCTCACATTTTTGGTGGAGGCCTCTTTGGAGGATTCAGCCCTTTTGGAGGTCCTATGGGAGGAATGAGACAACGAAGACAAAGAACTGAAGATACGGTTCATACTTTGAAAGTTTCTCTTGAAGATTTATATAATGGAAAAACCAGTAAACTGCAATTGAGTAAAAATGTTATTTGCAAAAAATGTAATGGCAAAGGTAGCAAAAACGGAAATGTTGTGAAATGTAATACCTGCAGAGGTTGTGGAATTAAGACCACTCTCCGTCATATTGGCCCAGGCTTTGCGCAACAGTCTCAATCAACATGTCCTGATTGCCATGGATCAGGTGAATACATTAAAGACAGTGATCGTTGCAGTTCCTGTAAAGGAAAGAAAGTGAACAGCGAGACCAAAATTCTTGAAGTCCACATTGATAAAGGTAATTCATTTGGTATTAATTTTAATCATTTTTGTTATTAGTGGCCTGTAAAATATAAATATCCCTAATTTCAAAATTAATTACAATCTGTTTAATCATTGATTCGGTGTTCAACCTGGGATTTTTTTCAAATCGAAAGAATCATTAGTATAATGGATTATGAAATAATCTTGAAATTTAGTTTGAAATGGAATTTTTCATTACTTTAAACAAGATGAATTTTCATCAAGTCAAGACTGAATCTATTAGATTTTTTTTATTTATTTATTTATTAACTTCTTTATTCTTGACCTCTAATACAGTACAAGTACTGGTGACAAGGCCTTTTTAACAATATACAAAAAATAATACTATATAATATTCAAAACAACAAAGTTAAACTAAACAAAATAAATCTTTCTTTAGATATAGGGTAAATGCACTGGTTCTCGACCAGTTAACAGAAACATCGATTTCGAGCACGACTTTTTCACACATAAACTTATCAAATTTTAATGCTGTTGGTGTTCATCTATTCTTTGGCGAGTTTTAAATGATTTGTCATATAATTTTAAGCGTTCTTTTCGCATTTAACTTTTGAAATGTGAAAACATATAGAAAATCTCAATAACCTTCGGTTCACGACCACGTCGCAGAGTTCTCGACCATTTTTGTGTTAGTTTTCGACCACTAATAATAGTGGCCGCTTCACTTAAAAATTTTATATAAAACTTTAGAGCGAGATGAGTGATTAGTACTTACTTTCGTACCGTACCATCGACATCAGTACCTATCACTCAGATGAGGTAATTAAGTAAGAAACACTCTGAATGTAAACAAATTTTTTTGCAAAAGTTTCCACTTTCTATAAATATTTCAAAATAGCAATTCATACAACATTCTTTGGTATTTTGCTCTTAATATCTATTTAGAAACTAATGAGTAAATAAAATATGAAACACCGACCACCAGTGGTAGAGAATTAAGTACAATCAAATTGGTTCTCGACCGCGAATAAATAGATAGATAGATATCTATCTATCTATGGTTCTCGACCGCGAATAAATACAAGGTAGAAATAAATGTTTCAACGTTAATTCGGTGGTTGCAAACTGATATTCAGAAAGTAGATATATAAATGAATCAGGGTATTGAAAAAAAAACGAAAATGATGCAACAGAAATATATCGGTTGAAATAAACAATTATTGAAGTAACATATTGGTTCTCGACCACTTTGGTCGAGAAATAAAAGATACAAATTTTCCAATACCAGTTCGCGACCGCCGAATATTGAACAAAAAAATATACATTTATTTGCATCTTGATTGAAATACACTCAAAAATATATTTTATAGTTCGTATGGAACAAAAGATACACACATAATTCATTCAAAATAAGAAATAATTACTGTTTTCTAGTGATATATCACCAAGCACTTTTCTAAGAGAGGACGAGAAAGAACCCTTTTCTATGATAGACGATTATAAACTAATTTTTAGCGCGAAAACTTTGACCTATACCCCTACTATGCAAACTATCTTGCAAGGGTAGAATGATCGAGAACAGGTACGACGAAAATATTTTGCACTACATGATATATTTTTATTATTATTTTATCTCAAATCACGGAATGGTGAAGAGCCTGTGCCGGTCGGCTAACCAGTGCATTTACCCTATCTGGCATATTAGAAAATAATGTATGTGTGGTCTATTTCCTTTAGCAGTGCTATAAGTTCATGAAACATTTTCATCTTTCATCTAAAATTGGCTAGAAAAATATTCTATATTATATTTTACAAAGAATATTATTTCAACAGGTATGAAAGAAAATCAAAAGATTTTCTTCCGAGGAGAAGGTGACCAGATGCCAGATGTTGAAGCAGGTGATGTTGTTATTGTTCTCCAACAGAAACCTCATGAAAAATTTGTCAGGGATGGTGATAATCTAAGAATGGAACATACTGTCACTCTAACAGAAGCTTTATGCGGTTTCAGCTTTGTTGTTAAACATTTAGATGGCCGTGATCTAGTTGTCACACACCCTGTTGGTTCAGTATTAAAACCTGGAGATATTAAAACTGTGGAAAATGAGGGTATGCCTCAATACAAGAATCCATTCCAAAAGGGAAACCTAAACATAATGTTCAAAATTACATTCCCCGAGAACCACTTTGCTGATGAGCAGGGCTATGCTCTTCTAGAGAAATACCTGCCACCTAGGCCCGCCTTCAACATGCCAATCGGGGATAATGTGGAAGAAGTAGATCTAAATGATTATGATCCCAACGAGCGCAGGAATAATAGTAATCATCGTGGGGAATCTTACGCTAGTGATGATGAAGAGGCACATGGTCCAGGTATACAATGTGCACAACAATAGATGGCTTAGATTATACAGAGTTGTCCTGCTACTTTCTAAATAAGGATCAAATGATTCAAATAACTATATTCATTGTAATCATGTAATACAGAAGACCCAGAGGCTTGGACTACATAAATATTTCAATTTGTAGAATATTGTGTATTTTTGTCTATTCCTTATTGCAAATTTCCCTCATATTATTTATCTTACAAGCTCATGATTTTAGAAGCTTAATATACTTGCTTCGACTCTAATCTCTATTAGTTATTGTGATAAATATATTCTCTTGAAATTAAATTGGGATTTTATGTACTATATCATTTTGTTAGTATCATATCAGAATATACACAATCAAATTATTAGTTTTATTCACATCAATTTAGGCACTAGTGACAACACAATATATTTGGGTCAGGGGATTTTATATTGGGTACTTCAAATAATATTTGCTTTCAATAAAATTTAATTTTTTTTTTCATTCCATTTTCTGGAATATAACCTTATAAATGGTAATTTGTTGAGGACTCCAAACATCATCTAAAATTATATTTCAGATTCCGAATAAAAACTAAAAAGATCATGTTGTTATATATTAATTGATATGACTTAGTCTAGTGAATTTTTGGTGTTATGAATAAAAATGGAATTTGTTGGTTTCTTTCAATTTGTTATCAGTTGTCCAATTCATTCACAAAACAAATTAGTGAAGATTTAGTAGATGAATATTAAAAATCGAAGATCTTAAGCATCAACTATACAAGGCACAATCATCAAAATTTAGTTGTATGAAGTTTCTGTAGATACCTCTGTAACTATGGAATAAAAGCTACTTATAAAGAAACATAGATGAAAGCAAAATTTCCTATAATCCTTATTTGTTTTAGAATTACTTCGACAATTTCCAAGCGTAAAAATGGTACAAACTATATTGTTTTTAACATGAAGCAAAGATCTACTACGACACGGGAAAGGATCTGATTGTGGAGGCTATACTTGTAATATGAACAAGGATTATGGCTTTGATGATTATGTGAGGGACAGTGACTATATACTAAGTGAAATGAATTTTTATTCTGCCTGTACAATTTCCATTTATTTTTCAACGCAAAAAGGGTATAGCCACATTTTTCTCAAAATGCTGATTTTTGCAGAGAAAAGATATTTGCCTACCCATTTTTTCTCTCTTTATTCAATACAAGTTTGGAAATTTACAAAATGATACTTTTCAATGGATTGGTTTCATTCATTGGTATATCAGGATTTGATTTGAACTTTTACTTTTGTAGCGGCATAATCTCCAAAAGTGAAATTTGTGGCATGTTTCGTTGTTGCTCCAAGGCCTTCAATTAGAGAATTGCACTGACTCATGCACCAAGATCTTTTGAGCGTTCGTCATTCATGCTCTCTTAGACAAATAAAAATATATGTAGGTATATAAATATGAGATGTGGGCTTAGAACCACAGACTACAGCAAATGAAAAAATTTAGCTCCAAATGCTAACCAATATCCTGGAAACCCACATTTTCATCATTTCTTGTATCATATTGCAAATTTACTTTGATCGATACTTCATCAATTGACAAAGCACATCCTGTCTTTTTTGCTTTTACCTTGTAATCACCATTTGAGACTTCTGAATATAAAATCATTTAAACCGGTTACTTGCTGAATATTCTCTGTCATTCTTCTCATGTAGATACTTATGAAAAATTATATATTGCAACCATTCTTTGATTCTCTGATTATTTTTGCTATATTTCCAAAACTATTTGGTAGATGAATATCACAAGTCTTTTTGAAATTGTCTTTAGATAGCTGTGTATGGAGGGATCTATTCCCTGAATAGAGTGTTCAAGGTTGAATGTCTTTACTTTCATTCTTTAAATTTGATTTTTCTTCAACTGAAATATAAAGGTTTTTCTCCGATTTTATCTTTCTTCTTCTTGGTATTTGGTGAGATAATTCTTTAGTTGTTTGAGTTTCTATATGAACAACTTGTTTTCTTTTGGTTCCCATATTATCTTTTAAATCTTCTGTTTGGGTTTCAATTTGAACATCTATTCCTCTTGGTTTTTGGGACAGATTCAATGTTGGAATTGCATTTTTCGATAAATGGTGATTCGTCACTAGGTTAGATCAAAGTGGATACTGCATATATTCTGTTATTTGAATATAACATCTTCGTTCATTATATTTTGTCATCACTACAAGCCAATTTCCATTGCATCCCTCGGTCCTTTTAATCTGCAGGATTAGGAAATCTGAAGAATGTTATAGAATTTGTAGAAATTCCTTGATATCGTACACTATTGCAATTCTACATATTTTACTCTGACAATATTATTTACTAATTCCAAATATATAATATAAATAATAAAATGTTTAATTCCTTTGTTGAAAAAGGATTTAATTTTTAATTCTGAGAAATATATTTAATTTTTTAAGAAAACAGGTATTTTAAATTATGTACTTTGATATTTTTTGCTTTGTAATCATTATTCAAGGCAAATAGGACTTGAATAAGCACATAAGCAGTCGGGTGAATTCAAAAGTCTTTGAATGAGTTAATCTGACAAATCAAATGCGTTTTAGAAAGAGTGGGAACTGGGAAGTTCGGTTATCTTTGTCATTTTTTACTACAGTAGTTCAAAGTGAAACTCAAGGTCATCAAAACGTCGTGCCTAAAAACGGCAGAGTGATTTTTGTCTTGTTATGGTGGGTTTATGTTTATGCACCATTCCTAAGAACTCAGACCAAAGAACTAAGAATTGAACGCTAACAAATCAATGAGGGCGTTTATGCACGTTTGCTAAGAACTAAGAATTAACTCATAGAGAAAGGAATTATTGTGATAAACTGTTGGAGTTATTTGTCTTGTAATTTTTTTTCCTGCATAAAAAAAAAGTCTATTCAGGACAAGAATTCCAATATTTCATTATCTTTTCGAATATTGCGCCTTCGCTATTGATCTTCTAGATTCAAAAGCCTCTCACAATTCACCTACATGTATTGCAGGAACCTATGACAAACCATTCCGTTAAATATTAACACTAGATGGCAGCTCCAGCGAAACCATATTACAAATATTGTTAAATTAATATTGAGCATTCGTTGTAAACCAGAAAGAGCCAGTCAAATGTTTTCTTCAACTTGAGCGTATGGAAAATATCCAATTTTTTATTTTTTTTAAATAATATTTCTATGAACAAGCGGATTTTTTTCGGTTTTATTTTCGGAGGGCGCGGATGTTTTCGGATTTTTTGACATAAAATTCGGATTTTCAGTGAAGTTGCATTAGTAACACTGGTTTATATACCCAGCGGAGCCAATTCAGAGAGTGATGTGCAGCTCACGATGCCATTTCTTGGGCAAGTACAGAGTAACTACATCATCTGGATCTTAATATTAATGTAGAGGAATTCATAATGTCAATGAATATCATATATTGATGAAAAAGTACATGGTATAAAATGAATAAAGTTGATTATTGCCATTATTGAATACAATAAACACATTTTTTTTTCAGTTTACTGAAACCATGGATAGTAGAGTTTGGTACTGTAATTTCTCCCAAAATTAGGATATCGCAATTTTTAAAGAAAGAATGTCCAGGAACGATGAGGCAACTTCTGTTCGTGAACATTCTCGTCTAGTAAACAAATCACTTCGGCGATACATCTCACACAAACAATTGTTTGTGTGCAATTGTTTCATTAATGAAACAATTGCAATTTTGAAAGAAAGTTTCCTGTCCATGTATTTCTCGAAAAGGAGATGATAAGATGTCTAAAAACCAGGTGTATGGACTGATTAGATTTTGTTTTGCCAATTTTGAGAATATTAGTTAAGCTTCGATATGTCAACTGTAGGGAGCGCTATCAATAAATTAAGATTCTTGTTATTTATGAGTTTTGTGCCATTACGTACCTATATATGTATATCTTTCATTATAGTTATAATCTATGGAAGCAATTCTTGTAATTGAAATACCAATAAACTCTCTCTCTCTCTATTTGAAATATTTGAATTCATTCCAGTAAACGTTTCGTGTTTTGTTTCAGGACTTTGCACGATCATACTCGGTTACACATCGCTTTTGAATGGTCAGTATCAGGTTTTAATTAATGTATCCAATCAAAATCAACGGAAAAGATCGAAATGACAAGTATGACATTGCGGCGCCGCCACGAACTAAAACTAATATTTTCAATTTGGTCGAATGTCATTGCATTCAAAATTTGAGGAGTCCATACATCATGGTTTTAGACATCTTAGGTGATGACAATTGAAAACCGAGATTTTGTGATTTAACACTTTTATACTTTTCACGTGAAATATACGTTCTATACCAATGTTCCACAAACGATTCAAAACCTTAAAGATGGAATTAGTGAATTTATTTAGGGAATTCCATACAGCCGCAAACCAGCGAAAATTTCATGAAAAGGATATGGTGTAACGTAAGCGTGGCGGCCATTTGGATGATATAGTATCTCATCGTTAAGGTCGATTCATATTATCCGACACGTATCGTTTCAGACACCGAGCGAATCGATTGTCGGAACGGAGAGCGCGTTCACATACTCATTCAAGGAGCGTTTCAGTTTGATTCACGCAGTGGATAAATTGAGGTGCGAAAAAATTTTAAAATTTTTAAGTAATGTGTATGTGCTATTGCATTATACTGGATGAAGATGAAACAAGAGAAAAGTCAGTAAGAAGATTTAGTGTACACTAGGGCTGGGAATCATGAATGAATGATTTGAATATTCGAATAATCATTGTTCCTTCTGTCTATCAATGAATACTGGAATCGTTCCTCAAATACTCTTATTATTTATGAAAATAAGCCAATTCCTTCAACGAGACCGTACTAATTTGAATGACAATTTATTTGTTTGGATTCCGAACACTGACAGGAGAACCAAAAATGGCGGTGTGTGACTTCACACTAATAGAGCGTTAATGGCGAGAGGCAAAACACCAAAACGATCATACCACGTCGCAAAAGGTATATTCACTCATCAAAACGCTCGGATTTTATTGGTTCATTAAAACATGAGTTTAATCACTGAATAATGACTGAATATTCATTGAATAATCACTGAATAATCATTGAAAAATCACTGAATAATCATTGAATAATCACTGAATAATCATTGAATAATCAACGAATCGTTGAATATTCATGACTACTTATGAATAATCAAGCATGAATATTTGTTTGAATGAATTATTCGATAATCGAATAAATTTATGGATGAATATTCGAATACAAAAAGGCGAAAAAGTCCCAGCCCTAGTGTACACCCAATATTCAAAAACAGAACGATCTTGTTTCAATTTGTCGACAATTGCCCTCCAAATTTTTTCTTTTCATTAGTATCATGATATAATCTGTGAATTAGAATTTAGATTATATAGAATTTCCTGCTAACGCACTAAATATATTAATTTTTCGGATTCCATTACCAACGAAAATTACGTGTTCCAGAACTAACCCTAGTACGTGAGCGACTAATTTTACGACGCGAGCGACGCGAATTTTATGTACTATGCGAGCGTTGCGAGCAGCGCGACTGTCTGCTAATTCATATTATCCGTTCAGACAGTTCCGACAAGTTCATACAGACTCCGCCCATACGAAATCAGACAAAATATTCTCTCGAAGAATACTGAACAGAACGGATGGCGAATGACACGATCGGTGACGGACAATGTGAATTACTTCATACGAAACGCATCAAATGATATTTGTCGTAATTTCGCTTGGTGTCTGAAGCGATACGTGTCGGATAATATGAATAGACCTTCAATGACATAATTTCCTCTTTACAATTAAATAAACATCCATTGATTTCTCTGAATATATACTGTGTTTTTTAATACCAAATACTCTTATTGAAAAATCCCTTTATACACTGTGTCCGGTAAAGTATGGAACAAATTCATTTTTAGCTAAACAGACTATTTTAAGAAATAATCCTGAAACACGTCGATTTATGATTTTAATTTATCGTATTTTAAAATAATAATCTGATATAAAGGGTGAATTACTTTCGAGTAAGGACGTCACCGTCTTTGTTTTAGTGGAACACTTCCATTTTGTCTCAATTTTCCGATTACTCTAGCTGAGCTCGAGCGGAGCTGATTCCAAAAATTTATCACATGTTGATTCCAATTGGTACATACAATAGTTTTGTGTGTGCTCATGAAGTAACGCGTAAATTCTTTATTAGTTGAATTAACAAAATTGTCAAAAATACTTATTGTCTAGCGGCAATTGGTTTGAATGTAACACCCTGTAGTTTGTTACATTTTTAGATTAATAAAAATGAGCTGTTTCCAAACATGTTTGGTACTTGTGGTCTAGCAGACAAAATATAAAAGAAATTATTTCTTATTTTTATACATTTTTATTAATCTAAAAATGTAACAAACTACAGGGTGTTACATTCAGACCAATTGCCCCTAGACAATAAGTATTTTTGATAATATTGTTAATTTAACTAATAAAGAATGTTACTTTATGGGCATACACAAAACTATTGTATTTTTGTCCACCCTGCTGTTCCAATTGGAATCAACATGTGATACATTTTTGGAATCGGCTCAGCTAGAGAAGGTAATCGGAAAATTGAGACAAAATGGGGTGCTCCATTTAAAAAAATGACGGTGACGTCATTACTCGAAAGTTATTCACCCTGTATATTAGATAATTATTTTGAAATACGGTTAATTGAAATTAAAAATCGACTTGTTTCAGGATTATTTCTTAAAATGGTCTGTTTAGCTAAAAATGAATTGTTCCATACTTTACGGACACAGTGTATATGTGCCTCACACTGCTCACTTATACTAGATAAGATTTTTCTATACGGACAGAACTTGAAACTGCAGAACTTCGCAGTCTGCGTTTGAGACTCAAAATATTTTGGTACAAAATTTACGGATAGAAATAATCCGGCAAAATCATAGTGCCCCGTTTCCTAGAACAAGAACACTACAAAAACAAGCAAACACTATCCTCCTTTTCAAAACACTGTCCGTCAACAATGAAAGAATACTATATTCTAAAACAAGTTGCCGAATGGGAAATTCGAAAACGAGCGACGAAGGTGCGAGTTTTGAAAGCATGAGTGTTGGAATTGCCTTCTGCAACGAGTATTAGACGATATTTTCTCTATTTCAGTCGAGTTTTGTGAAATATTATCGAAATTCAATGAAAAATTCAGATTATGCATCCTAGTGAAATTTGTATTGTATCTTGGCAGTTGGTGTGACTGTTACAAAAATTGACAGATTACGGAATTTCAATTTGAATCGTACGTTTCGAATTTTAAATTAATTTATAATTACGCATTAAACTCGTCAATTATGTCTGACGAAATCGATTTAACACCAGCAGAATGAAGAGAAATTGCGAATATAATATCGCAAATCATTTCACTAAATACAAATTATATTGTATTGACAATTTGACGTGTGTTGAATTTTGATAGGATTGATGGAAGTCTGTGTAGACAACCACAAAACGAAAAATATAACTGAAAACAATGCTGTAATGAGTTCATTACAGCACTGTTCAGAACTGTGATGAACTCATTACGATACTGAAATAGAGAAACAATTTATTTTCAAGAAGGTCGATCTGCAGATGCTATTGAAAACCTCAGAACGGGGATTCCATGAAAACATTGATTATGTCATAGCAACATTTTAAGCTCCATATTTTGTGACAGATTTAGATATTAGGGTTACGGGGTTATTTTTATTTTACTGTTGTCTGTTGCAGTCTACGAATGAAATTTTCACATCATTCATAAGTTCGTAATATTTTGGTATTACTCAACGATGGACTATTTGTGTGTTACCAGTAGAGGTTATGCGATTGATTTTATTGGATTACATGAAAGGGAATTCTAAATTCCTGTATGATTACAAATAAGGGTGGATGATGTAATAACTTAAATCGGGGGTTCAGAAAAAAAGTTCGCGGTATTCTATGAGGAATATATTTGAGCTTAGCATACTTCATACGGTAAAACGGTTTATAACTTTTCTCTGAAAGTTATCCTTCGTTTGTTCTGCTTTATTTTATTTGTTCAGTAGCATGTGGATACCCTTTTCAATATGGAAATTGTATGTAGGTAAACCAATTTTCTTGATTCTGGATTGAGTGTTCAAGTCTCCGAGAGCAATGCAGTATAGCATTTTCTATTGAAGTACTGACTTGAACTTAAGAGCTTTGAAGGTACAGTTATGGTTCTAAGCCAGTCATACTCAACCTTTTTTTACCTTGGGCCGCATAATTGCTACTGTTCATTCTTGCGGGCCACAGTAATTTACCTACTTGTGAAACTAGCTTTAGCTCACGCAGTTTTCGTTTATCGCGCATAATCAAAACCCTTTTTATAAGTCAATTACAAAGTAGCCTAAGTCCTTTCCTAAGCTCTACTACTTCCTGTCTGTGTACCAAATTTTATCAAAATCGATTCAGTGGTTTATGCGTCAAAGCGTAACAGACAGGCAGATTACTTTTATCGCATTTGTAATATTAGAAGGAAAGTGCGAAAATAAAAATATACAGGGTGTTAGGGAAACGCTCCCGAAAACGAAAACAGGGGATACTATTGACGATTTTAAGAAATTTTTTTATCGCAATTTATATTTTGGTAGGTATATAATCAGCTAATAAAACGCACCCAAAAATACATAGAAACGATAACTACAAGAGCAAAAAACGTGAGATAAGCCATTCTCGTTAAAAAGATTAGGTATAGGTAGTATCATAGTATGTATAAAGAATCCATTGTTTATACTATGGTAATAGTGTTCTGTGTGTACGCAATAAGGGAGAAAACAAAGGTAAATGAGTAAATATTGATACCGTTATTTTTGCGTAATTTCGAAACCTTATTTGTGATACTACTGTGAATATTGCAATATTTGACTATGCCATGGCTCAGGCCGCATAAAAAGGGCCAAAGGGCCGCACGTTGAGTTTGGCTGTTCTAAGCCCACGACGGAGACGCGCCTTACTACTTGAGACTGATATCATTTGCTCATTAGCGTTAGGCCGCAGTCCGAGTGTCTTTCAGGCAATCAAAAGATGTGTGGAAATTAACAAAGTAATGAACTATCGTGAAATGAGATATTGCGATACATTCCGATAGTCGAGCTGCAATCAACGCATCGATTCTAAGATGGTAAGACGTAAGACGTAAAGAATTCCTTAAACTATGATATCAGAGTGACGAAGGAAACTCAATAAACTTTTTTTCTTGAAGCTTGAAATTTTTCACATCATCAGAACCATAGATAATTCAGAGAGAAAATAAATATCTAATGCTTCTGGTCTATCCCTTCTCACCTTCAATGGCAGCACGTTTTGCTATGAATATTTTTTTAATATAGTTTCAATAGTTTGGTCTCTCTCCGATGGTGCTAAAATTATCATTATCATTGACAATTACATACTTTACTGTGAATGTTTAATCTGGGCGATTTACCCTTCCACCGGTGGGATGCATCTAATATTCAATTATGAGAGGATACATAGAATATATGGATTGGGAGTTAGAGAGAGTCTATTGATATCGGTCTTTTTGTGAAAATGATAGAATAGTTTATGGCAAAACATTGGTTTCGTGAACTAATTGTGTGTGTTTTCTTGTTGAGATTACGGATTCCTTAACGTTTTACTAAGTAGATGTTGTAATTCTTCTGCTCATTTTAGTACTAATAAATGTCTGCTTCGTGTTCGGCTTATAATTGTGTTGTTAGATCCAAAAAAAGGTTGGACGTGACATTTCATAGATAAGAAAACAAGAAGTGATTTATCGTTTATTTTATTGAATATTTTCACAGGTTTCCGAGAAATTGAATTAAATGGGTGATGGAAATATGGAGTAAAGACAAAAACCTTCTGCCACAGCAGTAATATCATAATATGTATTACCTAATCACTTCAAAATGGACTATTATGTCAATCCCTATGGAACCAATGTTTTGAAGGAAGGAGACATACAATTATGATATTGAGAACATGTGTTACTACAATAATAATGAATAATATACAGCAAATTCCCACCCTTTATAGATCCAGAGTTATGAATTTTGATCATGTTATTCGAGTTTCGAAGCCCTGAATGTCTCCGTCAGATGTAAATCTGATCTGTTTTCATATTGATATTTATTACATATTTTTTTCCCATATGTACTTGTATATTTGATGATAGAAGGTAACTTATATAATAAACCCTTGTATAAAATTTGCAGTCCTCTTTTAAACCGTCAGAGTAAAGGAAGATGTATACTTTTGGAACGTAATTGAATTGAATTGTCCTTCTTTATAGGAAAAAACTAGTACTTTCATCCCTAATAACCCTCACTATTCCCTCAGTCTATTCTAAAAATATTTGGTCTATTTTTTCTGAAGACAACAGATATCAAATTTTAAAAATTTCATAAATTTTCTTTAGTGTTTTTATTTATCACGAATTTTGAATTCCCTAAAGTTCAGTTACACTTGTAGCTACATTATATTGAATATAAATTTGATCTATAATATTATTGATATACTGAAAACTCTGGAATAGAAATAAAAAATATTTTCTTTCAGGTAGCACGCAATAAAATTCACCTTTTTCTGAATGAAATTTTAGATAACATGAAAATCTGTACCATACAATTCCTAAATGTGATTCATTTAGCTATTGCAATACTATTTTCATCCGAATATTTCGATATTTTTCTCAAAAAAATTAAAAACGCTTTATTCCCATAGTAAATTCGCATTTAGTGCCATTATGATCTCCATCCTTCACAACATCTCTCTGTCTTTGATAGTCTGCAGAGCGAAGTGAGTAGAAGCCACGTGAGGGCCAGTCCATGTTATTATAGGTCTATGGTTATTATAGGTCTACGGTTATTATAGGTCTTTTGTCTATTGTTATTATTATAGGTCTATGGGAGAAATTTACGCAGATTTCTACTTATCTACGCAGATGGGAGTCAGCTTGGATTTTTGGGCGCCAGGTGTCGCATTGATACATATTGTTGTAATACCATTTGAATTACCATAGTATAAGGAATCCTTCCGTCATACTAAGGTAATTCTAATGCTGATTTTCAGTTAAACACATTCTGTTTTCATTTGGTTGTCTTCCTTGGTTGGGTTATGCTTATGATATTAATAAGTGTCAAAATTAGTGAAACCTTCGATCAATTCACATTCACACCTCTGATGCACATTGTCATTTGGTTAACTCTTGATTTATAAAGACTTCTGCCAGTCCGATAATAAAATATTGTTATTTATTATAAGCAGGGCCACCGACAGGAACATTGACAAACTAAGTAGTTTATCTATGGACAGGAATTACGGGCCCGGAGGGATATAAAAATGCAGTCCCCCAGGCGCTTCCACCAATTTCAGACGCCATTTTTATCGCCGTTAATTAATATGAGTTTTCACAGAATGTATTGGTGATATCAATAGAATGAAATATTTTCCCATTTATTTACTTGTATTTTCACTTTACTGATATTTTCATTATCTCTATATTCTCTAGTACATACCTAATGATCAGAAAATTATTACGGACATCCAGTTAGTACTGTGATGAATGTTTGAATGAATTAATCATAAGTTTTGATAATTATTTACCCAATCTGAAACAGAGATTAATAAAGATTCGATAAAATGGTATAATCGTCACAAAAAATAAGACTGAAAAAACATACAAGAAACATCCTGTACCTATCTGGAAAACAAAGCGTTTACGGGCCCATGTTTATAGGACTGATATGTAAATTATCCAAGGAATCTCTCTCTCTCTCTCTCATATTCCTTTGTAGCTCCAATTTAGAAACACCCTGTATAGGAACATGGGTAACAAATGCAAGAACTGCATTTCAATTTATAAGATATGAGATAAGCAATCGTTTCATTTCTATGATCCTCCAACAAAGCTAATTAATTTTTATGACAGCAAAACAAAATAGAAAATATATTGACAAGAAGGCCTGTTTTTATTGAATAGGGCCTTGTATTTCAGATTCTTATTTCCAAAGTACCGACAAAGAGGAAATATTTCGCATGCATACGTTTTGTTATTTTTTCATAATTGTCTATTTCTATTGCATGCCTTCTGGTTCTGTTCCCAGAGACTACATAATAAAAATCGGATTGAGTAGGTAACTGAAAACGTCATTAGACCATTTAGACCCGAATAATAGGAATAGATAAATGTAAAGAGTATAGGCAGTGGGCCCTGACGTAAAATAAATATTCATCGTTTCATTAGATAAGTGAACAAAATCACTCAGAATTTTTTGTGTATACTTCTATATTACGGAATTCTGAAAATTACAGGCCTCCAAAAATCACAGGCCCTGGAAAAATCATCCCCCCCTATCGACGAGCCTGTATTATAAATTTGCCTTGCTCATTTACACTAGTTGAAATGTAAAAAATTGTCTAAGCTATAATTGTCGTAATATTCAATAATATATTCTATTAATGTGTTACGAAAAATAAGAAACTCGGAAAGTAGGGGAGACTGAGTACGGTTGAAACAATTTTGCTTCAATTGCCCATAGCATTGTCAATACCAAACCCAGCACCGAATTAGATATGTTTAATGAAAGGTCGTGTTTCTATCTACCGATTGACATTATCATTTGAGAGCTTGGTATTCTAGAGTTCGTGTGAAATCAAATTAAAAATTGAAATAAAATTATTTCAATTGTCCCCATTTCAAGGGCGGTTGAAACAGTGATTGGGGTCAATTGAAACATATGCTAATAATAAAAAAAAAGTTAAAATTTATCAAGTTTTATTGGTCATTTATATTGATTCATGAGTAATCGTGGTTAAACCAATATTCTAAAATAATGAATAATAAAATTTTTTTTCAGAATCACAATTATGACTTTTACGCTGCTATATATGTATACCGACGAGTCTACTTGTCCCAGCGAAGTTTTTCTTGCACATTCCTCTGGCATCTACAACAAGAAGATTAAATAATTATGTAATTTTGTTTTGAATGGAGACCGTTGAAGCATATTTATGAATTGGAAACAAATGTTATAATTTACAGTATTAACAACAAGAATTTCTGAGAAATACTATTTACTCAATCATGTTTCAAAAGCATTAGTCTAAACACAAATACACCAATCACTACTGTCACTGTTAACAGAAATGAACTAATTGAAAAACTATGCGTACACAAATACTTACTTTTGCTCACCAAATAACAATAGGGCCTACTACAAGGAACTGTAGTTCGCGAAGATTGGCGGGCTATTGAAATTCAAATTCGGACTCGTCTTCCGCTTCGATCATCTTTTGAAACTTTTCTTGCACGACATACAGTTCTTGACATATTCACCTTGTTTCAACCGCCACCTGTTTTATTCGTACCCAGTCTCCCCTAACACTGATTTCTTTACGGCTTAGTCAAACCTAATCTGGAACAAAAAATAATCCAATAATAATAATCCGGCAATTACCTTGCCGAATGCATAGTGCATGAATTGAATATATATATAGTGGAGTAGACCATTTCTTTATATATACCTATTAAAAAATAATCTATCTTGAAATTTCCAAGAGAAGATTATTGTAGCAGTCGAATACAACGAGAAAATATAATAATAACTGTCAATATTAATTAATTAGATTGGAATTCGATTCGAAACAACAAAATATTGACAATGGAAAAATCCCCCTGACCACAAATCTAAAATGTTGATTACCTCTTCTTCGGAAAGAATTTTCTCAGTTTTATATTCTTCGTAGTATTACAGGGAAAACCATACTGGTTTAGCGAGTGCAGATTATAAATTGAATAATTATGACGAATGCAGACTAAAAGTTGCATGGAGGATTAGTAGTTAGTTACTCCAGTATTCGATAATTATTTAGAAAGTTTTTCATTTCGTTTAATAAATATAGCAGTTTTATTTCTCCAAAAAATAAAAATACGTATCCCATAAAATTGAAAGTCAATAATATATTTCACCTTTTTAATTTTATTCCTTGATTTTGGGGACTCAGTCATTCAGGTACCAACCTGAAATATAATCTCCCAGACATTTCATATAATTAAAATAGAACTCAACGTATAAAACAAAAATAATTCACATTTGTGTAAAATTATTTACCAATAGATGAATAGTTGATCTAATACAATTTTGGTATGAAATATGTTAGGTACATCTGATCTGAATTCGATCTGATAACTGAAATTACTGGAAGCACAGATTGTGTCAGCTGGTAGAACTATCATCAATGGCATTCTAAATAAATGATGTAACGATGATGATGCTCTTTGCTACGCCCTGACTTCTCAATTACTAATGACCCATCCAGTTGATGTTTCACGCTGTAATAAGTATCATTTCATTTGTAAATTGCATATGGTAGGACTTCAAATTATCCATTCTCCACGGATTATCGAATGGCGAAGAGAAATATTTTTGCATCGGACATTTTCAATTTGCTTCTATAGTGTCCTATTCTTACTGGGGGTGACCAATCTGTGAGGTCAAAGGATATTTAAATCAGCTTAAGATACGAGTATTTTTCGAAATATTCCACCAGATGAATATATTCGTAAAATATAATAGAAAATAAATTTACAAAATGATTAAAGATAACGCATGACGAATGCAAATGCAATCGTAATAGAACCGTAGGGCGTAGAGTATATGTCATATCTGAAAATCTGTACTTAGGATCGAATAAAGGTTTTAGGGATATGCTAACAACTAATAGCAAAAAATACTGGCGTTTACAGCATCCACTTGCACCACAAGCGCTCGGAGGGGTCACCTCGTATGACTCAAAATGTCATATTTAAAAATCTGTTCATAGGATCGAATCAAGATTTTGGGAATATATTAACAACTAATAGCAGAAAATAGTGACGTTTTATTGTAACTTCTTGCATCTCAAGGAGACGGAGAGGGTCACCTAGTATAACACAAAATGTCATATCTGAAAATTTGTGAATAGGAACCAATTCATATTTTGGCGATATGATAACAGTCAATAGCAGAAAAAAGTTTCGTTTGCCGCATTCACTTGCCACTTAAGGAGACGGAGGGGAGTTCCTATATAACTCAAAATGTCATATCTGAAAATCAAATTCAGATTTTGGGTTATATAACTCAAAATGTCATATCTGAAAATTGAGCTAAGATTTTAGGTATATATTTACAACCGGCGTGGATGCGGTGAAACGCCGGTTGTTATATATACCTAAAATCTGAATTCGAATGAATGTATAACTGAAAATGTCATATCTGAAAATTGAATTAAAATTTTTGGTTTATATTAACAACCGTCGTGGATGCGGTAAAACGCCGGTTGTTATGATATACCTAAAATCTCAATTCGATTTTCAAATATGACATTTTGAGTTATATAAGGTAACTTCCCTCTGCCCTTTCGAGGTCCAAGTGGATGCGACAAACGTCACTATTTTCTGCTATTGCCTTCTCAATATAGGGTGTAAAATGAGTGGCTGGCCATAGCCTAATGGTGAATGCAGGTCATTCAACCGGTGTGAAAGCAGCAAACCGAGATAGCAAACTTTGACCTTGAAATCCTCGTACGAGACTCAATGATTGGGCGGATATCGATGCAAAAATACTTATTATTAAATGTGCCAAATTTGCGGTTTCTCGAAAACTATATATAGGATCGAATTCAAATTTGGAGGTGTCCTCCAGGAGCCATAGCGCCTAACAACTGCATATACGGCATTTACGTACACCTCAAGGGGGCCCATGGGGGGCATCAAATGTGTCAAATTTGAGTTTTCTCGAAAACTATACATAGGATCGAATTCAAATTTGGAGGTGTTCTCCAGGAACCATAGCGCCTGACAACTGCATATATGGCATTTACTTACACCTTAAGGGGGTCCTTGGGGGGCATCAAATGAGATAAAAAAATTCGGTTTCTCGAAAACTATACATAGAATCGAATTCAAATTTGGAGGTGTCATCCAGGACCCATAGCGCCTAAGAACTGAATAAACGGCATTTACTTACACCTCAAGGGGGCCCATGGGGGGCATCAAATGTGTCAAATTTGAGGTTTCTCGAAAACTATACATAGGATCGAATTCAAATTTGGAGGTATTCTCCAGGAACCATAGCGCCTGACAACTGCATATATGGCATTTACTTACACTTCAAGGGGGCCCATGGGGGGCATCAAATGTGTCAAATTTGAGGTTTCTCGAAAACTATACATAGGATCGAATTCAAATTTGGAGGTGTCCTCCAGGACCCATAGCGCCTGACAACTGCATATACGGCATTTACGTACACCTCAAGGGGGCCCATGGGGGGCATCAAATGTGTCAAATTTGAGTTTTCTCGAAAACTATACATAGGATCGAATTCAAATTTGGAGGTGTTCTCCAGGAACCATAGCGCCTGACAACTGCATATATGGCATTTACTTACACCTTAAGGGGGTCCTTGGGGGGCATCAAATGAGATAAAAAAATTCGGTTTCTCGAAAACTATACATAGAATCGAATTCAAATTTGGAGGTGTCATCCAGGATCCATAGCGCCTAAGAACTACATAAACGGCATTCACTTACACCCCAAGGGGGCCCATGGGGGGCATCAAATGTGTCAAATTTGAGGTTTCTCGAAAACTATACATAGGATCGAATTCAAATTTGGAGGTGTCATCCAGGACCCATAGCGCCTAATAACTGCATATACGGCATTTACTTACACCTTAAGGGGGGCCATGGGGGGCATCAAATGTGTCAAATTTGAGGTTTCTCGGAAACTATACATAGGATCAAATTCTAATTTGGAGGTGTCATCCAGGACCCATAGCGCCTAAGAACTGCATAAACGGCATTTACTTACACCTCAAGGGGGCCCATGGGGGGCATCAAATGTGTCAAATTTGAGGTTTCTCGAAAACTATACATAGGATCGAATTCAAATTTGGAGGTGTCCTCCAGGACCCATAGCGCCTAATAACTGCATAAACGTCATTTACTTACACCTCAAGGGGGCCCATGGGGGGCATCAAATGTGTCAAATTTGCCATCTTTCCTTATTTCTATACATGGGATCGAATTTGGAGGTGTTATCAAAAAGTTATTGCACCTAACAACTCCATATACGGCATTTATCTACACCCATTGAAGGTCGTTGGTGGATAATTTTAGTAGCAAAATTTAAAAAAATTTCTTAAAAATTATACAATAGCATAGATTATGATGTAGAATTTGGAGTTACAATTATGTTAGTAATTTATGCACACAAATATTAAAGTAAACTGCTTCGAATACAATTATGTTTAAAACGTATATCACCCAGAGTTTATCAGTTATCCGTGTTCTAACTATGAATAATATCAATTTCCTTATTAAATTTTCAGTGTAAATACAAATACATAATGTAAGGAAAATATGAAAACTGAAAAAAATATATGAATAATAAGGTAAATAAACAAAAAACCTGGTAAAAGCATTGAACACTAATACCACCGAATGAAAATTTAAAAATTTGTAGATCAGTGGGTTATGTAATAAAAATAAAATACATCAAAGACGTCCCTCTACATCCCAATGGGATTCCAAGTGAACGCCTGTCATAAAACATCTATTAAATTCTAATATCACATGCGGTTAAACAAATTAACAAATAATAAAGTAATGGTTAATTGAATTAATTTTTCCTCTTCAGTTATGCAGAAATGTCACTTCAGCAGAATAGTTGTCACTGGCAAGATATATGACGATGAAATCTACGCTCTATTGGGCATCACTAGACGAGACAAAGTTAGAAATTAAGACTTAAAATCTCAAACGGGGGTGTCAGATGTAACCGTATAGTGAGACTGAAATGGCGTTGGGTGGGACATTTTGCAAAGGGACGAAATAAAATGGACTGTAGCCGTCATGGGTGGCGTCCTCGAGAGACCAAGCGCAATGTTGGTCGTCCCCCATTCAGATGACCCAACGGCTTATGCGGGAAAAACCTGGATGGTCTCGACGCAAGATCGTTCAAGGTGGAAGAATTTGGAAGAGGCCTATGCTCAGAAGTGTGCATTGAAAATGCTGTAATGAATGAACGCTTCATTTTCATATCATACCGTGATGAAAGAAAATATGTTTTTGTGAGTAGCAGGATCAGTAACTAATATCAAGTCGTCCATAAAACTTAATTTGCTGGACAAGATTATTGTCGCAGTTTCAGGCCGTATAAATACAATATGAACTCAGGATTGGTTGTTGATTCCGAGCTCATATCCAAGAGTGCGTTAACAAAACGAAATTCTATTGATCATATTCAGACATCGAGAAGATAGAATAGTTTACCAATCTATTAGCCATAATCAATTAAATACTTAAAAAGGATAATTCTTCCGTTAATAAGAATCCTCACTTGTATTGGAAGCATAGATCACACATATCATTCTTTATCAAGTTTTCGAACATACATCTTTCGTGAAATATTCTCACACAATATTTGCACCGTCTGTATGATTCATCTCGAGTAGTACCACAGATGAGACAAGTGTTTTTCAGTGACATAGAAGATATGAGGACATCTTTTTGGTATTGTTTTCGTAATTCATTCATGTCTGCATATTCATCGAGAGATTTATTTTTGATCAACTGTTTAAAGAAGTATAGAATAAAAATACCACAATTATAGGCATCCCTTTGCTCAATGTGTTTTTTACTTATCATTTTCCAACAGTGAACATTTTGTAGTTCATTCAATTGATCGCTTTTCTCTAAATAGGTAATGAACTTTTTCAAATATGAAATACTTGTGGAAAGTTCTTCGCCAAAAGGATCCAGATATGTGAATTCCCTCTTTGAAATATTGATTTCTACAGCGCACCAATGATTTCCATTGACTATCAAGGGTATGAACAAATTTTTTTTGTGAATCTTAAAATTCTTGAGGAAAATATGACTTGGTTCGTTGAAGATGAATTGGGCCTGTAGTCCAGCATCAATTATTTGATACACGCCGCTTTTATTCATCATGTTCAAAATAAAATCCATGATAGAATCACTGAGCCAGTTTTCACCATTCAAGGTTAAATAATCAGAGAGAGGTAATTTTCTACGAGGATGATCTAGTATCGCAACTATATAGCCCCTTCCATTAGAAAATTTCTTGTGATACGTATAGTCTTTCATGAGACCATTATCAAGAAAATTCATTTTTTTATCTCATTTGATGCCCCCCATGGGCCCCCTTGAGGTGTAAGTAAATGCCGTTTATTCAGTTCTTAGGCGCTATGGGTCCTGGATGACACCTCCAAATTTGAATTCGATCCTATGTATAGTTTTCGAGAAACCGAATTTTTTTATCTCATTTGATGCCCCCCATGGGCCCCCTTGAGGTGTAAGTAAATGCCGTTTATGTAGTTCTTAGGCGCTATGGATCCTGGATGACACCTTCAAATTTGAATTCGATCGTATGTATAGTTTTCGAGAAACCTCAAATTTGACACATTTGATGCCCCCCATGGGCCCCCTTGAGGTGTAAGTAAATGCCATATATGCAGTTGTCAGGCGCTATGGTTCCTGGAGAACACCTCCAAATTTGAATTCGATCCTATGTATAGTTTTCGAGAAACCTCAAATTTGACACATTTGATGCCCCCCATGGGCCCCCTTGAGGTGTAAGTAAATGCCGTTTATTCAGTTCTTAGGCGCTATGGTTCCTGGAGAACACCTCCAAATTTGAATTCGATCCTATGTATAGTTTTCGAGAAACCGAATTTTTTTATCTCATTTGATGCCCCCCATGGGCCTCCTTGAGATGTAAGTGAATGCCGTTTATGTAGTTCTTAGGCGCTATGGATCCTGGATGACACCTCCAAATTTGAATTCGATCGTATGTATAGTTTTCGAGAAACCTCAAATTTGACACATTTGATGCCCCCCATGGGCCCCCTTGAGGTGTAAGTAAATGCCGTTTATTCAGTTCTTAGGCGCTATGGGTCCTGGATGACACCTCCAAATTTGAATTCGATCCTATGTATAGTTTTCGAGAAACCGAATTTTTTTATCTCATTTGATGCCCCCCATGGGCCCCCTTGAGGTGTAAGTGAATGCCGTTTATGTAGTTCTTAGGCGCTATGGATCCTGGATGACACCTTCAAATTTGAATTCGATCGTATGTATAGTTTTCGAGAAACCTCAAATTTGACACATTTGATGCCCCCCATGGGCCCCCTTGAGGTGTAAGTAAATGCCGTTTATTCAGTTCTTAGGCGCTATGGGTCCTGGATGACACCTCCAAATTTGAATTCGATCCTATGTATAGTTTTCGAGAAACCGAATTTTTTTATCTCATTTGATGCCCCCCATGGGCCCCCTTGAGGTGTAAGTAAATGCCGTATATGCAGTTGTCAGGCGCTATGGGTCCTGGAGGACACCTCCAAATTTGAATTCGATCCTATGTATAGTTTTCGAGAAACCTCAAATTTGACACATTTGATGCCCCCCATGGGCCCCCTTGAGGTGTAAGTAAATGCCATATATGCAGTTGTCAGGCGCTATGGTTCCTGGAGAACACCTCCAAATTTGAATTCGATCCTATGTATAGTTTTCGAGAAACCTCAAATTTGACACATTTGATGCCCCCCATAGGCCCCCTTGGGGTGTAAGTGAATGCCGTTTATGTAGTTCTTAGGCGCTATGGATCCTGGATGACACCTCCAAATTTGAATTCGATCCTATGTATAGTTTTCGAGAAACCTCAAATTTGACACATTTGATGCCCCCCATGGGCCCCCTTGGGGTGTAAGTGAATGCCGTTTGTGTAGTTCTTAGGCGCTATGGATCCTGGATGACACCTCCAAATTTGAATTCGATCCTATGTATAGTTTTCGAGAAACCGAATTTTTTTATCTCATTTGATGCCCCCCATGGGCCCCCTTGAGGTGTAAGTAAATGCCGTATATGCAGTTGTCAGGCGCTATGGGTCCTGGAGGACACCTCCAAATTTGAATTCGATCCTATGTATAGTTTTCGAGAAACCTCAAATTTGACACATTTGATGCCCCCCATGGGCCCCCTTGAGGTGTACGTAAATGCCGTATATGCAGTTGTTAGGCGCTATGGCTCCTGGAAGACACCTCCAAATTTGAATTCGATCCTATGTATAGTTTTCGAGAAACCTCAAATTTGACACATTTGATGCCCCCCATGGGCCCCCTTGAGGTGTACGTAAATGCCGTATATGCAGTTGTTAGGCGCTATGGCTCCTGGAGGACACCTCCAAATTTGAATTCGATCCTATGTATAGTTTTCGAGAAACCTCAAATTTGACACATTTGATGCCCCCCATGGGCCCCCTTGAGGTGTAAGTAAATGCCGTTTATTCAGTTCTTAGGCGCTATGGGTCCTGGATGACACCTCCAAATTTGAATTCGATCCTATGTATAGTTTTCGAGAAACCGAATTTTTTTATCTCATTTGATGCCCCCCATGGGCCCCCTTGAGGTGTAAGTAAATGCCGTATATGCAGTTGTCAGGCGCTATGGGTCCTGGAGGACACCTCCAAATTTGAATTCGATCCTATGTATAGTTTTCGAGAAACCTCAAATTTGACACATTTGATGCCCCCCATGGGCCCCCTTGAGGTGTAAGTAAATGCCGGTTATTCAGTTCTTAGGCGCTATGGGTCCTGGATGACACCTCCAAATTTGAATTCGATCCTATGTATAGTTTTCGAGAAACCGAATTTTTTTATCTCATTTGATGCCCCCCGTGGGCCCCCTTGAGGTGTAAGTAAATGCCGTATATGCAGTTGTCAGGCGCTATGGGTCCTGGAGGACACCTCCAAATTTGAATTCGATCCTATGTATAGTTTTCGAGAAACCTCAAATTTGACACATTTGATGCCCCCCATGGGCCCCCTTGAGGTGTACGTAAATGCCGTATATGCAGTTGTTAGGCGCTATGGCTCCTGGAGGACACCTCCAAATTTGAATTCGATCCTATATATAGTTTTCGAGAAACCTCAAATTTGACACATTTGATGCCCCCCATGGGCCCCCTTGAGGTGTAAGTAAATGCCGTTTATTCAGTTCTTAGGCGCTATGGTTCCTGGAGAACACCTCCAAATTTGAATTCGATCCTATGTATAGTTTTCGAGAAACCGAATTTTTTTATCTCATTTGATGCCCCCCATGGGCCTCCTTGAGGTGTAAGTGAATGCCGTTTATGTAGTTCTTAGGCGCTATGGATCCTGGATGACACCTCCAAATTTGAATTCGATCGTATGTATAGTTTTCGAGAAACCTCAAATTTGACACATTTGATGCCCCCCATGGGCCCCCTTGAGGTGTAAGTAAATGCCGTTTATTCAGTTCTTAGGCGCTATGGGTCCTGGATGACACCTCCAAATTTGAATTCGATCCTATGTATAGTTTTCGAGAAACCGAATTTTTTTATCTCATTTGATGCCCCCCATGGGCCCCCTTGAGGTGTAAGTAAATGCCGTATATGCAGTTGTCAGGCGCTATGGGTCCTGGAGGACACCTCCAAATTTGAATTCGATCCTATGTATAGTTTTCGAGAAACCTCAAATTTGACACATTTGATGCCCCCCATGGGCCCCCTTGAGGTGTAAGTAAATGCCATATATGCAGTTGTCAGGCGCTATGGTTCCTGGAGAACACCTCCAAATTTGAATTCGATCCTATGTATAGTTTTCGAGAAACCTCAAATTTGACACATTTTATGCCCCCCATGGGCCCCCTTGAGGTGTACGTAAATGCCGTATATGCAGTTGTTAGGCGCTATGGCTCCTGGAGGACACCTCCAAATTTGAATTCGATCCTATATATAGTTTTCGAGAAACCTCAAATTTGACACATTTGATGCCCCCCATGGGCCCCCTTGAGGTGTAAGTAAATGCCGTTTATTCAGTTCTTAGGCGCTATGGTTCCTGGAGAACACCTCCAAATTTGAATTCGATCCTATGTATAGTTTTCGAGAAACCGAATTTTTTTATCTCATTTGATGCCCCCCATGGGCCTCCTTGAGGTGTAAGTGAATGCCGTTTATGTAGTTCTTAGGCGCTATGGATCCTGGATGACACCTCCAAATTTGAATTCGATCGTATGTATAGTTTTCGAGAAACCTCAAATTTGACACATTTGATGCCCCCCATGGGCCCCCTTGAGGTGTAAGTAAATGCCGTTTATTCAGTTCTTAGGCGCTATGGGTCCTGGATGACACCTCCAAATTTGAATTCGATCCTATGTATAGTTTTCGAGAAACCGAATTTTTTTATCTCATTTGATGCCCCCCATGGGCTTCCTTGAGGTGTAAGTGAATGCCGTTTATGTAGTTCTTAGGCGCTATGGATCCTGGATGACACCTCCAAATTTGAATTCGATCGTATGTATAGTTTTCGAGAAACCTCAAATTTGACACATTTGATGCCCCCCATGGGCCCCCTTGAGGTGTAAGTAAATGCCGTTTATTCAGTTCTTAGGCGCTATGGGTCCTGGATGACACCTCCAAATTTGAATTCGATCCTATGTATAGTTTTCGAGAAACCTCAAATTTGACACATTTGATGCCCCCCATGGGCCCCCTTGAGGTGTACGTAAATGCCGTATATGCAGTTGTTAGGCGCTATGGCTCCTGGAGGACACCTCCAAATTTGAATTCGATCCTATATATAGTTTTCGAGAAACCGCAAATTTGGCACATTTAATAATAAGTATTTTTGCATCGAAATCCGCCCAATCATTGAGTCTCGTACGAGGATTTCAAGGTCAAAGTTTGCTATCTCGGTTTGCTGCTTTCACACCGGTGGTCATTCAGGCCTTTCAGAAAATTAATTTTTTTTATATACTAAGACTGTTAGTTTCGGAGATACAGGGTGATTCATGCAAATTGGCATATATTTTTTATCTCAATAAGTTGGGAATCCGATATTGTTCAAATTTTGTGGGTTCTTTTACTTCATGCATCCCTTCGAAACGATATTTTCAGGGCAGCACTCAGATGATTGAGTTTTTTTTTTTAGAATTCGAAATCTTTATTTTTTACACGTTTTAGAGAAATATCGTTATTGGTATGGAAAAATACATAATTCAGTCTAATGAATTCAATTTTTACTCTGAATGGCACACTTTTGTTAGGAGTAGCAAACGGAAGAATTAATGTGTTATGTAACTTTTTTGAAATACGGTCCTGTTTCTATTCCTTTTTTGATAGTATTTGATGTTATTTGATAATTTTTCGGATTTTGTTGCTTTCTGTCCAACTCCCTTCAATTGTAAACCCTCAGCACTTACTAAGTGATGTAACAGGCTGCTTGAAATATTAATTAGAAGTATGCTTGATGAAACTGTGAATGCTTTTGAAACTAGATTTTAATTGAAAACAATTTGATGTAAACCATCTACAGGGTGTTTCAAGTTCGATGGCCTATTAGACGTTTCTGGAGAACGGGGCCGATTTGAAATCTGAAAATTCGGAATATGACATTGTTCATGATGCTCTATTCAGCTAAAATATTTTCGAAGTTCCGGCACTTCCGGTTATACAAGAACTGAAAAAAAAAATTCAAAAAAAACTTTTTTTTTCATTTTATGTCTTAAATCAAGATTTCGATTATCAATTACTCTTACGTAGGGTCAATTTCATTCAGGTTATGGGGGGGCAGCAGTTTATCTGCATCAATCAGTTGTAGGAAAAGAGAGAAAAAAGCTATCTCATTTATCAGTACAGGGTGAATTCGAGTGTGCTGTGGCGGAATGTGTATTGAATTCAGAAACTTTCTTAATATTTTCAATATATCGTCCACCTAATGGAAATATTAGGTTATTTATTGATAAAATGGATGAAGTATTAATTGAAGTTTTTAACGAAGATAAATCAATCATAATAGCAGGGACTTCCATATAGAATTAAAGGATGACAACAAATATAAAACAGAATTCTTAACATTAATGAGTTCTTTCAACTTGATCAAAACTATTAATGATTATACACGGATCACAGCGCGGTCGAAGTCATGCCTTGATAATATCTTCACATCGAAATATATAGTTCTGAAGTAATAGGATTCCTCATCTCTGATCATAAAGCCCAAAAAATTAATATTCCAAATGCGATTGCTGAAAAACGTTATAGAAATTATTGTAGATTTTTCACTGAATATGCTAAGAGTACGTTTGTAACTAGACTTCAACAACAATAAGATTGGAAATAAGTTTATGATATAGATAGGGCAAATATATGTGAACAATGGCACCAGTTTTTGTCAGTATTTTATGGTGTTTTCTGTGAATGTTTTCCGCTTATACTGGCAAATATAAAAAACGGAAAAATATTCCTCCGGATCGGCAAATAGATGAATTAAAAACAGACACAACTCTGAATATTGCGAGTCGTATAAAACAACAAAAAAGGAATATGATAGATCACTTAAGAATTCAAAAGTAGAACTGCAAAATGATTCTCAAATAGAGGGAGAGCCACTGATCGTCGCGGATAAATTTAATGAATATTTCAATAATATAGTGTTGGAAATGTTGGAAAAATTAAAAGACACACAATGTGATTCTACTCAACTAAAGAAAAACGACAAATCAATGTACTTACGACCTACTAATAGGGAAATAATAGAGTTAGCAAGATCCTTGAAAAATAAGCTCAGTTGTGGAGAAGATGAAATACCAGTTAGTATAGTGAAAAGGTCGATCACAAGTATAAGTAGAGTATTGTCCTATATTATAAATAATTCTTTCAGAGAAGGCATATATCCTCAACAGTTGAAGCGGGCATTAATCAAACCATTATTCAAAAGTGGTGACCACAAACTCGTAGAAAATTACAGGCAAATCTGTTTGTGATCAAGCTTCTCTAAAATCTTTGAGCTTGCAATGTGTTCAAGGGTAATTGGGTTTTTACATCAAACCAACTTCTTTGCGAAGAGTCAACACTGTTATATAAAAAACAGATCAACGCAAACAGCTATGTTTCAGCTTACGAAAAGCATAATTGATCTAATAGAAAATAATAATATGGTATTAGCAATGTTTTTAGATTTATCTAAAGCATATGATTCAATCAATCAGGAATAATATTTACTGTAAAAACTAGAGATATATGGAATAAGAGGAAAAGTTAATGAGTGGTTCCGATCATATATATCTGAAAGAACACAAAGAGTTAAAATAACTAAAAATGGTTGCACTGTTAAATCTGCCATGCTAGTTAACAAAACTGGGAGAGCCCAAGGGAGTGTTATTAGACCTCTGCTATTTATAATATATTTAAATGACTTATGTGAAATAGTACAAAATATTGTAGAGAGTATCGTAAATTTTGCGGACGATACTAGCTTAGTGTTAGGTGCAAAGGTGAATTGAAGAGAATCGGAACAGACTTTTTCACTAGAGCAGAAGAATGGTTCTCAAGGAATAAACTGTTATTAAATGCAAAGAAATCTAATTCTGTAATATTCAGTACAGACAGAAATAGGAAAGAAAAGCCCAACAAAATAACATTACACGGTGAAGAACATCAATTTTCTGAGCACTTAAAATTTTTAGGATTATTTATTGACAACTTTCTAAAATGGAGAGTACACACTGATTATGTGAAACAAAAACTTAATGAAATCAACTTAGCAATGAGAACAACCAGTAGATACATGAATGAAAGAACCCTTAAAATTTTATATCACGCTAATTTTGAGTCAGTTCTCAGGTATGGGATCATGTTTTGGGGAATGGAATACAACCAGGAGGATGTTTTTGTTGTCCAAAAACGAGTCATGAGAATAATTTTTAAGTTACCTTTTAAACAATCTTGCCGAGGCATGTTCAGAAAAAATAGTATTCTGACGGTTTTTGGTTTGTTATACTTGATTGCCTAAATTTTTTGAGTAGAAACAAGGAGAGGTTCACAGGGAACACCGTAGAATCGTGTTATAATACAAGAACACTAGATTTCATATTGCCAATACACCGTTTAACTATCACAGAGAGGAATCCTTCATATTTGTTTTTCGATAGGTGAATTTTGGTTTTGGTTATACATATAGGAACGATTGTTCAGGAAATAAGTATTAATATTCAAAGATGTAATATTTGACGCTATTTTGTTTGATGTTTCGTGTAGCTTCAATGTTATATGTAGAGATCATTCAAAATAAAGCTTGTTATTACTATTCCCCGACTTTTCCTATACGCGTAGGAATTCTCCTCGCCGTCGGCTTCCCACTCCCCGCTAAGAGGAACATTTACTCAATCCCAGATATTTAAAATATCAGAAGGGTAGAGCTCGTATCGGTTGTGTCCGATCCTTGTGGTCCCCCTGGTTCTCGTCGAACTTCTGGTCCTCTTACACGTGATCCCTGGACCTGTCTTTCGCTTCCTAGAAATTTTCTCACCATTCTTGCAGTACCTAAAAGAACAGCTTTTTGCATTATATTACATATATACATACTTACTGAGTCCCAGTTACTTGATATTCCTCATGAGATTTTTGGGCACTATTCCAGTTGTTGAGATGATAATTGGAATAGTTTTCGTTGATATCATTTCCCACTAATGCTTTATCTGAAATTCGAGGTCCCTATATTTTGAAATTTTTTCGACCTCTTTTTGACGCATGTTGTTGTTATTTGGTATTGCTACGTCGATGAGTATTGCTGTCTTTGCATGTTTAACGACTAGCAGTATATCTGGCCTGTTGTGAGCGACTGTTTTATCAGTCAAAACTGTACGATCCCAGTACAGCTTATAGCGTTCGTTTTCCAGGATGGTTTCCGGTTGGTACTTGTAGTATGGTACTTTTTCAGAATGAATTAGTTTTAATTTGGTTGCCATTTCTTGGTGTAGTATCTTTCCTACTGCATCGTGTCTCTCTTTATATTAATTTCCTGCAAACATTTGACATCCTCCCGTGATATGTTAGATTGTCTCATTCGTTGGACACCCATAACGGCATCGATCGTCAGTAATAGTTCGATCCTTTATGATATGCTTGCAGTAATTTCTCGTTGAGATCACTTGATCTTGGATGGCTAAAAGAAATCCTTTCGTTTTTGAATACATCGCACCGGATGTGAGCCAATAGTTCGACGCTTCAATGTCGACATGATCCTGGTTCACCTCGTTGTCGTCCATGTAGTGGTTTTTCTCTCCATCTTTGCAGTTTTTCTTGGATTATCTGGTGGTTGTATGACAATTGCTCCTTGTGCAGTTGTAAAGGTGTTGATTCGTCTGCTTCACACAGTACTTTGTAGACTTCTGACGTACCTGATTTTTCTTCAAAGTATGTTCGTAGGCATTCAATTTGCCCATGGGTAAGTTGCATGATGTCTAGCAGACCTCTGCCTCCTTTATTCCTCGGCAGTGTCGTCCTTTCAATGCTACTTTTCGGATGGTGCTTGTGTGCTTTTGACATCAAGGTTCTCATTTTTTATGATGTTAAGTCTCTCATCGGGTACAAGTTTATTTCTCAATATGACCCGGTATTGGTCGGCTACTCTTTGCTCTGAAACTTGGAGTTCGGGATAGTTTCTGTGGAATTCTGCAAATAATTTTTGCCGGTAGCCTATTTTATCCTCTTCCATATTAGTCATTTCATAATATATGCGCATGATCGTTTAATTTATCGAACTTGTCCATTTCATGCGTCTTCTTGGTAGACCTGCTTGGGTGAGTGCTGGTTGGGGATCCTGCGCAGCACCTTCAGCGGTCGGAGCAACTCGTGTTATTCTTCTCCTAGAATGTTGAGATTGTGGAGGCGTAGCATTTTGTTCGACAGACGCCCGTCTCCTCAGCACTCTGTCACCGACGTCCCGCATACTGTCATGTCCAGCGCCGGCTCCAGACACGCCCTGACGAACCTCAGGCAGCGGCTCTATATTCCTTTTCCTCAAATTCACCATCATTCATGGGTTCCTCCGTGTCGTGGAGAAAACGGTCTTTGATCGCTTTTTACGATACGCAGAGCTACGGTGGGAGAATTCTTGAGCTGCTTTCCACACGGCTTCGTCCGTTACCCTGAACAGGGACCCTTCGACAGGTTCCAGCTTCCCGGGTCAAGGAGCTCCTGGAATCTGCGGTGGGCAGGAGTCGATTCAACTCTCCTGATAGGTGAAGCTCTAGGAATTCACCTACCGCTACCCATTTATTATTATTATTATTATTATTAACATAATGCAATGTAAAATGTTCATATTTGTCCAATAATACCCTCACTAATGCAGAACAGGAACTTTTTAAACCAAATGGCACTACTCTAAATCTATAAATGATACCATCTATCGAAAATTCTGTATTCTCTACTATTTTCTGCTAACGCAAATAGTCAAAAACTGTGCTTCAAATCAACTTCACTGAAAATTTTCGGTTCCGTAATTCCACCAGATAGCTTCTATATTCATGGGAGATTCATATTGAGGTACTGTGTACTGTGAGGTATAATATACCATGCATCTAAATATAATCGTAATTTTCCATACCTTTTTTTGATGCTACAATAATAGGGTTGAGGAATCTTATTCTTATTGTAGTTCTTCCCATTAAATCGTCTTCCAACATCTTATATATTTCGTCTGAAACTTCCTTTCTATATCTGTTAGGTATCGGAAAAATTTGTATTTAAAATTTTCGATTTCTTTTAGTTTCAATTTTTGCAGATTTTTCGCTCTATTTAATTAATTAAATTCTTCCGTTTTTCACTAAATCAATTGAATTTTGGTTTGTGGTAGATATCATTTACCCAATAGTTGCTTTCGAATATTGATCCTGAAATACCTTTTGAATATGAACTCCCACATGGTTGTATTAACCCCTTTCTGCAACCAAATTTGGCACATCCTATACAAACGTTAATTTCTAAGTCTCCATTTGTTTTGAGTCCGCACATCAAATTGTTCCATATACGGCACGCTCGCTTCTTCGACGGAAAACATTCGTACCCCCCTCTCTAGGATTTCTCGCATTTACTGAAGTTATTAGTTCGTATTGGCTGCTCAACACGTCAGAGCACGTTAGAGTGATATTTCCAGTGAGATATTTCAGTTGTTTTTGATAATATTGTGGGGAAATAAATATCGGCACACAGGTGAGTGTTTAGACATATCTTTCTAGTAGCATGAGAATAAAATACTCATGTAGCAAAAAATGGTTTTGTTCCCATGTACCATATTTGGCACAACTTTATAAGAAGAACATTTTTGTTCCGCAAGAGCAGAAGATTCTATGACCGCGACTCTATGGTGGGGACCCGAGGGAGAAAACTTCACTTCCGTTTCTGACCAGTCAGTCGTTCAGTCATTCAGAGGTTAAGAAGCATTAATTATAGATTAATTCAGAATTCGTTCTTTTTACTTTTTACTTTGTGTTTGATACTGAATATACAGTTAAACCAGTGAACTATTTTTCAATACCATTCCACATAATCCAATAGGTTATGAGCCCAGTTCACGATTGGTATTAGGAAATTAATAGAAGTTTTTCATTGAAAAACCCCAGTGACGCTAACCAACAAAATGGCGAGTGGAAGCATGGCGAGTTCTGTGAGTACCATTCTACAACTGAATGATGGAAATTTTTCGAACTGGTTATTCCGGCTGAAGTGTTTACTGGAGAAAAAACAATGTAGAGAAGTTGTGGAGAAGAAGATTAACCTAACAGGTCTAACAAGCGAACAGAAGCAGGAAGTCGAGAAAAATGATGCTAGAGCAAAGTCAATCATCGTCCAGTGTATTACTGATAGGCACATAGAATATGTGAGGAATGCTGATTCTGCATTTGAGATGATATCTTCACTGAAGAATATATTTGAAAGGAAGACCACACTATCAAGGTTGTATGTGGGAAGGAAGTTATTAACTTTGAAATGTGATGAAAATGAGAAACTCCAAGACCATTTCATTAAGTTTGATGGACTTATTCGAGATCTAGAATCCACAGGTAATCAGCTCGAAGAGGACGATAAGGTATGTCATCTTTTATTAACATTGTCTCAAAAGTACGAAACAGTTATAACTGTCCTAGAAACAACAGAGGCAAAATTAACTGTTGATTTTGTTAAAAGTAAGTTTCTGGATGCAGAACTAAAAATGAATGAAGGAAACAAGCCCAGAGAAGAACAATGTTCATTTGTTACCAAAGAAAAATCTAAGGATATTAAAAAATGTTTTAGGTGTGGACGTACTGGTCACTTTATTGCACAGTGTCGAAGCAAATCAAAGAGCCAAAGGCAAGGGAACTTTGAAGACAGACTGAAGTTTAACCAAAAAGGAGAAAGTAGAAACAACAATGAAAGAGTAAATGTCTGCAGGCAAGAAGAAAATGAAATTTCATTCATAGCGACAACCTCAGCTGCAGCACTATTAGGTAAATCGGAAAATAAAGTGAGTACATTAAAGTTCATAATAGATTCTGGTGCAACACAGCATTTAGTTTGTGGGGAAATTGAAAAACACATGTGTGATATACAGAAAATTGTGCCACACATAATAAAAATAGCTAATGGTGGAAAAATGCAGGCTCTCAAAAAAGGAAAACTCAAGATAATGTTCCATGGAATTAAAATAACAATAAATGCCTTAATAGTAGAAAATCTTTGCTTCAATTTGCTATCAGTTCAAAAAATTAATGATGCTGGTTACAAAGTAGAATTTGAGAAAAATCAAGCTAAAATAATTATTAGAGAAGAATTCATATTGTGTAATTTCGAGAGAGGGTTGTACACTGTTGAACTTCAACTACAAAAACATAAATCAGACTCTTGCATGATAGTTAAAAATGATAATATTTGGCACTTGAGGCTTGGTCATTTGAATAAAAGAGGATTAGAGCTACTAAACTTACCCTTTTCAAATGATGTGTGTTCCTCATGCAGACAAGGCAAAGCAACAAAAAAGCCTTTCAAATTGATCGGTGAAGAAAGATCGAGAAGGATAGGTGAACTTCTGCACACAGATATTTGGGGACCATCCCAAACAACAACGATGAATGAAGAGAGGTATTACCTCACAATTATAGATGATTTTTCTCATTTCACAGTTGTTTATCTGTTAAGGAATAAAAACGAAGCTGATGATTATATTATTAAATATGTTTTAGAATTACAAAACAGAAACGTCAAGGTGTCACAACTGAGATCTGATAATGGCAAATAATTTTGTACCTCAAAATTAAGAAAGTTTTGTGAATCCCATGGTCTGAAACAAGAATATACTTGTACATATACACCACAGCAAAATTCTGTGGCAGAAAGAATGAACAGAACCATTCTCGATAAGGTAAGGTGCATGTTTATCGACACAAACTTACCAAAATCTCTTTGGGGGAAGCAGTGAGATGTGCAGTTTATCAGATAAACCGTTCACCCACAAAAGCACTTGAAGAAAGAAGAAGCACGATACCTGCTGAAATGTTTGGTAAGATAAATGACTCAAATAGACTAAAAATTTTTGGTTCAAAGGCTTGGTACTATAAGCTGCCACGAGAAAATAAGTTGGAACCACGAGGGGAAGAGGCATTTATGGTAGGGTATGGTGGACCAGATTACAGGCTCTGGGATCCTAAATTGAATCAAATAATAATTCCACGAGACGTTGTATTTGATGAATCAGATTTTAAGTATAAAGAAAACAAACCTGACACAAGAGAAATAATTGTAGAAACTAGTTCTTATGATAATGTTATAGATCAAAACGTTCAACAAGATGAAGGTGAGTCAACGACAGAAACAAGAAGTAGAAGAATCAAAGCACCAGCCAGGTATGATGATTTTGAATTGTACATGGCTCACTGTATGGTATCAATTGGAGAAGATCTCCCAGAAACCTATGAGGAGGCTATGAGATGCCAAGATAAAGAAAACTGGAAGATTGCAATTAAAGAAGAAATAGAAGCACTTCAGAAAAATGAAACATGGAAGATGGTATCGTTGCCTGAAGGTAAGAAACCAATAGACAGTAAGTGGGTTGGGTTGGGTACCCACGAGGAAAAAATTTCCACTAAAATTCATCCGTTGCGATGGTGATCTGTCAGAAGTACACGTTCTGATTGGTTAAAAATAACATGTGTGGAATTTTCACAGACAATTTTTTATTGTCTGAGTGTCTGACAAATGTCAGATTTTTTATTTTTTTCCAAACTTTAACACCCTGTGTACCTGATTTGTTGGTTTTGAATTGTTACTACCCCCTCCATGAAAAGAGCTATATCCGCCCTTCAACTGGTACGGTTGAAAATGTACGCAAATCAGGTCGTCCCTGTGCAAATGCTGATACAGCATTAGATGTTTTACTGAGTTTTGAAGAAGATGAAGTTAGTCGCGATATCGGTGTTAGCAAAACAACGGTATACAAACTTTTGATGTTTGAAAAATGGCATCCTTATAAAATCAAACTGGTGCAAGAATTAAACGAAGATGATCCCGATAGAAGAATCTAATTTTGCGAATAATTGATGGATAAATGTCACCGGGACCCTCTCTTGATACACAACATTATTTTTTCTGATGAGGCCACTTTCATGTTGAATGGCGAGGTTAACCGTCAGAATGGACTAGTTTTCATTTTTTTGTTAAGGATTAATTCTAAAAATTTGAGTAAAATGAAAAAAAAATGTGGAAGAATCATTGAAATATCTCTAGAAATGAAAAAGTTATGGGACTTTGAAGTTGCGCTTGGAAAAATAATTTCATAGTACGTGTAAGTGGCGTGACGTCACACACTAGACCACTGGTATTCGCAGAGTGCTTACGAATTCATTGGTGTACAATCACTTGTGCCGTTTGTGTCGTGTTTTGTTCGTTACACGATGGCTGAAATAACTTACTATATACATACAAATTATATACATATAAATTACTTTTTTCCCTTTTTACTCTTTACTCCTCACATAAATATGTTTTGCCATTGATACACTTCATCAACCAGTACTCAACTACAAACTGTTCATGAAACGTTTTTTAAATAAATCATCGTTATAAGTTGAACCATGATGAAGCAAACTCAAAAGTAGATACTTTCTTGAAAAGTTTAACTCCTTTTATTTCTGCACTGACATAAGATGGATTTGAAGGAAAAATCTCCATCACTGCGAATATATCTATTTTAGGCAAATTGTCACTTTGTCCTTTCACGAAGGCTTCTTCCATTATGGTGACATAAAAACAAAACTCGAGTTAAAACTACACTGTACAACTACAAACGGCGCGAGAGCCTTGGCGCGGCTAAGTATTTAAACGTAATTTGAGGTGTAGCGATCACAGGCAAGTGCCGTGACGTCACAGACCAAATTAATACGTTCCGCGCTAAAATACGTAAATTTAAATAATCCATTTCTCATTTATTGATGGATTTTCAAATTTTTTTCACTGATTTATCAGTTTTGCTCTATATTTTAATTCTATCGTATCAAATATAGTATTATCAACATCACTAAACTAGTCCATTGTTGATACTGGGCAAAAGAAACACAATACCCGCAAAAGGTACATGTATGGGCTGGAATTGTAAGAAATCGAATCATCGGACCCTACTTTATAGAAAGTAATTTAAACGGGTTCTTAAGAGTGTGTTTTTAAGGGGTATCTTGTACCTACTTTACGTAATTTGTTTCCCAGCAGATGTAATCCTGGAGGTTTTGATGAAAGTTTATGGTTTCAACAGGATGGTGCACCACCACATTATGCTGCAGATGTAAGAAAGTATCTAAATGAAATTTTTCAGAACATGTGGATTGGTATACGTTGACCTACTGAATGGCCAGCGAGGTCACCAGATTTCAATCCTTTGGATTATTTTATGTGGGGCCATCTGAAGAATGTTGTTTATGAAACGAAACCAGAAAATATCGAAGAATTAAAAGAGAGAATTCGAACAGAAATAAACAATATTACTCAAGAAACCATAAACAAGGTTCAACAAGAATTTGTACACCGTTTTGGTTACTGTCAAATACAGCAAGGGCTGCAGTTCGAACATTTATAGTCATGTATTCCATCAATAATATTATTATTATTATCATATTTTATTTTTGTCCACCCTGTACCAATTGGAATCAACATGTGATACATTTTCGGAATCAGCTCAGCTAGAGTAATCGAAAAATTGAGACAAAATGGGGGTGTTCCATTTAAAAAAAAATGACGGTGACGTCATTACTCGAAAGTAATTCACCCTGTATATTAGATTTTTATTTGAAAATACGGTAAATTAAAATAAAAAATCGACGTGTTTCAGGATTATTTTTTAAAATCTGTTTAGCTAAAAATGAATTTGTTCCATATTTTACGGACACAGTGTATATTAAAAATGAATAGCTTAAGTATGAAATGGCATCACATCTAATTAGATTAAAGTACCAATCAAAAAACTTCTTGTTACTGCTTAATGCATTCACAAATCAGAGGATATTTGTTTACCCCACTGTTTTTCAAAATTGGTTAGGTTTAGTTTAGTTATTTCATTTTATATCATTTTCATTTATATAATGAATTATTTCAATCAGTTTTTCTAAGAAATAACATATGTTCAGAAATTCAAAGCATGAAAATAATTGACAACTAATTGCTGATTTGGGTTTTATGATGAAAATTGGAAGAAATTCACAGTCTTGGAATGATTATGGCTCTCCTGAGGTGAAAACACTATACTAAGTGATTTTGTTGTACAAATATCTCATTATAATTGAGGACATAAGAGATTTTTCAATAAGAGGTTTGATTTTGAATAGATCGCTATCTAGGCAGCTGTCCTATTGAAGCTGTAGCTTGACATTTGACAAGTAAAAACTCCGCGATGACCAAAATAGAACGTTATACGCATTGGAATTGTTAAAATTTACCACAAAAATTATGAAAATTTTGCAGTCACAGGTTTGTCGATTTGGGGAATTATTATCTTTTTATGGCCGAACTTGAAAGATATTGATGTGGACGACGTTTATTTTCAACAAGATGACGCTACGTATCACAAGAGCAACGAACCAATCGCAAAATTCCTGTCTATGTTATTTATCCAAGAGATCATAATTTGCCAATCTTATGATTTGAGACCTTTTTTTTGGGTCACGAGGAAGATAAGGTCAATGCCAATACTCTACAATGGATTCAAGACCTTAAAGATGGAATTCGTGAAATCGTTGAGGACACAGCTGCAAATATAAGAATTGATAATGGAAAATTATATGAAAAGGATATGGTGCTGCAACCTTAGCTATCGTTTTCTATCGTTATGGCCATCTTCCTCTTTACAATGAAATAATATCCTATATATTTTTTTTAATATCAAAATAAAACCTCTTTTTGGAAAATCCTCTTGATAATTTCCCGTCAACAACTCCTGAAGAATAGATCCATTTGGTCACAAAACATTTCAAAATTTTTTATTTTCTTCAAAATGATTCAAAATGATTCAGAATGTTCCTAAATCACCTCCCTCTGAAAACTGTGTCATCTTCCCTTATTTTAGCTATTCTTGTTCTTCTGAGTAAATATATTTCATTTCAATCAAGTGGAAAAATATTCGAATAGTTTCTATTCAGTCTATTAAATGAATAGAGGGATTTTCTTCAAATTATCAACTAAACGTTCACACATTTCCAATAGGAAATATGTGTGGAAAAAAGATGAAATTAGTGATCTTAGTTGCCTAGAAAGATCGAGACCTCATGTAGAGTTCTTTTGATGAAGAGGATCAATTTCCAAATAGCTAACCTCAGATGACGTTATCGACAATACCGTTCTCAAATTAGTTCATATCGGCCGTCTACCAGCACAAGAACCAGCACGGTCCCATGGGAGTCATCCAACAGGAAGACCTTATCAATCGTCGAGAGATAACTAGCGCTTACATAATCGAAAACGGTGAGATCGATTTTATGCCAACATGTAGTTGAAAAAGGTTTTTGAGGTCTTCTATATTTGATGAAGGCATCAGCAGGCGTCTTCGAGTAAACAGAAGCCAAGCGCCCTGGATATATATTCGAGTTAGCGACGTAAGTGACGCAACCACAGTGTTGGAAGCACTTTGGTGGGAGTCAGTCGTCGGCAGCTGAAGCGCAATAGAAGTTGATGGCGTTTGGTGAGACAAACTTATTCCCGTGAAGTTCTTTTCTCGGACTAGCGTCTGGACGCTGCAGCACGTCGATACGGTGAGTAACGCTAAAGAATTTTGATTTATTACTTGGCACCTCTCAGCTGGCTAAGCACATGTTACCGAAGTCGCGCACAAGAAGTCTCCTGAAGACATGCGTGGTACGATATCATCCTAAAAATGCAACTATGCAATTCCATCCACACCGACTCGTGACGGTATCCAAATTCCCAGAATACTCTGATTCTCCGAACCCACCTGATCCAAAGTCCACCACTTACCTTCCTCCTCATCTCCCCAACCATCTTAACTTAAAAAAAATACTCTCCTCAAAATAAACAAATCCAGAATCACAGGCAAAAATACAAGAAAACATAATCATCGATATCGTTAATAATTGTAGGAAAATATTCGCTCGACGCGATATTCTTCGTGTACTTCTTGAACATAGCCTTGTGATAAGGTGTTATCAGCGCTCATTGGCGCGGTGATGGGCGGGCGGCAGGGGGGCAGTTACGTTTCGATGTTAATGCACACGTGAGCATGGGTCTGATCGTCCTCAAGGTTTGTTCTTGAAATTGCATAGGTTTGGAGTTGGCGAGTTGCGATGTGCGGAGTGTTATTTAAACATTTGGATATCGTCTGCGCTGCGTAGATCGCGTCGCTTCGCTGCTGCTAAAGTGGGCCAAACACGGAAGGTTTTGGATGTTCATAAGCTATATCGGTATGGTAGATTATTCATCGGTGGGATATATGGTAAACGAATGTAATGGTAGCGATTTTAATCTGATCATGTGGACAATATGAATGAAGAAAACGCCTGCCTTTCATCTCGGAATTTCAATTATGCATATATTTCCTTTGTATATTGTCCCTTATTATTATTCAATAATTTCTGATATCGCAGAAAATTTTGAAATTCATGAATAGAAAAGAGAAGGGAAATGCAGAGTGTTTTTCATGGATATTATCTAATTTTACGTCAACTGATACAATATTCGGAATACCACAACATACACCATGATAGAAAGAGTGGAACACCAAAAATTAAATTTCAATGTCAATTGACATTATTTCATATTGTCATTAGGTATTTTATTTTGAACGAATTAAAGATTCACGATGAAAAATAATCAAAAATAGTAATTTATTTAACAAGTCCGGAAAATAGGGTTTTTTTGGACGAATAGACAAAGGACGAGCGTAAGCGAGTCCTGGAAGTCTGTGAGTCCAAAAAAACCATTTTCGGGCGTGTTGCGTACAATATTTTTTCGGCAACCATGTAAAATAACACTATCGCTGCTGCTTTCCATATTTTATTGCGATTGCGATCAAAAAACATGCAAATTTTTGACAACTAATTTCATATGAACTGTCAGCCGTTATCTCGGTTGCTATGGATTCTATGATTCTTTTCCGGCCTAGTCCGGGAAGTACGTACTTTCCGGACTAGGCCGGGAAATGCTACTTCCTCAGAGAAAAAGCGTCCAGGAAGTGAGCACTTCCCGGACGGTTGCCGAAAAAAGAATTTTACATTACGACAGATTATTTACTTTCGCAGAAAATAAAAAACCTGTCCTAATGGGTGAATACTATGCTTATTTATACTTTTCTTCTGAAAAAAATTGCAGAATATTTTCACAGAACTGAAAATAACGTACATTATTTTCAGTTAATGGAACATGAGTTGCATATGCTCAAATAACTTCTTGGCTGAGAATAATTTAACAGAACTGAAAATAACGTACGTTATAACGTAAAATAACGTCAGGATGTTATTTTCAGTTTCGTAAAATTATTCTCAGCCAAGGAATTCTTATTTGAGCATATGCAAGTCATGTTTCAATCTAATACCTCTACCAAATTTCATCAAAATGAGACTTGCAGACCGCCAAATATTCAGGTCCCAGAAATGTCATATTCGCGCATGAGCAATGCGCACTGTGAATCAGGAAAAGCTAAAAGTTCTTAGGGACTACTTATGGCCCGGCCAAACTATCCATACCGCATTTCATAAACATAAGGCAATAGAACGCGAGATATGGCAATCCCGGGAATTTCTCTCAACGTGTAGCTTATAACTGGAAAAAGCGAATTTTGTATAGGTCTATCGCTTGAAACTCAAAATACAACATCCCATTAAAATTTCATAAGAAATTAAGAGAGGTTCATACCACGTGGCATTTTCACGAGATGCCAAAGTTTAACTACTTCACTCTCCTCAGCGCTTTTGAGATCCCACTACTTTTCACGATAAGTGAACTTTTCCGGGAGAAAAACCGTTCCAATGAGGCACAGGCAGGGTTGCTATGTTGCTTCATTGAAAATACCTCAGATACTGGCTTGAATTTCCCCAAAATCATGATATTTTTCGAAAAGTTCTCCAAATATTCATATGTTGCTTTTTATCGTTACTGAACGTCAATAATTAAAATAATAATTAATTTCCGATTAAATAATTAATTAGGTCATGTACCTATACACAGATATAATAAAATTTATTGATTAAGAAGGAACACCAGCACAGCACGTTGCTGTTCTGATCAAAACAAAATTAGTGATATTTCTTCTTAAAATCACCGATTTTTATGATTATTATCACATAATTTCCTTAAACAATAATTTTTATGAAAAAAAGTGAATACTCATTTTTAATTTACGAATGAAAAAAAATTGGTAACTTTTCGATTTTCGTAAAAAAATTGATATGTACTTTTTACAAAACACTGATATATTTTTTAAATATTCGTGAAAAAAAACCTACCAAAAATCATTACAAAAGAGGTAAAACAAAAATTTTCTTGAAAGTCGTAGTAAGTACGGTGCTGCTCTCTACTTATTTGCTTTGAAATAAGAAAGAAGATGAAGTGAATGTAATTCTCTTTAAACCAGTTGTGTATTATTCGAAAAAACTTCATGGAACTTCATATAAAATTTACGTAAATAACTTCCTTGTTTCTTTAGTTTTCTGAAAAAGGAATAAATGTCAACAACTTGTGCACTTGTGCACTGTACAAAATTTGGTCATCGCAGGAGCGCCAGAGGGGAAATGGAATGGGTACCAAAGTTTGACTGATAAGCAAAAACCTTGTGGTGGTATTCCTCTTGATATCTGATTATATGTCTAGGATAGAACTATTTTCTGCACAGGAACAAAAAAATTGAATCACGTTATTTCCTGTATTTATTTCACTTTTTATCCGTGAAAAAGCTGTTAACTAGAGATGCATTTAAGTCAAACTAGTTTGATTTTACTCACAAACTTGGCTTGACTTCAAAATCAAACTTTTTATATATAAAAGTTTGACTTGACTTGGAATTGATTTCTGTATCTTTACGTTTGGCTAGAAATCAAACTTCTTCAAACAGTTTGAATATCTTAATACGCACCGTGTCTGAACCTGTACTTTGATACTCCGCCAATCTTTATAGTTCATATTTAGAAGGATTCGCTTGGCTTGTTTCGTTCTTAGAAGTGTGTATGTTGTGCGTTGTGTCTGAACTCGAAATGTCTGAAAGTGAACTGAAATTTTTTCATGTAGCTCATGCAGCTGGGAATACGTACCATAACAAATTGAGTCTGATTTTGAAGAACCCCCCTCCAGAAACTATTAGGAAAAAATCTGAAGACAAGGCAAAATTAATCATTAAGAAAAAGAAATATACAGATGTTGCGGCAAGCGATTCCAAAACAATGAAAATTAGAAAGTGCAAATTATGTAAAAATAAAGAACAACGGTATAAAATAACAATAGTGGAACTAGTTCTTTTTTGAACTATATTCAACATAAATCTTTTACCCATTCAAGGTACCTATATCTACTGAATAAATCATTTTTCAAATACTTTCAAACTAGTATATAGTTTGCCAAACAGTTAGAATTTTCAAACCTGTAAACATTGTGAACAATGTTTACAGGTGCAACTGAAGTTTGATTTGACTTGAATTATTTGTCAGAAAAATTAACTTGAGTTTGACTTAATTTCAAGTCAGTATCAAACATTCAAGTCAAACTTATGCAACTCTACTGTTAACATTTATACCTTTTCAGAAAACTAATGAAACAAAGAAGTTATGTACAGGTAGGCTTAATTGGACACTTTTGAAATGGAAGTCTTATTTCTATACTAGATAGGCGAAAACTGATGTCGGTGTCTGATGAAGGCCAATTTTCATGAGAAACTCATAGGCGAAAACTACAACTCCTAATGTATCCCCGTTACATGTTTACCGGGTGTTTTTCGAAAACGTTCATTTTAGAAATATTGCTGTAACTATTCTTCTAGAATATTTTTACATAAATAAAAATATTCTTGTAGTAATTTTTTACGTAGAATTCAATGGCGTTAATAGAAGTTTCAGTAAACTGAAATGTCGCAATGTTTTTTTTAATTGGGACACCCCGTATATTTCTACATATTTCGCTAGAGCTTAAAATTACGATTCCACAAATATAGCATACTTGACATTTCCTGAAGTGATTCGATTCAAACAGTTAATAGTATGAAGAAAACCCGTAGTCTTTTTTAAAAAATCGAATTTATTCAAAAATAACAAGAAACGAAGGATTTGTTCAGTGTGGACGAATTCCGTTCAAACACATGCGTACTTTTTTCTGAATATTTTTTGTTGAATTGATGAGTTCAACGGAAGTAAGGAAAGCATGAATTACCGCCATTTTCAGTTCTTCTCTCGGCTTCTTATAAATAATATCTTACAGTCTTCGCCAAAGGCGTTAGGTCAGATGACCTAGCCGGCCACCGATTGGGATTTCGAACATAACACCAACAAATATCAAGTATTTTTGTAATGAAAATTTTGAGCTCTATCAAAATATGTAGAAATAAACATCGTATATTTGAAAAAAAAATGGCGATATCTCATAAAATATCAGTTTGCTGAAAATTCAATTAACGCCATTGGATCTAGTGAAGAAATAGGACTTCCCCTTCAAAAATGTCCAATTTGGCCCAACCTCTACGTAGTTTGTACAAGTTTCAAGTTTTTTAGAGTTATACACAACTGATTTAAAAACAAATTTCAAAAAATTATTTCTACGATGGTAGTACTTTTGGCGACCATTTTTTTCCAAAGTGAACCCTCATTTCTCAGCTTTCAAGAAAGCATCAATTGAATTTTCACACTCTAATAGTTTTAACACAATTGGAACTTTTCCGGAACAATTCAAAGATTTTCCGATCGAAAAATCGTCATAGCTTAGTAACCATCCGCTTTTAACCCCTAGTTGACTGGACTCAATTTGTTGCAAATGTCCTCTAGTATGATCCCTTCAAAAGATCGCGTCGAAAACAGCGCAGTGATTTGGTCGTGTCTTTATCTGGTATCAAATGAGTAACATGTTCCATATTTCATTTTAAAATATCAATAAATGTGGAGGATTCCCTCAGATCTGTTTTGAAAATTTTTCTCTCCTTGGTGTTTTCCTTTCCATATCGCCTAGCATATCCCTAAACCTAACGAACTTCCTGAAAAGATGCACCCAAATGTCAAAAAGAAATCCCTACGGATCTGTTGCTTTTTCTGACTCATAACACAAGTGCGGCTCAACGTTTTGAAGCGGTGTGCATATTGCGGAGTAGAAAACATGAATCCACGTGTCGAAGAGCTTGTGATCTGGACTAGTTCGCACGAGTTAAGGCACATGTTCTATATTTGCTCGAAAAGCAAATATAGAACACTTTTTCTGCACGATTATGAGGCCAAGGAAGAAGGCATTCTGTTCCATTTATTGTGGAAGCATGCATTTGTTCCTTCGATGTGATCTTGACAAAAAATGTTATATAATGCCCGAGGTGTTTTTTTTGCTGCGAATTGAAATATAAGGTGTGAAAACAATAAGAATTATAGATTCTTAAGTTGAAGATGAAGACATTGAGTTCCTTCAAATGATGTTGCCCTACAGTTTTCCTGAAGGATTAATAATAATTCCTTCAGTTCAGCTTACTATGTCGATATTTCTTTCCCTACAACTTCCGAAAAGATTGTTGAACCTTGTTTTCTTACAAACTAGATGTTCGCTCCCAAATACGTTGCTGAATGAATAACGGAATAGGGAAAACATCATGGATTATAATTTCTCCTTTCAAAGGTAAATATCTCGACGCGTGAAAAAAAAATCAAATATAAATGTATAAAATAAAATTTAATGAATATCCAGCAGCGGGATCTTGAGCCCCTGATCATTCGTTCCAAAATCCGAATGAAATTATAAAGAAAATGTGTATTCTGAAAAATTAGGTTCTTCCAATTAACCATTTCATCTTCAAGAAATTTGATCAAGTTGCGTTGTGAAGTCGACATTAGTCAATAAAATGTATTTAATGCGTAGCTTGGAACACAAATCTCTGAAAATTTTCATTTCACTTCTTATCTTACGACATATATCGAATATTTCTTTAATAACGCTGAAGTGATTATTTCTTAGTATGAGGTGGTGATATTGTATTATATCAGCGGAAATAGAAAACACAATTAATTTTGTTTCCTGCAGCTTTACGAGAAAGGAAGAAAATAATCACAAGAAATGGAAATATTTTCCGGTTTTTAGGGAAACCGGTTTTATAAATGTTCTGATATGTTGAACTTGGATTCCTTCTATGAGAACTCTGCTTTTCAATTATTTCAGTCTCATAACATGATTCTTATTCCGCAAAAAAATTGAAATTGGCTCACTGAAACATAAAGTTGAAGGAAAAGTCTATAAAACACTTCTGTTGAAGGAACCTTCTATATTAAATCATCTGGTTATATGTTTCGGCGTATTCGCCATTATCAAACCATAGATTCTGAAAAAGTTTATACTCTTAAGTACAATAGATCAAGTTGAGCGAAAACTTAAAGAAAAGGTGAAAAAAGGTGGAGAACATAATTCTACAGTTCGGTTAATTGCTCACTGAAACTTACGATTTTTGAGGTTCCATAGTCATATGGTAAAACATCGATTAAAATATAGATCACAAAGTGAAAAATAGAAATCAAAAATACAACGGTCAAAAAGGCATGATATGAAAAGTCAAATAATATAAAATGACAAACAAAAACATAAACAAAACAAAACTGACGTTTATGCTGACGGATTCTTCTTCTTCCATTAAGGATGCAGGGCCTTGTTGTTTATACTGATATAGATAAATTAACCGTATCTTCTGAACCTCTAAGGGTTCAGCATGACAATTTGAGTAGTTATTTTACATATACAAAATAAATTTCAAAGTAGGCAAATCTGTTACGCAAATATTTGGTGTATTCTATAGATATTTTGCTTGAATTTTTTATAGTTTTGGTGTGGCGATCAACATGAAAATACTGCATTGACATTGAAATTCTCGTTTCATATCTAAAAAAATTTTCTCAACTTGATCAGTTCTGTTTTCACGGAAATTGTGGATATTTATTTTCCAATATTCCTCTTGAATTTATTTTTGGTTATGATATTATGTCAGAAATTATTTGATATATTTCATCTAAAAATTCTGTCGGTTTTGAGATCTTTCCTTGGTCGGATCTGGAATTATTGGGTCATTTTTTTCTGTATATTCACGACCTCAATCCGATGCAATTTGTTGTCAGGGGAATATTGAGTATTTCTCTTCCTCTTGAATTGTATATAGTTATGATGTTGTGATCAGCTTAAAATTATTAACTGAGCTGTTATTTCATATTCATACTCAAAATCTTAACTTCGTTGCGATTTCGAAGACCATAGAATTATATATAAGTACTACAGATCGAGTTAAGATTGCGAAAGTAAATATAAAGAAACAATATTGAGCTGTATGCAAAATTTCATGTTTACTAGGTCATCAGAATCTGTGGTCTCCTAGGAATCAATTGGCGCATGAATGAACTTGTGCTCAAAATTTCCTGAATTAACGTCAGTGCTTCAGATTCTTTTCAATAATCTGCTTGAATTTTTCCATGGCTGTGCGAAGCTTTTAACACGAAATTTTACACGAAGCTTGAAATTGTTATTCCATTTGTATGTTACAGGAAAAGTTGATCCTGCCCTAAAAGTTCATTCTCCCTAGATATATTCATGTGATACTAATCTTTTCAGTTGAATTGAGTTGATTGAAAACGATAAGTGTTGAAATTTGATCAGCATGTACTAATAAGAGTTGACTATAGCTAAGTAGACTATACCTACTCTCATGGTCTCGAGTTAGTAACCTTCTTAGTTAACCTTCTGCAAGAAAAGGATCTACCATGTGATACTAACGATAAAGGAAGGCAAAACCTTTATTAATACTCATTAATTATTCAAAATTACTATATCTAATTTCAGCACAAAGACATGAAAAAATTACGATTTGATAAGGAAAGTAATGAAGTACAAATCATATATTGCCACAAGGAAGATATTTATGGCATATTGAGTTATTCAAAGACCACCTTTCTTCCACACATGCACCTCAATGAAACACTTCTAGCGCTGCACGAACATACGATGAATCAAAAACTTTGGGCACGGAAAATGAGGAAGGAAAATCTCTAATTACCTGGAAAAAGATCTGCTTCAGAATTCCATTTCTTGTGGATCTGTTGTAACTGAAATATTAGGTTTTGCTTTTCTATATTTTATTATTATGGTATTGAAGGAAAGAAAACGAAATTTCCAACGAACTTTTTGGAAAGTTTCAAGTTTCTTAGTCTTTTCGTTCGAGAATTTGGAATTCCAATGAATTTTTCCATATTTACTTGTTATCTTTTAAATTCAAACCACTTGGCCAATAACATTTTTTTTTCAATTTTCATTGAAAAAGTAATCTATTGTTATATTGGGATATACTTTTGAACCCTATAAAACCCGGTTCAGAACCGTTCCATCAATCTATATAAGATATCATCCGCTATATCCGCCAGCGGGGATCTACCTTTAACCCCCTCGTGGAGTCTCAGCTGGCCCGTTCCGATATGTCACTGACGACATGGTGCTCCAGTCGCGATGCCAAAAAGACGGATGTAGGCCAGTCGATGAATCGAGATCTGTGCTCTGGCGCGCCTTCATCATGACCCATCTGCTCGCTCTTGAAGATCCATATAGCATATTACGATTTACCGACTACCGATTGTTGTTGTTAACTTTATACGGGCTGACGTCACTTTCGGTTCGTCCCATTCAGTAAACGGATGAATCAGACTGTTATTGGAATGGAATAAGAGGCTGAGGGAACGTTTCTTGAAGCTCTTGACGATGAAAATTATGCGTCAGTGCTCCCTAGATGGAGCTGGACGGGACGGCTTGTTACTATTTATGAGCAAAACATTTCCATAATTGATGATATGATATTCATAGCCACATTTTCTTTCAGTTGATATGAATGTTCAAACGACCCCTTTGAAATTCTATCTTTGTTATTCAATCAGCAAGGAACACTATTTGAACGTGCTTTTTACATATTACATACATTGACTTGGTTGGACAAGTAAATTCAAGCTCAGCGGAAATTTTAACAAATTATTTTTGTCGAATTATATACAGCATGAAAAAAAGTAACGCAACAAGTCCCATAATTCTTGTACGGAGAATTATTGAGGAAAATCATAACACCAGTCGATTTTATTTTCAAAAGTAAGTTATGCTAGGAATATAAAAAAAAAAAAAATTTATTTTATTAAATTCAAATATATTTGAACTACACTGGACATTGATATCGACTACGGGAAATTGATAATTCGGGGATATCGAGTGTGGTAGTCAAGCTCTATAAGATCTATCTCATTTATTGTTTCATCCTAGCTTTCGGTCATCATTGTGACCATCTTCAGGGAGCTGAAATATTATACATTTAGTAAGACAAAACATCAACAAACATGACTCAAAACACTTCATTCAAAATTAGCTCTTAGGAATATTATATTATGTTTTGAGTCATGATTGTTGTTGTTTTGTCTTACTGAATGTATGATATTCAGCTCTCTGAAGATGGTCACAATCATGACCGAAAGCTAGGGTGATACAATAAATGAGATAGATCTTATAGAGCTTGACTACCACACCCGATACTCCCGAATTATATTCGAACTCCATTTGTATCGAAAGTAACAAACTGTAATCTCGAAGATTCTAGATTCTTGTCTCAATCGTTCTTCATCATTGATGGTTTCATAGACTACCTTCTTAAAATATCCCCAAAGAAATAAATCTAATGGATTGAGATCCGGCTAACGTGGTGGCCACGTAATCGTACCACTTCGCCCTGTCCATCGATCCGGGAAGTTGCGTTCACCTGTTGTGCAAAGTGAGCTGGTGCGCCGTTGTGCTGTAGCCATATCCTTCGACGCAAACTCTTGTGGTATTTATATAAGTTTTCAAGTTCGTCTCTTGAAAAATGTAAGTAACGAGCTTCATCAAGTCTCGATGGTACCCATAATTTTGGCATTCAGGATTCCAGCCCATATATTTACCCAAAATTGATGTTGGAATCTGTTTTTTACCACCATGCTGGGATTCGCAACGAACCATCTAGGTGAATTGTGAATATTGAATACTAGTCCAATCATCATGAATTTCTCAAAAGATTTGGTGTATATTTCAGTCAATTTATGCTCAAAAGGCCCTTAACGAGAAAATATTGGGCTAGTTTCGATTTCTTCGATTTATATGTTTTTTGGAGTGCTGAATACAAATCTGGAGTTTGCCACCAGAACATTGTGATAGAACTTCGAAAAAAATGCAAAAAAGGGAGATACATTCCCTTTTTTGACGATTTTTCTCATATAACTAGAAAAATATTAATTTATTATTTATTTTCTATATAAAAAGTAAGTACCTAAAATTTCCTACTTATTTCTTCAATTAAGTTCTGTTCTGGCTCAAGCAAAAATGACATTTTTTCGAATTTTTTTTCAATGTTTGGTGGCAAACTACAGATTCGGTTTCAGCACCCAAAAAAAATATATAATCGAAAAAATCAAAACTATCCAAAACTTTCCCGTTAGGGGCCCTTTTGATCACAAATCGACCGGACTAAACACCAAATCTTTCGAAGCACGATTAATCGGCCCAAAATACTGAATAAAAAAAAACAAGAATAAATTCACTTTTATTAGTCCGCATCAAGAAGTAGAGCACCCGTTTAAACGAGTACAAATTATTTCTACATAAAATGCAATGTACTGTACTTCTTGGATTGCTATTTCGAGAAATCCGACGAAAAATAATACGGAACACTATGTAAGGATCTTCTTCCACTTCGGCCAGCACTTTTAGGTACAACCACATTTCTAGGTCTTCCTTCAGAAGAAAATCATTTGCCATGTTTTGTTTTTATGGAAATTGGACAATTTTTCGTGCCGCATTTATAATGAATAAGTAACATCCTGATTATAAAGATTAATGTTCTCTCAAAGATTCTAGTGAAAAAAATTATAACGTCTTATAATAATTGGTTGAATATTTGAAAAATCACATCTGTGAAACCATTAGGCCTAAGAAAATAAAATTGATTGTTCCGTTGGTCCTCTATATACGGGACACCTATATAATCTGCTGCGTTTTCAACTTGGCTGATATTCCACGTGCGTACAAATTTCGATAAAGAGCTAGTTTACTGCACTTTGAAGTGTATTCTAAACCTTGTCCACGAAACCTCTTGCATCTAACATGGCCTTGGCAAATCTTGTACGACAACAATATGATATTAAAACGATTAATATAATTGTTTGGGTCAAGAACCATGAAGTTGATATGATATTTTAAAGTGTTTTTGTAATGCAAAAATAACAATTAATTTGAAATGAAAAACCCGGGAAATTCTTCTTCGATTGGTCGCAAATGCTTAGGGTGATTAGTTCTTCGTATTGAATGCCAATAGTGAAAACCCGAGTTATAAAAAGCATTTACCGATCAATTTATATGTAAAAATCGATCTGTATTTTCCTGGGAGGAAGATTCTTTAACATGACATAACTCTGTGTTTTTTCCTAAAAGCGTCATACTGTGTATTATATGAGAACAGAACTCAATAATAATGACAGCATAATCCAATCGGAGCAACTAATGATTCCAATGTGAAAAATATCGTTCAATATTTACTTCTTTAATGTCCGGTTTATATCCTTTTTGATTTTGGACAAACCAAAATGTAGTGAATTCAATTATTTTATTCTGGAAATGGACTTCGGGTATTCGATATAGTTATTTTCCTAACAAGTGTGGAAAGTGATACTTTTCCGCAAGAGACTGCTGTCGAGTGCGGAAAAGGCACTTTCCGCATGAGTTACGAACAATATTTTTCCTACTAGCGTAAACGAAATTCTTCCAAGGAGAGTTTACCTCTTGACACCGACTGACGTTATAAGAAATTATATTTTTGTGCGCTCAGCCGCATAGAGAAACGTTTGAATTTTATGATTGGCGCATAGAGACATGCCAAAAATTTATGATTGATGCGACTCTTTAATATTTGCGTGCGGAAAAAACCCTTGCTATTCACTTTCTGCACGCATATGCGTGCGAAAAGGAGCTTTTTTCCGCACGAATTTGGAAAAATACTACTAGTAGTAGGAAAAAGTTTTTTTAATGTTCATTATGAGGGATCGCATCGATTTTTTTCTAAAAGATCTTTTTCTAGAAGCGTTCGCAAATGAGTTCTTTTCCGTATACATTTACGTAAACAGAGTTATTTATTTATTATATAAAATGAAGAGAGAAGACTAATCCTATAGTGCTCAAATTAAAAAAGAGACACAATGAAAATGAAAATACACTTTTCTTCACGACTTGTGGATACATGTATCTTATTCGCATGACGTGCGGAAAGTAAAACTACTCGATAATTCCATTGGTATGAACACTTCCCCTTCTGACTTGAGTCAAGCTTTATCAAGCCATGAAAACAACAACTCTTTCCTGCATTAAATCTACCTTCATCAATCATTTGAACAATTGAATTAATATTCCGTACTATACAGGGTGTTTCATTTTATACTGGGCAAACCTATGTCATATAGATGACTCCGGGAGAATCACTTTTGCCCTATGACATATACCTCGTTTTCGAAGTATGAGCGAGATACAGGGTGTGCAACGTCATTTATGACCAATAGAATAGAATAGAATAGAATCTCTAGAAAAACGTAACATGTACCTAGTTCACAAAAAAAAACATTTTAAAATTCAAAACTTTCAGATCAAACGTTTTCTCAAAAAAAATTCTTCTAAGCTGTAAAAGGATTTACTGACAATAAGCTCATTGAGTTTTCTCCTGAAACGAACAAGATCCGAGATATGTCGTATATCGGTGGTATCTTATTATAAATTGTTGAAGACATCACGAGGAAAGAGTTGTGGGTTTTCGAGAGTCGATGTGTAGGTATTCTAAGGTCGTTTCTAGATCTTGTATCGAAATTATGATTATATCCATTAGTTGTAGATTTTTTTTTATTCTTGTGCACATATACACCACACTAGATTATATTCTATTGAGTGTGGTCAGTTATGTATGGCCTTTGAAGTTACAATTATTGGTCGAATCATAGTATTTTTGAGTGCTCGATTCAGAAAAGGTACAGAACTCCAAAAAAATTTCAAAAATGACGGAAAAACTGCAACGTTTGAAATTTTTTTCCTCGGTTGTCAAATTATAATAAATTTCTTAGTTAACTCATTTTTCTAAGAATTTCTGTGAGGACATTTTTTCAAAAATCGAACCAAATTTTTTTTCACATTTATTGTCTATCGTCTTGCCGTCTTCCACATCAATATCTTTTAATTCAAGTCATAAAAAATCAGTAATCATAGCTCGGTAGGTCCAATCACACCACCACCCTTAAAACTGCACTAAATAGTGACACGTTGCGGATTGCATTTTCAGGCCTCAAATGCTAATTCACGTGGTATCCGAAGTGAAAATTTTCCTCTTCACTGAAGTTGTTACATGTTACGTCAGGATCATTTTGATGCATTGCAAGGACTCAACAAGCGAAGATACGACATTGCTGGTGATCAACCGGCATGATTTCTTGTATTAACTGAGCTTCAAAAGCCTTAAAACCTAAGTCTTTACTTCGGTTTTCGTGAACACTACGGGCTACAGCAGCAATATTCTCAGTTGTTCTCGAGTGGTGCACACGGTTACGACTCTACACATCAATAACTTATTCCCACAACTCAAATTTTTGGTTTTGCCGAGACTACTATCAACATTGTAATGAATTTCAATACGAATATGTTTTGGAAGCTGATACATCCCAAGAATTCGTTTTTATATCTGAGTCTCACAGAAGGCGCTAGGTACTTAGCTCATACTATGTAGTATGTTAAGGTTCGATTTATTAATCAAAATTTTGATTATGGAATGTATCAGCTTCCAGAACATATTCGTATAAAATTTTATTACAATGTTGCCAGTAAGTTTCGTCAATATCGTAAAACATCTTGAATACGGATGGCTTTGAGAACATTTTTATTAAGCAAACCCCAATTTTTTTCACTCTTCTACCTATCCTAGAGACAAGGTCACCTTTCTTTGAAACACGCTGTATATTTGAAATAAGAAAGTAGTAGTATATTTCCGGTATGACAGGGAGTTGTAGAAGACTGAAAATATTTTAGGGATAAATCTCATTGTCGCAAAACTCAACAAGCAATGTTTCAGCGGAAAATTATGATCAGTTTTCCATAAACGTCTAACAGGCCATCTCGGCGAATCAATGCTGGTATAGAAGTAGTACTAGAATTATGGCATGAATACAAATCAATGATATTTCAATCAATATTAAACTATGAAGAGGTCAGAGCAGGGAAATTTTTCATTACATCTCGACCATTTTGAAAGCATTATACCATTCATACGTACTTAGATTATCCATGAGACTTATGTCCATTTTCAATATTTCGGTACATAATGCAAAATTTATGAAATTTTTTTATTCGATATGTTAATTTTTTCTTCTCTTTTTTCATTCTTTGGTGAAATTCGATTGAGGAGATGATCTGACAAATTGAACACTAAACAAACTAGATGACACGTGAAACTTTCCGCTTGAATAGGTATACAGGAGGAGTTGTGCTAAGCTCCCTCTAAATTGACACTTTTTACATGATCAAGTTCTGATAGTATGTTAGGTCGGTGTATTTCAATTTACAGTAGGTGTTCTTATTACTTCACTTTTAAAATTTTGTGTTCATCCAAATATGTGGAAATCCAATATATGATATTATCTCTGGTAAATTGATCTTCAACCACAAAACTTGTGCTTGAAATTAAATCCAAGTAAAATTAATTGATAATTAATTAGTTCCACTACGAAAACAAACAAGACAATAAACTGAAACCTGAAATAAGGATCCACCCGCTTGTCCCACCAATAAGAATAAAGCAAAAAGAGAAAACTTACTTGCTTCACAATGGTCTCGGCTTTTTCATCAAGGTCATCCTTTGCAGGTAAAATATGGAAATTGTTATGTTATATTGTCGTGTGTGAATCATTAATTTGTTATTCTTTTGAACTCCGCAGGAGAAACATCTGCAAATGACAATCAATTCCACTGAGAATTCCTGAGGTGGTTCTTTCAGTGTATGAAATTGATATAGGTCAGGTATGTAATTATGTTATCCAATATTTCGTCACTTACTTTTCGTCATTTTGTAGAAGGCTTTGAGATTTGCAGGAAATAAGTCATCTCACTGCAAACTACCATTTTTTGTTCCGAATTTATTTGGAACAACAAGGTTGTAATTCAAGTCGAGCGCTGTAATAATACTTCGTCTTTATTCTTGCTGGTGGATAGAATTAAAATTGATCTTCTGCTCGAATTCTTAAAGTTAAAAAAACAACAAGTTTTTATGCTATATTTCATTGCCCCGAATGATCGACACAGGTTGTTTATTTTTCATTTGAGAAGACTTGTCTCAAGGTGAGGTCATCTGTATATAGACTGTAGGGTTTCGAATTCATCTGTTCTCTAGGGGAACATTTCAGAATATTATAAAATAGTTCAACTGGTTTACACACAAATCCCTGCCCCGGTACTATTTATCAAAGGTTCTTTTCCCCGAGCTTTTCCCTACATGTAGTATGTTAGGGTCATAATCGATCAAAAATCTGAGGTTATTGATTTCGAATGAGATCAATTAATGTTCCACTGAACAACATTTTTTTTAAATTGAATTGGCTGCTAAATATTGATTCAAAAATCTGACTCATTTCATTCAGATTCGAAACTATAATAGCCTCGATAATATTACATACGTTAGGGCTGCCTATCCGGTACGCCGGGACATGTCCCGGTTTGGACCTTTGAGTCCCTGAGTCCCGGTCAGTTATTCAATTGTCCCGGTCATAGTAATTTGCCCGTTATTTAGATTTATATTTTCTTACATAGTGTAGGTAAGAAAAAATTTCTCAGCGGATTCCAGTAATCATAGAGCTGAAAAGCTGTTCCTGTTGCTCTTACATTATTTTTCAGGAACTAAAGGATTGAAAATGAAATTAATAAAATTAGACATATAAATCTTCTTCTTCAATCACTTCATTTTGTGTTAAATCCTTATAGAGAACCATATTTCCATACAAAATGTTTTCGCTTTCAGAGCGTATAACACGAATATTTACTTTGAAAGAAAATGAAGGCGATTTTTTTTATTAAAAGAGAATATGTCCAAAAACATCGAAGCAATTGGTTTGTCTAACGCACATACTGCTTCCACTTGCGCTGATATGATGGCCATTTCTGTGTAGTCCATTGGTCTTACAATTTCCAAATATTTTTCGATATTTACTGTAAGGTACGAATTGATTAATTGATCTGATTTGTTCTCCTCTGCGATTTCACGAACGATGAAGGTTTTTCGTGAGTATGCAGAAACAACTTAATGTACTCTCTCATTCTAGAATTCGATGGCTTTCAGAACTTCACGCTTGCTGAAGTTATAGGTGCCATCGAAAAAAAAATTCGTAGCTGAAAAAAGGGCCTCAAAATCTATAACCGACCTTTTTATGACTCTTTATCAGAACTTTATACTTTATTTCTAAACAGTCAAGCATTTCTAATAGAAAATTTGGATGATTATTAAATGAATACCGTCCTCTCAGATGAGTTTGGAATTTTTGTATGGTATTTCAACCTATTTCTATATCACTGGTCCTGGTCGATGTTCCAACATTTATGGTAGCCCTAACATACGTACATATAAAACAAAATCATGCAAGAATTCCTCAGATTCGCAAAGATTTCATATTATATCGATATTTTATTATCTATTATATGTTGGTACTCGGAATTTTCCTGTCACAAAGTATCTATTATTTGTCAAATTTGTGATGCAGAAAATTGTTCTGCCAACTAACTAAATTGTTCTAACACTAAGAAAATCACTTAACGATATTTATGGAAATATTCCATTAATTTAAATAACATTCATTGAATTAGAGAAAATAATGTACATTATTCCTAGGTATACAAGACTCATTATAACAATGGATCCTCGCGGAGGAATATCAATGCCTTCTGCACTTCTATCTTGAATAACTATTCTTCTTTATTCATATTTCGAGGAGAAGTATTGCTGTGTTTAATTGAATTCCTTCTTCTTCTTAAGTTGCCACAATCATTGTATAGAAATATTCAGGTATAGGTATGTCTCTAGAAAATAATATATTTGTTTGAAAATTTTAGAGGTAACTTCATCATTATTTGTACAATTGTGTTTTTTCACAATGAAAAATTTTGAAATAAAAATAAGTTGCCCCCCATTTTGCCTTTGAAAATGATCCATTCATTTTGAGGGTTGAAAATTGGTTGAGAAGTTGGAAAAGCGTGATTACATTAAATAGAATAAGAGTTATAAAGTTTGGACTATTTGTTTCGAAATTTATACCAATAGCCACTTATTTAAACTTTTGGTGATCATATTCATTCAAGGATTGAAGAAATGTTAAGGTATATAAAGATATTAGGCAAGTTTATTTTCTTTGAATAGAAATAGCTAGTGTTTCGGTGATTCATATTATATTTCTTTTTTATTTTTCAATAATTCTTCATGCTTATGTTTATTTGTTTTTTGTAGAAAGAATTATTGATTTATATTTTGTATCTGATTCACTCTTGTGAAGTTGAACACATTCGTGTTAATTTCGATTCATTTGTTATATTTAAATGTACCTTATATTTTATCAATTAAATTTCCATAGAAACTGAATTCTTATTGAAAAATTGTTTCGAAAGAAATTCTAAAAGTAGGGGGAAGTCGACAGTTTTCAAGCTTAGGGTCCCGAAAATTGTCGATCCGTTATTGATATAGATCGCGAAAATTGGTATTTAAGACAATTGTAAAGATTAAAAACGATTTTAAATAATTTTTACAAGATCATACTGTTCTTAAGACATTTCATACGACTTCAATGTTGTTTCTACTGTGGGTATTTTTCTGAATGATTTTTTTTCTACCGAAATTGAAAAGACCTATATTCGATTTTAAATCTGGCATATGACATGCGGTATTATTATCGAAGATTATCCTCAAAAATGATGAGTAGGAAATTATCTATGATATCCTAAATTATTCCTAACTTCTTCTATTTGAAGCGTGAAATAATAAATGATATTCCAAATGTCTTAGTTTGAGTAAGGCATATGGTTGGTCTTCAAGTATATATGACCTAAAAAGATAATGGGTTTCCAAGCAATATGCTTGCGTCGTTTAACCAAAGTGATAAGCAAGCGTTATGCCATGAAACGTACTGCAAAGAATGAGGCCCCCTGACAAGCCTGATACCAACTCCAACACGATTTATCGTACAGAAAATCGTTCTGTTATCACCAATTTCTCACTTCGGTTTACTATTTCCAATATTTTTTCCTCGCTTAATTTCGAAGAATTTCTATTTCCTGTAAACTCGACAATAAAAAAATTTTTTCCTGAAATTATTGTTTTCATATAGGGCATGCACATAATTCATTAAAAATTCAAGTATGTACTAGATCAGATTGGTGGATCTGGTCTATCGAGATTTTGCATTTTGAGATTTTAGGTGCAAATGGTACTACAGTTTCAGGCACATCGCCATATGAATTGATCTTCCAATTCAAAAAACGAATTCTAACGATTTTGTAGTTTTGATATTCGTCTGGACTTCTGTCGTTGATATATTTGATGTACGTTTTTTCTTTTCTATTGCTAGTTCTTTAACCTCGCTGGTGAACCAAGGTTTTGTTTTCCCTTTAGCATTACTATTTACCGTTCTTATTCCTATGGCTTCTTTTGCACTTTGTACTATATAATCTCTAATTTTTTCCCGTCTAATTCTACATCGTCGTCTTCTGATATATGATCTTCTCTGATTTTTTCGTTGAGTCTCTGTTCGTATAATCCTCTTGTTCTGTCAACTTTAAACGATTCTGTGCTGAAATTAGTGATGTAGATGGGTTCTTTCATCTTTTTCGTATGCTTGCAGTTCGGTACTTGCACAAGATAAGATTATGTTGTGTCCTCATGTTTGCCGATGTTAGTGCTCTGACATCAAGGATATGATGCGGTTCCATTTTTCCTGTTCGTGATCACGTTATCAAATTGCTTCTCTATTTTACTCATTATTCCTTAGGGACATAGGCGGCGAACTCGGAAAATTCTCATGCAATAAGCGCGAAGTACTTCTTTTTGTATTCGGATGTTATGTCTCAAGCCAATCATTTGAAAAAAGGTTATTATGTGCATTTTCTCAATCGAATCATTATTCAAAATTGAGGTTAATTAAATTCAAACTTCATAAAAAATTGATAAACTACAACTCATCAGCACGAAATGATTTGAAAAAGCGTTCTGAAGAAACTAACATTGCCACAGAAAGTGTTTGACGTAGTTTTCATGATACCATCTGGAAGGCACAATATTATATTTCTTTAATTTTTTTCTAGCACATCTGGAAGGCAAATAAGTTGAGTGTTATTGAAATAAGTATTGTAATAATAATAATTATTGTAATGATAAGTAATAATAATGATAAGTAATATTCAGTTATAATATCACAAGAGCAAGGCAAAATTCGATTATACACGGATTCACGAGTGTACACTACGTCGAGTGAAAAGGTTCGTATAATCGAAATATACCGGGTGTTCCAAGTTATCGTATACAGGTAATATCTAGCTAAGTTGACAAGATAATGAAAAAATAAAAAAATTACTTTGAATAACATCAAAGTAACTTCCCAATGATGTATAAAAAAGGTTCTTACATTCGACAGCCCTGTGGTAGTTACCCCTTACTTTTATTTTCAAATGGCACACCCTGTATATTGTCAGTGAAAATTGCGTGTCATTCTATTTATTTATAGCACATACTTGGTATTTTTTCATTGATAGCAACAAAAACATTAACATTGTGAAATATGAATTGCAACCAAAATACCTACTATATGCAATTCAAAAAACGAAGAAACATTTAAAGCAATTGTTCAAAATTATTTACTATCTTATTATTTCTCGGTTTTTTAAAACAAAATATTCATCTACTTCTTATATTTGAAGTTTGTACAAACAAAAAAAAGCAGACATAAATATAAAATAAAATTTGTTAATAACAACAAAAACATTAATATTTGTGTCTTCTTTCACGTTATTTATTTATTATTATAAAAATGAAAGCCTCCACCCATGCTTGTACAAACTTTACATATGAGAAGTAGATGAATTATTTTTTTTACCGAGAAATAATAAGATAATACATAATTTTGAACTCTTGTTTTAAATGTTTCTTCGTTTTTTGAATTGCAAAGTTGGTATTTTGGTTGCAATTTGCAATTCATACTTCCCAGAATGATAATGCTTTTGTTGTTATTAATGAAAAAATACCAAATATGTGCTATCGTTTGTATTTCAAATAGAATGACACGCAATTTTCACTGACAATATACAGGGGTTACCATTTGAAAATAAAAAGTTAGGGGTAGCTACCACAGGGGTTTGAAATGTAAGAACCTTTTGTATTCATTATTGGAAAGGTACTTTGATATTATTCAATTTTTTTATTATCTTGTCAAATAAGCTAGATATTGCCTATATACGATATCTTGGGTCACCCGGTATTGTCTATGCTCGAGCTGGTATTCGTTACGATTATATAACGAATAATTTCAATAAATATAACCAAAGCACTGCATTTTGATTATATTTCACTGAGCTTGCCTTTAATTTTTTTGGCGAACGTCCAAGAAACACCACAACAATTATACTATGTTGTCAAGGGTATAATCACTCATCAAGTAAGTAAGTCAAGTAAGTAAGTAACTGTGGTAACATGATTTAATTTTTTTATAGTTTGATGTTCGCAATAAACTTGAAAGCAATAACATTTCTGAATAGAGAATAAAAAGACCTTTCAAACGATGTATCACAACTTCTGATAATCTGGGGGTTGCGCTAATCTTTTGAAGGGAGTAAAAGGTAGGGTTCGCATTTTCACGAAGAAAAATGACAATTCAAAATTTAAATTTGACGTGGATTTCCCATAAATATGTAACAAATTCGTTGAGGGGATCTCAGAATCCCTTTGAGCTAGAAAAAAATGATTTTTGGCACGTTTTCGAGCTCGATTTTCGAGAGAATTAATATGGAGAAAGCCCCAACCTCATAAGTCCCATTGTTTTCAAGCTATAAAAGAAAACAGGGTATATAATATATTCTTTCGAGGTAGAGCAAGACAAAAAATTATTAACTTTAAACAATGTAGCACTTGTAGATAAATTTAAGTATTAAAAACCTCAGCAAAAACTTTGTCTTCCCGTATAGGTATAGTGATTGGTTTCTGTATTTGAAAAGAATATGGTGCTGCAACCTTAGCCGAAGAGGTCATTTGGCTGATATCGTTTTGCATAGTTTATTGCATACCTTCCTCTTCATGAGGTAACAACCATCCATTGATTTCTCTCAAAATATACTCGTTTTTTTTATATCGAAATCAAACCTCCCTTTATATAAAATTTCATTTAAATATTGAAAAAACCTAATATTTCTGTAACAACTGTAACCGATCGGATTATAATTCAGCTCGTAGATGTAAAATAAACTCTAAATGTTCGTGTCACGAGGTGTCATATTTTATATCTTCGCAATGATGAAATTTTATTTGTATAAAAAATGCACACAGCTTTTCATAAATTCCTTCAATATGAGTTTGTAATTCTGTAACTAGCATTTTCAGCATTTGGCACATCAAATTTTATTTGCAATTGTAAATTTTCAAATATAGTCATGTGAAAAAATGAATATTTCAAGATTCTGTAAATCAATATCCTAAAACTCAAGTTGGTACTAGTCAACTAGTCCAACACTTTCTTGAATGACGACCATCCAACCTCACTTTCCTACAAATATTTCTACGACTATTCATCAAGCCGAGGCACCATCCATTCTCGAGGCTCCACCTGTATGAAATTCCAGGTCCAGCCGAGTCGAAAATACTCTAGACATGAAAACAAGAAAGATGAAGTGGGACCTCGGAGGGTCGTCTTCATCGAAGGTCGTGCCAGGGTGACAGTCAGAGACAGAGGGCTGGTAACCGGGATGGTATTGATCGAGCTCTCTTCAGCCGTGCTGGCTCCACACCTTGCCGTGGAGGTGGAACTTCAAGGGGAGATCTCCAGCCTTCCCCATTGCCGATGTTTAATATTGTTTCTCAAGTTAGATGATTGAAACAGATGTAAGAAATTGTTAATCACCGCAGGAGAAGCGATCGTTTCCAGGAATTTCAGTTTGTTCAATAGGAGGGTGTCATTATTCTTCATTTGTAGGATAATCAACTGATAGTGATCCCTGTAATAAAAATCCTCGAATACATCTAGTTATGTGATCAGTTTCGAGAACCTTGATTTTGAGTCACTTCAAAATTTCCGCGATAGAGCGAATCAAGCTTCAGCAAAATGAACATTCAAGCCTTTTGTAAGAAGTTAAATGGGAATTCCCAATGTTTTGAATTGAGCAGATTAAATATGCAAATTTGAATATTCGGAATCGGATATTTTTCCAAATTGTCAAATTTATAATAAGCAGAATATTTATTATATTCTGTATCTACCTGCTGAAATCCAAGGTTCGGCAACTTCTGCTCTCTAAGTGTCATCGGTTGTTTTACGTCGTTTGGCGCGCTTGAAGTTTGTTTTCTGAATTTCTGATATATTTAGGTATTTATTTCAATATATTTCGATTTAATATGAAACGTTGATTCACTATGGGACATGGGAGTAGCGTTCTTTGTGGATAAACTCGTGAATCGAGTGAAATATCGTATCACTGATATGTTTTCATTTCTGCGCGCTTCATGTCAAAATTGAAAGTTCATGTTGGAGACAAAATTTGCTTACTGAAATTGACATATGTCCCCTCTATCTATGTTTATTACTCTGAGATTCATTAGAACGAATTCAGTGTGAGTGGGAATTGCCACGCACCTCGAACTCTATGTTCTTCAATATAGATGATGACATAACTTGACATAATATGAACTCCTGTCTAACCTTGATCTGAGGTTTTATCACGCATTAGCTGGAAAATGGAATTTTAAAAGTGTATTGAAATTTAGTGGTTTTTTGAAGTGAAAATAGGGGACAAAATTGATAGAAACCTTGAAGAAATGTTTTATACGATATAGACATTTGCATTCTTTTTTTGTACATCCCCTTTGCCTGCATAGACATTTCAATTATCCAGCAGCTTTTCGCATTATTTCAGTGCGTTTCAATTCAAATACAACTCCTGCGATGTTTTTATTGTATAATTGTATTTTTTTAGTTCCCTGAAAAAGATCGTAATTAAGGAGCAAAATGGCGACTGACTGATGGAGATGAGAAGAGATTCTTCTACTGATCCCTACTACTTAACACTAGACATGTCCATCAATAATTCAAATGTACTTGCTTAATGTGTCGTGATAATTTTGTTTATGAATTTAGCGCTCGAAGTTTTCTCATTTCCAGCTTTTATTTTATTTGAATCGAATATATTGTCATGGTGGAGTTATTTAGGTGTCAGATTATGTTCGCATATATCTGGACTTCGCCTTTTCTCATATCTATTATTACACCTGTGAATATCATGTAACAGTTTATTGATGTGAGAATAAAAACAATTATTATTATCATTATCCCGACTTTCGCCTATACGCGTAGGATTTATCCTCGCCGTCGCCGTCGGATTGTCACTCCCCGCTAAGAGGAACATTTACTCAATCCCAGATATTTAAAATATCAGAAGGTTAGAGCTCGGTCGTGTCCGATCCTTGTGGTCCCCCTGGTTCTCGTCGAACTTCTGGTCCTCTAACACTTGATCCTTGGACCTGTTCTTCGCTTCCTAGGAATTTTCTCACCGTCCTTGCAGTACCTAAAAGACCAGCTTTCTGCATTATATTACATATATACTCACTTAGTCCCAGTTGCTTGATATTCCTCTTGAGACTTTTGGGATCTATTCCAGTTGTTGAGATGATAATTGGAATACTTTTCGTTTATATCATTCCCCACTGACGCTTTATCTGAAATTCGAGGTCCCTATATTTTGAAATTTTTTCGACCTCTTTTTGACGCATGTTGTTGTTATTTGGTATTGCTACGTCGATTAATATTGCTGTCTGTTGATGTTTATTGTTTATCGACTAGCAGTATATCAGGCCTGTTGTGATGTGAGCGACTGTTTTATCAGTCAAAACTGTACGATCCCAGTACAGTTTATAGTGTTCGTTTTCCAGGATGGTTTCCGGTTGGTACTTGTAGTATGGTACTTTTTCAGAATGAATTAGTTTTAATTTGGTTGCCGGTTTCTTGGTGTAGTATCTTTCCTACTGCATCGTGTCTCTCTTTATATTCATTTCCTGCAAACATATGATTATTTTTATTATATATGAGGGTGAATCAAATATAAACGAGACTTTTCGCCTGTCAGGCACGATAGTGGAGGGAGAACGTTCCCGCTTTGTTTGTTGTTGGGTAGGTTTGTCAGGAATAGGGGAAGAACGTGGGCTTACCTCCTCGATCCTCTCAGTGTCCACCGTGACAATGTCGGAGCAAGAGGTACCTCCGTCAATTTGTGGCCATCTTCTTGCATGATTTCGAACACGAGGAGATCAATTTCTCACTCACATTATCACCTGTGATGAAACATGGGTGCACCACTATATCCTAGAATCTAAACAAGCGAGTATGGAGTGAAGAAAACAAGGAGAACCTGGACTATGAAAGTCAAGTCACGTTTGTCGGCTGGGAAGGTTTTGGCTACCGTTTTTTTTTTTTTTGATCAGAGTGGATTGCTTTATCTCGATTTTTTTGCACGAGCGCAGGACAATTAATGCGGCCTTCTACTGCGACATTTTGAGTGAGGTCCGACTTGCATATCACAGCAAAAGACGAGACCGATTGATCAGGGAAGTGGTTCTTCTCCATGACAATGCTCGCCCCCTTACAGCAGCCTTGACTAGGGAAAAATTGAAGCAACTGGGGTGGGAAACATTGGAACACCCCCCTTACAGTCCAGACCTGTCACCCTGTGACTTTCATTTGTTTAGCCCTCTCACGGAAGCTTTGGGAGGCCAAAGATTCGATAGTGATGCTGAGGTTGAAGCCTACTTGCGCAATTGGCTGCAGACACCACCTGCTTCTTTCTACGTGGAAGAAATTGGAAAGCTGCCTATCCGCTGGGAAAAATGTGTTTCCAAATCAAGAGATTAGGTCGAAAAATAAACTATATTCTTTTTTGCGTTTAAAATAAAATAAATCACAAAAAATGAAAAGTCTCGTTCATGTTTGATTCACTATTACGATAGTGAATCAAACAAAATACGTTTTGTCGTATTTTTGTCATTGAATATAATATAATAATATAAAGGAGTTTACGAAAATTTTCAAGATTGGTGTAGCATATAAGATTTTTGAAAGGGCTGTAGCATAAACATTGAATCATCATTCACAGGGAATATTTTTTGGTATATTTTAGTGAACTCAATCTACTTTCCACTCCACGCTAAGAAGCACACTCAACATGAATGATGAAATCAGTACAGAGAATTTAAAATTACGTAATATCTTGAAATCAATCAAAAAAACTAAAAAGGCAAATATTTTTACTGGTTGGTCAAAATTTATACTTAATTTTATCAATGACCAAAATGACTTACAATCAAAAATTTGTATAGCATTGTTATAGGTAACTATTAAGGTTTTTCAATAAACTTCTATCTCTGTACTTTGTACTGGATTCGAGCTAGCCAAAGTTCGATTGTGATTGGCAACACTTAGTTTACATCTCTCTTGTATTAGGGATAGAGCACAAATGTTCACTTTCCGTTCCTTCTATATATATTCTAAGTCTGTACTTGTTTCTTAGTATTTATTGATATAGTCGTAGATGAAGCATAGTATTAAATTTGCTGTAATGGTCATAACTCACTTGATGAATTACAACTTCATCTGCGTGAGTTATCACTTACATTACCACTCGTTTAATAATATACTATTATCCCAAATAGTTACTGTATGGTCATATTTGAAAGCTGCATCGGGAAGATATTTCGTTTGGTATCCAATGGGAAACACACGAAATTTATGAATTATAATTAGAAAAATATGCCAGCAATGAAATTACTGGAGAGAAAACCTTGTACTAGTTTTTTCAAAACATAAAACGACCATCTATAAAATTTGTTATTGAACACGTCTAAGATTCAAAACAAGACCATGAAAATGGAAATCGCATATGAAAAAAGCTAATTACAATATAAATTATGTGAATATTCACTTTAAAATGGTGCTTCAATGATCATGATCCGATAGATATATACAGCCAGTTTTTTACTATAATCAGAAGCATCCTACAGAGAAATATACAGGATATTCCACCATTGACTCGACCCCCTACTACGGTTAAGCGCTTCAATTTTCGATTTTTTTTGTCGACACAGTATTATAAGACTTCTTCAAAACTACATTCTCGAATTGTTGGATAATGTACAGGTGTATCAAAAAAGTGTAAATGACCAAACATGTTTTTCTTCTGCAATATTCTATTTTTTATTGAATTTTGAGATTACATGGAATAAGTTAAGCCAAGTTTGTTCAAAATTTCTAATGATTAAAATTTACCGTTTTTGAGATTTTTCATGCATTGCAAAACCTAACTACCTACTTCGAAATGAATGAATTTATTCCAATAAGATTTTGAATGTAAATACAAGAAGAACGGAGATGAGTACTGACTTTTTTATAATCATTGAGAATTCAAAATGAGGCAATTCATTCTTACGTTGTTATCGGACTTTTATTATCTTCGAAAAATTCTCTACCTAATGAGAAACTGAAATGTAGGGTCTGCCATTTGGAATAAGCTTATTAACGTTTGTATATGTAGGTAATCCATGAATCGTCACATTTTAAATACCCAGTAAAATTCTCAATGATTATAAAAAAGGGAGTATTTACCTCCGTACTTCATTTCGAAGTTATGAGGTTCTAAAAAGACACTTCAATTTATGAAAAATTGAAATATCACAAAAACGGTATGTCTTAAGCTCATGAAACTTCGAACAAACTTGGGTTCATTATTTATTTCATACAATCAGAAAATTCAATAAAAAACAGGGTGTCCATAAGAAAAAACATATGCTTGGTCGTTTGCACACTTTTGGTACACCCTGTGTATTTCCAAACAATTTGAGGATGTAACTCTAATGATAATAGAGCATGACATCAATGGTGAAACTTCCTCTAGAAAAATTCAATAATTTGTTGAAAATTCCTAAGGAAATCAAAAAAAATCTTTGAGCTTTGATATCCAATAGATCAATTCTTGCAGGGCTTTAATGGAAAAACATTTTCCTAAGAATCTGAGATTGCAATTATAACTAAACAATTCATAAAAATGATTATCATAAAATGATTGTTTTCACTGACTTCCATGCCAAGTATGATTTTTTTATCTGCGTTGCATTTAATAATTACGACACCAGTTCGTAGGTCATATATACAAAAAAATTTGGCAAACCAACTGAACCCCTCAGCTATGTAATTGATATTCTCTTCATCTTCAATTACCCAAATGTTCTTTGTCCTCATGTCTAATTACATACGTTTCTGTCAGGCATAAAAACAAGTTCTGCCATCGTCTGAAACTACCTGCGTTCGCGTTGTTGTACTAATTGAAGTTTATGATAATAGCTTCAGTATGATCGACTTCTTAATGAATGGTTTTGATGAACCAATGGAATCCTTGGATTTTATCCTAGTTACGGCACATTGATAAGTGGATATACCCTTTGACGACGTGGTATAATCGTATTGGTGTGTCGCCTCCTGTCATATTGGGATCATTTCCATAGTAACATTCTTGGACGTTCACAAAAAAATGAAAGTTAAGCTCAATGAAATGTCATTGAATTATCATCGTAACGAATACCAACTCGAGCATAGACTATATATTTCGATTATACGATCCTCTTCACTCGATGTAGTTCTCGAAATTTCAACTGATAGCCATGCATTATTCCAGCCAGTCATTCGGGATTTTTTTTATATGTCAAAAACTGACATTTCGGTGATTTTTACAAATAGCAATGAATTGTTCCAGCTAATAATTCGGGATTATTCTGATTATACAACTTATATTCTGATGAACCAATAGAATCCGTAAACTTCCCATAGTTACGGCGTATTAAAAAGTGAATATACTACTTGACGATGTGGTATAATCGTTTTGGTGTCAAGCTCAGTGAAATGTCATTGAATTATCAAAATATCATTTGGTGAATTCAGAGATCAGAACCACGACCCAAAACAAACGACTATGCTCGGGCATTTTGAGTTGTAACAAAGATGTTACAAAAGGCTATTAAAATAAAAAAAACCCTTAGAAGCTTTAAAAACCTATAAAGTTTTTTATAATTAATAGAGATACATATTCCTCAAACCGTCAATATAATGATTCTCAAGTTTCAGTAAATAATTACTGAATACATAAAGACAATCTATTCAGTTCAAAGATAGTATATTTTATTCTCATTGGATATAAATTCAAATACTTGAATATTTTGGCAAGTACGAGGGGTATATGAATTTTTTTTAGTTCAATAATTCTTCAACTAATCCACCGAATAACTTCAAATTTTGAAGGTTTGTCACCGTTTACTATCGCCTTCTTTCAAAATTTTTGAAATCGAATAAATCAGGTCCGGACTAGGAAAATTTAAGATTTTTTCTATTTTCGTGAATAATGGTTAAAATCATAATTTTTCACGTTTTCGTAACCACAAAGAATTAATTCAAAATTCTAAATCTCCTGCTTGGCACCGTCATACAGGATGATCAGTAGGTAAACATTCCCTTACGAGCGGAATTTTGCAGTTCACAAGAAATGAAATCAACAATCCCCGTTAATTTCACATATGGACTCAAAATAATTCAAAATCAGTGATTTATAAAAATTCCCATATATTTTTGTGCGCGCATAGAGAAACGTTTGAATTATATGATTGGCGCATAGAGACATGCCAAAATTGTATGATGGATGCCACTCTTTAATATTTGCGTGCGGTAAAAACCCTTGCTATTCACTTTCCACACGCATATGCGTGCGGAAAGTGAATAGCAGGGCCTTTTTTCCGCACGAATTTGGAAAAGTACTACTTTCCAAACGTCATTGCGTGTGGAAAGTAATACTTTCGGAACGCTAGTAGGAAAAACAAATTTACCTTTAAACATCAACAATAAGTATTTGAAGTTGAAGTTTGATTGTAATAAATTATATTTAAATAATGAATAAAAATTTTCATTTCTCATAAAATGATGGAATGTTAAAATGGCGGATGCATTCCTTTGTCAAAGTAAATCTGAACATAAAAGTTTTTCATTTATATTACATATACCTACACAATAAAATAATTCACAAGTGACGAGAAGAAAAATATACAACTAACCCTTTTTTTGAGGGTTTCTTTAATAGAAGAAAATTGCTTTATGAATTTCGCTGCAATTATTATCAATACCTAACGTTCATTCAAGGAAACAGGAAAATAAATGATTTGACAGTTTCACTGTATCGGGTACACATGCACGAAGATACGCATTGGCGTAAGCCAAGATTTTCATCAACTTTCCTGTTTAGTGGAATATATTTAATTTGAAATGTAGCATGCTACACTGTATCTTTCCACCTAAGCCGAATCCCGAAAAATGGTCAATAAAAACTGTTTGATTTGATGATTAAAAGTTATGGTTCAATTCAATGTGAAAGATTCAGCCTCTATAGGATAATTCCAAGCTAAAATTTCGTATTGATCGAGTTATCGTAATCCTTAGAAAATTCAAGACAAATATCGAAAAACACGAGTAAAGACTCATTTTCACGGTGATAGTACTATCACGATAGTGTGATAATAACTATCACAGCAACAATCACCATGTAAACTACTCGATACTATCACCGTTAAAATGAGCCTTAACTCCCCGACGTGAAGTAAGGAATTTTTGATCTCTAGTTTGTTCATGCATTCTTGGAGACCACATATCTAATGTCAATAAATGATCTTTCGAATTGAACGATTTTCGAATTTTTGGAATCATTGCTAATATCTATGTTATTAGAGTTATTATACGAATACATATTTATTATTTTGGACACTTCAGACAATATCTTGTGAGAAATTAAACAAATTTCTTACTCAAACGTTACACATTTATCGAAAATCGAAGCTTCAATAACATACACAACTGTCTACCATTATTTAAAATCATTTTTATCCCACAAAGAATAAGATTTTACACATCGAGATTACTCTCGATGCAGAATTTTTCTCGAAAATGACGATTAATCATGATGAGGTTGAAAACATTCACTGCTTCGATAATACTGATTGGGTGAAATATTCCTCAATCCAAAGTCCTAACCTCAATTCTTATATTAATTTTGTTCAGAATTTGAGTACAAATTTCACAACATTTCATTTTTCCTTGATCGATAAAAAAGTAATAATCAGCAAATTATATTTCGAAATTTTTTAATATCCCTTGAAATCTAGAATTTATTTTTTATGGACACGTTTATCAGCCACAAATTCTGTCATTACATACTTTTTCTAGATCAATCTTTGACAAAACACAAACAGGTATTTCACAGGGAACGCCTGATTTAAAACCAAATCAGAAATTCAATTTCGCTGCAGAATAGAACTTTAATATTACCTCTTTCATTTGATTACGAAAGAAATTGTGATTTTATTTATTTTCCGCAGTTTTTGACGGTCGTATAACAAGTTATAGATGCTGATAAGCTTCACATGAATAAATAGGAATTCGAAGTTCGAATGATGATTTACATATACATTGTTTTGAGTAAATCATTTTTTTATTTGCTCTATCTCAAAAATTAATAAATCAGTAAATATATAAAGATTTTCCTTTATTTGGAAATGTCAGGTTGCTAATGATATGGTTTATTTCATATAATAATATTTCATCGAACGTTCCGGAGAGACTTTCCTTCAGTGAAAATAATCAATTTGATCGTTGACAAATAAAAAATTAATTAAAATTAAAATTTCAATTTTTCGTCAAATTACAATGTTGGAATGCCAACATTGTAATTTGATTTCTTCAAAACTGAGTCTTGACCAAATAAATTGCAATTTGAATGAAACACATTAAATTTTTCGATGCGAATAACTCAGTTCAATTCTTTGATAACTGCAGTATTGAAATTTTGTGACAAAAATGATACAAAAAACAACGGGTAAGTGCATACCGATGATAACGAATGCAAAAATCACAGATGGCAAATCAAGGGGCGACGCCGACAAAGCGGATAGATAAAGGAAAATAATAAACTTCGGGTATAGACGTGCTTGTAGTGCAATCATCTTGAAAGCGATAATAAACTGATAAACGGTTCGAATTTTTAATACCGTGTCGGTGTCAAAAAAAGTAAAATGATTAGAGGTTCATTTCATGAAAGATTCGTTTTTCGGCTTTGCGAGAATTGAAATTTTATAAGTATTTCATAAATATTGGAGTGGTATTTACCCTCAATGCCCCCCATTTCTACGCCCTTGGTGAACAAAGGTGCTGGGTGGGTAAGACTCTTTGAAGAAACGTTATAAAAATGGTGAATTCAGAGCATGTTTACCCTTGGAAATGTTTAGAATGTAGAGATTGACAACGTCATTCTCAAAAACAATTCAATAATTTTGTTTTCAATTTGGAGAAGAATAATAAAAATTCACATAAAAACTAGTTCGTGACAATGGTCACGATTTTTGATGGTTTTCAATGGAAAACCATCAAAAATCATTCACAACCCAACCCACCTTTTTTATAGAGGGAAATTCAACCTTATACAGGGTGTCCCATAAGTGGCACGTCACAGTGACACCGGAGGTAGGTCAGCTAAAGAGGGACCTAACCAGCCTAACATGACCCCAGTAAAAGTTGCATGGTTTTCGAGTTATTACCAAATTACGTTTTTTAGTGAATTTTCACCTTTTTTAACATTGTCAGGGTCAGAATTCTGCTGGAAAGCTCTCGAAGCTTATTTTTTTTGTTGTAATGGAATCTTAAATAGTTATTTAAGATGACATGAGTATGATTCTGTCAAAAAGTTATGTGGATTTCCGTAAATTAATGAATAAATCTTGATTTCAATTGCTAGCAAAACGAGAACTTCGACTTTGGACACCTGCTGTGAAAAAAAAACCTTGAAACAAAACGAGCAAGTAACATAAAAAAATTGGGCATTTTAGACAGATTTAGAAATGGTACAATACACGAATCTTATCCCCATAAAACTAGGTATTTTCATCCGGGCTGCGTCGAATACGCGTTCACGCAATTCTTCCTCGCTTCTTATTGGTCCATATCGGAAATTAGTTTGAGAAAATTGAATCGTAATTTTATAAAACGGTGTCATTTATGCATTAGAGTCCGAGGGAAACAGTTTGAACATTTACTGTAAGTTAGATTTAAGAATTAAATAAATAATCGAAAGTTAAGTCTGTTTTTAATTAATTTACCTTTTTTTTCAATAATATTCCTTTTTCGCTTCCCCTAATCCATCTTTTTCCCTATTGTGACTTTAACAAATAATAACAAAGCCCGGTATCAAATGTAATGTCATAGCAAGCGGCAAAATTACCTGATAGCGGGGTTCCTAGTTTCAACTTAGTTAAGTAGGGCATCGGTAAAATGATGAAAATACCTAGTTTTATGGGCATAAGATTCGTGTATTGTACCATTTCTAAATCTGTCTAAAATGCCCAATTTTTTGATGTTACTTGCTCGTTTTGTTTCAAGGATTTTTTTTCACAGCAGGTGTCCAAAGTCGAAGTTCTCGTTTTGCTAGCAATTGAAATCAAGATTTATCCATTAATTTACGGAAATCCACATAACTTTTTGACAGAATCATACTCATGTCATCTTAAATAACTATTTAAGATTCCATTACAACAAAAAAAAAAAGCTTCGAGAGCTTTCCAGCAGAATTCTGACCCTGACAATGTTAAAAAAGGTGAAAATTCACTAAAAAACGTAATTTGGTAATAACTCGAAAACCATGCAACTTTTACTGGGGTCATGTTAGGCTGGTTAGGTCCCTCTTTAGCTGACCTACCTCCGGTGTCACTGTGACGTGCCACTTATGGGACACCCTGTATATACCCAACAAGTCTCGACAAGTGTGAAGCACCTGTCAGCACCTTGCTGTGTAGTGTAAGGGTCTCCCTTATGTCATTAACCATAAGAGCATATTCACTAAAAACCTGCATGGATACCTTGATGAATACGTAAGGTTCCAAGGACGCCAAACTTCCCCCGCGTGCTCAACCTAAAATATAAGGTGGAACAAAGTATTGTTCAATTACAGCTCCATTATATTAAAAGGTTTTTTGAACTGGGTTATTGTTGTTGTAGAACTAGAAATATATAACAAGCCTTTCTGAGATTTTCTTCAGATTTGGTATTATAGGAGTCTACAATTCTTGAATAGAGTGTTCAAACTGAAATTTCTTTAAATTCATTCTTCTAATTTAATTATCCTTTGACTGAAAGAATAAAAGTTTTTGATTGATATATTCTCCAACTTTATCTATTTTACCTTAATCAAATGCCTCCACTTATTTTCTCGGTGTTTTGTGGGAATTCTTCATTTGTGCTTAACTCATTTCCGTTCGGTTTTCAGATTTCCTTTGAAATTTTCTGTTTGGGGTTGAAAATCTATTCCTCTTGATTGAAGTTGCAACGACATTCTTTGATAAGAAGTAATTTATCACAAGGTACAAGTACAGGTATAGGTACAGGTATAGGTATTGAAATATTTTTGATGTTTGTTATTTGGTAATTGAATCAAATAGAACTTGATTATTTGAACTTGACAAAAAATCATGAATGATTCAATCTGACAAATTAAATTTCTTTTGAAACTTGTAGAAAGAGACGGGAGTTAGGTTATCTTTGTCATTTTTTACTACAGTAGTTCAAACTTAAATCCAAGGTCAACGAAACGACGTGCCTAAAAACAGCCGAGTGATTTGTCTTATTAGTCTTTGGTTGAGGTATGAGGAATGGAGCAGGCTGAGATAAGCCTTGCCACATCTTCTAGTCAGTCCTAGTTTCACTGTCTATTTTACAGCAGGCAGTTACTACAAGCACTCCCACCATAGCAAGGTGCTGACCTCGGGAGAAAACCCAACCTAATCTTACCTCACATAACAACACGTTTTCTTTATTCAAAAAGCAAAATAAAAATTATCACAGTTTATCGAGATGGGGGACCCTGAAGCCGGGACTGGAATCATATCATACGAGCAAAGTTACCTATCTTTGCGCATTTTCCAACCAGATAAGTTTATCAAACCAAGAGAATTAAAAAAAAATTACCTCATTCTCAGAGATGTTCCGGTGGGAAATGGGAATAGAGTCGCAGCTAGATTCTAGCCTCGTCTAGTCACAAGAATCACTATAACGTTACTAAACTGATTTTTCGTCATCAGACACTCTCGATCGGCATTTTCCGCATAAATAAAGCATGGCTTGAGAAAAATAGGGATTCATCAAGCCAAGAAGCTTGATATTTTAACCAACTACTTGATTTGAAAATCAAGCTTGTGAAAGATTACATACAACTTGACTTGATTGCAAACTCTTGCAAAAAAGTACATTATGATTGACCTGTTCAACTATACAGGGTGATTCACGGGATGGCCTATTAGACGTTCATGGAAAAGTAATCATAATTATGAGCTGAAAATTTGCATATTGGTGTTTGAGACAATGATCTTCCTCCCTGAAATATTTTCAGATCTTTACAACTTCCTATTATACCGTAAACAGACTACTACTTCCTTATTTCAAACGGCAAAGCCAGTATATTATTGCATCATTGAATAACTTTTTCGACGACAATTTCGGCAATATGCCATACTTTGAGTAAAAACTCAACGGTTCATGAGTTGATGGGATTGTTATGAAATAAATGGTGACGATAAGGACTCACATATTTTCAAATATTTCGACAGAAAAAGCTTTTTTCGAAAAAAGTTTTTTCTTTTTCAATTCAGCTAATATGAATGCAAATTTTTGAATTTCTTCTCGCCCGTATAAAATGTCAGCTTAATTTTATTTTTGTGAATTTGTTGGTTTTCAAGAAAAAAATTGAAAAATACTTTTCGGGCGCTGTCTTCAAGGGGATGTTCCTAAGCGTAAAGGAGCTCAAAAAAAGTTTATATGAAAGACCCCCCCCTATTATTTGACAAGGAATCACCCTCATTTTTTCTCATAACTATTCATAAACACCGTGTATATATTTACTTATTTTTATTGAAGACATTGAAATATAAATTTGATATACATATAAAGAGATAACTCCTGAAGATCTAAAATATCGATTGTTATAAAATTGTATCAATGAAAGAAATACCGACAAGCTGAAGTGCAAAAAAATCGTGAACATAGGGGTAATAACAAATGCCGATGCGAGACCGTAATATTAATGATCCGAATGCGGCACCTTTGCCGAAGCCCGACATAAATATTTTTCTCTAATTCTGTGGTTATTCCGTTCATTCTTCCTCATCTTGTAGAACAAAATCGTGCGAGAATATATCAGAAACGCACATTTTTCATGGTTATATTTTATTATTATATGTTGGTACTCCGAACTTTCAGCCACGGTTTTATCTGTCAATTGACCATATTCAGCGTCGCCATATTGAAATGCGACAATACCAACTACCCAGGGTTCTCAACATCGAATAACGAAAGTTACTAATTAGTAACTTTCGTTATTCGATGTTGAGAGAAATTTCTCAGCCCCGCGAAAGTTTAAATGAGAATATTTGTAAAATGCATTCCAAAGTCGTTAACTGAAAAAATGTCAGATGAGAGGGAATAAGTTGAATTATATTTTTCAATAATATTATTATCACTATTAATATATTATTTTAGTAATATTATTATCACTATTAATATATTATTTTAGTAATAAATATTATTTAAGTAATAGTTATGAGTCTTCCTAATGGGAGTGTTGAGTTTTTGTTTGAGAGGGATTAAAGTTTTGATTTTTTTAGTAGGATGTTTCATTTCATTTTATCTTCATACATATACATTTATAATGTACAATGAAAATGTTCATTGCACAAGACTAAGCACTGTTTTAAGAGGTTGCAGCAATAAACAACAACTTTTTGAATTCAAAATTGATGAATAAAGACTCGCTTTTTTTATGATCATAAAAAATGAATTTATTGATATAATGAAGAATGTACACCCAAAAAAAAAGGAATTTTCATAAATATTTTATAACAAAAATACAAATAATATACATCTGAAATGAACTTATAATCTCCTGTTCTTCTATTTTTTCTTGATTTTTATATCCAACAGGGGTTTTTTTCTAAAATTTGTCAGATGGCAACACACCACCCAAATTTGGTTCAATTGGTCAGCCATAGTATTTGGAATGCTACAGCGCAATATTCTGTTTAATTTCACATTTCTTATAATTCTCTCAACATGAACACGAACACCTAAAAATTGCAATCATTTGATAAAATGTATATTAAAAAAACTCACTCCTTACTTGCAATATCCCTAGTCAGAGTTTCATCTGCGTCAGTGAATTGTTGATTATTGCCATATGAAAATGGTGGTATATTCAAATCAACATCAATATCTGCAAGTTCTTTGGAAATTGTGAACCCCTTATCAGCCATTACTGAGTCCCCTGGTTCCAGCTTTTCCAGTAAGCCACTATTTAAAATTATTTCTCTCTCAGAAGTTCTACCCGGGTAGAGTTCTGATATGAAACACAAATCCATTAGGTGTTATTCCAATTATGCCCCTGGCGGTATTATGTGCCTTATACACAGAATATGTGCTACTCTGCACTGTATAATCTGAAGGTTTTTCAATAAAAATCTCAGTTCCATCCAGAATAATTCTTGTACTAGGATATTTACTGATGAAACATTCTGGCATATACTTTTTCACGATTTCTCTCGAAGGCCAAATAGGTATCTGTATGAAATATGAATACATCACATTTATCCAAAACCTAAACATTCTGGAGACTGTGGACTGGGAAATATCATATCTATATGCGATATCTTCTTCTAAGAGACCAAGACGAAGCCTTACTAAAACTATGAATATCTGATTTTCATAGTCCATTCCCAGATTACTGTTGTCCTTGCCCAAGTACTTTTTTCTGTATGCCAGTGCATGCTTGATGATTATGCTTGTAAAAATCTTGTAGGTAATGACATCACTGAATCCTGTGTAGAAGCTCTGTGTAGAAGCTTAGAAAGTGGGGATCATTGATTGAAGACTGAATGGAGTTGGTAGAATGTTTCATCTTATGTTCCTCGATCTTCATTTCAAGGTGGTGAACATAGTTCAGCAGATTTTGTAACTTGTTTAAGTCATTTTGTTGGAAATAATAATTGTGGTCGAAGTCGACAGATTTCTTCATTGACAGTTTAATTTGTGCTTGGAATTCTGAAAAATAATTTGTCGAATAGACAGTCTATGATTTTCACAAAGTCCCTCATTAGAGTACAAGGATGGATACTATGAACTGAAAAATTATCTCTATTCTACACTGACAAGTAGACATTCCATATTTCATTCCTTATAATTGGTGCTACAATTGTTTTACTGGGGGTGACAATATGTCAAAAGTACTTATTGAAAAGAGTTTTCTACGGATTTACCTCCAACGTTGTAGCTAGCATTGGTCGAATCATTGGATGAATTGACCTCTTCTTTTTTTAGAGCCTGGTAATCTGAAATTATCCGGAATAATCACCCACAATACTGAAGATGTGATCACACTTACCTTGGAAATGTTTCAGACAGAATTTTAGTATTTTGCCATTACATTTTGTAGAGAATATTTTGGTGTAAGTTTTTTCATTTTTACATCTATTTCTTGCTGAACAATTACTGACACAACAACGACTGCCTCCACTATATTGATATCTACCCATATTTCCTGGATTTTATCTTCAGTTCAATTTTTCTGAAAAAAACACCCACAAAATACTTAACCAAAGTTTACCACCAATTTTTATAACCTCTCATACCATACTGATAATCGGTACGGTATTTTTCTAGTAAACTCAATATTTCTCCGTTGGGAACCCTGGGTAGTTGGTATTGTCGCAATTCAATATGGCGACGCTGAATATGGTCAATTCATCAATTTGCCTTAAAGAAATCAGTTCTGCCAACCAACATTTTTCAATGCAAAAATCACTAAATGATATTTATGGAAATATTTCATTGATTTCAATAAAAATGCAATGAATTAGAGAAAATGATGTATAATACTCGTACAGAAGGCTCATTCTACCACTCGTTCTTTCAAAAACTCGCCACTCCGTGGCTCGTTTTTGAATTTTGAACTCGTGGAAGAATATCAATGCCTTCTGCACTTGTATTATAAATAACTAATATCTAACTAGATTACGGTACGCTTGAACATAAAAGTTTTGTTGATCTTGTAATTATTTTAGGCCTAGTACACATTTTCTAGGTAAGGCTAGCAATATTTTAATATTATTATTTTTTTTTTTGGCACCCCTGCATACCTTGCGCCCGTGTCAAGTGCCACCTTTGACACGCCCTAGATACGGCTCTGCTTCCGGAAAACACCGAAAGAAACTAAAATTCGATGTTTGGATGACTAAATTTTACATTCCATGAATTATAATCAATTTTTCGTTGGTATTGTTGAGAAAACCATGAACCAAAACAATTTTTAAATACGAAATGTCAAATTTAGTTATGGAAATATCGAATTTAGTTTCTTTCTGTGTGTTCCGGAAGTCACAGACCACTCCACATAGTGAGGAATTGTGATTTTTCCTCATTTGAGGTTTTTCCTTGATAACTCTCAAGTATTCATTTTAGGTATATAGGGTTTGCTTGAGTTCTAATTTGGAAATCATGAGTTTTGATGAATTTAAGTTGTACAAGTTCATGATCTTCTTATAAACACCCTGTACATTCTTGGTCCAAACCGCAAACAGTCTTATAATACTCATATTCGCAGAATCGAGAAAGAAATAAAAAATTTTCGAAACTAGCTTTTTCTATCCTCTAACATTGATGAAAAATCAAAAGATATTTAACAATTTTCTCTAGCTTGTTGCTTATTGGCAACAAACGTGCGCCTGCGGCGTCAGTCAGTTTCCAAGCAACAAGCTTTCGAAAACTGTTATGAATTTTTTTCGAACAATTATCAATGTCCTTGTGTTATTACTACTGAAAACTACACAACATGCAATCATGGTATTGATAATACATATTACTATTATACCGAATACAATTGTAGACCGAATTTTCAATTTTCGAAAGAAAATTCAGATTATGGAAACAATAAACCCAAATTCAAACATTCCAATACAATATACATATGATGACATTATGATGATGCATGATGACATACAATACTCTATGATTTTTCGATGAAAGAAAATAATACAACATTGTGAAGAATTTGCAGTATATTCCTTTCTAGTTGTTCTCCAATCTTCTCTTGATCCTCAACTCATCAATCTGATGGCAAATAGGTGTCTTATATAAAGAATATTCGAAATTTTTGGCATGCCTTCAATCGGCATGAGTACAAGTACTGGTAGGCGACGTTTTGAAGAGTAGATGACGCAATGAAAAGTTGGCTATAATTAGATCTTTTGTTTTCTTTATCTACCTAGACCAATTAATGCGCTCGCCATTAAAGTGTTTTTGCAATAAGCCTCTAAAGAATAAGCAATTATTGGATATCATAAAAACTGTGGACTCTATTCTTTAGATCGTTGAATAATCTCAGATAAGATTAAATTTGTTTATTAAATTATTGTCAACAAGGTGGAAAATTCGGTGGAAATCATTATGTTACGGATCTCTGCCTGATCGGAATTTCCTAAGAGACACATATCCAGTTTAGATGAAGAATTTTTTCATCTAAATTAATTTTTTTCAAAAGAAATCAGCAAAAACAATTCTTTATGAAATTCAGTCGAAGAAAAAAAGGTCTCCCAAATTTGTCGTTGGATGCAGTTTTTTTATCGTCGAATTATTAATCGACGATAGCTTTTAAGATTTTTCAGGTTTCATATATTTGTAATCATTTTATTGTATATGCAGAGTTCAATAACTCTGCATATTCTATAATATAGTATAAAATGGTTAGAAATATATGAAATCTAGTTAGAGTTTTAGTCAGTTGAGAAATTAAAAATTTCTCTACAAGGTTTTGGAATAGCATAAATCAAAATTGCCTAGGTATATTCATAATTGTTTATGATGCATTTAGTGCACATGTTCAATAGATCAACAAACTGAAAACCTAATCGATCTCATCGAATAAAAAAAGATCAGAACTAATCGTATGAATAAAGTTCCAGTATTCAGAAGTACTTTATCTTTCGATTATTTCACGAAGTGCAAATATAGATCAGTTCTTTTTTTCTGCCTAATGCAATCGGTAATTAATCTAATCTTATCTTGTTTTCCTACATTACGAAGAAAGGATATTGCTTGGAAATGTGAAAACCCTTTAAAAAAGTTATCTCTAATTAGCTCACAATGAGACAGAATTATTGCAAAAGTGGTCGTGTCACACCAAGTCAAATAAAGAAGATAGATAATTCCACCTTGAAGAAGGACAAATATTCCACTAGTCATTTATGATGAAATCTGATTCCCGAAAATGATAGTCTAGAGAGGAAACAAAAAGATAAGTTTTCAAACAAGCAATACATATTTTAAAACGGTTTATTTTTCATCACAAGAAATTTGTTTTGTGTGAACAATGTTCAAATTTAATATATGTCATACCAGTTTGTTATTTCGATTTGTTATTGTATTGATTGTTTATTGCTAAGTTACCAATGTAATTATTATGCACATCATACCACATAATCAAAATACCTTATGGATCTTGGGGTATAAAGTAAACTTTATTTAATAAGTTTTATAACAAAATTTTAACAATTTTTTGATACTATTAACATTTTTCATTCGAATTAATATGAAATTGGCTGAGAATCCACGATCGGATTCACAATACTAATCCTTTTCACAAAATGAAAATGATAATGATTAAAATTTGAATTAAATAAACCAAGAAATTGTGGTTTGTAAGTTCCTACCTTAAAGCTTGCAGTTGTGCTCTTCGATGGCGAAGCTAATGCTTCAGAAGTAATACATATCAGAGATGAAGGGTTGAAACAATAAGAATATTACTTCCGATCCAATTTTGTAGATGATGAAATTCTCTGAACAAGAATTCACTTACAATGTTTTTACTTGTAAGATGATGTAAGAATACTTCTTTTAGATGAATGTGAAATATTTCAAAATATAGAAATATAATAATTGTCACTTAAGCGAGACGAATGAATGAATTGATTAACATGTGCATGTCCTGTGAATTTTACGACGCCAAGAATGGTGTGTTGCCTACATATAGTAGCAGGTCATTTAGTTATAAACGAACGAACATTGGCAATTCTGAAAGGATTCCGTGAGGCGTGAGTGGTAATTTGCCTGTAGTAAACATATTTCAACTTCATCACAAGGTCTGTCTGCAAGCATTCTTGGAACCTCATTTTTTTTAGATACTGTCATCTTTATATCCTTCAGCAACAGACGTACCCTTCTAAGCACCATGATACCATCACTGTAGTGATACTGGCTTCAACTTCTGCCAGAATAGTTGCTAATGTTAGACGTAGACAGAGACCTGTAGGTATAGTTTTCAGGATTGAAGAAACATAAATATTTCGCAATGAAACATGGCATTTGACAAATGTGTTTTTTCCAAATGGTTGTATAGTACAAAGAGCCTGGCTATAGATCAGAAGAAACCATTGTCTGAATACTTTCTTGTGCGTAAAGTCATGTATTCTTTTACAAGTTAATATAAAGTATTTCGTTTTCCTCGAAAATTGTGAAAACCCGGTTTTTATCGGTTTTTACAAATACAGAAATGTAATTCTTTCCAAAACAACATACTTTTCATCTTTTAAGTGAATAACTTCACAAGCTCTTACTGACGACATCCACCAAATACACTGACTGTTCATCGTATCCCCTCGAAGAGTTATTTTTTATCGATTTAACTGTTTTTCTGATTTCTTCAGATGTGCGGCTAACATAAAGAATGTATTGTTATGTTGATTGCTGTGCACAGTTAATATTTTAAACTTAACTCAACAGTATTATAGAGTTTATTTATGTGATTTTCTGAATAAACGCTCTTATTAATTGGGAACCCAAACATTGACTTTTTTCTTTATCTCCTGTCGATAGATCTTTATTCAGGTTTGGAGCCATATTACCATTATATTTTATGAAATAATCTGCTAGGGTTTGGGGATTACCAGTGGGAAGAGTGAGGGGAGTTTCGTTATCGGAGTTAGATTTCAAATTCTTTATGATCTGCCATCTTGTTTTTGTTTTGTTCTGTTAATACTGAATTTTTGGTAGCTGCAATGAATAGAGAACCCAATGTTAGTTTTAGACTTTTTATTTCTGGGTCTTTGTTATATGAATTCTCCTTTCTTGGTTTTATTATTGTTGTTGTGTAAGGAAACAACGTTTAAAACAACTCACAGTATTTGTGAAAGAAGAATTCCCGCATACCATTCACTTCCTTTGCTTCGAATTCATAAATTTTGGTGCAGTCTGTTTTCAGAAGTTCTTCATTAAATTTACTTAAAGCTTCTTCAGAGAAATTCCTTTTTCTTAATATTTTTGTTCTAGAATTATTTGTCATGTTTTCTGATTGAAATTTGGCATTGGGCAAGGTGGTCTGATACATGAGGTTGTATGAAACTGTGCCTTCTTCTATATTTGTGAAGATGTTGTCAATACATGTTTTTGAGGTAGGTGTTTTCCTTGTTGGTTCTCTAAGAAATGTTTTCAATATGTTCGTTTGGAGTATGGATTTCAAAACTTGGTTGCTATTTTCGTCATTGAGATCTCCTGTAATTATAAGCTTATTGTTTCTTTCGGTGGTCAGTTTTTCCAATATAAAAGTCAGCTTTTCATAGAAAGTATTAATTTTTTCGTTATGAGTGTTTGGTCGGTATGGACATACAAGAACTAACTTTGTACTGTCTTGCATTTTAAATTCTAGTGCTGCACATTAAATTACATAGGGTACTGTATGATTATTCAAATCCTGTCTTATCTGATCAATTTTTTCTAGCAAAGATTGCACATCCCCCATGGCTGTTTAATTCTCTACAAAAACTTGAGATCAATTTGTATTTATCAAGATTGTATGTTGTCAGTTGTTCTTGTGACATCCAATGTTCTCTTAGTGTCAGAAAATCTGTTTCAGTTTCTTTGGTGAACTTCTCTAAGTTATTCAATGACGTGCTCAATGATTGAATATTTTTGTGCGTCGTTGTATAGGTTACAAGTTGTTTTCTGTTTTTCCTGTGTTCAGTCAATCCCAAGGTTCTTGGATGTAGTTAAAGTTTTGAAGTCTGCCATAGTTGTTACCGATAGATTGAATATTTTGACATATCATTTTAATTTATGTTGTTACAACTGGAGTCTGAATAAAAAAGGGTAATACGTACTCCTTCCGGCCATATTTTCGGATATAAGGAAAAGTCATATAATTTTGTTCTAGAACTAGAAATGTCAATGCGTTATAAAAACTGATTAACAAATTTCAGGGGACTATTGCAGATAGATAGTTTATTTTCCGAGAAAAGATCCGGACGACCGAAGGCGAATGGTATCATTTTTTCTGTTGAATTTTGGAATCCTACAAATTCCTAATCTATCAAAAATTTCATGGATGTTTGAAATTTTATTCCTTGACCGATTCCATTGATTTCCTAAGAGAAATAATAAACTAAAACATAGAAGACCCATTATGAGTATTAATTTTTGAATATATACCAGCAACTCTGGATTCTATAAAAGCATTATCTACCTACCGTCAACATCATTTCTGTTTTCTTCTCTGTTACCCACATTGAGGATCACTTCGCATTTCGGCTAAGCGTTTTCATATTTTGATGTAACTCGTACAGTTAGTTACATAGCATACCAAAATGACAATGGCTGAAGCATGTAAGCATTTTAAACGATTCCTCATCAATAATTACGTGAATTTACAAGAGTTAGGAAACTTTCAATGTCATTTCAGGTAGATATTTCAAGTTGAATTGTGTACATCATCTTTAGGTTGGGAAAACCAAAACGTTGATTACCTACTCTTCGAGGTTCTGTCGCAGTGCAATAAAAACATATGTTGGGTGAAGATCTATTTTTTTTTTAGAATTGAGATTTCTCAAAATATTACAACATGTTCTTAAAAAAAAACTGCAAAATTTTCCACAATTGGTTAATGTTTCATTTCTTTCTACCCCACAGAATATCTGAACCTTTATAAAAGAGCGAAATAATTTTTCAAAGTTTAAATAAAGGTGTAACTATTTTGAATGCAGAGGTTTTATTTTGGTATGAAAAAAAGAGTATATTTTGAAACATATTTTGCGGCTGTATGTCTCTCGGTTTATCCTCGATAACTTCACGAATTCCATCTTCAAGGTCTCGAATCGTTTCTGGGGCATTGGCATAGACCTTATCTTTTACCTGTCCCCAAAGAAAAAAGTCGGAAGGTGTTAAATAACAAAATGTCAGTGGATAATTGTGATCACCACTTCGAGAAATAACACGATCAAGAATCTCTTCTTGAAAAATTGCTATTGCGTCGTTGGCATCTTATTTAAAAGAATCATCGTCCACATCAATATCTTCCAATTCCTTCCATAAGAAATCATTAATCATTACCTAATTCCCTAGATCGAAGAGGATTCGACAAAACTTTGTTTCCGTCAAACTCTACAGCAGCAATATTCTGACTTGTTCTTAAGCGACGCACACGGTTTCAATTCTCCACATCACTGACTTAGTTCAACAGCTCAATTTTTTTCACCCGTTTTACTATTGCCGGCCAAGAAGGTGCTTCTCAACTATCCAAAAGTGATTTAGTTCTGCAAACGGTAAAATCAAAATTCTCACCATTTTTGCAACATTTTCATTGCGTTGTTGAAGCGTGCATCATTCCATGTTTAGTATCTGCTTAGAGGCACCCGCACAGATTGCGGACTATCCAAAATGAAACCTCTCATTTAAAAACCCTGTAATAATATGAATAATAAGAAATATATCCAATGTTTTTGTGTGTTTCTTCTATGACTTAATGACATAACGATTCCTTCAGGGTTAAATCGCGTACAATAGAATGTATCTTCATTTATATACCTAGGTAATGTGATCGATGCGCCTAATACAAATTACTTGTTATCAACATGATTTCCTATTTAAAATATCATCTCTTAATAACAATACTCAATTTACGATATCACGAAAAGTACTCATTTCAGCTAGTAAGAACATCCTTTATTGGAAAATCATTTAATATATTCGTCTTTCACGGTACTCATCATCGTCCGTTGAGAAAAATGCCTACATAAAAGCTTCACGATAGATTTAGATCATAGATGAAACAAGAACAATTCAAATCGTTTTGTTATGTTATTGATAATTGATCGCTTCAATTAATGAATAATAGAAGTACTGCACAGATTTACTTCTATTGTCCGGTTTACACAATGGGTCAATTGATTTGCTTTGAATTAATCGATAATCGAAGAAGAGCACCATCTTATCTTGAAGGCCGCAATAGTGATCGAGCACATTCATCAAAGATATTCTGAGTGTTAATTTGAATAGTGGTTTTGTCAAAATAATCTCATTATAAATTGTTTCATCCTATTCAGTAGATTATTTTGAAAAGGTAATATAATATATTTTTACCTTGGTTGAATATATACATTTTGGTGGTACTGTATTTTTTTTCCCAACGTATAATAACCTCTTGTATGAAGCTCATTAGTTATTTATAATAAAGAAACTTTGACATTAAATTCAACAACACTAAAATGTTCTAATTTTTTCTAAAAAAAACTTTAGTTGAATATTATAAGAGCTATCTTCATGAGTTTGTCGATTACTATATTCGTAATCGATCCTTTCGGTTCGATCCACGGATCTTGAAGGATAAAATCAATCAATCTAATGTCAAAAATTTCAAATCCGATATTATGTATAACTCAAAAATATTGAATATGAAAATAAGTACATCACTATTTGTACAAATACTTGATAATCCCAATTTTTTTAATTTCGAAAACTAATTTCTATTCGAATTTCTAAACGAATTTTCCCGGTTTCTCATAGATATCAATAAGGTATATTAATTTTCATATTACTGATAGGGTGTTCCTAAATTGGAGGTACATACAAACAAAAATGAGAGTCCTCAGATCATTTAAAAAAAAGTCTCATGAACATGGGCCCGCAAACACTTTGTTTTCGGGATACAGGGTGTTGAAGTTTGATTTTTTCAAGTTTTTTGTTTCCAAGGCACCTTTCCTACATAATATATTCAACTCAAATTTGGCACAGATATTTAAATTCAAAGTTTTTACCATGTGATATGCTAATTTCGAATGCAAATCTACACAGTGATACTTTTCTGGGGCAGTGCCCGCTTCTTTTCTCCAGAAATTTTTTTGATGGACCACTGGCAGTTCATAAAATTTGAAAAGAAACTTTGGTCCTGTTCTAAACTTTTTGGTTACTTGTAGTTCTGTCGTATTCGCTACCGATTTCCAGAAAAAAATTTCGAACCACTCTGTAGTGACCTTTTTGGAAATCGAAATTATTATAAAGATCTCTCATTTTCTTTTGTACCTCCAATTCAGAAATACCCTGTATTTTATGATATAGGAAAACATTTGCAATGTCATTTAATATTTTTGATCGCTCCTTCGAACAGATCGCCTTTCTCTACAGTATCCGTAATTTTGAATAGGGAATTGCCTGAAACGATGAAGTACGACTCATTGATAACGAATCTGTCCCCAAATTCGAATCTGCCAGTCGTTAAACAAGATAACTCCCGAAGAAGGGAGATAGAAATTTCATATTTTCAAGGGTCTCGAATGCCGCAGAAAATTTCATCAATTGAATAAATTTGACTTGCAATTCCGTAAATATGACCGTTCAATCTTGTTCCTGTTCATTTAAAAACTGCAGATTCGATCCAGATGAAAATCTTCATTTGGATATGACAAAATTGTGTGTTGATCACATCATCAGAACCATATTATAAAAAATTCAAGCATAACACCAAAAAAATACCCAATATTTCCTTAAGCACAAAACAGATGTATGAGACGTAGTTGAAATATTGGGTGCTGATAAGTATTAACCATTTCAAGTTCCGCGCGCAGAATTTTGAGCTGATCACATAACCATAGAAAATTCATGCTATATATATCGTAGTCGATTCGGCCATGAAAATCTTCATTTGGATATGACAAAATTGTGTGTTGATCACATCATCAGACCCATATTATAAAAAATTCAAGCATAACACCAAAAAAATACCCAATATTTCCTTAAGCACAAAACATACGTATGAGACGTAGTTGAAATATTGGGTGCTGATAAGTATTAACCATTTCAAGTTCCGCGCGCAGAATTTTGAGCTGATCACATAACCATAGAAAATTCATGCTATATATATCGTAGTCGATTCGACCATCGATACACAAATGTCATCAAAAATATATACAACAACGCCACAACAACTATCAACCTTCACTCCCAGACAAAGAAAATTAAAATAGGAAGAGGCGTTAGACAAGGTGATACTTTATCACCTAAACTATTCATCACTGTCCTAGAGTATGCGCTCAAAAGGTTGGAATGGGAAAACAAGGGCATCAGTATCGATGGGGAAAGACTCAATCATCTTAGATTCGCCGACGATATCGTGCTCATCTCTGACAATCTAGGAGAAGCCGCTATTATGATCCAAGAACTAAAAAACGCAATACAGGTGGTCGGACTGAGGATAAATCTCGAAAAAACAAAGATGATGACCAATCTAGTCCCTAATAAGCTATTAAGTGTAGACAACAATCAGATAGAAATGGTCCATAGTTACATATATCTGGGGCATGAAGTGAGGATTGATAGAGGCAACCAAACAGCAGAACTGCTCAGAAGAACAACTTTAGGATGGGCAGCATATGGCAAACTTCGTGATGTATTCAAGAGCGATATTCCATCCAAGCTGAAGAGAGAGGCTTTCAACATGTGTGTTCTACCCGTTCTAACCTACGGTGCAGAGACCTTAACCCTGACCAAAGCATCGGCAAGAAAACTGCAGAAAACGCAGCGCAGGATGGAACGATCGATGCTGGGAATAAGTCTAAGAGACAGAATTCGAAACGAGGAGATTCGCAGAAGGACGGGTGTGGATGATGTTTTGGAGAGAGTGACGAGAGCTAAATGGAGGTGGGCAGGACATGTTGCAAGATCTAACGACGGAAGATGGACGAAGAAAATTCTGGAATGGCGACCAAGAGCAGACAAGCGAAGCCGAGGCCGACCTCCAACGAGATGGACCGATGACTTGAAAAGAATCCACACCAACTGGATGGAAGCCGCACAGAATAGAGAAAGATGGAAATGCCTTGGGGAGGCCTATGTCCAGCAGTGGACGGTTTAGGGCTGAATGATGATGATGATGATATATCGTAGTGTGCAAACGAATGGCAGCGCACCAAAGACTTTGTTGAATGAAAATGTTGCAATTTGAAAATATATGTTTTTTGAGAACAGAAACTAAGTAAACATGATTTTGAGAATAATATATTGATTTATTAATTTTTTGATATTTTTACACTTGTTATGAATATTGGCTAGAGGTCTGAAATAAATGATTCAAAAGAAAAGAATATCGGAAAAAAATTTTCCTAATAAAGAATCCGATAGGGTTGAAATTCACAAACTTTCGGAGCATTTGTAATGTGAACAAAGAATACAACTCAAATATTTTGATATTACTACCTAATAGAATATATAAGTGAAATCAACCAAACCCAAGATTTACTAACTATTGATGAAATGACGGACTTGTTATTTATATTTTTTTTCATTCTCCCAAAATTTAAATTAAAAAATTATATTTAAAAAGCCCGCGAGGGTCAATATCGGCCAATAATAATGCTCTCCGAAACGGTTGAGAAGAAAGTGCATTCAGAAGTGGGTAACAGAAAATCATTGAGAATAAGAAACTTTGAATATCTCAGTATAGCTAACTTAACAGAATAAACTTGGTTTTAAGTATTATCATTCGAAAGGTATGGTATGGTGGAAAAAGGAGGTTATACCATAACGTGAGAGATACAGCCGACATTGCAAAGAAGCCATAGCAACAGGTGTATTATAAAATCCGACCGTTTATTCCATACATAACTCGCATTAATATTTGATTTGAGTTTGCTAATAATTCAACATTGTTTTATTCTTCTTGTTGAATATTCAAATTGTTTCTCCTTTTTCCATTATACCATAACGATCATGGTATAATAGTTCTCTTCACCTCTGCAGGTATTACTAGGCACATATTTATTGAGTTCCTCATTTTCTTGCACGTGGACTTACATTGTTGGATAATTTTATGATTCAAGAAAATGTATCCATTTATTAACCAATAATCCTTGACACACTTCGCGATGAAAAAAAAGATGTTCACACAACGTGAAGAGTTCGGTTATTGTTCTATGCAAAGTTTTTTATCTGTTATTGTGATAATAAGACAAATAATAGATAACTTTGACAATCCGAAATATGATACAATTTCAGTCACGTACTCGAAGACCTATGGGATAAACTTTCCTGTTGAAAAATTTTTTCATTTCCATTAATGAAATAGTATCTACATAACAATAGTACGAACTCCATACCCCAATTTGGTTCATTATTTTCAATAATAAATCTTTGAAATTATTCGAACAACATTTTGTAAATCCTGAAATGATCAAATCTCATATTTTGAAGTTTTGGAATGTTTAGAATTCAAAAATCGAATCAAAAACAGTGCTTTTCTCGAAAACTATATAGGGCTATTTGCAATACATTTGATTTAACACTACAAATGTTATACCAACTGTAGTTCGTATAACAACATATAATATCTCGTGAAGAAATATCATTTGAAATAAAAAATATACAATCAATGTGAGGAAATCTGAATGGCAGTATTCGATCGCACAGCCATTCGTACCGAAACAAGTATAAAAATTTCAAAAATTAATAACTACAAGGCTATGAACTTTTCGTTGAAAAATATTGTATGCAGTTCCTACCATCGTATAAATCTGTTTCACAATTATGTGTTGCTCAGTTTCCAAAATAGTAATTTACGTAACAAGTCCGGAAAATATGGTTTTTTTGGACGAATAGACAAAATTCCAGGACGAGCGTAAGCGAGTCCTGGAAGTCTGTGAGTCCAAAAAAACCATTTTCGGGCGTGTTGCGTACAATATTTTTTCGGCAACCATGTAAAATAACACTATCGCTGCTGCTTTCCATATTTTATTGCGATTGCGATAAAAAAACATGCAAATTTTTGACAACTAATTTCATATGAACTGTCAGCCGTTACCTCGGTTGCTATGGATTCTATGATTCTTTTCCGGCCTAGTCCGGGAAGTACGTACTTTCCGGACTAGGCCGGGAAATGCTACTTTCTTAGAGAAGAAGCGTCCGGGAAGTGAGCACTTCCCGGACGGTTGCCGAAAAATGCCTTTTTTGATCAGTTTTCATCACATTTGACATTCAAAAATCATGCATCATGTTCTTGGGCACTGGAACCGATTTTTGTATGCAAATAGCTGGTATAGTTTCCCAGAAAAGTTCTGGATGGTAGTTGGACTTTTTTTGTATTTCATGTTTGCATAACATACTTTATAAAAATTGAAAATACTGAAAATTCGACTCTAAATTCGTGAAAAATGTTACCCCGTTTTTCCCTTGAAAATGCGTGAAAAAACCAACAAACCCCATTGAACCCTTGTATTTCAATGTTGTGGCTTGCAGCGGACTCTTTCTCTTTCCAAAACTCAAATAACCACTCCGTGACTGGTAAAAAGACATAAAAGAGTATTCGCGAAAACTTTTAAACTCAATTCTTGAAACAGCCTCAAAGAATGTTTTAATGGTTGGATTTCTCGCTGGCGTAAGTATATTATTATTTCAGGAGGATACCTACAAGTTTGTAGGTGATAAAGAAAATTTGGTAAGACAATAATTGATAATTTGAAGATTGAAGAAAATGACCCTGTCATCTAAGATAACTTCACAAAAACTCTACTACAAAGCTTTTCCCAACACATTATGTTTATAATTTGTAAGATTGAATTCAAAATTCGGAAAATCATTGATAACAAATCAAGGACAATAAATATATACTGAAAAGTCGTGTTAATGCGATAAAAATAACGATATTATTCTCTTTATTTATCGACTGAAAACATTTCCGACCCACGACTGGAACACTTATTCTAAAAAGAATCTTCAATTCGCTCGCAGTATAAACATCGATCTTCTCAGAATTTAATCATCGTGTACATCGCTTGATCGATCCAAGAAAATCATTCTCAATATGATTCAATGTGCAACGCTCCACGCGTCGTATGATTTCTTAAGAAGCGTTTATACACATTATTCAGATATAATTGCATAACTTTAATTGACTATAATAAAATAGCGTTTCCTATGTACAAATGAATAGGTATAATTCAATATCATTCGATCGAATTATACATACCTGTAGTATTTTTACCGACGACTTTTGGACGGAGGTCAAAGAGTATACGATTGACAGTGAATTATTCGATACATGACATTGTACCGTATTGTCATGGTTATTCAGTCTTAGACTTAGTTACTTTATATTGGCGACACTTCTGGTTCATAATTTTCAACATCTCTTCATCTTTGGAAGACAAGAATAGTAATTTACGTAACAAGTCCGGAAAGTAGGGTTTTTTTGGACGAATAGACAAAATTCCGTGGGTCCAAAAAAACCATTTTCGGGCGTGCTGCGTACAATATTTTTTCGGCAACCGTGTAGAATAACACTATCGCTGCTGCTTTCCATATTTTATTGCGATTGCGATAAAAAACATGCAAATTGTTGACAACTAATATCATATGAACTGTCAGCCGTTTTCTCGGTTACTATGGTAATGATCAACTGCATTCATTAAAAATATACCTACCTACCAAGATTTTCATATTCACAATGACACGAACGACGTGATTCTTTTCTTTTAACACTATCGCTGCTTTTCCATATTTTATTGCGATTGCGATCAAAAAACATGCAAATTTTTGACAACTAATTTCATATGAACTGTCAGCCGTTATCTCTGTTGCTATGGATTCTATGATTCTTTTCCGGACTAGTCCGGGAAGTACGTACTTTCCGGACTAGGCCGGGAAATGCTACTTTCTCAGAGAAAAAGCGTCCGGGAAGTGAGCACTTCCCGGACGGTTGCCGAAAAAATCAATTTAATCGAGAAATTTCGTTATGGAATATTCGATTGAATTTTTAATTCAAGAAACGAATAACTGCAGTTGAACAACGTATATTATAGTTTTCCAATAAGAGATTTCATTTTGAATAGCCCGCTACCTGGGCAGCTGTCATATTTGAAGCTGTCATCGTTGTAATAACTAAATCACAACTGAAAATGGAACGATACGCGCTTCAACAACGCACTGAAATTGTTAAAATTTACTTCAAAAATGATAAATATGTATTTTGAAGTCACTGTTCACAAAACTAAAGCACTTTTGAGTCGTGGTGAAGTACCTTCTCGTATTCTTCATCTAAACTCTTGTATTATCTTCACACTAGTTCACAGGTAAAACAGTTCCGCCAAAGAATAATCCATTTATCAAAACTTTCTAATGCTTTTTAAAAATTGATGCCAGACAGACTTGCCGCGACTTTTCTTTTATATTTACTATCAACTGCAGAAAACTGATGCAACAAAAAGGGGAATTTGAGTTTCGTAAAGAGGAAGAAGCGAGTCGGAGTCATATAAGGATAAAGGAGTGGTTTTTTGTTAGGATTTTGTTCTTCGCCAGATATTTGTGCTATTGAAGAATTTAAGAATAATATCATAGTTATTAACAGTGTTAAATTTGAAAGATCTTGGTGGCCGAATTTATTCTTCGCAAAAATACAGCTGTCATGCTCATCACCATGTGCTTCTGCATTTGAAACCTTAACGATGGGTTTCAAAAAATTTGATTGATTTGACTGATCAAGAGGTTGATCGTAGTTTGAAATCCATGGAAGTCTGAAAAATTAACTGGAATTGAAAATAGTTCAAAATGATTTGAACGAGAAAATCACCACAATAAAAATTTTATGAAACCCTCTATAAATCTTTCAGGACAAACCACAGGAAGTTTCGAAATACCCTTTTTTGATTGATATAAGGTTATTCATTTTAATTATATTCCAATTTTCAATACATGGTTGAGGCCAGCTCATAAGGAACAAGAAATGAAAAATATGTAGTACTGTGGTCACAACTCAATATCGCCGATAGTTACCATCACTCTCTCTCTATTCACATCCCTGTGTTCACTGTAAGTTAACAGTTACAGACAGCAATCAGCTGATACATAACCATAGAAATACAGTCCGCTAGTCCATAACCTAGTTTCATTTCACATTGTTATTATTGTTTGTTCTTATTCAATATGAGATTAAAATCCAAGATTTTATCAGAATTTAAGGGTATCCCAATCCGTGTAAAGAAGGAAAACATTATTTTGCATCCCACAAAAGTTGGTGCTTTGATAAGCGTGCACTTAAACGCTTGTATAAAAGTCTAAATTATTTTGCCAAAAATTATTACAGAATCCAGGATGTATATTCAGAATCTGTTAAAAAAATTGGCATGTGTAAAAATGTGTGTAACGCTTTCTTGTAAATACGCTGCTGGTCGTAATTTTAAAGATATCAAGCTCTCACCAGAAGATAATTGAAAATGGTGGAAATCTTGATAATTACCATAACAATAATATATGTTATTGATCTTTGCCTAACGTGATCGAAATTTTCTTTCATCTCCTTGAAATTGTCCACCAAAATTTCCATCAACCTTTGACGTCAGAATTGGCGTTTATGCGATCGTTGCCACAAATACCTTGATTTCATAAAATAATGTTCAAAGTGAAGTATTGCACTATCGAGATGCTCACAAACTCATTGAAAAATCAAAAATTTTTCCCATGGTATATACATATAGCTCTCAGTGACGCCTAATTCTAGAAATCAAACACTACCTCTTTTCTTTAAAAATATGTCATGAACGCCACTGCCGTTGAAGGTACTTACATTATTAATTTCCTTGGTTTAGTTTAGACAATTATAATGTCCTTGCTCGGTTGTTGCAAGAAGTCGGTCTTCTTTAGTTAGTGGCATTTAACTAGCTCTCAATTCCAATTCAAAGGTTGACGTTGACAATTATAGCGGACCAGTTTAGAATTATGTAACATTGGATATGTACTGTCTCCTGGGATGATGGAATTTGCGAATCTGACCGTAGGACAATCAGCCACATCGATCTTCCCAAATTGAGATAGACATCTTCGTGGATTGTTAATAAGGATCTTTCACAAAGGTTACTGGGCAATGGTGATACGCTGAAGATGAAAAAGTTACATCACTTACCTAAGATAAATATCAGTAGTATTGAAAAGAAATGAATACATTTTTTTTTTGTTAATTTTTTTTAGGTAAAACTGGTCACACTAATTAACGTGAGAAAATGATGGTCTGTAGACTTAAAAGGGAAGCTGATTGCTTTATAGTAACATAAAACTCTAAAGGTCAGCTGAAGAAATTTTTCCTTCTAGTCGTCCTCGTCTTCTACTTACTGGTCAATAAAAATTTTTCATTTCAATTAAAACCATCATTTCATATTGATAAAAAGCTTCAATGACGAGCGCTCAAAAGCTTTTGGCTTTAGGTCAGTGCTTTCCACTTTTTTTCCTTCAATATTTTGCTTGAATTTTCAGCGACTATGCTGATGTAATCAACACGAAATTTTGCATAGGTGAAGCTTAAAAATATTTATTTTTTATTTACTTGCAAAATCTCAACTCGGTCGGATTGGTTGTAACGGAATCATAGATAATTTTTTTTCGATATTCTGCTCGAGTTTTCTATGGTTGGATAATGAAATAAGATAGCTTGAAATGATTATTCTATATATACTTCAAATTCATATATCAATACAGAAATATTAGATATTTATTTTCCAATTACCTTCTTGAATGTGTCATAATACTAATGACACGATCAACAGTAAATAAGTAAGTAATTGGATTTTTTAAGATCTTGAGAACTTAAAATCCTCTGCGGCTATGAGGTCCATGATCCATTCAATCAGCTCAATTTTCGACTACTTTTTCCAATAAATTCGGTCTTATAGCGTCAATGGTTGCTTGAATATTGGATTCCCATGATATTTCCTGGTTTGTCGGCATAGCCAATGACTCAACAAGACGCGGTGTATGGTGAGTTGCAAGTTTGGTGGAACCAAACGTCGTCGATGTTTAGCTGCATAATTTTTGGAAATAAAAAATCAGACAACATGTGGCTTGACAGCGTTCGCTGTCCCAGCGCCTTCCTCATTTCGAAAGAAATAAGAATCGATAATGCACAACACAACAATGGTGATTCGTTAATGGTTTGACGATTGCCTTTGTTTCATATACAAAAATTTTGCTCATTGACGAAGCCATTCAAACAGAAATGAGCTTCGTCACTAAACACAGTTCTTCGGTAAAAATGCTCATCTTCGCCCAGTTTCAGCAAATTAGCTAAATCAGCAAAAATGCAACGTAAACGATGGTCATTTGGCTTTGTTTCTTACACGAGCTGTATTGCATAGGCACGTCAGGCAAGATCCTCACGTGAAAATTTTCCAAATGAGCCAACAAGTTGAGTACGGCGACGTATCAACATTTCGCGATACAGCAGCAATATTCTCTTCGGTACGCACATTTCTTTGTCTTGTTTATGATTTTGTATAGAGAACAATAAAATTAGTGCGAAAACGGTAAAAAAACAGCAAGAATTGCTTGCTCACTTGGCCGATTATGTTGACCATAAAATGCACGAAGTGCTCCATGAACTTCGTGAATAGATTTATTTGTTTCAAATGAATTTCTAGAATTTGGAAGCGTTATTCTTGCATTAAAATATTCATGATGAATTGCCAAACCTTACTGAACTGAAATGTCAACACAGTTTGACATTCCTTACTGTCAAACCATAGACAACAACCATCGAAACTAATGCAGTTTAAAAATCACAGTTATATTGGGTTTTCCAATAGGAAGACTACAATTTATAATACAGTGGACTCTCGTTAACTCGAAGCACCACGGGACCAAGATTTTTCGTCAAGTTCGACATAGGCGCAGTTCGAGTTATACAGGTCATTTTTGATTAAATTCGACTTACAAAGGTAAAGAGATAAAGAGGTAAGCCGAGAGGTAAACCAAATGGTAATTCGGGTTATAGAGGTAAAGAATAGTGATATCGAGGATTTCGAGTTAACGAGAGTTTACTGTAGTTATAATGGCAACTATGTATTATTTTTTTACATTTCTCATGTCATTCGTGTTAAATAGATTATGCCATTTAATCATGCAATAATACACGTTTAACAACGTAAAACAACGTTTAGCAATTGTTGAATTGCTTCATAATTTTTTTTTTCAAAATTTCGTAGTTATGAACACAGCATATCGTGTAAAGTTCACCGTATGAATACATTTCTTCTTATTCTATTTCCATAAACCTTCGCCCCTTAAAATGCACATCCACTCAATAACTTACCATAATAATGAAATGGAACTAAACCGTGTAATGATAAGTAAATATTCGGTTTGTCTCGATTATACAACGAGAAAAATCAATTCCAAAGGAATTGGGACAGGTTAAGGGTTAAGGGGTCATATCACCTAGGATAAGCAGCCGATAATTGCCTTTTTGTTACGTGACTGTCATTGGTTAGGCCTTATGCCACTGAAACCTTTTGTCTTCGAAACGGCGTCCGAACGTGCTAAATGCGTTCTTGTGGCACGTGTTCGAAAATTTATAGACTTGTTTGCTCCCATGCCCCGGTCATGCTTTTCAGGAGATGCCATCCTTGCATATTCATAACATCATAACAATTGCTGAAGGCGAAGTCTTTATCTGCGTCGAAAACTGTGCCAAGAAATTTGTATTCTGACGGAGTATTATTATGTTTGCTAATTGTTTGCGGCTCCAAGAAGTTACTTTCGCCTTCGATGAGTTAGTTTCATTGTTGGCTTCACGTACCCAAGGGTATTATGAAAATCTGTATTGTTTTTGGTAGTTATGACTTAGTCCAGGTTCGTTCGGTTTCACTTTTTCCAATTTTATTGGTCACGGAAATATTTGATTACGCCATAATTTCATGGCGTAATCATTTTTTCCATATTCATATGAGATTCGCAGTTTTCACGTACTGACGGAATGGGATGAATGTAGTTGAAGTACTCATGAGATCTCGGTAATCTGAGGAGCAAAAAATTCTGGATTAGGGTGATAAATTAGTTTGAATAAAGCCTAAAATTATGGCGTAATATTTTTTTCATATTCATATGAGATTTGTAGTTTTCAAGTAATGCCGGAATGAGATGAATGTAGTAGAAGAGTACTCATGAGTTCTCGGTAATTTGAGGAGCAAAAAATTCCGGAATAGAGTAATTAATTAATTTGAATACAACCTAAAATTATGGCGTAATCATTTTTTCCATATTCATATTCGATATGTATTTTTCACGTACTGACGGAATGGGATGAATGTATTAGAAGTACTCATGAGTTCTCGATAATCTGAGTAACAAAAAATTCCATAATAGGGTGTTTGATTACTTAGTTTTTGAAAGACACATTTCACAAAATGGTTTATTCTTTATACCTATAAATATCAAAAGAATTAAAAACCCATTATTTCCTCCTTATCACAGAATATCACGACTCGTATAAAGAACATTAGATAATGAATATGCGGATTTTCAATTCGGGCCTAAATCAATATGGAGTATGGTATGACTATTCAGTAGAGGCTATTAGTGGAAACGTAAGTATTCAATTTACCACACGTGAAAGTGGACAATATCTACAGCAGTGCAATCTAAAATTTTTGCACGAGTGTCATATAGATATGATACGTAATTTACCATGAAGGTTGTCGTTTAGTTTATCTTATTATTATGGAATAAACCTCCCAATATTTCGAATGAATCCGTGATTATATTACTAATACAAATTAAATTTCATGATAGACGTATCTATTGTGACTAAAGTATTAAGTAGTTTTTTCGATATTGTTGTGTCCACGAAAACCCAGGTTTGTCGATTCCTCGTCGAATTAGGATATGATTATGATTTTTTATGGTCAGAACTGGAAGATACTTGGAAGTGGGCGCCGTTTATTTTCAACAAGACGGCACTACGTGTCACACAAGTGACGAAACAATCGCATGTTTGCAAGAAAACTATATAAAAGGAATAATGAGGGTTATTGTTTAAAAGCAAAGTTGAGATTCAAGGACTTATCGTACTTATCAGATCAGAAAGCACGAAACACGTGTTTACGATTAGTGTTTCTCCTTGGAGGATAGTCCCCACATTTCATCTTTTCTCTTTCAAAAAAGTTTCCTGGCCGTGTTATTTTTTGAAGAGGTCATCACAATTGTCTACCAAGATTTTGAGATATTTTCTTCGGAGTCATGCGAGTCTATGCCAATGCTCCACAATAGATTCAAGACCTTTAATATGGAATTCGTATGAAGTTATCGAAGATATACATCTAGTGATCTCTCTTCGAATATTTTCGGCTTTTTCAAGATGAAACTTCCTCTTGTAAAATCTTTCATTAGTGTTCTGAATGATGACAATTTAGAAAGTGAATTCAAGTTTCCCTCTCAAAACCTTTGGCAAAGAGCGACAATATTTCGGAAAAAAAAATTCTATCCTCGATAAAAATTGTGTTTTCTTGTCCTTGTAAATTACAATTATAACAACTGATTTAGATGACAAGTATCAATCACTATTTTTTTTAATGGTGTTGTAATCTATGGATATTTGAAAAAGATGTACTACGTTAAAAACAGTAAACCGTTACTGAATAACTTTCTCTCTATTTCAGTATCGTAATGAGTTCATTACAGTTCTGAAAACAGTGCTGTAATGAACTCATTACAGCATTGTTTTCAGTTATATTTTTCGTTTTGTGGTTGTCTACACAGACTTCCAATCCTATCAAAATTCAACACACGTCAAGTGTCAATATAACATAATTAGGAATTAGTGAAATGATTTGCGACATTATTCGAAATTTCTCTTAATTATGTTGTTTTTAAATCGATGTAATTAATGCGTAATTATAAATTATTTTAAAATTCAAAACGTACGATTTATATTCAAATTCTGTAATCTGTCAATTTTCGTAGCAGTCACACCATCTGCCAAGATACAATACAAATGTCACTAGGATGTATATTCTGAATGTTTCATTGAATTTCAACAATATTTGACAAAACTTGACTGAAATAGAGAAAATATCGTCTAATACTCATTGCATAAGGAGCCCATTCTGCAACTTGTTTTAAAATATACTATTACTTTATTGATATTATTTTTTTCGATAAACATTTTCGAATTGGGAAATCTCACATTCAGTTATATATAGACAAAGAACTTTCTTTCTCTATATATAACTGAATGTGAGATTTCCTTGAGAATGGAAAAGAGTACACTTGTACTCTTTTCAATTATCAAATTTAAATTTATGAATGATGTGGCTTTCTCAGGAATCGAAGGTTCTTCTTTTGTGAGTCGAAGCTTAATCTTCCGTATATCTTCCGGCAATATGAATTGAATTAACATCATAACTCCTAATTTGCGGAATATCTTCTGGATTATCTCGTCTTCAATATCACGAAAGAACTTTGGATCAATTGTTATTATCGAATATTTCTTGAAGCTAGGGAAACGTGTAAAATGAGACAATAAAACTGTATGTTCTCGGGCTACATGATGTGATACTAATTAGTATGACACATCAAAGGGAGTGTTCAAGAGCTTAGGTGGAAAATAAGAATAGAGGCTATTCAAAATCTGAACGTGAATCATCTTACTATGATCATTCGACCATATTATCTTTATTTCTTCATGTAAACAATCTGATTATAAAACGTATGACTGATATCGAGGATGTATAACAAGTCTAGATTTCAGAGGTATTCAATAAGTAGAAACATTCAACAGACAACAACAAAAAATTACTCTAGAACATACCATTTCTGTTCGATATTTTATCTAATTCTAATTCTAATGCGAAAACTCTTGGAAACTCAAAGCTTGTTCGAGTTCAAATTCATTTCTTTGATTTATTCTTGAAACTTTAACATATAATATATCATTCCTCCTTGAAATTTTCACCATATCCACCAGCAGTTATTTTCTATAGATACTGCTGTCTATAGAGTGTCAGTTTTCTACGGATAGGATTCTAAAAAGAGGGTTTGTTTTGATGAAAAAAACGAGTGTTTTTCAAGAGAAATCAATGGATGTTTTCCATTTTGAAGAGGAAGGTATGTCATATGACCAACAGGGCTACGGTTGAAGCACTTTATTTTTTTCGTGAAATTTCCCATGACCAATTCGCACATTTACACCTGTAGGTGTTCGATATCTGCAGGAATTTCATCTTTTAGCTCGATTAATTATTCGATTGTGAAGCAATGGCATAGATCTTATCTTTCAAGTGGCTCCCAAGAAAAAATTCTAAAGGTGTGGAATCACAATATCTCGGTGGCCAATTGTGATCACCTCTTGGAGGAATAATAGAGTCAGGAAACTTTTCATGCAACATTTCGATTATTTCGTTGCTTGTGTGTCACGTAGCGCAAGCGGTTTCGATTATTCACTCTTGTCTCAACAGCTCAAAATTTTCCACTATTTTGACTATTGCCGGCTGAGAAGGTGCTTCACGGCGACTCAAAAGTGCTTGAGTTTTTCGAACTGCCTGCAAAATTTTCACCATTTTTGTGATGAATTTTAACAGTTCAAATGCGTTGTTGAAGCGTGTATCGTTCCATTTTTAGTAAGGGCGTAGTTTTTACTTGTCAAGGGTTAAAAGATGACAACTTTGAAAGTGACAGCTGACCAGGACACGAGTTTTTCAAAATGAATCCTCTCATTGGAAAACCTTTTTTATCTGGAATTAAGCATGCAAAACTATTCAAACAATTAACATTCTTCTAATGACCTATTACACTTGACAACATATATTTTCGTTTGAAATTTTTTCAAGGGGCATAAAAATTGCTATACTCAACCGTTTGTTATTGAAAATAATAAACCTAAAACCAACAATTTGAAATTTCTTATTTTATTAGGTACTATAAGCTAGTCAAGAGTTGGTCGAATATTTTCATTCGGAGGTAGTATTCCTACTTTCAACGGAAATTATAATATTTTAGAAATCAGTTCTGAGTTATTCAAGAGCGTATAGGGCTTCCAGAATCCAATTGCAAAATACTGTCATAACATTCAATGCAGTTCTTTATTCCTATATACAATCAAAATTATGAAATTATTCAGGGGTCAGTTAATATAAGTTAATACTTATTACCATGGAGGCACTTTATTCCGAGCCTTGTAAATTGCTATATTTGACAAGAGAATAATCTCGAGTTATTCCATTATTTTATCCGATATTCACAGAAATTATCTGACAGGAAATTCTAGGGAAATTAAGATTAAGACCAAAAACAAACGAATATAAAAAAATAGTAGATCGAAAGAATCAGTCTTATCAAAGACTCTATTGCATCACGAGCATTCCAACTAAAGCGAACCTTGACTCTACATCATCAGAGACAAGAGATCACATGAGATATCGATAAGATAACCTGTAAGGTGTATTGGGACAAAGAAACCCAGACATCATCTTTATTAATAGTGTGTAACTCGGTCGGTGTGAAATCTTGTTATCAAAATTTATTCCAAGCCGCAGAATCAACATTGCTAAAGAGATATTTGTTGTAACTCGAAAATTATCTTATCACTACTTAAATACAAGAACTCTGTTACTATGAGCCATACCCGACTTCTATGAGTGTTTGTTGCAAGATTTCATGACGTGAAGCATATAGGGAATTATATTTCCTTCCAGTTGAACTAAATTTCACTAATTTAGTCGATATAGGACATTTCCAACCATTGAAAAACATATATTTCGAAGTATGTGGTAGATTTTAATGACCCCGAATGTACTTTATGTTGTTTTTTTGTTATCAATTTTTAGGATTATAAATTATTAAAACCACCAAATTAATCCACTGAATTCGAACAATCCTTGAGACATCATGTCTTCATCAGATTTTCAACTAATTCTGATACCTTATGAATAAACGTAAGATTTTTCACAATGATTTGAAAGAAAACATTATGTGAGAAAAATAAGTAATATTGAAACTTGTTACGAAACTATCTGTTGATAGCCAACAATATGATTATGATTATTAAAGTTTTACTTTTTTGTTGAAAATTCTCGTTGTTGAAGCTTCATCTAATTTTTTTCAAATACATAATAGGTATATTGAATGCGAAGTGCCTGATTTATAACTTTTCAGGTATTCGTATATTTATTAAAAAATATCATACATAAATGTAAAAATTTAAAGGAATAATCATAGACTATCGGAAACCTAAGTTAAGAGTAAACCAAAAGATGAACGTGCCGTTATCGAAAGTAAGTATAGCCATAGGCCAATTTCGCTCTTTTTAGAGCTCATCAGCACGGCATAACCCAAAAAACTCAACCAAACTTAAGTCTTTTTCTACACAAAGGTGTAGCATTCAAAAGATTTATTTCCTACAGGTGTAGGAAAAGCAATTTTTGAAATCACAAGGACCTAAGTTTGGTTGAGTTGGATTGTTGCTTTCGAGGTAAGCTTAAATTCCCTCATATGTATCTTCTAGTCTCTGCAGTTATTTCATTTCTCATAAAGGTGCTGCTCTTTTACTGGACCTATATTCTTCGTTTCCGTTGTTTCATCTATTTGAATAAATGTTATGAGTGTTTCTGTATCTCTTCTATGATCTAGGTAATTTATCTGTTTGTTGCTCATGTACTATGGTGCTCATGTGGCTTGTCTTAATATTTCATTAAGTACAACCCTTAAGTTTTTCTTTTTGAAGTTTTCCACATGCCATTGGCTTCCTGCATATGTGATGATTACCACTGTTTTAATTATTTCAACTTTGTTTTCCTTATTTTCGTATATCACAGATGGACTATGCAAATATGAGGATATCTTTGAATTTAGAGTCATTCAAAAGGAGGAGATTGGTTGCTGATCTTCTTTTTTTGTATAAATTGATTTTTGGATCAGTTTTTTCTCCGCCTTTGTTGAAAAGTGTCTGCTCTAATGCTTCAGTCAAGAAAACGAGGAATACCCACTTGTTCGTTTCAGAAATACCAAGAACGAATTTACGGAAACATTTTTATTTAGGTACTTAGAACATTACGGTTTTAAATGAAAGTACATCTGTTGATTTGGGCAGTTCTTGGAATAGATTTAAGAATAATCTATTTGGTTCGATGAGAGAGTAAATTTACAGCTCGATTCTCTCAGTGCTTAGTGTGTTGTTGGCATCATTATCTCTGATGCTGAGCAGCACTATGTTTTGTTTTGTTACTAATTTTGTTAAGTTTGATTTGTAATTTGCAAAAGGGGTTGATCCCGTTTAATTTATTTTTTATAATGATTGTAAACAAGTAAATACTTCATTTATTCGTTCATTGAAGTAGAGGTATCCGAATTGTTTCGTTTTTTTCATGTTTTGTTTCAATTGTTTGGTAACCGAGATATATTAATATAATGAACAAATTTTATTACATTTCTTTCAATGTATTTGATTTTCAGAACAGATAAAAATCTTTTTCGGTTGGAGTCATTCAGCATATAGCTAATAAAAGAGATTCATCAAAAAAATTTATTCTTCAAGCTAATTAAAGAGGAAAAATTTAAATAGGTTACAAGGCTATCTAAACAATAGACACTAGAACTTCGATCAGAGATCTCAAAGAAGTTTTTTCCATTGTTTCTTTCTTTTTACAATTAGCACCTACATAGGTGAAAAATCCTTGTATCATTATTATCACTGAAACAAAAATGGAGCACCAAATAAGTACAGATCAGTTCATTCAACAAACCACATACGAGTGCTTGTTTGTCGTCCTCGATTCGATTCAAACGGGCCCTAAGATATCAGACTTATCTCTTCATTTTTCTTTTCTTCGATGACAATGTCAACAATTTCTTCGTTCATTGAGATAAACTACTTCTTGAAGACGTTTCGAAACGAATGTAATAGATTTGCTTGTTTACTGTTAACTCGTATTTATATTTCATAATTCTTGTGCATTGGACATAATGAAATATGCTAAAGAACAGTTCAGTCAGAATAGTCATTCAAATTGTAACAACTTTGGTATTTTGATGTTATGAGGGATATATATTTAATAATTATTATTGTTTAAGGTTATTGATACCTAGAGGACCAAATGAAATTATATTTATGAATTTTCGACTTTCGTTTTCTTGAGCTGACGTTATAATGAAAATTTGCTTTCAATACATAAAACAGCAGTCACCCAATTCAATTTATAAAAATTGATTTTCTTTCAATATGTTATAGCTTTATAGTTGAATATATGTACACATATCAATCCAGAGAAATTTGACGAGGTATTAAACTTTGAAAAAATATTAAAATTCCCGGGAATGATAAATTTAAAACGTCCGCAATAAAGGATTTTTGCTTAGTTGATACAATTGTTTCAAAGCACAAACTTTATAGTTTGTGCTTCGAACTATTGCTCGAAATGTAAGCACTGTCTACAATCTAAAATTATGGAATAAAATTTAAAAAAATGATTTCTCGAAAACAACAATCAAGAAACTGAGAACATAATCTAGTGCTTTCATGATATTTATGAAAACTGCACTTGTTGAACACGAAGTAAAGACAAGACATAATTTCAACTTTGATCTAGGAACCAAGGAAAATACAACTGTGAATGTGATCATATTAAAAATTTTTATTTATTTATGTATATTACAATATAACATTTTTTACTTCTAGTAATTTGAATTAAAAATTAAAAACACTGTCTGAAGATGAACTAGAATCAGTTGGAAACTGCGGTTACACCATGTAATCCTTAACTAGTTATTTCATTCGTAGTTAATATATATATATATAATCTTTATCCCATTTGTTACCTTTCGGTGTATAGGTTCGTAGTAAATATTAGTTATTTAATTCGTAGTAAAACTTAGTAGTAATTGAAACTTGTTTTAATCATGATCAACTACCAAATAGTAACGGCTGAAACATTTCAATATTTAAAAATTTTAGTTTGTAATTGAAATCGTAGTTGTGATTTTATGTTTTTTATATAAAATAAAAAAGTTTAATATCGCAGAAATAAGCGATCTTTTAAAGAAGGTTCTCTAATTTCGACGTGTATACGCAGACGCTTTGAGTACGATTTTAAGGATATTCCAAATCTGAAATATAGGCCTCCCTCACTTCATTTAAATATGGACAACTAAGTTTTATTTCAAGAAATATTTGTTATGTCGAATATTTGCCGCTATTATTCAACATGAAGTAGAGCTCTTGAGGAATTGAATTCAATTTATTGATTTTGAGCTTCTGAGAGAACCATTGCATTGGAGGAAAAAAAATAACTGTAAAAAGCAAGAACTTGTGCGATTCTCAACACCAGACCATATTCAATATAATATTTTCAATAAATTTAAACTAAAGGGAGCAAGATATTTTTAGAACTTTCGCATGCGATTTTAATACGCAATAAATCTAGTCAAACCTGAATATTCAGACAACTCAGTAATCAGAATTTAAAAAAAAAAAATTTCCTTCGGAATTTATTAATTTTACCAATTTAATTGAGTTGTTTGGGTCAAAAAATTGAAACAAAACAAAGGTATGCGGAACTTTGTTAGGAGAAATCTGTGATAATTTCAATTATTTATATCACTTTATATCACCAAGGATGAAATTTATTTATCGAATATCGGAATTAAAAATGAGCAATGAGTCCTCAAAACATATAACATTTTATGGAAAACCTTAATACTATAGAAAAGACTTTGAAACAGAGATAAAAAATTTCACAACAATTCCTCAAAATGGCTACCTTTCTGCTATATGTATTTCTATGCTGACGAGCATTTGAAATCAGAACTTTATTCGAATACTTTATTCACTCGAATAAACGATAGAATGCAACTTCTTCAGCGAATCGCTCGCAACAAATTGATATAATCAGAAATGATTAGAAAATCAATAACTCATCTAATTAAACGTAATTAATTATGTTTCAAGTTTGTAACCAAAAAATTAGAGCTTGATAAGAGGCTGAAGATTCAATTAAATCGAAAAAATTGATAAATACCGAATGAAATTTAATATATTTGAAATTTTGGTTACTGTGTTGTCTGCATTTTCAGCTTGACTAGATTTATTGAGTATTCAAATCGCATGCGGGAGTTCGAGAAATACTTTGCTCCCTTCAGTTTTTTCTGCTTTATTCGAATATCACATTAAATTCAAGGAATTTTGATATAAGGGTGTTTTTGTTTGGTAGAATCTTATTTATCAATTTTTCCTTCCTAGGCCGGACCTCAGAAATAAATTCAAATACTTTATATGTCTAAAGTAGTTGTTACAGAGAATGAAAGTGCCGAATATCGAGAAAATATATAAGGTGGTTCCAAAGTTATGGGCAATTGAAGAGATTGACGAATTCATAAAACACTGTATCTTGATTATAAAAAGAGATAGAACCTTTAAATATAGGTTATTCTGGCACACCTCAGTGTCCTCTTTATACCCTTAGCTTTCGCCCTTTTACCAATGAATCACCCTATATTTTCTACACTAACCGTATTATGAAGAATCAATTCCTCAATATCCTCATCAATGGCCACAGCTAAAATTGCTAACTTTCTCATTAGCGATTCGAACTTTTACCCAATAAATTATTTGATTAATGAATATGTGATCACAAATCATGGTGACACAATATAAATAAGATCTGTCACTTTACTGTTTTTCGTTTTCGTTAGCAGCGCCTTTCTTTCAAAATAACGTTAGAGGATCCTTCAATAAAATATCGTTATACATGTATTTCAATAGTAGTTTTCTGATGATTTCTTTAAAAAAGCTCTCTTCTTTGGATATTAGTAGATCAATTTTATTCAATTAGTAGATGATATTTTTTGTTTCTTTGAGGATGTAAACTACCTTTCTCATAAGGTCCTTCAATAAACCATTTGAGGTTAAAAGGGTGTACTCTAACAATCTCACTAGGTTATTCGGTGCGATACATTTTGATTCTCTGCGGAAAGCGCTTGATCGTGTCTTTTGATTTTTTGAAGAAATCTTTATATGGCAGTTCTGATTTTTCCACAAACATTTTTTGTTTTTATTTCATATCAATTTGAAAATTGAAAGGTTTTCATCGTATCTCAAATATTTCGATGATGAATTTCAAAATTTTTACATTCTGATGGAAAAATACAATCTATTCTACAATAGGATAAATGCGGACAAAACGACATATGCGGACAAAACGAACTTTCAGATTTTTTCAAAATTGGTGACGTACAGCTCGGGGTTTTACAGTGATTCAGGTCCCGCTTGTGATGATGACAATCCTGCGAAGAAATTGACATCCTACTGTCTGTTTCACTGGTGTAATAGCCATAGATGTGTTTTGGTCGGTTGAATTTTTTTGTTCATTTTGTTTTTAAATTGCTTCTGCAGAGTGTGATGTCAATATTCGTTGTATGTTGAATGTATTCCTGTTATTACGGTTATGAAGTGATAATATGTATAAGTTTGAAGATAAATATTGGTTTCCTTCTGAAATTGTGCTTCAATATTATAAAAAGTGTGTATCGGACTAAATGACATACAGTATGTGTGAGATTTAAAAAATATCTGCCGTGAACTACCAACATTTCCTTAAAAACTTGAAAGTTCAAATTGTTTTGTAATATGCCAAATTTGGGTAGAATATAAATATGGGCGACGAAAGTGATGACGTATCTGAGACGAGCTCTCAAAAACAAACTAATATCGATGTTAATATCGAATATAAAAATGAAAAAGGCTTTTCATGCTGCTCAAGAAAGTGCGGTGTAGTCATTTGTGCATTCTGTGAAAAAATTATGCATAAATCCTGTGCTAAAAAGATGGAACACATAAAATTTATTGATGGGTTTCATATAAACTGCTGCAACTCCGAAGAAACTACCGGGATATTGCTTCGAAAATCAGAGGAAGAAACAGTGAGTACTCTGGGATTACTCGAGATTAAATTATTGGAGACTAAAAATCAATTTCTCACTCAACTGTTAGAATCGGCGAATGAAAAAAATGAAATTCTAAAATTGAATAATGCCTTACTCCTTCAACGAATACAGGATATCGAACGGAAAACAAATGTACCGCAGAAAAACGCGAATAAACATCATGAATCTGTTGATAACAATTCCCATCATAAGGTTGTTATACCAGTCATTAAAATCGACAATTTGACAGATTGTTCACCGGCATCTGTAACTGATGATCTCAGAAATATGATGCTAACTGAGAATATTCCTTCAAGCAGCTCCGCAACAGGAAATCCTCCAAGCAGAAACAGTAAAAGGAAGATATCCAATTTATCAAACCCAGTGTTATTGCATAAAAATGATCAGGGTATGAAATTGGATCAAACTAAGAATTTGCATACTGAAAAACCAATTGATCGAATTGAAGAACCAGAAAAATTATCCTGGACTCAGGTAGTCAAGAAAAAAACAGCGAAACAAAAACAAAGCACTATGGCTGACCTTCTGAAGGATGAAACAAACTCAAATTCAAACGTTCATCCGTTAGAAACGGCACAACGAGAAAAAATGCAAGAAATTATAAACCTTGATAAATATTCCGAATGGAAGAATGTTTCTTATAAGGCTAGGACACATCTTGTCAGTGAGAATAATCATAATAAGTCAAGCAATAGCACAAATCCTCAAAAGAAACGAAGAACTACGCAGATTGGTACAGCACCAACCGCTGAACCTAGTGGATCTGGTTTTCAAGGAATGGAGAAGAAAGTTTGGATTTTTATAAATCGCATAATGAAACATGTCACAATACAGGATATACATAAGTACATTGCAAGTAAACCTGGTTTTGAGGGCAACCAAATAGAAGTGAGGGAGATACCTGGGAATCCAGAGGGTTTAAAAAGATTTGTAGTGACAGCACCGTTAGTCCATAAAGAAGAGATGTATAAGTCAGAGTTCTGGCCAAATGGAGTCGGTATTAAGAGATTCAACTTCAATAAGTATAGAGAACAAAATTTTTCCGTGATGAGAGGAGAAGCAACAGTAAAATAACGTTCAATACATGTCAAAGTTTCTCAGGATTTTCAGTCCTCCATCAAAATGTCAGATCTGTTGGTGGGGCGAAGCAAGGGAAATTTGAAAATTTGTTACAACAAGAGAAACCTGATTGTTTTGCATTGACAGAACACTGGAAAGATCCTGATGAACTCGAGCAGCATACCTTTGCTGATTACAAGCTTGTTAGTGCCTTCTGCAGAAGTAAGGGAAAGCATGGTGGCTGTGCTGTGTACTGTCTGAATCATATGGAAATCAAAGAGAGGCTAGATCTCAAAAACCTCAGTGTGTCCACTATAATCGAATGTTCAGCATGTAATGTTTCTGTTTATGGTAGTAAAAAAATTGTTGTAGTGTGCATTTATAGGCCTTCTTCATCTCATGATTTTGAAACGTTTTTTGAAAAATTAACTTTAATTCTAGAAATACTAAATAGTGAGAATGCAACATATGTTATCACAGGCGATTTCAACATAAATTTGTTGGACAGGGAATTGGAGGTTGCACATGACCTTGTTTCTCTCCTGGAGACCTTCGATGTGGAGATTACTGTTTGGGAGCCAACAAGGATTAGTAGTGGTAGATGCCTGGATAACGTATTCACAAATATTGGTCAAGGTAAGACCACTGTCATTGAAGCGCACTTATCTGATCATTCTGCACAGCTTTTTAGGAGCAACATTGAAGTTATCAAAAAACAATCACATAAGACAGTGAGCTATAGAAACTATAATGCAGAGGCTTTAAATGCTTTTCTGGAATCTTTGAAGCGCAAGACTTGCGGCCCCATTGGAAATGTTGCAGCCCAGGGTGTAAATGAAACATGGAATGAGTTTTCCGATTTCTTCATAACTACTTTCAATGACCATTTTCCATTGCTAACAAAAAAAGTTCCAATCAATTCTAAACGATACAAAGAATCCCCAGAGTTATTCAAACTAAAGCAACATCTTGACAGCCTTTTTGTGATATCTTGCATCAACACAGACTTCGTTGAAATGTATAAAAGAGCAAAGCGAGACTACGACATAGCCATTTGCAGGGATAAGCGGAACTATTATGGTAACTTGATAGAAAATTCTGCAAATAGACCTAAGACCACCTGGCAAATCATAAATGACTTGAAACCAAGTAAAAAAAGGCCCAAAACAAGTATCTTACCCGATGGTAATCTGCAGGAAATTGCTGAAAAATTCAATATCCTTTTCCAAAGCAATGAAGCTGGGTACATCAATTTAGTTCAAGAGAATTCTTTTTCTGGAATTAAGAAGATTGAAAATTCTTTCTATGTATTTCCTGTAACTGAAGGAGAGGTACTCTCATGCATAAAAAGCCTAAAAAATAAGAATTCAACTGGCTATGATGGAATTCCTATGAGAATTATAAAGGACTCTGCTCACATAATAGCTGAACCTCTTAGCCGAATTATCAACAAATCTTTCATAGAGGGGGTTTTCCCTGATAGATTGAAAATGGCAATTATCAAACCACTATTAAAAAAGGGGGACGCTGAGCACCTTGGTAACTACCGCCCGATCAGTATTCTGAATTCTTTCTCCAAGATCTTTGAGAAAATATTGGCGCAACGTTTGATCAAGTTTTTCGGAAAGTTCCATGCGTTCGACAAGTCACAACATGGTTTCCTTTCTGGTAGAAGCACTGAAACTGCAATTTTTCAATTCATTACCTCCATCATAAATTCAATAGAAGCTGGTGAAGTACCTCTTTGTTTGTTTCTCGACTTATCTAAAGCCTTTGATAATGTTGATCATTCCATACTTATACACAAACTCGAAAGATATGGCATCAGAGACAAACAACTTCATCTCATCCTAAACTATTTGCAGAATAGAACGCAACAGGTTGCTATATGTATGGATGGTAGGGAATACAACTCCACTGTGAAGAAGATAGCGAGAGGCGTACCTCAGGGAAGTATTCTTGGACCGCTTCTTTTCGTCCTTTACATAAATGACTTGCCAGAGGTCCTCAGGGAGCACTCTTGGGAATCAGTATTGTATGCTGACGACACAAACATAATGATTAGATCACATAAAATCAGTAACCTCATTTATGGAGCACAGAACGCTTTAACTCAGACGAAGAAGTGGTGTGAACAGAATAGTTTGCAGCTGAACATGACTAAGACGGAGTGTGTAGCCTTCCGTACAGATAGAAATAATTTACTTTTCCCAAACAGCTTTGAGTGCAGAGGGCAGACTGTAATGTTGGAGAATACCACAAGATTTCTGGGTATACATCTTGATGAGAACCTCAAATGGAAAGAACACAGTCGCATTTTAATTAAGAAGTTGAACTCCTCTATTTACAGCTTGAGGGTTCTGAAATTTCAAATTGATGCCAACATCCTGAGAATAATATACTGCTCCCAAATCGAATCGCTTCTCACGTATGGAATAATTTTCTGGGGAGGCTCATCACTGATCGATAGAATATTCATTGCTCAAAAGCAAGCACTACGGGTACTGCTGGGGCTTGGTTTTCGAGAATCCTGCAGAGGGCACTTTAAGGAGGCAGGGCTAATGACATTGCCTGGAATGTATGTGTACAAGTGCATATGTTTCATTCTGGATCATCCCAAATTCTTTGAGGAGTTTGAAAATCAAAATAACACCCGACGACTCTACCCTTATCATTATCCGCTTCACTCCCTTACATTATCACAAAAGGGTGTGCATTTCATGTGTATCAAGCTATTGAACTCACTTCCTTCAGATATGCTGAAATCCAGAAAACTTGAACGTTTCAAGAGAATATTGAAAAGATTCATTATAAACAGCGAACCCTATAATTTGGCTGAATTTTATACATGGTGTAGAAATTATCAACCGGAGCTGTGAGACTCATGCTTTCTTCTTGACTTGTTGTACTTTGCTGTAGTATATATCAACTTGTTATATTTGTAGCATTTTTACAATTAATAAATTTCTATTCTATTCTATTCTATTCTATCCTGATAGACAAAACGACATAGTATGTCATTTCGTCCGATACATGTGAAGAAAATATATTTTCGGGAATGATATAAAATTTTAAAATTGATTTTCACGTCAAACTAATGAGCTCATATTCATGTTATTTTGTATAGTATATCCAAAGTCACTTGAACTAGTTCATAAAAACTCTGGGCCATAGAGGTCCCTCTGAAGTGGATATCGCGATCCACTAAATACCAGGGTTTATTTGAAAATATTGTTAGGCAATAAAATCACTGGCCCCAAAGAAATTTCTGTAAACTTGAACAACCCTTGTCTACACGAAATATTCTGGCTTCCTCCAAGTGACTTTGGATAGACTATACATAGTTTGCATGCACTATACATGATAGGACGTGAAATTTCTGGTATGTAACTTGTAAAAAATAAGTAAATTACATATCGATTCCTAATGATTACAATAAACCTACCAGGAACTTCTAAAGGATCATTATCCTTTCGTTATGAAATTCTTTCACCACTTCCTCGAGGACAAGGCCTAATTTTGACAAAATCAAGGCTAAATCTGCTGCGAACAATCCACCCAAGAAAAAGAAACAAGAAGTTACTTAAATATTATTCAATGATAAAAAAAACTCGGTGGTAAAGAAAACAAGACCGTTGAAAAATAAAAAAGTCGATGACCACGAAGAATCCGACACTAAACCGTTTAAAATAAAAAAAAAGAAGATGAAGATGACTGCCCCTGCACTAATTGCAGTGACTTTTTTTCATTCCAAACCTGGTGAACAGTGGCTATCTTGCATTCAGTGTTTTCACTGGGCTCATACATCGTTTGCTACTGCCTCGAAAAAAACCAAACCGTTTATTTGCGAACTTTGTATTTAAATATTATGTATGTCATTATATCCATTAGTAGTGTGTCATTTTGTCCTTAGTATACGGACAAAACGGATTTCGGTAAGAGTCAAAATAACTTTTTATATCTTTTATTTTTGTAGTTCAATTCAATTTTCAGCTTAAGATACTTGAAAACAATTAGCCAAAGTGAATATTTAATACCAAAATGGGAGTATTAATGCAATAACTAAAAATATATAATTGGAAAACTAAACACTATGTCATTTTGTCTGCATTTCCCCTATTCGAAAAAATAAATTGGAACGTTATCCTGTATTCTAATTTAAAAATTCAGAAGATCGATAAATGGAAATATATCCGGAAAGCGATAAATGACAATTGGCTGAAAGTGGTGTTTCAGAAAAATTGGTAGTTTCATGATAATGAAAAAATCAGCAGTGAAATATTTCAGATACGATTGAAAAACTTTTCAATTTTCAAAGTGATATAAAACAAAAACTAGATTTGTTTTGTGGAAAAAATAAGAGAGGTTATTCAAAGTTTAGAATATTCATATGTTAGTTACCATATGAATTCAAAAATTGAAAAAATCTATCAAGCGATTTCCGCACAGAATCAAAATGAATCTGTACTATAATCTACCTAATGAGAAAGTTAGAGTGCACCCTCTTAACCTCAAATGGTTCAAGAAAAAACCCATACTAACTAATGATTTCTGAACAATTATTTTTGTTAGTGAAGTAAATCAATATACGCACAGACCAGAGGCACAGTTTGCCAGACGAGTTTTCAACAAAGAAACCAGCTGACCCATTTTGCTTGATCCAGCACATCGAAACTCAGCTCGCCCTACCATCGGAACACCTCTTCTGCCTCCACTTTAACGGCCAGGAAAAGAGGACAAGAACCGAGACAAGCAAACAAGCAATCGATCAGTGAAACGACAGAACTCGATGGCAGCAACTTCCCCTCATCCTTGGACTTTTATGGGTTCAAACTAACGCCTCAATCGATATCACGAAAGAAGATGACATAGAGTGAAGCTTCGTACAATCTTGTGTCCCATTTTAACGTACGGAAAGACACGCTAGCCTTCCAGAGGGAATAATCTACTTGACCCTTCCTTGGAGGCTACTGTTCGATATTTCATAGATTATATCTCAAGATTTGTAGAAATGATTTTCATCGGGACACATGAAATTTGTAAGGTTATACCTAGGCTATGTGAGCATTGTCTATGAAAATTGATTAAATATTTATATGGCAAATTAGATAGGTACGTGTTATAGGTAACAAAAGTGCAAAAAGTTCTTTATGGCAAAATATATTTATGTTTTTATATTATATTTTTAACACTAATGTCTATCCCCTTTTTTGAGAGGTTATTCGCAGAAAAGATCTTTTGTCACGAGAATATTCATAAGACAAGGATCTACTCGCTGATGACGACTCTGTTGTCAAATTTGATTCTGTCGTTAACTGTCGAATTGAAAGACCCAGATAATTATTCCTGGGTATATTTAGATCTCGAATTCTGCGGTTAAGTAATAGTATATTATTCAACGAGCGGTAATGTAGGTCATAACTCACGTAGATGAAGTTTGCAGCACGAGCCGCAGGCGAGTGCTGTAATTCATCAAATGAGTTATGACCATTGCCGCAAGTTGAATACTATACTTTATCTACGACTTTATCAATAAATACTAAGAAAAAATACAGACTTAGAATATAGACAGACGGAACGGGAAATAAACATATGTGCTCGATCCCGAGTGCAAGAGAGATGGAAACTTAGTGTCACCAATCACAATCGAACTAGCTTCGGCTGGCTCGAATCCAGTACAGAGTACAGACATAGAACTATATTGAAAATCCTCAATAGTTGCCTATAAAATGCATTAAAATATACCAAAAAACTTTCCCTGTAAACGATGACTTAATGATCTTACTGCTACTCCAATCTTGAAATTTTTTTCAAACTCCTTCATATTTTTTTCGGGCAAGTAATTCTGTATGGTAACATTAGCTGTTTGTCTTTTGGAATTGTATACTTATATAATATTTCATCTTCACTATCTGAATTAATCGTTTTCAGCAAAACATTCACAATAATTAGATATCAACTCAATTTGAAAACGTCAAAATTATTAAAATGACATTCCCTCGGACATTCCTCCCCTCAATAACAATGATGTTATTGTTCATTTTCAGCCAATCGAATAGAAGCAGAGAAGTATAGAAGCATAGATCCATATTTTCCGATTTATTATAGTGAGTTACAGCAGTGAGTTATTATAACTCACGCTGTTTGTTAATAGATATTATTAATTACTCAAAAGCAGTTGAATAATGAATATATAATTCAATAGAAGTAGATAAATAAGATTATTTAAGTAGCGATTTTACTATTAATTGATAGACAGAAGGAACGAGATTAATGCGAGTAAGTTTGAACTTGAAATTCGAACTAATAAACACGGCTTTTTACAAAATCTGGGGAACGAATTCAGGATTCAAACTTACTGGTATTATTATCGTCTCTTCTGTCTATCAATTAATACTGAAAACGTTCCTCAAATACTCTTATTTATGAAAATAAGCCAATTCCTTCAACACCATTACTAATTTGAATGACAATTTATTTGTTTGGATTCCGAATACTGACAGGAGAACTATAATGGTTGTGTGTGACGTCACACTAATAGAGCGTATTGATGTCAAAACTACAGATTCGATCATAGAAAGAATTGCATTTGATATAGAATGACATTTTCAAGCTTCTTGATCATTAGATTGGGTTGAGATGCAAAATGTCAACAATAGTATAAACAATTAATGGATAATATCGAAAAAAAAATAAAATGTATTCCTATATATAGTTCTCTGAGGTTGCAATTGTCGTATGAATGAAAAAGCTGCCAATAGCTCCTGACTTCACTTCAGAGATTTCCTCATTTTATATCTCTGAACCAAACTTGAAATAATTGATTTGTGTTGTGCATCTTCATTTATTATTAAATGGACGATGAACTTTTACTATTTATGGTTGGTTTATGCACCATTCCTAAGGACTAAGACTAAAACTAAGAACCAAGAATTGAGGGCGATTTTGCATTTTACCTAAGGACTAATAACTAACACTATGCCTTGAAAGTTGGACAATTTTTAACTAAGATCTAAGCTCTTAGCTAAAATAATGGAGTTCGCATGCGCCGCATAGAATTTCAACATTAACGAGTACTTGTTTCTATCGTTTCATGTTCCGTTATTCGTGGTTATAAATGAAAAGTATTTGATGTATTGGAATATATTTATGTGGACGACGATTATTGTCAACAAGATGGTGCTACATACTACACAAGTAACGAAACAATTGCAATTTCGCAAGAAAAGTTTCCTGGACGTATTATTTCTTGAAAATAATTGGCCACCGATATGTTGTGAATTAACAACTTTAGACTTTTTTCTTTGGAGCCAAGTCCTTCAGGATGGAACTCGTGAAGTTATTGAGAACATACAGCCGACAATGTGCAAATTGGTCATGGAAAATTTCATGAAAGGAATATGGTGCTGCAACTTTAACTGTGGCAGCCGTTTTGCTGATATAGTTTTCCGTTGTTGATGGCATACAATGAAATAAACATCCATTGACTTTCCCAAAATATACTTGTTATTTCAATATCAAAATGAAACCTCTTATTGGAGAAGCCCTACCAATCGTGTCAATAAACGTTTGTCTATTTTTGGACATATCAATATTTTAAATATCGTTTCCTTATTTTCTGGCTTGGAAAATTATGTATCGAGTCAGTGGCGGATTTACCAGTAGGCTGAAGCCTCAAGGCGTTCCATCTCAGACGAGCCACCCGTATATTTCTTTCCTCATAGTCATAGGAAAAATTTCCCGAAATATTTCAAATGATTTTGTTTCGGGGGACATCTTTTGACGTATATTTGATGCTTGAACGAGCAACCCCCTAAGAGGGGGTGCTTCAACCCCTCAAAATTGAATAGAGGAGAGTGATATTCATTTGAAAGGTCTTGAAGAATCTTTATAACGGTCTTGAAGAATGTAATTGTGATGAACCGTTTTCGCCAAAAATAATTTTTTCAGCTCAAATGAGCACCCTCATTTATTTTGGTTATTTTTGGTGTCATTAGGATTTATAATAATTATTATTTTTCTCAAACGATTCGAAGAGTTCAATATTAATAAACATAATAATAATGAAACACAATTAAAAGCTGTTATGAAACCGAGAAGTCTTTCAAACCAGGTAAATCTGTAGAAGACGCGACTAAATTTCTCGTTAATCCCAATATCACACGTGGTTTCTTGGAGATAACTTCTAGCGCCCACTTCTCTAATATCTCTGACCTCTAAAGTACCTCCTCTCGAATAAACGGACGCTCGGTACAGTAGCTAATGGGAGAAGATAGAACACCATAATTAGATCTGACTAATTGGGACGGAATTACTCATCCTTGGGGGATCCATGTTGCGAAATTAAGTGTCGGAAAAAATGTATTTACTGCGCAAAGAATTCGAAGACCAGCATGCCATGTTCCATTCATATTAGGCTTCCATTACACGCGAACTTATTCTCCTGATTGTTGATTAGAAGCATACATTTGATTATTCGTGAATTTTACAACAATTGTCAATCTACGGTACACAAATTAGTTGTGGAATAAGTACAGAAATTCGATCTTAAAAAAAAATCTGTGAAATTCAAAAACTTGGGTACTTTGGCTATATGCAACTCAGTGCTCTTGTGGAAAAAATCACTGAAATGAATATTTGCCACTATATACTAAACAAATTTTTATGTGATTCAATACTTGTATTCTTTTGCTATTCGATCGTTTCATCCTAGAGTATATGATTGACATAGGTACTTTAAACAGATCCATAATTGTTTTAACGTGAAAACAATTTGAGTGAGTTGAAAGAAGCAGATATTCAATTTTGGATATTCATATTGAATAATTCTAGTTCATTTTCAATGCCAAAATCAAGACGAATCAAGTACCAGAGTTCAGTTCAGTTGTAGGTTCACATTAAAAATCAATTTGATCACAAGTAGAGTCTAACTTATGCATTATTCAATGAAATCAAAGTAATAACATTCTTTCAATTCATTTTCATATTCATTTCAGAAATATTGAAGTACTAATGATGCAAATCATAATTTTTAAATGAGATAGTTGAAACAAATCAAACGCTTCATTTTATAAGGAATTACATCCAATGGGAATAAACTGTACATTTTACACAGTAATTCATTTTATATTCACACAATTTTTTGGGAAATAGTTCTCAAATTTCTTGAAATCATGTACGGAACTTCATATACTTCAATATTCTGTTAGGTTTCTTCAAATTTTTTATGATTTTCATTTCATAACGTAACTTTAATCTTCATGATCATTGACAAACATACCAGTGTAAATATCTTAGGTTAGAACATAGATTATTCTAACTTTTACGGTACCTATACATATAGATTTAGGAATTTTTTGTCATTATAGTATTCTGTGTTTTCAAATTTGGCAACGCAATTCGTACGTTCACAGAGGAATATTATCAATGAATGTTAAAAAGTGAGTTTATGATGGATTTTTTAATATAGTAGCTCATTTCCAAGGTTGAAATGTTATAACTTATGCTTGGGAAAACTTCAGTGTGCCGATCTTCAGGGTTGGAATAGCTCTTCAAGAAAATTTAAAATGGCTATATTTTTTCATTAAGGAAAAAAGAGTTCCTTTTGACCTCAATAATCTACTGTTAAAATATATGTACAAATCAAATTCTCACCCTTTAGATCCAGCTTCTGCAATAGCATCAATAGTTATAAGTATTAATTCTTCACGGCGATGAACACCGCTGATACTCAAAATAAGGGCAACCTATTGAAATTTAGTACTAATCTTACAAAATTATGATTTTATCTACTCCTATTGAATTATTCATTCATTATTCAACTGATTTCGAGCAATTAATAATATCTATTAACAAACAGCGTGAGTTATAATAACTCACTACTATAACTTACTATAATAAATCGGAAAATATGGATCTGTGTTCTCTGCTTCTATTCGATTGGCCGAAAGGGAACATTCCATTATTGTTATTGAGGGGAGCAATGTCCGAGGGCATGTTAATTTAATAATTTTGACGTTTTCAAATTACGTTGAAATCTAATTATTGTGATTTTTTTGCTGAGAACGATTTATTCAGATAATGAAGATGAAATATTATATAGTTATTCCATTTCCAAAAGACAAACAGCTAAAGTTACCAAACAGAATTACTTGCCCGAAAAAAATATAAAGGAGTTTGAAAAAATTTTCAAGATTGGTGTAGTAGTAAGGAAATTTAGTTATCGTTTACAGGGAATGTTTTTTGGTATATTTTAATGCATTTTTATAGGCAACCATTAAAGTTTTTCAATAAAGTTCTAGGTTTGTCTGTACTTGTTACTAGTCGAAGCTAATTCGATTGTGATTGGTGACACTAAGTTTCCATCTCTCTTGTACTCGGGATCGAGCACATATGTTTATTTCCCGTTCCTTCTGTCTATATTATAAGTCTGTATTTTGTTCTCAGTATTTATTGATATAGTCGTAGATAAAGTATAGTATTCAACTTGCGCTAATGCATGGTCATAACTCACTTGATGAATTACAAAACTCGCCTGCGGCTCGTGCTGCAAACTTCATCTGCGTGAGTTATGACCTACATTACCGCTCGTTGAATAATATACTATTATCTGTACCTTATAAAGTAAATTTGTTTCGTTGTCAGCATCTTGAATTAATTCATTAATATCATTCCTTGATATAACTTTAGATTTCGTTCCTCGGTATACGACGCTTTTGTTCCTAATGAGCAAGACCAATTTCGAAAATTTCCTTTTATCAATATTTTCCACAACATTCAATGTATTTTCAAAATTGAGTAGGAGATTCTATAATTTATAATTTTTTCTGAAAATAGCATATAAGCACATTTTAAGAAACCTTTTTTACGTGTTTCTTGTCGAACCATTAACGAAATTGGTGATATGTTTTCTCATGTACTAACTGGGATTCAACCGCTAACATATTAGATGAAAATAACTTTGAATCGAAGTAACTACTAGCAAATACAGTCAAACACGCAGCGTATCAACAAATCCTTTCCTTAGTAACCACACCGAATGACCAAAAGACCACTGGATGCTGTGAAATTGTGTTAGAGAATTGATAACATTAAGGATAACTTGTATGGAAAACAGAGTTTTTAGTTATTCTGGACATGAAGACAACAGTCGGTTAAGCGATAACTTATCGAGACAAAAACCCACGTCAAGATGTATCGGAAGTGCCCACCCTGTACATATATATTTTTAATATACATATTTCAGACGATGTTAATCCACATTCACAGTTGAAAAAAGAATGTTTTTTGTATCTCGTAGGTATATAAAATTTGTGTTTTCATGGCATATTCGAGAGACAATTGAAAAAACACTCATTTTCCGCATTTAATACAAAACCGATGAAGAAGTTCCAATCAAATAATAGCTCCAGGAGACACCAGATCCCCAACTTCCAACTGAAACTCCAGTCGGTCTCCCGCCAAAACCCCAGCGACGCTCATCCCAAGTGCCGCAACTCCCGACGCAGCGTCCAAACCCCAGGTGACCAAGATCAACTCCACACAAGAACTCCCGCAAGTTCAAGACACGCGAAAGGGGAGGCTATCGGCCCTCTCGCCATCCACTTCTTCCCCCAATCGATTTTTCTTCTCCGCGCTAAGAGAGAACGTGTAGCTGACCGAAGGGTGCGGCTGCAGCAGCGACGGAGGGTCCTTCACTCTTCCTTCCCTCCTCGGCGGGCGACGCAGTCGAAGATGGAACAAGCGGGCCCGTAGCGTGGCCGCGACGCTTCTGCAGTATTCCTGGGAACACCACGGAACCAACATCTCCCGGGTCTGTGCGTTGTTGTGTTGTTGAGTGCGACGAGAGTGCTATGCCATCGGGGACCCACGGGGACATGCCGAAGTCGTAAACGAATAAGCTTGCCAGCACCCACGGGCCCGCTTCCTAAAAGAGGTATGACTCCTGTCGCCGCTTGGCCCATTTGTGTATTATGCCAGCATGTCGACGCTGCTCTTCGTCTCTTAATTTTCCGCTGCTGCGGAGAAAGATAAATTTGTTTAGGTCTCGTAGTGCGTTGACTTTGAATCTCCGAGACGTACGTACTGGGCATGTCTATCGACGCGACGTTCCCGGTAATTGGATAGCGATGTTCTGGTCGGTCTTGGGGGGTTATGCAGGGATTCACATTTGAATACATTTCCCGGGAAATTCTTCTTCGTAGGGAAAAACTTCTAATTTCGATTCGAAAAAAATTTTATGTTAAAGGATTTCTGATAATTTATTCGATTGATTCTAGTTAGAAAATCTTCTACATTGATGGTTAATCAATGCAAGTTCAGAAATGAAATGTAAATATAACACACTTCTTTTTTTCACTTCATAATGTCATAATGAAAATAGAGGGATATCAAAATAATGAAAAAAGTAATATACCTATGTAGTTATTGTTTATATTATAGTTTGATCACTTTTATAACATCTTTGAAGTAGGTACATACTATTACTTAGGTATGTATCATTGAATTATTATTAGTGTAGAAAGTGTAGAGTTGCAGTGTATGGGAAATAATATTACACGCATTTTTGGAATGATTAATTATTACGCTAAACAAAAATTGTTCTTTGCTTCGTGTTAATATAAAAATTTACTCATAAAAAAAAAGTGTTTCGTATTTCAATGCCATAACATTCAAATCCCAGATAATTTATTATTATTATTATTATTATTCGGTCGGCAACTTGTTGAGGTTGTCTCAAAGATAATCATAAAGTTCGATACAAATTTTCATGTGATAAAATGACAAGAGATCACATTTCTTGAATGTCATAATTCTCAATATATTGGAATACGGATAAAGTATACAGTACACTTAATCAAATGCATTTAAGAGACTCGAGAGCTATTGGTTTTGGAAATTCAAAATGCTACGAACGATTGAAGCAGCTGACTCTATCAGGTGTATGTTCCATTTCTCAATAAGGAACATTGAAGTTGATGGTTAGCATTCAGACGATTTATTATATTGTTCCTTTACCTATTTTTTTTCGGAACTCACCTTGCATACTTCGTGCATCTTCCTTATGAGGCGAAATATGGTTTCATTTACTTTTTTTTCCTGCAATTGTGTCATTACTCCGTTGACGGAATTTGTCCACTAAAGATCGAACCACCTCGTTAGTACAGAGTTTAAAGAATGCAATTATCAAAATCAAAATTTACAAGAATGAATGTAATGTAAATTTTCAGTTGAGCTTTATAATTTCCATGTCAATAGAAACAATTATCGCTTAGAAACAAAATTATTTCGTTGAAAGGCATCTACTAACAATATTATTCATTACGGAGGCTAATATCAATAAATAAGTATGGTATATCCAAAGTTACTTCAACTAGTCCATAAAAACGCTTGGACAGATGTCCCTTTGAAGTGGATACCTCGAACCGCTAAATACCGGGGTTTATTTGAAAGTATTGTTAGGCAATAAATTCACTGGTCCCAAAAGAATTTCTGAAAACTTGGCCAACCCTTGTATTATCGAAATATTCTGGCTTCCTCCAAGTGACTTTGGATATACTATCACAATGATTATAGCTCAAAATGAATTTAGGAAATCACTAGTATCTGTCCAAAAAAAAAAATGAATGAAATAAATAGGGAGCGAAAAAATTTGCTAATGAAATTTGCTTGGGATAATGTATGTATATTTATCCTCTTTGGACCGATAATAGAATAATTCCTACCTATTCGTCAATATTCCTAGAAGTGTTCAGTCCCAGAAGAAAATGACGAGGAAAATGAAGAAAGCACTGACGTGAAGTCAGGAGCTTACGGTTGTCATGCTGAACTAATTTTGACAGATGTGAAGTGCACTCGGAAGTACAATAGTTGATAGTTTTCATTGCTAGCTACATTTTTCCCTCCGGCAGACGGAAAAGTAATTCATCGTTGACATAACAACACTTTTCCCTGAGGCGGAGGAGAATTAGAAATTTTCGATCACTTAAAATATGACGTAGTTAGGTATTATACTTTTGAAGAAAACATCTCTAGTAATTTCCGTAAATTTTCCCAAATTGTTCTGAGAACAGTATCTGGATTGTAATTCGTGACTAATTCGAATATTCCCTACTGCAGAATCAAAATATTAGGACTCCAGAATTATGAAATGTGAGTCCGATTTCTTATAAAGTGGCACATATATTATTTTCTAACATCGTCTTTTCGAATTTTTTGCTTTACGACCGCCATCCAACTGTTGCACTGTTGTAATCATACCTCTGATGTTTGCTATCCTTAATTTTCATTTTGAATATTAACATTTCTTTTTTATAATCAACATTTCATTAATCATCTCTGATCTTTTCTTATCATCGAGCAATATTAAATATCCATTAATGAGTTTTAATTTAAGAATAACGTTATCAAATCAGAAAACTTTGGGAAACCAAAATATGTTTAGTCATCATTTTAGTGATTTCATTTCAGTGGAATTCCTATACCTACCTTAATTTGAGATTATACTCTGGCATCGTTGGTTTTCAACCATTTGCAATCGACACAAAATAAGTTAAGCTCAGAACCCTTGTGTAGTGTATTCGAAGAAACCAAATTATTTTGATTTGAATTGCTTATTTATTCTAGAATATTCAATTCAAAATAACTTTCATGATCATTTGAAGGTGTTTAAAATAGGAATAAGTAACTCGGAAGCATCCATATAATTTTGTGTTTTCATTTTATTGTCTCATAACTTTCAGAATGATTCCTTGTATTATCAACATGAGATTACATTGGAAATTTCGTTTGAGGTTGAAATATTACTCAGTCCCTTTCCTTATCCAAAACTTATCTGATGGTACTTCAAGACAATTGACACTTTGTAATTCATCGAACGAAATTTCATTCGAATTGTTCTGCCACAATCTATCTGACTTGCAGATACTAGCAAGAGATATTTAAATCCCAAAGATTATTCATTTTTTACACTTGTTTACTCAGTGAACGTTTACACTTACTCTCACCAAATCTTGATGTATTTTCTAAGGCAGGTGTTTTAAACATCTCAACTCTCAAGTATTTTTATCTCATTTCATTTCTGATCAACTGGGATTTCTAGATGTAGGTATTATACTCTTTCAATATATTGTTCTTCTCTTGTAGTTCAATCTTGTTCATTAAAAAATAAATTCACGTAATAGTGATTATGGAAATTCTCTCTTCTTTTCGGTTTTTTCTTAATATTTTTAAAACTATAAGGACTAACGCAATAATTTTAGGAAGGAGTAATTGATAATGAAAATCTCGATAATATCTTAGACATAAAATGAAAAAAAATTTTTTTTTTTTTAATTTTTTTTTTCATTTCTTGTATAACCGGAAGTGCCGGAGCTTCGAGAATATTTTAGCTGAAAAGGGGATCATGAACAATGTCATATTCCGAATTTTCAGATTTCAAATAGGCCCCATTCTCCGGAAACATCTAATCAGCATTCAGCAGTCGAACTTGAAACACCCTGTATATAGGAAAACTTCCCGTTGGAGGAAACAACACCTTCACGCAACAAGGTTGCAGTAGATCTTTTACAATATTTCATATCATTTCTTGCCCGAGGCTGAATTGATGGGAGTCGAACAGTTGCGAATCGTGGTATGTTTTCTATGATTCTATTTGAATCGATGCCAATTTTAATTCCGTCCCTATCCGTTCATTAGATAAGAACATCACATCATATCGACCGTTTGTTTTGCTGAATTACGGAACAGCTGTTACGCACGCGGCCGTGGAATGACAGGACAAGAGATGCTGCTTCTTCGCGCGCCAACAATGCGATCCTTCAGGGCCGTCGCTAGCCAAACTGCCGCCCTAGGCAGAGACCCATTTCGCCTCCCTAACAGAAGCTTACTCTGCAGAATGCTAAAAATTAACATTGGATAATCGGGCTCCAGCGCCTGCTTAAGCGTTTCTACCGCCCCGGCAAAAATTCAAATCGGAACCCTTTCAGGTTTGGGATTTTGTAATAACCAAAAGAACGGGGTGGTGGGGTTTTTGGTGAATTGGTTTTCGAATATTCAGTGTAGAAGTGTAAAAAACACGACCCTTTTACATAAAAAGTATTTTAGGAAGGAAAAATATGTATTTTAAGTGTAAATATTTTTTATGGATTCAAATTTTAATCCAATAGATGATTTAGAATGATTGTAATGCAATAAACAATAAACGTGCTCAACTGAATTCTAATGAATAAATGATAAAATATATGAATTGAATTCAGATTTCAGATCCTTCTGCTGAGTTTCGACTACATATAACGCTCGAACATTTCGTTTTTTCTTTGAAATGATTGAATTGAACACCGGATGATGAATAATTATTTTGAATTCGAATAGATGTTACAGATATTCACGATGCAAAGATGTTTGAGATTGATATATTTGATAAAAAAATCATTAGTGAAATTCGTTCAAATAAAAAAAAAATTAAATCTTTCTTCCAGTAATCCAGATTTCCCAGAAGAAGTAGATAAAGCCGCTGTACATTATTTGCCGCCCCTCTAGAGTGGGCCCTGCAGTTCCTAGCTCAGTTTCTATTTTAGAAAAGCGTGAAAATGTGTTTTTTTTTTGTTTAAAATTATCGAGTAAAATAATCCGATGATGCGGATGAATCATTATTTAATTCGAATGCGCCCACGCTCAACACTAGATAATTTGATATAAAAAATGAAGAAAAATATAAAATAATGGAATGTAATATGAAATAATAAAACTTCTTATATTTCTTGAGAAGGATCAGTTGGAAGTGATGAAATGGAATTGTTTTTCTTATATTTTGCATTCCATTATGAGGAATCAACGTTCTGATTAGAGAATTGAAAAGAAAATAATCCAGAACCCCAAGTGGCAATAAAATTCGGCAACGTTAAGCGAACGCCGATAAGCCTGATAAGTGCATGTGTTTTTTAGCGTCAATAACTCGTAAACAGCACTATGAGGGGATCACGCCACATCTGGATATTTATGAGTATAATTCATAATGCGGTACCTCTGATGGTTTTTGATGTTAATTGTATTTGTCCGTATTCCTTCCTGTTGTTGCTGACTGAATTAAGTCTCATTTCGTACTTCAAAATTCTAAACATGCAATTTTTGTTGATCAAGCATGAAATGCCGCCCTTGAATTTTGCCGCCCTAGGCGACCGCCTTCCCTGCCTACCACCTAGCGACGGCCCTGCGATCCTTGATAGGATTTGGGAATCGCAACTCTTTTGTCCTTCTCAAGTCCAAGATATTTTGAATCTCCGATCGTGCATCTGTCGCTGTTTGTCTGAAGAAATATCGGGTCGTTTCTAATTTTGTCTGTAAAAAGCTCATACGAAATGCTATCTACAGTTATCCCAATTCGAAGATGGCAAAAATGCATATTTGAGATGTTTGATTGGCAGTTGTCGTGAGTGAAATTATTTGCGACAACGTCAAATTTGTAAGTTTGTAAAGTTATAAATGACGTATCTCCTTCAATGAGGAATTTTCTTTCAGTATACAGGGTGATTCGTAACTAAGTTACTAAATTCAGAGTTAGGTCATTTAAAGAGATAAAGGTCCTACACTTCAAGCATATGTCCAGAATAGATAGATAGAAGATAACAAACTTTCGAAAACTATCCTATAATGCTCAGAAACGAATATTATTCACTATCTTTCTGCTTTAAAATTCGTATTAAAACGCGTGAAAGTGTCATGGCGTCGCTAGTGACGTCAACTCGTAGTAGCGAACCAAGCAACCAAACGAAAAGTAAACGCACGACGTTGTCGATGTTATGATATGACGTTGTGAAGTGGAGTTGCACAAGTGACAGTGACAGAGCGTTCATTTAATAATGTCGTTATTTATTTTATATTATGTAAGTTTTGCATGTTTTTAAGACATATACCTCACTTTAAAAATGGTACATGATTGAAATATTCTTCACTCGAAATAATATTTTCCAATAATTCTTCGAAGTGAAAATAATCAAGAATCTAAAACAGTACCTTAGCTCTCAATGATACTAACCAGCCGGGAAATGTTATCTAGGACATACAGCTGCAAATATACGAATTGTTCATAGAACATTTCATGAAAAGGATATGGTGCTACAGGCGTAGCCGTGGTGACCTTCTTTTTTAATTTTTTTTTTAACGCTCATTGATTTTTACTTATTTTTTTAATATCAAAATGCAACCTCTTATTTTAAAACCCTTTTTATTATTATGGTGTCCTTAATTACATAACCTTCTTCACATGATGTCAAGTTTTACTGATGGATCTTAACCAATCCATAATCCCAATCGTTCAATGCACGTGCGTTTGAACAAAAGAATGATGATCACGTCTGAACTCATGCCGCGAAGAACTTCCACGTGCGCTAAGTCATATCAATCAAGATCTGCGCTGGGGCCACGTTTCAGGCAATTTGCGAAAACCTGTAGCATGTGAATTACGTGAAAGCTTCCAACCCCCAAAAAAATGGAATTCTTGATAGGATTAATCACTTGTTCTTATTGAAATCTTAAGCTATGTCAATATCAAAAGTAATTTCACGTGATTTTATTCGAGGCTTTTTACAAATGCTTCATCCCGCAACCACTGGTGGAATCATAAGCATCTGCAAATGGTTCTTGTCTTAGAGAGAAGGATAAGTTCTCAGTACAAATGCTGAAATAGCCGGCGTGAAGCAGAAATTTTCTTAGGTTCACAAATTTTGATATAAAAAAGGTATATTTTAATATAAATCAATGGATGTTTACTTCGTTGTAAAGAGGAAGATCTGAAATTATCGATGAAAAACGATATAAGCCAAATCGCCGCCTCGGCTAGGTTGCAGCACCATATCCTTTTCATGAAATTTTACCATACCAAATGTCCTTGATAACTTCGCTACTTCCTTCTTCAATGTCTCGAATCGATTGTGCAGTATTAGCCGAGGTATTAGCATATACCTTATCTTTCACGTAGCCTCTAAGAAAAAGTGTTAAATCACAAGTGACAAGATCTCTTAGAGAAATAATACCTTTCTTGCAAATTTTGCTATGTTCTTTTGATTGTATAGCAGCGCCGTCTTGTCAGAAATAAACGTCGTCCACATCAATATCTTCCAATTCCGGCCATAAAAATCATTAATCATAACTCGCTAACGCAATCCATACACCGTAACATTTTCACCAACCTCATTTTGGCATAAATAAGATCCAATCACACCAACAGCCCAAAAACCGCGTTGAGGTAGCAAATTCTGCTCATTATTACCATAGCCAAAGAAGCAATCAGCGGAGACACGACGTGAGTGATCGGCTGGCTAGATTTCATATGTTAACTGAATTTGAAAGCCGTAAAATCTAAGTCTTTAGGCAACCTGGGTTTTCGTCAACACTACAAGCTACAACAACAATATTCTCAGTTGTTCTTGAGCGACGCACACGGTTTGGATTATTCACATTACTAACTTGTCCCAGCAGCTCAAATTTTTTCCATTAGTTTCACTAATGCTGACACAAAAGGTGACTCACAACGACCCAATAGTGCATTTTCAGTGCGTTGTTGATGAGTGCATCGTTCCATTTCTATTAATAGTGTAGTTTTTTCTTGTCAAATATCAAAAGATGACAGCTTCAAACGTGACGTGAAATTTGAAATTCCCAAAAATTGTTAAAATTGTAAAATTCGGTCAAAATTGTTTTCCCAAAATACATCAGTAACAGTGTTTCCGTTTTCCAATTTTATGAAAACTTTGGAAACGAAAAACACTAAAAAAGTGTAGTATATTATTGTAGAATCAGCTTTATTCAAATTGATTCGACAAATCTGTAATAGGTTGCCTTGTTTATTTTGTTATTTGTCATATTAGTTGTTTTTTGTGAGGTAAACTGCTACATGTAATTTTCCATTCCTGAACCCTGAAGAAGTCTTAAGAACAAAGTTGAATAGTTATTTATAATACAAGTGCAGAAGGCATTGATATTCTTCCACGAGTTCAAAATTCAAAAACGAGCCACGAAGTGGCGAGTTTTTGAATGAACGAGTGGTAGAATGAGCCTTCTGTACGAGTATTATACATTATTTTCTCTAATACATTGCATTCTTATTGAAGTTCATGAAATATTTCCATAAATATCATTTAGTGATTTTTGCATTGAAAAATGTTGGTTGGCAGAACTGATTTCTTTAAGGCAAATTGATGAATTGACAGATAAAGCCGTGGCGGAAAGTTCGGAGTACCAACATAGAATAATGAAATATAACCATGAAAACTGTGCGTTTCTGATATATTCTCGCACGATTTTGTTCTACAAGATGTGGAAGAATGAATGGAATAACCACAGAATTAGAGAATAGTTATTTATAATACAAGTGCAGAAGGCATTGATATTCTTCCACGAGTTCAAAGTTCAAAAACGAGCCACGAAGTGGCGAGTTTTGGAATGAACGAGTGGTAGAATGAGCCTTCTGTACGAGTATTATACATTATTTTCTCTAATTCATTGCATTTTCATTAAAATTAATGAAATATTTCCATAAATATAATTTAGTGATTTTTGCATTGAAAAATGTTGGTTGGCAGAACTGATTTCTTTAAGGCAATTTGATGAATTGACAGATAAATCCGTAGCAGAAAGTTCGGAGTGCCAACATAGAATAATAAAATATAACCATGAAAACTGTGCGTTTCTGATATATTCTCGCACGATTTTGTTCTACAAGATGTGGAAGAATGAACGGAATAACCACAGAATTAGAGAAACCAATTTCCAGAGATCTTGTACACCGGACATGAAAGTATTCTTTCATATAATTTAAATCGTAAATGGAAGGATCTAAGATTCTAAGCGAACGTATTAATTTTTGTTTCGTGAGGAAAATTGTTTGAAAATTGCGAAAAACTACATTTTTCAAAATAACAGGCCAATGGTAATTGAAATCAGTAGGTATAAATAATAAGCTGGCAAAAACTTTTTAATTCATAATAATTCTTACGAATTAAGTGCAATTATACAAATAGCCTATTTCAAATCGAAATACAGCGAGTAGACTGAGAAGAGTGTCAGCGACCGTAAAATCTGATCCGAGATCTCAATAACCCTGTAATCTGAATATGAAAACTAGCCGAGCTCTGGAAACAAAAATAACAAGTGCAAATTTCGCATAAATGGAAAGACCCCGTCGATCATAATCGCATTCGTCCTCTCCTATGAGTTCAATTGTGCAATGACGAAGTTGCATACTCCTATCTGTTCTGTTGTTCCGAACTCAGTAGCATGGCGCGCACACACGAAGATTCTTTCACGCCTACGGTGTAACATTTTTAGCTATCGTCTAATCTCAGAGGTCGCCAAAAGGCGAACGCGAGCCTAAGACTCATTAACGCAGAACACCACGAGATATACGCTTCCCGAGATGAAATATGTATTTAGACCGGCTGTCGGGCCATTGGCGCAGATGGCGGGCTACCAAGAAGGCCTCGAAAACGTCAAGATTTGTCTCTTCTGAACTGAGGCGGAGATGACTTTGAAGGCCTTCCAAAGTGATCTGATTGCGCATAAACTATTTATCAATCGGGATCGGACAACTCGAATTAGGGGAGCGATCTTTAGATTTTTCTGATTATCTTTGAATTGATTACCTAATTATCAAAATGGTTAGAGACCTTTTTTGGTAATCGAATTGAAATACTCTGAAGCGTTTGAAGATGTTCTCCAAATAAATACTGAAACCATTCATTAGAAATCGTTTATTCAGAATACACAGTTTTAGATCTAAATATTTTTTTTTTCTTCTGAATAAGGAAATTATTCAAATATTCCTCTCGGATATTTAGGATTCATGGACTGAATTATCAAACCAAACTGAGTTTTTTTTTGCTGAGTTAAATTAACTGAGTATACAGGGTGATTCCGGAGAAGATTTTAGGAGAAGTTTACACTACTCAAAGCAGTTTCGAAACAATGTTTGGTTTATGGTTGGGGGCCTTTATAGAGACACTACAGGGTGATTTGTCCGATTCGACCGATACATTCGAATTCGAATACATTCGAATTCAGGGTGGAAATTATGATAAGTTCGGATTAAATTTGAAGGTTGAAAAAACTCCCTGTTCATTCCGTTTTCGAAAATTCGCTACCTGCTTCAGATTTTACCATAAGTTTACCTATGTTTATAGCATATTGCCAAAATTGCCATCAAAAAAGCTATCTAATGATGCAATAATACACTGGGTGTGCCATTTGAAATAAGGAAATAGTAGTCTGTTTCTGGTATAACCGGAAGTTGTAGAGATCTGAAATTATTTTAGGGAGAAAGATCATTGCCTCAAACCTTGATATGCAAATGTTCAGATCAAAATAATGATAAGTTTTCCATAAACGTCTAATAGGCCATACCGGTGGACCGCGTTTAATATTATGTCGTGTTCGACGTTTCGGCTCCGATTTTGGAGCCATCTTCAAGAACCGTTGACTTTACGCCGGGGTTTCAATCTGCCTTCTCCCCAGGTATCATCAACGACATTATTCTCGTAGGTGTGGACATCTTCCGTCCTTCTGTCACCTCGAAGGACGGATGATTTTGAATGTTTGAAATGCATCAATAGTATATTATTCAACGAGTGGTAATGTAGGTCATAACTCACGCAGATGAAGTTTGCTGCACGAGCCGCAGGCGAGTGATGTAATTCATCAAGTGATTTATAACCGCAAGTTGAATATTATACTTCATCTACGACTATAACAATAAATACTAAAATACAAGTAGAGAAAGAACTTTATTGACCAAACCCAAAAGTTACCTATAAACGTCAAAATTATCAAAGTGACATGTCTCCCATCAATAACAATAATGGATTGATTCCTTTCGGCCAACTGAAGAGAAACACAGAAGTATAGAAACACAGATCCATCTTTTCTTATTTATTATAGTGAGTTATAGCAATGAGATATTATAACTCATGTTGTTTGTTAATAGATAGTATTAATTACTCAAAAGCAGTCATTTTGCAGACTTCATTTTGTTACACCACTGTCTTGTATCAATAAATCGTCTTAATCAAAGCAACGGAGCTGGGAAATATTTTCTTCTAAGAGTATACTTACAATTGGCTACCAATGGTCATTGACGTAAAGACAAACCTAAATTACTTTGATTCCAATAATTGCATGATGAAAAAATGAGATATTCTTTCAGAAAGTTCACTCGTTCTTTTCTGAGAATGTCGCTTAATTCCAATCTTTCTGTTCCTCAAAAGGCTGTATCTTCGATATTTATCTCATTGAAATTGCCAATGTATTCAACTGGCTGACCTCTGTCGGATTCAATCACCAAAAGTCAACAATTAAAATCTTAATGTATTCGTCATGACAGAATCGATTTCAACAGGTTAGACTGAGAAGAAGACTTGACCTCGTGTCGCCTTGACAATTTATAGACTGTTTTACGCGTAGCCTAGTTTCAGATAGGTCAAAGCGATCCAAGAATTCTTAGTTCTGAGGTTCTTAGATTAAACATCATTTGGATCATTTCCACGATAACTCCAAGCTTGTTTACCGTCTTCCACAGAAATAGAACAGTTGGTAATTCATTTAGCAAATCTTCCGCCTAATTTCTGCACACAATTTGATGATGGTCATTTAGATTTATACGAGGCTATCTATAACGTCATAGAGAATTGAATAAAATTTTTGTTAGAAACTGGCCTTCTATTCTTCGATTGTGTTCATTGTTCTCTAGAGTAAGTGATGGACTCACACATAAGACAATCAAGTTTTTCATAAATTTTTACTATAGAAACTCCTACCGATGTCCGTATTCTAGAATTATAAACCTGGAATGGTCATTTCTATCTCAAACTATTATATTCGAATCAAATTAAATTATGACCCTCCGGCTATAAACACAATTAATCTCAAGTGGAATATCCTAGAAGCTTGAAATTTTAGGATGCTTTACGGATCTCGTTAAGTTCGTTGATGGGCCAAATTCGTCTAGGTGTTCCGTATACGGAACCATCTTCAGATGGCCGTTCAAAATGTTGTTTTCTTAATAATCTCAAAACCCCAGAGCCGATCGAGATGTAAGTACATTTGCATTTGGATGGGAACAATTTCAAACTTGATAAAAAGAAATTCACATAAAAACTTCAGGAATTATTGACATCGAAGTAGGCCTTGAACGTCTAGACGATGCTTTATTCTGGTTACAGAAATATCACTTGAAATTTCTGTGGTTCATCACAGAAATGTACGGTCAATATTATTTTCATCATGTTTGTATCCGAAAGATCCCAAAGGATTAGTGATGTATAGAAAAATCTTGTGTCAAATTAATAGTCAAGGTTATAAGTTGATATTTGGGTGATGAAAGTTAACTCCAAAAATGAACATTTTATGCTTTTTGCGATGTAAAAATCTCTGTGATTCATTGCTTTTTCGCAAAAAAAAATTCTGTGATAATGGCATTGAAAAATAATAATATTATTTTTGGAAAAATTCAAATTTTTTGCACCTTTTCTCATATATATCAATAAATGTATTGACTCGTAGAATATATTGTAAATATTAATCAATTTTATATAAAAAAGAGGAATCTAAATATTTTATGAGAAAGTTCATATAATATAGAGTATACTTTCGAACTGACTCGATAATCTTTTGCATCGATGATTGTAGATGCGGATTCACTGCCAATACTGATAAAAGCACATCTGAATTCGCCGAGAAAAACTCGGACAAATCACAAGCGATGCGATAAAAATCGAGCCAGTCTGAACTTATCTATTGTGCACCTTAAATGCGGTACGAATATTCGCATTCGTCGCGTTGGATTGTGGGAACCTTTATAGGCTTCCTCAAAAGACATATGCAGGACTATAGTGTCTCTTCCATAAAGACAATGTACAGGGTGGTTGTTTATATTTTACTCAACAGCTATCTTAGTTAATATTGGTCTTACAAAAACGTTTAAATTGGCAAATGTGAAGTATTTTTATGAGGATGAGAAAATACAAAAAAGTATAAAAAAATTAAAAATTCCATTTGAACTGGTATTTTTTAGACAATGGTAAACGTTTATATAAGTTAACAAATGTTTTTCACTAGGAATTCCTCCGTTAGGGTAAAGTCGCCTATACTCACAACGTTTTGATTAGTTTTTATGAAACTTGCTCAATATCAAATTTTTGTACAGAATACCTATATCATTTTTACTGTATCAGTCATTGGTATATGCGGATAAGCCACAAACCCTTAACCATTTGGAAGACAACATTCGCCGTGTTATTGCCGATATACGGCCACAAATGTTGGAAAAAGTCATCGAAAATTGGACGTCGAGATTGGACTACATCCGAGCCAGCCGTGGCGGTCATATACCAGAAATCATATTCAAAACGTAATGCCACAAGATTATCTTGCGGATAAATAAAATTCATGTCAATCGAATAATCCATCGTTGTTTTATTGCAATTTAAAGTTCTCTAGCTCTAAAGAAACACCCTTTACCTATATATAAATATGTAAAATTGCGTGTCTGTAAATAAAATAAATAAATAAACATTATCGTTGGAGGGCAATGAAGGCCCAAAATTCAAAGAGCACATGACGAAATGATTGAGCGATGTGTTCAAGGAACGAGCTTACAAAAATTGAATGCCACATGCGATAATGATCGATGGAGGTGACATTGAAGGCACTTCAACTATATAAAATAAACGCTTCAAAATGGTAGCACAAGTCAGCTGAAGGAACGGGTTCATATGAAAACAAAGACCACATACATTGTTGGAAATACGATCTCTCATTTCCTTCATTGCATAATTACCTCATGCTTCATGATTCATCTAAACATTGCTCTTAGTTGTCGTTCTTCTGAATGTGCAAAATATATCCGCAACAACAAACGACGTGATCGAAAAATCGTCATCAATGAATAAGGTTCTTTCTTCTGTAGGTATCAAGAAGGCAATAGTAAATGATAAAATCAAAACGCAGCGCATATTCCTTTTATATTTCGTTTCCTCACTACCTGAATTAATATTCACCATTTTCACAGCTTAGCAATGAAATCTAGAATATATTCAAATAATTATTTCAACCATTAATATGTTCATTAGTTATTTTTATTATTTTCAGTGATGAACCTTAGAGATAGTTCTTCAAAAATTCCAGAAAGCACTAAAGCAGACTTCACAACTACATTATTCACATTATAATTTCCAAATATTACCACTACTCCCGCAGACTGGGTACATCTTTTCAATTGTCTACTTCCATGATAAAAACTTAGCATTTTGAATATTTAATTATAAATAACGAACAAACAAGTTGCAATATTTCTTTTCCTCAAACTGGAGATTATTCTATAAAACGAAATCATAATTTTTTCTCATGAAGTCAGTCAGCATTATAGCTGACTGACTTCATGAGAAAAATTTATGATTGGATGAGTACCTACATTAGTAGGTACTCATCCAATCATATTTACTCTTGGCGGTGTTGCTTCACTTCAAGATCGAAAAAATTCATTAGAATAGCGGAATTTTTAAATGACTTCAATCTGATAGTTTGACGAGAACCGCCAATTTCAGTTCGAGAAATATTTTCGAAATTTTCAAAAGACAACATGTATCAGAATTGTAATGAAGCAATTAATCCGCTTGGATGCACTTCCAAATATGAAGACTTAAGTGATTTAACCAATCACTGTTTCAAAATATTCCAAATGAACTTATCTATTCATTATTTTGTGTTTTAATAGTTCGAAGCCTTTTTCGCTTCTAAATTGCACACAATGTTATTTTCTAGAAATTCGAAGATTTTGACCGGTTTCATGAAGGGTGCTTATGCTTGGTTTCATAATAATACCTCAATGTAGGTACGTTGAATTGTGAATTCCAACAATTGAATCCACAAACCGTGCCATATCACCGACCGCAGAAAAAGATTCCTCATATTCTCTGAGTATAAACGAGTTAAAAGTTTTTAATTCCTTCAAAACACGCTCATGGAAACAAAAGATGTTTTCTTCTGGCTAAACAATATCTCAAATTATTCGTATACACGACCAGGTACGTCATCCAGTGTATATACATATTTTTATTTATTACTTTATTATATAGGCTAAGCTAGCTCCCAAGGCCATGTAAATAATTGGAGGTATGTATAGCCAACTCTTCGCGAATGTATAATTAACATCTACATTGTTAGCGACATTCATCTCCTGAATATTTACACGGTAATTAGTTATGATATTGTTGAAAATATGACCTGTTCCGATTTTTTCGGTGACGTCTTCCGCTGAATACCTATATGGTCTGCATAATACGGATAGAATTTTAATGTTTTATCGGGACAACTACATCTCGAATAACTCTTGAATAATTGAATTTGGGAGCATAATCATGTTCAGACATTACCTTTATTTTTCACCGTAGAATCCAACGCATTCATAAAAGAATAGGGTTCTAATTTGAAAATCGAAAGTTATGATCAAATTTTTTTCACAATTTTTGGCCCAATATTTGAAACACCCTGTGATGATATTTCTCAAGTTCAAGATATGCACGATATTTCTATATTATTCTAGTTCGAGAAAGTGAATCGAGTATACGCATGGGATATTCACAGTAAAAATAATTCACGTAATAGTGACTATGGAAATTTTCTCTTTTTCTCGGTTTTTCTTAATATTTTGTAAACTGTAAGGACAAACGCAAAAAATTTAGTAAGGAGTAATTGAGAATGGAAATCTTGATAATATATAAAACATAAAATGAAAAAGAAAGTTTTTTTTGAAAAAATTTTTTTCATTTCTTGTATAACCGGAGCTTCGAAAATATTTTAGCTGAATAGGGCATCATAAACAATGTCATATTCCTCATTTTCAGATTTCAAATAGGCCCCGTTCTCCAGAAACATATAATAGGCAGTCGAACTTGAAACACCCTGTATATAGGGTGTTTCATTTTATACCGGAAAAACATATATAGTCATGTAGATGACACCGGGAGAATCATTTTTGCCTTATGACATAAACCTCGTTTTCGAAGCATAATCGAGATACAGGGTGTGCAACGTCAAATCTGACCAATATTCTATTGAGTGTGGTCTATTATGAATTACCTTTGAAGTTTTGAAATTTTTGATCAAATCATAGTATTTTTGAGTGCTCAATTCAGAAAAGATAATGAACCTTGAAAAAAAAAATTCAAAATGGCAGAAAACCTGCAACGTTTGAAAATTTTTCCTCGGTTGTCAGATTGAGTTTTATTTTCTGACTCAACTCATTTTTTTTTAATTTCTGAGTGAAATTTTTCTCAAAAATCAAACAAAAATTTTTTATCACATGTCTACAGCGAAAAAAAAATTTACCCAAAACTGATGAAATTTCTCACGATTATAACAGAATCGAAAAATATCCAACAGTTCCTTTGAATTTTTTAAATTGATAAACTGGAGTTTTGGCAGCAACCAACGCGATGTCACCATCAATAGGCAATTTATTATTGTAAGGTGTAACACTTACCCATAACATTTATTTAGTAGAGTGATAAGATTTGTTGAAGTTGTGGCTATTACAAGAATGTCCGGACACACAGACTTACAGACAGAAACGAAAACAAAATGGTCAAGATTGACTGTAAACGTATTTTGCATTATAGTACATATAAATAGAAATAAATCTCTCAATATATTTTTTGGTTGACTAATAATTGATGAATCAACACTGAACTTTATAATCCACCTCATCTTCTTTTTTTAAATTTATTGTCCTTTTATTTCTATCTTAACAAAAATCGATGCTCGAAAAATGAAGAAATATTTTCACCAATCATTTAAACAATCGAAAAACAAAGCATCCCTTACATTCAAAGATTTCTTACTTTTTGAATAGAATCTGTACTTCTACCACTGAATCATCCTAGTTAACTACAGAGACATGAGGTAGGTACATTCCCTAATAGTAACCGATCGAAAGAAGACCTAATGAAAGCAACGAAATGATGACTCACATGAATTCAGAAGGGTGCTTTCCCTCCCTGCGATTTATACCATTGATGTGGCAGGGTAAAGTGACCGAATATTCAACATGAAAATATTGCAACATAATAACATCCCGACCTTTATTCGGTTTAAAGTCTCCGTAATATTTTTTGACATTGAAAATGCAAATAATTATGATGCAAAGAACTCTATTAACACCTCGTAACTCCTCAGCCGTATCTTCCTCGCCACTTATTCTAATTGGTTAATTGTGTCATGAGATAAACCTGTTTTCAATTTAAAAAGTAAAACCGGCGGCGAAAACATCGATTCTCCGTTAAAATTTCACTTTCAGACGAAAACTGGAATGTGCCACAGTGGCCCACATCCTCAGGAACTCTCGTTTTCCATCGTTTCAATTCCACACAAACGGAAAGAACGACATCTGTAATTTATTCATCCAAAGGATGACGTTTCGAATTTATGTTTCCACGCACGGCCTGCTCCTACTTAACCTGATGACCTCTGAAACCAAGAATGTCATTTGATTGCATAACTCCGAATGAACGCGTCTTGACAAACGGGAAGGACGTTCTTCAGTAGGTTTGTTGACGATTTCGAAGTTGATGGTTACTTACGATTGAAGAATTCTAAAAACGATGTCTTTGAAAGGTAATGATCATATTAGATTATCCTTTAAGTATGAGATGGAGATAAATTGATGTAATATTATGTTTTTGATGAGGCATTTGACGTCTCTGTGACGTTTACCACAAACTTCATTTAGTTCCTTTAATTTTCGATTTTTCTCCTCCTGATGATGTGAAATTAAGAAATATCTTCCTTTCTCAAATTTCCATAAGTTTTAGGCCATGTTTATGAAAATGAGAAGACAACTACAATCAGTAACTTTGAATACAGCAACTTTTCGTTTAAACGTTTGTTACCTACATAACAAAATGGAAAAAATAAATACTTAAGTGTCAACTTTTCAGGAATCTCCTATTCAACAATCTGAGTCGATTTATTATTCGATCCCCAATGCAATACATATACCTAACAGATAATGGAAACCCGAACAAGTCGAACGTCAATGTAAATCGCAGATAAAATATTCTCGAATACAACCACAGGAAGTGGTTCAAGGAAATCGGGGGCAAATGTCAGACGAGAAAGAAGTGAATTATCACACAATCGGGATGAATGCCGCCGATGACCAGCGTTTTCGTGAAGTTCACGTGAAGACGGTGTCCATGTGCCAACAGGCTCGACGTCGTCCGTGGTTATAATTGGACATCAGCGGGCGCGCAAAGCTATACGCGTTAGATATCGATTCCGCCAGTCCTTAGTTACCTTAGCCTGGCACCTCGGCTCAACTACTCTTGGAATTGGTAGTCTACCACCGTAGGTGGTTGAAGCAGCACTTCTTCATCTGCTGCGCCGTGCCTTTGAACTGTCGCCAAGTTTATTTTTCGACTTGGAACATTGGATGATTTTATGCTTTCGTTGCAGGTTCTCGGCCTAGCATGTCCGTGCCTTCAATGGTACATCGATTGGGAGACACACTTGTAGTGCGCAGCGTCGTCAGCGGTAACGAACTCTACGCCGGAAATTCGGAAAAGGGTAAGTCGCCACTTCAGTTTAGTGAGAAAGAACTACCTGACCTTCCGGATTGCAAGGTGAAAAGGAACTACTCGTGCTCTTCCTGCGAATACTTCACACAGAACCCCAGACATTATCTCTATCATTTGCGCGATGTTCACAACGAGAAAGTGAGAATTTACGAGTGCCCGAACTGTCTTTACGCATCTAAGCACTTCCAGAAGCTACTGCGGCACTCCAGGATGGTCCACGGCAGCAGCAAGACGTCGGAAATCGAGACCAAGGTTAAGAAACCGCCTCAGCCTCCGGTAACCGCTGAGGAAGATGACACGAGTGAGGTCAGTGACAATGAAGAGTCCGAGCCTTCCAAGCCGATGATCTTCAAGTGTTCGGTATGCGCATTCGCAGCCAAAAGCCGGATGCTGCTGACTAAGCACGAGAAGGAAGAACATATCAAGACCAAATTTTTCAGGTGCACAAAATGCACCTACGTTACTCATATGAAGGCGCGCTTCACGAAGCACGTCAAGTACCACTCGATGCCAATGATCAAGTGCGACACTTGCGATTTTCGTACCCCGTACAAGTGGAACCTGGATCGGCACTGCAAAAATCACAACGGGAAGGGAGCCTTCCGTTGTTCGGCTTGCAACTTCACGGCGGACATTAAGCAAAGTCTGACCGTGCACGAGATGAACCACCACGTCCCCCCTGTTGGTCAAGCCGCTGGTTTCGGCATTGGCAGACGGAGGAACAAGGTCGGCGCCAGTGATACTGCTGCTGCAGAGGAAGCTGCACTCATGGGAAAGAATGTTATATCACAGGTGATCATTTTTTTTATGTCAAAAATCAGTTTTACTTTTTAATTTTGTTGAAATTTTTCGATAGAAAAATCTAGTTAGGACTATCGTTTATGACAATCCTCACATTTCTTTTTCAATATTAATTTCAGACAACTTGCAGTTTATTATTTGTTTTCTTCGTAGATGAATAATCATAACATAACCTGATCAAATCTTACCTAACTGTCAAGTGTCACATGTTTCAAGAAATAATGCAATTTTGCAAAATTCTCAAGAACTGGTTTCTGGTTTGCCATGTACGATAGTCAAGTAATAATTTCTAATCTAATCAAAATTCATGTTCTGAGTAATATCTGAATCTCTTTGAAAAAAATCTTTATGTCTGCCGTCTGCGTCAATACTTTTTCTTCAATGTCCAACATCCATCGTGTGTTTGTGTTATTCGACAGGATATTTTCGGAGAGCCCCATATAATCAAATTTCAGTACAATGAAGGGGTATATGGTGTATACATCAAATATTCATAAAATTCTAAATGTCTAATTCTTTCATTTTGACTCATTCAAAAACATTAATTGCAGTTATTAAATTTTGAATATAATTTCAGAAAGTAAAGTTTATCCAAAGTCACTTGGAGGAAGCCAAAATATTTCAATTATAAAAGGGTTGTCCTAGTTTCCAGAAATTTCTTTGGGGCCAGTGAATTTCTTGCCATACAATACCTTCAAATAAACCCCGGAAGTGGACATCTGACCAAGAATTTTTATGGACGAGTGACTTTGGATATACTATATACCTATATGAATATCCCAATCATTTTCTTGAGTTGCAGGAAAAAGCAATTTTCTCACTTTTTGATTCGTTTTAAAATCTAGCAAAGATTTTTTTTTTTTTTGGAAAATATTACTTAATACTTTCATTCATTCTCATTTTTCCTTTGATAGAATTAATAATGGATGCTATATGATTTGAAACATTTCAGTATGATATGATGAATTATCAACATCTAGAATTTTTGCCATATAAATCTCGTTGAAAACATATACTTTGTCAGTAATTTTAGAGGAATTTCTTTATAATTTTTCTATGAAAATTTTTTAGATAATTCAGATAAATATAGCGAATTGCAAAAAATTTATGACAGCCTCGAAGGCGAATTTCTTATCAGCATTTTCAAGATTGTAATCATCCAAAATGGCGAATGCGTCCGGTCGAATACCGAAGTAAAAATAAAAAATCAAAACAATTTTGAACTAGCTCCAGACCGCCTCAACTAGAAGAATTTCATTCAAGCATCCATCTAGTATCTAAAGTTTCGTATATACAAAAATTTTAAAAAAAATTTAGACACACAAGACAAACGGATAGCATATGAATTACATCTAAATTTTGACGCTTTTGCCATAATAATCGCTATAAATAAATTAAATTGAAGCGATCTTATTTGTCAAAAAAAAAGGAAGCATTTATCGGGCATGCTTGGTGCTAGCCACATCATCGGATATAATTCTCTAATCTAATTCCAATAGGTTTTTCCTTTCACGAAGTTTTACCTGAAAACTTTTCAAACGCGAGACGTTATCGAGTAAACAACAACAAGCGTATACGTTCTCCATTATGTAGAGTGCGATAATGCGATCTCTGGCTCGACTGTACGAATGTATGTAGAGTTAGATAAACGTGTCGGTCCCGTCAGTGTTCATTCAAACGCAGACACACGAAAGCGAACCTACCTGCGATCGCGTCACTAGCTCCTCCTCGTCGTATCTATTATTCCCGATTCCAAGATACATCGCGAATTTCGAGGACGGCAGACGCTCTAGCAATAGCGTATTTATAACATCGCTTTAACGTTAATAAGTGCCACGTACCTAAACCGTGTGTGTATGTGACCGTGTCTGTTTTGATATTGCAGGTGACTCAAATCGACGAGGACAAGCCCAAGCCGCTGAAAAATAAGACGAAAGTCAACACCGTCAGCGTCAAAAAACCAAAGACGTCAAAAAACCTGTCAGATTTCAACCAGGCTCCCAGTCCCTTCGGTTCAGACTTCATCAATCCGGACGACATAATACACCATGCAAATGGTAATGTTTACTTCAAAAACAAGTGCAAGTTGTGCAACTTCAAGTCCGCGTGGGACAGCGAAATGACCAAGCATGAGGCGAAAATCCACAACATAGTTAAAGAACAACCGGTCAAAGTGAAGAAGGCCCAACGACCAGTTCCCAACCTGATACCCATCAACATGCACAAGATCCACCGACCCTCTCCACCCGAGAACCCGGAACCTGTGATGACCCAAAAAGACTTCAACGACATCTGCGCCAAATCCACCAACAGTGCTCTTAAGGATTTTGCTTCCCTTATGGATGGCGAGAACATCTTCAACTTGAACAATTACCAGTCTTCGCCGACGTCCTCAAGAGTGCCGGACCTGATACCCGCCTCCACACTCTTATCGCCCAAGAACACCAGCAGCTTCAAGAGGAAGAACGCATCATTCTTCGACCAGCTCAAAGAGAAATTGATGACGAGCTGCGGTGACGTTAATTTGAATTGTAAATATTGTGGACACAAGAGTAAGTGTTTGTCGGAACAGGTGAAGCATCAGAAATCGTGCGGTACAGAGACAAGCCAGGCAACAAGCCGTTTGAACGTCTTCACCAGCTCGTCAAGGTGTCAGTATTGCAGGCAGAGGTGCAAATCGAGCGTAGACCTCTACAACCACCTCCAAACGTGCCTGGAGGCGCAGAAGAGCTTAAATAAATTGGCACAGCAAGAGGGTGATAACTACGGGGAAGAATTTGGGGTTAAGATCGAGCCGAGTGATTTCAGGATCAAGGAGGAGGACGTTAACGACGATGAGGATTTCGCAACCAAGAAACATCCGATGGAGCATAGAGTATTCGTCTGGAACAACATCGAGGTCCCGATGGATATAGACGTGGATGATTCGATTTACGAATACACCGAAGACAGGGCCAGCGACAGCATGTATATCCACGAGGATAAGGTGGAGGATAACATGTCTTTGGATCTATCCATCAGAACTCATTCCCCGGTTACTAGTGAGAGCAGTTTCATGGAGACTGATGCAGCTACAGCCCTCCAACAACAATCCCATTCGGTCCCGGAAAAAATACCAACCCACGGTACAGATATAAGCGTAGCCCAGCACAAAAGGGTGTTTCAGTGTCCACATTGTACCTTTTGGGCATCGACAGCCTCGAGATTCCACGTCCACATCGTCGGCCATCTGAACAAGAAACCCTTCGAGTGTTCCCTCTGCTCCTACCGTTCCAATTGGCGATGGGACATCACCAAACATATCAAACTGAAATCGGTCAGAGACCCAGCCCACGAATCCGCCAAAGTCCTGATGACGGACGAGACCGGCAGAAGAAACTACACCAAATACAACAAGTACCTTACGGAGATACACGTCAGTGTCGATCAGTCATTGGACACCAGTGGTGGGTCGGGAACTAGGCCCAAGGGTCAGGGGACGCCCAAACACGAAACTACGAAACCCTCGAAAATTCCGCCCATAACCGCGGATTTCAACAGTGTTCTTCAGAATACGTCGATGAAGACGTCACCGAAAATGACCAATGAAAACATGTTCTCAAAGTTGACCGAGAAAAAGAAGTCCAGTAACGAGAATAAGAGAACCCTGTTCAAATGCAAAAAGTGCAATTTCAGGTGAGTGATGCATACGCAGAGATGCAATTATTTGCAATGTTACGAAACCCAATGAATCATTGTGATTCTGCGAAATTAGCAACCGTTTTGATTTCTTTAATAGGACGCTTCTGAAAAATGCAAAATGATTAGTTATTACAATACAGTGAGATCAGTTTCGAACGAATTTTCTCTAGTAGAAAGGAAAAGAAAGCAATCGCAGTGTTGCATATTTTATATAAAAACTGAGTCATGAATCTGTATCAATGTATCAACCGGTTAAACAAAATTCTGATTACTGGGTTAAGATGAAAAAACTCATTCACCATACGACCTACTTCAAAAAATTTCCTGAAACTTCCCACGGAAGTCCTTGCGCACGAGAAAAATTATATTTCAAACCGAAACTAATTATATAATATCATCCTTGACCGTTTGAATTATTACGCAATAACGAGCGAAGGAGTTGTATTGTCCGAAAGAAAAATTATTTGAAGAATCGGTTCGAAGAGTACAAATAATTATGACAAAAATAAACTTGTGATCGTATGAATCACATACATTAAGTCGAAAACTACTGGCGTTCTTTATCTTCGTCTTCCAAAATCAAATAGCAAACCGCTTATTTATTGCTGAAAAGAGAATTCTAAATATGATGAAATTATCTCGTCTTCTTTCTAAATTTAGCGCAAATGACGGAAACCCGTTTCTTTATTTGATATACCCTATATATATATTCGGTCGATTTTTCCTTAATACGTATGTATTTATACTTCCTGCCCAATTTTCTTCTTCCTTCTTTCAAGGAATCATCGATTTGAATATAAATTATATCTTTTAACCTCATGGATTTCCGCAATCACATTGAATTATTATGATCGAATATATGAGGAAGAATTAGACATTTTCGTTATAACCTCAACATGATATTAATGAGATTCAAAATTTAATAGGCTCATCCATGAATTTTGATTCACTTATACACATCTAATACTGCTAATACTGAAATTTATCGAATATATATGTATGTATATATACAATATAGATATATTATTTATTTCACAACAATTATATATATATATATATATATATATATACAGGGTGTTCCAAATTAAGTCGGCACCATTGCCAACTCCGTTGTTATTGATGCTACGATGTCGGTTAAATGGGCAAACTGGTAGCAATTTTGGTGGCCTGCTCGACGCCGAAACCAAACAAAAAATTGACAGTCGCCTTGTCATAATATTTAATAAAATGATATTTTTTTCAATGGAACACCCTATATTTTTTCATGAATTCCGATTCGTAATAACATTCTCAACAACAAAGCTCAATTAACTTTTTTCGTAAAGGTGAAAATAAGAGAGTTGTATTACTAGGAAACATTTATAACAAACGGATTTGATAAAGCGCTATAAAATATCGAGTGGATGTTCAAAAACACCGCTTTCTTATTGAACACATATTTGGGCCCTTCTATTGACACTAGCTGGCGAAATGGATTTAAGATGAAAATTATCGTTTTGTATATTAATACCAAATAGCTTAGTGGTGTCAATTGAGTGGTGCGACATGATCATCACTGGTTTCAGGAGTTCACATCCCAGCGCAATTTTTTCTTTTTACTGTCTTATTTTGCTATTAGTAACGAAATACTGTCATTCGTATAAGTACAAAAAATGGGTGTTTGGACAATCATGAGGTGTTATTCGCCGAAACAAATACATTTTTGGTACAAGTGAAAGAAATAAATATTCCAAAATAAGTCGCTCATTTTCCACTTTAGGAAGAAATGTGATATGAGCTTTATTGTTGAGAATGTTATAACGAATCAAAATGCATGAAAAAATATAGGGTGTTCCATTGAAAAAAATATCATTGTATGAAATATTATGACAACGCGACTGTCAATTTTTTGTTTGTTTACGGAAACGAGAAGGCCACTAAAAATGCTACCAGTTTGCCCATTTAGCCGACATCGTAGCATCAAAAATAACGGAGTTGGCTATGGTGCTGACTTAATTTGGAACACCCTAGAAGGAAACATTTTTGGGTATATTATTCCGTGAGAAATAATTGGTGACGTATTCATTTCGACGTTTCGACTACAATCACATAAGCCTTTTTCAAGAAAATATTTGAAACTAATTTGAATCAGCTGTTCTTCTTCGTCTCAGGTTGTATCGCGTCTGGGTGTCATTCGAATTATCCCCACTTCTTGAGGCTGCGCCCTGCTTTAAGAATAATATACCCAAAAATGTTTCCTTCTAATATTTCCATCCGTGAAAATCTCAAAATAAATAAATATATATAGAGTAATGAATGGATAATCCGAAGTACCCTATAATCCGAACGACCCAATTGGTAAAATGATATGTATAATCCGAACAGGCTGAACTCTACAATCCGGAAAAATGAAATGCAGAAGATTTGATTCCTTTGAAAGTATAAGGGGAAGGAAAGATCAAGGTTTAAATTTAGTGAAATTAATGAAAAAACTAAATCGTACTATGGTCCAATAGATGAAACAGAAAATCGAAAACGTATACGATGTGATGACGGAGAGAATTGAGACACAGAGGTTTAAGAAGATAATGGAATGATTGCTTATATCACTGAGGAAATTGGAATTGGAAACTCCTGACAACGAAGTGTTCAACAGAAAGTGTTCACTGAAGAGGCGATTAAATCATTCATTCCATGTCTTTGATGGACAGAAATCATATGTTTATATAAAGTACAACATTTTTTATGAATAAGAGTTTGCACACTATAGAAATAATTCTACAATCTGAACGATGTTTGGATTATAGCTATCATTCATTATGATTTCTACGATCCGAATGATTTAATAAATCGAACGGATCCTGACAAATTTCTGTTCGGATTATCCATACATTACTGTATGTATTATATTTAAATCTAAATGATAAGATGATAAGAATAAAGTTTATTCAGGAAAATTCTATTAAAAATTAACTCTGGATAAAAATACAGATGAAGTAAATATTTATTACATATTCAAAACTGCTCAGAATTAACATTAATATGTGAATTCTGAGAAATTCTTGGAGAACTGTATTCTAATGGATACAAGTTGTCAGTTTTCCAACTGACAATCGATTTGAACGATTTCTTGAGGATTGGATATCTTGCAAAAAAAATATATATATATTTATACCTATCTATAATTATTTAATTATTTCATTGAAAATCAGCACTTCCAAAAATGAGGATAATACATATTACTAATCTTAAAAAAAAAACATTTATCGGATTTTCACCATATTAGAAGTACTTGTTTTCGATAAAAAAAAATTTTGTAAAATATCCAATCCTCAAGAAATCGATCCAATCGAACGTCAGTTGGAAAACTGACAACTTGTATCCATTAGGATACAGTTTTCCAAGAATTTCTCAGAATTCACATATTATTATATTATGTTAATTCTGAGCAGTTTTGAATATGCAATAAATATTCAATTCTTCAGTATTTTTATCCAGAGTTAATTCTAGCATTTTCCTGAATGAACTCTATTCTCATCATCTATTGTTATGTGAGAAAAAGACTGACTCTTCTGTAAAATTTTTCAGACATGCATCTAGGGATGTGTTACTACAGCACGTGAAAGGACACTACACAGCTACCAGCTCTGGTAATAGCAGTCTAGAAATAGGCTTAGGAAGGTCGGATGTTGGCAAAGATGAGGCAAGTGTCACTCATACTAACATGGTAAAAGGTACCACAGCAACTTTTCGTTGTTGGCATTGCAACCAGGTATCAAATTGGAAGCATGTCATTCAGGTATACTAACACAGCTTTTACTAACTGTTTTTCTTCTTTGATTGCAACTGATTTGATATGTTCTGAACAAATGTAATAGTAATTTATTTTTGCATGTTTTATTTTTTTCTGGTTGGGTATTTTGATTAATATTTCAAGAACTTATATTGTTCAGAGTCATTCATCCAATAAAACCGAGAATATATCAGATTGAGATTCCACCAAATACAAACTTAGGTAAAATATTACATATTTACTTGAAATTTCAGTTGAATTCTCGCTATATTATTTAAACACTATCCAAAAAAATTCTAAGCCAATGGGTCACTATACTTTCCGATCTTTCGTTCCTAAAACTCATCACAACGTACTTAAAAAAAAACTAAAATTTTCATGGAATTTTCCAATTTGAATACCCAAACTTCAGCACAATTGGACTAGTAGAACACGAAATATTGAGTTGCGAATAGCAATACCAATTTTTATCAGCATCGGACCAGTAGAACGCGAAATATGGAAATTCTTGTATTTTCCTCTTTAGACATGCTTAACATGTAACTTGGAAAAGCCGAATTTTAAATGAGACTATATACGGCATAAACAAAATACTGATACCGAGTTCATTAAATTAGTATAAGTATTATAAAAGTTGAAGACTGTTGCTAGAATGTGCGGACACACAGACTGACAAACTTGAATTGAAAGTTTTTCAAGATGGTCTGAAATGCATTTTACAGGCGAAATGTTAAAATCTAAATTTGCTCATTTTAATTTTTTTACGTAATACACGTTATGGTTATTCATAAAATGATACTACTAAAGATATTGCAATTATCCATATAAACGCGTTGTTTTTATAAAATGGGACTTTATTATTTCACCCAAATGTCTTTTATTTGAAAATTTCAGTCCGAAGTTAGATCCGACGGACCAATTGATAAAGATATCCAAAACATTTCAGAAAATAATTTCATCTCTTGTAGTACATTTGTTTTGAGTTATAAACCTCAACCTGACCTGAATATTTCAGTGTATTTTTCTATTGGACGAAGAAGGCATTGGTGATCCGTAATCCAAAAACCAACTTCAACGCCGTGCCGAGCCAATCTTTTCGAATGGGTTATTCATAAAAATTATCAGGCAATAAAGAGAAAATTTCAGATACGGTTTATCATTTTCGAGAAAAGGGGTCTCTGAAAACGAGTTACACGGCGTCAACAGTACTAAATAATTAAAATACTTCTCTATCGACGTGTAGGCAAAAGCCGATTTCGAATAATTCGCCAACATTAAGTCGGCAAATGGCAATTGTATTGTTAATCTTTCAGGTCAATAAACAATAGATGGTAGTCAATTAAAATTGGTTTTATGTCTAATAATGTTCAGTTATGGACAGTTTTCGACAGATAATAATTTATTTCTTTCAACTCACAAAATCTTATTCCTTCGGAATTTCGACTGAACTTTTCAAAATTTATAATTAAGAAATTGTAGGTTTTATAACTCTGTCTTCTAGATGCTCTAGTTTCTTTTGGAAGAAGTTCACTCAAGTTGTTTCCATTATTAGCCTTCCATTAAGCATTCACATGTCATCTCCTGGGTGTCCAGAGAAGAATCGATTGATTGGTTCTTATTACCAAACTCGTTGCTGTACCTATATATACAAGCGCGGTCGCAAGGGTGGGGGGTCAAGGGGGTCATGACCCCCCCAAAATGGAACCACCTGACAATTAATATGCGTTTCGAGCAGACAATGTACGATATGGTCCCATCAAAAACTTGATTCCTATAATGGCGACCCCCCCAAAATTTAAGGCTAGGACCTCCCTTGCATATATAGGTACAGCAAGGAGGCAATAGGCGCATGAATTTTTTTAGGAATCCGTGAAATTTTTGATGAACGGAAAACATAATTGTGTATGATATTACTTGACTGACCTGTAACATTAATGTTATGCGAATATTTCATGAACAATAGAAATGGTGAATCGATAAGCAAAATAGAAAATTTAAATGGTAAAAATTGGAATTCGCAGTTGCAATCTTGGAATGAATGTGCATGTCTTGTACTAAAAACTCATAACACTGAATTCATACATTTTCAAAAGCATGTCTCTTCGACAAGCCTGTAATGATTCCATGCGGCATGTAGGTACAATTCGCTGGTAATTGAAATGGTTCAATATTTTTTCCCGATTTATTAATTTTGATTCTACTCAGATAAATTAATTAGAAATTCATTATTGATCATGTGTTCATGCATTTTCATTAACTAAATATTTATTTTGTAATATTTTGGCACATCCAAATTGCCTTAAAAATATATTGAGAAAATGGGACTCGAGGAAAATTCAGTAAGCACTAATTTTGTCAATTTTCAATTAATGTTTCATTCAATCATAACAACACTTATGGATATTCATGTTAACATTTGTCAAATATCTTCCTCTGTCCAAACGGTACTAAACCCTCTAATTTAATGTCTCGCATCGTTCTTGTAAACATCTTATCTTGCTAATCGTTCATTTATAGAAAACCAAGGCAAATGTTTACCGAGTAAAATGTAAATAGTAAAAGATGACTTAGTAATTCGACATTCATGAAAGAATCGTTGATGAATCTAGGACTTTGATGAATAACGAATGCATGCAAGGAATAAAGGCCTTTTGTTTCATTTAAAAGACGTTTCCAAATTAAATTTCAAAGGTACAAACATCTCTCAACGTTTATGTTTATTTCTGATATCTCCATTTGAAGTTGAACTCGTAACAAAATTCTCAAATATCATTGATGATTTAAACGTTTAGGTCCACAGATTGAATTATAAAATTAATTAGAACTTTATTGAGTTTTGAGTAGTACTGAAAAAAAATTGGTTTCTGGGAGGCAAATAGAAATTAGCACTTGCATAATGACAATTTTCAAGATGATTATACTATTATTCAAATTTTTTTTGTTAGATTAAGTCTATTAGTAAGTTTATGATATATTTCCATATAGCCCACATTATGAAATATTATTCAAATATTTATTGTATGCTAGACTTTCAAACAATTCCCATAATGTCGATTGCTTATTTTACAGCGTCACTGCAGACTCAAACACGGAGGCGATATCCGCGTGGTGAGCAGTAAGAACGGCCAAGAACGTCTGGTGATAGAAGAGCAGACTGATGAACCAGACCACATAGACATGGTCCAAACTGGCACCTTCAAGTGTAAATCCTGTCCCTTTTCCAACGACAACCACGCCGAGTTCGAGGAACATCTAGAGGGTCACATCTCCAAGCCGGATACCGTCAAATGCCACTATTGCAACTACTACGTGTCAAAGAAAGAAGACCTTGTTGTACACCTGGCTCTCCATGGCGTTTCAGATCCTGAGGATTTCCTCCAGAGAATGTCCGATCACGAAGATGTCGGAAAAAGGTTCCGATGTCTGATCTGCCCCTATGTAACCAATTCTAAGTCCCAGTACACCTACCACAAGCAGTTCCACAAGCCTAGAGGCGGTCAGTACTCTTGCACTCAGTGTTCGTACAACGTCAGCAAACGTCATCTGCTTCACCAGCACCTCAAAGTGCACGGGATAAACGTGACGCCACATAGACAAAATGGCGAAGCCATCGACATGGACGAGGTGTCCGAAGAAATCGAAGAAGTGCCTTCCTGCAGTTCCCCAATGGACTTGCAGAGTTTCCCAGACATACCCCTTGTTTGGGTGTCGAAGAACGGGAAGTTCACGAAAATGTTCAAGTGTCGTTACTGTCCCCACGTCAATTTGAGAAAAGTCAATATTCAGGAGCACGAAAAAATGCACAGTGTCAGGGAGAAAAACCCGAATTCGAAGGGAAGTGCAGAGGTGGAACATCACTGCAACGAATGCAACTATGTCTGCAACAATGCTGGCGTATTGTCTTCTCATTCTAAAGTTCATCAGGGTCTATCTGGAACAGTCCACTGCTTGGTCGATCCCTCTAAAACTGACGAAGAACAGATATCCGAGTTGAGTCGCATTTTCAACAATCCCAACTTCGAAATCGCCTCTGGCGATGATTTCGAAGGTACCGACTTGAACTTATCCATAGAAGAACCGTCAGATTCATCTGAGACAACTCAAGTACTACATTTTTGTTCAGAGTGTCCCGCGAGATTCCTCAAAGAGAACGAATACCTCATCCACACCCGTTTCCACGGGGTCAGATTGTTCTACAAATGTGAATATTGTTCATATACCTCCAGACAAAAACCGCATTTGTTAGCGCACAACTTGATCCATTCTACTGAATACCAAGAAAGAACGAAAGTTCTTCAGGAGATCCACCCTACCAGTGCCAAATATAAACAACCGCAAATCTTTCAAGTTACCCCAAATCGAAGCGAACCTGTTTGGGTGGTTTTCAACAGGACCATCAAAACGGAACCTACCACTGCTACCAGCAACAAACCAAAAGGTGTCAACGTTCCCTTGTCGGGAACCGATTTATTTCAGCAGAAGTTCGAAGCTGAACAGAAATGCTCAGCTGCTGAGGTATCTGCGAAAATCGAGGAGCCCCAGCCATCAGCGCAAAAATTTGATCGTCAATTCGGAATTCTAATGCATGGCAATCCGAATTTCATCTATCCTACCACTGTGAAAAATGGTAAAATGAAGGAAAAGAGGTATAAGTGTCCAACTTGCCCGAGTGCTTTTGAAAAACGAGATCAATACAAAATTCACTTGAGTTTGCATGGTTCTAAACAGCGTTATAATTGTGATACTTGTGATTATTCAGTTAAATATTATGCAAATTATGTACAGCACAAAAAAAAGCACACTTTGAACGAGAAAGCACAAGCAGATAAAAATGCTAGCAGTGATCACACTGATGAGAATGAGGATGAAATTGAAGAAGGATATTTGCCTTATTATGAAGAAATTGACAATATTGAAGCTCTTAATGAAACGATAGAGCCAATAGAAAATCTTTCATGCAGTAAAATTAAAGAACATCTTGAAGAAAAAAAACGAACATTCTATTGTCACCTCTGTCCTTTTGCTGATAACAAAAAAGAAGTTGTCAATGATCATTTGAGAAGACATACAAGTTTTTCTGGAATAACAAACAATCATACATGTGAAATATGTGATTATTCAGTCCCTCAGATCAGTTTTCTGAAGGATCACCTTGAACTCCACGCCGTACCTGCAAAAACCGAAGAAAATATTGAAGATTCTGAGGAAAACCAATCAATTAGTCCTAATGGTGATACTAGTGACATCCCTGAAAGATTTAATAATAATGAGGGTGAAAATGAGTACCTTGATTCCGAAGATAATAAGGATATATTTTCTAAAAATGAAACAGAAAATTAGTCAAAGAATCTAGTGATAAATAGGTGAAATAGCTATTACCTTAATAATTTATTTGAATAACTGAAATTGATGTAAATTATGAATGTGTGAAATCAATCGCCTTAGTCATAGAGTATTTTTACAAAGTATTTTCACATTCGAAGTGTAAGCATCATTAACTTGTCAATAAATAATTCATATTTGTAAATATTATGTATTTTCTTGAAATATTTTTGAAAATTTCTTGGGTTTAAATAATAATGCCAAAGCATTTAATGCCAAAATTTGCCATATTATTGTTGTTTATATATTATTGTTTACAGAGCAAATTATATAATTACTCAATAACTTGTTTTGAATTTTTATCTCCAACCTACTCGAATATGATAGAAATTGAAAGAAATAAGTGAATATATTTTCATGTATTTTGTATATGTATCTAGTCAAGAATTGATTTTTTCTGTGAATTCTTAAAATTGTGATTTAACTCGAACTACATTGAGTTCAAGAAAAAACGCAACTAATATACTTTTAAGTATGAACTGACTGGTCAAAATTAAAATTATTGAGTCTGATAGTATAGTGCATTCAGGACTTAGAACATTAATAAGAAGAACGGAAATCACCCTACAACTGATGCATTTGTTTTGATGCCAACATTCGTTACTCATTGCCTGAAGAGACACTATAGCAGTAGCATAACATAATTTGATTAATTTCGAAATTATCAATTCATGCTCAAAAATAGTTTACAATTCTTTCGTGTTCCAAAAGGGACAATTTTTTTCTTAGTTTAATGATTAAGCTATTGTGAAATTATGAAAAAAGGATTCCTGATGAGCGTTCAACAATCAAATCAGGATTCTCCACGCCTATGGGTCGCACACACAATCGGCTAGCTCGATTGTGATTGGTGACAGTGAATTTCCATCTCTCTTGTATTCGGGATCGAGCACAAATGTTTATTTTCCGTTCCTTCTATCTATATTCTAAGATTCAGGAACTATCTTAGAGTATAGAATAAAAGAATAAACAGGAGGGAGCAAAACGGATAAAAATTTAATTCTTTCAAAAATAATACATAATAGCTGAAAGCTAGCAGATTTAGGGCTACATTGAACTTAATATGAATTAATAAATTCTATTAACGAATTGAATAATTACAAAAATTATAAGCAATTAAGTACTATAATGGAATGAATAAATCTGGTTGATAAGGGTTTTTTCAAACTTCACATATACGATTCTATATTGAATTTTGAAATCTTATTTATACTTTTGTAAAGGACAGCTTGGAATTGAAGTGAGCGAATTTAAGGAATAGGATAGACATCCTGGCTTTCATACAGTGCATATGTATTAAATACGGGTCCCGAATATAATCGAAAATCCCGTATGTTATTGAGGGAAAGTGAACGTGAAATTTGGTTTTTTATTTTCCGATTCCGAGAAGAAAACTCAAGTAAGTGGATAGACACTTTACGATTCGTATTTCTTCAATTGATTTATACAGGGTGGCCACTTTTTCAATGGGATTGTATTGGTAACTTTTAAACCATAAGAGTTAGAAGGTCGGTCAAATGGAGAAAAAGTTGCATTCATAGGAGCATTTTCAAGCAGTTCAAACAAATCGAGATTATCAGGGCCGGTTATTGAGATATAGGAAAAGTAAATTCTGTCATTTCGATTTTTATTTTTTTTTCCACTTTATTTCAAATATTATCAAAAAATGTTTCAGGAATTTTTTATTCGACAGTAAATTATCCTCAATTTGACGTAATCAGATTTCGTATCCAACGTTTCGTACTCCCTGGGCCACCCTCAACCTCATTATTTTCAATACGGACCTGCATATTTTATGACACTTTTCGAAATAACTTTTAACGCTGAATTCAACGATATATCATACGATGTCATTCAAAGTTGATTTTCAGGTGATTTTGACCCTTATCCAAATTTCTTTGGGTCGGATCTGTATTACATTTAGGTACTTTTAGTTTAATTAACAACATGCAATACATTTCGATAAGAAAACCAACTAACTCATCTTGAACTAAATGGATCATATTAGAATCAAAGCAAGAAACAAGTAAAAATGATTTACATATTTCAGTTCATACTAATTGAATGGAACTATCATTTAATCAAAGAAAAATCAAATGATTATTGGGAAGTAAATGAAAATTAATGAAGTAATTGTTCGAAATGCCCATCATTTTGTAAAATGCACTTTAAGGTTCTGGAACCCATACTTCTTATACATTTGCTTATTTCATCTCCTTGAATACCTTCCAATACATTCTCAATCTTCTCGCGATGAATCTCGGGTCCGTAGTATCATAAATTTTATTTTTGAGATATCATTGATTTTCATTTAGGTAGTTACTTTCGAATAAAAATTTGATTTATCTTTGATTAAATGATAGTTCCGTTTAATTAGTATGAACTGAAATATGTAAATCATTTTTACTTGTTTCTTGCTTTGATTCTAATATGATCCATTTAGTTCAAGATGAATTAGTTGATTTTCTGATCGAAATGTGTTGCATGTTGTTAATTAAACTAAAAGTACCTAAATGTAATACAGATCCGACCCAAAGAAATTTGGATAAGGGTCAAAATCACCTGAAAATCAACTTTGAATGACATCGTATGATATATCGTTGAATTCAGCGTTAAAAGTTATTTCGAAAAGTGTCATAAAATATGCAGGTCGGTATTGAAGATAATGAGGTTGAGGGTGGCCCAGGGAGTACGAAACGTTGAATACGAAATATGATTACGTCAAATTGAGGATAATTTACTGTCCAATAAAAAATTCCTGAAACATTTTTTGATAATATTTGAAATGAAGTGGGAAAAAAAGAAAAATCAAAATGACAGAATTTACTTTTCCTATGATATCTCAATAACCGGCCCTGATAATCTCGATTTGTTTGAACTGCTTGACAATGCTCCTATGAATGCAACTTTTTCTCCATTTGACCGACCTTCTAACTCTTATGGTTTAAAAGTTACCAATACAATCCCATTGAAAAAGTGGCCACCCTGTATATAAAATTTTATTAGATTCATTCATTCAACAAGTACTCCGCCTGCGACTTATCGCGGGCGACAATAAAAAAATGTGCGAGACATATTTCCACATTGAAACTCCGTCTTTCTTTTGATACGAACTAACGTAAGAAATAATCGCAAGATGTCAACTTCTGACTACAGGGGTGCATCTAGCCCAAACCATACAGAAACTCAACCATTACAGTATTCCCGAGTAGCCAAACAACACAAGTATCCATCAAAAAAACAAGCTATAGTTCTTATTGGATATTTGGGTTTAAATACAGAGTATTCACTAATACACAGATAATGGTTTTAATCGTTTATTCTCAAATCACTCTCGTAAGTCCCACTCTTTCTCTAAGCAAGTTCTAGAAGGCTGAACGGAAGGGAGCCCTAACCCAGAAGGGAGCTCAACCCAGTTCAGCTGTCTGAACGCAAGGGAGCTCAACCCAGAAGGGGGCTCAACCCAGTTCAGCTGTCTGAACGCAAGGGAGTTCAACCCAGAAGGGGGCTCAACCCAGTTCAGATGTCAGAACAGAAGACTTGACAGAAGGACTAAAACACTAAGGTTATGTCCCTGACGTTTGCTCTAGATCATCGAAGATCAATTCTTGTTTTCTCTCTCGATGGCCCTCGATGGCCTCGCCACGCGCAGACTCGCAGCGCCACCGTACGACATGAAGTAAAACTTCAAGTCTAGGGTTGGTTGTTTCTCTCGGAATTTGTTCGGATGAAGTAATATTCTATCGAACCATAGACTAACTAAACGGAGAATAGATGAGACACTAGTAGAACAAGCTTCAACGCCATCTGTTTTTGTAGAACATTACTAATTCGTGAAAAAAGCTCAATTGAAAAAGGAATCTGTATCGTAAAGCTGCCTCAAAAAGAATTCTGTAGTGCACCTTTTGAATAGGTAGGTACACCCATATACAAGAGGCAAAAAGTTTTTTGAAATTCAAATTCCAAAAGGAAATCAGAAATGGATTCGTGCAAGTTATTGATGAGTGAGGAAATTTATTTTCATGAAAATAATACCTGCAACGAACTTTCATCTGATTTTCTTTTGGAATCGAGAAATGAGGATCAATAATCAAATTCTGGATAGAATAAAAATTTATTAACTGAAATATCACCAATTAAAAATACAGATTTATTTCATAAATATCTAATCAATAAACTAATAATTGCATTGAAAACATTCTCAAAAACTAAAAATAATGAATTCAATAATACAAAATATGAGTATTTATACCTACTATAAAGCTCCTTCAGTTAATTACCTCGCAAATCAATTGAGAGCAAAGAACCTTTTTTCAGCTTTCCATTGCTTTCCAAACAATCACTATGAAAATGGCACTGGCATATTCTAACATGCTTAATTTGATATTTCTCCAATTCCAATAGTTTCATATTGCCGATGCGCTCAAGCCACACTTTTCGAATTTTCTCATCGGTAGTGATGGCATATCTACGAAAATAAAATAAATATATTCTTTTTATAGGTACTGCAAATCTTGTGTTGACGTTAAAAAGTTTTCAATTGGGTTTTGAATTCATATTTTATAATTACCTTCTTGCATCTCGATTTTCACATCCAATAACACAGCACGTCTTCACTCTTGCAGGCATATCGAAATTTATTATATTTCAAAAAGAACATGTCAAACAACTCCTTGTGTCAGTTGACATTTCAAAGGTTTTTTGATAATAATGATTATACATTATACTTACTATTTTCATACATCTCCCCACACAAGCTGCATATAATATAATAAATATATGGAGACTTTCCTCCCAATAGACCGTAACGTGTATGGGAGCCACTATTCACGAGTGATATCCATGAATGCAACGACATCTAACTATCAAATTGAAAATAATTTTTTCGTGTATTAGTGTCCTCCTCCGACAGATGGCGCGGAATATACGAGTGGCTCATCTATTTTTTTAGTTTGTCTATGCTATCGAACTACAACCAGCATTCTCCACTCCAAGTCTAATCTATAAACAGAACTCAATTAGTTTATACTCTAGTCTCTAGAAATACTCTGAAAACAAAAAATTCAATGAGTTAGTATTCCAAGATTATTAAATCATTAGTTTTTGAGTTAATCTCTTATGACCGTCTGATGGTATCTCTGACACATTCTCTTTCGTTGGAGTCTACCTCACTGTGGTTCTCTTATACTCAACACATTGTTTGAAATCACCATGTGTTTTAACCATATGTCTTCTAAGTCCAGATTTCTCTCTATGTAGTAGGTCGTCATTTATTACCTCTAAATGATCATCAAATACTTTTAGTTTGTGACTACCATCTTTCTTGGTGCATTCTCCAGCGGATTTGTTATCACACCAGACTGTTATAGGAAACATCAGTTTTCCTACCACAAATCTAAGTGCCTTATCAAGAGATATTAATTCTTGACAAGCATCACTCATAGCTAGATATTCGGCTTGACAAGTGGACAGTGTGACATATGTTTGTTTATGGCTTCTCCAAGCTATTACATCTCCAAATAATCTAATATCATACCTTTCAGTTGAAGAAAAGTCGGTATGGTCTGTAAATGTTGCATCGGTAAATGCCTCTAAATATTAAGTTTGAGCGGTGAATTTAAGACTTAAATTCACAGTACCTTTCAAATACCTGAAGATTCTCTTTACACCTTTCCAATCAGCTTCGATCGGCTTCATTTGTCTATACTATATTAAACTCGTAAGCGCTCCTCCCACCGAAAATCGAACGATTTTGGACCGATTTTGCGGTCGAGTGTTCTCGGCTCTGGGAGAGATACGAGAAAAACTAAAAGTACGGAAAGAAAGAGAAAATGTCGAATTAACTAACGCGGATATTCCCGTTTCCCGATTTTTCGGGATTACCTGGGAATGAACGGATAAAGTTTGGGAAATTTCCCGACGAATTTCCAGATTCACGTCGACGTGAACGACCAATAGGAAAATACTACGATGTCCTTGGGTAGCAACGGGCCTAGCAACGTCCGCGGCAATTGACGTTTCTAGAATATTTCTAATTGTCGATCGAACCGGAAATAATGATCAATTCAGTTAATTATATCGATTCAATTACAGAAATTCCATATTTGACTAAAATATCGATACTAAATATGCCCCGATGGATGCTTTTCGAATTTTAGAAGCTGCAATAAGTCAATACTTGGACAGAAGACGACAAATGTCAAAATTTATTCATGCCGTGATTTCTTTCCATAATTAGATCATTGCTAGAAATATTGAAATTTGGACGAATTCAGAGGAAAGATGCAAGAAAAGATGATTAATATACGATTTTTATCCTTTTTTCCATGTATATTTGGTGATATTTTCAAACGGAATCGTTTTGTGTCAATGGGAAACTTGATAAGCCAGAAGTCTCTTCAGGAGTCATTTGAGGAGTTTTTAACGAGATATTCAAGGAAATAATAAACTACAACTGTATGTACCGCCCTTTTATGATGGTATTATTGCGTTTTGTTGAGGTTTTCATGGAAATTCGTCAAATTTTGAAGCATTCCGTTTCATGTGAATTGTCAAGGACATACGTAAATATATCATTTCGGACAGATATTAGCATCCAACCTGGAGTAAGCCGGTTGGTAGAGATATTTTAATTAGATATCCTTTATATTTAACGATTTTTTAAACGAAAATCATAAAAATTCATCAACTTATAGAATCTCTGTCACCATTTATTTTGACATTATTCCTATAAGAAGCACAAATGCACCTAATTTTACATAGGCATTGTGGCCGGGTAGTTAGGGCTGTGGTCGTACAAATTGAGGTCTCAATGGGTTACGAGTTCAAATCTTGCAGCAGGTGATAATTTTTTTTTCTTATTTTTCGCCAGTTATTAATTTTTATGTTATTTGGCGGTGAATGCTTCGGAATATTGAAATGGATCCATTTTTTTTTTGATCTATTGTGTGAATGATTTCGTAGTATACACATATAATTATGTTTTTCCGATTTTCAAAGTACATATAAGAATAACGATTATATATGGTTTTTTTTCAAGTTGCCTATTGGAGGTTTTTCGATAAATTGACCGATTTGAAATTTTAAAATGAAAGGGATTCCTACATTTCCATATTATACAGGGTGTACAATTTTCGAGCGCCAATTATGCTTTTCTGTAAAATTGAAAACTTATGAAATCTGAAAATTGAAATTTCAAGTTAGATTTCTCTCAGATAATTTTCGAAGATATACGTGCGATGAAAAACGTTTATACAGAGTGTACAATTTCCGAGATGTCTCTGGAGAACTGAAAACTTTTCTTATAGTTGACATGTTAGCTCTATAGGTTATCATTTCATTGCATAATTCTTGAAGGTATACAGGTGGGGATTGAGGATTATGTACAGGGTGTATTATTTTCGAGTGGCAATTAGAAGTTTAGGTATTCTGTCTCATGGAGGAAATCATTGAGGAAATATTTAATAATTGATTAATAATCATACAGGGAGTAAAAATTTGGGATACCACTTCTATATTTGTGAAAAATTAGACTCAATAAAATCTGAAAACTAGATTAATAGTTTTGAGTAAGTCGAGTATCTACTGGCAATGCGGAACTATGAGCTACATTGATCTACCTTCAAGTAAGATCTATGAGCAACATTGATCTACCTACAAAGTAGATCTATGGGCAACATTGATCAACCTACAAGGTAGATCTATGAGCAACATTGATCTACCTACAAGGTAGATCTATGGGCAATGTGGATCTATGGGCTTTATTGATCCACAGGATATATTGATCTACCTACAAGGTAGATAAGGGCGCGTACTAGTTTTCTCGTTAAACAGTTAACAGCAAACGTAGTGTCTACCATTTGATGGATACATTAAGCTACCAATCGCTTCTCTATAAGGAACTCTTTTCATTTCTATAAGGAACTCTTCTCATCTCTATACGGAACTCTTTTCATCTCTAGTTTATCTGAGTCATCTTGTAGATTCTCCGATTGACTTCTCTTAATCCTGTTTTCTACCTGTCTGGTTACCATAGGAGTATTTTGAGCATTGCAGTCATTCATATTCAATCTATCTAACATATTCATGGTATAATTTGATTGATTGATTTATATACCTCTCTTCTCGGTTTCTCTTTATATTTATATCATTTCTCCTCCAAGTATATAAACAAGGTCTATGTATATCATTCTCTGAACCAAGTTTCTGGATCTCTTCAGTGAATCTCTTATTACATCTCTTTGGACTTATCTTCAGTCCATATAGGGCTTTCCGGAGTTTATATACATAAGATCGTTTGATCTCATTGTCAATGTCTACTCCATCAAGAATCTCCATATAGATCTTCTCTATAGTGCCATTTAAAAAGGCAGGTTTTTACTTCTGATTGACAAGCATGTAAATCATACTTATTGATTATTGCAAATGTAGCTCTAATGTCATAGATATTTTTGACCTTAAAGCCTCGTATGACTAATCTTACTTTGTATCGTATAAGACCATTTGCCTCTAATTTTCTCTCAAATACCATTTCGAGTCTATAATATTTGCCCGTTTTACAGATATTTGAAGATACTTTTTATCTACCAATATCCAAACCTTATTTTGTATCATGGAATCAATTTCTCCTTTTATAGCTTCCTCGAAATTTTTGGTTCTCTATTTAATGAAGAAATAAGCCTCATATCTTCTTATCTATCGGTTTTCTCATATTTACCTAAAATAATAATATCAATAGTTGATCTTTATTGATAACTAGTTATCCAAAAGCAATCGGCCTTGGTCGTTCAGCCCATTCTCTAAAGTATTATTCTCTGAGTAATTAAGAAACCTTGCATAGCTTACGTCCTCTACGATTTTCTCTAAGTGTAGCAGGGTAATCCCTTTTTATCGGCAGTTCCCTTATTTCGGCTCTTCTGAGTTTTTCATCCAATCCCAGTCAATTATATTTTCCTGGGTTTCTAATTCTTCTTTAGCGTCATCAAGTTGTTTATTTCTATAGACATCTTTGTAGACAAGTTTCTTGTTAAATCTCACATGTTGAGATTCAAAGGACTTTTTCCGAGCTTGAATGCCACGTCAAGTATCCACGGTATAACCCACTGGGACAGCTTTCAGGGCACATTCTCCAAATTTCAAGCTTGGTTTTGGAATCTTAATGTATGCGAACATCACAATACATAATAATACTTACAAATACATCCAATACATCCACATCTCTCAATTTGATCAAAGTGGCATTTTGCATTTGGTGCAAACTTTGTCAATGGTGTTTGATATCTGATAGACTTGTGTGTTCTGTTGTACACATCTATGGATGCATCAACACCAATCTCCCACATACTCTTAGGTAGTCTGGAATCAAACATGTATGTACAAACCTTCTTTTGGATCGTCGAGTTAAACCTCTCCGCTCTCTCGTTCTCTATATTTTCTCTACTCAGTACTTCTGGGAATTTCCTTTCGGTAAATCTGTACCTTGATCTGACCTGATATAATATACCTTCCCATTTTTCTTCAACAAGTTTCTTGTTGATATTAAGAATTTCTCTAATGCTTCAGCCAACTCATCTTCTGTTTTAATGAATATGCTTTAGCAAGTTTCCAATAGTCTTCTATGTAGACATTAATGAATCTTTACTGACCTGGATGAGATGGTGGTTTAATAAGTCTCATCGTGTCAGTGTGTGTCAACTGGTTGTTTCTCAGCTTTCATTCTGTCTCTTTAAAGTGTAATTTCTCCATTGTCGATATGATACATACTTCACGTTCTAAGTTTTGGATTGATTCCAAGTTATCGATCTAAATTACCTCTCTACTGATATGACTGCAATCCCAATTTTTTCTTGTTGCTCAGATTGTGTTTCATCTGTTTTGTCAGTTGAAACTTGTGAACTTTCTCTTTAGGTGAAAAGATGAGATCATACTCTTTCTCCCTCCCAATCGCAGATTCCGGTTCTCCCTCCGAACCTAATAACTCGTTATTGGAATGTGTCTGCGATTGCAAGCTCTTCTCATCTTCTTCGCTTATCGTTGCTTGACTCTCTAACACAATCTCATTATTAACCTTATTGTAAACTCTTAGGATTTGGAATTGTCCTCATCGATTACAATGACTGCTATCTCGTTTTATTCGCTCTCTATACTCATATTTTGACATCTCTCAAAGTTTCTCAAAATCAGACAACCATTTACGATATGGTCTGTTGCTCCAGAATCTGCAAAGAAGTTAATGATTGGATCAAGTTTACCTGTTTTAGTTTCTCTATGCCCTATACTTCCAACCCTTCTTGCCTTGGAGTGACCTTCTTTGTCGAATCTCTTACTCTCTCTCATTCTCCTCTGGTATACGTGGCTCCGTCTCTTAGTGTTGAACTAACTAGTGTTGAACTAACTAGTGTTTAACCTAACTCTACTCGATCCTCTAAATTTAACGGGCCTAGTCTCGTTCGTGCCACCATTGTTAATGCAATCCTCTAACTTGATTGTCCTACAACCGAAGCAGAATCACTTACTTACTCTGTTGCCTCAAATTTCAATCAGTTGACCAGTGTCTCTCTTTGTTACAACGGAAGCATTTTAATTTATGTACCCGTTGAACTCTTGGAATCTCCTCGCTTACGCTCGTCCTGGAATTTTGTCTATTCGTCCAAAAAAACCCTATTTTCCGGACTTGTTACGTAAATTACTATTTTGGACCTGATACTGTAATAGTCATCACGTGCAATTTTGGTTTCGTCGAATCCGTTCCGGTAATTTCGATGTCAAAGATGCACCACGCACTGGAAGGCCAATCAGGGCCGCCTCCAAATCGCGCCAAATCCTATGTGCGCAAAGTCAGTTTATAAAACAAGACTTTTTGCACCTTTAAGAACTACATCGTTTGGTACATTTTTTGCTATAGATTTATAAAAATAGCGTCATGCTTTTAAACAATGCAGGATGTTTTGATAATTTGACAAGCTGATTTTGAGTTGAAAAATACGATTTCATATAAAATTGAAAAGATGCCTGAGAGGAATAACAGAGGCTCCTTCAAAGAAAATTCAGATAATTAGCCAAAACAGGGCGGTGAAATTTTATTTCGCCGGGATGCTAAAATATCTGGCGGCGGCCCTGAGGCCAATTGTCGAAAATATCGATAAAAGTATGGACATGTCGAGTCCTGTTTCGATTGCTCAAGAGCTTCAGAGTGTACAATAAACCGTTTGGAACATTATTTCCATAAGGCTGATCTCAAGAAGATGCTAGATGTACGGATACCATACGAGCTAACGCAAAAAACTGCATCGACCGAATTTCCACTGCGAATCACTGCAGAATCGCAACAAAATCGCCCCATTTTTGAAACGCTTGGTACCTGGTCATGAAAAGTGGATCATTTATGACAACGTCAAGCAAAAACGGTAGTGGTCGAAACGCGGTGATCCAGCTAAGGTTTTGCTGTGTGTTCCCCTAAGGCACAACTGTTAACTTGGAACTGTAGTTATCGAACGAAACAGCGCATATTTGACCCAAATCGGATCATTCTAACCATGGTGATTGAAGCTTTATTCTTCATGCAAAAATAATGGTTTTCTTTCTAATACACCTTATACTTTATTGCGCCTGAGTTTTCTTATGAAATGAATAAACATATATTTATGAAATATATGTGAAACTTGTTTTTATCCTACAAAAATTTCGGAAACTGAATATGATATGATTTACTATCATAAAATCTATCTTTCTATAAAACACTTGACCCAGTAGGTACCAACAAAAATTTACGCTATTTTGCTAACCTATATGAGCCGTGACTTTCTATGGCCCCCACTCAAACATCGTCTGGATCCGCCCCTGTGATGTACTGACATGCTTTGCATGTAAGGAGATAGGACATATCGTTAAGAACTGCACAAAAATCTCCAACGTAGATACCTCTCACACCATTTTTTCCTTTTGTGTATATTAGGTGGTGGAGTTTTGCTGCTGTTGTTTAATGGAGCATCGATCGATCTGTTTACAGAAGATGTTGGTGGTGGCCTCTTGTTGTTGACCACTTCGTGCTGTATTCCTAAATCATCTAAAAGTTGGTGTTGCAAGCTAATTGTTGGTGCTGTTGTTTTTTCCGGTTATTGATTCTTAGGAAATCCAGAGAAGTTTTCATTTTCTTTCATTTTTTCATTGATCATTTCTAAAGTGCATGGGTCTGATGTATTGATTTCAGTAGGTACTGAAATCAATACATCAGATGTATTACTAGGAAACCTCTAATATTTCAAGCTCCTGAGCTATATGAAAAATCCATTGATATGTTCAATCCACAAACTACAACCCGAAAATATTCATTTCAATTTTAAATATAAGGTAAATATAAAAATAAAACATGATTTTATTTATTTTCAACATCATTGAGATATTTCAATATAATTTGGTTGTTTAAGGTAAACTTTTCTTCAAATATTCATAAAAACATGGGCTGATTTTTCGGTCAGAAAATATTAATAAAATACATAACTCTAAGAATCGTAAAAGGTTGGGAAAAAATGATCGAAACCAACTGTCAAATGCTAAATATAGCTTTTGAGAAATTTCATTGGAACTTACGACATTAGGAAATTAATGTTGATAGAAACTTTACCTATTCTCACTCAATCTATAACAAAACAATATCAATCGAATATTCTTCAAATACATTCAATTGCAATATCGATATCCCGGAAAATGGAGTTTATTCCATTCATAAATCCTGAAAAAACCTAGAGATATCATTTCATGACGGCTGGACCTGATTAGTGATTTCATGATAACTTGTAGCATTGTACTTGTTAATCACAAATACACGCCACTGGCGTAAATTCTTATTGTAGAGCGGAAAAAATATCAAAATATAGAAATCTTCTGACCACTCTATTTCAAATATTTTAGTTCTTCAAAATAACACCAATTCTTTCAGAGGGCTCCACTTTACGGACCAATTTTTTGACAGTGAAATTCGAGGCTTAACGTGAGTGCAACTAGATAGCGCTCAACAAAATCGAAAAAAGCACTACACTGGCTTACTATCCTTTCCTTATACTATGATTTGACGAAACTACCGACCTTTCACACACATCTCAGCTCAGTTTAAGTTTGAGATATACATATTTATAATGGCACCATCAGAGAAGATTTTATCACCTTTCGTGATGCTTATGCCTCAATTCGGGACGAAGATGTTAAAGGTGAGGAGCGACGCTTAACTGGCAAAGCCATAGCACATATTGTGGAAGATTTATTGGCGAAGTTTGATGTCGATGTGAAGAATTGTGTGGGATAGGAGTTGATAGCTGTTCCACTATGGCTTCGGATTTGAAAGGGGCTGCTAAAGCTATAGAGAAAGCTATCTACGCAGAAATGTGTCGCTGTAGTAGCCACATACTGAATAATTCTTTGGCAAAGTGCTTAAATGTTAATTCTTGCAAGAATACCACAGCGACAATGAAAAAGGTCATTGCTTTCGCGAATGCTTCAGCAAAGAGACATCTTGTTTTCAAAGGAAAGTTAAAGGGTGAACTCCAAGGCTTATGTAAAACTCGTTGGGTCGAAAGACATAATGGACATCTTCAATGGACTAGTTTAGTGATGTTGATAATACTATATTTGACACTATAGAATTAAAATATAGAGCAAAACTGATAAATCAGTGAAAAAATTTTGAAAATTCACCAATAAATGACTAAGAAATAGATTATTTAAATTTACGTATTTTAGTGCGGAACGTCTTTGGTCTGTGACGTCACTGCACTTGCCTGTGATCGCTACACCATAAATTACGTTCAAATACTTAGCCGCGCCAAGGCTCTCGCGCCGTTTGTAGTTGTACAGTGTAGTTTTAACTCGAGTTTTGTTTTTATGTCACCATAATGGAAGAAGGCTTCGTGAAAGGACAAAGTGACAATTTGCCTAAAATAGATATATCCGCAGTGATGGAGTTTATTTCTTCAAATCCATCTTATGTCAGTGCTGAAATAAAAGGAGTTAAACTTTTCAAGTAAGTATCTACTTTTGAGTTTGCTTCATCATGGTTCAACTTATAACGATAATTTATTTAAAAAACGTTTCATAAACAGTTTGTAGTTGAGTACTGGTTGTTGAAGTTTATCAATGGCAAAACATATTCATGTGAGGAGTAAAAAGTAAAAAAAGTAATTTATATGTATGTATATAGTAAGTTATTTCAGCTATCGTGTAACGAACAAAACACGACACGAACGGCACAAGTGATTGTACACCAATGAATTCGTAAGCACTCTGCGAATACCAGTCGTCTAGTGTGTGACGTCACGCCACTTACACGTACTATGAAATTATTCTTCCAAGCGCAATTTCAAAGTCCCATAACTTTTTCATTTCTAGAGATATTTCAATGATTCTTCCACATTTTTGTTTCATTTTAATTAAATTTTTAGAATTAATCCTTAACAAAAAAATTAAAACTAATCCATTTCAAGGAGATACCCTCATTAAACTATGCAACGCTCTCTTGAATATTTCTAAATGGAATGATAGCAAGACTGACTCAAAAGCAAACTGCATGTATCACGCCCTGCGCAATCCTGACTTCATTGTATTTTCAGTTTGTCTTTTTGACGTTCTCGGTGGGTACTTCTTGGTTCTTGAGTGAGTTTTCACCTGTATTTCATTTTTATATTTTATTGTCATTTGAATTTATGATTTTCCAGGTACCACAGTGTCTCTGGCCAGATTTCTCCAGTCTCCGTCAGTTGGCTCATCTATGGGAGAAGAACGCCTTGTAGGCCTCGCTCTCCTGAACATTGATGATGACGAGAACGCTGTGATTACTAGGTTTTCAAAGGGTGCAAAGACCAAATTAAATTTTGTGTTATAATTGCCAATTGTTTTCTTTTTTTATATTAAACAATCGATTGGCTATTTAATTTTATATTAATTTCTACCTGAATGGTTGAAACCCCGATAAGTAAATAAATACATTATAATGTTGATAAATATTTATATAAATATTGAATTTTTGAGAGGTTAGGGCTTGATACCGATTGGTACCTTAAAAAAAAAAGTAAATAAATACATTATAATGTTGATAAATATTTATATAAATATTAAATTTTTGAGAGGTTAGGGCTTGATACCGATTGGTCCCTTAAAAAAACTTGAAGCCCATAACGGTGACACCCCCGAAAATTTAAGGCTAGGACCGCCCTTGCCAGTATCTCCGTTTGTTTTTTAGGTAATAGATTTAAATTTGGGATATCCCATAATAAGTGACACTCTTTGATCTATAAATGATTTTTTTTCACTTCCGGTTTCGCCAGAAGTGATAGCAACTTTCGATTTTTAAATGGCACACCCTGTATATTATTACATTTCGGAAATCCGCATAATTTTCTGAATCCAATGATACCACATTACATTTCAAACGTCGAAATTTTTTATAATTTAATTTTCAATTTTCCATTTAAGTGTTGCATGATGGTTCCGATTTATTTCAATTGACCTGTCTAATTCTATAAGAATCGAAATCCCGTCAAAAATACTGAATTGCGTTTTTTATGAGCTAATGCCGTTCATCCGTTATCATTTTTGGGGTACAACTCAATTTTTTCAAATAGAACCATATTGGTACCGTGGTACCATTTATTAGTACTATTAATAAGAAATTTATCCATACCTGGTAATGAAATGTGCGCTCAATACAATCAAAATTACAACTAAAAGAAAATGAGGAAATACAATTACATATTTTGTTCTACTTTAATACTAGGAAGTTACTAAGGTGGTTTTGAAAACAATGAAATTATTTCTTCATATTGTCAAATGAATATTTGTTGGTTATCGCTGTTTTTATTGTTTACCTATTGGAAAAGTCTTCACATTTGTTGTTATTTTGGTTAAAAATGACGCACATTTATACGAGGGATGAAAAAGTGGACATGTTAATTATTTATGGAGAATGTAGGAAAAATGCCGTTGCGGCTAGGAACTTTTATGCCGACCGATATCCTGATAAACAATGTCCAGCGAGAAATTATTTCAATCGTCTCGAAAATCAATTCCGAAGAGAGCCTAACCAGGATCCCGAGGAAAACGTTAACATTGACGAAGGAACGGAAATTAATGTTTTAGCTCGAAGAGAAGTTGATAAGACTGTTTCTTCAATGCAAAGTGGGTTTGAATTGTAAATTAGTCACCAAACGGTGAGCCGAATATTACACAAACATAAATCTTTCAAATATCAATTGCACCAGCACCTGTAGGAAAATGATTATGAACGTAGGATGGAATATTGCAATTGGATCTTGTAGAATAATATGCAGTCAAACAATGCTTTTTTGGGAAGGATTTTATTTTCGGACGAGTCTAGGTTTACAAATATGGGATTATTTAACCGACAAAATACAAGGTATTGGTCACAAGAAAATCATAATTTATTGCGGGAGGGTAACTTTCAAGTGCGGTTCGGTTTCAATGTTTGGCTTGAAATACACGGTCGTAGAATCATTGGTCCAATAATATTTGAAGGGCCCTTGAATGGAGCTAGATACTCACAAGGGGGGATCAATGTCCATTCACGATAGGAAATGTATTTCCAACAATATGAAGCTCCTCCCCATAATTCAAGAATAGTAAGTGATTACCTTGAACAAGCATTCGAACAAAACGTAATTTCGACGAATGGTCCTATGCGATGTCCTCCAAGGTCACCTGATTTGACACCTCTTGATTTATTTGTTTGGGGCCATTTAAAAAACATTGTCTACGCAACCGCCGTTACAACCCGCGAAGACCTGGACTTGCGAGTAAAACGCGCAATTAATAGCATAACGGCACAGCAATTAGCAAAAGTTCATACGGCTATGCAGACGCGGATCCAGGCCCCACTTTTGGGGGGGGGACCTTAAAATTTTCAAAATACTGAAAATGTGGAACACAGACACTTCCGCCATTTTGGGACGTCATTTTTTTGCCGTTCATTAATATGGGTTTTCACAAAATGAATTGAAGGTGAAATTCTTGCTGATCTTGTAATTATTTGAGACTCAGTATGTCAAATTCTAGGATGGCCGGCAAAATCTAAGAGGTGCCCGGGACAATTGGGGGGGGGGGGGGAACGTTCCACCAGACCCCCCCCCTGGATCCGCGCCTGCAGCTATGCGAGTTCATAAGTGCATTGAGGTTAATGTACAGCATTTCGAACAATTGCTGTAATGTTTTGTGTTAATTTTTTGTATTCCAAAGCCACCTTAGTACCTTCTCAGTATTAAAGTAGAACAAAATATAAGGTGTGTGAATAAGTCTTTCCCGTTTTTTTTCAAATTTTGAGCCTTTATTGTGAAAAAATGGTTACAAATGAATTATTGAAAGTATTGGCCATCGCTAGCTACAACTTTTCCCCATCTTTCTGGCAACATACGAATCCCGTTGCGAAAAAATTCGACCGGTTTGGCCTCTATCCAGTCATCCACCCATTTTTTGGCTTCCTCGTAGGAATGGAAGTGCTGGTCAGCCAGGCCATGCGTCATCGATCTGAAGAGATGGTAATCAGACGGAGCAATGTCTGGACTATACGGCGGGTGGGGTAGGACTTCTCATTTGAGCGTTTCTAAGTATGTTTTCACCGGCTGTGCAACATGTGGGCGAGCATTGTCATGTTGCAAAATAACTTTGTCGTGCCTGTCGGAGTATTGTGGCCGTTTTTCTCGCAGTGCGCGGCTCAAACGCATCAATTGTCGTCGATAGACCTCGCCTGTGATCCTTTCATTCGGTTTCAGAAGCTCATAGTAAACCACACCTAGCTGGTCCCACCATATACAGAGCATGAGCTTGGCGCCATGAATATTTGGCTTGGCCGTCGATGATGATGCATGGCCGGGTAGTCCCCATGATTTTCTTCGCTTCTGATTATCGTAACGGATCCACTTTTCATCGCCAGTCACGATACGATGCAGAAAACCCTTTCTTTTATGTCGCTGAAGCAGCTGTTCGCAAGTGAAAAAACGCCGTTCGACGTCTCTCAGCTTCAGTTCGTACGGCACCCAATTTCCTTGCTTTTGGATAATTCCCATGGCTTTCAAACGCTTGGAAATGGTTGTTCGGTCAACTCCCAATGCTTCAGCAAGTTCTTCTTGCGTTTGACACGAATCTTCATCAAGCAAAGTCGCCAATTCTTGATATTCAAAGATTTGCGGCCGCCCGGAACGCTCCTTGTCTTCCACGTCGAAATCGCCACTTTTGAAGCGTCGAAACCATCCGCGAACACTTGAATCATCGACACAACCTTCTCCATAAGCTTCCTGAAGCAACCGATGCGCCTCGGCAGCAGATTTCTTCAAATTGAACCAATAAAGTGAAACTTCCCGCAAATGACGTCGACTCGGCTCAAATTTCGACATTTTCACGATTTCAAAAATTTATGATGCGAAAAAATTTCAACTAATGTGTTAGTGTGGAATTGTTGACAGATGAATAAGCTTTGATTATGACATATGTAACCATTAAATACTCGCACAGTATTGGTGGCGCCATCTCTTACAAAAAACGGGAAAGACTTATTCACACACCTTATAATTGTATTTTCTTATTTTCTCTTAGCTGTATCTTTGATTGTATTGATCGCATATTTTATTACCAGGTATGGATATATTCCTCATTAATAGTACTAATAAATGGTACCACAGTGGCAATATCATTCTATTTGAAAAAATTGAGTTTTACCTCAAAAACGATTACGATGACCTTTATTTTCTCATAAAAAACGCAATTTAGTATTTTTGATGGGATTTCGATTTTTTTAGTATTAGACGGGTCAATTGGAATAAATCGGAACCATCATAGGACACTTAAATGGAAAACTAAAAATTAAATTATAAAAAATTTCGACTAATGAAATGTCACTTATGTGGTATCATTGGATTCAGAAAATTATGCGGATTTCAGAAATGTAATAATACTTCTTCAAAAACGATAATGGCCAGAACGTTGCAGTCAATGGTGATCGGTATAGAGCCATGATTACTAACTATACAGGGTGTTCCATTTGAAAAGCGAAAGTTGCTATCACTTTTGGCGAAACCGGAAGTGAAAAAAAAATCATTTATAGATCAAAGAGTGCCACTTATTATGGGATATCCCAAATTTCAATCTATTACCTTAAAAACTAATGGAGATACGGGGGGTGTATAATCTCCACTTATTGATAAAGTTTTTGTAAAAACTAAAAATAGTCAATACTGGCTGAAGGACTTTGGTCGATGGTCATTTGTGAATAAAGCACACAAGTTGTTAAATTATCCATTTGAGTGTCGAGGTTGAAGTAACCACTACCTTATCTATGGGATTTTTTTGTGTTAAACACAATTTTGATAACATCTCAGAAACTAATTGAAAAACTTTAAAAACTGATGGTAACTCCAGATTTCGTAGACACAGATGTAGTAAAAAGCCATCAACGTTAAGGTTTGTTACTTCAACCCCATGTGAATACTGAGTCCCCTGTGAACTTGAAATATTTCATAGGGATATTTTACTAGAAAAAATGGTCTAATTTAGAAGAGTTTATTACAACAAATAGTCTTTATATAAAACGGATCAATATCTACAAATTAAAATAAATCTTTAAAATCTGTTCAGAAAAGTATCATCTTGTAAAATACTGGATATTAAAACTTTATCTTTCAGAGCATCTAGTACCTCTGCTTGGTCCCACTCTAAAGTAACTTTATGTAATCTCGGTTCCTTCTTAGCAATTACTCTTATTATACCTTTAGTTTCAATTAAAGAGCATAAACTAACAAATTCTCCTTGATCCACTGAGAATAGGTTACGTCTAGTACAAATTTTTTTATATAAATCGTGAAGTTTTCCAATAGTAACATCTTTACTTTTCCATTTCTGCAATATCAACAATAAAGAACAGATAACAATTTTTTGTTGCAAAGGAAAATCACTTTCACAGTCATCTGATAAATTTTGAGCAGTTCCATATACTTTATTTAAAACACCAACAACTTCTTTCAAATCTACTTTTCTTATATCAGTTTTAACTTCTTCAGCATTTATGTTTTCAATGGATTGCAAAATATCAGCTTTTCCGTCTTTTTCAATGATATCTACAACCCGCCTTGAAATATCTAAAGCCCTTCGTATATCCCCAGATACAGCAGCAACTTTACCTGCAAGCATTTGTAAAGCAGCTGGAGAAAATACTTTGAGGGCATCTGCGGCTTTTAATCTAGAAGTAATGATTTCCAAAATTTGTTCTTTGGAATAAGAAGCAAAGTGAAGCAGTTTAGGTTTCAGTTCACAGCGGGCTTGTAATCGAGGTAATATCCGGTCTGTTAAATCCAACGCGTTGGCAATGCCAATAAGAACAACATTATCTTCAAACCTTGCTGGCCATTCGAATATTGTGTATAAGACAGACTGATTCTTACTTTCTAATTGATCCATTTCATCGAGGACCAATAAGCTGCAATAAAAATTGTAAGTTAAACATGTGAAAAATATAAAAGGTAAAGCACATTGTGGGCAATCAAACCTTAGACTTACTGTATTACTGAGCAAAAATTTAAGTATAAAAAAATACCAAATATACCAATTATGTACAAATGAAGACAGTTATTATTAATATCATTTGAAAAATCTCCAGGTAAAACCTATGTATGAGGAAACATTAAAAATAATTCAATTGATAAATCACCAATCAGTTTTCACGAGTGCGTTTCAAACATTCAGTATGGTCGAACGAAAACTTAACACCTCAATTTTCTGGCTTTAAAAAGAAAATGTGAAAAATCACTCGACCCGTCAATTTCTGATTCGAGAAGGAACAACTTTTCCGCTCTTCGCATCCCCATAACTGCAGCCCTCTAACCGGGTAGAGTACAATCCCTTCATTTTGAATAGGGATGAGGGATGTAGCGTGTCACTTTAAAGATCTTATCGAGTACTATCTGACCCTGAAATTTCGCTTCAAAATTTCCATCGATAATGAAATGATAGATAAAATAGTGGAAGAGTATTCACAACAAATACCTTTGAAATGTGTCGAATACGAATAATATTCACGAAATAAATTCCACATTGTCTCTTTTGCTATTTTCGCCGTTATTTCATCATCGATGGATATTATGAACGTGCTATTTCATCAGGATTGAAGGATCATTTTAACTTTGGTAGCTAAACTGGCGAAAAAACTTGTTGATAAATTTGAATAGTGTATCTAAGTGAATGGAACGGCAATATCATAAGGAAGAAATAAAATTTGAAGCATCCATTTAGTATATGAAGAATTTTAACATTGCAGTTGTAGTGTAACTTTCAAAATTGGAACCAATTTATCAGCCACTGTGTAAAATACTTTCAAAAGTCACTATATTAAAACTGTTCATGACATGTATGATTGATTAAACTGGTATGAATAATTCAGATATTATTCGTTCACTGAGTTCACTCCAGTTTTCCATCTTTTATAGAAATGCTATTAATATTTTGCTATTAAATCACGTATTAACCCTCGCTACACACACATCAGAAAGAGTACCTTAGAACACACACTGGGGTCTACTGGACCACATAATAATGAATGCGTTAATGTTGATATTATTGCATAGAATTATTTGATTATATATTTTTGCAATTAAAGCACAATATGTATGTTCAATATTACATATATTCCCAAAAACAGAACAGTATATCACATCAAATAATATATAATAATAAAAATATAACTTAATCCCGAGGGGGTAATCACTCCGTGAAAAAGATACATCGATTTCGGAAATCATGAAGAGTTCGGGGGATTTCGGAGGATTTCGAGGGATTTCGGAGGGATTTCGAGGGATTTCGGAGGGATTTCGGATGATTTCGGGGATTTCGGAGAATTTCGGGGATTTCGGAGGATTTCAGGCGATTTTGGATGATTTCTTCATTAAAAATACGTGAATAATCGTTTAACGTCTGTGTTTTGATGAATGAACTTAATTTCACGGTATTCATACAATTTTTCAATTCAGAAAAATTACATCCTCGAGCGGGACTCGAACCCAGAACTTCCCAACTCAAACTCGAACTAGTTATTCGGAGGTTGTGGGTTCGAGTCCCGCTGGAGGAGGTACTTTTTTCTAAATTGAAAAATTGTCTCAATGCCGTAAAATTAATTTTATTTATAAAAAAATATTGCATCTTTGGAAATGTTGAACAGATAATACAAAATTTTAGATTTTCAACTCCTAACAAAAACAATATTATAGCAAATACTCTATTTGTCAAATTGGTAATTTTGATAATTCGTAAATTTCATAGCAATATTTGAATCACCACCGAGATCCCAACCAATAACTGATAACTATTTCAAATTTCAGTTCTCAGTATGTTTTCAGCATAGAAAATGACCACAAAATATTTTCGAGGAACTCATAATTCGTCTTTGAGCATATTTTTGTCCTGTTTTTATTGTTGTGAATGAATTATTTCATATATTAGCATATTCTTACCATCTTAAAGACGTTCACTGTGTTTTGAGAAGATTTTATATTCATTCACGATTTTCACGAGATACCTCTATTCTGAATAAATCAAATTTTTCGAACTTTTTCCAATTTCAAAAGTTCATAAAAAAAGAATGTTAGATGTGACAACTTCGGGTGATACCGCATATTGAAGCAAAAATTTATGCTCTTTTTGAAAATCTAAACAATTCATTTCGATTCATTTCGAATTCGAAATACAAAGTAATATTTTTAACCTGAACAGTTTGAATGGGATATTGAAGTAATTAATATCTCTGACTCAATCTCGGTATGTGTCAATAACATCCCAAATTTCTATAAATTCCACCGACAAGTTTGGTTCTTATTTTGATTTCATTATTTCCATGAATATGAAAATCCCCACGTAGCTTTCCAAGGAAAGACAGAAATTGATTTTTTTCCGTCTATCCGTACTCACCTAGCCCTACTCTACCTCTTATATTTATTCAATTCTTTTTTTTTTTTAATAAGAGTATGTGCAATTACTTCCGGGACACCCTGTATATTCAGCTCGACCCCGATCTCCTTTGTATCGTCAAATTCAATGACCGCTTAGTTTCGAAATCCGAAACAATTTCTTCATCAGCATCTCTATTAGAGCTCATATTGAAATCATAAATTCCAAATTTGCCTTTTTCCTCGTCTACACACTCTTCTAAATACTTTCTTGATTAACTCAAGAAACGAAAATCGTGCTAAAACTGTTACCTAACCTCTGAATATGTAACATAACAAACATCAGTGCCTTAGCCACTGTGCACACTCTATTGATTGCGAGAAATGCGATTTCGTTGAATGATTGCGGGATTTCGAAGCGATTTCGGGATTTCGAAGCGATTTCGTTGAATGATTGCGGGATTTCGAAGCGATTTCGGTAGCGATTTCGGGATTTCGGTGGTGATTTCGGGATTTCGGTGGTGATTTCGGGATTTCGGAGATGATTTCGCGATTTCGGTGGCGGTTTCGGGATTTCGGATGATGATTTCGGGATTTCGGGCTTCAGAATTACATCGATTTCGGAAGTGATTACCCCCTCGCTTAATCCTAAAAAATAACTCTAACATATATCAATACGTGAAAATGTGAATATTATTTTTTTGATCTTGATTATTCAACACACTTTACACAATTCTTTGATCTGTGCTCATCACAGATTGGAACGTGATAACTTGAGCAAGCCAGCTTTGTTTTCTCATCTTAATTTGAATAAGAGTCCATTGTGCCAGACACTGTCGAATCCTTTTTGGATGTCAATAAATAGGCTGCCGGCTTTTTTCCATTTTTCTCATTACATGGATTTTATAACTCATGTTTTGATGAACCAATAGAATCCGTAAATTTCCCATAGTTACGATGTATTGACAAGGTGATATACCCTTGACGACGTGGTATAATCGCTCAGGAGTTTTGCCTCCTACCATATTGGGATCATTCTTGGACGTTCGCCAAAAAAAAAATAAAAATGAAAAAAAATCTCCCGTTTTATCTGAAAGTTTTACATGTATAAGTAGACACACTAGGTTTTCTATGCATCTCAGTCAAAGTTAAGGTTTATGTTTTGAATGTTGTGCCTTATATTTCTTGTACATAATATGATATCAGGTGTAGAATCTGGGTTGTTTTCCATTATGAATGTCGGTGGGGTGTCAATCTTGAAGTCAGAGTTCTTCAGGAAGTTGCAAAGTTGGGTTTTTCTTCAGGTGTTCATGTTGAAATCTCTCAAAATTATGCTATATTTGTACTGAGATGCTTTTACAAACAAATTCTCTTTGATTAGTCTGCTAGAGTGATGCGTATATACCAAGAATATATGAAGCTTATCATTTTTGAAGAGGATGGTGAAGTGCAGGACGTCATTCTATGGGTTGTTAAAATGGGGTGGGTTGGTGGGGTTAAAATGGGTGATGTTGACAGGAATACTATGATATCCAGCCGAGGCTTTACCTTTCAGGTTCCTCACAGCTGACATCACCTCATCAACCGTCACCTCAAATATATAAAAAGACTTAGGGTTTACATTAGGTAGGGACTTGTTCTTTGCCCCTTGTTCAGAGTTATTTGGGTCCATGTTATGCGCTTTCTCAATGAAGTACTTGTTAAATTGTTTCACAACATTTTCTAGGCTACCTTGAGGAAATCTGTTGCTGCTGCTCGCTTTTCGTTTTTTCTTATGATGTTTATGATATTCCATGTAGTTTTGGTTTTATTTGTAGAATTCTTAATTTTTCCCTCGATAAGGGATTGTTTCAGTTTTCCAAGAGCTTCATCATTATTATCTTTTTGTCCTTTTTTGCTGGGCCAGGAAACAAGGGTTGCCTTTACACAATAAAAAGAGCAAATCCAATTTCTCCTTAAGAGAAATTATTTTTGGATCCTGATAAAATTTGGCCCTATTCCTTGTTTCCCTGGTCTCCACAAGAGGAAATGCTTTATCGAATAATCGACCATATTGCTGGTGGAAACTGTTCTCAGGCTCCTGGCCGCCTTTCAAAGTAATCTCCCAATCAACCTCGGCCAGGGAATTCAGGAAATTATTGATCGAATCTTCAGTGTACCTACATCCTGATGGATGGTGTCCGCACAGCAGAAACGCAACCAGGAATATGAGTTTTCTGTGCTGATAAATGACTATTAATTACGCTGGATGTGGCATCATGGATATTTGTGATATTAACTATACAAGTGGCAGAATGCGCTGTTACACGTGTTGGTACATTAGCTTTGCTCCAAAACTTTCCATTATGAACTTGAATAACATGGCAGTTCGGTCTTCATTTGAGATCATATTTATGTTAAAATCCCCTGCTATGACAAAATCCAAAGAGGGGCTACTCAGTATCTCTTGTATCTCAGTATCTCTATATGAATGCCTCAATATCAATTTCAATTTTGGATGGTAGTCTGTAGATACTGATTACTACTAGTTTACCACTAGCGGATTTTAGTTCGCATACTGAGCACTCAAAAATATTAGTTATACTTAGTTTCTGTATATCCAGCCTCTCTTTACATTCCAGTGATTTACGAGAGAAAATTGCAATGACTCCATGCTTGGATGTGGTTCTACAGAAATTTGATAGAAGTTGTTAAGGTGGATATTAGCCATTTCATCCTCGCTCTTCCAATGCTCCGTCAGTGCAGCAAAATCAGCATCTTCATCAGTAAGGAACTTCTCAAGGATATTTATTGATGACGTGATTGATTGTATGTTCTGGTGAATGATGTTAATGCGATTGATGTTATTGTCTTTTCCTGATTGTCATTTTGAAAAGGTTCTCAATGACAGGATGTCTGTTGTATAGAAAATTATCTTTCTGATTGTCATTTTGTCTGTTGAAGTTGTAGCGTTTAATTCCAACTCCATTAGGCTAGAAATCATTCTTGTACATTGCATCTTTGAATTTAAATGGTGCACTAACCACGAATCGTTTAAGTCCATCTGTGTGGCCTGGTATTTCCTTGACATCTATAGTAGAGTTTTCACATTCTGGTTTCCCCACTATGAAATCATGAATTATGTTAGATGTAACATGTTTCTGAACTCTATAAATGTACAGCCAGATTTTTTTCTCCACTCCAATGAAAGCTTTTTTTGGGTCTTCATTATTTATTATTGCAGTTCGAAGTCTAATAGACTTACGTTTATTGATTTGGTTCGAACTGGATTTGAGTTTGATTGACTTTTTTTCCGAGAGCCAGACCGAGCTTCACTATGATTCAGATGTTATCTATGATTTAAATTGTCATTAGTAGAAGTAGTTCCACGATTCCTTCGTAGTCTTTGTTTACTTTCATCAGAGCTACTTTCATTCTCATGTTTAGTTAGGTTTTGTTTCTGCAGATTGATGTTTTCGACACCTGGACTGTCCACAGTCACTGTCTCTGATGACGGAGATATTTCTATATTCAGATTTGGTTGTTTACAATTCGTATTGCCATTCAGGTTAGGATTCTTTATCACTTGTTTGTTGGTGTTTTTTTCACGATCTTTTTTTGGTCTTTTCTTTCTAGGTCTTGGATTCTAAGATTCAATAATTTATTATTCGCCATAAGAATTTGATTCTTCTCTTGAACTGCCCTCAGTAGTTCCTTCAGGTATTTATTTTCCATACTGACTTGATTATGTATTTGGGTTTTTTCCTTCATGCTTGAAATAGAAGTAATGTAAACATCATCCATTTCTCTTATGGTATTATCACAGCAAATTGTTCTGGACCTTAGATGATTTGATTAGAAAAATTTCTCTCGTAACATGAGCAGTGGTAAATCACACTTAACACATATTATATTGCTGGAAGTCTTATTTTTACAACACTTAAACTGACTTTCAACCGCACCGAGTAATGAACCGTCATCATCGGCCGCCATCGCGAATTCTTCTTTTTTTTTAATAAAATAAATTTATTTAAATCATGAATAAAAAGATGTTACTAAAATAATAACTTTTCATTTATTTATTCACAAAGGAAATTTATTCAATAAGAAAGAGTAAAATTAATTCACATGACACGGAGTGAATAAACACCAAAATCCTCAGTAAGTATTGAAGCAGATCAGCTTACTATAAGAATGAAGAATTTGTTTTTTAATTGATTTGAGGTTAGAACCATTCAGAAGGGCACTACAAGGACACCGAAAACCATCAGAACCACAGAGCGGCCTAAACCACAAAAAAGTTGCGCAATCTAGGGACGAGTGGGCCGGTGCAAAAAAATCCAATACATCCCCAATGGTTCCCGAGACATCTCGAAAAAACCAAAAATCGAGAGTTCTCCCCATCTCTGTGCAACCAACCTGCTTCTGGAGACAACTTCACGAAATATATTTGATAATGGCTACACACCGAATTTTGTGAAGTCCTCTCCAGAAGCAGACCAGCTACAAAGAGATATGTTTTGTGTTTTGTTTTGTACAAAGATATGTTTTAATTTAATAAGTGTAGTAAAAAGGAATTCATTATATATCTAATAGATGGCTTTAGTTATCTTCATTTCGCGTTCTACAAGTCCGATCGGGTTTTACTATATGGCGTTAGAAAGATGAGATTTCGCACTACAAAAACCTTCTGACAGTTTTGTGATGAGTTGACTCAGTTGAGTTTGATCGCGCCACAAAGATAGACACTAGCAAAAAGAAAATACGCTTTATTTTATAGTTTTTCTTAGATAAAGACAAAAATGCCAGCCAGGCGGCTGAAAATGTAAATAGTGTTTTTGGACCTGATACTGTAATAGTCAATCACGTACAATTTTGGTTTCGTCGATTCCGTTCCGGTAATTTCGATGTCAAAGATGCTCCTCGCACTTGAAGGCCAATCATGGACGCCGCCAGGAGCGTCATTAACTAAAACAGTGCGGCGAAATTTTATTTCGCCGGGTCGCTAAATGTCTGGCGGCGGCACTGAGGCCAATTGCCGAAAATATCGATGAAAGCATGGACATTGTCGAGTCCTGTTTCGATTGCTCAAGACCTTAAGGTTGTAGACTACTTTGCGCTGAAACTGCAATTCCGCTAGATGGAGCTACCCGAAAATTTTTGGTAGATTTGTACCTGGCACACCCATTCAAGTTGAAGAACCGCCTGTTTGGTATTTATTGCCCCTAATAAAATCTCAACTCTCGATGAAGCCCAGCAAAGAGTAAATTTGTGTTTCTGTAAACTTTAGAAATTCAGTTCAGTTAAGATACAGTGGCGTATCCTAGGGGGGGGGGGATAAGGGGGATATATACCCCCCAGAAGGAATATCCATTATATGTAACAACCTTATATATCACAATCTTATTATGAGTAAGCAAAATTCTTTGGAAAACTTCTTCAAAAGAAGGAAAATTTGTTATATTTGTTTAGTTATATATTACTAAATAAGATAATTACTGTAAATATTGTGAATACAGAAATGACAATGAACCACTGTCATGGACCTAGTGTCACGTGATTTTTCAGAAGCTCGTAGAGGAGAAAGCATTACAGAAAGAAGAATATATGATTTCTCTTGATTCGAACAGAGATGCTACTGAGGGCAATCTGTCAAGAACCTAAAAGCAATAAAATAGGTGATTTATTACACTGAGATGGTCAAATGTCAAAATCATCTGATTGAAAGATATAAAGACATGATATTTTTTTATACGTTTTATGAACTGAATAGAATGAAATTTCCATACTTTTTTATATTTATCATTTCGATTTGCCTAATTCAATGATGGAATAAAATATGGCATATATTTGGATGAACTTCTACCATGTGAATCAGGAAAATTGAGAAATTTTAGACCATACTTCTTTCTGACATTGTGGGGACAGAACAGGATTTAATGTAACAATGAGTTGGACTCGTTAATATCTCAAGGAAATATAATATACATATAAATAATTGCTTATAGGAATCAGCAATACTCTTATTGGCTATAGGTGAAGATAAGTAATATTCGATTCAATCATCTTTTGAATTGGTAATATTTCTTTTACTTCAGGTAGAAAAATTCTCAATATTTTTCACAATTCTTTGCTTTAAATTCAAATTTGGAATAACGATTTAACGTTCAACTCTTCGAGTTGAAAGAGATGTATATTGTTCTCTTTCTCTAGGGCAATAAATCAAGAGAGTTGAGTTAACGAAAAAGATTATTTAAAAAAAATATTGCAATTTCTTAAACTTTTATGACATGAAATTTTCAAGGAGGTATGTATACAAGAATGGCTTCACGAAGCGAAAAATTTTTACTATAAATTTTTTCAAGTTAATATTAATGAAGGAAGTACGAGAAAATTTTCTTAATCAAGAATTGCCTATTTTCAGGGTTAAATTTAAATGGTAAATATTGTAGATAGAGTTTCGGGAATAGGGAGTTTTTCAAAAGAAATTTTTTTTTTTGAGAATTTTTTGTCAGATTTCTGAAATATTAATAATTTTCCATATTTCGGCAAAAATCCAGATACCTTTTTTTCATCTTGATTTCTTTATGACTTTTGAAATTTTCTTTATGATACTAAGCGCTCAAAATGTACTTCTCCAGACATCATTACGAATAAAATCAGCTAGCATATATATTTTAGGAACAGTATCGTTTCTAATTCTAACAATGATTTCATAACAAGTTTTCTACCTTTCCCTATTCTTCAGTGCAATATTGTCATAAACTAGTAATGTACACAATTTTAGCCAATCAGAGAAACCCTACCCTCGTAAATCATAAAAGTGTCATTCATCTCGAGCCATAAAATACCGTCCAAGATTCTATTGGCGTTCATGTTGCAAAAAGGCGTAAACCTTTGGGAGGCGTTCCAAAAAGCATAATTCCATATGAAAAACATCTACAATTAGAGCAAATCAAGCAATTTTAAAGAAATTTTTGCACCAATTCAAAACACATAATATCACTGAACATTTGTGGATGAGTTACTTGAAATGAGAAGTCTCTCTGAAGCTGAATAGTCATTTAAAGAAAGTGTTCAATTTCAAAGTTCGATTTGCGGAATACTATCGATTTTTTTTTGGAAATCGAGACGGGATCTTCAAGTTCACTATATCACGTCATTGTTCACTCAAAAAATGAAATGAATCCGACCTGTACTTTGGAATTGGAATGCACTGAAATTAGCACTGAAATAGCAGTGGTATGAACAAGGTATTGAACACCCTTAAGAGTGCACAATAAACCGTTTGGAACACTAATACCAAAGATTAGGGAGAGAAAGATAGGAAACGAAGCGACCCAGACGACGCCAGCGACATCGTGTGTGTTAGTTGTGAACAAAATTGGTTAAAATATTATTACGGAGGCTATTTATAATTTATATAAGATTAGATTGATCTAATCTAACCTAATCTTTTCTTTTGAGTTAAATCAAAGATTAGGGTTAAATCTTTGTATGTAAACGTGCTGTGCAAAGATTAGTGTTGTGGTTATTAAGCACACGTGTTATTGAACCTGTTTATCAAAGATTAATATTAATTTGCTGTTTTTGTCAAGATGAGTCGTGGTTCATATTGTTTGGTATTAACCTGCCCAAACAATAAAAATAAAAACCCAAAGCTCGCGTTTTTTACATTACCGAAAGACATGAAAATGTAAGTTTAAGTAGTCAATTCAATATAACAAAATCATCTAATTTCTATTATTATTCAGTGCCAAAAGTTGGATCGAATTCTCTGGACGCAAAGATCTTGACCTGGGTGCTTCGAAAGACTATAGAATGTGTAGTGAGCATTTTACAGAAAACCAGTTCAAATGTATATATCCACGGACATTGTTTTGGCATGGAAGTATTCCTCATGTAAATGGACCTAAATCAGATGTTCTTCCTGAATCAGAGTCTAAGATGATCATCCATGAAGAAACTGTTCAAACGGATCAAAACGTACCTCTATCTAATATTGGTGAGCTTTTCCTGTTATTAATTGAATCACAAATGTATAGATTAAATATCACACAAAGGAATTGAAAACTGAGTGACATTGTATTTCTTTTTTTCTAGAAAGATTCTGCGTTTGCTGTGAACAAATATTATCATTTGATAATTTTTGAAAAGGGGACACATGAATGCAAATCATATTTGTAAGTCTAGTTACTTGAAGTTGTTGAATGAAATTATCAATTCAAATTAGTGATAAATGCAATAAGATAAAATTGTTTTTCTTTTTTCTAGATGTTACAATGGAATAAGAAGGTTTTATAGAAGCAAGTAGCAGTTCGGCCACCCCCAAACGTAGTGGTAGTAAGCTGAGCCCCTTAACCAACCAGAGAATTGAAAGAATGAAGGCTAAAATCAATTCTTTCCTCAAGATGTTTATGACTACACGTTGTCTTTGGGGTGTTCGGTTCGAAAATCAAAATAAAATAAAAAAAGTGAATACAAAAAATCAAAAACTCAGAAATCTATGCAATAAATAATGATTCACATTTAAGATTATTTATATATTACTTATTTTTATGTATATATTCTTCTGTACATTTTATTATGTTTATTCAATTGAATTAAAAATTCCACTAATTTGACAAAGCATTTTTATTTAAATAATCTCTCAATATGTTAATTTTATAATATATATATAACATAATGTGTCGATGAATCTCAGTACTAGCAGAGGAAATGTAACGGGGCATCATACATTTCAACGTATGATACAAGAGAACAGATAAAAACCTCAGCAAAAACTCTGTCTCCCCGTATAAAAAAATATATTATAATATGGGATCAAAAATAGAAGCTACTAGTGAATGTGGAATACTGTGAAGATTTGAAATTCGCGCCAGATATAGATTTCTTTTTCGTTAGATGATTTCAGCGCCACCTGTCCCTTCAGTTGTGAACTGCGAGCCTAAAAGTGGGTCGCCATTTAGCACTAGGGTTAGTACGGCGTTTCCTATCTTTCTCTCCTTAATCTTTGACTAATACTACATAATACCTGCTTTCCAGTCAGGGACGTGTCACCCCGGGGCTCGGCGCACTAGAGCTTCGAGCCCTTGCTTGAGTGGAACGCGCCAAAACGAAACTGTCAAATTCAACGTAAACAAACCAGCGTTCTACAGCTGTCTCGTACTTTATGCGAAGTAACGGCCTTCTTTCTCTCTCACACCTATCAGGGCTCGAAGCCCCGCAAATGCGGAGGTGCTTCAGGGGAAAGGGGAAGGTAACGCGAGGGCTCAACGCCCTGTTTACTGGAACAGGAACACTACAAGTGCGCTTCGGTACGCTTCGGAGCTGTACCGAGGAGCTGCTGACGTTGGCTGGAAAGCACCTATTGGCATAAGGCTGATCTCAAGAAGATCCTAGATGTATGGATACCACATAACGCAATAAACAGCATGGACCGAATTTCCTCTGCGAATCACTGCAGAATCGCAACAAAATCGCCCCATTTTTGAAACGCTTGGTAACTGGTAATGAAAAGTGGATTTAGGTATGACGTCGAGCAAAAACGGTCGTGGTCGGAACGCGTTGAGCCTTCGGAAAAGGACAGGAAGGTTTTGCTGTGCGTTGAGATTGGCAAGGAATTATCTACGAAGAGCTGTTTTCCTAAGGCACAAGTGTCAACTTGAAACTGTAGCTATCGAGCGAAACAGCGCATATTTGACCCAAATTGGATCATTCTAACTATGGTAATTGAAGCCTTGTTCTTCACACAAAAATAATGGTTATCTTTTTACTACACTTTATACTTTCTTGCGCCTGAGTTTTCTTATGAAATAAATTTACATATATTTATGAAATATGTGAATTTTTTTCAACTAGTTTTTGTCCCACAAAAATTTTGAAAACTGAATATAATATGATTTACTGAAATCCATCTTTCTATAAAAAAAAAACACTTGACCCAGTAGGTACCAACGAAAATTTCCGCTATTTTGCTAACCTATATAATTGCTAACCTATATAAGCCGTGACTTTCCATGCCCCCCCCCCCTCAAACATCGTCTGGATCCGCCCCTGGTCTGGTGGATGAGTTGGATTTGTACTGTAGTTTCTACATTTGTCATAAATTCTTTCATTTCTTTCATAAGATGCGATATCGCCTGTAATAATTCTAACAAAAAGTGATGCTCTGTTTGTTTTCTTGCAGATAATCCGTTTGCAGTATCCATGTTTCATTTGGGTTTTTGTTCAGTCATAGTGGTTTCTTGCTCTTCTATTTCTATCTCCACGTAAGAGATGACAGCAAGGTAAAATTCAATTGATTTTTTAGTTGGGTCGAATGTTTCTTTCTATTGTCTCATAAAAATTCAATATCATTTTTTCTTTTTTAAGGTATTCAAGAGCTTTATTTGAGTTGTCTGATTCAAATATGATCCTTTTCTTGTTTGCAATATTATATCTGTATTAGTTGGAAATATTTCAATCCATGAATTGTACTCTTTGTGTAGTGGGTAGTGTATTCATGAGAAACAGATTCTTAAATGTTTTGTGCATTGTATTTTGATTTCCAGGTGCGTCTTTATCTATTGCTTCTTTATCAGTGTTTATGTTTTGTGGATTGGAGTTTTGTTGATTAGTTTTTTCTGCGTATTTGGTACTTTTAATATGTAAGGATTTAGTGTCGTTGGTTGATTATTCAATTCTGGGGATGCTTTTTCGTCTTTCTTTTTAGAAGGTAGTTTGGGTTCTATGCCATGTCTTCTTCCGTTTTTCCGTGTTACTGTTTAGAATTGAGTATTTGTGTTGTTTCATCGCCCGTTTGCGACATCTCCGAAGCATAGAATGCCGTCGGCGTTGAATGTTGGGTGATCAGAAATAAAGTTTTCAATTTTAAATTAACATTTCACTTGTGAATAAATTCGATCTGTATTCAGCCAATGCACGTATGTGACTCGAAGTACAGTATTTTTCCCCACAAAGTGTTTTTATAGCATCTTCAAAAGGTTTCAGAATGACACATAACTCCTTCATTGTGTTCCACTCCGACGCTGTAATAAGAGAAGTTCTTCATTGATAACCGCCAATGTACTTTTTATAGCCTATTTTAGTTTTTACTAGAAATTTTTACTTATCAATGTATCATGTAAAAAGTGTAATTCCAGCGAGTAGGGACTGACAGAATTAATTTCAATGGATTGTTTCCAACGTTCTCTTGGTATTTAAGAAGTTTATCCGACGAAATATTACCCCTTTTTGAAATGTTTGACTTGAACTTTTTCAATGATTTAAAGAATTTCTCTATTTTTAAGTTCATCTTTCACTAATAAATGTAAAGTATGGGCTAGACACCCTATATCTTTTATGGCTCTTTGTATATTTGCAGCATTATCTGACAGTTTATATTATTTTATTCTTGATGCCCCAATTCTTGGTCACTCTGCTTAGCTCTGCTGATAAATTTTCTGAAGTATGACGCAACCAGACGCACAAGAAAAATAAAAGCAAAGAATAAAATTGACTTTAAATGGAAATCGTCATCGACAAAATATACCATGACTCGAACATAGCTCACTGTATCAAGAAAAGTCCAAGCATTTGTTGTTATACAGAATGTCTTCCCTCCATTTAAAAGATTTTTTCTCTCATCAAACATTCATCATATAAAACAGGGAGTAAGGTTTTTGATATCTCAAATCTTGATGATAATTTGTAATAACGATTGAGAGCCGATACTAATTTTTTAAATCCCCTGTCTTCTGGTTGAAGATCTCTAATAAATGAAAAAGTAATTTCCTGTGAATTTTTTTTTTCTAGCTGCGGGTAATCTTTGTAAATAAATAACTTTCAACTCTTCTTCTTGGCGTGCCCTATCCGTTCCGGAAGTTGGCAATCAACATGGCAAGCTTTATCTTGTTCGCTGCGTTCCTAAAAAGTTGTATGGCTGTCTGGCCAAACCCCTTCCTGAGATTGTGCAACCATGAATGTCTTCTTCTACCCGGTCCCCTTCTGCCTTCCACTTTTCTCTGTATTATCAACTGCAATACTTGATATTTGCCGTTCCTCATGACGTGTCCGAAGTATTGAAGCTTTCTTTGTTTGATGGTAAACACAACTTCCTTGTTCTTTTTCATTTTTCTCAATACTTCTTCATTAGTGATGTGATCTATCCATCATATTCGAAGAATTCTGCGATAAGTCCACATTTCGAATGCTTCCAGTCTTTTAAGCAGTGCGTCAGTGAGGGTCCAAGCTTCAACTCCGTAGAACAGTACTGAGAAAACGTAACACTGCAATAGACGGACCTTCAAGGAAATGCTAAGTTCCCTGTCAATAAACAAGCTTCTCAGATTCAGGAATGCTGACCGTGCTTTTTCTATACGGCCGTGGATTTCAGTGATTTTCAACTCTTGATTGTTGAAATTTATTGAAATTCAACCAGTAATTACTTCTAAACGTTCCAGGCTCTTAGGAATTTTGAGCTTGGGATAATGATGATTGCAATGGAATGGCTTGTTCACTCCCGTTACTATTCATTCCTGAACATTAATTATTCTGCTCAACTTTCAAAAAATCAATTGAATCAAATGACGAAAAATAAAAATATTTAAACTTTATCTACCTTTTTAGGTCCTGCCCTTATTGTGGATAAAGTTGGGATTGCAACTGTAGGATGTCTAACTTGATTATGTTTGCTCAAATTCGATGTACTAGTCCTGAAGTAGAATTTAATTTTGTATAAATTACAGGTCACATAATTTCCATCGACCTGTGTGAAGAGTGTCCAAAGTTGTGTGCCTAATCATACTTCCAAAAACATACAATATTAATGAAGAACTGAGTATTTGGTCACTAGTCTGTTATACTATCAATCACAATATCATGATTCACTATTCAGTAAGAGAAATATCTAATACCAAACGCGTATTAGAGCTTGATCATTATTGACTATGGGGCGAAGTCCAGAATCCCACATGATATTCTTACGGTTAATATCTAGGGTTATATATTGATGGAAGATTGAATTGGAAAAAACACATAGAATACATGATACCTAAGGTAACTCCTGCGGTGGGCTCACTGAGAAGATGCTCATTTGTGTTCAGTACACAATATATAAAAATGACCTACCACAGCTTGATCTCCAGACTGAGATACCTCTTTAATTATTGGGGAAATGCATCAAATACATTATTTACAAGGCTACAAGTGTTCCAAAATAGAACTATAAAAATATTATTCAACTATAACATGTTAACACCTACATCAATATACGGACACTAAACTTTGGACATTCATAACCTAAAGAATTGGCACAAGTTAAACTGATACATGGCATGATAAACAATTATATTAGTCAAAATTATAGATTTACACTACTACAGGATGTACATATACTCATAACACTCGAGATAGAGGTACCATCAGAAACAAACTCAGGTTCACAAGGAAAGCCCAGGACTCCCCAATTTACAGAGCAATAGAAGCATTCAACCAAACACCGGCAGGAATAAATGATATACGAAGTAGAAAAAACTTTAATATTAAGCTTAAATTGTTCCTTAAAAGTTGATTTTGTTTAGTTTAACTTTGTTGTTGTTTTGAATATTTGATAGTATTTTATGTTTATTTTTTGTATATTGGTAAATAGGCCTAGCTACCAGTACTTGTAATGTATTAGAAGTCAAGAATAAGTGAATGAGTAAATAAATAAATAAAATAAATATAGGAAAATCTCCCTTATTAGATCGTACGTCTCACGTTTACTAATCACGATTTTTTGCAACTGTGAAATACAGGGCCAGCTGGGCTAGGCGAGTAAGATATGATATCACACCTGTAAACTGTGATCACAATTATGTTGTACATCATAAGCGAGGAACTGTGATTTGGAGATATCAGTGATTGAATCACAGTTAGTGAAATATCACTCATCACTAGCAACAACCCTCATACCTATTCAAAATCAAGGAGTTGTGCTCACCCCAATCAGGGGGTGGAAGTAACAGGAATGAAAAAAGTGCAAAATTTGTTTCCCTTCGAATCAGAAATTGAGGGGTCCGAGCAATTTTCTATATTTTCATTTTGAGGTAGGAAATTCGAGGTGTTAAGTTTTCATTGGATAGTATATACTTACTTCATTTTCTTGGATTTAGAGAAATGCTTTTCTATGAGACTCAAATATTCCTTTTCATTTCTGGCTGTACCTTTAACACCTAATTCTTTGATAATTCTAGAATATATTGTTCCAGCCGATTTTATTGAGGTACAATTAAGATAAACTTTCTTGAATCCCTGATCACTCTAAAAACAAGTAAAAAAGTTAGTTTTCTAATAAACTGAATATTTAGAGTGTTGTTATTATTTCAAATGAAATCTAATAATATTTATTCTTTCAAATTCAATCATCACAAATTAATGCAGATATATATATATACTAACTGTTCACTTACATATGCTTTCTCCAAAATTAAAGTTAAAGAAGCTGTTTTTCCAGTGCCTGGTGGTCCACTGATATATAAACTTCCAGATCTTTTTTCTTCAAGGTGTTCTTTGATGAAAAATTCTAGTTCTTTCAATTCCTTTTGCCTACCTGGTAAAGAGTCTGGAGTTGTACTATGTAATGCTCTTTTAGCATCTTGATAAATATTTCCAGTGGGCCACAATGATTTCCTACTAGAAGAATTCTTTGCATCATCCAATTCGTTAGATGGACTGGTCAACGCTAATTTCGACAATAAGGAAGATGGAGTTTTCGGACTGAATACTTTATTCTCTTCATTACCATTACTCAGTTTCCTTTGTTTAGGGGGAGTTGTTGTAATGTTATTTACATGATCTTCATCGACTACCTTTCTTTTTCCTGGGGAATTATAATAGGTAGTTTTAATAGTGGTACCAGACTCCTCAGTTGAATTACTATCTTCACTACTTGATCCATAACAGCTATCAATTGACTTAATGGGAGTTTTGACATGAATTTGATCCTCTACACTAGCATTTTGCTCTTCAACTGGTTCAGTAATTACGTCCTTTGTTTTTTTAATTCTTGAATTTTTCTTAATACTTTGGGAATTAGAGGGCACTTTTTCAGGGATAAGGGATTTAGCTGAAAGCCTAATGGACCTTCTAGACATTTTAGAAGAGTATTACACTACAGGAACGCACTATTGCACCTTTTAAAGGTTCGTTTTGTTAAAATGAATAGAATTTCTAGTCTTATCTTATTATTATTAATAGAAATAAATAACATCATTAACAACTAATCACAAAATAGAATAAGACAGGTCATGACAAAGAAAAAGTCTGCTAAGTCCCGTCCGTCGTCCATAGACCTAATGCTACCAGAACGATTCGAACGACTCATAACCATGAAAATGATTTAAAAATTAAATATTTGTAGAATATCACACAAACACAAAGCAGTGTTGTGATTGTAACCAGGACCAGGTGGCATAGCGCTTATGTTGTTTTGCAATATAAACAAGAAACAAACATAAATAAAAGTTACAAGATTTATACCCATTCTTTTGGTTACTAAAAAGTGGCAGCACTGTTTGCTATCACAAATATATTTGGCGTTTTTTATCCTTCTATAAAATATTGCTCTGATGTATCGATTTATTGATATATCAAATTAATTATGTGAAAAACAATAATCAAATGCCATAATAAGAAACTTTCTTGAATTTTTTTTTTAAATAGTAAACTAATGATTATATTCTTACGTTTCTTTCATTATCAAGAATGATTTTTCATGAAAAAATATTTTCTGATGTATTATTTCAACTCTATCAAAAGAAATTAAAAAATAGCTTTCATCAACAATCAATACTAAGGACAACGAATCCTTTATCCTCTATGTTCCTCCCCTCCTAAATCCAACATGTCATCTTTACTTTAAACAGAGGGTCTTTAGCTTTGTAGACTCGTCGAAATCACAAGTTATTCAGACCATCGTCTGAGTTAATTCGTGGTAAAATGAGAGCTAAGGTGAGATTTCATTGAAATTTTTTTTATTGTATTAATATTTTCTCGAAAACATTCTCATTTCTTCATCATTATGGAAAATAAAATCCAACCTTAAAGATTGGTTTCTTATTAACCTCGTGTTCACTCTATGATTTTTTTATAGTATGGCCATGTTTTCTGCTTCAACTAACTCTGAATTTTTCTGTCTTTGATTCCATATAATTCAATGTAGTTTTTCTTTTTTAGTGGAGAAAGAAGCGTATGCGTAGGTTGAAGCGAAAACGCAGGAAGATGCGTGCAAGGTCCAAGTAGATGTAAGTACACAAGAAAATTCTACTGTTTGAGATATTCGTTATCCCTATTTGTTGAGTTCTGTATGAGCCATTACATGCATTGTCTTTACGAATAGGGAATATTATATCTGTAATTCCACCTGCCCTTGTCTATCGATGTAAGGCGCAGTCTAAGATTGCAGTACAATTAATTCAACCTATACTATCGATGCAAACTTACTGTAATAGTGGAAATTCTTGCATCTTCATGAATTAAAATTGAAATTCTCTACAATTTTGAATCTATTGTTACATGCAACGTCTGTATTGGCCATGTTGATCTGCTCTTCAAATTCTTCTATTGAAATTTGTATATGTGTATACCACATGTATTTAGATTGTACGTTAATTCATCTTGTTTGAAATAATTCTTAATATAGATAAAAATTACTCTTGTATATATATATAGTAGCAAATTTAGAGTCTTAGGTATATGGTAGAATCAGTTCATAAGAATATATCGACTCGATTTTTTGGAGGAAAAAGAAAACCGAGTCGATATACCCTTATAAACTGATTCTACTATATATATATTGGGGTTAATAGTGTTCTGCAGTACTTATATATAATTATATTTCAATATACAGGCTAAGAATAAAATCATACTTTGACATTTTACCCAATAACTTGAGTTGTCTTTCACTCTGAGGAATTTATTGGATCTTCAAATTATTTTCATAATTAATATCAAATTTAAAGAATTGGCCATGGATAAGTTTGTACTCTGTAAAATGGTTCTGAATAATATTTGCAGAATTGTAAATTTTTTATGATGACACTTTTTCACCATGGAATGAGACTTAATGATTATTCCTCAACATGCACTACCAACTGAATGTTTTCTACAATTTGTAATGTGCCCGGTATTATTGGATTTGTTTTAATAATTGTTTCTTTTTTCAGGTTCCTGTGAAGCTATGGGATCTCCATTATTTGGAAAAAAGTTCTTTGATTTACAGATTGTAATATAATTTGGTTATCATTGTAACAAACAAAAAAATTATAAAATGTTGAGGATTTTTGTCAAGTGTGTACTCCCTTTTCGTGAATAAATTCTTGAAAAAAATTGTATTTATTTTTTACCTGTGGAATTCTGTTTTAAATGAATAGAATTAATTAGTAAATCATTAAATTTGTTCCCCCGTCTGGTAACGGGTTAATATGGTAATATTAATTCTGCTTTGTGAAAACGCTCATCAGTTGAAACCATGGACAGTGTCACGTGATTTTTCAGAAGATTGTAGATAAGATGTCTAAAAGCATGCACTCGTCAATTTTTGAATGCAATCACATTCTACCAAATTGAATGAAATTATTTCTTGATGGCGCCGCAATGTTTTACTTGTCATTTCGACATTTTTTTCTTTGATTTTGATAGGATACATTAAAACCCGATCCTGGCCTATTAAAAGCGATGTGCGACCGAGTATGATCGTGCAGTCGTGAAACAAAACGTTTATTAGAATGAATTGAAATAGCGAGTTTATTAGTTTCAATTCCAAGAATTACTTACACATATCATAACTATAATGAAAGATATGTAGGTACAAAATGGCACAAAACTCATGAATAATATAAACCTGAATACTTATAACCAAAATAAAAATCATCTTGATTAACTGAAGGTCACAATATCAAAACGATTAGACAGATTATTAATATTTCACACAAATTTTGAAGATTATCAATCCTTATGATCGTCGCCATTTTGCTTAGGAGCTGAGCGACTCTTAATACATTTAATATTGAAATTCTATGCGGCGCCCGCGCACTTCTATATTTTACCTGATTTCTAGTTAACAGTTGGCCTGCTACTGTTAGTTCTTAGGAAACTGCATAAACGTCCTCATTGATTTGTTAGCGATGAATATGGTCAATTTGACCATATTCACCGTCGCCATATTGTTGTGCGACAATACCAACTACCCAGTGTTCCCAACGGAGAAATATTGAGTTTACTAGAAAAATACCGCTAATATCAAAAATACTATCAGCCATAGGGATTATTCACCCACTGACTATTTCCAAAAATGGAGCAAAGCCTTCATTTATACACTAGGCCACAGTTAATTCGTTCATAAAACCACCTTTCACTAATGTTTTTATTTCCAAAAGGTGAAATTTTTGCGAAATATTGTCTCAAACAAGCCTATCTATCTATAATATGACTCTGGATGAAACTGATTTAGCCTAATATTGTTCGGGAGCTGAGATTTAATATACTATTTATAGCATTTATTTATTTATTTATTTTATATTATACTTCTATTATATATTTATTTATTTTAGCATAATATTGTTCTGGAGCCGAGATTTAATATACTATTTTACTGCTGTTTGTAAATTACCCTTAATGACGTGTGAAAACAATGTATTATTTGTATTAATCACCAATAAATATCTTATCTTATCTTATCTTATCTATCTGGCGTAGAAGCCAGAAAAGGTACACATAAACTTCACTTATAAACTTTATATTGTGGAATTTTTCGAGCAAACTCAATATTTCTTCGTTGGGAACACTGGGTAGTTGGTATTGTTGCACAACAATATGGCGACGGTGAATATGGTCAATTCTTAGTTCTTAGGACTGGTGTAGGGATGGGCAAGGGACAGGAAACTATCGATATATTCTGACAGTATCGAAATATGTTGAGGTAAAAATATCTATATATCGCTGTAATACTTTGTAATATTTTAGCGTGGGAAAATTTTGTTGAATTCAATAAAGTTTTTCTATCATAGAGGAGAATGACGAGATTCAGTTGAAAACGACATATTTAGTAGTTTTCAATATTTCGCATTATGATTTCGACCACACGAAACATATTTTGATCTACTTCCATTAGTCGAAAATCCAGAATTTTAGTAGTTTGTTCGATATTTTTTTTTATATTTCATACAGTAATAATACACGTATAAAATATTTTGTCATCAAAAATATGCAGAATTTCAGTTTTGGGATTCTACATTTCGATATTTAGGTATTTCAGAGTTTCAAATTCGATATTTTCAATATGTCGCATTTAGATTCATCGTGACCAGATTCAGTTGAAAACACATTTTGTAGTTAACTTCCATTTTTATAGAATATTTTCAAAATGAAGTAGGTACTTCAGTTCTGAAATTCTACATATCGAAAATATTCGATATTTTTTTTGAAAGTGTCAAATTCGATATTTTTTAATATTTTGCATTATGATTTTGACCACACGAAACATATTATGCTCTAGTTCCATTAGACGAAAATCCAGATTCATCGTAACCAGATTCAGTTGAAAACATCATATTCAGTAGTTTTGCATATTTTCAATATGTAGAATTCCAAAAATGAAAATGCTTCTGATTGTATGGGTTAATATGGGGTAGGTAAAAGGAAATTTCAACAATAATCATTAAATGGTTCAGGATGTTTATGTACAGAAAGAAAGGTATGTAACAATGGGCGTTGAATTTTATTACAATTTTATTATGTCTTTTTTTTCTTGAGCTTTCAGCAAGATTAGGACGAAACTTTTTATTTCCGATGAGTAGAATTTCAAAACTGCTACATATATCGAAAATATTCGATATTTATTTTATAGTCCGCTAAATCAGGATTTTCGACTAATGGAACTAAAGTATAATATGTTTCGTGAGGTCGAAATCATAATGCGAAATATAAAAAAATATCGAATTTGATACTCTGAAATCTATATAAATATATCGGTTGAAAATATCGACAATCGATAGTATCGAAATTGAAAATATCGACGATATTTATCGAAAATTTTCTGAAAAATATCGGTATATCGATATTTATTGCCCATCCCTAGACTGGTGCATAAATCCACCATTAGTCCTTAGCAGGGGGCATAGATAAACTAGTTCTAGTCAGATTAGTTTGTCTATGTCTGTAGGGTAGTCTGATATTTGACTGAAAAATGTTGCGATATATTATAAAATTGATTCCAGCGACTCTTAAATTTCAATACATTCGTAATTATGGAGCTGAATCTAAAAAAATTACAAAAGCATTTCTGAGGTATTCATCTATTTCCTTCAAAAACAAGAATAAGTCATATTATGAAAGCCCACCAGCATTCTTTGGAATATGGGGTATAAATATTTTAACTTGGCTTGGATTTACTTCCGGAGATGAAGAGAAAGAATCTGAGTTGATTAAGATATTGAAGAGAGCAGTTCTCTGCATGAAGAAGGAACAGTATAATGCCGCCGAGCAACTATTACATCTTGCATTAAAAATTGCACAGGAGCAGCAAAATGAACAAGGAATTATCTATTGTTTCGATTTAATGGCTAACTTGGCGCTTGAACAACTAATTTTTGATAAGGCAGAAAAGCTATTTGTGGCAGTGCTGCAAATTTTACTTAGTAAAGGAGTACAACAAAATGATTTAAAAGTATAGTGATAAGATCATTTCTGTCTCATATATTTATATATATAATAGTTTGGGTTTTTTATGGTCGGTATTATTAAATAACAGTAGAGGGTTAGGGATTTTGACCAACGAAGAATTCAGTTTTCACTCTTTATTCATTTGCCAAGCTTTTGGAAAAATTCTTTCCTTCTTCAGGGTTCCTAAAATACAACAATTTCATCAACTTAAATTACACAATCACACACAAATACATACTGAATTTGAGGTTTCCTCTTCTTATCATATAGTTGATCTTTATTTTTACAAATATCATGCATTCAAATAACAACAGAATAAATTTCTAATCTTTAATATACTTCGAAACAAGAATGAATACATATATATATATATATATAGGAATATATATATATATATAAATAAATCTTTCTTCAAATTTTCAGGTAATACATATAAGTCTAAAATTAGCTAGAATAGCTCAGTTGAAAGCTGAAATGGAAAAAGCTGAATTAGGCTATCAGTGGTGTCTTGAAAAAATTAAAGAACAGAAAATAGACAATCTTGATGCTCAAGTACTTTCTGGGGTTATACAAGACTGGTATGCTCAGTTTCTTCTTGATAAAGGGGATACTGAAAAAGCTTTAACTTTTCTAAAAGGAGCATATGAAGTATGTGAAGAAACAATGGGTTCACATAATGAAAAATCAATGCTTCTCTTAAATGATTTAGGTATAACAAGTTTCAGAGCTGGGGATATGGTAAATGCTGAAAATTATTTGAATAAGGGTATAAAGATTGGTCATAAAGTTGATGATCAAACGCATGTAGGAGTATTACATGCAAATCTAGGACTTGTGTTATTACATCAAGGTATCATCAAACAAGCAGAGAAGTATTGTGTGGAAGCTTTAAAACTAGGTGAAGCAGAATTGATCATAAAATAAATTTTTTACATTCTATTGCCGTAATTCAAATTTTTTCAGGTACAAAAAATAAAAATGACGAGACCATAGGACAAGCAAACTACTGTTTTGAGCAAATAAAATTAATCTTGGAAAACAAATAAAAATTTAATATAGATTTTACATATTATTTAATTCAATTAAATACTTCTACTTATAAGAATGTGATATATCAATTTAATTACCTTATATATATATATTACTTTTATCCAAAAATTGAACACTGCAACTGATATTCAGTGAATTACTAAATTAAAGGAATATAAAAATATGTAATGAAGACAACAATTTTTTTTTCATTATTTAATGTCGCATGTAAAATTTTTGGAACATATGTTCATTCGAAAACAGATATAATCACCATCAATCCTATACCTGATAATAATGCAATTACTTGGAAAATAGTCTGTGTAAAACTAGGTTTTTCTTCATCTAATAGTTCAGGAATCACAGATACAAGAGCAATATAAATGAAACCCCCAGCAGTGAAGGGTAAAATCCAAGATGCTGCCATTGCTCCTTCACTATTCTGGGCTAACAATGATATAGCTGTGCCACAGAGAGCTCCAAGAGCAGTTACCAATTGTAATAACAAAGCATTTCTTCTAGACACGCCAGATTGAAGCAAGATAGCAAAATCTCCTATTTCATGCGGTACTTCATGTAGTAAAATTGTTATAGTTGTTACAATCCCAATAGTATTTCCTGCTAAATAAGATGAGCCAATGGCTAGTCCATCAGTAAAGTTGTGGCTAAAATCAGCAGCTAAATTTAAATATCCAGCAACTTTGATATCTTTTTCTTGTTTTGAATCACAATTTGTTATCAGAGGTTCAGTTACCGATTCATTTTCTGTCTTACCGCCTTCCTTTTTTTTCTTGATCTTATTTACATCTGTTTGCTTTGAGTGTGAATGACCATGACCTCCTTTAAGAATCCTCATGAATTTTTCAATGATTAAGAAGGTAACAATTCCAGAAAGAACCCATAATCCTACAGACAAATCATGAACATGGACATGTTCATCATTTTCGTGGGATTTATGAGTATGGGAATGGTGCTCATGAACATGGTTGCCAGTTGCATGTGGAATTAGATGTAAAAATGCATCTCCTAATAATCCACCAGCAGCAAATGCAAGCAACACTTTCAAAAGTGGCTGCTGTTTTTCTGTGTCATTCAGTGGCACTAAAAACAAAATTAAAAAGGGGGCTGCACTTATTAACAATGTCGATCCCATAGCATGTAACCAAAGGTCTTTCAGCTCAAGAGCACTTTCTGATTTCCTATAATGTGAAGAGTGATACTCATGATGTTCTTCAAAATATTTTTCGTTCGCAGCTCGTGAATATCTGAATGAGGGCAATTCTTCTGAGTTATGGTGATGGTTATGACCGTCATGAGAGTGTTGATGTGGACTACAGAATGCGAATAGTAATATAAATAAAACGAAAAACGATAATTTCGAGGAAACCATTGTATATATTCGATTAGATTTTAAATTTCATAAAAATAAAATCTCTAATGATACATTTTCAGGAAATAAAAACAAACCATTCGGTTAAAAGGATGCTGAGTTAAATTGTGATTGGACTGATTAGGTTCATCTTGCACGTCATATGTCAGTGTATTACCACAGACCATAGATAAACTAATTCTTGTTGGTCTATGCCTAAGATGCATAGAAAACCTGGTGTGTCTACTTATACCTGTAAAACTTTCAGACAAAACGGGAGATTTTTCAGATTTATACCTACTTGATTTCAAGGGATCGCGGTCTGTTTCAGATGGCGCATACATCGTTTACATTTGACATATCTCTCAATTCTCGACTCTCGTGAATCAAGGGCGTAGATATTTTTATTCTTGGGGGAAGAAAATCGAAAAAAAAAATTCTGACGACAACTTTTACTCATATCTGTAATGTTAGAAAAAGAAGTTTGATAACGAAGTTTGAACCAAATTACTCGAAATAATTGTTTTTATAACTAATTTGGTTTGTTCTTACCTTATACTGGGTGTTCCCAAATTAGAGTTACGAAGGAAAATGAGAAATTACTTGGATAATTTTGAGAAAAAAAAGTTTCAAGAATATGAGCCCACAAACGCTTTGCTTTCAATATACAGGTTGTTTCTAGTGTGTCGTACTTTTGTGATGCTTGTATCAGTTTATCAAATATTTACTAATCTTCGCTACAGATTGGGTAAATAAATACCAAAACTTATAATTAATTCATTCATTAGAGCTTACTAGCTACTAACTTTATAATAATTTGGATTTTCCTGAGGATTACTAGAGATTTTTTCTCGAAATCGATAGCAGATACGACAAAACTATAACAAAACAAAAAGTGTAGTACTGGACCCGACTTTTTTTCTACATTTTTCTGAACTAACAGCCATTCACCAAAATATAGTTTTGGAGGAAGGAAGCAGGCATCCTTCCAGAAAAAATATCAGCCTGTAGATTTGCATTCAAAATTAGCATATCACATGGTGAAAACTTTAAACTGGAATATCTATGGCCAATTCAAATTAAATATCTTGTGAAGGGAAGGTTATAAGAGAAAAAACTTAAACTTCAACACATGTATCTCAAAACAAAATGTTTGGGGACTCATGTTATACGACTTTTTTTTCCTAAAATGATCCGGAAATCTGTCATTTTCATTTGTATCTCCAATTGAGGAACACCGTATAATTACCCCCAGTATCCCCCCATTTCTACGCGCTTGTCGTGAACTTTGAGTATAGAACAATAATATTTTAGGTTAGGTTAGGTTAGGTTTTAGTTAGGTTGAGTTGAACAGAAGATGTACTTAGGTGCATCACTGGACTCCGCCTATTCTCACATTTTCGAGGTTATTTTTTTTTTCTTTGTAAAATTATTTGTATTGATCTTGTATTGTGGGAATAAAGTCAATTATTATTATTATTATTATTATTATATACTCTATGGTCAGTCATTATAATCCATTCATTTGATTAAAAATTCGATATGAACTTAATTGTAATTCATTGTGAATGTTTGCAGTGTCTAAAATCAGTATTTCCTTTTTAAACGGCACCAGGCAGATAGCGGGAATTCGAAAAATTTTGAAGAGCGTCACCTTACAGAACTCTGGTGAAGCAGCACACCAAAGCAACAGGTGGGTCTCTCAAAAAGGCTGAAACAAAATCGAATCAGTAAACACACCAGGGATTCTATGCATCTTATTCAAAGCTTAATACGATATACCGGATTTCAAGAGAAAATTAATATAATCAATAAAGGCATCAATTGTAAGCCCGTCTGTTGCACCAACTGTGCAAGATGCGTCCCCAAAGACAAGGCAATCAAAAAATTCGTGATTAGGAATATCGTCGAAGCTGCGGCTGTCAGAGATATCACCGAGGCTTCAGTATATAACCAATACACATTGCCCAAACTTTATGCCAAGTTGCACTACTGTGTGTCTTGCGCCATCCACAGCAAAGTAGTAAGAAATAGGTCTAAAAAAGATAGGAGAATCAGAACACCTCCACAGAGGAACTTCCCTGGTAGAGATCAGAGAACCCAACCTCAGAGGAAATGAGCATTATTTTTCTGTATTGAATAAAAAATTTGTAATGCCCGGCTTAGTCTCCCCTATAAAAATAAATTTATTTCTTATTGTGAAGCCTCCAATTTTCATTTGTATTGTCCTGAATATAAAACTTATTTGTGTTGAATATAACCTCTTGAAATCAAAAATTTCTATCCCACAGAATTTGTCGTACTTCTTTTCTTCATTTTTATGTTAATATTATTGTAATCTATGGTCCACAGTTCGCACCCTTTTCTCCGTCTACCTAGGTGGTGAGAAAGGTTAAGCACCGGTGCATTCGGTTGACATTTACCGAACGCAGAAAAGTGCAGACGGTGCGAAAGGTTTGATTTGCCGAACGCTTAGGGAGCTTACGGTGGGAATCACAGAACAGTAAATATATTAGAACTAGGGGTTTCACCCCCCTGGTGAATTGTTAGAATCATTCATATTTTCCATACATGAAACATTTGGGGAAGTTTTGGAATCATAGAGATGATGAGGATGATAAATTTGGTATTGCAGTAAAGGCCCAGGAACGTAATTTAACTTTAATCTAGTTGGTTTTGAAGGATTATTATAATCACATGTAAGGATTTCAGATATATTAGAACATTGAAATACAATATGAGGAGAAACCCAGTCTTATTATGTTCTAAATTTAGTTTCTCATGGATTACCTGACCTTACCTGAAATCTAAAACAGGACATGTAATAAGCGACAATAAAAACTACTTTATCTGTTCATTGCAATACAACATAGACCTGGATATTAGGTCTATGCCATACAAGAATTACAAAACAAACACAATTTATTTATAATTTATTGTTGGTTATAAAATCATATTGGAAAACTCGAACGCTGATTGGCTTATTATGAAAATAACATTTTTACATCGTGATATGTATACCGTGTATGCTGAGTGTTTGTGACGTTACATCTGTTGCCAATAATAATAATAATAATAATTTATTCATCCCATAGACCTAATATCAAGTGATATAAGGTCTATGATTCATCCATAGCGACATATTACAAATACGTATTGGACAAGTCAATAAAACAACAATAGAAGGAAAAATTTCACATACTAGCCATTATTTAAAACATATTAAATATATCAACTTCCTAACCTGATATGCTTACAACAATCATAATATTCAGTTAGGGTATAGAAACATTGAGACATTAAGAAATCATTAACTGCCCTTCTGAAATTTTGTACACTTTCAATATCCCTATAGTTCTTTGGAAGGGAATTGAACAACTTAATTCCCATATATCTGGGAGACCTCTCATATCCCACCAGAGTGTGACGTGGTATGATTAGTAGCGAAGAGTGTGTTGTTGAATAAGTATGATTGTAATTCATACGCAGAAATGAACCTTGTTAGTTTTCACATATGTTACAATTTCCAAGATGAATTGAGATACCACTGGCAAAACACCGAATTTTCTGAAAAGCTCTCTACATGATGTTCTCATAGGAACTCCAGCCATGTGTCGTAATGCTCTCTTTTGAAGAAGAAAGACTCGATTTAGTGCGTGAGAAGTCCCCCAGAATACAAGGCCATAAATTATCCTTGACTTGAATTGAGCATTGTAATAAGCTATGCAAATTTCCACATTAGTTATAGATTTTAACCTATAAAGAGCATAACAAACAGAAGACAACTTTTTACATAAACATTCAATATGCTGATACCAGTTGAGGCTGTCATTAATGATTATACCTAAAAATTTTGTGATGGTAGCATGTTCAATTGACCTATTTTTCACCCTTAACAGAAAACTTTTATTTTTATGTTCTAAGTAGTTCTTAAGCCTAAAACAAACAAAAAGCGTTTTAGAAGAATTTAGCACTAGCGGTTTCACCCCCCTGGTTCTTAGTTAAAAGTTGATCAACTTTCTAGTGCTTGTGTTAGTTCTTAGGTAAAGTGCATAAATGCCCTCATTGCTCCAGAACGCCTGAAGCTATCGCTTTGCGACCTTTTGGGTTTTTCATACAAATTTGATGGGATTTCTGTTTCTGACAGAACTCTTAAAGACACAATTTGGTTTTTCGCATTGCATCAGTTGAAGAATATCTTCTTTCGGCCATAACTTCAGAACGCCTGAAACTATCGCTTTGTGACCTGCAGGTTTTTTCATGCAAATTTGATGGAATTTCTGTTTCTGTTGAGAAAATCCTATCATTACATTTGAAATTTCGGAGTAAAATGAACAAATCAATGAACTTATGACTTAGCGCCCCCTATCGAAAGCAGCAAAAACAATTTCATCATGAGTATATTTTGTCCTCAATCAACAAAATATTATCTTTCAGAAGAAATCTAATTTTCTCAAAAATGTTGAGCCAAACTGAAGGTACAGGGCACTTCAATCAGTCAGATTTCTCCCTTTCACCTACCCTTATTTGATGTCGTAAAATCGAAAGTGATATTCAAAAAGATAGAGAATTTTTCAAGGATTACAGTGATGATGTTTTTTCTTCAACTTCATATGAAACATTTTCGAGTAAAATTCATTTTTCTACTCGACGATAGCTATTACGCCCCCTAGCGGTAAAGGTATGAACTTCAAAACAATTTCCAGTGTGTTTTCTTGTACACTCTAGTGGTAAAAATTTTTACCGCAACTCTCTACGATGAGTGGATCCTGAGATATAGCCGCTTACCTCGCTTATTTGCCCATTCTGTACAAGAAACCCAATAAAAATAACCAAATACAAAATTCTTCAAACATGAGTGTTCGAGTACTAGATTACTATAGATACAAAATATACCTATACTGAATCTGAAATACTAATAAAAAAATACGTTTTTCGGAAATAATTCAAAGAGTTTTTGCAGATAGGCCTGCCCCTCTCAATTGAACCGGCAGTATTGATAATAATGAATCGAATTGATTAATTCTAATTCAGAAAGATATACTATTGAAGTAAAATTAATTAGGTATCAAAATAATTTTTGTTACTTGAAATTGAAATTTTTGTTACTTAAAATTGAAATTTTTGTTACTTGAAACATTTATTTAATGATATAAATGTAATATAAGATTAAAATTTATAAGTTCGATTTCAAGTAACAAAAATTATTTTGATACCTAATTAATTTTACTTCAAAAGTATCTTTCTGAATTAATCAATTCGATTCATTATTATCAATACTGCCGGTTCAATTGAGAAGGGCAGGCCTATCTGCAAAAACTCACTTTTGAGATATTTTACTTAAAATACTTTCATTTGTGCACAGATTAAATTGAATTAACATGCATTGTCATGTATTCCCTTTTCATGTTAATTCAATTAAATATTATATGGATGAAATGAAAGTCTTCAAAGACAAATATCTCAAATGTGCTTTTTTTGCAGATAAGCCCTTTTCAATTGAAACTGTAGTCTATTTTTGATGGTCTTTTGTATTTGCTTTCAACAATTGAACATTTGCTCCCATAGCTCATAGCAACATATTACAAAATAATATAAATCCAAATAATTCAATTGATTGGAAATACAAACATATATCTTCGTAAGAATTCTCTATAAAATAAAGGCCATAAAAAAAAACGATTTTGTTATTTGGAATGAATATATTTGAATTTGAAATATTCAGCCACTCAAATTTATCAATGAAACTCCAGTTACATATATATTTTTCCAATGAATAGAATACCAAATGTGAGATAATGGTATCTTTTCAACAAATTATTAAAATAATAATATACAAAACGTCGAAATAAGCCCCGAATAGAACCCTAACAGTCTTATTTTACCTGTATTGATATTAAATTGATATGATATTGTTATTCACTTGAAGAAAATTTGGTTTTGGCAGCTGAGGGCTCTGTGTAGAACATAGACCTAATATCAATATCAAATATTGATATTAGAACAACCATTAAATAAATATCTTTTGAATAAAAAGAACAATATTTATTGAATTTTGCAGGTAAGTGCAATGGCTCAAAATGCATCTGATGTACAATTTTTCGTTGATAATATTCTTTGAGTTGAACCGGAAATCCCCTCGACTTTTTTAAATTATATGGGATATTATTGATAAATGTGAACTAATACGTGGAGAGGTCTTGGAAAGAGTGACTCAAGAATTTGTTGAAAGGAAAATTCACTTGGTAGGAGATGAACGGTGGGCATTTTGTACATTTCATTTAATTTTATTCAAAACATTATTCTCATTAGTCTGCAGTAAATAATTCAGTTATTCTAGAAGTAACAGTTATTCCTCGTTTTTTGTAGATTTTCCACTAAACCCACTTTGTGTGCATTCGAAATCCCAAGCTCTTTCAACATCTGCAAAGATATACAGAATGTCCCATATAATTTAAAAAAGTTGAGGGTATTCCCGGTTCAACCGGAAGTATATTGTCAATAAAAAATTTCACGTCAGATGCATTTTGTTCCATTACATTTATCTGCAAAATTTCATAAATATTGTCCTTTTTGTTCAAAAGATATGAAACTTGGTTCCATACTTTATCCTAAGCCTGTATATGATTTTAATGATTAATACTTATGGTAAAGATATATCTTGAATTGTGTAGATCATTCCTTGAATGTCTGTTGTTCCTATAAAATTTTTAGGAATTCCTTTCTTTTCAATTATAAATTCAAATTAATTTTGTTTCTTCATTATATTTAATCCGATGGTCTTCTGAGGTTCCAGCACAGACTCAAATCTTTGATATAACCGTAAAATAAATGTAGAGTTATTCATGGATATTTTTTCGACTTGGAAAGGTAATTGAATTAGGATAGTTGGAAGGAGTGCGCGCTTAATTTAAAAGGCAATATTTTCAACTTCGATAATTTATTTCGGTGACTGGAAAATACTTAAAATCGTTTTATATTTGAATAAATAATGTATAAAACATTTTGGATTTTATTGATTTTTACATGCGAGTCCCGGCCTCAGTTGCTTCAACGTTCAGCCGCCACTGCTGAATTCACATGCAAATTTTTAATTGAAAACATTTGTCATTAATAGAAGCAATTTGAGTATGTTAAAAAATGATTATCTTTTTGCTCAGAAACATTATGTTTTTTATTTTAGATTAAGGAGTCATGTAAGAAGGTAAAAAACGACGAATTAAATAAACAATGTAATGTATTTCAAATCAGCAAAAAAGGACAGTATATGTATATACATTCATTTGAAATTATCGTGTTTGTGACACAAGAAGTAAAAAGATACTGTACATAAAATTATATCTTAAACTATATAAGATTTATGAAAATAATCATTATACACATTTTATTCTAAATACCTAAAAAATATCTAAGAAAAGCAGTTTAAGCAAATGGTGGAGAGAATCTTAAGTGTATACCTAAATGACATATATTTTTCAGAAATTCTGTCTTTATAAAAGTTTCAAGAAATATTGCACCGAATATACCAAAAAATTGACAAAAGAAAAACATCAAAACATCTGAGGTAGTATTTATTGAAAATTTTAGGTGTGAGAGGATGATTACCTTCTGCTAAGATTTAATCGAATTTTTGGAAGACATTTAAAAATAATAAATATGTCATTAACTGAATATTTTCATGAAACAACATTTTACTTTTCTGTTCAAATTTCTAGTGACACAAATTTCGTTTCTTCCAAACTATTTTTCATCTAATAGCCCCCATCAAAATATTTGGCACTTTACATTAAACATAAAGAAAACTTTGAAGAAATAAAATATAACACTGGTTGAAAATATAGTACAGGGGTAAGAGAAAAGTGATAGCTATATTGATTTGGAGAGCAATGAAATTATAGATATATTAACTTCTTTTGAAGTATTTGTTGATTACCCAAATTTGGATTTCTAACAACTAGGTCAAAATAATATCACAGAAAAAAAATTTATAACTATGCTTGAGAAAATAAAGTAAGTATATAACTCATACTCTTGCCTTTCTCCCAATTTTATTCTTGAAAAAGGCTGCTATTTCCAACAGTATTCAATATATCGCAATTGGAGATTTTTATATCTCTCATGAAAGTAGAATGATATTTCATAAACAAACATGATATGTAATGAAAAAATGTTAAAAAATAAATAAATAATTTGTGCTAACATCTAGTGTACTAGAGAGTATTGATGTATATCTACTACAAATAAATGTAAAAACTAATCCCTTTAGTGATCACTTTACCAAGTCTTCTTTGTTTCTTCTAAATAATAACACAGTGATTTATTTTGGTAGCAAAATTTTATTTGTTGGTAATAATTCATCACTTGATCTTGAACGAAATCCACTTCCAAAACTTCAAATATAGAAAAATATTTTCATTTGCACTCTCCCATGTACACTTACCATCATTCACCTAGATTTTAAGCACATAGATTCTCCAAGTTAATTCCAAGAAACATTTATAATATTGAACAACATAAAAAAGTTCTTTCTACAGCAAAAAATATTATGCAAAAAATTAAATAAACCACTTATAGTTCATAGAATCTTTTAACTTTTTGGATAACTATAATAATAAGGATGAAGGAATTATGGGGGATCTATTAAATATATTCATTCATCACAAATGAGCTGCCATCAAATCTAATTGATTTTGGAAAAAAGCTATTTACAACTTTATCTAGTTTGATTATCGACCCTGTGCTCATATAAAAATGTACGAATTTACTTCATTACGATTTTCATTCAACACTGAAAAATCATTGTTCAACATAACAAAATACATTATTAATTGATTAATTCCACTCCCTTATAACCAACAAATAAAATTGAGGTACTTAATATGACATGCTTATTATATACCTACCTACCGAATAAAGCAAGTACGGCACAGCTTATTAGGTCCTATACAATCGTCGTGACAAAATGCCCCACATTTTTTACAAACAACCATAGCTTTGAGGCTACAAGCACAAGAACTATCATTGGACCTTGTCTTCTGAGATTGCATGGCAGCAGCAGGATGGTCAGCTAGAACATTGTCTCCTATGATCGTGTAGTTGTGGAGAGGGTTCTCTAAGCTTACATCTCCATATACCACGCCTGGGGGTAGCCTGTGTCTGCGGGTAACTGCCTGCGTACCAGGATTTGGGCTCTGCACTATGCAGTCGTTAGATGGCTGAGCCTGAATAGAGTGCTCCGTATCAACACTGCCAGGTCGTCCTCTTGAGGTCATAGAGATAATTTGTTGGATGCTATTTGATGTATTTATTGTATTCCCGATCTGGGGATGTGAGGGTGGTGCGCTTGAAGAACGAGGTACATGATGATCATTAATACTTGCTCTTTGAACAAGAATATATTGACCAACATTGCCCATATGGTTTTGAGCATCAACCACCTGAAAAAAAAAAAGGTCCACTTACTTCTTTTCAAGTGTTTGATTGTCTCAGTCTTTACTTGTCGGAAATTCATCTTTTTAAGTAATATCTCAGCATTTCTCATAAACTTGATAAAAGAAATAAAATTAGATTTATTAATAAAAAGTGTATTGAAATAAATATAAATCAGACTGTATATTCTTGAAAGCACTTTAATATTATAAAAATTGCTTCTAGTCCAACATAGACAAATGCTTATGAATTTCAGAAACCAATCTCACTCCAATTCACAAATTGCATAATAAATGAATAATCAAAACCATTTATACTTCTCAATAACTAATAAAATTCTGTTTAATGTTTTTATCCTTAGTCTTCTAAGCTTCTGTAGGACTTCACAGAGCTTAGAGAATTATGAGAACCTGTAATTTTCTATTTTGGCCAATTTACTGTGACCTCTTTAGGCTCAGCACTGTTACTGTTTACCACAATAAAATGGTAGAATAGTTCCTTGTACTCAAAAAATGTCTTTGGCTAACAGATTCAAACCTGGGGTATTTCATTTGAATTTTTGTTGTATATTTCTTATATTTGTGTAAAAGTGAGCAAAGTATTAACCTTAAAAAAATCTACGAGTATCTCACAAAGATATATTCACATAAAACTAGGTCATACATTTGCTTGAATGATCTTGTTTTTATCTGAACCTACAATTCTACAATTTCAGAAACAAAGAAAATTATATGACAGGTATATATAAATAAACCTATTAACTCACTTACTTCAGGGCTAAGATTTGAAGTTTGCGGTAAAACTGCCATTGTTACAGGGATTCTCTGACCAGAGGTGAAAACATGTCTCAACACAACAGGAGGACTGGGTTGTCTTTGTTGAAAAGGCATAACTCTTGATTTCTGCCCAATACCCGATACTCCATTGGTGCCAGGAGCCATCTGGTAGCTTACTGATGATGCCAATGGCGGAGTGAAAGTCTTATTCGTTCTGGATGATGTTATTGAACTGTATTGAGTTTGCTTGTTGTTCTCAACCTTTTTGGCATTATTAGTTGCAACTGCTGCAAGGAGTGATGGCGGTGGTTTCAGCTGACACCTCAACTGATCACGGTTTGGGCTATTCTGAATAACTGCCTGACATATTTGATAACTCCTTTCCAGGTTAACTGCTCCTGGAGGCGGTTTGTTATTGCTTCTATTACGGTTTCCACCTGAGGACATTTTAGGTTTGGCCTTACTGTGCGTTGGTACTGCACGTATGGGCTGGGATGAACTGAGAGCTAAAAAGGGTAAGGCGCTGGAGCTTTGTACCATACCAGGTCTTGGCAAAGGGGAGGTATGGGTCACTTCATTCACGCCAGAATTCATTACTGCAGCTGAACTCACTACAGATGGCAAACACACAATAGTTGTTGGAGGGATAACGGTAGTTGGAGGTATAACTGTGGTTAAAGTTTTATTCACAGCTGGGGTAACTGTTGAATTCCCGCTACTGCAGCTATTATTCACCGTACTTGTGATCAAGTTGTCAGAACTCACAATTTCTGGAGTTAATGTTACTTCTAATTCTAGCTTGACCTGGTTTCTAGTAGCCGAATAATCAGGGAAACTATTCAGACGTTTTGGTTTCTCCTGAGTTTTCTCTTGAGAGACTGTCATTTCAAGGGTGGCAGCAACAGTCTCAGAGTCCATTTTAACATCATAATGCCAATCACTAGGGACAGGAAAATTTCCTTGTTCTAATCTCACTTCCAATTCTTCCTTCATAGGAATGACTTCCACATTTTCTGTCACATCAGCTGTCTCTTGAGGAATAATACTAGATGGCACAACTTGAGTAACACTATCTAATGCTTGTAGAGGTACTTGCAATAATTTTTCACTGCTTGAATCAACAAGACCCCAACAACAATCCCTGGTATCTGAAAGAAATTATGAAGAATGTATAACATGTACGATGAATCATAAATATAAATTAAAAAATATGTTTTGAAATTCAATATTGCCAAGTATATAAGGTGTGACTATTAACAAAACAATTTCCAAGCAAAAGCCTGTTTGTAATAACAATGGCAGATGCTTGAATAATTAACCTTAGTACTCTCTACAATAAGTATCAACAAACATAGATATGTCAGTGAATAAATTGGCAAATATAAATACTCCAGCTGAATATTTCTATAGGTATGGGGTTTTCAGGAAAACCAATTTTTATCTATGATTGCAAATTTGTGGGTACACAATCATCCTATTTAGTAGGATGGCAACTATAATATTAAATGGCAATAGGGGACAAGCAAAATATAATTTTGAAGGTTTTGCAATCCAATTTATGAGTATGGAGGAGCATTAAGTAGTTGAGTTTATAAACGAATTTTAATTAATAAGATGTTCAAATTGTCTATCATTCATTTCTTGATAGGGTTTTTGTTCAACATTTTCTCTTTCATTCTGTAAAATTTTCTTCTACAAAAGCAGGTATTGTCTCAAACACAACACTCTCCAAATAACCCTAAAAACAAAGTCAAAAGGTATCAAATTAGGAGATGTTAAAGGCAATTCAATAGGACCTCTCCTTCCAATTATTGGGAAAATTATTATTCAAAAAGTCTTAGTACTGTGTCTGTATACTGTGGCGAACACCATCTCATTTGAAAAATATGTTTTATGTAATAATTTTCTAGAATCTCTTCAATGCGAGGTAAGATGGGATTTTGGAATAGATTGGGATGAGATTTACCTTTCAAATTTGGGGAAACAGTAATCCTTTACTGCTTCCCAAAATTCCAGCCCAGCCATTCAACTTGTTTACTGTTCTTAGAATTGTAGGATTTGAATCACTCCAGTACCTACAGTTATTTTCATAGAAATAAAAATAAAATAAAAATGAGCATCCATAAAAAAGTAGAGTAATGTATCTGAAACCCTGATAATTCGAAGTACCCTAAATCCTAAAATGATATATACAATCAGAACAACCTAAATTCTGCAATCCGAACAGAAGAAGTGAATCCAGAATATTTTATTCCTTTGAGTGAATTAGGAGAAGGTCTTGATTTAGTAAGATGAAACAGAAGTTCAAACATGGACAGGAGGTGATGAAGAAGAAAATGCTCATGTCTTTAATGGGCTAAGGAAAATGAATTTCCACTGCATGAATTGATTCTTCTAAGAAGAATTCGACAATAGGCTGTCAATATGAGCATGAAAAAACTAACAAAGAAGTTCTTTTTTACTTTGAATTATATATTTTTATTTAAAAAACAGCATTTTTCTCATGAAAAATGTGTTTGCACTCGCTAAAAATGAATCTATAATACAAACGTGTTCGGATTATAGATATCATGCAATATGATTTCTATAATCCGAATGATTTGATAAACCAAATGGGGCCTGAGAACTTTCTGTTCAGATTATCCATGCATTACTGTATATCGAATATAAAAACACTAATTTTATACCATGGTATCTCTAATTATTAAAAAAGCAATTAACAAAAGGAACGAAGAAGTAAGTTTATGATGGATTTAAACTCGGGTCCTCCGTGTCAGAGGTCGTTGAATGCAGAAAATAATATGTACATTCAAAAAGTTATATCACTAAAACTTTGAGGTAAAAAGTATTATCTTCAGTATCATAGTAGTAATATATATTTCTTTATGATGTTAAGCTTTAGAGAAATAAATTTTTTATTTTGTTCCCTTCATTTATTGTTAAAAGAATGCATGGATCATATTCTTGACCTAGAAGGATCAATAGAATTGATTTTCGTAAAAAATTTTGTGCAAAAACATATTTTAGTTCCTGAGGACGACAGACGAACTGATTTTTTCATTTGATTTCTGGATTTTACATATTTCAAGAGTATGGAGTTATGTATAATGTTCATTCCAGATCCAGTGAGAACTTGTTCACTAAACTCCTGAAGTTTCTGGTAAAAGACCAAGGATGCAATTAGTATGAGAACTAAAAGTTTTGCGGCTTTGTCAGTTACACTAATATGAACCTTATCAAGAACTCGAATAATTAGATTATGAAAAACACTTATTGCAGTTGATAAGCTTGTTATTATTGTTTATCTTTTGATCACATATGTGTTCTACAAAATGTTGATAAATACAAATCCAACATCTCAATACTTAGGATTTGTTCAGAAACTCAATCATATAATGCATTTCAATCAGCACTTCCAATGAGTTTTTTTAATCTGAAGCAAACCCTAAACAGAAAGATTTTAGAATAGTCATTAACAGAATTGAAAAATATTTGTGTCACTTTTGCCATTTGCAATTCTTGAGGTGGTTGCCACCCTGTTTAGGATGATGGCCAAATATGTGAATATTCCGCTGGACAGTTTGATATATGATCCACCTTGTGTGGATATTATATGGATGTACACCATTGTTTTTTGAGACTTTCAAATTTGTTATTGATTATTTAACTGCTTTTCTTCATCTGACATCACCTTTTGCATTGTTATAAACCTTCTTAAATGATTACACCTGTGATAAATATGCCTGGGCAGGTAATTTGTTTGTTTTTTCATCATTGTTTTCTTTTAATAAAAAATCAAAAATGCTGCACACTGTAGTATTTTTTTCATCTATTGATATTTAATATGCTCAACCATATTGTCGATATATTGCTTGTATTGCATGATTAGAAACAAGCAAAGTAAAAATCAAACTCAAGAAAAAGTTCTGCCAAAACAAATATTTTCTCACACATTCCATTAAATATTATATTTTTAATCATGTCTTTACATGTTTGTATAAATAGGCACTGTTTTTTTATGAAATATATATACAGGGTGTGGCGTAATTAATGGATAATCCTGTAATGGCGAAAAGGGGAGGTCATGGCTGACCAGAAAATGTAAAGTTATGTTCAGTAAAAATATCATAGTTTTCGAGATATCGGACAATTTCATTTTTTTCTAAAAAGTGCAAACATGAGGATTATCATACTTTTTTTTTCTTAATTAAGCAAGATGGTAGGAATTTGGTAGTTTATCTCATAGTACAGCTATTTGAGAGTAAAATAAAAAACAATTCCCAAAGAAATAACAAGATTTGTGATCACAGCAATGAATTTAGGGAGTGAAGGTGCACTTTTTAGAAAAAAATGAAATTGTCCGATATCTAGAAAACTATGATATTTTTACTGAACATAACTTTACATTTTTGGTCGGCCATGACCTCCCCTATTCGCCAGTACAGGATTATCCATTAATTACACTACACCCTGTATATATATATATATATATGTGTAAAGGATAACGAGGGTTTTTGTTCATAAAACAAAGCACAAAAGGATAAGGACAGTCCCTCACAGAGAAATGCTAACCGTAGACACGTGTTTCGGGCTTTCGGCCCTCATCAGTACGGTGAAAAAGTGTTAGGATGAGCAACACTTGACTCTGACTGTTGACTCTGTTTGTTTGTTGTTTGTTTCAAGTGTTGCTCATCCTAACACTTTTTCACCGTACTGATGAGGGCCGAAAGCCCGAAACACGTGTCTACGGTTAGCATTTCTCTGTGAGGGACTGTCCTTATCCTTTTGTGCTTTGTTTTATGAACAAAAACCCTCGTTATCCTTTACACATGTGATTATCCCTGGACTCGGAATTCACGCAGGTAGCTATAGCTTCCTACGTGGTGATGTTGGTTGTTTCCCGAAAACCCATTGGGTCTTCCTGCTGAAACCACAAATGGACGGCTGGCTTCTGTTGTTGACTCTGTTTGTTTGTTGTTTGTTTCAAGTGTTGCTCATCCTAACACTTTTTCACCGTACTGATGAGGGCCGAAAGCCCGAAACACGTGTCTACGGTTAGCATTTCTCTGTGAGGGACTGTCCTTATCCTTTTGTGCTTTATATATATATATATATATCGGGTGTCCCAAGGTGAGTGGCCTATTAGATTATTATGGAAACTATTGATGGTAAAGATTTCAAATTTTGTGGATAGATATTTGGCTATGTAAGGTACATTTTTAAAATAATTTCACATTTCCAGTGTTGCCGGATGTACGACAATTTGGCAACAACTTTGTTATTTTAAATGGGACATCAGGTATTTCTATTTTTTTTATGATACTCCATAAAATATTAAATCTATTCACTCTTACTTTTCCATCCCTATCTTTAACGGTTTTTGAGTTATTAATTATTTTTCGAAATTTCAGATCAAATTAGCGTATAACGAAAATGACTCTAGTTCGCTCAATATTTGAGATTTAAGTCAGAAATTTTGCAAGTCGTTAGATATTGATCTGATCTGTGTGACTCCTTTTGAAATATGGTTGTCAATAATACAGGACGGACCAAAAAAAATCATCATTTGCCAAGTTACAAAATTGTAAAAAAGTCTATTTTTTCAAATTAGACACCTAGTATATTTTTCAATTTTTGGAATCAGTACAACACACTCTACAATTTTTCTATTCACGTCTCTATACCTATCTCAACTGGATTCGGAGTTATATGCGTTTATTAGATTTCACATTGATTCAATAAGCGTTAATTTCTTTTGTATTGTTATTTTCTCTATATCGTTCATAGATCGATATATCAATGAATCAGTTCAATCCAAAAATGTCGAAATAAACAATTATTGCCTAACAGGTGTTTTGTTCCGAGGTTTTTCTATAAATAATGGCTCAAGAAAGAAATACACATATAACGCATATAACTCGGAATCCAGTTGAGATAGGTATAGGGACGTGAATAAAAAAATTGTAGAGTGTGTTGTACTGATTCCAAAAATTGAAAAATATACTAGGTGTCTAATTTGAAAAAATAGACTTTTTTACAATTTTGTAACTTGGCAAATGATGATTTTTTTTGGTCCGTCCTGTATTATTGACAACCATAATTCAAAAGGAGTGACACAGATCAGATCAATATCTAACGACTTGCAAAATTTCTGACTTAAATCTCAAATATTGAGCGAACTAGAGTCATTTTCGTAATACGCTAATTTGATCTAAAATTTCGAAAAATGATTAATAACTCAAAAACCGTTAAAGATAGGGATGGAAAAGTAAGAGTGAATAGATTTAATATTTTATGGAGTATCATAAAAAAAATAGAAATACCTGATGTCCCATTTAAAATAACAAAGTTGTTGCCAAATTGTCGTACATCCGGCAACACTGGAAATGTGAAATTATTTTGAAAATGTACCTTACATGGCCAAATATCTATCCACAAAATTTGAAATCTTTACCATCAATAGTTTCCATAATAATCTAATAGGCCACTCACCTTGGGACACCCGATATATATATATATATATATATATATATATATTTTTTTTTAATATGTGCTCTTATTCTCAAACCCAAAAAAGAGTGAAATTGTTTTGCTAGAATAGGTTCACTGTGATACAACTTTACTATGGTGCAAAATAAGATGTGTTGTGAAAAAGAAAAATTAAATGACTCACCTGCAATCATATTGTTTCCAAATAGAGTAGCCTGTATATCCATTTCTGTTTCTGGTTTATCAATTTTTTCAGTGACAGTTATCTGTCCAGATTCCAAAACATAATTCTCGGCATCAATAAAGCGGTCTTCATTAGCATCTTCATCAGCAATACTTGTAGATGCATTGTAAGTAGTTTGAGTAAGTTGAGCTATAACTAGGTCCGATTCTTCAACACTAGCCTCTAATTTTTCCGCCGATTCTTGAATACAATTCACAGATTCACATATTTCAGAACATGAATCCTTTTCTATAAGCAAAGATTCTTGCTGAATAATGAGAGTATTAGGTAATATCTGAAAAGTATCCGGAATGTCTTGTGAGGAACCTTCTTCTACATCATCTGGTTTTTCACAGCTCTCATCTGCTTTTGTCAGAAGCAAGGGATCAACAGGTTCTGTACAATCGTTTTGAGATTCATTAAGAGTGATAGTATCAGATATATCCTCAAAAGGACTGTTCTCAATCTCTTCTTCAGTTTTACCATCGGTTGTGGTGGAATCATCGGTAAAGCAGTTATCATCTTTCAAATCACAGTTCAACTCAGATAAATCAACTGTTTCATTTTCATTCTGAGTTTCCATTACTGTGTTTTGCATGGAGGAATGACAATACATTTCATCCTGAGCATTTGAGCTATTACTATCTTCATATTCTGTAATGGTTTTATTTTCATCCATTTCATCTAATTCAATAGGATCAGAAATGGGGTCAGAGTTTTCAGATAATTTATGATCTTGTTCATCCATACTATCATCCATAGCATCATTGCAAATATTTTCACCAGTATATACAGAATCCTCCACTATATCTACATGAAGAGGACTAGGTGTTAAACGCTTATGAGTTCGTTCTTCCCTTTCTGAACTTTCTGATCTTCTACGTTTCCTTTCATCACTTGCTCTACATATAATGATTGTTTCCTCATTATTTTGTAATATAGTATCACTAATATTGATTATACAATTGTCTTTTTCTAAACTAAAATTATCACTATATTTTGACTCTTCTATTTCAGAGAGTTGAGCAATCCCTACTACACTAATTGAGTCTTCTTTTGTAGTATGAGATTTAAGAGATTTAATTGGCAACAAATCAGGAATATTAGATTTTGTTGTTTCATCAAGAGCTGCTGGTTCTGTTCTATTTTCCAGTTCTTTCAAACAGGATCTTGTCATTGCACCAACTGTTCTTAATCTTTTAATTGGAGGTGGATTTGTTGATTTACTTCTTGAACTATTTACAGTTGAGTGTCTGAGTTTAATTGTTGTTTTCAAAGGTGGCCTTCCTGAACTATGAGTTGTAGAAGTCGAAGATTCAGGCCCATATGAATGACCTCTATCACCCCAAATTGGTTCAAAATGTTTCAATTTCCAAGGATCCAATTTGCTTCGTTCCTTATCTGCTTCTAGCTTCAATTTTTGTTGATTTTCTGGTGTAAATTCCCCTTCAGCTAATCTATCTTGCCATTCAAGACAAGCCCTAGCAAAAAACTCATTGTTCAAACCAGAATTACTTAGTTCAAGAGAGTTAGGATCTGTGGAACTAATTATCATGTGTCTATCAACACTTGGTAGCAATTGTATAAGCTTATGTTGGTACAACATAGGTAATGCAGAAAATGTGGCTTTATTTAATAAAAGCCGAAGGTTTGTATTTACTAATATAGAATCTGGAGTTTCTAAATCAATATGACCTTCCTTAGTTTGTTCAAGTTGAGCTGCTGTTGATAATTTCTTATTAGTTCTTTTACGATGTTTCATATTGAATCCTGGTATTGAAGCTAATACTTCTCTCATTGTTTTAGCCTGTGGTGGAGATTGAAAATTAATATGTGTATCTACAGGTATTTCTTCAATAGACTGAGGAGGAAGGGGCTTTACGATTATTCTGGGTACAGAAGCAGCATTACCAGATGCTATAGTAGTATTTTTCTTCCTTCTCTTTGCTTGTTGTCGTAATGCATGCTTGGCTCCTTTTCTATTCAATATGTTATTATTTTCATGTTCTCTGTTAACAATATTAGATACTGTTGTGTTGTTGACAGTTGTTATTTTTGTGGAGTTTTCATTTTCACTTTGACTTGAAGAGCTCTCGATCTTTTCAGTATTTGCTTCATCCGTTACGTCTATTTCCATAACGAAACTGATGAACAAAAATACTGAAAAGGTACTTTGAATCTTATATTTAATACCAACAAAGACTGAAGCAAGTTGATTTATTTCATCCCATGTTAATTGTCCTTGAACGTCCGGAACTACACTATTTAAACAAATTCGATTAAACTCAATCTAATTCATCAATATCCAAGCAAATGTACTATATATTAGAAAAAATTGATTCACAAAAACCCTTTTCTTAAATAATTGCGTCCGCCATTTCTTACTAAATTTGTGGTACAGGTCACCGAAACAATAATTAATTACGTCATCCACTTCTGTGAATAATGAAAATAAACTATTAAATCAATCTTTAAAACAAATAGAAATTAAAATATTTTTTGAATAATAACTATTTATTGTTATTTTTTGATTATATAATAATGAATAATTTTTTGTTTGAATGCTCAGTATCATCATCGTCATCTCATTTTGAGATGATGATACAGTTTTCTTTATTATTAAAGAAAACACTATAGGCATCTGAAAATAAGAATGCAGCGCCAAGGTGAGCAGACGTAGAACTATAAATATTGACATTGTCCGAATTGATCATTCCCATCATAGACCTATTGAGTGCTTTCCAGCCAACGTTAGGAGCTCCTCGGTACAGCTCCGAAGCGTACTGAAATGCACTTGTACTGTTCCAGTAAACAGGGCGTCGAGCCCTCGCGTTATCTTCCCCTTTCCCCTGAAGCACCCCCCACATTTGCGGGGCTTCGAGCCCTGACAGGCGTGAGAGAGAAAGAAGACCGTTACTTCGCATAAAGTACGAGACAGCTGTAGAACGCTGGTTTGTTTACGTTGAATTTGACAGTTTCGTTTTGGCGCGTTCCACTCATAGCAAGGGCTCGAAGCTCTAGTGCGCCGAGCCCCGGGGTGACACGCACCTGATTGGAAAGCAGCTTTTATGCGAAGTAACGGTCTTCTTTCTCTCTCACACCAGTCAGGGCTCGAAGCCCCGCAAATGCGGGGGTGCTTCAGAGGAAAGGGGAAGGTAACGCGAGCACTCGACGCCCTGTTTACTGGAACACTTCGGTACGCTTCGGAGCTGTACCGAGGTGCTCCTGACGTTGGCTGGAAAGCACCTAGTAGTTCATTCTAAGAATTCTATGGTTACTTCGCATAAGGTACGAGACAGCTGGTTTGTTTACGTTCAATTTAACAGTTTCGTTTTGGGGAGTTCCACTCATATCAAGGGTTGGAAGCCCTAGTGCGTCGAGCCCCGGGGTGACATGCACCTGACTGGAAAGCAGCTATTAACATGGACTGGGCGTTAGAGAGAGAGATCATTGATATCGGCTTAGAAGGATATCGGTGTATTGGTCTATGGTTTATGCTCACAATCCACCTAAATGTATTGCAGGAACCTATAGGCAAATTATTTCGTTATTATAATAATAAAGTTAGATGGCAGCACCAGCAAAATCATATTGCAAATATTGTTATAAATATAATAGAGAGTTATTGCAACTCACAAATAAGCGATCTTTTATTACAGGATCTCTTATTCCCGATTCAAGGGTAGGCAGCGCCCTCTTCAGCATGCTTTTTCAGCTAAAGGTAAGATATTGTAAACAAAAATATTTTGAGTGTTATTTGTGAAGAAAGAAATATGATGGACAAAGAAAATAGTGTATTCCTCAGTTTAACTGAAAATTTCCGGTATTTGAAAGCAACTCCAAATAATAGGAATGTGATAGAAGGTGAATTCATTCTAATTTAAGAATAATCGTCCATTATCTAAAAAACAAACATTTTAGGAGAAGCGGTCTTGAATGCATGTAATTATGTGTGGGAATATAGGTAAAAGTATTAGTATTATGCTTAGAATTGTTCGGCCTATGCTTGCAGACTTCAGCCCTTTCAGCAGATCCTCATGAAATCAGAGGAAAAATAATAACAACTAAAGAAACTGCAACAATATCAGCTTTCAGCTGTTCTTGTAAGGCTGGATTAGGAGGCAGATGTAAACATATATCAGCTCTACTCTTACATTTTACCAGGTTGTATAATTTTTATTTATTTTATGTCTGAATCAGGACTTCCAATTGAACAATAATATAGACACAATATAATTGTTGGTTTTTTGCTTTTCCTTTGGTTTTTATCATTTCAGAACTGACCTCCTCAAATTGGAAAATATTTCAAGCACTGATATCAAATGCTGGTGGAAAAACGAAAAAAAAAGAGACTGGAAATAAATATAAAGCACTACCTCTTCTAAAAATACCCTGCCTTAAGGACAAAGTCCCAAAAAGACCCTTGATAACATCTCAAGATGAAGAAGAGAAGATATTAGAAATATTTTAATTGCCAGATTGCCTTCATCGAGCATTGCAATTCATAAGTAGGTAATAACTTTCATGTCGTATGTAATACTGTAATGAGTGATTTTCAGGACTAGGTTATATAAGGTTCCGAATGTGGAAGGATCTTGCATGAAAATATATGGAACCATTATCAGAAATGCAGAAAATTCCATTTTCATGCAGAATTTTTACAATTTTGGGTCTGAAATTAATTTTAGATGCACTCAATGTATCAGAAAATACAATAAGTTAACTATGTTTGACAGTATTGATATATGTGTATCGACAATGCAAGATAGAGGTCAATGGGAAGAAGAAAGGAAGTATAGAGTTACTGGCTCACGATGCTACGACTTATATACTTTTTCGAAAAATGATTGGGAAGAGAAATGTAGTAAATATTTTTTTCCCAAGCATTTTTCGAATATCTATACAGAACATAGCATTAAATGCGAGCCAATGGCCCGAAAAGGTTTCAGGGTTTTCTATACAAAAAATAGGTCTTGTGATATGTAGAAGTGAACCATGGCTGGCATATTCTGCTGACGGAATTTTGTTAAAGAATGGCAAGCCCTATGGTCTTTTAGAAATAAAGTGTCCATTCAAAGGTAACAAATTCTTCATCAACATCTTGAAAATAATATTAAAAAAAAAATATCTTTATATTTCAGCAAAGCAAGCCTCTGACTTGGGGAATTGTAAATATATTATAAAAGAGAATAATAATTATGAACTGAAAAAAAACATAAATACTTTGCACAGGTGCAGGTGGGAATTGCAATCCTAAATTTAGACATTTGCCACTTTATTATTTATTTTTCAAGCAATAATTCATTCATTGAAATTAAGGTGCCCTTTGATGAAGAATACACATATAATATGTTAACTTCTTTGAAAAAAAACTATATTGAGAAAATGTTACACCATATTTGTAATGAATAATTGAAAAATTAATATATTTTTTGAAATAAAATTCCAGTTATTCTATTTCCACTTATTAAATGAAACGGGTTCTCTGTTTGCTCTACTGTTGCATCCATAAACACAACAAAACACCTTTGATTTCGTTATTTTAGGGCAGTAATCACTATCCATAATGTTGAAATAAATATTAGATAAATGATGAAACTCTAGAGCACAACTCTTATAACTCCTCGAACACTAAAATATAAAAATTTAAAATGCAGAAATGCACGCCGTCAAAGCTTTCACTCCTACCGTACCTTAAGCCGATATTACAGTTTCTTCCGATAGGTGGCTTGGAGATGAACTTGAATCGCTAATTTTGACATGTACTCATGCGCATTGAGTCAGATATTAAGGATTGTTTAAATCTAAATACAGGCCTCCCTTACCATAGTATACTATGCCCTTACTTTATTTAAATACAGGCGACCAACTTTCATTTAAGGATCTTTTATTTTGACAGATATCTGTTTATGCCGAATATTTACCGTCGTTATTCAGCAAGAACTAACCTATAAATATTTGTAGCTGTTTAGGTAAACAAAGTAATGAAGTAAACTTTCTGAGAAATTTGCATTTTATTTCTTGATTTTGGGCATATGTGGGAACCATTTCATTCGAGAAAAAAAATGTGCTCTCAATAACGAATTTCTCAAGAACTCATACGATTCTCAACGAAACATATTTAATTTGAACCTACTAAAAGAATTAAAAATAATACTGATAGATCCTGAATTTTATTAGAAATAAGAATCACAATGCAGAACCAAATTAATTATCACTAATGTTATCAGAAAATTATACGTTAAGTACACTTTTTTCAAAATCATTGTAGGAAAAGGTACAAAAATACATAATTCTGTTAAACAAAATAATCTTCCAATACTGGTGGTTTTACATAAAAAGAAATACTTGATTACTTCCATTCAAACAGGTACATAAAGTAGACTGATATTTTACATGGTGATGATACTTTGTCAACAAGTTTCTCTAATAGTTCCATCGATAAACCCCAGTAGTTTGGTACAGCTCCTCCCATATTACGAATTCGTAGAGTAAAAACGAATTAAGGTAATATAATATATAATTTAAGTTCAATTCAGCTAATAGCTTACCTGTACATATAGCTGATAACTATTTCTATAAAGCCACTTGTGTGCATTCAAATTATCTTAGAAGTGTCCATGATTATCCACAATGAAGTTTGCAGTTATAAAAATAAACTTCGATAATGATTGCGAGACTTGCAGTAAAAATTTTCCAAGTCAACTAGTCGATTTGTTTGAATTGGTTTTGATATATTTTCTACACCAACTGTATCTATTATGAAAAATCAATTCCTTAATAATGGTCCCAGCTAAAATTGCTAACGCTATTTGTTCTTTCATTTTCGACTATGAACTTTTACCAGATGAATCATTCAATCGTTTGATTTATCAGAATACAAAATAAAGGTGAATAAATATAAATATGTCAAATTTAAAGATCTGTCACTTTACTGACTTTCGTTAAAAGCATCTTGCAATAGTTCACTTTTAACGTCCACGATAGAGGATCCTTTAATAAAAGATCGCTTATTTGTGCGTTGCATATATTCTTCTTTATGTGTCGTCTCCTTTAAGAAGGTTGGCTATCATCATGGCGATTTTTACCCTTGAAGTTGCATATATATTCGTTGTAAATCAGAAAGAAGTCAAATGTTTTCTTTAACATGAGCGGGTGAAAAATATCCAATTTTTATAGTTTGTTCTCAATAATTTAAGGTTCTATAAACTGGCGGATTTTTTTCGGTTTTTTTTTCGGATGACGCGGATTTTTTCAGATTTTTCAGTGAAGTCGCATTAGCAACACTGGTACTGGTTAAGGGTAAACTGTGAAATCGACCTATAACAGAAACAACTGCCTGAAATAACATTATTATTCTATGTCCATGGTCTATGTCTATGCGCTTGCGTTTATTCACTCCTGTCAGTCAACAATTTACTCAACAGAAAAACTGCAAGTAATTCGTGAGTCGGGGGTTTTGTTGATAGATAATTTCTTCTTAGAATTAAAATAATGTCTGCAAGGTATGATAGGGCGATTACTGTTTTTTCACCAGATGGACATTTGCTTCAAGTTGAATATGCCCAAGAAGCTGTTCGTAAGGGTTCTACCGCTGTGAGTTTGCTAACCTTAAATGAACTATGACTGGACATGAATTGATATATAAGTACGAATTTTGTCTCTAGGTCGGTGTACGTGGTGCAAATGCTGTTGTTCTTGGAGTAGAAAAAAAATCAGTTGCTAAACTTCAAGAAGAAAGGACTGTAAGGAAAATATGTTCCTTGGATGATCATGTAGTTATGGCCTTTGCAGGTTTAACTGCAGATGCACGTATTTTAATTAATAGAGCACAGATTGAGTGCCAATCTCACAAACTTACTGTTGAAGATCCAGTTACATTGGAGTATATTACAAGATATATAGCTGGCCTCAAACAAAAATATACCCAAAGTAATGGTAGACGTCCATTTGGAATATCATGTTTGATAGGTATGAATTTATACAAGGTAGAACTTGGTAAACATGTAGAATAGGTATATGACCTTGAGACCCTCAAATACGCTACATCAAAATGTCAGCTACGTTGCCTGTTTGAAAAACTAATCAGGTAGTTGAAGTAGAATGAAAGGTATTTAACTAATTCTCGCCACCGGTCGCGACGGTTATAATAATATCTTTATTTCCAAATATTTATTCTGATTCTGAATACGACTGTTGAGGCTACAAAATAAATCATCCTGCAGCCAAGGTGTATATGGAAATACATTGGCCACTGACAGAACTTTAAATGCAGCAGTTAAAAAAATACATTGTTATATCTATATGAACTATCGCGACTGATGGCGAGAATTAGTGAAATACTTCTTACATTACTTCAATTACTTGATTAATTTTTTAATCTGGCAATGTAGCTGACATTTTGACGTAGCGGATTCGAGGGTCTCAAGGTTATATACCTATTCTACATGATTACCTAGAACTCTATCGAGACCTAATTAAACTAATAATTTATAGGTGGATTTGATTATGATGGTACTCCACATTTATATCAGACAGAACCTTCAGGAATTTATTATGAATGGAAAGCTAATGCAACTGGCAGATCAGCTAAGACTGTTAGGGAATTTCTTGAAAAATATTACACACCAGAGGAAGTTTCTTCAGAGAAAGGAACTGTGAAGTTAGCTATCCGTGCCTTATTGGAAGTTGTTCAATCCGGCCAGAAAAACTTAGAAATTGCTGTTATGAAGCATGGTGAACCTCTCCAAATGTTGGATGGAAATACGATTGAACAATATGTAACTGAAATTGAGAAAGAGAAAGAGGAAGAAGCAGAGAAAAAGAAAGCTAAAAAGTAACTTAATATAGGGTGTAAATGAGAATTCTTTAAATGTTTCTTTTTTAATAAAGTAAAATTAAGTATGTATTTTAAATCATTCCAGATTCCTTCTCTTTGAAAATAGTTCAAGTCTAAATCAAATGAGCATTTCATAAATTGACAATGAGTTTTCAAGGGTACATTAAATGATTGTTGAATCAATTAATCCCTTTGTCAAACTTCAAATTATTTTAAACTGGTGCATAAACCCACTATGTATTCTTAGGTTTAGTTCTTAGTTCGTATTTCTTAGTCATTAGTTCTTAGGAATGGTGTATAAACCCACCATAAGTTGTGGGAAAAGAAATTAATTTTTTCTCTGATTGACAGTAGATATTGATTTTGCAGACACATTTTTTTTCCTGCATAGGCATCAGTTATTTTTCTCAATGCGAATCTTAGAACATAGAATACCAGGAAGTAGCATAAGTCTCTATTAGTGATGACGTCACACACCGCCATTTTAGTTCTTCTGTCAGTGTTTGGAATCCAAACAAACAAATTGTCATTCAAATTAGTACGTTGTCGTTGAAGAAATTGGCTTATATCATTGTTTAAGGAGAAGATAGTTGGTTACTCGCCCTGCAAAGGGCATTGGATGTGCGTATGTGGCGGTACCTATTAGAATTATGTGGCAAACTCAGAATTTTTGGGGTCCATCCTAATGCGCCCTCTAGGCGGCTATTTCTATAATCATTTGTCGGTAAAGAGGTTTCTACATTGGGTACAAAACTTGACGTGAAGAGTAAATAATCGGAGCCAAGTAAAGTAGAAACACTTCGATGTTTATGACCCAGGTTTCGAGCTTGGGATTTTATTGCTTTGGTCGTAACGGGGTTTGTTTTTGTTATCGGATTTCGCTCATTCTTACATACAGTTAGAAGGCTTCAAAAAGACGGATTTTCAAGAATTTTTTTCGCGCAGACTATTCAATTTATTAATTTGAAAATTGGTGTACATATTATAATAACCTTATAATATATTAACATATTTTTTATTTGTCAAAATAATCTTCGCGAATGTTGCTATCGCCGATCTCCTAGAGCTCCGCAAAAAAAACCAATTTTGCGGTGATCACGATATCTCTGGACCGGATTATCTGAAATGAAAATCGTGAAGGGAATGTATGATCTGATTTGCGTTTGAAAAGAATTACTGTGATTGGAGAAAAATAAGTATAAGACTATTTTTTAGTTTTTCGAAAAGAGAATTTTAAATTTAATTAATTGATTATGTAAAATTGTTATCAGTGAATAGTTTCATGTCAAGGTTATCTACCTCAAATAGGTAACTAAAATATTGGAATACTGCCAAAAGAAAAAGAAAATTTGATTTAAAAAAACTATTCTCTTTTTTGTGAAAATCTCATTTGTTTTGTGATAGGACGTGAATGTTTAATTTATGAATATACATATAAGACTTTTCCAGCTGAATATTTGATTCAAATTATATCGAATTTTGGTTTGCAAAGAGATTTTTCATGAAAAATAAAATTATAAAATTCCATATAAGTTTCCCCTCTCAGATCGGCGTTAAGCATTGAATAATATTGCTCAGGGCCCCCGCAAGGGACATCAACGCCCGCGTGCGGAACATATTTTGGCGCCCCTCGAAGGGGGAGGTGGAGAAAAGTACTACTGTATAATCGGAAATTTTTTTTTTGAAGTTTTGTTGAGAATTTAGTATAGAATGGTTGAAAATCTATCAGCAACCTTCATTGTCTTAAGAACTTTATGGTGTTATTTGTAACATAATACATTTCAAATGTGTTTCAAAACTTAAGCTGTATTCTTCTATAAATTATTCATAAAGGCATAAACATTTAATTAGGATCAATCCAGAAATTGAATGGATGTTTTTCTAGATTTGGCTGCTGCAAATTTTTTTATATTATCAATCAATCAATTTTATCGAGTATCTCTTGCTCTATATCTAAGATTGCTAATCCAGAAAATCTTTCTTGAGACATGGTAGACTTCAAATAGTTTTTAAAAATTTTTAATTCAGTGAATGATCTCTCACCAGAAGCAACAGACAAAGGACATAGGTAAAGTGAGAAGGATTCTTGAGGCAATACTTAGATTCGGTAGAGAAGAAGTTAGATTATTTTCAAAAATATATTGTAGAATTTCAAGAGGATTTTCGCTTCATATAATGAAAACAATCCTAGGGCTCTTATCTCGTTGAATAAATCATTTTCTTTCATTTCAGTAAATTCATGGGCGCCATTTTTCATGTCATCAGTTAACTTTTGTTGAAGAGCATGACAGCATTTCAATAGATATTTGTCATTTTATTTAAGAATATCACAAATAAAACAAAAAACGTTAACGTTATCTACTATTTAAGGAACTAAGTGTTTGATCCATTATTTTCTAAAAGAAATTTATTTTAAAAGCGATTTTTGGATCTTCCGTCTGTTCATAATCGAACAATTTTGGTTTATACTTTCGTCTTACAGTATATAATGGAAAAAAATCTTGAGCTATCTCAAGAACAGCCGCTAGTTTTCCAGCTCCCGCAAGTTTTTCCTCGAGAACATTATCATCCCTACAATTTTTGAAATGATCAACTAAATTCTTCAAATGGTTTTGGCACACTTTAATGTCAATCGCTACACTTTGTATCATGTTGCTTACAATATTAATCTGGAATGAAACGTCATAAGAAATTATGATACTTCAAATAAATTTAAAAGAATGAATATTTAATAAAAGAGAACTTGCTTTATGTCTAGTTTTTATGTTGAAAGTATCATTTTCTGTTATTTCTAAAAGGCTATCACATGTTTGAATAAAATGAAACTTTAGCATCGATTCTACTTGACCATCTAGTATCACTTAGGGGTTTTAGACGTAACTGAGGCATGGGCGCCCGCAGAAATTTTTCTCAGGGGGGGCAAAATGAAAATTATTGAAAAACGACCAGGCGTCCATGATTGTCGTAGGCGACATCAGTATTCCGTTTCTTTCTATTTCTGTATTTATATTTATCACCAGCGTCTACTCTCAATTTCAAAAGATCATTAAAAGTGGTACAGGGTGGACAAAATACAATAGTTGTGTGTGCTCATTAAATAACGCATAACATTCTTTATTAGTTAAATTAACAATATTATTAAAACTTTTCACGAAATTTATCCGGCAAAAAAGTGACTATACTTTTCTCCCGGATATATGTATAATCTTTACACTCACTTTTTTCCCGGGAAAAAAAGTAATTTCGAGAAAGTTATATTTTGTTACCTGTCAACAGAGATAGAATGTCTAATTTTTTTCCCGTGCCAAATTTTTTTTTTATTTCAGTCTGAAGGTAGGGCGACGAAGCTTTTAAAACAATATTATGACCAAAAATACGATTCGAACAATAGCTCTACCCTCAGAGTAAGAAGTAAACAGTTTACTTCTTACTCTGAGGCTATACCCTTTTTCATGCAGCTAGCCGGCATGCGGCAAGGGTAATAAAAATGTATTGCGGCCAAGAGAATTTCTTCCGATGCCTGCTCGACGACAGAAAGATGAATAAAGATTGAACAAGAAACGCACTAGAGACATCTGTTGTTCACCATACCCAAAAATCAATACTCGTCTGAATTTTCAACATTGCACATAGGCAACCCATCATGTTGGGCCTCTTCCGGAGTGGCGCCCTCTAACGATATTGCCCAATTTCCTCCAATGATATTTGAACCGAAGTAACTAACTATCTTCTCCTTAAACAATGCTTATATTGATGAATAAGATTATTTAAGGATCGATTTAACTATTAATTGATAGACAGAAGGCACGAGATTAATGCCAGTAAGCTTGAACTTAAAGTTCAACTAATAAACACGGCTTTTTACAAAATCTGGGGAATGATACAGGATTCAAACTTACTGGTATTAACTTCGTTCCTTCTGTCTATCAATTAATACCGAAATCGTTCCTTAAATACTCTTATTTATGAAAATAAGCCAATTCCTTCAACGACACCGTACTAATTTGAATGCCAATTTATTTGTTTGGATTTCAAATACTGACAGGAGAACCAAAAATGGTGGTGTGTGACATCACACTAAAAGAGCGTATTCCTTTGTTAAAACTGGCAACGGAAATCCGGTATTAGCTACCTTCCATGATTCAATTTTCAGTCAACTTTATAGTGTTTTGTGCTGTCAAAGTTAACCAACAAAATTCATAGGCGTATCATAAGGTAAGACAAGGGTTTCTTGTTATTACATTTTTCAGATTTATTATCTCTTCATTCTCATCATATTACTAGCTAGTTGCGTTATTCTGTTAGTGAATATTGAATATAGGACATTAAAGGAAAAATAATTATCAATTATTAGTGTACTTAAGTATTTTTTTTTCATGATTTAAATTTTTTTCTGCTCTAGTTTTCCTAAAGATGAAAGCAGGAGAGCAGCATGGATTCATTTCATAAATGAGCTTGAATTTGTTCCTAAAACTCGAAAGTTATTTATGCTCTCGTCATTTTGCTGATGATTGTTTTGATCAAACTCCAAAGGCTAAAGTGAGACCACGGGCGTAGCCAGGGGGGGGGGTTTGGTGGTTCAAATCCCCCCCCCCGAAATGTTAAAGATATCAAAAAAAATTATTTTTTTCTCAAAATCTCGAAAATATTTTTTAATGGAATTTGTAAAAAGTGAATGAAATTATAACTCTCAGTTCAATTAATTTGTAATGTGAAATTTGAATTAAATTACCTCTACGTAATCCAGTCAATTTGTGCTCACATGTGCCCCGCAAAGGAAAGTTATGGGTTAGTTTGATTTTTTCGATCGTATGTAACGGGTGTTTTTTTTTTCGAGGTATATAACTTTAAGTTGGCATTACTGTTCAAGATGGCGATCGATTTAACAGCTGTCAAGTCAAGTGATTTATTCCCAGTTCGGTTTGGCAATTCATCATGAATAGACTCACGCCTGAACAACGCTTGAAAGTAGTGCAATTTTATTTCGAAAATAATGGTTCTGTGCGGAATACGTATCGCGCACTACGTCCATTAGCGATGAAGCGCACTTCTGGTTGAATGGCTACGTCAACAAACAAAACTGCCGCATTTGGAGTGAAGCTAATCCTCAAATGTATGTCGAAACACCGTAACATCCAGAAAAACTGACTGTTTGGTGCGCTTTATGGGCTGGTGGAATCATTGGTCCGTACTTCTTCAAAAACGATGATGGCCAGAACGTTACAGTCAATGGTGATCGGTATAGAGCCATGATTACTAATTTTTTCATTCCTGAATTGAACAACCATGATGTCCAGGAGCTGTGGTTCCAACAAGACGGCGCAACATGTCACACAGCTCGTGCCACAATCGATTTATTGGAAGACACATTTGTTGACCGCCTAATTTCACGTTTTGGACCAATTGGCCTCCAAGATCTTGTGATTTAACACCGCTAGACTACTTTCTGTGGAGCTATGTAAAGTCATTGGTCTATGCGGATAAGCCACAAACCCTTGACCATTTGGAAGACAACATTCGCCGTGTTATTGCCGATATACGGCCACAAATGTTGGAAAAGTCATCGAAAATTGGACGTCCAGATTGGACTACATCCGAGCCAGCCTTGTCGGTCATATGCCAGAAATCATATTTAAAATGTAATGCCACAAGATTATCTTGCGGATAAATAAAATTCATATCAATCGAATAATCCATCGTTGTTTTATTGCAATTTAAAGTTCTATAGCTCTAAAAAAACACCCTTTATTTTTTTGGGTTCTGAATCCGAATCTGAGGTTTAGCACCAAAATTCTGTGACGGAACATTAAAAAAAAATACAAAAAAAATTTAATCTTCTGACGTTTTCTTCCATAAAGTTTTTTGTCCGAAAAACCTGGCACAAACGATAGTTCAAAATTGGCGTATTATATCTATCTCTGCTAAAACTCAGTTGATGGGGTAGTTTTGATTTCTTTGATTTATTATCTCTGTTTTTGGGGTACAGAATTCGAATCTGAAGTTTGTCACCAAAATTTCATGATAAAACTTTGAAAAAATCGCAAAAAAGGTGATAACTATAATTTTTTACCGGTTTTTTGCATATAAACTTTCTACTCATAAATTTGAATTTGAGAACTCTGTTGTATAAATACTACGACGGTATTTTTTTCCTAAATATATTCATAGGAATCGATGTAAAGAAATAAACTAAATTTCAAAAAATGCTTTTTTTCTCAAAACATACTTGAAAGATAAAACTAGTGAAAATAGACTGAATGGGTTGGCTCTTTTAAAGTTGATATATTTAAAAAGAAAAACATAAGATTTTTTTTATAATATGTAAAACCCCCTCCCGAAACTGAAACCTGGCTACGCCCGTGAGTGAAACTACATCCCATTGCTGTACCAACAATTGTATTTTGTATTAGATCGCTCAAAATATGTAAGTAAATTATATCGACAATCATTTTCCACATTATATAAATGTTTTCCAGTTCCCTCGATTTTTGTACAACTTTTCATTTTAAGATTCAATGTTTTGTTGATGTTTCTTCTGTCCGCTCAAGGATATTTCCTTATTTATATTTAAATTTGCTAACCAAAATCATATATTTTTCTGTGTATAGCAGGTGAAAAATTATAATGCAATAGTGACCAGACCCTCGAAATTTGTGGAAAGTGCTCTAATGGATCATGATTATTTATATTCAATTACTGGATATTCGGGTATGGCTAGACCTTCATGGGAATTTTCATTTAGTTTATTTGTCTATTTATCATTTTGGGAAAGAGAATAATATATTGGTTTTCAATACACGAATTGTTAATTTTGTAGAATTTGACAAATAAACAATATTATTATTCTATCAGTTAGAGAGCAAACCCCCATTTTTGATGACATACCCCCAATAAAATCGGAAGACACACCCCGAGTTACAGAATTTAATCATTATAGCAGCCTAATTTGTTCATCAATTCATTATACCCAGTATATACTTATTAAGGATGATTGTAATTGCTCAATTTCTGATTTATCAATAAAAATTATTTTTATTATTATCATTCATCTATCCCAACTTAAATTCGTTCACTTCAACTCCTAGCTGTCCTTTACAAAAATTAAACTATAAATAAGATGAAACTTCAAAATTTAATATGGAATCGTATATGTTAAGTTTGAAAAACCCATATCAACCAGATTCATTCATTATTCCATTATAGTATATGATTGCTGATAATTATTGTAATAATTCAATTCGTTAATGAAATTTATATTTCAATGTACCCCTATATCTGCTAGCTTTCAGCTACATTTTCTAGTAGAAATATTAGTTTTCACAGAAATGTATTATTTTTGAATGAAGTGAATTTTTATCCTACTACCGCACTGCTAAGCGGAAACGTAAGCGGCCATATCCAGCTACCCTTCCGATCATCAGTTTTGGGAGGTTATGCTCCCTCCTGTTTATTCTATATTCTAAGATGCGAATAAAACATTCGACATTTTCTGACAATCAATATTTTTTGCCATCTTCCTTATTTCTGGAGGAGTAACAATAACAATAACAATAGCTTTATTTCCTGAATATTGTACAATAATATACAAAGAAATGGAAAACCGTCAATAACAGAAAAAAAAAACAATTCAAACTACATCCTAGAATCTATATCACAATAACTCAAAAATTTTCAACTCACCTTCGAAAGCCTGAGGTCTTCTTGGATACTTTCCGAGTATTGACCATTGGTATCGTTGCACAAGTCAACCTCTTTACCTCGCTTATCTAAGATATCTCTTCAGCTGCTCTATCGAACATATGCACCTGTTTTGATCCGACCAAGAGTTCATTTTGATCGTTAACCAGCTCCAAAAGATCCTTCCATTGAGTCTGGACCTCAATCATCTTCTCCTGGAAGTTGGCGCTATATCTGCATTTAGCTTCGATCAGAGCATTTCCGCTAACTAAACATGATTGGAGCCTTGCCTCGCTATTCATTATACGGGCGAAAAAAGTGTCGAAGGCTCGACAACAACTCCATGCTTTTCAATTTTGGACTTGGTCATCTGGTCCTTGATCCATTCTTGGAGCTTGGTGCACTCTTGGAGGAACCCGAAATATTGGAAGGCTTCAGAGAGGGAATTTTTCCTCTGAGCCACTAGCTGACGTAACTTCTTGAACTCGTGCATTATTTCTTCCTCTCTTTTCTTGATGTTATCTGCCTCGTAGTGCTCTCTTTTCACAAGATTGCTACACCTCTAAGATAATTTATCGATCATTTCCTGGTAAGCTTTAACTTCAGCAGTTATTATATACAGCTCTCCCTGCAACATCTGAATGGAAATCTCATCTCTACCAACCTCACTTGTTGCCAGAGCCGACAACTTGTCATAATTCAGGCCTCAGCTTCTGAACTCTCCTCGTAAAACTTTTCCGATTCAAGGGCATCTTGCAACCCCAACATCTTCAGACTGGCCATATCCCTCACCATCACAAATCGATTCTCCAATTCCTTCACCTTCTCACTGATATCATTGGAGAACTCATGTCTGGATCTCATCATGTTGACTGCCCTATCCATAAAACTTTTCACGATGTGTTCCCTCGAGTTCAGCTCGACCTCCAGCGTCCGATACTTTTTTTCTGTAAGCTCTGAACCGCGGTAAAGGTAGCATTCCGATCTCAGCAGTCGCGGCCGGCAGCCGCTGCCCATTGCCACTGCTGTGCAGCGCTGCCACGAGCTTACGGATAGCAGCGACCGCGGCCTGGACGGCGACTCCGACTGCCAAGTGCAGTAGTGAAGCAGAAGTCATTGTGAACAGTTGTGCGTTTACAAACCGAACTATGTCTGAAAACTTGAATAAACGAAAACGGGAACGATTGATGGAGGATGAAGAAGAGGATGATGAAATAATGTTGCTCCTGCTTGCATCTGAGAAGAGGAAAAAAATCGATTCATTATATACATCTAGAGTTGATGAAGGTAGCTACAACATCCTAATAAAACGACACTTCAATTTGAAGGAAGAGAAATTCAGGAAGTACTGCAGACTAAATAAAGCACAATTTAAATTTGTTTTTAGTTTAATTGAAAACGATATTCAACCAAAGAAAAAAGGTTCAATTACGGCTGAGGAAAAATTATTTCTAACTTTAAGGTAAATATGTAAGAGATTCATTTTCATTTAGTTGGTAATATGCTTGAGAAGTACTTGGTGAAACATTATATCATATGTATTTGAAATACTTAAATCAGTAGCATTTTGTAATGAAATTTCGGAATCTTGATCTGCCGGGGAACTACTAAAAGAATTACTGGAACTCTGGTTTAGGCTCTTTACTTCATAATCTACTAAGAGATTAAAAACTTTACTTTTGGCCTCGATTCTCAAGGCCGGAGTAAGTTTTCGCAACATGGTTCCAACGTGCGTGCAAAATGATTCAATGCCATCCACATCTGGTTCCTGCTGGTGCTGTTGTGTCAAGGTCTGAATGTCGGCTCTCCTTTCAGCGTCTCTCTCTTTCCAGTATTGCAGTAGAGCCATCTGCAAAGAACTACTTTGACTTTCCTTTTTTTTTTTTTGAATTCACACCGACTAGATTTTCCACTCTTTTTGTTTTGTTTCATATCAGCCGTTTCTGAAATGTTTTGCTCTATTGCACTAGTCGATGCACTGACCATTACTGCTTCACTTGCACCTCCGCTGTTCATTTCGATTTCATCACCAGGTTCCACATAACCTTCTTTTGCTCTATTGAAACCGTTTTCAATATCATGTGGTACTTCACTTTCAGTATCATTGGCATCGTTAGCTAACTCAATATTTGATATAGTGCTTCTTTCTGTAGGAACTTTTCCCAAAAAACTGAGTCTTTCAATCAAAGGCCATTTTTTTGGTTTGCTGCCGGCTGCTGATCCAGTCGGTAGTTTATTTTTGCGCTTGATTCTTTGATAGGAATCTCTGATGCATTTCCATCGTTTTCTGCAGTCATCGTCTGAAACAGATTTGAAGCTGATACTAAAGATATTTCTGTCCAAAAAGCCTATTATAAACTTTTTGATTGTGTGATTGACTAGAGTGTTTGGGTGTAATATATGCTGCTTCTGATACTACACATATGCATGTTGTATCTATTGTAGGAATACTGTTGTACAAATATAAAGGTTTGATAACCAGGTTTAAAAATTTCAGATTCATGGAAACTGATGAAACATACGCATCTTTAGAATTCAATTATCGAATATCAGCAAGCTATATAATCAGAATAGTCCAGCAAATTGTTGCAAGTTTGCGAAAGAATTTAGTACCAATTTTCCTTCCTGTGCCAACGGAAAAACAATTAAAACAAACAGGGGAAAATTCTTGGAATAGGTGGAATTGCCCGAATTATTTTGGAGCAATTGATGGCAAGCATATACGCATTAGAGCTCCGCAAAACAGCGGATCAATGTTCTTTAATTACAAAGACTACTATTCCACTGTACTATTGGCTATAGTAGATGCAAACTATAAATTCATTGCTGTTGATGTGGGTTCATATGGAAAGAAAGGAGACAGCGGTATATTTAAAAAGTCGGCTATGGGGAAAAAATAATTTCGGGTGAATTTAATGTGCCTAAACCAGTACTTCTACCAGGGACAGATACCTTAGCTCCATATTATTTAATTTGCATTAGATGTCTACATGATGAAACCCTATTACAAAAACCATGTCAGGGGCGATCGTAATAAAGCAATATTCAACTACCGCATCTGCCGGGCAAGGCGAGTCACAGAGAATTCTTTTGCTCTTCTGAGTCAAGTGTTCCGTATTTTATATTCACCTATAGCAATTAAACCAGAAATATGCGATAACTTGATTACCACTTTATGCTGCCTCCACAATTTACTACGAGATGCTTATTCAGAAAAAAATGGAATTCCATATTATCGTTTCAACAATAAAATACCTGAAGCTATAGAGAATTTGTTTCCATTGGCTCGCAGAGGAGGGTTTCAAAATATAGATGGATTTCAAATCAGAGAAGCTCTTAAAGATTATTTCACCTCAGATGCAGGAAAAGTGCCATGGCAAGAACAATGGATAAATAGAATGAACTAGAGTAAGTAGCTATGGACTACGACGCACAGCAAGGTTGATTTGTGGTTAATATGTATTTATATTATTTATGAACAATGTTTCAATAATAATATATATAAGTAGGTACTTACTTGTTTTATTGAGTTTAGTAGCAATATGCTCCCATATATTCTCACGAACAATATTGTCTGGAGTCTGGAATCGAAAAGCGGCGGATTTTTAGATACTAATTCGATTAAAACCTCGTCATTTTCATCTGTAAACAAAGCCATGTTTACTATTGTAAAGAGCGGGCAGCGCTGCTATAATGCTCCCGAAGCGGCTCGGCGGCGCTGCCGTGGTCGCGTGCAGGACACGCCCCCCAACCGCGCTGCAAAGTCGCTTGTATCGGAAAGCGTTGCATGTAAATCCCTACGAGCGGTATGCCGCGACCACGGCTGCGGCTGCCGGGCAGCGACTGCTGGGTCGCGACTGCCGAGATCGGAATGCTACCTTAAGGTGTAAACGGTTGATAGGTTACGTGACCACAGTGCAAAAGGTGCGTTCTTGATTTGCCGAACGATGACGGAGCTAACGGAGATGATATCGAAGAATTTTTGAATGTGTTTTGTGAAAAGCAACTGTTGGGTCGCGACTGCCGAGATCGGAATGCTACCTTAAGACTGATATCCAGGTCCAAAGACGCTGCCAGCGATTTCCTGTCGCTCAACCACTGTACCTCCTCGTCTATCTCGTTGATTCACTCGTAGTTTTCTGTGTGTAGTGCTGTTGGTAGTCATTTTCCAAAGCTGGGTGGCATCTTCGGATTTGTTGTCTGAAGCCAAGTCATTTCCGAAATTGTTACTAACTTGAATCTCCACTTCACCTGGCCAAACATCGAACTCTCCGACTGACCTGCTGAAGAGCAGTGCTTGATATGCCTCGTTCAGGTTTTCCATTTGATCTGCTTGAGTTCCAACAGTCTCTTCCAATCCTCTTCGACCTTATGACTATCTCATCTTTGGCATAGTGATTCGAATGTAGCAACTCTTGTCCCTCGTTTATTACGCTTTGCACTCTTTCATCACTGTCCATAACCTCTGCCTCGAATGTAGAAGGCTTCTGGATTTCACTTTTCAGGTTATGAGGTTCTCTATAGCTCTCATTTGCCGCTATCTCCTGGCTTTCGTCATTTACAATGTTCTTTTTTCTTATCTGGTATAGCATCCATCATTTTTGACACTTCCTGATTATTCTGGTTCCTTTCATGATCCTCCAGTTTCTTCGATTCAACCTAATTCCAAGTACTCCCTAACCTTTTCGTGTTATCCACCATTCTTCTACAATTATCCTCTATTTTATTTTGTAGCGACTTAATGTTTTCCTTCATTGCAATATGGTTATCCTGCATTTGCTTGTTGGTCAGTTGTTCAAAAGCTTGCTTAAAGAATTCCAAGCTTGTCTGATCCATTTTCGTGATCTCGTAATTGGAATTAAAAGAAAGGGCCCAAAAATGTTTACACTACTTTCCACAGAAATTTCCACGAGAATTTCCACAAAATGCCCACGAGAATGTTCACTAAAAAAATGTCCACGATAATGTCTACAAAAATATCCACAGAAATGTTCACGATATAATTAACTCTCGGTTCGAAAACACGCGAACCCCACACCTGACACCAATTGTTACGTTTTTCGGTTAATTAAATCGGTACTTCCTTACTAATACTAATTTATTTCAGGTACACAACTATAAACAACTATTTACAGATGATTTATTTCAACTATTACATCAATTTATTTCCACTACTACATTAATTTATTTCTACATCTTATATCTAATAGACCGCGGGCATCTCTGACAGACGACAGTAAATGACAGTTGTCAAATCAGCCTGCTGGACAAACAAACGGATCTACAAATGCTTATTCTGTGTTTATGTCATATTTAAAAAATTTTTTTTCTCGATAATGCCTCAATTTTGCGCGATTGTGAAACGTGGAAGTAGAAGCGGCAGAGATAAGGTTGCATTCCACCGATTCCCTTCTATTTTCGACAATAGAAAAATATTAATCCTCTTGCTCAAAATAGACGTGAATTGAGGATTAAGGCAATTGGAAGAGCAGATTCAACTACTGAGAAGTTGAAATGGGCAAATGTATGTTCAAAACATTTTGTGAGAAGTATGTTCAAAGAATCAAGGAAACATAGGCATATAAAAAATTATCCAATCCTTCTAATCCATTCACTTATGAACATATTGTATGAATCCAAACTTTTATAGGCTTCAAAGTCTCCTCCTGTGTATGCACTCTTATACAGAAAATAGTTCATAATGTCGTACATTGAAACTTTAGGAAATTTCTTCACAGCATCACTACAATCCGCAAATTTTAATTAATACGAATCACATCCAAAAAAATTCAAATTCAACATAGTTTATTGGCATTATAAATATACATAATACAAAGTACATTGTTTTTTATTTTAGAGTTATTTGATAGCTTCTATATCAATTGTTTATCTATCAGTAAAGTTTTTTTTTTGGCTTTGTGGCCTTTCGGTAATGTTAGATTAATATTATACCTAGTTATTGTAATTATTTACCTACATGGTATTAGAGAATATATGTATACAGGAAAATCAGTCAAAAAAAAACCTGTTTATAATTATGGATCAAAACCATTACTTTCTTTTATCTTCTCTAAATATCTCTTTTAGACACCCATAGACAAGGTGTTGAAATAATCACTTTTCTCTAATTCTGTGGTTATTCCGTTCATTCTTCCACATCTTGTAGAACAAAATCGTGCGAGAATATATTAGAAACGCACAGTTTTCATGGTTATATTTCATTATTCTATGTTGGTACTCCGTACTTTCCGCCACGGCTTTATCTGTCAATTCATCAATTTGCCTTAAAGAAATCAGTTCTGCCAACCAACATTTTTCAATGCAAAAATCACTAAATTATATTTATGGGAATATTTCATTAATTTCAATGAAAATGCAATGAATTAGAGAAAATAATGTATAATACTCGTACAGAAGGCTCATTTTACCACTCGTTCATTCCAAAACTCGCCACTTCGTGGCTCGTTTTTGAATTTTGAACTCGTGGAAGAATATCAATGGCTTCTGCACTTGTATTATAAATAACTATTATCACCCATCTCACAAACTATCTCGGTGAAAGCAGAAAGAATAATGAATACAATATCAAATTACGTTCCCCTCTTTCAGGTTTACTAAGGATAAACCCATAATTTTCACAGAATTGCAATTTTACCATTAAATTACCATTGTTGTTTATTGAAATACGGTTTGTTTGTCCAGCAGGCTGATTGACAGTTGGCGTGTGACGTCACATGCCTGCGGTCTATTGAGTGTACGGCACTGACCGCCTGCGGCTTCCATTGGTTATATACCGCTGGCATCTCTCTCTCTAGACGGGTCATGATCTTTCTATCGAGCTCTCGGTGCGTCCTGTACCTTCTAGAAAGAGGCAGTGGCGTAGGGCTTGCGAATTCGTTACAGTATGATCCCCAATACGCCAATCCTCAGAGTTCTTAGATTCAAACGTAATATCAGAGTTAATGGTACAACAACAAGAGTTCCCTCTGGAACATGCTTATTTACCTTCCAAGGTACTTATCTTCCAAAATATTTCGAAATTTTCAATATTCGCACTGAATTTGCCCTGTATACATATACCCCCAGTCATTCAATGTCGTAAATGCCTTCGGTATGGTCACATTGAGATGCAATGTAGAGGTAACTACAGGTGTGTAACATGTGGTGAATCTCATGATGCTAATTTACAATGTAAAGAAACACCAAAATGCGTTTTTTGTAGGGGAAATCACCCTCCCAATGACAGATCATGTGTTGAGTATCTTAGGCAAGTTAAGATTAGAGAGTTGATGGCAACTCATAATCTCTCCTTATTTGAAGCTAATACAGCCACTAGACCCCAATCAGCTCCTTTACCCTCTGAATTTCCTTCTAACCTAAATAATTTGTCTCAACGATCCCTCTCCTCCCCCCCCCCTCCATATCATCAATACGCAAATCGTCATATTATGTCCCAAGAGTAAATAGCAAATCTACTCCCCAAAAGAGAAAAGAAAGAACATTTGGTTATGACAAACAGGCACATGCTCAGGCACTTTACACATACACTCCCCCTAATACAAATTGTATAGGGTCAGACACCCCGTCATCTCTCCCTCCCCAAAAAATAATAATTACCGAAGAAATCTTGCATACACCCCTTCCCATTTCTCCTAACCACAAAGATAAACCTAATTTAACTAGTTCAAATCCTATTGATGATAATGATAATCTTTCAGAAGATTTGACTGGAGCATAGGAGTAACCCCTCCAAGTCCAATTTGAATTTTGAATCACCTTTCTTATATTTTTATTAAATCAATCATGTTGCCTACTTCCGATTTTTAAAAATTGTTTTCATTTTTTATTCATATTCTCTTTTCATGTACCTTAAAATTCTTCATTGGAATATTCATTCCATGATGCGCAACTTGGTTGATTTGAAAATATTAATTAAAGAAATAAATCCAGATATTTTACTCCTTAATGAAACTTTTCTTAATCCCACCCTCAAGGTTCAACTTCAGCGATGTTCTCTGATCAGACAGGATAGGAACGTGGTATAGCGGTTGCTATCAGACGTAATATACCCTATTGTGAAATTCCATTAGACACTTTAATTTTTCCATCAAGGGTTCAGTTATTAGCCTTTGAGATAGAATCCGTCAAAAAAGCAAGAGCACATTATGCACAAGAGCACGTTATGCAGTTTATAAGACGGAAACATGGCTTTGTTGAAGAAAATATTGAAGTTAAGGAAGGTAAGAGACCACCTGAAAAGTTTTCTAGTTGAAGTCCCCATTCACAGAAAGGATGAACTTTATGACACTGAATTTTGGCCACGAAATGTGAGTATAAAAATTTTCAATTTCGAAGTTTACAGGAGGAACTGCATATCTCATGATAATTTTTTATAAAAGAATTTCAGCACTCAAAATATCCAAAGCTTGAGAAACTCAGTATATAGTAATAAGAAGGATCGACTGCAACATTTTTTACAATCTCAAAAACACTTAGGTATTTCGTATTAAACACAAGGAACTATATCTTCTAATTGCCAAGATCTTTCGAAAAAACACGTGAGATTACATCCACCACTATCAGTCATCGAATGCAGCATGAAAAAACACGTAACGGTCGTCAACCGTTCCTTTACCTCCCTTGACCAACAGATGGACTAATTGTCCTCTATAAGAGTTTGTCTATAGGCTGCTAGAAGGACTCATCGTCCTTCATACGCGAGTTCGTCTATTCACCGCTAGATGGACCAATTGTCCTCTATAATCAAGTTCATCTAGCTGCCGCTAGATGGACCAATCGATTTGATTTGTTGTAGGCATGTTTAAAAAGAGTTACACAGGGTGAACTCTAACACTCTAACACCATCTTCTTTTCACAGATGCATCTTTGTCCAGAAAACCCGATTCCGTTGGATTTGGTATTTTTTGTCCTTCTCCATGTATTAAAATCTCAGCACGTCTTCCGGATCATTGGTCTATATACACTGCAGAAATGTATGCTGTTGAAATTGTTCCCCAACAAAAGTTCATCATTATTTCTGATTGTCTTAGTATTTTACAATCGCTCAAGACCAAAAAATTTGATGCTGAAATTGATCGCATTTCAGTAGGCACCCACCAACTGTTTTATGATGCATATATTGCAGGTATCAAGATGGTATGTCTATGGATTCCCAGTCATTCATATATTCACGGAAATGGCACTGCTGATTTGTTAGCTAATGAGGGTAGATATCAAGTTGAACCCCCAAATATTCCTGGCGGACCCCAAGAACTTTGGCCCAGGTTTCGATCTGATCAAGCACAAAGGTGGAGAGATGAATTTTTGAATATATGTAACTATAAGGGTCGAATATATGCTTCATTCCTTAATATCAATTCAGTTTATAGTACACCCTGGTTTGCAAAAATTGATCGTCCGCGCCGTTTTTTCACGACCATTCTTCGACTCAGGTCTAGCCACTGCCTCACCCCTTCTAACTTATAAATGATAGGTCTCAGAGAATTCGCTTTCTGCGAGTGTGGCGTATTTGGGGATATTTCACACATGTTTTTTGGTTGCGAAAAACAACTTTTTCAATTGTAACGCGCTATACTCTGCACTATCCTCATTTGGTTTTCCTTTACCACCAAAATATATTTGAGGTGATTTTCAGCCAAAAACTAGATGTGCTAGATCAGCTGCTTACCTTTGTCAGTAAAAGTATGTTGTTTCTGTAGCAAGCATGATTTGATTACCTAGATTTGACACTTCCCCTGTTTCTTTCCTATATTGCTCATTCAGACCATTTTTCCTCATACTTGCTTATAGAATTCTCTTATCAAAGTATTTCTTTTTCTCCGGAACTTATTGAAATAACTCTTAGATAATCAGTTCTGGGATTGGATCTCCAAGATTCCTGTTGTCCCAGGACCCAGGATCAAGACTGACATTCACACTATCGAGATTGGGTACATAGTCTTTCAGGCTGAGCCCATATTCAGACTCTCTCAATCAGGGGCAAAACTGGCTGATGATAGATCTGTTTGAGAAGAAGAAGAAGCAGAAACTTCGTCTTCTTTCTTCTGTCTTCCGGGGCGTTTTCATGGTTAGGTACTTCCTAACCTTCTCGGGGTTGTAGAGTAGAACTCATTCCAATTTCCATGAAGTTCCAGAAGTGTCGGTGAAATATTCTGGTAACCTTTTTTGAATTGATCGGACAGTGAACATATTGATTTATAGATTATCTTCTTTGAAATTTAGGGCAAATAACTCGAATAGGTTTTTATTGAATAATACTGAATAACTTATTATTGACTATTTGGTTCATTACAAATACAGATTAAAACCTATTTATGAATACATGGTTCTATTCAAAGTATAGGGTTAGGCCCTATATGTTGGATGTAAATCAATTTTGTATACCGTGTACCACAAACCCCACCCTTGTAAATATTCTATGTACCACAAAACTACTATGGTTCTATGCCGTTAGAAATAAAGTTAGTCTTGAGTTATATTTCAACGAGTGTGTTTTATTCCTAGAAAGTTTATAGTTTATACGATACTTCCACATTAATTTTATCACTATATTGTTTCTTACCGTTTATAGATTTAGGGAACAAAAACAACTGTATCTTCTATCCAATTTTGTCATTTTTTTTTATTATCAGTAATAATGTAATTTCACATTCAATCTCAGTGGCGCGATCTCTCTTCTCTCCGCCGTTCTTTTTCCCTCCGATCTTCTCTCTCTCTCAGGTCGTGGTCATGGCATCTTGAGCAAGGGCGCAGACCGATCTGTTCATTCGTCAATCTCACCTTTGGTGAGGGAGTTGGCCGTGGGGCCAGCGTCCTGGATGCATGAGACCTCGACTGGGCTTCAGCTTCCTTCCTGGTTCCTGCATATTCGCAGTACCTAGTTTGTGTCCCAATCAGACCACATCGCATGCAGAACAGGATAGGTCGTTCTTTGCACTCATGCCGCAGGGGACAGTTTTTGCCACATTTCCAACAAGTGTTTGCTTTAATGTCTAGTCTAGATACACCCTGCTTCCCATTGTACCTACAGTGCGAACACTCATTGGGGCCGGTGTGGGCTGATCTGAAACATATGGTTTAGTTATAACAGTGTTGTTTTCCACACTTATTTTGAATGTCATTTTGTAGCCGGTGTTTTGCTTACTGGTCCGCAGCTGGCACAAAGGGGGTGTTTGTGTAAATTGCGTAGTGGTCCTCTTCGGTAACTTTCCTACTCTCGGTCCCACGTGCCTTCCACGCACAGATGACACTGAGCTCTGGAGGGTTCTGGGCATACGGATCTCCGCCGAAGTTCGGCGACTAAATACTGGTACCTCCGGTATTGTTTCCGGCGAAGGATCTCTCGGTTGATAGACTGTGAACCAGTCTTCTCCCCACTCTGACTTTGCCCATACATCATGGCTGCTCTCTGACATTGCAGGGTCCAACTCAACCTGAATAAGAAAACCACAGAAAAATTAGAATATGTCAGTAAAATGAAAAAAGATTAATAGGTGTCGCTCATGCTGGGAGGTTCTAGTTAGTAACGTCTTTTTCCTACAACTGCTATGAAAAGTAGCGTATTCTGCATAGTTTACTCAATTGCAAAACTATGTATTGCGCATACTGTGGGAAATATTATTCCCCACGGCACTTTGCCCACACCTTCCTTGGTAGACCAATGAAATTGGGTTTTTGAGCCGTTTCTATGGAAACGCAATAAATTAGCACATACTGTCAACGAAGGTCATTTTGATTTGAATCAAGTCCATTACTTGAATTATTGAGATTTGTGCAGTTGTAGGAAAAGTATAGTGTGCAACATGTGGAGAAAGTCCTTTTCTCGCTCGTGTGTTTGCGGCACTCGCCTTTCAGGCTCGTGCCACAAACTTCCACACTCGCGAGAAAAGTTGGACTTTCCCCACTTGTTGCACAATATACTATTTTTTTCTTTTTACTTCAGTTCTGACTGTTTTTTTTCTCGGTGAGCTCAACAAAGCAACTTACTAGTTATGAAACGGTTTTAGGTCTTTAACATGTACGTGGTTCACTTTCTTACCTGACCGGTCTTTCAGATCATAAATAACTGGTGAAATCACCTTCACAACAATAAATGGCCGTCAAACTTTGGGGCTAACTTAGATGCGAAATTATTGACGTCGGATGACAGACAGATACCTGGTAACGAACCTCTTTACGTCGAAGATTATAGTTATGAGTCTGTCGATTGAACGCACTGTATAGGTCGGTCCGTACAAACTCATAGGGCCATAGGCCTCCAGTAGATGCTGAATCTGCTCCGTACGGTGAGTCAAATTTTCCTCTTTCTCTTCGGTGTTTTCATTGGGATCTCAAGATCCTTGATTCTTGGGTTCTGTGGCATATGGTCTTGGGGATGCATAGTTCCCTTCCATAATTCAGATATGCCGGGGTGAATCCTGTAGAGTCCTGTCGAGCAGTATTAATTTCAAAGGTCAATTCTCCTACCTTTTCATCCCATTTTCTGTGGTTTGCCTCGCAGAATTGGGAAATCATCGTCTTCAGTGTTCGGTTGGCCCTTTCGACACTATTGCATTGTGGAGTATTGTTAGGGTTCTGATACCATGTAAGGGTGGATTGACAAATACAGGTATTTTGTACAGTTTAATCGTTGATTTAACAAACTTGGAAACACAAATCTAAAACAAAATGGAGGTTAGGTTTGCTGCTTAAGGTGTGACGCCGTTATCTATTCGTGTCTGACAGAACTGGCATCTCCACCTTCAGCGGCCATATTACATTTCTAGCTGCGCATGCGCACTAGACGGATCATATTAGTTGTCAGCAGGTTGTTTTATAGAAGTGGACTGGCGCCAAATATATTTGGCCAGCAGTTCTTACTTCAACACCCCCTCCCAAACTGAGGAACTGACAACTAGTCAACAGATAAGACATATACAGATAAGTTCCAACCAACCAACTGATTTCAATAGTTAAAATAGAATATATACAGTACAATAAATACAAATTCAATTCAAATTCAATTCAAAATTTATTCTCACATTTAAAGTACAGTATTTTTACAGTTTTTTTTATTACATTCAAAAACATCGAGAGATGTGCAACAGTACCTAGACAAAATGTCTGTTTCTACCATTGCACTCCCTCACGTTCCTCGAAATGTACATACAAAATAACAATTGGCAATAAGACGAAAATCGAAAAAAAAAAACAAAACAAAACAAATGGAGAAAGCAGTGACGGCAGGTAAGGACTCATCCGGACATGCAGGTAGTCCAGAAATCTATATCATACGAATGCAAACCTCTCAGGATTCTCAAATATAAAACTCCTGAGCTCTGATTTAAAGACATTCAATCTTTTATTCTGTTTCAGTTCAGTAGGAATGACATTAAACAATTTTGGACAGAAATATAGAAATGATCTTTGGGTGACCGACTTCTTGAAAAATTGAACCTGAAAAACCAAATTATGTGTTGATCTAGTCACTCCTGTACTTTTTTGCTTGAAACTCTTATTTTTCTTAAACACCCTTATAACACACTGATTTATGAAAATAGCTCTTATATTCAATAATTTAGACTCATCGTAAAGTAAACTTGTCGAGTACAATCTTTCTTTTTTTAACATTACTTTGATAAGAGTGTTCTGTGCCGTCTGTAACGTCTGCAGCGAAGTGTAAAATGCGCCCCCCCAAGCAACAATACAGTACCTGATTATTGACTCCGCTAGGCTGTTATATAATATAAGTATATTTTTTTTTGATAGAATGTCTCTCAGTATATAAAATGTATGGCTTAATGATCTAATTCTCTTTGTTACCTGACTGATTTGTTCTGTCCATCTTAAATGTTGATCCACCATAACCCCAAGATACCTTATGGAAGATGTTTTTTCCACCTTTGGGCAAGAACATAATTGGGTATTACAGGGAGGCGAGTGTAGTTTCAATTCAATCAAGGGCTGGTCGACAATTGATGGGGAGAAAGTAATATATTTAGTTTTATTTAAGTTCAATGTTAGTAAATTGTAGTTCAACCATAAATATATTTTTCTCAATCCAGATTCAGCCATGGTTTTTACCTCATCCCAGGTTTCAGCACAGAAAGTTAGAGCTGTGTCATCAGCATAACAGACTAAATGGGCTCCTAAATTCTTTATTTTAGTAATATTGTTCATATAAACAAGGAATAACAGTGGTCCTAAGACCGTTCCCTGTGGTACCCCAACCTTTACAACCATATATGAACTTTTCACGTGTCTAATTGCAACACGTTGTGATCTCTCCGACAGATAATCCCCGATGAGATCCAAGGCAATCCCTCGAATTCCGCAGCCCTCCACTCTTTGAAGTAGTTCATTATGTGGAATAGTATCAAAGGCCTTGGCTAGATCAAGGAACACCGCGAGGCATTTTTTTGAGTTATCCATAGCTCTTATCGGTTTCTCTAAAAAGTCAAGTAAAGCATCCTCCGTATTAAGGTTTTTCACGAAGCCAAACTGTCTGTCAGTAATTATACCATGTTTATCGAAAAATTTTGACATTCTATTCTTGAGGGATTGTTCAAATAATTTCGCGAAATTGTTTATAACAGAAATAGGCCGGTAATTATACATTTGACTTTGATCTCCTGTTTTGAAAACCGGAGTGACAAGAGACTCTTTCCATTGGCTAGGAATTTTACCCTGTGAAAAACACAGGTTGATTATATGTACTAAGGGAGAAACAATGTAATTGTGAATAAGTTTAATAATTTTAGATGATATTCCGTCTGGTCCAGGAGTACAGTTGTTTTTCAAATTTGAGATGAGAATTATAATTTCGCTAGTTGTTACTGGTGTTAAATAGATTGATGAATAATTCGGATTTTCTTCCTGGAAATTCTCAGGTAAAGTACTTTTTTCAATCTTTTTAGCCATATTCACACCTAATTCAACAAAATACCTATTGAAAATGTCTGCCTTTTCCTCATTTTCACCAACCATAACGTTTTTTTCATTATTTAATAAGACATTTTCTATTGCACTACGTTTTCGTTTACCTGTGACGTCATTTATTATATTCCAAACCTTTTTATAATTTCCATCAGCCTTGGTTATTTCATTCTGATAATAATCAGATTTAACACGTTTTATGAGAGTGTTAAGTTTGTTCCGATAACATTTATATTCCATCTCCAGCTGTACCGTATGATTTTTGCGTAATTTTTCCTTAAGTTTATTCCGTTCATTTATTGATTTTATTAAACCAGTTGTAATCCATGGCTTAATTTTTTTGTATTTATTCGATTTCAGAATTTCAGTGCTACTACTTCCAGTGATATAGTTATTTAGTTTTTCCATAAATAGATTACACGATTCTTGTGAATTACGATTCATTAATACGTCTTCCCAATTTTCACCGCTCATCAACCGCAGAAGTTTTTCATAATCGATTTTAGTCGAAATTTTGTTTTTGACGTTCAGGCCGCATGTTTCTTCCGAATTTTTCTTATTTATACTTACAAAAGTAGTGAAATGATCAGTCATATCAGTGTGAATAACAGCCGGTTCCATATAAACCTTATCTAGTAAACACTTTTTTATTTTAATGAAAATATGATCGATTATTGATACACTATTCTGTGTGACTCTAGTTGGCTTATTTATATATGATGTGAACCCATTCGAATTCAAAACGTTCAAATAATCATTAGTATCACCAGAATCAGAATGGAGTAAATTTATGTTTATATCTCCAACGTATATCTCGAGATTCTGGTGTTCCAAGCCGTTTAGATATAATTCTAAATTTTTTATGTAATTTTTTGTATTGGTTGCTGGTGACCTATAGTAAGCAGTTATTCCTATCTTATGGTGATATGAGAGATAGTTGTTTGCCAGAATCACCCTGAGAAACTTACATTCATTTACCTGAGTAATAGTTACATTCGCAGTCAAATTGTTTTTTATATAGACCACAACCCCGTCGCATTTAGTGATTTCTGATTCATTGTAATGCAAAGTATAATTTGGAATAGAAAATGTACTCACATCGGCAATTTTTCTTGTTTCCGATAGAACAATGACATCAAATATATCTCCCGACATTTGGACCTGCATCAAAAGCTCATCATAATGTTTCATCAAGCCACGGATATTAAAATGGACAATATTAAAACCCTGCACATCTCTGCTCGCTCCATCCTGTATATACTCCTGAAAATTTACATATGACCTAGTGTCAACCTGAACATCCCGATCAACTAAATTCAGACAGTCCAACATAACCGTCAATTCCAAATTTTGAGAGCCCCAACTAACATAAACAATCCATAATGAAACTAAAAAACATGTCATAATTTACAGTTCAGATAAAGACAAATGTTTATTTAGGGTGAAAATCTCCCTCAAAAATTAAATATGAGTCATTCTTATTTTTAACAACATGAACTTTATTTTTTTCATCATTAATATATATTTTTCCATTTAAAGTCCATACATTCCTCAAACCAAACTTCTCAATGGCTCGGTTAAGTATTTCGACCCTTATATTAGTCAAATCTTCCCTTATGACCAGTCCAGTACCTTTCAGTAATTTTTTCTTGGAATAAATCTCTTGTTTGGTATCGTGTTTGAATAATCTTATGAGAATTCCTCTATTTTTATTTGCGATCTTCTTTCCGATTCTGAAACAAAATTCAATGTCCTCTTCAGACAACGTTGTGGACAGTTTAGAATTCAGGAATTTAATTAACTCCTTTTTGGTATCCTCTTTTGTTCTCTCTTCAAAACCGAAAATTCTCAAATTCAGTCTTCTACTTTCCTGATCCATTCTCTCTATATCTGCCTCAATACCTCGTTTACATAGTTTTGCCTCCTGAATTTCATCTTCTAGTTTGTTCATTTTCTCTTCAAGATCTGATTTAAGTTCACTTTGTATACTCTGAAATTTTTGCACAGTTTCTTCTAGGTTTAACAACTTATTGTTTATAGTTTTTATGACGGCTTCTGTCACTTTGTTTACAATCGTCTTGATAAACGAGTCGTTTTTCATACACTTGTTCAGTGCCTGACTAACTGAGGACTCTATTTCTTCTCGTATATCCCTTGTCAGAACCATTTTGGTGAAACAGTAATAATCAGTATGTAATTAATTATCACGTACAAATAATTCAGCCTTTCACTTTGGATTTACAACAGAATTTTAAATAATTTGCGGAGCTCGTCAATATGCAGCTACTTCTCGCTCGCCATATGAATAATAATAGTTAATATTTCTTTTGAGTTTATATAAATCAAGCCTTAAAACTAAATCAACAGGATTGTCAGTGGAACTGTAGAGGCTGTTACTGTAAGGCAATCGAATAGGGTTCCTTATAGCGAACCAACTTTCCTGAATATTTTGTATGGTATCAATACATTGTTTCCAGGGACCGGAGACCCTTCCAACAAGTGATATTGTACCATCAGATCAACATATACATATAACAGATACATATTAAGTTCCTTCATATAGAACTAACTTGATTAATTCATCACACACATACGTGTCCGAATTTTTTTTGCTTTCGCATCTATCATTACCAGGGACCGGAGACCCTTCAAATCAAGACACTAGTGTTTATGAAAGTATGTAACCAGGGACCGGAGACCCTTCTACATGACTTTGAATAAACACTCAACATATAAAAATATTTATTAGAGTAATTTCCAGGAACCGAAGAACCTTTCAATAAAACTCCGACATATACACAACAGATTTTTAGTATTGTCTTAAACATGTTTCCAGGAACCGAAGAACCTTTCCACACAGACACATATTCAACAGATTTTTAGTATTGTCTAAGCATGTTTCCAGGAACCGAAGAACCTTTCCACACAGACACATATTCAACAGATTTTTAGTATTGTCTAAGCATGTTTCCAGGAACCGAAGAACCTTTCCACACAGACACATATTCAACAGATTTTTAGTATTGTCTAAGCATGTTTCCAGGAACCGAAGAACCTTTCCACACAGACACATATTCAACAGATTTTTAGTATTGTCTAAGCATGTTTCCAGGAACCGAAGAACCTTTCCACACAAACAAATACTCAACAGATTTTTAGTATTGTCTAAGCATGTTTCCAGGAACCGAAGAACCTTTCCACACAGACACATATTCAACAGATTTTTAGTATTGTCTAAGCATGTTTCCAGGAACCGAAGAACCTTTCCACACAGACAAATACTCAACAGATTTTTAGTATTATCCGAGTATGTTAAACAATACATGGATAAACAACAGATAACTGAAAAAAAAGAGAACATATTGGGTTATTTGTATACAAATCAACTGAAAAATCAAGCCTCATAGAATACAAGGTGATTACGAAATTTACTTAGCTTTGCTGCACTTAAAGGTTTTGTAAGAATGTCAGCAATCTGATCATTGGTATTAATCTTCACAATATTAATTTTCTTGTCACTTACATGTTGACGAATTAATAAATATTTACGTGCAATATATTTTAAACGACTTTTACTTGTACCTGCAAGATAGTTTTGTCTTGTCATTGTCTTCATATATATCAACAGGAAATGAACTGATACCCACAGTTTCTGCCAATAACTGTGCTAAAAATAGAACTTCATTAGTAGCATGAGTAAGTGCAATAAATTCTGCTTCTGCTGAACTTTGTACTAATGTTGATTGAAGTTTTGAGCACCATATAACCGGATTACCGAATGCAAAAATCACAAAGCTGGTTGTCGATTTTTGACTCTTCTCATCACCTGCAAAATCTGCATCACAATAGCATGACAACGTTGGGGAACCTGCTGTATATTTTAGACCCAACTGACTGGTACCTTTCAAGTATCTGAAAACCCTTTTTACTAATGTCCAATGATACTGTTGTGGATTGGCTTGGAATCGAGATAAATAACCTACAAAAAAAGATATATCGGGTCTTGTAAATAAACTTAAATACAACAGAGAGCCTATGGCTTTCTTGTACAGAAAATCTGCTTCATTAGTAACTTTGGGAACTTCATGATTTCCTTGAGGAACCAATGGAGTATCAACAGAATTTGAGTTTTCCATTCGAAATTCTTTAAGCATTTCCTTCACAAATTGAGTTTGATGAAGAAACAACTGATTTTCTGATCTACTGATTTCCAAACCAAGAAACTTAGTAGGATAGCCAAATTGTTTGATATTAAAACGTGATTTGAACATATTGACATTTTCTTGAATAAGCTTTTCACTGGTACCTGTAATTAATAGATCATCAACATATACTAGAATCAAAATAATCTCACTATCTTCCTCTTTCTTATACAAACATGGTTCACGTAAATTTGTTTCAAAACCTGAATTCTTTATAAAATTATCGAGTGTCATAAACCAACATTTTGGTGCTATCGATATTCCATAAAGAGCTTTTCGTAACTTAAGAATTACCTTAGTTTTATCCAGATTGATTCCTTCTGGTACACTTACATATTTTGGTCTATCAATTTCACCATAAAGAAATGCTGTTTTGATGTCCAACTGTTCAATATGCCATTTTCTAGAAACTGATAATGCAAATAATAATTTAACTACTGATAGAGTTGGTGTAGGAGATGCAGTTTCCTCAGAAGTATACTTTTCAGTATCTTTGCATCCTACAACAACTAAACGAGCCTTATATATACCATTGTCTTTAACTGTAAATACCCAGATGATGATTTTTGTTGTTTATTCTCCAAACACTCTCGTAAATCTCACTCTATCTCTAAGCAAGTTCTAGAAAGGCTGAACGGAAGGGAACCCAACCCAGAAGGGAGCTCAACCCAGTTCAGCTGTCTGAACGGAAGGGAGTTCAACCCAGAAGGGGGCTCAACCAAGTTCAGCTGTCTGAATGGAAGGGAGCTCGTCCCAGAAGGGGCTCAACCCAGTTCAGATGTCGTAACAGAAGACTTGACAGAAGGACTTTTGAAAGAATTTTTTTCTTTTTTCGTATGGGGCTTCCTATATAACCTATCATGTCGACTCTCTAAACAGAAATCACATATATTATTATCACTCTTTCTACATTTAATGCAGAGAACTGAAACAGAATTAAGATTATTCGTGAACATATTAGATTCTCCAATGGGATAATCAAAACATAAGGAACATGCAGTATAAACTTCATTGATCTCGGTCTCGAGATTCCTATCTGTGTCATCAAAACATTCAGAACAAATATCATTCAAACTACTACCTGTATACATACTGTTGTCAACCTCTCTGAAGTACTGGCAGTTTGCTACCTCTAAAAATGCATTCTTCACAAAATCATAGGTTCTGGTTGCCTCGGGTAAAGTGTAACTGTAAGAGTAAAACTCTGGTTGGTCAGCATCTCGAAAATGTTTTCTGGAACTTCCATTGTTGACACGTGGGATTGATCCATTTCTTCTTGATAACTCATTTTAACACTAACTTCTTGATTGTGGATTGCTTTTAACGTCACAAGCTCTGCTACTTCGGATCCGCTACACGCTCCGCTACCATGTTAGGGTGCTCGTCACAAGCTCTGCTACCATGTGAGGGTGCTCGTCACAAGCTCTGCTACCATGTTAGGGTTCTGATACCATGTAAGGGTGGATTGACAAATACAGGTATTTTGTACAGTTTAATCGTTGATTTAACAAACTTGGAAACACAAATCTAAAACAAAATGGAGGTTAGGTTTGCTGCTTAAGGTGTGACGCCGTTATCTATTCGTGTCTCACAGAACTGGCATCTCCACCTTCAGCGGCCATATTACATTTCTAGCTGCGCATGCGCACTAGACGGATCATATTAGTTGTCAGCAGGTTGTTTTATAGAAGTGGACTGGCGCCAAATATATTTGGCCAGCAGTTCTTACTTCAACAAGTATACGTAGGGGTAAACTAGTGATTGATACCCATAGCCTGGAGGTTTTCTCTGAATAGTCGACTGTCGTACTGTTTTCCATTGTCGGAGATCACGGTGGTTGGACATCCATACTTCATCACAACTTGTTCATATAACGCCATGTAGACAGTCTTGGCATTTGCCTTCCTCACTGGTCGACATTCTTGGTGAACCTGTCCTGCATAACTACAATATAGGAATTACCTTTCTTGGAGCGGGGTAGAGGTCCCACTACGTCAGTTGATACTTCTTTAAACGGCGCATCCGCCATCCTTCGAGGTTGCATCTTTCCTGCCAGTGGCTGTCGGGGCACTTTGAACTTTTCAAGGTTCAAGGTCCGATGACTCTTCTCCTTAAATAGTTTGAGTTAGGGCTCCGCCCAGTCCCACGTTGCTTCTTTTTTAACAACTAAGTTAATGGAGAAATCATCTTGGAGAAGTTCTCAATGAAGCGAAGATATCAGCTGGCTACTCCCAAGAATCTACGTACTTCTCGCACTGTCTTTGGAGCTGGAAAGGCGACGATGGCCGACACCTTGTCGGGGTCAGTGCAGATGCCATCTGACGTGACGACATATCCCAAGTATTTCAGCGATTTCCGAACGGAGTCACATTTGTCTGGGTTGAGACGTAGTTTGGCTTCCCTTAGTGTTCGGAATACCTCTTGTAGATTTTCTAAGGGTTCCTCGAACGTTTTTCCCTGTACTACGGTGCCATCCAGGTATCCGGGAGATGAACCAATCCTTGGCATCCTTTCGATTCGATTCGAAGGATGTCTTCCGGGATTCAGCAAGTATCTCTATCTCCTCTATAAATCCTGTTACACTATCAGTCCCATCAAAATAAATATTCTATTTATGAATGGGTACTGTTGCAGTCGGCATTGTCTTCATCTCAGACTTCTGTTGGGTGTCATATCGTTGGTTCGAATCCATTATTGATTCTGTGGGATTGGGAAATGACACCCTTCTCATTGAGCTTGTCCACCTACTATGAGTTGGTCCCTCCTGTTGATCCATATTCTCTCGCTGTGGTTGAGAAACTGGCATTGTCGGTAAATGCTCTAGTAATTCCTCAAATTCCTGTCTAGTTTCATTCAGAACCTGTACTAACTTTGATCTATTTTTAGGTGTCGCAGCCTGGGGAACCGGGGCATTTGGTAATGGCCGATCATCAGCGTCCAATGCTATCAGTGATGTCTCCAGTGGTGCAACCTTGGTTGGTTGTATGGGAGACATTCCCGGCGACTGCGGAATCTCTACCTCCAAAAGCGATCCACCCGGATGATTTGATGGTTGCTGTTTGTGCGCAATCACTAATGCCTCCAATGAATTCAAGGCCCGAGCTTTGGTTTCCTTTAAGTGTTCTACCATTTGTGACTCGGTCTCATTTTTAGTGACAATAAAATTCAGTCTCCTCTGAATGTGTATTAATCTCGTTGAAATCCGAGCATATTCCCTTGTGGAGTTCTCTGTGTCAAAGTGTTGAATGAACGTCGGTGAGTTTGTTCTGACATAATTCGATGTCCAGTGTCGGGGTTCATTGCTGTTGGTTGCAGAGGCAAATTTAATTTCAATACCTGTAGTAATAGGCCCCTCTTTAGCATTACTGTGCTGGGTATTATTAGTCCTCTCAGCTGTAATTCATAAGTCAGCTCATCGTTTAACAGTCGATTCACATCCATGAAGCGGTTAAGTGGTTGAATCGCTGAAGTCCAAACTCAAACAATCGTTTTGAAATCTATCGAAGTTATTCGACACTGTTCACTTCTTGTTATTTGTTGAAGTTCGAACACTTCCCCCAACTTCACTATGCCCGGTAACAGTCCTCATTTTCCCTTATCCTTCGCACAAAATAACACTAATAGATAACAATGCTGATAATTACAAGTTGGCAACAGAATTTACATAAGCTTAAATTATTGTTTGATTATCTATACAGAAAAAAAAATTAAGAATGAGAAAACAAGTTGGTTTAAATTTATTATTCTCAAAAAAATTTCCAATGTCAAAAACAGTTGACAATTTCAGCAAGAAAATAATTCATAAACCCAGAAAACAAAAGTAGAGTTAACTGAGTAGTTCAAAAATATTCAATGTCAAACGTAGTTGACAGTTCTAGAAATCAGATAATTTCAAACAAAACGGGGTTAACTTGATAATAACCAATTGTCAATTTTATTCACAGTCAAAATATTATCAAAACAAATCAAAAATATTTCAACAATTCTGGTATATTGGATAAAGAAAATCAATGCAAGTATTTATTCAAATTAACAAATTTGTCAGCAATTCAACATAAAATAACAATGAATACTAAAGAAAATCAATGCAAGTATTTATTCAAATTAACGAATTTGTAAGCAATTCAACATAAAATTACAATGTTTCAGACAATCAGTAAACTCAGAAATAAGGAAAACCAGGATAAACAGCAATAAAAATTATATTCACTGTCGCAGCAAATAAATAAGTCAATTCTATTTATCAGGAATCGGTTATTAATAAGTTACAGTGGTTCGAAAGCAAATATAAGAATCAAGTAAATATGTTTCAATGTCCTTATGACCTGTAGATCCCTACCTTGCTTCAGTCTGGAATAAATAGTGTGTAAGGGAAAAAACAACAAATACATTCTGTATTCAAAGGATGCACAGTAAATAACAGCAGTGAACAATACTCTATTCTATGAAGGCGGTATGATATCACTATCCTAGCTACAGTGATTGTACAATGAAACAATCGGTAGTAGTATTTCAGTTATACTCACTGGTTTCCTGTCAGAATTGAACCAAACACTTTTCGTTAAACAGTATTCAACGCGCACAAAGATAGTCACTGAGTGTCACCCCCCCCTGTCACTTCCTGCAAACACCTTTACGTAACCGAATTGTCACAAAGAAATCCTGCGGTCGATTGTTCTAGTCCTGCTATAATACACAAAACAAAAAAAAAGTTATTCAGATATCAATGTCCACAATGTCAATGCTATGTCAGTTCTTTGCTGATAAAGGAACTTATTTCCAAATGTGAAAATGAAATGGCACTATAATATAGTCCGCTGGTACTTAGGTAACAGTAACAAATCAATCAATTTACGAATCTTCCTCCAATAGGAGAAGATGATTTCTCCCACTCAGAGAGGAAAAAAAATAATTGTACTGACCTTCGGTTCCTCTTCAGTCCTAACACCCTTCCCTTAAGGTTGTAGACTACTTTGCGCTGAAACTGCAATTCCGCTAGATGGAGCTACCCGAAAATTTTTGGTAGATTTGTACCTGGCACACCCATTCAAGTTGAAGAACCGCCTGTTTGGTATTTATTGCCCCTAATAAAATCTCAACTCTCGATGAAGCCCAGCAAAGAGTAAATTTGTGTTTCTGTAAACTTTAGAAATTCAGTTCAGTTAAGATACAGTGGCGTATCCTAGGGGGGGGGGATAAGGGGGATATATACCCCCCAGAAGGAATATCCATTATATGTAACAACCTTATATATCACAATCTTATTATGAGTAAGCAAAATTCTTTGGAAAACTTCTTCAAAAGAAGGAAAATTTGTTATATTTGTTTAGTTATATATTACTAAATAAGATAATTACTGTAAATATTGTGAATACAGAAATGACAATGAACCACTGTCATGGACGTATATCGAATATGGATAATAGAAAAAAATATATGATTATCTCTGAGTGTATGATTTCACAGAGAAAATCATAAATAGTGCATATTGAGATTTCTAGAATGAAAAATTCGAGAAGCTTTTGAGTTCTCATTTTATGCGCCTTTGGAGACCACAAAAGTGGGTATAGGAATATAAGACATGTGATTTATTAGGTTATTGTTGTCGGTTTGTTTATTTGGATGAGAATTTCTGATATTCTACTGAAATTCAAAATGATTATTTGACATTTGACACGTAAAAAAATTAGTGAAGGCAATAAGAAAAGAGTAACAGAATAGAAAAAAAAAGATTGTATTTTGTTCTGTCTATCGGAACACTTGGGGTTTTTACAGATATATTCAGCTCATCTAAGTTCAATATTTAATAATTTTTTCAAATCGGATAAACTCGCTCGGCCATGTATAAGTATTGATCTTTTAATTTTTTTTGTAGTGATAAATTGAAATGAAATTTCATACAAATTGCAATTGTTCGTATGGTTGGTTGTCATGGAATGGAAATGTATATGTCCATAATAATTGTAGTTTGAAATTTTTTTTTCCCATTAATCATTTCTGATGATGCCTAAGCATGAAAGTACTTACTTTGCTGCGTAGGCAGGAAAAGTAATACTTTACTGATTGATATGTGTCTGCAAAATTGAAATTTGTTGTCAATCGGAGAAAAAATATTTTATATATAGAAAATATACTAATTAGACAGCTCCTTTTCATAAATGGAATAAGTTATGCCTTCAAAATTGAATTATCTACAAATATCTTTTCTTATATATTCTAACAAATGACGTTTCATAAGGTTTTAGTTTGATTTATAGATAGTGAGAAAGGGCTGCATATCATAAAACTATTTTCATAACCTCATAAATCCATCTAGTTGTCATAAATAGGACTGACCAGAATCGAAGTTGAGGACGGATTCGTCATCAGTGAGTCATACACATAGACCTAATATCCATGGACCTAGTGTCACGTGATTTTTCAGAAGCTCGTAGAGGAGAAAGCATTACAGAGAGAAGAATATATGATTTCTCTTGATTCGAACAGAGATGCTACTGAGGACAATCTGTCAAGAACCTAAAAGCAATAAAATAGGTGATTTATTACACTGAGATGGTCAAATGTCAAAATCATCTGATTGAAAGATATAAAGACTTGATATTTTTTTATACGTTTTATGAACTGAATAGAATGAAATTTACATACTTTTTTATATTTATCATTTCGATTTGCCTAATTCAATGATGGAATAAAATATGGCATATATTTGGATGAACTTCTACCATGTGAATCAGGAAAATTGAGAAATTTTAGACCATACTTCTTTCTGACATTGTGGGGACAGAACAGGATTTAATGTAACAATGAGTTGGACTCGTTAATATCTCAAGGAAATATAATATACATATAAATAATTGCTTATAGGAATCAGCAATACTCTTATTGGCTATAGGTGAAGATAAGTAATATTCGATTCAATCATCTTTTGAATTGGTAATATTTCTTTTACTTCAGGTAGAAAAATTCTCAATATTTTTCACAATTCTTTGCTTTAAATTCAAATTTGGAATAACGATTTAACGTTCAACTCTTCGAGTTGAAAGAGATGTATATTGTTCTCTTTCTCTAGGGCAATAAATCAAGAGAGTTGAGTTAACGAAAAAGATTATTTAAAAAAAATATTGCAATTTCTTAAACTTTTATGACATGAAATTTTCAAGGAGGTATGTATACAAGAATGGCTTCACGAAGCGAAAAATTTTTACTATAAATTTTTTCAAGTTAATATTAATGAAGGAAGTACGAGAAAATTTTCTTAATCAAGAATTGCCTATTTTCAGGGTTAAATTTAAATGGTAAATATTGTAGATAGAGTTTCGGGAATAGGGAGTTTTTCAAAAGAAATTTTTTTTTTTGAGAATTTTTTGTCAGATTTCTGAAATATTAATAATTTTCCATATTTCGGCAAAAATCCAGATACCTTTTTTTCATCTTAATTTCTTTATGACTTTTGAAATTTTCTTTATGATACTAAGCGCTCAAAATGTACTTCTCCAGACATCATTACGAATAAAATCAGCTAGCATATATATTTTAGGAACAGTATCGTTTCTAATTCTAACAATGATTTCATAACAAGTTTTCTACCTTTCCCTATTCTTCAGTGCAATATTGTCATAAACTAGTAATGTACACAATTTTAGCCAATCAGAGAAACCCTACCCTCGTAAATCATAAAAGTGTCATTCATCTCGAGCCATAAAATACAGTCCAAGATTCTATTGGCGTTCATGTTGCAAAAAGGCGTAAACCTTTGGGAGGCGTTCCAAAAAGCATAATTCCATATGAAAATCATCTACAATTAGAGCAAATCAAGCAATTTTAAAAAAATTTTTGCACCAATTCAAAACACATAATATCACTGAACATTTGTGGATGAGTTACTTGAAATGAGAAGTCTCTCTGAAGCTGAATAGTCATTTAAAGAAAGTGTTCAATTTCAAAGTTCGATTTGCGGAATACTATCGATTTTTTTTTGGAAATCGAGACGGGATCTTCAAGTTCACTATATCACGTCATTGTTCACTCAAAAAATGAAATGAATCCGACCTGTACTTTGGAATTGGAATGCACTGAAATTAGCACTGAAATAGCAGTGGTATGAACAAGGTATTGAACACCCGTCCTTCTCTCAAGTCCCTGCTCGGGCGCCATTTTGTAACGCTCCCTTTGCGTTACGGCGCGTCTCTGATAGTGCCCTTCAGCACTTTGCAGTATTACCTCGAGCGCCAGCCAATTTTAGGGAGAAATTGACAAACCTTACCAGGGTAGCTTAGTGAAGACAGGATTTAGTGTCACTTAGGATGGTAGCGGTAACCGAGCAATAAACAACGCAAAAGAATTAATAAGTTTACTGATTCAATTTTACAATACAGAAAATCTCGCAAAATGGTAAATCAGAGAAGTATAGACTGTATCAATATATGTATACTTAAAGTCGGTTACTGAGATAATTTGTACTGTCTACAACTACTGTGTCCTTACCTCACCAATTTAATGTCAGTCACAACCGTTTAACGGGTTAGTCGGATCCGGGAGCCGGAGGATGATATGGAGATGAGTACGTGGCGTGGATATGCGGTGTCGGGAAGGAACGAAAACTAATCCTATCGCGTTGAAAACTCCACCGGTACACCACCCTCTCGATGTCTCTATCAAATGAAATCCGCGGAATGATCCCGCGCAAGAAAAGCAACAAGAATAATTAGCAAACTCCCCAGAAAATGACTAACAGGTAAGTTGATTGACGAAAATGGCGGAATCACGGCGAAGTTGAACCAATAGCTGAGGGCAGAAACAAAATCCCTGGTCGGTAATATTTCGTGGGACTTTTACTCTCCACAATGTAGAATACGATATTAGGTTGAAGAAGTGAAATTATTTGAATGAACAAATTTAACTACTTCTCACGTAGAATTTTTCTGAATGTTGGCCCCAGAATCCAATTTATGGCTATCAACGTTCAATTACCAATATCACTCTTTCCAAATCGCGTGAATTCACTCTGAATAATAATGTTCTTAACTAAATCTTAAACTATAACAACTACTGAATTCTAAACCTGAATAACTACTACTATCTGAATACTACGCCGATTTTCGGTGATTTGCACGCTTTTATAACTTCGGTGGGGGGAAGGTGAAAGAATTCAGTCCACGTGACTCCTCATGTCGACAAAAACCCCGTTTTTCGAGAAAATTCACTCGATGAAATGCAATTTAACATCTGTAGAAATATATCGGTGGCAAAAACGCCGAAATCAATAATTTCTTATATTATTTCAATCCGATAATTCGAGATCCTGGTAGGTCGAAAAACATGACGCATGGACTTTTTCATTATCGCGGTTAACAATTAATAAATTAATTCCAATATGTACGGAATAAATCAGAATGATTAATTTGAACGGAAAATAATGAATTATTATTTAGACGGAGTCTGATCATTTCTATTGGAATAATCAGACTTCGTTACAACATTTACTGTCATTTAGTGAAAGAAATCACCACTGCTCAATCGCTCTCACCTTAAGGCGGTCACTCACGAGGCACCCATGTTCGAGCGTTCGGATCATTTTACAGTCGGGCTGCTCGGGACTCGGCCACACGACTGTAAATCAGAGAATGAACTTGACTGCCCGACTGGAATCTCTTGGGTGCCTGGCTTCCAAAGTCTCGAGAAAACGCCTCGTGAGTGGCGGGTATTAGATTGAATCGAACCCTTCTCCAAGTGTTTAAAAGCTACCCAGGGTCTATACTAGTGAGCGACGTAAGGAATTACGACCTTATAAAACCTATCGCAATTGGCGCTGGACAGTGGCGTACCCAAGGGGGGATAAGGGGGATATATCTCCCCAGGAGGAATATCCATTATATGTAACAACCTGCAAATTTCTCTGGAAAACTTCTTCAAAAGAGGAAAAATTTGAAATATTTTTTCTTTATTCCATATTCGGCCAATATAATAATTTAGATTTATGAATACCTAAATGAGATTCATCTAATAGTTCTAGCATTTGTGATCTTAAGCTACATGGAACTATAATTCGTTCGTTCAAATACAAAACGCTCTAAAATGATGTTATTTCGAAACTTAGATTAAAATTTTATTTCATTTCTAACTTTGGTCTTGTGATTCGGCCAACTTTTCTTACAAGCCTCAATTAAATGTTTCAAAACTTGATCATTTCTAGTTTCTCTTTTAAAAATTTCAACTTTCCATCACTTACATTGATAGAATGTATAACTTCACTTAGACTTTTATCTTCCTCAACTTTCACTTCAAGAAAATGTCTAGACAAATAATCGGAAAGATACATAAATTTACCTGGCACATATTCCAATTTTATTTTGTAATTTAGTAGTTTTTCTCATTCTTTGTAGTTTTGCAGATAGTATTTTATGAATTTCTTTTGACATTATTGATAAAAAGGGTTTATGATCGGTTTTTATTCTTTCATCTCTAGAATATATATTTATATATAATTATGAAATTGCAGGCGAAAACTAGACCTAAAAATTTTTTTCCTATCATCGAATACTGTTTTTCTGTATCAGTTAAACTTCTGGAAGCAAATGCTACTGGCTTATTTTCTTGTTATAAACAACATCCTAATCCATTTTGACTGCTGTCATTTTCAATTACTATTTCTTTTGATTCATCATAGGTTTGTAAAATCGGTGCTTCTAAAATTGCTTTTTTAATTTTTTCAAAAATTCTTGTGTTCATCTGTCCATATAAATATTGAGTCTTTCTTGATTCATTGTCTTTTGCTGTTAACTCGGATAAATTTTTGATATAACTTCTCATATAATTTATAAAACTTAAAACTTTCATTAGTTCTCTTTCATTACAAGGAATTTCCAATTTTTCTAGAGCTTTCAATCTGTCATTGTCAATTGCCCTACATTTTCTGGAAAATATATGACCTAGGTATTCGACTTCTTTCAGTCGATATTGAAATTTTGAAGGATTAAATTTAACATTGACTTCTTTAGCACGCTCTAATACTCTCTCCAAATTTTTGTCATGTTCCTCAAGTGTTTTACCCATGACTAATAAATCGTCAAAATAGATAAAAACACCTGGTAAATCTCCAAAATTTTGTTGAGTTTAACGCATAAAAACACCCATTCCTAATCTCTCAAAGCAATATCTTTGACCTGAGGATGTGCCAAAACATGTTCACAATTTGCTCGATGTATCTAATAGTACATTCCAAAATCCTGAACTGAAATCTAAAACTGAGAAGTATTTTTAACCACATAATGTCTGCGGAATATCCTCTCCAGTTGGCATAACAAAAGGTTTCCTAATCAAATGCTTGTTTATTTCTAAAGGACTAAGACATATTCTCAAATGACCTTGCTTTTTCTCAACGATTACGATATTATTTAACCATTCAACTGGTTGATTCACTTTTTCAATTATATCTAACTTTTCTAATTCTTCTAAAAAATTCAAAAATGGTTTTCTACGTGGAGGGTTCATAACAGATCTATAAACATTTCTTTCTTATCTATATAATAATTTTCAATGGTTTCAATTTTCTGTATCAAATTCAATTTAACACATGTTTCATGACCTAAAGAGGCCTTATAGTTTTCTTTCACAATCAAGAAGGGAAATACACCTCTCTCACCTCTGTGCTCACAGACTAGATCAACACATCCTAATGGCTTTATGTTTTGTCCTTCGTAAGCTCCTAATACAAACGATGTTGATTTTAATTTCTCACAACCTTTGTCCATCTTCTTGTAGATACTAAAGGGTATAATATTTCTGTCTGAACAATGGTCCAATTTGAAATCGAGCAGGATACCACCTACTTCGATTTGTTCAGTCCATAAATTCCTAGACATAAAAGAAACATTTAAAATTGTGTTTACATAAAATGAAGATGGTTCTAACATGATTCAGAATTATATTCAATTTTATCATCGTTAATCTCAATAGCCCTAACTTTTCTAAATTTGCAAGCTTTCGAAAAGTGATTTAATTTTTTGCAATTATTACATTTTTTATGTGCTGGCAAGCTCTAGGCTTATGAAAAGACAAACGTCTTGAACATTTTCCATTATTTTTTCGCAATTGTTTACTTGACGCAAAATGTTTATCGGACGTATTTTTAGAATTCAGTTTCATTTCTATGATTATTTCAAGAAGAATTGTACTTGTACCTATCTTTTTTCAGGTATTGTATGTCAGCAACCTGTGAACATGATTGCAATTTTTGTGATTGTTTTTATGATTGAAATATTCTCCCTAATTCTCTTTATTCGAGCACTACTCTAATAGGTAGATATGCATTTATGATAATTTGCAGATCAAGTGTAGAATCTAATTGATCGCAATTATGCCATACAAGGCTGATCGGTATCATCATCAATTCACTCTGCAAGGATGGCAAATAATGATTATTTTACAAGTTTATGCTTAATTCGACTTAATTTTCATAATGACAGAGTACGTAACCTTCTTAATTTCACCTACTTATGTCCATTTATAACGTGTCCCAATTTCGTCCAGACGTAGGGAAAGGAAGTTGCTGTCCTTGCTGTTGAAGGGAAATAGCGATGTTAGATGACCGAGGACCATGAATTGAATTTGGATAATTCTTCGAGATGGGGGAACAATAATTTAAAAATAATTAAAATAATTTTTGCAGACTTTTTGAGTATTTGCTCCGCTGAACAGATTTGTCATTTCGTCACGATCACGATGCAATTTTCGAATTTTAAGCCAGGAACAAACTTTAGCGATAAGGTTCGGTTCACTTATGACGAATCCGTCCTCAAATTGAATTGTGGCCGCCTTTCAGGATGTGCGTTTGTCAACACGATAGGTAAATTTCGATCTAATAGGCCTTGAATTTTGAAATTTTTGGAATAGGTTGTGACAGCGACTTTCTTCGGATCGTTGATTATATACTTTTTCACTTCAATATTACCTCGGGCGCCAATTGCGATAGGTTTTTATAAGGTCGCAATTCCTTACGTCGCTCACTATTATTGACCCTGGGTAGCTTTTAAACAATTGGAGAAGGGTTCGATTCAATCTAAGGTGAGAGCGACTGACCAGTGGTGATTTCTTTCACTAAATGGCAGTAGATGTCTTTGAGACAAATAAAAGACACTCTGACGAAACCCACATTTTTAACGCTATTCGGTTCCTTATGTACAATACCAAATTATATACAATACTATTTTATATATACAATAATGCAAAAGGCTACTAAACTCCAAAAGCAAATATTTACAATGCACCACGGTTCGGAACGAGAACTAAGCGAGGTGAGCAGGTGGCGTATATCAAGCAGCAGAAATGGATAGGCAGTAAGTAGGCGAAATGAGCAATGATAAAAACGTTTGAGTGCGGATAAGCGTGGAAAGCATGCAGAATGGCGTGTGAAATGCAGTCTAATAAGTCTAATAATGTGACAACCTATCCTGTGTTCCGTACGGTCTGGTTTGATACCTCTTTATTCGAGAAAAGAAGCCTGAACAATATATTCGACCCAGATCTTATTTCGGCGTATCCACCGAAATGGATATAAATAGAATAGGACCGAATACTCTGTCAATAATGCGAATGTGATCCTGAGATCGAAAATGATCGACCCCTCTCTCCAAGATATAGAGTTCTGGCTGGTGGTCCCGAATAAGAATTCCTCGCAATTAGGGACCCGACATACAGACTCCATTTGAGAAAGTTGGATCTAAGAAATAAATCCCAATCAGGGTATTCGTCGGCGCATCCACCAAAATGAATCTCAAGTCAGGCTGGATAGGATGACTCACTGAAATGACCACAGTGATCCGTAAATCAGAAATGAGCGACCCCTCTCCCTAAGATTAATAGTTCTGCCTGGTGGTTCCAAATAAGAGATGCTCGCAATAAGGAACCCGACAGACAGACCCCCCTTGAGAAAGACAGGTCTAAGAAAAAAATCCCACTCAGGGTATTCGTCGGCGCATCCACCAAAATGAATATCAAGTCAGACCGGACAGAATGACTGACTGAAATGACCACGGTGATTCGTGAATCAGAAATAAGCGACCCCTCTCCCCAAGATAAGGAGTTTTGACTGGTGGTTCCAAATAAGAGTTGCTCGCAATAAGGAACCCGACAGACAGACTCCACTTGAGAAAGACAGATCTAAGAAAAAATCCCACTCAGGGTATTCTTCGGCGCATCCACCAAAATGAATATCAAGTCAGACCGGACAGAATGACTCACTGAAATGACCACGGTGATTTGTAAATCAGAAATAAGCGACCCCTCTCCGCAAGATAAGGAGTTTTGCCTGGTAGTTCCAAATAAGAGATGCGAAGCGTGCAAAATCGTTGAAATTTATTCACTAAATTTATTGTTGATATGTCGCAGATGCTCTCCTTACGACTGTTCGAACTCGATTCCCATCTCATTTATTTGAGATAAATTTCCATCGAGTGAAATCTCAAGCAATCGACGAACTTAATGTGAACCATTCTTTGAATCTGCAACAACTTAATGTGTTTTGAACTTTAGCAGATTTTAAATGCTGGGACACGATTATGATTATTTATAACTTATAATGGTAGCACAAATCGTGGATTGCAAATATATTTAATGATGGTGTACAATCGAGAAGATGAAGAAGGCCAGATTTCTTCTCCACTTCTGTTATCTACTACTATGACCCACTTTGATCCTCACGAAACACCCACTGCATCTTCATTCTTGATTCCTTGTAGTAATTTGAAGTTATACATTGGAAAACAACGCAAAGAATATAATGATGAAGAAGGCTTATGTTCAATGGCATTCTACACATTCACGTTTAAATTTGTGGTTGAGAAACAGATCTGTTCGAATGTTGACCTGAAATGAAGTAAGATATGTCATACGCTTTCCTCAATCGTTTAGTTGGGAATATTTTCAATAGATGGCGAATAGACATTGATTATGTTCCATTTTTTTAGCTGTTCGTTGAATAGATCTGTCAAATATGTTAGAGATTAACGAAGATCCAGTCCTTTCAACGGTGTCTAGATTTTTTATGTGAATTTTCGAATAAATATTAATTGAATAATGAATGAATATTCAGTACATACTCATTGAATGTTTGTTGGATATTCAATGACTACCTACTCATGAATAATATAGCATTAATATTCGTTTGGATGAATTATTCGAACAATTGAATACCTTAATTTGATGATGAATATTCGAATACAAAAAGAAGAAAAGTCCCAGCTCTAATTTTGAAGCTTAGTACTGACAAGAAAAAAAAAAGGTATGGCACTTAAAGTGCAATCTGTTCGCTGGGGTGACAACTTTTTGAATGACTTGGTAGGTTATCAAAGTATTGATTTTATGCTATAAGGTTCCCCAGACCTAAGGAGTGAAATCAAGATATTCACTTTTAATAAGTACAAGAATTATCAATCTAGAACAATTGATGCGATAGAGAGGCAAATATTCATGCAAATAGCTCCCAGCGCTCCTGAAAAAGGATCTGGACGACAGAAGAACGGTTGATTCGATGCTCTAGTTTCTGCGCATTCCAAATAGTAAACTGTTGAATGTTATTCACGTCTTTGTTTGTTTTTTAGGCGAGGAGAAACGTTCCGAACTATTTCCGTTGTCACCGAAAGTCCCGGGATTTCAAACCGATACCCATGTTCGATATTGTCCCGAATTTACGTGTTGTCACTTGACGTAAAATAAATCAAAGTGTGAATAATTGGTATTAAGACTGCATAGTTACGAAGGTACTTGATTGTCAATTTTCGATGCTTCTTCAATTAATTCAAATTTCAGATAGGAAAGGTAATTGGTACAAATCCGCAGTTATCTTTCTATGTTACATCCAAGGTAATTCTATGAATAAAAACATTGAATGGAAAAAATAAACCAATTAAACTCATTGTGAACTGTCTCGTTATGGTTTTTCTGAGGTCGTTCACCAGCCCGTTTCCTTCTTGAGACGAGCAATATTCACAATACCTTACCGACAATAGCTTGTAATTTAGTGTGAAAAGATCTTATAGCAGAAGTTATTTGTCAGATGATTTCCACTCTTGAGAATTAAGACCTCGATTGAAATCATTTTATGAAGATTGAATGAAGCACTCGTACCTGTAGTTTATTGCAAATTGGAAATGCATTATAAATGCAATATTATAGCTATGGCAAACAAAGTGCATAGGCATGTCCTATTGAACACTGGGCTGAATTTTTCCTGGTATCAATACCATTTTACTGTTCAAATCCTCTAACTACTAGTCTGGCTGGCTTTGTACTTTCCATCATATTCCACTTCAAATATCCATTTTTTCGTTGATATATTGCCATCCATTTGGCCTTGTCTTCATGATTAAATGCTTCTTGATAGGGCAACATCACATAATCCTATGTTTTGCTTGTATCTTTGTATTTCATCTAGGTCTTTGATTTATTTCTTGATTAATGTTTTCTTCTTCATCAGTTTCTTCCTCTTGAATTTTTATTTCTATTAAATTATATTTTCTAAATTATTGTTTTCATGTCATACGTCCCTATATATCATTATTTTCTGAGCTTGCTCATTCCATATTCTGTAACCATTCATACCATAATCAACGAAGGTGAATTTTTTATTTCTCTCGTCCAGCTTCTTCCGATATCCTAGTATTTTTGCATATGCACCACATCCGAATACTTATATTTGATAGATATGGTCTTTTGTTGAACCATATTTCTGCTGGATTTACTTTTGAGTTTTGTGTCAGGCTTCTTTTACCACCAAGATCCTTCGAAAAAGACACGTGAGTCAACATCCACCACTATCAGTCAACGAATGCAACATGGAATTCACATAACAATCATTAAGCGTACCTTTACAAACATTGTCCACCAGATGGACTAATATACAGGGTGTTTCCTAAACATGCGGCAAAAATTCAGGGGGTTGTTCCTTGGACTATTCTAAGAATATTTTGTCCTTTGATGATTTTTGAAAAACCTATTTGTTTCGAAGATATAGGGGAAACAAAATTTCAGATAATAACATTTTATTATGAAAAATTACATGAAAATTCAACTCAACCTACAAAAACTGTTGAAAATGACCACCTCTAGCCAGCATACAAGCATCCAATCTTCTCCTCATTGACTGCCGAACCCTTTCAAAAACACCAGGATCATTTCTTATTAAGTTACACCCAGCAATTAATTGCTAATACATCACAAAACGAATTCAAATGAAAACCGTGTTTAATCTGTATTCCTTTACCATCTGCACTTATCAATTTTTAGTCAAAAAACTGGCCGTTTTTAGTAATTGGAATGTTGTTAAACAAATTTAAAAATAAATTGTACCTACTTAGTAAACACAGTGCGGTACGCATTTTTATTTAAACTATTATTAATTTTAAAAATATGAAAAATGTTGTTCGTCCTGTATCTTCGAAACAAAGAGGTTTTTCAAAAATCATCCAAGGACAAAACATGCTTAAAATAGTCCAAGGAACAACCCCCTGAATTTTTGCCGTATGTTTAGGAAACACCCTGTATAATTCGTCTATTGACCGCTAGAGGGACTAATCGTCCTCTATAAAAAAGCTCACTAATCGATATTTTTGGTGGAGGCATGTTTGAAAAGAGTTGCACACGGTGCACTCTAATACTTTTCAGTAAATATGTTGCCATACAAACAGCTTCTTTTCAAAAGATCTTATCAATTTTTGAACTTTGACCTGCCCGATGGGGTGGAACATATTTTGGTCGAGCTGAGATTGGACAAGGAAACTCTTTTGATGGGATGTATTTATCGAACAGCCGCGTGTAGTATTTCAAATTTTATCCACTATTTGGATGATTTTTTATCAATGATATCCTCGAGATGTGATCATGTAATTATCGCCGGGGACATAAACAAAAATCAACTGATTGTGAGTCATTTTAATGATTGCATTGAATCTTATGGTTTGAAACAACTAATAGATGAACCAACACGCATAACGGCCACATCCCATACTCTGCTTGATGTGATTTGCTCGAGTAGGCCTGAACTGGTAATTGATTTTGGGGTCATTTATCATTCGATGTCTGATCATAGGGGTGTATTTTGCAAGATCAATTTGAAAAGAAAGATTAATTCGCCAAAGTTGATACGTTATCGTGATTTCCGTAATTTTGAACTGCAGGATTTTTTGTTGGACCTTTCTGGTGCAGGTTTTGATGATGTTCTCTATATAGATGATATTGAATTGAAGATCTCCAGATTTTGTTGTTGTCTTACAGAAATATTTGACCTACATGCCCCATATGTTGAATCGAGAGTTTCTGAGCCGTTTACTCCTTGGATAACCCCAACCGTGAAAAGCATGATGAAGTTGAGGAACAGGGCCCTATCGAAATATAAGCTTACAAAGAACTTAGATGATTACAGATATTATACTCGTCTGCGCAATGCTGTTACATCGGCTGTACGAAGGAAAAAATTCAGCTTTATGTCCCAAGCCCGCTCTCAAGGTTCGAAATTTTTTTGGAAATCTTTTAGATCATTGCACTTTGGTTTAGTGATGTCAGTGCTTGAAAACTTTGTTGACCCTCAGCAATTGAATGATTATTTTCGTTCAGTTTTCAGTCCTCCAAATGTTTGCCCGGAAGCAACCAGTTATTATTATTATTGTTCTAGTAAATTCGATCCAAATATAGAATTTTCATTCAGACTTGCCACTATGGAGGAGGTAAGGTGTGTTATTTCAAATCTTGGTTCGAACGCATTGGGCATTGATGGTATATCGGCCAGAATGCTACAATTGTCGGTTAATGTTATTTTGCCAATCATAACGCATATAATTAATGTTTGCATCGAGTCTGGGTATTATCCGAATGTCTGGAAGTGCTCTATTGTGAATCCTCTACCTAAGATTCCTGATCCTAAAGAGTTATCCGATTTTAGACCGATAAGTATATTACCAGGCATGTCGAAGATTCTCGAGAAAGTACTTTTTTTTTCAGATTTATGACTATGTTTTCGAGAGCTGAATCCTTACTGCGCATCAGTCGGGTTTCAGAAGGGGTTATAGCACTACCACTCTTCTTTTAAATGTAGCAGATGACACCCTGCTCCGTGCTAAATTAAGTTATTACGGTTTTGATTAATATTCTTTGAGATTTTTTAGATCTTATCTCTTTGGTAGATATCAGTGCGTTAAATTACGTGATGCATTTTCGGAGTACTGCCTGATAACTTCGGGGGTTCCTCAAGGTTTCATTCTGGGTCCTCTGCTATTCCTTGTATATATATAGCTGATATGTATAAGGTTGTTGAGTTTGTTGACATCTATTTTTATTGCGATGACACTCAGGTTCATCTCTCTTTCCTCCCCTCTGCCATTTCAATAGCTGTCGAACGGTTAAATGAAGACTTGTCAAGCATTGTGCGGTATTGCAGGAGGAACAATCTGAGAATAAACGTTAAAAATGTTTCTATATACCCTTCTTTCCGAGAACGTTTCATTCGGAGGTTGAAGTTATGATAGATGTTGAGAAGATTCCATCCTCCTCCTGCTGTAGGAACCTTGGAGTATTTTTCGATTGTCGACTGAGATTTTGGGAGCATGTCTCGATGCTGTTGAGAAATTATTTTCTGGCACTACGTTATTTGTATCGCCAGATACAGTTTTTAGATTTCCATTCACGTAAGTATCTATGCGAAACTCTTGTGCTGTCCAAGCTGAGCTATGGATTGACAGTTTTTTATCCTTGCCTAGATTCCATTGAGAGATATAAGTTGCAAGAAGTGCAGAATTCGTGCTGCCGCTAAGTTTTGGGTTTGAGAAAATACGATAGGGGGATCAGTGATGGAATAAATGGGTTAGCGAGCTCAGGGTCGAAAATATTTTTCGGCTTCAGATGAGTATCACTGTATATCGAATTTTGAGTACGGGCATTCCTCCATATTGAAAGCCAAATTGGTCTGCATACAATATGTTCACCGTGTTGCTTCAAGGCATGGGCGGAGGCTCATGCTGCCTCGATTTGGTTCAGCCATGTTTCAGCGCTCTTTTACCTTTAATGCGGTGAAATTGCATAATGAGATGCTAATTGCATGTGGGGGTTCTTCTTTGAACTCATTGAGAAAAGAATTGAAGAATAATTTATTTTTGAGACAATTACAGATTTTGTAGATAAGTTTTATTTTTGGAGGTATTCATGATGTATATTATTTATGTTGTATTTCCTTTCATTAATTTTTTATTTTTGTTTTTTTCCTTTATTTGTATTTTGTTGGCGGGTTGAGTGAAGTAGCCTTGGCTAGACTTCGCCCCTAGAATTTGCCCAGGGCCATCGCTAGGGGGTAGGCGGTCGCCTAGGGCGGCAAAATTCTAGGGCGGCATTTCAAGCTTGATCAACAAAAATCACATGTATAGAAAGTAAGAAATGAGATTTAAACCGAACACGAAAATATACAGACAAGTTTAGTCAACAATAGAAACCATCAAAGGTGCCGCATTATACACAACACTCATAAATATCCAGATGTCGTGTAAACCCCCTCACAGTACTGTTTACGATGTTTACACATGTACTAATCAAGCTTGTCAGCGTTCCCTCTGCTAAACTGCTCAATTTTATTGCTTTATTAGGGTAGCCAGTGGATGATATTTTTCTCTACAGTTCTTCAATCAGAATGCTGATATTCCAGATGAATGCAAAATATACGAGAAACGTTTCCATTTAATCATTTCCATCTCATGCTTCCTAAGAAATAAATACCTATATGAGAAGTTTATTCTATTTTATACCACGTTCAATTATATAACAATATTTTTTGATCGTACTGTATGTGTAAAGTGAGTGTTATATTCTGAATATTTCGATTTGCCTTTGGATTTAAGGATTTCAAAGTAGGTTACTGAAGGTATGTTCTATAATTTTTATTTTCATCATTTCATTATTATTATCATTTTTCGGCACTGGAAAGTACCTACTACGTACTATACGTTTGAAGCGTCGGATGATGAGATGGACTTAAATAGAGAAAATCATATTCACTTATTTGATAATAAAATGTTCCCAAAGAAATATGATCCGTTTTTCTTTCAGGTCGTTTCCGGGGTGATAGTGCGCCCCAAAACTTTCCAGGCGCCCCCTGGAGGAAAATTGGGGCGCTTAGATTCAGTTATGATTTTCTACTTTATGAACAAAATTCGCATGCTCAAAATGTAAGGTGCAGAATAAGAAAGCAATAATTTCAAGATAATATTTTTCTAAAACGTTCTCATACTTTCCCTTCTTCGCCCGGAACTTTCAATTGCTCCTTGAAGAAATCTTTCTTGATTAAACACTGAATCAGGGCCCGCTCTGGAGGTTTGTTAATTGGCATTTTGCCAATTTTCCAAGGATTACAGTGATGATATTTTTCCTTCAACTTCATATGAAACATTTTCGAGTAAAATTCATTTTTCTACTCGACGATAGCTATTACGCCCCCTAGCGGTACAGGTATGAACTTCCAAACAATTTCCAGTGTGTTTTTTTGTACACTTTAGTGGTAACAATTTTTACCGCAAGTCTCTACGATTAGTGTATTCTGAGATATAGCCGTTTACCTCGCTTATTTGCCCACCCTGTACAACTTGTCATTTATAGTTCAAATATTTCTTGCTTCCATATTCTGGTGTTCTGTTGTTTATCATATGTGATGTAGCTCCTGAATCGAACATAATATTCTTATTTTATTTTTTATGGTAAACCATAAATTCCATTTTTTTTTCTTCAATGTTACTTTGTTTATTTCTGAAAAAACAATTTTGCGTGGAATGATTTGTTTTCTTGCATATTTTGCATTTCCTTCTGAAACAAGATTTTGCCTTGTGACCAGCCTTGACACAGTAAAAGCATATCATCTTGTCGGATTTTGAATTTCCAATTGAATGCTTCAGCCTCTTCAGTATCATTTTTGATTAAGTTTTGATTCTTTATTTAATAATCTGGCTATCAGGTTTGTCACTGTCCTGTCTTTTGATGATGTTGAATGGGAAAGCAGTACAAAAATATTTATAATTTATACTTATCTGGTAATGTTCAATTGACAAGAACATTGAATCACAGATTAGACATAATAATAATAATCTGTAATCTGTGCATAGAATTGTCTATTTTATGTTTTAATGATTACAACCTACAAACTATGTTATGCAAACAACCTTATGTACAGGGTGAGCAAATAAGCGAGGTAAGCGGCTATATCTCAGGATCCACTCATCGTAGAGACTTGCGGTAAAAAATTTTACCACTAAAGTGTACACGGAAAACACACTGGAAATTGTTTCGAAGTTCATACCTCTACCGCTAGGGTACGTAATAGCTACCGTCGAGTAGAAAAATGAATTTTACTCAAAAATGTTTCATTTGAAGTTGAAGAAAAATATTATCACTGTAATCCTTGTAAAATTCTTTATCTTTTTGAATTGTCACTTTCGATTTTACGACATCAAATAAGGGTAGGTGAAAGGGAGAAATCTGACTGATTGAAATGCCTGTAACTTCAGTTTGGCTCAACACTAAGAAGCAGCAGGTTAGGTTTAATGAGTATTCTCGCTCTTGATGAGTCAGGTCCCTCACACTTTTTCCTTTGGATAAGGTTTGTCTGTAAATGGATTCTCCCCGCTTTAAAAAAAAATCAGTCACCATGCTGGGTTATGTAAATGAAAGGTGTCTTTGGCAGAAATCCCCGAGTGTCAATATAATTTTTCTCCTTCGATAGTTCAAGGAATAGAACTTAGCCATAATGACTGTTTTATCTTTCTAACACTATGTTTGTATCAGAAGTAGGTACTTACTTGGTAGGTATATTATATCCAAAGTCACTTGAACTAGTCCATAGAATCGCTTGGCCAGATGTCACTTTGAAGTGGCTACCACGATGCACTAAATATCGAGGTTTATTTAAAAGTATTGTTGGGCAATAAATTCACTGACCACAACAAAATTTCTGGAAACTTGGACAACCCTTGTATAATCGAAATATTCTGGCTTCCTCCAAGTGACTTTGGATATACCATACGTCTTTGAATAATATGGATAAAATTAACTAATCCTAGAGTTGATTCGACAGTGATAATGTTATACGAAATATTTTTATACAAAATACAGGGTGGTCCAGATTTTCCTACAATGAATTCGGCGTCGGATAAAACAACTCTTTTCACGAAAAAATAAATCGTATGAACATACATAATATATCCTAAAACAATGTCATGAACGGGTTGGTCAGAAAATGTTGACCAATCGTTCACTTATCTCCGGTTGAGATGTTCTTTTAACCCCTGGAAGAGCGGCGTTCCAGAGGTCTCGGAGAATTAATAATTATGTGAATTCACTAAGATGTTATGTGAGTCCGGCCTGTCGCTTTAATGGACAGGTCTTGTTAGTTGAATTTCCTTCTCTAGGGACAGGAATTAGTTTATTGGGTCAATGAAAATCGATTTTAATTTTAAAACTAAATATAATAAAGAAAAATAAAAAAAAATAACCAAAGTTACAATATCCCTTGAAATGTTGACTCAACGGCCAAAATTTTATAAAACAAAAAAATGTCTCAAATAATCTGTTATTCAAACAAACGAAACAATATATCAACTTTGAATTTGGGAGAATCAGGACTACTCAAATACTTATTTTCATTGAAAAAAAAACATTCAAACATCAACAAATAAAATGAAATTAATTAACCAAAAGACTTGCCCTTATCCCGCGATGCTAGGTAAGTATTTTAGGCCCTGCCTAAACCTAGTTTTAATTTTTCACAAACTGCTCACTCGAAAAACGTGTAATTTCTTATATAAAACTTCACTCCCGATCCGCGAACTCCGATCTGACCTAATTTATTCCAAAGAGATTAAAAAAAAAACAAATTCTAACTTTATCCCAAAAATTCCTAGTTTTCTACTTCTGACCTAATTTAACCGTTCTTACTAAGAGACCCTAAGCGATACTGACTAACTCTTTTGACCTCCACAAAATATCCTAACATCATACTTCTCTAAGACCGCCCTAACTACTCCTCATGATACCATGTCAATTAGATCATTGGTTAGAACATTTTTCATCTTTTTTCAATAAGAGTCCTTACCTCTACTTCAAACTAAATTTTTCTGTTGATCTCAGCAAGAAACATACTTCAACTCCGCCTAAGACCTTTTTGCTGCGTCATCTGGGAAAGACCCTGACGGTTTTTTCGCATGTATCGAACTCAGATAAGTCAAGATTATTATTATTTTTCTTATCCGTAAAAAATATATTGATTTCACCAACGCAGTGAGACGATAAGTAATGAAAAGCAATAATCGATAAAGAATATATCCAGCTCCTAAGATAAGATCGATTTACACATAAGTCTCGACCGCTCTTCTGAATTTAACGTCCATCGTTCTGAATAATAATTCTAATAATTTCAATAATTTCCATAATTTCCAAATTTTCGATTTTCTACAATAATTTCAATAAATTCCAAATTTCCGACTTACTACATCACTCCCTCATCCGAAAAAGTTGTGGCATCGGATGCCATAACTTTTCCCTTACTTTAATCCTTATTAACGAAGTAGTCCTTCCTCTCCCGTTATCACAAAATCAAAAATATATCCTATATCAACAATTAGACTGGCTAACTAATTTAAAATATTTCATTCTCAAACTTAAAACTCATCATTATCAAATTTCAAACTGCTTACTACCAGATACAAAATAATAACATAACCTATTAACCAAACTTTTCAGAAGCTAATCTTAAAGAGAAACTATATCATCTCTACCTACCCTAAGATCTTAAAGTCTATGGTGGTATGTTTTCCGACATTATTCAATAATTCATATCAAATATTATTTACTCAATTAAAATGAAAAAGATAAAATCCAAATCCTAATATGTAATAAAACAAAAAAAAATCAAAACAATCAAATCAATTCAACATATTTTTCTTTTATGCACTTCACTAACTCCAGCATGGAGTTTATTCACTTTTCGGGATTTCAAAATTTCACTATCGCGGCACTTCCTGGTTCCATAATACTGCTTCCTTAGGTTGTCTGGTGGAATGGTACTGCATTTCTTCCATGGATCTCATCTTCGTCACGGAAATAACCTTTTACTTCGACGTCCATCATGGTTCCAGTGATCTGCTCTTCTTCTGCTTGATGACGATTCATTTCTCTCATAGGACTTATACTTCATAGACTGGCTAGCTTTATTTTTCCATACAAACTTTCATATAAGGACTGTCGGTCATATAATTCCAAGGCCATATTTAATCATGCGAAATACAACGTTGAATACCATTGAAGTCCATTCATGAATACTCGACTATCGGTGAGGGAGCCATTTCTCCCAAATCAAACATACTCGTCGTCCAACGACATCTACTATGCTGCTACTCATTCAGCATATTTCTACCATTTACATCTTGGTTTCAAGATTCAGGATTCTCTGAGCATCTTCTTTATCCTCAGTTCCATTGTAATCCCATCTTCTTCTTCCTCCATTTCATAATCTTCTTTAGTCAACATATCTTCTTCCTCGTCTTCTTCTTCAACTATCACTCTAAAACTCCTCTTTATCTACAGCCTACTGAATGATTTACTCTCTAACCAGTTTATCGAAAAGGTGATCGTCACTTCTCAGGTAATGTTTATAATCAACATTGATATATATTGTCCGACGTCATGATATCATTTCAGTTTGGACATTAACACATAATTGGAAGTAAGGTTATTCCGTTAACTCGGATTCGATCCATCCATATTCCTGAAGTTACTTCCATCCTTCGTTGTAGACTTCTTCTTCGATTCGCAAATTTTCATAAAATATTACAAAAAAAAATATAATCTGTGCATTATTTCGCTCTAACTAGATATCATTATATCCCTTAAAATTTCATAATCAATCAAAAAAAAATTAAAAAAAATCTCAAACCAACTAATTATATGAACATAACCACCATAAACGTTCATTAAATTTACCACAAAAAAAGAAAAAAAAAATATTCCATATATTTTACTGTCAAACCCTTGGGTTGAATGTCTCCTTTATATTATCTCAAATTATCTTTTTTTTTCTGAAACATAACATAATAATAAAAAAAACATCAACAAAAAAAATGAGACATCCATATCCCATAATGGGGACCCTATATCCGGTAGTGACTTCTTTGGAAGAAGGAGCCACTAGAATCTCACGTTGGGCAGGGTCGACTCAATTCCCTGAGGGACCTGTGTCCCACGTTACCCGATAAAGTTTCGAAATTGAAAGCAAACTCGGTTTAATATCATCCAAAAATTGCAAAAAAATAATTATCTTATCTCCCGAACAGCCTACACTACACCTTACCTACAATTTATTAACTCTTCACTATTTATAAAAATGGAATTCAAAAACAAAATAAATCAACGTAAAATTGGCAACTCTCTATATACCTCACTTCTACTAGTTCTTACTAAATATCCTGAGTTCCACATAATTCTAGAATAATTTTAGTACAATGTTTCCCAGAAACTGAAACTGTAGTTATAATCCGAAATGCCTATTCTCCCTCTTTCTTTGTGTTCAAAATCAAACTATTTATCTACTTCATTGTCTTTTCAAGCCTTTCACTGTCAAAACTAAAAAAGTCCTTATTCATTTTTCCTGGAGTCAACTTTTTCCTAAACTCAAAATATTCATATTCAGAATCATCTCAATAAAATCTTAAAATGAAAAATACCACTAATGTTTCCTCATACAAAACTTTTATTGAAATTCCAAAACCTACTCAAAAAAAACTATCATCATTACTCCTTAAGTGTCTTGATTCCATAAATTGATTCCTTAAATAATTTTATAACTATAATTCAACTATTTCGAGAATCAAACTATCATAAATCCCAAAAAAACTTATTCTGATTTCACTTCGCTATACTTCTCAAGTTCCTTAATTTGAAATAAAATTAATCAAATTTTACCAATATTATCAATTATCAATCATTTTACGCAATTATCAAAAATCTCAAAAAAAAACAAATTTTCCATAATTCATCAAACCTATATAAAAAAAATCACCAAAATTTCCATTACCTATCCAAAATGTCGAAAATTTACCAAAATATGAATAATCTATAGGTATTACAATGGATTTATCTGTATGTACCGTTCTCTAGTAGTCCCAACCCCATCGATCCGGTGGGCGACGTACTCTAGTCGATCTACGTAGAGGGATTTCTTCCTCCTCTATTTCCTCATTTTCAAATTGCGCTCGATTCAACCTCATAATCATCCTCATCGGAGAAAATTTTCGTATCTCAGTCCGTTCATCATCAGATTCAGTCTCGCTACCGTCCGTATCTAATTTCTCCGAACCGTCGGATTCTTCTATATCAATCCCAAACTCTCGATTTCTCGCGGTATACGGTTTTAACCTATCTACATGAACGACTTGTTCCTCTCTACCTTCACATTTCCTAATTCTATAGGTCATCGGACCAAGCAATTCCACGATCCTACAAGGTCCTATCCAAGGTTCCATTAACTTTTTTGATATACCCTGTTTCGCAGACATTTTTTTCAAATAAACTAATTCCCCTACGTCAAATTGAGGAACCACTGTATTTTCGTCAAATTTCTCAACACTATAAGATTTTACCTTTTTTATTGGCTCATTTAATTCCCGAGATTTCGTACTTGTAATATTTTGCTTCGAAATTTTTCCTTTTCCACGGATTTTTTTCTCATCTCTTTCTGTCATCCCTATCGTTTCGTCAACGCTTATTTCTTCAATATCGCTATCTGATTGATTAATCTCTTCTCGTTTTGAAAAACCCTTTGTTTCAAATTCCGCTATATTTTCCAATTGAATGCCTATATCTCTCATCGCCAAATTTCTTTTCTCCTCGTAATTTTCCGTTTGAGTACCGACCTCCGTCTTTACCTGCCATTTCTCTCTTTCACCTTGTTTTTCCAAACTAACCTGCCTAACCCTGAAGTGATTAACTTGTATTTCCTCTTTCTTCTCCTCTGTATATCTATCCCCTGTATATATACCTTCATTCAAATCTTTATTCAGAAATTTAAACTCTCTTCCCCACATAATTACCGATGGTTCGTGTTCATACTTAATATGCGCTTGATTTTCCTTAAGAAAATCCCTACCTAGTATTATATCAACGTTTCCTAATGTTTCATCATCCACTAATATGACCGTGCAATCTATCCTCAATTTTTCTCCTATTGGACTCACCGCAATATTCGCCGTACCCCAGGTACGTACATAATCACCTGATACGCTAGTTAAATCACAGTCAACACCGTATTCATTGATCTCGTCTCTTGAAATCAATCCTCTTTTTACTGCTCCTGTATCTATTAAACAAACACCTATCTTTCCGTTGATACTTAATTTTATCAAATGTGGTACGTCATGCATTCCTGCCGAATTTACTTCCGGAATAACCAGGACCGTACGTTCCCTAATTTCTCTTCTAGGTAGCCGCATTTTTGGAGAACGCAATCCGTTCTGAGTATCGACATCCTTATTACACGTATTTACCGGCAATTTCTCTTTCTCGCTTAGTTTCTCCGACCTAACTCGATTTACACGATTCTCTTCAAATTTTCCCCATGATCCCATATTACTTGTTCCCTGATTACACGATTCAACTTCCTTTCTCATCTCTATAGTCTTTTTCGTCTTTTCGAATGGCAAATTTATTTTTCGTGAAAAATCTCTATCAATATGTATCGTCCCAATGTCAAAATCCTTTCGTCCGCCTGGTTCTATCTCACGATCGTTCCTAGCACATTCCTTTACCCAGCGCCCCGGCTGATTATCGATATTTCGCATTCCTTGAGTTTTATGTATCGCTCTCGCATTATTCCTACATTCCCTTGCGAAATGACCTGATTGACCACACGAAAAACAAATATTCTCAACTTTTTGTCCTCTTTTTCCACCACTTAATCCAGTATTCCTACAATTTTTCGCAATATGTCCTTTCTTCTCGCATAATTGGCAAGTTATTTCACATTCAATTACCGATATTTTTGAATTAAATGACCTGTATCCCTGAATAATTCTATTTTTCATTTCATGTAATTTTACCAATTCTTCCGCTTTCTCTAAATCCAAATTTTTTTCTAGTAACAAAAACATACCAACCTCTTTCATAATATCTTTTCGAAGTCCCATTTTAAACTGATTTAAAATCAAATTCCTATTTATCTTTCTTATACCCAATTCTTCCTCTTTCGTAGCTCCGATCAAATCTTCAGTTAATAATTCTGCGCCAATAGTTTTTAATCTGGTACAAAATGATGATACATCCTCATCTTGTCTTTGTATACATCTACTCAAATTCCACTGACATTCCCCCGGTAATTTTTGCGACATAAATTTTTCAGTTAGTCTCAATTTTAATTCTGCATAAGTCAATAAATTTAAAGTAACATCTGATTTAAAATAGCTGTATGCTTCGCCTACTAATTTTAGTTTCAATAGAGTGAGGGTTTCGTCCTCACTCCATCCTTCTATTTTTGCCCTTAGTTCTAATTTATCAAAATATCTCAAAGCTTCTTTTCCTGAAAAATTTTCCAAGGTAGTCGACATCATTCCAAGCGAATAACGTTGCATATTTACTATTGCCGGATTCACAGGTGGATTTCCGCCTGGCGCATTAACTGAATGAGCGCTATTAATAGTACCAGGTAGAGGAGGTGTAATCGACATTTTCAATTAAATTTGAATATCAAAAAAAATAATAAAAATGATACAACCAATACAATATTTTACCTTCACCCTTATATATTTGGTATCCCACGTTGATCAACTGTCTGACCTTTTCCTGAAATTCCCTAAAATTTCTTTTTAACACCGAAAACTGTAAATTCCAAAACTAGCACAAATCTGACTTTAATGTTTACTTGAAACTCTTTTCCAAATTTGAAAATTAGAAAATAAAATCCAAAACTTACTTGAAAATAATTTTGGAAGAAAAATCACTTCAATAATAAAAAAAATGTGTCGATTAAATATGAAAAAATTGTTTATTCGCTTCTACTTCTAGTGGATTTAGAAAATGAACGTCCAACGAAAAAATCAACTAAATATAATTCAGGCCCAACAGCTGATGTTCTCCAACTACCTAAATAACATACCAAAATAATCAAAATTTGTCACACTCCTCTACCTCAACAAAATTATATGTTTTCACATTTAACAACAATACGCTCAAAACAATTCAAATTCCAAAATATATGACATAAATGAGACAAAGTCTAATCATCCGAAAATCTCCCAATTCAACAGTTCCACGCATAAACTACCAAGAATAACTCTTCGGAAAATATCCAATCCCAAAAACAAAAATCAACAATTATCCCTTAAGCTGTCACCAAATTGTCATGAACGGGTTGGTCGGAGAAAGTTGACCAATCGTTCACTTATCTCCGGTTGAGATGTTCTTTTAACCCCTGGAAGAGCGGCGTTCCAGAGGTCTCGGAGAATTAATAATTATGTGAATTCACTAAGAAGTTATGTGAGTCCGGCCTGTCGCTTTAATGGACAGGTCTTGTTAGTTGAATTTCCTTCTCTAGGGACAGGAATTAGTTTATTGGGTCAATGAAAATCGATTTTAATTTTAAAACTAAATATAATAAAGAAAAATAAAAAAAAATAACCAAAGTTACAATATCCCTTGAAATGTTGACTCAACGGCCAAAATTTTATAAAACAAAAAAATGTCTCAAATAATCTGTTATTCAAACAAACGAAACAATATATCAACTTTGAATTTGGGAGAATCAGGACTACTCAAATACTTATTTTCATTGAAAAAAAAACATTCAAACATCAACAAATAAAATGAAATTAATTAACCAAAAGACTTGCCCTTATCCCGCGATGCTAGGTAAGTATTTTAGGCCCTGCCTAAACCTAGTTTTAATTTTTCACAAACTGCTCACTCGAAAAACGTGTAATTTCTTATATAAAACTTCACTCCCGATCCGCGAACTCCGATCTGACCTAATTTATTCCAAAGAGATTAAAAAAAAAACAAATTCTAACTTTATCCCAAAAATTCCTAGTTTTCTACTTCTGACCTAATTTAACCGTTCTTACTAAGAGACCCTAAGCGATACTGACTAACTCTTTTGACCTCCACAAAATATCCTAACATCATACTTCTCTAAGACCGCCCTAACTACTCCTCATGATACCATGTCAATTAGATCATTGGTTAAAACATTTTTCATCTTTTTTCAATAAGAGTCCTTACCTCTACTTCAAACTAAATTTTTCTGTTGATCTCAGCAAGAAACATACTTCAACTCCGCCTAAGACCTTTTTGCTGCGTCATCTGGGAAAGACCCTGACGGTTTTTTCGCATGTATCGAACTCAGATAAGTCAAGATTATTATTATTTGTCTTATCCGTAAAAAATATATTGATTTCACCAACGCAGTGAGACGATAAGTAATGAAAAGCAATAATCGATAAAGAATATATCCAGCTCCTAAGATAAGATCGATTTACACATAAGTCTCGACCGCTCTTCTGAATTTAACGTCCATCGTTCTGAATAATAATTCTAATAATTTCAATAATTTCCATAATTTCCAAATTTTCGATTTTCTACAATAATTTCAATAAATTCCAAATTTCCGACTTACTACAACAAGGTTCGTCTTCAATATACATTGTGTGAAAGTTTGAAGAAAATATCAGTTTTTTACTTATAGTTCTAAAGTCATTTTTTGTTTAGATTTTTGAGTAAGTATTGAAGTCTTGATAATGTAATTTTTCGAATCAGGTGAGTATCCCCTTCCAAAATTATCCAGTGGCGTAGATCTAAGGGTGCGATGATACTTTTCTTATTGCCTTGTCTAGTGTCTTCTTTAGAAAAAATTGTTTTATTTCTGAAATAAAAAATAGGTCTCTTCGAATGTTTCCATAGAATGTACCATTTTCGAGATGATCACATACAAAGCGAAAACTATCAACAAAAATCTATGAAAATAAAATTTCTCTCTTAGCGATAAATGAAAGTAGGTACAAAAGTATTGTATCATGAAGCTTTCAGATAGCATTTAATTGAACATTTCAGAAAGAAAATTTATCAGACACTCAAACAATAAAAAATCAACAACATTTTTTACTGAGTGTCTTCCAGAAATGTTCAATAAATGCCGTCTGAAAGCGTTATAATGCACTACGCCAATTTTTGTACTTTCATTTGTCACTTATGGGAAAATATGAAAAATTAATTTTTGTAGATTTTTGTGAATAGTGTTTGATTTATATTCGGTTTTCTGGAAAATGGTACATTCTATGAAGAACATTCTGGAATATTTTTTTTAATGAAGCCCTATTGATTTCTGAAATGAAACATTTATTTCAAAAAAATGACAGTGGTGTAGATTTTCAATAAGAGAAAGATAATTGCACCTCTATATCTACGCCACTGGATAATATTGTCAGGTGACACTTTCCTAATTCAAAACATTACATTATCAAGGCTATTGAATCAATTAATGTAATAATACTACAGTTACTAACTTTTTTCAATTTTTAACACTCTGTATCTCGATAACGAAGCTTGTTAGGATATATGGTTATTTGGGGGAATATTTTCTTGGCTTCAGGACTGTGAGGTGAATTATACACACTTTTTTAACCCTTCGTTAGGCGCGCGGTATTTCCTAACGCGTTTAGGCGCGTGGATTACAAACGTAATCCAAAATGATTTGTCATTAAATCACATACTCTGACTTTAATCATTGGCTAAATTGGTTATTCAGTTTTGTTGATGTATCTGCTTCAATGATGAAAAAAAGTTTTTATGAAAATTTTCAATAATCTCACTGTTTGAATAAGAAAGCAAAAGAATCACGTTTTTCATAGTTTTATCTGCGTCTTGTACATTTTGGACAACAAACAAAAAACAATTATGAAAAGCTAAAAAAAAAAACAAATATTCTGAAAGAAGACAAATCAAATATGAAGAATACAATTTGCTACATTCGATAGAAGTTATCATATTCATGGAAAATTCACACTATTATGGTGATTTCTTCAACCATCCAAACATTCAGTGCAAATATCTACTGCATGTTGCTTGCAAGCGTGCCTTTTGCATTTCACGCACACTTTCCTTGTTGACTTGTTACGGCTTCTAGGACATATACATGGTAGGGTCTTCTGAGTTCTATGGGTAAGCAGGTCATATTCGACCTGGCCTCTATTTGTGGCTTGATGAGTTCCCAAGCAAATTTTTCAATGAATCACTCCTTACTTTTTTTTTCCGTAGGATGGTTCGCTTTGTAAATGCAGAGGGCATTTATTCCAGCTACTTTCAGCAGATTGTAAAAAACAACCATTGGCCAACGTCGCGAATTTCTCGCAACGTTGTATTTTTGGCATAGTTGGTCCACTAACTCGACGCCAATTTTGGTGTGGTTATAAAATGTCACTATTTCTGGTTTTCTTTTATCTTCTGTTTCCAGATCGATCGCATCATCATGGTGCATTGAAGATACTAAAATAACGGATTTATTCTTAGGGTCAGACATATTATATTCCTGAAACATCAATAGTCATGAGATAATGATATAAGAATACATATGCATTCGATAATATTCGTAATAATGCAAAAAAAACTATACTTACCAAATTTTTGACAACACGAGTACTTCGAGCAAACGTAACGCAGTTAGGCGCGCGGATTACAATGGTAATCCAGTCGTGTTTAGACGCTCCTAAATTCCAGCAACAATTTTTTCCACCGCTTACTGAATACTGAATCGCTAGAAAGAGATGTAATTGACAGCTACTGAGGTCGGCGCCTACATAACCAATGAAATTAGGAAAATATCGGCGTTGGGATAGTGGTGGATTACAATCGTAATCCACGCGCCTAACGAAGGGTTAAATCGCTGACGTTTCGACCCTTTTTTGGATCTTCTTCAGGGCTGCAAGAATATTTATTTTTTATTCTTGGAGAAGTGTACAAGTTTATGTATATAACAATTTCAAACGCTGTACAAACTATGAAACACAACAACGAACATGTTTACATGTACACGGATTTGAGAGGGACTGACATTCAGGTGGAATTTGCTAATATATTTTCTTTTTATTTATATCGTATTTCTATTATTATTTATTATTATTTTTTTTTTATAAATATATTTTCTATTATTAATTTAACATTTGGAGTTGCTAGTTTAATTCTTACCAATTCAGTCAAGTGTAATAAGATACGGTGGATGTTTAGTTTCATTTGACTTTGTTTACCTGTTCGTATTTTTCGTCCAAATGGTGCATCGCAAGAGGTACGATGCACTCTTATTTATCTCCATTTCTTACATTTTCAGCTGTTTATTCCATTCCTCCACATTCTTCTGTAGACCATCTTTGGTTCCTGCCAGGAGCACTATGTCATCAGCAAATGCACACTCAATTATTTCTACCCTTCTCATGTTCTTATGCCCAACTACTAATTTTTTCATATTTTTCCTGTATTCTCTTATTATTTCATTCAAGAAAATGATGAACAGCGCTGGACTCAGGACTCCTCCTTGCCGTGAACCCTCCGTTATTTCGAATGCTGTTGTCATATATCTGTGGATGACGTAATTTATATTTTGACAATAAAGACTTTCTATGGCTTGCTGAAGTTCTTGGTTCAGTCCTCTCTTCCTCAATATTTCCCACATCTTTTGTCTTCTCACTCTGTCAAATGCTTTTACCAGATTAACATGAAGTAAACATTTCTTCTACTTTTTTGCTCCTTTTCAATTATCTGTTTGATGGTGAATATATGGTCCTGCACACTTCTCCCCTTCAGAAATCCACTCTGCGTTCCTTCCAGTGTTGGATACATATTTTTTCTGAGTCTGTTCTCCAAAATTGCCTCATATACCTTCATTGCAGTGCTCAATAAGTTTATTCCCCTATTATTCGCGCAGTCTTTAGTATCTCCACTATGAATGGACACTATCATCGCTATTTTCCAATCATTAGGAATTTGCTTCTTGCTCCAAGCTCTTTAGTCCTTGATTCCCCATATTTTTCATCATTTCTGGCGTTATTTTATCGTGTCCGGGACATTTTCCATTTTAAGTCTTTTGATAGCTTCCCTCACCTCTTCTATTTTTATTTGCTCTTCGTTATGTTGTTCATCATCTGAGTCGATATGTTCGTATTGATTCAACTCTTCCTTGATTTTCCATCTAATAATCCCATGAAATGTTTCTTCCATCTTTCCATAATTTCACTTTCTCTAATGTTTCATTCTTCTTGTTTCTTTTAGTTGCTGTAGTGATCGATTTTTCTTTTCTCATATTTTTCAAAATTCTATAAAATAGATGGTTTTCCTTTGCATTTTTCTCTTACTTCTTTCCAAATATTTTCCAACTTTCTTCCTTGCTTTCTTTCACTGTCTTCTTCGATATTTCTCGCTGATCTTTATATCTTCCATAATTTTCCGGATTTCTTTTCTTTAAGTATTCATTCCAAGCTTTATTTTTATTCTTTATTTTTTCTTTTACATCTTCCGACCACCAATATGTACATTTTTTATTTTTTTGACTATTGCGCTGCCACATACTTCCTTTGCGGAACTTGAAAGTCTTGTCTAGAATATCTGCCATAAATCTTCCAATTTCAGTCTGTTCTTCTCTATTTCAACTTTTCCCATTTTTTCTTCGGTTTTTTTCCTATATTCTTCTGCATTATATTCTTCTCTCAATTTGTAACTCCTGATATTTTCATATCTTTCAGCATCACATCCTTTTTTACTTCCTTGTTTCTCCTGTTTCTTCATTTGTTTCTCCTGTTTCTTCATTTTTGCTACCAACATGTAATGACACTTCCTATTTCTGCTCCTCTATACAGGGTCTTTCACGAGGAACCTCACCCATATTTATACGGGAAACTACTGAACGTATTTTCATGAAATTCAGCACTTATAAGTATTTCACGATGCTGATGAAATCTAAAATATTTTCAAGGCATGAGCACCTCCGGTTTTTCCGGAAATGACGTCAACTTCCGTTTTTCAAATTAGAACACCATTTTTTTATTGCAGAAATAGATTCCTTAGAAAATTTCAAGTTATTTTGATGTAACATTTTTCAGTTTTGGTAGGAAAATTCTCTCTGAGCGGGAAAATTCGAAAAAAAAATCGAAAATAGAGCTCCGCTGAAACAAGAATAACTTCGAGGTTTTTGGATGGAAAATTTTCATTTTTGGGATTTTTCAAGATTCAAGATTGATGTATCCACTTTAAAAATCGAAATCGCGATTCATGATACAGGGGGTGAAAAAATCGCTTTCAAAGTTAGGGATGACAAAATCGTGAAAAATCAATTTTTTCAAATTAGAACCCCATTTTTTTATGGCAGATATTGAATCTACGTTGAAAAACAATGTGAGTGTATGCATCACACCCTTGCCCTAAAGTGGATATTTTCTAAGTTATTCACAAAAAACTGTTTTTCGTCTTGAATTTTCAGCTATTTCTTTTCCCTTCACGCCAAAAAGATGAAATTTTCAGGAATAAAGTTTATTTTTCGGTTGAATGAATAAATCCTTTCGGTTTTCTCTTTCTATTATGAAATAATCGATATCGATTTTTCATCTTTATTATGTCCTTGCCTCATATAATTATGATTGTCTTTATGTTCGTAAAAGGAATTTGCAACAATCATATCATTGGCTCTACAAAAATCTACGATTCTATTTCCATTATTCGTTTCCCAATATTTCCCGACTATTCCATTTTTATCTTTTTCTATTCCAACTCTTCAATTCAAGTCTCCACAAATAATAATCTTTCCTGTACATTTTTCTGTCACTAGGTTCATATCTTCCCAAAATTTGTCCTTATCTTCTGCCTTTGCATCCTCATTTGGCCCAAAGGCTATTATTATTGATATTGATATATTATTAAAATTGAAATGGTAAAAAATAAATAAAAAAATATATTGTTACGTTTTTCTGGCTTTCAATCTTCATCATAAGTATTCTCTCCGAATATGTTTCCCATTGGTCCATACAATCTAGCATTTCCTTATTTATAATACATCCAACTACAGCAGCTCCATGTTTGTCTTATTTTACTCCTCCATATAGCAGCACATGCCCATTTCTCATAATTTCCTCTCCCTTTCCTTTCTTCTTCGTCTCTGTTATATCTACACCATATTTTTCAAATTCCATAATCAAGTCCAACTCTCTACCATATAACACCCGTACATTCCAGGTTGCTAATTTCAAATTTCTCTGTTTTGACTGTACCTCTTTATTTATCTTTCTGAGCGATTTTCTATTCTTGACCTGTTGTATTTCCGTTATCTTCTCCTTTTTCTGCACTGTCGTAACCACTCCACTATCTTATTCTTCGGTATTTTGAAGGCAATCTTTCCTTCTGGACTACTTTCTGTTTCTTCAGTCCTTGATTTTCATCGTCCCAAATATATTGTTGTCCATTTACCCATACTTTTTGGTAACCAATATTAAAGAGGAGCGAAATGATAATAGCTCAAATTCAAGATTAGGATCAGATGCAGAACATAATGAAGTCAAAGAACAAATGTTCCTTTCATTTGTTCTTTGACTTCATTATGTTCTGCATCTGATCCTAATCTTGAATTCAAAGATTAGGATCAGATGCAGAACATAATGAAGTCAAAGAACAAATGTTCCTTTCATTTGTTCTTTGACTTCATTATGTTCTGCATCTGATCCTAATCTTGAATTTGAGCTATTATCATTTCGCTCCTCTTTCCTCTATTTATTTTGAATGCTTTCGTTATTTCCACCTGGCTTCGTAGTTCTCCAGCAAAATATTTTTTCACCTCTTCTTTTTCGTTACCATTCTTGACCTTCAAATTCTTGATTCAAATATTATTTTTCTTCATCCTTTTCTCCTCTTTTTCAGCTTTATCTTCCAGAATTTTGATTCTGCTTCATTTTGAGATTACTATTTCCTTTTCTTTTTCCTCATTTCTTGTTTTATATCATTTATTTCCGATTTCACTTCTTCAGAATTCTTTCTCATTTCTATTTTCATCTCTTCCATCATTCTTTTGATCAATATCTCCAAACTATTGACATCCATTTCGTCGCCTTTCTTCATCTGTTCAACTTCAGGTGATTTCAATACTTTTTTTATTATTCTTGACCAGTCTTCCTCGTTCTCTTCAAACCGATACCTTTTCCTGTCATCTCTGCTCAATAGTGATCGCCGTTTACCGTTCCCGCTTCACGACTGCGTAACCTTTTTGCGTCAGTAAACCGGTTATAGTCGGCTCCCTACCCATCAGGCTCCGACCCAGTATACCGCTGGCTCTTCAGTTACAGCTTACCGTTCTGATTCTGCTTCGGTTTATTTTGAACTGTTGAAACTTCCTCAACCTCACTTTTTATTTGGTGTTTCTTTACGAGTCTATTTCTCTATTCTTTTAATCTTATGTACCACTTCACAATCTTGCAACTTTCCTTTTAATATTTTGCGTTTTCTGTTCCAATTTCACCGAAAACTAATACCCTGTGACACGATCTTGTTAACCGATTACGCATCGACACGCCAATCCCTGAAAATAATAAAAATTAAAAAAATAATAATAATAATATAAATACGGTATAAATAAAAAAAATAATAAAATAGCAAATTCCACCTGAATGTTAGTCCCTCACTAATCCGTGTACATGTAACTTGTTCGTTGTTGTGTTTCATTCGATTAAGTGTGTGCAGCGTAAAGTTTAAAATTGTAATATACATAAACTTGTACACTTCTCCAAGATTGAGAAATAAATATTCTTGCAGCCCTGAAAAAGATCCAAAAAAGGGTCGAAACGTCGGCGATTCAAAAAAGTTATAATTCACCCCACAGTCCTGAAGCCAAGAAAATATTCCCCCAATTAAACAGCAAGACAAGACCTATCAGATATATGTTTATTGGAATTTCTTCATGAAAAGAGTTATTCCATTCGACGCCAACGTTATTGCACTAAAACCTGGGCTATCCTATATACAAATATTTGGAAATAACAACATTTTTAAGGAATTCAGATTTGAATGTGTATTTCTCAGAAGAAACTATATGAAAACATTCCTAAGAAAAGTATTCACATTCAGTTCTGAATTTTATTCCTCAGAAAAATTATAATGGAGTTGGTATAAAAAAATTAAAAAAAGTTATTTCCATCATAGGTAGATATCATGCCATGACAGTGATCGTTTCTTTAGCATACATAGAAATAGATGAACTTATAGCGACTATAATTACAGACTTCATCATCAGAGTCACAGTTAGATTGTTCTCGGTTAATTCCTTTTTGTCGGCAAACTTATATAGGAAAAATCAACCGATATTCTGTACATGGTCATTGAACATCCTCATAGTGGGATGAAAGAACTATCCCACCATATATGTTGAAACGCTAGCCTCAATATATAGCTCTACGATTTTGTACAAAGAAAGATTTTATGTTCAACTGTGCAAACTAGTGTGAGTGGGTTTTGATCTCTAGTTGTACACTCACTGGATTTATTGAAGGTTAGTTCTTACTACAGAGCATTTAGGAACTGACTAGAGATGACAGTGTTCGATTTCTTAAATGAACTGATGAATAGTGAAATTATTATATTTTCCCACAATTTCTATAGTATACATAGTGATTTTTTTCAAGAATCCTTCAATCAGTTAAAGTAATCATCTAATTAATCAATTTATCTTATTTTTGGATATTCTCATGGTGCCTTATAATTGACAATTCTCTGTAATTACTTCATTTTCTTATGTCGTGTTCTCCAGTAAACATCTTCTCTGAATGAATGAAGCCTACGAATATATTGATCAATTGTAAAAATTCAGAATTATAAGAGAAACATTCAGAATTTATTTGATTACAGTGGCGTACCTAAGGGGGGGAATAGGCGGATATATATACCCCCCAGCAGGAATATCCATTATATGTAATAACCTTATATATCACAATCTCATTATGAGTAAGCGAACTTCTTAAGAAATCTGCTTCAAAAGAAGCTTTATATCCACCTCCCCCCCAGGCTTATGTCTGGGTACGCCACTGTTTGATTATGATATACATTGACAGATAATTAAGGAAATAATTGCTGGAGGATTGACAGCCATGAATCGTGTCATCATTCTAAGAATGATAATAATAATAAATAATGGTTATATTCCAAACTTCGAAAGGTCTCTCCCTTTATGAAATTTGAACCGATTGTAATAATACTTCGGAAATTGCACTATTCAGGTATATTTCATAAGAAGAAAGAGTCTTTCGAAGACAATTTAAAATAATACACACAAAAACTTAACATTCATTTTTTTCTTCAATTTACGGCTTTGAATAAACATTATTATTATTATTATTATTATTATTATTATTCTTCAAGTGAACTTACATGCACACACTGGGTAAGCTTCCGATGAACTAAGGTGATATCAATATTCTTTTATTTTTACATAAACATACCTGTCGAATGTATTATTTAATAATTCTCAAATCTAGAAATCAAAAACTTTCAATATTATTTATTTCTGCATCCGAATTTGGTGATTGTTAGCATGGTAGTACCGTACTTGCATCAAATCGAAAACTTCCCACCATGATCTGAGAAAATTGACTCATATATAGCTAGGTGGTTCTTTCGTGAGATTCAGTGTTTACCTGTAATATAATCGAGGTTTCATCTGTTGTGTGGATGTGGGAGTGTTTTCGCTTTCTACTTCATTCATAGGACTTGTTAAATGTAAGTAGTGCCAAGAGCGCGGCTTATTTCGCTGTTATATAAGTCCTTTTCGGATCAGTTGTTCTCTCAATTCTTCTTTCAATTGGCTTATAAGAAACTAATTGTACAATACTGGAATGAGGTGAATGATTCATCTACTCCTTGATTTTTCAAAAATTATTGTTCTTATTCGCAAGGGGGAAATTGAATATGCATTGAAAATTGAATGATATTTCAGCACAAATGACATTATATGTAGGTTATGTCGATTTATTATTATAAATACATAAAATTTTTCGTATATTCAATTAAATATGTAGGAAAATCACATAATTTTGAACATCTTATATATTATTTCGTCCCTTTCTAAATCCTATAAAGCATCCAGTAGTTTCAAATAGAGAATATTTTACTTTCTCTTCGTATAATCTTCAAACATTAGGATTATTCAACAATTTTCTCATATTATTTTCAATTATTAAGGTAATAAAATTTCGGCGGTCAAATTTTCGAAAATTCTTGACGGAGAATGTCCACTAACGATCTCAAACAAGACAATCAATTGCTGAACATACCTTGGGTATTTCAAGTTTCTTGATGGTCCTGTTCAGGAGTTGAAACATTTACGGACGGACTGTCGAAACCAAATATGTATTACAAACTGTCTTCGTAACGCGCAATATATTTGGGGAAATACCGTTCAGAACTTACTCTGAATGAGGGATCAAGATATCAGGCATTAGGTAATTGTACAAACAAAACTAGATAATATGAGGAATGATTTCGAATTCTATGAAAAATTGTGGTGATTTCTTATCCCTCCAAAAGAATTAAACAGGTATTACACATTAACAAAAACATCATTTATCGAATTGAGGAATGTTTTATTTAGAGATGTTATAATGTTTAATGCTTTCTATTCCTACTCTCCTAAGCCTCTGTGAGACCTTGAAGTAGCTTAGAGATTATACAAATTTGGAATTGCATCTCGGATTCCTCACCACAGAATTCAAGGTATTCGTGATTTCAAATCGAAATTGACAAGTTTGTGGGTTTTTTTTGACCAAAACTGACTAATGGCTCAATTTTTTGTATTATTTTGTGATTGGAATAATTTTTAACGATTTTTTAACCTTTTAGGGTAGAGGAAATTATCGAGTTCGTAATATCCATCGAGATTTCTTTGGAGTTTCAACAAAAACTGAATTTTTGGCCTGTTGTGTTTGTTTATATTTAGAATTTTGTATTTGACATGACTAAACTATCGAAATAGAACAAAATAATATTCCCTCAAAATTTATTGAGGAGTGGTATTGATTATTGAAGTGTATATAAAATTGTTACTGTGAAAATATTTGGTTTTTAACTCAAAGTTACACAGGCTATTTTTTTTTTCATAAAATTATGCCAATAATTAACTTTTCTCCCTTCTGTTTATCCATATTTCTCATCAACCTGTGAATACCAGGTAATCAAGGGGGTTAACTATCTGCAGTGGAACTACCAGATTCATTATATTATTGTAGTTTGAAGTTTTTCCTCAATTTTCAAACGAATATAAATCAATAAATACTCCATAAATCTCCAAAATACTTTCAAGTACCGGTTTCTCATTGGATAAATCTCAAAATCATCATAAAAACAAGAACCTTCGAAAAAAGGATGGCCTAAAATTACCCCATCTCTCTCATTTTTTACCCTTTTTTACACTCTTTGAGCCGAATTGGCGAAACTATTTGTCCCTTTCATTCCTCTTTTCAGTTCACTGACTTTACCCTAGAACATGCTATCAAAATAGACCAATTGGGCATATGCAACTTATAATTCATCTTTTTGTTACTATTTTCGAAGAGAATTTTGAAAAATATTGCTGATTAACGGGTTTTCTACTCATCATGTAATATCAACTCGTATAAAAAATCATATAATATCGTACGGTGTTCGAATTCATGGTTTTTTTCAGAATTCCAAGATGATTTTCAAAAATTCATATCTACAAAACAATAAAATTTATGGTATCCCATACCCAGTATGATCGTAGCATGTTCCATCACATGTTCTCAATTTCATAATTGTTTGTTTCCAAGCTTCCCAAAACTGTTTTTAAATTGAATATTCCATTCGTTGCATTAGGATATTTTGGTTTTATATATTAAAACAAGAGAATTAGAAATTTCAATGTGCCGAAATTAAATTGCATTGTTTCCCCAAATCTTGAATGAATTACTTATTCGCAGTTTCTCATATTAGGTATATGGAATTCGTCAATGAAATTGGGAAATTTTCAAGAAAAAAATAATCTGAAGTAAAGTTCATCAATTTATCTAGTAATAATTTCAAACAGTTATATAAGTTTAAGATAAAAACTGAAAATTCAACCAACAAAGTTATTACTGCACAATAATATAAATCTACAAACAGTATTCATAAACGGGTAGATCACTTCGATTTGGTTAACCTTTCAATGTTCAATGAATAACAACTGATTATTGCACAGAGTCTAACGTAATATGTTGCAAAATTGAACAGGATTAGCCTCATTATCACCCTTAAATTGATGAATGACAGACGAAGATTTCTCTATAATTTACACGTTTTGGAATCTATACTTAATCGAATATATTCTTAAAAAAACTAAACGATAAATACGCTTGAATAGACCTTTAACAAGGACTAATGGAAATACGAAATCTTAAGTGTTCGAAAGCGGATATGATAGATGACCAAAAAATATCCATGATGATATCTAGGTACATAAGTGTAAAGAATTACCATTGTTTGAGGTCACCGTCAAGGTGAAGAATTATGAATGCAAATTGATATAGAAGAAAATTCAATAGACGTTAGGATTGTTACATAAATAATGATTCGATAAGAAATAATTTGATCTCATTTCATGAATTCATTGAAATAAAAAAGAATCGGTCATTAATGATTCAGAAGTCAGTTTGTGTCCATAAGTACAAAGGAAAGTGAATTTTCGTGGAAACCTAAAATTCGAAATGTTATCCTAATATTACAAATATTCTTTAGAAAAATTTGAAAAAGATGACAAGATGCTCTCTCGTACAAAGAATTTGTACTTTTTTGAATTTAATATTTCTTACATCTCATCATCATCATCTAAATATGCTCTTAGTAAACACAACGTTGCAAGGTACGATGATTTTTCAAAAAGTTGATATTTTTTTTCAGAACATAATCGCAGAGAAAAACTCTGAGATTTAGGTAATACACAAAAATTATAAATATGTTTTCAAGTTATTATACCCGCTGTCGGATAATCAAGAAAAATCCAGTCGAACAAAACTAGATATAAAATTTTTTAATCAGAATAGTTTTGTAAGTTAATTCACGGAAATATTGTGTATAAAAGATTCTGAAGTATTCACGTCCATGTGATAAATTGCTCAATTGTGTATAAATTTTTAGAAATTCTTCTCAGTTGCCTCTAGTCCTAGTCTGGTGATGCAATTGTCGTTTTGTATGCAGAATTTTATCTCGACCCAATTCACAGTTTTCAGGTCTTTCCTTTCAAGAGTTATAGTTTTCGGACGATCAGACGATTTCGTGTCAGAATTTCATCGTAACGAAAAAATATATCGCTCCGTTTAGTGAACAAGCGTTCGAAAATATCAGACGAAATACTCATTTTATTTTCCAAAAGGTTTCATGGAAAATAATAAACATACACTCCCAATAAAAGCTAGAGTAAGGATTGAATCATTCAAATACTTAACTGAAAAAGATTTTGTTTATTCTAATGAAAGAATAGATTCACATATTTTCTCAAAAGGATAAGCAATTTTTTTTTAAACCAGGACATGAACGAATCGATCGAATATGTTTCTCATTTTGTGAAAGCATTTTCGGTAATCTAAACTGGTTGACAATGACCTGGAGTATTCAGATGATGAAGGTTCTACAACTAACACACAAGTATTTTTGCCAAGACGTGAAAGGTTTCGAAAATTTAAAACTACAAAAATTTTTCATGAAATAGTCTATTCTGCTCATAAATATTAATGAACCTCCACAGCATCCTTATGAGATGAGAAATTACTTTAGTGCGATCTTCATGAGAATTCGATAAATTGAAGAAGCCGGTATTAAAACCAAGGACGACTTCATCCTATTGAGAAATCTTTTTGAATATAGTTACAAGACGGATCTTCCTTCACGGACTTTGGAAACAAGGTTGTAGTTGATCCATTTTTAGGTGAAATCCTGCCGAGAGTCAGAGTAGTGAAGAGGGATTAACAAAGGTTGCGTATTTCAGGTTGCCAAAAGATTGGTGCCGTTTTGTTAAATAAATTGAATAATAAGTAATATATTATTAATTGATACCTCATGTTGTAAAGGGTGTCTGAACATACTCTTACCAGAGGAAGAGTAGGACCCTAGTAGCTTTCTGAGGAAATGCAGAAAGCTACTAGGGTGAGTTTGCGTATTCATGGAAATAATGAAACCATCATCAGAACCACCTTTTTGGTGAAATTTATTGATACTTGGCATGTTATTGACACATGCATACATTCAGCTTGAATAAGCGGTATCACTTAGATGCATAGAATACCTGGTGTGTCTACTTATAGCTGTAAAACTTTCAGACAAAGCGGGAGATTTTTCGGATTTATACCTACTTGATTTCGAGGGATCGCGGGCTTTTCAGATGGCGCATACATCGTTTACATTTGACATTTCTCGACTCTTGTGAAACAAGGGCGTAGATCTTTTTTTTCTTGGGGAGGAATAATCGAAAAAAAATTTTTGACGACAACTTTTATTCATATCTGTAATGTTAGAAAAAGAAGTTTGATAATGAAGTTTGAACCAAATTACTCGAAATAATTTTTGTTGTTACTAATTCAGTTGTGCTTACCTTGTTCTCAAATAAGAGTTACGAAGGAAAATGAGAAATTACTTTGATAATTTTGAGAAAAAAAGTTTCATGAATATGAGCCCACAAAGGCTTTGCTTTCAATATACAGGTTGTTTCTAGTGTGTCGTACAGTTTATCAAATATTTATTAATCTTCGCTACAGATTAGGTAAATAAATACCAAAACTTATAATTAATGCATTCATTAGAGCTTACTAGCTGGATCTTCATAATAATTTGGATTTTCCTGAGGATTACTAGAGATTTTTCTCGAAATCGATAGCAGATACGACAAAACTATAACAAACCAAAAAGTATAGTAATGGACCAGAGTTTTTTTTCTACATTTTTCTAAACTAACAGCCATTCACCAAAATATAGTTTTGAAGGAAGGAAGCAGGCATCCTTCCAGAAAATATATCACCCTGTAGATTTGCATTCAAAATTAGCATATCACATAGTGAAAACTTTAAACTGAAATATCTATGGCCAATTCATATTAAATATCTTGTGAAGGGAAGGTTATACGAGAAAATAACTTGAACTTCAACACATGTATCTCAAAACAAAATGTTTGGGGACTCATGCTATAGGACTTTTTTTCTTAAAATGATCCGGAAATCTGTCATTTTCATTTGTATCTCCAATTTAGGAGCACCGCGTAATTACCCCTAGTATCCCCCTATTTCTACGCTCTTGTCGTGAACTTTGAGTATAGAACAATAATATTTTATATTCTATGGTCTGTCATTATATTCCATTCATTTGAGTAAAAATTCGATATGAACTGAATTGTAATTTATTGTGAATGTTTGCAGTGTCTAAAATCAGTATTTCCTTTTTAAACGGCACCAGGCAGATGCGGGAATTCGAAAAATTTTAAAGAGCGCCACCTTACAGCACTCTGGTGAAGCACACCACCAAAGCAACAGGTGGGTCTCTCAAAAAGTCTGAAACAAAATCGAATCAGTAAACACACCAGGTATTCTATGCATCTTAGGTATCACTCAAAGTTGTCACATCTATAGTCCATTCAGGAATTATTGACATCGAAGTAGGCCTTGAACGTCTAGTCGCGGCTTTATTTCTAGTTATAAAAATATCACTAAAAATTGCAGTGATCCATCATAGAAATGATCAGTTTATATTATTTTCATGATTTTGTATTCCAAAGATCCCAAATTTTCTAAATTACGAAGGGGCGCATACAGTCATGATTTCAGTGGCGACGCTAGGGGGGGCAGGGGAGGCCCGGGCCTCCCTAAAATTCTGATGGCCCCCGTAAAATTTGACATACTAAGGCTAAAAGATTGGCAGAACTATAATTTCGCTTTACTTCGGCCCCCCTCAAAAAAAATCCGACCCCTTCTTGACCACCCCTGTTTTTGAAAACTGGCGTCGCCACTGCATGATTTCATGAAATGGAATTCAGGTTCTATAATGTGAAAATATAGTAGAATGCTACCACATTTCAAGGAAATCCAATGAAGAGATACCAAATCCTTAAAGAATCGCCAATGGAAGATCATTATTTATTGAAACTGTTCTTGACATAAATGATTGATTAAACTTATATGAAAAATATAGATACTATTTGTACATTTAAGTTTTCTATTTTTTATTGAAATGCTTTTATACTATTTACTTTTAAATTACATTAAGTATTTTGCCCAACAGCTTTGGTTCACTCACCAAAAGCATTTTTGCATGAAATTATTTTTAATTTGTGAATTTTAAAATTCTATTGTATTCCGTTATTATCTTTTAGTGGTTAAGAGGTGAAGAAATTCTTAAATTTACTCGTCTGAATGTATATTTTTCGATTAAATACTCAGTAAAATTTCTATAAAGCAATTAGAATTTATTAGATTCTTGGATTACTCATTGAAGAACAAAAACAGATAAAATTATACTTAATTTCAAAATAGAATATAAATAAACTATAGATGCAATGCCAAGACTTTGTTTACAAATCTTTTTCATACTTCTTGATATAATATAACTTCAGTCATGCTCCATGAATTTTAGAAATTCATCATTTGAGCTGTGAACACATTATTCCAATTATCTGCGGAAAAGGTATTAATTTAGCAACCCAATTATAAAATAATTCTCCCTTCATAGATTTATATTATCCTCATGATCACCACTGTCAAAACAAAATATCCAGTGCTCCTTCTACTTTTACCCTGTATCATTGTACATACTTGAATCATTGAATATACTTGAAAAACTTTTTGTTTTCTTTCTAGAGTTCACTGTTGAATAAGACTGCCATTTTCAAATAATCAAGTTTCCTCCAGATAAATGAATTTCACATTTTGTTGCAAATATTCACTGTATTCACCATAAAATCGTACTCAACTTATTATATTTTTCTGTTTATCAATAAGAATTTTCCTTTTATTAACTGTTTTGAGCTTGTAACCTATTAATTTTATGTGATGTTGTCTTTGATTGATTAAAATCCAGATGCTTTTCGGTCAAATTTTATCCAGACTGATAAATTGGTTGCTTTTGGTAACAGTTAAATCATTCAATAATTCTTTGAAGGTGAAATGGTATTGAACAGGTTTTCTTCAATTAAAAATCCAGGCTGTTATGATTTGAATTCTCCTTTTTTCAAAAAGTACTGTGAGAAACACTCAAGTAAACTAATCAATGTGTGTTTGAAATTGATACAACTTTTCAGTTTCAAAATTTCTTGGATCGAAACCAATAACACAAACAAACTGAACAATCTAACCTACTGTAAATGACATTTCCAACGCCAACCCGAAATCTGCAATTCAAAATGTTACTGAATGATCCAGTACCAACTAAATTTCGATTTTCCACAGCCACCCGGGATGTCAATAATTCCTGAATGGACTATATAACATTCTTCTTTTATGAATTTTTGAAATCGGACAAAGTTCGAAAATTTTTATTTATTCATATCAACATGACTGAGATAATAATCATAATCATAATTTATTATTCTCTATATCAAGATATATGCAGACGTCATGAAAATATAACAACATATAAGGTATATATAACAAGTATACATTAAAAATACAATAATTACATTATAGACTAGATTTAATAGAAATCATGTAAAAATATCACTGTCTAAGAATTCCTGCACACTAAGGAAAGTAGTCTTCAACAGCATCTTTTTCATCTGCAGACTGAATCGCTTTTCATCCAACCTCTTGAAAGCATTCGAAACTCTATAATAAAAAAACAGGTCTCCAATGGTCAATTAACTGTTGGGATGAGGTAAGTTGATGGTAAGGTATCTCTAGAGCAGATTTATTTCTTGTATCAAAGGCAGGTCTGTTCATATTTCTTGGAAATTGTTCAATACTTTGGTGAATATATTTCAAACAGGCTAGGATATACATGCTTCATATTGTAAGTATCCTTGAAACAAACGAACTCCTACAGCTGCCTTTGCCTTGAAGACCGCAACGTGTTCTAATATAGGCTAAAGAATGAAAATTAGCGAAATATGCTAACCCAGCTCATGAAAGTGAAGTGCTCATCTTTATTCTACGAATCGAAAAAACCACCGCTGACAACTTTCTGGTTAAGACATCTATATGGGTTTTCCAACCCAACTTACTCTCTAGATGTAGTCCGAGTAACTTTATAGGGGATACTTCTTGAGTTGCATGTGAAAGCAGAACAAAAGGTCCAGACCATCAACCGCGATTATTATATAGCGTTATTGGATCTTTTAAAGGATGAAATCGTTAAACTTTCCCATTTGAAGAAAAAAAGCTGTTTCATCAAGACAATGCGCCGTGTCACAAATCACTGAAAACAATGGCAAAATTGCATGGATTGGGCTTCGAATTGCATCTGCATCCATCGTATTCGCCAGATCTGGACCCAGTGACTTTTTCCTGCTCTGAGACCTCAAAAGAATGCTAGCTGGAAAGATATTTAGCGCCAATGAAGAAGTAATCGCCGAAACTGAGGGCTATTTTGATGTGAAAGACAAATCGTACTACAAAAATGGTATCGAAAAGTTGGAAGATCACTGTATAGCCCTCGAAGGCTATGTTGAATAATAAAATTGGATTTTGCCAAAAATGTGTTTTACTATGCTAGACCGGGGACTTTTCAATTGACCTGTTAGAAAGGTAGCAACTGAAATTGTATTCCCACCTCACCTCCTGATATTGCAAAACCTCATTCTCCTGATTTTGCAAAAAATGTTTACAATCTGTCATAAAAAAACTGATGTATTTCATCGACAGAAATATTTGACTTCAAGTACCATCAGCAAATAGAAAATTAATACATGATATCAGAAGATTCATTCTTCGCGAGATTCATCAATAACCCTAATTGAAATAGCACAAGAAACCAATTATAAATAAACGTTCGAGACTTTTTCTGAATGAACTTAGTTTTTTAATTTTAATTTCTGTGCAAAAAGGTTATCATAAATAAAACAAAATGTTTTTTTCAAATGTCTACAGCGAAAACAAAATTCCACCTGAAATTGATGATATATAATGAAATAAATATATGGGTTGTTGCAACCATTATTCTGTAAGCACTAAAGATGAAATCACGAATTCAATTGTAGTTTCCCACTGTTGCAATAAATCGCTACAGTGTTTTTTGCGAGAGAAGACGCCGGCAATTGGTGATTTCATTCTAAGATCGATGAATTGCACTAATAACCCAATTACATAAATAAAAGGTTCTCACAATGAATTGAGGTTTTCAGACAAAATAGTTAACCTGTCTTGAACCTGACGGAACTGGAGGCCACATTCCTCGAAAATCTACCAGATTAAAGATGCTGTTACAAAATTGTTTCTTCATAAGCGCCGCCAAGAATTCGCGTCTTGTGTAGGAGAAAGTGTATTGAATAATTAAGGAGCCAGAATTGGAACGAAAGAAATCCTGATTGCTCTGTCGAAAATCAACATGACGTTCTGCGAAAATCATTGCACTGATCATGATTTGTGTTGTTCTGGCCGAGTTCTAAATGATTTATATTCTAATCATTATTATTATTATTGGACAGTCAAATAATAGTGCAATGCTGCAGTCTCTCCCAGTTTTTAGGATAGACAACACGGGATCCACGAAACTTTGATCGAATGATGAACTCGTTGTTTTAAGTTAGAAATCTTGAATAGATCCAAAACGAATGAAGTAGAACATAAAAATGATTTGATACTGACAGTTATCAAAGATCAATGGCTACTATTTCAAACTATTCACTAGAGCAAGATCCCAGATCGACCATAAGGTACTTATTTTTTTTATTGAAGAAATGTATCGAATCGAATAATATTGTCATATATATACATATACATACATGAACTTTGTGTGTTCCGGATTGGAGCGCGTCTAATATTTTGTCGTGTTCGACGTTCAGTCGCCTCAAAGAACGGAAGACCTGGGGAGTAGGCAGATTGAGACCCCGGCGTAAAGTCAACGTTTCTTGAGAATGGCTCCAAAATCTTAGCCGAAACGTCGAACAGTACAAAATATCAGACGCGGTCCAATCCGGAACACACAAAGTTCAAATATTTCCTACCGCGGAAACCTATCCGAACACATTTCACGCCTCTACGGAGAGGATATTTTGAAATCTCCCAGAATTTATCCTTCCTCCTAATTCGTAGATCCAAACTTCTCTGTGACTTAACATTCCTCAAGTCATGCCGAGACAACAAGGTCATTCCTACAAATTTTCGATTAAAACACTAAGACGGTTCACCTTCAACCGTAAACATCCTCGCAAAGTGCAGTCATGCCTTAATCCGGAAAACCATCCACAACATCAGACGAAATCTAGATACAACCAACTCGTCACTTTATCATCATTTTGGAATTTTATCGCTTGCTAACATACATCCTATTATCTGGGACACTTATCTTAGAATCTCTATCGGAAAGGCAGATCATATAAGTGCAAAAAAGATCAATACCCAGAAGAAAAAACTGTTTTTCCTTCTCCAGCACAATGGTGTGATTCGAAAAACTTTCATCGTGGTGATTTGCTCGATCAAATCATTTATGTGTTCAATTTTAGTTCGTTTTTGACACGTTTTTGACTATTTCAAACCACAATCAACGAGTTGTTCTATCAATCAAAATTTTATGAAACCCTTCACTTTGCATGGTTATAACATCAAAATTGGAAGAATATAGAAATATATTTTTCCTACAACTGCTATGAAAAGTAGCGTATTCTTCACATCTTACTCAATTTCAAAACTATGTATTGCTAATACTGTGGGAAATATTATTCCCCACGACAGTTTGCGCACACCTCGCTTGGTAGACCAATGAAATTGGGCTTTTGAGTCGTTTTTATGGAAACGCAATAAATTAGCACATACTGTCAACGAAGGTCATTTTTAAGATGCATAGAAAACCTGGTGTGTCTACTTATACCTGTAAAACTTTCAGAAAAAACGGGAGATTTTTCAGATTTATACCTACTTGATTTCAAGGGATCGCGGTCTGTTTCAGATGGCGCAAACATCGTTTACATTTGACATTTCTCTCAATTCTCGACTCTCGTCAATCAAGGGCGTAGATCTTTTTTTTTCTTGGGGGGATAATTGAAAAAAATTCTGACGACAACTTTTACTCATATCTGTAATGTTAGAAAAAGAAGTTTGATAAGGAAGTTTGAACCAAATTACTCGAAATAATTGTTTTTGTTACTAATTCGGTTTGTTCTTGCCTTATACTGGGTGTTCTCAAATTAGAGTTACGAAGGAATATGAGAAATTACTTGGATAATTTTGAGAAAAAAAAGTTTTATGAATATGAGCCCACAAACACTTGGCTTTCAATATACAGGTTGTTTCTAGGTTGTATTACTTTTTGTGATGCTTATATCAGTTTATCCAATATTTATTAATCTTCGCTACAGATTGGGTAAATAAATACCAAAAATTAGAATTAATTCATTCATTAGAGCTCACAAGCTTACTGGATCTTCATAATAATTTGGATTTTCCTGAGGATTACTAGAGATTTTATCTCGAAATCGATAGCAGATACGACAAAACTATAACAAACCAAAAAGTGTAGTACTGGACCAGAGTGTTTTTCTACATTTTTCTAAACTAACAGCCATTCACCAAAATATAGTTTTGGAGGAAGGAAGCAGGTATCCTTCCAGAAAAAATATCACCCTGTAGATTTGCATTCAAATTTAGCATATCACATGGTGACAACTTTAAACTGGAATATCTATGGCCAATTCAAATTAAATATCTTGTGAAGGGAAGGTTATACGAGAAAAAAAACTTAAACTTTAAGACATGTATCTCAAAACAAAATGTTTGGGGACTCATGTTATAGGACTTTTTTTCTTAAAATGATGCGGAAATCTGTCATTTTCATTTGTATCTCCAATTTAGGAACACCGTGTAATTACCCCCAGTATCCCCCTATTTCTACGCTCTTGTCGTGAACTTTGAGTATAGAAAAATAATATTTTTTGTATTCTATGGTCTGTCATTATATTCCATTCATTTGAGTAAAAATTCGATATGAACTGAATTGTAATTTATTGAGAATGTTTGCAGTGTCTAAAATCAGTATTTCCTTTTAAACGGCACCTGGCAGATAGCGGGAATTCGAAATTTTTTGAAGAGCGCCCCCTTACAGAACTCTGGTGAAGCAGACCACCAAAGCAACAGGTGGGTCTCCCAAAAAGTCTGAAACAAAATCGAATCAGTAAACACACCAGGTATTCTATGCATCTTAGTCATTTTGATTTGAATCAAGTCCATTACTTGAATTATTGAAATTTGTGCAGATGTAGGAAAAGTATAGTGTGCAACATGTGGAGAATAGTTATTTATAATACACACATCGGAAAAGTCTAAGGATATTCTTCGAAATGATTGGTTTTGAGTTAAATGAAAGAAAATTCGAGGAAATTATGTATAGATGTATTCAATAATTGTTTATATACTTCAAATAAACCGAAATTTTTATAATGAAAAAGTGAAAAACTGAAAAAAATCGAAGTCTCTAAATTGCGAAGAACATAGTAATTATTCTTAGTAATTTTTTATCGAAAATCAATTCAAGTTTGGCATTTAAAACAATGTGTGGCCTCCTCGTTGATTAATTACGGCTCTACACCTACGATTCATAGACAAAATCAGATTGTTTAGGTCTTCCTGATTTAAATTTGTCCATTCAGCTGTCAGAAGCTCCCTGAATTCTAAAACATTTTGGACGTTTCCCATATTTGGCGTAATCCTTCTTTGAAGCATGTCCCATACATGTTCTATCGGATTCAGGTCCGGAGATTGTGCTGGCCATGGCAAAACATCAATTCCCTCATTATCCAACCATTGTGTCACAATACGAGCGGTATGGGGACGAGCATTGTAATGCATCAAATGGAAGTTTTCACCAACAGCTTCTGCATAAGGTTGTACAATTGGTTGCAGAATATTTTCCAAATATTGCTGAGCACTTAGAAAACCATCAGGAAAAACGAGCTCTGTTCTACGTCCAATGGAAATTCCTCCCCACACCATAATTGTACCACCTCTATAACGGTGTACTTCCTGGACGTGTCTCAAGCGTTCTAAATTACCAGATCGTCTCCATAGTCTTATTCGACGAGAATCTGGATGATATCCGAATCTTGATTCATCTGTGAATAAAACTGTGGACCACTCATTGACACCCCAATTTTGAAACTCACGACACCAATTCAATCTTGCAGCGCGATTTCCTCTGGAAAGTGGTGGACACCTAATGGGCCGTCGGGAATGAAGATCGGCTTCATGAAGACGATTCCTCACAGTATCTCGCCCAATGGTCAAATTATGAGCCCGTTGAAATTCCATAACCAACTCAGGAGCCGTTATAGTGGGTTGCCTTCGGGCGGTCAAAACCAAAAATCTGTCTTGAATAGCAGTTGTACAACGTCCACGTCCTGGATGATTTTCGGCAGGATTTCCAGTTGTTCTGAAATGCCTCCACAAACGACCTATAACACTTTGTGAAACCAACCACTCGATTCATCTCTTCCAAAGTTAAATGATGTCGTTCCATAATAAAAAGAAGTTGATAGAAAAATATTGTCGATGTTATAACCCAAAATCGATCTAACGAATGCATGAAATGATTAAAATCAAATACAGAAATTTTAACTGCGACATTCATTTTTTTTATTTTTATCATATCTCCCATATTTTCTTGGCTAGCATATGTATACAACCAAAATTCATTCCGCATGATGATTTCAATTGATAGTCTGCAAAAAACTTGAGATAAAAGCAATATGCGATTTACCATGCGAGATATACCTACTGAAAAATCCTTAGACTTTTCCGATGTGTGTACAAGTGCAGAAGGCACTTCCACGAGTTCAAAATTCAAAAACGAGCCACGAAGTGGCGAGTTTTGGAATGAACGAGTGGTAGAATGAGCCTTCTGTACGAGTATTATACATTTTTTTCTCTAATTCAGTGCATTTTCGTTGAAATTAATGAAATATTTCCATAAATATAATTTAGTGATTTTTGCATTGAAAAATGTTGGTTGGCAGAACTAATTTCTTTAAGGCAAATTGATGAATTGACAGATAAAGCCGTGGCGGAAAGTTCGGAGTACCAACATAGAATAATAAAATATAACCATGAAAACTGTGCGTTTCTGATATATTCTCGCACGATTTTGTTCTACAAGATGTGGAAGAATGAACGGAATAACCACAGAATTAGAGAAAGTCTTTTTCTCGCTCGTGTTTTTGCGAGAAAAGTTGGACTTTCCCCACTTGTTGCACAATATACTATTAATCGAATGTCACTTGAACATCTATCACAGAAATAGGGCTGAAAAAATCGAAGTTACCACGGTCTCCAGAAACCATATTATTCAAAAAATAAGCGTTTCTTCAATCTAAAAGGTAATCCATCAGTAGAATTGGAATGATGAATCTTCTATCTTCCTCCAATCATAACCTTTTTTCTTCTAAAAACCTAGTACAAATATTTCAATGAAATATACTGAAATTTGTATCATTCTGAATGAATAACTTCTAAAAATTTCGAATATTTATTATTCAATATTATTTTTTTATTGAGCTTCCCAAGTCCCAATGGTATTATACAGCTGAATAATAACAATTTCAGATTCGATTTATCAATTAAAAATTTTGAAATATGTCCAAATGTTCAATTCACAATCTTGGAAATATACTTTTAATAATCAAAATTATATGACTTATATTACATAAAATAACAGAGTTAGTGAAATTTCAAAGAAAGTATCCTTACTTTGAAATTATCAAAAACTGTTTTCTGGGACCCTTCTGACTACAGAAGGCCCAACTCACTCGTAAACATGTCCACCCAGAACAAACAAAGTTATTCAACAGCTATTCAGTCTGAAACTTTCCCAACTAAAGATCAAGCAATTGTGTTAGATGAAATTGATGGAATCGCAATAAAGGAATACGCAATTGCAATTGGAAATCTTACGACGCCAACTCGATTCATTTCCAGAATATCGAATAACCGAATATGTGTTTACTTATCAACAAAGGAAATTGCATCTAAAATAACAGAAGAACAAAAATCCATCAAGATTCAAAATCGGGACATGAACATCAGACCACTTATTCAATATTATGATTCGACGAAAAAGAAACTTTCATTTATTCGAGTATAGTCTCCGTATACAATGTTTTTGTTCTTATTACAGATGAAAGTGGCACTCTTCATGCTGGCTGCTTGTGCAGCTGCAGCAATGGCAGAGCCGGCAATCAGCCAAGCCAGGCCAGTTTCAAACAGACCCGGAAGATTTTTATCACTACCGAATCCACAAAAATGTGCGAATCGTAAGTATTTTCTATGGCGTATACCAAATTAAATTTGGGTTTTCATAATAGATTCTTGTTTGGATAAAAGTCGCAAAATTGAATCAGATGAGTTTTATGTTCTGAATATACAGGGTGAGTCACTGCGACGGCCTATTAGACGTTTGAGGTAAACTAATCATTAATTTGTGCTGAAAATTTGCTTGTTGCATCTTACTGCCTAAAATATTTTCAGATCTCTACAACTTCCGGTTATACAGAAACATACTACTACTTGTTTATTTCAAATGCACACCCAGTTAATTATTGCATCATTAGATAGCTTTTTTGATGAGAATTTCAGCGATACGTTTTCCATACCTCAGGTAAAAACTCAACGATTCATGAGTTTATGCGATACATACTCAGAGGATACATATGATTCCTCTGAGGATACATATGAAAAAAAAAATGGTGGCGGCATGGACTCAAATTTTTTCGAATATTTCTGCAGAAAACGTTTTTTCGAAAAACCTTTATCATTCTCGATTCTGCGAATACGTAGTATTATGAACCTGTTCGTGGTTTGAGCTGAAATTGTACCTACTAGGAGTTCATCAGAAGATCATGAACTTGGACAAATCAAATTCATCAAAGCTCAAGATTATCAAATTAAAACCTATTTTTTTTATTATTTGAGTGGATTCTACGTATAAAAAAAACTAAGATTTAAGAATTATCGAGAAAGAACATCAATGAGGAAAAACCGCAATTTCTATCTATGTAGAGTAGTCTGACTTATGGAAAACACAGTAAGAAACTAAAATTCGATGTTTCGCTAACTGAATTTGATGTTTCAAGAATTGTAATGAATTATTCGTAATTGAAAATTGTACTGGTATATGGATTTCTCAACGATCCCAACAAAAAATTAATAACTTCTCCTGCAAACCATTGTTCGCATCACTGGCTGCCTTGAACTCGATATTAATAAAAGGGTTAGAATTGATGTTGTATTCAGTGAAATAATTTTCCATCACTAATTTAGCGGTTACGTTCCAAATCGTTTTAACCTTAAATTCTTTGTACTCATCGTCATTTTGCTTACGCATATTGAATGCCCAGTCCGTTAATATTTTTGCAAGAACAGCAATTTGAGTTTAAAAACAAAAATGTTCTCAGCACACAGGCTCAGTTGAAGTTATTCAATTCTGACTCATATGAAGAGGATAGAGATATTGTCGAAACCAAATATTTTAAAGTTATTTCTAACCACCATATCTCACTCTTCTCATTCTAGTATAAAGTTGCCGGAAATTTCGATTCCCTACTTCTCGAGTGATATCAAACAATGGCCAAGTTTCTTTGAATTATTCAATTCACATTTGGTAATGACAATTTGTCTGACATTCAAAAATTGGTGTATTTGAAATCAGCCTTATTCAAAGAACCGTTACACCTTATTGAAAACTTGGAAGTTGTAGGTTTAAATTTTCCCAATGCAATTAATAATTTAAAAGACAGATATGATAACCCATATCGTATTGTGAATGTTCCCTTCTTGACGAAAAGTAACGAACACGCGTTCAGATATTGCTTAGCTCAAATAAAGACAAATATTGCGGCCATAAAAAGTTATAATTTATCGGAAAAATCAACTGATTTAATTCTTATACAAATTTCTACCCTAAAATTGATTTTACTCTCAAAAAAATTTTGAAGTAGAAAAGAATACTCCAGATTTTCCTACGATCCCATAATTTATTGATCTTTTTAGGAAAGAAATAAAAGGTACTCGAAAATTTAGGTTCAACCGAACAAACAGGGCATTCAAAATTTCCCCAAAATATGCCCATACTAGTACTTATCATGCTAACAATTCGAACATAAGTAAATTGTTCAAATGTCTTATGTGTAATACTGATGAACATAAGATATATTCAAGTGGAAAATTCTTGAATTTATCTCCTAACGATGGTCACCTTGTAGTTAAAGAAAAGAATGCTTGTTTAAATTGTCTTTCTTTAGGTCATAATGTACAATCGTGTTCTAGTCAACACACATGCTTCAATTGCATCACAGTTTGCTTCATTTCAATAGGACTTAAACTCGCCATTACTCTAATACAGTTCCTAGTCCAAGATCTAACAATGAAGTATCCAGATCAGTCACAAATTCAGGATGAATCTCAAGCAGCTAATCATTTGTCAACTTGTGCTTAACCAATCATTACAAATCGTAATGAAAATATTAGTCCAGGTCAAAACGTGTCTAGTCTTTCAACTCTATCTTCTAATAATGAAATTTTATTAGCTACTCCCTGTATAATTCGTATAAAAAGCAAGTTAATGTTCGTTGTTTGACAGACTCCGCAAGTCAAACGTCTTTCATAACCGAAGATCTGGTGAACAGACTTCACCTCGAACCTTTACAATCAAACTAAACAAATTTCTGGCATCTCACAAATTTGTTTTATGTCGAATAGAATAGATTAATCTAACAATTCACTCGTTAGTAACAGGCCAATTGAAAAGTGCAACTACTATGGTGAAACACATTTTTTTGGCAAAATTCGATTTTATTTTTCAACATAGTTGCCTTCGAGGTCGATGCAGCGATTATAGCGATCTTACAACTTTCCGAGAACATTTTTTAGTACGATTTGTCTTTCGCTTCAAAATAGGCCTCACTTTCGGCGATTACTTCTTCATTGGCGCTAAAATAAGGACTTTCCTGTCTAGGCAGCAAAATGATCATTCTCAATGGGAAAAAAAAACATTCAACATCTTTCGATGGAAACCATTTATTAGCAATTATAACATATCACTTCAACATGTAATATAGAGACCAAAGTGTAGAAATCTACATTGTTTTGGGTACTACAGTAAAATAAGCAAGTAGATATCTAAAACATTCTCCAAAAAGTCTTCGCATTTTGCAATAATCCATAAATTGTTCATAATTTCCTTTATATTTCATCCGAAACTTCTCCGGCAGTTGTCTGAGAAGTCTCAATGTTTCTTGCCACCTCCTATATTTCTGAAGGGGTAGGTACTTCTTCGTTAACTCTGTCCATAATATGAATACACCGATATTTTCCAAAAAACTGTCAGAAAGTTCATAAGTTTCTTAAGAATTTGGAAACTGTGTGGATGGCACCCCCAAATACGAATATCGGGATCAAAATTTCAGAACCGTAGGTCCACGTTTGTCCACCCTTTTTTCTCATTTGTCCAGGCACCGTTCGAGGAATACAAGAAAATTCATCTTTTCCGTTCATTTTCTGAGCAGCACCCCTAAATTGCAAAAAAGTGTTTGAAATGCCATAGATCGTTTGTCCAACGTTAGTTCACTTTTGTCTACCCAATAATTTCATTTGTCCAACCACAGAAACCAAAATATCGATCATTCGAAATTACGGGAAATGTGAAGTTGGCACCCACAAATACGAATCAGGTACAAAATTTCAGGATCGTTTGTCCATCGTTGATCCAAAAGTGTTCGATAACTCAAACTCACTTGACAATAACACAACCGGTTACTGCGCAGCCTTCACCACGTAGGCCACACCCCACCAACACCCCTTCTACTATAAATTTAAGATCTCTCGCTGTTGACATCCAGAAGGGAAGATAGTGTTGTAATGTGATGGTTGCGCCGCGAAGTGCGCAAAGTGTGAGAGAGCGAACACGTGGTGAAACACGTGGTATAGTGAATGCAGTGTTCCGTTATGGCTCAAGAAGTTTTTCTTTAGTACTTTTCAGTATTGTGTGTTAATAAAGTGACATTCTATGAGTGTTGTGGTTCCCAATGTTCCATTGCAGCTTGGAATAAAAAAAAGATTTTTGTTTATATTTGAAATAAAATAATAAGATAAGAATAAAATGGAGAGTAAGGTCACCAGACCAATTACGAACGAAGATGTTCTGGGATTTATGGCTGAGATCAGGAAGCTGAGAGAGACAGTAGCTGCCCTCAGTCGTAGAAATTCGGAGCTCGAAACGATGCTCACGAAATCAATAAACATAGACCTCACCCCCTCAGGAGCAACTTTGGCCAATGAGGAGGCGGCAAGCGAGATGGAAGTCGACCGGCCGATATAAGGCAAAACTAAAGCGCAAGAGATTGTCTCAAATGACGAGGATGATGACGAGGAGTTCCAACTCGTCTCAATGAAGAAGAAAAGGAGAACCGAGGCGCCGGTACCATCCAAACCAGCTGCTTCGGAAGAGAAAATGCGAAGAGTTCTGCCAATTATCTTGCTGACCAAGGAAAACTGGTCGCAGATAATCCGGTTTTTAAAAGAATGCGGAATATATATTCTGAGGAGTCAGAATATTGAGGATGGGGTTAGAATACAACCCGCAGAAGCTGTAGATTACCAAAATATTCGATCAGAAGAATCTTCCGTACCACTCTTTCCCCCTCCCAGAGGAGAAAGTTTTAAAGTGGTGTTGAGGGAAAATGTCAACTGTCCAAGATGAGTTAAAGAAACAAGGCTTCCACCCAACGGGAGCCTTCAGGATGAAAAGTGGCAAGGAAAGAAAGCCAACCCCTCTGGTTTGCGCCCAGAGACGAAAGTCGTTTTTAAGACATAAAATCTGCCGCTGATGTCTGCGTCTATGCAGAAAACCCGGTCTGGTCCAATGCCATAGGTGCCAGAAATTCAGGCATGCCGCAAATAGATGCGACGCACCAAGAAAATGCGTGGCCTACGCAGAGGATCACAATGGAATTACGAAGTGCCCCAAGGAGAAATAGAACCCGCCGAAATACGCTCAATGAATGGCCCTCATCCGGCGATCAGAATCTCTTTTTGGTTCATCTTGGAGATTAATTTGATGAGTATTCACAGAAACTAAGTCATGGACAGATTGGCAGGTTTTCAAGGACCAGATGACGACAAATATGGGCCCTATCAAACTCATATATGACTCCAAGAAACTGGTCTCAGCCGTCCAGTCTTTAACGAAGAACATCAAAACGTCATTGGACGTCTCAAGACGAATTACTTCTGTACCTAGTCAGGAGAAACGATCCCAAAGGATATCAAGGAGCCAATCAGGAAGAAGCACGGAGCGAGGCGTAGAGCTCAGAACACACTAAGCTCTGAGGACCGTCGAGTGTTCAATCAGCCCAACGCTAGAGACAAGGAGGCTCTCAGAAAGGTCCGGAATGAGCGTTGGGAAGAGAAACTAATTTCTCTTTATTACGGAAGCGGTCATTCTGAAAAGATTGAAGACATTAACGGAAGAATAAAGAAGATCATACAGTTCGGTTTTCAAAGCCAACACTCCACTGTGCAACAAGTGCTCCGAGTAGTGGAACAAATCACGGATGGACATAACCGCAAACAATTCATAGGGGCTGTGTTCTTGGATGTAGCCAAAGCGTTTGATAAAGTATGGCACAATGGACTGCTATACAAACTGCTTGCGGCAGGTTTTCCACTCTTCATGGTCCAGCTTTTAGCTTTTTACCTGCATTCTCGCAAGTTTAGAGCCAGAGTTGACGGAGTTTTGTCTTCAGAGAGGTCTCTTTCAGCCGGAGTTCCGCAAGGATCTCTGCTGTCTCCAATATTGTTTAGAATATTATATGTATCCATGTCAAAAACGGAGAAAACCTCCATGGCACTGTACGCTGACGACACCACCATTCTTGCCAGTCTTTGGTGTCCCAAAATGGCAACGAAAAACCTACAAGAAGCCATCTACAGACTTCAATCGAGGTTTGCTCGATGGAGAATTGAAGTAAACCCCAAAAAGAGCGAAGCCGGACACGTCGTAATGTTCGGTAATAGGATCGAATGGAAAAAGAGGCCAAGTATCTGGGGGTGATACTTGACAAGAAGCTCACTTGGAATCAACACGTCACATCAGCTGTGACCAAGGGAAAGGCAGCAGCGACAGTGTTGCAACCGCTACTTTGCAAAAGCAGCAAAATGTCTCTTTCCAACAAGCTATAAGTCCACAATTCGGCCGGTCATGTCTTACATGCCCGGCTTGGAAATACGCCGCAAAGACGCATCTGCAGAGACTTCAAGTCGTGCAGAATACGATCCAGAGAGTAAATGCACCATGGTTTGTCAGCAACGTACGGATACATGCAAATACCATTCCCAGACGACTATCTAAAAAGTTCTGAGCGTGAAGACCTTCATTAAAATGTAAAATCACGCAAACCCTCTCAAAAGGAAGGCTTCCGACTACGAAGAAAAAGCTCCTAGGAAACACAAACCACCGAAGATGGCACTTCCCTAGGAATTGTGTGTTAAAGCCAATCTCTTACTGGCACAGAGATTATAATGATGTAATGATTACACAAACATTCTGAGTGGCAGATTGCCACCTGCTAGAGCAGATCAAAATAGCTCACCAGAGGTAAATTATATTGAGACATATGTCATGTTTGATATATGTCTTTGAAACATGGCTTTGAAATCCGCACCAGGGATAACCCAGTACAATACCCAAAGTAATGTACACTAAGGGGCTGCGAAAACGAAGCATAGTACCACACCCGGTTTTTAAATTCCATAGAATTTGAAAAATGAAATAAAATTTTGACAAAGGGTCACAACCATCTGTCAAAATTTCTTGCCACCTAAGTTTTTGTTTTCAATTAGATTGAAAATGAAGATTATTTGTCTGACATTGTCAGCAATTGAACAAAAAAAAAATGGATACCTGAGTAAATACGGCTCAATGAAAAATAAACTATCATATATCGCGAGCAATGAAAACATCATTCAGTAGGTCATAATACAGAAATAGATAGGTAATCGATGATTACTTCATACTTTCATTGTCACAGCATGCTGTGTTCTTGAAGCTGGGCTAAAAACTAACGATTCATTGTTACAGAACCCGTATCCAAATTTGGTATGGACGAAACACGTTATCCATTTATTCATTCGAAATGACACCATGTAATCATATGCAACGACACAGGTCTGCTCTGAAACTATTAGAAATGTGAAACTTGCTCAAGAAATAATTAGTAAGTAATCGATTGTTCATTTTAATGTTCCACTATTAATGTGTTTTGAGATATTGACTAATCGTCGAGAAATTTTCTTTAACTTTTTTCCTGCGACAGCGGGTATTTTTTCCAAATGTCTGTAAATTTCGAATTTTAAGCCAAAATTGATTTCATATTATTGTAATCAATTTACTGATTGGAAAAATTGAACAGTCTAATAACGTTTTCTGCTTGTTGCACTGGTGCGCACTGATTCACTAGGGCAAGTGTGCACTGAGTGCAACCTGTGACGTCATGCACTTTTACGGGTTACTCGAGAAGTTGACATTTTGACAAATGAATCTGAAAACGAAAGTTCTTCTCAGTGCACTTTTACCAGAGACCTCTCGCGACGTTTCACACACAAACTCAACAATCTTACCCTAAATTTACTATAATTTAATAATAATGAAAATACAAATACCTAATGATGGAAACCGAAAATTCTTTGCCAGGTAAGCATATTAGTACCTATTATTATGGATAAAAATTGTATATTGAATTGAAAAAAAAATTAGATAGATCCAAACAAAATATAAATTAATAAAAAAAATAAATGCAACTGTTTTCTCAATTGGGTTCAAATAAATTTGAAATGTATTTTCTCTATTTCAGTATCGTAATGAGTCCATTACAGTTCTAAAAACAGTGCTGTAATGAACTCATTACAGCATCGTTTTCAGATATATTTTTCGTGTGGTTGCCTATGCTGACTTCCAATCCTATCAAATTTCGACAAACGTCAATAATTGTCAATATAATATAATTTGGGGATATAGTGAAATAATTTGCTACATTATTTGCAAATTCTCTTAATTCTGGTAGTGTTAAATCGATTTCGTCAGACATAATTCACGTATTTAATGAATAATTGTAAATTATGTCTAAATTCGAAACATACGATTCATATTGAAATTCAGTAATCTGTCAATTTTCGTAACAGTCACACCAACTGCCAAGATACAATAAAAAAGTCACTAGGATATATAATCTGAATTTTTCATTGAATTTCGATAATATTTCACGAAACTTGACTGAAATAGAGAAAATATCGTCTAATACTCGTTGCAGAAGGCAATTCCAACACTCATGCGTTCCAAAACTCGCTCCTTCGTCGCTCGTTTTCGAATTTCGCATTCGTGTTGGAATAGAAGCCCATTCTGCAACTTGTTTTAGAATATACTATTACAACAAACTCAGTCCTGTTTCATTGTTTTTAATAATAATTCCACATAACCCTCTATTCGTGGTTCAATTTTTAGTTTTTCTTTGGTCAAAAATTCTAATTCATCATCACTTGAAGATGAAGATGATTCTGAAAACTCTGCACATAAAGTAAATATCTTTTTGTTATCCGCCATAAATATGAAACAAGTGCAAATACTGGAAATGATGCACCGACTTCCAGAGCCAGTGTCGAAAAGTTGAACTAGGTGTGCACTGAGGGCGCACCAGGGCATAAGCAGAAAACGTCAACACTGAACACAGATAACAGAGTAGAACACTGAAATAGTGCGCACCGAAAACGTAAGCGGAAAACGACAAACTCGATCGGTGCAGCACTAGTGCACACCAGTACAACAAGCAGAAAACGCTATGAATCAATAAATTATGTCCAGCGAACTGCCTTATATACGATAACTGGCAGACGGATTGTGCTAGAGACTTGAAATTTTCAGGATAGGTTAAGAGTCCCAATATCTCATTAGTTCTTCAATGATCTAAATGTTTCAGGGTAATACCCCACATAAAATTTTGTTTCCTAGACAATTGAAAAAATATTCATCGGATCACACTGCAATTTTGCAATCGGCTGGAAATGCTTATATTATCATTTTTTTTCAGGAAAATATTAATCCTTCTCAGTTAGCCAACGTTTCGTCAATTTTTATTGACAACTTCAGGACACTGTTGAAACAAATCACAGTTTATCCGAATTTATTATGGTTTTGTTTGTTTTATTCAAACAGTGTCCTCAGGATGTCAATCAAAATTGACGAAACGTTAGATATCTCAAAAGGTTCAATTTTTTCCTGAAAAAAACCGATCCTCACACCACTGAAATAATTCGTCGTTTGCAATCATTTGTAAAACAGTGGAATGAATGTTCATACAAAATTTTGTCAGGAAAAAATCATAAAAGATCATTGAAGAATGATGGGAATCTTAATATCTCAGAACCTTTCCGTCAGATTGTAGTGAAATTGTGTGTCTATTTGGAATTGTGCATCAACACTGTCATTAAAAGAATTACTTATAGATACATACATATTATTTCAAGGCAAAGCTATAGACTAGATATATCAATATAAAGGTTTCTATCAAATTTCTGTAAATCTTCAAGTTTCTTTCAATTACACAGTGGTTATCCAAGTCGTGATTAGAATTTCACATTCCTGTTTCAAACAGAACTGTCATCAGAAGCATCATATGTTTAGTTGAAAGTTAGGTTAGGTAGTTATTTGAAAATATGGATCGTTTATTGTGAAAATTTACAAAAAAAAATATGATTCTCTAGTAATTACGTTTCGTGCATCACTGACAGATTATGGTTGACATTATCGTCCATCTGAGCAATTGGTAAGGCAGTGAAAAGAGACTGAATATGTAACTTATGTCTTAAGGCACATACATAATTGAAAGTGTTCCTGCTGTAAGTGAAATAATTATAGAAGAAGGTCCTTTTTCACCGCACCCTATGGCTTAGAGCAAATAGGTAGACTCACAATTCACATTTTCTGAGTTAGTCGCGTCATTTTGATTTAAATTTTAGTTTTGATCGGGCAAAGTTGATCAGAAAGCTATAAAATTCAAAATCTGATTAAATCCACTGTGGAAAGTAGTAAGTGTTTATATTTATTTTTTACCAAATTAATATGAATTTCCACCAAGTAAGGACTGAATCAATTAAATAATTGTCAATATAATTTGGATATAGTGAAATGATTTGCAACATTATTCGCAATTTCTCTTAATTCTGGTGGTGTAAAATTGATTTCGTCAGACATAAATCACGAATCTCGCTCCTTCGTCGCTTGTTTTCGAATTTCACATTAGTGTTGGAAAAGAAGCCCATTCTGCAACTTGTTTTAGAATATACTATTATCAAACATTAGGTTGGGTAAGGTTCTCTGTTCTAGATAATCTGCATAACTATATTCCATAATAGTGGAAATACTCCAAAGATATAAATATTTAGTGAAATCGGAGATATTAAATTAAAATCACCGTGTGTAGAATTCTCACATATTTGACACGTACTTGGATCGAAATAGGTCACATTCATTCAGACATCGCATATCTAATGTCTTCATTTTCTCCTAGTATGTCGCAAGTGTATAATTTTATTTATCTGATATATTGTCACTATTGCATTATCTTGGATGGTGTTGAATTGACGAATTCGCTTGATGCATTTGCAACATTTAAAATTGCCTCATGCACACATAATTGGGTATAAGATTCTGGTTGAGAAATCTACAAGCTATGGCTCTTAATCAATACCTAATCAGAGAAGATTTAGAATTTATACAGCAATTTGTTATGCTATGAAGTTGAAGTTTTTTTTTTCAGAAAATATATAAATAGAAATATAGTTTTGACAGTTTTGTTATCGAAGTAGTAGTAGTAGTAGTAACTGTTATTTATTGCTAAACAAATGGCCACCGTGTTATCTATAAAACAATAGAAATTTACATTCTTAGAGAAAGTGACAGGAATCGATCATTTAAAGAGGGCGCCTAAAGGAACTTGTTGGAGAATTGTATATCACTTACAATCCTGCAATATATATTTAGAGTTGCATATCATATTATGTTAGTTTTATAATTCGATTCATAATATTGTGTAGTTAATATCAAAGAGGAATAAGTACGTGGTTTGTACTTATGAACCAAGTTAAGTCGATAGAAATGCGTTAGTATAACTTATAATATATAATATAGTATAAATTATAATTAGTATCAAATAGACAGGCCAGTGGCGGCTCGTGAGCTTTCATTCAGAGGAGGCCAAGCAAAAAAATAGGTATACCACTAGTGTATCTACTTAGCCAGCGAAATGCATACCCAAGTGCAGGAATGAATAAATATATAGTTTTGGTAATGAAAATTTTGTCATCGTAAGGCATTTGGCTGAACTTTTTAATCAAAATAAAAACTACAATATCTTCAGTAACTCTGAGTTCCCTACTGACACTATCATTTTCATTTCTAGTTTCCGACGTTTCCGTTTCCATTCTTCTCGATAAAATATATCTGAATAGCCAGCCAATATCCTTCCTTACCTACAAACTTTGCCGAACAATCCTAACACGAAACCACAATGCACACGCCGAAAGGAATAAAAAGTTCTGACCTATCTTTATCTTTCCCTAATTCTGGCGCTAATAAACAGAAACAGCTGATATAGACCCATCGTTAATCGCCGTGGATCATGTTCGGGCCGTTCGGGTTAAACGAATATATGCTTCGGTCAACGGAGACCTGGCCTCCGTCACGTGATATCCAGCTCGCATTTAGAGTGGCTGGAGCTTCGTATCGGGAGAAATTTTAAATTCTACGTTCAAGACAAACGCGACTAGAGAGGAATTGGGCCTCCGCGACCCGCGTCTGGAGTCTGCTGTATTCTTTAGCGCATCGCATGCCTGTAGTACGGTGCAGCGGTGCGCAATCTTCTCAGTTTTGAAGTCTGTTGCGGAGAATGTATAAATATGATGAAATATTGGGGTAAAAAGTATCCAGAAATTTGAATATTCTATTGATTTAGGTTAACATAATATAGTTGGACTTGAACTAAGAATTAAATATAATGCGGTAAAATTTGGGGAGGCCCGGCCTCCTCTGCCTCCTCTGAGCGGCCGCCACTGAGACAGGCCCTCACGTGACTTTCACGAAGAGTTCGCGGCAGGCTGAATATGAAAGAGGCAGATGCAGCTCATCATATGATCAAAACATTGGACATACGTTTGGAAAATCTTGAATTTTTTTTTATTCTGAATGAAACTCATTGTTATTTTGATTTATTGGAATTCTAGCAATGTAAACGAGGGTAAGAATTGCTTGAAATCTTTCTTGGATTAATCCATTTTCGACTATCAAAATTCAATCCATATTGTTATAAAGATCCAGTTAGGTAGCTGTGCTAAATAAATTAATTATAAGTTTTGGTACTTATTCAGCAACTCTGTAGCGAAGATTAATAAAGATTCGTTAAAATGGTTAAGCACCACAAAAAAGTAGGACTACAAGATATACCCTGTATATCGAAAACGAAGCATTTGCGAGCTCATGTTTATGGACCATTTATTTTTTTAAATTATCCGAAGAATCTCTCATTCATTCTCTTCGTAACTCCAATTCAGAAACACCCAGTATAAGATAAGAACCATCGAATTGGTAATAAAATAAATTATTTCGAGTTAATACTCGAAATAATATTTCAAACTTCGTTATCAAACCTCTTTTTCTCACATTATAGATATGAGTAAACAATGTCGTCAAAAATATTTTTTTTGATTACCCCCCCAAAAAAAAAAGGACTACGCCCTTGGTTTGAAAGATATGAAGATAAATTCGAAAAAACTTTTGGAACAGCGCTTTGTTCGATCATTTTAGTAGAAAAAATGATATTGTTTCATCGACATGTAGAAGTCTCTCGTGTCGTATTATCTCGTTCTTCTTGAAATGTTTTTCTAAAACAGAGCCATAGGGGGTAAAATTATATAATAGATGGTTCAAAGAAATTCATTCTTTAATTGCCTTTGTTTGGTATCAAGACGGTAGGAGAAAACACAAACGTTACAAACGATAAAGATGAATGACATGTAATTCCAAATTTCCGGCTGTCCAATCAACAACCAGATTTCATCCATTTTTGGTTGGATCGTGATCATAGAACTCACAGTTTCACCCCCAGGTCACACCGATAATTCGTTTGAATTGTCAATTGTTTAAGGTTAAGTCATAAAATCATGATAAACAACACTAAGAACAAGTGAACACAAATTTAGAAAAATTACAAAAACAATCCGAAAGCATTGACAATATTCGCCTTATGTTTCCGGGATATCATCCAACCTATTCAACGATAGCAGATAACTATAAATAATACTCAAGTTTTTTATATCATTTTCCTCATTTATATTATCCTTCAAAGGTTCTTCATTATAATTGGAAACGGCTGAAAGAATTTAAGGTTCATTGAAATTAAACTGATTTTTCAAAGACGATGTATGATTTGCAAGTGCACATCTCTTCGGGTGTGATCTGATATCACTTTTATGAATTGCTAATCTTCTCTTAAAACACTGAGTAGTCTGACCAATAAACACTAATCGACAATGATCACAATTCACCAGAGAAATGCAATCAGATCTAGATAAGTTTGGAATTTTATCTTCCAACTTGCTGAAAAGTTTTTGAAAAGAAAATGGACTGTATCTGGCAAATTTAATGTGGAGAACATCATATAAGATGTGGATTAGGTTCCGAGTCCTTCATCCAGGAAGTGACTCAGGTTCTAGTCTCAATCATGTGTGTGTGGCTGTGAAACACCGAAATTAAAAAAAAAAAACAATGTATAACTACTAATTAATCCGGTTAGATCTCATCGAATCGTTCAGCTATTTACGAGAAAACTATTTCTTGCAACGAATAGCTGTACGATTCGGGAAGATTCACAGTTTATATAATAATATAATATATTTAATAATACCTACCTATTCGACCAGAAATTATTCACAGTTTCAACTAACTTAATATTGAACCCGTTGTCTTACTATGTATGCAATAACGCTTATGACACTCAGAGATCAGGGATTATAACTTCAGTTCCTGGACTCAAACACTTCTCCTCCAATACTCATTTATTCCGGTACAAAACTCCACTCGCTTCAACAGTACAATTCGCGTTCTCTTCATTCGTACCACAGGTATTGGCAACCATTCAGGTTCTCTAAATTCCAGGACTCGAACTCTATAGAATACTTCAGCAATACTCATTCATTCTGAGGCAAAACTCTGCAATACCCAACAGTGCTGTATCGACGATAAAGGGGGTATTAACGTTCTTTGAATTCCTGGATTCGAAGACAATATATTTCTCCTCAAATACTCATATATTCCGGGACCAAAACTCTTCACAATAGCAAGCCAACACGTCGTTAACTCAGTCTAGGACCGCTGCAAAGCCGGCAGAATAAAATACAGGTCAGAAACAGGTACCAGAAACTCAAGTGATTAGAATCGCCGCCAAATAATCTGCAAATGCGTTCAGGACAATACCTCTACAGGATTCTCGAAAATTCGACTTGAGAATTTTCCACTCAATCCGCCTGTGCTATTTTATAAATGGGTATTAATTCTCTTCTGATCTTATTCATTTTAGACATTCTAATAATCTCTATCTCATACTTTACTTAATCTAGCTGAACAAAATGGTCGATTGACAATCGGGTGCAGTCATAAACTATTCCAGTTCTGGGCAAAGTATACACCTAATCAAACAATCAACGATTTATAACCGTGATAGAATTGATTTAGTTTTTTTTCATTTATCCATTTTTCTAGAGATTTCATTTTATTTACTATTCCAGGACCAAAGCAATTCTTTTTCCGAGGCCACAACTATTTCTTCAGTGGTCATGTGCCTGAACTCGCTGGTAGGAAAGTAGATTGGTTGGACGGCAGAAATATATGCAGGGAATACTGTATGGATTTAGTTTCTCTAGAAACTCAGGAAGAAAACAATATGATCTTCCGACTGATTCAACAAAGTAAGTAAAACAACAATTAATAGTACATAGGTCCATTCAAGGATTCATTTCAAAAATATACTGAATAATATTTAAAAGAGGTTAGTAAAAAAAGGGAATACGAAGCAATTCGAAAAGGAGGAGTTACATTAAACCCATTGCAATTGTATTTTCGATAGTATCATGAATTTAAGAGCATTTATCATTAGAAAATACAAAAAGAAAAAGTAAAAGAAGTACAATTTACAAGTATGTAATGATATCATAACAATATTAATTATCTATCTGGTTAATGTATCAGCAAAAATGCCATCAACATAACCATTTTCAAACAGAATATTTCCACGATATTACGTAGGAATCATAATCGAAAGTAACCCAAGGACATTGCATGTCATCGAGGGAGAGTAGCGATATACCGGTTTCACCCTTGTTAGGGATCATCAGTACCACATAACTCAACCCAAGATGACAAACAAACGAAAAAGTAGGCACCTTATTGAACGCTGGCAGACGCAAAAGCAGTATGCGGTTTATTTTTTTGTATTTTCTTAATTCGTTACCAAGTATCAGCCATTTTATTTATTATTTATCATTAGTGTTCTCTTTCTGCTGTTCCTCTTGAACTAAAAACATCCTGATTCCAATTTTTTTCTCCAATCTGAAATAGAGCCAAACTAGAAAATAACAGGCAATATCTGGCATACAAAAGTGGAATTTCTTATACAGTACATAATTACCAAGATAAGCCTGAATGTCGATTGACAGTATTCATATTCCAATCTATACAGGTTGATTCACGAAAACCGTTGCTTAGAATGTTTCAAATAAAACTGAACTGAAATTCTTCAGATTCTTTCGACTACCAAATTATGTTTTTCAAAGGTAACACCCAGTTTTTTAATTCATAATCAGATCAGATCAACTACATCTGCTGACGAATAATTTCAGTTGGTCAAAAGCACAAAATACAATTCGAACCTCAACTAAAAGAATTATCGGAATAGGGAAAGGTGAAAAAATCACGATAAAGAATGCGCTAAAATATGGTCATCTACATGTAACTTAACTTAAAAGCATAAAGAAGGTGGAACAATATGTATATTTGGGGCATATGATTAAAAATGGAAAAGAAAATCAAATATTGGAAATTGGGCAGTCTTCGGCAAACTGAGTTTCATCTTTACGGACTAAAATATTCCTCTACACTTAAAACGCAAAACCTAGGACAGCTGTATATTATCAGTGGCAACATATGGTCTAGAAACTATGGCAATAACGAAAAAAGTGGCAGAACAACTGAGAGTAACTCAAAGGGCCATGGAAAGGATTATGGTGGGTATAAGCTTGAGGGACAGAATTCCGAACACCGAAATACGAAAAAAAACCAGAGTAACTGACATCATGAGTAGAATAGCGCAATTTAAGTGGCAGTAGATGGCACATGTTACAAGGCAGAGTGTGGAGAGATGGTCACACAAAGTTACGTTTTGGAGACCTCGAGAGGCGAAAAGAAGCATAGGAAGACCGAGAAAAAGATGAATGGACGACATAGTCGATGTAGCCGGCAAGCAATGCATGAGAACAGTAAAAGACAGAGAAGCAAGGAAAAAACTGAAAGAGGCCTATGTCCGACACTGGATGAAAGAGGGCTGAAGAAGAAGACATGTAACTTACATCTAATCTTACACCTATGTGAAAGAAAATGGTTTTGAAGAGGTTAAGTGTGAAAAGCTAGAATCGGAATCGGAAGAATGTTCGGAATGTGCCGGAGAATGACTTCAAAAAAATTAAAGAGCCTGAAATTTGGTCAGCAGTTACATGCATAAATAATTTTTTGTTTCGACTTGCTCACCGGAATGTGAAAATTTGAACACTAAAGATTGTATTCTGGTCCATCAAAATGTCCAATCTATAGGTCACTGTCTGAACAGTGTTTATAAACAATATTTGCGCAGGCTTCTTGGCTGTCACTGGAAAAGTGAAGAAATAAGACACCAATTTCCATCCTTCAATGACATATGCAGTAGCATATGTCATTGAAGGATGGAAATTGGTGTCTTATTTCTGTCGTCCAAGTAGGGGCCACGGATTATAATCGCATTACAATTTACTGTAGGTCTAATATTTCTTGTGAACAGCGTACTGATTTGATAATCTGCAGTGGAGGTACAGTTAGGATCGTCAAAGTAATACCCGCCAACTGGGAATGATGAATTATTTTTTGAAAATCTAAATAAACTTCCTAATATACACACCCTTGAGGGAAAAAGTATATTTGAGTTGTAGATTTTAATATTGATTTTCTTTCAAAAACGAAAGAAAGTAGAGAGTTTGTTTCACCCATTGAAGGATTTAATGCTAGATAAACCGAGTAGTATCACTTCAACCTCATTCACTTGCATTGACAACATAATAACTAACCTGGAAAGCGGAGAAACAACTCTAATTCCATCCCATCTTTCTGATCACACTGCTCAGAAGTTCTCTTTCCGCTGCTCATCTGAGAAAATGGGAAGAGGGAAAGAAACGTATGCGACTGATGAATGACCAAACAGTCAGCTAGTTTCCATACATGGTAAGAAACTATATTGGTGTGATATAATAGATCCAGGCACTTCTGCTGATCAAGCGGGGGGTAAGGGGGGTCATGACCCCCCCAAAATGGAATCACCTAACACTTTATATGCGTTTCAATCAGACAAGGTATGAAATGATCCCATCAAAAAACTTGAAGCCCATAACGGCGACTGGAATAGTACCCAAAAATCTCAAGAGGAATTTCAAGCAACTAGGTAGGAGGTGAGTATATATGTAATATAATGCAAAAAGCTGCCCTTTTAGGTACTGCAAGAACGGTTAGAAAATTCCTAGGAGGCGACGGACAGGTCCAAGGATCAGAAAGGCTACAGAACAGGAACCTCGCGAACAACGAAGCGACAATTGATGAAAACTACGATTGTGCTGAAAACCAACGCAACATCAATGCACAAATTAATACTGAGGAACAAAACAGCAGATATTTGATACTATAAGAGATGAGCAACGGCCAAATATACAAACTGTATTTATCGAAAACCGAAAAGAAGGTCAAAGAGATCACTTAGAGCAATTATCTGCTATAATGAATAGATATTTCATAGGATGCGAGGGTACTGATCCTCTGAAACGACCAATTCTTTCTAGACTGAAGACATCGAGAAAACTCTTATATATTCTGCACAGAGGTAATTCCACCATTTCTTTCGAATGACCAGAACCTCGAGTCATTGCATCTTATTAGGGGTTGTCCATTAATCACGTGATCTTTTTTTTAGCATTTTTTAACCCCCCCTCCCCCATTGGTGATACGTAGTGAGGTTTAAGACCACCCCCCCTCCCCCTTCTCAACATCACGTGTATTTTTAGTACCTACAACGAATCTTGAAATTTTCTGAATATTATCTTAATTTAAATACAGGTATAAACTATAATCTTATTTTATTCTGAAATTAAGGACTATAATAAAAATGTCTACACCTGGTTGCAAGTTTTTTTTGATTGCCATAACAATAATAATAAACGAAGAGTGTCATCAAAGGAAAAACATGTATTGTACTAGTACATGAATATATTTAATGTATATTGTCCTCGGACCACGGATTAGCAAGACATTCTTCAACACTAACAACTGGATAAGCATCTTGCAGGTCAGTTGTTGGCACTGTGCTTTGCACTACACGCCGCGCCGTGCCGCTTAATATTTGTTTAAAAATCGCGCGTTTGACGAAAAAATAAATACACGTGATATCTTACTACACCCCCCCTCCCCCTTGTGTTATTTTCGTGATTTTTATCAAACCCCTCCCCCCCCCCTTTCAAGCCTCACGTGATTAATGGACAACCCCTTACCTACTGTGCAGCCTCCACAATATCAGCAGTGCTCGGCGTGATGCCGAAATCTAGAAGTGAGCAACCAGCCTAGATAAAACAGCAAAACAAACCACATTGGCAAAAAAAGCTAGAAGCAAAAGTAGATAGCCTCCGACAAGATATAGGAACGTTAACACAATTTGCAAAAGGTTCTCCGTCGAGAAAACTGCAAAAGATAGTGGATGTAATTATGGATCGACATAGGCGACATGGCAAAATATGATGCGAACAATGGAAGTGCTCAAGAAACTTTTGACACACTCAAACAAAAATAGAGTGTATAATCTGAACGAATGAGATGATACAACGAGAGCTATAAACGAAAACATAACAATATCATTTTTGTAAACTCCGAAGAGAAATTTCATAGTATGCTGAATGAACAAACGTCAACAGAATCAAGGAGTTCTCCCAGCGCCGAAGATAAAGAGATTTTCGGACCGATCAACTGTCAACACCAACTCCTTCTAACTTCCAAGCGCTTTGGATAAGAAGAGAGGAAAAATCATTTGAGACCATAGAAAATATGCCACAAAGTGAAATAACGTCTGAAGAACTACTAGAAATATTGAACCGCACTCACAATTGGAAATCCCCAGGCCCAGATAGAATTCACAACTTCTGGTTGAAGAAGTTTTGGTGTCTGCATGGCCGGCTAGTCGAATACATAAATAGCATAATACATACAATGGGCTATTGGAAAACAAACATCGAGCTTTCCACGGCAAACATAACAACCAGGCAGGTCCCAATTAACAGGAGAAGAGAAGAGCTGAACCCAATCTCTAAACAGCTGAACGCTATTGAAGAGGGTTCCAACATTAGAAGAAATAATAATACTACCACCCTCAATCATTTGCTCTACATGAATGATTTGAAACTGATAACAGGCAATAAGAACCACCTAGGAATTATGGTCAAACTAGTGGAACATTTTTCCTTTAATTTTTTTAAAATTCGATCAAATGAAACAGAAAAACCGTTCCATGGATTGAATTGAAATTCTCTGGGATTTTATGGTGATATTGAACTGTAAAACGCATACTCAACTTTGATGGTTATTTCGATATTTTCAATTCAGCGCTTGATAATCCCTTTTTTTATCAACTTTTCGAATTGAAGTGAAGAACGAATAGAAAATAATTCCAAAAATCTGATAGCTACTTCTTGTAGAGAATTCATTCAAGATTTCAGAACATCCCTTGAATTTCCTGTGCAATCATTGATAGGTAAAATATTGATGGTTAAAGACAAAAAGGTCCTTTTCAATTCAAAGTTAAAACTTACTTGCTGGATTCGATATGTGGATGATATCTTCGTCATATGGCCACATGTACCCGAAACTCTTCAAGACTTCTTTAATCATCTGAATAATATCAATAGCCTTATCAAATTCACAATGGAAGTTGAGACCAACAACTCACTCCCTTTTCTAGATGTCCTCATATCAAAATCCAACGATTCCTAGGCAACAACAGTCAAAAAATTCAGAAAACCATCAACCGACATCAGACCCATACACAACAAATCAAAAATCCTCCAGAAAATTTCCCTCATAAAGTTCTCCAACCTTTTATCAAAGGTGTCACTGACAAAATCAGTCGCATCCTACTAAAACAGAATATAAAGACAGTGTTCGCAGCCGATAACAAAATTTCCAAATTTCTTCGAACACCAAAGGATACGATCGATAACGAGTCTCAAGGTGTATACGAGATACCATGTTCCGCATGTCCCAGAACATACATAGGACAAATCAACAGACGTATAACTAACAGAGTATATGAGCACCAACTCGCAATACGCCAAGGCGATCCAACATCTGCCTTATTTAAACACTTCTCTGAAACAGGACATAACGTTGGTTTTGAGGGATGTCATTTTTTTATATCGCCTGAATTTTTTCCAACCGTCTATTTTGGCTCCTTCAAACCAATGGGGTAAATGCGATTATTCATACTGCTTCTGAGCCTAGATCGTTATAATTTATTATCGATTGATAATTTAATAATCGGTAGTACCAATTATCGATTGATAGTTTGATAATCGGTAGTACCAATTATCGATTGATAATCGGTAGTGCCAATTATCGATTGATAGTTTGATAATTGGTAGTACCGATTATCAAACTATCAACCGATAAGTGATTAGTAGGATCCAGGCTCAGATGCGGTACGAATATTCGCATTTGCCAATTCTAAGCCAGTTTTGTTTAATTGTTATTATTGTTAAGAAGCTCGTCTTTTGTCGCCATGTAACATTATTCGAATATTATCTTCAATTTATTCTTGATAACGGCAGTTATCAAAAATGCCGAGCATTCAACACAAAATATTCACATCTAACACATATTACGGAAGAAAAATTTTATAGAAATTCATAAGCACTTCTCGCAAAGAAATATTTTGGTTATATGGAACTGAAGATTGAAAATTTAATCATTAAATTCTTTCTCCTACAACTACTATGAAAAGAAGCGTATTCTTCATAGCTTACTGAATTTCAAAACTATGTATTGCTCATACTGTGGGAAATATTATTTCTCACGGCACTTTGCCCACACCTCGCTTGGTAGACCAATGAAATTGGGCTTTTGAGTTGTTTCTATGGAAACGAAATAAATAAGCACATACTGTCAACGAAGGCCATTTTAATTTGAATCAAGTCCATTACTTGAATTATTGAAATTTGTGCAGTTGTAGGAAAAGTATAGTGTGCAGCATGTGGAGAAAGCCCTTTTCTCGCTCGTGTGTTTGCGGCACTCGCCTTTCAGGCTCGTGCCACAAACTTCCACACTCGCGAGAAAAGTTGGACTTTCCCCACTTGTTGCACAATATACTATTTTTCTCATCATGACTTCTGAAGAATGGATAAAACTTCGACAATGTAAACGAGAATCAGACCATTCTTCAGAATAAAATGGGATTTTGACATATATCTCGGGAAATTAACATTTTAGAGCAGTATTATTTACATTTATCATTTATTTTTTTGACGTAGGTTTCATTTAACCAATGAAAAAATGGGTTTTCATTGGAAAACACCTTGTATGTTCAATTCAATTTTTGATTACCGAAGGAGAAGCATTAATATATCATCCCTCAGAAGCTAGAAAATTAGAAATTTTTATAGAAAAATCACATTGTAATGAAGTACTATTTGAGAAAGTTTGAAGATTTCAGACAAGTTTCATGGAAAAAATGTGCAAATAATATATTAAAGCAATGAGTAAAGCAAGAAATAATCTGATTATGAATAAAAGAACTGGGTCTTACCTTCAAAAAAACGAAAGTTGGTATCAATCGAACGAATCAGATTTCCGTTAATCCTTCTCTCCCAATAAAGCTCAACTATGAAATTTCAAGTCTTCATTTGAAATGTATGCTTTATGTTTAGTTTTTCGTTCCCAATTAATTCAGTCAAACTCCAGCAAAATATTCAATATCCTTCTAAATATTAATATCCAATTTCTTCAGATGATGTACCATACATCTGGACATCAGGTCGTCTCTGCGACTTCAAAGGTTGTGAGAATCGTCCAGACCTCGAGCCCAAAAAGGTCTTAGGTTGGTTCTGGTCTGCAAACAGGGAAAAGATGGCTCCAACCAACAGGACTCCCAACGGCTTTAGTTACAACCCCTGGTCTCAAACTGGTCACAAAAAACAACCCCAACCAGACAATGCAGAATTCGATATCAACGGCACCAACGAGTCCTGCCTTTCTATCCTCAACAACGTTTACAACGACGGCATCGCGTGGCACGACGTGGCCTGCTACCACGAGAAACCAGTTGTATGTGAAGACTCCGATGAATTATTGAACTATGTCGCTTCCACAAATAGGGGAATCCGTTTATGAATGAAGAGCAAATTTTCAACCACTCTCTCTTTACTATAAACAGATTTAATTTTTAATATTGTAAATGGATATTTATTTTTTCATAAGTTCAATTTTTTAATATCTGTACAAAACAAGCTCAATTATCTATGCCGAAACTGAAATGGTTCGACCTTAATGGTAGTGTAATTAATAAATGTAAGTGAATTGTACAAATCCTTCAGCTCTGCAAGTTTTTGCTGTAAAACGTGTGAAAACGAATAAAATTCTAGAAAAATATTTTTGTTTTTATTTTTTTTCCGTAATTATGTTTCTTCTATAAAGGCTGATTCAACCATTAATAGTAGTGCTAGTGGCAATATAAGCCAGCTGCCAATAGCCTAGGGGTGGCATAGTAGGAAAAACACAATAAAATACTTTCATAGATTAGAACTATAAAACTGAATACCTACCTCCAATAATTCAAAAGTCAGAATACTATCTAGAATAATCTACTGTTAAGATGTATGTACAAGTCATATGAACAAGTCATATGTTGGTACAGGAAGACTCGTCGCTCCTAATGATTTTATTGAAAAAATCTGGATCTGCATGATGTTTTCGCAAAATTTGCCGGCAAAATTGAATTTCGTTGAGGTGAATAATTATGCGAATAATATTTTCGCACGTAAACAATTGCCATTGTTCACTAAGTAATACAATATCGAAGATTTCTTAACAGAATTGACAAACTTGATTTTGTCAGAAACGTACCCATTTGGATAAAAACAGCCATATCTTTTTCTTTGAATAACAAATGATTTGTGTGATACCTCTTTGAAATCACTATAAAATAGACAATTTATTGGTGTAATGTGCAGCAGTAGCTCGGTACATTTTTTTTCCACTACAATGGGCAAAACTTCATGAACAAAATAATCCACTACCAAAATTTCCAATAAAAATATTTCTCATAGCCCCCCTTTAAAATGTTCGGAGGATGTTTTCAATGTAAACGTTAAAATCATTCTTCAGCAATATTTCACTGAAAAAATTAACCAAAGAGATGTAAAATTGTACCAACCGTAAGGACAAAACTATTGAAAGGGGCAAAAATTCATTATTTTCAACAAAAAAATATATCTCGAAAACGGTAAGACTTTTATAATGGGAATTTTGCCATAGCAGGTGGGTTATCCTTTGATCTACATTCTCCCTCGGTTTGACGTGGTCTTTACGGGACACCCTATATATAATTTTTTGTTAATTTGACACTTTCGCGGCGGCACTAGACTGTCCGGGCACAAGTGCCAAAGAATCAGTTTTCTGTCAATAAGGGTAGACCACTTGTCGTATGATGTTCACCATACCCAAGATAACAGCTTTCTGCATCCAACATATTGAGTATGTAGGTAGTTGGAGTTCTTGCCCGTTGCAGCTGATGATAAGCGGCTTGATTTCCACCTTTTGCAGTCTCCACATGCTTTTGATTTGTCTCGACAGTGCCTCACACTTTGTGTTTTTCTCTTTATAGGTTTTCGCCAGTGCAGATATTGGAATGAAGTTTGGTCTCTAAAAATGTGCGGCGGTCGACGTAAAAAGAGGAAAACTGGCCAGAGAGGAGGACGTCACACTCTCACATGGGGAGATAATTGAAGGACAGGTATAAGTATCTTGGTGTACAAGAGATATATGAGATCAAGGAGAAAGAAAACAAAAAAGCGGTAGAGGAACAAATGATGACACGAGTGAAAAATAGACGATAGTAGAATGAGACTTCAAAATTTGAAATTATTCGGTCGATTAGTTGAAGAGTTATTGATCTGTGAAATTTCACTTATTAAGATTAACATCGCCCTGTATATAATAAACGGCGATCTTGATACGAGTCCTCCATGATGACCTTCATTTATGTATCCATTTGTCGCATTCTTCCCGGGATATCCTATATATAGCCTAACTATATAAAACAATTCTCAGTCAAAAATTCTGTGAAAATATTAACGGCACGAGAAAATGGGAGATTCCTTGGATAGGAAAATCCGATGAACATTGAGCCACAAACGTTTTGTGATTGATCAACAAAAATCACATGTTTAGAAATTCGGAATGAGAAATAATTCGTTCATAAAAAACAGGCAGGATTACCAACAAAGTTAATTCCCATCAAAAAGGTTCCGCTTCATAGTCATAAATATCCAGATTGACGCTGAAAGACACGTGCAGTCATTAGGGCTGGTCGGCATCCCTTTGTGCCGACGAAGAAACAACATAAATTTGCCAAATAGGTTCTTGAAATACGAATATACGTCTTCCTATACGCTCTATTAGTGTGACATCACACACCGCCATTTTTGGTTCTCCTGTCAGTATTCGGAATCCAAACAAATAAATTTTCGTAAGTAATTGTACAAGTGCATCAAAATTACCGATAATTTTGCATGACAGCGTGTTGTCATAAAAATGAAAATGACCGAATGCAGTTTTTCAAAGAAAACACGCTGGAATGCGAAATTATCCGGTCATTTCGATGCACGAGTGTAATTCGGGGGAATATTTCCCGAATGAACTGTTACATCACTTGTCAAACTAATATAGAATGGAATTGCCATAGATCCGAACTGTGTAAGATGCGTAGAAACTATGCATCTATGAACAGAACAATTATCGCAGTGCTGTTTCGCTTCCTACAATGCAATTGTCGCTGTAATTTTCGATAATTGTTCTCCATATACATAGAATTTTTGACAGGAGGGAAATATTCATTCAAATTAGTACGGTGTCGTTGAAGGAATTGGCTTATTTTCATAATTAAGAGTATTTGAGGAACAATTTCGGTATTAATTGATAGACAGAAGAAACGAGTTAATACCAGTAAGTTTGAATCCTGTATCATTTCCCAGATTTTGTAAAAAGTCGTGTTAATTAGTTGAACTTCAAGTTCGAACTTACTGGCATTAATCTCGTGCCTTCTGCCTATCAATTAATAGTAAAATCGTTCCTTAAATAATCTTATTTTTCAAAATAAGCCAATTGCTTCAACGACAACGTACTAATTTGAATGACAATTTGTTTGTTTGGATTCCGAACACTGATAGAAGAACTAAATGGCGGTGTGTGACGTCATCACTAATAGAGCGTGTTCCCGTGAAAAAGAAAGTGAAATCAACGAATGCCATGCACTACCCATGTCAACCTAGCCACTTTCAACTGACTAAAGAGGAGTTGGAATTTACGGTAGTCATCATTTTCAGTAGAAAAGGATGAAATATGTTATTGTGTGAAATAGCGATACATTAGTTCCAAACCCTATCCCTCGGGTCGCTAGCATCAACATTTCAAACGTCGTCAGTCTTCTCCTTATTTGTCTATGCAAATAACCAAGTTTCATCCAGATAAATGAATATTACATTTTCAGTTCCAAAATGGTTGTTACAGGGAGATGACTACTTTTCCTTCCGTCCCATTTTGGAGCTCAAAAATTTTTGTGTAACTGTTGAAAATATTGTTGTAGTTTGTGAGATTAAGTGCTGAATCGATGTTATAACATAGCAAATCGTCATAAATGTAGAAGATGGTTGTTATAAACTATGTTTGCCACTGTGGGATGATATAGGTTAATCCTAGACTCCGTGACCCCAGGAATCATTCCACATTACTATTATCGATTGAATTATTTTATATTACATTACTTGATTTTGGGTACATAGCATTACTGCTGAGCCCAACTCATATTTTGGTCCACAGTGGGGGTTTACACTGCCCAAAGTATGGTACTTTGAATGGAATGAATGAATGAATATTACATTTTGTTGCAAAAATCATCTGTATTTACCATAAAATTGTACCTTATCTACTTTTTATATTTCTCTGTTTATCAAAAAGAATTTTTCTCTTTTTAATGTGTAACCAATTAATTTTATGTAATGTTGTCTTCGTTTGATTAAAATCCAGATGCTTTTTGGTCAAATTTTATTCAGACTGGTTTATTCGTTGCTTTTGATTACAATAAAATCATTCAATTTTTACGTGCTCGAATTTGTTGTGGAATTTTCCATCATTTGAGATTAATTTTATTGTTTGTATTTCAAACTGTGTGCATTAGCGCTACCGGTGTCAACTGTCGATCATAGATTTTCGAGTAAGAAAAATTGACGGGCCAGGGACACTGTGATGAGGGCAATTTGGTTAGGAGCTGATGGTGATCATTTGCGATTTTTCGAATTTTCGACTTAGGGTCATCCATCATTTCGATAATCGTATTTTGTGCATTATTGACAATCCAAGCCCTTTTTCGTTTTGGAGAATCTGGTATTTTCCGTATTTTTCTCAAAGGAAGCTTATTTGAATATTCTACTGCTCTAATTGCATGTGGTGTTCTTTGGAATTTCCGTCAATCAGGTATGTTTCGTAGTGTACACTTTCTGTAATATTTCTCACCATCTGATATTTCCTCTTTAATAGTTATTTCCATATACTGAAATTTGGTTGGAATTCACTGAAAAATTCCACTCAGTGAAAAAGAAGTCTGCCCCCGAACAACTGGGTATGTATTGAAAAGTTCCTCGTTCTTTCTTGTGTTTAATATTGATCAATTTTTATTCTACGTGATAGAGATTAAACCCTTTAACTTAACTGTCGAAACCTCATTTGCACTCCTCATCTACATGGTGTAGTAGAACGTCCTTGTGACATAACGTCTTGGTGGAACACCACGTTTTCTACGTAGAACTGTGAGATTATTGCTGAGTTGTCGACAACTCTGGAGATCGATTTCGAGGGACAGCCAACTTGGAATCGAGGAGATTGGGGAAGTATAGAAGGAGTAGTTCCTGAGAGGAGAACCATCAAGTTGAGGACCATTGAGGATTTTAACACAAGTGGTGGATTGTTGAAATATCTGTATTTATGAAAGTTGCCTATTCCTAATTATTGTCTACTGATATACTATTTGTGAAGAACTTTATTACCACGCAGGTTCAAACTGCGAAGACTTTCAGTTTCATAAAGATAACGTTATCTCATTACCTTTGTCGATATACCACTTACAAGTAAGGTTATTTTCATGCAAGTGTTATAAAGAAAGTTACCATTATTAGATTATTAGTAGGATTACAATCCTCATTGTCTGACGACATATCGCCTATATATACCGACGATTATCTCATTTGTGAGGTACTGATTGAACGAATTTTTTTAGAAGTAATTCCGCATAAATTGTTACCATACTACGCGCCTGCGCCTGAGCTCAAGCGACGCGACGCGGTTGATATTTGATTTCTTCAATTTCACTTTCTATCTCTATCTTTCTATCGTTCAATTGCGACCAATTTGCTCTTACTTATTGTCAACGCCAATTGGTAGCTGTATCTCGTGCTACCTGTATAAAAATTTTTATCATTACACTCTTCTGGTAAATTTTAGAGTTGTTTGTTCTGACTGAAGGGTATTTCCGGGGAGAAATTTACCTGGCGCCCATTTGCATTACCTATCATATCTTACCATCCTGAAGAAGCCGCGGATACCCAAGAAGGTAGATCGGGTGAAAACCTCATATTTGAAGTTACAAATTTTGGCGCCCAACGTGGGGCCCTATAATGCTGCTACTGTTACAAATTTTATTTTTGGATCTACTCCCTTTTGATATGGCTGTTCCACTCATCATTTTAATGGTAAGTTATCGTTTCGATTAATTATCGACTGAATTTCAATTCTTGTCGTTTTTCGCATTTGGAATCTCGTTTCTCGTTTTCGTAATCTCGTTACCATCATCGTTTCGAGTATCGTCCCCGGATATCGTTTTATTGTATCATTCTAGTTTTTTTTTAAGGTTTCTTTTATTCATCTTGTATATGATGGATAATAAGATGGAGATTAATCGGTTAGAAAAGGATGAGTTAAGTTATGAGTTAGGTTTTCGAGGTATTACCAACCCCTGCACTGTTGCTGAAATGCGCAAGACACTTAGGAATATTCTTAAATATGAAAGCGAAGGCTCATCCGCCTGATTCATCATAAAGTTATGAATGGTAGTTTGGGACAGAGAATGGCTGTCTCTTGCTTTAGGCATAAATAGACTAGGGTGATCACCACCCCCATTCAGTGGCTGAAATTCATCTAAGATCCTCTGTATATTCATGCCCACGACAGTAACGTTGCTGTTCTATTCCCTCTTGCATTTAGTGAGGTTGAATCTATTTGTGTTTCTCACTGTTTTGTATCAGTGACCCCCTCCTTATCGTTCAATTGCGACCAATTTGCTCCTACTTCTTGTCAACGCCAATTGGCAGCTGTATCTTGTGCTACCTGTATAAACCTTTTTATCATTACACTCTTTTGATAAATTTTAGAGTTGTTTGTTCTGACTGGAGGGTATTTCCGGGAAGAAATTTACCTGGCGCCCATTTGAATTACATATCACATCTTACCATCCTGAAAAATCCCCTCGTCTCCACTGAGGCAAGCCGCGGATACACAAGTTCATGTAAAAACATCAGATTTGAGGTTGCTAGATTTTGAGGTTGCAAAATTTTGAGTTTTACAATTTCTTGGATCAAAACCAATAACACAAACAAAACTGAACAAAATCAACCTTATTTCTATCAATGACATTTCCAATAGCAACCCGAAATCTGCAAATCAAAATATTACTGAATGAGCAAATACCAACTTAATTTCGATTTTCCACAGCCACCCGGGATGTCAATAATTCCTGAATTGGAATAAATGAACTGGTTAAGTGGCTCTATGTTTAGAAGCCAATGATCATCCTACGGAGCATAGATTTGATATGTAATGTTTGTTTACATTCGACTAATGAAGCCAAGCCAACCACTTGAAACTTAAGAATTAATTAATTACTTGTTGAATCTCAACTGAGTAAGCTGTGCACAATAAATACGTTGAACCTTGTTCTGTGTTTTAGAGAATCTATAATTTCAATTTAGGAATTCGGAGGTTAACCGTTGTTCTTAGCACGTGTAGTCTTGAGTTTTATTGGAAAAATTAAATATTAGTAATTAATACTAGTGGAAATCCTTGTTGAGATTAATTTTCATATCTTACTAAATCTTTGTGATACAAAATTTAAGTGAGGTAGGCAACTACTGGGATTATTAACATCATTAACAGAGGTATTATCTTTGAAGCCGATAGAACTTTTGTTTTTTGATGGATTGGAATTCAGGGGGGTCTGAGGACCCCCCTGTATCGCCTATGTCTAACCCTCCACCCCAATCCACCCCCCCCCCCCCCGGGATCGCCTATGTCCCCTAGAACCATAGGTTTACTAACCCCATCCTCTCAAAAAATATTAAATAACTTATATTCAATTAGTGAATAATCATATGGTGAGAATTTCTCTGTTGCTGAATTGTCTCTCCCATCAAGAGAGGTAAATAATCTTGTAGACTCCTTCCACGATTATTCAGAAATCATTGAGGAAGCAAAGTCCTTGTCGCAATCAATTTCTCAAATTATGACACAAAAAGCTAACCGCTCAAAACCAAATAAACCTAAGCTCCAATTCAAATATAACCACACAGATCTGGGCCCTTTTATGGTAATGATAGAATCAAAATCTACAAGAAATATCGGGAACATCCACCCCATGAACTTGGCTAAAAAATTAAAGGGAATCAAAAATATCTCTAAAAGAGGCAAAAATAGAATTTCATTAGAATTTTTCTGATAGAGCTAACAATTTTTTAACAGAAAATCCATTTGTGAATGATCCCGATATTGATGTATTTATCCCATCTAGAATGGTCACAAGTAAGGGGGTCATAAATGTTATAAATTAAACGCACTGTTTAATAATTAAAAGTCTTTAATAAAATATAGGAAATAACTGTGTAGTAAACACACTGACAAATATACAATAATACTCTTCAACAACGGCCAACGAGAGAAAGGAGCGAGCATAGCTTGCACATGGCCTATCTAACAATTACACAGAATAAATATACAACTGCGCATGCCGCGCATAGAAATACTACAAGACAACTTATATTACTCATGTACTGGGTAAATATTTCAACACCCCCACTTACACAGTACAAATAAAAACAAAATCACATGAGGAAACTTAAGAACTACTACATATCATGAATGCCCAACATTTTTGAAAAATAATTATGTTTAACAGCAGGTAAACTTTTCGTTAAAATATCAGCTGGCATTTCATGTGTCGGTAAATGTTTCAATACAATTTGCTTTTCTGCAATAACTTGTCGAACAAAATGATGTCTGATGTCAATATGCTTTGACCTTTTATGATAGGTATCATTCGCAGATAATTTAATTGCACCTTGATTATCACTGAACAAATTCACACAAAGAGCTGTTCCCATTAGCTCGTACAATAAACCTTTTAAATAAATAGCCTCCTTTACCGCTTCAGAGATAACCATGTACTCTGCCTCGGTACTAGAAAGCGCAACTGTTTTTTGTTTGCAACTTTGCCAGGAAACCACGGAACCACAAAATTTGAAAGCATACCCTGTGTATGATTTCCTATCAATAGAATTGTTGCCCCAATCGGCATCTACAAAGCCTACTAGTTCCATGTTTTCCTTTGAAAATCGCAAGCAATAGTGTTTAGTACCCTTTAAATATTTTAATATGCGTTTAGCATGCTTCCAATGTAGTTGACTATATGACCGATTGAATTGGCTCAAGTAGCTTACACTAAATGCAATGTCTGGTCTAGCTATAACTGCCAAATACATAAGACTCCCTATTAAATTCTGATAAGGGTACATGGAAAGTTGATCTTGATCACCATTTTCTAGACTAATATTGCATTCCATAGGTGTTTTTATAATATTACATTCTGACATATTAAATTCATTCAAAATTTGGTCAATGTAAGATTCCTGATTCAATGTTAAAATACCCTGTTCCTTATCATAATTAACATTCATACCAAGACATTCTCTGACAACACCCAAATCTTTTACTTTGAATATTTTGCTTAATTCGTCCTTTAAATTATTAGTTTTCATTACATCATTGGAAAAAATGAAAAAATCATCCACATATAAAGTTATGACTATAAAGCTATCTTCAACCTTTTTGGAAAAAAGACAAGGTTCATATTGAGATTTAGTATATCCCAATTCTAATAATACTGAATTAATTCCAACACTTAGCTGACTGCTTAAGACCATAAATTGCCTTATTAAGCTTCAAAACTTTACATTTATCAGATTCTGAGCATATAAAACCTTCAGGTATTTTCATAAAAACTTTTTCTGACAAATTTCCATTTAGAAAGGCTGTTTTTATGTCTAAATGCCTTATGTCTAAATTTAATTTGACTGTTAATGCAAATAAAATTCTAAGAGTGGAATATCTGACTACAGGAGAGAAAGTCTCATTGTAATCAATTCCATACTTTTGTGTAAATCCCTTTGCGACTAACCTTGCTCGATATTTCACTTCTCCATCAGCACTGGACTTCCTCTTGAAAACCCATCTTGAATCGACAACAGTGACATCTCTCTCCGTTTCAACTAATTCCCATACCTGATTCTCTTCAAAAGACTGTAGTTCCTCTTCGATGGCACTTTTCCAAAAAATACTATCAGGACTGGATAAAGCCTCTGAAACAGATTTCGGATTACCTATTGCACTGTTATGTCCACCACATGCATATGTTACGAAGTCTGGATCCACCTTCTTTTTTCTCTGTCTTTGAGATCTTCTAGGTTGATCGTTTGATATACCTGAAGTAGTTTCAGGTTCACTGTCGTCCAGTTCATCTGTTGGTTGACCATTTTCTTTGAAATCTTTCATTTTTGATGCGGAGACCCCCACTGAATCTGTCACCTCTTGAACTGGTTCTTCGATGTTTAGAGCAACACTCTTCTTTATGTTCTCCATTATTGTGACATCTCGACTGATGAAAACTTTTCGGCTGTTTGGGTTATAAAGTCGGTATCCTTTGGTGTGATCATCAAATCCTACAAGGATGCATTTGACGGCCTTTTTATCCCATTTCTGCCTATTCTCTTTTGGGACATGAGACATTGCGGTACTTCCAAATACTCGTATGCTACTAATGTCTGGCCTTTTGTTGTGCCACATTTCATATGGAGTTTTTGAAATACTAGAGGTAACTGAACGATTGATTAGGTGGCAAGCAGTTTTACTCGCTTCAGCCCAAAATTGCTTACCTAGGTTTTGGTCGAAGAGTAAACATCTTGCTCTTTCTACAATCGTCCTATTGAACCTCTCTGCCATACCATTCTGCTCTGGATTATAACTGTTTGTCCTTTGATGAACAATACCATTGTTTTTGAGATAATTTTGGAAATCTCTACCAATGTACTCCCCTCCATTGTCTGTTCTCAGAATTTTTATTCGTTTATTCCTCTGTTTTTCTACTAGGCATCTGAACTGGTGAAACTTCTCTGGAACTTCATCCTTCGATTTTAAAAAATAGATGAAACACATTCTTGAGTAATCATCTATGAATGTGAGAAAATACCTTGAGCCTCCTATAGATAATTTTTCATGAGGTCCACAGACATCACTATGAATAATCTCCAATACGTCACTGGCTCTACTTCCTTTTGCTGGGAACGGTAATCTATTTTGTTTTGCCTCGCAACATACCTCACAATTAGATTTCTGTATTTTTTCTCCAAGTTTGAACGGTGTCATACCTTCAACTACTTCTGGCATTTTTATCAAGAAATCCGAGTTGATGTGCCCTAGTCTCCTGTGCCATAGATCTGGTGTAACCATTGGAGCGGCCAACAATGCTGTTGAATTCTTGTTATTCAATCTCAGCTTGTATACATTGTTCTTCAAATCAGCTACTCCAACAAGAACGTTATTTTTATTAAAAATTTCACATCCTGTGTCATGGAAATTTACTCTGGCTCCGTTTCTAATTAATTGGCTAACAGAGACCAGATTCGTGGTTAGTCCTGGAATGAAGTGTACGTTTTGTAAAAGTACATTAACACTTTTTCCTCTCACCATAGTTTCCATTCTGACATCACCTGCACTTTCGACTGCAAGTTTGGCCTCATTCGCACATAATATTTCTCTTATTTCTGGCTTCCGTTTGTCAATGAGATTGTTATCACTTGCTGTAAGGTGAAAACTGGCACCGCTATCAATATACCAGTCAGTGTTGCTAAAAGAACCATTAGCAAACACGGCACTCAAAGCGTAAGTTACCTTTTTGTTTAGACACTGCGACACATAATGTCCTTTTTCCTTACATTTGAAGCATGTGATATTACTACGATCCTTTTTGTTTACGTTATTCTCAAATCTTTGGTTATTCTCATTGACGTACGACCTACTGTTCGAATCGCTGCTTCTTCCGCCATCTCTGGACCATCTCTGGAACTGTTTCCCTTTTCGTGCGTTACTTTTAGCAGAAAACGCTTCTCCATGCCCCTGGCTACCGCCATCTGCGAGCAATTTCGATTTAATGGCATCTGTTGTTATTTTTATACCAGAGTGTTCAACAGCCATAATCATCGGTGAATATTTCGGGGGTAAGCCTGCCAAGAGTAATGATCCGACCCATTCATCATCAATGTTGAAGCCCGTTCTTTTCAACTTTTGCGATGTTTCGACGACTTGAGTTATGTAACTCTCCATAGAATCATGGTTCTCCAATCTGGCTGATATTAAAGTCCTTAAAAGCCCGATCTTTCTGGTAAAACCGCTATCGTCGTACAGATTTTTAAGTTTCGTCCATACTTCTTTAGGAGTTTTTGCATCTCTCACGTGGGTGTAAAGCGATGGTTCCATTGTCAATATTAATTTTGCCTTTGCTTTGGCTAATAGAACGGAGTCCAATTCACTGCCATCAACGCACTTATCCAGCCCTTCGAGTACTAGCACGTTTTCAATGGCGAATACCCATTCCTGGTAATTTTCGCGTCCGTTTAGCTTTGGCACACTGGCGAAATAATTAACTGCTGCCATCTTGAATTATTGTTCGTCTGTTTCACAACACTATTTCACAATATATATATAAATGTACTTACGTAGTGGAACGTTCCCGACCGATAAACTATTATAAAAAGTCTAGATTGCACGCGATGAGAACGCACCTGGGCACATAACCTGTTATAAATTAAACGCACTGTTTAATAATTAGAAGTCTTTAATGAAATATAGGAAATAACTGTGTAGTAAACACACAGACAAATATACAATAATACTCTTCAACAACGGCCAACGAGAGAAAGGAGCGAGCATAGCTTGCACATGGCCTATCTAACAATTACACAGAATAAATATACAACTGCGCATGCCGCGCATAGAAATACTACAAGACAACTTATATTACTTATGTACTGGGTAAATATTTCAACAATAAAATATGTTGGGTCGGAAATAACAAGAGGATATAATCAACCATGCAGAAAGTAACGTTAAAATATTAGATGCTCGACAACTGAATAGAAGAATAACTACAGAAGGTGTAGTTTTTTACGTCCCATCGAATACTTGGATACTAACATTTCAGGGAAAAAACCTCCCAGATAGAATTGTCTTGTGAGGCTGTATGAGACATGTGTCCCTATATGTGGGTCCTGTCATACAGTGTTACAACTGCTTGAGGTATGGCCATACCAAGGTTAACTGCAGTAACCCTGTTGACTCCAAACGCTGTAGAAATTGTGCGAGTAATCACAATGAGGGTGAGTGCCCTGATCCTAACAACCCGAAATGTGTCTTCTGTTCTGGAAAACATGCATTAACGGGTCGTAACTGTCCTGAGTTCCTACGTCAGAGGAAAATCAATAATTTGATATCTGTAGAAAATATATCCTACTTTGAGGCTGTTAAACTCATCCCCAAAACTTATAAGGTAAACCTGTCGCCTCAGGACAATAATTCCCCTTCCCAACAACTACGCTCACAATTGTTTCCTTAGCTCCCCTCTAGGGCTAACAATACAATAGAGGATTCAACAATTGTCTCTGTGCACAATAGAAGAACTCTACTTAACTCTCGATCAACTCCAGCTCCTTCCTATTCAGCAGTCTTAGGTAAGAAAAGTAGGAAAAACCCACAGTCCCCAGGTTATGATCATGAACTCCATGATTCCCAACTTTTAAACATCTCCCTTCCTTTATCGCCCATCGTAGGCAACAAACAATCTACTCAATCTGCTTCTGACTTTTCATCAGATAAAACCCCATTGGATTGTAGGGAATCTATCGATTCCCTCGAAAATATTCCGTCCGAGAACGAAAATCTTAAAAACAGAAGAACTCGGTGTAAAAACTTGGAATAATTAAAGCCACACCCCTTAGGGATCCGTAGAAAGGCGTTGTGAATGGCGAATAGAAAACAGCCTGAATGCCCTTAAAACAAGGCATTTCAGGGAGAATAATTCAACAGAGTTCAGATCATTCTACAAGAAACTACGACTTCCACAGATGTTCCACACTTGCACCGACAACAAGAAGATTGAAGAATATCACATCTGTTCCCGACCGGTGAAAAACTACCTGCGACCGAGCCACGACGACCCAAGCGTCCAACGACCCTAAGAATCTAGACAAATACTCATCTTCTTCAAACTCTTTTAATGGGTTGAAATAAATCGAATACGTATTTTTTATTCCCTAAATTCCTTGGCAGTGAACTACTTGATAGTCACCGTATAAGGACAACAGCCCACAAATTGATGACCCCGACGTGATTTGAAGAAGAAGCGAATCCCGAAGAAAAATGCCACAAGAAACCGAGGTATCAAGAGTCGCCGGATGCCAGAATTTGTCGTCACCGATCCTGAGTTATGGTTCGCTATGGCTGAAGGAAGTTTCCACAGCGCGGGGTTGACACAGGACCGGACTAAGTTTGGATATATTGTGGGTGCCCTACCAGCTAAGTACGCAACGGAGGTGAAGGACATTATATTGAATCCACCTACCGACGAGGCCTTCCACAAATTGAAGACGGAGCTAATTCGACGTCTAAGTGCCACACAAGAGGAGAAGACCCGACGCCTCCTGGAGCGAGAAGAAATGGGAGACCGTAAGCCCTCACAGTTTCTTCGTCATTTACATAGCCTTGCTGATCCAGCCGTTCCGGAGAGCCTCATGAAATCCCTCTGGATGAACCGTCTACCCAGAAGTGTCCAGGTGTCGTTGGCCATTGTGAAAGACAGCAGCCTCCAAGAGTTAGCTGTCCATGCAGACCACATCATGGAAGCAATCCGACCCCCCGTACAACTGGTGAACGAGACAACCAGCATCGAGGCCATCCTCAGTGCCAAGTTTGCCCAGCTCACACTCGGACTCAACCAGGAGATAGCAACCCTGAGAGCTGAACTGGCAGCCCAAGCAGACCGATCCCGGAGAGACAGGAGCAGAGGCCATTCCCAGCATCGTCCAAGAAGTCATAGCCGAGGCCGACAGCCAATCGACGGCAAGTGCTGGTATCATTGAAAATTTGGAGCCAGGTCCACTAGATGCAGACAGCCCTGTAACTACGCCTCGGGAAACGAGGGGGGCCTTCACTAGGGGCGGCCAGTGATCCCAGCCCATCGACGCGCCGCCTTTTCATCACCGATAGGGACTCCAAGCTGCAGTTCCTGATCGACACTGGAGCAGATCTGTGCGTCTTTCCACGAAGTGTAGTCCACGGTAGAAGAGAGAAGTCTGACTACGTCCTATCAGCAGCCAATGGTACTCCCATCGCAACGTATGGTACAATTACCCTCACGCTGAACTTAGGACTACGCCGAGATTTCACCTGGAGGTTTGTCATAGCAGATGTATCCAAACCCATCATCGGTGTCGACTTCCTGAGCTTCTACAACCTACTCGTGGACGTAAGAAACCAAAGACTTTTGGACGGAACCACCCAACTCACTACTCGAGGAGAAGTGACTGAGTGCAACATCCCAGAAGTCAAGACAGTCAACGGATCATCCAGATACTATCAGCTATTAATGGCTTTCCCAGAAATTACTCGACCAGAAGGAGCCCTCGGACGAATCACACACCAGACCAGGCATCACATCAAAACGACCAATGGACCACCAGTTGCATCGAGACCACGGCGCTTGGCACCTGAGAAGTTCAAGGCAGCCAAAAAGGAGTTCGAAGCAATGCTCCGGCTAGGAATCGCCCGTCCATCCAACAGTCCATGGTCGTCCCCGCTACACCTCGCTCCGAAGAATGGTTCAGAAAAATGGAGACCATGCGGAGATTACCGAGCTTTGAACGCCCGGACTATCCCCGACCAGTATCTTGTGAGGCACATACAGGACTATGCTCACATCCTCCAAGGGAAGAAGATCTTCTCTACCCTCGATCTAGTACGAGCGTACAACCAGATTCCCCTAGCCGAAGAAGACATACTTAAGACCGCCATCACGACTCCATTTGGGTTATTCGAGTTCCCATTTATGACTTTTGGACTCAGGAACGCTGCACAGACCTTCCTGAGATTCATCGATGAAGTGCTACGAGGACTAGGCTTCTGCTTCAGCTACATCGATGACGTGCTGATCGCCTCATCGTCCGAAGAGGAGCATATGGAACATCTTCGCACCATATTCGAAAGATTCCGAAAATACTCCATCGTTCTCAATCCAGCAAAGTGTAGCTTCGGACAACAAGAAGTAAAGTTCCTAGGCTACCTAGTCTCTGCTGAAGGTACGAAACCACTTCCAGATAGAGTCCAAGACATTCTGGAGTACAGCCAACCGTCAACCGCCAAAGACCTTCGAAGATTCCTGGGTATGTTAAACTTCTATCGTCGTTTCATACCCAGAGCATCACAGACATTGGCACCACTCAACGATCTACTAGTTCCAACGTTGAAAGGAAAAGCGAAAATCCAGTGGACCCCAGAAGCCACTACAGCATTTGCAGAAGGGAAGAACATGCTAGCCTCAGCAACATTGCTGGCGCACCCCAAGGATGGTGCACCTTTAGCCCTGGTAACCGACGCATCAGACATTGCAGTCGGAGCGACCCTTCAGCAAATGGTCAACAGCGAATGGCAACCACTGGCATTCTTTTCGAAGAAGCTGTCACCACCAGAAACTCGATATGGAGCCTACGACCGAGAACTGTTAGCCATCTACCTAGCTATCAAACATTTCAGGCACATGGTAGAAGCACGAAACTTCACGATCTTCACGGATCACCAACCCCTAAAATTTGCCTTCAAGCAGAAGCCAGAGAAGTGCTCGCCCAGACAGTTCAGACATCTGGACTACATCTCCCAGTTCTCCACCGACATACGCTACGTCCCAGGAGATCAGAACGTCGTCGCCGATGCCCTTTCAAGAGTGGACGAAATTACTCCCACCTTGGACTATGCAGCATTAGCCAGATCACAAGAGGACGACGACGAACTACGGAGATATCTGCGAGGCGATACAGGTTTGCTGGTCCGGAAGATGAAGCCGCATGGATCAACCATCTTGGTGTACTGCGATACGTCGACCCCCCAAGCACGTCCATTCCTGACGAAGCCATTCCGGAAAGTAGCATTCGACACGATCCACAGACTGGCACACCCTGGCACCAATGCGACTACGAAGATGGTGAAGCAACGTTTCGTTTGGCCTTCAGTTAACGCAGATTGCAGGAAATGGTCCCGCACCTGCTTAGAGTGTCAGCGATCCAAAGTTACTCGTCACGTCATCACTCCACCAGGGTCATTTACGCCACCGGTATGTCGATTCTATCATGTACACATGGACATTATCACCATACCGTACGCCGAAGGTTACCGATACTGCCTCACCTGTGTCGACCGATTTACCAGATGGCCAGAAGCAATCCCCCTTCAGAACCAGGAAGCATCCACCATCGCTAAGGAGTTCTACACGAATTGGATAGCGAGGTTCGGCACTCCACTCCGGATCACCACAGATCAAGGGAGACAATTCGAGTCAAGCCTGTTCAACGAGCTATGTAAGTTGACTGGCACGAACCACATCCGAACCACCGCCTACCACCCAGCAGCTAACGGTATGGTAGAAAGAATCCATCGACAGCTTAAGGCAGCAATCAAATGCCACAACAACGACAGATGGACCGAAACGCTTCCCAGTGTCCTCCTAGGGATGAGAGCAGCCTGGCGGGATGACATGAAAGCAACCGCTGCAGAAATGGTATACGGAGAGCCATTAAGATTGCCTGGAGAATTTCTATCTACAAGTACGAATGACGGTGCGGACACAGCCGACTTCGTAGTGGATCTGAGGCAACAAATAAGAAGAATTAGTCCTATCAACGCCAACCACCACGGAGAACGACCCAGCTTCGTGTTAAAGGAATTGGATACGTCACCGTTCGTTTTCGTCCGACATGAGTGCCCAAAATTAGGTTTGCAGAAACCCTACGACGGACCATACGAAGTTTTGAGGAGAGACCCAAAACATTTCATCATCAAGATCAATGACAAGGAAACGACGGTGCCTACATATTTGACAATCGCGAAAATGAAGAGCATGAGGAAGATCACACAGAAGATCCAGTAGAAAACGAAGCCAATGATCAAGCTATATTCCCGGAAACGAGGAAAACCAGATCCGGTAGGAAGGTACATTTCCCAAAGAAGTACCTAACTATGATTTCATAACTTCGTTACTGGTGGGTGACTGTGTAGGGAATCTATCGATTCCCTCGAAAATATTCCGTCCGGGAACGAAAATCTTAAAAACAGAAGAACTCGGTGTAAAAACTTGGAATAATTAAAGCCACACCCCTTAGGGATCCGTAGAAAGGCGTTGTAAATGGCGAATAGAAAACAGCGTGAATGCCCTTAAAACAAGGCATTTCAGGGAGAATAATTCAACAGAGTTCAGACCATTCTACAAGAAACTACGACTTCCGCAGATGTTCCACACTTGCACCGACAACAAGAAGATTGAAGAATATCACATCTGTTCCCGACCGGCGAAAAACTACCTGCGACCGAGCCACGACGACCCAAGCGTCCAGCGACCCTAAGAATCTAGACAAATACTCATCTTCTTCGAACTCTTTTAGTGGGTTGAAATAAATCGAATACGTATTTTTTATCCCGTTCTTTTATTTCCCTAAATTCCTTGGCAGTGAACTACTTAGTCACCGTATAAGGACAACAGCCCACAGGATTCAGATCCTTCTATCTCAGATGTCTGAAGTCTAATTTCAAAGCGTTGTTACGTGATTTTTCTCAACAAGTGAATTATTTTCAAATATTCTCTAGATGTAACATAAATAAGGTAAAATGAAGCTCGCGGCTTAGCTCTAGTGGAGAAGGGGTGGATTCTATAATTTTTTTCTTAATTTAAAATGAACAGCTCAATAAATAGGGGGGGCGCCAGATAGTTTTAATAATATCAATCGAATATAAACAAGATTCCTACTTTTCTGTAAAATTTCCAAAACTACCAAATTACTAAGTACTTGAAGAGAAAAGCGTTATATTTATGATATGAAATGTAATTAATGAATTTGAATTGAGTGCACTTAAGTATGAACAATAATTCAAAAGAATGAATGCCGGCTTTCATTTACAGAGAATTTCACAGATAATGGTATTCAGATAATGGTATTCACAATAAAATAATAAACTGTAGGATTTTAGTTAAATTTCAGAGTCTATATATGGTCCAATATGGTTATTCAATATATTCAAAATAAATGATTAATTTTGGTAACTTTCTCTAATGAAAATAAAAGGGTTGTACTCATCCAGAGGGAGAAGTCCAGTTGATGGAAATGTTGAATTCGGTTCGCTCCCAACCGGTTAGAAGTTATTCCAACCCTCAGTATAAGGCAATGGGGGTGCCTATGTCCAAGGGATGTCTTTGCATCAACCAACACGCCAATAATTCAGGTTGATCCACTTATATATCGAATCAGTAAAATATTCAGAAGAATTGAAAGAATTGAAAGCCTGCAATTAAAACTCATGAAGACAATCATTTGAAATTTGTACTTTACATTACCTAAGATGGAGGGCGGCTTTTATAGAAATTTCTATCAGAGTATGTAGAATTTTTATCCCGTACAAGACGGAAATTCTGCTTGATTCCAAAACGTGATATAAATATCCAAAATAATCAGCAAAATTATGATATTATCTGCAATTTTCCAAATAATCCAACTCAAATGGTCGAAGACAGAAAATCTTTATTCGGATTAGCTGAGATGCTCTACACTCGAGAAATGCGGAAAAATGAGTTCCAATTGATGTATCTATATTTCACAGATGGGATTCAAAACAAGTTTTTGCGACCTGACAATTTGACGAGAAAAGATGTTATATTGGTTGCCTATACTTGAGGAGCGGGAAATGATATATTTATTTGAAATGACCACCCCAACACAATTTCTGGCAATTCAATACCAGAATCGCGAACAAGACAAAAACAATTAGAAAGTGTACCTGACGATTCCACTTCAGCGGTACATTCATTCTACAAGCAGAAATAATATTAAAATAAAAATGATAAAAAGAAAAAAAACGTTACAGCGTCTTATGGATAATAAAAGTTCAGAGTTATTGAACAATATTGTTGGATTATTGAAAAACATTATACTTCAGTCCCCTGAAACTAATAACATCCCTTCCACTCCTTCAACTTCCCAGTGAACACTACCAGTCTTCCATAATTTTTCTCCTATTACATTATTTTGAGTTGATGTAATTACACACTCTTGTGGTGGACATCATACAGTGGAATATCAGGTCGGTTCTATCTAATATTGACAATCTAAAATCACTAATTGAAGAGTACTCACCAAGTATTGTTTTATTGTTGGAAACCTGGCTTAATGAATTTTGGAATTTCAAAGTTCCAGGATTTCATATTTATAGGCAGGATAGAGTCTCTCGAGCTGAAGGTATTGCCTCACTGATAAAGACAAATATTTCCTTTACGGTCCTCAACCTAGATTCTATTAAGGTTCCTGATATGGTTCAATTCCATGGAATCAATTTAACTTCTATGAACCTTACCATAATTAATATTTATTCCCCTCCACATGTAACCTTGCCAACATCATTCTGGAACATGTTAATGACCCAGATCTTCAATAATTTGTTTGAGAACCCATATATCCCATTGTCTCTGAAGGACACGGTTGTTGTGCCCATCTGTAAGCCAAATAAATCTCCAGATGATCCTCTCAGCTATCGCCCCATTGCTTGCATCTTAAAAATATTAGAATATCTACTGGCCACCAGATTAGAGAGGATTTACCATAGTATAGGATCCCGATATAAAGCGACCTTCACCGAGATGCTTATTTGATAAAACGTATTTTATATTTAATTTAACATGTCAATAAATATATCAATTATGGGTTGCCTAACAAATTTTAGTCCAGAGTAGGTTTAATTAATAATTAAAAAAAAATTTTTTTTCGAACATTGCACCGATTTGCTTATTGGATAAATTCTATACCAATCGAAAGTATGAAGCCCATAGAATGTGCAAACGTTAGGTTGCCTATTTTTTCCGGTCACAACTCTCGGGTTGCCAGGTATAAACAGGTCAATCTATACTAGGATTTTGCAACGGTCTGACTATTTGATCAAAATCAATGAAATTAAAGATTATTTCATTATGAACACGGTGGTATAGGGTTGCCTGCGAAAAATCAGTCCAGAATCCCGGTTGTCGAATTTTAAAAAGTTAAATATTGCTGCGAGTGAGGACACAGCATAGCAGCTGTTTGAAGTCCGTCCAGTGAAAGAAAGAGAGTGCGCATGCTATTTGTTCTTGGAAATGAAAAGGATAGCGATAGACTCGTATATGCTTGCATCATTTTGGAGCAGATAATTATCAAAATAGATGAATAGTTATTTAATTTTTTTTTAATCGATTAATTATTTATGTGTGTATATTTTTATGTGACACTAAATCAAAAGGATAGCGATAGCCTCGTGTATGAGTGCATCATTTTGGAGTAGATAATTTTTGAAATAGAGGAATAGTTAATTTAATTTTTTTTAATCAATTAATTATTTATGTGTGTATATTTTTTATGTGACACTAAAGTATCTTTACTAAAAAAGAAGGTTATAGTAATACATATATAATACTAATCTTGCAAATTTCATCTTTATTATTAGACGACAAAATGAAAAACAACAATTAAAAAAATACTTCTGTTTATCATAAAAAATTATAAATACAAAAATTTTTTTAAATCATTCAGGTTCCGAGTCATCGGACATATAACTATGATCTCCAACTTCTGAATCTTCTTCGTCATCATCACTCTCCGTTTCAGTTCTTTCGACAATGTCTTCTATCTTCAAAGGTGTATGATCCCCAATGAATCCTACTGGTTTAAAATATTCATCTAAGAACCAACCACAGTTTTCAGGCTGAAGTTTCACGCATATTGGATCCGTTGCATTAAGCCACATGGAATTTACAAAAATAGTTCGTGAAATTTTTTGAATCAATGATATCCAGCATGGTGGTATGGAGTTGGAGTCGAAGCCTTTTATTTTTTCTAAGAAGTGCTCGCTGTCTTCTTTGGCAGAATATTTTTTCATAAAAATGCGATATCTCGCATCATTCACACTAGTGCAGTTCCTGATACCATACATACTAGCCGTAAATTCTTGAACGGTCTTCATTTTTTCATCAATGAAAATATCAGCAGCATCTGTTAATGATGCGAAAACTGATTGATATTTTTCATTTTTCGAAAATAGCTGAAAAGGTTTTACTTTTACTTTATTATAAAATGCTGCCGTGTAAACGCAACCTGTGAATGCATGGAAGGCAGGAAGACTTTGGCATAATTTGATTCCTAACTTCAATGCTTTAACATCCATACATAAATTTTCACTATCCATCGAATCGAGCATATTTTTTGTAGGTTGAAAACGACAACAATCACCTATCTCTTTAAGTCCTTCTTTAGCATGTTATAAAAATGCTATATTTTTATTTAGAAATCTGTTTCTATTTTTTGTTTTGATGCGGTTAATAGCCGAAAATATTCTCTTGCATTTGGCATTCGAAATCTGAAATATGCAGCCACCCAAATTTGTCGATGAAATTCCAGTTAGACATATTTTTTCCACTCAATAGAATACCAAATGTGAGAAAATGGTATATTTTCAACGGAAGTTTACACACCATCTGTTTTCAATGAGGCACCCTTCGGATATTCCATCATTCTTCGTATTTATTCTCAGCCGACAGAAGTTTTATGATTTTATTATGTTTAAGTAGGTACGTTCTTCTAGAAACACGTAGAACGTAGAACCTCAACGAGAATGAACAATGAATTGATTCATAGAAACAGTCTAGACATCCGAATTTCCATATTCCCTATCGTATCGGTTATATTTTTTAAAACTACCAAAGGATTTCTTCCTACTAAAAACTCCATGAAAATGCGAAAAATCTACTAAAAAAGTAGATTTCTACTAAATCTGGTCACACTGTATACGAGTCTATCGCTATCCTTTTCATTTCCAAGAACAAATAGCATGCGCACTCTCTTTCTTTCAATGGACGGACTTCAAACAGCTGCTATGCTGTGTCCTCACTCGCAGCAATATTTAACTTTTCAAAATTCGACAACCGGGATTCTGGACTGATTTTTCGCAGGCAACCCTATACCACCGTGTTCATAATGAAATAATCTTTAATTTTATTGATTTTGATCAAATAGTCAGACCATTGCAAAATGCTAGTATAGATTGACCTGTTTATACCTGGCAACCCGAGAGTTGTGACCGGAAAAAAATAGGCAACCTAACGTTTGCACATTCTATGGGCTTCATACTTTCGATTGGTATAGAATTTATGTAATAAGCAAACCGGTGCAATGTTCGAAAAAAAATTTTTTTTGAATTATTAATTAAACCTACTCTGGACTAAAATTTGTAAGGCAACCCATATGTGATATATTTATTGACATGTGAAATTAAATATAAAATACGTTTTATCAAATAAGCATCTCGGTGAAGGTCGTTTTATATCGGGATCTTAGACTACCAGCAATCAACTGACAATCGAGAACTTCAGTTTGGTTTCCGTAAGGGGAAGTCAGTGAATGACGCTTTAGCATATTTGGTTGCTTCACTGTATTCAGCATTCTCAAGGAATGAGGTAGTTATTATCGTGTTCTTGGACATCAAGCAAGCTTATGACTCTGTGCGCTTTGACCTTCTCGAGAAGACTCTCAGGTCCATGTAAGTCCCTTTGCCTATTATACAGCTGTTCAGATCTCTGACGGTACATACAAATATTTTTCTCGTTGACCCATGCTCAGGAGAACTTATTGGGCCCAAACAGTCGAATATAGGCTTGTTGCAGGGTTCTCCAAAGAATCCTACACTGTTTAATTGTTTTGTTGGTGACTTACAGAATTGCATAGATATCCCTGGTGTTACTGTGTTGAAGTACGCAGATGACAGCACGATTATCTCAACTGGAGCTTCCTTCAAAGAAGCATTTGAAAAGATGACCAAAGCATTGAAGTGTGTTGAAAGATGGGCAAACTAAATCGCTCCAATTGTCGCCTGAAAAATCCTCAGCACTCTGCTGTATAGAACAAACCCCATTTTAAATATTCCATCACTGAATCTGTTCCAACAAAGTATCCCTTGGACCAAAACCGTGAAATATCTGGGTGTCACTATCCGTCAGTCCCTCGATTGGTCTCAGCATATCCACAACATGTGTTCTAAATCACTACAGGGTATTAATGTAATGAGGGCTCTGTGCAGGACATGGTGGGGTAGCCACCCATCGACTCAGCTATTTTTATATAAAGCCACTGTTCGCCCTTTCCTTGACTATGGTAGCATATTTTATGGGAAATGTCAGAAAGCCCTTCTTAATAAAGTGGAACGGGTCCAATATTCAGCTTTGCGCACAGCAATGGGATACATGAAGTCTACCCCCATTCCCGTTATTATGATGAACTCCCCCTCAAATATCGTAGACTCTACCTAGCAACCAAATTCGTCACGAAGTTGCATCGAATCTCTAACGATCCTGTCCTTAATAAAATCCTCTCCCTTAAAAATTGAACTTATGCTGGCAATCCTCCACCCATAATAGAGTCATTCTCTCTCATAGATAATTCAAAAAGTTTTTACTACTCGTACCAGCTTCCCTGCTTTTCTCATGATTTAACTGTCCATTCATCTTTCATACCTTATTATTAACTTTGGCCTTTCTAAGGATTCTCCCGATAACTCATTGCCTTTTATTACTCGTTGCTCTAAAGATTTCCCTGACCATATAATGGTGTTCACGGATGCTTCCAAAAGTCCTACTCTCACAGGCATAGGTATATATAGCCCTGTGGGTATCTCCATGTCTCAGAAAATACCTGACCATTTTTCTATATGTTCTGCAGAATTAATCGCCATTTTAGAAGCAACAAGAGAAATCAAACGTAAAAACCTGAAAAGATGTCTGATTATCTCAGATTCAATGAGTGCCCTTGAAAAAATATCAAAATGGAGGAATTCAGCTAAAAACGAACATATCACTCTCGCAATTAGAGCAAACCTGTTATATCTGAGTGACCATGGTTTCTCTATAAAACTTATATGGATCCCAAGTCACACTAACATTCAAGGTAACGACATGGCTGATAATCTTGCAAAACAAGGTTCTGAGGAATCAGTTATCAAGAGGGCAGATATTAGTGACTTTTGGCCTAGATACAAAAGAATTGTTTGGGAAAGATGGAGAGAGGAGTGGAAGGTCAGTATCGGGAATCGTACCTTTTCAAAATATGTCCACATTGGTTCCTTTGGAGTCAAACCGTGGTTTAAGGGGATCGATCTTTCAAGGGGTAACATTGTGACAGTAAACAGGTTAAGATCTGAGCATAGTTGCTCTCCGTTTCATTTGAAGAGGATTCACGTTGTTGATTCAGATCTGTGTGGTTGCGGAGAGAGGGGTGACATCCCTCACATATTCTTTAATTGTCGAGATAATATGATGAATTGCTCAAGGCTCTATGATGATCTCATAAATACTAGAAGAATAACGAACTCCCCTTTTAACATATATGACTTGATATTTTCCAATGATACTACAGTGTACATTTTGCTGTATAATTTTTTGTTGACTTCAAAGATTAAATTCCTCACAAAGTGTGGGTGCCTTTTTTTGTTTGTTTTTTTTTTAGTTTCTTAATCTTTGTGGGGTCCACCCTCCTAACTCCTTTTTTCCTTGCCTTTTAGTGTGACGTGTCCGTAATAGGGTAAATCCCAGTCCATTTACCTCCTCCGAGAGTTTAACGGTTAGTCAGGCAGTATAAAATATCGAACGCAGACTGTGATTTGGAGACAGAAATGCAGCCCATTCCTTAAATAGAAGATTGAGGAGAAGAAGAAAATCCTGAATCCAAGTTATCTGAAATCTGACAGTCCAAACAGAGTCCGGCAACCTAAGATACTTTTGATGTGAGAAGAGAACCGAGAAGGTTATTTGTTCGATGTGCGAATGGCTGAGTCCTAGCACATAGTAAAGGACTCGCTCTGCTCGCCGAAGGGGCTCCGCCCCTTGGACCCCGTCACTATGCCGGTAGATCCTTCACTGGGTATCCCTCTAGAAAATAAAAGTTTTTTTTTGGAAACCTTGTATCGTAAGCTGATTTTAGACGATTCACTCGGTATACTATGCTGATTCTAGGGTAGAATTCTATATGACTTCTTTCCTAGAACATACCGTTTCGCCCTTGCTCACATGAAAATATTTGATGCAAATAACTTTCCATGACGACAAATCAAGGGCGGTCCTAGCCTTAAATTTTGAGGGGGTTCGCCGTTAAGGGTTTCGAGTTTTTCTATGGTACCAAATCCCAGATTACACCGATATCAAGCTTAACCTCTCAAAAATATTTATATTTAGATATTTATATGAATATTTATAGAGGTTGTTTCATGTTCGAAGGCCTATTAGACGTTTCTGGAGAACGGGGCCGATTTGAAATCTGAAAATTCAGAATATGACATTGTTCATGATGCCCTATTCAGCTAAAATATTTTAGAAGTTCTGGCACTTCCGGTTATACAAGAATAAAAAAAAATTCTTCGAAAAAAATATTTTTTTTCATTTTATGTCTCAGATATTATCAAGATTTCCATTCTCAATTACTCTCTGCTAAAATTATTGCGTTAGTTCTCATAGTTTTCAAAATATTAAGAAAAAACCTTAAAAAAGAGAGAATTTCCATAGTCAGTATCACGTGAATTATTTTCACTGTGAATATCCTATGCGTAGGTATACTCAATTCACTTTCACAAACTAGAATGATGTTGGAATATCGTGCATATCTTGAATTTGAAAAATATCATCACAGAGTGTTTCAAATATTGTGCCAAAAATTGTGAACAAAATTTGTTCATAACTTTCGATTTTCAAATCTGAACCCTATTTTTTTGTGATTTCGTTGAATTCTACGGTAAAAAATAAGGGTAGTGTTCAAACATGATTGTGCTCTCAAATTCAATAATTCAAGAGTTATTCGAGATTTTATGAATTTATGTTATACGTAGGGTCAATTTCATTCAATCTGTTTCTAGAGTGCGTTTCAAATATTCAATTATTTCAAAGTGACAGGTGTACTCATTATTGAATCTAGTAGATTATAATTGACGAGAAGATAATTCGGAAGGATGTTTCAAACTTTCTGTTACTCCCTTTTCATCACCACGATGATTTTTTCCTGGATTCATAAAATGTATTCTACCGCTTTTTCATATGAATAGAATTGGCACACAGGAGTCCTGCATGATTTTATTTCATTTGGTAGGTAGAGGTTTTTTTCTTCTAGGTAGGTACTCCATCCAGTATAATGGATATTCATGAAGTATGCAACATCCTTTCAAGAAGATGAGGAAATTTCTGATTTAAAATTTGATGAGTTCTACCAATAATTCTATTGCATTCATCGTGAATATGGAATTAGATATTTATAATACAAGTGCAGAACTTATTGATATTCTTCCAAGAGTTCAAAATGACCGAGTGGTAGAATGAGCCTTCTGTACGAGTTTTAAACATTATGTTCCCGAATTTACTGCCTTTTTATTGAAATTGACGGAAATTTCCATAAATATCTATTAGTGATTTTTGCATTGAAAAATGTTGGTTGGCAGAACAGTTTTCTGTATCACAAATTTGACAAATAATAGATAAATCCGTTCCAGTCTATTTGGTTCCACAAAATGTGCCGGAAAGAACTGATTTGCCACTTAATTAGAGAAAAGTATATCCAGAATTTTGTCATTTGAATATCGGAAATTCAATTCGTGAAATCAAATTAGTGAAGCTTTGATAATGAAAATACCTGTCACATGTAAAGTAATTAGATATTTGAATTTCTATGGTCATAGAGTATTATTGCTAGTCTGTCTGGAAACAGATCGAATAAAATTGACCCTACGTATAACATAAATTCATAAAATCTTGAATTATTGAATTTGAGAGCATAATCATGTTTGGACACTACCCTTATTTTTTACCGTAGAATCCAGCGAAATCACAAAAAAATAGGGTTCTAATTTGAAAATCGAAAGTTATGATCAAAGTTTGTTCACAATTTTTGGCACAATATTTGAAACACCCTGTGATGATATTTCTCAAATTCAAGATATGCACGATGTTCCAACATCATTTTAGTTTGAGAAAGTGAATTGAAATAGGCATAGGATATTCACAGTAAAAATAATTCAGGTAATTGTGACCAAGGAAATTCTCTCTTTTTTACGGTTTTTCCTTGATATTTTGAAAAGTATGAGGACTAACACAATAATTTTAGCAAAGAATAATTGAGAATGGAAATCTCGATAATATCTGAGACATATAAAATGAAAAAAAAGTTTGTTTTGAAAAAAAATTTTTTAATTCTTATATAACCGGAAGCGCCTGAACTTCGAAAATATTTTAGCTGAACAATGTCATATTCCGAAATTTTAGATTTAGGCGTACAACTTTGGTCCTGCCGTTTTGCAATAGCTGGCTGTAACGGTAAGTGGTAGTCGAAATGAATATATCGTAGATGTCATACAATAAGTTTAGTTATTTGTGAACATAACGCCATCGACATGTTAGTCGATTTGTGTCTGCATCATAAAGTTATTCACGATTAACCATGTCAGCTTACGAGCCAAATTCTCGTCATTTGAGGGAGGTTTGAATTTTCTACTGAAATATGAATAAATCTGCGGCTGAGGCTCATCGAATGCTCTCAAATACCTATGGTGAGGCCGCTATTAGTGAAAGAACGTGTCGAGAGTGGTTTCAACGCTTCAAGAATGGTGATTTTGATGTCGAAGACCAGCATCGCGGTGGAAGAGAGAAGGTTTTTGAAGATGCAGAATTGGAGGCAATACTTGATCAAGACTCATTTCAAACGCAACAATAGTTGACAGGATCATTAGGACTACAAGCCATTTCAAAACGCCTGAAAGTCATAGGAATGATTCAGAAACAAGAAAAGTGGGTGTCGTACGAGTTGAAGCCGGGAGGTGTTTGAACGGAGTTTGTTTGTGAACAGCTGCTTTCGAGGCAAAGACGGAAGGAATTTCTGCATCGGATTGGGACTGGAGACGAAAAACGGGTTCATTACGATAATCCCAAGCACATAAAATCATGTGGATATCCCGGCCATGCTTCCACGTCGACGGCTAAACCGAATATTCTCGGTTCTAAGGTCATGCTCAGTATTTGGTGGGACCAGCTCGGCGTAGTGTATTATGAGTTGTTAAAACCGACTGAAACGATCACAGGCGATCGTTATCGAACGCAATCAATTGAGAGACAAACCGCCGCAATACGACGAGAGAGTAGATGAATTGGTTTTACTGCATGACAGTGCTCGACTCCATGTTGCGAAAGTCAAGATATACTTGAAAAAGTTGAAATGGGAATTCCTACCTCACCCGACGTATTCTCCAGACGTTGCTCCCTCGGACTATCACTTGTTTCGATCAATAGCACACAGCCTGGCTGACCAGCTGACCTATCTTATGAAGAATTAAAAACTTGGATCGATTCGTGGATCGCTTCAAAAGATGACCAGTTTTTTCAATTCGTACGCTGCCCGAAAGATGTGAGAAAGTATAGTGATCAGCGATGGGCAATATTTCGAATCATAAATGTATAACCAGTGTTTTACAATAAAGCCTCAAATTTCGGTAAAAAAATTTGTGCGCTTATGTATTTGTTATATTGTAATATATTTATTTACTTATCACGATTTTAGCCATTCAGGTAGAAATTTAAAAAAAAATAGTAAATCTATTGTTTCATAAGAAAAAAAAGAAGACAATTGGCAAGTATAACACAAAATCTAATTTGGTCTGTGAACCCTTGAAAACATTGTAATCACAGCTTCGTCGTCAACATCAATGTCTCTGTATATGTTCAGGAGGACTAAACTGAATCCGATGCCAATATCGAAAAAACCGGAATAACACCATATGAACTACCATTTATTCATCACGGAAATAAACTTGCCGAATTTTCTGCTCGAATAGCTGTGCGAAAATTATGAGTTTCCATACAGTTTTATAATACGTCATAATCTCAAACAATCTATTAATATGAATTTCCACCAAGTAAAAAACCGATCCTATCAAGAAGATCTGGCATACAGGCAACGTTGCAGATTATTAGACCTAATATTAGGTCTATGCATCTGACACACGTTACGTATTAAACATGATGGCCGCCGCCATATATAAACAATCGATAAAACCATCGATTTTGACGAAAAAAAGGCATTTTTATTTCAGGGAAAGCTTGAATTGTGATTAATTAATCATTTCTAACGAGAATCAGTTAATAAAATACAAGAAAACTAGCTATTAATGTGGATAACCTCACCTTCATTAAGCCAATTTCACAATTAAAAAAAAAAAACTAGCTGGATTGAGGAATTTATGACAGCGGATTTGTGATCTAAGACCCAAAATAAGTAAGTCTGCAAAATTTCATCACTTTTGAATCATTATTAAAATTAATTCTATATAGTAAACATTGTTTTTCTTTTCAGAAGATGGATTATTTTCGTTTGGATGGATAATTATACAGGATATTTATTTGTCGAATATCAATTAGAAGTATCTAGAGATGTTGGACCAATTCAAGTCTGAAAATTGGGATTAAAGCTTCAAATTATTAACTAATTTGTAAAGAAATACACAATATTTGATCAACAATTATATAGGGTGCATATATTTAAAGTAGTAATTAGACAATTTGAAATTCTCATTTCTCTAGAAATGGCAATTTCTTTCTTTTTTAAAAAGTTTGGGAAAAATGCATAATCAAAATGTGAGAGTTATTATCAGTCAATAGAAATACTACCTGAAAAAGAAACTGCATTCAATGTTTATTTTCAGTTTTGACAAATATTGAATTTACATAATCATTCGATAAGATCTATGAAAAGACCTACAGTGAAATTTTGTTTTAGGAATATTCAGTATCTAAGTATATATAAAACCGCTTGCACATATACGTCAAACTTTAAACGTAAAATCACAGCCCAAACGGGACCATCTAGAGCAAAAATGACAAGAATAAGACCCCCCTCAAAATCGTCTGGAGATCCCGGGAAAAATCCCAAACCTTCGATTCTCCTCGCGGTTTTCGAGTATACGGGGTGTTTCGGATCATTTTGACATTTCAAGTCCCATATTTCTGTGGTATCTGTGGACAATTTGACTGTCAGTGTCATGTTAATAATAAATATTCCATTTCGATATATGAAAGTTCTTGAAAAAGTTTGCAGTTTCCAAAATTGTTATTCTTTAAATAAATGCCGACAGATAAAATGCAAAGTCTTCGGCGAATCGAAAATTCGATAGATATTTGTCAAAATTTGGAAATGAACATTGATATCATCGAATGCATTTTCAGTTCAGGTTCGTTTGAAGGGTTTGTATAATTATTGATTCCATTGGATGAATGTTACTTTATTTCAGGAATTTTTCGTTTATTTTCCACAAACTATAAAACTACATTCTCTTTCGTGAGAATTTGAATCTATTGCGACAGAAGATGGAACTACAAAAGAGAACAGAAGCTTCATCTGATCATGTATTAAACAGATAGAAAAACTCCTTATAGATAATTCACAATTGGCTTTATTACTGGAAAAAGAGCCAAGTTAGTCAGATGACATTCAAAAATTTCCATATGTTTTTTGAATATCTAAAATATACACTTTTACAACTGAAGAGTGGAAAAATATAAGTGACCTATCAGTTTTTGAAGAATTTGAGTGCAGTGCTGTTGAATTTATAATGAAGAAATCAAATCGTTGTGAAATCTTTTATACGAATAATTTCAACCATATATACCCTGTTATATATTATCATAATATTATTTGTCGTTCAACTGAAACCTTGGAAATTAAGAGACTCTCAAACTTATAACCCGATTTCTCAAAAAGGTTCTACCTAGATATTAAATTTGCTTATGAGTTAACATAAGCCATGGGTATTCGAAAGGCAAGTCTATTATTCATTCTGTCTCTTTTCAGGTTGTTCATTTATAGCTATACTATATACATATATAAAATCAGTTCGAATTTTTCACTTGAATTACTAGTCAAAATGTTACAACAGAAATAAAATTTGAAGGATCATTCAGTATATGAAGAATTTTGACATGGCAGTTACTTTCGAAATTGGTATAAATTTTCCAGCAATTCAATGTAGGTATAAAATACTTTTAAAGGTAACTATTTATTAATACCTGCCATGTCATGAATGAATGATTAAACTTTTATAAAAATGTATATACCTATTATTACAACTCTCTTTTGTTGAATCAAATTTCAATTAAGTTTTCAAAGGAGTTTTCATATGTTTACAATTAGACATGTTGAATTATTGCAATACATATTTGAAGAATATAAACGATTACTATACTACCTTTTTCATAATTTCTAGTGATATTCATCCCTAAACATTTTTAGCTTTCCCTAAATTCTTTATGATAAAATTATCACTTAAATTCTCTATCAGATATATTCATTCAGAATTAACATTTGTTAAAACAAAAAAGTCATCCAAGTACAATGCAACAACAGTTAGCAAGTTATTTTTTGATTTTATGTAAATACAATGCTCAATCGTTGATCTTTTTCAACTAATATCTGTCAAAATTTCATTTACTATATATATTGCCCTGTTCAATTTACTTCTGATTAAAACCCAGAGCTACAAGCTTGCTCTATAACGTAACGAACCATCACGATTAAGCTTGAATTCAGCTGTCCTCCATTGAATCAGAATTATCTAGTGAAATTTCTATATCATCCCTTATCTATGATAACTACATCGCGACTGGTATTAATGAAATTGTTACCTGTATCCCTTTGATCATTCACCAGAACCCACAAAAATCATTTTTGTCCATATACCTTCAAGAGTATGCAAAATTCATCGATACAATTTTCAGATTCTAAAAACGCCTTAGTTCTTCAGGAATGTCCAATTGGTCTTTCAATATTATAAATTATGGAAAATAACCTACTATTATCCAAATTTTTAGATTTCAAAAGGTGTCCTTCCTTGTATTCTAAATATATACACCCTATATAATTGTTGATCGAATATTGTATTTCTTAATAAATTATGAAATAGAAGTATAATTTGTTGCTCAACTGAAAAAAGTATTGATGAACCTCGGAAATGAGGGACTTCTTATAACCTGATTTCTCAAAGAATATATGATATTATTACGATTGTTTGTAAGGCAACATTAGCCATGGGTTTTTGAAAGGTAGATCTATTCATTCTGCCCCTTTTCAGTTTATTATAGCTATACTGAATATTCCTAAAACAAAATTTCACTGTAGGTCTTTTCATAGATCTTATCGAATGATTATGTAAATTCAATATTTGTCAAAACTGAAAATAAACATTGAATGCAGTTTCTTTTTCAGGTAGTATTTCTATTGACTGATAATAACTCTCACATTTTGATTACGCATTTTTCCCAAACTTTTTAAAAAAGAAAGAAATTGCCATTTCTAGAGAAATGAGAATTACCAATTTCAAAATGTCTAATTACTACTTTAAATATATGCACCCTATATAATTGTTGATCAAATATTGTGTATTTCTTTACAAATTAGTTAATAATTTGAAGCTTTAATCTCAATTTTCAGACTTGAATTGGTCCAACATCTCTAGATACTTCTAATTGATATTCGACAAATAAATATCCTGTATAATTATCCATCCAAACGAAAATAATCCATCTTCTGAAAAGAAAAACAATGTTTACTATATAGAATTAATTTTAATAATGATTCAAAAGTGATGAAATTTTGCAGACTCACTTATTTTGGGTCTTAGATCACAAATCCGCTGTCATAAATTCCTCAATCCAGCTAGTTTTTTGTGAAATTGGCTTAATGAAGGTGAGGTTATCCACATTAATAGCTAGTTTTCTTGTATTTTATTAACTGATTCTCGTTAGAAATGATTAATTAATCACAATTCAAGCTTTCCCTGAAATAAAAATGCCTTTTTTTCGTCAAAATCGATGGTTTTATCGATTGTTTATATATGGCGGCGGCCATCATGTTTAATACGTAACGTGTGTCAGATGCATAGCATAGACCTAATATTAGGTCTAATAATCTGCAACGTTGCCTGTATGCCAGATCTTCTTGATGGGATCGGTTTTTTACTTGGTGGAAATTCATATTAATAGATTGTTTGAGATTATGACGTATTATAAAACTGTATGGAAACTCATAATTTTCGCACAGCTATTCGAGCAGAAAATTCAGCAAGTTTATTTCCGTGATGAATAAATGGTAGTTCATATGGTGTTATTCCGGTTTTTTCGATATTGGCATCGGATTCAGTTTAGTCCACAGATTACGGATATCCGTAATCTGTGGTTTAGTCTTCCTGAACATATACAGGGACATTGATGTTGACGACGAAGCTGTGATTACAATGTTTTCAAGGGTTCACAGACCAAATTAGATTTTGTGTTATACTTGCCAATTGTCTTCTTTTTTTTCTTATGAAACAATAGATTTACTATTTTTTTTTTAAATTTCTACCTGAATGCCTAAAATCGCGATAAGTAAATAAATATATTATAATATAACAAATACATGAGCGCACAAATTTTTTTACCGAAATTTGAGGCTTTATTGTAAAACACTGGTTATACATTTATGATTCGAAATATTGCCCATCGCTTATCACTATACTTTCTCACATCTTTCGGGCAGCGTACGAATTGAAAAAACTGGTCATCTTTTGAAGCGATCCACGAATCGATCCAAGTTTTTAATTCTTCATAAGATAGGTCAGCTGGTCAGCCAGGCTGTGTGCTATTGATCGAAACAAGTCGACGTGGAAGCATGGCCGGGATATCCACATGATTTTATGTGCTTGGGATTATCGTAATGAACCCGTTTTTCGTCTCCAGTCCCAATCCGATGCAGAAATTCCTTCCGTCTTTGCCTCGAAAGCAGCTGTTCACAAACAAACAAACTCCGTTCAAACACCTCCCGGCTTCAACTCGTACGACACCCACTTTTCTTGTTTCTGAATCATTCCTATGACTTTCAGGCGTTTTGAAATGGCTTGTAGTCCTAATGATCCTGTCAACTATTGTTGCGTTTGAAATGAGTCTTGATCAAGTATTGCCTCCAATTCTGCATCTTCAAAAACCTTCTCTCTTCCACCGCGATGCTGGTCTTCGACATCAAAATCACCATTCTTGAAGCGTTGAAACCACTCTCAGCACGTTCTTTCACTAATAGCGGCCTCACCATAGGTATTTGAGAGCATTCGATGAGCCTCAGCCGCAGATTTATTCATATTTCAGTAGAAAATTAAAACCTCCCTCAAATGACGAGAATTTGGCTCGTAAGCTGACATGGTTAATCGTGAATAACTTTATGATGCAGACACAAATCGACTAACATGTCGATGGCGTTATGTTCACAAATAACTAAACTTATTGTATGACATCTACGATATATTCATTTCGACTACCACTTACCGTTACAGCCAGCTATTGCAAAACGGCAGGACCAAAGTTGTACGCCTAAATCTAAAATTTCGGAATATGACATTGTTCAGCTAAAATATTTTCGAAGTTCAGGCGCTTCCGGTTATATAAGAATTAAAAAATTTTTTTTCAAAACAAACTTTTTTTCATTTTATATGTCTCAGATATTATCGAGATTTCCATTCTCAATTACTCTTTGCTAAAATTATTGTGTTAGTCCTCATACTTTTCAAAATATCAAGGAAAAACCGTAAAAAAGAGAGAATTTCCTTAGTCACAATTACCTGAATTATTTGTACTGTGAATATCCTATGCCTATTTCAATTCACTTTCTCAAACTATAAAATGATGTTGGAACATCGTGCATATCTTGAATTTGAGAAATATCATCACAGGGTGTTTCAAATATTGTGCCAAAAATTGTGAACAAACTTTGATCATAACTTTCGATTTTCAAATTAGAACCCTATTTTTTTGTGATTTCGCTGGATTCTACGGTAAAAAATAAGGGTATTGTCCAAACATGATTATGCTCTCAAATTCAATAATTCAAGATTTTATGAATTTATGTTATACGTAGGGTCAATTTTATTCGATCTGTTTCCAGACAGACTAGCAATAATACTCTATGACCATAGAAATTCAAATATCTAATTACTTTACATGTGACAGGTATTTTCATTATCAAAGCTTCACTAATTTGATTTCACGAATTGAATTTCTGATATTCAAATGACAAAATTCTGGATATACTTTTCTCTAATTAAGTGGCAAATCAGTTCTTTCCGGCACATTTTGTGGAACAAAATAGACTGGAACGGATTTATCTATTATTTGTCAAATTTGTGATACAGAAAACTGTTCTGCCAACCAACATTTTTCAATGCAAAAATCACTAATAGATATTTATGGAAATTTCCGTCAATTTCAATAAAAAGGCAGTGAATTCGGGAACATAATGTTTAAAACTCGTACAGAAGGCTCATTCTACCACTCGGTCATTTTGAACTCTTGGAAGAATATCAATAAGTTCTGCACTTGTATTATAAATATCTAATTCCATATTCACGATGAATGCATTAGAATTATTGGTAGAACTCATCAAATTTTAAATCAGAAATTTCCTCATCTTCTTGAAAGGATGTTGCATACTTCATGAATATCCATTATACTGGATGGAGTACCTACCTAGAAGAAAAAAACCTCTACCTACCAAATGAAATAAAATCATGCAGGACTCCTGTGTGCCAATTCTATTCATATGAAAAAGCGGTAGAATACATTTTATGAATTCAGGAAAAAATCAGCGTGGTGATGAAAAGGGAGTAACAGAAAGTTTGAAACATCCTTCCGAATTATCTTCTCGTCAATTGGTGGTAAATGTGGATATTTATGATTGAATGTTCGACAAGTTCTCGAAACAATTCTGTTGCATTCACCGTGGATATGGAATAGATCCAGAATTTCATTATTTGAATAACGGGGATTCATATCGTCAAATTATAATCTACTTTATTCAATAATGAGTACACCTGTCACTTTGAAATAATTGAATATTTGAAACGCACTCTAGAAACAGATTGAATGAAATTGACCCTACGTATAACATAAATTCATAAAATCTGGAATAACTCTTGAATTATTGAATTTGAGAGCATAATCATGTTTGAACACTACCCTTATTTTTACCATAGAATTCAACGAAATCACAAAAAAATAGGGTTCTGATTTGAAAATCGAAAGTTATGATCAAATTTTGTTCACAATTTTTGGCACAATATTTGAAACACCCTGTGATGATATTTTTCAAATTCAAGATATGCACGATATTCCAACATCATTTTAGTTTGTGAAAATGAATTGAGTATACGCATAGGATATTCACAGTGAAAATAATTCACGTGATAGTGACTATGGAAATTCTCTCTTTTTTACGTTTTTTTCTTAATATTTTGAAAACTATGAGAACTAACGCAATAATTTTAGCAGAGAGTATTTGAGAATGGAAATCTTGATAATATCTGAGACATAAAATGAAAAAAAATGTTTTTTTCGAAGAATTTTTTTTTATTCTTGTATAACCGGAAGTGCCAGAACTTCTAAAATATTTTAGCTGAATAGGGCATCATGAACAATGTCATATTCTGAATTTTCAGATTTCAAATCGGCCCCGTTCTCCAGAAACGTCTAATAGGCCTTCGAACATGAAACAACCTCTATAAATATTCATATAAATATCTAAATATAAATATTTTTGAGAGGTTAAGCTTGATATCGGTGTAATCTGGGATTTGGTACCATAGAAAAACTCGAAACCCTTAACGGCGAACCCCCTCAAAATTTAAGGCTAGGACCGCCCTTGATTTGTCGTCATGGAAAGTTATTTGCATCAAATATTTTCATGTGAGCAAGGGCGAAACGGTATGTTCTAGGAAAGAAGCCATATAGAATTCTACCCTAGAATCAGCATAGTATACCGAGTGAATCGTCTAAAATCAGCTTACGATACAAGGTTTCCAAAAAAAACTTTTATTTTCTAGAGGGATACCCAGTGAAGGATCTACCGGCTTAGTGACGGGGTCCAAGGGGCGGAGCCCCTTCGGCGAGCAGAGCGAGTAGCTATAATAAACTGAAAAGGGGCAGAATGAATAGATCTACCTTTCAAAAACCCATGGCTAATGTTGCCTTACAAACAATCGTAATAATATCATATATTCTTTGAGAAATCAGGTTATAAGAAGTCCCTCATTTCCGAGGTTCATCAATACTTTTTTCAGTTGAGCAACAAATTATACTTCTATTTCATAATTTATTAAGAAATACAATATTCGATCAACAATTATATAGGGTGTATATATTTAGAATACAAGGAAGGACACCTTTTGAAATCTAAAAATTTGGTTAATAGTAGGTTATTTTCCATAATTTATAATATTGAAAGACCAATTGGACATTCCTGAAGAACTAAGGCGTTTTTAGAATCTGAAAATTGTATCGATGAATTTTGCATACTCTTTCTGTTGCATATTTCTTGAAGGTATATGGACAAAAATGATTTTTGTGGGTTCTGGTGAATGATCAAAGGGATACAGGTAACAATTTCATTAATACCAGTCGCGATGTAGTTATCATAGATAAGGGATGATATAGAAATTTCACTAGATAATTCTGATTCAGTGGAGGACAGCTGAATTCAAGCTTAATCGTGATGGTTCGTTACGTTATAGAGCAAGCTTGTAGCTCTGGGTTTTACTCAGAAGTAAATTGAACAGGGCAATATATATAGTAAATGAAATTTTGACAGATATTAGTTGAAAAAGATCAACAATTGAGCATTGTATTTACATAAAATCAAAAAATAACTTGCTAACTGTTGTTGCATTGTACTTGGATGACTTTTTTGTTTTAACAAATGTTAATTCTGAATGAATATATCTGATAGAAAATTTAAGTGATAATTTTATCATAAAGAATTTAGGGAAAGCTAAAAATGTTTAGGGATGAATATCACTAGAAATTATGAAAAAGGTAGTATAGTAATTGTTTATATTCTTCAAATATGTATTGCAATAATTCAACATGTCTAATTGTAAACATATGAAAACTCCTTTGAAAACTTAATTGAAATTTGATTCAACAAAAGAGAGTTGTAATAATAGGTATATACATTTTTATAAAAGTTTAATCATTCATTCATGACATGGCAGGTATTAATAAATAGTTACCTTTTAAAGTATTTTATACCTACATTGAATTGCTGGAAAATTTATACCAATTTCGAAAGTAACTGCCATGTCAAAATTCTTCATATACTGAATGATCCTTCAAATTTTATTTCTGTTGTAACATTTTGACTAGAAATTGAAGTGAAAAATTCGAACTGATTTTATATATGTATATAGTATAGCTATAAATGAACAACCTGAAAAGAGACAGAATGAATAGACTTGCCTCATAAGCAAATTTAATATCTAGGTAGAACCTTTTTGAGAAATCGGGTTATAAGTTTGAGAGTCTCTTAATTTCCAAGGTTTCAGTTGAACGACAAATAATATTATGATAATATAACAGGGTATATATGGTTGAAATTATTCGTATGAAAGATTTCACAACGATTTGATTTCTTCATTATAAATTCAACAGCACTGCACTCAAATTCTTTAAAAACTGATAGGTCACTTATATTTTTGCACTCTTCAGTCGTAAAAGTGTATATTTTAGATATTCAAAAAACACATGGAAATTTTTGAATGTCATCTGACTAACTTGGCTCTTTTTCCAGTAATAAAGCCAATTGTGAATTATCTATAAGGAGTTTTTCTATCTGTTTAATACATGATCAGATGAAGCTTCTGTTCTCTTTTGTAGTTCCATCTTCTGTCGCAATAGATTCAAATTCTCACGAAGGAGAATGTAGTTTTATAGTTTGTGGAAAATAAACGAAAAATTCCTGAAATAAAGTAACATTCATCCAATGGAATCAATAATTATACAAACCCTTCAAACGAAGCTGAACTGAAAATGCATTCGATGATATCAATGTTCATTTCCAAATTTTGACAAATATCTATCGAATTTTCGATTCGCCGAAGACTTTGCATTTTATCTGTCGGCATTTATTTAAAGAATAACAATTTTGGAAACAGCAAACTTTTTCAAGAACTTTCATATATCGAAATGGAATATTTATTATTAACATGACACTGACAGTCAAATTGTCCACAGATACCACAGAAATATGGGACTTGAAATGTCAAAATGATCCGAAACACCCCGTATACTCGAAAACCGCGAGGAGAATCGAAGGTTTGGGATTTTTCCCGGGATCTCCAGACGATTTTGAGGGGGGTCTTATTCTTGTCATTTTTGCTCTAGATGGTCCCGTTTGGGCTGTGATTTTACGTTTAAAGTTTGACGTATATGTGCAAGCGGTTTTATATATACTTAGATATAAGAAGATGAATAAATTTCAATTTATATTCAATTTCCAAAGCTATATAATCATAGGTGACCATTTGACAATCATTTCATCCAAATGTCAAAAATTCGGCCGCATATTCCGACACGCACTAGTACAATACGAGAAAGAAACGAGATCATCCCAATGCGTTACAAATTCATTCAATCTGGGCTGAGGGCCTATAGGCATCTGAGATTAAGAATGCAGCGACAAGGTGAGCAAACGTAGAACTATAAATGTTGCCATTGGAGTGTTTGGTTGTATTAGTTGTGTGTGTATTTGCGTTATTAAAATTTGCTTTTTCAATAAATATAAAAACTTTTCAGACTTCTATAGTGTTACTGTGTATATTTTATTTTCATTTTAGGTAAAGGCGGTAGATATCATCATTTATTTCAGTTCAGTCTAGTGATATTGAAAGTTATGCAAGGATGGAAGACTTCGAAAAATGACGAATAACAATCGTGTGCATATAATATGTGAACGATTCAATCAACATTATTACACTACAGGATTCTAATAGTACCTTTTTTAGGTCCAAATGGCAAGACTGAGTAGAATACTTGTGGTATCTTAAAGGTACAAACACTTCTAGAAGTGTTTATGAAGGTGAAGAAGTTTTAAATGCTGGTCACATAATAAAAATGTTACATGTTATTTGCATGACTAATAAACTTTAGTTGAATGATTGAATTGATCATTTCACATTACCCTTCAATTATACAGTCTGAACAAAATATTACAAATGCTAATGTATTGAATATTTTTGGGAATACTACAGAAAGTCCCATATCCATTTTTATTTATTTATTAAGAGATAACTCAATTTACATAAAATGTTTCTAAATATAAATTTATATAACTAGGTTACTTGAAACTACTCATATCGATACCTATTTATCGAATTAAATTATTGCTCGACTAATGAATCATCAAAAATAATGAGAATTCAATTGAAAATATTTCACTTATGAAATGTATTTATTTTGAAAATATATTCGGCATATTATACGACTATTTTGAAATAATTAAAATGTGGTAGAGAAGTGTGCCCTGAAAAAAAATTATAGAATTTCAGAGTACATGTCGAAATATTTCTGAGGAATTTTTTCAATATTGTGTAAAGGTACCTTAGATTTGAAGACAATGTATCTTTGGCACAATTCTTGTGAAATGCCAAATGAAACAGATAATGTCACATATGAAAGATCACATTTCAATTTTGTTAAAACTAAAACAATACACTGCTTGATTGTTAAACGATCTGATCTTTGATCACTGTAAATAGATTGTACTGCTTTTACTATTGTATCTTATAGTTTCATATTATTGAGACCAGTAAAACTGTTCAGAGCACTATCTGTTGTTATCAGATCACACAAAGAAGATACTTCAGGAGTATTCACTTGCACTTCGAAATCCTTGAAAGTTTTAGGCCCATTATAATCAGGCTAACCCTGAAGAAGCTGTAATAGACCTTGTGCAGCTTCGATTTCATCTTGGGAAGTAGATTGTAGAGCAGGTTCGATTTCTTCACTAGAACATTCTTCAGCAATAAGTTTTTCTTTGTTGATATTTCTCTGATTCAATCTTTCAGATCTACTACTAGAACATTCAGGTTCTTCCTTTGTGGTAGTGGATCCCACAGGAAGATTTCTGGAAGGCACAGCAGTCTTTTTCAAACATTCTTTCTGTGAAGAACTGGAATCTGTAAACGATTATTATTATTATTATTATTATACCCATAAATATAATCTAAAATTTCATGTGCTATCAGTGCTTACCTCGATAAAAATAATCATCATCGATAAAGTGCAGGGAACATACTTTCATATTTCTTGTCACTGGTTTATCGATTTTTAGTTTCAGTTGCCAAGCTTTTTGTCGATCCATCAGCACTTTACTCCCCAATTTCCCTTCCACCCAAACACGATATTTATTACCAGTTTGAGGGAAAGCATGGAACGTGATATTTGTACTTTTTTTTCCGAGGAAGAACACTGAGGAACTGAACAATAGCGATTCGAACGACTCATAACTATTAAAATAATTTGAGAAAAATATAAATATTTGTAGAATATCACACAAACACACAGCAGAATGCAAGAACCTCAGAGGAATGAAAAGGACTGACTACCTCTCAGGTAAGAGCCATAGCAAACCATGGCAACATTTATAGTTACTCTGATTGTCACCAGGTGGCGTAGCGCTTATCTTGATTCGCCTATTACGTTCTCGATATATTTACCATGATAATTAATAGTCGACGCCCACCCGCTTGTGCCCCTTCTCGTCGAGACCCCTCTGCTTCCTAAGCAGTGTGGTGTAAATATACTCTTAATATTGAAAGAGCAAGACTTATGCAATGGTTCAAGATATTATAAAGGTTGATTTTATAATTAATGTTTATATATAATCTTCTGATAGTAGATCCATTCAATTCCAAAGTAAATTCATTGGTAATAATTCATCAGATGAGAATCGAAACATTTCATTACAGCACGGGCGTAGCCAGGGGGGGGGGAGCTTTGGGGGTTCAAACCCCCGAGGTATATAACTTTAAGTTGGCATTACTGTTCAAGATGGCGACTGATTTAACAGCTGTCAAGTGATTTATTCTCAGTTTGGTTTGATAATTCATCATGAATAGACTCACGCCTGAAAAACGCTTGCAAATAGTGCAATTTTATTTCGAAAATAATAGTTCTGTGCGGAATACGTAACGCGCACTACGTCCATTTTATTTTGTTGAGCGATGAAGCGCACTTCTGGTTGAATGGCTACGTCAACAAACTAAACTGCCGCATTTGAAGTGAAGCTAATCCTCAAGTGTATGTCGAAACACAGTTACATCCAGAAAAACTGACTGTTTGGAGCGCTTTATGGGCTGGTGGAATCATTGGTCCGTACTTCTTCAAAAACGATGATGGCCAGAACGTTACAGTCAATGGTGATCGGTATAGAGCCATGATTACTAACTTTTTCATTCCTGAATTGAACAACCATGATGTCCACGAGCTGTGGTTCCAACAAGACGGCGCAACATGTCACACAGCTCGTGCAACAATCGATTTATTGAAAGACACGTTTGGTGACCGCCTAATTTCACGTTTTGGACCTGTGAATTGGCCCCCAAGAACACCGCTAGACTACTTTCTGTGGAACTATGTAAAGTCATTGGTCTATGAGGATAAGCCACAAACCCTCGGCCATTTGGAAGACAACATTCGCCGTGTTATTGCCGATATACGGCCACAAATGTTGGAAAAAGTCATCGAAAATTGGACGTCCAGATTGGACTACATCCGAGCCAGCCGTGGCGGTCATATGCCTGAAATCATATTTAAAATGTAATGCCACAAGATTATCTTGTGGATAAATAAAATTCATGTCAATCGAATAATCCATCGTTGTTTTATTGCAATTTAAAGTTCTATAGCTCTAAAAAAAACACCCTTTATATTCGTAAGTAGATAGTAATGATATTTTCTATCAATTCTAAACATGCATTGTAGACTTCACAATTTAACGAATTTTATTCGATCTAATTCAGTATGTTGAATTATCTGAAGTACTTAGTGATTTCAGATCGTTCACTTTGAAACTTTTTTTTTTCAAAATCTCGAAAATATTTTTTTAATGGAATTTGTAAAAAGTGAATGAAATTATCACTCTCAGTTTAATTCATTTGTAATCTGAAATCTGAATAAAATTACCTCCACGTAATCCAGTCAATTTGGGCTCATATGTGTGCCCTTCAAGGGAAGTTATGCGGTAGTTTTGATTTGTTCGATCGTATGTATTTTTTTAGGTGCTGAATCCGAATCTGACGTTTAGCACCAAAATTTCGTAATTTTCTTTGTTTCTGGGGTACAGAATTCAAATCTGTGGTTTGGCACCAAAATTTCATGGTAAAACATTGCAAAAAAGGTGGAAATTTTCATTTTTTGCCGGTTTTTTGGATATAAACTTTCTACACCTAAATTTGAATACCCTGTTGTATAAATACAACGACAGTATTCATTTCTTAAATATATTCATTGGAATCGATGTAAATGAATAAACTAAATTTAATAGGCTTTTTTTTCTCAAAACATTATTGAGAAATAAAACTACTGAAAATAGACTGAATGGGTTGGCTCTCATGAAGTTGATACATTTAAAAATAAAAACAGAAGACCTTTTTTATAATATGTAAATAAAATCAAATTAACTTGTTCTTTTTTGTTTTTTATATGGTTAAATATATATTTTATAATAAATATGATTATGGTTATGTCAAGCCCTTTTATTCGCATTATTTTCTTGAACCAGTGGCATATACAGAGAACGAGTTTGATATTTTTGCTATATCATGTACATGCAGGCAAAATACAAACACTCATTTATTTCTATGAAAAAATTCTTATTTCTCCCATTATCCTTTCTATATGCCTTTGTCTTAAACCCCCCCCCCCCAAACTGAAACCTGGCTACGCCCGTGCATTACAGCATTCATCAAACTCGAAATGAATACTCTCTCGCAATGATGTCCCAAAGAAATCTTATGAAAAATGCAATACCACAGTGATTGATGTGTTATGGCAATGATATCTTTTATTGGTTATATTTCATTCAAATATGATATTCAATTTGACAAAAATTATAGATAAAAATGTATCTATTGAAGGAATCAATTTGAAATTAAAATTTTATATCTTTAAATCAGATCCAACTTTTCTGGGAAACATGGCAACTGTTATAAATTAACTCGAAGTTTATATAAAAATAGGTAATACATCCAGACCTAGAGTTTTCTCAGATAATTAAACTTACATCAGTCTTATTCAGAGGTACAAATTTTTACAAATCTTCATTTATGATATCAGTATTCATCTTCATGGAATTTTGTCGTGTTTATTGAAAGAAAAGGTTCATTTTCTCTGACTAAAATACTAATATTCTAAACATAAATTGAGTTTGGTGTCGTTATTTGGGTATATATTCAATCAGAAATAGCACACACTTGGAACATTGATGAGAGGACGGAAATCGCCTTTAATTGATGCATTTGTTTTGATTCCAACATTCGTCACTCCTTGTCTGACGTGACACTATAGCAGTAGCGTAACATAATTTGATTTATTTCGAAATTATCAATTGATGCTCAAAAAAAGTTTACGATGTGATTTTTTATGAATATTCTTTTGTGCATCAAAAAGTCAATGATTTAGCTATTGTGAAGTTATGAAAAAAGTATTCCTGATGAAACATTCAACAATCAAATCAGGATTCTGTGCGCCTATGGATTCGAGCTAGCTCAATTGTGATTGGCGACACTAAACTTCCATCTCTCTTGTATTCGGGATCGAGCACAAATGGAACAGTAAAAATGTTTCGAAACTGTACTGAGGAGCTCCGAACCATGACCTCAAAGCACTTGTAGTCATTGCTGGTTTTCCTTATTATTTTGATGTAAATAAATAAATTTTCTAGACAAATTTTGGAATTGTTTTTTGGGAAAATAATACATCTGGCATAAAACGATGCTATAATCATTTCAATTTACAATTTTCCCAGACAATGTATCTAAAAATAAAGAACAATTTCCTATCACAAAAATGATCAGAACAATTCTGAACTACTGAGTGGCACACTGAATTCCAGGACTATGAATTCCATCTTCCTCATCACTAGCATATGCGTCTCCACTTCTTGAATCACTGGATGTATCATTGGGAACAAAATCATACAAATCAACTTGTTCAACATGATCACCTGTAGGCATGACAAATTCAGGTCGGGGTGGAAAGATACTTTCAAGCAATTTGAGATTCTCTTTAGTGGTGAAGTGACTATCAGGAAATTTAATACTGAAGCAAATATGTAGATTTCCTTTTTCAAATGGATCTTTATAACAAGGCATTCCCTCCCCAACAACTGTCTTAATATCCCCTGGTTTAATTACTTCACCTGCAGGATGCCTAATAACCAAATCTCTACCGTCTAAATGATGCAATACAAAAGTAAAACCACAAAGAGCTTCTGTAAGAGATATGGTCTGATTTATTTGTAAGTTGTCATTGTTTCGTTGAAATTTTTCATGTGGTTTTTGTTGAAGTATTATTACAATGTCACCTGGTTCAACATCTGGCATTTGGTCTCCTTCTCCTCTAAATAGTATTTTTTGGTTTTCTCTCATCCCTATGAATAATGAATAATTAGAGTTCAATTCATTTCATTTTTGGACTAAACATATTCAAGATTGTTTTGAAAATATAAATCAGTGCCTGGAAATATTCACCGATTCATCAGCAGCATTTAATTGTGTAAATCAATCAATATTACTTGAGAAGTTGGAGAGATATCGTATACATGGTGTTTGCTTGGACCTTTTCAGATCATACCTATTTGACCGGCAACAGATAGTTGTATTGGATAACAATGGAAGTGAAGCTCTCAAAATAACAAGGGGAGTTGTACAGGGTGGGCAAATAAGCGAGGTAAGCGGCTATATCTCAGGATCCACTTATCGTAGAGACTTGCGGTAAAAAATTTTACCACTAAAGTAAACAAAAGAAAACACTGGAAATTGTTTTGAAGTTCATACCTCCACCGCTAGGGGGCGTAATAGCTATCGTCGAGTAGAAAAATGCATTTTACTCAAAAAATTTTCATATTAAGTTGGAAAAAAAATATCATCACTGTAAACCTTGGAAAATTCTCTATCTGTTTGAATTGTCACTTTCGATTTTGCGACATCGAATAAGGGTGGGGGAAAGATAGAAATCTGACTGATTGAAATGTCTGTAACTTCAGTTTGGCTCAAAATTTTTGAGCAAATTAGATCTTATTTGAGAGACAACATCTTGTTGATTAAGGAAAAAATATACTCATGATGAATTTGATTCAGCTGCTTCCGATAGGGAGCGCCAGGTCGGAAGTTCATTGTTTTGTTCATTTTTCTCTGAAATTTCAAATGTAATGATAGGATTTTCTTAACAGAAACAAAAATTTCATTGAATTCGCATGAAAAAACCTGAAGGTCGCAAAGCGATAATTTCAGGCGTTCTGAAGTTATGGCCGAAAGAAGATATTCTTCAACTGATGCACTGCGGAAAACCAAATTGAGTCTTCAAGTTCTAACAGAAACAGAAATCCCATCAAATTTGTATGAAAAAACCAAAAGGTCGCAAAGCGATAGCTTCAGGCGTTCTGGAGTTATGGCCGAAAGAAGACACAACCTAGTTTTTCAGTGCATCAGTTGAAGAATATCTTCTTTCGGCCATAACTCCAGAACGCCTGAAGCTATCGCTTTGCGACCTTTTGGTTTTTTCATACAAATTTGATGGGATTTCTGATTCTGTTAGAACTTGAAGACTCAATTTGTTTTTTCGCAGTGCATCAGTTGAAGAATATCTTCTTTCGGCCATAACTTCAGAACGCCTGAAATTATCGCTTTGCGACCTTCAGGTTTTTTCATGCGAATTCAATGAAATTTTTGTTTCTGTTAAGAAAATCCTATCATTACATTTGTAATTTCAGAGAAAAATGAACAAAACAATGAACTTCTGACTTAGCGCTCCCTATCGGAAGCAGCTGAATCAAATTCATCATGAGTATATTTTTTCCTTAATCAACAAGATGTTGTCTCTCAAATAAGATCTAATTTGCTCAAAAATTTTGAGCCAAACTGAAGTTACAGACATTTCAATCAGTCAGATTTCTATCTTTCCCCCACCCTTATTCGATGTCGCAAAATCGAAAGTGACAATTCAAACAGATAGAGAATTTTCCAAGGTTTACAGTGATGATATTTTTTTTCCAACTTAATATGAAAATTTTTCGAGTAAAATGCATTTTTCTACTCGACGATAGCTATTACGCCCCCTAGCGGTGGAGGTATGAACTTCAAAACAATTTCCAGTGTTTTCTTTTGTTTACTTTAGTGGTAAAATTTTTTACCGCAAGTCTCTACGATGAGTGGATCCTGAGATATAGCCGCTTACCTCGCTTATTTGCCCACCCTGTACAAGGTTCGAGACTAGGCCCTCCACTATTCCTTGTGTATATTAATGACATGCCACACACCATAACTTTGATTGTCTCTGTTTCAACTAGCATATTACCAAGAACAGTTGTTCCCTTCATTTTTGCCGAAGACACAACATATGCAGTTGAGATTGAAGATATCACCACCGTACAAAAAGAGCACGTTCACATGACAAGCGGTCTACGCGCGTTTGAAAGAGCGCTGGATAATTGGATACCGTTCACATGGAACGCGCTTGCCAAGCGGTGAACGCTCGTTGCCGTATCGGCCCGTATTCAGTTTGAATTCTACATTTTGGTTTGAATCTGGATTCAGTATCAGATTTAGGTGAAAATTAAACTTTTTTAAGTTTTGATAGGTAATTATAGATCGAATAGTTTCTATTATTCATCAATTAAAACTGATCCTACTTAAATCATCTTCGTTTTGCCGATGACATCGTCCTAATAATAGCAACATGCAGGAATTGAGCGAGATGTTAAAACAACTTATTGATGCTCTGAAAAAAGTCGGTTTGAAAATTAATGTTTCGAAGACCAAACTTATCAACAACACCACAGAACACATAAACATTGACGGCACACAACTTGAAAATGTAGAAGAATGTATATATATTTAGGACACTCAATAAGAATCGGCAAAGAAAATCAAACAGCAGAGATAAAAAGAAGAATCAGGCTAACTTGGATGGCTTTTGGAAAGATGAAATATATATTCAGGAATAACGACATCCCAATAAACCTTAAAAGGAAAGTTTTCGATGCCTGCATATTACCGGTAGCGACATATGGCCTGGAAACTATGGCAATAACTAAGAAGATCGCAAACCAGCTGAGGGTGATGCAGAGAGCGATGGAAAGAACTATGCTCAATGTCAGTCTCAGAGACAGAAAAAGGAATGAAGAAATCCGACAAAGAACTAGAGTCGTAGATATTATAGCGCGTGTTGCAGAATTGAAGTGGCAGTGGACAGGACACGTGGCTCGACAGGAAAAAAAATGTAAATTAAATTCAACACAAACAGCAGCTAGAATACAGTTGTTTAAAGTTTTTCAATAGACTGCCTAATGAAATCGAAGAAATAAATAATTATAAACCATTTAAGAATAAGATATTTAATTCATTGTTGAATAATTATAATTAGAACCATAGACTTAGTATAGAAGATTTCTGCTATTAAGTGGTAGGTGAATGTTATTTTGATACTATTTCTCTTCATTTGTATTTGTTCTACGTGTATCTCATGATTTCTAAAAAAAGAGCTATTATCATTTTTACGTGGTCACATAATAAATTTTTTTTCTTCATTAGCATCTCCTTCACAGGATATGATGACGAGTTCTTCCCAAGCCCGTCTCCTTGAGTTTTTATCTGAATATACTCTACTTGTCATGTCGCATATTACAGGAAAATTCTCAATTTCATCTATGAATAATTTAGGAGCGTCCGGTTCCATTTTGAAATATTTCTGACCGAACGGATCGAAGGAAAATACGTAAATAAGTCTCTGGCATCTATCAGCTCGTGCAAGCGCGCTCATCTGAACGGTTATATTAGAAACCTATGATCTCAAAGCGCGAGCCAACGCGCGGTTACTACGGGCAAGCTCTAGAACAGCGCTCTACGCGCGCTCCATAAAAACGCGCGTAGGCATGTGTACGCTTCGAAGAAAATTCATGTACTTGTAAACGCGCGTTGTCAAAACGCGCGTAAAGCGCTGGTCATGTGAACGGGCTCTAAGTGGTTCACTACAAATGACTTATTTCTGAACACTGACAAAACAACATGATTGGTCTTTAGTGTCAAACAAGGGAGTCACAATTCAGAAGCGAGTTCAGTAAACTTCCTGGGAGTACAACTAGATGCTCAATTAAGCTGAGTACACATAGATAATCTCAGTGCCAAACTGGCTGGAGCAACAAATGATATTAAAAAGATTGCCGATGTCACCAATACAAACACATCAGTGACTGCCTACTACTCCATATTTCACTCAAAGATGGTATAATCAGCTGGAGTGATGGAACAACTGTTGACTTATTTAAAATATTCAGAATGCAGAAAGCAGCCCTGAGAAGTATCTATCAAGTTCCATGAAATACTAGCTGCAGAAACTTATCCAGAATAATGACCCTGTATGCAGTAATTATAAACAAGAGAGTAACACATATAAAAAAAAATCTAAACATGTATTTGAAACATTCAGAGCAACACAATTACAACACTAGAAACAAAGAATATATCATACAGCCAAGTCAGAGACAGAGGAAAACCCATAACATTGGAGTGCAACTCTATAACCTACTGCCAGTGCAGATGCATAACCTCCAATATACAACATTTAAGAGGAAACTAAGAACATTGCTATCTGGATATAGCATATACAGCCTCACGGAATTTGAGGCCATCATTCTTCATTTTAATAATGTTATAATTTGAAGCTTCATTCATTTATTAGGTAACTTTTGTTCTACGAGTACTAATACTATCATGAAAACATGAAGAATTTCAGAAAAAATTATTTGAAAATAAAGATTTATACAACATGAGCGGAAAAAACAGATATTTAACATAATAAATAATGACTGATGAACAAAATTTTTATGGACTAGAATAAACTAAATAACATACCTTACCTTTATCTATATGAACTTCTAAAATTTTACTTTCATTGCAAACTTTTTTTCCATTGCAACTTTGACATCGATCATTATCATCTATATGTTCTCCGGTTCCTTTACACTCATAACAAGGTGAAATCGCAGAACCTATTTCATGATACGTTCTTTTCATTCCCATACCATCACAAGTTCGACATTTTCCGACCTGACCACTTTTGCTGCCTTTTCCATTACAGGTTTCACAAATAATATTTTTATTTAGTTGCAATTGGGCAGTTTTTCCATTATAAAAATCTTCTAAGTTCACTTGCAAGGGGTGCACAGTATCTTCCCCCTTATTCTTTCGTCTGGAGCCAAATGGACTGAATCCACCGAATAATCCGCCACCAAAAAGGTGTGACATAAGATCATCACTTCCAAAACCATCAGATGTCCCATCTTGCATTCCTTTAAGACCGACCTGATCATAAACTACTCTTTTTTTTGGATCAGACAGAATTTCATATGCATAGGATATTTCTTTGAATTTGTCACCAGTTTCAGGGTTTTTATCTGGATGGTATTCTTTAGCAAGCCGTCGATATTGCTATAAAATTCACATATTACACATCCCCACTGGAGGAATTATCTAATAAATAGGTACCTAATACAACATGAAGGTTTAACAGTTGAGAGTGAACAGTTTATTTGCGATGCTTACCTTCTTTATCTCATTTTCTGAGGCATTTCTATCTACTCCTAATATTTCATATAATTTATTATCTGCCATAACTACTGGAACAAGGGCCTTAATAAATAATAGTTTTGTTCGACAATAGGAAAAGGTTGACAGGAAACTTAGGCGCATTCGCCATTTGTACGAGATATGTGATGTGTGATGAACATAGATTTATAATAACATGGGCTGCGTTCAAGGTCTGTAGATTACAGAGGTTGCCTCGTACAGTCGCCGCCAAATAAGATGGCAAATCTAAGTTCACCAACAGTTCAACGTTGACTGTGGTTCAATGACAAAATTACGTTGCATAGTATATCCAAAGTTACTTGAACTAGTCCATAAAAACGCTTAGCCATAGATATCCCTTTGATGTAGATACTGCGATCCGCTAAATACTGGGGTTTATTTGAAAGTATTGTTAGGCAATAAATTCACTGGCCCCAAAGGAATTTCTGGAAACTTGGACAACCCTTGTATAATCGAAACATTCGGCTTCCTCCAAGTGACTTTGGATATACTATACCAACCTCGTTCACTATTGATCTACAGTTCAGAACCAAGATCAGTTGAACGCTGATACCTTATCGGTTCAAACTGTTCAAAGCCAGTTCAGTTGACTGTCTACTTATCTATCTATCTATAGTGAGTATCGGGTAATGGCGGACGAATTGAGTGGGGCAATCTCGGACATCCGTGATTCTTGAAGCAGAACAAAAAAAGTGGAAAAAAAAAATAAGATAAGATAGTATCAATGAAAGTTCTGAAGGAAATTATGTTTTGTTAAAAAAAAGAATTTAATAGAAAATCTACGAAGGACGGAAAGAAACATTATAGTAATATTTGTACTTAAAAACTGAAAAATATGAAACTACAATAATCAAATACTAGCTATTATATGCAATAAGAGTAAGATCTGGTCCCATGAAAATTATACCAGTGGTGAAACCAAGTCCAAAGGATTAGTCGTTGAATTTTGTGCCAATTAGACTATGTCCGTAATTACCGCACATGCTGCGGGTAATCCCGGACACCAAGGGTTTGTTTTTTCTTCAAATTTTGATTTTATACTAAATATGTATCTAAGTTACTTACGAGAGTAGAAGAATGATTCTTTCAAGTTCAAATTTATCAATAAACGACTTTTGTAGCTTCTTTTTTTTTTGTTTTATTACAGTTCTTCCTTAGGTGTTCGCAATTACCCCATCTTCCCCTACCTTCCATAAAGACGCAGTGACATAGGGCTTGCGAGCTCCTTACAATAATATGGATGATCTTAAACTTTATGTAGCTAGTGAGAACAGATGAAAAGCCTGTTAGAAATAGTAGCATCCTTTAGCCAAACAAACGGTATGCAGATGGGACTCGATAAGTGTATAGTATATCCAAAGTCACTTGAACTAGTCCCATAAAAACGCTTGGCCAGATGTTATTTTTGAAAAAGATACCGCGATCCGCTAAATACCAAGGTTTATTTTAAAGTATTGTTGGGCAATAAATTCACTGGCCCCAAAGGAATTTCTGGAAACTTGGACAATCTTTGTATAATCGAAATATTCTGGCTTCCTCCAAGTGACTTTGTATATACTATACGGTTCTATATGTGAAGAGAGATAGAATCACGGAAGGCCAAGAAATCAAGCTGTGAGACGAATCAGTAATACCTCCTCTAAAGCCACAAGGAGCATACAAATATCTCAGTATTCAGCAAACATCAAAACCGCCGAAGTGAAAGAAGACTTTAAAAAAAAATACTTTGCTAGGCCAAGGAGACAGGAGAAACTCAATTCTAAACTCTTTACATCGATTGCTGGGCGTTAACTTGCATTGATTACTCCTCCGGAATGATGCGCTGAACAAATGGGAAGTTGACTGCCATTGACATCCAGACAAGAAAACTCCTAACTAGGTATGGAATCCATCAACCTCATTCCTCAGTAAATAGACATGATCGCGGCAGAGAATTCTAAAATGCCCTAATAACTCACAACTACATGGTATTGAAGATGAGGGAATATTTTCGTTTAGGAGACTAATCACTAATCAGTGTTTAAATCCGAGTGCCAAGCAAATGAGTTTTCAGTCTTGCAGCTGTTGAAGCCTTCGATAAATCTTAAAGAACAGTCACTCGAATGAATTTCCGAAGAGTGGCACAGTAAAGCGCTCTAAGGTAGGTACCCTGGAAATTTGAAATCGAACAGCATAATAAAAGCTTAATCTTTGAACTACCTGAGAAAAGGGTATCTGTTTCCTGAGACAGAGGGAAATTTTGTAGCCATCCAGAATCAGGTAGTGCTAGTTCCTGCCTATATGAAGAGGATTACTGGCCGCAACATCCCCTCTGAATTGTGCAGAAAATGATCTAAAGCCTGGAAACAATACAGCACATTACATCCTCATGCCCTATATTAGCTCTTCGGGGATACATACATGGAGTCCCATAACGCTATGGCAAAGGTTTATCACAGGGAACTTGTTGCGAAAACAGGCTTGCTAGTAGGAAAAGAGAATTTGTATGCTTACCAACCACACAACATCCGTCAATAGTCAATATCATGACCTTCACGAGATCTATGGCCTAAAGAAAAATTCTGCTGCTCATAATATTGGTCAACAGCTTGGTGGTGGAGGAGCATGGTGGAAAACACTGGAAGTCTGCACCTAAGGTCGGACTTGATAAGTGAGACCCAGAAGATGGTCATATTGGCGACAGCACGCATGGTCCGAAAGTTCTTGACCAACTTCTGAGGATCGCCTTTGCTGAGATAATCAGCCCAGTGTTCTCATGTGCCAACCCGTTGAGCGGTGGATTAAAAAAAAAATGACTGCACCAAATAATTGGATAATTCTTTTTTGGAAAGGTTTATAAGTATTTCCGAAAAAACCATAAGGATAGGAAAAAAGAGCTTTCCTTTTTCCTCCAACCGAATGAACAATTATAGAGTATGATTCGACAATTTCGAAGCATATATTTTGGGTTGGCTGACAGAACGTGCAACGCCGGGGCGGGCAGCTAGTTTTCAATAAAATCATATCTTCTAACTCTAAGGTACTATCGACACGACTGAAAATAGGTATTTTCCTAATTCTTTCGAAAATTCTAATATTTCAGCTAATAATTGTGTATCCTGAAAATCAAACAATAAAAGTTGAAGGATATGAAAAATAGTTACAATAAAATTTTGAGTTTTTCAGAAATTGTTATTTTGATTTTAAACTTATTGTCTCAGCTTTCAATGAATATTTTTCTCAAGTTAGTTGGTTCAATGCCATTAGTATCAAATTTCTTGTCAGCTACCGCCATAGTTGAAAGAAATGGATGGGCAATTCAGATTCTTTACTAGGCACAGTAAAATCTGACGTAAATTTTAGAAGGTTCAAAATGTATTCCCCAAAATTCTGAAAAAAATTCATCATTAAAAATAGTAGACAATATGATATTCGAATTATATCCCAAAAAAATGAATAACCTAATTTATGAACTGATGGATTCTTTTAACAAAGATATCGAGACTTCATCAAGGAACTTTACTCCAAAAAGTAATAAATAAATAAATCACCACAACTTATCTCTATTTAATATTTGATTCAATAACAAATACATCACATATATAGAAATAATTTTTAATTTTCCTTAAATAGTGGATTATGCTTCGAATATTGAAGTTCTTCCATTGATAATTAAAACAAGCTACTATTCAAATTACAATTTACAAAATTAAGATAGAATCTCTACTAAAAAAAATTTCATGTTTTATTAATGCTATTCTTCATGAGATTTTGACAATTCTGTCACAAATAATTGAGACATGATTCAATGAAGCACCTTGTGATCTGAATATTCACAGGAAACAAATTTCATTGATATTGTCCAATGAAATTTCTTTTTTGAAAAATCTTTGGAAAATAAATTACCATTGTTTAAAACAGCAGAGAGCACTATTGACTATTTGGAATCAATTCAAAATACCCATAAGTTAAAACTGTAATTTACATCCATACATTCTAATTTTCTTACTCTGTCCCCAAGACAGGAAATTTCAGAAATATTTTTTTTTCATCTGAATGGTCAGTTCAAATTATATGAATATTTGCATGTACAATATAATATATTATGTTTATTCATTACAGACAAAATCAATGTCTAGTTTCTCTCTATTTATAAAAATATCAGATTCCTATTCAAATAAAAAAGTTTCAATTGATCTGTTTACAAAGACAAGAATAGAAATTTTTTGCAATATGCACAAAACTAACTCATTCATTATTAATTTCTAATTACATATCAAAAGATATTTGGAATAATATAATGGGAATATATTCGAAAACTGAAGGATTAAGTGTATCTTCACCAAATTTTGTTTTTAAGTGATAAAATATAAGACTAGGCTCATTCCATTCAAAACTTCATAGTAAGCATAATTAATATACATACATAAAATATTTCATTATATGAAATTGCATACTTTTGGATGGTTCGATACACATTCAGAATTTCTAAAAAGTAACACTTCTCATTGAACAGATGAGGTTTCTGCTCCCATATAATGGATTGCTAATGGGAAATAACCATTCTAATATGATCTTAATACAAAATTCGTTCATGATATTCAACTATAAAACAATAAAATAATCAGATTATAACCAAATAAGCATAAAACAGAATATATTTGATTAACTAGCAAGAGCAATTATCTTTACTTCCCTGGCTATCATTTGATAAATTGTTTCTACCAGGTGTTGATGGTTTATGCTGAACACCAGATTCTGCAGCATTCAAATCCAACCTTCCATCTTGGATACTTTGATATATCTTTTTTGCTGTCTCCAAAAAAGCTTCTTCAACATTGTCCCCTCTATAATTGTTTTATTTTCAGTAAATATTACTAACAAAGATTATAAAAATCAAGATCTCATCTAAGTTACTCACGTTTTAGCACTAGCTTCAACAAACATTAGACCATTCTCTTCAGCAAATTTACTAGCTTCTTCATATGTTACATCTCTTTGTGCTTCTAAATCACATTTGTTACCAATGAGGAAAATCACAGTGCTAGGATTGGTCAAATTACGGGTGTCAGTAAGCCAGCTACTCAAATGGTTGTATGTAGAACGTCTAGTTATATCATAAACCATCAATGCACCAGCAGCTCCTCTATAATAAGACCTAGTTACAGCTCTGAAGCGTTCTTGGCCTGCTGTATCCCAGATTTGTAATTTGATCTTTTGCCCACAAACATCAATAATTCGGGTACCAAACTCAACCCCAATAGTATGAGGGCAATCTGCCATAACTAAAAAATCAATGAGAAATAATATTATGTTATATATAATATTATATATAACTTCCAAGAAGACTCCAAATTTACTCACATTTCTTCTCTGTAAACTGATGAAGAAGGCATGATTTACCAACACCCATATCTCCAATAATTATATATTTGAAAATGTATGAATAATTGTAAGGACCCCCCGACATGATGAAATACTGAAAATTCAAAATAAACAATAAAATTTATATCATTGTGTAAAGTATAAGTAAAATTACAAAAAGTATGATAAATTCAAATTATTTCATTGCATGCGAAATGAAAATTCAATTTATTTTAAGGTTGAATTCATGGATAAAGATCTGCAGTTTGTTTTATAAAAATCAATAGAGATGTATGTACTTCATTAAACAAAGTCCAAGACTAAATTTCTTCAATCTTGTTTCGATATATAAATAATCCACCTGTATAGGTTGAAATATCCACTGATTTATAATAACAATGAAGATAGGCGAACTATACATCCTCTTCATGTGAGAGTAGTTTGACCTGATATTTTACGATTGTTAGTATTTTAGGAGTAAACGATCACAAACATATTCAATCTCTCCCAAATGAAACAAAATGAAAACATTCTCACCAAGTTATATGGTATCGAGAATCAACAACACAGCACTTTGACAATTGATTTATATCTAGAGGGAGAATTGTGTATCAAATATTACACTCATACAGCCATATAATTTTGAAGTTGATATCCTGAAGTATTTTTCACAACTCGTTCGTATTTTAAAGTATGGTGAATGAAGGTTTGAACCTCAATATTGATCACCAAAGAAAATAGGAAAATTCTCTACCCCAATTAAAATTGGACGGACAATGAATCAGAAATTCATAGAAAAACATTCAAAATATTCTTGCATTCGTAACTACACCCAATTTTTCACACCGTGTCCATCACAGAACACTAGTCACTAAATATGTCCATGCCGTGTCCCAACTAGGGATGTGCGGTTAGTGGTTCGTTCTTAGAATATAGAATACCAGGAAGGAACATAAGGCCTTTGTTAAAACTGGTGAACGGATATCCGCCATTAGATGACTTCCATGATTCAATTCTCAGTCAATTTTGTGTTTCGTGCTGTCAAAGTAGACCAACAAATCCCATAGACGTATCATAGGGTAAGACAAGGGTTTTCTTTTTGTTATTACATTTTTCAGGTTCATTATTTCTTCTGTAGTGACTGTGTCTAAACACAGATGGCGCTATGGTTGTATGCCAACTTACATCAACCCCGGCTAATTTAAAGGGGTCGTCACATTGCAAAACCACAGATTAGTCTGTGGCAAAACAGTCACTTCTTCTAGTTCTTCACGATGATGTGAGAAGGTGTGTCTTAGGCAGAGATCGCTGGAACGCCTAACTGAAGAATCCACCAGCGATCTCGGGACGAAACACACCTATACCTTGGCTCGAGAAAGACTCGCCAAACTTCATTCTCATCAAATTACTAGCTAGTAGCGTTATTCAGTATATAAATTTATGGTACAGCAATGGGATGTAGTCTCACTTTAGCCTTTGGAGTTTGATCAAAACAATCATCAGCAAAATGACGAGAGCATAAATAACTTTAAGTTTTAGGAACAAATTCAGGTTCATTTATAAAATGAATCCATGCCGGTAATGGTTGTCGATACAACCATTTTCCACATTATATAAATGTTTTCCAGTTCCCTCGATTTTTGCACAACTTTTCATTTCAAGATTCAAAGTTTTGTTGATGTTTATTTTGTCCGCCCAAGAATATTTCTTTATTTATAATAAAATTTGCTAACTAAAATCATAAATTTTTCTATGTATGTTTAAAAAAATTGAAAAATTATAATACAATAGTGACCAGAACCTCAAAATGCGTGGAAAGTGCTCTAATGGATCATGATTATTTATATTCAATTACTGGATCCTCAGGTTCAGGTATGACTGGACCTTCATCTACATCCAAGCCTTCAAGCTTTGTGGGAATTTTCATTTAGTTTATTTGTTTATTCATGATAATAATATATAAAATCATCACATCATGTATAGCATCTCGTATCTACAAACATTGCGAGACAAATAACATAATGACAGCACAGCAGAAAGGATGTTCCAAGAATGCACTAGAATCGAAGGAACTGCTGATAATAGATTCCACCATATGTAACCAAGCCTTCAAAAAACACAGAAATCTTTTTATGACATATTTTGACTATAAGAAGCCTTCGACTCTATTCCACATGGGTGGCTGACAAAAATTTTGGAAATATACAAGATCGATCCAATTACAATAAACTTTCTGAAGTATGCAATGTGCAACTGGAAAACGAATATCGAACTCTCTACGGCGAACATAACTACTAAAGAAATGCCAATAAAAAGGGGAATTTTCCAAGGAGATTCATTGAGTCCCTTATGGTTCTGCTTGGCGCTGAACCCCCTTTCTAAACAACTGAATGCTACTGAAAAATGTTTCAATGTCAAAGGAAATAGAAATACTATTGCACTCAATCATTTGCTATACATGGATGACCTAAAACTTATAACAGGCAACAAAAACCACTTGCAAATTATGGTCAAACTGGTGGAAAATTTTTCGAAAGACGTGGGGATGAAATTCGGATTGGACAAGTGTCGTACGATTAGCGTAGTGCGTGGAAAAATCCAAAATGAACCGATAGCTCTCTCCAATGGACAGGAGATAGAAGCAATGAAATCGGACGATCTTTATAAATACCTAGGAATGAAACAAAACCGACGAATAAACCATCAAAGAATGAAGGAAGACTAAACAACTGAGTTCATTAGAAGAATCAACAAATATTTTAAAAACAACCCTCAACAGCAAGAACATGACGAGATCCATCAACACATACGCATGTTCAATTCTTATATACTCTTTCGGTATCATTCCATGGAGCAAAACAGATATGGAAAACCTGCAACGCAAAATGAGAACCTTGATGACGAAAGCACACAAGCACCATCAGAAAAGTAGCATTGAGAGGACGACACTGCCGAGGAATAAAGGAGGCAGAGGTCTGCTAGACATCATGGAACTTGCCCATGGTCAAATTGAATCCTTACGAACATACTTCAAAGACAAATCAGGCACGTCAGAGATCTACAAAGTACTGTGTGAAGCAGACGAATCAACACCTTTACAACTGCACAAGGAGCAATTGTCATACAACCACCAGACAATCCAAGAAAAACTGCAAAGATGGAGAGAAAAGCCCCTACATGGACGACATTTCAACGAGTTGACCCAGGATCATGTCGACATTGAAGCGTCGAACTATTGGCTCACATTAGGTGCGATGTATCCAGAAACGGAAGGATTTCTTTTAGCCATCCAAGATCAAGTGATCTCAACAAGAAATTACTGCAAGCATATCATAAAGGATCGAACTATTACTGACGATCGATGGCGTTATAGGTGTCCAACGAATGAGACAATCCAACATATCATGGGAGGATGTCAAATGTTTGCAGGAAATGGATATAAAGAGAGACACGATGCAGTAGGAAAGATACTACACCAAGAAATGGCAACTAAATTAACACTAATTCATTCTGAAAAAGTGTCATACTGCAAATACCGACCAGAAACCATCCTGGAAAACGAACGCTATAAACTGTACTGGGATCGTACAGTTTTGACTGATAAAACAGTCCCTCACAACAGGCCAGATATATTGCTAGTTGATAAACATCAAAAGGCAGCAATACTCATCGACGTAGCAATACCCAATAACAACAACATGCGTCAAAAAGAGGTCGAAAAAATTTCAAAATATAGGAACCTCGAGTTTCGGATAAAGCGCCAGTGGGGAATGATATCAACGAGAACTATTCCAATTATCATCTCAACAACAGGAATAGTACCCAACAATCTCAAGAGGAATATCAAGCAACTAGGAATTAGTGAGTATATATGTAATATAATGCAAAAAGCTGTTCTTTTAGGTACTGCAAGGACAGTGAGAAAATTCCTAGGAAGCGAAGTCCAAGGATCGGACCTGTCCTCGTCGAACTTCTGGTCCTCTTACACGCAAGGATCGCGTGTAAGAGGACCAGAAGTTCGACGAGAACCAGGGGGACCACAAGGACCGGACACGACCGAGTTCTGCCCTTCTGATATTTTAAATATCTGGGATTGAGTGAATGTTCCTCTTAGCGAGGAGTGAGAAGCCGACGGCGAGGAGAAATCCTACGCGTATAGGCAAAAGTCGGGGATAATAATAACTTCATTTACCCCACATGAGAGTTCCCAGTAATAGGGTAACAAATTACATCAACTCAAAGAAATTACATGTAAATTCCCTAAAAAACTAAATGAAACGACAAGTTTTCCAATAAAATGATAGATATAAAGAAGAAAAAAACATAAAATAAACATCTACAATAGACTAATATTAACTTTGTTAGCACAATCACAAAGCCTGTTGCTCGCTGGAGATTGTTGATCCGAGGCGTGGATAGACTACATGTTGGAGAATCTCTGGCTGCCATCCTCGGGACATGAATGTTTACCCGAGAGAGTAGAAATGGGCAGTCAATCCTTCCACTTAAAAGTTTTTTGGGCGAATCTCGCGCACTGCTGAACCTGCCGCTCAATTAAGGTTGAAAGCCTCAGCTCCTCCATTATGCCAGAAAGATCAACACCACGCTCCGGATATATTCCTGTTTTTCTATATACGACGTATTTCAGGAACTTCCTCTGAACTCGCTCAATGGGAGTAAGATGCGTTGCATAAATTGGGAACCAAATCATGTTAGCGTACTCCAACCTACTGAGAACAAGTGAAAAGTAGACATTTCTGATAGCAGACAGATCGTCTAGCTCATGGAAGCTCCTGAACAGAAAACCCAAAGATTTACAGGCAGATGAACACATATCTTCAACATGTGGAATAAAGCTCAGCTTACTGTCAAACCATACTCCTAGGTCACGAAAACGATCTCCAGCCGCAATAAAATCATCACCAATGTGATAATCGAAAGCTAGTGGATGCGTCTTCCTGGTGAAAGTAACTTCAAAACACTTAAAATTTAAAATAAGTCCATTCCGCAAGCATCAACCTCGAACTAACTCCAAACTTGACTGAAGTAGTAATTGGTCATTTTTTCCAAGTATTCTCATGAACAGCTTCAGATCATCAGCATAGGCTAAAGCCTCACAATTGAGAGAGCATAAAAGGTCATCAATGAATATTATAAACAGCAACGGCCCGAGGTTAGATCCCTGAGGAACGCCAAACTTGAGCTCATACTCAAAAGATCTGAATCCATTGTAGAAAACATAATTAGTTCTTCCCTTTAAATACGAACGAATCAACCTCACAAAGTTAGGTACAAAACCAAGTGAATTTTAGGGGGAACCCGGCCCCCCCCTTATCTTCGCCACTGATCTATATCCATGCTTTTGGATTTTGGGTTCATAGTTATCAAAGGAAAACAAAATGTAATCTATAAACCTAGTTATTCAAAACCTATATGCATACTATCTTCCAAGAGTTGTAATTATAGATAAACATGATTATTTAATTTTGTTACTCTGATACCATAGAGCAGAGTGCCAAATTAATGTCTAATCTTAATATTCATATAGGCCTTCCAAAAGTTCCAGCTGATAATCTGACTTTTCATTGGTATGTCATGTCTTTACAAACAAAAACAACAGTTATAAGTTTCTTTATATTTATCTTAAGATAAAATCTATCCAACATGATATTGATTATTGAAAAGTGTATTCTTGCAGTGTTATAAACAAATTGAAAAACTTTTAAATGTGTATCGCTAGACGAGATATGGATTGTGTATATGAAGCTTATTTCGAATCTAACAATCATTGCGAACCTGATGATATTCCAAGACTTTCAACACCCCTTTGGATATTCGGGAAAAAATACAATGCTCTAGATGGTAAATTGTGTTATCTATTCTTAAATATGTAAAAAAAACTGCCTTTTAGATCTAGAGAAGATTCGTCAGGATATAACATCCAAACTTTGGTTCACCTATAGAAAGAATTTCGTACCTATTGGTGGCGATAATGGATATGTTTCTGATAAAGGATGGGGATGTATGCTTAGATGTGGTCAGATGGTCTTAGGACAAGCCCTTTTATTTTCTCATCTTGGCAGAGATTGGTTCTGGGAACCAGGAACCAAAGACTCTATTTACCTTAAAATATTGAAAAGATTTGAAGATTCTAGACAAGCTCCTTTTTCAATACATCAAATAGCCCTCACAGGTATTTCAGAAGGAAAATCTGTGGGGCATTGGTTTGGACCAAACACAGTTGCTCAAGTTTTAAAGTAAGTATCTTGTGAATAATTTCCTGATATATTTAATTTTGTTTCTAACTGTTTTGGGTATTTTCCATTTCAGGAGATTAGTTCAATATGATGAATGGAGTTCTTTGGTAATCCATGTAGCTTTGGACAATACAATAGTAATTAATGATATAAGTATGTAGAAGAATTCTCATTTTATTTTCAATGATTATTGAATATTTTTTTCAGAGGAGCTATGTCGAAGAAATGATATAAGTACGAAATTACTGAAAGTTAATTGGATGCCATTATTATTAGTAGTGCCTTTACGGTTAGGATTAACTGAAATGAATCCAATATATATTCCAGGATTGAAGGTAAGATTTAATTCAGAAATCTGTGTTGAATCCATCTCATTTTATCAAATATAATAACCCATTATTATCCAACATCAGCCTATCAGTATAGGGAATTAGGAATTCTCATTCTCCCCTAAAGGGATCATCCTATATATTTAAAATCCCATAAGGATTGAGCCTTATCGTGTACAGTTGAGATTGATCCAAGGTTTGGACCATCTGGAAAAGGGTGAGGAACTGTTTTGTCATTACAAGCGCATGATCCCAGAACAGAACAGTTTTCCAGAATGTATTTCTCTCAATACGATTGCCAATTCTTAGTAAAGTATTTTTCCTACTGAATCGTGCCTTTCTCTATATTTTTGAGAATGAGGAATTAAAGGAGTAATCTAATTATTAGATGAATAAAAGAAAAATTGGTAGTATCTTAAAAGAACAAATTTTTTTAATTAGAACAACTGAACTTGATATACATGACATTCAGTTACTTTGTTTCTTATTCAAAATTTATATTTAACAAATAATTTCAACACTTTCTCTCAAAGTTTCTAATCACTGTTAGACCTATCATATCTCGTAGTTTTTGAAATTGGACTCTTGTGAAACTCCTGGATTCTTGACCAATTTTATAGCACTAGCATTGTCCACATATAAAGTAGGTATTCCCTTTTCCTCTGAAATTTCACTGAAAAGCCTTTTCAACCAAATTAAATCCTTAGTAGCTTTACTTAGAGCATTGTATTCTGATTCAGTACTGAATAGTACAACACTCTGTTGTTTTCTACTGAAGCAACTCATTGCTGCATTTGAAATTATGCTAACTGAACCACTTCTGGATTGTCTTGTTTCCTTGTCACCTGTTTAATCCGCATCACCGTAAACTTTCTACTCCTTATCACCCCCTCCACAATAGAGTAAACCAACATCTATTGTTCCTTTGAGGTATCTGTGAATCCTTTTCACCGATATCCAATCTATCAAACTTGATTTATTCAATTTCTCTGACAATAATAACAATAATAATTTATTCATTTCCACAATTATTGCAAGCATACACATATACAGACAATGAAAGGAAAACACGTCAAGTAACACATAGAAATCATCTATCAAAGTGTTCTTTTAAATTGTATGGCTCAAGTTCCAACAATTTGAATGCTTGGTTCCTAAAGTTCTTGAATGCACCAATTGTTTTGATGGACAAGGAAAGAGAATTGTACAATCTCATGGACATGAATTCGCAGTTATTTCTACTAAGAGAAAGACTTATGGCTGGACATGCCGAGTGCAACCAGCACTCTTGTTCTGAGTAAAGTATTCGCTGTTCTTTCTAATAAGCACAAGGCATCTGTATATACAGGGTGTTTCAAGTTCGACTGCCTATTAGACGTTTCTGGAAAATTCGGAATATGACATTGTTCATGATGCCCTATTCAGCTAAAATATTTTCGAACCTTCCAGTTATACAAGAAATGAAAAAAAAATTTTCAAAAAAAAACTTTTTTTTTCATTTTACTTCTCAGATATCATCAAGACTCCCATTCTCAATTTCTCCTTTCTAAAATTATTGCGTCAGTCCTTATAGATTTCAAAATATTAAGAAAAAACCGAAAACAAATGGGGATATCCATAGTCACTATTACATGAATTATCACTACTGTGAATATCCTATGCGTATACTCGATTCACTTTCTCGAACAAAAAAGATGTAGTAATGTTTAAACATGATTATGATCCTAAATTCAATAATTCAAGAGTTATTCGAGATTTTATGAATTTATGTATAAGTAGGATCAATTTCGAATCTGTTTCTAGAATGTGTTTAAAAGCAATATTCTATGATCATAGAAATTAAAATATGCAATTATTTCAAAGTGACAGGTGTATTCATTATTGAAGTTAGTAGATCATAATTTCACGAAATGAATCCCTGATATTCAAATAATGAAATTCTGGATCTATTCCATATCCACGGTGAATGCAACAGAATTGTTTCGAGAACTTGTCGAGCATTCAATCAGAAATATCCACATTTATCACCAATTAACGAGAAGATATTTCGGAAGTATAAAATGTATTCTATCGCCTTTTTATATGTATAGAATATTCATCGGCACACAGGAGTGCTGCATGATTTTATCTCATATGGTACAGATTTTTTTCTAGGTAGGAACTCCTGTATAATGGATATTCACAAAGTATGAAACATCCTTTCAAGATCTTCTCATTTAAATGATGAAGATGAGGAAATTTCTGATTCAATTTTCGATGAGTTCTATCAATAATAATAAGAAATCGAAAATGATGGATTATAGCGTCTGTGTAATAAATATAAGGTAAATAGTTTGTTGGCGTGCAGACAAATTTTCAATTCTGGAAAAATTACCTCTTCGAGCGGAACTCGAACCCGCAACCTCCGAATCACTACTCCAGCGCTCTAACCACTAAGCCACCGAGGAAGCTGAAGATTCTTCGTAACGAGGAACCACTAATCCCAGAATCTAGTGTTAGTATGTTATGCCTTACGAACTATATAATAATTCGCAAGGGTTGTGAAGTTGAAATGTTAGTATGTACTCAATAACGTCAGTGATCATCCTGATTCCATTCACCTTTCCTCTAGCGTCATCGACATATTTTTTTGACTACAGCTTATTGATTCAGGTATCCAATAAAGTCAGTTAAATTAACAATATTATCAAAACAACTTATTGTCCGATGTTGTTATTTTCGAGATAACTCATCTTATCAATAGAAAGTTCGTTATTTTTCATCAATATCGAATTTTTGCTTTTTACTTCCTGTAATATTTCGTTCAAAAGTTTTGCCTGCATTTTTAAATATTCTTTCTCAAAATTTGTTTCGATAGTGTGCGTTGATATTATAGATCTCGCAGATTCTTCCATCTCTGAATTTAGTTTCTCTAATTCTGTGGTTATTCCGTTCATTCTTCCACATCTTGTAGAAAAAAATCGTGCGAGAATATATCAGAAACGCACAGTTTTCATGGTTATATTTTATTATTCTATGTTGGCACTCCGAACTTTCCGCCACGGCGGATCAATTTGCCTTAAAGAAATCAGTTCTGCCAACCAACTTTTTTCAATGCAAAAATCACTAAAATATATTTATGGAAATATTTCATTAATTTCAATGAAAATGCAATGAATTAGAGAAAATAATGTATAATACTCGTACAGAAGGCTCATTCTACCACTCGTTCATTCCAAAACTCGCCACTTCGTGGCTCGTTTTTGAATTTTGAACTCGTGGAAGAATATCAATGCCTTCTGCACTTGTATTATAAATAACTATTTTGGGTACAAATTGTTGTTGATGATTTTTTCGCTTTATTTCAGCATGACTTATGCAACATTTCATTGCATTTAACGCAATTCAGTGCGTCTACCACTTTTTATTGCAGTAGTTACACAAATTTTTCTTTATTTCTTCACTGTACAAATTATTCGCAGAGCGATCGACTTCTTCGTCTTCACTGGCCGACATCTTGATACTGAATTTTATTATCCAAATATAAGAAAGCAAAACAATGTATTGACTAACGAGAATTATTGTATTGTCACTCAAAAATTAAATTTCCGACTGGTTGACGAAATTGAAGTATTGGAGGTCATTAAGTCGATCAAGAGTAGATGAGTAGGCTACGATGGAATACACGTCCTCACCCTCCATTTATGTGTGCCTCATATCACGCATATCATTAACCACTGCCTTCGGCATTCAGTTTTTCCAACAGAATGGAAGAGGGCGCTGGTTATTCCTGTTCCGAAGGTACATAATTTGCGGCCAGTCAGCATTTTACCGACTATGTCCAAAATATTGGAGAAAATTTTAAATAAGCAAATATGGAAACATCTTGAAAATAACAAAATTATTCCATTGATACAATCAGGTTTCAGAACCAATCATAGATGCACTACAGCCCTATTGCAAATTGTTGATGATATATAGATCGGAATAAGTTAACGATTTTGACTCAGTTGGATTTCTTTAAAGCATTTGATAGTCTCAATCACTCAATGTTGAAGTCTATACTGCTCCATATTGGACTATCAGATGATGCAATTTCACTGCTTGATTCTTTTATATCAGAGAGGCAGCAGGCGGTTTTTCTTAGAGATAGAATCTCTGATTTTTTGGAGATACTGAACGGTGTACTACCTCAAGGGCCCAATTTTATTCATCATATACAGGGTGTTTCCTAAACATGCGGCAAAAATTCAGGGGGTTGTTCCTTGGACTATTCTAAGAATATTTTGTCCTTTGATGATTTTTGAAAAACCTATTTGTTTCGAAGATATAGGGGAAACAAAATTTCAGATAATAACATTTTATTATGAAAAATTACATGAAAATTCAACTCAACCTACAAAAACTGTTGAAAATGACCACCTCTAGCCAGCATACAAGCATCCATAATAGTCAAAGATAAAATGTTAATTGCTAATACATCACAAAACGAATTCAAAAGAAAACCGTGTTTAATCTGTATTCCTTTACCATCTGCACTTATCAATTTTTAGTCAAAAAACTGGCCGTTTTTAGTAATTGGAATGTTGTTAAACAAATTTAAAAATAAATTGTACCTACTTAGTAAACACATTTTTATTTAAACTATTATTAATTTTAAAAATATGAAAAATGTTGTTCGCCCTGTATCTTCGAAACAAAGAGGTTTTTCAAAAATCATCCAAGGACAAAACATGCTTAAAATAGTCCAAGGAACAACCCCCTGAATTTTTGCCGCATGTTTAGGAAACACCCTGTATATCTATTAGTTCAAAAGTTTCATTGTGTTAGACTTCGGTCCTCTCCCATATGAATTATGCAGATGCTTTTTATGATCCGTGCTTGAATGTCAGTGATCGGATGCGTGTTCAAAAGTTACAGAACTCTTGTTTGAGGATGATTTTCTGGTTAAAAAATCATGATAGGGTAAGCCACAGACTTCGGGACGCAAATTGGCTCAATATGGAGAGAAGTAGACTATACAACTCAACCGTTTTATTCTGGAAAATTATAAATCTACTTGCTTATATAACAAGATCACTTACTGAGTGGATGTCTATAATATAAATATTCGTTTTAAAGGAACACTTACTCCTTAAATTTTTAGTTCACAACAATTTCGTCATTCATTTTCATACATTACATCTTGCATGAATAAGTTACCTCTGGACATCAGAGGGTTAAAAGTTATTAGTCGTTTCAAAAACATGGTATTCACAATGCTGATGAGTGAGCAGAACAGGTCTTTATCAGGGTAGTCGTGTTTATGATTGTATTTCTAAATGTTTCTTTTTTATTTTAGTTTCTCTACTTTTTGTTTTCCCCACTACATACATGTATGACGGAAATCGAATTTTGAGATTCTTTTTTTTTTTCTTTTTAGATCTTCAATGAACCCAGGGTTAAATAGAACAGTGCATCCGGCCTGGATGCACTGGATCTTGCCCATTCTGCGAGAAAATATGTATTTTGTTTGCAGAATAAAAGCCTTTATTATTATAAATGTTTAGAGCATGTTCTATAATTTCGGAGATTCTCTTCTGTGAATCTCATTCCTAGTGTGTCTTGCCAGACTTTTGATCTGTAAAAACATAATATTCAAAGCATACTGACTGTATGAAGATTTACAACTTACTTTTTATATTTCTTGGAAAATATTACATTTTTGCTACTTCCTCTTTTCTACAGATGAAACGAAAATTAATCAATAATAAACAAAAATTACCGACAACTTTTAAATTACTGACAGAATGCACGTCAAACTTTATTCCGTGTTGCCAAAATTGTTTGGAGCACGTATATTGAAGATCATAGATTGCACTTTCGCCATATAAGGAATAAGAGAGTTTTCCTTTTTTTCATGAAATGGTAGTAAATATTTTCAGATTTGGCAACACTAACAAAAGCCTACGCTGCGCTTCTACTGGGACCGTATTCTCGACAAGTGATCTTTCAAAACGTATACGTTCTTTCAATGCTCCGAACACTGAATGTACGTATACGTTTTGAAAGATCACTTGTCGAGAATACGGTCCCTGGTGCCTTTCGTGACCGGAACGAAGATAGCTTTATGCGATCTAGAATGATATAGGCAAAGATAGATAACGAAGGCAAAATCGGATAAATTAATGAAATGAGTTGACAGTCTCATTGTTGTCTATGTCAACATGAAATTTGAGGCTTGAAATTGCTATTCTACATCAAATTTTTAAATCTCACTTTGTGAAATAATCTAATGAAATTTCACTCGTGATTAAATATCCCATAAGTCTTTTTTTATTCGATAATCCAACTAAGTTACTTGAAGAACTACTAACACAAAGCTTGAACCTATTGAAGGATAGGAAAATTGAATTGAATGACAAGTATTAACGAAATGTAACTAGACTATTCGAATAGAATACAAATTCATTTATCAATATGGCCCGTTATTGGCCAGCTAACTACTATTTGCTTAGAAATGGTAGTACTGAGTGGTTTCTGTGGAACTCTGCAAACGGCTTTTGTCGGTAAACGATTTTATCTTCTTCCATTTTCGTCACTTCCTAATAAATGCGCATGATTATTTGATTCATAGTGTTTGTCTTATGAAGGGTAGAGATAAAGAGAATCTCTTTTGGTAGAACTTTCTTGAGAAAGTGTCCAGCGGAAAAGGATACATTGGATTTATTAAATAAGATTTACTTTACAGATGCTGCCGTATTGGTTGTTGATCTCTGTTTACGTTAAAATAAATCGTACAGTTTTATGTAACACGCGGCTTGAATAGACATAGTTGGCGAGTTGTATAAATTTGGTCATATTACCTAACGAGAGATTTAAGAGGCATATTACCCACGACTATAAAAAGTTACGATTTTAGCCTATCCTATTTTCGTCACTTAGTAAATTTATTTATTCATCCATTTCATGCGTCTTCTTGGTACGCCTGCTTGGGAATCCTATGCAACACGTCCAGCAGTTGTAGAAATTTGTATATCGTTACTGGCCACCGAATGTGTAGTTGAGCTGAGCAGAGCCAGCTACGAGAATCGAAACAAAGGTTTTCAACTAATATCTAACGAGGCAAACGTTGAGCTTAGCTCAACTTCGCGTTTGGTGGCTGATCATATTCTTTTGCTAGAATATTGTTTGTTAGAGTCATTTTGTTCGGCAGACGTTATATAACTTATATTAGTTATATAAAAAATATATAATTTTTTTCAGAAATGCTTTCAGTTCAGACAAAGTCTTGGTGTTATTGGAGGAAAGCCCAATCTAGCATTATATTTCATTGGGTGTGTAGGAAATGAAGTGATTTATCTTGATCCACACACAACACAAAGGGCTGGATTTGTAAATAATAAGGAAAACGAGAGTGAAATTGAAATAGATCTTAGTTACCACTGCAAATATGCATCTAGGATGAACATAAACAGTATGGATCCTTCTATTGCTGTTGTAAGAATATGCCCATTTTTTTATTTTATGATCTTATTTATTGTATTGTATTGTTTCTTAGCTTTTCTAAATTAACAGAAATGGTTGAAACCACATTCTAATCCGCAATATTTATTGTGGATTGGAGTGTGGTCACTGAAACTTCAGTAGGATATTTTGTCCAATGTAGACTCAAAAAATTTGTCTAAATCTTTTTGTCCTTTTGAAAGTTTAGGGTTGATTTTACTATTATACATAATTGAATTAGTTCTATAGAATGCATTTATTTAATTTTAGTGCTTTCTGTGTAAGACTGAAGCTGAATTCAACGACTTATGTCAACTGATACAAGACAATTTAATAATACCAGAAACTCAACCACTTTTTGAAATAACGCTTGAGCGACCAACACAATGGGTGTCGGTACCACCATCAGTTTCAGATGTTGAAGCAGCTGAAACATCATCCATAAGTAAATGTCCATCTAATTTGAATTCCTTGAATAATATTTTATTTTACAGTTGCTGTGAGAATAGACTCGGACAGTGATTTTGAAATTGTATAATTGCAGCTTCATGAGAGTTTGACTGATGGTACTCTTTCATTCGTTATTTCAATTATTCTAATTATATCTGTGTACAGTTTTGTAAAAATTTACTGAAGAATATTAAATTTACACTTCGAATCAATACAATAGTTTCATTATTATTCAAAGCATTTTTTATTTGGTTTCTGAAAATTTTATAATACGTACTTACTGCAATTTTTATAAAGTTAAACTTGATTCTTAGAATGTCAAGTTCAAATAAGTGTGAAATTAAATATATATATATAGAAAAGGTAATATTTCTTGTGCTATATTTGATGTATTGAAAGTGTAATTTTCTTGGGTTTAGAGCACATTAATGTGCTCTTACACTTTCAATATATATGAATATATATATATATATATATATATATATATATCATAGTGTATTATACGTCAGTTGGTGCCTCAAACATGAAAAAAAAAATTATATTTTCAATGATTTCCTCTCAAACAAAAATTTACCGGATGATAGCTTATATGCAACTATGGATAAATATATATATATATATATATATATATATATATATATATATATTTATCCATAGTTTGAGAGGAAATCATTGAAAATATAATTTTTTTTTTCATGTTTGAGGCACCAACTGACGTATAATACACTATGCTATAACCAGCTGATTGCATTTTTTCGTCTAGATATTGGGTTAGCTACAATTTGACAAATTTTCAGTTGGGAGGAAATGACTGAATGTATATTTTTTTCTTCGTGTTTGGGGGGCTGCCGCCGTTCTCCCCCCAGCCGAGTCGTAGCTGACGTTCACGAGGTTTTTTATTACTATTATCTAATGCATTCTACTTTCTACTAATTACCGTTGGAGAGGACCTTGGTCATGTATATTGTAATTGTAGTATTGAAATATTGCTTCGATCGTACTCAAGTTAGCTTTTGATTTGTTAGGTTATAGTCCGGGAGCCAGTAACAGATATAATAATAAGCCGACTTTATTTGTTGAATAGGGTCTGTATTTGGATGTCAGCCACTTAGTAGTCTGTAGTAATTAAACAAAAACTATTTAGAATATAATATACATTGGTTGAAACTATTTCAGCAATTTGCAGGTTAAATCTTCAATTGGCGCACTTCTTACACGAACATTTGGAAAACGTCTCAATACTAAACTTTTTAATATTATAGGAGAGGGTCGAATAAGGCACGTTGTATTTCTTGGAAGCTTGTGAGACCGACATATGTCTACTGACTACTGCTTGGATGGCGCAGTTTAAACCCTCGCGGGAATATGGCTTGTAGTACTTCGATTCCAGATTTTGAGCTGGCACGTAGTTTTCTTTGCCTAATGTCATTTCGGGGTAGTAATACGAGCCTCGGGATGATACTGATGGGTTGGGGTTGACGTCTTTTCCGTTGGTCCAGTATTGGGCATAATAAGGCGACAGTGCGTTGTACGAGTATAACATGTGCTGAAAAAAAATATATGTTAGATGATCCTGATCTTTCTTGAGCTTTGTTTAATTGTGTGAAATATTGGGTTTATAAATTCTGGATTTACCAATAACTCAAACACAGGTCCTAATATAAGATTTATTCCATACTCAATACAATGAATGCATAAAAATTTGAAAATCATCCTTGCGCAAACGCATAATCAGAATTTATATCTAATATATTACACTAGATCCATTCTTCGAAGAATGTATATAAACTACATTTTGACATATATACAAGTCTTTCTAATAGTTTCGTGAAGTCTCACATAACATTTACTATTGGCCAAATCGGTTTTATTTTCTTCAGGGTCGATAATTATGTCTACATAATTTTGATCTCGAAAGTCCATCTCCTTGACAACATCTACATTTTACTCCAACAATAAAATAAAAAAAAGAAAAATAATAAGATAACCTGAAATTGAACAATATTGAATTGTTAGTACCTAACTGGAATTTGCCAATAAATCAAACACAGGTTCTAATATGAGGTTGTTCCATATTCAATACAATGAATGCATAAAAATAATTCTTAGCGCATAAGCATGATTCGAACTTATATCTCTTTCTTTTTCCAAGTTTCCAATCTTCTGAACTTTTTACATCTCTGGGCAGATTTAAAATATTGAATCTAATGCGCAGTTCTTTTCCAAACACAAGTTCTGGTGATGGGCTTCTTTTAGTTTCACCATGTTTAATATTCCCATATTCAAAGTGACCTGGCTACACTTTCATTTTCACCATTCCTAAATGTGAAGAAAGTAAATCATTCAAAATTAATTTAATTATTCTACTGTTTCACACAAACAATCTGAATCAATGGTAAGTTCATTTTTACTCTTACATAAGGGTGTGTTTCCCCCGAAGGCATTCTCTGTGGCCACCCTGTAATAAAAAATTCTTTAAGTTTACTTAAAATTTTTTACATAAAGTTTTTTTGACGCTCGAAAAAAACCCAGAGAAATGAAGATCATGCAGTGAATAAACGCAATATAAACAAAAGCGATACTGCTACTACCACAAAGAAACCCAAAAATGCTAAGGAAGAAACTTATCCGGACCACGTACAGGTGGAGAAACAAAAGCAGAGCAAAACTTAAAGCGACATAACAAAACAGAGAACTAAATAACAAACTATAACACCAACTGTCATTAATGTCAATAAGAATCGAAATCAAAACAAACATATTCAAATAATACAGAATACAACAGGTGAAGTAAACAACATTGGTAAGGAAAACAACGTAGCAAAACAAAACAATCGGAACTGGGAAAACAAGCGAATTCACTGGATTTATGTGTGGATTTATTTATATCGAATAAAGCGAACCGCCACAGAAGAAAAAATTCAGGAATATATTAAAAATGCAGCTGGTTTTGAAGATAGCAACATAATAGTGAAAGAGACACTTACTGCCGAAAACGCTTCACGATGGTATGTTACAACAGCACCATTCAATAAAAAAGATGATAATTATAAACCTGAATTATGGTGTGGGAAGATTTAACTCCTCTAGACACAAAGAATTCCTATCTAATCAGGCTGGGGATTTTTTACTTTGAATACTGGCAAACCGCAAGAACCTCCCAATACCTCGAGTATTATATCACAGAATGTACCGTCTATTGGGAATTGCATAGACGAACTTAATACTATTTTAAATTCGCACCCGGATTGTGACTATCTTACAGTAACTGAGCATTGGAAGACTGAAGTCCAACTAAAAACATATTTATAACACCACCAATCTATAGTGAAATTAAATTTTGGATCACCACTTCAGATCTTGTAAAAACATATAACTTAGAAAATTTCAATCTAGCAACCCACTACTGTGGAGATGTCGGCGAGCATGGAGGAGCTGCAATATATGTCAAAAAAGGAAAAAAATATAATGTGTGCCAAAACTTAAACGCCTTATCGAAGTGCGGTGTGATTGAGTGTGCGGCAATAGAGTACAGTGTAGAGAGTAACGTCATTATGTGTATTTACCGACCACCATACAATTCAAGTATTGATGAGTTCTGTGGAAGACTGGAAGATGCCCTTGAGTTATTAACTGGGATGGAAAAAGTGGCCTTTATCACAGGTGACTACTGACTTCAATATGAACCTAAAAGACAATAAAAAAGCCATCAATCGAATGAACTTATTACTAAGTGCATATTCTTATGAAATTGTAGAACTTGTATAGACAGTGTTTTGACAAACTTTAAAGATGTTTATTCAAAAAATGTTCTGTACACTTCAATTTCTGATCACTTAGGTTTGAAATTTACTTTTACTAAAGATGAAAATAAGAAAGAACCTACTTGTCCTAAAATCGTCAGAATGTTTTCTGATGAAACTATAAATACTCTCAAAATAAGGTTAAAGTCTCGGGATTGGAAAGGAGTGTATCTGGTTGCTGAAAACAATGTAGATACACATTTAAACACGGCATCTTCCCGAAACAGCTCAAACTTGCTACTATTGTTCCTATATACAAGAAGGCCGATCGCGGGTTGTTCGGGAGCTACATACCAATAAGTATTTTTCCATAATTTTCTAAGTTGTTTGAGAAGGCAATGTCTGATAGGCTGATTAGCTTATTGACCTCTTGCAGTGCCGTATTTATAAGATACATACAAGTGAATGAATAAGCCCGATCCAGAGAAATCAAAAAGAACTGAAAAAACGCATGACAATTGCTTTACTGTCATCACGTAGACCACGAAAAGTTGCTTCTCCTGATTTAGGTTCTTAATCAATTTGACAGTAATCTAAATTTCCTTCTGCTTTGTTTAACATTTCGCCTGGGATTTGTTCATCTTGAGTATTTTCGATTTTCATGAAACTTTTGAAATGATTGCAAATTATTTATGTTAATAATCAACGTCTTCAAACTTTGCAGGTTTGAAATACAAGAGAAGACTACAGTTGGAATATCTTCAAGCTTATTTCATTGAACTTTCTTGGGTGTAACCAAGACAGGTCCTCTAAAATTTCTCTATTTGGACAAAAACTTTCTTCAATGCTGGTTCTAACACATCGAAAAATACTGACTTGTAATTATTTTTGTTGAGATTTTAGGAGAATCATCTTTTGATTTTTCCCAGACATCTGTTCTTTGAAATTCTTCTTTCCGTGAAATGCAATTTTATTTCCATATCAATATTCCGATTCTTCCGATATTCTTCCGATTCACAATTAATAGCAGACTCTTGGCGCATACTCTTTTATTTTCGTGTATACAACTTCAAAATGTTTATCATTTCTTTTTTTATTAATTAGTTTGAGCAGTGATTGAAATGAATTCCAAGCAACAGCGTAGTTCAATGTTTTAGTTTGCAAATATTTTGAACCAGGAGTTATAACAAGAACCAAATGTAAAACGAATGAAATAAATGAGTTTCTAATTTTTGATCATTGATTTGCCAAATTTCTGGCCATATGTCTGGATTTACAATCAAACTGACCATCATGTTTTTTTAATACGGTTTACTGAAGTCAATTATTTATTTTTGGCAGTTTTCTTCAACACACTTCCATCAATTATCGAAAATAGAGCCTTAGAGTCTTTTACAGTCTATAAAGTTTGTATGTTGTTTTTTGTTTCTTTTTACCATACTGCCATTCGCTTGTAAGATGAACTCAGAAAAACTGCAGATTCTTCCACCAATCCAAACAAATTTTCTGTCTCTAGTAACTTTACTGCTGAATCAGCTACTAGGTTCAAGACGTGATAGATACGTCATATTTTCATTTAGCTTTTTAAGGTGAGCCTGTAAACCGTTATAATACTTTTTCATGTTATTTTTTCCATCGAATGAACATGAAACGATATTTGATTCCAGAATTCCGTACTTGGTTAATTCTGGAGTTACACGTTTTTACAATGCAGGACCACTCGAGTCTTCAACTACAGTAATTTCTAGAAGCCTTTCATAATCTTTTCATCGAATGACATATCGTACGAAAATAGCCAATTGGTATATAAGTGCTTCCTGTATCTTGGGTAGAGTCTACCATAACGTTATGAATAATGCTATCGTGGAAGCCTTTCAAAATTATATTGCGTTTTATCGAAGCAATTGTTTTTATCAACTTGTTCAAATAAAAGATTTTGACAAAAATATCAATACAGAACCTTGCCCATAATGTCTATTCCTTGTTCATTTTAAAACGTTTAAATGAAATAAAATTGTCAAAAAAACATATTTTCAAAAATTTGTTTAGTTTAGTTTGATTCAGCTGGGGGCCCCCTTGGGCCGGGGCCCTCGGCGATCGCCGACCTGCCGACCTGGCCAGACCGGGCCTGCTTGAATAGTCATACTTTTTAGTGATGCTTGTATTTATTAGTTTATCGAATCTTTATTAATCTTCGCTACAGAATTTGTTGATAGGTAACATAAGTTATAATTAATTTATTCATTACAGCTTACTAACTGGATTTTTATAATAATTTGGATTTTCCTGAGGATTACCAGAGACCCATTTGATTTTTTTTTTCGAAATCGATAGCAGATACGACAAAACTACAACAAACCAAAAAGTGTCATTTTCATTTGTACACATTAGGAATCAGATATAATCAATTCAAAACTGATATCTGCACAATTAAATTGCAATTTGAATGAATCACACAATAAATGGTATAACACGGCCCAGACAATTTTTCGATGCGAATTACTCAGTACTACAGTATTGAAATTTTATGACGAGAATGAAACAAAAAACCGAAAACAACGAGTAAGTGCATGCCGATTACGAATACAAAAATTACAGATGGCAAATATATTTTGGAAATATTGGGGGGGATAAGTACCACCCATTTCTACGCCTTTGCTGGAAACATTGAAAATATTGCTGGCCTTCCCTAGAATTTGCGTACTAAGCATAAAATAATCACAAAATATATGACTTGAGTTATGAACAAAAAAATACTATAAGAAAATATAATCAACGAAAAAAAATCTTCGAAAATGGGGGGCGCTGTCTAAGACATTGCCACAGGCGCAATAGTACCTAGATACGGCCCCGACCTCTTGTAATATAATCAGCAAATAAACATGGGTATATAAAAAGGCCGTTCTGTCGAAAGCGCTATTTTGCAGTTAACCAAACATATTATAACGAAAACCTGTTGGGTGCATTTATAGATCTCTCGAAACGAAAGCCTTTGACAGTCTTACTCATAAGAAATTGTTGGAGTCTTATGGAATAAGGGGAAGTATGCTGAGGTTGTTCGAGAGATAGGGAACAGAGAACAGTAGTCAAAAAGAACGGTAAAACTATTTAATCAGATATAAAGATAAATAACACGGGTGTTCCACAAGGAAGTATTTTAGATCTAATTCTTTTCATCATTTTTATCAACGATATAGAAGGAATATTTGATGAATTCAGCGTATCTTGTTTCGTGACCATATTTGCTGAGCTACCCCAGTTTATCACAAAAAATGTACATCCTGCTTGAAAAAATACAGGTCTGGTTTGAAGAAAATGACTCGATTCTGAACGCTGAAAAGACTGATGCCCGCCACTCATGAGGCGTTTTTTCGAGCGTTTGGAATCCAGGCTTCCAAATAGCAGCCAGTCTACACTGACTGCCATCCCAGGCTGCCATCGAAACCCGCCACTCAAGAGGTTGTTTTATTGAGTATCCAGGTCGGATATCAGATGATCACACACAGCTGGCAATTTATCAGGTACCGCCGGAACTTCGTAGCGTACAAATTTTTGTGCAAAATGAAAGAATTTTTGATAGGTTTCATCGGAATATTTAGGCAGAAAACCTGTCAATGGAAAATAAAAAGTTCAGCATACGCAAACAGGAATATCAAAAATAAAGCCTATGGGGAACTAGTAGAATATTCCAAAGGAAAATTACAGAATGAAAGAGTATATGTGAATTTCGATTTGGCTGATATCGTTTTCCATCGTTATTGGCATATCTTCCCTTTTACGTTTTATGAGTTTATTATCGCCTTCAAGATGAGTACTTTTTTTGGACTAAGAGCACGTCAATGTCCGAGATTTATTATTTTCCTTTATCTATCCGCTTTGTCGGCTTCATATTTGCCATCTGTGATTTTTGCATTCGTCATCAATATACACTTACCCGTTGTTTTCGGATTTTTGTACCATTCTCGTCACAAGATTTCAATAATTTAGTTTTTAAATAACTGAACTGAGTAATTTGCATCGAAAAATTGTCTGGGCTGTGTTGTACAATTTATTGTGTCATTCAAATTGCTATTTATTTCTGAAGATATCAGTTTTGAATTGACTATATCTATACGATGTTCCTATTTTGGAGGTACAATTGAAAATGACAGATTTCTCGGATCATGTTGAGAATTTTGTCCAGCGACCTTGATGTGGCACTTCTCGCATCCAATATGGATTTTCAGCAGACCAATAATGTAAGTTATGTGTGATGATATTAGTCTATAAAAAAATTATAAAAAATGCATAAATAATTTCTCCTGTGAAAGGAACAGTGTGTGCAACAAATTGAAGACAATTTGAACTTTTGGGGCAATGGATTGGAATTTCGTATTCGATTTCCTTGAGCCCTGGGATGTGTGGCCATAGAACCTAGAGACATTATTTGGTTTTTCAGTGCATCAGTTGAAGAATATCTTCTTTCGAACATATTCAGAACGCCTGAATCTATCGCTTTGCGACCTTCTGGTTTCTTTATGCATCTATCAGTCATTTCGTCAAAAAAACTTAGTTTATGTCTAATCTGTAGGCTGGATAAAAAAATAACTGAACGGAATAAAACAAATGGAATAATTTCGAATATATAATATATCTATGCAATGCATTCGAGCAGTGCTATAATATAAATTCTATATTTAAAAATAATATTGAACATATATTAAAAATTTAACATTTAACAATACAAAGTCTGAATAAATAAAGTGTGAAAAGAACACATAATAAAATAGCTGTATCAAATAAAATATAAATGACTATGACTTTGCATCATATTTCGATTAATATAACTTGAAAATTGAGTTAGTTAAAACATGTGAAGCATATTTATTTATTATATCAGCAGTGACCACACTAACGGATCTCTATGGTAATTGTGAAACAAGTTTCAACGATGCTTTAAAAATTATGAGGTAACCAACACCAGTTTCGAAAAACAATTGTGATATCGGAATATTTTCATGAATATCCCAAATGAGCCGTATTTTTTTATGGTTAGAATATGACCACTATAGTATCAAGTTTCTGAAGGCATGACATGATTTGTTTAGAAATACTCTTTAGGACCCCTACAGTGAATTGTAATGATCAGTATTCCAAAATTAGAACGGAACTGCTGGTGAGAACATAATTGAAAATATAATGGAAAAACTTGCGGGTGCTTCTTCCATTTATGTGAATAAAGTACACTCGAAATATCAGTTGAATTTATTTGTAACTAGGCCAAACCAGTCTATTTTTATGAAGCATAATACAGGGTGTAACTGAATAAGTGTAAAACATTTAAGGAGGTGATTCCTCATCGAAAAAAAGATAGGATCTTTCATATAAAGAAACTTCATTGGAGCATCCCTTGTTAAAATACAGCCCCTTAAAGGGGGTACATAAAATTTGTATAACAATTTTTTTCACAAGCACTGAAAAAGTTACAATATTGAAATTAACCTGACGTTTTGTACTACCAAAAAGACACTTAGCCAGTAATTTATTTGGTTTACCACATGGTTGTAAGGGGTGAAAAACGCAACCCCTAAAATTTATTTCCAATGTAACTTTTTGTCTTATTATTTGTTTACCATTTAAAAATTTATTTCCGATAGCCTGTTTCATTCTAAACAAAAAATATTTCTTGGGTTTTTTGCCCAAAATAAACCAGTAAGCAGCAAAACATTATTTTACGAACAACTACAGAGATACATCGTCATAAATGCGAAAATACGAAACTAATCTATCTAGTAGGTCGCTATTAGCGATAGTGACAATTAAATTGGTATGACGCTGTCAGTTTGGGAATTTTCGAAATTGAATTAATACTAATACTAATTGTACTAACTACAAAATAACAATAAATCCAGTTCGCATTTATGACGATGTATCTCTGTAGCTGTTCGTAAAATAATGTTTTGCTGCTTACTGGTTTATTTTGGGCAAAAAACCCAAGAGATATTTTTTGTTTAGAATGAAACAGGCTATCGGAAATAAATTTTTAAATGGTAAACAAATAATAAGACAAAAAGTTACATTGGAAATAAATTTTAGGGGTTGCGTTTTTCACCCCTTACCATGGGGTAAACCAAATAAATTACTGGCTAAGTGTCTTTTTGGTAGTACAAAACGTCAGGTTAATTTCAATATTGTAACTTTTTCAGTGCTTGTGAAAAAAATTGTTATACAAATTTTATGTACCCCCTTTAAGGGGCTGTATCAAGGGATGCTCCAATGAAGTTTCTTTATATGAAAGATCCTATCTTTTTTTCGATGAGGAATCACCTCCTTAAATGTTTTACACTTATTCAGTTACACCCTGTATTGTGAGACTGGTGTCAGTCTAGTTGATCACAGCTATGGCTTTGCAATATGGTTAATTCTAGAATTTGTAACTTTTGCTGAAATTCTTTCTTGAGGTTCAAGTTTGATACCTCGATAACAATCTCAAAAACAATGTGCTTTAAACATTAAACATGCAATATCAAACCACTTATCAATTATGTAATAATTCGAGTTTTCTGTGAACTAAACTTGATCAGCTGAAGTTGTCACCAAATTACAGGTTACTAACTGAATGAACTTCAACTTCGAAATCTTCTTAAGAACATAAACAAAATATTAGCAAAACAGCAATTCAATAAAAATATTTCTTCGAAATAACAGAAAATTTTGAATCAGATTTTAAAATATCATGAAAAAATTTCATCAAGTATATTATTTATAAAGTATTGAAATTCATAACGAAATCAATGAATAAAAAAATTATGACTTTCATTTATTTTGCCTTTTCCTTTTGATGATGACAAAACGTTCAAAATCGCGTATGCAGGTGTGGTTACTTTATCTTTCAAGTGTAATTAATTTTCTTAACTAATCTTACAGAGTGAATTTCGTTTCGAGTTAAATAATTGACTATAGGAATATTTGACCCTAGTCGTTTTGAACTAGGCACACTTATTGAACATTTTTTTTACCATTTGGTACTGTATCAATTCCAACCAAATTTGCAGATATGAATTTATCCTAAAGTTGAAATGATTCTCATCAGTTCGAAACGATCACTGAAAATCAAATTATGTAAAAACAGCTCATACCCCAAAACCAAAACTTGAGAGATAACAATTTAATCTAAAGAATGTATAATGAATTAGAGTTCAACTTTTTGCAGAAGGCTTTTAAAGTCAAAATCGGGTTTTGAAGTTATCTCAAGCTTTCAATCCATAGGTTCTGCCAAATGCAGACCAGTGAAATAAAAATTGTTGAAAGATGATATGATGAAGTGATATTATTTGTAGAAATTGCTTTGTTCGCAAGAGTCTTTCAACGGTCAAGTAGCACCCTTCTCAGAATTATATAGCACTTAGTAGTCTGTAGTAATTATACAAAAACATAAACTATATGGAACTATGTCAGCAATTTGCAGGTTAAATCTTCAGTTGGCGTACCTATCACACGCACATCTTATTTTTTTCTTCTTACTCGTGCAATTCTCATTTTCGCAGGTTTGGTAGGGTGAATATGTCCGTCTAGTCACTAAATAGCGGACATTGCCTTGGGAATCTTTCTCGAAAGACCTGTTGGTCACAATGCCTAACTTGCTAACTTTATGGGAGAGGGTGCTAGTAGGCACGTTGTATTTCTTGGATGCTTGTAGGACCAACATGTTTCCATTGGCTACCTCTTGGATGGCACAGTTAAGATCATCGCTGGAATATCTGCAAGACCTGAGGACCACAATGCCTAACTTTTTGATATTATAGTATATTGTCCCATTAGGCACGTTGTATTTTTTGGCAGCTTGTAGGGCCAACATGTTTCCATTGGCTACTTCTTGGAGGGCACAGTTCAGATCCTCGATGGAATATCCGCAAGACCTGGTGGTCACAGTGCGTAACTCGCTAACATTATCGGAGAGGGTTCTAGAATCTAGATGGTACTTTGTATTTCTTGGCAGATTGTAGAGCCAACATTTTTCCATTAGCTACTTCTTTGATGGCGCAGTTAAGATCCTTGCTGAAATATCTGCAAGACATGGTGGTTACAATACCGACCCTCTGGTCGGAATGCCATAATAGAGAAGATTTTGATAGAGGCTTGCATAAGGCACCTGGTATTTCTGGGAAGCTGCTAAGACCGACATGCTTGTACTGAGTACTGCGTTGATGGCGGCGATGAGATTCTCGTGCTTGTATTCCTTCCATTCTGGGTTTTGAGCTCGCCTTTCGTTTGCTTTCTTTCTTCTTTTGATAGTGTCTGATGTTTCGGGGTTGGAATACGAAACAGGGGATGATACGGATATGTTGGGCTTGACGTCTTCTCCATTGGTGGACTGTTGGTCAGAATAAGGCGACGGTGCGTCTTCTAACACTTCCTCTTTCATGTGCTGAAAAAAATTTATGTTAGATGATCTTCTTATAGTTTGTTTAGATATTGGGTTTATAATTACCGGAATTTTCCAGTATAGGGTTTATTCCATACTCAATACAAAGAATGCATAAAAATCTAAAAATCATCCTCGCGTATAAGCAGGATCAAAACTTATATCTAATATATTACACTACATCAATTTTTCAAATAATAATTTCTAATGGTTACGTGAGTTGCTAATGTCTCACATAACGCTGTTTCCTGCGTGAGCGAACTATTGCGAGCGATGCGAGCGACGCGACCAAAGCGAATTTATCAAACCTTGGAATATAATAATAGAGATGAGCGATACCGTGATTTCCAGATCACGTTGTGAAACGTTCCTGTTCCTTTATGATATCAGTGAAATTAAACTGTGACGGTGATCACCGTTTAGGTATCGTATTCGGTTAGAGTCCGTTCCGTTCCCTGTTCCGCAGCACTGGGAGTGGGGTCACCCCACTACCAGTGCTGTACGGAACGTTCGCTAAACGAATCCGATACCTAAACGGTGATCACGTCACGCTTTAATTTCACTGATACTGATATCATAAAAGCGCTAAGCAAGCACGGACCGTGCTCGTTATTATTATGTGTATAGATCACCCGAACCTTAGCTCTTTTGTCTTTCTGTTAATACTTTAGAGGTAACAGATTTGTAGAATATGGATATGAATAATTTTGGACATCGAAAAATAAATAATACCTACACATACAATAACTCACATGTGAATATATATTGATAATATTAAGTATAGCTGATACTGCAATAAAATTAGAGAAAAACAGAAGAAGTAACAATCAGAAATGTACAAAAATATAGTAAAACCAGTTATTGAATAATTAAATTTTCTAAATATATTTGATATTTTCTATTAATTTTTGAGCTAATCAAAGAATTGTGAAATCTCTAAATGAAAAGGTATGATTTTTAGGACATGGAATAATAAATAATAAGCCATATGCATATATTCATATATTTATTTAATAATAATGATTCTTATTCATTCTCTACCAACGACAAATTGCTATTGAGGAAGAGAATCATTTGGGTTTTTTTATTATTAAGTCTGCTTCGACGTTCTGTCAATATATTTCCGGCTTTCGAAAATAATCTTTCGCACGGAACTGATGTTGCTAGAGTGCATAATTGATCTTGTGCGATTTTAGATAAATACGGTAACCTTTCTTTGTGATTTTTCCACCACAAGAGTGAATTCTGATGGCGAGATATAACACCCTCTTCAATGTATCCCTGTATTTCAATAATTGCACGAGAATTGTGTGTGCCCGATTTCTTCCATGGGTTTATCGTTTGATTCTTTTGCTGCGCTACTTGGATATAACTCACTTGACTCTTCGGAGATTTTTTCTACAATCATTTTCATTATATTTTCTTTCGTATTTTCAGCCATGGAAGGATTCGAAAATGCAAATTGTTTGAATTTGGGATCAAGAAAAGTACTCACTGCTAATGTGTTATTGTTTTCCACATTTCCTAAACGTTCCTGAAAACTGCCTCGAAGTCGTTGCACTACATTCGTCACAGTTTCCGATAACTTTTTCCTCAGTAACTCTTCCAAAATATTCTTCAATCCATTACAAATGGGGATCACTAACGAAGAGGTGCAATAATTTTCTCCACTCAGAGATTTTGTGGCTTCTTCAAAAGGTTTTAATATCAGACACAGTTCCTTTATAATGTTCCACTCTGTAGCTGTAAGTACAGGCAGTTCTTTTTCAATAATGGCTACAGTACTTTTCACAGCTTCTTCTAAAAATATAAACCTTTCTAGCATGCTAAACGTGGAATTCCATCGGGTCGGAACTTCCAATATTAATTTTAAGGGCGTTTTTCCCACGTTTTCTTGATATTTTATTAATTTTTGGGATGAAATGTTACTTTTTTTAAAATGCTTAACTATTCCCCGAACTTTATCAATAGTTTTTTGGATGTCCTCATTTTTGAGCCCATCTTTCACTAGCAAATTTATTGTGTGCGCTAGACAGCCAATATGTTTCCATCCTATGTCTTGAATTGCTTTTTGGATGTTCGCAGCATTATCTGATACTGCAAATATCACTTTCCTTTCAATACCCCATTCCCTAGTCACTCTTCGTAGTTCCGCAGATAAATTTTCGGAAGAATGACGTAAATCGCAAGCCGAACATTCAAGTAATATTGATTTTAAATAGAAATTTTCATCAATAAAATGCGCTGTAACTGCAACATAGCTAACATTGTTAATAGAGCTCCATGCATCGGTCGTGATGCAAAATGTTTTTCCACTATTAATTATTTCTCTAACACTATGAACGCACTCCTCGTATATTGCTGGCAATAAAGTTTTTGAAATAACAAATCTTGAAGGTAGTTGATAGTTGGGATTCAGAGCAGATATTAACTCTCTAAATCCCCTGTCTTCTACGAGGGAAAATGGCTGCAGGTCCTTAATAAACAACGAAAGTAATTTTCTATCGATGACATTTTTCGACTTGGTAGATATTTTAGAAAAAAAAGATTCAACTCGCGACTGTCGAAAGTTTGATGAAGATGGACCGGAACAGGTTGCGGGAGGCTCTTGTTCAGGTGTAGAAGTCGTGGCTAATTGGTTCGTTGGTTCAACTGTTGGGAGCTGTAAAAAATTCAAAGCAAAATTAATGAAAAATTATTATGAAAACATTCATTTTTCTTACATTTTCAACGGTTTTCGTTGTTCCAGCTTTGGTTTGGAACGTAACAGAAGGATGCCGATTTTTTAAATGTTTTCTTAAATTTGAAGTGGAGGTTTTAAAAGATAATTTTAACTTGCATAAATTGCAAGTAGCATAATTTTCATCCACTTCTGTGAAGAAAGCCCAAATATCGCTGGTCTTCCGCCTATTCATTTTCAAGAACTGGTTCACACTTCACACAAATCGCACACACCAACTCTAATAGTGAAAATTCACGACTAACGAACGATAACGTTAACGAATATTAACTTTTATTATTAACAGAGAATCAATATCAGTATCAATTCTAACACTTCTAATATTCAGCAGCTCAAATATTGTAAAATGAACTGTGAAATAATATCAAATTCAAATCCACTAGCAGCTAGAAGAGGGGCATCAGGGGCTGCAGCCCCCCTCAAAGATACCGACGATTCGAAGAAAGTTTGTCAATAGAAAAACCATACCTAACGTCTCTAACGTGTTTTCATTTATTTTTTATAATACAGAATACAGTACCAATTATGTAGTAATTCAGTAGTTATTATTTCTTTGTAGCAAGTATTATAATTCAACAAGTCCTACAAAAATACTTCTCAAAGCCTGCGAAGTTGCCGACAAAGGTTCCGAAGCAATAAAAACATCAGGCGGGCTTCATAATTTACGATTGCCACGGACGTTGATACGCCCTGAAAATATCTGTGAAATGTTCAAACAGTGATCCCGTCACGCTCTGTATTCGTTTTGCGGAACTGTGACTACCTGTGACAGTCTGATATCAGTGATTAAATCACAGTTCGTGAAATATCGCTCATCTCTAGCGCTGTCCTACTTGCAGTCGTATCGGTCGTAAAACTGTTTGACGCGAATTTCGCGCGATGTCCGCGATCAAATTATTTGATATTCGCGCGACTGATCTTCCGCACTGCACAATCCCAACCACATTTGTCTTGACGTGTCGTGTTTGTAGATTTCAACGTAGGTCACTGAAAATCACGCAGCTCGCATCGCTCGCGTAGTACATAAAATTCGCGTCGCTCGCGTAGTAACATTAGTCGCTAGGACATAGAGTAAAAGTTACTATCGGCCAAATCGGTTTTATTTACTTCAGGGTAGTTAATAATGTCATAATTTTGATCCTGAATTTGCAAGTCTATCTCCTTGGCAACATCTACATTTTCTTCCAACAATAAAAATAAAAAATCCAATAATAACAATATAATATATAATAACAATAATATCAAATTGATCAATATTGAGTTGTTAATAACTGGAATTTGTCAATAACTCAAACACAGGTTCTAATATGAGGTTTATTCCATACTCAATACAATGAATGCATAAAAATCTAAAAACAATCCTTAGCGTATATGCATGATTCGAACTTATCTAATATATTACACTATGTCTTTGTTTTTCCAAATTTCCAAATCTCCTGAACTCTTTACATCCCTGGGCGGCTTTAAAATATCATATATATTTCTGGTGATGGGCTTCTTTTAGTTTCACCATGTTTTATATTCCTATATTCAAAGAGACCTGGCTACTCTTTTCATTTCCACCATACCTAAATGTGAAGAAAGTAAATCATTCACAATTAATTTTCCTGATATTCCTATAATTATTATATTGTTCCACAAAAAAAATCTGAATCAATGGTAGGTGAGTTCGTTTTTACCCCTTAAATAAGGGAGTGTTTCCTCTGAAGTTATTATCTGTGGCCACCAAATAATCAAAAATTCTTTAAGTTCACTTAAAATGACACATTCCCTTCTAGATAATATAACCGCGCTGAAATCAATTGGAATATGTTTATTTAAGTTAAATACAATTCTAAATTTAAATCGACATCTTCTACAAATTCATTAGTTTTATTTCGCGCACGCAATCAATAATCTGCTGAAAATTATCGCTTATTCAATGTTAAGAGGGAATGGTACCACTTGACTGGTCAGTTCAAAACTTAAAAGAGAATAACTATTCTTGCAGATCACCGATTTGTATGGGGTTTTCTGATAATTTCTTCAAACAATGATCTGAAAGGCAGGGACGGGCTATTTTTAATTTGCGAATGAAAAAACAAAAAAAAAAGTTGGTAACTTTTCGTTTTCCGCAAAGGAATTGATGATATGGATGAAAGGGCTTATCACTGATTTATTTTAGAATTATTCGTAAAAAAAAAACTACAGAAAAACATTTCAAAAGAGCTGAAATCACTTCGTAATAAAAAAGAATAATCGACCGTCGTATAGTGCTGCCCCTACTGTATAAATTCGCAACGAATCACCAGATTCTTCAATACTACCTACAATTTGATAATTCCGGCAACGTTGATGCGTTATGAATCAGTTTTCAGTTAGAGTCGTAAACAGTATGTATTAGGTGAATAGAAAGATTTCCAGCTTGTTCGTTTCTTTTCGAAAGTTTGAAGGTATGAACAGATCGACGCGGGACTTCGGGAACGGGAGCGATGCGTTCAGCGGGCAGATTGCATAGCATGCACACCTACGCGAAAATAATGAGACACGATTATTAGTATGAATCTAAAATTATGTATGAAAATGACAGTTTTTCGGAGGAAGAAGTTTTACTGCTCAAAGCCGTTGATTTCCATCCCACAAAAGTTTCTTTCCCGCTCCCGCAGTCACGCGTCGGTCTGTTCATACCTTTATTCAGTTTAGTTAGCTGTCAATTCTTTTCGATATGGGTAACAAGAGATTCAAGGATTTATTTATTCTGATCCCATTACTTGCTTTTTGGGAGTATCATGTAAAATATCAAATTTGATTTCTACAGGAAAACAAGAAGAATCTTATTAGTTCATGGTCATTCTTATGATGATACTATTAGTTTTTTAATCATGCATAATCTGTTTTGTAAATATTCATTCAATACCAATTCATCTTTCAGTGTATGGGAAAGAGATTATGTTCATGCACAACATGAAATAACATTTCAGTTGAAATGGTAGATAATTATATGGTAATATTGAAGTTCAGTACTACGATGTTACGATGTGAGTCAATTTCTGAACATGAGAATTTTTTGAAATTTGAGAACCTTTTATTGCCTTCAAAATAAATGGATCGTAATTCTGAGCAAGGAGAATCAATGCGATATTGCGATATAACAACTGATTTTTGTACGAAGTCAATTTCTGAAAATGAGAATTTTCAAAAAAGATTTTAGGGCTTTTTTTGCCTTCCAAATTGATGGATCGTGATCCTGAGTATGAAAGATCAATAAGTGATATAAGAACTGATTTTTTACCAAATTTCATGTTTATAGTTTTCACATTTTCCGACAATAATCTCATCAGTACGTGGTCATTCTAATAATTATGACAACTATTAGTTTTTTTAATCATGTAAATTTGTTCCGTAGATATTCAGTCAATCCCAATATCTTTCAGTGTATGGAAATGTGATTATTTTTATGCACAATAAGAATTAATATTTCAGTTGAACTGGTTGGTAATTATAGGGGAATATTGAAGGTCAGTACTAAGATGTTATTATTGTTTAGAAATTTCTTGATTCTGCATAGTCAATTTCTGAAAATGAGATTAGAGTCCTTTTTTTCTCTTCAAAATTGTTGGATCGTAATCCTGAGCATTGAGAATTAATGCGATATTTTGATATAACAACTGATTTTTGTATGTAGTCAATTTCTGAGAATGAGAATTTTTTATAATTCCATTCTTTTTTTTGCCTTCAAAAAATGAATCGTAATCCTGAGCGTCCTGAATATTAGAATCAATGCGATATTGCTATATAACAACTGATTTTTATACATAGTGAATTTCTGGAAATAAAAATTTTTGAAAATGTTAATTGTTTTTTTTGCCTTCAAAATTATGCAAAATTATTGCCTGAGTATGGAGAATCAATGCGATATCGCGACATAACAACCTATTTTTGTACGTAAGAAATTTCTTAAAATAAGAATTTCCAAAAATGTTAGTTATTTTTTTTGCCTTCAAAATTAATGGATCGTAATCCTGAGCATGGAAAATCAATGCGATATTGCTATATAACAACTGATTTTTGTACGTGGTCAATTTTTGAAAATAGGCTTTTTTTTTCAAATTCCAGTACTTTTTATGCCTTCAAAATTCATGGATCGTAATCCTAAACATGGAGAATCAATGCGATATAACAACTGTTTTTTGTACGAAGGCAGTTTGTGAAAATAAGAATTTTTGAAAATTTTAGTACTTTTTTTTGCCTTCAATATAAATGAATCGTAATATTCAGCATGTTGATCAATACGATATAACAACTGACTTGAAATGAATATTGGTCATAAATGCCCATGTTCCATCATTCATCCGATATCATATTTGGATGACCATCATATTGATGGTTCATTTTGATTTGGCTAACCATAATGAGCAAAATCAATATTTTGCTCAATGAATGTGACCCGCTTATGTGAAAAGTTTCGGTGCATTTGTTTTGATTTTTTTATTATTCCACTAAATACGTTTTTGAATCAAATTAATTTTCGTAAGAATGAAGGAATCTGAACAAATTTAGCATATACATTTTTTCTCGAACCCATCTGATAATAGTCGATCCTAACTGATATTTCTGACAACTTCGCAACCCTCTCTAAAATCGGTTTTATTGCCCATCATAAAAAGCGAGTTATTCCTTTCAAAACATCTGGCCAATCCGTCCTAGAAAGATACCTAATACCATCTCTGTACCTGTCTTTCGAGCTCGAAGTTGCTGCATTGCCAAATGTTCGAACAACCGTTCGTACAGTTCGCTGCGATTTCATTGGCTGGCGTGTAAGAATTGAATGCCGTCAAACGTATCTGAATTCTTAGATGTGGTAGAAAAGGACGGAAGATCAGAAGAACGTTTGAGATTGCTCCACTCATCCTGAAAAGTGACGGCATCTCAGAGGGGCTGGAGGGAGCTGAATAGGTAAACTTTGACAGATGCGCTCAAACGCACGTGGTACCATTACCTCTTAAACAGATAATTCGACAAAAATTCCTTCAAACGATACTTGTCAAAATTTAACAGCAATCCTATCATTAGTTTGTGAGATATTGCGTTGTGACCTACCAGGCCATCGCTTGAGCCTATTAACTGAAAACTGGGGAATACTTTTCTGAGGAAGAAAAAATTGTTGTTAGATCCTTATGATACATTATAAGTATGGATTTACGTCCCTATAATTACTGATTGGATTTACACAACTCGAAAATAATTGAAAGACATTCCCTTTCAATTTGACTTACTCTTTTTTCCTCTGAAATAAAGGTTCGTGAAACGAAAGCTATTTTTTACCGACCATTCCAGTGAACTGCTCGCCAGAATTGTAGGTAGGTATATACCTACACGATGTAACATGAGTGACTGGCCATAGCCTAATGCTGAATGCAAGTCATCCAGGTCTTCTAGAAAAGTAGCTTGTTTTATTTCCTAGGACTGTTAGTTTCGGAAATACAGGGTGATTCATGAGAATTGGCCTAAAGGACCCCGCACGTTTTATATGGGAAATGGCTTTCCGTGAATTTGGCTGAATTTTTGATATGTTGTAGTTCTTGATGAACTGATCAGAAGTGTCCATAGCCACAAAGCTCAAACATGGACAGTTTTCTAGATATGGGGCTTTGAAAATGGATTTTTTGCAATTTTCGGGGTTTTTGCTCATCAATCGAGGAGCTCTCATTTCTGGTTGGAATGGAATTTGGATGTTCGGCGGCCAGAACCCGACTGAGAAATGATCTTCCTTGGTTATATTAGGCACTGCCATCGATAATTTTTTATACACTGCTCCACATTGGCTATGAAATGAGATACAAAATCCAAGATCTTCCATACATCTTTTGATGCCACAAGATGACGCCAGAATAATTCACATGACCGAGAAACGACAGAATGAATGATTTGGTAACATAAAACTATATCAACGAACGTAACACAATCACAAATCATCTCAAAAATAAGAAGAAAAATCAAGCCTTTCACGCCATTTAAACTCCTATCAAAAAGTTCATGAAAAAAAATTGTACTTTCAAGAATTCGTGGGTTGATTTCGGAAGTTCCATTCATAGTTAGCTTCCAACACTTGGACTTCTATATTCTACCCGGATAGTACTATATTGTATCAAAACTGCAGACATTTTCACGGATTCGTTTGTCTGTGAGATGCTAATGATGCTATCATCAATTTCGAGACATTCTGAGGAAAATGTCTTGGCACCCCATTGTCAGATTATCGAGATTTGTGAGAAATAAATCACATATTTTCCCATTTTCCCCCATTACAGCTCGCAGTAACTGGTTATGAACATTTTGGCTAACATATTTGATATTATTGGACATCAGATATATGATGATTCAGTTATTATGGTCTCTCTTAAAAAAATGTCACAATATGTCGTTTCTCATGTGAATTATTCTGGCGTCATTTTGTGGCATGAAAAGATGTATGGAAGATCTTGGATTTTGTATCTCATTTCATAATCAATATGGAGCAGTGTATAAAAAATTATCGATGGCGGTGCCTAATATAACCAAGGAAGATCATTTCTCAGTCGGGTTCTGGCCGCCGAACATCCAAATTCTTTCCCAACCAGAAATGAAAGCTACCCGATTGATGAGCAAAAACCACGAAAATTGCAAAAAATCCATTTTCAAAGCTCCATATCTCTCCATAGCTCTCAACTGTCCATTTTTGAGCTTTGTGGCTATGGACACTTCTGATCAGTTTATCAAGAACTACAACATATCAAAAATTCAGCCAAATTCACGGAAAGCCATTTCCCATATAAAACGTGCGGGGTCCTTTCAGATCTCCATAACTTGGGAATCAGCATTCCGATTTCAAGATGATCAATGTTTTTTTAATATGTTCACGGCACTACTCAGATTTTTGAGTTTTTCCCTTCAGACTTCGAAATCTATGTTTTTTACACGTTTTAGAGAAATATCGTTATTGGCATGAAAAAGAACATAATTCATTCTAATTAATTCAATTTTTACTTTGAATGGGACACATTTTTCAAATGAGCAGCAAACGAAAGAATTTATGTGTAAGGTAACTTTTTTGAATTACGGTCATGCTGCCATTCCTTTTGTGATAATATTTTTTCAGATTTTATAGCTTTCTGTCACATTTAGCAATTTTAAAATGTTAAAACTTTCAAACGTTGTTGAATCCGGAGACCTTGGCCGCCACCGAATATACACTGCGCAAAAGAATTAACGCACATTATGGAAATCTCAAATTTATTCTACAACTGAAGGTGCTCTCAATGATAATTATTTTTATCAGAATTATGCATGCATATGTTATCCACTTTCAACGTTTTTCTTCAATACAGATGTTTTTTTCCAGTAGGAGTAAAAAAATATGAGATTATCAGATTTTGAATGTATTGGCTCCATTCTGAAATCAGTTGTTCTCGATCAATTCTAGTGGTCGTTTGATTTTCTACACTCGATCGCTATGCAACGCGAAACACGCAATATGACCCAAGAGGAATGTGCCCAAGCGGGAGTTGCCCATACAAGTGTGTCCAGAATGTTGCAGCGATTCAGGGAGACAGGTATGAATGTCCGAAGACCAGGACAGGGTAGACCACGGGTAACACCTGCCATTCAAGAACGTTACTTGAGAGTTTCTTCGTTGAGACAACGGTTTGCAACCGCTCGCCTCCTTCAAAATCAGCTTGAGCAAACTCATGGGGTGCAAATTAGCACTCAGACAATGAGAAATCGCCTCAGAGAATATGATTTAAGGCCTTGTGTCGCGGCAAGAGGCCCAGCTCTTACCCCAGCCCATCGAAGGGCGCGTTTGGATTTTTCGAGAGAGCATATCCATTGGGAAGAGGCTGATTGGGAAAGAGTTCTCTTCACAGATGAGTCTAGATTCTGCCTCTACCATTGTGATCGACGTTCCCTTGTATACAGACGTCCACATGAAAGATATGCTCAGTGCACTCTTTCCCAATCAGCCTCTTCCCAATGGATATGCTCTCTCGCAAAATCCAAACGCGCCCTTCGATGGGCTGGGGTAAGAGCTGGGCCTCTTGCCGCGACACGAGGCCTTAAATCATATTCTCTGAGGCGATTTCCTAATGTCTGAGTGCTAATTTGCACCCCATGAGTTTGCTCAAGCTGATTTTGAAAGAGGCAAGCGGTTGCAAACCGTTGTCTCAACGAAGAAACTCTCAAGTAACGTTCTTGAATGGCAGTTGTTACCCATGGTCTACCCTGTCCTGGTCTTCGGACATTCATACCTGTCTCCCTGAATCGCTGCAACATTCTGGACACACTTGTATGGGCAACTCCCGCTTGGGCACATTCCTCTTGGGTCAAATTGCGTGTTTCGCGTTGCATAGCGATCGAGTGTAGAAAATCAAACGATCACTAGAATTGATAGAGAACAACTGATTTCAGAATGGAGCCAATACATTCAAAATCTGATAATCTCATCTTTTTTTATTCCTGCTGGGAAAAAACATCTGTATTGAAGAAAAACGTTGGAAGTGGATAACATATGCATCCATAATTCTGATAATAATATAATTATCATTGAGAACACCTTCAGTTGTAGAATAAATTTGAGATTTCCATTATGTGCGTTAATTCTTTTGCGCAGTGTATATTCGGTGGCGGCCAAGGTCTCCGGATTCAACAACGTTTGAAAGTTTTAACATTTTAAAATTGCTAAATGTGACCAAAGGAAAAAAATCGAACGATGTTAAATTCGGAGACCTTGGTGGCCACCGAATATTTCAATAATCTGAAGTTTACTATTATACTAGATAGCCACTTGGCTGATTTGCCGTGTAAAACTGAAACTTCCGATGATTTTTATAGTTTGATAAGAAATCAATATATCATGTTTTATTTTTGAGATGGGAAGAATTGAGCGATTTTATTTGTTATTGAAATTGTTATGTTTTACTTTGAAAAAACACAAGGTTGTATTATAACTTCAAAATTAATAGCAATTAAAAATAAATTTCACAACAATGGATTCTACTTAAAAAGTGCAGGTAGGATGTTTTTGTTTCATGTTGATAACACTAATATTAAAGAAGTAATGAGAACATTCAATAGCTTGAAAACAGTTTAATTTATGAGGTTGCGGTTTTCACTGTATTGATTCTCTTGAAAATCGAGCCCGAAAATGTACCATTCATTTTTTTAGCTCATAGGGGTTCTGAGATCCCCTCACTAGATAACGCATTTGGGACACCCGATACATATTTGGTCCAAACTGCAAACAGTCTTATTATACTTCGTATAATGAAAAATGCTATGGCATATTGCTGAAATTGTCATCAAAGAAGCTATCTAATGATGCAATAATATACTGGGCGTGCCATTTTAAATAAATAAGTAGTAGTCTGTTTCCGGTATATTCGGAAGTTGTAGAAATCTGAGAATATTTTGGTGAGAAAAATCATTGTCTCAAACCCCAGTATGCAAATTTTCAGTACAAAATTATTATAAGTTTTCTATAAATGTTTAATAGACCATCGCGGTGAATCACTCTGTATATGCAAACTAAAACAAAAAGTGGAAATCATCAAGGAAGGTGAAAATTATGAACCCAGTGAGCTGATAAATAAAAGAGGTATAGTGCAAGGAGGTGTATTGAGGTCACTTCTATTACTAATTTTTCTGAACGATTTGAAAGATATTGGAGAGGAAAACGAAAAAATTAATCAATTACCTGGACGACACCTGTCTACTGGTAGGAGCAGAAGATGAAATTACATTAATTCGAGCAGGAACCAATCTTCAATAAGACACATGAATGGCTACCGAAGAAGGAATTGAATCTAAATGTTGAAAAAACAAACCTCACTGTTTTCAGTACACACAGAAATAATGAAAGCAAACCAATCAGCATTACTTTAAAAAATAAGTTTATAAATATTGTGAACAGTACCTTCTAAATTTTTGGGTGTACCTATTCATAGACTGATTCATGAATGTTAGAGCACATTCAAGTCACAAATTGAATCCGATAAATTTTGCCATACCTAGAAAATACCTGAATGATAAATCATTAAAATATTAAATTATGCAAATTTTTAATCTAGACTTAGGTATGAGATTATTTTTTGGGAAACTAAAAGAAAGTCACTAAAAATGTTTACAATACAAAACATAACACTAAGAGAAATTTATTAGCTGGATTTTAATGAAATTTGTAGAGAATTGTTTAAGCAGAATAACAGTGTATGTACCGGGTTTTTCACCATAATTTGACCCCCCCTTCAACTTTGTTACTGAAAGAGGTACAAAAAAATGTTTTCCACAAAAGTTTCACAAAATCGATTAGTCTTCTTTGAAATGATTTCACAAAACGAAATAGATACAGAGTGGGACACATATTGATTGCAACTTCATTTTTTCAAATGGAACACCCTGTATATTATTCTATATTTGACTAGCTCTTTTTCCCCTGATTTCGAATATATAACATATGTTTGGCCTATCTCTCTTATTCTGAGTACCACAGAGTTTCAAATTTTAAGAACCACTTGGCAAGCTAAGTAATCAGTTTTCAAGTGGAAGGCTGTGATAATACAAAATGCCTTTTTTTGAGTTATCTCGTAAGCAACGATATGTAACATTCGTTTGTCATATTCATATTTATCGAATATTCACTACACAAAAGCGGAAAAATTTGAAATATTTATGTGAAGAACAATAAAAATAAAAAAGCTACGAGGAGAGAATATATGGAGTTACATCCAAATCATCCAGTTCCAATTTATAGTGAAAAACGTATGTCATATCGTTGCCAACTCAAAAAAGGGAATTGAAAACTGATTACCTAGCTTACCAGGTGGTTGTTAAAATTTGAAACTCTGTGGTTCTCACAATAAAAGAGTTAGACCAAACATATGTTATATATTCGAAGTCAGGGGAAAAAGAGCTAGTCCAATATAGAAAAATATACAGGGTGTTCCGTTTGAAAAAATTAAGTTGCAATCAATATATTGCCCCCTCTGTATATATTTCGTTTTATGAAATCATTTTAAAAAAGACTAGTCGATTTTGTGAAACTTTTGTAGAAAACATTTTTTTGTACGCCTTTTAGTAAGAATGTTGAAGGGGGTGTCAAATTATGGTGAAAAACCCGGTACAGTGCATCCCATTTTGGGTGAGACAGCCAGGTTTCTCGCTTGTTATTTGAGATAGAGCCTTGCGGTTTTCACGTTCCTATCCTACTTTTTTTTGAAACTCAAGTTGGTCTAATCAGAATTTTGCGTAGAATCCAGTGGCGTACTCAATTTTTTTTTCAGGGTATGGTTTTGAAGATTCAACACAAACCTATATTTTTTTTTAATGGAACACCCTGCATATTATTACTTCGTTGGATTCGTAATTTTTTCCCTTCAAAATGATGTATGATACTATGTAGGTAGGATGTTCAGAAATATAAAAAAACACTAAAACATCAAATAATGATGGTTTTTTTGTTAATGGGTCATGAATTTCCCAAGTTTCAATAAGAAGATTATTAATTTTTGATATTTAAAAAGTAGTAGGTCATTGATGATCCAAACATTCTTGTTGTTATATTATGACTACTATTGGCAGCATTGTTTTATCAAGCAAGCATTGGGCAGAAAAAACCAATCTGATCTAGGTGTCATCGCTATGAATTATTATTATTATTATTGATTCTTTTTTTATATGGGAAATCCATTGCCCATTAACAAAAAAACCATCATTATTTGATGTTTTAGTGTTTTTGTATATTTCTGAACATCCTACCTACCCAGCATTATACGTCATTTTGAAGGGAAAAAAATTACAAATCCAACGAAGTAAAAATATATAGGGTGTTTCATTAAAAAAATATAGGTTTGTGTTGAATCTTCAAAACCATATCCCGAAAAAAAAATTGAGTACGCCACTGGATTATAGCAGAATTCTGATTCAGACGTAGTTTTTACCTCAGCATTATTTCTAATAAATTCGGAGATGAAGGAGGGGTCCGAAAAGTATCAATTTCCAAAATCGCCCTGTATCTCTTAAACAGAAACAGTTATGCAAAATCTGATTAGACCAACTTGAGTTTCACGAAAAAGTAGGATAGGAACGTGAAAACCGCAAGGCTCTATCTTAAATAACAAGCGAGAAACCTGGCTGTCTCACCCAAAATGGGATGCACTGTACAATAAAAAAATCAATCAATATAATACCAGTAATAATTACAACACCAGAACACAAAATTCAAATTTTCCAATTCATAAGTGAAAAACACCCCACGTGTATTTGTTTCAGAGTATTCAATAATTTACCAACTAACATTAAGAACTTCAAAACCAGGTGCGTCTGAAAAAAATGCACTTGTTGAACACTTTATTTTTGAACAACAAAATGTACCTATGATAAGGGTGGTACGTTATTCGAAAACCGCTAGTGATTTAGGGACAAGGAAGCTAATACCTAATCAAGAGGTTATGGCAAATCGAAAAAATAATAATATATGAGGTGTTTTAAGTATTTGAAACATTGAAGTTGATTGTGATGTTCTTACCAGGTACCAGTCTTATCGTTCATGCAGGGTGAAATAAGACACACACTCAAGGGAGTAACAGATGAGGTTTATTCATTGTATCACCAACTTTTACATTAGACGAGATCGTGTGAAGAAACAATAATGTCGAATCTAGAACTCTCTAGCACATTTCTTATGGAACTGCCTATATCGGCTTATATGCATATTTATATATGAGAATATAGTTTACAAATTATCATTGACGACATAGTAACACATTATTAGTAATTCAACAATGAATTCCAATAGTAGCTACCTTGCGGAAATATCGCTACTGAAATTGATATTGGAATTTGACCTACATTACACCTCCCCCGCTTGAAAAAAAAAATTTTTTCTTTGTTAATAAAAAAAAAAATTTCTATCTAAGGCTTACACTTAACTATATACATTATCTTAAAGCTATATTACTAAATTCCCTTAATTTCCTATTTACATATACTATTACTAATACTATTATTATCTATGACATGCCTATTAAAAAAAATACGGTTTAATCATGTTCTTATGCACTTCTTTCACTTTATTGTCTTTTTTCAACACTACATTAGAATTCTTGACGTCAATTATTTCATATGGACCGCTGAACAAAGCGTCCAATTTATTTTCAATATTCTTGTTTTCTAAAAGTACCTTATCGCCTATTTTGTAATCAACTTTTTTACAATTTCTATCAAAAGTCTGTTTCCTTTTGATTTTTACCTCCACCAAATTTTCTCTTGCATCTTTCCAAGCTTTTTGCAATCTGTATTTCAATTCAATGGGATAATTATCGAAATTGTATATGGGATCGATTTGGTTTTCGATATTTTGTGGAATTCTACTAGGTTTTCCAAAAACAAGTTCATAAGGAGTATAGAGAGTGGATGAATTCACGGTATTGTTATATGAAAAACACCAAAAGGGTACCCAATTACTCCAATTATTACTTTCTTCATTTGCACGCATACGGAGATAAGCTCCTAAGTGTTTATGTGAGTTTTCAATCATACCTAGAGTTTCGTGGTGATGAGCTGTTGAATTCAGATGACTAATATGAAGCAACTCACATGATTCCTTGAAAACTTTAGCTAAAAATTCCGTACCTTGATCCGTAACAACTTCAGAGGGTATACCATATCTAAGTACAAAATTTTCTATGAAAGCTTTTGCAACTGTTTCAGCCTCTTTATTCAGCAATGGATATCCCTCAATGAACTTAGTAAGATCACACTGAATTGTAAGGATATATTTATTTTCGTTAATATCGGTGGGTAACGGCCCTACCAAATCTAAAAATATTTTTTGAAATGCAGAAGATGCTGTTGAAGTAATTGTCATTGGTTCCTTCCGCGGTAAGGAATATTTATACCTTTGGCAATCATCACACTTCTTCACAAAATTTTGAACGTCTTCTTTCAAGCCATTCCAAAAGTATTCCCTTTTTATGTTATTGTACATGCGGTTTATACCTGCATGTCCCCCTGTAGGTAACATATGATAGTCATTCAAAATTATTTGTCTCATTTCTCTACTTTCAATCCGTTTCGCATTTCTAACAATATTTATCGTTAAAGATTTCCCTAAAATTTGATTTTTGTATTTCATCAACACATTTAAAAATTGATTATTATGCGAGCTCTTCAGTAAACATAATTCTTTTATATTATTTTTTGTGCACAATTCTTCCAGATTCCTCAACGATATACCTAAGTCATGCGTTGATCGGATATTCTGGTTTAAATAAATAATATGTGAATTCACATCGTATACTAAATTGTTATACTGAATTTTATGTTGATTTATTTTCAATTTGGAAAATTCTTCATTAGAAAGTGGCCTCAACTCTACACTTTCTACTGGACGTTTCAATACTTCGACTACAACAGGGTGATCAGTCCTTTCGAGTGAAATATTCGTCTGGGATTGTTCGCTAGGTTTTTCTTTTTTTGAATGAGATCTTGTTATGACATTTAATTTTTCGATTGAACGATTTTGTATTTCTTTCAGGTCTTCTGATTCTAATTTTATTCTCGACAATGCATCTGCGGTAACGTTTTCCGAACCTTTGACGTAATGTACTGAAAAGTCATATTCTTCTAATATTAATCTGAATTTCGTCAATCTGCTAGATGGGTTTGTCATATTGAATAAGTAAATTAGTGGACGGTGATCCGTTAAGATTTTAAACTTCCTTCCAAATAAATATGGCCTAAAATGTTTTACTGACCAAATAATTGCCAAAAGCTCTTTCTCAATTGTGCAATAATTCTTTTCAGCTGAATTTAAACTTCTTGAAGCATAAGCAATTGGATGGTCATTAGAATTTGATAAGACTGAGCCTAAAGCAAATCCACTTGCATCTGTCCTAAGGATAAACTCATTACTTTCTGAAAAGTCTGGATATTGTAGGATAGGTTAGGGCTGCCATACGTCCCGGTACGCCGGGACATGTCCCGGTTTGGACCATTGTGTCCCCGTGTCCCGGTCAGTTATTAATTTGTCCCGGTCAGTAATTTGACCGTTATGAGATTCATATTTTCTTATATAGAAAAAAATAGTTTTCATGGAATCTCAACGGATTCCAGTAATCATGAAGCTGAAAAGCTGTTTCCGTTGCTCAAACATTATTTTTCAGAAACAGAAGGATTAAAAATATAATTATTGAAATTAGAAACATTGCCAAATGAATCACCTTATACAATCACTGCATTTTGTATTGAATCCTGAGAGGACCTTAATATTTCCATATAAAATATTTTCGCTGTCAGCGCGGATAACACAAATATAAATAAAAGGTACTTAATTTGAAGTAGAATAAAGCCGAGTTTCTTTTGAATTAGAAGAGATTTTTTCTAAAGACATCAGAACTATCGGTTGCCCAGCGCACATACTTCACAATACTGCTTCCAATTCCGCCGATATGATGTCAATTTCTGTGCAGTCTATTGGTCTTAAAATTTAAAAATATTTTTCGATATTTTCTGTAAGGTCGACCGATAAAAGGTTTTCATGAGAATGGAGAAACAACTTACAGCAATGAACTCTCATTCTAGAATTGGATGGCTTTCACTTCTTCTATATATTGAACGCTTGCTGAAGCAATGGGTGCCATTGAAAAAAATTTCTTAGCTGAAAAAAGGGCCTCAAAAGCTGTAACCGATTTTGTTTAGACTCTTTATTCGAACTTTATACTCTATTTCTACACAGTCAAGAATTTCTGATTGACGATTGGATTTAAAGGATTGAAAAATCCTTAATTACTGTTTTTAAAAAAAATTAATTGAGAGGATACTAAGAAACAGTTGAATGTAAGATTACTAAATAAATATTTTGGGAACCAAACAAGACAACTCTACAACGAACTAAAGAATGATGGCACGATGACTACAATGCAATAAGTTAAATTTGACAGTTACGTCAGAGATTTTTCACAACACCCGATATCTCGAATATAATCGACTCGGCCAATGACAAAATTCGATATATTTGCATGAATGGTTTTGATTTGCTGTTCCTTAATGAAATCTAGTGAAAAAAACTGTTGGATATTTGAATGGGAAAGGTTTCACGCTAGAAAAAATTACTTGAGAAGGACAAAACTTTGAAATATATAAATGGGCTAAGAAAAATGGAAACGAGGATCAAGCCTAAAAAAGGTACCAACCTACTTGTTTGTTGTTGCGACTTTATGTTGTTTTTATTGCGAGTTGATATTGTTTTTATTCTTTATGAATTATTTCAGTGGATATGTCTGAATGAATGAGTCCTATTTTATTGGGGAATGTGTTATAATTCAACTACCAAGTGCAAAAAAGTCAATAATCCTAGAAACCCCGGATTATTATTAAATGAATACCTGTCAGATGAGTTTTTACTTTTTATGTGTTTTTTAACCTATTTCTGTGCCACTTGTCCCGGTCGATGTTCTAACATTTATGGCAGCCCTAGGATAGGTGCTTTTTGCAAAACCGTTCTTAAAGTTTGAAATGCCTTTTCGCAATCTTCGTTCCATTGAAAAACTTTTCCTTTGCGGGACAAGTCATTCAAAGGTTGTGCAATTGCGGCGAAATTTCTGATAAATTTTCTGTAATAATTTGTCAATGCCACAAACCGTTTCGCTTCGTCAGAATTTTTTGGTACAGGATATTTTGAAATAGCGGAAATCTTTTCAGGATCTGGAGATATACCTTTATCTGAAATGATATGCCCTAGATATAATAAATCTTTTTTCAAAAATTCACATTTGATGGGATTTAATTTCAAATTGACTTTTCTCAAACGATGTAAAACTTTCAAAAGATTTTGATTATGATTTTGCAAAGAATGTCCAAAAACTATTAAATCATCTAAATATATAAAACATGAATCATAATTTAAGCCTGACATTGCTATTGTCATGAGTCTTGAAAATGCACTGGGACTCGTTTTTAAACCCATTCCTAATCTTTTCATTTGATATTGACCTCTTTCTGTAGTGAAAGCTGTATATGGTCTACTGTCGGGATGTAATTCTAATTGGTAATATCCTTGGGCTAAATCTAGATGGGAAAAATACATTGCTCCTGATAAAGAATCCAAGATTTCAGTTATGTTCGGTAAAGGAAATTTATCATCCTTAATTTGCTTATTCAATAACCTATAATCTAAAACTACTCTGAATTTTTTAACTCCATTTTTATCCGGTTTCTTTGGTACAATCAATAATGGTGATGACCATTCTGATTTTGCTTCTTCTATGATTCCATCTTGCAACATTTTGTCGACTTGTTTATGAATCTCGCTTTTCTGTGAGTGTGGTAACCTGTATGGTTTTACATATACGGGTTGCGATTCAGGTTTGAGTAAAATTTTTTGTCGATATAAATTAGTAACTTTTAGAGGGTCTCCTTCAAGATGAAAAACATCCGCATATTTAGCACAAATTTTCTGGATAGATATTTTTTCTTCTTCATTCAATGACTTCATATTAACTGAATCCAACACTTCATCTACTCTTTCTACCGATATATAATTTCGACCATAATTTAGTACTTCGAAATTTGAAAGAATTTCAAGTTTTGGTTGAAAATTCTTGATTTTTATCTCTCTTTCATTCACGTTTAATATTCTGACTGGAATTTTATTTGCTTTAGGTTTTGCAATCGTACTTGCAATAATCACTCCATTGCTAATTTGTTCGTTCAAAATAACACAATCCTCTGTTTCATCGGTATAACAATAATGAATTATTTCGCATCTGGGAGGTATAATAGTAAAATATTCCACCTTTGATTTCAAGGGGACACTAATTTCATCGTTATCATTATGCAATGTTATTAAAAATTTTTCGTAATCAATGATAGCTTTATATTTGTTCAAAAAATCTGAGCCTAGTATACCATGAATACTAAGATCAAATGATTTAAGCACAGAAAAATGGTGAGGAAAATTTTTATTACTTATAATCAATGAAGAAATATTTGCGGAACCCATGGAAGATGTGGATCCGGCAATACCTTTGATATTTATTTTCCCTGAAGTATCTATGTATTCTCCCTTCTGCAAATATTCTGAAAATATGCAGCTGATGCTAGCACCAGTATCAATTAAAAAATTCAATTCATTTTTGCCATACTTGACCTCAACAAAGTTCAAAGCATTCATATTATAGTTTACGTTAGGAACGAAAAAACTTTTCATCGGCGTTTTGCATTTCTTCATCGTCCGATTTTGTCATATAAACATGATGAGATTTCGAATTCCTATTATTCCTATTGTTATTGTAATTAGAGCGACGACCGCGACCTTCTTTCGTAGTATGATTCGGGTTGAATTTTTGCCTACGATTGTTATTTTCTGAATAGCGTCTACCTGACCTATATTTATTTTCATTGTGTGTGGAATTTCTCTGCCTGAAATGAAATAATTTAGGATTAGACGTTTGATAAGAATTTTTCACTAACTCTTCCTCTTTGGCTGAAGCTACAGCATCCTTTAAATTTGGGTAGTTTCTCGCTTTTATAATAGTTCTTATCTCGGAATTTTTCAAACCATTGGCAAAAGTGTTTATCGCTATTTTTTCATTTACTTGCCTTAAAACATCTAAAGCTGCGCTATCATTATCAGCTTGCGAAATAGTTAGGTCTAAAGAGAGTTGTTATACTAATTTAGCGAAATCCTCGATCGATTTACCTTCTTGTCTAACATTGTGTAACTGGGTAGAAAGCGCTGCAGGTGATTTTTTAGTTAAAAGTAAATTTTTCATATCTAACACCAATTCATCAACTTTACGATAATCCCGTCTTAATCTTAATTTTGCGTTTTGAGTCAATTTGATTTTAAGAATATAATTAATTAATTTCATTTTTTCTGATTCTTCTAACATATCGTTGTATAATTCTATAGAATCGATCAATTGTTTTACTGATTCCTCAGTGCTGTCAATAGACGGCAATAAAGAAGCAGCAGTCCTCAAATCAAATTTTTCTCCCATTTTCACAGAATTTTTTGAACTATTTATAATTAGAATTCTTTGGTTCAATATATCCTTTGCCTTTTTGAGTGAAGCTCTTATTTGTTCAGAATGCTTTTCAAAAAGCTCGAGAAAATCTGGATCAGTACTATCTGAATTTTTTATTATTCTTGCAAATTGATTATCTAACTTATTCAAATCACACAACAATTTTTCATTCCTATCTAAACGCTCCCTACGCTCTTTCGGTTCTTTATTAATGTTACCCAAAAATTTCCTAACTATATTATTTAATTCCTCAATTTTATCCATATAACAATCAAATTCATCAAATCGAAATAAGAGTCCACAAAATCACAAAAATAAAAAAAAACAATAAAAATTTATGATTGTTTTTCAGTCATACCAACTCTTGGCTTCTTCGTATCTCCCTGTGTATTTTCTTCCTTATGGACTTCATGGCTTGCCTGTAACAGAAGTACGCAATTCCTACACATACCATCACGAAAGCTGCAATTCCCAAAAGTTCTGAGGTCGTCCACTCTATCAGCCCGTTGGTAGCGCCTCCGCTGTTGCCTGCTTGGGTGATGATGACCTCTTCTTCTTTAGATTTAGAAGAACCCATGTTTTAGCTGTGATGTCGTCTTGGGTGTAGGTAGTATGCCTTTTTCTATCAACCAAATCTGCATGGGACTGGCAGGATCGCCATGTGATGTTCTTACCAGGTACCAGTCTTATCGTTCATGCAGGGTGAAATAAGACACACACTCAAGGGAGTAACAGATGAGGTTATAATAATGTCGAATCTAGAACTCTCTAGCACATTTCTTATGGAACTGCCTATATCGGCTTATATGCATATTTATATATGAGAATATAGTTTACAAATTATCATTGACGACATAGTAACACATTATTGGTAATTCAACAATGAATTCCAATAGTAGCTACCTTGCGGAAATATCGCTACTGAAATTGATATTGGAATTTGACCTACATTACATGATAGTACTTTTTGATATGAGCGAAAATATTTTATATCGATAGAGGTTCTGGTATTACACTAAAACCGAGACTAAAACTAGAAGCTGTATCCGAAATAAATTTATAATTTGGCTTTTAAATTTTTCAATCAATGGAAACTTGATCTATATTATAATAAATTGAAAATAATCAATGATCACCTAAACCAATTTCATTTGTGTTTACTTCTTTCTTACCCCTTTTTAGAATAAACAGAAGCTAAATGTCTCTTTCTCTCGCAAACATGATAAACACTGGTCTGTACTAGTGTACTATGACTTCTTCTTTCGCATACATCACATCGTAGAAATTTAGTCGATGTTCATGAATGCTGAGTAAAACGTGAAATTGTTTGTTTATTTCTGTCATCTGTCTTTTCAGTATGATTGACACTTGCTGACGTACTCGCTGGAATCTGCGTCCTACTCGAGCTGCAGATTTTCCAGATAAAAGTCTCAATTATTTCAATAACTGTAGGAGTTTGTAATTATTTTTCATGGAATTAATTGAATAAAGATCTTTACCTTTATCTTCTTCCCCTCCATCGGTTCATTTGCACTTAACCTGAATCGCAATAATGAATATAATATATCCCAGTGAAATAAGTTTGTGGCTTGTGGACAGGGCAATCCTAAGTTTGCACTTTTTTTCAAAATTTAAACATTTTTTTCTGTATAAATATTGGCTTTGAAATTAGATATTAAGAACTACACAATTTGAGAATCTTACAAGTTCAATAATTTTTCATATTGACGTATCTGCCTGATTCTATATAATATTTGTTTGTACGATATATTTTATCTTATAATGTCGTTCTTATAACATTATACTTTGTGTGGCTGAAATGAGTTCTTGAACACTATTGTATTGTTCATAATGTTCATATCAAAGCCAATATTTATTCAGAAATGAATGTTTCATTACACTGGAACTCACAGTAATTCTTCTCTCTTTTGCAGATTTATTCTCTGATTTTCGAGCAGTATAACATTTTAAACGCTATGCGAGAATTGTTCGTACTGGCTTGAAATATATACTCAGCACATACACTAGTTCTTCATATGTTTTACTTTCCGGCTCCACTGGTAGACACAGATCGAATATCAATTGATATGCATTTTCCGATAACAAATTTAACAATATGGCATGTTTCCTAACATCACTATCAATTGAATTTGTACTGAAAAAAATTTCAAGTTGTCTTTCATAAATTGTGTAGTCTAAATTCACAAGATCGAATTATGGTAACTGTCCCGTCCCTCATTTTCACTTTGTGTCGGCACTTTTCGCTCAGTGAAAAGCTAACGAGTATATTGTATTGTAGTACAGTTTCGAATCATTGCCACTCAAAAGACATTGATTTGTATGCAGAAGAAGTTTTTTAAATTTCTTTATGTAAAAAAACATGTTCGTTACCCTGCTAGATATATAGGTTATGAATCTCTCCTAGACTAGTTTGAATTCGCTTCGAATTTCGATTAGAAAGATTCGTGAATTGAATGATCTTTCTCTAAAAACCCCTTAATAATCAGGTTGACTCATCAACTGTGTTCTCGTCATTGCAAATTAGTGTTTTACGTTTACAAATTACAATCAAGATCGCATTATGTAACATTTCACATTGGCGTACCTAATACGCATCATAACTTTTATTGTCCTCTTACCACAAGTTATTATATTTTGAGAAATGTTGATATATTTTTTCATTCATTGTCTTTATTTAGCAATTTCGTAAAACTAGAGAGAGAGAAAAAAAAACTTTAATTCCCCTAAAGGGGAATTAAATATTTTTTCTTTCGCTATTATTGGAATTATTTTATTTCTCCATAATCTATGTTTTTTCTTGTTAATGCTATATCTTTTTTGCCAATTATTTTATTAACCCGAATTGGGCTTTGATATGTAGGTATGGTATATTTTTGAGTAAATAAATGAAATATAAATTTAGTTAAATTGCTCATTTATTGAAATTGTGCCAAAATATATGTGGGTTGAATATAGCAACTAGTGTTTTTTATGCAGCACACAGACATTAGGTGATTTTTACAAAATTTTAATTGGACCGATATTCAAAAGTATCTAGACTCTTGAAGAAGATATCAAAAACAAAATTTTTGCGAATAATATGAAAAACTGAAAGAACATGAATAAAAATAAAGTTCTCAGAAATAAATTTTGAATTTGAGATCATTCAAGTGGACTATTCAGTGGCTGTTTCAATCAGAACATCAATCTTTGTAATATTTTGAAATTGCAACAGAAATATCAGTCGTTTCGTTCATTTTATTTATTGAATAGAATAGATATAATTTTGCTACATTTTATACAATATTCAATTCCATCCTGAAATTGATCCCTAGATGTAACCTATGTAAACGAAAAATTACTACTCGCTAGATCTTTCATTTCTCTATAAGATGAACCTACATTTATTACATTCACGCATCCAGAAATTCAATTCAAATATCGAAAATGACGAAAGTGTGTTTGACCGTGGTGGAATGAATGGTGCCCGTGAAGCTGGCCGGCCGGGAGCTAACCTTACCGGCGTTTCTCGCCGATAAATCAGATTCCGAGTCTCAAATTAAATTAATAATGACTGAAATCTAAATCTTAGGTACGTATTCTTGCTGAAGTCTCAATAAACATTGAAAATCTTTCAGAAGATTCTCTCTAGATCCACGCATCTGCGTTCCGACCGTTGGTACACGATATGATACGATTAATTGACAAATTACCGCGTCTTCAAAAATTCCAGTAGAGTAACATGGAATGAAGCGTGCAAAATCGTTGCACACACCTCTCACCAGGAAAAAGAAAAAAAAATTTTTTTCTTTATGTATGAATATCTCAAAAATAAAAAAACTCGATGGCATCAGATCAAGCACAGCACGTCAAAAGAAAACATACTCCGACTTGTCAACTGGAGCAAATGATAATAGTTATAATTAGTGTGGTTTATTACAAGGGAAAATTCCGCAAACGTACCATGTCTAACCCAAAACCTATCGAATGCAACTAATTTGAAATATGAAATGCCAAATATTATGATCAATTGCTGAAGGCAAGTAAAAATATATAGAACAAATAGTCAACCAAATTTAGAAACGATCTGAGCACTAAGGAAAAAGAAATGAGGGAAAAAGTGAAACAGACTTCAGTTGCCTAATCCGGTAATGAAAAGGTAAGGTAAAATCGATATTTATCGACCACGAAAAAATTCGATAACATTCGACAGAGTAGGTAAAAGATAATTAACGCCGTCTGTGAAAAATCAGCCATAAATGACTCAAAATAGTCAAATAATGTGTACAAATATGTTCTGTACTGTGTACTGACGTGTATATGAATCAACTGAGCTCAAGAATTCACTTCCCTACCTCCCTCTCTATTGAAGTGATATAACTGAAAGTTCACAGCAACGTTATGTTGGGCGCCAGCAAGTATATAACTTGCAACGATAACGATAAGATAAATGAAAATTGAAGGAAAAATAAGGAAACGGGATATTGCAACAGTACACAGAAAATAAGAAAAAACTGAATCTTTACAGACCCAAAATCATAAAAATCTCCAAAGTATACTCTCAGTTACGCCAAAATTAATTTGCTCTGCATATCTAAAAGACACTTCAGTCAGATTAACAACAACTTCAAAGGTAAATATATGTAGTATCCATACTACAACGATAAGATAAATAGTAGCCACCATAAACTAATAGTGGTACAACGATAAGCGATAATAGTAGCCTCGCTACAAAGATACGATAATAGTAGCCACGCTACAAAGATACGATAATAGTAGCTATGCTACAAAGATACGATAATAGTAGCTATGCTACAACGATAAAAGATAATAATTGTCAGAAAATAGATAAAATAAATAAATAATAAATATAAAAAGAAAAACATATAATCTGTGCATCTGGAACAAATTTAGGAAGTAAAGGTTAAAGGCAAAAGAGAATTAACTTTGTTTACCAAAACTGCGTGTGTGACCCTACTGTCCGAACGAAAACCATCAAAATCGCGCGGGTAATTTAAAAATTACATGCTTTATCTGATTGTGGAACATTCTCCCCTATGGAGAACAATTATCGAAAATTACAGCGAATATTTCCCTCCTGTCAAAAATTCTATGTATCTGGAGAACAATTATCGAAAATTACAGCGATAATTGCATTGTAGGAAGCGAAACTGCACTGCGATAATTGTTCTGTTCATAGATGCATAGTTTCTATGCATCTTACACAGATCGAATCTATGGCAATTCCATTCTACATCAGTTTGACAAGTAATGTAACAGTTCATTCGGGAAATATTCCTCCGAATTACACTCGTGCATCAAAATGATCAGATAATTTCGCATTCCAGCGTGTTTTCTTTGAAAAACTGCTATTCATTCGGTCATTTTCATTTTTGGAGAAAGAGCCCGACACCGAAGGTGGAGGGCTCTTTCTCCAAAAATGAACTCATGCAGTTTTTATGACAACACGCTGTCATGCAAAATTATCGGTAATTTTGATGCACTTGTGCAATTACTTACGATAATTGCATTGTAGGAAGCGAAACAGCACTGCGATAATTGTTCTGTTCATAGATGCACAGTTTCTATGCATCTTACACAGTTCGAATCTATGGCAATTCCATTCTAAATCAGTTTGACAGGTAATGTAACGGTTTATTCGGGAAATATTCCCCCGAATTACACTCGTGCATCAAAATGACCGCATAATTTCGCATTCCAGCGTGTTTTCTTTGAAAAACTGCATTCGGTCATTTTCATTTTTGGAGAAAGAGCCCGACACCGAAGGTGGAGGGCTCTTTCTCCAAAAATGAACTCATGCAGTTTTTATGACAACACGCTGTCATGCAAAATTATCGGTAATTTTGATGCACTTGTGCAATTACTTACGAAAACAATGCTGTAAGGAGTTCATTACAGCACTGTTTTTAGTATTGTAATGAACTCATTACGATACTGAAATAGAGAAAATTTTTAACGGGCATATTCACCGAACTCCTAGTCAGATTTTGCTCTGAACTTAACTGCAGGATACGAACATACCATAAAAAAGGATATTTCGTTCGAGATTTATCATGTTTATGGGTGAGTCGAACCTTCTTATTTGAGACCATATCCGGCTCAAAATTCAAGAAATACACACTTAACGAAAGCTTTCAGCACTGAGCGCTCAAAAATATGATAATCTGAAATATTTGAATAAGTTAGAATTATTTTCATAATCGATAATTTAGAAAATAAAGATGCTGGTAATTTTCAATTTTATTGCAAAAGCTCAAAAATCATATTTTTGGAATGTTATATCACTCATGAAAAATCTTAAAAATTGATTAAAATATATACAACTATGACTTTTCACTATATATATAAATGAACATTTCTAAAGCAAATCTAATCATATTCAAGCAAATACATGATAAATAATGAAAAATCTAAAAAATAATATTTGTAAAAAACTGTTGTCAATGCAAATTGAAATATTGTTCTATTAATCTATCAAATCTTATGCTTGTCAGTTTATGATTGCCTTATGATACCAGCAAAAATATAAAAAATAAAGTAGGTACCACAGTACAATTTTTCATCATACAATTGCAAATCTGATCACTGAGCGCTCAAAGATCCTAAAATGAAAAGAAAGCGGTTTTTTGAACGGTTAGAAATTACCTAACCTCTAAAACCTCTGTTTTGACAGTTCTCATGACATGTGGAAAGGTAATCGAGGGTATTGTTATAAAGCAAGGAAAAAGAATAAGGATATGCCCTCAGAAGAAGTGCTAACCGCAGACACGTGTTTTGGGCTTTCGGCCCTTATCAGTATGGTGAAAAAGTGTTGGATGAGCAACACTTGAAAGAAAACAACAAACGAAGTCCACAACAGAAGTCAGCCGTCCATTTGTGGTTTCCGCAGGAAGACCCAATGTTTTTGGGCAACAACCAACATCACCACGTGGGAAGCTATAGCTACCTGCGTGAAAACCCTAATCCTGGTAATAATAAAACCATATTATCTAGTCCTGGTAATAATATTACCATATTATTACCAGGAGTAGGGTTTTCACGGAGGTACCTATATCCCACGTGGTGATGTTGGTTGTTGCCCAAAAACATTGGGTCTTCCTGCGGAAACCACAAATGGACGGCTGGCTTCTGTTGTGGACTCCGTTTGTTTGTTGTTTTCTTTCAAGTGTTGCTCATCCAACACTTTTTCACCGTACTGATGAGGGCCGAAAGCCTGAAACACGTGTCTACGGTTAGCACTTCTCCTAAGGGCATGTCCTTAGTTCTCACAACGTGTTGAGCTTAGTGAGCGTAATTCAAAGTCGCTCAGAAAAATGGCGTCCGCTCACCAAACATGTTGAATATGCACTCAGTGATCAGATTCGTTCAGAGAAAATTCTTACAACTGTTGTGTCCGCTGAACCCAGCCAATAACTACTAAATGGAATTAATTATATCGGTAATTTTAAGGAAATGGGAAATTTGAAACAATATGAAAAAACTCAAATCTATGGAGTTTTCCAAAGTTCATACTACATATAAGTTACAGAAAAAAAAAAATTCGAAATGAACTTCAAATATGTGCTAAGAATATGCAATCATATAGATTAGATATAATCATATGTAGATGTAATAAAATATTTCCAATAATATCTGATTCATTCATTATATAAATAGAACATAGCAGTAGGAAAAAAAGATATTTTAAGAAATGAGTAGTAATGATGATAAATCACCTCTTTCATATCTTTGAAAAAAAAATTATGACTAGTATTAATTACATTCCTAATGAAAAAAAAATAGAATATTGCAATATTGAATGGAAGGAATAGAATTTTTTGTAGAAATATTTAAGAGGTTAGAAATTACTCCTAGAAACTTAAAACATATTACATATGATCTCAGATTGTTAATCCAAGCAATTTCATATTGATATCTAGTATTGAAAAAAATTATTAATTTTATTATTTACAAGAATTTAAGGAAAATATAAGATAATTTTGATTCATAATAGTAATGAATTGAAATTTTGCAATATTCTATGCAAAAAAAGATAGTTACCGACACTGTAAAGTGGTAGAAGGGAAATCGATTATATATAAAGGGAAATGTACACATTTTGAAAAACATTTATAAAAATTATTGACTTTCGTAAGTAACAAAATACTTCTTTCTTTCCTGTTTCATTCTTTTATTAAAAATTATATAAATTTTTTAGGTCCACCGAATTAATACTTAACCTACAAATATAATAAAACCAAAGTTATATTGCCAATTAGCAGAACTTAATTTACTGATGTTGCTAGATCATGAGAGAATAGCAACACTTCTTCTTGATGGTATACCTCCATTAGAAATATTATCCAAACTAGACCATTTCTTCAAACCATTTTTTAAAGCTTCTGCTGTATACTTATCCTCCATTACTCTAGACATTGCCTCTAATTTTTGAGCACGGTCCTTGCTTAAAGGTTCACTTGGAAATGTTAAGTCATTTGCCTCAGCCAATGTACGAAGGTCAAAATAGTATTTGGCATAGACACAAGATGATACATTAATATTAAACTGTAAAAGCTCTAAAAATTGACGTTCTAATTCATTCATATCTTCTACTGTTATTTCTTTTAAGATCTGGCAATAATCTACATTCCATACTGCTTGATCATCCCATACTTTAGAAGCTAATAGAATTGCACCTAAAAAAATTAACAATCATAGTGGAATTTACCTAATTTGGAATTATCTAATTTGTCTAAAGCCAAAAACTTTTTATCATCCAATAATTAATTGAGTTTTTCAAATGAATGGCATAATTGAAAGGTGGAAAACTACACAACATAAAATGAATGATAAAATTTGTTTGGATATAAGGAGTACATATCTAAAAATATTTCTTTACAGTTATGAACAAACAGGGTAAGTTTTGCAACTAATGTTAGTTATTTCTACCAACCTAGATAAATGAAGTGAAAACATAATAAAATTGAGAACTTGCATAACTATTCAATAATACAGTAAATAAGAAACTAAACTCACCTAATACAATTCTTTTCCAATTAGAAGGTTGTATATCAAGTTCAGCATAAGTTAACAGTCTCTCTAAATAAACCAATGTAATAATGGCACATTCGGCAGTAAGCTGCGCTGCATTAAACAGAACTCGAACAAACTTATATATTTGACGATGTTCAGGATTATGCTTATCATAATCATCACTAACCCCATCTCTAGTCAATGGATGCAGTTTTTCATCAAATATATCTATTGTTCGATCTGAATCTCTATTTTTTATATGATAATAAATGGCAAATCCTACACACTTGACAGTATTCTTCAAATTTGGCTGAGAAACTGTGCTATCATCTAAATATATTGTAGAACATGAACTACTCTTCTTGAGGGGTCTTAAATCAGCAATTTGATGTTGACTCTTCCTTCTTATCATTCCATTTTCTATTGCAGTTTTTGAACGTTCCATGAAAATAGTTTTTGCTGTGGGATCTTGAGAAGGATCAGCATCTCCATCATCACCTTCACGCTCACTTATATGTTGTAAATTTGAAACACTTAGTTCTCCCTCTGCTAGAGTGTGATCTATTGGAATTATTACCCTGTGACTAGCTTGAGGACTTGTATAAGAACAACAACTTGTTTTATTTCCCATCCTAAATTCTTGGCAATATTAACTTTGAATTCATTATGGGTTAAATTGAAGTTAATCAGAGTATAGAGTCATAGGCATACATTATCTCACTTTTTTGTTTGCGTATATGTAATTGATGGTATAAATAACATATCAGAGCCATAAAACACAGCAAATTGCAGCACACCCACTTCAATTTAAGGTATAAACCTGCTTCAACATTCAACAAGAGGGAAATTAAATAAATTGGGCATTTTTAAGCAAAAATTTTACATATTTACTCTAATGGTATTTTTTGTTAACGTGCTGACGAGTTATAAATAATTTGAATGAATGTTTTTTTCTGATGCAAATAGAGCTAATCAAGAATTTATGATAAAAAAAAACAAATTCAGACATTGACTTTGACTGACGGGATACAGTAGTTAGGAGCACAGATAACAGATTAGAATAGATCGGACCATAGATAATCGGACACTGACTTTCTATGATGGAAAACACTGTTTTTTGATCCCTCATACGGCTGTTGCATTAGTTACTGTGATGTTACAGTTACAGCACTCTGTATCTGTATCTGTGTATTACAGAAACCTATATTGACAACATAGTGAAGCTCCACTTCCCGCGAAATTCAAATTAGTTCAATCATTAGCATTATAGGAATTGATAAATAAATTGCAAAATTTTTCAATGAATATATATATATATATATATATACATATATTTCCCACGAAAAAAAAAAAATATATATATATATATATATATATATATATAATACATCGAAAAAGAATAACAAATATCTACATTCTCATCTTCCATAACAGAAAGTTACAAGGTTGAATTTATAAGCAAAAATATATGTAAAGTAAATGTATATAAGCGTCCAGGTCAATATTGGTTCCAAAAAACTCGGCAATTCTTCTGGATGTGATACTGATGGTATTGGTTGTATGTTATTTTTGGAAGTTGATGGTCGATTCAAATTATCATTAAAAACTTAGGGGACACCTTCAGAAAAATTAAGCAAGGTCCAATTTATCAATACAAATTTTCTTTTCTTCCATTTCCCTCTTCAGTTCACTGCTGCTAGCAGAACCTAGGGTTTTTTTTTTTAACGTGAATCCAGAAATTTGGTATTGGGTTTAAACGTGAGCCTAATTAAACCATAAGGTTTAATCAGATTTTCCATACGAAATAGATTAGCTTAGTTGTTCTGCTAGCTTAACGTTAAGCTACCAGAACATCGAGAACCCGCGATTTCTCGAAAATTCAGGATTAAAAAAATTTTTGAATAGGGTAATAAATTAGCCTGAAATGAGCCTAAAATAAAAAATTGGAAAGTGGTTCTGCTAGCTTAACGGGGGTAAAAATGATTTTCCCAGTGCCATCTACATGACAATATATGTTAGTCCGGTATAAAATGAAACACACTGTTTAAATATAGAGGCCTGCAAGAGTCTTTCCTGAATAGACCTCGACACGATTGTCCTCAAGCCAATCCAATATGTGGGATCAATTTCTGGACCACAAAATTTGCTCAACACCAGAGCAACCACCTCAAGCTATAATTCTGTGATTTATATAGACTTGAAAAGTAAAGCATTTCGAAAACACCTTGATCAACAGCTCTCTCAAAGAATACAGGACCGTTATTAGTTTCTGTCTGAGGCATGGTTAAAGTTCACCCCAATTTAAGCTCCTGTCCAATGTGACAAGAAACTTAGAGCTGGTCAATATTGGTACGGTATGACCCAGCAGTTGGAATGGTTTTTTAGAAGCAGAAAAAATCATGCTGTCAATTTTTGTGGAGTTCATGTTCAGAAAGTTTTTTAGACATAGATATCAGTTCATTAGGTGCTTTTCTGATTGTATCAGAAATTAATTGTTTCAATTTGATTCTTTGATTTTTAATCTTTAAATTTCATATATCCAACTCTGTGCATGGTCAAAGGGCATTAGCAATAACAACCAAGTTTTAGTAACAATTTACAGACATAGCTTCGTAGTTCCAGATAAAAGCTCTGGATTGCAGATAGCCGTTAATTTAAAACATTTCAAATTTTTCGTTGTTTCGTAATTCGCTAAGTGTATTTCAATAATAGTTTTCGAACAAATATATATAACCAAATTCCCAATGATACCTTTCAGTGTTTGGGTACAAATACAAAATATTTTAAAATAATACAAACAATTATCGGATTCTCTCTTTATTCATGTAACAAACAAATCTTATTAAAACAAACTTTGGCACAACTACGCAACATATAAACTTTTTTGGTTTTGTAACAATTATCAAACAAAAAGTCAACTGCAACAAAATAAAGAAGGTAGAAATAGATGCATCTAAATAAAAGGCATATTTTAACAAAATGCATAAAAATAAATGAATTATACTGAAGAATAAATTTTCAGATTAGAATAAAGCAGTATTTGATATTAATGACAAAATGATGTTAAACCATCGAGTGTTACTTAGGTGAAAGGTTAAGTAAATATTTGGTTTACTCAGAATTGAATGCCATAGAAGAAAGCGAACCAGTTTGTAAAACATAAGAGTCTGCCATTCATATGACGAAATTAATTTGTTTTGTTCAAACAATAAAGTCAATAAATACTATTTGTTAGGAAAACTGCCAGAAAATATGGCGAAAATTTTCAAGAGTATATTTATAAATCAGTTGGTTCCAATTTGCTTACTTAGGTATTGACATTCCTTTCTCTGAAATTTATGATAATAACTGTGATATTATCCAAAGAACCTCTGTTGAATGATTGTAAAGTCAAACTCTTGGCTCCAAAATCAGGTTCATGAAGTCTTTCTTTTATGAAAGAAACAGCTTCATCATTTGTAAATGTATCCCACAATCCATCTGATGCTAAAATCACAAACATTGGTTTATGATCTTTCAATTCAAATGTTAAAATGTCTGGATCAGCTATCACAAATTTTTTATCTTTCAATGGGTAATCACCAAGAGCTCTAGAAGTGGCTAAAATGCCTGCTACCCTCCAAACACCATTGAATGTAACAAATCCACCTGCTTCTTTGATTCTTTTACGTTCCCTCATCTGTTGTGGTTTATGATCAAATGACAGAGGAATTGCATTACCACGACAGTCACACATAACACCTCTAGAATCACCTACATTTCCTACAATTAACTTACTGCCCTCTAAAACAGCTATCAAAGCTGTTGTTCCAGCTACATCAAAGTTCTTCTTAGCTGCCTCGAGTAAAGAATGATCAGCTGATAATACTTCATCAGTGATAAGCTTGCCATAGTTCACATTTCCATTCTTATCAAAATAGTCTGTAGCTTCCACCTTCTTTAAAGTGGAAATTTTTGAAGTTTTAACTTCTCTTGATATAGGCCTGCTGATATTATTAAGCTTATTCAGTAACTCTGGGTCTGTTATTTCTTTTTCTATTGATTTATCACATTCATCTGTTGTTGAAGTAGTCTTTTTGAAACTTTTCTTTCTATCTACTAAGATTGGTATTCTTGGCTTATCATTATTTTTTTCATCTTCTTTAATGGATGGTTCATCATTTTTTATTTGTTTTTTACCAGATATAAGGTCTTTTATTTCGACCACTTTATCAAACAGACTCTGTACGAGTTTCTCTTTTGCATAATTAGCAGCAAACTCACCTCCATGACCATCGAATACTGCAAATAATCCCACTCCAGTATTATTGATGTTATCATTGATAACAAATCGGTCCTCCATTTTTGGTCTTCGTCCTTGGATAGCAAATGCAGCGATATGTCCTATTTTCATCTGCCAACTTTTTTCAGCATCTCCATTGCCAAAGAAGCTAAGTTTATCTGCTTTGCTCCTTCCATTTTTATTGATAGTGTACTGCAATCTGCCTAATAAATTACGACTCCATATGTCTACAGCTTGCATATAAAGAAAAATCAACAACATTACAGTGCCACAAATAATAATTTCAGGTTTGAGCATGTACATTCTAAGCATTCGCCAAACGTTGTTAGAGTATGTTATGGGGGAATAATTTAATGGGAAACCCCATATAATTTTTGACATTATTTTCATATGTGATACATATGTCTGGTACAAAATTTTATCTTCTAGTTCATCTTCCATTGCAAAGCGATATAATTATTGTTTTGGACGAACCATTTTTTAGTGTTACTCGGATTTACTTTCACAGATATCGTTCGGTTCGGCGTATGAGTGGGTAATTTTGTCAATTCCAACTCTTGGTGATATTCTTTGATTTCCTAAAAGTTCTAAAAGTCATTTCAGGCAGAGATTCCTACAAATAAATTACCTTTCTAGAATATCCATTCAGAAATGCAATAAATTGCTCTATTGAAAATAATTTAAAGATATATTGTTCTTTTTTATATTTCTCGTTAATAATGTTATGACAATTGCGCTAGATTACCCAACTGTTTCCCATCCCCTTATTTGACAATAAACTGACAATTCGATTGACGTAAATGTCAGTAAGTAAAAACGGAGAAATAAGAATATGACATTCTGACACTTCACAAAGTACCTAGTTGTGCCTCCAAAAATTTTTTCCGAAGTGGTAAACATTCTTGAAAAATAAGAACCAGTACTATTTTGAATAAATACATATGAAAAAACGGGATTTTTCCAATCTCCGTAAATGTTTGGTGTTGTTAGAACAAGGAGTTAATTACATAGGTTGAATACAAATTCTAGTCGGATAGTTTGGATAAGTGAATGAAATGAACATTTTCCATAGGACATTTCGTTATGTGAATAAGTTGTGAATTAAAATATGAGTGAACGTAGGTTTGCAAGGGGTCTAAATAAACCAGGCACAGCTGCTCAACTTAGGGAAACCGTATCTCAAGTCGTCAGGGAAAGCACAGTGCAGGTATGTCTGAATTAATTAATATGAATGAGATACCTAGTACTTATGTTCTCTGAGTTACTACATACATTTAAAACAGACACAAACCATATTTTTTCGAGGATATAATTTTAAATTACATAATTGAAACTAATTTGTATAAACAATTTACTCTTACATTTCCTATATATTTAAAGTGCGTCTCAGGGCTACTTTCAATTTGTAGTTTCAAATCCGGAAATAGAAAACTATTTTTAAATTTTCAATTGAAGGCACTCTTTCGACGGTATTGGTTCATATTCTGCTTAATACAATAATTTTATGTTCTCTACTATGTCCTCTTTGCTATTCAGGAATATAATTAATGATTGGTATATAGTGTTTACTTGTATATACCATTATTTAGGTATATTTTTCACTTTTGCAGAAGTAAATAATATCTGGTATGAATGTTGAGATATTTTTTATTGGTATCACATCCCATACCATCCCTACTCATTTTTCAATGAAATTATCATTTTCACGACCATAATTTTTTACAACTTATGTTTCTGATATGGATGAGTGAAATCTAATATCGAATTGAAAATATATCAGTTAGATCCCTGTAAACATTCTTAACATTTTCTCGGAATGGGCCACATTTCATTTTTTCAGTTCATATTTTTTATAATATAATTTGAATTATAGAAATATTAAAGGTTTTCTTATTTATTTCATTTTATTCTTTATTATTTTATCATAATACAGAAAGGTTTTCTGATTGATATTTCTACATGCCAACTAATAACAAAATTTAAATAAGTAGGTATGATGATTCTTACTTTGGACTTTTTTTTATCTTTCTAAATTATGTTTTGCTATGATATTATGGTTAATTTTTTCTACAATAGATTTTCGACAACTTGTTGCATACCTAATTAACAGCAAACATATTTATAGGAAATGAAATCGATTAATTGAACCATTCGAAAATAGTGAAAATACATAAGATTGTGTTACATTTTTGTGAAACATTTCCAATGAAATGACTACACCAATGTGTAGTCAAAAAAAAAACAGATGCGATGATGAGAACTGTAACCTGTATAAGAAACTTTTCGAATTCGCAAAAAAAAGAATTCCGAAAGTTTCTTCACAATCTACACCTACATAGGTACCATGAAGTAGTATGTAGTACTTCAATACTTCATACTTCTGTAGAAACAGAAACCGGTGTGAATTTAGCAGACCGTTTCCAGCATACTGTTTGACGGAAACACCCGAAGGCGTTGACCAGTGGCGTGCGGCAAAAAAACGATTCACTAGATCGGATAGACATTTAGGAAGTGGGTTCCGTTGTTCCGTATAGTATTCAGAGTATCCGTTGGAGGAAATATAGATTTTCTATAGATCTCGGGATATTTTGGCAACGTTTTTATTCAAATTATCATCTGTCTAACTTGAAAAAATTCATATCTACGGAAGTACGCGTCGGAGCATAATCATATTTGGAATGTAGATTACTATCAGCGATGTGAATAAACTGTGAAAAAATCATTGACATCCCTAGGGATCCAGGGGTAGTTTTTCCAACCCTTATATTTCGAAAATTCGTATCTCCGAAAGTACGCTTCGGAGCATAACCATATTTGGAATGTAGATTACTATAAGCGATGTGAATAAACTGTAAAAAAATCATTGACTTCCCTTGGGATCCAGGGGTAGTTTTTTCAACCCTTATATTTCGAAAATTCGTATCTCCGAAAGTACGCTTCGGAGCATAACCATATTTAGAATGTAGATTACTATTAGCGATGTGAATAAACTGTGAAAAAATGATTGACTTCCCTAGGGATCCAGGGCTATGGTTATGCTCCGATGCATACTTTCGGAGATACGAATTTTCGACGTATAAGGGTTGAAAAAACTACCCCTGGATCCCAAGAGAAGTCAATCATCTTCTCACAGTTTATTCACATCGCTAATAGTAATCTACCTCGAAATCTACATTCCAAATATGGTTATGCTCCGAAGCGTATTTCCGAAGATACGAATTTTCGAAGTTTAAGGGTTGAAAAATCTACCCCTGAATCCCTGGGGAAGTCAATCATTTTTTCACAGTTTATTCAAATCGCTAATAGTAATCTACATTCTAAATATGGTTATGCTCCGAAGCGTACTTTCGGAGATACGAATTCTCGAAGTTTAACGGTTGAAAAAACTACCCCTGTATCCCAAGGGAAGTCAATCATCTTTTCACAGTTCATTCACATCGCTAATAGTAATCTACATTACTACATTCCAAATATGGTTATGCTCCGACACGTACTTCCGTAGATATAAATTTTTCAAGTTGGACAGATGGTAATTTGAATAAAAACGTTGCTAAAATATCCCGAGGTCTATAGAAACTCAATATTTCCTCCAACGGATACTCTGAATACTATACGGAACAACGTAACCCACTTCCTAAATTGATATCCGATCTAGTGAATATTTCCATAATAAATCGTTTTTACTGGTTACGCCTTCGGGTGTTTCCGTCAAACAGTCTGCTGGAAACGGTCTGCTAAATTCACACCGGTTATATCTCATGTTGGATTTTGGAACATGAAAGTTGAGCCTCTCCAAAGGGTATGGACTATCAACACTACCGTGAACTAACTTGTACAGAAAGATGAGAGCCTGCAAATCCCGCTGATCAGGCATAGAGATAGCATTGAACCTAATCAAGAGCACAGCATGGTCAGTACCTCTCGGGGGATAGACACCTTCCTCTCTATATGAGAGAAATGTATAAAATCTACGCTGAACCGACTCCAAACGCTGACTATGACTGGAATATATATGCTGCCATATAATAGAGGCATACTCGAGCTTAGTTTCTCACCAGCGTATTAAATAAGAGAACAAGTGTTCTGGAATTCTGGAAATGTCTTGCATTACGAATTATAAAGCCATACAACTTAGAGGCAGCACTCAGTAGGTTTTTTATGTGAGGAACAAATGACATATGACCATCAAACAGAACTCCCAGGTACCTAACACTACTTACTCTCAACAACTGTACATTTCCCACAGAATAATCAAACATAATGGGGTCCTTTTTTCTTGTAGAAGAAATGATATTGCACTTAAAAAAATTCAACCTCAGACGATTATCCTCACCCCATTTTAATAATTCTATTAACGCCCTTTGTAATCTGAAGCAGTCCTGCACACAAGTCACCCTGAGAAAAAGCTTGAAATCATCCGCAAACAGCAGCCTCATCACATCAACCACACAAATCAAATCATTGACAAACAGCAAAAATAGAAGTGGGCCAAGATTAGAGCCCTGGGGTACACCAGACTCAGACAAATACTCGAAAGAACGAAAACCCTCAACAAAAACAAACTGCCTGCGACGCGACATATAGGACCTAAGAAGACATATCAACCGCCTACTGAACCCATACCTATTCTCTAACTTCCTCAGCAAAATCTGGTGATCGACTCTATCGAAGGCCTTCTAAAAATTCGTGTAGATGACACTTGACCGGAATCATCCAAACTTTCAAATAGAAATTGGGAAAACGTAGCCAAATTTGTAACACATGATTTCCCAGGCATAAAACCATGCTGCTCCTGGCTTATCTGGTTTTTGACATATGGAAATATTTTGTTGTACATAATTATTTTTAGGATCTTGGAGAAATTTGACAACAAGGCTATTGGCCGATAATTTTTGATCGTGGCTTTATCTCCAGTCTTCAAAAGAGGTATTATCTTTGCCACCTTCCAGTGCGACGGATACACAGAAAAATTCACAATCATATTGAAAAGCACCGCCAAAGTTTTCGCCAACCTACCAATAGTATCCTTCACAAAAAAACTAGGAATACCATCCGGTCCTGCTGTCTGTCCACATTTCAGCTTTCTGCTGGCATTTATAACATCGGCCAGTTATGTTGTCAAGAGTTACACAAGAAGCAACCAACTGGGGATCATCTGATGGACTTCTGACGGCTTGAGACACCTCAAATACCGAACTAAAATATTCGGCGAATGCATTCACAACTCCCTGTGTACCCTCATCTCAAATCATCTCGCATCTAAGCTGGCAGCCTAGAGGTACCCTGTTTGGACTGTATAAACTTCCAGAAATTCTTTGGATCCTCGTGAATTCTCTGCTCCGATTCCTGACAGAAACCATGATAGGTTGCATACATCTTCGATTTCACAATACTGCGCAAGGATCTGTATTTTCTATAATAGAAATCAGTATTGATTTTTTATAATTTTTGGAATGCCCTTTCTTTCAAGCGAATATGATTGATTATATCAGGCGTGAACCATAATGAGAACTGACGCTTTTTAATAAGCTTTCGAGTTACACATTCATCAAAAATATTATGATTTTGGGGGTATTTTTCCACTAAAAAATTCATAACTTTTTTAGATGGAGTAGTACTGTGTTCTGCTTTTAGTATGTGATAAACAGAAAAAAAAAACTGAATCAAATGACATACCCCACATAGTTTGTCAGGCCTCGGGGAGGGGGGTAAATACGATTTTGGGGGTATTTTCTAGATAAATATTCGTTACTTTTTTGTTTGAAAGAGTACCGTGTTCTGCTTTTAGTATGTGGTAAACAGAAAAAAACAGAATCCAATAACATACTCCATATAGTTTGTCAGGCCTCGGAAGGGGGGAAAATGCGGTTTTGGGATATTTTTTAGATAAAAATTCATAACATTTTTGTTTGAAAGAGCACCGTGTTCTGCTTTTAGTATGTGGTAAACAGAAAAAAACAGAATCCAATGACATACTCCATAATAAACTTATTATTATTATATAGTTTGTCAGGCCTCGGGAGGGGGGGAAATCCGGTTTTGGGGGTATTTTTTAGATAAAAATTCATAACATTTTTGTTTGAAAAAGTACCGTGTTCTGCTTTTAGTATAAGGTAAACAGAGAAAAACAGAATCCGATGACATACCTCAAATAGTTTGTCAGGCCTCGGGGAGGGGGAAAATGCGGTTTTGGGGGTATTTTCTAGATAAAAATTCATAATTTTTTTGTTTGGAACAGTACCGTGTTCTGCTTTTAGTATGTGGTAAACAGAGGAAAACTGAATCAAATGGCATACCCCACATGGTTTGTCAGGCCTCAGGGAGGGGGAAACTGCGATTTTCGGGGTATTTTCTAGTAAAGAATTCATGACTTTTTCGATTGAAGAAGTACCGCTCTCTGCTTTCAGTTTTAAGATTGAAAGATTGAAATAGCTCGAAATATATGTTTGAATTTTTTTAATGGATATTCAGGAGGGAAAATACCTCTAAATTCGCATTTATTCCCTCCCCGAGTGTTCACAAACTATATGAACTATGTCATTTGATTCAGTTTTCATCTGTTCACCACATACCTAAAACAGGATACGATACTCCTTCATTCAAAAAAGTTATGGATTTTTATCGCGAAAATACCCCCAAAATCGCAATTTCTCCCCTTTCCGAGGCCTGACAAGTTCTATGGAGTATGTCATTTGATTCAATTTTCCTCTGTTTACCACATTCTAAAAGCAGAACACGGTACTCCGTCATTCGAAAAAGTTACCGATTTTTATCGCGAAAATACCCCCAAAATCGAAAATTCTCCCCTTCCCGAGGCCTGACAAACTATATGGAGTATGCCATTAGATTCAATTTTCTTCTGTTTACCACATACTTAAAACACAACACGGTACTCCTTCATTTAAAAAAGTTATGGATTTTTATCTAGAAAATATCCCCAAAATCGAAATTTCCCCCCTCCCCGAGGCCTGACAAACTATGTGCGGTATGTCATTCGATTCAGTTCTTGTCTGTTTACCACATACTAAAAGCAGAACACAGTACTACACCATTTAAAAGAGTAATGAATTTTTTAGTGGAAAAATACCCCCAAAATCGCAGTCTCCCCCCTCCCGAGGCCTGACAAACTATATGCAGTATGTTATTGGATTCTGTTTTTTTCTGTTTACCACATACTAAAAGCAGATAGATAGATAGATAGATAATTCATTGATGCTCCTCCACAAAAATTCATTGTATTGCACACGTCACAGGATTCGATAAAAAATACTTAGAAATGGTATAAATCATTTCTCATCATTGTCAGAATATAAAAATAGTAGAGATAACTTAATAAAGTTATACAATTCTTAAATGATACAGAGTATCATTGTCAAAATATAAAGGCATTACTCAATAAAGTGATAACTTTGAAATTGTATAGAGCATTTCTCATCAATGTCAGAATATAAAAATAGTAGGAATAACTCAATAAAGTTATACAATTCTTATATGATACAGAGTATCATTGTCAAAATATAAAATATAAATGCATTACTCAATAAAGTAATACGACTATGAATGATATAAAATACCATTCCTCATTATAAACATTACAACACAAAGAATAAATTAATTTAAAAGAGATTCAAATTCAAACTACTGGACAAGAACTCTTGGACACTCCAGAACGCATGCTGCCGCAAAAATTCACCGACAATTTGCTTATACTTTTTGAGACTGAGCCTTTTCATCTCTTCAGGTATCTTATTAAAAAGTTAATGTGAAATAAAATTAGGTCCATTCTTGGATTTTTCTAATCGCATATACTTAGATTTGACGTTGTTTCTATATCGTGTGTAATAATCATGGGTATCACCAAACTTCGGAAGATCCCTGTTATTATTATATTCATAAACAAGACATTCATAAATATAGATAGAGGGAAATGTCAAGATTTTAAGTTTTTTGAAGGCGTCTACGAAATCATCCCTGTAGTTTAAACCAGCAACTATTCTAACTGCTCTTCTTTGCAATCTGAAAATACCTTCCCTAGTAGAACAGTTACCCCAGATCAGTACACAGTATCTCAGATGTGACTCGACCAGACTATGATAAGCAACCTTAATAACATCCTTTGATACAATGTTGGCCAAGTTACGGAGCAGGAAGGTATTTTTTATTATTTTGGATGCTGTTTCATTGGCATGGGAGATCCAGGTGAGACTTGGATCTAGATAAACTCCCAGAAACCTTACGATTCACTGGTAGTATGATTTGAAATCCCTCTCAAATTGAACAACATAGTTTCTGTCTTTTCTGCATTGGAAACTAGCATATTTGATACAAACCATTCCTTGGCTCTCAGCTCTGCCGCTCTCGCAAGCTGTTCAACCCCATGCAGTTCTCGATGCAGAACACGGTACTCTTTCAAACAAAAATATTATGAATTTTTAACTAGAAATAGCCTCTATAACAACATTAACAACTCTCTGAATTGCTAAAAAAAGTTCAATAATATAAAAAAATATGAAAAGTATCTATTGCTTGAGTCAAATAATAAATTACTATCCATTTTCATATTGAAAATCATAATTATACCATTTTTTGCTTGGACCCTACTTTTGCCTCGGAGTGTACTTGTGGATGTGGATAACTTCACACCGGTCCAAAAACATTTATTTCAAAAGAGTCTTTATCAACCTTTGGTGGGATATAAAGCACAATTACAGAATATGTGAATCCTGGAAACAAAACCCTACAACCCACTTCATCAATACAAAGAACTACACCCTCCAACTCTGTCAGTTCAATACAATCATGATACGATATTTATCATGAACAGCCAACATTACTCCATCACCAGTGCTACATCCACTAGCATAAAGATCACGATCATGCCTATAGACATTATAATAAAAATAGAAACAATTCAGTCTCACCAACGCAATCCTGCAACCAAGTCTCAGTAAGAAGAACAATGTCAAAGTCATAACGAGTAATCGCACACAGAAACTGATGAGTCTTCGAATTCAACCACGGACGTTCTGGTAGTAACAGGACAACGAATCACTGCAACTGGGTTGAACTAGTTTAAAGTCTCAACCGACGGCACACCTCGAATGAAATGAACCTCCCCATTTTCACCATTTTTCTTGCGGACCTCAACCTCAGACTTCAGTCGTAATACTTCATCTGCTGGTGTGTCCTGTCCATTGAAAGGGATATTCCAGAGTAATCGGAAGATGACCTCAACTGTTTGGACTTTTTTAAAAAGCTGATCACCTGTGCTCTATTTTCCATCCTGACCTTAACTGGGCGGGGTCTAGGAGAGGCTAGATTGAATTTCCCAAACGATGTATGTTGTTTATTTGTTCCTGCAATGATACGATGACGGCCTTCAAAGAGTTTACGTCACTTCCGACGTTTTCAAAGTTCTTGCAATTCCAATTAATCGACTTCTTCGAGTTAATAACTCTCACATCTGAGGAAGACATACCCACACAGCTGCCTCCAAACTTATGACAGCATACAGTACAAGTAAGCACCAAGTGATCTTCATAGTGTTTCCTGCAGCAATAACATTGAGTGGAATTCATTATTTTAAGTAAGAATTCTTTATTCTAAGTACGAACTGAGACCATAGAGAAGATGCTTGATGATATAAAACAATATGCGGGAAATAGATGGTTTCAGATAGCTCAGAACAGGACAGCATGGAGGAACATGAAAGAGGCCTACATCCAGGAGTGGATAAGGGAAGGCTGACGAAGAAGAAGAAGTACGAACTGGTACATGTGGCAACGCCGATGCACTCCGGTAGTTATCTCTAGTAAAACTCGGTACATGTGGCAATACTGATGCACCAACACGCTCACCGCTGACCGATAAGAACGCGATAGTAGCAGCTGTTCCGCCCGATATCAAAATGGAATTATTGTTTGTTTATTTACACACTAATTAAATTATAATAAGGGTCAAAATCAATTATCGCTACACCACTTTAGCAGGTCATACCCTCGGATACGTCCTAATTCGCACAATAGTCCGAAAGAGGGATGCTCGATTGCGCTAAAAATCCTAACAAATCGAAGAGGAAAAAAGTAGGTCAACACGTTATAATGATAGTATAATATATTTGGCGAATATATTTGAATTGGAATTTACTTTGGTGATAAAATTTCCCCTAATCATATTATATTAATAATATTAGCATGGGCGCCCGCAGAAATTTTTCTCAGGGGGGGCAAAATGAAAATTATTGAAAAACGATAAGGCGTCCATGATTGTCGTAGGCGATATTAGTATTCCGTTTCTTTCTATTCCTGTATTTATATTCATAACTGGGGGGAGGACTGTGCAAAATGAAAATTATGAAGTTTTCCACTTCAACATTTTTTTAAAAAAATCAACATAGGGTGATGTAAAATAATACGGTAACTCTTTTCAAAACGAGTCACATTCAACGGAACAATTCACAAAAAAATAAAATATAAAAAATTTGGAGAACGGAATGAACTAATTATTATAATTGCTGATAAATAACGAAAAATCAACGAGTAATAACGAAATAAAAAATATATACATAAACGCTCGATAAAACTATGTTTATAAAAATAATAAATCTTGAAATATACACGCAAACAATGAAGTTTAAAATTTAATACTAAAATATGATTCAAAATAACACAGAATTGCTCTAGATTGTAAAAACAACAAATAAGCATATTATCAAAATTAACAAATCATAAATTGCAAAAAACAACTCATAAAAACAATATTAATTCTGAAGACAAAATACTTAATCGCTATACAACAGAGACGGCATATTTTATTCTAAACTAAAATATAATTCTGCGCAAAGTGCTGAAACTACGCTCTATAGTACAAGTAGTACATGGAAAAGTAAGGAGAAGAATAAGGCATTCTTTGACAGCAGGACAAAAATTTACATTGTCCGATAAGGTCTTCAATTTTTATGTTTTCATCCATTTGTGATTTAGATAAATACTTATTCCAAATGTTCAATTCACTTTCTAAATTTTCAATATTATACATATTGCTGACCTTAAGATGCAAAAGATTCTTTGGCAAAAAATTACAGGGTTAGTCAAATACAGAAAAATATACAGGGTGTTCCATTTGAAAAAATTAAGTTGCAATCAATATGTTGCCCACTCTGTATATATTTAATTTTTTGAAATCATTTTAAAAAACACTAGTCGATTTCGTGAAACTTTTGTTGAAAACATTTTTTTGTACCTCTTTTAGTAACAATGTTAAGAGGGGGCTCAAATTATCAAAAGTCGGATGTGTAGACCGGGACTTAGGCCCGATGTACACATCCGATTTTTTAAGTTGCGGTGCCGGATCAATCTTAGAGCCCGTTTACATGACAAGCGGTTTACGCGCGTTTTGATAACGCGCGTTTGAATTTTCTTCGAAGCGTACACATGCCTACGCGCGTTTTTATGGACCGCGCGTAGAGCGCTGTTCTAGAGATTGCCCGTAGTAACTGCGCGTTGGCTCGCGCTTTGAGATCATAGGTTTCTAATGTAACCGTTCAGATGAGCGCGCTTGCACGAGCTGATAGATGCCAGAGTATTTACGTATTTTGCTTCGATCCGTTCGGTCAGAAATATTTCAAAATGGAACCGGACGCTCCTAACTTATTCATAGTGAAATTGAGAATTTTCCTGTAATATGCGACATGACAAGTATGTAGTGTATATTCAGATAAAAACTCAAGGTGACGGGCTTGGGAAGAACTCGTCATCATATCCTGTGAAGCAGATGCTAATGAAGAAAAAAAATTTATTATGTGACCACATAAAAATGATAATAGCTCTTTATTAAGAAATCATGAGATACACGTAGAACAAATACAAATGAAGAGATATACATAGTATCGAAATAACATTCACCTACCACTTAACAGCAGAAATCTTCTATACTAAGTATGTATATGGTTCTAATTATAATTATTCAACAATGAATTAAATATCTTATTCTTAAATGGTTTATAATTATTTATTTCTTTGATTTCATTAGGCAGTCTATTGAAAAACTTTAAACAACTGTATTCTAGCTGCTGTTTGTGTTGAATTTAATTTACATTTTTTTCCTGTCGAGCCACGTGTCCTGCCCACTGCCACTTCAATTCTGCAGCACGCGCTATAATATCTACGACTCTAGTTCTTTGTCGGATTTCTTCATTCCTTTTTCTGTCTCTGAGACTGACATTGAGCATAGTTCTTTCCATCGCTCTCTGTATCACCCTCAGCTGGTTTGCGGTCTTCTTAGTTATTGCCATAGTTTCCAGGCCATATGTCGCTACCGGTAATATGCAGGCATCGAAAACTTTCCTTTTAAGGTTTATTGGGATGTCGTTATTCCTGAATATATATTTCATCTTTTCAAAAGCCATCCGAGTTAGCCTGATTCTTCTATTTATCTCTGCTGTTTGATTTTCTTAGCCGATTCTTATTGAGTGTCCTAAATATATATATTCTTCTACATTTTCAAGTTGTGTGCCATCAATGTTTATGTGTTCTGTGGTGTTGTTGATAAGTTTGGTCTTCGAAACATTAATTTTCAAACCGACTTTTTTCAGAGCATCAATAAGTTGTTTTAACATCTCGCTCAATTCCTGCATGTTGCTACTTATTAGGACGATGTCATCGGCAAAACGAAGATGATTTAAGTAGGATCAGTTTGATTGATCAATTGATGAATAATAGAAACTATTCGATCTATAATTACCTATCAAAACTTGAAAAAGTTTAATTTTCACCTAAATCTGATACTGAATCCAGATTCAAACCAAAATGTAGAATTCAAACTGAATACGGGCCGTTACGGCAACGAGCGTTCACCGCTTGGCAAGCGCGTTCCATGTGAACGGTATCCAATTATCCAGCGCTCATTCAAACGCGCGTAGAGCGCTTGTCATGTGAACGTGCTCTAATGCACACTATTCCGGCGTCGTTGCGGAGCCGGATCATTTCAATGCACACTATGCCTTTTCAACTTAAAATCAAAACTTAACAAAATCAAATTAAGACAAAACACGTTCAAATTGGAAATAATCAAATTCAAATTGTATCTGTAAACCACATTCAATAAGGTTATTTTGAAAATATTTTGGATCTCTCATTTTGATATAGAGCTTTTTTTTGAATTACACTTGTTATATGTTCCTTCGCTTCTCTCTTTTGACATAGAAAGATAATTTCATAGAAAATATCAGAACAAATAGCAATAAATGTCATCCCAATTTGATATTGATTATTCCCAATTCCCGATTTTGTTTACCTTGTGTACAGACAGAACCTTTGTAAATGAGACATACCTTTTTGAGAGACCGCAGATACGTTTGCGGTCCCGTTGCAGCCTAGAGGGAAGTGCTAGGAAAAAACGACCGTAGATGGACATTGCGGCGCCGCAACGGGACGGCGGGTAGTGTACATCCTTCCATTTGATTCTTTGTACTTCAGACCGCAATTGCGGCCCCGCTACGGCGCCGCAACTTGAAAAGCCGGATGTGTACACCGGGCCTTAATGTATCCTGACTTTCCGAACTCGCCCCTACTATCCCGCGAGTACTCCGTTCTTTATCTTATGGACTTACTACACTCGAGACATCACATCTGGTATTAACTAGCTGTGATGTCGTCTGGGTTTTTCAAAATCTAAAGAAGTGGCCTATTCATTGCACTGATCTGATAAATATGGCTATGCGATACTTCCCAAGTATTACGCTCAATTAATCGATTCTCAGCTGGAATATATTTGTTGATAAGCCACCACATGATTCTCATTCTTTACTCAACACTTTAACCGTCATCGATATGATTTTATCGTCGTGGGCTGGTTTCCGTCCTATGATTCAGTAGGTTCGCGAAGTTTTCCATAGAGTGCGATAACATTGCAGGAATCGTAAAAAAATCTAAATCCCGCCTGTTGAGATGGTACGATTCAAATTGGTGCGGATCATACTGGAGAGGTTAGACGAAAACTACGAAGATGAGGTGTGCCTGTTTTAACTGAAATGTTTTTCTTCTTTACTTTTTCATTAGCGAATTTTGAAAAGGTGTTGTTCTTCTTGGAAAATAATGAGTTTTATATGTGAAACGTGTTAGATAAAAGTTTTTTCTCTAGGAATATTATAAGGTTTTTCATCGGATAATCATGGAATTGTCATATAATTTTTGTATTCATTGACAGAAAACGGCCCAAAACGCCTAAAAGAACGTTCTTCATTCAAAGATTCGTAATCTCGATACTGTCGTTTTCAGATCAAGCCTCAACTGGTGGAACCATTAGATTTCGAGAATTTTCTCTTGAAGAACAAAACCGTACTGCAGAATGACCCGCAGCGTGAACTGCTTATATACCCCCCAGATGACATATCGGTGAGTATATTTTGGTATTGCATATTTATCGTTAGGTATATGAACAGGGTGTGCAAATTTCGATGTTTTAGCTATACAACTTTTAAACCAGAGGATATAGACAAAATCTGATATCCCATTCTCGTTCTCTTTTTCTAAGAAACCAATAAGTGCAGTATTCATTTTGGGCAACCTTCTTTTGTTTTCGAGTTCTGAGCGAAAATTGGAAAGATGACAATATCGAAAAAAATTAGATCTCCGCTAATATTGATGATAAAGCTCTGAAATTAAAACATCATACAGGTACTTCTTACGTAGAATCCAGTGACGTGCTCGTCTTTCCAACAGGGTTTTTAATTACGAAGCTATGACCCAAAGTTATGTTTTTTCAACCAGATTTATGTGTCATTTTTTGAGAGCTGAAATTTTCCTGATTTCAAAAATATATAACATTCTATGGCTTGTATCAATATGAATAATAGAGAATGCTCAAAAATCCCATTTTCCCTTCAGAGTCTCAATGTCATTATAGTACTATCACGATAGTACTATCGCTCTATTTTTTTGTGCTCATTAACAATTGAAACCATAAAAATATTGAGACTCTTAGATCGAAATAGGGGTTTTGATCATTTCCTATCATTTATATTGATACAAACCATACGATGTTATATATTTTTGAAATCAGGAAAGATCAAGCTTTGAAAAAAAGGCACAGAAATCTAGTGTTACCATTTGAACAAACATAACTTTGGGTCATAGCTTTATAATTAAAAACTCTGTTAAATACACTAGCACGCCACTAGATTCTACGAGAAAAAGTGCCTGTATAATTGTTTAATTTCAAAGCTCTATTAGCGGAGATATAAATTGTTTTCGATATCGCCATTCACTTCTACCGCATACTTTGATATTGGGAGCTGATTTCTGGAAGCTCATGGGTATCGTCCCAGACCTGCGCAGCAAACCCAATAACTCTTTCACTGAGTTGACCGATACCAAACATAACTGACACTGAAAAAAAGGAAGAATGTTATTCATCAAAACCTGTACCCTAAGCTTCTCCTTAACCGGAATAGTGTGTTTATCGAACATATTTTGCATTCGAACTACCAGTTTGCTATTTGCCTACGGCTCGGACTTATATTTCTGAACGATCTCTAGTTAACCGTATTTGTCAAAGTGCTGATAAACTAATAATTAATGTTTTTGGTTTAGTTTCGGGAAGTGAATTTTCAGGTGGGTAATGAATCATGTTGATGTGTTGAATTATTTTTGTGTATTCTGCACTGTATTGTATATTATTTTTACCCTGTAATTGGGATATTTCTGTTGGGTAATAAAGAAATGTTATTATTATTATTCGAGCTATATAGATACCGATGGGTTCATCCAACCCATAGCGTTCGGCGCTTTATCTGTTTTGAACAATTCCTCATCATGAAAAGGAAATTGAAATTGTTCCCTCAAAGTCTTCACCATTTCAGACCACGATTTCATCTCTTTCCCGACCGAAAGATACCATTGATGGGCGTCATCAACGAAAACATCCCCTGCAGAGCAAAGAAGTTCTGCCTTGGAGACACTACGAGTTACACAAAGCTCTTCAACTTTGTCTGAGAAGGCACTTAATGACAGCGTATTATTTTTGTCACTAAACTTCAGATTCCACTTGTAGACAGGAACCGACCTAACATCTTTTTGCCTTGAAGAGGAAGAGTTATGATTCGTATTATCCAAAACATCATCTTTATCAGAATCTGATGACGACTCGGATGAGGAATTGGGCTATAAAGTTAACATAGATATGTCGCCCGGTATGACAGAACTCTGTTGCCTTTGATACCTCTTCGCTTTACTGTTCAAATCTGCTTGCATATTTAGTAATTGAGCACAAATATTGGATTTCAATTAAATCTCCTCAAGAGCCTGAGGCATGGACCTATTTATTCTGCCTAAGCAGTGACTGATTTTAGATGATAATTTAAGGAGTTGAGAATTCTTTTTATCCCCATCGAAATGTTCGATAGTAGATTGCATGGTGCTAATCTTATCACTCACATAAGCACTATCTTCACCCAACTGAAAAGGATAATTAGGGTAACTAGGAGATGAGCCTTTCTTTTCGTATTTAAGAATATTCCTAAGGGTCTTGCGCATTTCAGCAACAGTGGTGGGGTTGGTAATACCTCGAAACCCTAACTCATAAGTTAACTCCTCCTTTTCTAACCGATTAATCTTTATCTTATTATCCATCATAGACAAGATGAATAGAAGAAAGTTCAAAAAAAAATAATAGAAAGATACAATAAAACGATATCCGGTACGATAATCGAAACGATGATAGTAACGAGAAACGATATTCCAAAAGCGAAAAACGATAGGAATTGTAATTCAGTCAATAATTAACGAATAACGGAACGATAACTTACCATTAAAATGATAAGTGGAACAGCCACACCAAATGGGAGTAGATCCAAAAAAAATTGTAACAATATCAGCGCTATCAGGCCTCACGTTGGGTGCCAAAATTTATAAACTCAAAATTTTGTAACCTCAAATCTGAGGTTTCTACCCGAACTACCTACTTGGGTATCCGCAGCTTGCCTCAGTGGAGACGGGGGTATTCTTCAGGATGGTAAGATACAATAGGTTATGCAAATGGGCGCCAGTTAAATTTCTTTCCGGAAATACCGTCCAGTCAGAACAAACAACTCTAAAATTTACCAAAAGAGAGTAATGATAAAAAGGTTTATATAGGTAGCACAAGATACGGCTCTCAATTGGCGTTGACAAGAAGTAAGATCAAATTGGCCAATTGAACGATAGGGAGGGGGTCACTGATACAAAACAGTGAGAAAGAGAAAGTGAAATTGAGGAAATCAAATATCAACAGAGTCGCGTCGCTTGAGCTCAGCCGCATGCGCGTAGTATGGTAACAATTTATTTCTTAAAAAAAAAAAAAACAAAAAAAAGTTCAATCAGTACATCACAAATGAGATAATCGTCGGTATATATAGGCGATATGTCGTCAGACAATGAAGATTGTAATCCTTCTAATGGTATAATAATGACTAATTTCTCTATAACACTTGCATGAAAATAATCTTACTTGTAAGTGGTATATCGACAAAGGTAATGAGATAATGCTATCTTCATGAAACCGAAAGTCTTCGCAGTTTGAACCTGCGAGGTAATAAGTTCTTCACAAATAGTATCAGTAGAAAATAATCAGGAATAGGCAACTTTCATAAATACAGATATTTCAACAATCCAAAACTTGCGTTAAGATCCTCAATGATCTGTATCTTCCTCTGAGGTTTCAACCATTTAAGGTGTTTTCTAATACCCAAACCATACAGTCCACTAAATTGTTTCAAATATAACCTACATCATTTATATTCTGCAAATACGTAGTATTATAAGGCTGTTTGCGATTCGGTCCAATAATGTACATTTTTGATCCAAACCGCAAACAGTTTTATAATACTACGTATTCGCAAAATCGAAAATGAAAAAGGATTTTTAGAAAAAAACTTTTTCTGCAGAAATATTCGAAAAAATTAGAGTCTTCATCGCCACTATTTTCTCTTCAACTCATGAACCGCTGAGTTTCACCCAAGGTGTGGCATATTGCTGAATTTGTCACAAAAAAAGCAATCTAATGATGCAAAAATACAATACAATAAATACAAAACATACAATGTCGCATATTTCAGATCATACTCCCCAACTATTCTCTCTTCCTGTTGGAATAGCCCATTCTTAATCCATCAATAAGCAAATTCGTCTAATAAATACCTCAACAGTTACAGCTTTTCTGGAATTTCATTCTGTCGAAAATTGGGACGATCTCTCTATCTACCGGAACATCGTTGATTTTGATCTCATGTGGGCCAGCAAGTACAGGACCATATTCGATATTTCTTTTCCGCTTGTCGTCATGAAGAAGGAATCATCTCTGGAGAAATATGTGGATAAATCGCCTGAGGTTCAGGAGATCAAAAAAAGATTGGACTGCTTGTACACTATCTCCCAATCTCGCCCAGAAATGAACCATATTTATCAGAACACAAAGAAATTATATGATGAGTGCATCAAATTGAATAAAAAAAAAAATCCTGAGAGAAAAAAATCGATAATTCCAGTAATGAACCTAAGATGGTTCGGAAAGTGATCAACCAGGAAATCCTGAGGTCGAATGAACCACAAAAACTCGCCGATGCTTTTAATAAGCACTTTATCCTTGTCCCCACCTCACTGAATACTCAATCCTTTTGCAATTCAGCTGATTCGAACCCCAAATCTAATCGGTATAATGTAAGTTCGTTCTTCATTTTTGAAATAACAGCAGACTGCGAAGGCAATGGAAAATAAGGGTTCCTTTGAATATGACGGAATACCGATGACAGTGATCAAAAGATCCATTGAAATTGTTGCTAAACCGGTGGCTCATTTTATGTATATGGCTTTCAGGGATGGTATCTTCCCGAGGTCTCTGAAGATAGCAGTAGTTGAGCCTCTGATCAAGAAGGGAAATACAGACGATCTCGGTAATTATCGTCCGATAAGTCTGCTAACTTTGTTCTCTAAATTAACTTTTTTCATAAATTTCAGCTTTTTTCCAAATTCCAATATGGATTCCAAGACAAGGAACACGGAAACCGCGTTATTTGAACTGTCAAGATCAATTCTCCATGCTTCGGAAGATGTCGAGGTTCCGGCGGGGCTTTTTTTTGACTTCTCTAGAGCTTTTGACTGCGTCAGCCACGAAATAATGTTGGACAAACTCAACAAACTTGGAATCAGATATAGACAGCTAGATTTGATGAAGAGCTATTTGGAGGGTCGATTCCAAAGGGTATCTGTTGAGATCGATGATGCTGTCTTTGTTTCTTGCGATGACATATTGAGTTGTGGTGTACCTCAGGGAAGCATCGCTGGACCCTTGCTTTTTCTGGTCTATACAGGGTGATTCCGGAGGAGACCGTCAGATTTTTGGAGAAGTTTACACTAGTAAAGACATTTCGAAACAATGTTTGGTTTATGGTTGGGGGCTTTTATTGAGAGTCTACAGGGTGATTTGTCCGATTCGACCGATTTTTCTTTTATTCATAACTTTGGTATGGCTCAATCAATATTGATGAAATTTTCAGTGTAGAACAATATGATTGTCTACTTTCAATAATTCCAACACTCCTCCAAAAATACAGGGTGGGAATTATGATAAGTTCAGATTAAATTTGCAGGTTGAAAAAACACCCTGTACATTCCGTTTTCAAAAATTCATTACCTGCTTAAGATTCTACCATAAGTGTACATTACTGGAGCGTTTTTATTTATTTTGGGACACGTCCAATTATCCTAAAAAAAAAATTTAAAGATGAACAATATCGTTATTTCGCTCCAAGGCAGTGAGAATATTCTGAACTAGATGGTATCGTCCAATGATACAAAGCTCTTCCTGAGTTCTAAAGTAGTTTTTCCAAATTCAAAATTCATTTTTAACCCATTATTAACTCATCCACTCATATTCTGATGTATAAAATCATTTAATCCAGAAAATATCTTTATATCTTATATAAGGCAGTGAACGCCTAAAAGAGGCTATCACCGACGCAAAAAAAAATCAAAAAAGTTCACAAAATAATTTTGAATGACCGTAAAGTGAAATATCATTCACGAATATTTGTACATGAGAAAGCTGTGTGCAAGATAGGTGCCGCGTGAGCTCACAATCGATCAAAAGCAATAACGTGTTAATGATTCTGATCAGGGTTTGAAGCTGTTCAAGTGCAATGAATCTGAATTTTTGCGTCGATACGTGACAATGGATGAAACATGGCTCCATAATTTCACTTCGAAGTCCAATCGACAGTCAGCTAAGTGACTGCACACGATGAACCGAATCCAAAGCGAGAAAAAACACAACAGTCAGCGGGCAAGGTTATGGATCAGTATTCTGGGATGCGCAAGGTATAATATTCATTGGTTACCTCCAAAAGGGCCAGACCATCACCAGCGATTATTATATAGCGTTATTGGATCGTTTAAAGGATGAAATCTTTAAAAAACGGCCCCTTTTGTAGAAAAAAAGGGGCTGTTTCATCAAGACAATGCGCCGTGTCACAAATCAATGAAAACAATGGAAAAATTGCATGAATTGGGCTTCGAATTGCTTCTACATCCACCGTATTAGCCAGATCTGTCCCCTAGCGACTTTTTCCGGTTCTCAGATCTCAAAAGAATGCTCGCTGGAAAGAAATTTAGCGCCAATGAAGAAATAATCGTCGAAACTGAGGCCTAGTTTGAACCGAAAGACAAATCGTACTACAAAAATGGTATCGAAAAGTTTAGTTAGGACCTCATCGTTTTCGAAAGAATTTGCATCCGTTTTATCCCATTCAGTATTTGTGCAAGAGTAGCCTTGACAATGGTGTAGACTTCAATAATCTTTACTTTTCTATCGAGATAATTTTTTTCAGGGATCCATATGAAGCAAGGAAAAAAAAATCCGTTATTGAATATTGTGTCTGCTGAAGATGTTTTTAAATACTTCTGAGTTATCTGCCAAATTATTAGTTCTTTAAATATACTGAATATGTACTGCAGTTTTGCCTCTTTTGAAAATTCCTGTATCGCGATCGGTTGTTGCATGTAAGAATCAAATATGAACTCTACACAATAGTTATTTTCTTAACAAGTGCGGGAAGTGGTACTTTCCAGCACGTAACTGTCGGTCAAGAAGTTGAGTGCGAAAAACACACTTTCCGCAAGAGTTAGGAAGAATATTTTTTCTACAAGCGCTTAAAATAAATTGGAACTCAAAAGATGTCATTAATTTTTGACATACACGTGAATGACAGATGTAATTCTGCATGTCGTTACCATAGTTATCTTGTCCTTGAGGGTGATTTGGCGTTCGCTGTATAGAGAGAGACATAACAGAATTTAATTTATTTTTCAATACTTGCGTGCGGAAAAATCCCCTGCTATGCTGGTATTTTCCCCCCTTTGTGTGGGAAAGTGACTCTTTGTGGCTTAAAATGCACGCTGAAAAAATTTTAAAGCGGACGTTTGTAGAAAAAAAATATATACAGCTAGAATTCTACAGATCGTCGAAATAAAATATTATCACGTTAAATTTTCTCTACAAGACCTTTCAAAGCCAAATGATAATCGAGAATCAAAAAGCGTGTATCCTTTCGAATATCCCAATATTCTGCAATGAAACTCAAAATCTCCGAATGTTTTTCCATGTAAATAAATATATTCTTTATTTCTCATTGCTATTACATGAAACGCAAAAAAATGACAACAATTGAATCAAATGCCATGAGGCACTTCGTGTTCATATCGATCTAATGAAAAACTGGCTTAATTTATTATGTCGTCGATTTCTCGAAGATTTCTACTATTCAGTGATGCTTATCTATCATAATTTTATTTCAGCAAGTTGCTTTGCAACGACGTTACAGAACTTTAACGTCTAGCATTCCATCAAGAAGTGAGGTAGAAAACTGCAACCTCTTTACCAGGGAATGTGTTAACACCTACTTATCCAACTGGAACTTGATCCATTATAAGTATAATGCATACTCAGGAACATATATAGATCTTCCCAAACAACCGAATAGTAAACTTACGGAAGAACTGTATGAAGTAGATATAGACACTGATGCCGTTGACTCTGAGAAGCAGAGCTTGGACACCGTTACCAAGGAGGGTTATCTGATGAAAGGACCAGAAATAGGTATAGAAATTAAATTAAGGATCTTTTCCTTCATAGGTGAAATCATTATTATCATTTTTTTTCTAGGTTCTGAGAAGCATTTTGTTAATTTAGGTTCGAAAAGTTTCAAACGAAGATATTGTTATTTGAAGCAAGAAGTAGATGGTACTTACATTTTGGTATTGTATAAAGATGAAAAAAAAGTAGACGCTAAAATTACAATTGTAATGGATTTTTGCACAGATGTGATAAAAGTAAAACAAATGTATGCTAAATGTAGATAAATATCTACAATTCGTATTTTCTAGAACTCAAAGAGAGGTAGATACTGTTTTGAATTGAGGATGACTTCGGGACATAAGTCTTATTTGTTAGCTGCTGAATCAGAAGAGGATTTCAAAGATTGGCTCAGCAAACTAAGTTCCATTTTACATCATAATAAATTACAAGATGAAAAGAGAGCAGCATCATTAGAGAGAGGTAAATTTGGGAAATTAATTTGTTTTAACAATATTAAAGAAACCCTTGTACTTATTCTGTCTATGCAGGACAACTTAAAGCAATCTTGAATTTAGCCATTAGATCAACAATTGAGATGTTTCTTGTATATAACTTTGTAGATTAATTAAAATTATTATATTTCAGATCGTAAATCTCCTCCATCATCCCCACAAGTTCCCATATTTGGCACTCTGAAAGGGTTAGAACAAAGCATGAATCCTCAGCTCATCAAATATGCCAGAGAAACAGATATGAGTATAGCATTTGCACGTAAAGAAAACAGGGAAAAATTATTTCCACTTTATCCTCAGTTGGCGATCAACTTGAGACAGACAAATTCTAGTCAAAATTCGATAGAGCCATATAAAGAAATTTTTGGCTATAGAGTACTCTTTAAGTGTGAAAATATAAAATTCAAACTACAAGCGGTGGACGAGAAAAACAATTTGAATCAAGTGGAGCCGTATCACACATTCCTATGTTTGTTCGATACCAGAAGCGGCAGGAAATTGACAGAGAATTTTCACTTCGACATTAACAGCGGAATGATAAGAAGTATGCTAACAAGAGGAAAGACAGAAAATGATTCTGAATTGATGCCTAATGAAGTTTCGTTTGAGTGGATTGCCCATCCGCAACAAGCATTGCTGAGTGTAACAAATCCTCATCCTGACATTTTCTTGGTTGTGAGAATTGAAAAAGTTCTCCAAGGGGGTATATACCAAAGTTCAGAGCCATACGTTAAAGCAAGTAAAGACCCAAAAATTAGTCTTAAAACATATAAGAATATAGCGGCATCATGTCAAAGGTTGGGAAGCTATAGGATGCCCTTCGCTTGGACCGCTAGACCTTTATTTAGGTATGATTGCAAAATTTATTCAATGACAAAAAAGTAAACACCCATAAATGCCCTGGTTTTAATAATTATAGATTATATGACTAATTATGTATTTTTATTTTGAGATGTTTTTACGGTGACGTCATGAGAGTAATTCGATCATGTTGATAACTTTTTTATTCGGGGGAATTTTCTCGCCGTCTTTGCAGTACCTAAAAACAGTTTTTGCATTATATTACCTATACATATCATCAGCTAAGAGTGTAAATCTGCTATGTCCATAATGAACAATTATGGAACAAATTATTATTATTATTATAACACTTACTGTATGGTTTTTTTGGTCTCCTGTAAAATTGTTCATAATGGACATAGCAGATTTACTCTTAGCCGACGATATGTATACTCGCAAATCCTAGTTGCTTGACATTTCTCTTGAGGTTTTTGGGTATTATTCCAATTGTTGAGATGATAATTGGAATAGTTCTCGTTGATATAATTTCCTATTGGCGCTTCATCTGACAAACGAGGTTCCTATATTTTGGAATTTTTTAGAGCTTTTGGCGCATGTTGTTATTTGGTATTGCTACGTCGATGAGTAATCCTGTTTGTTGATATTTTCGACTAGTAGTAAATCTGGTCTGTTGTGAGGGACTGTTTAATCAGTCAAAACTGTAGGATCCCAGTACAGTTTATAGCTTTCGTTTTCCAGGATGGATTCCGGTTGGTAGTTTAGTATGGCGGTTTTTCAGAATGAATTAGTTCTTATATAGTTGCAAATTCTTGGTGTAGTATCCTCCCTACTGCATCGTGTATTTCTTTATATTGTTACATTTTTCGGTTAATTAAATCGGTAATTTCTACTAACACTAATTTATTTCAGATACACAACCATATAAATTATTGATTGATTGATTTGCAACTATTTACAGATTATTCATTTCAACTACTACATTAATTTATTTCCACTTATTGATATCTACTGACTGCCGTTTACGTCGACACTGATCTCCTCTGCTTCTTCCATTGGTTTATATACCGCTGGCATCTCTCTCTTGAAGGAACTTGATCCACGGAACAATTATATACTTACTCCGGTACCTTCTAGAAAGACGCAGTGCGTAAGGCTTGCGAGTTCGTTACAATCTTCGTTTCCTGCAAACATTTGACATCCTCACGTGATATGTTGGATTGTCTCATTTGTTGGATACCCATAGCGGCATCGATTGTCAGTAATAGTTCGATCGTTTATGAGCTGTAATTTATTGTTGAAATAACTTGATCTTGAATGACCTTGTTATTTTTTCAATGCTGCTTTTCGGATAGTGCTTGTTTGCCTTTGTCATCAGCCTTCTCATTTTGCGTTGAAAGTTGTCGATGTCTGTTTTGCGCCATGGAACTATGATTTGAACATGCATATGTATTGATGGCTCACGTCATGTTCTTGCTGTTGAGGTTCGTTTTTAAAATTTTTTTGGATCATCTATTGGATCCATTAGTTAAGTCTTGCTTCATTCTTTGGTGGTTGATTTATCGACTCTGTTTCATTCCAAGGTATTTGTAATGATCATACGACTTCATTGCTTCTATTTCCTGTCCATTTGCAAGAGTAATCGGTTCAGCTTGAATTATCCCTCTCACTATGCTGAGTGTACGGCACTTGTCCATACCTTCATCTTCCGAAAAACTTTCCACTAGTTTGACCATAATTTCTAGGTGGTTCTTATTATTTTTTTTCTACATTTCACACTATCGTAGATGTGTGGATCAACCGGGTGGGAGCACCAAGATAAAATCCTGTCGTCACCTTCAATAGGGGTAAAGCACTTCGCGGATGATGTTCACCGTCACCAGTACAACGGCCTTCTGCATCCAACAGAATTGTTGGGGAGCTGGAGTTTTCTGTATGGTTTTCTTGCGGGCGAGCCCATTGCAGATTAAGATAAGGGGTTTTATTTCCACCTTCTGCAAATTTCACATTATCTTTATTCTCTTGGCAGTGCTTTGTATTTTGCCATTTTTACTCTATAGGATTTTCCGAGATTTTGATCTAGAGGCACCGCAAAGTCGATGATTACGGCACTATTCTTTTTTTATCCCACACCGCCACGTCAGGTCTGTTGTCCCCACACCGTGATCAATTATTATTGGGATATCCCAATAGACCTTGGTGTCATTGTTCTCCAGCAGGGCTTGTGGATTGTATTTATGGTACGGAGTGAAATGCGGTACAACTCGTTCTTTCAGGCTTCTTATTTTGTACACAATCATCAAAAACCCAATTATAAATAAATAAATTAATTAAAATCAACTGATCAAAGTAAATGCCTAAAAACATTTCCCCCTTGAGCCTAGCAACAACCGAGACGATCATAAAACCCCGCCCTCACATTTGACAACACCGCTGGTGTTGCGAGTTATGTCAAATATTTTTGTGTAGGCTCTCCTTAACTGTCAGGCCTCATGTGGATACCTGTAATTTGGTTTTTGTTAATCAGATAACCTCACCAAAAAACTCGAATGGTGTTGGAGCCGGTGACCTTGTCGGCCAGAGTAAAGTACCTCTAGTGCAAATGAACCGTCCAGGAAAATTTATGTTTAAAAATTCTAAAACTGAGCTGGAATTATTAGCATAGCATCCATCCTGCTACCACCAATATTTTTCGAAATCGTCATTCAAGATCAATTCTTTATTTTCTAGAATTATTATTTCATAAAATTCTATTCGCCTGATACAATATTCATGGGAAATTTCTTGATTATTTTTCAATTTATGGTTGTTTTTTCGAAATACACATATCTAATTGTGCAGAGCGCCAATTTCTTGAGGAATTTGAGTGCTGAAAGGCACACTATGAAGGCACATATATTTAAACAAATATAGATTTGAGACAATTGTTATTCAATAACAAACCACTTTTCAAAACAAGTCTGACTAGTTTCGATTTTAATCAAAAATTATTTTCAGCGCTTCTCAATGAAAAATACAAAATCTTTTACAATATGCCACAAATTGAAAATTTATATAAGGATTATTACAAACGTGCAAGTACAATATATGATTATTATGAAGAAAAGGAAAGTTATTGAAAAGAAATTATGAATATGATATAATCTTGATTGTATATATAGATATCTTTGATTATTTAAAATTAAAGAATGAGCAACTCAAAATAATCTGAGTCATGTCACGAAAAGATGGAAACAAAAACACTCTATAATACATAAACAGAGAATGATCGGGAAAAACCATCCACAAAGTATCATTGAAATTGTGTCATCCTATAAGATTTCTTACCTTTTGTTGTCTGATAGTATATTTACTTGTTTTAAATTGGATTTTTTTTTTGAGTGGGTTGTGCATGATTTCATTTGAAGCTCTGAATTTTTTTAATTGTTTTTAGGAAACGCAATGCAATCTACAAAATTAATCTAAAACTATAAAAATTACACATCTCATTATTTTATTTCAGGTTATATAGTAATGAATTAGATACAACTTCAGATTTCCACGCCATATATCGTCAAGAACCAAATAAATTGCATGATGAAGAGTTACTAAAAATTTTAGGGGAGTATAGAAAACCAGATAAGTTCAATAAATTCACGGTGATACCGGGAAGTCTTCAAATTTCAATTTCAACCATAACGGAGCAACCTCAAAGTAAGCACAAAAAAGAATGTTTGCAACAAGTTTATTTTAGTGGAATGCTAGTTCCATACTAATACATTTTTAGCCTCCTTTTTATATCCTGTTTATTTCAGATTCTCTGACAACCTCTTTATCACCTTTAAAACCGTTTCCAATACCACCCGTGTCTGAACCTATAATTGAAGTGACAGAATTTGGAGGTACCTCTGAGAAAGAGGTTCACCCTTATTCCTCCTTTATAAATCATTTATACGTATATCCAATAACTTTGAATTTTGATACTCAGAAGACTTTCACAAGAGCACGAAATATTGCATGCATAGTTGAGTTACGAGATTCAGATAGTGAAACCGCCACAGGACTGAAGGTGAGCATTGAAAGTGTATAATATTGCTGAATAATAAATGTGAAATTACTAAATCTAATCCTTGAAGTACTGCTAATTCACTCTTCTGAAAAAAATAGTTAAAATCTTACAAGGGATGCAATATACCTACAATTTTGAAGGTTTACTTTTCTAAAAATGAAGGAATGTTTGTTTTCAGTGCATATATGGACGTCCTGGACAATCGCTTCTAGTATCTTCTGCTTCTTGTTCAGTTATTCATCATAATACAACGCCATTTTGGTATGAAGAGGTGAAGATTCGGTTACCAATCAAAGTGCTTCCTTCCCATCACTTATTATTTACATTTTACCACGTTTCCTGTGATATAACCAAAAAAAGAGAGAATGGTATTGAACATTGTATAGGATATGCATGGATTCATATTTTACATAAAGGAAAGATAAATGTCGATCTGCAAAATATTCCAGTCGCTGCACATTTACCTGCTGGTTATTTGTCAATCCACCCGTTTGGTTTAGGTAAAGGGGTAAGATGGAATATAGAGTTATTAACACAATTCAAGTGATGTGTCCTAACTTTTTCAGAATGCCGGACCTGATATAAACTGGGTGGACAATCAAAAACCAATATTCTCTGTTAGTTTAAGTTTAATATCAACAGTCATGACAAAGGATCAACACCTCTTTAACTTCTTTGCGCTGGCAGAAAAATTGATAGATCCCAAACCTTCTGCATTACCATCTGACAATGAAAGTACTAAAATTCTCAAAGCTCTTCATGCTATTCAACTGAGTACCTTGATTGCATTCTTCCCTACTATACTCAACCAATTATTTTATTTATTAGTTTATACTGGAAACGAAGAAATAAGTTTAAACGTTATTAGAGTGTTGATTAACTTAGTTCATATGATTTACGAAGCTAAACGGACCGATATACTCAGTATTTATGTGAAATACGTGTTTGTTAATCCTGTTTTGAGTAAAAACGGAAATATACATGAAGAGTTGTGCAAACATCTTCCAGTTATTCTAGATCCTGGTAATACAGACTTCTTGGTTGTGAACAAGTTTATGCATCATTCGAGTTTCTTCTTCGATATTATTATCAAAGGAATGGCACAACATCTACTGGCGTCTGGAAGAATCAAGGTAAAGTAGTAAATTTTGACAATAGCCCCTAACTCATAATATAGAGAAAATTACATATGATATTTTCAATTAGCTCCAAACTATAAGTGAATTACCGAACTCGATACAGATAAAATTACGATAAATTATGATAAGACCTATGTATATATATTGAGTGAATTCTCGCAGGTTTCTAGGTCAAGGATTTTTCTCACAAAACAAGCTTTTGGAAAAAAGGCCAACTAGTTTCAATTTTATTTCAAAGTCTTCATCAGAGTTCTGAAATGTACAAACAACATGAAATACAATAATAACTTAGATGTTTAAAAATTTTTGCATTATACAATTATTTTAAATTATTAAAAACTTTTTACGTAGACACAATAATACTCAAGAACCCACAATAAAAATTCAGATGTTTGAAACTTGAACATTACAACACTATTTCGAACATTATTAAAAAGTTCTATTTGTTAATTAATTTATTTTATTATTAATTTTTTGTTTGAAATACATCAATCAATAAATGAGGAAGCAGGCTCGGAAACTATCATAATTAAAACAAAAATTCTTGACTTACATTTTCTTTTTGTTAGTTTTGGTGGCAATACCTAATTAAAATTTTGGAAACGTTAACAACCGCTTGCATGGAGGATTATTCAATGACTGAAATCAATAACTTGACAATTTTCGAAGAATCCGCGGATCTCGATGGCAATCTAAACACTTAGGGTTGGATTACAACATTTCTACTTATCTCTAATTTTTCCAATTAAATAATGAAGAGAGTTTTGGAGTTCATACCACAAAGCATCAGAAGGAGAGGAAGACCAACAACGCAGTGAAGGAAAGGAATTACAAAGAGTATGAGAGATAGAGCTATTGATGAAGATGACTGGAATAATAGAAAGAAATGGCGAACGAAATGCGGCATATAAATAGCCATATCAAATTCACAATGGAAGTTAAAACCAACAACTCACTCCCCTTTCTCGATGCCCTCGTAGCAAAAACCAACGATTCCTTCGCACACACGCTACCTGAATGCAAATTCACACCATCATCCGTCTCAAATCAACTCCGTATTGAACTCTTTAATCCATAGATCCATGAAACTGACAGAAAGCCTACATAATCCAAAAGAAATTAACATCCTTCAAACCGCCCTACAGCAGAATGGCTACAACAGTCAACAAGTTCAGAAAGCCATTAACCGACATCAGACCCATACACAACAAACCAAAAATCCTCCAGAAAATTTCCCTCATAAAGCTTTTCTAGCATTTATCAAAGGTGTCACTGACAAATTCAGTCGCATCCTACAAAAACAGGACATAAAGACAGTTTTCACAGCCGATAACAAAATTTCCAAATTTCTTCGAACACCAAAGGATACGATAGATTACGAGTCTCAAGGTGTATACGAGATACCATGTTCCGCATGTCCTAGAACATACATAGGACAAAGGAACAGAGTATAACTAACAGAGTATATGAGCACCAACTCGCAATACGCCAAGGGGATCCAACATCTGCCCTATTCAAGCACTACTCTGAAACAGGACATAACGTTGATTTTGAGGGATGCAAGACCATCTCTGCTGAAAAAACCTTCACAGGTAGGATAATTCGTGAAGCACTCGAGATAGAAAAACGACCCCATTACCTCAACAAACGGGATGATGGTCAAAGATTACCCAACGCTTGGAATCCTTTGATTTCCCGTCCCATGGCAACAAATCGATCGATAACTCAGCTCCCGACAACAACCCGATCGACAGTTCAGCCTCATACCACCCGTACCAGGCTCCCAGTTGCTACCCGATCGATGACTCGAAGTCACGTGACAACAACACAGCCGGTTCCTGCGCGATCGATAACAACTCGATCGATGACTGGAAGTTACCTGACAACGACGCAACCGGTTCCTGCGAATCCTCCATCACGTGGGTGACCCCCCACCACCACCCCTTCTACTATCAATACAGGATCTCTCGCGGTTAACATTCAGTTGCCTCGAAGGACGGAAGATATCCTACGAGAATACTGTTGTTGATAATACCTGGGGAGTAGGCAGATTGAGACCCCGGCGCAAAGTCAACGGTTCTTGAGAATGGCTCCAAAATCGGAGAAGAAACGTCGAACACGACAAAATATTAGACGCGGTCCAATACGGAACACACAAAGTTCAAATATTTCCTACCGCGGAAACCTATCCGAACATATTTCACGCCTCTACGGAGAGGATATTTTGAAATCTTCCAGAATTTATTCATCCCTCCTAATTCGCAGATCCAAACTTCTTTGTGACTTAACATTCCTCAAGTCATGCCAAGACAACAAGGGCATTCCTACAAATTTTCGATTAAAACACCAAGACGGTTCACCTTCAACCGTAAACATCCTCGTTAAGTGCAGTCATGCCTTAATCCGGAAAATCATCCACAATATCAGACGAAATCTCGATACAATCAACTCGTCACTTTATCATCATTTTGGAATTTTATCGCTTGCTAACATACATCCTATTATCTGGGACACTTATCTTAGAGTCTCTATCGAAAAGGCAGATCATATAAGTGCGAAAAAGATCAATTCCCAGAAGAAAAAACTGTTTTTCCTTCTCCAACACAAAATCCAACCCAAACAAACATCCAACCCCCCAGTCCTGATACACAATCTCTCCGATACCCCCATCGATCAAACCACTCGAGAGCTTCTATCTAAAGGATTTAATTTCTGTATCACCCCACACAAACTACCGACCGAATCTATCATAACTCAGGTGGAATCCGCCATATCACACCTCACCCCAACCGAAGCCGAGGAAACACGACAGGACATTGCCAGTACCCTAAGGAGAGCCACCCTTCCTCCATCAAACATTTCACGTTCTGAAAGAATATGCCTCAGAAATCTCCATAATAATACCGATATCATTGTCCTTCCAGCCGACAAGGGTAACGCTACGGTTATTCTCAACGCCTCTGACTACGTGGAGAAGATGTCATCCCTACTGAAGTCTTCAGAATACAAGAGAAGTGACATAGAGAATCTAAAAACTGTATATCATCATTTAATTGGAAAAGTCAAAGATAGGTAGAAATGTTGTTATCCAACCCTAGTGTATAGCTTGCCATCGAGATCCGCGGATTCTTCGAAAATTGTCAAGCTATTGATTTCAGTCGTTGAATAATCCTCCATGCAAGCAGTTAACGTTTCCAAAATTTTAATTAGGTATTGCCACCAAAACTAATAAAAAGAAAATGTAAGTCAAAAATTTTTGTTTTAATTAGGAGTATGATAGTTTCCGAGTCTGCTTCCTCACTTATTGATTGATGTATTTCAAACAAAAAAATGAATAATAAAATAAATGAATTAATAATTAGAACTTTTTAATAATTTTCAAAATAGTGTTCTTATGTTCAAGTTCTAAACATCTGAATTTTTATTGTGGTTTCTTGAGTATTATTGTGTCTATGTAAAAAGTTTTTAATACTTTAAAATAATTCTGTAATGCTAAAATTTTTTAACGTCTAAGTTATTATTGTAGTTCATGTAGTTTGTACATTTCAGGGACCTGATGAAGACTTTAAAATAAAATAAAATGATACTAGTTTCAACTAGCCTTTTCTCCAAAAGCTGGTTTTGTGTGAAAATTGTTTCTAGGTCAAGGAATTTTCTCACAAACCTTGAAAAATTAATATTATTTTGCCTTGTTTTTAAAATTCTCTTGATACATTTATAAAATTCAAAACAATCCAATTTTTTCAACTCGTATAAAGAATTTTATCAATTGAGTGCAACCGATAAAATCTTTATAAATACTGAAATAATTGGATTGTTTTGAATTTTTTGTTTTCTAAGAAAAATCGATTATTTTTGTGTGTTTGTGTGTTTATTTTATCATGGGTGTAGCTATATACATTTAATAGCAAAATTAAGGCCAATAAGGTGGGGACATCTTTTTTTTAAACATCCTGTATATTGTATTGAATGCAACTGAGTGTTGCCGAGCTGAACATCCAGAACTCATAATCAATACTCCTCTCTCTCCCTCGGTATTCTCATTGTTCATAAATCACCTTATATTTTTTATAATTTTGCCTGTGATTCGAAAACTTCCAACCCATTATGTAATTGCTCGTTGGGTAGGGATTGTCCTCTACCGGCTGATGTTGAAATACTCCCGAAAAGCTCATTGAGCAGCTACCAAAGAATCTTTGTTTATTACATACGTATCTTACACAAGCACACGTCCATAGTAACTGAACTAAAAGAGCATCCCTGGATTCCCTTATTAAACAAGCCACACACAACCTCCTTTTCCCTGGTACTCTCTAGTTCCTTCAATATTATGAAGGATTCTTATTATCACATTATATGTAATTTGTTTTAATCCAATAATATGTTGCAGATGCATCGACATGAACGATTTTCAACAGAATATTTACAAAGAATTGAAGCCTTAGTGAATGTGGTGATGCCTTATATTCTTTGTAACTACCAAGATAAAGAAATAGAAACTAGGGAGCTTAACAAGAGTCTGGCGAACTTTTTGAAGGTATATTAACTTCAACTTTTTGATTGTTCTTTCAAAGTAACATTTCAGAGATGCATCTCACTCGTAGACCGTGGCTTTGTTTTTAAGCTTATTAACATATACATGGACAAATATAATCCTGGTGATTCTAGGATTCTTCAAGAGTTCAAATTTAGCTTTTTAGAAATAATCTGCAGTCATGAGCATTATGTAGCCTTCAATTTACCTATTCAACACACAAAACTAAGTCCAAAAAATTGCCGTTCACCATCTCTTCTACAAGAATATACCTTATCGGAAGAATTCTGCAAGCATCATTTCATAGTTGGCCTTCTTCTACAAGAAATAAAAACATCACTGAACGAAATGATGAATATTCGAAAAATAGCGTTGACAACCCTTAGAGATCTTTTGGCCAAGCACGAAATAGATGATAGATTCGAAAGCAGAGGACAGATGAACAGAATCGCTCTTATTTATGCTCCCTGGTTGAGCATTGTACTTGAGAACCTTCCTCGTGTTGATACAACGGAGAGAACCGAAGATGGGAATACTAGTGTTGTTAATAGAATGTCATCCAGTGGCTCGTTTCTGTTCGCCAAAAGTTCAGTTGCTAGTGAATCTACTCCTAAAAGTCGCCACAGGTTTACGCTGCATGTCGACAAGAACAGTCCGATGCACTTCAGGAATTCCGCTTTTTATGATGCTATCGCTGGACAAAGTACGTAATTGATTTCACTCAATCTTTTAACTTATTACTTGTTGTTTTCCTTTGAGATAAGAGGATACATAAAATTCAATATTTTGTGTGAATTCATAGAATATTGTATATTTACTTACCTCTAAAGAATGTAGTAGTCCCTCAATAAGGAAGTTCTCATTGAATATCTCAGTTTCAAATGGTATATATCATGTACTTCTTATTCTGACAATACTAAATTATTCTTAATTATTAGGAGATACATAACTGCTCAGATGCATCTATATAACAATAAAATAACAATTGAATAATGTTCAAGGTGTATAAGAATAGTTATTTATAATACGCGTGCAGAAGGCATTTATATTCTTCCACGAGTTCAAAATTCAAAAACGAAGTGGCGAGGTTTTGAACGAGTGGTAGAATGGGCCTTCTGTGCGGATATTATACATTATTTTCTTTAATTCACTGAATTTTAATTGAAATTTATCTATTTATTGAATGACCTTCGGTACATGTTCGCGTTAAACGCGAACAATTTGCGTGGTCACGAATACAAGTTGGCCAAGAAAGGCCAACTTCTTGCCGTTCTTGATGAATTTTCTCTCCAACATAGTTTTTGATGATAAACATTGTCTTCCGGCTGGGGTGGTGGATGACTGTGAATGTGTTCAAGAGTAAATACGATCGGTGGGGAGAGGGTGCATCTGTACAATTTATTTAATTTTTTTCTAAATTTTTATTCTCATTTTCTCATATGTAAAAATAGTTGGGATGTTAGCAGAATTCTTCTTATGTTATTGTTTTGAGTATTTAGATATTGACCTCCACTTTTGTTGTAGTTTGATAATAATAATAATGAACAGATTGCTCGAGCTCTAAATGAAACCATCCATAATGAAATGCTTTTCGACAAAGTAAAATATTGATCAATGTTTTTACATGATGAAAGAACAGTCCGACGCCCAATGCTATGTCCTGATTTATGTTGATGATATGCTTATCATTTGCCAAAGTGAGAGTATAATAAGTGAATTTGCTATGAGTCTTCAGAATGAATTCGAAATAAGCTGTATGGGTGGTAACAACTGCTATTTGGGAATTGAAGTTGAAAATCACTCAGATGGTGATTATTTCATCAGCCAAAGAAGATATATCCAAGGAATCGTAAAAACTATCAATTTGGGTAATGCCAGTAATACTAATGTCAAACCATCGAATGTTCCACTGGATGCAGGATATTATATGCTCAAACAAGGAGAACAATTCGGAAATAATAAAAGTTATCAGAAAATTATTGGGCTGTTGCTGTACGTATCTATCAATACACGTCCAGATATTTCATCCAGAGTATAAATTCTGAGTCGAAAGGTATCAAGTCATTTCAAATTAGGTCAAAGTGAAAGGAAACTGAAAAAACCCTTTATTGGACTCGCGAATGCTGACTGGGCTAAAGCATAGTATACCGCATTGGATGCGAGAAATGCAGCACCAAAATCGCTGGAGTCTGAACGATGTGGTGTGAAATTTCAGGAAATCGAATTATTGGGCCCCACTTTTTTGATAGGTCATTAACAGGTGCCATTTTTTTAAATTTTTCAACTAATTATTTGCCGATCTTGTTAGGAGAAGTGCCATTGGCAACCAGGAGAAAATTGTTCCTGCAATTGGACGGAAGCCCAGCTCATTTTTGTAAGAATGTAAGAAAGGAAGGAAGGGAAAGCTTATGTTCTTGGCCAGCCAGGTTACCTCATCTGACGTGTCTCGAATTTATTTATGGGGACGCATATAAGACATTGTGTATAAAACACTACAAGTAGTGTAGAAAGTAGATCCGCAAAATAGAATCCGAAATGCCAGCGGCAATCTAAGCGGCTGTTTTGTCGACTGAACATAGATTAGAACAATGTGTGCTAAAAGACGGAAGACAAATCGAACTCTTAATTGTTTTTGGTTTCCCTTTTTTTCTCAAACCCTGACATGCGTCGCCATGAAACCTCAAAACCTTTGATTTTTCAGTGCATCTGTTGAAGGATATTTTCTTTCAGCCATAACTCCAGAACGCCTGAAGCTATCGCTTTGCGACCTCCAGGTTTTTTCATGTTAATTCGATGGAATTTCTGTTTCTGTGAAGAAAATTCACGGAGGGAGAAGAGGAACGATCGATTCTTCTTTTCAAAACACACTTCCCAGGTAGTGAACCCATAATAAACGCTAATATAGCAACTCAAACCAAAAATCACCGCAAGGAGGATAGGGATATTGCTAAGAAAATTCTTATAAGACAACAGCAGGAATTGGCAATAAACACTTTTCGACCATATAAATCACCAGGAGTAGATGAAATATGAAAACCTGGAGGTAGTACTCCTACAGAAAAGAATGGGGGAGATTCATCTCCATCTCCTGAAGATAATAAAAAGCAGTCTAGCACTGGGTCAAATGCCTAGAATATGGAGGAGGGTTACAGTAACCTTCATACCAAAAATAGGGAAGAAAGATGTGACTGATCTTTCAGACCCTTTTGCCTAACATTGTTTTTGCTGAAAACGATGGAGAAAGTGATGGATAAGAACGGAGAATCTGGAGAACAAACTACTTCATAAATGCAGCATGCCTGCAGAGCGGGCCGATCAACAGAGACTGCTCTGTATCAGCTGACTGAAGCCACCCAGAGTACTCTGAATAACAAGGAGATCGCATATCTGGGGCTTTTGACAACACAACACATGTGTCTGTCAGAGAGGCACTCAAAAGGCAAGAAGTGAACAAAACCATTATAAAATGGATGTATGAGATGCTGAAGACGAGAATAGCTGGGACACAAGTGAGTTATCAAACCTTCTCTGTTAATGTCACTCGCGGAACACCTCAAGGGGGAGTAATATCTATCTCCCCTTCTATGGAGACTAGTAGTGGATGAATTACTTTACAGACTCACAGAGCTTGGCTTCGACTGTATATGTAGGCAATGCAGACGATATAGTCTTAATAGTAAAAGAAAATTCGAGAGCTCCTTGTGCGATCTGAAGCAGGAGGGCCTTAGAATAACTGAACAATGGTGCTAGTCAGTGAGGCAGTGGGTTAATGTTTAACCCATCCAAGACCACAGTAATCTCATTCAATCGGAAAAAGGAAACTTCCAGCTATGAATTCCCTCTCTCTAAACGGAGATATCATAGAGTGGAAATCTGAAGTCAAACATCTGGAACTAACACTAGACAGTAAGCTTCTGTGGGGGAAACGCATAGAGGTTACGGCTAACAAGCATCAAAGGCCTTGATGACGTTTGGCTCGTAAGACTTGGGGATGTGACCCAAAATGTACGCCATGATTGTGAGGCCGATAATAACCTATGCAGCAATAGTCTGCCAAGTCAGAGCAAGTCAAAACAGCACGAGGAAAGCCCTTGATAAAATTCGAAGGTTAGCCTGTGTTTGTATAGTAAATCCAAAGTCACTTGAACTATTCTATAAAAACGCTTGGCCAGAGATTATTGCAAAACAGTCATAAACCATAGGCGCACCCTTTTCAAACCCTTGAGTTCAAATAATATTTTTGCGTATGTATGGGACTCGGATGTCGATTCTTTCAGAAAATTTGCGACTTAAATAGCTTTTGTTGTCACATCAAAAATGATACTATATCGATTTTTTTGAATTACGAATTGAGTACAACTAGATGACGGCGATGACGATTGGAATTTTCTAAAACCACAGTTTCTGGATAAACATAGTGGCGATACGAAAGCTTAAGCCCCATTTTCAGGAAAATTTGAGTGTGAAAGCCTAGGATTTAAATGGAAAGCGTAATAAAAAGACTATTATAATCAAATGAAATGATTTTTGTTCTTATATTAACCATTTTTTTTTGGGATCTTTCAATTATTTTTCGATCGAACTTGAAAGCACAAGAGCTTTTTTTAATCGGATGTAAGAGTATAAAACATTTTTCATCAGATAACCTTTTATTCTTTTCGCGAAAACTATATTTCTTAAAAATATAACGAGAACAAACAAGAATAATAATAGAGCGATCGGTTCAAAGAACGATCGCTCAAAAACACTACAGCGAGGCTCAAGTGCTTTTATTTAGTATCGATTTTAGCTGAATAATAACAAGAGAAGTTTGATTGTTGAGGCATACTAGGCAAGGACCAGATATGGGGGTACTGGGGGTAATCACCTCCCCCTCAAGACTTCCAAAATATAACATTTCAGAATTCTCGCCAAGGCGAATAACGAAAATGATTTGTACCTGACCAAATTTCTTAATTCATTTCGATGATCTACTTTGAGGGTGATTCAATAAATCAATAATTTCATTGACCAATTCCTATTATGTACATTTCTGACAAGAAAAGAGGAAATAGTAATTATAAATTCCAAAACCAATTACATTTAAAAAAAATATTGACGTATATACTTTATTCAGGATTCATAATCATTAATGTTTCAGCTCTAATTAATGGTCATTCGTTAAGTATTGATTCAGATATATCAACAATGTCAGATTCCCCATCAGCAATGTCCCAAGAAACAACAATAGTTAAAGAAAGTACTAGAAATGGAGACATGAAATCCCATATGAGGTCAACATCGACTCATGTTCACAGATATGATAAACTTCAATCAACAGAAGTGAAAGATTTACTCCTTATGTTCCTCTTTGTGGTGAAATATTTAAGCGAAGAACAACTTACCGCTTGGTGGCAACAGTCCACAGAGAGTGAGGTTGTAAGTTTTTTCACGACTTTAGAGATGAGTTTGAATTTCTTCAAGTATGTGGGAAAGAGGAATATCACTATTGTTAAATCTCAGTCAATGGATAATGTTAAGAGCAAGACAACGAAAGCATATACTCTTCCGGCTCGGATGAACCCTTCTGACATGAATCATGAGAATACTAGTACTTTGGTTATTCACACTGTAAATAGGGAAAATTTAACGAATTCAGGTAAAATTTCCACTTACTAAAATCTTCATATTCATGCATCTAACTCAATACAATTATTCCTTTAGAAGATGAGGTTCTCAAACAACAGCAGGCAATCTTAGAGCAACACTTAGCTACAGAAGTCGGTATGATTACTTTGGATTGTATGGGACTGTACTCAATGAATTTTAAGAAGAGTTTGATGGATTCAAATGGAGATAATGAATTAATGAGAAAATTTTTCGATTTATATTTGACATTCTTACAACTTGGTCAGAGTGAAAACTTATTCAAGCATGTTTTTGCGGCATTGAGAGCTTTTGTCAATAACTACTCCAGTGTGTTATTTCAAGGTGATAACAAACAAATTTGTTACATTTTTATAAATATTATATTTGGTTTTGCAAACCCTGGTAATATTAGCTCTCGGTCGGCCAGCTCCACGGGAACTATTCATTCCACCATGGTCAAACACTTTCGTCATTTTCGATTTTTTGATTTAATTTTTGGAAGCGCGAACGTAATGAAATGAGGTTCATCTTATAGAGAAATCAAAGATCTAGCAAGTGGCAATTATTCGTTCACAAAGGCTATATCTAGGGGGCAATTCTAGGATATCATACCGGTCAAAGAGATTTTTGTGATTTTTATATTTCCAGAATGAGCGGCCAAGAATTTCAGTTCATATTACAGAGGAATATGAAGGCTATAGATAAATTATTTAAATCTATCGTACACATTAGTTATCTCTTAGGATCCAGCTCCAAGATCCGAATTATATGATCTCATGCGGGCTGAATAGTTTTTCGTTATTTTCATGTTGTTTGTGTAAGAGAGAGTTATGGAATTCGAGAGATCGCGAAATCCCAAAAGCTTGTGCGTAAACAATGTCAACAAGATACATATAGATTTGAAGAACTGTGCTTGACTTCTCCTAATATTTTATTAACTTTCCGCTTTGTTTTCTTGAATTTTTACGTTTTTGAATCGCCCGCATTATTCATCGCTTTTATCTTTTTGCTTTCGCATTTTGTTAGTGTTTTTTCTACAGCGTTTTGAAACCAGAAAGTTGGAGCTGATAACCAGCAACAAAGGCCCTGTGAAGAGCTGAGATTTGTACCAGAGACGATTTGTTCTTCAACCTGATGATTTGGTAAGTCATCATTGTTGACCGCAATTTTTAAATTATTATTTTACGACATTATCAAATGTTTCGCTGTCGCTCCAATTTCATACGCACGCATATACCTATACATTTTTCTCTACTTTTTTAGTGAGTCACTTTTTCGCTGCCGGATATTTAATTTGCATTATTTTGATTCATTAATTTGGGTTTTATTTTCCATTTATCGCTGTCATAAACATTTTTTGGCGCCTAGATTTCATAGTACATATTTATAATTACGTAGCATCTGGTGACAGATCTTATGTATTCTTCTTCTATCTTCATTTCTTTTCATTTTCCGAAATATATTCCTTTTACAAATCGTTTATGCACACATGCATTAGAAAATTATTGATTTCTTCTGAACTTCAACTTCTTCAACAATTTCCTAGTGTTTATATTATGGTTTTTAATGTGAATATCAAAAGTAAACATGAGGATTTTCAGCAGAAAAAAGAGAAGTTCGCGAACTTCTTGTATAGGTGAATTAGCTTCACTATTGGATTTGGCCAATAAAGCAACAACATATTCTAATCCTAGAACATCATTTAGAATTCGTTTTACTGAGATAGATGATGACCGCGAAGAGTCAACTTCAATTTTGTTACAATGTGATCTCGCTTCATAAAGAAAACAATAAAACGCGAATTTCAGAATGATTATTTTTCTGTTGAAACAATTTATAGGCAATTATTTGATCCAAATGGAAAGTCTTTGAATGAATCGACGCAATCTGTTTTGACTCGCAGGCAGAGTCTTGCTTCTTGCTATCTTCACTCTTCAACGACTAACATTCGACTTCCGCAGATAGAAATAAAAAAAATCAGAGGAGAACACGCAATGTGCTACATATTTGGATGTATTTGACGCCCTTGTTCATAATAATCAATCGCTTACTGAAATTGAAAGTTCAATTACACTGCTCAACAATTGATAGGGATCACTTACTTGTTCTAAATTTATTTCTGAAATATTCGCTCCAAGATTATTAATTTAGTCAGATATCAGAGTATTTTCAGTTGATAATATGGTTCACTTGAGAAAAGAATGAAAAAATGGAAAGTTGGAGAGAAAAAAAGACTTTATTAGGAACACTCAAAATTATGTGTTTGAATAACAATAAATTTTATGATGAAACCACAAGAAGGCTGAAGTTTCGGTTAAGCTAGTACCTAGTTGGTCCCCCACGAGCTCGTCTCAAGCATTCACCCTACAAGGCATACTTTCGATCAAACGATTTATAAAATTTTGGGGCAAATTCGTCCAAATATCCCGTAAAGCGTTAGAAAGGTCCTCCAGGTTATTGATCGGTTGTTCTAAGGTTGACAATTGTCTAGAAATCTCAGACCAGACATGTTCGATGCAATTCATGTCTGGAGAGCGAGCTGGCCAGTCCATCCTATCAATAGCATGAGTTTCTAGCGCTTCATTAACCAGACGACTACGGTGTGGATGGGCATTATCGTCGATTAAAATGAAATTCTCGCCCACGGCAGCCGCAAACGGAACAATTATGGGTTCAATAATCATATCGTGATATCTCTGGCTGGTCATGGTGGTGTTCTGCAGAACAACCAACTCTGTGCGTTGGTTCAAACAAATGCCTCCCCATACACATATAGAACCTCCGCCAAAAGCTGTTATGGGTACCATTAACTGTTCTGCATACCTTCGACCTCTTTCCCTCCAAGCAAGAATACGTCCATCGGAGTTGACCAAACGAAATCTAGACTCATCCGTAAATAAACATCGGCTCCAATCTTCAAGTTTCCAATTGCGGTGCTCCTCAGCCCATTGCCCTCGATGAACCCGGTGTTCCCTATTCAAACGGGGATGTTGTACTCTCCTACGTGCTCTCAAACCACGAACATGTAGTCGTCGTCTTACAGTCTGGTTCGAAATTAGAACTCCTGTTGCAACTCTCAGTGATCTATTGAGCCGCAACGCCGGGTAAGTGGGATTTCTCCTAGCATTGAGGATCAAAACACGATCTTGGGCAGCTGTTGTACTGCGCTGCCGACCTCCCCCATGAACATAATCTACTGAGTCGTTTTGGATGAACCTATTCCAAGCCCGACTCACGACACTTTGCGAAACATTCAACCGCCGGGACACTTCTCGCTGGGACAAACCTTCCTGTATCCACCGTATGATTTGGTCCAGTTGCACAGGAGCCAAACGTCTTCTCGGCACGACTGATAAGCTGATATTGTTCTCATTTCTTCAATTATTGTCACCTTATGTGTTTGAACGAGAGAAAAAAACAGATTCAATAACAAATACCACATTGCTTTTCACTCCACCTGTAACAGCCTACAGATAATAATCGATTTTGTGAACAAGAGCCGATGAAGTGAGGAAGACTTTGATATAATCAACTCAAAACATCTTACTTTTTCTTAGAGAACATATAATGTACAGATATTCACGAGATAACTTGAAAAAAATACAAATGAAGAGAAGTTCATAAGTGATCCCTAGCAATTGTTGATCAGTGTATTTGATATCTTGGAAGGTCCGCCTCTATCTTAGTTCGCACATTGCTCATGACCACCGATAATAATAATTATCAACTCGCTTATGACTCGCTAGTCAATAGTTTTTCCAATGAAAGAGTGAGAGCCCAAGCCCATTGGAACACAATAAAAATCACAAACAAAATCAATTGTAATCTTCTAATCGCACTTCGCAATTTACGAAGTACATTCTTTGAAAATTTAGCCGCACTGAAAAATATGAATTTTCCTGTGGATTCTTGGAACTTTACTTCTTTCTTTTCACTATTCAGCCGTCATGGGATATGTCATATAGCTATTTCAATCTCCTATAATATGGATCCAATATCATCTTTGGCCGCTTATTCGAAAAACATGAAAATCACGAAAAAATATTCTCTTAGAGATAACCAATGTGTACGATAGATTTATTATTTAAAGCCTTCATATTTCTCTCAAATTCAATCTTGGCCGCCCATTCGGAAAATATAAAAATCACAAAAATCTCTGTGGCCGGCATGAAATCCATCAATTCCATCCTACTATTGGCCCCTAGATGTAACCTTTGTGAACGAATAATTGCTCCTTGTTGGATCTTTCATTTCTCTATAAGATGAACCTAATTTTATTATGTTCGCGCTTCTAGAAATTAAATAAAAAAATCGAAAATGATGAAAGTGTCAATGAAGTAGAAATTAAAAAGAAACGCACTTTATTTTATAATATTTTTGTTCTTCGGCGATCGATTTCGGATTATTATTCCATCATCAAGCCAGTTGAAAATACACAATGATATATACAAGATTTCTCAACATTATATTTAATATTCTTTTTTAAAGAAACCGAATTTTCCGCTCGCAGAGCATATGCCAGAATTTGACATTGAAAACCGACTATAACCGTTCCCTATATATTCATGTTTAACACCACGCTACTAAGAGCAAGAAATAAAAATCTATTATAACTGCAGACAATTGATTGGGAAAACTAGAGAACCAGACAATTAGAGAAAAATAACAGAAACAATAAATGATAAAAAACGATTTGATCCATTTCGACTTCAATAAGGCAGTAAGTTTCATAAGTTGCATACTCTTTACCTAAAAAAGATCCATCCAAAAAAGGTAATAAAATGTTGAGAAATCTTGTATAAATCATTGTGTATTTTCAGGTGGCCTGATGATGGAATAATAATCCAAAATCGATCACCTAGGAATGAAAATATTATAAAACAAAGTCTGTTTCTTTTTAATTTCTACTTAATCGATCATAAAACATACTATGGAAGAATTTATTTCTAAGACGAAAGGGTGTTTGACCGTGGTGGAATGCATAGTTCCCGTGGAGCTGGCCGGCCAAGAGGCATTACCATGGTGTTTTGCAAAGCGTTATATTCCTATAAGTTTCATATAATTAATATCGAAAAATTGAATTGAATTTCTAGGTAATGCAACTTTGTGCGGTAGACTGTGCTACGAGCTCCTGAAGTGTTGCAACAGTAGACTTGCTTGTATTCGCCAGGAGTCTTGTGCCATCTTGTACCTACTGATGAGAAGTAATTTCGAGTTTACTGGTAGAAAGGGCCTGACGAGAGTCCATTTACAGTTGATAATTTCTGTATCGCAAATGTTAGGGAACATCATTGGTCTGAACAATGCAAGATTTCAAGAAAGTTTGTCGTTGATAAACAGCTATGCTAGCAGTGACAAAGCCATGAAGGGAACAGGTAGGATAATTAATGCATTTATGGTTCTCTTTGGAATTGGTTAAACAAAAATTCCACAGAAATTTTTACAATTTAGATTTGGAATCCAAAATCTTAATAGAAAAATCCTTCCGTCATACACCGTCCAGTTCAATCTTTTCTCGGGAGTTATGAGATCCATTTGCAATTTGGCATTTGAATTAGTTATTATCGTTTACTGATCATCAATGTATTATCACAAAATCAATATAAAAAAAATTGTGTTGTAAAGTTTCATAATTGTGATTTTTTTGATTGCGTTCCTAAATATTCATTGAAATATTCAGTTATAAAATTCTCAACTTGTCATTTTGTTATATGTGTTTTTCATATAGTTGGGATATTTTGCGATGGAAAAAATGAGATATAGTATTTTCAGTGTTTCATCGAATCAAATTTTCTGAATACTGGAAGTTAAGGAAATTGTTACAAGATTTTATATTTCCACACTTCACTGTTAAAACATTTCTAGACCTCATCTCAAAACCACTTCAAATTGTTATGGTTTATTTGTCCTCGTATCCATTAAAACCTCTGAGCGATGGAAGGTTGTGGTAGAAATCAGTTACAAACAGGTTGGTGGAACAAAGTAGTGTAACAACCGATTTTTTTCATCTAATTTCAAAAATGAAAGAAAAGAGTAACAACTCAGTGGTAAGATAAATAAGCGTGATTGTGGGCTATTATGGGCAGGGTATGGAACTAACGATGCTGATTCTGCGCATTAGGCGCCTTAAATCATAATTCCAAACAATTTCACAATTTGCATGAAAACCTTGAAAATTGTGAAAAACTAATATCAATTACAGTTTTTTCAATATTTCAGTGAGGTTTTGCATCAAACTCAATTTTAACTTAAGTAATAATACTCAACGAATTTTGAAATACTTTTTATTGTACATAATTATACAAACTGATATTTGTGAACAGAAATAATTGAATCAAATTAGATATTCGAATAAATTATATTTTATTTTATTGATATTATCCCCGACTTTTGTCTATACGCGTAGGATTTCTCCTCGCCGCGCCGTCGGCTTCTCACTCCTCGCTAAGAGGAACATTCACTCAATCCCAGATATTTAAAATATCAGAAGGGTAGAGCTCGGTCGTGTCCGGTCATTGTGGTCCCCCTGGTTCTCGTTGAACTTCTGGTCCTCGTGATCCACGTGATCCTTGGACCTGTCCTTCGCTCCCTAGGAATTTTCTCACCGTCCTTGCAGTACCTAAAAGAACAGTTTTTTGCATTATATTACATATATACTCACTAAGTCCCAGTTGCTTGATATTCCTCTTGAGATTTTTGGGTATTATTCCAGTTGTTGAGATGATAATTGGACTAGTTTTCGTTGATATCATTCTCCACTGACGCTTTATTTGAAATTCAAGGTCCCTATATTTTGAAATTTGTTCGACCTCCTTTTGACGCAGGTTGTTGTTATTTGGTATTGCTACGTCAACGAGTAATACTGTCTTTTGATGTTTATCGACTAGTAGTATATCTGGTCTATTGTGAGGGACTGTTTTATCAGTCAAAACTGTACGATCCCTGTACAGCTTATAGCGTTCGTTTTCAAGGATGGTCTCCGGTCGGTACTTGTAATATGGCATTTTTTTAGAATGAATTAGTTTTAAAATGTTTGTATTGGATATTTGGGGTTTTGAAATACAGAGTATTCACTAATACACAGATGATGATTTTAATCGTTTATTCTCAAAACACTCTCGTAAATCTCACTCTATCTCTAAGCAAGTTCTAGAAAGGCTGAACGGAAGGGAGCCCAACCCAGAAGGGAGCTCAACCCAGTTCAGGTGTCTGAACGGAAGGGAGTTCAACCCAGAAGGGGGCTCAACCAAGTTCAGCTGTCTGAACGGAAGGGAGCTCGACCCAGAAGGGGGCTCAACCCAGTTCAGATGTCAGAACAGAATACTTGACAGGAGGACTTAAACACTAAGGTTATGTCCCTGACGTTTGCTCTAGATCATCGAAGATCTATTCTTGTTTTCTCTCTCGATGGCCTCGCCACGCGCAGACTCGCAGCGCCACCGTACGACATGAAGTAAAACTTCAAGTGTAGGGTTGGTTGTCTCTCTCGGAATTTGTTCGGATGAAGTAATATTCTAACACTCCCTCCCTTCATCGAACTACAACCAGCATTCTCCACTCCAAGTCTAATCTATAAACAGAACTCAATTAGTTTATACTCTAGTCTCTAGAAATACTCTGAAAACAAAAAATTCAATGAGTTAGTATTCCAAGATTATTAAATCATTAGTTTTTGAGTTAATCTCTTATGACCGTCTGATGGTATCTCTGACACATTCTCTTTCGTTGGAGTCCACCTCACTGTGGTTCTCTTATACTCAACACATTGTTTGAAATCACCATGTGTTTTAACCATATGTCTTCTAAGTCCAGATTTCTCTCTATGTAGTAGGTCGTCATTTATAACCTCTAAATGATCATCAAATACTTTTAGTTTGTGACTACCGTCTTTCTTGGTGCAGTCTCCAGCGGATTTGTTATCACACCAGACTGTTATAGGAAACATCAGTTTTCCTACCACAAATCTAAGTGCCTTATCAAGAGATATTAATTCGTGACAAGCATCACTCATAGCTAGATATTCGGCTTGACAAGTGGACAATGTGACATATGTTTGTTTATGGCTTCTCCAAGCTATTACATCTCCAAACAATCTAATAACATACCTTTCAGTTGATGAAAAGTCGGTATGGTCTCTAAATGTTGCATCGGTAAATGCCTCTAAGTATTAAGTTTGAGCGGTGAATTTAAGACTTAAATTCACAGTACCTTTCAAATACCTGAAGATTCTCTTTACACCTTTCCAATCAGCTTCGATCGGCTTCATTTGTTTTCTCGTTAAACAGTTAACAGCAAACGTAGTGTCTACCATTTGATGGATACATTAAGCTACCAATCGCTTCTCTATAAGGAACTCTTTTCATCTCTATAAGGAACTCTTCTCATCTCTATACGGAACTATTTTCATCTCTAGTTTATCTGAGTCATCTTGTAGATTCTCCGATTGATTTCTCTTAATCCTGTTTTCTACCTGTCTGGTTACCATAGGAGTATTTTGAGCATTGCAGTCATTCATATTCAATATATCTAACATATTCATGGTATAATTTGATTGATTGATTTATATACATCTCTTCTCGGTTTCTCTTTATATTTATATCATTTCTCCTCCAAGTATATAAACAAGGTCCATGTATAATATATCATTCTCTGAACCAAGTTTCTGGATCTCTTCAGTGAATCTCTTATTACATCTCTTTGGTCTTATCTTCAGCCCATATAGGGCTTTCCGAAGTTTATATGCATAAGATCGTTTGATCTCATTGTCAATGTCTACTCCATCAAGAATCTCCATATAGATCTCCTCTATAGTGCCATTTAAAAAGGCAGGTTTGTACTTCTGATTGACAAGCATGTAAATCATACTTATTGATTATTGCAAATGTAGCTCTAATTACTGGAAGTCTAATGTCATAGATATTTTTGACCTTAAAGCCTCGTATGACTAATCTTACTTTGTATCGTACAAGACCATTTGCCTCTAATTTTCTCTCAAATACCATTTCGGGTCTATAATATTTGCCCGTTTTACAGATATTTGAAGAAACTCTTTATCTACCAATATCCAAACCTTATTTTGTATCATGGAATCAATTTCTTCTTTTATAGCTTCCTCGAAATTTTTGGTTCTCTATTTAATGAAGAAATAAGACAAAGCCTCATATCTTCTTCTCTATCGGTTTTCTCATATTTACCTAAAATAATAATATTAATAGCTGATCTTTATTGATAACTAGTTATCCAAAGGCAATCGACCGAGGTCGTTCAGCCCACTTTCTAAAATACTATTCTCTGAGTAATTAAAAAACCTTGCATAGCTTACGTCCTCTACAGTTTTCTCCAAGTGTAGCAGGGTACTGGCCTTTTTATCGGCAGTTCCCTTATTTTGGCTCTTTCGAGTTTTTCATCCAATCCCAGTCAATTATATTTTCCTGGGTCTCTAATTTTTCTCTAGTGTCATCAAGTTGTTTATTTCTATAAACATCTTTGTAGGCAAGTTTCTTGTTAAATCTCACATGTTGAGATTCAAAGGACTTTTTCCGAGCTTGAATGCCACGTCAAGTATCCACGGTATAACCCACTGGGACAGCTTTCAGGGCACATTCTCCAAATTTCAAGCTGGGTTTTGGAATCTTAATGTATGCGAACATCACAATACATAATAATACTTACAAATACATCCAATACATCCACATCTCTCAATTTGATCAAAGTGGCATTTTGCATTTGGTGCAAACTTTGTCAATGGTGTTTGATATCTGATAGACTTGTGTGTTCTGTTGTACACATCTATGGATGCATCAACACCAATCTCCCACATATTCTTAGGTAGTCTGGAATCAAACATGTATGTACAAACCTTCTTTTGGATCGTCGAGTTAAACCTCTCCGCTCTCTCGTTCTCTATATTTTCTCTACTCAGTACTTCTGGGAATTTCCTTTCGGTAAATCTGTACCTTGATCTGACCTGATATAATATACCTTCTCATTTTTCTCCAACAAGTTTCTTGTTGATATTAAGAATTTCTCTAATGCTTCAGCCAACTCATCTTCTGTTTTAATGAATATGCTTTAGCAAGTCTCCAATAGTCTTCTATGTAAACAATAATGAATCTTTACTGACCTGGATGAGATGGTGGTTTAATAAGTCCCATCGTGTCAGTGTGTGTCAACTCGTTGTTTCTCAGCTCTCATTCTGTCTCTTTAAAGTGTAATTTCTCCATTGTCGATATGATACATACTTCACGTTCTAAGTTTTGGATTGATTCCAAGTTATCGATCTAAATTACCTCTCTACTGATATGACTGCAATCCCAATATTTTCTTGTTGCTCAGATTGTGTTTCATCTGTTTTGTCAGTTGAAACTTGTGAACTTTCTCTTTAGGTGAAAAGATGAGATCATACTCTTTCTCCCTCCCAATCGCAGATTCCGGTTCTCCCTCCGAACCTAATAGCTCGTTATTGGAATGTGTCTGCGATTGCAAGCTCATCTCATCTTCTTCGCTTATCGTTGCTTGACTCTCTAACACAATCTCATTATTAACCTTATTGTAAACTCTTAGGATTTGGAATTGTCCTCATCGATTACAATGACTGCTATCTCGTTTTATTCGCTCTCTATACTCATATTTTGACATCTCTCAAAGTTTCTCAAAATCAGACAACCATTTACGATATGGTCTGTTGCTCCAGAATCTGCAAAGAAGTCAATGATTGGATCAAGTTTACCTGTTTTAGTTTCTCTATGCTCTATACTTCCAACCCTTCTTGCCTTGGAGCGACCCTCTTTGTCGAATCTTTTACTATCTCTCATTCTCCTCTGGTTTACATGGCTTCGTCTCTTAGTGTTGAAACTTGGCTTGTTCAACCTACCTCTACTCGATCCTCTAAATTTAACGGGCCTAGTCTCGTTCGTGCCACCATTGTTAATGCAATCCTCTAACTTGATTGTCCTACAACCGAAGCAGAATCACTTACTTACTCTGTTGCCTCAAATTGCAATCAGTTGACCAGTGTCTCTCTTTGTTACAACGGAAGCATTTTAATTTATGTACTCGCTCTGCTCGCCGAAGGGGCTCCGCCCCTTGGACCCCGTCACTATGCCGGTAGATCCTTCACTGGGTATCCCTCTAGAAAATAAAAGATTTTTTTCGGAAACCTTGTATCGTTAGCTGATTTTAGACGATTCACTCGGTATCCTATGCTGATTCTAGGGTAGAATTCTATATGACTTTTTTCCTAGAACATACCATTTCGCCCTTGCTCACATGAAAATATTTGATGCAAATAACTTTCCATGACGACAAATCAAGGGCGGTCCTAGCCTTAAGTTTGAGGGGGTTCGCCGTTAAGGGTTTCGAGTTTTTCTATGGTACCAAATCCCAGATTACACCGATATCGAGCTTAACCTCTCAAAAATATTTATATTTAGATATTTATATGAATATTTATACAGGGTGTTTCAAGTTCGAAGGCCTATTAGACGTTTCTGGAGAACGGGGCCGATTTGAAATCTGAAAATTCAGAATATGACATTGTTCATGGCACTTCCGGTTATACAAGAATTAAAAAAAAATTCTTCGAAAAAAATATTTGTTTTCATTTTATGTTTCAGATATTATCAAGATTTCCATTCTCAAATACTCTTTGCTAAAATTATTGCGTTAGTTCTCATAGTTTTCAAAATATTAAGAAAAAAACGTAAAAAAGAGAGAATTTCCATAGTCACTATCACGTGAATTATTTTCACTGTGAATATCGTATGCGTGTACTCAATTCATTTTCACAAACTAGAATGATGTTGGAATATCGTGCATATCTTGAATTTGAAAAATATCATCACAGGGTGTTTCAAATATTGTGCTAAAAATTGTGAACAAAATTTGATCATAACTTTCGATTTTCAAAACAGAACCCTATTTTTTTGTGATTTCGTTGAATTCTACGGTAAAAATAAGGGTAGTGTTCAAACATGATTATGCTCTCAAATTCAATAATTCAAGAGTTATTCCAGATTTTATGAATTTATGTTATACGTAGGGTCAATTTCATTCAATCTGTTTCTAGAGTGCGTTTCAAATATTCAATTATTTCAAGGTGACAGGTGTACTCATTATTGAATCTAGTAGATTATAATTTGACGATATGAATCCCCGTTATTCAAATAATGATATTCTGGATCTATTCCATATCCACGGTGAATGTAACAGAATTGTTTCGAGAACTTGTCGAGCATTCAATCAGAAATATCCACATTTATCACCAATTGACGAGAAGATAATTCGGAAGGATGTTTCAAACTTTCTGTTACTCCCTTTTCATCACCAAGCTGATTTTTTCCTGAATTCATAAAATGTATTCTACCGCTTTTTCATATCAATAGAATTGGCACACAGGAGTCCTGCATGATTTTATTTCATTTGGTAGGTAGAGGTTTTTTTCTTCTAGGTAGGTACTCCATCCAGTATAATGGATATTCATGAAGTATGCAACATCCTTTCAAGAAGATGAGGAAATTTCTGATTTAAAATTTGATGAGTTCTACCAATAATTCTAATGCGTTCATCGTGAATATGGAATAAGATATTTATAATACAAGTGCAGAACTTATTGTTATTCTTCCAAGAGTTCAAAATGACCGAGTGGTAGAATGAGCCTTCTGTACGAGTTTTAAACATTATGTTCCCGAATTCACTGCCTTTTTATTGAAATTGACGGAAATTTCCATAAATATCTATTAGTGATTTTTGCATTGAAAAATGTTGGTTGGTAGAACAGTTTTCTGTATCACAAATTTGACAAATAATAGATAAATCCGTTCCAGTCTATTTTGTTCCACAAAATGTGCCGGAAAGAACTGATTTGCCACATAATTAGAGAAAAGTATATCCAGAATTTTGTCATTTGAATATCGGAAATACAATTCGTGAAATCAAATTAGTGAAGCTTTGATAATGAAAATACCTGTCACATGTAAAGTAATTAGATATTTAAATTTCTATGGTCATAGAGTATTATTGCTAGTCTGTCTGGAAACAGATCGAATAAAATTGACCCTACGTATAACATAAATTCATAAAATCTCAAATAACTCTTGAATTATTGAATTTGAGAGCATAATCACGTTTGGACACTACCCTTATTTTTTACCGTAGAATCCAGCGAAATCACAAAAAAATAGGGTTCTGATTTGAAAATCGAAAGTTATGATCAAATTTTGTTTACAATTTTTGGCACCCTGTGATGATATTTCTCAAATTCAAGATATGCACGATGTTCCAACATCATTTTAGTTTGAGAAAGTGAATTGACATAGGCATAGGATATTCACAGTAAAAATAATTCAGGTAATTGTGACTAAGGAAATTCTCTCTTTTTTACGGTTTTTCCTTGATATTTTGAAAACTATGAGGACTAACACAATAATTTTAGCAAAGAGTAATTGAGAATGGAAATCTCGATAATATCTGAGACATAAAATGAAAAAAAAATTTTTTTAATTCTTATATAACCGGAAGCGCCTGAACTTCGAAAATATTTTAGCTGAACAATGTCATATTCCGAAATATTAGATTTAGGCCTACAACTTTGCTCCTGCCGTTGGGCAATAGCTGGCTGTAACGGTAAGTGATAGTCGAAATAAATATATCGCAGATGTCATACAATAAGTTTAGTTATTTGTGAACATAACGCCATCGACATGTTAGTCGATTTGTGTCTGCATCATAAAGTTATTCACGATTATCCATGTCAGCTTACGAGTCAAATTCTCGTCATTTGAGGGAGGTTTTAATTATCTACTGAAATATGAATAAATCTGCGGCTGAGGCTCATCGAATGCTCTCAAATACCTATGGTGAGGCCGCTATTAGTGAAAGAACGTGCCGAGAGTGGTTTCAACGCTTCAAGAATGGTGATTTTGATGTCGAAGACCAGCATCGCGGTGGAAGAGAGAAGGTTTTTGAAGATGCAGAATTGGAGGCAATACTTGATCAAGACTCATTTCAAACGCAACAATAATTGACAGGATCATTAAGCCTACAAGCCATTTCAAAACGCCTGAAAGTCATAGGAATGATTCAGAAACAAGAAAAGTGGGTGCCGTACGAGTTGAAGCCGGGAGGTGTTTGAACGGAGTTTGTTTGTTTGTGAACAGCTGCTTTCGAGGCAAAGACGGAAGGAATTTCTGCATCGGATTGGGACTGGAGACGAAAAACGGGTTCATTACGATAGTCCCAAGCACATAAGATCATGTGGATATCCCGGCCATGCTTCCACGTCGACGGTTAAACCGAATATTCTCGGTTCTAAGGTCATGCTCAGTATTTGGTGGGGCCAGCTCGGTGTAGTGTATTATGAGTTGTTAAAACCGACTGAAACGATCACAGGCGATCGTTATCGAACGCAATCAATGCGTTTGTGTTGAGCATTGAGAGACAAACCGCCGCAATACGACGAGAGAGTAGATGAATGGATTCTATTGCATGACAATCCTCGACTCCATGTTGCGAAAGTCAAGATATACTTGAAAGAGTTGAAATGGGAATTCCTACCCCACCTGACGTATTCTCCAGACGTTGCTTCCTCGGATTATCACTTGTTTCGATCAATAGCACACAGCCTGGCTGACCAGCACTTCCTACCTTATGAAGAATTAAAAACTTGGATCGATTCGTGGATCGCTTCAAAAGATGACCAGTTTTTTCAATTCGTACGCTGCCCGAAAGATGTGAGAAAGTATAGTGACCAGCGATGGGCAATATTTCGAATCATAAATGTATAACCAGTGTTTTACAATAAAGCCTCAAATTTCGGTAAAAAAATGTGTACGCTTATGTATTTGTTATATTATAATATATTTATTTACTTATCACGGTTTTAGCCATTCAGGTAGAAATTAAAAAAAAAATAGTTAATCTATTGTTTCATATGAAAAAAAAAGAAGACAATTGGCAAGTATAACACAAAATCTAATTTGGTCTGTGAACCCCTTGAAAACCTTGTAATCACAGCGTCCTCGTCATCATCAATGTCCCTGTATATGTTCAGGAGGACTATACTGAATTCGATGTCAATATCGAAAAAACCAGAATAACACCATATGAACTACCATTTATTCATTTCGAAAATAAACTTGCCGAATAGCTGTGCGAAGATTATGCGTTTCCATACAGTTTTATAATACGTCATAATCTCAAACAATCTATTAATATGAATTTCCACCAAGTAAAAAACCGATCCCATCAAGAAGATCTGGCATACAGGCAACGTTGCAGATTATTTCGCATCTGACCAGCGTTGCCGTTCGTACGATAATTATCGTTTTGTACGATAATTTGCTGATCGGTACTATGTACGATACCGCATGTACGATAATAGCGTTTTGTACGATCATTTCAGTGTACCTATCATTTGAGTTGAAATTTCCATAGATACTAAAAATATAATGAAACTGAGTATGGCCAGATTTAGTAGAAATTTTCTTTTTTAGTAGATTTTTCGCATTTTCATGAAGTTTTTAGTAGGAAGAAATCATTTGGTAGATTTTAGTAGTTTTAAAAAATCTAACCGAAACGGTTGGGAAAGTCTAGACTTTAGAATGTTCCGATGAATCAATTCATAGTTCATTGGGGTTCTACGTTCTACGTGGATCTAGAAGAACGAACCTACTTAAACATAATAAAATCATAAAATTTCTTTTCTGGCTGTCGGTTGAAAATAAATACAAAGAATCATGGAATATCCGAAGGGTAGGTGCCTCATTAAAAACAGATGGTGTTCAAACTTCAGTTGAAAATATACCATTATCTCATATTTGGTATTCTATTTAGTGAAAAAAAATTGTTTGTAACAGGTATTTCATTGACATATTTGAGTGGCTGAATATTTCAGATTTGAATATATTCATTTCACACAACAAAATCGTTTTTTTGATGACCCTTATTTCATAGAGAATTTTTACGAAGATATTTCTTCGTATTTCCAATCAATTCAAGTATTTAGATTCATATTATTTTATAATATGTGGATATGGGAGCAAATGTTCAATTGTTGAAAGCACATAACAAAGACCATCAAAAATATACTGCTATTTCAATTGAAAAGGGCGTATCTGCAAAAAAGCACACTAGAGATATTTAATTGAATTAATATGAAAAAGAAATACATGACAATGCATGTTAAATAAATTCATTAATTTTAATTCAGAAAGACTATTGAAGTCAAATATAATTATCAAAATAAATTTGTTACTTGAAATCGTACTTACAAACTTCAACCCTAAGTATATGTATAGGTATCATTAAATAATAGGATCCTTGAATTATTTCCGAAAAATTTTTCATTTTTTTTATTATTATTTTTCATTAGTATTTCAGATTCAATTTCGAAACGTATCTAGTACCTCGAACACCCATATTCAAAGAATTTTGTATTTGGGTATTGTTTATTCGGTTTCCTTTACATCTTTGTCGACGATTGCATGTTTTTTGCAATATTCTAAGTTATTTGGGAAAAGAACTTGTATGAAAATGAGTAATTTAAAAAAAAAAAAAACACAAAAATAACAGAAACAATTTTCACGATGTTATAAGTAAAATTCGATCCATTCTTTCACGATTTCCTTAAAATATTTCTTGTTTTATTTTCGAATCTGTACGCATCTCTACTATCTATCCTATTCATAAAGTAAAATTTAACCATAAGAGACATTAGAATAAGGTGTATTCTGAATAAAGTGAAAATACCGACAATCTGTGAATAGGAAAATACAGGTTCTCTGATCTTGTCTGATAATTAATTAATTATTCATTAACCGTTTTGTCTAAATGAAAAATATATTACTTAATCGATACATTGCTTGTTTTTTCATCCTTTTCCACAAATTGTCATATTCTCGCAAAAATTTCCTTTATTTCGAATGTGTACGATAAAAATCAGTGGGATACGATAATATGTACGATAAAATACGATGATTTTAAACACGCGGTACGATATTTTAGGCTTGTCGACCTGGCAACGCTGCATCTGACAGACTTTACGTATTAAACATGATGGCCGCCGCCATATATAAACAATGGATAAAACCATCGATTTTGACGAAAAAAAGGCATTTTTATTTCAGGGAAAGCTTGAAATGTGATTAATTAATCATTTCTTACGAGAATCAGTTAATAAAATACAAGAAAACTAGCTATTAATGTGGATAACCTCACCTTCATTAGGCCAATTTCCCAAATAAAAAAAAAAACTAGCTGGATTAAGGAATTTATGAAAGGGGATTCGTGATCTAAGATCCAAAATAAGTAAGTCTGCAAAATTTCATCACTTTTGAATCATTATTAAAATTAATTCTATATAGTAAACATTGTTTTTCTTTTCAGAAGATGGATTATTTTCGTTTGGATGAATAATTATACAGGATATTTATTTGTCGAATATCAATTAGAAGTATCTAGAGATGTTGGACCAATTCAAGTCTGAAAATTGAGATTAAAGCTTCAAATTATTAACTAATTTGTAAAGAAATACACAATATTTGATCAACAATTATATAGGGTGTATATATATTTGAAGTAGTAATTAGACATTTTGAAATCTGAAATTCTCATTTCTCTAGAAATGGCAATTCCTTTCTTCTTTGAAAAATTTGGGAAAAATGCATAATCAAAATGTGAGAGTTATTATCAGTCAATAGAAATACTACCTGAAAAAGAAACTGCATTCAATGTTTATTTTCAGTTTTGACAAATATTGAATTTACATAATCATTCGATAAGATCTATGAAAAGACCTACAGTGAAATTTTGTTTTAGGAATATTCAGTATAGCTATAATAAACTAAAAAGGGGCAGAATGAATAGATCTACCTTTCAAAAACCCATGGCTAATGTTGCCTTACAAGCAATCGTAATCATATCAGTAACATCTTTGAGAAATCAGGTTATTAGAAGTCCCTCATTTCCGAGGTTCATCAATACTTTTTTCAGTTGAGCAACAAATTATTCTTCTATTTCATAATTTATTAAGAAATACAAGGAAGGACACCTTTTGAAATCTAAAAATTTGGTTAATAGTAGGTTATTTTCCATAATTTATAATATTGAAAGACCAATTGGACATTCCTGAAGAACTAAGGCGTTTTTATAGTCTGAAAATTGTATCGATGAATTTTGCATACTTTTCTGTTCCATATTTCTTGAAGGTATATGGACAAAAATGATTTTTGTGGGTTCTGGTGAATGATCAAAGGGATACAGGTAACAATTTCATTAATACCAGTCGAGATGTAGTTATCATAGATAAGAGATGATATAGAAATTTCACTAGATAATTCTGATTCAGTGGAGGACAGCTGAATTAAAGCTTAATCGTGATGGTTCGTTACGTTATAGAGCAAGCTTGTAGCTCTGGGTTTCACTCAGAAGTAAATTGAACAGGGAAATATATATAGTAAATGAAATTTTGACAGATATTAGTTAAAAAAGATCAACAATTGAGCATTGTATTCACATAAAATCAAAAAATAACTTGCTAACTGTTGTTGCATTGTACGTGGTTGACTTTTTTGTTTTAACAAATGTTAATTCTGAATGAATATATCTGATAGAATATTTAAGTGATAATTTCATCATAAAGAATTCAGGGAAAGCTAAAAATGTTTAGGGATGAATATCACTAGAAATTATGAAAAAGGTAGTATAGTAATTGTTTATATTCTTCAAGTATGTATTGCAATAATTCAGCATGTCTAATTGTAAACATATGAAAACTCCTTTGAAAACTTAATTGAAATTTGATTCAACAAAAGAGAGTTGTAATGATGAACCATATAAGAAATTAATAGGTTTATTAACGTCTTTAGCAGTATTAACTAATGCTGATAAAGCATACTCTGTTAATCTCTTGAGTCAATTTAATAATTATCTCATTATTGAACACTGAAAAAGTGCAAAATTCATTTCAAGATGCAAGTATAAAGTATTTTATACCTACATTGAATTGCTGGAAAATTTATACCAATTTCGAAAGTAACTGCCATGTCAAAATTCTCCATATACTGAATGATCCTTCAAATTTTATTTCTGTTGTAACATTTTGACTAGTAATTCAAGTGAAAAATTTGAACTGATTTTATATATGTATATAGTATAGCTATAAATGAACAACCTGAAAAGAGACAGAATGAATAGACTTGCCTTTCGAATACCCATGGCTTATGTTACCTCATAAGCAAATTTAATATCTAGGTAGAACCTTTTTGAGAAATCAGGTTATAAGTTTGAGAGTCTCTTAATTTCCAAGGTTTCAGTTGAACGACAAATAATATTATGATAATATGACAGGGTATATATGGTTGAAATTATTCGTATGAAAGATTTCACAACGATTTGATTTCTTCATTATAAATTCAACAGCACTGCACTCAAATTCTTCAAAAACTGATAGGTAACTTATATTTTTGCACTCTTCAGTCGTAAAAGTGTATATTTTAGATATTCCAAAAACACATGGAAATTTTTGAATGTCATCTGACTAACTTGGCTCTTTTTCCAGTAATAAAGCCAATTGTGAATTATCTATAAGGAGTTTTTCTATCTGTTTAATACATGATCAGATGAAGCTTCTGTTCTCTTTTGTAGTTCCATCTTCTGTCGCAATAGATTCAAATTCTCAAGAAAGAGAATGTAGTTTTATAGTTTGTGGAAAATAAACGAAAAATTCCTGAAATAAAGTAACATTCATATCCAATTGAATGATACAAACACTTAAAACAAACCTGAATTGAGGAAAATGCATTCGATGATATCAATGTTCATTTCCAAATTTTGACAAATATCTATCGAATTTTCGATTCGCCGAAAACTTTGCATTTTATCTGTCGGCATTTATTTAAATATTGAATAACAATTTTGGAAACTGCAAACTTTTTCAAGAACTTTCATATATCGAAATGGAATATTTATTATTAACATGACACTGACAGCCAAATTGTCCACAGATACCACAGAAATATGGGACTTGAAATGTCAAAATGATCCGAAACACCCCGTATACTCGAAAACCGCGGGGAGAATCGAAGGTTTGGGATTTTTCCCGGGATCTCCAGACGATTTTGAGGGGGGTCTTATTCTTGTCATTTTTGCTCTAGATGGTCCCGTTTGGGCTGTGATTTTACGTTTAGAGTTTGACGTATATGTGCAAGCGGTTTTATATATACTTAGACTCGTTGAACTTTTGGAATCTCCTCTTCAATTTCAGACCTCTTCTCAACCTCTAATCTCTCTGATCTCTCTCTCTCTCTCTCTCTCTCTCTCTCTCTCTCTCTCTCTCTCTCTCTCTCTCTCTCTCTCTCCTCTCTCTCTCTCTCTCTCTCTCTCTCTCTCTCTCTCTCTCTCTCTCTCTCTCTCTCTCTCTCTCTCTCTGATGAAGGTCTTGATCTCGTCTAAATTACCTTCTTGGTTTGGGGTCTGTCTCCTGGTCAGATCTGCATCTCGTAACTCGGATATGACTGGTAATACAGCATGATAAAGTGCAGATCTTATCTTTTGAGCAGTTAGCTCAATCACACCTCACATGCTTCATACTCTCATACTATCGAGTCGAATCTTTCACAGAAATCATCGACCGATTTGTGTTTCTCCATTTTAATGGAGTACAAGTGGGCTCTTACCTGAAGTGTGTGTCGCATTTGACTTGCACTTCCTGGAGAACCTCAAACCTCTACTTACTTCAACAGGGTCTCGGATATTGAAAGTTTTCTTTTAATAATTCTTCTCAATTATGTTTATGATAATGTCTCGTACTCAATTACTTCTCTTGGATTTGTTGGCCTCTGAAAAAGTTTGGTTACTCGTACTTGGCTCTATGACATCCAACAAATCGTTTGTCAAAAAGCTCTGATCATAGACTGTCCATCCAGATCTTAAAATTTGAATTCTGCTTTGTAACATGGATTAATTTTAAATACCTGGGTTCTCTAATATTCTAGAATTTAACCCCAAAAATTATTCTCTTAACTCTAATCACCTCTGGGTTTTCTCATACTCTAAAACTAATATTCTCTTCTCTACTCTCTCTCTCTCTCTCTCTCTCTCTCTCTCTCTCTCTCTCTCTCTCTCTCTCTCTCTCTCTCTCTCTCTCTCTCTCTCTCTCTATTGTCGACAATTTCTCCTCTCTCAGATCTCTAATTTCTCAAAAACTCAATAAAATATCTCCTCTAGCCTCGTTAATTAAGTTGAAATTTCAACTTACCTCAATATTTTTCTCGTTGTGTATACAATAGATTTTCAGAATAATTGTTTACCTCGTCGCGCAGTTTGAAGCGTGCTGGTTCCATAACCTATTGGATATTTGGGGTTTTGAAATACAGAGTATTCACTAATACACAGATGATGATTTTAATCGTTTATTCTCAAAACACTCTCGTAAATCTCACTCTATCTCTAAGCAAGTTCTAGAAAGGCTGAACGGAAGGGAGCCCAACCCAGTTCAGCTGTCTGAACGGAAGGGAGTTCAACCCAGAAGGGGGCTCAACCAAGTTCAGCTGTCTGAACGGAAGGGAGCTCGACCCAGAAGGGGACTCAACCCAGTTCAGATGTCAGAACAGAAGACTTGACAGGAGGATTTAAACACTAAGGTTATGTCCCTGACGTTTGCTCTAGATCATCGAAGATCTATTCTTGTTTTCTCTCTCGATGGCCTCGCCACGCGCAGACTCGCAGCGCCACCGTACGACATGAAGTAAAACTTCAAGTGTAGGGATGGTTGTCTCTCTCGGAATTTGTTCGGATGAAGTAATATTCTAACAGTTTGCCAATTCTTGGTGTAGTATCTTTCCTACTGCATCGTGTCTCTCTTTATATTCATTTCTTGCAAACATTTGACATCCTCCCGTGATATGTTGTATTGTCTCATTTGTTGGACACCCATATCGGCATCGATCGTCAGTAATAGTTCGATCCTTTATGATATACCTGCAGTAATTCCTAGTTGAGATCACTTGATCTTGGATGGGTAAAAGAAAACCTTCCGTTTCTAGGTACATTGCACCTGATGTGAGCCAATAGTTCGACGCTTCAATGTCGACATGATCCTGGTTCACCTCGTTGAAATGTCTTCCATGCAGGGGCTTCTCTCTCCATCTTTGCAGTTTTTCTTGGTTTGTCTGGTGGTTGTATGAAAATTGCTCCTTGTGAAGTTGTAAAGGTGTTGATTCGTCGTCTGCTTCACACAGTATTTTGTAGAACTCTGATGTACTTGCTTGATCTCTGAAGTATTTCCGTAGGCTTTCTATCTGCCCACTAGCAAGTATCATGATGTCCGTAAGACCCCTGCCTCCTTTATTTCTCGGCATTGTAGTCCTCTCAATGCTGCTTTTCGGATGGTGCTTGTTTGCTTTTGTCATCAGCGTTCTCATTTTACGTTGCAAGTTTTCGATGTCTGTTTTGCTCCATGGTACGATACCGAATGAGTATGTTAGAATTGAACATGCATATGTGTTGATGGCTCTCGTCATGTTCCTGCTGTTGAGGTTTGTTTTTAAGATTTTTTTTGGTTCTCCTAATGAACTCAGTCGTTAAGTCTTGCTTCATTTTTTGGTGGTTGATTCGTCGGTTCTGTTTCATTCCAAGATATTTATAAAGATCATCCGACTTCATTGCTTCTATTTGCTGTCCATTTGCGAGAGTGATTGGTTCATCTTGTATTCTTCCTCTCACTACGCTGAGAGTACGACATTTGTCCAATCCGAATTCCATACCTACATCTTTCGAAAAATGTTCCACTAGTTTGACCATAATTTCTAGGTGGTTCTTATTGCCTGTTATCAGTTTCAAACCATCCATGTACAGCAAATGATTGAGGGTTGTAGTATTATTTCCTTTAATATTGAAACCCTTTTCAGTATCGTTTAGCTGTTTAGATAGTGGGTTCAGCGCCAAGCAGAACCATAAAGGGGTCAAGGAGTCTCCTTGGAAACTTCCCTTCTTAATTGGAATCAGCTTGATTTTTATGTTTGCCGTAGAAAGCTCGATGTTCGTTTTCCAATTGTCCATTGCAAGCTTTAGAAAATTGGTTATAATTGGATCGATCTTGTATATCCCAAAATTTTCTTCAGCCAGCCATGTGGAAGTGAGTCGAAAGCCTTCTTATAATCAAAATAAGTCATGAAAAGGTTTCTATGTTTCTTGAAGGCTTGGTTGCATATGATAGAATCTATTACCAGCTGTTCCTTCGATCCTTGTGCATTCTTGGAACATCCTTTCTGCTGTGTTGTAATTATTTTATTTTTCTCGCAATGTTTGTACGAGATACGAGATGCTAAACATGATGTGATGATTTTGTATATTGTTGGTAGACATGTTATTGGTCTGTATTTTGAGGGATCCATAGTGTTTTGAAAATCCTTCGGTATTAGGTAAGTGATACCTGTTGTTAAAAATGTTGGCATTTCTGTTGGATTATGTATTATGTTATTTATGTATTCGACTAGCCTGCCGTGCAGACACCAAAACTTCTTCAACCAGAAGTTGTGAATTCCATCTGGGCCTGGAGATTTCCAATTGTGAGTGTTTTTCAATATTTCCTGTAGTTCTTCAGACGTTATTACACTATGTAGCATACTTTCTATGGTCTCACATAATTTCTTCTTATCCAACGCGCTTTGGAGTTAAAAGCAGTTGGTGTTGACAGGATCGGTCCAAAAACTCTCCATATCTTCGGCGCTTGGAGGACTCCCTAATTTTGTTGACGTTTGCTCATTAAGCATTCTATAAAATTTCTTTTCGGAGTTTTCAAAAATCATATTGTCATGTTTTCGTTTATAGCTCTCATTGTATCTTCTCAGTCGTTCAGACTATACACTTAATTTTTGTTTGAGTGTATCTAGAGTTTCTTGAGCACTTTCATTGTTGGCGTCGTAATTGCATCCACTATTTTTTGTAGTTTTCTCGACGGAGAACCTTTTTCAAATTGTGTTAACCTTCCTATATTTTGTCGGAGGCTATGTAATTTTGCTTCTAGCCTATTTTGCCAATGTGGTTTGTTATGCTGTTTTTTCTGTGCTGGTTGCTCACTTCTAGGTTTTGGCTTCACGCCGAGCACTGCTGATATTGTAGAGGCTGCAATGAAAAAATGAAAAAAAATGGACGAGTTTCTTTGCTTGAGCAAGTCTAGGAGTGTTAGTCCAGTGGATTATCCTGTTGTTCAACTCCCATAGCTGGACCGCAGCTTTATATTGGTCTTTTCTAGCCCACAGAAAAGCTCTGGCCAGCAGGTGTTATCCTTGATGCACTTTTTGCAAGTTCATCGGTTTTTTCTTTTCCTTCAACCTCACAGTGCCCTGGTACCCATAGTCACTTTATTCCCTCTGGCCAGTTGCTTTAAGGTGTTACGGCACTCCCAAGACAACAGAGACCACTGGCAGCACGATTCCAGTGATCTCAGCGTGGTTTTGCTGTCCGTGGTGATGTAGCTATGCGCCCCCTTGAGGTTCATTTTGAGACACTCCTGAGCGCATACATAAGCAGCCAGTATCTCGGTCTGTAGAATCGAGGGCTCACTTCGCAGGGCTGTAGAAATCCTCAGTTTAGGTCCATATACCCAAGTACTTCTCTCTGATTTTGATCCATCGGTGAACCATATGGATGAATTTTTGTCCAAACGATTTACGAAACTTTGCACTAGGACGGTCATTTATAACCGTTTCAAAGGGCATTTCAAAATGGAAAGTGGTTGGCATAATATCCGATGGTTTTGCCAAGAGATTTGAATGTAATTAATTCAGTATCCTCATATGTCCAACCCAGTTTCCAGGTAGGAGCTTATCATTAAGGGAACTTCTTATTGCTTCCAGCAGGCTACATTTCCTCACATGTAAATGTAAGGGAGGTAAGTCCTGTATGACTTCTAGCGCTGCTGTGGGAGCTGTGCGCATAGCTCCTGTGACACCAATGTATGCCAGCCTTTGGAGTTTCTGCAACCGGCTGCGTGTGGTGGCCTCCTCGGTTTTTGTCCACCATGCTAGAGATGCATAGGTGACAATAGGGCATACCACCGCTGTGTATAACCACAGTACCATTTTCGGTTTCACTCCCCATGTCTTTCCAAAGAGTCTTTCGCAGGCCCACATAGCCGCCGTGGCTCTGGAAATCGTCTTATCTATATATTTCCCCCAGTTCAGTTTACTGTCCAGGATAACACCTAGATATTTGCACTCACTAGAGAAGTGCAGAGTCTGGCCATTTAGGACCGGAGCTCTGAGGTCGAGGTTCCTTCTTCTAGTGAACGGAATTATTGTTGTTTTCGAGGGGTTGACAGTAAGCCCCTCTTCCTCGCACCAGTTTTCAATAATTCTGAGAGCAAGTTACATTCGGCTATTTAATGAGCCCTCATGGATCCATGTAGAGTATTATCAAAGGTCCCTCCGATATCTCCAAACATTGCAAGCAGAATCTCTTTTGCGGTGAGGATGCCTTCCACCTCTCTGAGGAGATGATGAAGGGCGTCTACAGTAGATCTGCCCGCCCTATAGGCAAACTGTTTGTTGAGGAGTTTTAACTTCCTCTTATATTATTATCAATTATTTTATCCATGGTCTTCAGGAGAAAAGAGGTGAGGCATATGGGTCGATAGGATTTAGGCTCCAGGGAGCCTTTTCGACCTTCTTTGGGTATGAATACTACCCTCGCCTTGTAAAGCTGGCCTTAAAAAGCTCAGTTATCGGGGCCATAAGGACTTCAACACCTTTCTGTAGCATGGCTGGAAAGATACCATCCATGCCTGCTGATTTGAATGGATGAAAGCTCTTTATCGCCCATTCAATTCTTTCTGGTGTGAATAGTCTACCAGCTTTCTGAAAATCCCGCCTGGTGGGGTTTTATACTTCCCCAGCGGGGGCCCCATCTTCAGTGGTAAACTGCCTGGAGCCAGGAAAATGAGTCTCTAGTAGAGCTCTTAGGCTCTCTTGAAGATCATTCGTAAAGTCCCCACATGGTTTCTTTATTGGGTTGGAGTGATCCTTAGATAGTACTTTTTGAAGTATAGCTGCTGGGGCTGTTTTATCTATTCCCTCGCAGAAACTTCTCCAGGACTGCTTTTTGGCTTTCCTGACCTCTTTGTTTCAGTTCGTCAGGGCCAGTCTGTTGGCATTCCAGCTGCCTTCTCGCTTAGCCTTATTGAAGGCTTTTCTAGCAGTTTTCTTGAGGTTTTCAAGATGATTATTCCACCAGGGGACGTCTCTGGGGATCGTTTCCTTCCTGAGTGGACAACTGTTTTCAAATGCTCTCTTCAGACATGATGTGAAGTGAGCAGAGGCGTTTTTAAGATCCTTATTGGAACTGATGTTGTATTTCAGGCCTTTCAGTTCAGAACTTAGATGGGCTACATAAAGTTCTCAATCTGTCTTTCTGGGTATCCTGCATTCAACATCAGCTGAAGCAGTTGCTTCAACGTCGAATTCAATTACCATATGGTCTGACATGGACGGTTCTTTTGAGACCCACCAGTTCTTGACCAACCCTACAATAAAAGGTATCCCCAGTGTAAGGTCAATTACTTCCCTTCTGATCGCATTCATGAAGGTTGGACTATTGCCCACATTCACTATCTCTATGTCAGTAGAAAATAGAGAATCAAGCAAATCCTCACCTCTATAATTTATGTCTGTGCTCCCCCATACTTTGTGGTGTGCGTTCGCATCGGCCCAGAATCAATTGTTTCTTCTCCCTGCGGCATCATTCGATGAGGCGTTGTACTTCCTCCGGTGGTGGGCTGATGGCGTCTCCTGGAAAATATCCTGAGGCAATAACCAGCTGCCTCTTCTTCTTTATGAGGAACTTCATCCTCTTTCTGGCAGCCCCAGAGAGTCTAGGTCTCCTGACCGCCAACTTTTCGAGACGACCTCTTCATCGCTGCTCTACAGCAGCATTTCCTCAGTCGTGGGGCCAGGACTTGCGCCCTGTTCCCCAGGCTGAGTGAGGCTTTGTTCTTTCTCAGTGATTGGCACATTAGGGCTAGTGCCAGGCCCTTTTACATTTGCTAGGTCCATATCAAGTCCCACTTGTAGCTAGGGAATTTCAGTCACCAGAGGCAGAGTCCCGCATGCCCCTGGAAGGCCAATTAAACGAGAGTCGCTTGGTATCCGGAGTCCGCATATTCAGGACTAGATCTTCCCACTAGTCATGCAGACTTCGGCATATGCTGTTCCACCTTGTCTTGGGGAAAGTCTTTATTGTCTTTCATACACTTGGTTCAGGCGGTTAAGCCAAATCCCCGGCATGCGTCCTCTGCTCGCGAGACATGACCACAGACATCAGATTCCACATGTCGGTATATCAGGCATGAGGGTTTCGACCCCTTGCATGCCTGGCATCTCAGAGGAAAGAAAAGATAGAGGTGCCCTTAGAAGTAAATAGCGTTGTATTGTAATCAATTGCAACAGTATGATGATAAAGTGAGATAGGACAACAACAAACCTGCAAAATTGACAACTAGAGGAGCGGTAAACATTTCAGTGGCGTAGTCAATGGTTCTCTTACTGCCTCTTATTAAATTTTCGGTGCTGAGATGTTTGGAACAAACATATGCATATTTCGGCAAATTGTTCATTTGCAATATTAATACGTGGCACCATATTTTGCTAAATTCTCTTTTTGAAGGAAACCTACGAATGTTAGCATTGAATTAAGTTTTCGATATCTCACAAATACTACGCCATAGACGCCATAGGTTTTCATTTCTGATGTTTTACACACTATACGTGTTTTTCGAGTATTTACCATGATTAAAATTAACAATATGTAACTTAAAATTCACAAACTCGTATGAAATAACGCCGATTACATACGTGAAATTAAAATGAACAGTTAACCCTTAACGCACCTCTAGTTGACACGTGCAATAACAACAACAGAACCGTGTTGCCAAATCCTCAGAATATTCGCAAAACATCTATGCCACAGAACGGAGAAAAGATTACTTCTTCCTCAGAATGGCAACGCATTACATTATAAGTGTTTGTAAACAAAAATGTTATAGCGATGTCAACAAATGCTATAAGGCACCTCTATCTTTTCTTTCCTCTGAGCCTGGCATCGTTTACCCCGTGCAATACCCCAAGCCATGACACTACAGCTGGGTATGGGGAGAGTCGCACCGCATTAGTCAGTGCCAATCGATCACTGACCCACTCTCGCCCCGAGGAGGCTGCGGTGAACCATGCCAGCACAGACCTTGACATGGCCGGGGTCGACTAATCCCCCGAGAGTCCAGTAGATAAATACATTTTACCTGGAAAAAATTCCGAACTTGATGAAACTTCTACAGGTTGTTCGGGGGTGCTGTGGCATGATCCAAAAATGTTGGAGTTCTTCGGCCCTCCTCAATTTAGCACAGGGTCCCCGTGTTGGATAACTCGACAAAGTCATCCCACAACACCCCCGAACAATCTGTAGAAGTTTCATCGGGTTCGGAATTTTTTCCAGCAAACCTCACTCTTTTTGCTTTGACTACTGGATTATAAATTTGATCGATTATATCTCAATTGATATTAGGTTTACGAAAAAGTTTTTGAATACAAAATTGTAGAGTATTTAATGATCTACAGCTTTAAAAATGTACGTTTTGGTCGAAAACTACTTAGTTTAGAGGTAATGAGCAAAAAAATGAGAAAAATCCGGAAATGTTGAGGTTCTTCGGCCGCCCTCAAGTTAGCACAGGGTGTTGGATAACTTGAGAGAGTCATCCCACAACATCCCCGAACAACCTGTAGAAGTTGCAAGTTCGGAATTTTTTCCAGCAGACCCACTTTTTTGTATTTGCCTACTGGACTATAAATGACTCTTCCCCTTGATATTAATTTGATTTGAAATGTCTGATCTTTTCTTCACAAATGGGAAATAGTCACAGTACTCGGTTGGTTATTTCTGATATCTGAACTTGAATTTGTTAAACTAGTACTCGGCACACAATTAATTAAATTATTATGATCTGAAAGAATTGTATAATTTGGAAAATCTGGCAGGGCTGAAGGTAAAAAAAGTCTTGTTTTAGATGTATTGAAAAAATTTTCCTCACTGATATGGTACTCACATATTCTACTGTTCATATTAATATTTGCTGGAATGAGCAGCTTTAATTGCTTTATTCCATCCAAAAATTCTAGATGGAGGTCTGGAAGTGCTTCTTTGTGGTTGAACCCCTGTAACTTATATTCACACAATTTTGGATGCAATATGAATAATGATAAGATGAAATGCTGATCAATTATGACAAAAGGTGCTTTATATTTATACTCAAACGAAAAAACTAGAAGATAACAAACTTGAACCTGCAAGAAAATAAGAATCAGGACAGAACTGAAACACAAAAGAGAGGTAGGAATTTACGACGAATATTTCCCTCCTGTCAAAAATTCTATGTGAATGGAATGCAATTATCGAAAATTACAGCGATAATTGCATTGCAGGAAACGAAATTGCACTGCGATAATTGTTCTGTTCATAGATGCATAGTTTCTATGAGTCTTACACAGTTCTAATATATGGCATCTATGGAATCTATGTCACTTTTACAAGTTAACAGTTTATTCAGGAAATATTCCCACAAATTACACTCGTGCATCCTTATCTACTGAAAATGATGAAATGTTTTGGTAAGTAATTGCACAAGTGCATCAAAATGACCGGATAATTTCGCATTCCAGCGTGTTTTCTTTGAAAAACTGCATGCAGTTTTTATGACAACACGCTGTCATGCAAAATTATCGGTAATTTTGATTCACTTGTGCAATTACTTACCAAAACATTTCATCATTTTCAGTAGATAAGGATGAAGTATGTTTTTGTGTGAAATAGCGATACATTAGTTCCAAGCCCTGCTCCTCGGGTCGCCAGCATCAAGATTTCAAACGTCTCTACGCAGTCGTCAGTCTTTTCTTTATTTGTCTATGGTTTACCCCTATCGCAAATGGAACACCAATCAACCTCTCGGTGTCTGGTAGACACGACTGCGCTGGAACTCGCGCTTGCTTCTCGGCGTTTTGTCCCTCTGCGTGGAGGAGCCCCATGCAATCGGTAGATTTCCCGAGGTTCTTCTTTGATATATGATGGATCAGCATTTTAATATCTCTATGTAATTTCTGTTGCTGTAGCCAAACTGACGGCCTCTTCGAATGTTTTCGTAGCCCGTAACTCACTCAACATTTTATCCATTATTTTTCCCGGATTCGAACCACATATACTCTTATCACGGGGAATATATTTCAATTGATCACCGAACTCCATTTCACACACAAACTGCGTAGCTTTCCCTGTTCATTAAATTAATGAACATGCCGTAATGCTGTTCCATTTCTCGTCGCTCTCTAGCATCTGGTCGATGACGTTCCCTTTGTTTAGGCGGAAGTCAGGGTTGCCTCCGATCTCCTGCCCCAGCTCCCTTCTAGATTTTTCCCATTTTCTGCAAGAGAAGATATGATCGGTTTTGTCTAGTCCGTCGTCCACATTTAATGGTCAGTCTTAGTTTCACTGTCTACTTCACAGCAGGCAGTTACTGCAAGCCCTTCCACTACGACAAGGTGGTGACCTCGGAAGAGTAACCCTGGTAACCTTTTTTTTAATGGAGGGAAATCCACGTTATGGACACCCAACAACCCTCGACAAATGTAAAACACATGTCGACACCTGCTGGGTAGTGTGGGGCTCTCCTGAAGGGCATACTCACTAAAAACCTCCATTACACATCCGCCGAACCCGTAGAGAAAGGTTCCAAGGACGCCAATCTTCCTCTTACGCATTCAGCCTCAGTGCGGCCAGCTCACGTTTGGTACTCTACCGCGGAATGTCCTTCTTGTTTCACGCTGTCCTGCCCTAAGGCAGGATAGTGTAGGATAGGGCAGAAGCAATTCATTGAAGGTGGTAGAGTCATTCAACAGGTAGCCTAAAAAGCGTGAGGCAACTACCCATCAATGATCTCCCTCGTTCCGTGATTTTCCCCATTGCTCTGATTACGGAACTCATGCCTGTGGTAGTTCCCACAGGGACTTGGTCGGCAAGCCTCCTCCCTTCGAACTTCCACGAGGAAACGCCTCTTGGGCCTGGCTTGCGAACTTGCACAGCTAACGCAAACCCTGAGTCCTAACAGTATAGGATCAACATTAGTTTGTGCAGGGAAATTATAAGGATGGGGGTTTTTTAAAGAGTGTTCAGTAGTTTTGACTGTGAGCAGTGGGGTTGAGCAGAGTACTAACATACTTTTCGTTATCCTCAGTGTTGCAAAACAAATATTTCAGCCTGAAGGAAATAACGATGTACAGTTACCAAGTACTAGTACGTTTACAGCAGTAACAAATCAAGAAGTGGATTTAAAAAGTACTTCACTACGAAATATTCATATTGAAAATTGCACCGATTGTTAATTCACTTTCAGCATTGAGGGTAAAAATAAAGTTTGAGTTAAATTGTTCGTAACGTATTAGTTCCTGTTTCAATGCAAATCGATATTAATAATAAAGTATTCAAGTTGCGCTTTTCATTTTCCTACACCTAGTGCCGCACCTCAATAAATCATTTTTTGCTTTTTGCATGAACGTAGAAAAAATGTTGTATGCAACTCGTGCAAAAATTGTTTATTGCACTCGACGTGTTGTTCAACTCGGCCTAACGGCCTCGTCGGACAATTTTACGTCGAGTGCAATAAACATTCACTTTTTGCACTTGTTGCATAAATAACTATTATTCAACATAAATAAGCATAGTGAGTTCAGAGGTTTTATAATTAACTACCTGTGCGTAATGTTCAAAAAACATTTTTTTTTTAATCTATTTTTCCCGCCGAACTTTAATGGTGGATGGTGTTGTCGTCACTGTGGTGTATAAAGTCACTTAACAAAAACGAATAAAGCACTACACTCTGTCTTACCTTTCCTTATACTATGTTCTTAGTTAAAAGTTGATCAACTTTCTAGTGCTAATGATAGTTCTTAGCCCTTAGATAAAATGCATAAACGCCCTCATTGATTTGTTAGCCTTCAGTTCTCAGGTTTAGTCTTAGTCCTAACTTCTTAGTTCGTAGAAATGGTGCATAAACCAGCCATTATACTAAGCGTTTAAACTTGAAATTTGTTAAAATTGTTATCTTCCGGTAATAGATGAATCTATATGGTACATCAAGCCCAGAATATCCGGGATGTATTAGGAGTGCTATATAAAAATTAATTTATCTACCACTGCTTCATTTTGAAGCTATTTTCCACTGAATTTGGTCCACTTGCGTTACGTAATGTAAAGATAGGATCTTCATTAAGGATAACCTGAAAAATATTTTGATCAATAAATACGAATATCTTGTATATCAAATTTTCAATAACTATAGTTTCATACCCATAACAAGTGGTAACTTAATAATCATTAAAATTGTCAACCACAACGAATCTCGTATTATTTCTGAGCCATCTATAGGTATTGGGTTTTCTCCACTTTGGATATTCAATAGTCAGATTACAGTAGCGACCCCGGATCAAAAATTCCTTGCCGTAAAATGGCGGTGGGCTTACTATCCATTTTTTAAACTAAGGTAATACACACTATAACGAAACACCACAGTATAGGAACTAGGAACTATACAGTAGTAACACTCTCGTTAAAATGAACTTAAATTTTGTTCCAATCAAGAATTCGCGCATTCCTCCCAGCGCAGGAGGGAAGCCATTAGGATCTTCATTCATTTGAGCGGAAATTCAAAAGTATATTTGAATTTTCGTAGATTTCTTAAGATTTTCAATAAGGAGAGTGGCTTCGGAAGTCATTTTTTCGGTATTTTTAAATTTCATGTATCAATGGTTAGTATATTCATTATAGTGACACTATAAATAAGGACGTATTTCATAATTATCTCATACACATTGTATATTTTTTCTTCTTAAATACTTTTCAATAAATCAATGAAACTTTTATTATGAACGTTTGGCTTGCAACTAATATTTGATGAATTCTTTTCAAGTAATTCCATTCCTATAATAATTCCATATTATAAATACCAATTCCCCATAAAGACTTTTCAACAAAAAAGCAGAACCGATTTAGAAATATTCTCATGAAGAAAGTACTGGAAATTAACATGTTATTACGTACAATTAAGGCTTTAGGGTCGGTGTCATACAATAATACCTGAAGTAGAACTGAATATCGGAGGTAATTATTGTAATTTGGTTAACCTTAGCTGATACCTATCAAAAACAGTTCCGAAATCGGTTTAGATATGTCGAAGGTATGAGGACAAAAAGCAAAAAAAATCAGTTGAATTGAAAATCTTTTCCTTTTTTAGAAGTCAGTTATAAATATTGACTTAGCCAAATAACTTAGTTGTTTTTGTCACTCATGTTTACTCCTAGTTTTCTTACTAAAATTGAACTTGTCAGAGAATTTTTGAAAACAATTAAAGAAAAACATATTATGAGAAGAGAGAATATATTCTTCGTTTATACATATACCTTAAAAATATATCAGTAGAAATCTTGTTTTATCACACAAATATATCGATATAATCAATAGAAATCTTGTTTTGTGAATTAATAGTGTAGTTTCGACAATTATACACGCTGCATTGATTCACCATTTTGAATAAATCAATAAGTAATTGAAATCTTGGAAATTCAAAATTAACAAACGAATGTTTACTTGCTAACAAAACAAGGTAAAATGAGTAATTTACTTGACAAGGTTAGGTTCACGTGCAAATCGACGATTTATATGATATGGTTCAATTTCTCTAAGCTGCGCTAGGAGGAATGCGCGTGTCCGACAAATGGACAAAAAATCCTCGAAGTGTAACTACTGTACAGTTCCCATACTCTGTTATCTGTGATACTGTGGAAACACGAATATCGAAAATTGCACAACATATTAAAAGAATGAGGTTATGTTTTGTAGTGATAGAGCATGCGTAAGGATATCTTTTCTTGCAGTAAAGGGCCACTATTGGGACTTTATGATTAAGGGCTTTTCAAAGCTTTTTTTGACCTCAAAATTGGTTTATGAAACACGTTTCATATTTCATTTGTAAAAGAGACTTCTCACGGAAAACTAGACTTTACTTTCATTTACGAAACTGGTCCTAAAGTATTAACTTCACTTTTAACAATAGAGTAAGTGCACCTTATTTCTGATTAAAAATCTTCAATTTTATTTAAAAGTGAATTAAATTAATGATAATATTAATTTATTTTCAAATTTCCTCAAGATGTTTTACAAATTCACAAGTTGGTGTATGAACTCTTACTTTATGTATGAAGCATACATAAAGTAAGATTGATGAAAAACTATAGAAATTCTATTTTTCAATTTATTACATATCACCAAATATTTGATTTCTATTAGAAGTTACCGATGACTTGAAAAATTAATGTTTTTTTAATGCACTATTTTCAATGCAATTAATTTCAAAACATGAATTCTAAGTAGTAATTAACAATTATCCAAATGTAATTTCTGCTGAAACTTTAGTCATTCTTACTCTGATAACAACCTCAAAACAGTAAACAAGATAATTTATTATTCAGACTTCCTCTGGTTTCCGGTTACTTCCATTGAATTATTAATCAGTTCCACTCTACTGCTGAAATTAATGGTTGGCTTTCTTTAGGATTTCCAGGTGAAGTTAAAGATTTGACTAAACGTATAAGAACTGTCCTGATGGCTACAGTGCAAATGAAGGATTTACATCATGATCCAGAAATGCTTGTTGACTTACAACACAGTTTGGCCAATTCATATGCTTCCACTCCTGAATTAAGACACACTTGGTTGGATAACATGATAAAAAATCATGTTAGAGATGGCAACTTCTCAGAGGTTACTTAATTTAACATGAAAATTTGACTCTTTTGAACTTCTTTTTTTTTAGGCAGCATGTTGTCAGTTACACATTACAGCATTGATGGCAGAGTACTTAAAACTGAAAAAGGTACAAACGTGGGGTGCTGAAGCATTTAACAAAATATCAAGCAACATCTCTAAAGATGAAAAAGGCTTAAAATTAGACTCAGGTGTTCAAGATATTCAATATACTGAGTTTATATTATTAGAGCAATTAGAAGCATGTGTAGAATTCATCAACAAGGCAGAGAGATACGAAATCATGGGTAAGTTGCCTAAACATTCAAGCTACCGAATCAATTAACTATTAGAGTTTCAGGGGAACTTTACAAACTAATATTGCCTATGTATGAGAAGCGAAGAAACTACGAACAGTTGAAGAATGCTCATTCAAATCTTGCCCAGAATTATGAGAAAATAATAGAGACCAATAGGTCTTGTAAACGATTACTAGGAAGGTATTACAGAGTCGTATTTTTCGGTCAAGCTTTCTTTGAAGAAGATAGTGCCAAGGAATTTATATACAAAGAACCCAAAGTAACTTCTTTGAGTGAAATTTCAGAACGTCTGCAGAAACAGTTTTCTGATAAATTTGGTACTGAAAACGTAAAAATGATACAGGACTCTGCACCAGTAAGATTTCTTATACTTGAACGTCAATGAAATATTATTCAACTATATGTTACAGGTAAATCAAGATGAGTTGGATCCAAAACTGGCATATATTCAAGTAACACATGTCACACCATACTTTGAAAAAGAGCAATTAGAAGAACGACAGACTGAATTTGAACAAAACCATGACATCAATTGTTTTATGTTTGAGACACCATTCACAAAAGATGGCAAAGCAAGAGGAACTCCCGAAGAGCAGTGGAAAAGAAGGACAATATTAGAAAGTGGGTTTGAAGCAAAAACATTTATTTTATTGTTCATTATAGTGATTCATCTTGATTCACGAATTGGAAACCATATTAGAAGTAAGAAAGTAATAACACTTCACTCAATAATTCGTCTTAAAAATTCAACTTTATTTGTCAAGAATTACCTTCAAGAGTGATACATGTACTCCAAGGCTCCTCTAACTTTTCAATACCTTTTTTAAAGAAAGATTCTTCTTTGCTTTCGAAGTAGGGTTCAACCCTAGCAATCACTTCATTAGAGCCATATTTTTCCCTGGATTACATTTTAACTGTTATTATCGCAGGAGCAGAGTCTGAATAACAAGGATTACCTTGCTTGAACACTGTTTTTTGATGGAATGGAATAGTACTAAGCCATTGCCTTGCTTGCACAGTGTTTTTTTCCTATCAAAAAACCGTGTTTTATCAATACTTAGCATCTTTTGAACCTTGGTGCTATCTGTGCGACAAGCCCGGTACTTATTGAGTAAAGTGTTAAGTATATGTAGATATAAAAAACTCTCGGAATTTCAGTTTTTAATAAACCACCTTATGACATAAAAATTTTACTTATGACGTCATTCATTCTTACAGAGCTACGTTATATTTTTTTTCTTTAATGACTGACCCATTTTTTTTTTGCTAATTTATTTAGACCTACCTGATCTAGATTTACCTGATTGATGATGTAAAAAATTGGTACAATCAATACAGATTTTGAAGAAACCTCAAAACGACATAGCAGAAAACAATGGTGTTTACCTTATCCACTTGTCCCTCAAGGGAGCCAAGAGGGTAGATCATCCATAACCTGTGTGTCATATCTGAAAATAGGTTATATAGAATCGAATTAAGATTTTACGGAAGGATTAACAAGCTTTTGCAGAAAACATTGGTGTTTATTGTATACACATTAGGGGGCTGAGGTGGGATACCAACCATAACCAGTAACGTTATATCTGAAAAGTTGTACAACTTAGGATTGAATTCTTGAATTCAATCCTAAGTTAAGTCCTATTGAAAGTTCATCTTGATGAACTTTCAATAAAATAATTCTTATAATGGCCCCTAAAATAATATATAAAATATTATTGTCAGTTCGACATTGTCTGCGACAAAGATCAGATGTGTTTACGAAAATGAATAAAAATATTTTCATATCGGGCTGAAGGACCTCGGTTGAACTTTTAATGAAATAATTCTTATAATGGCCCCTAAAATAATATATAAAATATTATTGCCAGTTCGACATTGTCTGCGACAAAGATCAGATCAGACTCGGCAGGAGAACAATGACAAAAAGAACCGTTTGATTGAATGAAAACTGATAAGGAACATAATGGACTAACATCATTGGCCAATATAACAAAAAATATTTAACAAACAATGAAAACAATGAACAGAAACTTCTCTTCTAAGATGAACAAGTTAAAAAAGATGGAATATGAAAATTTATTTCAGGATTGAATCCAAATATCAACTATTTGGAATACGAAATTTCTTTGGTCCCGAGAAATAATTATCACAGAAAAATAGTTTTCATCCTCAAATCAAACAATAATAAATCTACATTGGAGCAAGCTCTCACTGAGCTGAAAAATGAGAAGAAAATTTTCAGCTACAAGGAAACAAATGCACAGAAAATAACAAATGCCAAAAGAGAAACTCAGCAGCCATACTCAGTGGTAATATCAAATGTGGAGACATGTATCAAAGACAAAGATATTAGTCAACTTCTTCAATTTCTCAAAATTCAACATAGATACTGCAAAAGAATAATCTCAATATCTCTTTTAAAACCTACTAGATATATCGTGAAGAGCTGATGCATTCTAACTAATGTTTTTCCAGCTTCCTGGAAGTATGCGGTTGGCCCCCTTTTCCGAAAGTTCATAATCCTACTGGAGTGTCTGATTTGAGAGTTATAAGAATTCTTCCTTTGTTCTCTAAAACCCTTGGAAGGGTGCTATTCGACCAGATTTAATGATTTTTTGAGCAAAACAAGCTGTTTTTTTTCCGTTCAGCATGGATTCAGACGATTGTATACCACCATAATGGCTTTGGCATCTGTGACGGACGATATCTTCAGAGCTCTCGATTGTGACGATATTATGATTCTCCTTCTTCTTGACTTCTCGAAGGCATTTGATACCTTAAATCATCGTTTAATTCTCTCGAAAATCAAATATTATGGATTTAAAAGTGCTTGGGTGTCTCTCTTGTCGAATCATTATTTCTCTCTAACAGAAGTCAAGAGGTAAGGGTGGACGGGGTTTCTTCGCGCGTTAGGGCCATATTGCGGGGTGACGCAGGGTTATATTTTGGGCTCTCTACCTCTCATCATTTGCAGCATTGATTTGTTCTGCTCCCTTCAGTTTTCAGATCCTGAGAGCTATGCTGATGATACCCAGTTCAGGTTTTTTGCCGGATAAAATCCACTTGGCTTCCCAACATATTAGTAGTTATGTTTCCATTGTGAAGCGATGTGCTCTGAGTCATTACCTGGTTCTCAATCCATCTAAGTGTAAAATTATCATATTTGCAAAGGAAAGAGAAAACTGACCTATGTGAACAGATAAAGAAATATTCCGAAAAGCTCAAGAGAAACTCCAGTTTAGTGTGTGAACATGATTCCGTCATTTCTAATTGCCAGCGGAATATAACAAATTTGCGCACTACTAATAATTCTGATATGTTCGAAATCTCATCCCTAAGGTCAAAATTTGGGGAAATTGGCAATATGGTTGTCACTGCGAGTAACTCTGTGAGTTGGGTTGCTTCAGGTGGTTCTGATGCTGTTCATTCTCGAGAGAAATCTTGGAAAAGCTTAAGAAATCCCACAATATCATAGTTAAGAACATCCCTGAAGGCAATGATGCTGATGACGTTGAGGTGTTTAAAAGAATCTTGAATGCTATCGATAATTCCTCCTTTGATACTGTTGTTTCTGTTACTAGAATCGGTAAAGCTGATGATGACCGTCGTCCTGTTAATATCTGCTTCAGAAATTTTCATACACCCCTTAAAGTGCTGAGAAATAGAAGATTGATTTTTAGGTAATGCTACCCGGAAGTGTTAGCATATTTCTGATGTCAAATCACTCGAGCAAGTGAAAAAACTCAACCGAACTCATGAAGAGCTCAAAAAGCGGTTGGCTAAAGGTGAAAAATATCACAATATAATATATAAAAGGCGAGCTCTCCATGTAATTCAATTTGAGAAATGGACAGTCTTGTACACACACCTGGCTCCTTTCTCGGCAAAGAAAAATCCAATGCAAGAAATAATATATTTATTGCTGGTGATTTCAACATGAGTGACATCAAGTGGCCCCTTACAGGCCCTCCAATCAATAGTTCGCCTTCAAGCAGATTTATTGATATGATGAATAACTATCATCTCTACAATTTGTTACTCAACCCACTAGATTTCATCATAATCAGATTCCATCTTTGCTTTACATTATATCTTTAACGATAATAGTTTGGTTTCGTCCTTGGATTACTTACCCCCTTTAGGGAAGTTTGACCATAATGTGTTGGGGTTTGCGACAATGATCTTTTTCACTTTCAGATCTCTACTTATTTCAAATGGTACACCCAATATATTATTGCATCATCAGATAGCTTTTTTGATGACAGTTTCAGAAATATGCTATACCTTGGTTTTATCCAAGATATAGGAAAAAATGGTGGCGACGAGGACTCGCATTTTTTGTTATATTTCTGCAGAAAAAATTTTTTTCGAAAAAAACCTTTATCTTTTTCGATTCTGCAAATATATAGTATTATAAGACTGTTTGCAGTATGGATCAAGAATGTACAGGGTGTTTATAAGAAGATCATGAATTTGGACGATTCAAATTCATCAAAACTCGAGATTTTCAAATTAGAACCTATATTTTTTATTATTTCAGTCGATTCAACGTACAAAAATAGTGGGAGTTACTTAAGCGAACCCTATACCTAAAACGAATAATTTAAGAGTTATCGAGGAAGAACTTTAAATGAGGAAAAACCGCAATTTCTGACTGTGTGGAGTAGTCTGTGACTTCCGGAAAACATAGAAAGAAACTAAAATTCGATATTTCGATAACCAAATTTGAATTATTCGTAATTGAAAATTATATTGGTTTATGGATTTCTCAACAATCCAAACGAAAAATTAGTTATAATTCATGAAATGTAAAATTTAGTTACCAAAATATCGAATTCTAGTTTCTTTCTGTGATTTCACAGAAAGTCACAGACTACTCCATACAGTTAGGAATTGCGGTTTTTCCTCATTTAAAGTTCTTCCTCGATAACGCTTTAAATACTCATTTAGGTATAGGGTTTGCTTAAGTTACTCCCACTATTATTGTACGTTGAATCGACTGAAATAATAAAAAAATATAGGTTCTAATTTGAAAATCTTGAGTGTTGATGAATTTGAATCGTCCAAGTTCATGATCTTCTTATAAACACCCTGTACATTCTTGATCCATACTGCAAAAAGTCCTATAATACTACGTATTTTCAAAATCGAAAATGAAAAATGTTTTTTCGGGAAAAAATTTTTCATAAGAATCCCATTAACTCATGAACTATTGAGTTTTTATTATTTTATTGCTGAAATTGTCATAAAAAATGCTATCTAATGATGTAACAATATACAGGGTATGCCATTTGAAATAAGGAAGTAGTGGTTTCCCGTATAACTGGAATTTGTAGAGATCTGAAAATATTTTAGTGAGAAAGATCATTGTCTCAAATTTTCAGCACAAAATTATGATTAGTTTTCCATAAACCTCTTGTAGGCCACCGTGGTGAATCACCCTATATATAAATTAAACGGCTGGAGGAACTTAGGTCATTTGGCCATTTTTTGTTTATTGGCAGTTACTACCATTATTGCTTTAAGTATTTTTTGCAAAAAATGTTAAATATACATGAAATTCTGCGACACCTGAAGAGTATTGGTAAAGGAACCCGGTGATACCATACTATGTCTTAGAATAAGCACCAAGTCAGGTCCAGTTGGCCACTATTTCAACTTGAGTAGATCTAATTCAATAGTTATCACATTTTTGTTTTTTAGTTTGAAGTGCTCTGATGGTGCTAATGATCAATTTTTTCAGCTGAATATTCCTTTCCTTATGTTAAAAAGAGGATACGTGCAAATACGAAGAGATATATTGAACTCAGTCCTATAGAAGTAGCAATAGATGAGATGCAAACCAGAGTGGCAGAACTTGAAGAAGTGGTGTTCACAGGGCCAACCGATGCCAAAAAACTGCAGTTACGTTTGCAGGGCAGTGTCTGTGTTCAAGTTAACGCTGGACCATTGGCTTATGCCTCAGTATTTCTAAGTACAAATTCTTCGTCCTTGTATCCAGAAGATAAGGTGGAAGAACTTAAGGATGTCTATCGGTACGATTTTTTCATTCTGTTGAAGTAATATTTTTTATCATTTATCTCTTTTTATTCAGAGAATTCCTAAAAATTTGCTACTCAGCACTGCAGATCAACAGTAAACTCATCACAGCAGAGCAGCATACCTACCAAGAACTCTTACAGGATAATTACAAACAATTATGTTCCTCACTTTCGGAGCTTTTTAAAGAACCCTTATGGCCTCACGATGACACAGGAAGTTTTAAGAGGAACAGTATGGCACTTTTTAGTGCTATAAGTGGCGCCTCTCAAAATTCTAGTACAGCATAAGACAGGTGTACGAAAGTTGAAAAACGATTGGAAATTTCTTGCCATAAGTATGGAAGGTATTCTGTTTGCAACATATTGATTATCATTTGATCGAATTGAGATTTTTAAATTATTTCATTGAAATAAAAAATTGTCCTCTTCCTTTAAATCTGATCAAAATCCAACCAAAGAATGTCTGCATATTAAAGTTAGAGTACAAAATATTATATAATTGTACTGCATACTGCAAAAAAAATTAATCTTCAAAAATGTCCCTTTATGTATATGTTATCCCTCCCATTATTGAAAGAAATTATTTTAAAACATAACCTCTGAAATCCAACTCTTCACAATGATGTTCATGTGAAGCATTCAAGATATAATTTTAATAAGGATTAGGTAGGTTTGAAAACTCAACTATTTTGTGAAAATGTATCTTTTATCTATGAATATATTCATTTGAAAATTCAGATGCCATTTTATGTTTTTGGATATCTATATCCTAAATTAGTTTTCAGTTAGTTGAATTATGCCATTTTATGTATTACATATGTTCGAATTTTATTATTGTTAAACGTATACCGAACTATTGGGTCAATAGTATGTGTCGATAAACATCACCCTTGAATAGCAGTCATAAAAAACATTGTTAGAAGTTAGTATTTGATATTATATTTCTACTTTTATATAAATCCATCAATTTAACATTTGCCATTAATATAGGACCGTTTCCCTAAAGAAGAAACACTTGAGGTGAATTTGCATGTCCCAATACTTTCATATTACTGTCTTTCTATGCGAATTGAATATTATGAATAACATCCGATTTGAACTGTCAGTCCCTTCAGTCATTTCAGAATAACTGAAAAAGGGTTATGGTTAACGTTCTGTGGAACAATCTGTTGTGTAATTATAAATGTATATCTCTGTCTACATCTACTTCCTAAATAAGCTATACTGCTACATTATTAGAAACTATTTGACATTTTGTGAAAAAACGATTTTTATATTTCATTTTAATGATTTGATATTACTATACAGGGTTGAAGTTATTTAGAGGGCCACTACAGGCATATCGAAAACCGTTAGAAAGACAGGATGGCTTAAATTACGAAAAAGTTGCGTTAATTAAGGATGAGTGTGTTGGTGTGAACAGATCCGAAATATCTCCATTGGTTCCCGAGATATCTCGAAAAAACTGAAAATCGAGATTTTCTTCTTTCTGTATAACTCATTTGTTTCTAGAGATAACTTCGAAATTTGGTTTATAGCCATCATCCAATATAGAGATACTATAGGTGTCTTCAGATTTGTTCTGTTTTCCATTTTTTCAGAGACGCGATAGTCAAGTACTGATTTCACATAACAACTCTTCAAATTTGCGTACCTAGATTCGATATTTTTAGAGTCTGATACATTGTTGAATTCGTAATTTTTTTTATTTATAACTTCATGAGGAAAACATAAAAAAAAAATTGACTATCACGTTTCTGAAATAATGGTGAACCGAAAAAATCTGACGACACTATTAGAATCTCTATATTGGATAACGACTATAAACCGAATTTCATGAAGTTTCCAGAAACAAATGAGTTAGTTATACAGAAAAAAGAAAATCTTGATTTTCAGTTTTATCGAGATATTTCAGGAACCATTGGAGATATATTGGATCTGTTTAACACCAACACACGTATCCCTAAATAACACAACTTTTTTGTAATTTAAGCCAACCTGTATCTCAAACTGTTTTCGAAATCGCTGTAGTGCCCCTCTAAATAGTTCTAACCACAATAATAATATATAACAATATACAGATATTATTATTGTGTAACAAGACAATAGAAATTTATATTTTTAGCTTATTCAAATCAGAATGAAGGTTTTATTGCTTGCATTCCAGTGGCTTGGAACCTCTTTCATTTTATTTGTTCATTATTTCAACTGAGTTAATTTTTTCATTCCTCTTTATTGCTATGTGATTTAAATTGTTTATTTTTTACTGTTAGTTGGAAAGATAAGCATTATTGTTGAAATAAATGTTTGTTGAGTGGGCTGTGAAAATAAAAATGTTACATGTCAAAATTATTTTATTACAAGCAGATTGATTGGCTTACTTCCTTTTCTTCCATCAACAAAAACGCGAAATACCTCAAATTCAACGGGAGTAAAAAAATGTAATATCCATGGTTCTTATCGATACTTTAATAATGTGGAGGATTTTCAGTCACCAGGAACACTCCCTAGTTTTGGGAATTCTATTTCCTTCTTCAGGCTTATGATTATTGACATCAGTGCAAATTATTTGAATAATAATTCAAAATCATTTCTGTAAAATTTGCATCAGCTCAGTAATTCGAACAACCGCTTACATAAAAATTTGTCTGATTCGTCCATTGAATCATAAGAGAACTTTTTTTTTCGTTGAAGGTATCGGCTGCTACGGTCATTAGCCTCTAACCTAACCATCACCGGACATGTACAACATCCATGACCTAGCCAGGATTCGAACCCAGTACCTTCGGCACCACAGTCGATATCTCTGTCCACTGCACTACCGAGGCAGTTAAGAGAACTTTTCATTATGCACATAATTAACTCTGCTGTTCTACAATTGTAAATTTTTCTGCAATTCTCACAATACTCAGCTCAGTTAAAAATGATACAAATTAGATTTTATGCAGATTTATTCTCAAATAAGGCAGTAAGAATTGAGAAAAATCTATTTATCAATTCTTATTCTCTGAAAATAATGGTTAAAATTCCGGTAGACTTAAATTCAATGTCAAACCAAATTGTAAAAAAAATTTAATATTGTTAGGAGTCCAATACAACACTAATCTATCAATGATGTAAGTTTATATGTTGATTTCCATTTTGGTCAACCATTTTACAAATAAAAAGCAAAAATTGATTTCTTATGAATTTATGATGTGTATATTTACAGCATTTTTCCCAATTTTGAAAAATTAAATAAGGGGGAAAAAAAACAGAAATCAGACTAGTTTGTGTAAACAATTCCGTTTTGATATCATATTGGAAGGTGACTTAGTAAATGCTACATAAGGGGCAAATAAATAAGTGAACAATAATAATGATAAAAAATCATATTTTATTCATCTTTATTTAGACTTTTTGGACTTTATTTTCTTGATGTAAAACTCTAGTTCTTTGCCTTCCAGAACATAGCCATCAGCACGTCCACATTGTCCAGGTCTAGAAGCTAAACATGCTGCAAAAATTTTTCAAAATTAATACACAAATTAAAGAGAAGAGAAAACAATATAATGTTTTATATTGATCAGAGTAACTATGACAAGCTATTCATTGTTCAATCTGTAGATTCAAAACGAATTCTACAAAAAGCTGAACTCGCTAAAGCTTATCATCATTAAAAGGATATTAATAAAAATTAAAACAAATGATTATCACTCAAAAATGAACTTACCTAATAATCTACCAGTTAAGAATTGTTCCTCAATGCCTGGTTCTACTTTGGCAGTCTTCTTTCTTATTTCATATTTCTTCTCTATCTTTTTGGACATCTTCTTATTGAAAACGGCTTCTTCTTCAGGAGTCTAAAAGAAACATACCTTAATACTATTTCCATCGAATAATCAGATGATAAGAAATGTAGTTTAATTCATCAGAATATTTAGATTGAAACATCAATGAATGATCAGTTGACACGCTTTTGCATCATCATAATTTGATAACTTGTACAGAAGCATGTAATATTACTTACCAATTTAGCTCCCTTCTTGCGTCCCAAAGGTAGCATATAATGACTTTCATAATATTGCCTGAACGGAGTTGCATCAATGACAACAATACAATTCTTAACTAAGGTCTTGGTACGGACCAATTCATTGTTACTGGCGTTGTATACAACATCAATGATCCTGGTTTTACGAGCACATCCTTCACTACCCCATGCAAAATTTCCTGTGTCCAACCTTAGAGCACGATATTTCAAATTACCTCCTCTAGTACGTACATAACGTATTCTTCTAGACCCTAACTTGGTCTGAGCAGATGGCCTACCTAATTCGAATTTCCTCTTCTTACGGAGAGGCTTCCTTTTGCCACCAGTGGCTCTCCTCTTATGCCAATGATCTCGACTGATACCTAAAAACAAAAAAAGCGTTACAGTAATATAGCCTCTGAATACATCATTTACGGAAAGAAATAATGGAATTACTTCAGAACGCTGTGGGAATTGTCTTCAACACCACATCAGACACTATTTGGATCATCATGAAAAAAACGAGCAATCCTAAATAAACGAGGTTAATCAAAAAGTTTGATAAAAATTTCAAAAATATTAGTATACAGTGATATCTAATAATCAAACTAATAGATATAGCAGTAAGATTGCAAATAAATATAAATAAATGTTGATATTTAAGCAGATTATAAGTCGGAAACAAAATCTTTACTCACCCATTTTTAACCTTTTTGAACAAAAAGGCTGGATGACACTTGACGTCCAAAATGGAACTACCAATCATAGAATCACAAAATTTTCGTTTTCTATGATTGAAGTTTTCATTCAGAAGGAAGCAGTGATATTATATTTCTTTCAAGATAAATATTTTGAACTGAACGCAATTCAATTATAATTGTAGAACACCGTTTATAAGTTTCTTCGGACATAAAAATATAAACGTAATCAATCGTTTCTGTAAAATAATGTCATCTGTGATAATGTTGTTGGCAACAACTACTAACTGGTACCACAGATTACTACTCTGTCTATTAGTCTGTGGCCCTGCTAGTGCTAGTGTTAGTTCTTAGTTCTTAGGAAACGTGCATAAACGCCCTCATTGATTTGTTAGCATTCAATTCTTAGTTCTTAGGTTTTAGGTTTAGTCCAAGGTCTATAGATTTAGACCTTGGTCTATAGTCCTTGGGTTTAGTCTTAGCTTTTAGGACTGGTGCACAGCGTTGCCAGGTCGACAAGCCTAAAATTATCGTATTTTATCGTACATATTATCGTATCCCACTGATTTTTATCGTACACATTCGAAATAAAGGAAATTTTTGCGAGAATATGACAATTTGAGGAAAAGGATGAAAAAACAAGCAATGTATCGAATAAGTAATATATTTTTTATTTAGACGAAACGGTTAATGAATAATTAATTAATTATCAGACAAGATCAGAGAACCTGTATTTTCCTATTCCCAGATTGTCGGTATTTTCACTTTATTCAGAATACACCTTATTCTAATCTCTCTTATGGTTAAATTTTATTTCATGAATAGGATAGATAGTAAAGATGCGTACAGATTCGAAAGTAAAACAAGAAATTTTTTAAGGAAATCGTGAAAGAATGGATCGAATTTTACTTATAACATCGTGAAAATTGTTTCTGTTATTTTTGTTTTTTTTTTCAGAAATTACTCATTTCCATACAAGTTCTTTTCCCAAATAACTTAGAATATTGCAAAAAACATGCAATCGTCGACAAAGATGTAAAAGAAACCGAATAAAAAAATACCCAAATACAAAATTCTTTGAATATGGGTGTTCGAGGTACTAGATACGTTTCGAAATTGAATCTGAAAGACTAATGAAAAATACGTTTTTCGGAAATAATTCAAGGATCCTATTATTTAATGATACCTATGCATATACTTAGGGTTGAAGTTTGCATTGGTGCATAAATCCACCATCAATTTCTCGAAGCTGCGCTAGGAGGAATGCGCGTGTCCGACAAATGGACAAAAAATCCTGGAAGTGTTACTACCATAGACATATAATAATAATTCCTTTCTCTATAGTTAGGTTTGGTTAGGTTACTACCACAGAATACTAAATATATAGTTACTACCATATTATTATATATTTATATTATTATATATTTAGTATTCTGTGGTTACTACTGACTGCACTAGCTATAATTGTATTGCTAAAACCCTAAATAAATTAGTTGTTTTCCATAGAAAAAGAAAATATAATTTTCTATAGTTCGATTCATAGATTTTATTATTAAATAAATACGAAATATTAGCACAGATTACTAGTTAGTCTGTGATATTAGAATCAAAATCAATGCCCGTTAGCAATGGCTGATGATGTGGAGAATGATGATAACTGGCTTTATGGCGAAAACAATGATAATGTTTTGAAAGAAACTGATAAAGAGCCTATTCCTGATAGAGTGAAACCTTCTGAAGAAACACCTTCACCTGTAGCATTGGTAAGAGTTTTGTGTACAATTATGTTTCTTAGTTTATCTATTCCACAATTTTATTTTAGCCGCCTATTGGTGATGGCCCCCCAGGAGTTGACAACGAAAACGACATTGAGAATGATGCACAAAATGATGAAAAAGAGGAAGGAGAGGTAGAAAACAAATTAAATGACGACGATAGTGATAAAGAAGATTTAGAAGAAGATAGTGATGATGATGTAAATGTTGTAATTGGAGATATTAAAACTACACCTTCTTACACTGCCTTAAATGTTAAGAGGAGCACACTTATCAATTCGGCAGCTGTTGACAAGACCAAACAGGTAGCAGGCAAATTCACCATTGAAGAATTTGATCAAGTTGGTATGATAAATGGAGTACCTGCAACTGATTACAATTTAGATTCTTTAGAAGATAAACCTTGGAGGAAACCAGGTGCTGATATAACAGATTATTTCAATTATGGTTTTAATGAAGATACATGGAAAGCTTATTGCGAAAGGCAAAAAAGGTAACAGAATTATTTTGGTAATCATGTAGTATGACCTGGAGACCCTCTAAAGACGTCCAATTTTCTATGTCAAATTGTCAAGTTGCCAGATTGAAAAAAGCGTTTATTTATTCTTTATTATTAGAGGTGGTAATCTTGCCGAATCTACAAGCAAGTGATCTTGAGAGATCATCAAATCTGTAGCTAGGTTGCCAGTTTGGAAAATTGATCAGGTGTTTGAAGAAGTTCCTACCAAGGACTAACGGTTATTAGTCAATACAATTTAACAGGTCGACCTTATGATACTAATATCAATACCTTATCTCAATACCATTTATTACTAGTTTTTGTTAATATATTGCATTTGCTTACGACTGCTACAATAGATTTTGGTGTCGTGAATATTATCGTGATAGGTATCTTGTTTTATATGCTAAAATTGTGCTTCATCTTATCCTTCCAAATGGGCGATACATGACAAACTCTTCTTAGTTCAACCCTAATTGTGGATCCAGCGCAAATTTTCAGTGATGAAGAAATTCATGGAAAGAAAGTGATTCTACATAGTTTTTGTTTTGCCACTTCTTTGGAAGGCATAAAATGGTGCGCAACAAAAATAACTACTTAAATTTGTGAAACCTTCAATATACCAATGACCTGTAGCGAAATTTGTGTTGGACGGATATCAATGGATTTGCAAGAAGTGCAAAAAGCAGCTCAGTTTAAGAATGAACTGTATGCACAGTCTGGAAACAAAAATCCAGAAATGACATTATTTTGATTCCATTATTTTACTCGTTTAGTTCCCAGAGCTTCTGAAGGTAAGAACTAAGCAAAGAAAACCTTTATTTCTGCTAACAAGCACTATGTCTAATTTCAAAAGATCCATAATTACATTTAGTTTAGAAAATTATAGAAGTAAATCAGTTATCATGTTGATATAACCATATTTTTTCTCAACCGTTCCATTTGAAGTTCTATCACTGCATTGCAATGAATACTTTGGCTGCTACGATGAATTTTATTGTAGGATTAACACATAAAGAATCAGAAAAAGATATAGATTACCTCTTGTTATAACTGTCGCGACTGGTGGTGAAATATTTCTTACTTTACTTCAAATACCTCATTCATTTTTCAATCTGGCGAAGTAGCTGCCATTTTGATGTAGCAAATTCGAGGGTCCCAAGATCATATACCTATTCTACATGTTTACCAAAATTTGAATAGAATATTGATTTTTTCAGATCATTATAAATTTATTTCATTTGGAGCTATTTCTGTAAACATGTAGAAAAGAATATGACCTTGAGACCCTCGAATCTGCTACATCAAAATGGCAGCTACGTTGTAAAATTGAAAAATGAATCAGGTATTTAGAGTATTTCATAGAAAATAGAAATATTTCACCATTTCCTGCCATTAGTCACTACAGTTATAATAATAGGTTACCTATATCTTTGAATATTTATTTAGAGTCTGAATACAACTGTTGATAATACAACAAAATTAATCCTAGAAGCCAAGATGTTTATGGAAATGCACTGACAGAATTCTTCAAATGGAATGGTTAAGAGAATACATTATTATATCAACATGATAATTGATTTACATATACATATACGTAAATCAATTATCATGTTGATATAATAATGTATTTTCTTAACCATTCCATTTGAAGAATTCTGTGAGTGCATTACCATAAACATCTTGGCTTCTAGGATTAATTTTGTTGTATTATCAACAGTTTATTTAGACCAGGTTTTTTGGATTCGTCTAGGGCAGCTCTACCTCAGATCAAAATATATACATTTACCAATGAAACACCCTGTATAATTTTCTAAACTAAAATGTTATTATGGATCTTTTTGTAAATCAGATAGAGCGCTTATTACCATAAGTGTAGTTTTCTTAGCTTAGTTCTTTTCTTTGTAAGCAAACTAAGAGAGTAAAATATTCAAATAAATTTTTTGACATAATTGTCTCTCTTTTTTTTTTCAATTTATTGAAAACTATCAGCTCCTAATTGAATATTGTAGCAATATTTCATCATCACCCAGCTTTCTGCGTCCACTGCTGGAAATAAGCCAGCCTTAATAATAACCAATAAATAAATGAATGAATCAGAATAAATTTTATTTGATTTTTTTAATATGGCAATGTAGCTGCCAATTTGACATAGAAAATTGGATGTCATTCTAAGGTCTCAAGGTAATATATCTATTTTCTATGTTTACCTCTATTTCTTTTGATATCAAAATAATTAATTAGCAGTATTATATTTTATAATGAAGAAATTAAAACCTTTATATAGTATTTTATACTCGGAGCAATAAAATGCATCTAGATGTATTTGTAATTTGTATTTTATAGCTCTGACATTCATTTTATATATTTTTTGATTTTCTCCATGCAATTGGTAAGTTCATTTAAAGAAATTGTTTCCAGAATTCGTGTGTCAGAGTCAGGGATAGGACTCCAACCTTTAAATTCTATAGGTTTACCTCGTGGACCTGTTCCTATATCCAATGATAATAGTAAATATGCTAATAACTTTGCTGGTATCAGAAAAGCAGGACCACCTCCTGGTAGAAGAATGACTGGCTCTATAGATGTTCTTGGGGGTGAACAACCTAAGGAAAATGTTATACAGGTAGGAATTTATAATATTCATTGCTTTTCTTACTTGAAATGGAAGTTTGTATACATTTTTTTTTGTAGGTGATGACTGCTGATAGAAGAGAATACAGCAGAAAACCACCTGGGTTTCCAGATATGTCTGTTCCCCCACCAGCAGCCACTTTTGAATCATTTCAACCAGAATATGGCTTTAATCCGGAACCTGATCCATATTTTGGTGGATATGAACCAACTCAAGATTGCCAATGGGGTAAGTTTTGTTGATGAATTTAATTTTTCATATAGTAGTACTAGAGTCAAACTTTGATAAGCAAAACTTGGAATCGGTTAGCAATAGAGTCAAAAGTCAACATTATGCGTAATTTTTACTTGATATTGAACTTTTAATATTTGAATATCATAAAACCTCTCAAAACGAAATATTTGGCAACACATTCCATAAGTTGAATTTCTAGAGAATCTCCTATTTATGTATGATTTCAAAGAGTAACTATTATATTAAGGCATAAAATCAGTTTCTGCGTTGTAAATTATTATCTATGTATTTAGTTTTTGCTGTGGTTTTAATCTGTGCTCTTGAATCCTACTTTGAAATGTATGATGCCCTGTTTACATTTCCTCTGCTAATACTGATATTTTATCTACACATGCTTTATTATTTGAAGTTGATAATATTTTGTATTGCTATATGTATAGTGTCTATTTGATACTTGTAGTTACTTTATTAGTAGGTACACAGTTTAAAGAGTGATGAACTGAACGCAATATTTTATTCTAACAACTTCAATGACATCAAAAACAACTACTCTACTCTTTTATACAGGGTGTTTCAAGTTCGACGGCCTATTAGTCGTTTCTGAAGAACGGCACCGATTTGAAATCTGAAAATTCGGAATATGACATTGTTCATGATTAGCTAAAATATTTCCGAAGTTCCGCCACTTCCGGTTATACAAGAATTTAAAAAATTTTTTCAAAAAAAACTTTTTTTTTTCATTTTATGTCTTAGATATTATCAAAATTCCCATTTTCAATTACTCTTTTTTTAAATTGTTGCGTTAGACCTCATAGTTTTCAAAATATTAAGAAAAAACTGTAAAAAAGGGAGAATTTCCTTAGTCACAATTACATGAATTATTTTTACTGTGAATATCCTGTGAGTATACTCAATTCACTTTCTCAAACTAGAATGATGTTGAAATATCGTGCATATCTTGAATTTGAAAAATATCATCACAGGGTGTTTCAAATATTGTGCCAAAAATTGTGAACAAAATTTGATCATAACTTTCGATTTTCAAATTAGAACCCTATTTTTTTTGTGATTTCGTTGGATTCTACGTAAAAAATAAGGTTAGTGTCCAAACTTGATTATGCCCCCAAATTCAATAATTCAAGAGTTATTCGAGATTTTATGAATTTATGTTATATGTAGGGTCAATTTCATTCGATGTGTTTCCAGACAGACTAGCAATAATACTCTATGACCATAGAAATTTAAATATCTAATTACTTTACATGTGTCAGGTGTTTTCATTATCAAAGCTACACTAATTTGATTTCACGAATTGAATTTCTGATATTCAAATAACAAAATTCTGAATATACTTTCCTCTAATTATGTGGCAAATCAGTTCATTCCGGTTCATCTTGACTGGAACCGATTTATCTATTATCTGTCAAATTTGTGATACAGAAAATTATTCTGCCAACCAACATTTTTCAATGCAAAAACCACTCATAGATATCCATGGAAATTTCAATAAAAAGGCAGTGAATTCGGGAAAATAATGTTTAAAACTCGTACAGAAGGCTCATTCTACCACTCGTTCGTTTTGAACTCTTGGAAGAATATCAATAACTTCTGAACTTGTATTATAAATATCTAATTCCATATTCACGATGAATGCAATAGAATTATTGGTAGAACTCATCGAATTTTAAATCAGCAATTTCCTCATCTTCTTGAAAGGATGTTTCATACTTTATGAATATCCATTTTACTGGAGTACCTACCTAGAAGAAAAAAAACCTGTACCTACCAAACTCCTGTGTGCCAATTCTATTCATATAAAAAAGCGGTAGAATACATTTTATGAATTCAGGAAAAAATCAGTGGTGATGAAAAGGGAGTAACAGAAAGTTTGAAACATACTTCCGAAATATCTTCTCGTCAATTGGTGGTAAATGTGGATATTTCTGATTGAATTCTAGACAAGTTCTCGAAACAATTCTGTTGCATTCATCGTGGATGTGGAATAGATCCAGAATTTCATTATTTGAATACCGGGGGTTTATATCGTGAAATTATAATCTACTAGCTTCAATAATGAGTACACCTGTCACTTCGAAATAATTGCATATTTCAATTTCTATGATCATAGAATACTGATTTGAAACGGATTGAATGAAATTGACCCTATGTATAACATAAATTCATAAAATCTCGAATAACTCTTGAATTATTGAATTCGAGGGCATAATAATGTTTGGACACTAACCTTACTTTTTACCGTAGAATCCAACAAACTCACAAAAAAATAGGGTTCTAATTTGAAAATGATACAAGTTATGATCAAATTTTGTTCACAATTTTTAGCACAATATTTGAAACACCCTGTGATGATATTTTTCAAAGTCCAGATATGCACGATAATTCAACATCATTCTAGTTTGAGAAAAAGAATTGAGTATACGCATAGGATATTCAAAGTAAAAATAATTCATGTAATTGTGACTAGGGAAATTCTCCCTTTTTTACAGTTTTTTCTCAATATTTTGAAAACTATTAGGACTAACGCAATAATTTTAGCAATGAGTAATTGAGAATGGAAATCTTGATAATATCTGAGATATAAAATGAAAAAAAAAGGTTTTTTTTGGATATTTGGGTCATAAATACAGAGTATTCACTAATACACAGATAATGGTTTTAATCGTTTATTCTCAAAACACTCTCGTAAGTCTCACTTTTTCTCTAAGCAAGTTCTAGAAGGCTGAACGAAAGGGGGCCCTAACCCAGAAAGGAACTCGACCCAGTTCAGCTGTCTGAACGCAAGGGAGCCCAACCCAGATGGGGCTCAACCCAGTTCAGCTGTCTGAACGCAAGGGAGTTCAACTCAGAAAGGGGGCCCAACCCAGTTCAGCTGTCTGAACGCAAGACGTGACAGAAGGACTAAAACACACAGGTTATGTCACTGACGTTTGCTCTCGATCATCGAAGATCTATATTTGTTTTCTCTCTCGATGGCCCTCGATGGCCGCGCCACGTGCAGACTCGCAGCGCCACCTACGACGTTGAAGTAAAACTTCAAGTGTATGGTTGGTTGTCTCTCTCGAAACAAGTTCGGATGAAGTAATATTCTAACACTCCCTCCCTTCATCGAACTACAAGCAGCATTCTCCACTCTAAGTCTAATCTATAAACAGAACTCAATTAGTTTATACTCTAGTCTCTAGAAATACTCTGAAAACAAAAATTCAATGGGTTAGTATTCCAAGATTATTAAATCATTAGTTTTTGAGTTAATCTCTTATGACTGTCTGATGGTATCTCTGACACATTCTCTTTCGTTGGAGTCCACCTCACTGTGATTCTCTTATACTCAACACATTGTTTGAAATCACCATGTGTCTTAACCATCTATCTTCTAAGTCCAGATTTCTCTCTATGTAGTAGGTCGTCATTTATTACCTCTAAATGATCATCAAATACTTTTAGTTTGTGACTACCATCTTTCTTGGTGCAGTCTCCAGCGGATTTGTTATCACACCAGACTGTTATAGGAAACATCAGTTTACCTACCACAAATCTAAGTGCCTTATCAAGAGATATTAATTCTTGACAAGCATCACTCATAGCTAGATATTCGGATTGACAAGTGGACAATGTGACATATGTTTGTTTATGGCTTCTCCAAGCTATTACATCTCCAAACAATCTAATAACATACCTTTCAGTTGATGAATAGTCGGAATGGTCTCTAAATGTTGCATCGGTAAATGCTTTTAAGTATTAAGTTTGAGCGGTGAATTTAAGACTTAAATTCACACTACCTTTCAAATACCTGAATATTCTCTTTACATCTTTCCAATCAGCTTCATTTGTTTTCTCGTTAAACAGTTAACAGCAAACGTAGTGTCTACCATTTGATGGATACATTAAGCTACCAATCGCTTCTCTATAAGGAACTCTTTTCATCTCTATAAGGAACTCTTTTCATCTCTCTAAGGAACTCTTCTCATCTCTATAAGGAACTCTTCTCATCTCTATAAGGAACTCTTTTCATCTCTAGTTTATCTGAGTCATCTTGTAGATTCTCCGATTGATTTCTCTTAATCTTGTTTTCTACCTGTCTGGTTACCATAGGAGTATTTTGAGCATTGCAGTCATTCATATTCAATCTATCTAACATATTCATGGTATAATTTGATTGATTGATTTATATACCTCTCTTCTCGGTTTCTCTTTATATTTATATCATTTCTCCTCCAAGTATATAAACAAGGTCTATGTATATCATTCTCTGAACCAAGTTTCTGGATCTCTTCAGTGAATCTCTTATTACATCTCTTTGGACTTATCTTCAGTCCATATAGGGCTTTCCGGAGTTTATATACATAAGATCGTTTGATCTCATTGTCAATGTCTACTCCATCAAGAATCTCCATATAGATCTCCTCTATAGTGCCATTTAAAAAGCAGGTTTTTACTTCTGATTGACAAGTATGTAAATCATACTTATTGATTATTGCAAATGTAGCTCTAATTACTGGAAGTCTGGTACATATGTCTCCTTTCAATGTCATAGATATTTTCGACCTTAAAGCCTTGTATGACTAATCTTACTTTGTATCGTATAAGACCATTTGCCTCTAATTTTCTCTCGAATACCATTTTGGGTCTATAATATTTGCCCGTTTTCCAGATATTTGAGGATACTTTTTATCTACCAATATCCAAACCTTATTTTGTATCATGGAATCAATTTCTTCTTTTATAGCTTTCCTCCATAAGTGGCCTTCTCTAGAATTTATAGCTTCCTCGAATTTTATCGGTTTTCTCATATTCACCTAAAATAATAATATTAATAGTTGATCTTTATTGATAACTAGTTATCCAAAGGCAATCGACCGAAGTCGTTCAGCATACTTTCTAAAATACTATTCTCTGAGTAATAAAAAAACCTTGCATAGCTTACGTCCTCTACAGTTTTCTCTAAGTGTAGCAGGGTACTGGCCTTTTTATCGACAGTTCCCTTATTTTGGCTCTTTCGAGTTTTTCATCCAATCCCAGTCAATTATATTTTCCTGGGTCTCTAATTTTTTCTAGTGTCATCAAGTTGTTTATTTCTATAAACATCTTTGTAGGCAAGTTTCTTGTTAAATCTCACATGTTGAGATTCAAGGGACTTTTCCGAGCTTGAATGCTACGTCAAGTATCCACGGTATAACCCACTGGGACATCTTTCAGGGCACATTCTCCAAATTTCAAGCTGGATTTTGGAATCTTAATGTATGCGAACATCACAATACATAATAATACTTACAAGCTGGATTTTGGAATCTTAATGTATGCGAACATCACAATACATAATAATACTTACAAGCTGGATTTTGGAATCTTAATGTATGCGAACATCACAATACATAATAATACTTACAACAATACATTCAATACATCCACATCTCTCAATTTGATCAAAGTGGCATTTTGCATTTGGTGCAAACTTTGTCAATGGTGTTTGATATCTGATAGACTTGTGTGTTCTGTTGTACACATCTATGAATGCATCAACATCAATCTCCCACATACTCTTAGGTAGTCTGGAATCAAACATGTATGTACAAACCTTCTTTTGGATCGTTGAGTCAATCCTCTCCGCTCTCTCGTTCTCTATATTTTCTCTACTCAGTACTTCTGGGAATTTCCTTTCGGTAAATCTGTACCTTGATCTGACCTGATATAATATACCTTCTCATTTTTCTCCAACAAGTTTCTTGTTGATATTAAGAATTTCTTTAATGCTTCAGCCAACTCATCTTCTGTTTTAATGAATATGCTTTAGCAAGTCTCCAATAGTCTTCTATGTAGACATTAATTAATCTTTACTGACCTGGATGAGATGGTGGTTTAATAAGTCCCATCGTGTCAGTGTGTGTCAATTCGTTGTTTCTCAGCTCTCATTCTGTCTCTTTAAAGTGTAATTTTTCCATTGTCGATATGATACATACTTCACGTTCTAAGTTTTGGATTGATTCCAAGTTATCGATCTAAATTACCTCTCTATTGATATGACTGCAATCCCAATATTTTCTTGTTGCTCAGATTGTGTTTCATCTGTTTTGTCAGTTGAAACTTGTGAACTTTCTCTTTAGGTGAAAAGATGAGATCATACTCTTTCTCCCTCCCAATCGCAGATTCCGGTTCTCCCTCCGAACCTAATAACTCGTTATTGGACTGTGTCTGCGATTGCAAGCTCATCTCATCTTCTTCGCTTATCGTTGCTTGACTCTCTAACACAATCTCATTATTAACCTTATTGTAAACTCTTAGGATTTGGAATTGTCCTCATCGATTACAATGACTGCTATCTCGTTTTATTCGCTCTCTATCCTCATATTTTGACATCTCTCAAAGTTTCTCAAAATCAGACAACCATTTACGATATGGTCTGTTGCTCCAGAATCTGCAAAGAAGTTAATGATTGCATCAAGTTTACCTGTTTTAGTTTTTCTATGCTCTATACTTCCAACCCTTCTTGCCTTGGAGCGACCCTCTTTTTTTTGAATCTCTTACTCTCTCTCATTCTCCTCTGGTTTACATGGCTTCGTCTCTTAGTGTTGAAACTTGGCTTGTTCAACCTACCTCTACTCGATCCTTTAAATTTAACGTTTCGTTCGTGCCACCATTGTTAATGCAATCCTCTTACTTGATTGTCCCACAACCGAAGCAGAATCACTTACTTACTCTGTTGCCTCAAATTTCAATCAGTTGACCAGTGTCTTTCTTTGTTACAATGGAAGCATTTTAATTTATGTACCCGTTGAACTTTTGGAATCTCCTCTTCAATTTCAGACCTCTTCTCAACCTCCAATCTCTCTGGTCTCTCTCTCTCTCTGATGAAGGTCTTGATCTCGTCTAAATTACCTTCTTGGTTTGGGGTCTGTCTCCTGGTCAGATCTGCATCTCGTAACTTGGATATGACTGGTAATACAGCCTGATGAAGTGCAGATCTTATCTTTTGAGCAGTTAGCTCAATCACACCTCACATGCTCTTACCTGAAGTGTGTGTCGCATTTGACTTGCACTTCCTGGAGAACCTCAAACCTCTACTTACTTCAACAGGGTCTCGGATATTCAAAATTTTTCTTTCAATAGTTCTTCTCAATTCTGTTTATGATAATGTCTCATACTTAATTACTTCTCTTGGATTTGTTGGCCTCCGAAAAAGTTTGGTTACTCGTACTTGGCTCTATGACGTCCAACAAATCATTTGTCAAAAAGCTCTGATCATAGACTGTCCATCCAGATCTTAAATTTGAATTCTGTTCTGTAACATGGATTAATTTTAAATACCTGGGTTTTCTAAGCTCTAGAATTTAACCCCAGAAATTATTCTCTTAACTATAATCACCTCTGTAAAATGAATTAATTTTTGAATACCTGGGTTTTCTCAAATTCTAAAATTTAACCTCAAAAATATTCTCATATCTCTAATGACCTCTGTGACATGAATAAATTTTAAATATAGCTGGGTTTTTCTCGTACCCCAAAATCTCTAAAATTCAACCTCAAAAATATTTTCATAACTCTAATTACCTAACATGGATTAATTTATATATACCTGGGTTTTCTCATACTCTAAAATTCTCTTCTCTACTCTCTCTATTGTACTCTCTCCATTGTCGACAATTTCTCCTCTCTCAGATCTCTAATTTCTCAAAAAGGGGTTTTGTGTAATGACTCTAAAATTTCTCTAGCATCTCTCATCTACGTATCACTCGTTGATACTTTTCTAGTCAGCTAAGATCAAGGAAATGGGCAATTATTAATTGCATGAAAAACTTACATTGGTTTTGACAATTCTCTCTTTCCTCGTAATGCATGAAACCTATATCTTCTGCACTTACGGAAATGGTGGAATCGCTATGATAATCCACCAACGGTTTTCCTTGATTTCCTTTGGCTGCCATCTATTTCAGGATTTATGAAACAAAATATTTATATTATGTATTTTAAGATTTTTGTGCATTATATGCTCTCTTAGTACATTTACTACCAGGTATAAGATATAAAATTTTGTTTCGTGCTTCTGAATTGCCTCAGATGCACAGCAATCTGATACAATTCGAAACATGGCTATTAAAGTTTTCGAGCATCACCACCACGTATATATACACCTTACTACAAAGCGGTATCACGCACTGCAATGAAAACCTGTTGAGTTAGGTATGGCCATTTGTACATTATACGGGATGAATACTTGAATCCTATAATATCCCTAGCTTACAAACGAACAACACAGCACAGCAAGCATTGTACGAAAGAAGCCCTGAAATATTGATTATCACTAATCTTACCATACTGCAGTTTTTGTAGTTTAGTGAAATAAATAATTCCCCAAATTTTTCATCAATATATATATACTCTCAAAATATCTCAATCTCTGGATTATGTTTATGGAATATGAAACATCCAATTTTACATGCTCCAAGCAATGTATGTAGAATCTTTAAATCTACATGCTCCAATTCTCTAGGTGTGGTATGTAAATTCTCTAAAATTATCCAATCTAAAACAGAAAGTATGTTAGCAAAGTCTCTGAAATTTTCTCATCGATACCTCTCGAATGATGTATGTACATCTCTCAAATTATGACTCTGAAAAACTCTAAATTCACATAATATAATTTTCTCAAATGATGAATGTGAAATCTCTGAATTCATGAACATCTAAGTCAATTTGATACAACGAGTATGCAGAATCTCTACATCTGCATAATCAAAATCTATATGACATGTGTATAGTAAAATGTCATTTCTCTTAACATCAACGTTCAATAACCGTTAAGAATCAGATTTGCAAGGTCTCTACACTTGAAATCAACTTCCTAGGTTGTGAACATGATTTAACTCTATCAAAACCTGTGTATAGTAAAATATCTCATTTCTTTAAACATCAACGTTCAATAACCGTTAAGAATCAGATTTGCAAGATCTCTACACTTGAAATCAACTTCCTAGGTTGTGAACATGATTTAACTCTAATAGATAGGTAAACACATTATTTCCAAATACAATATACATATACTGTATAACAGGAATTCTCTATTTCAGCAATGAATATGAAATAAATCATTTCCATTCACTGAACTCAATAAAATATCTCCTCTAACCTCGTTAATTAAGTTGAAATTTCAACTTACCTCAATATTTTTCTCGTGTGAGATTTTCAGAATAATTGTTTACCTCGTCGCGCAGTTTGAAGCTTGCTGGTCCCATAACCTTTTGGATATTTGGGTCATAAATACAGAGTATTCACTAATACACAGATAATGGTTTTAATCGTTTATTCTCAAAACACTCTCGTAAGTCTCACTTTTTCTCTAAGCAAGTTCTAGAAGGCTGAACGAAAGGGGGCCCTAACCCAGAAAGGAACTCGACCCAGTTCAGCTGTCTGAACGCAAGGGAGCCCAACCCAGATGGGGCTCAACCCAGTTCAGCTGTCTGAACGCAAGGGAGTTCAACTCAGAAAGGGGGCCCAACCCAGTTCAGCTGTCTGAACGCAAGACGTGACAGAAGGACTAAAACACACAGGTTATGTCACTGACGTTTGCTCTCGATCATCGAAGATCTATATTTGTTTTCTCTCTCGATGGCCCTCGATGGCCGCGCCACGTGCAGACTCGCAGCGCCACCTACGACGTTGAAGTAAAACTTCAAGTGTATGGTTGGTTGTCTCTCTCGAAACAAGTTCGGATGAAGTAATATTCTAACAGTTTTTTTGAAAACATTTTTTTCAATTTTTGTATAACCGGAAGTGCCGAAACTTCGAAAATATTTTAGCTGAATAGGGCATCATGAACGATGTCATATTCCGAATTTTCAGATTTCAAATCGGCCTCGTTCTCCAGAAACGTCTAATAGGCCGTCGAACTTGAAACACCCTGTATAAGGTAACTAAATAGCAGGAGAGCATATCAATAATGTATTTATTCCAACACTCCTCCTCACAAGCTGCTTGAGTAGAGTCCAATGCCTTTTAGTAACATAAAATGACGATTTCCATTCAAGAATTTTGTTAAAATATCGGCTAAAATTTCATCGGTTCTTTTGTAGCCTATTTGAATGTCACCATTCTTCACAAAATCTCTTATGAAGTGTTTTTTTATCGATATATGTTTTGATTTTGAACTGAAAATCGAATTATGTGCAAACTTTTGTGCAGCTTGATTGTCATTGTAAATTAAAGTAGTATTATGATCGCATCCCATTTTTTGAGGTGTACTGCTTCTTTTGATGCTTCCTTAAGTGACATGTACTCAACTTCTGCTGTTGATAATGCTAAGGTTCTTTGTTTCCTCGATTTCCAACTGATTGTGGAATTGGTAAAAATGAAGCGATAACCAGTGTAAGATCTTCTATCAATTTTACATGCAGCCTAATCTGCATCAGCATATCCGGTTATGTCTTGTCCAGTACTCTTGAATTTTAGTTGAAAATTTTTTTGTACCTTTTAAATATCTCAGTACACGTTTTGCAGCAGTCTTATGTTCTAAACTGTAGCAGTTATTAAATTGGCTCAAATAACTGACTGCAAAAGAGATATCTGGTCCAGTTGCTGTTGATAAATACACGAATTAGATTCTGGAAATATTTTTAATTGATACGTGATTTTGGATTATGATGACCTGTTGTTTCAATATAAGTTTAGTGTTTTAGGTCTGAAGATGACAAAAACCAATTGTTTAGTTGCCGACAGTTTCGATAACTTTTATTACCATAATCAGGGCCGTAAAATGAGAGATACACACTATTTTACATCCTGGTATCACTTACACTAATATTCTAAAATACACAAAATTACATGGATTCAAATACATGAGATAAAAGTATACTAGATATCTGCAAAGGACAATCAGCAAAAAATTCCTTACAAAAATCTGGAAATTCAAGGGTTCATCTTTTTATAAGTGGTACTTACAACTAAGTTTCGGTTTTTCAAGTTCAATTAATAAAATATTAGGAAATGAACAGTAATGATCTGACATTGAATCTTTGTTTATATTTTCACAAACGACAATCTGATGTGCGAGAAGGACTACATGCGGTGAAAGTAATCTAGAAACGTACAATGACGGACAAACATCGAATTTTCATTTTCAGAGTGGTAGAAAATAGTTATTATTAATTTTTCATTTTAATTCAATTATATTGTTATAATGGATATAAAATACTAGGTTATACTTTTTATCCGATCTAATAAGTTAAAATATGCTGAGTTCAAGTTTTCTATGTCTGATTCTTTGTTTAGAGCATTTTTCTCGTTACGTATGGCAATCATTTCATGTAAAAGTCGTTTTTTTAATATGTTCTGCCTTCCTATTGCCTCCACCCTTTCGAAGTCAAATCGATGTAAAGTGTCCAAAGTATGTTGAGCAAGGGCTGTTATATTATCCTTCTTTTTTGTTGGATTGAGGGAGTTAAACATGTCTCTACGATGTTCTGTTGTGCGAGTTTGCATGTATCTTCTTGTCTGGCCGATATACGTTTTGTTGCACTCGTTGCAAGGTATTCGGTAAACTACTTCTGATAACTGCTCTTTCGGGGTTTCATCTTTTAATTTTTTTTATCGTGTTCTGAGATTTTGTGAGATCTCCACATTGTCAGATTTTAATATATTTCCAATCTTTTTTGAGAGTTCTCTTATACAGGGTGGCCACTTTTTCAATGGGATTGTATTGGTAACTTTTAAACCATAAGAGTTAGAAGGTCGGTCAAATGGAGAAAAAGTTGCATGCATAGAAGCATTATCAAGCAGTTCAAACAAATCGAGATTATCAGGGCCGGTTTTCGAGATATCATAAGAAAAGTAAATTATGTCATTTTGATTTTTCTTTTTTTCCCACTTTATTTCAAATATTATCAAAAAATGTTACAGGAACTTTTTATTCGACAGTAAATTATCCTCAATTTGACGTAATCAGATTTCGTATCCAACGTTTCGTACTCTCTGGGCCACCCTCAACCTCATTTTCTTCAATACGTACCTGCATATTTTATGACATTTTTCGAAATAACTTTTAACGCTGAATTCAACGATATATCATACAATGTCATTCAAAGTAGATTTTCTGGTGATTTTGACCCTTATCCAATTTTCTTCGGGTCGGATCTGTATTACCTTCATTTAGTTTAATTAACAATATGCAATATGCGATAAATTTCGATAAGAAAATCAACTTACCCATCTTGAACTAAATGGAACATATTAGAATCAAAGCAAGAAACCAGTATACTGGTTTCCTGGTTCTTCTTTTATAATAATAATCATTTGAATATTTCAATTCATAAAAATTAAACGAAAGTGTCATTTAATGAAAGAAAAATCAAATGATTATTCGAAAGTAAATGAAAATTAATGAAGTAAGTGTTCGAAAAGTCCACTATTTTGTAAAATGCACTTTACGGTTCTGGAACCCACACTTCTTATACATTTGCTTGTTTGGTCTCCTTGAATACCTTCCAAAACATTCTCAATTTTCTCGCGAGGTATCACTATTGTTGTATTTGTCATTTGAATCGTTGAAACAAATTACAAATTCGAACTTTATTTTGAGATCATTACGATATAATTTTTGCAAGGCTTGGTATTAAAATTTAAAATCATTGTATTCGCGTCTCTTGACTATTTTATTACCAGCAGTTTTCGAAAAATTCCATTCACTGGCCACAGTTCTCGATTTTTTTTCTGGGTTCGATTGAATTTGGGTCAGAACATTGATATCGTTAATAGAATTGTTTTTTCTTACATAAACACCATTAAATTTGGATGAGGGTCAAAATCACCTGAAAATCAACTTTGAATGACATTGTATGATATATCGTTGAATTCAGCGTTAAAAGTTATTTCGAAAAATGTCATAAAATATGCAGGTCCGTATTGAAAAAAATGAGGTTGAGGATGGCCCAGAGAGTACGAAACGTTGGATACGAAATCTGGTTACGTCAAATTGAGGATAATTTACTGTCGAATAAAAAGTTCCTGTAACATTTTTTGATAATATTTGAAATAAAGTGGGAAAAAAAGAAAAATCAAAATGACATAATTTACTTTTCTTATGATATCTCGAAATCCGGCCCTGATAATCTCGATTTGTTTGAACTGCTTGATAATGCTTCTATGCATGCAACTTTTTCTCCATTTGACCGACCTTCTAACTCTTATGAGTTAAAAGTTACCAATACAATCCCATTGAAAAAGTGGCCACCCTGTATATGGGATTTTATTTATATGCCTCTCCAGTACCCGTATTTTCCGTGGAAATATTCCTGCTGACTATTCTCCTGATAATGATGTTAGGGAAGTTGTTACTCCGGAGAATGTTCTTTATCTTCTCTATATTTTTTCATGAAAAGATGGGTGCGATAGTAGTAAGGCCCATCTTATCAAATTTTCGGCTGTGTTTGTGGTACCAGTCCACTTTCAGTTTGTTATATTCTCGAATTATCAGTGTGCCAAGAAACGATATTTTTCTATCTTTTTCCGTTTCTAACGTAAACTGAATGCGTGGGTGGTATTTATTGAAAGTTTCGAGTACAATATTGACCTGATCAGCAGGAACCACATATCTTCTATAAACTGGCGCATCAAATTGTAGATCCTTTAAAGCTTTGTTTTGTAAATCAGCCACCACAAAGTCAGCAACTACAGGTGTCAGGAAATTACCCATGCCTTGACCAAATATCTGATAATAGAATTCGTTGTTATGGCTGAAATAACTATTATCGACACATAGGTGAAAAAGCGTTAAGTCGGTAAGTGTTATTTTTGTATGAGGTTCTATCTTTATTCCAATCCGTCTTTATAATTTCCATCGCCAGTTCTATAGGAAAATAAGAGAAAAATGAGACAATCTCGAGAAATATCAAGATACAGTGGACTCTCGTTAACTCGAACCTCTTTAACTCGAAATCCCCGATAACTCGAATTATTTTCAATCCCCTTGGAAAAACCTGTCTGAGCCGAAAAAATTTCCATGCATAACTCGAAACGATTTTACGGATGTATTTTACCCTCGATTTTACCATTTTTACCTCTATAAGTCGAAGACCGGTGTGAAGTTATCCACATCCAAAAGTACACTCTGAGACAAAAGTAGGGTCCAAGGTTTTGGGGGTATGTTCTAGATAAAAATTCATAAGTTTTTTTAATGAAAGAGTACCGTGTTCTGCTTTAAGTATGTGGTAAACATAGGAAAACTGAATCAAATGACATACTCCATATAGTTTGTCATGCCTCGGGGAGGGGGAAACTGCGATTTTGGGGGTATTTTTTAGATAAAATTCCTTAACTTTTTTTTGATTAAAGAGTACCGTTTTCTGCTTTAAGTATGTGGTAAACAGAAGAAAACTGAATCAAAAAACATACTTCATATAGTTTGTCAGGCCTTGGGGAGGGGGTAACTGCGGTTTTGGGGGTATTTTCTAGATAAACATCCATAACTTTTTTTTTAACGAGGGAGTACCGTGTCCTGCTTTTAGTATGTGGTAAACAGAGGAAAACTGAATCAAATTACATACTCCATATAGTTTTTCAGGCCTCAGGGAGGGGAGAATCTGCGATTTTGGGGGTATTTTCTAAAAAAAATTCATAACTTTTTTGTTTGAAGGAGTACCATGTTCAGCTTTAAGTATGTGGTAAACAGAGGAAAACCGAATCAAATGACATACTTCATATAGTTTGTCAGGCCTCGGGGAGGGGGGAAACTGCGATTTTGGGGGTACTTTCTAGATAAAACTTCATAACTATTTTTAATGAAAGAGTACCGTGTTCTGCTTTTAGTAGCTTTTAGTGGGTCAAAATTTTTTATTTCATCCAATATTTCATGCAACTTCAATGGTCATTCTGAAAACCAAAATGAATTACTATCAGTAACCCTGTTGGTAGTGCATTTTACACTACCGTTCTTTTAAAAGTACGGTAAAGTTTTCCACCATCTGCTCAGTAGTCATAAACTATAACCTCAATAATGGTGTTGCCAACAGTTTCTTACTTATTTAGATAATATAAAAGCTAATGACCATAGCAGTCGATGCCTTCATTCAGAGTAAAAAAAAAAATAGAAAAACGTCGCGAGAATAACAATAAAATAATTTTAAGAGTTCAAAAAACTTACCTCCATTCAACCATTTTCGTGTCGAAATGAATTTCACGATTTAAACAGCGATTGGCAGTCAGATATAACAATAATGTAGTTTATTGTAGCATAAACACCAATCGCAGATGCTTTGGAGCCTGTACCTGTACGCGATATACTACAACAATGGGAAGAATTAAAACCTAGAGCCCTTTACTAAGGATGCCTTTTAAAAGGACATCTGGTTTAATTAGGCGAAGAGCAACCCGAGCGGCCTTTTTTTTTACACTCATGGGGGTGGTAATAACCCCCAGTATCCCCCTCCTCCGTAAATCTGCCCTTGTTCATGAAATAACCAGTATGGGGGAAATATTCGAATAGTTATTTATAATACAAGTGCAGAAGGCATTGATATTCTTCCACGAGTTCAAAATTCAAAAACGAGCCACGAAGTGGCGAGTTTTTGAATGAACGAGTGGTAGAACGTGCCTTCTGTACGAGTATTATACATTATTTTCTCTAATTCATTGCATTCTTATTGAAATTAATGAAATATTCCCATAAATATTATTTAGTGATTTTTGCATTGAAAAATGTTGGTTGGCAGAACTGATTTCTTTAAGGCAAATTGATGAATTGATAGATAAAGCCGTGGCGGAAAGTTCGGAGTACCAACATATAATAATAAAATATAACCATGAAAACTGTGCGTTTCTGATATATTCTCGCACGATTTTGTTCTACAAGATGTGGAAGAATGAACGGAGTAACCACAGAATTAGAGAAAATTTAATACCGAAACTATTTAGAATAGGACTTTGCCGTAAAAATTCGTATATAATAGAATCATGGAATAAGTACATTTGAAATATTATGATTCTGTGTATTCCATTTCATCAACACGTGTTTTATATTTTATAGGGCCCTTTCTTGAATTGTTGGTGCTGTATCGGTTTGCTCTGTGTCTGTGTACGCGAAACTGAAAACTTACAGATCGCCGATATGTAAGTTTTCTTAATTTGCTCCAGATTTTCGTGCGTAACGTCGGTCTGCTCTGCGTCGACTAAGTATGTTTCGGTCTTTAACCGTTCGATAATTACAGTCACAGATGACTTTTCATTGAGAAGTGCTACTGCACAATTTTTGCCTGAAACATAATATCAGGCCCGCCAACGAAAGCATTGAGGTATCCCGCAGCGCTAGTCAGGAAAGGGCTTAAGGAACAGCTTTTAACTGAGCCTGGTTATCCTCAACTTATTCTTTTATCTATATTTCTAAAATGATGACTATTTCAGGTGCAGTGAATACACCTGCATGGGCGCCTTCTGACATCAAATCTCTCACACCTGGTCCAGCTTCTATGCCTCATAATATGCCAATGGGTCCACCAGTTGGTATGTCAGGTCCTACTTTATCAGTTAGAGATAGGGAGAGGGATAGAGATCGTAGTCCCTCCCACCATAGAGATGAAAGAGACAGAGAAAGAGAACATGATCGAGATAGGGATAGAGATCGTGATAGTAAAGTCAGGGAGAGGTCCGAAAAGCCAAGAGATAGAGAAAGGGAAAGGTCTCATAGAAGAGAAAGGTCAAGGAGTAGATCTAGACGTCATAAATCCAGGTCTAGAAGTCCCAGTCATAGATCTCATAGGAAAAAGAAGTCAAGAAGGCACGAAGATAGAGACAGTGAATAAATTCAATATTTTAATTATTTTCTATTCAAATTTTCCATCTAGTTATGTCAAGTTCTAATCACAGTTTGTTATTAAACTGAAACATTTATGAAACATTTTCATAATGTGACTTATGAAATTTTATTATTGGATTCATATGCAAATTGAATAAAGTCATTAATTTAAAAAAAAGTTAGACCTCTTATTTTTTTTAACCCTGATTAATATTGTAGATGTATTATGTTTTTGTTAATCAAAAATATCTCTCAAATTCAATATAATTGAATAATTTGATCAAGAATGTTTCAGAACAACTAACTCTAAAATGCAAATAAACAAATATATTCAACTAAATACATTTTCATTGCATACCATTTTCCTCATTCGAGTATACAAAAGAAATATAAATTTGTCTGAAAAATTCCTCTCTTGAAAGAACTCTATACTTTGATGAATACATTTCTATAAATGGTTATTAAAATTATTTGTTCACATGAATAATTTAATTATCACAAATTATGTTAGCAAAATGATGATTTGCTGTCTATCAATATCTCAATACCCTGTACTAATATGGACATTAAAATTCATTATTATGTAAACAAAATTCATGGGAAATTGGGACAATAAGATTGTAACTGTAATTTAGTTTGGCTTTCACATATATCTATATAGAAAACAGTAAATTACAACATTTAAACTGTACAGTTTTATGACTTATGATTTTTCTGTTGAGGACTGAGGAATATGTCTTTCTATGGAATGAAAAACAACTTTTAATTGAAAAGTCTATTCTGGATAATGAACATCAATCCATATATATTTTATTTGATTTTCGACGGAATTCCAAAAATACAACTATTAATTCTTGTTATATCAACAGACTTGATGAATGCTGCTTATGTTTGGTAAAGGAAATCAAACGAGTATCATATCATAGACATGTTATGATATTTTCATTGTAAAAGTGGCAGTTGCTATAACCCATCTATCCATGATTTGCAGTTTAACTAGTCGCCATATCAGTGGCGTACCCAGACATGAGCTTTGGGGGGGGGGGAATAAAGAAAAAAAAATCAAATTTTCCTTCTTTTGAAGAAGTTTGCTTACTCATAATAAGATTGTGATATATAAGGTTGTTACATATAATGGATATTACTCCTAGGGGTGATATATCCCCCTTTTCCCCCCTTCGGTACGCCATATGTGCCATTCGCTGCATTGTTTATATAGAAACCGAAACATGTAATGATTGACGCAAATTATAGAAACCGGAACTCTGGTTTGAACTTCAGATAAGGTTGTTGAATTGAATAAGGGAAGGTATAATAAATGTTATTAAATATATGCTTTCAAACAAGAGATTCATTGAAAATTTGCTGAAAGAAGTTTTGAATTTTTCTGCAATTTTCCAATGAAAAAAATATGGTTGTATCACTCTATTGAGTGATTGAATCATAAGAAACATTTGGATTAGACAACAGACATGGTTACTTTGTGTTCATTGAGCGTTGGCTGCAATCTTAGGGTGTGCCTGAGAGATGTTGCAGAACCAGATCTTCTACTGGAGTGTGAGATAGTGGTTGTAACAGTGCCACTGGAAACCCCATTCCTGTAGCCGAGGCAGTGCCCTTGTCGAGCGCCAGGGAAACACATGGAGATGCAGTCCATAATCCAGTTCATCGGTGGATACTTTCTACATGGATTCAATTTTAAATGTTTTAATAATGAACAGCATCTATTGAGAAAAAATGGAATGACAGTTTTCAAGGTTCATTGTTCAAAGTAAGTGGAAACTTTTCTTAAGCTACACTAAGTTTAGTACTTTAAGAGTCTGTTTACACCACACTGCTTGGGAAGCAGAGGGGTCGCAACGTAAAGGGGCAAGAGCGGGTGGGCGTCGACAATCGTGTTGAAAATATCGTGAACGTATTAGGCCCTCAGCCCAGATTGAATGAATTTGTAACGCATTGGGATGATCTCGTTTCTTTCTCGTGTTCTACTAGTGCGTGTCGGAATTTGCGGCCGCATTTTTGACATTTTGATGAAATGAAATGATTGTCAAATGGTCACCTATGATTATGGTTGTAAAGACGGTTTCTTTATAATAAGAGCTAAGAGTTGAGAAATACAAACTCTTTTTTAGGTTTCCAAAAAGACTCTCTTCTTTCCATAATTACTTGATATCGAATTGAGAATCCAAATACGCTTTGATATACCATTATCCTCATTTCTTGAATTGTAAAAATCCTTATGAATTAAATGGCGTGAATTTTGAAATATCTAATCCAAAATTTCATTGAGAATGTTGATGAACTCATTTCATAAATATCTACAGTTTTGAGGAATAGTACTTTGTTATAATAATAAAAAAAAATCAGCTTGGTTCATAATGATATATTTCAAATTGCCTTTTTTTTTCTTCAATTTTGCTTATCCTGAAGATCTAGTTTGTATTGGGGATTCCTAATAAAATTTTTCTTCGAAAAACTCTTCATCGATGTTGACTTCGATAAATAAAAAGTCCTTCAAAGTCCATACGACAAAGGCATTTTTCTCTTTCAGCTATATTTAATTGTCCCTGAACTTGAAAATAATAATTATGACTTTGTTTTAATCGATATTTCTAATCATCATTTTTTCCAAATATGTGATTTGTTTCCTTTCAATAGCGTCCTTCATCATATTATTTCTTGCTGAAAACAGGCATTTGATTTCAATTGAATGATTATTTTTTTCAACAACGCCATCTGAAGAGGCACCTAGAAAAGGCCATTTTTTATAAATAAAAATTCCACTGTTTATGATCTTCGAGCACAATTCGTTCTCTAATAGACGCTTCGCACGATCTTCATTATTTTTCCCGAATCTATAGCTTTTGCAGAAAAATGTTTTTATAAAATGCTTTCAACTGTTGAGCAACAACTTGTCATAGGAGGCATTTTACGTATTTTCCCAAATATTGAAGCCGTCAACAATTTCCTCCTCTACTGATGCCAATCAGCAGAATCAGTTTGAAGCTGTGTTTTCAGCTCAATTTCATTATAAGCTTCTTCTGCTTTGATTAAACCCCTCAAGAATTCAGCCCTATATTATTGGAATGTTCCCTCATATATGTATGGTTTTTCACAATTTTGTCAATAATTATCTGACCCTGCAGAGAACTGTAGTTTATCACATTCTTCACCGGCCCTAGAACACTACGTGCTTTCGAGAGTTCTCGTAATTCGTTACAGTAGTACCTCAGTAAATGATTGGTACATTCTATTTTCTGAACTATACAAGGTGGGCAAATTTCGATGTTTTAGCACTTCAACTTTTGAACCAGAGGATAAAGACAAAATCTGATACCCCATTCTAGTTCTCTTTTTCTGGGAAACTAACAAGAGTAGTAGGTATTAATTTTTGGCTAACTTCTTTTGTTTTCGAGTTATAGGCGAAAATTTGAAAAATGGCGATATCGGAAAACATTGATATCTCCGCGAAAACTGATGATAGAGCTCTGAAATAAAAACAACATAGAGGCACTTCTTTACGTGAAATCCAGTGGCCTGCTCGTCTTTTCAAAAGGGTTTTTAATTATGAAGCTATGACCCAAAGTTATGTTTTTTCAAATGGGAACACTAGATTTCTATGCTATTTTTTGAAAGCTCAATCTTTCCTGATTTCAAAAATATATAACATCGTATGGTATCGTATCAATATAAATAATGGAAAATGGTCAAATACCTTTTTCCATAAAATAATAAGGTTTTGTACCATCTAAGAGTCTCAATATTTCTATGGTTTCAACTGTTGATGAACACAGAAAAATTGAGCTTCTTATAACAAGAGTAGTATCAAGAATTTTTTTTTTTGTTACAACTACTGTCCCCATCGGCAATCATTTTGCTGTATCAATTTGTACATAGGTAAACTGGAACAAAATCCTTCAGCTTCTTTGGCTGTCGAAGATGAATTTCAATTTTCATAGCGTGTATTACACATAGCGTTGGTGTTACATACTTCATTGTGTACTCTTTTATTTTGAAATCATTGTAAAAAATTGTCTTTCTTTCTTTATACAGTGAAAATGAAAAACAAGGGACATTCATACCATTTCGAAATTCTACACATAATGCGTACGAAAACTAATTTCGACTGAAACCCTATTTTTATTTCCTTCACCAAACGGATATTAGATAAATTTTATTCAAAAATAACGGAGTGACTGGAATGTTCTTTTAGAGAAATTGCTGAATAAAAACAATTCGGAATGTATCCAAAGATATTTCCCTGCATAAAAGGTTCCCTTCAATACAAATAAACAAAATTATAACTGCACAGAACAAATAGATATGAAAACTTCTAGTAATACCTCAACCCGAAATTGAGAATACCATTCTAGGAATTTCAGTTTGAAAATGGTTATTTCAATGTCGGGTATATTCTTCATTTCTACATAAAATCAATGAGTAAGTAGAAATATACGTATAGGTACAAAAATAGACCATTTTAAATTTTTACTCCTAAATGCCTTCTTTCAGGTACCTATGCAATGCTGAACCTACCTAGAAACTGTCAAATTGTCCAGCAATGAAATAATACGGTACACAAAAGAGTACCGAATAACCTTTATTTACAACTGATGTTTATCTGATGTGACAATGAAATCTTGAAATAACTCTGATAAATTTACACGAAATCACTTCTTGTTAACTTTTAAAGTATTATTCTCAAGCAGTAGCACAATACCGAATCTTAGATAGGTTCTGAATATGTTAAAAACAAGGTAATTTGCCAGCCATCATTACATCCGAATCGATTTTTTCAATAACAGATATCTACTTTTTCTCAAACTTACGAACCTTCGGTCCGAAGTAATTAATTGACTATTGCATCCAATCCGAAACCTTCCATGAGGAATACATTTTTTCATTCGAGAAAGTAACATGAAAATCAGACATATGGCTTTAAAGATAATAATCAATGCTGGAATAGGAACTTGCAGGTTTAAGCGACAAATTTTTTTTTTTTGTTCGTAACAAATAATTCAGGTTTTCAAGAATATATTTCCTAAAAGACGGTCCTGATAGCTACAAGCCACGCCCCTCAGGGAGGAGCAATTAGTTCACAATTCTGGCACTTGAAACAGATTTACAACGTCACATAGATTTTTGAGTAACTATGATGTAATATATTTCTTCTTGGTATCATTGGAAAGAAGAAAAAATAGGCTATGACCATGTTGTATTAGATTTTCGAATTTAGGTCAACTGAAGCGACAATAAATTAATTCAAATTGGTATTGAAAATCGTTCTTTCTACGTCAATAATACAATTAATTTGCAACTTTAAGTGAAATTATTACCTAACGATCATACAAGGGATAAAGACCGTCCAATATTGTTTTGAATCATCTCGATAGCGTTTACCGTTTCTGAGAAAATCAAGACCGAATTAGTTAAGAAAACGCCTGAATTTGCGCCGCGTGAACGGACTCTTAAGCATTACCCATTTCTTGTATGCTTCAGTTTCTGTCCATAATTTTTCATTCATATTTTATGAATATTTCAACACAATTCCCGAAATTTTTTCTCGACGATGTTTTTTCGTACCCATATAGTTTTGGATCTACCGACAAAAATTAACTATGGCTATATTAAAAGATTATAATTTCTGTTTATAATATTTCATTTCCATTTCGGTAATATTCAAAGATAATTCTCGGCATATTTTTTCTACACTGCTATGTTCGTTTTCTGCAAAAATATAAAAAAAAATTGAGCGCTCGTCGGCACCATTTTTTTCATAAAAATTTCCTCAACTCATGAATCGTTGAGCTTTTACCTATTTTGACATACTGCTGAAATTGTCATCAAATAAGCTATCTAATGATGCTTATATACAGGGTGTGACCTTTGAAACAAGGAATTAGTAGTCTGCTTCCGATATAACGGGAAGTTGTAGAGATCTGAAACTATTTTAGGGATAAAGATCATTGTCTCAAACCCCAGCATGGAAATTTTGAGATCAAAATTATGATTAGTTTTCTATAAACGTCTAATATTGGCCTCAACAAAAAATTGGAATGAAAACGTTATAATGGAAGAATTGGAATTTACAACTCCTAAAAGAACCTGTCGAATACCCAATAACTCACATGCAAATTAAAAAACAATCATTCAAAATTAATTTGGACTTTTCAGATTACAATCTACCAACGATACATGATACATGTAATATTTAGCGAGGCGTTCTAAACCCATTTCGAAGGTGCGCAATGGTGGAATTGTCAGTATTGGCACCCAGTGTTCCCTGCCAAATACACTTTCCAACTGCATAGTGAGTACGAACAGTACGGAGTTGCTTCCTTTCCGAGATATGAAGAGCGTAGAACTTTTGAAAAAACGGTACCTAGATATTTATAAATCATCTTGAATATTTTTCTGAAGTTTTTTATTTTTTAGATTGAATAACCAACCGTTATAGAGCATCGCAATCACGCTAATGGTGGAACATGATGTTCCACCAGGCTGTATGAAAAAACTGTCCCATTTCAATATAAAAATATTAGCCATCGTTTCATTCCTATGATTTTCCAACAAAGCTTGATAATTTTGTTGTTATCGAAATAAACTAGGATATATTTTGCAGACGTGCCTTATCGGCATTAGAAACATGCCTGATTAAAGAAAAAAACATTTTGTTCATTCATTTACACATTTTTTGTACAACCTATGTATTTCGAAACAATTAGATAATGTAGCTCTAATGGAGCCTAATGACTATGAAAATTTCAGCCCTTCACCGTAAAGAGCATCGCCATCGCGCCAATAATGGGCGCGTTCAGCAGACACAACAGTTGTGGAACAGTTGTCAATATTCTATAAAGTTTCTGCTGAACGCGTTCGATCAGTTTCCGCTAGGGAGCGTATGCTACGGAGCGGTCGCCATTTTCGGTAGCGAATTTATTTTAAGCTCCTTTTTGGTAACGTGTTGAGTTAGTGACAAGTGACATTTGTTTTGGGACGAAATTTGAATTTCAAACATAGCAAAGATGGAAACTTTTAGATATTCTTTTAATAATATTACTTATGGTGTGACAGAAACTCCACAAATTCATCAGAGACTACAAAATGGTAAGTAAATGCGTGAAATGTTATAGGTTAATGTTTCTGTTGATTGAAATAAAAATTTTCTGTTCGTAATGATATCCTAATCGGAACGCATTTTTTTTTATTTTCGTACTAAGAAAGAAATTACTTTTTCCAGATATTGTTTTCTGCCAGAAATACTTTGTGGGGAACGCTTCAAAATCGGACCATTCATTATAATCCTCAGAGTGTCCTGATTCACCCTGCATTTCAAAAGAATCAAATTCTAGAAAAAGACCTCGATCTGAAAGTAATGATACGTCAGAAGAGAAAGAGAAAAAAAATACGCGAAATAAATCATTATATGATCATAGAAAAAAAATGGTTGAAATTGAAGAGAGGCGATTGGACCTCCTTTCCCAAATATCAAAGGATTCGAAGGAACAGACTAGGTTGATGGCTGAAAAGAATAGGTTGACGGCAGAAAGGAATGATATATTAAGGAAATTGTTACCTAACAACTCAAAAGAAAAGAACTAATATAAAAATCAACTCGCAAATTAATTTTATATGGACCACTTGAATTTGCTGTGATAATACGGGAAAGATCCTACAATTGCATAAATAAGATTTCATTTATTGTTGAATTTAAATGAATAAATAAATATTGTTTGTTTTACACTAGTTATGGGTGTATTAGCTAAAAGCCTCTGTGCCAGTTTTGTAGTATGAAATAAATGATTTGAAAAAAAAAATATATTTTTCCTTGATTACTTTTGGTTCAATACAATAAGTATATTTGTACCTAAAAACTTAGAACAGGGATTCTACTCATGAGAAAGCCCAAAGCGGTCACCACTTGCTAAATAGCATTCCTGCTTTGCGATCATCTAAAGTGTGAATAACATTTTTTTTTCCAAAGGAATTTTATGTGGACCGCTCGAATTTGCAGCGATAATATGGGAAAGATCCTAAAATAGCAAAAATTAGAAGATTTCATTTATATATAGAATTGTTGCTTTATTTTTTCTTGAAACTGAATTATTGTTGTTTAAAAAATTTTGTGTAAACTCAGTCTCTGATACCAGCAGATTTTGCTGTTTGGGAGAGAGGAATGAATGAATAAATAAATATATATATATATATATATATATATATATATATATATATATATATATATACATATAAAGTACATACATCAAAAGCTGTTCGGGATATTCTGAAATGTTCTTTGAATAGATCTCCCATGTAAAGAGGAATTGTATTTTCATAAAAATTTTCATTTTTTGGAATAAATGCTCTATTTTAACTTTCCAAATTAGGCAAAGGCTCAGCCAACTTTAGAACAGGTCCAATTATTGTATTGATTATATTTATTTCTTCGTCGTCATCAAAAATGAATGGAATAACTCTCAAATCCATGATCAAGGTTTGGAAGGTGTTGCCTTATCTATGGGTGTTGCAATAAAAGAGTAATAGTATCGAAGGGCGAAAGCAAACTTAGAAATTAAAATCTATAATATAACAGAAAGTTATTTTTAATCATAACATAACCTTCAAGAAGGAACCACAGAACTGACAGTCAAAAAAAGGAGCAACCCGTCCAGCAGAGAAAATCAACGTTACCAAACTGATACCTATCAGTAGCGGAGCTACTTACGCTACCGATCTTTCTGCTGAAAGCGCCCAATATGTGCTTTCCAACCAACGTCAGGAGCTCCTCGGTACAGCTCTGAAGCGTACCGAAGCGCACTTGTTGTGTTCCAAACAGGGCGTCGAGCCCTCGCGTTACCTTCCCCTTTCCCCTGAAGCATCCCCCGCATTTGCGGGGCTTCGAGCCCTGACAGGTGTGAGAGAGAAAGAAGACCGTTACTTCGCATAAAGTACGAGACAGCTCTAGAACGCTGGTTTGTTTACGTTGAATTTGACAGTTTCGTTTTGGCGCGATCCACTCATAGCAAGGGCTCAAAGCTCTAGTGCGCCGAGCCCCGGGGTGACACGCACCTGATTGGAAAGCAGCTAATGGTGGATAAGCCTGTATGAAAGAACTGTCTCATTTCAATTTATATGAGGTGCTTTCCAGCCAACGTCAAGAGCTACTCGGTACAGCTCCGAAGCGTACCGAAGCGCACTTGTAGTGTTCCAGTAAACAGAGCGTCGAGCCCTCGCGTTACCTTCCCCTTTCCTCTGAAGCACTCCCCGCATTTGCGGAGCTTCGAGCCCTGACAGGTGTGAGAGATAAAGAAGACCGTTACTTCGCATAAAGTACGAGACAGCTGTAGAACGCTGGTTTGTTTACGTTGAATTTGACAGTTTCGTTTTGGCGCGTTCCACTCATAGCAAGGGCTCGAAGCTCTAGTGCGCCGAGCCCCGGGGTGACACGCACCTGACTGGAAAGCAGCTTTGATATAAGCCATCAGAGTTCAGAATTCTTCATCCAGTAAACATAATTTGAAGTTGGGTGTGCGTCAGGGCTCTGTCTTGGGACCGCTCTTGTTTCTGATATTTATCAACGATCTGCCTGAGAATTTGGTGAAGCTGTTTATTAATAAGTCTAAAACTTGTCGAGATCTGTTGAAAATACTAAGAGCAATCTTATTTGCTGATGATTTTTCATTAGCGGATACTTTGGAGGAGCTACAGGTGCTGTGCGATTTATTGGTTCATTGCTTCGTTGAATGGTGCAATGTTAGTGCTATCACGATAAATGTGAACGAGACCGAATGCGTTTACTTCTCGATTTCGAATGATGATAGCACCCTTGTAATTCGACATTCAGATTCTATCATTATATCAAAGAAGTGCACGAAGTTCCTAGGTAGGTATCTATATCGATAGGCACTTGGCAAGTGGGATTCACACGTTGATGAAGTATGTAAAAAGCTCAACAGTTCTTATTATGCTTCAAGTTGAGTTAGGTATCGGCTTCCCTTGTGTTCACTTATGAATGTATACTATAGTTCAGTATTTAGCCACCTATCATATAATATCATGGTATGGGGTAATTCGACAGAAACTGGTAGTCTTTATTATTCAAAAAAGAATTTTGCGTATGATATTCTACGTATCTCCAAGATCCTCTTGTAGACCAGTTTTCTTAGGAAAAAGGATACGAATTGAAATTCGTTACTAGAATCATAGGTATAATTTTCCCCAGATTTAGAATTCCCTAATCATTCTATTAGTCATATGAGAAGGTGATAATAAAATTTCAATCGAAATCAGTGAAAGGATTTTTCGTTCAGTTCAGGAAAATTCATTTCGAATAATTTCTGATTTATTTATTTCATGAAAATATAACGATGCAATTTAAAATCTCAGCCTATGTATAAAAACTTCCGTGCGACACAGCGATAGACTCTTTAATATATTCTTTTTTACATGTTGTCGTTTGTTTTTCATATGCACACAGCCGATTTCGAGACTCGAAATTTTCCCCTTCCAACCGACATTACAAGTGAGGTATTTTGGAAAAGAAGGATGATTCATGCCGGTGTCTTCGAGCTAGATATTTTCTAATAATTATTGAGCGGACTAAGATTGTTTTGTGGTTTTCCTGAAGTATTTAGAGTTGAATTTTTAGTCAACAATTTTCCTTTAGAACGTCGCACGTTTTTAGTGTAGTAATTTATAGTTGTGAATTTGACACTTAGCTCGTGCACGAAAAGAATTTGAGTTCGTGTAGTGAAGTGAAGTGAGAAGTTCCTAGAATTGGTAAGACCCGTTTTATTCCTGTCTGTATTACCGGTAACTTTCCTGTGTTCCATCGCTTCGTTCCGAGTGTGATTTATTTTTTTATCTTTCTTTCTCAAGTGGAGTTTGTCTGTCAGGTTCCTTATTGCGAGCAACTCTTATTTGGAACCACCAGGCAAAACTCCTTATCTTGGGAATTTCAAGTTAATATTAATGAAGGAAGTACGAGAAAATTTTCTTAATCAAGAATTGCCTATTTTTAGGGTTAAATTGAAATGATAAATATTGTAGATAGAGTTTCGGGAATAGGGAGTTTTTCAAAAGAAATTTTTTTTTGAGAATTTTTTTTCAGATTTCTCAAATATTAATAATTTTCCATATTTCGGCAAAAATCCAGATACCTTTTTTTCATCTCAATTTCTTTATGACTTTTGAAATTTTCTTTATGATACTAAGCGCTCAAAATGTACTTCTCCAGACATCAATACGAATAAAATCAGCTAGCATATATATTTTAGGAACAGTATCGTTTGTAATTCTAACAATGATTTCATAACAAGTTTTCTACCTATCCCTATTCTTCAGTGCAATATTGTCATAAACTAGTAATGTACACAATTTTAGCCAATCAGAGAAACCCTACCCTCGTAAATCATAAGAGTGTCATTCATCTCGAGCAATAAAATACAGTCAAAGATTCTATTGGCGTTCATGTTGCAAAAAGGCGTAAACCTTTGGGAGGCGTTCCAAAAAGCATAATTTTATTTGAAAAACATCTATAATTAGAGCAAATCAAGCAATTTAAAAAAAATGTTTGCACCAATTCAAAACACATAATATCACTGAACATTTGTGGATGAGTTACTTGAAATGAGAAGTCTCTCTAAGGCCGCACCTACATTAGGTCCGCATTTCTCCCGATCCGATCCGATCCGACGTTGTCCGATGGTCGGACGACGTCGGAAGAAAAACAAACACCTTTATCTTAATGTTAGTGCCTACAATTGAAACGAATCTTCCGAATTCTCGATTCCCGACGACTCACGACACTATCCGATTTCAATTGTAGGCACTAACATTAAGATAAAGGTGTTTGGTTTTCTTCCGACGTCGTCCGACCATCGGACAACGTCGGATCGGATCGGATCGGGAGAAATGCGGACCCAATGTAGGTGCGGCCTAAAGCTGAATAGTCATTTAAAGAATGTGTTTAATTTCAAAGTTCAATTTTCGGAATACTATCGATTTTTTTTTGAAAATCGAGACGAGACCTTCAAGTTCACTATCACGTCATTGTTCACTCAAAAAATGAAATGAATCCGACCTGTATTTTGGAATTGGAAATGCAGTTGATTAGCACTGAAATAGCAGTGGTATTAACAAGGTATTGAACACCCTTAATGTACGGATTGGTTAACATCCCCAATTGAAACTGCTAGATTTTAACCTTCAGAATTGCTCTTAAAGTTAATGACCTACCCTTAGCCCTTACATCGATGTATTAGCATAGTACCATAGTATACTATGGTATTAGATATATCAAATATTAAAGAAGTCGTAAAATTTCTTCTATCAACTCACCTAAGATTTTTACATAGATGTGTAGAAAAAAGACAATATATTACAGGATTTGCTGCCGAATTTAGTGGTGCAAGACTTTGTATAAATGTCGCGATGGCAATATTATGTTGCGTCTTTGGAATGAAACCATAAACTTGAAGGAGGTCAAAAACAATGTACGGACTCCAACATAAAATGAACACTGTGAAAAAAATTATTTTACACAAAAATTATATACTTAATTATTCAAATTACTTACCGAAAACAATCACAAAAGTCATTTTTACGGTTTTTATTTTTGCTCTCGGTATGAGTCCTCTTGAGCTTGCTCTTCTCGATTCCTGTTCATCTCTATATAGACGTAGATGTCTATCCCTATGATCATCTACGGCGAAAATACATATGAAAAATAAGAGCTCATTCGGAATATAAGCGAATTCAAGAGAATATCCTGGTTATCACTGGTAATTACCAAAAATAACTTACTGTATTCAAGCCCTTTTGGTCATTATTGGTTATATCATGATGTAAATAATTAGCATTCTACGTCACAAATTTAATCAAACACTCCCTCGACTCTCGAGTGCTGGGTTGAACTTTCGGTCATTAATGATCAAATTCAACCTTACTTTCATAGTGATAAAAGTGAAGCTAAATTTGATCGACATAAGACTGGATGAATTCCAAAATCAAAAATATGCATGCCTACACAATTCTCTGTTGATGGCATCTCTGTTTCATTAATACCGAAGAATGATGTTGAAATAAAAGTTGGTTGTGTTTATTTTGATTACAGAATCTGCAAAACCCACACTGTATTCAAGCGTAAGTTGGTTATTCGTGGGAATACCCAAATGGCTATAACCAAGGGAAAGACCAGAGATAACCACGGTAGTTAATGGTTTTTCGCTTGAATTCGCTTTATGATTCACATAATGTGTTTGTTGGTAACGGGTGCACCAAATTCGTTGTCTAGTGGGGAATCTCAGAATCCCTTTGAGCTAGAAAAAAATGGATGGCACAATGACGCGACATTAAAATTTCTCATAACTTTTTATTATTGTTATTACATGAAACAAAAACATCCTACAAGCACATTTTGTTGTAGAATCTACTGGTATAAACATTTTTTTTTGTCATTAGTTTTGAAGTTATAATACAAACTTGTGTTTTTCTTAATTAATAACAATTTCTATTGTTATAGAAATTGTTATGGTTTACATTAACGATTTTATTTGTTGATAAATCGTTTAATTTTTTTTTTTTTTGAAAATATATACTATCGTTTCAGTTTAAAACGATAAAGGAATTCGTTACAATACTACCTGATTGACGAGACTGCGTTCCGCTTCTTGCAGAATCCATAGCATTTTTTCAAATAAGGGTATTTATTCAACTATGAAGAGAAATATATTGATTTCCAATCACTTCCCTATATTCAAGCTGTAATAAAATTTTGACTATTACCATTTTCATCAATGAAGTCTTCTATTTTCTTCTGAATAGATTCTAATTCATTCACATCTATAGTTGAATATGACGAGCGTTCATTTAAATTCGTGGTCAAGAGTGATGTGGAGAAATTAGAGTTGATTTTCTGTGATTACAAGGAGCGCTTACCTTGTACCATATTCTTCCCAGATTCGAAGTATGTAAACAATGTTATGTTAGTGATATGGTATAGTATATCCGAAGTCACTTGGAGGAAGTTGAATATTCCGATTATACAAGGGTTGGCCAAGTTTCCAGAAAATCCTTTGGGGCCAGTGAATTTATTGCCTAACAATACTTTCAAATAAACCTCAGTATTTAGCGGATCGCGGTATCCACTTCAAAGGGTCATCTACAGCCAAGCGTTTTTTATACTAGTTCAAGTGACTTTGGATATACTATACAAGCTAAGCGCTACTCGTAGTCACAGAAACTCGAATTTCTCCACAGCACTCTTGACCACGAATTCAAATGAACGCTCGTTATATAGTGAATTTGATGAAATTTTCCCGACGAGTGATTGTTCCCTTGTTTAATATGGCAAATCAACCTAGTGCCTATCGAAAATAATCTGTGAACTTCACATAATCAAAATATTTGGAGGCCACCAAGGTCACCGAGTTTCTTGTTGTAAAAACAATAAAATTAATTCTATGGTTGGTAGGTCTCATGTACTATACAACGTTTTTTATGGCAACAAAAAATATAACCTAACAAGATTGATGTAAAGGCGAGCCCATAGATAAACTAGTTCTCTGGATGCCCAACGCGCCTGCTATAAGGTCTGGTTCAACAAACATCAGCGGTCTCATGCGTCTTAACGCTGGTACTAAAAGGTTTCGCGGGAATTTCAAATGGGATTCCATTCAGAATGCTTGCTTTTGTAAATGAGAGTTAGACACTCAATTTTCAAACTGACTCTGACTCAAACTATGTGTGAAGGGTAATTTGAGTCAGAGAAATAAAAATATATTCAATAATATATATTAAATAATAGTTTATAATAATATGAACAATACAAAGTATTATGATATTTCGATTAATTTATAATGTTTAAAAGTTACATGTATTGTGAGAAATAACAAAATAAAATGCACAATATTCAGCTCAGGCAAGCTTGTATGCTGTCAAGTTATTCAAATACAAAAGATGGAATTACTACCATGTAAAAAATACAAAAATATCAATTCATAACAATACTATAATAAATAAACTCTGTATATTGTGTTGGATTGATTTCTATATTATAGAATATAAGAAATCTTATAAATGAACAAAGAATAGGACATGAAAGCAACATTACAAATGAAATAGAGTCAAAACAACTTATAGGGCAGGTATGGTATACAATGTATGCCCGAAACAAGATTGCAAAAACAAATACTATAAGGAATAGGTTTCGGGAGTGTATCACATTTATATGAATTAAATTTGTAAAGGCTTCTGGTTTGAAGAGAATGTCAGTCGTCATCACATCTCATTTGTTTTTATTATGGAAAAAACCAAGTTTTTGAGAAAAAAACTATTCGTACATCTGGAGATTCAAAATATTGAAATAACTGTTGAATAAAAATAGTGGAAAAATTAAACTAGAATGGCAAAAAGTTAAGTCTATTATTGAAGGAAATTTGAGACAGGGGGACTGTGAAGATCGAAAAAAATGGGGATAGTTTTGATGTATAATATGCGTATCAAAGTATTTTTGTACCCTTTTGGATCCTTTTTTTCCTATAATTGAAAACTTCAATCACTGCAATTTTGATTGGGTTATCCATATATGCTCGTCAGTTCCTTCCACTTAATATTCTTTTATTTGTTTCAGAAAGCTTAGTTTCTTCTGTCTTTGCTTGTGATGCTCCTAGAACTGGAAATAAATTATTCATATAAGATTATTCTAATTCTACAATACATTAAATGTTAACAGAAATTAAAATGACTGAATATTACTAAAAACTAGGCTGAAGGACTTCCGTCAATGGCCAATAAAGAACAGTTATTATTATTATCTAAAAATAATATTTAATCATAATTGGTTGCTTATATTCCTGTTCTTCTAAATTATGGCATCTCGTCATTCTCGTCAATACTCTAAGATGAAACAAGCTCCTTCTCAGTACCTAAAAATAATGCTGGAGTACATATACGAAGAATTTCACTAGTAATAATATAATATTTGAATAGACTCTTTAATATGAACAGAAATACAAACCTGATGCTGATCCATTCTTAAGAAAAAGAGTTGGTACTGCATCTACATGTAGCCGTATTGTTCTTGGGGAACAATATTTTTTTTATCGGAATGAACATGACAGACATATATTTGTATATAGATTCTGGCAGCAATCAGTTGAGTCTTCTTTTTGTATAATATTCAGCCATTATTGAAATCTTTCCTGACATTCAAACGGTGCCGCCGAAGGGAATTAATTTTACAACCGGGTACTGAACATTTAAGAGCACCACCCATGATAAACACTGATAATTTTTACAATATTTAACGAAAAACACAAATTATTTTTCACCTTTACGTTGCAAGATACAATTTTTAATGGATTATTATTGAAAACGAGTTGGTCCATGATGTCGGAAAAAATTTAGACAAACGAATTGTTATTGTTTTTCTTTTACGTAAAATAGACGTTAACGAAAGAAAAACGGCCAGAAACCGACCGACCTGCAGCGAGTATCAAGACGCCGGTACTAAAATAGCCTGAACCAATAATATGCCTCTAGTTGGGGGTCTATTAGATTAGTTTGTCTATGGGCGAGCCCTTCTCTTCGTATTAATGTACCAAGCAGAGTTAATGAAATATAGATGAAAGTTTTACGTTTGATCAATTAAAGATTAGTCTTGTAACGAATTTACAACCACCTCAACCAGCTGTTAAGGTAAAACTCCCCCAAATGAATATTCCGACTTTTGACAGAAATTACGGTGATTTCTTCATGGCTTTTGTTCATAACTATAATTTATTGACTGAATCTCACAAATTTTTAAATTTGAAATAATTTTTGAAAGGGAAACCGTTTTCTTTAACTTGTGAATTAAATATTTCTGATGATACTATAGTAAGGACCAGTTTGACCACTTGCTATTTATATTCCGGATATGTAGCCAGCGGATGCTAAATAACGGTGTCGGATAACTTTTTGCCGTTTCACCATTCGGGTGCCGGATAAAATATGTACCAAATATCTAGCCGACAAACTGATAAAAGGAAGGCTTGGCAACGTCTTATATATTCTTGTTATTGGTTGAAGAAACATCAGGTGAGAACTTTTAACTTGTTTATTTATGCATCTCTGATTATTTGTTTTCACCATCAACATGTTTTGTGAGGCTAGACTTGTTAAAATAAAGTTTTCTAGTGAGGTAGTAGGAAAAATATATTTTTCATAATTTTTTGAATAGAAATAATAATAATAATAAGTCCTTTATTTTCAACAGGTAAACACCCAATTACAGAAAATAATTACACTTGCAATAAGAAAAACCAAGCTATAGCGCAAACAAAAAAAAAAAAGAATACAGAAATAAAACTGACAATATCGAGTCACAATAATCTAAATTAGCTTCAGTACATGACACAGTAACAATCAATACTGGGAATTAATATTATACCTCAAGAGCAAGGAAATAACCGTATACCAAAAATATAAAAAATACAATCACATACATTCAACCTAAACCTATTACATATTTATCGTCAATATACGCCAATGAATCAAAGTGAATGTCACACTCTCTCGCAACTGAGTTGAAAGTCGACTCCATGAACCAAATGGGAGACTGCATCAAAGAATTGGTCCTCTGTGTCCCCAAGTGGAATAACTCCACCGCACGGGACGCAGGTCTTGGAACTCGAAATCCCAAAGCAGCCAGAAGAGGTGGGCAGTCAATACTGTTGTGCAGTAGTTTGTATAGGAATTTGAGACACAAAATTCCTCCCCTATCCCGCAGCGAAACCACATTGAATCGACTCAACAATGCACCATGGTCGAATCCTCTTGGTGGATAAACCCCATCCTCTCTCCAAACTAAGAACTTCAAAAATCTTCTCTGTACGGCCTCAAGGTAGTATTGATGGTAAAAATAAATAGGATGCCAAAAAATGGTCCCATACTCCAACTTGCTTCGGATGACGGAATAAAAGATACCCAAATATGTTGAAGTATTAGTGAAATATTTGCCATTGCGAGCAATGAATCCATACGTTCTCGAGGCAGATGAAATAAGTTGGGAGATATGTGGAATGAAAGTGAACTTCTGATCAAAAACCACACCAAGATCTTTTACTTCATCAACACGAGATAGAACTTGATCCTCGACGAAATACTCACATCTCAGCATATCTATTTTCCTTGTGTACACCCTCCAGCTGGACGACTTGACGACGATCAACCAGGTATGAACGAAACAGTTTGACAAGGATCTCGGAAAAGCTAAAGTTGTTGCGCAATTTCGATATGAGAAGATCACGTGCAACCTTGTCAAAAGCCTTCTGAAAGTCTGTGTATATTGTATCAACTTGATCACCGGAATCGAGCACTTCGCAAATATGCTGGGAAAATACCGTCAAATTGCTTGCGCAAGATCTCCTTGCCATGAACCCATGCTGCTCAATCTTAATATGACTCCTTATGGCTGGATAAACATTATTGTAGATAATAATTTCAAATAATTTGGAGAAGTTGGACAAAATAGAAATTGGTCTGTAGTTACCAACAACGGAGGGGTCCCCCTTCTTCAAGACTGGTACGATCTTGGCCAGTTTTCATGTTTTAGCAAAAGTGGTCTCTCTCAAGATGAGATTGAATATACGTTCTAATGGATGTGACAGTGTATAAATATAATCCTTCACAATAAAACTTGGTATCAAGAAGTTGGATTAATTATTATTAGTAGAAATGATAAGATAATCCCATCAGGACCAGATGTAAGCTTATTTGAGAGTTTCTTGGCAGCGACAATTATTTGTTCTTGTGTTGATGCTTATCGTGTCCTGACAACCAGTATCGTATATTTCATATGCATCATGGTGTCCACAACAGGATCATATACCGAACTGAAATATTCAGTAAAGGCATTAGCGATAGACGTGGATCCACTATAAGTTTCTCCGCTCTGTCTCATCTCTTCAGGTATTCTAGAGTTACCCTTCTTCTCACTAATAAAAGACCAGAATGAGGAGGGATCTTGTGTTATTTTATCTTCTGAGCTTTGAATGAAGTTCTTATAAGCCAAGTCAATGTCACGTTTGATGGTTTTTCTCAATTCTCTGTATTTCCTTAGATAGAACTCATCTTCATGTCTTCTGAAATTACGTAGCGATTTTTCCTTCTTTAAGATGTTGTTAATAATAGTCGAATTGAAGTAGGAAGGAAAACGTCTTTTTCTTTTGATCTTAAAAGGCACAGTTTGCAAAAATATATCATTCAATATAGCATAAAACCTACAACATGCCACATCGACATCCTGGGTCGACTCAAATACATCATCCCAAGTGGTATCCAATATCATCTGGTACATAAGCGGAAAATTAGCTTTACGAAAATTGAACTCTCTGGTACCCACAGAGTTCACTCCCATGGACGAAATACAGGACACGCAGAAATGAATCGGAGAGTGCTGCGGATCAACATTTACTGAAGAAAATGCGTCCAGAGAGACGTGACATGGAACATTTGAAAACACTAGATCTAGCAGTCTACCATTATTATTAACTAAATTATTAAATTGACCAAGATCGAGAATCTCTGCCATCAGTCCTAAGGCTACACACTTCCCATCTGAAGGAGTGTTGTTTACAAACTGAGGTGCATTGAAATCACCAATAATTAACAGTTTACTATCTAATATTAATTGAATCGTCGAAAGACGAAGCTTAAAAATTACTCATATGTCAACTTGAGGGTGTATATAAACTACAATAATAAGTTATGTCAGTGATCGAATTTTAATTTTACAGCCAACTAGATCTATGGATGGAACCAAAGTACGCAGCACAGACAAATCAATGCACTCCGATGAGTGCCTGCCATGTACAGCGACGAGAACTCCACCTCCGGTAGTACACCCCGTCGAATGAAGATCCCTATCACATCTGTAGACGGAGTAATACACTTGGAAAAAGCTCCGAGTTGAAAACACCACTCTTTAACCACGTTTCACTCAAACAAATCACTTGGAAGTCACTGGCCAACACCGAACACAACAAGTAATCTGTCTTTGAATTAATCCCCCGCAGAACATGAACAATAATTTTAATATACATATTTTCATGATGTACGCATTTCATTTGAAATTATGCGGAATAAAAAGAAAAGGAGATATTGGGGGTTGATCGTAATTGGAATTTGCCAATAATTAAACATTAGTTCCAACATAAGGTTTATTCCATAACCTTCTTCAAAATGAGGGCGTTAAAACATACGTCAACATATCTATGTTGATGAATTTCTTGAAATCTTTCAAGAAACTTTCTAACTTTGTTTAAATAATAAATGGTACAACATCAACCATGATGTTGTACCATTTATCTTGATCGAATCAGGCGTGAAAAAAACCAGCATGCTTCGTTTAGGATAGTAGGTACAATGTTGGTCTTAGATTCGTTCAATATTAATCTATTTTCAGCAAACCAGTCACTGGCTCTCAGAATCAAATTGTTAGCCTCTCTAATGACCTCAGGGTAGGTGTCAGCCGTAATCAACAGTCTGTTGTTTCATCCGCGTAGTTCATCTCACAATTATTTTCTATAGAAGTTATATAGAGAAGATCATTAACATACACAACAAAACAGAAAGGTCCAGCAATACTTACCTATGAAACTCCCATTCCAATATTCAGCCTTCCTGACTGATGACGTGTATCATTACTGTTGATAACCACCTTCTGATTCAAAGGCTGATCCTCTTGCGCCATATCGCTCCAGCTTGAGATATAATATTTCATGATCTAAGCATATTAAGCTTTCGAGAAATAGGCGCAAAGGCATCTTTTTTGCTTTCAAAAGCGTCAACTATATACTGAGCAAATTGTGTTGACCCTACCTCCACGTAGCCATGCTGAACGCTGCTAACGATCTCATAAAAGATGTTAATCTGCGGCACATTGCCGTCTCAAATATTTCAGAGAAACTATTCAACAAGCTGATCGGCCTTGTAGTTACCAATTATCTCTGGGTCATCCTTTTTTTTTGTATATTGTGCAACGATTTCGATTTTTGTTACGCTACTGGAATTTTCAAAGACGCGGTAATTTGTCGATTCTTCGTGGTGATTGGTCGCTGAGGAAGCGCCAACGAATGCACGTACCTAGAGAAGGATCGTGATATTTAATTATCTTTTCAGTGTACGCTTTTTCAGCGTTGTCGTCGGCCGGTACGGTGATGTCAACTATAGTGGCTCGGTTTTCCATCTTTTCAAGGATGACAATATCAGGCTGGTTGTGCGCGATTGGCCTGCCAGTTATCAGTGGATGGACCCAATACACCTTTACAGCATCATTCTCCTGAACTTGTTTTGGTAAGTATTCATGTATTTTTCTTTCTGTTTTTAATAATCCATATTTCAGGGCGATGGCTTGGTGGAATACTTTTGCCATGGCATTGTGCCGATCAGTGTATTCCATGGGAGAGAGCGCGGGGCAAGATGATGTGACATGCTAAATTGTTTCTGGTGCCTGAGAGCATTTACGGCATTTATCACTAGAAAGATTTCTTCCCGTTATGTTTTTCTGGTACGCTCTTGTAGGGACCACCTGATCCTGGATCGCTGCCAGTCTACCTTCCGTTTCTGGAAAAAGGTATCCAGCTTTGAGGTATGAGAGGGATCTTTCTGCATCTATATTTCTATTTTTTAGGACCGTTGAATATATTCCGTGAAGTGCCCTGCCATGCCAACCTTCGCATAGTTCCTCGATGGTTGGAGGTTCAGCCAGATGATGTTTAGAAGCCAGGTTCAGCGCCGTAATGCCTTGATCTTTCCTGGAGAGAGCTTTATAGAAAGGTAAGTGTTTTGATTTAAAGTACTCTCTCATATCCTTGACTGTATTGTGGTGTATGGTTTCGATATTTTGCATACCTCTACCCCCTTTATTTCTCGGTAAGTATAGCCTATTTACTGAGGCATGAGGATGGTGCATTCCATGCCTGGTGAGGAGCCCTCGCACTTGAATGTCCAGTGCTTTGAGATCTGTTGTTGTCCATTTCACAATTCCAAAAGAATAAGTCAGGGATGGTATTGCCCAGGTGCTTATTGCCGTGTTCATAGCTTTGGCATTCAATTTGGCTTGTAGTACTTTTTTCAACCTGTTGAAAAATTTATGTTTGAATGCTTCCCTGGCTTCAGTTGTTCTAGTTTCCATTCCCTGTTGGATACCTAGATATTTATATGTGTCCTCTGGTTGTAGAATTTTAATGGACAAGTCATCTTGTATCCTCATCATGTCTCCCCCGGATATTTTTCCCCTTTTTACATGTATAGCAGTACATTTTTCTAGTCCTTATTCCATTTTTATGGTTTTTGTGAATGATGTTACAATTTTGAGTTGCCTTAGGAGCTGATCTACATTCGCAGCAAAAAGCTGTCGATGTAAAGAAGATTGTTTATTTTCGTGTTGTTTCGTTTCTCAATGACATAACCATAGCTGGATTTATTTAGGAGCTTACTCAAGAAGTTTATCGCTAGACAAAACCACAGGGTACTCAATTTATCCCCTTGAAATATTCCTCTTCGAATGTTGACTTCATCTGTTGTATAGTTGCTACTGTGGGTTTTTACATGTAGTCTTGTTCTCCATGTATCCATAAGATGTTTAAGTAGGTTGATTATGGCCTTCGATACACCGTAGAGCTTCAGGGTATTTTGTTTGATAAAATGATTAATCCAGATTTCTTGAAGGCACATGAACTTGGGAATGAGGTTGCGATACGTATTGGAAAGGAAGACGTTGCTAAAACTGTAGAACAAAATCGTGAACTTTTAAGGGGACTTTAAGCTCAGAAGATTCATTAAATAGTATAGTAAAGTAAATGGGACAAGTTATTATTCGATTCTAACCCTAAAAATACCCACAATTTGGTTTGAAACTTATCTATTTACTTACTTCGCCTAATTGGGAAATGTCCCGCAGGAATTAAGAGTTTGCTTTTGGACCAAATAGTCCAAACAATCACAGCATAACAAGTGCTAATGATCAAGGCAGGAAAGACAAACAGTAGAATTGCAACGGAGGTCATGTAAATTTTCCATTGCGTCGGGTTCAGGTCAATCCAACATTGAGGAATATCTGGAAAACATAACATAAGAATGGTCCCTTTTTAGTCTGAAATTAGATAGGATAATCGAGAGCTGTAAATTGATCAGTTATTTCTTAAGGCTGGTTTTAGAGTCACGCTGACCGTCGGCGCTGACTGGCCATTATGTATGATTACTTATGAAGCGTTTTAGAATAACGCCGACGGCTCAGTGCTGATCACAGTCAGCGCTGAGGCATCGAGCACGTACGCGCAACACGTCGGCGCCGACGCGCTACCGAGCTCAGTTATCGTTACTATGTTACTTGAAACGCACGCGCTGACGGGGACAGTCAGGCGCAACAATGAATCGCGATATTGATACTATTCAGCAGCAACTCGAACACTCATTTGGTTGGGCATGACTGTACTCCACGACGTTCAGTCCCGGTGCACGCATCCGACTTTAGCAGTTACGACGCCGTTGCGGTGTCTTACGGTAGTGTACATGCTCTCATTTGATTCTTTGTACCACAGCTCGCATGATGCCAGTTACGAAGCCGCAACGGCATGGCGGGTAGTGTGCATGCTCCCATTTGATTCTTTGTACCACAGCCCGCAAGTACGACACCGCACCGGCGTCGTAACTGCAAAAGTCGGATATGTGCACCGGGCCTCAGCATGACTCTGAAACGCGTTGCTACGCGCTGAGAGCTACGTGTGTAGACTTCAGCGCCGACGCAACGCTCAGCGTGACTCTAAAACCAGCCTAAGGGTACGGCCATGGTGAGCCGCTTCTCGCGTCTCGCTTTATCGCGTCTTGCTAGCGGGTAATAAACATACGAAGAAATGATCTGGTATGGACATAGTGCGCCTGCTCGCCCGCTTCCGAGTGCTCAGCCAGCTTCTTCTCGCTTTTACCGGAATGAATTACTAATTCTTTTCTCGCTTGCCGGTAAGCCCGCTCGATTGATTTCATAAAGGAATTTGGACGTAGTAGTGAATAAATATCGATAGGATGGACATTAATAAAGAAATTTTGATTTCTAAAGTGTTTTTAAATAGCGTGATATGAGATATTGTTATTTTATATTATTTTTTTTTACTTATTCAATATAATTTTTTTAAGAGAAAATTTGATGTTTCAATTACAAGAAATTCATCTACATCTTTCAGTCGGTGGAAATTATATGAGTCGATATATGGCAAATGAAATAAACAAATATACCTACTCAGGGTACTGAACCAATGAACAAAAATATGAAGAGAATTCAAAATATTTTCGCGGTACGTGTTCTCGACCATTCTACCCTTCCAAGATAGTTTGCATAGTAGTGGTATAGGTCAAAGTTTTCGCGCTAAAAATTAGTTTATAATCGTCTTTATTTATTCGCGGTCGAGAACCAATTCGATTGTACTTAATTCTCGACCACTGGTGGTCGGTGTTTTATATTTTTTTTACCCATTAGTTTCTAAATAGATATTAAGAGCAAAATAACCAAATAATGTTGTATGAGTTGCTATTTTGAAATATTTATAGAAAGTGGAAATTTTTGCAAAATAATTTTTTTTTACGTTTCGAGTGTTTCTTAATTGATTATATCATCTGAAACCAATCTGAGTGATAGGTAGTGATGTCGATGGTACGGTACGAAAGTAAGTACTAATCACTCATCTCGCTCTAAGGTTTTTTATAAAATTTTCAAGTGGAGCGGCCACTATTATTAGTGATCGAAAAATAACACAAAAATGGTCGAGAACTCTGCGGCGTGGTCGAGAACCGAAGGTTATTGAGGTTTTCTATATGTTTTCACATTTCAAAGGTTAAATGCGGAAAGAACGCTTAAAATTATATGACAAATCATTTAAAACTCGCCAAAGAATCGATGAACACCAATACCATTAAAATTTGATAAGTTTATGTGTGAAAAAATCGTGCTCGAAATCGATGTTTCTGTTAACTGGTCGAGAACCAGTGCATTTACCCTAACTTACCTCAGAGTGACCGTAAGACGTTCTTCCGGCAGAATTCTTTGTTGATGAAAGTTGCACCACTGTTTTTTTAAACGATTTTCTATTAGATTCAAAATATACTTAAATGTCAATTCTTGCATGCGGAAATATTCGAAAAATTTTTTTGGATGGGCCGTCAGCTGTGAAAACAAGGTATGATATTCACCAACTTTTTGGTGTGATCTATTTATTTCATGAACGTCAGTAGACCTTCCATGTTTTAGTTTCAAAGAAACATTATCACTAGCTATTAAGATAGCCAAAAGATCCTCACGGCATAAATTCATGATGAAAAATGAATTATGCTGCAGCGGCAAACACAACGAGACGTTTTGACGAGCGGTGCACTATGACCACTACCTGCTACAATCTAGCAGGTTCACCAGTCGCCGAGCGCTAGTCTAATCAGCCGCGATATAGCGAGACGCGAGAAGCGGCTCACCATGGCCGTACCCTAACTACTTGTATAATAGAACGGCCACCCAACTGGCTCCATCCAACGATTATTGGTTATCAGCATCATCAATTTTTTATTTACAAAATTATTCACATCAAACTGAATATCTTTTCAAATAATGAAGCAGTACAAATGTCTGTTCATTTCATTAATCCATGAAAAAATTAATATGGATGATTAAAAGAGAGCGACGAGACCATATTGTCTTCTACGTGTTCTTAGTTTGATTTTATTGAATGGTTTGTGTCTTCAGGACAGGGTAAATCAAACACATCTTTGAAGAATTGTCGACGTTTGCCTACCAAGTTTGGATCTTATATTTTTCAAGAATTTTCAAATTGATTTGCAACCAAACTTGGGATCGAAACGTCGACGATTCCATAAGGATAAGTTTGATTTGCCCTGTCCTCAAACCCATAGAATTATAGGTTTTCAAACATTTCCTAAAAAGGGCCTTAATGTATGAAAAATGGTTGTCGGTTAATTTCAAATGTTAGTATTTCTTTCGTCGCGAGTTGTAATGCTGATATACAATACAAACAACTTAAAACCTGAAAGGAGCTAACATTTCAAATTAAAGTAGAGAACGTAAAGAAATTCTTTCCGAAAATCCAAAAGCTACTTCTTGTAGAGAATTCATTCAAGATTTCAAAGTATCACTTCAATTTTCTGTGCCATCATTGATTGGTGAGATATTGATGGTTAAAGACAAAAAGGTCCTTTTCAATTCAAAGTATGATATTTCAGCGAGAAGTTCCCGCATCATCAGTATTAATAGAAAGTAGAAACATCAAAGATATGCAAAACAAGGGGAAAAATGAGGAATGGTTTATCACAAATCAACTTAAATTAAATGCGGATAAGACAGAAGAAATAAGTTTTCATTCTAATGCCGAACTTAAGCATATAAAATTTTTGGGAATAAATCTTCATAGCAAATTATCCTGGACAACACATGCAGATGAGATCTGCAAAAAAATCTCAAAATCAGTAATCTTAATAGAAGGATGAAGCAAATAGCTACGCACCAAACAGCTAAGACTGCATATTATGCTTGTGTACACAGTCATCTCACATATGGAATTCTTCTGTGGGGTCAGTCATCAAGAGAAGTCTTCAAACAACAAAAAAAGTCTATAAGAGCATTAAAGGGACTTGGTAGGAGAGAGCTGCAGAAATTAATTCAAAGAGGAAAAAATACTTACTTCAATATTCATCAGGGAATGTTTGAAATACCAACACCAACACAAGAAGTCGATGAATTTAAATCAGGATCAGCATGAGAATGATACGAGAAGAAAACATCAGTTGATAACATCATTACATCGCTTAGCTCGGACACAACAATTTTTTGACTACAAGGGGGTAAAATTCTACAATTCGCTCCCATCAAGAATGAAAACCCTGCCAATGAATAAATTTGATCGAACCATCAAAGAGTTTTTAATTAACGGTTCTTTTTATAGCATAGAAGAATATTATTTAAGTTCGAGTATATTATAATATGAATTATTTGACGTAACATGTAAATTTTGATGTTTAATAAACTTTACTATTACTATTACCATAGTATAAGGAATGGAATACTTTCCTTATACTATGCTATTACTATTACTATCGAAATTTTGAAGAAAGGATAGTGAAGCTGAATGAACGAGTTATCTTCATCCATAAAGTGGTTGAGTTAGAAATGGTATATTCTAAAACAAGTTGCAGAATGGGCTCCTATTCCAACACGAATGCGAAATTCGAAAACGAGCGAGTTTTGGAATGCATGAGCGTTGGAATTGCCTTCTGCAAAGAGTATTAGACGATATTTTCTCTATTTCAGTCAAGTTTTGTGAATTATTGTCGAAATTCAATGAAAAATTCTGATTATATATCCTAGTGACTTTTGTATTGTATCTTGGCAGTTGGGGTGACTGTTACGAAAATTGACAGATCACGGAATTTGAATATGAATCGTACGTTTCGAATTTTGAAATAATTTACAATTACGCATTCAATTCGTGAATTATGTCTGACGAAATCGATTTAACACCACCAGAATTAAGAGAAATCCTCCTTTATTCCTCGGCAGTGTCGTCCTCTTAATGCTACTTTTCGGATGGTGCTTGTGTGCTTTCGTCATCAAGGTTCTTATTCTGCATTGCAGGTTTTCTATATCTGTTTTGCTCCATGGTATTGAACCGAGAGAGTATGTTAGATTTGAACATGCATATGTATAGATAGCTCTCGTCATGTTTTTGCTATTGAGGTTTGTTTTTAAAATTTTGTTGATTCTCCTAATGAACTCAGTTGTTAAGTCTTCCTTCATTTCATTCCTAGGTATTTATAAAGATCTTCTGATTTCATTGCTTCTATCTCCTGTTCATTGGAAAAAGCGATGGGTTCATCTTGGATTTTTCCTCGCACTACGCTAATAGTACGACACTTGTCCAATCCGAATTTCATTCCCACGTCTTTCGAAAAATTTTCCGCCATTTTGACTATAATTTGCAAGTGGTTTTTGTTGTCTGTTATAAATTTTAGGTCATCCACGTATAGCTAATGATTGAGTGCAATAGTATTTCTATTGCCTTTGACATTGAAACCTTTTTCAGTAGCATCCAGTTGTTTAGAAAGGGGGTTCAGCGCCAAGCAGAACCATAAGGGACTCAATGAATCTCCTTGAAAAATTCCCCTTTTTATTGATATCTGTTTAGTAGTTATGTTCGCCGTAGAAAGTTCGATATTCGTTCTCCAGTTGCTCATTGCATACTTCAGAAAGTTTATTGTAATTGGATCGATCTTGTATATTTCAAAAATTTTTGTCAGCCACCCATGTGGAATAGATACGAAGGCCTTCTTATAGTCAAAATATGTCATAAAAAGATTTCTGAGTTTTTTGAAGGCATGGTTGCATATGACGGAATCTATTATCAGCAGTTCCTTCGATCCTAGTGGAACATCCTTTCTGCTGTGCTGTTATTATATTATTTGTGTCGCAATGTTTGTAGAAACGAGATGCTAAACATGATGTGATGATTTTATATATTGTTGGTAGGCATTTAATTGGTCTGTATTTTGATGGATCCGCTGTGTCTCAGTCTTTCGGACTACACGCTAAGTTTTTGTTTCAGTGTGTCCATCCATTATTATATTCACCATTTTTTGTAGTTTTCTAGACGAAGAACCTTTTGCAAATTGGGTGAGCCTACCAATATCTTGTCGGATGCTATGAACTTTGTCTTCTACTCTTTTTTGCCAATGTGGTTTATTTTGTTGTTTTTCTCTGGCTGGTTGATGACTTTTAGGTTTTTGCTTCACACCTAGCACTGTTGCTATCGAAAATGCTGCACAGTATATGATGAGGTGTAATGATTCGAGATTATGGTAGTTAGGAGGATACTTGGGTATAATCCCCTTGGTGGTTATGACCAAAAGCTGAGATGGTTTCTTGGATGTCCTCAATCTTATATATATATATATATATATATATATATATATATATATTTTATATATATATATATATATATATATATATATATATATATATATATATATATATATATATATATATATTTTATATATATATATATATATATATATATATATATATATATATATATATATATATATATATATATACAAAATGTGATATATCGGTTTAGTATATATATATATATATATATATATATATATATATATATATATATATATATATATATAAATATTATATTATATTACGGAATATATATTTCGTCGTTGCGCATCACTTAATGGTATCACATCTGCGTTGTTTTGTTCCTCAGAGTTCATTTGTGCATTGATGCTGTGTTGGTTTTCAGCACGATGGTAGTTTTCCTCACATGTCATTTCGTTGTTAGTGAGGTTCCTATTGTGTAGCCTCAGAAACTTGAAGTTCGGGATAGTTTCTGTGGAATTCTGCAAACAGTTTTTGCCAGTAGCCTATTTTATCCTCTTCCATATTAGTCATTTCATAGTAGGTATATGCGCATGATGGTTTCATTTATCGAACTCGTCCATTTCATGCGTCTTCTTGGTAGACCTGCTTGGGTGAGTGCTGGTTGGGGATCCTTATTATTATTATTATTATTAAATACACAGAAGATAAACAAATATTATAATAAAATGAACAAAAACCCACAATAAAAACTAGAAACTCTCACTGGAAGTACAAAAATACGAAGAGACCAAACAATTGACAGACGATACAATAGAAAACATCACGCAAACAACACTCCTTCCATATGTAATTGATACCTTCAAATAAGGGACAAAATTTTCCATAGAAGACAATAATGTAGAAAAGTCTCAACAAACCAAATTTTGGCACAAATTGAGGAAGGAATTACAAAGTTACCAACAGACGAACAGAATGACATACGAATGAAGGTTGCACAGACACTAAGTTCACATATAGAAGACATAAAGGGACAAAAACATTACAAACAATTGACCAACTTTACCTAGACCAAAATATTTTTCGAAGAACATAACGAATTCTTAATTACAAGAGCAGACAAAGGAAAAAAGACGGTAATCATGACAAACACGGAATACGAGCAATTTGTTGAAAGATAATTCCACATACATTAAGACTAAACGACACATGACGCTAACATTTGGAAAACAAAACAACAAAATAGTAAAAAAATGGAAAGAGAAATATCAGAAATTGATTATGAAACATTAACAATACACAACAGCAAAACACCAAAAATATACGCCAAAAATCACCCAATATCCACAAAGAAGGAAATCCTTTACGAGCAATAGTTTATTGTGTCCAATTTCCATTATACCATCTTTCAAAATATTTAGCAGGAATACTAATACACACACAACCGGAAATAATTATTACTACACAAAAAATTCAATACATCTGAAAGAAAAATTAAATAAATTAAAAATAAACAAGAATAATAAACAATATTCACAAATATCCGTATTGAGTTAGTAATGGAAAATTTAAAAGAAAAATGGCATCAAGAAGCATCACACACAGAAATATTTGAAGATTAATTCACGGAGACGACTCAACTAATAATTAATAACAGCAATTTTCAATATAGAGATGAATTTTCCAAACGAGTGAACTCCAATTATGGGAACTCTAATTTCAAGTGTGATTGCACAAAGTGTAATGAAACAGATAGAACAAAAACTAATGACGAAATACAGTAACAAAGAGTTCTTCAGAAGATATGTTGATAATTGTCTCTTAATTACCACACCAACAATTATGCACAACACATATTACAAGATTTCAACGGTGTTCATGCACTATAGGTACACTGTATTTTATTACTCTCAGAAAAATCGAAGAGTATAATTGAATAAAACTGAATATAAGGATTTCTTTTCAATTTGAGTGGATAAAATGACCAGTTGAGTTTTATTTCTATAATTCATAAGTTTTCTCCACATATTTTTTTTCACCGTACCCTATCAATAGCGTACCAATCAATTCGCCACTGGATTTAATAGATGGATGGATTTGGAAGCATGTTTCCACTCGTGTTTCACCTCTTCCGATATCTGCATTCAAATGATTCTGAACAAAGATTCTAATCAGAGATTTATAATTTATTACTCTCAGAAAAAACGAAGAGTGAATAACACTCAACCGATAACACAAATTGAAAACAAATCCTAATATCTCTTCTAATTGATCTATATATTATACCTATTCTAATTGATCTATATATTATACCTATTCTAATTGAATAGCTCTAAATATTAGGATTTGTTTTCAATTTGAGTGAATAAAATGATCAGTTGAGTTTCATTTCTTTAATTTATAGGTTTTCTCTAACTAACTTAGTAACCTCAAGATTTTGTACATATTGTTACAAATGTATCTAATGTTTAGATTTGGATATCTTTCTGAACTCAATCCTATTAATATTCTATTTGATGAAATAATGAATTGGTACAATATTTAAAATGAACTCATGAGTGAAAATGGGAGTTTATTTACTCACCTTCTATTGGCTTCTCCTCAAATAGAAATAAAGCTGGCAATGAGAAGATCATACTCAACACCCATGCCAGAAGAACGAGCATCTTTGATCTTTTCCCTAGAAGCATTTATTATTATGAATTAGTATTCTTGATAGCACATGGAATGATTCATTTTCTTAGTAGGTTTAGGAGTTACATATAATGTTGATTGTATTTTCAGAAACACTTAGTCAACATTGAAAAAGGGAGGTACAGGTGAGACACCTCAAGATTAACCAATGCATAAAATTTTCAATTTAAAGAATGAAACAAATTTTTTCCACTTAAAAGACCAATCTAATCAAAGATTTAATAACTCAATTTGGAGAATTGAAAAATTTGATGTGATTTTTTTCAGGAGAAACTTCAGACATTCAAAAAATTGCTAAATGTCGACGGTCGATTTTTTCGTATGCAAATAAATAAATTTATTTCTCTTGCGCAGTTTTTATACGTAGATAAAATACGCTGAAGGAATGAATTTATTTATTCGCATATTAAAAAACCTACCTTCAGAGAAAAAATCTTCAAGAACGCCTGATCTCTTTTTTCGAAATAATAAGATATCAGAAAGCAGGTCATAGACAGATATCTTGACTTGTTCTCAAGTTACAGGGCATTTCTGAAAAACGACTGTTTCAAATATTTCGTTTTTATTTGGTTTGGTGTATTTGTTTAATTTCTTCACTTTGACACTCAATTTTTAAATTTCAGACCCGCGTGCTATTTCGTTTTCTTGTTTTATTTCTGCAGCTGTATTGACACAACAAGATCTCTTCAAATTATTATAGGTTTGATGCACAATTCATTGTGTTTTAGTCACTACACAATATTTATCGAGTCCTTATCCTAAAGGATTAGAGTACCTAGTTGCGCTAGCCCTTTGGCCACCACCGCAGTTATAAAGTGTACGATGTAACATAGGTTAGGTAAAAGGTTACACTAATAAGTGTAATAATTTTATTATTTTTATTATTCATTCACAATGTACAATTACAATACATGCAAAACCACTTATACATGTATACCTTCCTTTTATGAAACAAGAAGGTTGGAAACATTTCGGGGCATCATGGGTATAGATATCGAACACAAATACGATCGTAAGGTTCGAAGGACCGAACCTAGATCCCAAGATGTATATTTACGACTTTTGGTGAAACTCTACCGATATCTGGCTAGACGTACAGATGCCAAATTTAACAAAATAATATTGAAGAGGCTTTTTATGAGCAGGATTCATCGTCCCCCAATAAGCATAGCTCGCATAGTGAGATTCATGAAGAAACCCGGTCGTGAAAACCTTACAGCAGTAATTGTTGGTAACGTTACTGATGATTCTCGCATTTGGGAACTTCCCAAATTGACCATTTGTGCTTTGAAAGTATCTGACAAAGTTCGTGCCAGAATTGTGAAAGCAGGTGGTGAAGTTATTACTTTCGATCAACTTGCTCTGAGATCTCCACTTGGACAGAAGACAGTCTTGATGCAAGGGCGTAGAAACGCTAGAGAATCTGTGAAACACTTCGGCCCAGCTCCAGGTGTTCCCCACTCTCACACTAAGCCATTCGTAAGGTCAAAGGGACCCAAGTTTGAACGTGCTAGAGGACGTAGGAAGTCTTGTGGTTATAAGAAATAAGCATTTTATTTTGCTATGACAATATACCGTCAAAAATTACGGCTTGTCTTAGAGAAAGGAAAATCCAGTCATAATTAATAAATACGAAAAGAATTTAAACACATCAAAATTCATCTAGTCTGTACATAGTCATTTTCAATAGTAGATTCTTGACTTCTTCTGTACAGCTCTGTAATTTCAACTCCTTCAGATCTTCCTGCAGTTTATTATACAGTTTCAAGCAGATAAAAATTGGTACCAGTTGTGTCTTATAAATTCTAGCGCATGGAAGTATGAAATTATGCTTTTCAGGAGTAATCATGATATCAAGAATTTTTCCGAAATTTGGCTTTGTTTTGATGGACATACTTCACACGAGTGAGAATGAAACAGGATGTTACGGTAAGTATCTTCTCCTGTTTGAAAAAACTACGACAGCAGTCAGTTTGCTTCATTCCATATAGTGTCCTCATAGATCCTTTTTGTTTGAGAAGAACGTTCTCTATAGCAGAAACCAAAGTATGATGCCATACATCATCTGAAGGCTGAGTAATAAGTCATCTTGGCAGTTTCCACGCTCGAAATATGCTTGACTCTTCTAATCAAAAATATCTCCGTAGAGAGCTTTCCACATAATTCGTCGATATATTTGTTCCAGCTTAGTGAAGATTGGAAAGTTATTCCCAAATATACCAATGATCCATCCGTCTGATTTTTGGTGTTAAAAGTCAGCTTTTGGGTTTTATCTATATTTATCTTTAAACGATTTGCCTCGAACCAGTTTTGGGCATCATCTAGGAATTTTTCTGACTTTTGTTCGATCATATTGTTGGATTTGCTTAATACTGCTGTATCATGTGCATAGCTGCAGGTTTTATAAGATTCTATATTTACAAATAAATCATTCGTGTATAGGATAAATAAGATGGGTCCCAATATTGAGCCTTGTGGCGCTCCTGTTTTTATTTCTCTTTTATGTGATGGGTAATTATTCCATTTAACCTTTTGAAATCTGTGTGAAAGGTAAGATGCATAATTTCGTAGGCTCTCCCTCTCACGCCATGAAATCTGAGCTTATTTAAAAGAATGTCATGTGGAACGCCATCAAAAGCTTTGCTTAGGTTTAGACAGGACAGTTCTACTTCTTCGCCGCTATTAAACGCCTCTAGAATGGTCTCCAGTACATCAATCATTGCCGATATAGTTGACTTTTGCTTCCTGAATCCATGTTGAGAGTGATGTAGGAAACAATTTCGCTCAAGGAAACTGATCAATCGGTTTTTCAGGATTGTCTCGAATATTTTCGAGAGAACAAGTAAGATAGATATTGGTGTGTAGTTATCACAGCATTCGAGATTTCCCTTCTTGAAAATTGGCGTTACACTGGCAATTTTAAGCTCCTGAGGAAATATCCCCCGTTGGAAACAATGATTAACAATCCTGCATAGAGGACCTATCATAAAAGGAACAATTGTTTTCAGCAACGACACCGAAAAACCATAAGCATCTCTGCTTCTTTTGTCTTTCAAGGACCTTGTGACATTCATAATCTCAGTTTCAGTAACAGGATATATATACATCGATGATGAGGAGTCTATTTTGGGATTCCTCAAAAATTTATCCGATGATTCTATAGATGACTGAGAAGATGTAATGAGAGCTATAGAAAGAAAATTCTATAGAATGTAGATAAAAACGTAGACAATATATCGTCTAATAAGAAGGTCGATGCGAGCGTTGGTCCTCAATATCTGATGTTTCTAAATGCGACGTTGTGAAAAGTTGTGTAAAATGTGGTGTGTGCTTCAAGTCATTTCACCCTAGCTGTGGGGTAAAATCTGGCTAATGCTGTGGGGAAACAATGATATTCCAGAGTGTCACTGATACAAAGGAATGTAAAAATTTCGAAAAATCAAGTGGTATCAATAATGATTCTACGATGAAGGATCGGATGATTAGAATTATTGAAGAATTGGAGGCGAGAAATCTTCTATTAATAAAAAATACTTCGCTTCTGAAAACTAAAATTTCCGATATGGAAAATAAATTAGATGAAAAAGATGTTCAAATAACCACATTGAACAAAAAACTGAAAATTCATACACAGGTGCCAATAAACGATAAGGATGTTTTGATTTCGACTGCTAGGATTCCTGATGTGAATGCGTCAACTGATTATCAAAAAAGTGTAAAGAAACAACTGAACTATACACAGATGCAAAAGAAATCGTCTCTTACAGTAGGAAGTAGTAATACTAAACCACAACAAAAGAATAAGGTTACATTGAAATATGTAAACGAAGCAATTCAAGAGGCGAAGGATATAGAATTGATGAATAAATACATCGAGATGTAGAAAGACATTCCACGAGAGAAATCTGAGGAAGATAAATCGGAATGGAAAATTCAGTCTAGGAGGAGATCTAGATCGCAGAGGACACTTGTGGTGGGAAATTATGGTGGTCCATCTTCGTTGGAAGGTATTGAAAAATACAAGGCATTTCATGTGTCCAACCTGAAACCATCAACAACAGTGGAGGAACTTCAAACATTTTTAGGTAAAACCTTTACAGGAATAAGGTGTGAATTAGTTAGGTCCAGATACCCAGAAAGTTATGCTTCATTCTGAAGCCGACTTGAATACTTCCTTGTATAAATCTTGAGTAACCTACTCAAGTGAAAAAGTGAATGATATCAAATCAAAATAATTCATCAAAATATGCGATGCATTAGTAATGAAATACTTATGCTGAATGATATTTTCTCTGATGTTAACTGTGATTTTTTACTAATTAAAGAACATTGGCAAGAAAAGGTCCATATTAATATATTAAAATTAAGAAAATCACTCTATGCCCAAGTTACCGTAGGGTAACTATGAAGCATGGCAGTGTTGTCATTTATAAAAGTGATAATTACTTTCATGACATATGTGTTGTGAATATCGAAAGTTCAAATGTTGAAGGCATTTTCGAATGTTGTTGCATTAGGATTCCGACTGAGGGTATGACAATTACTGTTTGTTATAGACCTCCTTCGGGAGATTTTGATTTGTTCTTGCAAGTTTTCGATGAATTTCTCAATTTCTTATCCAATATGTCAGGTTGAATAATTATTGGAGGAGACTTTAATATAGATCTTTTGGTTCATAGCGACACTTCAATGTTTTTCGGGGATGCTATTGCGTGTTTTAATTTTCAGTCGGTTATTTCCTTGCCAACTAGAGTCACTTCAACATCGAGAACATGCATAGATAATTTTCTTATAAATTTTGACAATGGTATCAGTAATAGTGTGAAAGATTTTTTTTGTTTCTGATTACTGTTCTATTTTGATAAATATGAAATTGAGTATTTCAGAGAAAAACATAAGCGTTCAATTTATGCCAGAGTGCATAGTGCTGATTATATTGAGACTTTTAAATCTTTTTTATATCAAGAAAGTTGGGATGAAATTTTTGAATATGAAAGTCCCAATATAGCATTCAACTGTTTTTCTCAAATTATTCAATATTCTTATGAGAAATCGTTTCCTATCAATAAATTCAACTCTCATTCAACTCAGAGTAAGGTCTTTTATTCTGAATTGACAGAAATCAGAAACCTTGTTAGCCTTTTTGGTGGTGAACATTTCAGGGAGGATTATCCCTATTATAATATGATGTATTTCTTGATATGAAAAACCCATCTGAAATTCCGGTAATGCATTTTGATGCTGAAATAGCTCAATCGAGTAATAAAACTAAAACTATCATACATGGCAGCTTTTTAATAGAATAAAGAAAAAGAAACAGTAGAAATAATATTATTATTGAGGAAAATGGAGTGAGAATTTCTGAGATTCCTGCGGTAAATAATTTCAACGATCATTTTTCGAATTTTACCTCACTACCATTAAGGGGACCACTTTATATGGCCATGCGTTTATTTAATTTGCTTCTTAAGCAATTACAGGTTGTTGAAGATATAACCTTGTTCAGAAGGCGTATTACAATTTTATTTTGGATTGTGAACCTTATTCAGTTGATGAGTTTATTTCATTTAGTAGAAAATAAGCTCTTTTATGACTTGTCTCTATTTTATTCGCTTGCATTGATTTTGATGTTGTGAATAATTTTGGAGATTAATAAATATTATTTTTATTATTACTATTATTATGCATATATGTTATACAGTTACCATAACTCTAGGATCCTTTTCTTTGAGATACGGAGGGACATACTCACAGCTTCCGGAGAAGTTCATTGGATGCGTGATGGCATCGTATCTATCAATAGAAAGGGCCACTAGGACGTAGGTCGACGAGTAAGTAACGACAGCTTGAAGGAAGCGGATCAATTTACAAAGGATGTTGCCTGCATACCATGCTATTGTGATCCGCCATGCGATATCCACTGAAACATTTATTAGACCAACAGCTAGGTCTGAAAAAAAAAGATAGTTGAACTTATGTTTGTCGTAGATGCACTAAAGCAGCATTGAAAAATATTATCGAAAATTCCATAAGAAGATACATGCTCTATATATATATCTATATATGCTATATATAATAATAGACAAAAATTCAAATTCAACATTGAATGAACAGAGCGAAGACAAACCAACATATAACGAAAATAAGAGCACGGCGCATCCCAGAGAAGGAAGGGATGACTTCAATTTAATGTGGAAATCAAACCGTAATCAAAACGTATCAAATCCATAAGTCAGACATTCTCGTCAGTTTTGACGTCTTATCTCTCTTCACCAATATTTCACTGAAAGAGTCCCTTGAAATACTGATTGTTAATTGTAAATGAAATTTTAAATAGTAATTAGTTACATGTGATGTCCGAATTCACTTGGTTTGAAAACGAAAAATGTTTAAAGCCTTTCGAAATTCCTATAAATAACCTCAAAATTCAGTGAGAAATTAATCCAATAAACTGTACTTTCTTGAATAAAAAAAAATGTATGTTGTACTTCCAGAAGACCTGAAGAAAAATTAAAATGAATTCGAAAGCTTGGCGGAGAGAAATGAGTTTTACTTAAATTCAACCTACAAATTAGTTGTTTTACCCTCATTATCAATTAGGAAGGCCTTAGCTAGTAAGGAACCTTCGGACAACTCAGGTTGTGTATATATTATTGTATTCCTCTTTGGAATAATGCACGATGTAAAAGAAAGAATAGCAGGATTGCTGTGACCAGGGCAGCTTTATGAAGGAAAGCTCCGTAAAACTTGATGAGATGAGAAGAGAAGAGGTTGCTGATGGGGTAGATGCGATGATGGGTTGAGTTCACTTTAAAGTTACACTTAACTTTCACTTATTAGGGTTTTTTAGGAAATGCACTTGTTAAGGAAGAATAACGAAATATTGAGAAAGATATTTATTAAAACTGATAAGTCTGAACGACGTAGACTATCTACATTACTCGGAAGAAAGATCGGAACTGATTTAATGGCGGTGTGCTGCTTCTTTTATATTGATATGATAAATGCTGCTATCAGCAGAAAGTAATAATGAATAGGCTTATTGTTATAGGGGTTGCCAACAATATATATATATATATATATATATATATATATATATATATATATATATTTTTTAAATTTCACACTCATGTGGTTATGGTTATGCTCGGCTCGGGTTTTACCACCAAGAGCAGAACTATATCTTAATGAGGAAAGATAACTTGTCTGACGATGCTCACTGTGTTCAGTATCAGTACTGTAGTAAATCGGAAGTTTGGAAATTATTGAAATTATCATAGTAAAGCAAAAATTTGGAAATTATTGAAACTATTGAAATTATTGGGATCATTATTCAGAAAGAATATACGTTGAATTCAAAAGAGCGCTCGAGACTTGTGTAAACTGATCTTATCTTGAAAGCAGGATATATTTTTTATCGATTATTGCTTTTCTTAGTTACCGTCTCCAGACGTCTCGACACCACGTTGGTGAAATCAATATATTTTTCACGGATAAGAAAGAATAAACTAAATATTGGCTTATCTGAATTCGATACATGCGAAAAACCGTCATGGTCGTTCTCAGATGATACAGCAAAAAGTTCGTTAGGCAAAGTCGAAGTATGTTTCTAGCTGAGACAGCAGAAAAATTTGCTTGAGCTGGTGGGGTCTGTTGACCAAAATGAAGAAGGAATGATGAGGCTTAAGTTTTTTTAGTTAGTATCGCTTAGGGTCTCTTATTGAGAAGGGTTGAGAATTAGAACGTCGGTCGCGAAACCGGACTTAGATTAAAACAATTTCTTTTGAAGATCAGAATAATTTTTTTTTAAGGTTGAATCAAAAATAAAGGAAATTTAGTAGATGATAGAGAGTTGAAGGAATTTTAAGTTTTTTTGGAAGAAGGAATTGTTTTAACTCTAAAAACGGTTGAATTAGGTCAGAAATAGTAAAACAGGGATTTTTTTTGGATAAAGTTTTGGAATTTGTTTAGGTATAAATTAGATTAGCTCGGAGTTCGCGGATCGGGAGTGAAGTTATTATAAAAGGAATTACACGTTTCGAGTGAACAGTTTGAAGAAATTAAAACTAGGTTTAGGCAGGGCCTAAAATACTCACCTAGCATCGCGGGATAAGGGCAAGTCTTTTGGCTATTTAATTTTTATTTTGATTTGTTGATTTTTGAATGCTTTTTCGATGAAAATAAGTTTATTTGAGTAGTCCCGATTCTTCCAAGTTCAAAGTTGGTTATTTTATTTTTTTTGTTTGAATAACAGATTATTCGAGACATTTTTTTATCATAAAGTTTTGGCCGTTGAGTCAAAAATATAGAAATTTCGTGGATATAGAAATTTCGTGGATATTGTAATTTTGGATATTTTTATTTTTTTTCTTCATTATATTTAGTTTTAAAATTTCAATCTACTTTTATTGACCCAGTGAACTAATCCTGTCCCTAGAGAAAGAAAGTCAACTAAAAAGACCTGTCCATTGAAGCAACGAGCCGGACTCACGCATAACATCTTTGTGAATTTATATAATTATTAATTCTCCAAGACCTCTGGAAAGCCGCTCTTCCAGGGGTTAAATAAACATCTCAACCGGAGATAAGTGAACGTTGGTCAACATTCTCTGACCAATCCGTTCATGACAGTACCATCACCTTTTGCATCCAGGTGATGATGTTGGGGGGTTATTTTAGTTCTTGTAGATGTTGAAATGTTTTTTTAGGAACCAGCACATTGACGCTAACTATGAGAGGAATACCCTATCAGGTATTATGTTACACTCCCCTGTCCGTAATGATGGTAAAGTCCCAATAGATTTTGGAGGTTTCGTTTTCCTCAATAGGTGACGGAACATACAGATGGTGCGGTGTGAAATGTTGGAGAAGATTTTGTTTTATACAAAGCAGTTGGTGTACAACCTTCCCCATGCTGTCATGTCGAGACAGATATCATGTCCCAGCTATTGTCGAGCAGCCTGCTTATAAGTGCTGCACTGTCTCTTCAGCTCTGTTACACAGTCGGCATCTGGTGTTCTCAATTGATTATTACATAATGTGCTTGAGATAATTATATGTAGACACAACCTGATCTTGGATCGCGAATAAAGTTCCTTCCGTTTGAGGGAATAGGTAACCCTGAGTGAGGTAAGCAGTGACGGCTCGTGCCCTCGAGATGTGGGTCGGCCACACATATTATATATATATATATATTTTTTTTTTTACACTAGCGTGGTAGTTCAATTGTGATTATTCGGGCCAGAAGGCCAAGAATAATTTCTGTTGTCAATGGGGGAAGATATATATATATATATATATATATATATATATATATATATATATATATATATATATATATATATATATATATATATATATATATATATATATATATATATATATATAATATATATATATAATATATATATATATATATAATATATATATATATATATAATATATATATAATATAAATAAATATAATATAATAAATATAATATAATATATATATAAAATGATTTTGGGAACCATGAATATCTTACGGAAGGTCGTATACTCCCATTGACCAAAAAGAGGGTTATCCTTGATGCCTTGGCGGACGCCAAGGCAAGTTATCCGGACGGATAACTCTACGAAACCCAGTAATAAGTGTGAATTATAAAAAAAAAAAAAAAGAAAAAAAGAAAAAAAAAATAAACACTATGCTTCAGGGAATTTCATTATATTATTATCACATTATCATTATATTTTCATGATCTGAAAATCAATACAGGGCCCCCGCAACCGCGCGTTCAACGCGTGCACCGCACGCGGGCGCCACTCTTAAAGGGCGCCAAAACCTCTTATAGACCGCATGAAGAACCGATGGACTAAAGGTTTTCGAAAAAGATTCATTCAAATTTTTTTAACAATATTTTTTTTCCAAACTTCTTGCAATTTATACAAGTTTCCGAACGTCGCAATCGGTATGAAATAGCCAGATATTGGTTTACAAAAACGCATACTCGATGCTAATCCTAGGGCATTTTTTGCGCCATGTGCTGCACATAGCTTAAATTTAATTGAAAATGATGCTGCTAAGGTTTCAAATAAAACAGTGGATTTTTTTGATATTGTACAAGAACTTTATATACAGGGTGTATCCTAAACATGCGGCAAAAATTCAGGGGGTTGTTCCTTGGACTATTCTAAGAATATTTTGTCCTTTGATGATTTTTGAAAAACCTATTTGTTTCGCAGATATAGGGGAAACAAAATTTCAGATAATAACATTTTATTATGAAAAATTACATGAAAATTCAACTCAACCTACAAAAACTGTTGAAAATGACCACCTCTAGCCAGCATACAAGCATCCAATCTTCTCCTCATTGACTGCCGAACCCTTTCAAAAACACCAGGATCATTTCTTATTAAGTTACACCCAGCAATGATCCGATTTCGCAAGTCTTCCACATTTTCTACTGGAGTGGTATAAACTAATGATTTTTAGTCAAAAAACTGGCCGTTTTTAGTAATTGGAATGTTGTTAAACAAATTTAAAAATAAATTGTACCTACTGAGTAAACACAGTGCGGTACGCATTTTTATTTAAACTATTATTAATTTTAAAAATATGAAAAATGTTGTTCGCCCTGTATCTTCGAAACAAAGAGGTTTTTCAAAAATCATCCAAGGACAAAACATGCTTAAAATAGTCCAAGGAACAACCCCCTGAATTTTTGCCGCATGTTTAGGAAACACCCTGTATATTTCTCTTCATCCACAAAAAGATTGGAATGTTATAAAAAGCATGATCCTCAGTTACATCTAAAACCCCTAAGTGATACTAAATGGTCAAGTAGAATTGATGCTAAAGTTTCATTTTATTCAAATCTGTGATAGACTTTTAGAAATAGCAGAAAATGATACTTTTAACATAGAAACTAGGCATATAGCAAGTTCTCTTTTATTAAATATTCATTCTTTTAAATTTATTTGAAGTATAATAATTTCTTATGATGTTTCATTCCAGATTAATATTGTGAACAAAATGATGCAAAGTATAGCGATTGACATTAAAGTGTGCCAAAACTATTTGAAGAATTTAGTTGATCATTTCAAAAATTATGAGGATGATAACGTTCTCGAGTAAAAACTTGCGGAAGCTGGAAAATTAGCGGCTGCTCTTGAGATAGATCAAGGTTTTTCTCTATTATATACTGTAAGACGAAAGTATAAACCAAAATTGTTCGATTATGAACAGACGGATGAGGCAACTCAAGATCCAAAACTCGCTTTTAAAATAAATTTCTTTTTGAAATAAATAAAAGCCCTAAGATTGTTTTCATTATCTGAGGCGAAAATCCTCTTGAAATTCTACAATAGATTTTTGAAAATAATCCAACTTCTTCTCTACCGAATCTTAGTATTGCCTCAAGAATCCTTCTCACTTTACCTGTGTCTGTTGCTTCTGGTGAGAGATCATTTACTGAATTAAAAATAATTGAAAACTTTTTGAAGTCTACCATGTCATAAGAAAGATTTTCTGGATTATCTTAGATATAGAGCAAGATATACTCGATAAAATTGATTGATTGATTATACAATGTACAGCCAAATCTAGAAAAACATCCATTCAATTTCTGGATTGATCCTAATTAAATGCTTATGCCTTTATGCAAGAGCGGATATAGGTCTTTTTCATGGGGAGGGGTGTAGTAACGATTCAAAACCAATAATTTGCAATATTTGGGAAATTTCCAATTTGAATTTATTGCATGAAATATGTTATGTGCACCACGTTGGGTAACTTTTTTCAGGGTTTCGATATTCATGGGGGGGGTAATCTCTCCCCGCACCCATATTGCTCCCACGCCATGATGTTTCTCATCAAGTGTAGGTGGTCCCGTACAGCAACGCTAAAATGAGGTGGGGCACCATCATGCCTAAATACATTCTTTGGCGGGTTGAAATTGGCAAATGCTCTATGGAATCCAGAAAATCATTCTGAAGGAACAGTAAAAAAAGTTCACCGTTCAATCGTGGTGGCAATACGCATGGTCCTATCAAAAATTTGCCAATTATTCCTACCAAAACATTAATTGACTGGAACTGATGCTGAAAATGACGAACAACAGTAGCATGAGGGTTTTCATCAGCCCATACATGCGAGTTATGACAATACCATATTTGGTAGACCCAGCTTCATCGGAAAAAAAAGATGCTTATGAAGTTTGAGTTTGTTCGTTGCTTATTTAACAGCCAGTGTGCGAACTGGATTCTACGGGGAAAATCTGCAGGAAGTAGTTGATGCACTTTTTGCATATAATAAAGGTATAACAACTCTACAGTATCCAAAAAAATTTCCTCCAATTGCACTATACGTACCCTTCTTTTCACACCAGCATCACTACTTTTTCTCGCTAAACTTCCTAAAAAAGTCAATAATGTTACCTTATCGATTGGAATGAAAGTCAGAACATTTCATCAACTTGCACAGTTTAGGTCTCAGATGCATAAGACAGTTCAATATGTATATACAAGGAAATGACAACATTTCAAAGTTCCTGAATGTTGATCTACAGGACTCTTGAGGTTTTAAGCCGAAAATCAGGCGAATGATCTTTTTTTGGGCGATGAAAGCACGACAACTTCCAGAGGACACACCCCATCTATTCGGAGAATAGATGGCATTTATAAACAGATTTTTACATTAACAAATCATTTTGTGAATAATGGTAGAAAAGGACTGATACTTCTTAATTAGGAAGTATTTTCTTTTAAATTTGATCCTAAAGATAAAATAAGTCTGGAGGTGATTTTGAAGAAGTTATAGTCGAGTAGGGAACTCGAAAAAAATGTCTCTAACACCCAAAAATGTCCCGCATGATGTCATGTTCAGTGCCGAGTGCCGTTCAGAATTGCACGTTTCATATCGCACTGTTTCTTCAGTAACCGAATAGTAATGGCGAAATTCATCTTTCGATTAATTGAAATTGACGATGCACATGAAAATGAATTCTCTTACCGGCTATGGCAAGTTGTCTGATGAAGAAATTCATTCTTGACTTTCTAGTATTGCTTACTAGTAAAGCCACTAATACAGCAGAGTTTCCAACAACAATCATCGTGAAAAGCACCCAAAGAACAGCAAATTGCTCAGCCTGAAACAGATAACAAGACATGGTTATTATGATCAGACAACAGAAAAATACCATTTGAGATATTCTTCTCAAAAAGCCTTCATAATTTTATATTGGACTTCAATATTTGTGTCACATGCATAAATATGTTTTCATTTTTGCCATAGCTATACGGTGAACTTGGTTCATCGTTATAAAAAATGGTATCGAATTTAATATATCAATAATAATTAACCAATGAAAAATATTGATATTATTTTGGGTTATGTTAATTTAATGACTTGATTGGAGATGTATATTTTAAAAACAACAAACATTTTTCCCGTAAGAAAACATTTAATGAATTTGTGTTCATAATGAACAGAAAAAATATAAATATGACATGCCTACAAGCTAATGACTCAAAAACAATTGTTGTGAAAGGGAAATGAAATCAATTGCTCGTAATAAAGTTGAATTTGTCCTGTGTGTTTTCTATGATAGGTACCATTAATACCATTTTCAAGAATATCCTCATCATATTCGCAAGCTTTCCTATCACAGATCAATATCTCGATCAATTTCCCTATAGATGTATAATAAGGCCAAACCTGCCAATCTTTTCTGACCCATTGTTGATCTGATACCAATTTTCATCATCATCAAAGATGGAAAAATCTTCTCAGAGCACGTCATATAAAATATACAGGCATTACAGAGATCAAATGTAGTGCTATAATTAAACATTAGGACATATTGCAGATTTTAAGTATAATCAATGCTGTATCTGGCAGATTTTCAACCTCACTAGTGCATTTTAAAGACATTTATTGAAATTACGGAAAGATAATAGATCTTTTGCATTTCCTGAATTTAAGATAAGTGATATATCAAGGGAACTTGAATCCTTGCGAGTAAGTTGAGTGAACTGAACAAACTTATGTCTTCGGTGGGCAATGTCCACATTGTGTGTACTCGGTTGACACATCTATCAAATAGGTGTGATAATTTGGCATCGTTATGACCTCGTGATGACCTTGAGGTTATATTAGTTGAGGTTGGGGCTGCAATGGCAGATATTTTTGCTAAAGTTTAGGCCGCATATCCTACCGATGAGGTGTTGAAGATGATGGTGAGTTTGGGTTAAATGATTCGGGCAGTGATTCTGGATCTGGTGACGATGTAGGATCATCAAATTTGGCTAGGACCAGTACAGGGGTGTCTTTGGTTAATTCCACAGCTTCTCATAACCTTCAAAAGTGGAATATCCAATTTTCAGGTGACGTTAGGGACATTTCTGTTCATAATTACCTGGAGCGTGTTGAAGAATTTCGTGGAGCCAGGAGAAGTTACTGAAGCTGACTTATTCGAGTGTGCGGTTGATTTGTTTACAGGTAGCTTTGGTTTAGGTCCAATTGGAATAGATTTGACAATTGGAGAAGTCTATCGCAACTTCTGAGAAAACATTATGAACCTCCAGACTATCGTGGGCGAAGATATTCTGAGTAGGACTCAGGGTACTTCTGAGTCTATTGTTAGCTACTTAACATGCATGAACTCGATGTTTCATCGATATGGTCAAGTTGATGAAGAAGTTGACACAGTTGTCCGTAATTTAGCTCCATTCTTTTCTACGCGGTAACTATCTATTGATGATATGATCGAGTTTGAAGATGCTTTTTTGCAGTTCGAACAGAAGAAATTCCGCGCAGAACAGTATGTACTACCTTGTAGACATTGTCAAGCTTACGTCGATCCAGATGCTTATGAATTTGTTAGTCATTCTTCAGGTACAGAGAGTGCCTCTTTTTCAGGTTCTAGGATTCACCAACCACCTGTGTCATTGACACAGCCAGAGTCATTTCCGGTTAATGCTGCTTCTCAGAGCATTTCACTAGTGGGTTCTTCTAGGACTTGTTGAAATTGCCAAAATTGGGACAAAATTAGGGAGTGTACGATGAATAGACAACTCCTATGCTATCGCTGTGGTAAGCTTGGTTTTACAAGTAGAAACTGCCCCAAGTGTTCGTTAAACTCGAGTCGGGAGAATTGAGTGGTCGTGAGATTGCTCCGAAGAACGATATTGTCGACCGCAGTGGTGTTCCAAATAATAATATCTTCGCAATTTTGGATTATATCATTGCTCACACTACTAATGATCAAATGTTATAATTTTGGGTTTCGAGTTTAAGGGTTTATTAGGCACTGGTCATTTGCATACTATAGTGGATAACCCTAGTTATCGAATTCTTTTAAGATTAGGTTTTAAGCTGACTCCAAAATAGAAGTAGCACTGGACTCCCGCGAGTTTACTGCTTTCTCAATACCGGGTAGGGGCTTGTTTCAATTCAAGCGCATGCCTTTCGGTCTGACTAACAATGCTGCGACGTTCCAACGCGTTATCAACTCTATTTTGAGCGCTAACCTGGAACCATATGTTTTGGTGTATATGGACGACATCATCGTTATAGCCCCCGATGTCGATAAACATTTGGGAATCTTGGAAATTGTTTCCGACCGTTTACTCTCTGCTGGTCTATTTGTCTAGTGGTCTAGTTGTTTGAGTTCAGATCGGCAGAACTGACTTTTCTCCTAGTAAGGAGAGAAGTCAGTTCTGCCGATCTGAACTTTAGTGCCTCGACTATGTTGTCGATTCGTACGGTCTTGGACCAGATCCATCGAAGGTCGATGCCATATTTAGCATTTCTCCTCCCAAGGGAGTGGCAGAAGTACGCCGTTTTGTAGGAACAGCTTCATGGTATAGAAGGTTTGTGACTTATTTCTCCACTTTGGCTGCACCACTCACCTAGAGAAATGCTAAGTGAGATTGGACTGAGGAGTGCGAATTTTCTTTTCGCCAACTCAAAGAGAAGTTAGCGACTGCCCCATTTTGTCCTGTCCTGACTTTGTACATTTGGAAATTGACTTGGGTGAGACTTTTATTTTGCAGACCGACGCGAATACTTATTGATTTGGCGATGTATTATGTATTATGTATTAACTCATGTGCACATATATCTGGGATCCCTTTGATTATTAATTTGTTTTATTTTCATTAATTGATTATCATTTCATATATCAATTGATTATTATTTCATTACATTAATTCAATTTGAAATATATTTAAAGTAGCATCATAATAGATAATTAAGCATAGCCTGCGATAGACAACCTATTCATAAAGCACACAATAACATTTGCTAGCCCCCTTTTGATGTGCATGCAGTTGTATTTGAATAAACTATTTAGTGGCTACATTTCCTTCTTTGAATTTTCAATCTCCCACACCCTGAGTTCAGTATCATCCTTAAAATCATTTTGCTGAAAGAAAGTGGCACCCTTAATAACTTGCTAGCCGGTGATCTTGAAGCCTCTACAACTGTATGTGACAAAGTGCAGTAAAAGAGAATCTGGATTCAGAGCCATGCACAGACTATATTTTTATCTGGAGCAGATTATAGAGAATAAACTGAACACCAATATGTTTTCTCTCCTAGATTGATATGCGAATGGCAGGGATTATAGTAATAATTTATTCATCTACAGATAACATTATATAAAATTACAGATATAGGCAAATATAATATTCAAATATATGCAGAAATGAGCTTATGACAATAAAAATAATCACATATCAAACCCCGTGAAAGAAATACTTAAATAGAATGTTTCGTAAAAATTTCGTGAATATTCTATTATTATACAAATTTTGAAAATGTATAGAAAACTTACCTTATAGAAATAAAAAGAACTCAAATTCGTCGAGGAGGTCATCGAACCGTTGTTAGCCAACTCCGCCTCCAGCACACTTTGAAGAGGGGATTTAATCATTGGAAGAACCCTAGTAGGAACCGATTCGGTGGCGTTGTCTCTCAGAAGGAAATCTATGAACGATCCATCTGAACCGTGCTTTACTTCCGTGTTACTCATTATCCCCTAATTTTCTTCAATTGTCACCTTAACTTGAATATCTTCAAGTTTTGGAGTCGGTAGCCAAAATATACAGGGTTCGTTAGCATTTCTTCGTGTGCCCATCTGAAAAAAGATCATTGTTCAATTTTTACTGCAGTCGAAAGTACCTGAGTTCAGTATTTGAAATGACTGCCTCGGTACTAAAATTGTATCGGCCAATACAAATTTTTTGCCATTTTTTGATTCAATGGGTAGTTAGAGGTAGAACGGATGTTAGTGTCAGTATGTGTAAGTTTTTTAAAAATACTGAAATTATGAAAGTTTTTTTTTCTGGTTATTGTAAGATCAACAGAATTGAGTGTGTTTTTATGTTCGATTTCAGAAGTGAATTTGATAATTGGGTTAATGTTATTGATAAATTCTGTAAACAAAGAAAGTTTTCTATTTGTACCTTTGAAGCAACATATAATATCATCTGCATATCTATACCAATAAAGGAAATTTTTTGTCATATTGTTAGAGTGAATTTTGGTTTCTAAATTGTTCATGAAAATTTCTGGTAATATTGGACTTGGGTTACTCATAATCAAACCCTCATCAGACTTATAAATGATATGTCCTCTTCTATTCCGCACGAAAAATTTCGACCATCAAGTAGGATTATCAATATTACTTATTCTTTTTTTATACTAACAAATTATTTTCTCTATTTTAAAAAATTTTTTTGCTATTCATTCTCACTTTTATACTTAACCTGAAAGGTTCAGCCCGGGGAGTATGTTAAGTTTTGATTCTTAGAACTGAGCGCCGCCATTGCCCAAAGATTCACCGCTGAAGCTAGTTACAGATAATTCCATGCACTTTATGAGAGCGTTGCGCGCAGTCGTCCTTATAACGACGGCTATAATGGTATTCTATCTATGTTCGTTCTATCTGTGGCACTGCTATTTTTTTTTTTTTTTCTATGATTCGACCACAAAGTGGAGAGGTGACTAGGGGTGTAAAGATTCAACAGTCAGTATAGAATAGTTCCTTCGCCCCTTGAAACACAATATTCACCTTGCACATTTCAAGTGAAATATTGGCCTTGTCGCCACGTGGTAAAGACCCTGCAGTCGGCCAATGGTCTCAGTCACCAAAATCATCGTAAATACCCAAGTCAGTAAATTGTTGTTAGATAGTAAGTGGAACTGATTCATAGTTTTCATTGAGTAGTTAAGTGAATCTAGTGAAGTGTGAATTGTGTTATTGTATATATAGACTTACTTCAATGAATAGTTTGGAAAATCTTATGGTTATGGTACGGATGAGATAGATTAGTGCGCTTGCATGTGGACATAATGTGTTCGGACCAAGTTAGGTCAGTGTCACTCCCAAGTCCATTTGTGAGGACACCACGTGCAACGGTTTACCACTTATCGTGTACGTGTGGAGTGAATTGTCCCTTTCCTGAAGAAGTACAACGCATTTGTCGACGTTAAGTGGTACCAACCAATCCCCACACCACTGACTAATCGAGTTCAGGTGTACTTGAAAAAAATTGGTGCTCAACTAAGGCGTTTCCGTACAGCTTAGTATCATTGGCATAAAAAGACTTGTGGGACTTCATATGAAGCGCAAGATCACTTATATAAACAACGAAGAGGAGTGGGCCAAAAACAGACCCCTGAGGAACTCTGCTTGTTACTGGTCTGTCCGAAGAAGAAGAGTGACCCACATTGATCGTGAAAGTTCTGTCTGTCATGTTATCTTCAATCCATAGTAGTTGGCCCCGAATACTGAATGTGTCGAGTTTGTGCATTAGTCTCCTCACTGGGACCTTGTCGAAGGCCTTGGTAAAGTCGAGATAGACGAAAACATGTTGCTCTGACGGAATAATTTCGTTTTTTGTTAAAAAATTCGACATATCTTCTACAATTATTGATTCCATTACTTTGGAAGGGACGGAAAGGAGACTTATGAGCCTGTAGTTAATTGGGTTGAGTTTATCGCCTTTTTTGAAAACAGCATGTACAGATGACCTCTTCCAGGCCCGTGAGATTTGGGATTTTGCGAAAAAGTACATGATTGTTGACAACCGAGAGCAGAGAGCTTCGGAAAATTTCTTGAGAAAGAAGGGGCCTATTCCATCCAAACCAGTAGATGAATTCAATTTAATGTTGGATAAATGATTTTAATATTTTCCAAAATAAACGTCATATGGTTCAGACTATCACGCAGTCGTTCTGCTTTAATTTCCGGTAGTTGATCATCTCGAAGCTCAACCGTGAAGGAGCTGGTGAAAGAGTCAGCTAAAACTTCATCTGATTCGATATCTTTAGAGCACAAGGAATCATCAGGTTCTCGTAGGAGCGGAATGCTTACTTTATATATTCCAGAGTGTCATAAACGGGTTGGTCAGGGAAAGTTGACCAATCGTTCACTTATCTCCGGTTGAGATGTTCTTTTACTCCTGGAAGAGCGGCTTTCCAGAGGTCTCGGAGAATTAATAATTATATAAATTCACCAAAGATGTTATACGTAAGTCCGGCCCGTCGCTTCAATGGACAGGTCTTATTAGTTGAATTTCTTTCTCTAGGGACAGGATTAGTTTACTGGGTCAATGAAAATCGATTTAAATTTTAAATCTAAATATAATAAAGAAAAATAAAAATAACCAAAGTTACAATATCCCTTGAAATGTTGACTCAACGGCCAAAATTTTATAAAAAAAAACAAAAAAATATCTCAAATAATCTGTTATTCAAACAAACGAAACAATATACCAACTTTGAATTTGGGAGAATCGGGACTACTCAAATAAACTTATTTTCATCGAAAAAGCATTCAAAGTAACTAGCCAAAAGACTTGCCCTTATCCCACGATGCTAGGTGAGTATTCTAGGCCCTGCCTAAACCTAGTTTTAATTTTTTCAAATAAAATAAAAAGTAACTAGCCAAAAGACTTGCCCTTATCCCACGATGCTAGGTGAGTATTCTAGGCCCTGCCTAAACCTAGTTTTAATTTTTTCAAACTGTTCACTCGAAACGTGTAATTCCTCATATAACACTTCAGTCCCGATCCGCGAACTCCGATCTAACCTAATTTATTCCAAAACAAATTCTAAACTTTGTCCCAAAAAAAAAATAATAATAATCCCTAATTTTCTATTTCTGACCTATGTCTTCCTTTCTCAGAGCCAAAACAATTCCTTCTTCAAAAAAACTTAAAATTCCTTCAACTCTCTATCATCTGCTAAAATTCCTTTATTTTTGATTCAACCCTAAAAAAAAATTACTCTGATATTGAAAAGGAATTGTTTTGCTCTAAGTCCGGTTTCGCGACCGACGTTCTAATTCTCAACCTTTCTCAATAAGAGACCCTAATCGATACTGACTCTTCTTTCGACCTCTCCAAAAATCGTAACATCGTACTTATCTAAGACCGCCCCAACAATTCCTCAAGATACCATGTCAATTAGATCATTGGTTAGAACATTTTTCATCTTTTTTCAATAAGCGTCCTTACCTCTACTCCGCCTAAGACCTTTTTGCTGCGTCATCTGAGAACGACCAAGACGGTTTTTCGCATGTATCGAACTCAGATAAGTCAAGATTTCCCCATATCTAAATTATTTTTCTTATCCGTAAAAAATATATCGATTTCACCAACGCCGTGAGACGGTAACTAAGAAAAGCATAGATTGGAAAATAAAGCATCCTTATGCTAAGATAAGATCAGTTTACATAAGTCGCGATCACTCTTTTGAATTTAACGTATATTCCCTCGGCATAATAATTCTAATAATTTCGATAATTTTCAAATATCCGCTTTACTACAAGAGTTTGCAATAGACACCTCGAACTCTCGACGTGAAGATCTGCAATATACATTGCATATATCAAATTATTAATTAAAATTCAACATGTTTATACTAAATCTCAGTACCTAATACGAACTCAACTCCAATATCCTATTATTATTCCTCAAGCCTGATTATTAATTCCGAATTACCCAATGCTGCCGTCAAATCAAGCCCTTGCTCCCAACGATTAATAATAGTAGGGCCAGGGTTTCTTGTTTACAAAGGTTACTGTTTAATGTACATCCTTTGTTCATATAATTTGTAGAAGCTTCCAATGGAATGAACTCTGAATAGGAATCGAAGGTATTTGCCGGGAACAAGGATTGCAGAGAACAGCAACTATTTTCGGATAAAAAAAAACTACAAATGAGAAATATGCTGAATTTCCGAATCAACGATTCTTTCGACAATTTCGGAAGGAAATTGTTTTTTAAAATTCTTCATAAGGTCTGCTGTTATCATATAATCTGATCATTGAAATTTTTCAATTTCACTAGGTGGAGGACAGTTTGAAAAATTTATACGAGCCAGTTTCAATATCGAAAGCAGAGCTGTGCCAACAAATGTTGTGCTTTCGATAGCCCTTGAAGTCTTTTTGTGCGCCCGAGGACTTTTTAAAAGCAGTGCTTGGTTCTTAGTAATCAAAGCACTTTGTCAAAAAGCTTAGTGCTTAGTAATCCGAGTACTGGAGTGCTCGCGAGCACTTTTGCCGATTACTAAGCACTAAGCCCTTCCAGATTTTTTGACGTAACATGAATATGCGACGACGCCCTCGCAACCTATGATCGTATAACATAATCTGATTAGTGTTTGATCATCTATGGAAATTCAATACAGTGACAAATATTAAGTTATCAGATTAGTTTTATAATGTACCTTGAAACTTGAAAATGGCTTATATTTATATTTGTTTAATTCAATAACAAATCAGTTCATTCTTTCAGGAAAAGTAGAATATTATTCTGGATTTTTAATCATTACATAAGATATATCTTATAAAATAAAGTATATACAGTAAATATTGTTGTAATACTCAACACTTCAAAATGCGATTTTATGAGAAAGTGTTTATGAGATTATTTTATGAGATTTATATTGTTGTATCTTCACTTATTTCCTTGAAACCCTTCGACTGAAAATACTTTGTCACCGCTTTCTAAGCGACATCTCGATAGTACCACAAATATCCGAAAAATCAAATTATATACAGGGAATAATGAAAACAATGAAATCAGTCACGGTTTGAGTGGAAAAGCAGGGGTGTATGGTTTCATCACCATCTGAACTCCGCCCTGTGATTGATTTTTTTTGATGTTTTTTTTTCGAATTGTAATATATTTTTTTTAATTCTCTTCAATAAAGACATTATTATTATTATTATCTATTTCCAACATTCTCCCCCCGCAAAATTATTGAAAACCATAACGATCAGGCTTCACCACACGTCCTCTTCTCGTAATTTTGATTTTCTGTTCTTCGTCTTCATTTCCATTCCTTCGGTTTTCCTCTGGATTCATTTCTTCATCTTCTGCATTCTTCATTTTTGGTAGACCAGTTTGATTTTCTGTTAACCTCGTTGAATCGTTGGTCTCCATGGTGTACAAACGTTGGAATCATAACCTCACTTTTCATCCTCGAGTACGTGTAGGGTATCTCAATAGGCATGGCGGTACAGTTAGGGCTCCGGTAGGTCTGTAAGCTGGGGGGCCCATTCCAGGGCTCTGAGGCCCCCCAGATCTTTAGTTGCGGAGGCCTATTCATGTATGTGGGTGGTATTCTTGGGCCCCCTTGCTTGTAACCCTCGATATTGGAGCCCTGTGTGTGTACCCCCATATAGGAGGTTCAATGACGCTTTCTATGGAGAATTGCCAGATCTATGTAACTAATCGGTGGAGATGCAATGTGAGGTGTCTGCAATAAGAAGAGGCAAATTGATTATTTTATCAGTATACTGACCACCATGTGGAATAGTGGACAATTTTGTGAACATTATGGATATTATGTTGAATTTGCTACGCAAAGATAATTTTGTTCTGCCAGGTGATTTTAATGTGTCCAAATCGTGTGGGGGTATCTGACTCTGAAAATCTGACAACATTACTGAATATGATGGGTTCGCATGATTTACAACAAAATATTTTTGAGCCCACTATAGGAAATTATTGTTTAGATAATGTTTTCCTTGACTCCTTGGTGAGCGAGGAATCATCGGTCGTTTTAGATGTATGTTTTTCGGACCATAGGGCGCAATCGGTAAGTTTTGCTGAAATGAGTCAAGTTTGAAACTGTTGTTAATAAATGAACACCTCTTACGGAGGACGGATTTTTCGTTATGCATAGTAAGTTGTGTGGAGAGAGTTGGGGTTTTTGTTGGATGTGATGCTTTATCGGCGAACGATTGTTTTGATCGTTTTCAGGATACATTAGACATTTTCAGGATTCTTTCTCCGAGGTAGAAATTAAGAGTAAGAGAGGAGATGCCGGTGTGAAGTGGTTCACTAATGATCTTCGTGAAATGAGAGATAGAGTTAAATTTATAAATAATGTTTATAGTCGCTTCAAAACTGATAACATTAACTTGATTCGTAACAAGCTGAGAGGTCAGTATCGTTTAGCTCTTGAAAAAGCAAAAATAAAAGCGACTGACAAGTTCTTATCCGGTTCATGTAATATGTCGAAAAGATTGTGGCAGTTAATAAATCTGAAGCGTAAGATCGGTAAAAGGAACATTGTCGATATAGAGGACTTTAACAATTATTTCTTTGATGTAGCTAAAGAGCTTGTGGATGAGATAGGAAAGAGTAATATGAGGGGGCATCCTATGGTCTATTTGGATGACTTTACATCTAATGGTATTTTTGAATTTTCGGAGGTTAGTTATAACACCGTAAGAGGCAATATACGATCGTTAAAGAATAGTAAATCAAAAGATTATTATAGTTTATCAGTATGCTTGCTCAAAGGGAATTCAAATAATATAGTTGAGCCATTAACTAAGGTATTAAATAAATGTCTAAAAGCAGGTGTTTTTCCGGACTATCTTAAAATCTCTGAGGTTGTTCCAATTTTTAAAAAGGGAAAGAGAGATATGATTTCGAATTATCGACCTATCTCGTTGCCGGTGTTCTCGAAAGTTTTTGAAAATATTATATGTAGGATCCAGTTATTATTCCCTGTAACGAATTGAGATGGTCAACCGGATGCTTGGAGACCTATTAGTTTCTTTTAGTGTCGAGGGCATGACAGTTTCAATTGATTTACAAGGAACGAATTGTTATTGTACATAATGTAAAAAGGATGTGTTATTCTTCGAGGTGTCGAAGATATATCAAGAGTTGTAAATCTTGAAGAGATTTATTGGGGGGTTGATAAGGTTCGAAGACAACACGGTCGTAACAGATGTGTTACATCTGTTCATCAGGTTCTAGTCCTTCTAGAATATTCGATTTCCAGGAATCCGCGAAGATCTTTGTGGGCGGTACGGCAAAGCTCTTATTGGACTAGGGGATGGTACTTTCCCCTAAGGGTGTGGCCAAGACGAAAAGAAGGGAGGTCGATATTCGAGACAGGGTAGTTCCAATCGGGAGAGACACAGCAGTGTTGCCGAAAACACCTATTTATCGGGATTTATACCGATTTGGAAACTGATCTCCCGATGTACCGAAAGGGGATAAATGTATACCGTTTTTTCAATTTCATAGATATTATGTCGAAATTGAATCTTTTACCGAAAAATTAAATATTTTTTATAATTAGATGCATAGACAAAAGATTAGATGAGCACATCTTGCTCGGATTTTGGGATTTCCGGCTTATACATTTTTATTAATTTATAGGATTAACTAGAAGGTACCGACAACATTTGTCGGCAGGTAATTGCATACAATTACTCAATGGGTTTATGATAGGAATATAGGATAAAGGAAACGCAAAATTTTTTTGGCTCTTCCAATAATTTGTCCTTATGCGATTGGTCTAGATTTTCGTGTTATTTTCATTGGTTTTAAACATTTGAGCCTTTTTTGCAAAGGTGGGAGAAAGTGTCAACATTCAGTGCATATTTTGTTTAGAAAAATCAGTTAACATCACAGCTTGCTTGGGTAAGTACCAAAATTTTATTGTACTTTTGTAGTGGAAGATTCTTACAATATCATTAGTTTAAGAAACTGTCTACTCAGATCTACCAGAGAAATAGATCCTATTTGTTCTTCGTTAGATTTGGTGAAATCGATACAACCTAGAAAACAGAAATATCAGACTATTTCATATAGAACCTATCGATTCTCGGTACAGTGTCACAACCATAATATTGTCAAAATCATATTGGTATGGGTCGACAAACTCATGAATACCCAATTGTGGGGAAAATTCATGTTTTTATTTTTTAATGAAAATATTGTATTTTATTAATTTTTTCACTTAATGTTATTTTTGGTAACAAGAAAATGTATTATCAGTTGATTAAATGTTGTTTTGTTTATATTTTATTTTAATAAATTGATATTCTTGGTAAAATCTTCCTTACACCGATTTCCTCCCCAAATACACCGATTTTGCGCAGTCATTTATACCGATCTTGAGTTTATACTTTCGGCAACACTGAGACACAGTTTAACTTAATTCGAAGACGAGTCAAGTTCGGGCGGTCAACTTAAGACGTAAGACGAAAAGACGTTTCGCGGACTAGATTAAGACGAGTCGCGGACTAGATTAAGACGAGTCGCGAACAAGTTAAAGACGAGACGACCGAAAACTTGAAGTACGACGAAGACGTGATAATCCAAGACGTTTCGAGTAATCAACAAACGAGTTAAGGACGAAATTCAGTACCGTAGTGAGAAACTTGTAATTAAGACGTAATTAAGATCTTCTCAATACTGAGTTTGTACTGTATAATTGTGGCTTTGTAAATAGATGTAAATAATTCAAAAGAGTTTAATTATTACAAATCCAACAAAGTCACGGAGAAAAAGACGAAAGACCAGGTAATCGAATCATACCTCTAGACGATCGATTATCCAAGCCTACATATATATAAGCAGGTAATAGATTATATTGAGACACATGGATTTCTTTACAATAATCAGTTTGGTTAGAGAAAACAATCAACAATAGCTGACGCTGTTTTACGTTCCATAATGGGTTGTTTTGAAAAGGGTCATTTTTCATTATTGATATTTCTCGATTTAAGTAAAGCTTTCGACTGCGTTGTTTGCTCTGTTTCTCCAAAAGTTCAGATTTTACGGATTTATAGATAGAAGTACGGCATTGATAGATTCTTATTTTAATGACAGGAAACAGAGAGTTTATTTGGATGGGCGGTGGTCTGGGGAGGTGCACCTGGGCATTGGTGTGCCGCAGGGGTCTATTCTTGGACCGTTGCTCTTCCTCATTCATATCAATGATTTTTCAAATTTTATGGGATCTCTCGAGCATATTTTGTGGGCTGACGACTCCTGTTTGACGTCGCTGCTGACAGTAAGGAGAGACTAGAGGAAATGGAGCGCACGGTGGAGTCGAGAGCAAAACGTTGGTTCTTAGACAACATTTTAACCTGCAATGAAGAAAAAACAGAAAAGATGGTGTTTAGTTTGAGAAGTTCCAATGTTAAGAATACTGGTGACCATGTAAGTTTCTTGGGAATCAGTCTGGATGCACGCCTCATTTGGGATTATCATGTGGACATTGTGGCAGGCAATCTTGTAAGAAATATCTTTGTCTTGAGAAGTTTGTCAGGTGATGTCTCAGGTAGAATACTCAAAGTTACTTATCATCCTTTGATAGAGTCGCATTTGCGATATTGTGTCATTGTCTGGGGTAATTGTTCGGATCGTGGAAGGATCTTCCATTTGCAGAGAGCTCTACGTATTGTGGCTGGTCTGGGTTAAAGGAATGATTGTAGGAGGGAGTTCAAAAGATTGAGGATATTGACTTTTCTATCGATTTTCGTTTATGAGTGGGTCATGTATGCCTATCGGAGGTATGATGTCTTGACTAAAAATGGCGTACTCATAGTCATAACACTAGGTATAAAGATGACGTGCGTGCGCAACATGTAAGACTGGAAAAGTCGTGGAAGATTTATATCGTGTTGTCATGTAAATGTTTCAATAAAATTCCTCAGGATCTGCGATGTTTGCCCTTGAAACAGTTAAAGGAAGCGATGCTGCGATATTTAGAGAATGAAGCATTTTACTCACTTGATGAATTCCTATATATATAGCTATATGTTATATGTTTATATATTTTTGTACAATATTTATATGTTTGTGCTGTTTATTTTATGAGCTTTTAATTCTATTTTTCTCATTGTACGATTTGTATATGAATTTTATATTTATATTATTTTGACAAGTGTAAACAAACTTGCAGATTGTTTGTAAATAGCACAATGCAATTATTTTATCTTAGGCCTCCATTTTGGTGCTCCCAGAGCCCCCATATATGTAGTCGCGGAAGCCTATTCATGTTTAAGGGTGGTATTTCTTGGGCCCCTTTGCTTGTACCCCCCGATATTGGAGCCCTGTGTGTGTACCCCCATATTGACCATCATTTTAGTGCTCCCAGGGCCCCCAAATCTGTAGTCGCGGAGGCCTATTCATGTTTGTGGGTGGTATTCTTGGACCCCCTTTCTTGTACCCCCAGATATTGGAGCCCTGTCTGTACCCCCATATTGGCCCCCATGCGGAGTTCTAGTCATGTTTGTGGGTGGTATTCTTGTACCCCCAGATTTTGGAGTTCTAGGTGTATTATCGAGCACACAGATCTGTAGTCGCGGAGTCCTAGTCATGTGTCATGCGAAGGAGGCCTACGTATATGTCCCCATTCTTGGTGCACCCTACTATCCGGGCCCCCAGATCTGTAGCTTTCCTCAATTAAAAGTAGGTTCAACGAATTATGCTTTCATTTGTTTGTAGAATCATCATTTTCATTTCCGTAGCGAAATGAGTTCAAATACCTACCTAGCTTCATATGCACGTTGAACTCTAGATTTAGGTGAAATTCTTTACTTAATTGATCGTCATCATTTATTGACTAGTGACGAGTATGAACCTTGCGATTTTAGGAAGATTGGGATGTTTTAACTATGTACCTATAATAAGGTAAATTATCACAGGTGATGAATATTCACATCAATTAAAATATACATCTTTTATATCTTTTGATATATTATATATAGCAATACGAAAATCATAATGTCAAAAAATTAATAAAAATAGCATACCCACAAAAAAAGAAACTAATGAATGAAAGATTATTATTCAAATCAATATAAGGGTACGTTCTATGCAATATTAACTGTTTACCGAATACTCATCAGTTGTTTATTCGTAGATCTCTACGACTTCGAAAAATCCCACATGAAATACGAGAGTAGCTACAATTTCCAAAAGTCAAATCAAAATATTATGCTTGAAGGCATTATCGGATATTATTAAGATTTCGAATTCGGTGTATTTCGTTCCGAAATCTACTGTCCGAAGTCCACTGGAACTTTGCGTTGAAAAATAATATATTCAGTCAAATGGTGGCACTAAATGCTTTTTCTGGAAACTTTCTCGTGTGTTCAATTGAAAGAAATCTTCATTTCATTTGAAATAAAAGAAATATGTCGGATTTCATATACATAAGATTTCATTCCATCTGACATCTCAAGGGAATATTCTAAGCGCCGCTTATTATTTGTCGATAAATTTGCCGGGAGAGAACTCTGCTTCTGATTGAGTTATTTAATTCGTAAATAGCGAACGCTCCCAAATTCAAAGAAGCTACGGTGTTCGATCTAAGCGTCCGATATAGTGAAATAAACCAGCGACCACATACATACCTTGTATTTTTTGCCAATGCTTCAAACTTCTCGCACGGATATTTCTCGAATATAAAAACATTAACAACGTTAAGTATACCTCTGTTATGGACCAGTTGGTAATTATACGTCTCAGATAACAGGAAATCTACATATAATGTGAGAACAGATTATGCCTAGACAAGTCATCTAAAGGCTAGCTATTCATTGCCATTCTGTTTGAAATATATATCTGTTGGATGAGTTATTGTTACTTGAAGTAACATATAATTACATGGGCATGAATGCTGCACGTTTATTCAAAATCGAAGATTGCGCTCATCGATAAATTCAGGTCCTTATTAACCGAGAACGGGTGTGGATTTCGTAATGTTGGTTTTTTCTTTTGTTAGATATTGATGTGTATCATTCATATGTCTTGCACTTCTGAAAGCCAATACAAAAAGAAAAACATTTATTCTTACGCACTTTTATTCGAATTAAAAAGGCTGCTTATAGTGCTTCTATTCAACTTAGTCAATTAACTGTTCAGAATTGAGGCTTAGGGACATACTTTTCGATATCTGTCATATACAGTAGAATGAAGATAATTTTTATACGTTGATTGAATTTCTAAAATATTTCACAAAATTTCACTGAAATAGGGAAAATATCGTCTAATACTCGTTGTAGAAGGTAATTCCACCACTCATGTCTTCCAATCCAATTTTCAATCGTATCTATGATACGGGAGAAATCCCCGAACAATGGTTGTCATCCACATTTGTGCTCATACCGAAGAAACCAAATCCAAGAGAATGCTCAGATTATCGAACCATCGCGCTCATGAGCCACACCTTGAAGTTGTTCTTAAAAATCATCCACAAGAGAATTTACAGAAGACTCGAGGAAGAAATAAGCAACACACAGTTTGGATTTCGCGAAGGACTTGAAACACGAGAAGCGCTATTTGGGATTAACGTTCTTTTTCAGCGCTGTCTTGATATAAATCAGGATGTGTATGCATGTTACATCGACTTCGAGAAGGCCTTTGACAGGGTGAAACATGATAGGTTGCACCAGCTGCTCCTCAACAAGAACATTGACTCTTGCGACATAAGAATAATAAGTAACCTATACTGGGGCCAGAGAGCTAATACATTGATAGACAACCAACCAACAGAAGAAATGGAGATTCGTCGTGGTGTGAGACAGGGATGCATTCTGTCGCCGCTTCTATTTAATCTCTATAGCGAAGCTATTTTTAGGGAAACCTTAGAACAAGAGTCGGCTGGAATAGTTATAAATGGAGAAGTTATAAATAATATGAGGTACGCTGACGACACCGTCTTGTTAACGGGTAGGCTTGAAGACACACAACATCTTCTGGAAAAATTAAAAGATCGATGCATTGAATACGGTCTTAAGATCAATTTTATGAAAACCAAGCTGATGATAGTAACAAAGTGCCCGCAGAAGCTCAATCATGTGAACCTGACGGTAGCGAACACCACAATAGAGAATGTGGCCACATATAAATATCTAGGAACTTGGATGGAACAGTCGGGTGACCAAACTGAGAGAAATAAGAACGAGGATAGAGATGGCCAGATCGACATTTGTGATGATGAACAAACTGTTTTCTAGTCGGGATTTGGGTCTGGATCTTAGGATGAGGATGCTGCGTTGTTACGTTTTCTCCACGCTTCTGTATGGGGTTGAAGCATGGACTCTCAAGAAAAATCACATGGACAAACTACAGGCCTTCGAAATGTGGTGCTACCGTAGAATGTGGCGTATCCCATGGACTGATAGAGTTACAAATGTCGAAGTCCTAAACCGGATGCAGAAGGACTGCGAAATAGTTAACACCATTAAAAAGCGAAAACTTCTGTACTTGGGCCATATAATGAGAGGCAGAAAGTACACACTTCTCCAACTGATAGTCCAGGGAAAAATCAGTGGACGAAGGAACATTGGTAGACCCCGTATGTCCTGGCTTAAGAACCTGAGGGACTGGTTTAACTGTAGTAGTGTTCAATTGTTCAGGGCTGCAGTCAACAGGGTCCGGATTGCTGTGATGATAGCTAACCTCCGATAGGAGATGCACTGAAAGAAGAAGATGTCTTCCAAAACGAGCGGGGTTACGAATTCCACATTCGTGTTGGTATAGGAGCCATTCTGCAACTTGTTTCAGGATATACTATTATAGATTGGTATTGCAATAGCTTTTCACCGAATATTGTGAAACTTCAACACTACGAGTATTTGTTAAGAGCAAAAAGTTTTTGATGCAAATGTTTTTATTATTCTAGCAGAATTTTGCATGAATGTTAGTGACACGAATGGCCAGCCGGATTATTAGAATTCAACATAATTATCTTTTTGAATATAGTATATTTCAGCTGTTTTTGTTGTATCAAATAAATGGGAGGAAATAATAATATATTATTTCATAAGGAGGAGAAGTGACTCTTTTCATGGCGAGCTTATGTTTAAGCGAGCCATGAAAAGTCACTTCTCTTCCGAATGGAATATGCTATTTTTTTTCAAACGTTTTGAAATTCATAAAAGTCTGGAGATCCTCAAATTACCTTTAAATTAATTAAATCTAATTCTGAGGCTGATCCGTTCATTCTGCTACATCTTGTAGACCAAAATCGTGCGAGAATATATCAGATTTGCTCGGCTTTCATGGTTGTATTTTGTTATTATATGTTGGTACTTCGAGCTCTCCCGTCATGGATTTATCTGTCACTTCATCGTTCATTTCTGCTCAGAAGTCAAGTCGTGAACATATCAGATTTGCTCGGCTTTCATGGTTGTATTTTATTATTATATGTTGGTACTTCGAGCTCTCCCGTCATGGATTTATCTGTCACTTGAGATAATGAAAGAAAAAAAATTTTGATGAAGAATTAAAAAAAATATATATAATAATAAAAATTCGTACCCACCCAGCACCCCTGTTGACTCCCTAACCCGTTCAACAAATCAGCAAAATTATCATTAGATAAAAGTTGAGTAGGGGAGAGCGGGGCTGGCAGTTACCGGGGTAAGTGGTTCCGATGGAAATTACTTTGTAACAAAAAAAGATAGCGTACATGCAAAATATGCTTCTAAAACACTAAGTGGAGTGCCAATTTGGCAATAATTTTTATTACTCTGGTGACGGTGGTTGAGTGGCTGTGTGCACGTGCTCTCGAAACGTCACGTAGGTGTAAGTTTTCATGTTTGAACTATTTGGTCTATCTTTGTTAATTATGAACCTATTCATGCGCAAATTTCCCAAATTGTAGTTACATAAGTAAGGAATCTTATTGCTTTAGTATTGTCTCAATTGATTTTGTTAGTTTTCCAGAATATCGATGTTCGTATATTGAAGTAATTTGGGGTCATGAGTTCCTTTCTGGCGGGGCTGGTTGTTCCGGGGAAAACTTACCTCAATGGACTTTCAATTGTATCAAATGTCTCATGACACATTTTTTTTTCATTCTAAGAATGCGAAACTACAAGACAGAGGGAGGTTAGACCTCCTAGACAATTGTTACGTCAAGCTCCCCCTGCTGTTACTAACGACGGAAAATGTGTTGAAACTGTGGCAAAAGAAATTGAATTTTCCGCATGACCTTACGTTGACTTCTAGAAAATGACGTTCACTACAGAAGACTATTTAAACAGACATGCCAGAAAAAATGGAGAGGCTAAAGAACAGGCAGAAAAAAAGACAAACAAATGAAGGTATTACAAGGACTGGAACAGAAAAGACAAAGATAGAAGAAAAGTAAATGGTAAAAGCAAGGAGAAAGGTGAAGAAAAATATCAGGATTGGGAAAGAGCAGAACGTAAGATACCGAGAGTGACAGCGATAAGGATCTGGAATTGTACCTACTGCCTAATTTATTATGATTCAAATTAAAATTCTCGACTAAGAGAACAATGGATAGTGGATAGAATGTACTATGTGTAAAAATTGGGCTCCTACCAAATATTCAGATGGAAATGATAAAGTTACTCTTATGTGTGTATCATAATTATTGTGAGTCAGATGAAGCGAAGAGTGATGAATAAGGTTGCTAAAGAATAAAAATGGAGATTGTCAAAGTTAATCACAATTGATGAAAAAAGACTGCTGATTGATGATTAGACTTAATTAACCTGAATAACAATGATTGAAAACTTCGATTGTTACATTAGAATGTATCCCTGCATTTAATGATACTCCAGGTATGTATACGTTTGTAGTACCTTTGCCAATTGTATTTATAATGGGAACGTTCAAATTTTGAATACTCGATGTAGGAATACAGCTACCCAAGTTTTCAGAAATATCCTGTTTTTTCTGTGCTGAAGCTTCTACATAGCTTTTAGCAACAGGGAGCTCTTCCATCCTCCATGTCATTTATAGTTTCAACAGGATGGTGGACCTCCACATTATGCTGCAGATGTTAGAAGGTACCTAGATGAAATTTTTCCGAACATGTGGATTGGAGATGTGGACCTACTGAATGGCCAGCAAGGTCATATGTGGAGCTATCTGAAAAATGTTGTTTATAAAACGAAACCAGCGAATATATAATAATTGAAAGAGTGAATTCGAACGGAAATAAACAATAATACCCAAGAAATCATACACAAGGTTTAACAAGAATTTGTACACCGTTTAGGTTACTGCCAAACATAGCAAGGGCTATAGTTCGAACATTTATAAAGTCATGTATTCCATCAATAATATTATTATTATCATATTGTATTTTTGTCTACCCTGTACCAATTGGAATCAACATGTGATACATTTTCGGAATCAGCTCATCTAGAGTAATCGGAAAATTGAGACAAAATGGGGGTGTTCCATTTAAAAAAAAATGACGGTGGGGTCATTACTCGAAAGTAATTCACCCTGTATATTAGATTATTATTTTAAAATACGGTAAATTAAAAAATGTGTTTCAGGATTATTTCTTAAAATGGTTCGTTTAGCTAAATATGAATTTGTTCCATACTTTTCGGCCACAGTGTATGTTGGCCAATGCAAGGTCCTGTAATAGTGCGTTAGGCTTCCATAGATGCCAAATCAGGCGTATTAGAAATTTAGTTGAAAAACATTCCCTTTGTACATTCAATTCTGCATCTCTGGAAATTATTTTCTGATATACAGGGTGTTCCCAAATAAAATTATTCAACAATATTTTTGCATATTTTCAATGCTCTTCAATACCTCTATCATGATTCAAAATATTATAGATATTTTTCCAACGGTACGGATCTTATTCAGAAAAAACTGCAAAATCTCGACGAAACAGTAGTTCGGTGAAAGCCCTTTACCGATTTCCAGAAGCGATAGAAACATGAATTTGATCAGAATTTCTTTCAACTCAAGAATTTGCCTAGTCATCGTTCCTAAATGATCAACCTATCTTATACAGGGTGTCCTTTATCAATGTCCAAATATGAAGAATTTCAAATTGTTTTTTCTCGAGTTTCTCAAATGTAACACCCTCTATTTTTTTTCATGATGATGTACACAGTTTAAAACCCTACATTTTTCAGAAGTAATCAGAGGCCTATTTTCACTCCTGCATCTAGCAGGCACGAAAAATGAAATCAGAACGGAAAATGTTATTCAAATATTGGATATAAAAACAAACGGGCGTTGAAAAAGACAAAGAAAAATTGTGTTAATGATCTAAGAGATGTTCAAAGTGTCGTCCGCCTTCTCTGGGACACAAAGCGATACGATCGTTGAATGACCCACTAACCCTCATCAGCATGGCTGGAGTAATGCTTCGGAAAGCAGTCACAATTCTCTCTCGCATATTGGAAGCTGTTGTTGCCACTTCATCATACACGATTCCCTTTATGTGTCCCCACAAAAAATAATCTATTTTGGTGAGATCCGGTGATCTAGCAGGCCATCTTTTCGGTCCGCCCCTACCAATCCATCTATTTGGAAACTGTTGGTCCAATAAATTATTCCTCACAAAACGAGAATAATGGGCGGGTGCTCCATCATGCTGAAACCATATTTCATTTCGTATTTCCGTAGATAACACTGCTAACATTCCGGGAAGAATGTTCTGAATGAAATTCAATTATGCAGCTTCATCTTTTCCTTCGAAAAAATAAGGGCCTATCACATGATTGCCGATTACTGCTCCCCAGACATTCAATGACCACCTGTGTTGATTGTCTATTTTCCTTATAATTCTTGGATTTTCTACAGAGTTATAGTGAAAATTGTGCCTATTGACGGCTCCGGAATTGTGGAAGGTTGCTTCATCTCTGAATAAAACAAATTCAAAAAATTTAGGGTTCTGTTCAATTTGAAAACTTTCCCAGTTACAGAAATTCAGACGGCTTTCAAAATCACTAGATATCTGTAAGCGCCTGGTGTAGCTGAATGTGGTAGGCATGATACTTATTCTTTTTGAGGATTCTTTGAACTGAACGCTCACTTATACTACAGGCTACACCAAGCTTCCTTTGGCTTGTATGTGGATTTTCAGTTACATGCAGTAAAACCTCGAGCTCCTTGTCTTCGCCGATTTTACCCTCTCTTCTTTTTTATACTTGACATCTCCTGTCTCTACAAATCTGTTTAAGAGCCTCCGAAAACTCGACTCATGTGGATGTCTTCTTTCTGGATATTTGACACCATAGGATGTACTGGTTAATAAACAGTGTGTGTGGCCCTGCCCCAACATGAAAATCATATCAACCATTTCATCTTTACCAAAATTCATCTCAATTTATATTTATATTATCACTTTGAGCTCTGAATAACAATATTTTGTTCAATACTTGAAAACAGTTTCTGTGGCACTGCTCCAACATGAAATAGTTATTTATGCAACAAGTGCAATAAACAATTTTTGCACGAGTTGCATACAACATTTTTTCTACGTTCATGCAAAAAGCAAAAAATGATTTATTGAGGTGCGGCACTAGGTGTAGGAAAATGAAAAGCGCAACTTGAATACTTTATTATTAATATCGATTTGCATTGAAACAGGAACTAATACGTTACGAACAATTTAACTCAAACTTTATTTTTACCAGCAATGTTGAAAGTGAATGAACAATTGGTGCAATTTTTAATATGAATATTTCGTAGTGAAGTACTTTTTAAATCCACTTCTTGATTTGTTACTGCTGTAAACGTACTAGTAATTGGTAACTGTACATCGTTATTTCCTTCAGGCTGAAATATTTGTTTTGCAACACTGAGTTTGCTTGCATGTGATTCCTCTCAGGCGCGGATCCAAGGGGGGTGAACTGGGGAAACGTTCCCCCCCCAAATAGCCCGGGCACCTCTTAAATTTTGCCGCCCTTCCTAGAATTTGTCATACTAAGGCTCAAATAATTACAAGATCAGCAAAAATTTCACCTTCAATACATTTTGTGAAAACCCATATTAATGAATGGCAAAAAATGACTTCCCAAAATGGCGGAAGTGTCTGGGTTCCACATTTTCAGTATTTTAAGTATCTAAAAGTTCCCCCCCCAAAAGTGGGGCCTGGGTCCGCGCCTGATTCCTCTATACGTATCTCCCGTTACTGTCGACGATTTCCATCCGCCGTGTCGTTTGAGCTCTAGTGTATCTGCTCCAGTATCGGCAAGAAGTGTTGCGGAGGATCTCCTGAAGCAGTGCCCTGTGTATAGATGAGGATTCTTCAAATTCAGAAATTTTGCAATTTCAGACGGGATTTTAGCAAACGTGATAAATATGTAGTGGGTTTGAACGTTTATGTTTGTCATGATGACAGCACGTTGAAGTAGAATGACAGATGAGTGCAATAAAAACTTTATTGCACTAGTGCAATAAAGAACTTCTTTTTCCACTAAATATAGTTCAATGAAGTTTTGCTTTTTGCATGAATGTAGAAAAATCATATGAACGATTTCATGAATAATAATTTTTTTTGGTGCCGATAAAACTGTGTAATCGTTAGAATACACCAATAATACCTATGTATGTGTTACTTATGGGGTCAAATATTATCATTTTCATGTTGAAATTCAAGGATTATGATTTTGGAAGGGTTTTGAAGTTTTTCAAGAATTGGTCATTCAGTTTGGTTTCATTGTGTGACTCATTCAAAATATCCGTTCATTATTCCTGAAATTTTTGGTTGAAATGTCATTTTTCGTGTCTGCTGGACACAGTAGTGAAAATAATCCTAAGGTTACTTTTGAAAAAACGTAAGGTTTTAAACTGTGTACATCATCATGGAAAAAAATACAGGATGTTACATTTGAAATACTCGAGAAAAAACAATTTGAAATTCTTCATATTTGGACATTGATAACAGACACCCTATATAAAAGAGGTTGATCATTTACGAACGATGACTAGGCAAATTCTTAAGTTGAAAGAAATTCTGATCAAATTCATATTTCTATCGCTTCTGGAATTCAGCTTTGGCTTTTACCGAACTACTGTTTCGTCGAAATTTTGCAGTTTTTCCTGAATAAGATCCGTACCGTTGGAAAAATATCCCTAATATTTTGCATTATGATAGAGGTATTGAAGAGCATTGAAAATATGCAAAAATATAAGGGGTGTTCCATTTAAAAAATCACTCATTTGTTAAATATTTCATTTGGGAACACCCTGTATCAGAAAATAATTTCCAAAGATGCAGAATCGAAAGTACAAAGGGGATACTTTTCAACTAAACGTCTTGTTTGGCAGCTATGGAAGCCTAACACACTATTGCAGGATCCTGTATATACAGATGGGCATGTACAACAGATTAACGTAGGGAGCATGAAGTGCTCCATATAGAAAATAAAGGCAATAGACTGAACCTTCTAGAAGCACTAGTACCTCATAGCGAAATCATGAAAAACACGTTTCTTTTTTGTATTGTTGCTCAATTTGTATTTAGGGAGACCGATATTGTAAGAGTAGTTAGCTACTATACTCACCCGAAGAAGTCAAAATGTAATTTGACGAAACAATTGTTGTGGAATCAATAAATATAAGCGGAAATAAAGTGTTTAGTTTTAATCATATATGTTTGTTAATAGTTGTCATAATGTTTCTCATTTCATGTAAGACGTTATGGAAGTAACAAGTACATTCAGTTCGAATAAATGAACTGAATAAATGTAGAGATAATTATTATGAATTAAATTGAAAACGAGTGAAAAGTTTAAAGTAAAACAGGGTTCTTACCTAATACAAATATTTCATTCTGTAGTTTCTTTATAAACACACACCGGCAAAATAAGGGGAACTCTTTGTGTAATTTTTTATTATCAGTTTAGTGATCTATGATGCTATGGAATAACTAAGGATGACAGTTGACAGTTTCTGTCAGAACCTAAAGACACAATTTGATTTTTCAGTCCATTAGTTGAATAATATCTTCTTTCGGCCATAACTCCAGAACGCCTGAAACTATCGCTTTGCAATCTTCAGGTTTTTTCATGCAAATTCGATGGAACTTCTGTTTCTGTTAAGAAAATTCTATCATTACATTTGAAATTTCGGAGTAAATGAACAAAACAATGAACTTCTGACTTAGCTCCTCCTATCGAAAGCAGCAAAAACAAATTCATCATGAGTATATTTTGTCCTCAATCAACAAGATATTATCTCTCAGACGAGATCTAATTTGCTCAAAAATGTTGAGCCAAACTGAAGTTACAAGCATTTCAATCAGTCAGATTTCTCCCTTACCCCTACCCTCATTTGATGTCGTAAAATCGAAAGTGAGAATTCAACTAGATAGAGAATTTTTCAAAGATTACAGTGATGATATTTTTTCTTCAACTTTATATGAAACATTGTCGAGAAATATTCATTTTTCCACTCGACGATAGCTATTACGCCCCCTAGCGGTAGAGGTATGAACTTCAAAACAATTTCCAGTGTTTTCTTGAACACTTTAGTGGTAAAATTTTTTACCGCAAGTCTCTACGATGAGTGGATCCTGAGATATAGCCTCTTACCTCGCTTACTTGCCCACCTTGTACAGATGCCGTCCTCAGTTAACCCTAATGCCCATCAAGGGGTCGTTAGTGACTCATGGATTAGGAATTATTCTATCACGCAGTGCAAGTGGTAGACTTTTGCATTGATATAAACAAACAATACTTCCTTCATCGTTTTTCCATTTACGAGCTTTGCACAGAAGCAAATACGTGTTTCTAGGACTAGGTGCTTGTAAACACCGATGAGATGAGAAAAGTGATCAAGTACAAATTATTATTGGTAAGAAGCTTCCATGTTAATATTATTATGTTTCATTTTTACTTATAGCTCTGTCAGATGTTCTTGTAAATATATGTTTTATTCGATTCAATTTGAGATCGATATAAGTGAATGACAAGCCAATTTGGTCTGATGGGTCGTTAACGACCCCTCGGGCATCTATCGAACTATTCATATTTCTGATTTTTTTCAAGAAGAGTGATTGAACTTCCACAGGAAGTGGAGAATTTGGATATCAATGACCCACCAATTCTTCCTGATGAAATATATACATATAACTTTTCCTGCAAATAATGGTGAGACTCCGGACTGTGATATTCAGGAGACGAGGAGGAAACATATTCTGCTAGATTGAGCTGCCGACAGCTTAAAGCAGAAGTTGAACACATGATTTATAGAGAAAATTTTTTATCATAAGCATAAAATGGACACCCCTTGATAATCTGCCACCAAGCAAGATGCTTACTTTGTAAGAATAAAACAACTAAGGCATGCGGAAGTCGTAAATTTCTCTACAGGATCATTGTTTTGACGAATTTCATGAATTTGAATGATTTTTCCTTCTTATATTCACTTCAAATCATATGAATAAAAAATATATTATATACTTTTTTAGTCCTGTAAGTGCCCTAGGGTTCGTTAACGAACCATGCTCATCCCGAGGTTAATCCGTTTTCTGTTATATTCAAAACAATCTGGGGAGTGAAACATTGGAAGACGAGAATATTTACGAGCATTCAGATGTTGCCTCATCTATTCTGATCATTTTAGCAGTGTAATATTTCAATTTTGAAAGAATATGGTTTCAATCTTAGTTTCAATACACTGAAAAAAGTGTTCACAAACTTGATTTCATTAACACAAATATTTTTCCATCAATATAATGAAATTTTATTCGTTAACATATACCGTAGAACTTTGTTCATTAGATGTCTTAGGTACATTGACTGCTTCAGACAACTGATCGAATGATAAACCCAAATAATGAACATTTCATTGGTTTGATGAAAGTAATTTCTTGATATTATAAAAACTATGTATCAATATGATGAATGACTTTTGAATGAAGTCATGAATATGTCCAACAATTTGAAAATGATGACTAAATTCATCAATACAATTAACTTAATCATGGAATGTATGTAGGGGAGAGCGGGGCTGGAAGTTCCGATTTTTAAATAATACGAATTTTCATCATGACAATGAAGGATTTCATTTTCAACTTGAGATAATATCGAACGGATATTTATCCTTTTTGGAACTCTTATAGTCGTTTTTACTGATATCTCAATAGTTTTTTTTTTACAGAAGCAAATATCTGTAAAATTTTGGAGCGGAACATTCAACCCCGCTTTGGGGCGAATTGTTCCACCTTCGGGGCAAATTGTTCCTCTTAGATTCTGACAATATTTTGTTAAAATAATGAAGGTTGTATTGAAAAAGCAATCATTTATATTAACCTTTGTATTAATATATGTTAAGTTTATTTAATGCAAAACTAAACTAAAAAACAACAACAAAATATTATGTTACTGGTTTATATAAATTTTTTTATTCAGTTAAAATAAAATTGAAGTTCTTAAAATCTATAAATCTTATCTATCTGTGTAAATATACTTTCAAACTAAAAAACATAACTAGTAACTTCGATATAAACTTTTTTTTCAGGTTAATTAAGTGTAATCATCAATCAGCAGTCTTCTTTTATCAATTGTAATTAACTTTGGCTATCTCCATTTTTATTCATCACTCTTCTCTACATCTGACTCATAATTAAGATTCACACATAAGAGTGACTTTATCATTTCCATCTAAATATTTAGGAGCCCAATTTACACATAGTACATTCTATCCACAATCAATTGTTCTTCTCTTGGTCGAGAATTATAATATGAATCATAACAAATTAGGCAGTTGGTATCATTACAAATCATTACCGCTGTCACTCTCGGCATCTTGAGTTATGCTTTTTCCTGATCCTGATATTTTCTTTACTTTTCTGCTTGCCTTTGCCATTTACTTTTCTTGTATCTTTGTTTTTTCTGTTCCAGTTCTTGTAATGTTTTCATCTATTTGTATTTTTTTCTGCCTGTTCTCTAGCCAATACATCTTTTCTGGCATGTCTGTTAAAATAGCCGTGTGTCGTAAACGTCGTTCTCTAGAAGTCGATGTAAAATCATACGGAAAATTCAATTTCACTTGCCTGAGTTTCAACAGATTTTCCGTCGTTGGAATAGCAGGGAAAGCTTGACGTAACAATTGTCCAGGAGGTCTTACTTCCCTCTGTCTAATAGTTTCATATCCTCAGAATAAAAAAAAAATTTATCATGAGAATTTTAGATACGATTGAATGTCGATTGGGTAAGTTTTTCCGCGGAACAACCAGCCCCGCCAGAAAGGAACTTATGACCCCAAATGACTTTTATATACGAACATTGACATACTGGTAAACTAACAAAATCAATTGAAACAATACTAAAACAATAAAATTCCTTACTTATGTAACTACAATTTGGGAAATTTACGCATGAATAGGTTCATAATTAACAAAGATAGACCAAATAGTTCAAACATGAAAACTTACACTTACGTGAAGTTTCGATATCTCTTGCACACAGCCACTCAACCACCGTCACCACAGTAAAAAAAATAACTGCCAAATTTGCGCTGCACTTGGTGCTTTAGAAGCATAATTTGCATGTCTTTATATCTTTTTTCGTAAAAAAGTTATTATCATCGGAACACGAGAACCGGGAACTTCCAGCCCCACTCTCCCTTACACTTTTGGTTGGATGTATCAAATTAAATCAACCCTAAGAGCTTTACGATTCGAAACATTAAGTTTTCAACAACGGTAGGTTTCATATGAGATAAAGTGCTATAATTTCTCTCGAAATTAATGTATTGCAATTAATAAAATGCGGAAACGTTCAAAAAAGATGAGACAGCCTCTGAGCGTTCGTAAATATTATCGACTATCATCGATTCACTACACAGAATTTTCTGAATAAAGCTTACTTTTCACTGCTTTTGTCCACCACTGTATATAACAAAAAACGAAGTAACTTAGAACGTGATTTGAACAGTTTTGTTCCTGAAGAGTCAAGTTACAGGGTTATTCACTATAAATTACCCACCCCTTCTCAGCGTTATTATTGCCTACAGAAAAAAAGTTGGATGTGAAAGTTGTGGGCTTGTGACTAAATTCTGATAAAATGCTATCAAAAACCCAGTGGCGTGCAGATTTCAGGGGTTAAAAATTTTTTTTATATGTTTTTCAAATGGAGCACCCTGTATATTATTGAATTTTTCGAATGTGTTTTTTCCTGATTTCAAAAATATACCATATGTTACCCCTATCTTATATCGTTTTCGAGTTATTAGACGTCGATAAATGGCGAATTCACTTTATTAGTCCGAACATAACTTAATCATAAATTTTAGATGAGACTATAATTTTTATGGTAATGCACGCAAACAATTTATGACGAAGGCGGTTCTTTTTACCATCTTCCTCTATCTAATAATCGTTTTATTTTTCGTCTTCGTTAAGATGTCTAATGAACATGCGCAGAACCTACTGATTTGCACGAAGAATTGAAAGTTGGCCAACTTTCTTGAATCACTTTAAAGTCCTTAAGTCGCGTGCATGAACATTACCATAAAAATTATAGTTTCATCTTAAGTTTATGATTAAGTAATGTTAAGACTAATAAAGTGAATTCGCCATTTATCGACGTCTAATAACTCGAAAACAGTATAAGATAGGGGGAACATTTTTTAAAATCAGGAAAAAAAGACCATTTCAAAAATTCAATAATATACAGGGTGTTCCATTTGAAGAAAGTATAAAAAAATTTGTATCCCCTGAAATCTGCACGCCACTGGGTTTTTGATAGGATTTTATCAAAATTTAGTCACAAGCACACAACTTTCACATTCAACTTTTTTGCTGTAGGCAATAATAACGCTGATAAGGGGTGGGTAATTTATAGTGAATAACTCTGTACAATCCAAACAAATCATTGCTCAAATCGGCTTCAAGAGGAAATGAACATCAAAACTGCGTTGATATTTTGTCCGCTCCCCTAATTTTTCCGGTTTGTATACCTATTTGGGCACTAATAAATAGATCGCAGAGGTCTGAACAAAAATTCAAACACTTACAGAATTATTTATGATATTTCCAATTCCGTCGGAAAAGTTGCGAGAACTTTTTTTCCAAAAAAAAAACTGGCCAAAATTTCAAAAACACTTCAACTCAACAATCGAAAAACGCAAATCGAGCTACACTCCTTGAAACGCACTAACCGCAACATGAGTCGGGATGTTTTTAAAATTCCCGCTTCGAATTCAGCAATTTCAGGTGACCGATGGCGTCTGAAATACGCGTTCAGGCGCCCGTTCTTAACGGCACAAGAATCAGACGTCGATGGATCGAAGAGTACTGCGGAAAATAGGCAATCTACATGCCTCTTTTTCAGCAAGATGAAAGGGGGGCGGCAATCGGAGATCACTGTCCCCATTTGGAAGCTATGATTACACGATGTGCGGGTGATGTCGTACAAGAAGATAATGCATTTCCTGAGATTATATCCGCGGACGTCGGGTTCGAAAAAGGCTTTGGAAATTCACTCCGTTGAGAGGTGAGATCATTGGGGTCTAGATTCTATTGATTGCTGGATTGAACACAGTAGAAAAAATCTTCAAGGATCTATAATAATGGGTTATAAGAAATCAGATCGTGAATACTTCACTTCGTTCTCAATTTACAGGGAGTTCCTTAAAAATGATTATTTCAAATATTTCGATATTTCTTGGTTTCTGTTCAAGATATTCGAAAAATTCTGAAATATTGTTTTTCAGCGAGAGCAACAAAGCTGTTTCTAAATAAAACATCGGAAATATACTGATCCACAAGAGTTAGGGATATCGTATTCAATCGTTTTGAAAAGTATGTAATCTTCAAGAAAATCGCTGTAAAATCATTTAAAACTCAATAACAACTTGAATCGATCCAATAAAAATCAGTATGAGACATTTCGTCAATCTGGTCTTCTTTTTTCTGTTTGGTTTGCATATGCTTCATAAATGTTCGTAAATTAACAAACGCTGAGGCTAATAGGGCTATCGGAATGCTACAGGGTGGCCTAACTCAGGTTGTTGTAGCGGAAAGGCTCCAAGTCTGCCAAACTGATATCTCGACTTTGGAATAGGTTCAGGGAGACAGGTTCCGTGTTTCCGTGTTGGAAAGACCAAGGCTTGGTGGGCGACTAAAAACAACACCTGCTCAGGATCGTTTCATCACTGTTCCGTCGAGAAGAAAACATCTACGTGTAGAATGCTACGGAATACTTTTCAGATGGGGTCCAAGTTTCAATCGAAACCATCAGACGACGTTTGAGAGAGGTGAATCTAGGTTCTAGACGTCCATTAAGAGAAGTTCCAATAACACGTGACCATAAGCGTCAGAGACTGGAATGGGCTAGCAACATATCAATTGGAACGATCATTGGCGTAGTGTCCTTTTCACCGATGAATTCAGATATGAACGATTTTCAGATTCTCGAAGAATAAGGGTATGGACAATCCCACGCATACCCCGTAATCGTCTCCATGTCCAGGAAGTCCATCCATTCCGAGGGGGTAGTGTTATGGTATGGGCCGGGATATGTTTCAACGGGCGCACAGATCTAAACATTTGTCCTGGGAATATGACCGCCTTACACTCTAGGGAGCATGTCATTGACAATGTGCCAAATTTTCACGTTGCTATTGGTGAAACTTTTCTTGACGATAACGCTAGACCGCACCGTGCAGCCATAGTTGAGAGTGCGCGCGAGGAGCTTGGTATTCCACATTTACCAATATCTCCGCACTCACCAGATTTGAATTGCATAGAACATGCATGGGATATGCTCCAAAGAAGATTAGATAATCATCAACCTACCCCAGAATCCTTGAATGATCTGAGAGAGCTTCTGTCCCGTTTATGGAACCAAATTCCTCCAGAAATGTTCAACAACCTCGTGTGTAGACGTGTAGTATGCAAAGAAGATGTCAAGCTGTTATTGATGCCCGTGGAGGCCATATTGTATTGATAGTCTAAAAATGCTTGAATTCTCTGAGAATGAAATTTCGTTTTTTTACTCGATTTTTCTTAACCACCTTGTATACGCTGCAGACCTACAGGCCAAAATCAATTTTATCTCCTGCAACTTGAAATCATATTAATATGAATTTTCATCACAAAAATCTCATTTAAACTATATTTTTTCGCAATTTAAGCCAATATCCCTAACTCATGTGGAGCAGTTTAGTTTTCTCAATTCGAATTCAAAATTCATTTTTAATTGCTTATATTCTGAATAAAATGAACCCTGGTAATGTTAGCTCCCGGTCGGCCAGCTCCACGGAAACTTTTCATTTCGCCAAGATCAAACTCACTTTCGTGATTTTAGATTTCTGTATTCAATTTCGAGATAAGCGAATGTAATAAAGATAGGTTCATCTTATAGAGAAATTAAAGAACTATCAAAGAGCACTTTATTCGTTCATGAAGGCTACATCTAGGGCTCAATTCCAGGATGGAATTGAAGAATTGCATGCCGGGCAATGAGATTTTTGTGATTTTCTGTATTTTCTGAATGACTGGCCAAAAATGGATTCGAGTTCATATATTATAGAGAAATATGAAGGCTTGAAATAATAAGTTCACAATAAGTACACATTGGTTATCTTGACTTTTTATTAAAAAAAAATATTGAAAAAATATTTTAATGAAAAAATCTGTAAAGGAGACAAAAGTCTATGTTGTATGATTTCAGAATATCATAAAAAAGATATGCGCCTTTTAATAAACCTATATCATAGTCAAACAGCTGTAAAGCCTTGCGGTTTTCACGTTCCTGTCCTACTTTTTCGTGAAACTCAAGTTGGTCTAATCAGATTTTGCATAACTGTTTCCGTTCAAGAGATACAGGGTGATTTTGGAAATTGATACTTTTCGGACACCTCCTTTATCTCCGAAGTTATTAGAAATAATGCTGAGGTAAAAACTACGTCTGAATCAGAATTCTGCGTAGAATCCAGTGGCGTACTCAATATTTTTTTTCGGGGTATGGTTTTGAAGATTCAACACAAACCTATATTTTTTTAATGGAACACCAAGTATATCATTACTTCGTTGAATTCGTTATTTTTTCCCCTTCAAAATGATGTATGATACTATGTAGGTGGATGTTCAGAAATGTTAAAAAAACACTAAAACATCAAATAATGATGATTCTTTATTAATGGACAATGGATTTCCCATATAAAAGAAGAATCAATAATAATAACAATAATTCATAGCGATTGCAGTTGGATCAGATTGGTTTTTTTCCCTCCAATATCTACTTGATAAAACAATGCTCCCAAATGCAAAGTAGCCATAATAACAACAAGGATGTTTGTATCATCAATGACCTACTACTTTTAAAAATCGGAAGTAATAATCCTCTTATCGAAATATAGAAAATTCATGGCCCATTTACAAAAAATCATCATTATTTGATGTTTAAGTGTTTTTTTTAACATTTCTGAACATCCTACCTACATAGTATCATACATCATTTTGAAGGGGAAAAATAACGAATTCAACGAAATAATGACATACATGGTGTTCCATTGAGAAAAATATAGGTTTGTGTTGAAATTTCACAACCATACCCCGAAAAAATATTGAGTACGCCATTGGATTCTACGCAGAATTCTGATTCAGACGTAGTTTTCAGCTCAGCATTATTTCTGATAACTTCGGAGATAAAGGAGGTGTCCGAAAAGTATCAATTTCCAAAATCACCCTGAATCTCTTGATACAGTTGTGCAAATCTGATTAAACCAACTTGAGTTTCACGAAAAAGTAGGACAGGAACGTGAAAACCGCAAGGCTCTATCTTAAATAACCTGGCTGTCTCACCCAAAATGGGATGCACTGTACACATTCTTCTACCCAATTCATTGCAAACGATTGCCCTAACCCATTTTGGTCTAGTCATATCTCTATAATCATTAGTATAGATTTCTTCCCCTTCTTCAAATTCAATTTCTCTATTACCAAGGTGAAACTTTATTTGTCTCTCCCTATTCGAATTTGCTTCTGACTTCGTTAAAAAACCAAGTCTCGTCTTGATCTGTCTACCGAACATCAGTTTTGATGGAGTTTCCCATGTTGTGCAATGAGGATTATTGCGATAAGAGAACAAATACTTATTTATCAAAGATTTGAGAGATGCACCCCTCTCTCTAACGTCAATGAGTAATTTTTTTATTGCATTTTTTAAAGATTTCACGCTATTCTCTGCTGCACCATTCGTTTCAGGATAGTACGGTGGTGAAGTGGAATGTTTAATACCGTTTAATCTACAAAACTCTTCAAACTCTGAACTTGTCAATTGAGCCCCGTTATCATAAAAGATAATATTTGGTAAACCAAATCAAGAGAAACAGTCCCTCATCATATCTATTGTGGACCGTGAATCCATTTTACCCATTTCGTATACTTCGGGCCACTATGCGTCTATATATGCGTCTATAATGATCAAGAAAAATCTTCCCTGTTTTGGTCCTAGAAAATCTATATGGATTCTGTCGAAAACGTGTTTTCCTTCCGCAAACTTCTTTAAAACCGCTTTATTTGGATTTTTAGCCAATGTCATACAGGGACTACAATTTTTGACATATTTCTCAATATCTGCATCTAAATTAGGCCACCATAGATATTGTCTAGCCAACGCTTTCATTTTTACAATTCAGTTATGAGCTCCATGTAATTCCTCCAATATTTGTTGTCTGAACTTACTTAGAATTACCATTCTAAATCCCCACTGTAAAATTCCGCCTTCAATATCAAGTTCTAACTTTCTCCGTTTATAAGGTAACAACTCTTCCGAAGTATTATCAGGCCAACCCTCCCTAACAAATAGGTAAACCTCGCTTAAAAAATTGTCAATTCTTCTCTCATTACATATCTCTTTGGCGCTTATCGGAATTTTATCTCCTAATAAAAAAAAGCCAATGTGTTCTTCATTTGTCAACGCCCGATACCTCCCCCTATCGGACTTTTTTCTCGCTAATCTGTAACAAACAATTTTCTTCAGCAATATCACACCAAAAAAAATACAAATTTAAACTCACCTGAATATCACAAAAATCAAGAAATGAAAAAGACTAACGGTAAAAAAACCTAACGTAAAACACACTGGGGTCTAGGAGACCCCGGAACCTCTTTGATCACAGAAATACTAAAAGCCACAACCACTTCACAATATACTGATGCTATAGTGGTAGAAGTATGCCTAATTCACATGATGTTTCCTGCTTGTGTCAGAAATATGTGGAGTTCGGCATGCATTTCTAAATTGGCTGGGGTCTAGTAGACCCCAGTGTGTGTAGCGAGGGTTAATTTTAATGAACATGTAGAGATAAAAACTTTTAATATTTCAATGAATCATTTGAGTAATAGTGAAAAAAAATCATAACAGATTTAGTAAACTAATATAAAAATATTTTTGCTGAAGATAAGTACGATATAGGTATCGTAAAAGACTATGAAGCAAGAATAGATCTCATAGTAGATAAATATCGTAGTAAAAGGCCTAATAGATGTACAAATGATGATAAGAAAGAAATAGAAGAACATACTTCAATTACTTGAAAAAAATTTGATAGAAGAATCATATAGCCCTTTTGCTGCCCCTGTAACTTTAGCCTCCAAAAAAGATGAAAATAGAAGATCAATATTAGGCATAGATTTTAGAGATTTAAACAGAGAAATAGTCCCTCAATCACAACCGTTCCCATTAATAGAAAACCTAGTAATCAAAACAACCCCAATAAATCGAAACTCCTGATTTTTAACCACAAAGTAACAGACAGCTCACCAACAATAATTATGGGAAATGAAAGAATAACCACGTCCCCTTCTATAAAGTACCTAGGCATCTTAATAGACAATAAGGCAAACCTTAAAGCACACTCCCAAATCATAAAGAAAAAGACCATTGCTAGAGCCAAACATTTCAGAAGCCTCACATACAAGGATCAGGGTATAAGTATGAAAAATGCTACCAAAATATAGAAAACTATCTGCAGACCTATAATAGAATACGGACAACCATTATACTCCAACTGTAAAGATACTGTATTGAGAAACTTGGAAATAGCCGAGAGATCTGCACTTAGAACTGTAACACGTTTGAGGCATCCACTGAATAGGCTTCACAACCCGCCAAACGAGTTGCTGTATCAGAAAACCGAGATTCAACCAATTAAGGATCGAATAATACAGCTTAACCAAAGGTTCTCCAAAACACTGTCTGAAACTGAAGAAATAAACAACTTATTTCTAAGTGAACGAACACACCACAGTACAAGAACATGTCCATCATCAACCATAATCGAAAGCTTAAGATGCCTCAACACATGAAGACCTACTACCTATTTTTACATATTTTACTTTTACAATAATGTTATTCATAGAACTCATAGTATTTATGTATATATATTTTCTATTTTCTTTTTAATTGTACATGGCTGAAGGAACTCGGTCGATGGCCTATTGTTTCTTATCAATAAAGTACTTGTTGTTGTAAGAAAACACAAATTATCAGATTTCACAGTTAACTATACATATAGACGACATTTTAATATTTTCAAAATCCTTTGAAGAACACATTTGACACAGTTATTAGAAGCAATCATGAAAGAAGGATTTCGATTGAAACGCTCGATTTGAAACATCGCACTCGACTCAGTACAATATTTGGGCCACATAATAAAACATAACACGATCTCGCCAATGAAGGATAATTGAATATCGATAAGAAATTTTCCTGTGCCAAAAAAAAGAAAAGCTGTTCGATCATTTCTGGGTAAAATTAATTTTTACAAAGGATACATACCAAAAAATTCAGTAACTTTAGACCCACCACATAATTCACTGAAAAAGGAGAGGAATTCATTTGGTCAGAAAAATGTCAAAATGCATTTGATTATATGAAACATTTTCTTTGTACCCAACCAGTTATAGCCATTTTCGATCCAGATTTACCGATTCATATATATACAGATGCAAGCTTGCAAGGCATAGATGCCATTTTAAAACAACCACAACTGAACGAAAATATTAAAACAGCAAAACCACTAGCATATTTTTCTAAGAAATTGAACGAATCACAGAAAAGGAAAAAAGCAATTTATTTGAAATGTATAGCAATAAAAGAATCCGTATTGGCAAAATTGGCTTATTGATAAACACTTCAAAGTATTTTCAGATCACAAACCTTCAGAAAAGATTAATATAAAAGCTAGAACTGACGAAGAACTAGGGGATCTCACTTATTACTTGTCGCAATTTGACTTTGGGATGATTTATCGCCCGGGCAAAGATAACTTAGAAGCAGATTGCTTAAGCAGAAACCCGGTGCTAGACGCTGAAGAAGAAGAACACAAGATAAAAGTGAGGAACCTTATAAAATTAAAGATATTTTGGAAGACCAGCAGAAGAATAAAGAAATAAAAATCAATAAAAATGAACTGAGAATGAACAGTAAAAATAATTTGTGTTATAAAAAAGCAAGAAATAAAAAGAAAATTTCACTATCAGAAGAATTCAGTGAAAAAGTAATTAAGGACACACACAATAAATTTGGTCATATTGAAGTAAATCAAATGAAAAAGAAAATACTGACTCATTATACAGCTGCAAATATATCAGAAAACATAAGAAAAATCTGTAGATATTGTGAAGTTTGCATAAAAAATAAAACAAGAGGACAAAACAAAATTGGCTTAATGTCACATCTTGGGCCCGCAAAAAAACCATTCGAAATAGTCTCCATGGATTTGGTAGCTCAAGATCCACGACAAAATATTTACACCTCCTAGTAGATCACTTTTCAAGGTATGCTTACATATTAACATCGAAAACACAAAATGCAAATGATTTCGTTAAACTAACAGAAAATGTAATAAAAGATTACAATATTCAAATACTTTTGACAGATCAATATCCAGGTATAAACATTAAAGATTTCAAAAATTTTTGGTAGAAAAAGGGATTACAATAATTTTTACGGGAGTTAATGCAACATTTTCGAATGTTTTAAATGAAAGACTCAACCAAACCTTAGTAAATAAGATAAGATGTACAATAAACGAAGGAAAAAATAAGCATGCATGTACAACTGTAGCTCATAAATGCTTAGATCAATACAATGAAACTGAGCATACAGTGACGAAATTTAGTCCAAAATATTTATTAGAGGGCGAATACATCAATATTACCAAATGAACTGAAACTAGAAAACGGTAGAATGACTGCATATAGAAATATTATAAAATATCATCAGTATAATAAGAAATTATATGACGAAAATAGAAAGGAGTTCGACTTTAATGTGGGAGATTTAGTAGACATTGAAAATGGCAATAGAATGAACCGGAAGAAATTAGATGTAGTTAGAATCGGGCCATATAAATTTTGAAGAAAATATCAAATTAAATGTATGAAATTGACATAGGACATAAGAAATCAGAATCAAATATATTTCACATATCGAAGCCCATTCCTTGTCAATGAAAACCACAGCATATACTTAAATATAAATTCATATAATTTTTGCAATATTGTAATTTTCTTGTACCAAAAAAAATTTTATTTTAAGGCCGGGAGATGTAAGGAATTTCCTCGATCTAATTGAATTGCGCGCGTAATCAGGTCAATGAATCAGATTGCTTAATATCTATACGGAACATTGTTAAATTCGCAAACGTATCATCAGTATGATCGATTAAGTCATTCCGAATACAGTGAGTTGTAATATTGTAAAAGTTATCTAGTGAATAAGAACATTGAATGTTGTTTCTTTGTTATTTACAGATAGGATTAATATTCTAGATTATGTATGTGAGTGTAAATAGTGTATATAATAATGAAATCTTTGTTATTTACAGAGAAATAGCTGTTTTTATTCCAATCAGACAGATTTATTCAATCATATTATATTGATTAGGGTTCAAACAGAAATTTTTGTGTTACAAACAGTTACTAACGATGTCCTTTCAAACTAAATTTTTTTTTTTCGAGAAAAATCGGATAAATCGAAAAAAAGCGTGAAGCAGTCACCCCAGCCGAATGCGGTATTTACCTACACACCAGTATCCTTGAGGTACAAACGAAAATTTTTATTTTACAAATAGTAACTAACGAGATACTAACGGACGCAAAAAAAATTCTCAATTTTCGAAAAAGTGGGTTATAACTTCGCATTTTAGGTGTGATATTTTTTCATTATAGATTAGAAAACAAACAGAAATGTTTGTGTTACAAACAGTTACTAACGATGTTCTTTCAAACTAATTCTTTTTTTCGAGAAAAATTCAATAAATCGAAAAAAAGCGTGAAGCAGCCACCCCAGCGGAATGCGGTATTTATCTACCAGTATACTTGAGGTACAAACGAAAATTTTTATGTTACAAATAGTTACAAAAAAAATCTTAATTTTCGAAAAAGTGGGTGATAACTTCGCATTTTAGGAGTGATATTTTTTCATTATAGATTAGGTTAAAAACAGAAATTTCTATGTTACAAACAGTTACTAATGATGTTGTTTCAATCTAAATTTTTTTTCGAGAAAAATTGAATAAATCAAAAAGAAGTGAAACGGGCACCCCAGCGGAATGCGGTATTTTTCTACCAGTATCCTTGAGGTAAAAACGAAAATTTTCAAATTACAAATAGTTACTAACTAGTTACTAACGAATGCAAAAAAAATACTGATTTTTGAAAAAGTGGGTGATAACTACGGATTTTAGAAATGATATTTTTTCATTATAGAATAGGTTTCAAACAGAATTTTTTGTGTTCCAAACAGTTACTAACGAAGTTCTTTCAAACTATTTTTTTTTCGAGAAAATCGGATGAATCGAAAAAAACGTGAAGCACGAAATGCGGTACTTATCTACCAGTATCCTTGAGGTACAAACGAAAATTTCAATGTTACAAATAGTTACTAACGAGTTACTAACGAATGCAAAAAAAATCCTAATTTTCGATAAAGTGGGTGATAACTTCGCATTTTAGGAGTGATATTTTTTCATTATAGATTAGGTTACAAACAGAATTTTTTGTGTTGCAAGCAGTTACTAACGATGTTCTTTCAAAATAATTTTTTTTTCGAGAACAATCGGAAATATAAAGAAAAGCGTGAAGTTCAGACCCCAACGGTATGAAGTACTTTTCTACCAGTATCCTCGAGGTACAAACGAAAATTTTTGGGTTACAAGTAGTTATTAACGAGTTACTAACGAATGCAAAAAAATTCTTGATTTTCGAAAAAATTGGTGCAAACTTCACGGACACAGTATAATAATAATTTGTTTATTTCCATAGTTATTAGCATACAGATAATAGAATGGAAACAAGTCACATTGACACATTATCGCCTAAAATCATTATGATAAGAATACCTTGAAGAATCTGTCAACAATTCCACACTAACACATTAGTTGAAATTTTTTCGCATCATAAATTTTTGAAATCGTGAAAATGTCGAAATTTGAGCCGAGTCGACGTCATTTGCGGGAAGTTTCACTTTATTGGTTCAATTTGAAGAAATCTGCTGCCGAGGCGCATCGGTTGCTTCAGGAAGCTTATGGAGAAGGTTGTGTTCGCGGATGGTTTCGACGCTTCAAAAGTGGCGATTTCGACGTGGAAGACAAGGAGCGTTCCGGGCGGCCGCAAATCTTTGAAGATCAAGAATTGGCGAATTTGCTTGATGAAGATTCGTGTCAAACGCAAGAAGAACTTGCTGAAGCATTGGGAGTTGACTGAACAACCATTTCCAAGCGTTTGAAAGCCATGGGAATGATCCAAAAGCAAGGAAATTGGGTGCCGTACGAACTGAAGCTGAGAGACGTCGAACGGCGTTTTTTCACTTGCGAACAGCTGCTTCAGCGACATAAAAGAAAGGGTTTTCTGCATCGTATCGTGACTGGCGATGAAAAGTGGATCCGTTACGATAATCCGAAGCGAAGAAAATCATGGGGACTACCCGGCCATGCATCATCATCGACGGCCAAGCCAAATATTCATGGCGCCAAGCTCATGCTCTGTATATGGTGGGACCAGCTAGGTGTGGTTTACTATGAGCTTCTGAAACCGAATGAAAGGATCACAGGCGAGATCTATCGACGACAATTGATGCGTTTGAGCCGCGCACTGCGAGAAAAACGGCCACAATACTCCGACAGGCACGACAAAGTTATTTTGCAACATGACAATGCTCGCCCACATGTTGCACAGCCGGTGAAAACATACTTAGAAACGCTCAAATGGGAAGTCCTACCCCACCCGCCGTATAGTCCAGACATTGCTCCGTCTGATTACCATCTCTTCAGATCGATGACGCATGGCCTGGCTGACCAGCACTTCCATTCCTACGAGGAAGCCAAAAAATGGGTGGATGACTGGATAGAGGCCAAACCGGTCGAATTTTTTCGCAACGGGATTCGTATGTTGCCAGAAAGATGGGGAAAAGTTGTAGCTAGCGATGGCCAATACTTTCAATAATTCATTTGTAACCATTGTTTCACAAGAAAGGCTCAAAATTTGAAAAAAAACGGGAAAGACTTATTCACACACCTTATAATTTGAGATAGGGCTTTTCGAAAGGCTTTGATATCTTTAATAATCTCAATTGCACTAGGAAGATAACTAAATAATTTAATTCCCATATACAGTGCACTGCGTACAGTGAGCGAGTATTTATGCGCAGGAAAAAAATATGAAAACATTCTTCTTGTATTATTACAATTTCTGTAATCATCCCAGTAATTATTGTTTTTGATGAAGAAAAACAAAATTCTGAATATATAAAGGCCTGGTAGTGTCATTATATTATTGCTCCTAAATATGCCCCTGCATGTAGACCCGAATTTCATTCCAAACATAGTTCTTAATTTATTGATTTATTCATTTATTTATTTATTTATTTATTTATTTATTCATAACAAGAACATATACAGGTAATTAATACCCAAAACAATGTCCACTAATTAACATTGATTTACAGAAGTGCAAATACTTACATAGAAACAAAAAAAAAGAACAAAATTTTGATATTCAATTGAACAATTTTTATCCTTAATAACTACTTGTGATCTTTCTTTAAAAAAGGGAAAGTGCAAATACCTACATAGAAACAAAAAAGAAAAAGAGAACAAAATTTTGATATTCAATTAAACAATTTTCATCCTTCATAATACTTGTGATCTTTCTTTAAAAAGGGAAAAAATGATTCAGCGAAAATAAACAAAAAAATGCTAGCTTCTGAACAATAAATACACCTTCTGCTTGTGAGCTACCACCCCAGAATATGATTTCGTAGGACATCAGTGATTGGAAATTGGAAAAATATATGATTTTTAAAGTCGTAGGGTCAATTTGATATTTCAGGACTTTAAGAGAGTAAATCGCGATATTTAGTCTTTTTATAAGGGCAGCACAGTGTGCACCCCAATTGAGGTTTTAATCAATCATAATGCCCAGTACTCTTGTTTGTGGGCTTACCTGTATAGTCTGATCGTGGTGAAATATATTATTCGGACAAACTATGTTCGATCGTATGTTGTTGAAAAATACGATATTGGTTTTCGATGTATTGAGCACAAGATTATTGTCAGAGCACCAGTTCTCTATCCCACTCATGGTCTTCGTGATTTTGTAATATACACTCACTACGTCCTTTCCACACACTAAGACGTTAGTATCATCTGCGTATATGTAGGATTCTATTACACCCCCAGCTACTCCGTCATTCTCGACATGTTCCCTCAATTCCTGAAAAATATCCGGAAAGTCATAATATAAACTAGAAACAACATTGGCCCTAGTATAGTTTATTGTGGTACTCCTGAAGGGATTTCGCATTCTGAGGACAGAAACTTCGAATTTACCCCATCCAACATAACTCTTTGCTTTCTATTAGACAGATAGTTTTTCAATAAATCGAGTGTTGTTCCCCTAATTCCACATTTATTCAATTTCAATAATAATATCCTAGCGAAAGCTGTTATTAAACTAATTGGTCTAAAGCTTGAGAAATCGTCAATATCTCCCTTTAAAAAAAATGGCTTTACTATGGCAAGTTTTAACATGTCCGAAAAAATTCCAGTTCTCAAAGCACTATTAATAATATAACAGATTTGATGGACTATTTTTGTTATATGCTTTTTAATTACTTTGATGGGAATATCGTTGTGCCCGCATGAATTCTTATTTTTCAATCTGCCAACAACCGAGACAATCTCCGTTTCCGAAATCTCAAACAAGCAGAAAGATTTAGTGGAAATTTTCAAGTTTTCCTGCCTTTTATTACTAGGTTTTGAAAAGTTTCCTGTTCCAATATTTGCGAAAAAACAATTGAAATCATCTGCCAATTTGCACATTTCATATTGATCAGAGTCATCCCTAAATTTTGTAGGCAATTTTTTTCTGGGGTTCATCTTATTTCCTGATAATTGACCAATTATTCTCCAAGTTATTGCCAATTTATTTTCCGCCTTATCTATTATCGTCCTATAAAAAGCTTGTTTACCCGAAATTGGAACAGAATCACAACGTCGTTCAACATCATTATAAATCTTAGAAAATTCAGGTGTACATCTAGAGACAACGAATTCAACAATGAATCCAATTTTTTTTTTTATTTCGACTTCAGGCGATGAATTAACTTTATGTTTTTTAGCTACATTGAAATTTTGAATTGGAAAAGCAGAATTGAACCATAAGTCAATATTCTTAGTAAAAAACGCTCACATATCATTAACCCTTTTCTCAGGAATATCAAAGATAACAAACCAATCAACATTATCGAGCAAATTTTTGAATAGTTGATGATTATATTCTCGTTATATATTCTAACATTTCTAATTAATCTAGATTCATTACGATTCACATCAGCTTGAAAGACAAATTTTTGTCCTGAATGATCAGATAGGTGTTCTTCAACTATGATTACCTTACCTTCTATACTTGAAATAATATTGTCCAAACAAGTGGCTGAGTTTGAGGTTATTCTAGTGGGTTCCTTGGTTTTCAATTCCAGGTTATAAGTTTCAATAATAATATTAAAATCACCTGAAATTACCAAATCTACACCCTTTAAAAAACATTGATCAGCCAAAGGCTGCGAGTAAGGGCGGTAAACACACAATATCAAATACTTCTTATACTGTATTTCAATTTGGCAGGCACAACACTCTATTACACCTGGTACACTAAGTGACTTCATATCTGGTCTTTAAAGGCACTCAATCCCTTGTTTGATAATACACCATGATGTCCCTTATCTCTGCAGTAGGAAGAAGCAAGGAAATAATCTTCTGGAGTATAGATTCCTATCTCTTCTTCTGACCTCCAGTGTTCAGTCAGGTACAATATATCTACTTCATGATCCAGGAGGGCTTGTTGTAATCGAATAAAAGAATTACAAATTGATTGTATATTTTGATTTAACAGACATATCGTCGTTGCCGGGAAAAATGCTCCTATGTGCAACAATAGTGAATTTTCAGATTCTTGGACAAATGGATTATCACTGGTCATGAGCATCGATCTGAAAACCTTCTATGTGTTTAAATATTTCTTACAATCTCCAAATTATCAGATATAAAAACTCCTATGTGAGCGCTCTTTGAAACATCTTGTGAAAATTCTACTATGTGCATTTAAATTCACATAGGCGATTTTTTCCGCTGCATGTTTCAAGCATCATCCGTGAACACTAAGACATAGGTGATATTTTCGACAGCTGATTGAGCATTTTTCATAACCAAGGGCGGATTTACGGGGGGGTAATGGGGGTAATTACCCCCCATGAATATCGAAACCCTGAAAAAAAATTACGGAACTTGGTGCACATAAAATATATATCATGCAATAATTTCAAATTACTAATTTCCCAAATATTACAATCAATGACAACTTCCTAAATACGTTATAAGCAAAAACCTTTCAGCACAGATTAAACTGAAAAAACGGGAAGCCCATAGCTATTGTTGTTTTCGAAATATCGCTCGATCAGCCAGAAAACGGACTGCCGGCAAATCTTACATGGGCCATAAGGTGGTTAATGAAAAAGTGTGTCACAATGTACCGAGAGGAGATAGAACCATGAAAAATCGCTGTGAACACCTTGTCCCCTCCAAAAAAACGCCTAGAAGTTTCTGCTGTGCTTTATTCAGCGATGCAGATCGTCAAGCTGCCTTCAATAGATTTTGGAGCATGACAACATGGTCTGAGAAAAGGGGATTCGTTCAAGGATTAATCATCACTCGAAAAGTAAATCGCCGTCGGAAACAAGGAGGAAATATACGTCACCATAAGAAAAATATTGGACATGATATTTTCTTAGATTGTGGAAATAGAAGAGAGAGGGTATGCCGAAAATTTTTCACAAATACCTTAGGTATAGGAGAAGATACCTTCAAAAGGTGGGCTAAACTGCGTGAAGAAACATCTACTGAAAATAGTCAAAAAGGAGTTGATGAACCTGAAGTAACTCAGAGACCTCATACTTCACGTAAAACAAAAGTATAAAATGACAAATATTCAGTTAGTACTTGGCTGGATACATTACCGAAAGTACCAAGTCACTACTGTAGACAATCTTCGAAAAAGCTCTATGTTGAACCTGTTTTTAGATCAAAAAACATATGAGGACTGTATATCAAGAATGGTGCAACGATCAATCCCTACAATATGCCAAAAAGACCACATTCGATTCTGTTTTGAAAGAAAAAACATCGCAATTCACAAACCAAGAAAAGATCAATGCGATATATTTAAGCTTCAAGGAAGGTCAACTCACCAAGGAAGAATATGAGAAACACATTCTTAGGAAGGACCAAGCAAGAATTGAGAAAAACAAAGAAAAAGAAAGTGCATCTAACACGAAAATAGTAATAATAACTGTAGATTTACAAAGTAAACTTTTGTGTCCAATCAGTTTAGACTCATCCATGTACTATAAGCAAAAACTAACTCTGCATAACTTCACTTTATATGAACTAAATGATGGTAATGTACGCCTGTATGTTTGGCATGAAGTGGGTGGAGGAATTACCGCGAATGAATTCGCAAGCTGTCTGGTGGATTATATTGATGGGTTACCAGATACAACTCAGAATGTGGTTTTGATTTCCGATGAATGTGCCAGCCAGAATCGTAACAAAATTTTGTCTACCGCTTTGTCAGATGTAGCCCGTAAAAAAAGCATAACCATTGAACAGCTTTATCCTCAAAGAGGTCATACTATGATGGAAGCAGATAATGTCCATTCTACACTGGAACATTACTTCAAACCTCCAATTTTCACTCCAATAGATTATGTTTGCAGAATGCGATTAGCACGGCCATATAAAAATTGTGCATCACAATTTTTTCCAAGACTATTTCAAAATGGAAAGCGTTTTTGCTTCAATTCGTCCAGGGATAGGTGTTGGCGAAAAATGTGTAAATGATATCTGTAAGATAAAGTTTACGCCAGATGGTAAAGTGTACACGAAAACAGAATTTAGTGAGGAATATAAATTGCTGCCTCAAAGAAGACCCCTTGTGGAATGCTTCAAAGGTCTCAAATCATTATATAATAGCCCCATCCCTATCAGTGAGTCAAAATATAAAGATTTACAATCCCTCAAGTCAATTATGGACCAACAATATCACGATTTTTATGATAAGCTGCCTTACAAAAAAGATAAACCTGAAAAAATAAGTCTCTTATCTGTGAACAATCTGGACCGAATACCGAACAAAAAACGCGTCAGCAAATAATTTTGATCTTCTTTGTTATTTTTTTGAAGAATTCATCCTTATTTTTTATTCATTAGGTCACAATTGTAATAATAGTAAAATAAAATGATTTATTCTATCTATTCTGATATTATTTCCTGTGAAAGAACTCCTAAGTGGGAGATTCGCGGCAGCACATTTCTCCTATGTGCACAATTCATCCAAATAAAGAAAATTTGATATTTTGGACGTTCAAAAGTCTCATCATAATCACAAAAAAGGATTAATCAATTTCATATATGAACTTCTCAGTTATACATAAGACGAAATAGTTTCTAAAGGTTTTTGGCCTCTCCTGTAAAATGAGCATGAATGCACATAGTAGTATTTTTTACGGCAACGACGATATATGCTTGCATTCCTTGTAGAAATTTTCATTGTTGAATTCGTTGTTCACGAAAAAATTTTGAGAAGTTGAATTCCCTCAACGTAACACCTGCCGGCCAGAAAGTTGGGTTCTGTAATTTTTCGAGAAGCACATCGTTTGGAATCCCGTTACTGAAAGCGGAATTTGTTCCCCTTGTTGGAAGTTTTTTCACTTCTATCGTATCATGATTTGGTTACGTTGATATATACTGTTTTATGTCTTCATCATGTACGTCATCTCCTTTTATCCTGCCTACGTATATCCCCTTATTTCTTACTGCTCCTTTAATTTCGGAAGATGGATCAACATCCCTCGTACAAAAGGTTGTTCTAGACTTTTTCTCAGAAATATTTTTCGAGATTGATTGTGGTCTATTAGTAGTCTTTACAAAATTAGATTTATCATTGTATCTTTTCTTTACTACAGTGGTCTATGAATTATCATTTGCACTGCCATTCTTTTCTGGTGTATTATTGTCCTTAGTACCATTATCGTTGTCTACATTAGCTTGCTCCGGAGTCGGAACATTTAGCATTTGTTAACGACGCATGTTCGCGTTTTCAGAACTACTTGATGTCGACGTCTGTCGAGAAATTTCACATTTCCCCGACAGTACTTCATCATCACTCGAAGTAGATTTGTTTTCAGTTACCTTGACCGATAGATTTGGATGACAAGAGTGACAAGAAGAACCTTGTTTACCTTTTTTTAACCTAGTAATTTCACTCCCAAGATTCTTCATCTTATCAGAAAGCATTTCGCTATTTTCCAATAGAACCAAATTTTTGCTTCGTACTTCATCGAGCAACTCACTCAGTAATTTCACCTGCACACTAAGATATTAGTTCACTGGGCTGGGTCGTCCTCGAGTTTATTCAGTTGTATTGATCCACTTGCTATTTCTTCGGGAATTTGAACACTTACAATGGTAACATGAAGAAGTTCTCTTAGAGTTTGAAGTGTTTCAGCAGGAAGGATATAAAACTGCGCTGCATTTGGTACACTTCATAGCACCAATCACTTTTCTATTACAGTGACTGCATAAATTCGAATTAATTTCACTAATATTCAATTTTTTCGCTAAGCTATCGCTCTCTTCACCCTCAATTGACGCCATCTTGCGTAAATTCAGACAAATGCCGAATCAATTTTCTTCGATGCAGTGCTATTTAAAATTATATTTTTTCTATCAAAGCAAACAATAGCAAATGCGCCATTTTCCATACTTTTCTACCACTAAATAATCAAATGAAAATATTATTCTGAAAATTGCTAATTCAAATCTAGGTTCTCCAAAAAGCATAAAATCTTAATGTTGAAAATTACCTGCCATTTCAAAATGTAGGTAGTTTATTTGTCATGGTGAATAAATAATGAATCGATGCAATAATAACGATGACTAAACTCTACCAACATGGTGATTGCGATAATTTATGCATATCTGAAAGGCGAATCGGTACTCAATTATAATCATACAAAATGCACTGTTACCTACTGGATAACATCATAATATACTCCGAAGGTATGCATGATGCAGGTTCTCTCTATCCTTTATCTATCTTGAGGTCCAATTCACCGGGAATTAATACCGATATCGAAGCTAAATTTGCCTGATTGAAATTACTCCCTGCAGTAAGAATATAGATACGATTTGCATTCGATTCGTATTTAAATGGAAATTGTGAAAAAACATTTCGTTGAGACCTCATCGTTATAAAATGGGAAGTGTATTAGGCTTAATATGCCCTTATTAAGGAAGTTTTTACTACCTTAACGATCATTCAGGAGAAATCACTTCGATATGGATTGTTGGATTCAACTTTCAGAAGCAATCAATTCTTGAATTTATCGGTTCGGGTGACAATTTCTGCATGTTGCTAGATCGGTGATGTTAGTAGCAGACTGCTAGCAGTTCGATTTGATGGTATGTTATTTCGACGATAAATACGTCCCATTAATTGTACTCCAAAATTTTATGTTGAGGATGGATCTTATTTTTGTGGTTAAGCATATAAATTATTGTTCAGTATAGGATGAACATTATTTTGGAGGCGGCCCATACAAATTTCAAAAAATTTCGATTATTTATCACTGCAACTAATCTTCTCCTTTTTAGCACCCTTTCAGAATCCACTCCTGGACATAGGCCTCCCCTCTTTTCTTCCACTCTTCTCTATCTCTAGCTGTTCTATACCAGTTACGACCCGCAGTCTCTATAGAGAGACTGCGGGTCGTAACTGGTATAGAACAGACATAGTGTCGTCCATCCATCTTCTGGAGGTTCGCCCGACGCTTCTTTTATGCAGTCTCGGCCTCCACTGCATGATATGTCTTGCCCAACGGGTGTCGTCCTGCCGAGCAACGTGTCCTGCCCAAGCCCACTTGGTAGCATTTCATTTTATCACATCCTCCACCCGTGTTCGCCGTCTGATCTCTTCGTTCCTTATGCGATCTTGGAGGTTGACGCCCAGCATTAGTCTTTCAATGGCCCCTTGTGTTGTTCTGAGCTTGTTAGCCCTTCTGCAAGTCAGAGTAGTCGTCTCTAGCCCATATGTGAGGGTCATAAGGATACAGGTGTTGAAAACTTTCGATTTGTGGTTGACAGGTACATCAGGATTTCTGAGGGTGTGGCTGAGTTTTCCACCAGCGGCCCAAGTCATACGAACTCTTCTTTGAATTTCGGCTTGCTGGTTTTCTATTCCCAGTTTTATTTGATCACTCAGGTAGATATAATCCTGAACCCTTTCGATCGCTTGCATACCTATCTGAATGTTCCTGTCTTCTGTTGTCAGGATTTTAGTCTTCGCTAGGTTCATTGTTAGGCCCACCCACTCCGAAGCTGTCTTCAGCTCCAAAAGCATTTCCTGCAACTCGACCAAGTCGCTGCTGATAAGCACAATATCATCCGCGAAACGCAGGTGATTTAAATATCGGCCATCGATCTTAAGGCCCCTGTGTTCCCAAAGGAGGTTTTAAAAAACATCTTCCAGTGCCAGTGTCAAAAGCTTCGGAGAAATAGTGTTACCCTGTCTCACTCCTCTCCGAACAGAAATTAGTCCGGTTCATAAACCTTCTCCGATCCTCATTTGAAGCGTTTACAACTAAAACCCCCTACAACAAATAATAAGAATAAATACAGAAATAGTGTGCACATAATTAAATATTGATAGCGCTAGGAAATTTTCACAGATTCATCCATCAGGAAACCTGAATCGACTTCTTCTACCCACTGCAGATTCCAGGTAATTTTTTACCCAGAAAGCTGTAACCTGTCGAAGTGTGGCTTAGATCATCGATCCTTAAGGGAAACACTAGTTATATATTCAAACATAAGCAACCAAATCTCCAAGAAACACAGACATCTTATGACAGATTGTGATTATAAGTAGGCCTTTGATTAACTTCCACATGACTGAATCGAAAATTTTCGATACAAGATCGATCTAATCTTCATGATAAACATTCTGAATTTCACCTTGAGAATAATTCTATTCGGCGGCAGACATAGCTACAAACCTGATCCCAATTAAAAAAAGGAATTTCACAAAGAGATTTCCTAAGCACTTTATAGTTTTGCTTATATTATCCCCTCCTCTAAACAACTGAACGTTACAGAAAACAGTTTGAACATCAACCGCTAGGAGGCGTAATAGCTATCGTCGAGTAGAAAAATGAATTTGACTGTGAAATGTTTAATATCAAGTTGATGGAAAAATATCATCACTATGATCCTTGAAAAATTCTGTATCTTGAATGGTCACTTTTGATTTTACGACACCAAATAAGGATAGGGGAAAGGTAGAAATCTGACCGATTGAAATGACTGTAACTTCAGTTTGGCTTAACAATTTTAAGCGAATTAGATCTCGTTTGTGAGATACAATCTTGTTGATCAAGGAAAAAATATACTCATGATGAATTTGTTTTTGCTGCTTCCGGTGGGGGTCTCTAAGTCAAAAGTTCGTGGTTTTGTTCATTTTTCTCCGAACTTTCAAATGTAATGATAGAATTTTCTTAGGAGAAACATAAATTTCATTGAATTTGCATGAAGAAACCAGAAGTTCGCAAAGCGATAGATACAGGCGTCCTGGAGTTATGGCCGAAAGAGGATATTCTTCAACTAATGCACTGAAAAACCAAATTATGTCTCTAGGTTCTATTGCCACACATTCCAGGATTCAAAGAAATCGAATACGAAATTCCAATTAATTGCCCCAAATATTCACACTGTCTTCGGTCTTGTTTCACACAATGTTCCTATCACAGAAAAAATTATTTATGCTCATTTTTATATTTTTTTTCATAGATATACATGGTGTCCCGTAAAGACCACGTCCAAATGAGAGAGAATGTAGATCAAAGGATAACCCACCTGCTATGACAAAATTCCCATTATAAAAGTCTTACCGTTTTCGAGATTTTTTTTTTTAAATAATGAATTTTTGCCCCTTTCAATAGTTTTGCCCTTACGGTTGGTACAATTTTACATCTTTCTGGTTAATTTTTTCAGTAAAATATTGCTGAAGAATGATTTTAACGTTTACATTAAAAACATCCTCAGAAAATTTTGAAGGGGGACTATGAAAAATATTTTTATTGGAAATTTTGGTAGTGGATTATTTTGTTCATGAAGTTTAGCCCATCGTAGTGGAAAAAAAATTTACCAAGCTACTGCTGCACAATATACCAAAAAAATTGTCTATTTTAAAGTGATTTCAAAGAGGTATCACACAAGTCATTTGTTATTCAAGGAAAAAAGATATGGCTGTTTTTATCCAAATGAGTACGTTTCTGACAAAATCAAGTTTGTCAATTCTGTTAAGAAATCTTCGATGTTGCATTACTTAGTGAACAATGGCAATTGTCTAAAAGTGATTATTCGAAAAGATACAGAATTTTCCAAGCATTACAGTGATGATATTTTTTCATCACCTTGATATGAAACATTTTCGAGTAAAATTCATATTTCTACTCGACGATAGCTATTACGCCCCCTAGCGGTAGAGGTATGAACTTCAAAACAATTTCCATTGTGTTTTTTGTATGCTTTAGTGGTAAAATTTTTCACCGCAATTCTCTACGATGAGTGGATCCTGAGATATAGCCGCTTACCTCGTTTATTTGCCCACCCTGTACATCAGTTCATTCAGGAACATTTGTACATGAAAAAGCTGTGTGCAAAATAGGTGCCGCGCGAGCTCACAATTGATCAAAAGTAACAACGTGTTAATGATTCTGAGCAGAGTTTGAAGCAGTTAAGCTTTTAAGTGTTAAGTCGATGTGGCAATGGATAAAACATGGCCCCATCATTTCGGAGTCCAATCGACAGTCAGCTGAGTGGACTGCACACGATGAAACGAATTCAAAGCGAGGAAAAACACAACATTCAACTGGTACGGTTATGGCATCAGTATTCTGGGGTGCGCATGGTATAATACCATTGCTTACCTTCAGAAGGGCCAGACCATCAACAGCGATTATTAAATAGCGTTATTGGTTCGTTTACTTTTATTCACCAGTCACCACACTCGTCAGTGAAACTCTTTTGCCAGTAATAACCTCTCATATTAAGGCAAATTCAATGCTCTTTCGGAATATATGATCAAATTCGATGAGGACGCAGAAATGAATAAGATATTATTGGTTTTATAGAGAGAAGTGATAAATTCCGTGAAATAAAAAAAAGTTAAATTGAAGAATAACCACCAACATTTCGACCATGTTTTATAAGACATTTTTTGTTGCAAATCACTTGTATAATCTCCCCTTGAATTTGGCCGTTTTAAAAGTGTACACCCTGTATAGCAGTATGTGAAAGTCGGTAAAAAATAAACGATTGAATGTAGATATTATGGCTTTCCATTCATGAAATACTCACTGACTTTTTACAATTGTCTGATAGCGGTGGATCCACTTAACCACACCGTGCGACTCAATACAAGCGCAATTTCTTCATAAATAAATACATCTGTACCTACTAGTTGTCTACGATGTGGGATACATAAACTTGAATAGGGTCCTTATTCAAGTAAATTGAGCTTTCATGATAATTGAGGTAGAAAAAGAACACGTTTTTATGTAAATACCAAAGATTATTGGAATAGAAACCGCGGGTATGTTACATTATAAATTTAGATTGATGATTGCGGTCTGATGTGTTTATACACTTGCTTCTGGATTGATTATTCACGAATTCACGATTATTCTCTTTCGCGATAACTGCACAGGAAACATAATTTCGTCTAATGCTCAGAGCAGTAACTACGTAATGCGAAATGAGAGGAATCCATGCAAACGATATATGTTGAAAAAATTTCTATAAATTCTGTATTCACCGAGTAGGGGAAATGCGGACAAAATGACATATTGTTTTGTTTTTCAATCAGTTTTTATCAGTTATTGCAATAATACTCCCATTTTGGTGCGAAATACTAACTTTGGTTAATTGTTGTTAAGTACAGTATAACTTCAGTAGTCCGGGCAGATATCGTTCCGGTACCTGTCCGGATTATTGAGGCGTCCGGATTACTGGAGTGATTTTAATTTAAGAAATAAAGCAACTTATGAATTATAAAAATAAGGTATTAATCAAGTCACAAAAAAAATATTATTTTCTCATAAAATAAAACAAAACTGAACAAAACTCCTAAGTACATGTAACACGTTATGTAAATATGTACATGTAGGTATTTATAATATTGTATACATATATATTATGTATGTATATATGTATACATATATATTATGTATGTATGCAAAATGAAATATCTTCTACTTTATTGAAAAATACATATCAATTTTAGTTTGGACCTTTTTGGATGCATCTATATCAATTGCCTTGTCTTTAAGCCTTTTAAAAGCTATAAATCATCAAGGGTGAGATTATTCTTCTCAGTCCACCTGATAGCTAGACTTTTCTGTGAGTGTAAGTGTCTTTTGTGATCAGTTGACTGGAGCCATTGCGTCCGGCACGCTCAAAAACAAAGTGCAGAATGAAAGATGCTGCCGCCGCGCTGTTTCCAACCGGCATGTAACCGTTTTTTACATGTATAGACAGGAAAATGCTATTGTTTTGCATCATGAATATTTTCGCGCCCGGATTTCAGAGGTAAAAATTTCAAAATGCCCGAATCCCAGCAGTGTCCGGACTAGCGACTGTCCGAACTATCGAAGTTGTACTGTATTACTAGCTGAAAATTGAATTAAACTACAAAAATTAAAGATATAAGAAATTATATCCATCTTGTCCGTATTCTAAAAACAAAATGACATACTTGTAATAGACATGATGACAAACATAATATTTGAATACAAAGCTCGAAAACATGAAGGTTTTGGTTCTCGAGACAGTAGCATACGATGTATAAGCCCAGTGAAAACACTGCATGCAACGGAACCACTGCTCACGAGGTATGAAACGAAAAAAAAACGTCATTGCAATAAATGCAGGGGCAGTCATCGACATCTTTATTTTTATTGTTAATTTGAAACGGTTCAGTGTCGAATTCTTCATCGTCAACGACTTTTTTATTTTGCAGCGGCCTTGTCTTTTTTATCACAGGGCTTTTTTATCATTGAATAATGTTTCAGTAATTTCTTGTTTCTTCTTCTTGGGTGGAATGGTCGCAGCAGATTTAGCCTTGGTTTTGTCAAAATAAGGCGTTAACGTGCATTTGCGAGCTTCTGGCTTTCTTATGCCTTGTCACTGAGGAAGTGGTGGAAGAATTTCATTAGGAAATCGTATTTTTCACAAGATACATACCAAAATTTCACGTTATATCACGAATGGTAAGTGCAAAATTAGTTCAAGACAACATGAGAATGAGCTCATTAGTTCCACTTGAAAATCAATGAACAAAATTCCATATTATTTCCAAAAATATATTTTCTTGACATGTATCGGACAAAATGACATACTATGTCGTTTTTTCCATCAGGATAGTATGTCATTTTGTCCGATACGCACTTTTTATGATATTGAAGCATAATTTCAAAAAAAAAAAAACTAATATCCATCTTAAAACTTAGACATATTATTACGTCATAACATAATCAACAAGATTACATTAAAAGAACAACGAATATCTTAATGACACTCTCCAGAAGCAATTCAGAAACCAAGTGAACCGACGCGTCGGTTGAATTTTGTTTTGTTCACTGGTGCAATTGCTACAAATGTGTTTATATACGTCGCGACGTATATAAACACATTTGTAGCAATTGCACCAGTGAAATAGACAGTAGGATGTCATTTTCTTCGCAGGATTGCCATCATCACTAGCAGAAACTAAATCACTGTAAAACCCCGAGCTATACGGCACTACTTTTGAAAAATGTTCATTTTGTCCGCATATGTCGTTTTGTCCGCATTTCCCCTATTATTAGTACAATGCTGATTTCAGTTTGCCGATCAGAAGAACGCTACGCTAATTAGTTATAATGTCTGTAGTTTTTTTAATTTTGAAATGACAAGGTTCGATCCAATGATGACAAAACCGTAGTCAGATTCGTGTTCATGTTCGTCTGGCAGGCTGGCCTTAACACGAATACTCTCGAACAAAAAACCTAGAAAATTGCAAATTTTATAGTACGAGTATGTAGGTTTGGATATCGAGGTTCCATAAAAATGGCAGTTCAAAATTTTGTTTTCCTTATAATTTCAATACTACGGAAGCGATCACGATGAACTTTTGAATTTCAATGGAGAATAGCAGTTTCGAGCTTCATGTGAAATTTGAAATTTAGAAATTGACCTCGTCCCGAAAACAATGAAAATCCAAAAATAATAATAGAAAAAGAAACTCAATAGGGGAGAGCGGGGCTGAAAGTTCCGGTTTTCAAATAATACAAAACGGATATTTATCGTTTTTAGAAATATTATAGTCGCTTTTACTACTATAGTTTTTTTGCAGAAGCAAATGTCTGTAAAATTTCGGAACGGAACATTCAACCCCGCTTTGGGGCGAGTTGTACCACCTTTGGGGCAAATTGTTCCACTGAGATTTTGTTGAAATAATGAAGGTTGCATTGAATAAAACAATTATTTTTATCAACCTATGTATGTTAAGTTTATTTTATGCAGAACTGAACTAAAAAACAACAACAAAATATTATGCTACTGGTTTATATAAACTTTTTTCATTTAGTTAAAATAAAATCTACAAACATTATCAAATGTGTAAATATACATTCCAAATAAAAATCATAACTGGTTACTTCTGGATGAACTTTTAATTCAGGTAAATTTTAATTGAAATTAAATTAATTTATAATAATAATAATAATAATTCTTTATTGATCCCTTTGACATTACAAAGAATGTATGGAACAAGTCATATATAATGAAGTATAAACTAATAAGCTATTTCTAAGAAAATGAACACAAACATATAATATAATCTTAAAACATAATAAATGAACAAAGATTATCTGAATTGACCATCTGTCATGTATTCCCCCACACTGTAATAAGCTTTTTCAATCAATAAACGCTTTATGGCATCCCTGAATCTGAACTCATTTAAAATCTTAATCCTCTCAGGTAGATTATTGAATATTTTAATGCCCTTATAAGATGGGGACAGTTCAAATTTTGTTGTCCTATGTTGAGGAAGACACAATGTTCTTTGGTTTCTCGTGAAATAATTGTGATAGTTCGACAATCCAACCAAGTTTCTCAGATTACGTCTTGTATTCATAAGAGATTTGTATATATAAATACAAGGAACCGTAAGGATGCGATGTTCAATAAAGAGCGGCCTGCAGGAGGAAAGTGGGCTGACATTGAAAATCATACGCATTATTCTTTTTTGAGCTATAAATATTCTGTTTACGTCGACAGAAGCTCCCCATAATAAGATGTTATATTGTAAATGACTGTAAACTAAACTGTAGTATACATCCAGAATAGAATTCAATGGCAGACATAGTTTTAATTTATTTATAGCGTAATAGGATGTATTGAGTTTTTTACTCAATACATCAATGTGTTCGCACCATTTCAAATTACTATCGAGATGTACACCTAAAAATTTTACAGTTTCTGTAGAAGAAATTTGTACATCTCCCAACTGAAGGGTCAATGGGACAGAACCCCTTATGCCAAAAGATATAAGGTTTGTTTTTTGAATATTTACAATAAGCGCATTTGCTCCACACCAATCAATGAAGCCCCTCAATAGACTGGTACAGCATAATTGGAGCTCATTAATATCTCTAGATGCTACGGCAATAGAGGTGTCATCCGCAAACAAAACTAATTTAATCAATTTATAGCCATTAAGATATTCAGGCATATCATTCACGTATAAAATAAACAAGAGAGGCCCCAACACCGATCCCTGAGGAACACCGATATTGACACCATATTTACTCGAATATGAGTCACCCACCCTGACAATCATGGATCTTCCCGCCAGGAAGCTATGCAACCATTCTAAGAAAATTCCTCTAAATCCTAAATTATATAATTTATCCATTATAAACGGTATAGTTAGGCAATCAAATGCACGCGATAAGTCGAAAAAGATACCAGCGACACATAGGCCATCATCCAACCATCTATAAGTTTTTTCAACAAATGACACAGCGGCGGTCTCAGTTGAGCAACCAGCCCTGAATCCGTGTTGACAACTTGTGATGATATCGAATTTATTCAAATAATTCAACATTCGCTTCAAAACTAATTTTTCAACAATTTTGGAAATAGCACTGACAATTGAGATTGGCCTGTAATTTACTATTTCATTTACATCATTTCGCTTATGTACTGGAATAACAGTGCTTATCTTCAGTGCAGATGGAAATATGCCGGTTGTAACTGACAAATTTATCAGGTGCGCAATATGACCCGCAACATACACTGCCGAAACCTTTAATATTCTTGAAGAGATGCAGTCGATACCAGCACTTTTTTTGTTTTTCAAGCAATTTATGGCACTTATGACTTCTTCCATAGCTACTGGTCGGAAGTAAAAGCTATGGGGCACCAAGTTAGATGTTGTGCACATGCGAGATATGTCATTTCCATAACATTGTTGCAAGCTAACATTTGCAATACTAGAAAAATATTCAGCGAAAGCCTCAGCAATCGCATGGGACCCCGAACAGACAGTTCCATGCAAATTGAGGGACATTACACTTTGATTTTGATTCCCCCTACCTGTTTCCCGGTTTACAATACCCCAGACAGCTTTGTTTTTGTTTGTCGAATTTTCTATCATATTTGCATAAAAGTTTGCTTTTGTGACTTTTAATAGTGAATTATAATGCTTTTTGAATTTTTTGTAAATCTCAAAAGAATCTTCGGATTTTAATTCAGAATGTAACCAGTGCAAATTTCTCAAATGCAGACTTGCCTGCCTAACTTCACGTGTTACCCAGCTTTTATTCGGGGAGGTTAAGCGCCTGACTGGAAAACTCTCGTGAATCAAATGAGTAACAGTATTCAAGAATGCCACAAAACACGAATCTACATCGCCGCTCTTATAAATTTCATCAAAGCAAACCACAGAGAGGTCTGTCACGTATTTCATCATTTTATGTTCAGAAAACGATCTGATATATTTTTCATTAGACAGTTGACTGCTTGAAAATTTCTCTGGAATTTTGAAGACCACTGAGAGAACTTTATGATCACTGAGGTTTGCTTCAATTACTCTTGTCTCACAATAATTCAAGGCAATATTACTTAAAATATAATCTACTTTCGAGGATGATGTTCTTCCCGATATATTTGTAAATATTCTTGTAGCATCCTGTGATGTCACATGTAAATCAAAGCTGACAAGTACATCAAAAAATAATTTTCTTAAATTACATTCAGGTTTCAAAAAATCTATATTGAAGTCACCACAAACAATTAGGTTGTCTACAGACCCACAGCAAAATTGCAAAACAGCAGTGAACTTTCCTAGAAAATTTTCGAAATTTCCTGATGGCGGTCTATAAACACTGATTATCCCTATTTTCACACCCCGATACAGTACTTTCGCGCCACATACTTCGAAATGCATTTCATCCGAATATCTGGAAACCATCAAATTATTTACCTGAATGTCGCACTTCACATACAACACTGTACCGCCATGGATCCTATTGTGGCGACAGAAGAAATCAGCCTGCTGGTAGCCTGGAATCACCATCAGCTCGATGTTGTCAGAGCTGCACCAGTGTTCAGCGACACTAATGATATCAGCTTCCTCCTCAGACAGAAACACTTCAAGGTTATTCAGTTTGTTGGTGATACACTGGATATTTATTTGCATGATACTCAACTCAACTTTTGAGGAAACTCTTTCAGATTTAATCTCGTTTCATGCTTGCGTCGGCTGCGGATTTCGGCGTTGGAAAAAGTGATGGACGCTCACATTTTTCGGCCATCGAGATGCTTCAAGAGCTCTATCAAATTGACTCTTTGGTATAAGTACTTTGAATGATGCGTAACTCTCTGGATATTTAGATTTTAGGGCTTCACATTTCACATCAGCGAAGTTTGGTTTTAGAAAGGCCAAAAGTTTTTCAGGCGTAGTATCAGGCTTTAAGTTCGTTACATGAAGGGATTTATATTTTTCAATCCCTTCGATATCAGATGTTCCCGAAAAATTTCCTACTACCAAAGCCTGTCTAGAATCCTTTTTTTTCTTTCCACGAGTCACAGTCTGCCAATTCGTGTTCGATTTGGGTTCATTCACACTTTGATGAGATTCAAAATTGTATCCCTTATTACGAGCAATATCTGGAATTTTTGTTGTGCGCAGAGCATTATTTTCTTCAGATGAAGTGATAATCCGTTTAGTTACTTCTGTTTTATTGGCAGTTTCTTTCTTGCGATCTTTTGCTACCACATTTTTAGGTTCTCTGACATTACCTGTAACATACGTGGGAATTGCCGCGTTATCTATGATAATTTTATCGCCTCGTATGTTTACTATTTCTTTCAAATTAGATATCTCATTTTCTAGATAAGTGACCTTATCTTTCAATAATGAAGAATTCTCAATCAAAATTGAGTTTTTGACTTCTAATTCTTCTATGATTTTCAGAAGAAGATCCTGGTAGGTAGACTCACCAGAAATTTGTGTACCTCCAGACCCAGATTCGCCTGTTACACTCGCCAAATAGGTGTTGTTTTGACTTGGGAATGGAGTCAATAGATTTTCTCCGCAACATAATTTCAATCTCGAACCACATCTAGGATGATATACATTGGGACAGAGATTGCATTTAAAACCAACTTTTAATGATTGTTTACAAGAACCACACTTAAGCAACTCAGTTTGTAGAGCGTCGCTCGTACCAACCTTCTTGTTCGCGGACATGTTTAAGATTTAAATTCTAATTAAAATTAAAATCATCAGTCAGCAGTCTTTCAGTTGTAATTAACTTTGGAAATCTCCAATTTTATTCAGCAGCAATCTTATTCATCATTCATAAAAATTAGGACACGTCATATAATTAACTTTATCATTTCCGTCTAAATATTTGGTAGGAGCCCAATTTTTACACATAGTATCGTATATTCTATTCACCGTTCTCTTGGTCTAGAATTTGAATATGAATCCTAAAAAATTATGCAGTAGATACCATTCCAGATCATTAAAACTGTCACTCTCGCTATCTTGCCTTTTGCTTTTTCGTGATACTGATAATCTCCTTCACCTTTCCTCCTTTCCCCTTGTCTTTGCCATTTATTTAGAGTCTTGGTTTTTTCTCTTACGAAAGTTTTAACAGGTTTTCCGTCGTTGATAACAGCAGAGGCAACTTTTTGTAACAATTGTCTCGGAGGTCTTACCTCTCTGTCTTTTGCTTGTAGTTTCAGATCCTTAGAATAAAATAAAAATGTGTCATGAGAATTTTAGTTAAGATTTAAAGTCGATTGGGTTAGTTTTTCCGAGGAACAACCAGCCCCTCCAGAAAGGAACTTATGACTCCAAATTAGTTTTATATACGAAGACTAACATACCGGCAAACTAACAATATCAATTAAAACAATACACAAGCAATAAGATTCCTTACTTATGTAACTACAATTTGGGAAATTAACGCATGAATAGGTTTATGATTAACAAAGATAGACAAAATAGTTCAAACATGAAAACTTAGGTACACTTACGTGACGTTTCGAGAGCACGTGCACACAGCCACTCAACCACCGTCAGCAAAGTAATAAAAATTACTGCCAAATTGGCGCTCCACTTGGTGCTTTACTGCTTTAGAAGCATATTTTGCATGTCTTGCTATCTTTTTTCGTTACAAAGTTATTTCCATCGGAACTACTTACCCTGGGAACTTCCAGCCCCACTCTCCCCCATTTCAGCGACAACATATTTGATACAATTGATATTATAGGCGTTTTAATATGGTCCCATTATGATCATTGAAATATGATATATTTCAAGGTCCCTAATTGATATAATATGAAATCGAAATATAAGAAAGAGTGCGTCACCTAGGAACCTACAACGATGCATGTTTGACCCACACGCAAAAAATCTATTCTCAAATTGAGTAAATAATAATTGGTTGAAGTAGCTATATGATAGATTTACATATAAGCAAGGATAAAAAAAATTTTTGGTCAAGTATACTTTATTCCCAAAATTGAAATATATTCCCAATAAGTATATGATATTCTTCAATTTAATATAGTCGGTATTATTGGTCCTCAGAAATTTTAAATTAGCTGTGAGTAAATGACTATACTTGAAATGTGTGATTAATAAATTTCGTTTGAATATAAAATATTTTCAAGACAAGATATTGAATTCCTCAATTTCAGTCGTTTCTTCATTTGAAGGTAGTAAATCATATAGTCGAATGAAAGAACCAAATCAAAATTAAGTTAGTGTTAGAACAAGTAGGTATGTAATGTGGTCAATTCAAAATTAATTTTATGATTGTTCCGAAGAAACGGTAAACTTAACAATTTAAGAATATCGGGTGTGGTAGTCAAACTCTGTAAGATCTATCTCATTCATTTTTTGACTACCACACCCGATTTCCTTAAATTGTCAATTTATTGTAGTCGATATAAATAAGTTGTTAAACAGTAAACTTACTTGGAATGAATATTAATTTCAATTCAAATCTTTGAAGTTAAGGCAAACACCCCAATTATCGACAGTGCCCCAATAATTTTTCATCTGTCAAAAAGGCAATACATTTTAAAGAAGAAAAATAAAACTAATGACAAACAAACTTAAAGTATCGACAATTTCGATTTGTTTTCTAAATAATAACATGAGGAGTAGTTTAATAGAAATTTTCAGTCTACAAGTTACAACTTTGTAGTTTCCTGAACATATATGAATTTACCACTAACTTCTAAGCATCCTTTTTACAATAACAGCTGATGATCTGTCGAGTGCTAGCCGACGTCGAGAGAATACCGTTTTCCTTGCTGAACTGGTTAGTGGCACTCTTTATACTTCTGTCTCTCTAAATCCACAAAATGTTAGTGAATTATAATTTTTTTATCTCAAACACACTTCTATATATTCGATTATCTTCAGTTTCATAGAAAATTTAATATTCATTTCATATTGCGGTGTCGATAATAGATACATTTAAAATACGCTGTTTCCTAAATATCGACACAGATGTCGATAAATAGTGTAGTAAATCGGAAATTATTGAAACTATTGAAATTATTAGGATTATTATTCAGAAAAAATATACGTCAAATTCAAAAGAGCGATCGCGACTTGTGTAAACTGATATTATCTTCGAAGCAGGATGTTTTATTTTTCAATTATTACTTTTCCTAGTTATCGTCTCACTGCGTTGGTGAAATCGATATATTTTTCACTGATAAGAAAGAATAAACTAAATATTGGCTAATCTAATTTCAGTAAATGCTTTTTGGTCACATATGACACAGCAGAAAATCCGTCAGGCTGTAGGCAAATTCGAAGTATGGTTCTAGCTGAGACAGCAGAAAAATTTGCTTGAGCTGGTGGGGTCGGTTGACAAAAAATGAAGAAGGAATGATGAGGCTTGAGTTTATAAGGAGTATCGCTTAGGGTCTCTTATTGAGAAGGGTTGAGAATTCGAACGTCGGTCGCGAAACCGGACTTAGAGCAAAACAATTTTTTTTCAAAATCAGAGTAATATTTAATGAGGATAAATAGAACGGTAAATTGGTATCTATATGAGTGAGTTTTCGAGATTTTAAGTATTCAAAATTTGGCTCTGTGAAAGGAAGAATTAGGTCAGAAATAGAAAAACAGGGATTATTTTTTTTTGGGATAAAGTTTTAGAATTTGTTTTGGTATAAATTAGATTAGCACGGAGTGCGCGAATCGGGAGTGGAGTTATTAAAAAGGAATTACAGGTTTCGAGTGAAAAGTTTGCAGAAACTAAAACTAGGTTTAGGCAGGGCCTAATTATTCACCTAGCACCGCGGGATAAGGGCAAGTTGACAATCTTTTGGCTATTTAATTTTTATTTTTATTTGTTGATTTTGAATACTTTTCGATGAAAATAAGTTTATCTGAGTAGTCCCGATTGTCCCAATTTCAAAGTTGAGTAAACAATTTTGGTATTTTGTTTGAATAATAATAGATTATTTGAGACATTTTTATTTTAATCATAAAGTTTTGACCGTTGAGTCAAATATATAAACATTTCGTGGATATTGTTATTTTGGATATTTTTTATTTCTCTTCATTATATTGAAGTTTAAAATTTTAATCGACACTTATAAGCCCAGAAAACTAATCCTGTCTCTAGAGAAAGAAAGTCAACTAAAAAGACCTGTCCATTGAAGCGACGGGCCGGACTCACACATAACATCTTTGTGAAATTTATATAATCATTCATTCTCCGAGACGTCTGGAAAGCCGCTCTTCCAGGGGTTGAAACGTTGAAAGAACATCTCAGCCGGAGATAAGTGAACGTTGGTCAACATTCTCTGACTAACCCGTTCATGACAATGGGCTTCGCAAGATGATTTTTGACTTTCTAACAGAAACTCACTTTTAATGTTTTACCTAATTTTTTTTTTGTTGCTATGTCCAATAGACCCCCAATTTTCTATCCACCAATTATCGACATGCTGTTTTTCGTCAACTTATCAAATAGGAGTAAAAAAATGTTGGTATCGATACTACGTACAACTTTATGTCGATGAATGATGTGACCTTATGTCGCTAACTAATACTGAATAATCATCAATTTTACGGAAAATTATTGATTATTATTCAAGTTCTGTTATTAAATCCAGTTCAAAAAATATTGGAAATTTACCCAATCAAACATCCCCATCATACATATCCAATCGACATTCAATTATGGCTTTGTTTTATGATTTTATTTACCATTCTTCCGAGAATGTCGATAATCGGATCATTCATGTGACTGTTATTATCAGCTATATTCAATTTGCAGTCACAAAAATATTTCCAAAATGACTAAAAGGTTACAGTATACAAAAGAAAACAAGAAAAATGCTGTGTTTGCCGGAAAAATGAATTATCATCATGTTTCAATAGGAAAAACATTTTTCAAGCTGTTCCGAACGTAAACGAAATCTACCGTAAAAGGACGAACCTCCACCCCCTGAATGAGACAGGAAGGGATGATCAAGACTCTTTAAAACCGAGTTGTATGAATCAAATCATCTTTGAAATATGTTATCACTAAAGGTGTTTTTTTTTCACAGATAACATTGAATATCATCTTCTTGAGAAGGCAAGCGGACGTTCATTCTAGAAGCGAAGATGTTTATGGAAATGCTTCGAATAGAATAGTTAAGAAATTACATTGTTGTATCAACATAGTAATTGTTTCATAATATAGATATGTATACAGGGTGTTTCAAATTAAGTCGGCACCATTGCTAACTCCGTTATTATTGATGCCACGATGTCGGTTGAATGGACAAACTAGTAGCATTTTTAGTGATCTTCTGGATGCCGAAAACAAACAAAAAATTGACAGTCGCGTTGTCATAATATTTCATAGAAAGATATTTTTTTCAATGGAACACCCTATATTTTTTCATGCATTTCAATTCATTATAACATTCTTTATTGTATTTTGTTTTTCTTTTCCGGGACTTGAAAACTGTCTGTTGGGGTGTATATGGGCTGTTTATCTCTTGATTTTCATGTTCTTATCAGATAAAGTTCATGATATAGCATTGATTTTGTTTTTCTTTATAAATTAGTATTGATTTTATATTGATTGTTGTTTTTGATTTCCTGTAATTGGGTACCATTACCTGTTGGAAATAAAGGCTTATTATTATTATCATTATCAATGCCTTTCCTTCCTCAATATTTACAGATTCGGATAAATCTGGCTTAGCCACAGTTTCGAAGCTTTCCGTTGTAAAGAAATTGAGCATTATTTTCTGAAAGTCATTTTCTGAGTTAGTTTCTTCAGCCATATGTAAAATTCGAAATTTGGTTTTATATGAGAAATCCTTCATTGGCCCGTGAACCGTCCATCCTAATTTGCATTTGGAAGCAAATGGCATATTCTCTGGTCCACATCAGTGAATTTTTCGTGGGATTATCAAATTTATGTTGTCTTGACCAATAATCATTCTTGGTCTCTGATATAATTTTGAATTGGTAATCGTTCGAGATAATCATAATCCTGCTTATTTAATGACTGAACTGGAAGAGATAAATTTCTGGTACTTCGTACGCCATGGAGTGAAAATTTTCCTTCTTCATTGTTAGTATCCGATATTTCGATATCTAGTTTTAAGGAGTTCTCTTCTGTTACTATATCATCGTTTGTCCACTGTAGACATAGAGGTTCCAATTGGCCGTCTAACCCTAACTCTTCGGCTTGAGTCTAACAACGTCATTGTATATCCCTCGTCACACATAGCCAAGATTTCACATTGTCCTTTAGGTCCATAAATTTTTACTGGAATAAAACGAAGTAATTAATACTGTTGCCTTATTCCTTATCATAGACACAGATTCAGTAGTTATTGGGTTTTCAATCAATTAATCACTTTTTTTATGAAGAAGAGAATGATGTGAAAATCTGCATCCATTCTTCCCACAAATTTTCTCATTTCTACATTTTATTTTTTGATGATTTCTCTTGAGACAGGCAAAACATAATTTTTTGTTCTCACAACATTTCATCTACTTTCCATATCATCCATTTCCATTTTTGGACAATTCTCTTTATGAGCGGGCTCTTCACAATAACTGCATTTAGGAATTCTTTGTTCTTGAGTAGTGAACACTGTGACGGCGACTTTCTTCGTATTATTGATTGTTTACTATTTCCCTTCTATATTACCTCGGGCGCCAATTGCGATAGGTTTTATAAGGTCGCAATTCCTTACGTCGCTCACTATTATCGACCCTGGGTAGCTTTTAAACAGTTGGAGAAGGGTTCGATTCAATCAAAGATAAGAGCGATTGACCAGTGGTGATTTCTTTCACTAAATAGCAGTAAATGTCTATGAGACGAATAAAAGACTCTCTGACGATACACACTATTTTAAAAACTATTCGTTCCCTTATGTACAACACCAAATTATATACAATACTATCCTATATATACAATATGCAAAAGGCTACTAAACACCAAAAGCAAATATTTACAATGCAACACGGTACGGAACGAGAACTAAGCGAGGTGAGCAGGTGGCGTATATCAAGCAGCAGAAATGAGTAAGCAGTGAGCAGGCAAATTGAGCAATGATAAAAACGGTCAAGTGCGGACAAGCGTGGAAAGCATGCAGATTGGCGTGTGAAATGCAGTCTAATAAGTCAGATGTGACTACCTACCCTGGTTCGATACCTCTTTATTAGAAAAAGCAAGCCTGAACAATATCTTCGAATCAGGTCTTGTCTCGGCGCATCCACTAAAATGGAAATCAAGGGAATTAGGGCAAAATACTCTGTCGATAATGCGAATGTGATCCGGAGACAAAAATAAACGACCACTCTCCCCAAGATAAAGAGTTCTGCCTGGTGGTCCCAAATAAGAGTTGCTCGCAATAAGGGACCCGACACACAGACTCCACTTGAGAAAGTTGGATCTAAGGAATGAATTCCCAATCAGGGTATTCGTCGGCCCATCCACCAAAATGAATCTCAAGTCAGACTGGGCAGGGTGGCTCACCGGAATGACCACGGTGATCCGTGAATCGGAAATAAGCGACCCCTCTCCCCAAGATAAGGAATTCTGTCTGGTGGTCCCAAATAAGAGTTGCTCGCAATAAGGGACCCGACACACAGATTCCACTTGTGAAAGTTGAATCTTAGAAACAGATTTCAATCAGGGTATTCGCCGGCGTATCCACCGAAATGAATCTCAAGTCAGACCGGACAGGATGACTCACCGAAATGACAACGGTGATCCGTAATTTGGAAATGAGCGACCACTCTCCACAAGATAAGGAGCTCTGCCTGGTGGTCCCACATAAGAGTTGCTCGCAATAAGGGACCCGACACACAGACTCCACTTGAGAAAGACGGATCTGAGAAATAAATTTCAAGCAGGGTATTTGTCGGCGCATCCACCAATTCACGACTCGAGTCGGACCGGACAGGGTAATTGACCTAAAAGACCGCAGTGATCCGGAGATCGGAAATAAACGACCCCTCTCCCCAAGACAAGGAGTTTTGCCTGGTAGTTCCAAATAAGAGTTGCTCGCAATAAGGAACCGGACAGACAAACTCCACTTGAGAAAGAAATATCAAAGAATTAAAATGAATTACAAATAAATCACACTCGAAAAGTAGCGATGGAACACAGGAAAGTCACCGGTAATATAGACAGGAACAAAACGGGTCTTACCAATCCTAAGAACTTCTCACTTCACCACACGAACTCAAATTCTTTTCGTGTACGAGCTGAGTGTCAAATTCACGAATATAAAATACTGCACTAAAACGTCCAACCTTCAGAAAATTGTAAACTAAAAATTCAACTCTAAAATATTACTCCAGGAAAACCACAAAACAATCCGCTCAATAACTATCAGAAAATATCTAGCTCGAAGAGACGAGACTAATCCTCCTTTTCCGAAATACTTCACTTGTAATGTCGGTTGGAAGGGGAAAATTTCGAGTCTCAAAATCGGCGGTGTACCTATGAAAAACAAACGACAACATGTAAAAAAGAACATATTGAAGAGATAACGTCTATCGCGGTGCCGTTCGGAAGTTTTTATACATAGGCTGATATTTTAAATTGCATCGTTATATTTTCATGAACTAAATAAATCAGAAATTATTCCAAATGATTTTTCCTGAACTGGACGAAAAATACCTTCACTGCTCTCAATTAAAATTTTATTTTCACCTTCTCATATGACTGGTGGAATAATGATAGAATTCTAAACCTGGGGCGAATTATACTAGGTGACTCTAGTAAAATAATTATTGAATTCTAAACCTGGGGTGAATTATACCGGATGATTCTAGTAACGAATTTTACTTCATTACAACACTGGTTCTGTTTTTCTTGCTGTGCCTAAAGACGATTTTGATTTGTTCTAAGGAATTTTTGATCTGTCCCAATATTCAGAAAAATTAGCGACACTAACTTGACAAGCTGCCTCTGAAAAGATAGTCAACCAATTAGCAAAATCTTCCAGATTCATCTGACAATTTTCTCTTCTCTATTGAATTATAGTTTCACCCCATTTGAGTTTCAATTCATCAGGAAGCTTACTCACTAAATCTCTTTGTAATTGTGGATTTTGCAAATGGCCAACATAATTTAGAGATTTCATTATAGTTACAATATTAGTAACTTCGGTCGAGAGGTCTATCAATTCTTCCAAATTTGTATATTTGATTGGTTGAATGACTCTAATTTTATACAACAGCATCTCTATAATAATATCAGGTCGGCCAAAACGTGTTTTTTATGTTGCAATAATTTTGTTCACATTAGAAGTCAAAAATATACCAGCAACCGCTGCCTTCGCTGGGCCGTTCAAACATTTTTGAAGTTTGAACACAATTTCATCGGCTGAATAATTATATGACTCGGTCAAATTACGGACTTGCCGAATGAAAGCTGGCCAATCAAGAAGATTTCCATCGAAGTAAATCAAATCTTTTTCTAAAAACTCACGTTTCTCCGGCTTAACATGCTGTTGAACGGTATTATTCACCGAGAGAAGCACCTCATTTATGTTGAAATCAATGATTTTCTTTTACATTTTCCCTAATTTGTTTGGTATATTAAATATACTTAGTAGGTGTGTAAATTTAAGTTGTCATTAAAAAGTTGCGTTTGAAAACGTGTTTTTCATAAGTTATTTTTCTTTCTGAAAGCTGAAGATATTCCTGTTTCACAGATATAGAAATATTTCCTTCAAGTCCAAACTTCAACAGATTATGGGCCCAGTGCCACAGGACTAGTGAAAAATAGAAAAATAGACGGTTATGTAAACAACAAGAATCAAAATTGGTCTACTTGAAGGAAAATCTAACTGGACGATTTGGAAATATAAGTTGTGCATTCTACTACGAGGAATTCCAGGCGCTATTGATGTCATAGAAGGTAGAATTGGATCTCCAACACCTACGGCAGCAAACACAAGTGCAGAAGATAAATCGAAGTATGAATCCGATTCAACATTTTTCACGAAAGCAGATAGTAATGCACTTCTAATCATGACAATCAATATGACGTAGGAGACGCTTCAGAAAGTTATGCGATTCGTAATAGCACGTGAGGTATGGCTAGAACTGCATAGATTATACGATGGTAATGCAGAAGATGAGACTTATGATTTATGAACGCAGTTTTTCAGTTATAAGCGACAGCCTGGAGATGACATTGCCACACATACGTCAAAACTGAAAAATTTGTGGAATGAACTGAACGTTGAGATTGTCAAAGATAAAGAAGCAGCCAATAGTTCATGTAAATGCAGGTTCGTCGCTAGCCAAACTGTCGCCCTAGGTAGAGACACATTTTGCCGCCCTAACTCTGCAGAATGCTATAAATTAATATCGGATAATCGGGGTCCAGCGCCTGTTCAAGCAGGGCTGTCGCTAGCCAAATTGCCGTCCTAGGCAAATACCCAATTTGCCACCCTAACATTCAACTCTGCAGAATGCAAAACAATATTTTGGATTATCTGGGTCTTCTACCGAAATATGGAAAAATTGAAGGCGATTTTGTAGAATTTTAATAAAAGTCTGAACAAAACCAACAAGTTCAAACTTACACAAAAAATAAAAATAATTTTGTGATTGGTAAGTAACAATAATAGGAACATATGAATGACTAGAACAAAAATGAAAGTATCTGTCCGGAAAAAATATTCAACGATTTATTTCGAAATTGACTTTTCGATCATTTGAATTAATGATCGAAGTTATACATTATTTCCATTTTTTGAACCAAAGAGGAAAAAAAAGCGAATTAAATATAACGAATTCGATACATTTTTTTGCCGACATTACTAAGTTTTCATCAAATTATGCCGTAAATTGTTAAGGTATCCACTTGATCAGACACACTGTAACGACTGTCAAATTCGTTGTCCAGTGAGGGTATTTCAGAATCCATTTGAGCTAGAAAGAAACGAATGGCACATTTTCAGGCTCGATTTTTGAAAGAATTAATTTGGTGAAAACCGAAACCTCATAAACTCAACTGATTCAAGCTATAGGAGAAAATTGGAAAATGGCGTGAAATGGAAAATTCTCATAACTTCTTCATTAAGGGTGATATCAACATGAAAGAAAAACATTCTAGAGGCACTTATTTCAGTAGAATCCATTAATGTAAAAATTTTTTTTGATGCAATCAGTTTTGAAGTTATAAAACGAACTTGTGTTTTTCTTAATGTGAACCCTATAAATTTCTGTAACGATTAAAATCGCTTTTTTTTCATTTCCAACAATACCAGATAAAAATCATCGAAACTTTGATATCCACACTGTAAATCATCTAGGTATCTATCTATGATAATCTGTGAACTTCAGATTATTAAAATATTCGTTGACAGCCAAGGTCTCCGGATTTAACAACGTTAGGTTTTTTCCTTTGGTCACATTTCAAGAACAAAATTTATCAATTTGAAAAAATCTAACGGTGTTAAATACGAAGACCTTGGTGGCACCGAATGTTTTAATTATAATAATAATAATAATAATAATGAACTTTATTTCCACAAATAGAAGTACAAAGATATATAGTAGTCAGGTTGTAGCTTGATTGTGAAAAAAGGCGGAGTCCAGTCATGCACGCATGCATATCCTGCTCAAACTCAACCAAAAAAAAAAAAAAATCATAATTACATATTTACTTAAAGGCGTTCTGTGTTCACTATTTTAAAAAGGAAAAAAACACACAAGACTTAGGAAACAGCAAAAAGAAAAATCATTATTTATTCTGTTCTTTGAGGTAGTATCGGAAAGCGCTCACCTTGAAATTTTTTATATTATTATCTGAAGTTTACATATTATCAAAGACCGGCACCTGCTTGATTGACAGTGTTAAACTCAAACTATTGATAATTTCTATAGTTTCTAGGAAATTTTTAGATGTTATATAATTTTGAGAAGGGCAAAACTGAGCGAATTCATTTGTTATGAAAATTTGTATGGTTTACATTCAAAGAAACAAAAGTTTGTATTATACAGGGTGTTTCCTAAACATGCGGCAAAAATTCAGGGGGTTGTTCCTTGGACTATTCTAAGAATATTTTGTCCTTTGATGATTTTTGAAAAACCTATTTGTTTCGAAGATATAGGGGAAACAAAATTTCAGATAATAACATTTTATTATGAAAAATTACATGAAAATTCAACTCAACCTACAAAAACTGTTGAAAATGACCACCTCTAGCCAGCATACAAGCATCCAATCTTCTCCTCATTGACTGCCGAACCCTTCAAAAAAAAAAAAAAAGACGTTTTTCAAAAATCATCCAAGGACAAAACATGCTTAAAATAGTCCAAGGAACAACCCCCTGAATTTTTGCCGCATGTTTAGGAAACACCCTGTATAACATCAAAACCAAATGAATTGTCTCAAAAATCAAGCCCGAAAATATACCATTAATTTTTTTCTAGCTCAAGGGATTCTGAGATCCCTTCACTAGACAACCAATTTGGACACCCGATACATATTTAAAAGATTAATCAAAACATCCTGTTCTATCAAACATACACAGCAAAGTGCTGCATAAATCAGATAGTAATAAAAGAGCCACAATTAATACACACACAAGATATGTTCAAACAGCTGTAAGTACCGATGACCTTTAATTTATTTTTTGGTGTATCAATCAATACTATATCATTAAAGAAGAATTATGGATGTGTACCTAGGGATGTTGAGAGTAATAGGGGCCAATGATTATTGTCCATAGGGATGTTAAAATCGGATAATTAATCGCACAATATGGGTGCACTCTGTAGCCAAAATAGTCATTCACTGAATTAAGTTATTGTTACTTTATAGGGAACTATGGGTTGGACTTATTCACTAAATAAACTAAAATATAGGAAAAAAAATTCTCATTAAATCAAAATAATTACCTTTATTGAAGACTTAAAACTTATTTATTATATATACATTTTACTCTTCAACTTCGAGGAATGAAGAAAAGTTAGTGAAAAATAAGATGATTAAATTAATAACTCATATGAGAATAATAGTCCTGAAAAACTTGTACATAAATTTCCTTCTCTGATTGATTCATTTCAGCAATTATAGAGTCATTTATATCTGTAATACTGTAGGTTTTGTTACCAACTGTAACCATAGGAACATTTCCATCATCTTCATCATCACTGTCCATAGCTTCAATATCACCAACTTCATCTTTAACTTCATTCAATTCATCCTCACTAGAATCTGAGTCATGCTTCACAGACTTCAAACTATTAACAGCGTTAGCTGAGGGTCGTTTTTCATGAGCAAGCAGAACACTCATTATATCTTCGTTTTTAGAGTTCATTGTTGAATCCATATTACTGCTAATATTTGAATCTTCAATCTTAATATCTGATGAAGAATCAGCATTAGTAATAACAGTAGATTGGGTCATCCAAATTGGTTGTTCTTTTCTGGCAGTAGCAGAATCATCATTAGCTTCCTCTCCAATTGTAATATCTACTCTAGTTTCCTCAACCATAAAACCTGCATGTCTTGTTTGTTCTCCAGACCAAGCATCTCCTGTAGGATGAGCAATTTTCTTATCAATGCCCTTGATAGTGCTAATGTCTATTGGTTCAGGTTCTAATACTTCTGGAGCCAATTTGATACCCTCAACTTTACGTAAAAGTCTGTAAAGAGGTTCCAATTGTTCATTGAACTTTGCTAATAACAATCTGGAATCTTTCTTAGGAAATGCTGATGAATCTTCTTCCACTACTTCCCTACAGTATGTACATCGAAATTCACTGGTCATAAAATCAAACAATTGGTCAGCTTCTAAATCGGTGAATGTTTTTAAACAACTTGGACATTTGAAACTAGCTCTACTTGTTGCATCTCTTTCTTCAGTTTCCAATCGCTTCCTCATTAAATCAAGTTTATATTTTACAACATTCACAAAAGATTTATAATTTATAAAATAATAGTTAACTTTTTGAGCTTTACCATCCAACCCTGTTTCCATTTTCAAACGAACTTGGACAAATTTATCATTTTTCAGAACAGCTATACGTACTCTCAACATTTTTTTGTCAAATTTTAGTAATTCACATATATCATCTTCCTTCATACATGGATTAGCAATGAGCATATCTATAATCAAAGTATCTTCTATACAATAAAAACCTCGAACTACTACTCTTGCTAATTCCTGCAAGTCACTTGGTATATAATTGAGTAATTTTTCCTCCGTCATTTTTGATTGATATTTTCTTTTCGTTAACTTTCTTTTTGATTATTATTTTCATCACCTGGAACCCCTTAAAGGAATTATGTTTAGTTATAAGTTCGATGTTTACAATTCTTCGACATAATTTTTCTAGGTTATCTGAAATGGGACACAGATAATAGAACCACAGACAACTAGTCTTTGACAGAACTCGGATAAATCAATATTTCTTTGTTTCACTCATAGGCATCTGAAAATTACAGTGACTATTGGTGCATTTATGCACCGTACCTAAGAACTAAGTGCAAAGTGCCGCGAATATTTCATTTCTAATAGAGTGTTCCGTGTATGGAATAGACTCCCCGGTGACGTCGTGAATGCACCTTCCGTAAATACCTTCAAGAACAGACTTGATGCCTGGTTTGAAAATGGGTTTCGCATAGTGTTGGGCATAATCGGATGTTTTCAATACTCGGTTAATCGTCAACCGAGCATTTCAAAAATCCTCGTATGCCATATTGCCATATGATCTACCTTCATTGCGTTGAAATGTAGTCGGCAATAGACAAAGATTCCCGAATATGTTGCGCTAAGTAATAAACTACACATTTTATGCCTTGATGGACATTTGGATCATTCAATCACCGGGAACAATTTATTACTCAGCTGAATATGCGTCTTCGGGAAGTCACCCTGGATGCCTGAGATTTATGACATGAAATTTTTTATTCCATTACACCAATAATTAGGAAATCTTTGAGTTTCTATTCCTAATTTATTTGAAACTGGAGTTGAAGTTTCATAAATTTTATTATAAACCCTTCTTCCTCTCATACATTTCAGTCTCTTTCAGTTTGAATGTTCCAACGAAATCTTGGAACGATTAATTCTTTCCGAAAATAAAAATGCGTCCTGGAGCCAGAGTCGTTTGTTTGGAAATAATTCAGCAAAGATGATAATCAAGTGGCTGTGTGTATATTTTGTAGAAAAAATTCAAATATTTTGGTGGAACCACTTTACTAATCTCAGACAACATCTCTTGAGAATTCATCCCATCCATATAAAAGAGGATGACAGAAGCATCGAATGCCGGCAATTTATTAGAATCTATTTTTTTGGAAAATGTAGATAGAAATGCAATTGAAACTTTTTGGAGTTATTCAATGCCGAAAAATCCAAATATTCAGCACCTCAGTTTTCAGTAAGGTAAGGTGCTGCGAATATTCCCCCAAAAAAAAAAGATCAACCATATATTATTGTTATTGTGTAATTCGTTATTCCTAAATCCTAATTCTTTCTTATCCCATTCGATTTTTATCATCAACACGATTTAATTTACGAGCACGAGGAATGTAAATTAAATAATCGGAAACGTACACGAGTATTCCTCGTCGAGTACGAGTAGATAGGAATAACGAATTCAACCGAAGACTTTCGAGATGCGAGTCTCTGCACCGAAGATTGAGTGCCGAGTATTTAGCGATGCGAACATTTTGATGGTATGTTCAACTATTTCTTGTAGAAGGATCACCTCCGCCTCACAAATACGATAAGTCCATTTGACCGTTTCGTAAATACCTACCTCATTTGCAAAACCATTTATTTCACATTTCAGTTTTTTCTAATTCTTGTGGTATTTTAAAAAACGTGATACAAAATTAAGATGGTTTTTCAATTAGATTTCAATAATTCATTTATCTTCTGTTGACGTTAATACTTACCCGTCGGTGTCTGTTTCCAGAACGATATTGCGATTTGAAAAAGTTTACTGATTTTTGCGTAGCTCTGAAAACAACTGTATTGTGAATCACTAACTTATTGCACTGCTTTCCTTACTTGCCAGATGGGTCGTTCAAGCCCATCAGACAGAAGGAATTGAGTATTGAACTATAAGCATTATAAAAAGAAAATTCCTTATTCAATGCAGGAGTTAATAGCTTTAAATAAAATAAAACGAAGTAATTTCCACTATATTATTTAATTGTTAGCAACAATTGTTTCGCCACACTGTGGCTTCATCAGGCTACATTTCTGAACTGATAAGAGTACAGAGGTTTTCGGAATCTCTGTACTCTTATCAGTTCAGAAAAGTAGCCTGATGAAGCCACAGTGTGGCGAAACAATTGTTGCTAACAATTAAATAATATAGTGGAAATTACTTTGTTTTATTTTATTTATAATGAATTTCCGCCAAGTAAGGACCGAATCCATTAAATAGTTAATAGCTTTTTTAACGATTTGAAATATGTTCAGGATATAATGAATCATATTGTAAAATTTGCAAACTTTTTATTTCGTAACTACAAAAATATAAAAAGCTTATAGCAACTATTTCATATGATGGATAAAAGAATAAATATTTTTATAAAAAGCAGGAGATCTTGATTTAGAAATATATATGTAAAGTTTGCCTGAAATTCTGAAGGTATTTCAAGTGATAAATATCGTTACCATCTTAAACTGGTAGTTTCAGATCCAGAACATTGATGAGTGCTGTAACAAAAAAATGTATTAAATCCTACTACATATTCGCACACTGTAAGGTATTATATGGGTTACAGATTATATATAATATGTTATTCGATGTGAATCTATAATTCGATGCCCAGTGAGAGCATCTCTTGAACTATAAGCAGGGCCGGCGTTAGGGCTGAGACAGGGAAGCGACCGTTTCAGGCACCTCTATTTGAGGGGCGGCAATTCGGTCCAGTTTTCTGACCGCCTAATCTATTGGATAATCACTCATTGTCATGTAGCGTTCAATATTCTTCGTTCACTAGACAATTTTTTACGCCCGATTGCAAGATTTTTCATCGGAAGAAGGAAAGTTCTGTATTATTATAGGGGCAGGTGCTATTTTTTTTAGGGGGGGGGATGTTATGAGGGAGGTAATGTTGTTATTGATGTTTTTCGAGTAAGGGCACCATAAAATTTTTTGATTCAGGCCCCAAAATTACTCGCGCCGGCCCTGTATAAGGAATATGTGCTCCAGTCAGAGAGAGTCGCTCATTAATCGTTTTTGATATTTTCGGGAAGTTAATTTCAGCTCAGAAAAAAAAATTGTGTAATATATAAAGTTTATACATTTTCCCAATGAAATATGTAAGTGGAATATAAACTTCCAAACGTTTTGAACCTCAATTTTTGATTTTTAAAATGATTCTTAGGTTGTAACAACAAAGTTATGTTAAAGATATCATCCGAAACACATTTGAAGATAAGATAATATCTTATCGATGCTGGCTGAAACTGTCGCTAATATGGTTGTTGATAAATTGAATGAGAAATGGAATTCCCTGCAAGAAAAAGTAAATAATATTGAAATCGAGGTTGGTGTATTGATAAATGGAAATCTTATTTTGAAACCTAAGTTCTTATCAACTTCGGTGGAGGAAGATTGGCTCAGTATAGAGCTGGGACTTTTACCTCTTCAGGGAAGTAATTTGTGAATTTACAAAATTTCATTCTTTATTCTGCTACATATAAAAATTTCGGATTCTCTTATATATAAATTTCCATTTTTATAATATATTGTATGCAAATTTTACTGGTATCAGATATTGTAAAATTCATATTGTAAAATACTTGTGTGAATATAAAAGGTGTTTGATCGACCTGGGTTTTTGTCCCTCCCATTTGTTGAATTCCGAGATCAGAACCACGACTCAAAACAAACGACTGTGCTCAGGCATTTTGAGTTATATCCAAGAGGTTACATGTTTCCGAGTGTTACGAATTCATGAGTGTTTTACTCATTTTTAAAATGGTCATAGGTGTTAAAAGAAAGGTACGTCGTGCAAATTCTTGAAAACGTTTTTGCCAATTGTTTTATAGTGATTGTATTTTCCCGATTAATTTTTTGTGAAAAGAATGTTGCGTGCCCAAATGCACGTGTCCAAAAAAGAAAGCTCATCAGTAATTGAGAACTTCTAACTGCTCTAGAGAATTTCAAAATTATCTTAATTATGTCATTAGTACAGAAAACAGCGGTAACACAGAAAATTTAATTCAATACCTATGAACCTAGCTATTTTAATTTTTTTTCCTTAAAATGAATATATGCATTCAAGATAACTAAGTTACATTCAATTCCTCTTGACCTTAGTCAATCAGTTTAATCTTCAAGACAGTAATTGAAATTTGGATATTACCTTGAGTTCACCACAATATTTTGCGGATTGACTAAGGGATGTAATTTTTCTATAAATCGTTTATAATTTCTATCTAGTTCTCTTTGGTAATCTCTTTGGTCTGGCCCAATTAAATTTTTATTTCTCTTCAAAGCATCTGCGCATCTGAAAAAAAATGATATAATAAAGATAAAAAACTATAATTAATTATACTTTTTGGAAAAATCTTTGAAACAAAGTCTGAGTTTGTTTTGATGTTTAGTTAGAGGTTTTCCATCACTTGGTAAGAAAGTTAAGGCCATTTCTAAAGGACCTTGATTGACTGTAGTTCCAATACATCCTTGCAAAACCATTTGTAAAATTTTTGGATCTGGTGGTTCTTGCACAGTTGCAGTTGCAAGTTCAGTAGTTTTCTTCTGAATATCTTCAATAGCCACCTACAATTTCGAATGTTTTTCCAGTTTCAAGAAAATATACATATATAATATACAATAATTTCCAAATGAAAAAAAAAAAATTTTGAAAAGCATTTTCTCAAGTACTGTAGAGCGGTGTGACTTTGCCGAACTGCCTAATATTTTAAGTTTCACTTTGTTTTTTTTTGGAGAGTTGGCAACATCTTACAGAAATCACGAATCGGAACCTTTAACCACACTATATGTATATATACCCACATGTTGCACTTGCAACCGTCGCAGTCGTCTGGCGTACTTTAAATGGTGTGCTAGGGTATGTTATGTGAATGGGTAATTTTTCAACGTAGGTATATATGCGAAATTCTAGGAGTTGTGCAGAAAATATGGCGAATGGAACATTGAAATATATTTAGCAGCTTACTTTACATTCATAAAACGTCACTTTGAAAAAACTGAAAAGATTTGGTTGAGAGGATTTCGACATTTTGGGAAATTTTTCTATTGTGGCCTTTTGGCGGGAGACATTGCCACATACCAAATTTGTTTCACCTGTTTTATTTTGAGGCACAATTTTGGGTCGTCGATGCAAAAAGAAGTTGGATGCAAGGAAATTATATGGAAAAAAACACTAATCCGAGCAATGAATGCAGTTCGAAATGAAAAAATTTCAATACAGACAGCTTCCGCAGTGTACAACATTCCCAGAAAAACTCTTTGGAATAAAATTAACTCTTTGGAATTAAATTACCAAAAAAGCATTTTTAAAGCATAGGCAAACTCGCACCGATTTGCGGGTCAATTTGCCAAATTTTTAAAAATAAAAAAAATAAGAAGTGTGCACCTTTTCATCTGATTCTAACCACAGCAATCTACAACTAAAATGTTCAAATTAAACATACTTTGCACAGGACTCATTTCACAAAAAAACGAAAAAGTTACACCAAGAAAACTATAAAAAGTGGTGCAAAGTCAGACCGTTCTACGGTAATTGAAATTTTAAGCATTTATCCAAAGACATATTCGGGGTAAATGCACTCACCTCTATTGGAGTAAGAGTAATTTGAGTTCTCTTCACAACTTGAATTCTCGTTTTGACATATGGGAAATGAACAGAAGTGGTAAGGATGGTTTTTCTTTTATATTGTTCTTTCAATTCACCATGTGGTTTGCCAGTCATCGTAAATGGAGTTGCATAAACAAAACATTCTATGGAAAATTTTCATCATGATTGAACTATTCTAACTGACAAAGTTACTGTAACACCCAGAAGGACCTGTTTAATTTTTTTTTTTTTTTGTAAAACATAGATAGCATAACAAGGAGTAAATAAAAAAAACGAAAGGTTTACAATTTTTTCAATAAAATGTTAATAATGTGTTTGTCCACCTCGATTATCTATTAACTCGGCATTGATTCAATAAGATGGTCTATTTCTTCTTGAGGGATACTATCCCAAGCTACCTGTACCTGTACTTTGGTTCAGAGCCGCCTAAGTCCGTGGGGGCTGGGGTAAATTTCTAAACCTTCTACCCATGATGTCTCAAACATGCTCTATGGGTGAAAGATCAAGGGATCTGATCGGCCATGGCAAAAGATTCACAAGGGTCGCTTCGAAAAAGTTTAAACTAACTCTGGCAACATGAGGTCGGGCATTATCTTGCTGAAATATTGGATTCTCGATCCGGTTAAGGTAAACGGGAACATATGGCTCCACTATTTCTTGAATGTAACGCAGCGCTGTCATGTTACCTCATTAAAAGAATAAAGGTGACCTACTTGCATGTGCAATAGCACTCCACACCATAACGCTTACCGTCCGGTGTACACGAGGGTGTACATGACGCTCAACATCAAACTGAGGTTCACGTCTTTCTCCCCGACGTCGTCTAACCCTTCTTCGGTCATCATGTGCACCCAAGAAGAATCGAGATTTATCAGAAAAGACTAGATGCTATTCCACATTACAATGTTGACGTTTTCTGCACCATTGTAATCGTTGCCGGCGATGGTCAACCGTCAGAGGTAACACCAAATGGGGTCGATAATGCTGCAGTCCAAAAGACCTTATCAGGCGGTAAACCTTTCGGACAGTTATAGGCCTTGTTCTCCTAACCACTCATCAGCCAAGGGTCGAGTTGTCGCAAATCGGTATCTAATGGCCATAAGTGTTAGACGTCGACCTTGAACTTCATTTGTGCCCCTTCGACGTCCGGTGTCTACTCTTCTTCGATTTTGGGCATTATCAAACCACGCTTGACTCAAAATCACTTAGCTGGCGATCAATTCCGCATACGCGTGCTCTAGGCATTTCAACAACAACTAAACATAGACTCTGGTTCTCCTCGAACAGCTGATTTGTTGTAACACTCAAAAAACTTGCAAAAAACAAGTACAATATTTGAGCAACAAAAATTGTTCACATGAAGAAACCTTCACGATTTTTTTCTCCAAATTGTGTATAGATAATTGCGGTGGACAAACACATTAGTAACATTATTAAAAAAAAAATTTAAACCCTTCGTTTTTTCTCATTTACTCCTTGCTATACTATCTATGTTTTACCAAAAAAAATTAAAATTTATACAGCTCCTTCTGGTTTTTGTAGTTTTTTTTTTTCAGTTAGTATATATAATACTGAAGGCTCTCAAGACCGGATTGTTCAACAGAATTGGTAAACTCTGGCTTTTTCAGTTATAGTCCAGCCGGTTTTTTACCTTATTTTCGCATTCAATTGCGGTAAGCTTCTAGATTGTAACTCCACAGTAGATTTAACGTATATCGGAGAAATCCAGCGAGAAGTTACAATCTACGATCTAGAAACTTCTGAAGATGCTTACCACAGTAGCAAGCGAAACGTGATATGGAAAACCGGAATTCTCCAATTCTGGTGAATATTATAATGAAATGTTTAGAACTTACTGATATTGAAATTCCGGTCAAAATGAGTCTGTCTATATCTTAATTCAAACTGTTCAAAATAAGGTTCGACGTAAGTTATTTGAATGTATGCTTTATCTGCATTCAGTTGTGTTGGGTCGACAGTATTGGAATCTTTTATTATTATAACATTATCTGGTCCAAATCTCTCTGCATAGAAGTTCTGAAAAAGAAAATACTATTATACAGGGTGACTTGGAAGGAATGCGACAAGATATGGACTCATATCACGAGGTTTTGATCGCCAGAGGGCCTTGTTCAGAAAATACGAGGTAATGTCCGGAAATTAGTGAAATTTGAAAGTTCAAGAAATTCTGCACCAATCAACAGACTGATTTCAAATTTTACAGTTGTATCACTTTTTTCGACCGCCTTCGTTTAACATTTATAACATGAAGAGCAATTAACATCAGACAGGGTATTAAATGAATTGTTTTTTTCCAAATAATAATTTTTATTGAAAATTTCAATTGGTTCTAGTAATTTTTCTAACTATTGTGTATATTCAGTTTATTGTTGAAAGACTCATAATGCATAATTTTCATCAACAAGTCACTAGAATATGGTGTCCTTTCGAGTTAAGAAGTTAACACGAATTAAATAATTTATTGGACAAAAATTTCATTTATCTATCAACAAATTGAAAATGGAATATTGAGTTAAACAATGGGAAAATGAGAAAAAATGGACAAGACAATATTTACTTTGGAAACTACTCAACCTGAATATTGTTGATAATTGGCCCTGACCATTTATCTGTGATTATGCAGCCCTAGCTGGATTAAACAATTCTCCTAATTTCCAAAATCGATTACTCAAAAATACTCTTCATGCATAATATCGATAAATGACGTGTTCGGTGTATACAATAATCATTTGATTGGACACCACATATTTGGAAATAGATCAATAGCAAAAATTGGTGAGAACTTTCAGGGACAAATTTTATCTTTCAGTTGAATAGTTGATGGATAATAGTAATATTTTACACAATACAGAGTGAAATATCAATCAATGATATATGATTTGTTAATCTTATTTACGAATGCGCGCAAAGCGTATATCCGTACACAAGAGCTGAAATTGCAATCGAAATATTTATCTCTCAATCCGAATATCCAGGCCAAATTTCATCAAAATTGGACTAGCAGACCCATATCGAATTTCAGACGAGAGATCGTGAAATATTTAAGTTCTAGGAATTTCACGTTTGCACTTGCTCAACGCGAATCCATATATGAAAAGCTGAAATTCGTATAGGACTATCTACGCCCCAAACAGGATACCTGTACTAAATTCCATCAAAATCGGAAAATTGTAGAAGGAATTTCATTTTGCGAGCTGAAATTTTAAAACATTCCTCTACTTACGAAAATTTCACCAAACTGATTGAAGCAATGTACTCACTTCCAAGCGATTAAATATTTCAGGTAGCTTTGTGAGAGTTGGTTCTTTATATATGAATTCTTCTTGGTCTAAATCCCCAAATTTTGTTCCATAGAACCCAACTCTGAAGTATGTACCAAACATCCTCTTTCCTTGGAGTTGATCTATTCTTGTATAAGCATCATGTAACTTACTATAGAAAAAGAATTTTTTTTATATACACTATTCTAAAAATTAAACGAGTTGGGTAAACTAGCATTTATTCAAGGATTTGAGCTACTATTAATTGGCAGTTGATCATAATTCAAACAAAGTTTTACTATAAAATTAATGAAAAAAATCGTTGATTTAAATATACAGGGTGATTCATTGGCAAATGGGAGGAAGCTGAGGGTAGATAGAGGACACTGAGGTGAATCAGAATAAACTATATTTGAAGGTTCTATATCTCTCTTTTTAATCAAGATACGGAGTGTTTTATTGATTTTGTGAATTTTTTCGAACCACCCTATATTTTTTCATGCTGATCTCGGGAGTTCTTTCCCGATCATTCTCTCTTGATGTATTGTGAAGTGTTTATATTTCCATCATGTGATGACATGACTCAGACCATTTCAAAACTAGCCCTGAAGATGATTTTTGATTAAAATCGAAACTAGTAAGCCTTGTTTTAAAAAGTGGTTTTGTTCTAAACAACCTGTCTTTTTTCCTATCAACCAACTTTTATCAAACAACAAAGGTCTCAAATTTACACCAATTTCAATAGGTTCAATGAAAACTGTTATCAGTTTTGTCCGTTTTGTTGACAGTAAAACCCAAAACTTACTGTCAAACTTCGTTTTACGCGTTACGAGATTTTGCGTCGGCGCTGATATGTCAACGAATATGTATATAGGACAAGCGCTCAAGCAATCATGATAAAAGATAATGGAATACTAAACAAAAACATTACCACATGCGCTAATCGTCTCCCATCCGACCATTCACGCGACGTCGCCGTCCCACTTGTCCACCGAAAACGTTTGTAGCCGTTTCGTTTCGGATATAGTGCAGATTAACCGGCCAAATATGAAATTGTCTGTCGTAAATAAACACTATCGATCTTTAGCCGGTACTCGAATATAAACCTAAGTTTAGTCGGCTAGTCTTACGTTTATACTCACACCCCCTTTTATCCCTAACATATTATATAAAAGGAAATAACTATGAAGAAAGAAGCATAGAAGTAACCATCGAGAAGAAGTCCGACTCCCGTGCTAAAACTCGTTGACACTATTTTTATATACTAGAGTCAGCGCTAAGCCACTACCGCACCCACAGAAATCGGAACTACTGTCTAGTGGTTGTAAGTGGCGGGCCATTTAATCTATTTCATCTACAAATGAATGATGTTCTTTTATTTGACTGGCTTTCCGATCTCCTCTCTACGGAAAACTCTCCATTTCTTCTGATTCACAATTTAAATCAGATTGCACAAGTAGATCTTAAAATAAATGATACATTTTCCCCTGGATGTCTTCTACATGAACAGAGCTAAGTAAAATCTAGATGCAGAAATTGCAGTAACATACAGGGTGATTTATAGGTAAATGCGAGGAAGCTAAGGGTAGATAGGGGACACTGAGTCAGAACGGACAAAACTGATAACAGTTTTCATTTGACTGACGTTAAAGTGATTCAAGAAGTAAGATCAGCAAAATCATCGTCTCTGCTTAATAAAGTAACAAACCAGCTGATGACAACCTATAAAATATAGATAACTTTGAAGATACCGTCTCAAACGAGGAAAGACCTCTGAACTTCATACCTCAAACAACACCTCCATGCTCTATGAAGAACATTCCATTGTTTCATTTCGTTATTTTGAAACAAAATATTTGTAATGAAAATAATATTCTTTTGTTGAAATTTTCGTGACAAAATACCTAGTACACATTTTTCTATTGCCAGATAATACCTATTTGCTTTCCTGGGCAATAACGATTGGCCGCCCTTCAAATTTAATAAATAATTGAAGAACATTGCGTTTTTTTCACTTGAAGTCTTAAATTTTTTTCCGAAAAATTATTGTACAGTATTCCAAAGAAATGAAGCAGAACAGAAGTGATTTCGAACTTACCCGTGGATATTAGCTAATTTCTTGAAGTCTCTATTGTTCTCTGCAATCGGTATCAATACTCTGTAAATATCATTCATTGGTTCATACATAGCAGCAATGTGAAAACTGCTTGCAGCATGTTCTAATAAACCTAAAAGCCCCGCCTCCGTAAAATGGGAACCTAAGCATCCTCCTTCTCTTTCGGGACTCAATACATCGTCTGAAACAGCGCTTTCCTCGAGTACATTGGGACTGACTCTTTCTAATGCTGCCGCACCCGAAGGTAGGTAAGGCAAAGATTCTAACATCACTAGGTATTCAGCAACAAGTGCGGCAGAGTGGACAAGGCACATTCCCGCTTCGGTGTGGTTGCCCCTTTCCATATGTTTTTGAGCCATATTTGCCAACCAAGTAAGACGGAGGTCAGGAGAATTTTGATAACCTATGTAGGAGGAAAAAGTACGTCTATTTTATTACAAATTTAATATACAAAAATGGAATTATCTATATACATAGTTCAATGTTTTATTCATTCATCTATCAATATACTTAAATTAAATAATTTCAGAGTCATACCAATGGGAGAATCTATCAATTATTCAAATTATTATGTATGTATAAAAATCTTATTAAATTGGACTGATATACAGGTATAGTATATCCAAAGTCACTTGAACTAGTCTATAAAAACGCTTGGCCATAGATGTCCCTTTGAAGTGGATACCGCGATCCGCAAATTACCGGGGTTTATTTGAAAGTATTGTTAGGCAATAAATATACAGACCCCAAAGGAATTTCTGGAAACTTGGACAATCCTTGTATATTCGAAATATTCAGTTTCCTCCAATTGACTTTGGATATACTATATCAAGTTTGACTGCATATTCGACGTTTCTGGAGAGGGGAGCGCCTAATTTAAATCTGAAAATTCGGAAATGTGATATTGTTCGCGATCCCCTATTCGGCTAAAATATTCCTAAACGTTTCTCGAAATGTCTAATTGAATATTTTCATATGAAATCAACAACATCCTGAGAATTACTATAGAGAGCTGTTTGATTTTTTTCTTGAAATCGATTGCAGATACGACAAAACACAACAAACCAAAAAGTGTAGTACTGAACCAGAGTTTCTTTTTAAATTTTTCTAAACTAAGAATGATCGTTGGAATTGTGGTATTGTAAAGTTGAGTAATATATACCTTTGTTTTAGTCAATTGTTATATACCTATGTATTAGAAATTGTATTAATTATGACCTGTCCTATACTGTAACAGTCACAAAGGATCAATAAACTTTATTATTATTATTATTATTACCAGTGGTTCAGAGAAAATTTTTCTGAAGGAAAGAAGCGGGCACCCACCCAGAAAAAGTTCACCCTATGATTTGCATTCAAAATTAGGATATCACATGATGAAAACGTTAAATTGGAATATCTATATCAATTCAAGTTGAATATCTTGTGAAGGGAAGATGCTATGAGAGAAAACCTTGAACACCTGTATCTCAAAAACAAAGCGTTTGCGGACTCATGTTATAGGACTTTTTTTCTTGAAATGATCCGAGAAATCTGTCATTTTCATTCGTACCTCCAATTAAGGAACACCCTGTAGATATATTCAATTCAAAACTGATGTCTTCACAAATGAATTACAATTTGAATGAATTACAATAAATTATAGAAAACCCAGACAATTTTTCGATGCGAATTCAGTTCTTTGATAACTCCATATTGAAATTTTGTGACAAGAATGGAAATAACGGGTAAGTGTATACCGATGACGAATGCAAAAATCACAGATGGCAAATAAGTGCCGAGAAATCAGACAGATAAAGGAGAATAATAAACCTCGGACAAAGACGAGCTTGTTGTGCAATAAAAGTACTCATCTTGAAAGCGATAATAAACTCATAAACCGTAAAAGGGTCCGATTTTTTACTGACGTGTCGATTTCAAAAGAAAGTAAAATAAATATTATTTGTTCATTTTATGGAGAAATTTTTGTTCTTCGTCTTTGAGTTTTCTAAAATTTTATATTTTGAAAATCTTGGGAAGGGGGGTATTACCCCCAGTACCCCCTATTTCTACACCCTTGCACTTGGTGGGAAACAACAAGCAAAGATTCAACAAGAAGTCAACAACAGAATCCGGAGCTCATTTGTGCTATCGGTTGGCAGAACCAAAGAGCTACAGGGCAACAACCACGTAGGCAGCTATAGCTACCTGCGTGACATCCGAGTCCAAGAATAAAGACATGTCTACGGTTAACGCTTCTTCTTGAGAAATGTTTTCTTTTTTCGGCTTTTAAACAATTCCCCTTAAGATTTCCTCCACATTGTTGTATCTATCGCTGTGAAAACATTCTGAATAAAAACGATGAGTGGTGTCAGTATGATCTGAATGTTTTCGCAAATTTGTTTTTTATATTTGTCTAAATGGTTTCAGCTTGACGGTGTCCCAATGCAATCGAGAATGAATACAAAAATTCAGGGTAGGTCTAATTAGTTTGTTAATGTGCATAATACAACTATGGTTGCCGTACGGCTATGCTCGAAATTTGCATTCGAATGAAAATAAAAGTGTCAAACTCCGTGCAAAATTTTATGTCAATCACTCAAATCAGAAAAAGAGAATTCAAAAAGGAATATGAAAATTACACAATATTGTAGTAGCCATAAAAAAAGTTTCAAGTGATGATATGTCATAATAATTTCGAGCTGATCACGTCATCAGGACCATTGGAAAAAATGCACAATATTTCCGTAAAATTCATTCGATCGGGTTGATTCCACCCGGTATAGAATAACCATTAAAAAGATCGTGTAAAATTTCGTTTGATAGCGTCATCAGAACCATAGATTTTAGAAATCGTTAAGCAGATTTTGCCCCCTAAATAATTAGACACATGTAGTAGGCCTTACATCAATCTACATATTTTCGTTCAAAAATTACTGGTATAGAATTAACTACATGATCAGAAGAAATATAATTCAATTACGAATTGTCATAATTAGTGAGCTAGAAGTTTGAAACCATTTTCTTGAAAATTTTCAAAATTCATAACTTCATGAATGAGGGTGTTGTAGGAACAATAACTATTATCATTAATAGTTATTTTTCATACAACACCCTCGTATCTACTTCATAGTATGTACATAATAACTATCATTTAGTTATGTTACCTTTAGCAATACGATACATAAGATCCAACAACATTTCAGGGTCTTCTTGGAATTCCTTCATTTTAACAGTATCAGAAAGGATCATATACAAATTGAATATCAAGTCTCGAACTTGTTCAGGGAATGTAGTTTCTTGGAGTTCATCATCCCTCTCTGCATATTCCAAAATAGTCTTGAGAGATCTTCTTAAAGAGTCATCACTGAATGCAGAAGATGTGCCGACCAAACTACTTAGGGACATCGTAACTTGCATTTTTACTCTAGCAAAATTCTTAAAAAAAAGATGTTCAATTCTACGTTCACTTGTATTAGATGTGAACTATTTTACTTACATTTCCTATTTGAAAAGTTTGTCTCATCAACAAATAAAGTGATGCAGCTGCTTGAGATCTGACCGATTCAATTTGAGATCCACAATGCTTCAAAAGCAAGAGGCATAAATCAGCACAATGACTATTTTCTTCATCGAATAACGCACCATGGAACTAAGGAGAATTATATGAAATAATCTCGAGAAGAATTAAAGATGAAATTGTCTCACTTTGTAAACCAAACTCCTTTGGGATGAAAACATATGCGGTAAAACTGTTGTGCTCTGATTTTTACCTAGGGCATGAAGAAGTACAGTTAACGCTAAGCCTACTAAGTGCTGTTGGGAATCCCACTGAGCAACAACAGATACGCATCTTTCTAAGGTGTCCAGAATTATAAATGAAGCTTCTGTGGCGAAATGACCTTCCAAGTAAACATCATTGAGGAGTTCTTCTCTAGGACGATCCATATTTTCTGAAGTAGGTCTATAAGCCATCTGTTCTTTCCTCCACCGTAATTTTTCTGCTGCTCCTTGCTGGGGAATATTTCCTATAAACCATAATATGAAAATTGAGATATATACGGTATCGGCGAACACTATCAGTATTTACTAATTCAAGATGTATACTTGCCGGCACAGTAGTGTTAAATGGAAAAATACTAACCTTTTCTTCTCTGCATCATTTCTCTTGCTGAACCTTGTCCTAAAATTACTCCTTCCAACTTTGATCTCATGTCTTGCGTACCTTGAGCATGAGCATATCCTGTAGGAGGTGGCGCCATCTTTCTGGGTTTGTACTCAAAACAACTAATGCACGCATCCAGAAGTTGCATCAATGTAGTTAATCGAGAAGATGATAATTCCCCTAACCAAGTTGAGAGGGACTCTTTCTCAATGTTCTTTAAAACCCAGAGTACACATATTAGAAGGTTCCTTGTAATTTCTGCATTGAGACCAGATTTACGTGTCTGTAAATGAAACATACTGGTTGGTTAAATAGATCGATAAAAGAAATAAAACGCTTGGCTATTGGGAATTCAAAATTAGATGCCTGCGCCTCAGTGGCGAAAGTTCAATTCCCTGGGATTTGGAGTTTTTGGAAATATCTTCAGCTCAAAAACAAAAACTCCCAATTGTAAAACATGCATGTCAACGGTAAAATATATATTTTATTAAAATTGTGAAACGTATAGCCAAGTGTTTTATTTCTTTTATCAATATTGAACTTATGTTTCACCAAGTGATAAGCGAATAATCAATTTCAGTAAAATAGTAGTTGGTATTTTATAATTCGTAAATGGAAAGACTACTATTAACACAAAGTCTAGTCCAAAATGTTGTACAGTTTATATTACTTACCGATGAGAATGAATCACAAGTTCCAGTAGTAAGTTTTCCAGCAATCACCAGAGCTACTGTTTGATTGATATTGGAAGACCCACCATCATCATTTACATAACGATCTAGTTTATCGACCTTGAAATGATGTAATAGAGGAAGGCAATCCATTGCTATGGAAAGTATTGGTAAGTATAAAGCAGCTACCCTTCTTTTGGCATCTGGAGAGTTGTATCTAGGATCGCTGTCATGCCAAATGAGAAGTGATTTTATAGCATCCACAGCTTTTCCTTGTAGGTGTTGATTTCTGGTACAAATACATTCAATTTTAAGATTTCCGATAGAATAATCATACATATAGAAACATAATGAAATGAAATGCAATTCTGATTTTATTTAATAAACTTACTGTATTTCAAGTAAAACTGTGGCAACATCTGACAAAACCAAACCTGACAAATAATGATGCTGTCTATACTCTGGTGATAACTCTGCAAAAGCACTCGATCTATCCTGACTAGGAGGAGGTCCAGATAAGAAAGAATTCTGGCTGGTACTGCTAGTTACACTAGGACTAGGAGAAACACCAGCTCCTGACGACATGAAAGGCGATGCAAAAGGAAGATTTAATGGTACATAATGTTCATGGCTGCAAATAATCCTCATAAATTCCAACTTCAATTCAATAAGAATAGATGGATCTTGAATGGAAGCTATTTTCGTTTGCAGATGCTTATTGTAGTTTTTTAACATGTGGAAAACATTGCCTCTATCAGATACAGAAAGGAGGTCGAAGAAAAAGAAAGCCAAAGCTGAATTTAGTTTGTGAGCTCTTCTTATATCTCCAATAGAGAGCGCAATTATTTCTCCTAGAAATCAAAAATCTGTAATCAGTTGTAAATATTGAAAATAGCTTTCTATTAAGTTTTATGGGTTCTTCAAGATATTAGCGAAGACTAATAAGATAAATCACTCTGCCGTTTTTAGGCACGTCGTTTTGTTGACCTTGAGATTCACTATGAACTACTGTAGTAAAAAATGACAAAGAAAATCGAACTTTCGTGCTGGATCCAGCAAATGCGGGATCCCGCTGAAATTCTGCGGGATCGAAATTGCGGGGTTTTCCATGCGGGATCTGCAGGATTCAATATTAAAACTTCATATTAGACAATAAGAGCGCGAACGTCTTTTGAAACGTCTCAGAAAGCAATGAACCTCTCATAAATTACGCCTATATTCGAGGGCGGCAAATTAGCCCAGTTTGTGGCCGCCTTTTCATATTTAAAAAAAAAATAGTCTTGAATGTCTTGATTCTTAAAAACAACATGAGGTTGGTCCGCTCCGCAGCGTTTATCAAAATTCTCTGCAATAAAAATCTCCAAACAGTCTTTACTAAGCCGCCTGTTCAATAAATATAAATATAAACAGCATTGCCTATTACCCTGATTGAAAGAGGGATGAAGGTATTTCACAAAGACGAAAAACAACGCTATCTTCGCTTTCGAATTATGTGGAAGTTGTTTACACATTCAACATACGGAAAATTCCTACGACAATTAGTTTTCGAAGCTTTGCATGCCCTCCCGATCTTTGTATCTTGTGTCAGTTTTTTCGAATTTTTTCGCAGCAAAAATTGTCAGCTTTTGCCATGAAATAAACAATTTCATACTATAGTATGTTTTTAGTAGCATAATACCTTCTTATGAGCATGTTTAATAGGAGGAGTACAAAAAGTATATATGTTAACAATCCCACATTCTTGCGGATCCGCGGGATTGACAATTTTAATCACGCGTATTTGCGGGATTGATATTTTGTTGCGGGATTGGATTCCCTAATCACAGACTGCTCAGTCTTTGGATACATTTTTGAATTAACCTCAGAGCTAGTTAAGCTCTATTTGCTTAGAATACCAAACATCAAAAGTATTCACCTTATAATATACAATTAATACCAGTACCCACTTTGAAGCAGACCTAGTGACAAATTACTTTTTATCAGAGGATGTTCAAACCCAAACAGAAAATTCAAAAAAAATTTGGGAACCGAATGGAAGTGAGTTGCACATGTCGAAACTCAAATACCGAGAAAATAAGTTGAGGCATTTGAATAAAATAGATAAATTTGAAGAATGAAAATGAATCAAAAACCTTTATTTTTACAAAGGAAAATGAAATTTAAAGAACGCATGTAAAGAAATTCCAAGTTTAAACACTTAATTCAAGAAATAAACTTCTTTAATAACAAATCTAAGCCTGTGGAGTGTTGCACCTCATCTTCTGTCCGAATCATGAAGACAATAAATCTGAAGAAAATTTCAAAAAGGCTTGTGATATCAATTTATCAGTTGCTATTACTTGGTTAAATCAAGTAGGAACGAAATATTTTTTTACACCTGTTATCCCTACTAACAACTAACCTAAGCGAACGCCAAATCCTCGGTTCAAATTGAAATATCGCTGCGATTGGTAGAAAGAATCGATCTTGCTCTCTGATTGGCGCACCCCAGGCTCATTCATAAATACGAGTAGATTGTATTCAAGGTCACCAAAACGTCGGTGACAATTTCTTTTGTAAATGTAGAAAGTGATACATATGTATGTAGCAGTCAGTGATATTAGTTTTTACCTGTGATTATCTGCAATAAATTAGATATATCCCCCAAGAAATGTTCACTGAATCTTAATTTCCTTGGAGCTTCCAAAGTTCTAGTATATGCTAAATGTTCAACCATAGATTTGATAGTGAGTTCGAATAAGAACCAGGCATTCTGATTAGCTAACTCTTTAGATCTTCCACTGGACACCACCCATTGAAGTACAAGTTCCTGATGCAAAATTCTCTGACATGTATTTGAATTGGGACTTATAAGATCAGCATTTGGAGCTCTCATACTAGCTGCCCTGTCCAGGCCTCTATATTGCTGTTGTAACTGAGCAACCTCAAGGTCGGGATTAGAGCTACTTCTAGTTATGTTCGATCTTCCTTCCCATTCTGGAGAGCTTTGATTGCTGATGCCCATTGGATGGGGCAAATTGCACTGATAGTGAATATATGTGGCCAACAGAGCATTCCTTGAGTGTTGATCTACAGACAAGTCTGGTACGTTCTAGAAATGAGATATAGTTTCATTATACAAAAAAGAACCATAAGAAAAATCAGGCATATGAAATTTGGAACCACCTGCAGGGGTGTTTTCAGGGATATGCAGATTATGACTATATATGGGTTGTATATATTTGAGTGTCTGATGTTCTTTTTCAGGCACCAAGTTGAATTCAGCTCTTACTTTAACCATGGCTATAATACAAGGACGACGAATTTCATTTAACCTTCTCATAGGCTTACAAGTACAGAAAAAGGTACCTACTATATGTGCATAAAACTATATAATAAATTACCATCTACATGCAGATTATCTAGCTTAATAAAATTCAAGAATGCCATAAAGAAACAGCTAATTAAACTGGAACCATATTCACTTAGTGATTTTCTAGATTGTAATAACTTATCAGAGTTTGTATATACAGAGTGTCCCGTAAAGACCACGTCAAACCGAGGGAGAATGTAGATCAAAGGATAAACCACCTGCTATGACAAAATTCCTATAATAAAAGTCTTACCGTTTTCGAAATATTTTTTTTTTGAAAATAATGAATTTTCGCCCCTTTCAATAGTTTTGCCCTCACGGTTGGTACAATTTTACATCTTTCTGGTTAATTTTTTCAGTAAAATATTGCTGAAGAATGATTTTAACGTTTACATTAAAAACATAATCCGACAATTTTAAAGGGGGGCTATGAGAAATATTTTGATCGGAAATTTTGGTATTGGATTATTTTGTTCATGAAGTTTAGCCCATCGTAGTGGAAAAAAAATGTACCGAGCTACTGCTGCACATTACACCAATAAATTGTCTATTTTATAGTGATTTCAAAGAGATATCACACAAGTCATTTGTTATTCAAATAAAAAAGATATGGCTGTTTTTATCCAAATGGGTACGTTTCTGACAAAATCAAGTTTGTCAATTCTGTTAAGAAATCTTCGATGTTGCATTACTAAGTGAACAAAGGCATTTGTTTAGGTGCGAAAATATCACTCGCATAATTATTCACCTCAACGAAATTCACTTTTGCCGGCAAATTTTGGAAAACATCATGCAGATCCAGATTTTTTTAATAAGATCATTTGGAGCGACGAGTCTTCCTGTACCAAGGATGGGTACATGAATCTCCACAATTTGCATAGCTGGAATATCATTAATCCACACGAGGTGAGAGAAGATAGATCACAATATCGATTCAAGATCAATTTATGGACTGGAATATTTAATGGTGCAATTTTGGGCCCGATCGAACTGCCGCCATCACTGAACGCAAACAATTATTTGGAATTTCTAACCAACCAGCTGCACATTTTATTGGAAGATGTGCCACTGGCGCTGCGACGTAGTCTGTGGTTGGAAGAGAAGGTAAAATTTTGGGGCCTCCTCGTTCACCTGACCTAAATCCTATGGACTTATGAGTGGGGCTGCCTAAAAGACAAAGTATACTCAAAACCCATACGTGATGATGCCGAATTGAGAGAACGCATCCGCAATTCGGCTTCATCACGTATGGGTGTTGCATATACTTTGTCTTTTAGGCTGCCCCAATATTAAAAGTCTAAAGGATTTAGGTCTTCATGTACCCATCTTCGGTACCGGAAGACTCGTCGCTCCGAATGATCCTATCAAAAAAATCTGGATCTGCATGATGTTTTCCAAAATTTGCCGGCAAAATTGAATTTCGTTGAGGTGAATAATTATGCGAGTAATATTTTCGCACGTAAACAATTGCCATTGTTCACTAAGTAATGCAACATCGAAGATTTCTTAACAGAATTGACGAACTTGATATTGTCAGAAACGTACCCATTTGGATAAAAACAGCCATATCTTTTTTTTTTCAATAACAAATGACTTGTGTGATACCTCTTCGAAATCACTATCAAATAGACAATTTATTGGTGTAATGTGCAGCAGTAGCTCGGTGCATTTTTTTTTCCACAACGATGGGCTAAACTTCATAAACAAAATAATCCACTACCAAAATTTCCAATAAAAATATTTCTCATAGCCCCCTTTAGAATTTTCGGATTATGTTTTTAATGTAAACGTTAAAATCATTCTTCAGCAATATTTTACTGAAAAAATTAACCAGAAAGATGTAAAATTGTACCAACCGTAAGGGAAAAACTATTGAAAGGGGCAAAAATTCATTATTTTCAACAAAAAAAAATCTCGAAAACGGTAAGACTTTTATTATAGGAATTTGGTCATAGCAGGTGGGTTATCCTTTGATCTACATTCTCCCTCGGTTTGACGTGGTCTTTACGGGACACCCTGTATATTATTGTTGACATCATTTCGCTTCTCTCTCTGTAATTTACTGTGGGGATGATTTGAAATAAAGGAATTTATTATTATTATTAGTTCATCAAGCTGATACAGTAGAGGAAAACACTGCGCCGAAGTTAGGAGTTTTTAAGCGCTTTTCGATACATTAGCCAATTGCTCCCTTGGATTTATCTATAAAGGTCGATTCACACAAATCAGTTACATTACGTTTCCGTTCCGTGAAGTCAGTTTCAAAGAATATGCTTCATAGAAAGTTAAGTCCATAGACAAACTAAAAAAATAGATGAGCCACTCGTATATTCCGCGCCATCTGTCGGAGGAGGACACTAATACACGAAAAAATTATTTTCAATTTGATAGTTAGATGTCGTTGCATTCATGGAGATCACTCGTGAATAGTGGCTCCCATACACGTTACGGTCTATTGGGAGGAAAGTCTCCAGGTTTATATGCAGCTTGTGTGGGGAGATGTATGAAAATAGTAAGTATAATGTATAATCATTATTATCAAAAAACCTTTGAAATGTCAACTGACACAAGGAGTTGTTTGACACGTTCTTTTTGAAATATAATAAATTTCGATATGCCTGCAAGAGTGAAGACGTGCTGTGTTATTGGATGTGAAAATCGAGATGCAAGAAGGTAATTATAAAATATGAATTCAAAACCCAATTGAAAACTTTTTAACGTCAACACAAGATTTGCAGTACCTATAAAAAGAATATATTTATTTTATTTTCGTAGATATGCCATCACTACCGATGAGAAAATTCGAAAAGTGTGGCTTGAGCGCATCGGCAATAGGAAACTTTTGGAATTGGAGAAATATCAAATTAAGCATGTTAGAATATGCCAGTGCCATTTTCATAGTGATTGTTTGGAAAGCAATGGAAAGCTGAAAAAAGGTTCTTTGCCCTCAATTGATTTGCCAGGTAATTAACTGAAGGAGCTTTATAGTAGGTATAAATACTCATATTTTGTATTATTGAATTCATTATTTTTAATTTTTGAGAATGTTTTCAATGCAATTATTAGTTTATTGATTAGATATTTATGAAATAAATCTGTATTTTTAATTGGTGATATTTCAGTTAATAAATTTTTATTCTATCCAGAATTTGATTATTGATCCTCATCTCTCGATTCCAAAAGAAAATCAGATGAAAGTTCGTTGCAGGTATTATTTTCATGAAAATAAATTTCCTCACTCATCGATAACTTGCACGAATCCATTTCTGATTTCCTTTTGGAATTTGAATTTCAAAAAACTTTTTGCCTCTTGTATATGGGTGTACCTACCTATTCAAAAGGTGCACTACAGAATTTTTTTTCTTTACAGATACCTTTTTCAATTGAGCTTTTTTCACGAATTAGTAATGTTCTACAAAAACAGATGGCGTTGAAGCTTGTTCTACTAGTGTCTCATCTATTCTCCGTTTAGTTAGTCTATGGTTAAGTCGCGCTTAGAACACTGAGCCGACACTCACGAATCAGAACCGCGAGTCTCACAACATTGTCACCTAAACGTCAGTAGAAGATTTCTTCTGAAAGATACATACTTCTTTTTTTTATGGAAGGTAAATTCTCAATGTTTTCGAATTAAAATTAAATTAAAAATCCTCAAGCGTTCGGATGAAGTAGTTTCTGATTGGCCCGGTAGATTTACGTTTGAATGTATCCTACAAGACGAGTTGATGTAAATATAGTCGCTAATCTGACTGAGACTGGCTGGTAGCGGTTTTGATTCGGAACGATGACTGTGACGTGAGTGATGTATGTGAATCGACCATAAACCGTTCTGTGGTCTCTAAAGGTGCATGAATAAATGAGCGTTCAAAACCTACTGACTTCGCGTCAGTGTTTTCCTCATTTCTTGTAGGGATCAATCCCTAAGTCAACTCGATTTATTTTAAATGCATGAGATCAAGGAGGCTATAAATAACGAATCTAGATCTATAGTACCATCGTAAAGTCAGCAACTTTCACTAAATTAAATAAATAATGGTTTAACGTCTGTATATATTAATATATTAAATTAATATCATAATAATAATAATAATTAGTTCGTTGCTCTAGCAACTAGTGATTCGGAGGTTGCGGGTTCGAGTCCCGCTCGGGGAGGTACTTTTTACAGAATTGAAAACATGTCTGAATGCCGTGAGATTAATTTAATATTTAACTTAACTGTTTCTGTGAATGAGGAAGGAACGAATTTAAATCGCTCTAAATTATGGAAAATTCATTTTTTCTAATAATAAAATAATAGTGCGTATTTATATGTGCGACAAATCCCATTAGTAATATTTATGTACTTATTTATTACTCAAATATTACTAATGGCATTTGTCACACACATAAATACACACTATTATTTTAAAGCTGTTTTTTTTTCACTGAATTGTTCCAATTATGTAGAACAAATGAACATTCATAAAGAATGCCAAAATAGTCAATAAATTTACAAAAGACATTTTATAGAAGTATTCAATATATCAGTCTCAGGTTCATAATATTCTCTACTTACTGAAATAACTTCTAGAAGTAAACATAATGTTTCAAATGCTATATGTCCAATATTAAGTGTTTGATTGGAAAGTCTTGGGGGCTGGACTAATAACTGAATGACTAGATCAAATATAAGAGGTAAGTGCTTGATAATGGTTTCTGGCTTTGCTCCTGATAAGCCCAACATTGCAGCACTAAAAATTAAAAAAAAAACTTCCAATAGTATTTACATATGCAATATACATGTATAGTCAATGAAAAATAATTCACACAGGTAAATTTTTGTAAAGTTGCAGAAGTTAATATAGCAAAAAAATTCAATATTATTTCGTAATTTACCATATAAACATTGGGGAAAATAAGTGATAAATTGGTTTTACTGTACAAAATATTGATCTTTCAGTAACTATTCTAATAAATCATCAGTAATCCGAAAATTTCCGAACTGTTATGTCTCACTCACCTCAATTCATTCTCTAAGCCACTTTCTCCTAATCTAGCAGGTATTATTCCAGTATGGACATAATCATATGTTGAAAGAAATCTCTCTACAGGAGGATCATGGGTATGAACTGAAGATGCTGTGTCTAAAGTGACTATGAATAATCCTTTATGGTTATCTAACCATTTAGTTCCTGGTAAACATACATCAGGAGGTATATAACTGTAGTTCCTAGGTGGTGGCTCTAACATTACAGGAAGACAGAATTCTCCTTTGATCAATCTACCATCACGGAGAAGGGGCAACCACTGCAATTTTGAATGAAAATGTTGATTGATCCTAATTTTTATGTAGAAATACGCTTACACTATAACCAACGGGAATATCCACAGTGTTTTGTTCAGCTTTACGTTGACAGGATATATGATAAAAAGTAAACAGCAAATGATGATTGTCTGCTAAGGTTGCAGGTAGCTTTAATTTTATTTCATCGTAAAATACTGGTGTTTTACTATGATACGTTACTGCAGTGTAAGCTTCATTTGTCATCTCAGGACAGCTAGATTTTCCAAAAATATTGTACAAAGCATGATGCTCGCTTTCTCCAGACATCAGTTGAATCTTGATAGCTATATTTCTGGAATTCAATCGACATCAATGAATATATTATTGTAAAACTGTATTAGAAGAGAATATCGAATATCATAATTCTAATTTTTATATTTCAAATGGGCCCAGTTCTTCACAAACGTACAATAGGCAAACAATAATGGTGGGGACACCCTGTATAAGTGTCAGTATTAGATTAGATCAATTTGATGTAAGTACCGAAAAACTGCTGATGGAAATGCAATTATTGAAATCAGAACTACAACAACTCAAAGATTTTCAATATGGAGTTAAATCAGAGAAATGTCAACAATAAGAACATCGTGGATAGGGCATCCAATCCCGCAAATGCGGGATCCCGCTGAAATTCTGCGGAATTTTCCATGCGGGATTCAATATTAAAACTTCATATTAAACAATAAAAGCGCAAACGTCATTTGAAACGTCCCAGAAAGCAATATACCACTCATAAATTACGCCTCTATTCGAGGGTGGCAAATTAGCTCAGTTTGTGGCCGCCTTTTCATATTTCTTAAAAAATATAGTCTTGATTCTCAAAAACAACATGAGGTTGGTCCGCTCCGCTGCGTGCATTCCCAGCAATTAAAATCTCCAAACCGTCTTTACTAAGCCGCCTGTTTAATAAATAACACATAGCAACCAAACCAATATAAACAGCACTGCCTATTAACCTAATTGAAAGAGGGATGAAATGTATTTCACAAAGACGAAAAACAGCACTACCTTCGCTTTCGAATTATGTGGAAGTTATTTACATATTCAGCATATGGAAAATTCCTACGATTTTGCATTCAGAACTAGTTTCTGTAATAAGCCAAATGTTTTCAGCGGAACACATGTTGTCAATCCCAATTAGTTTTCGAAGCTTTGCATGACCTACCGCCCTCTGTATCTTGTGGTATGATAGGTAATTTTTCATCGATCGTGTCTTGTGAATGTGAAAATCAGATATATTACTTACGCATTGTTCATCGGCGTCGAAGAAATCCAGGAATAAATCAAAATACATACAGCGTAAACAACATAAGGTAAATAGACATACATTTTGTTTTATTCGATGGCACGTGAATTATTATTATTATTCTTGATGAAAACCCGGAAGCTTTCTTTGTTCCTTGTTCTTCTCATTCGCTGAATTTAGTAATTAACGAAGGATCTTGTAAATTTGGTTAAGTATCAATTTTTTTCTTTATTGTTCAAGAGCATTTAATTTTTTTATTCATTTTTTTCTCAAGTTCAACTAAACGTTGGGGGTTAAAAAAAAAACAATTTTCCACTAACTCTTGAAGGTCTTAGTAATTAGTGACAAAATTGATTTTGAAGATATTTTGCTAGAATTGTATCCAGAAAGGTAGTACAATTATTGTGATTTCAAAGGCATTCAAAAATAAAACTACTAAAAAAACTAAAACTACTATGAAGGAGGTCATGTTATTGATACTTTTTCAACAGGGGCACCAAAAAATTCTAGCCTCAGGCGCCAAAATTGCTCGTGCCGGCCCTGATGATTTTAAATTTACACCCAAAATTTCAACCTTATTACGAAAATACCAATTACGAAAATATACAATAGGTTATTTCTATTTCAATATTTTTTGGTCTATATTATAGGAAGATTTCCTATGGTTCTAGAGAAGCTATCTAGACGCAATTTCGGAAGCAGCTTGAAATAGTTACCCTTCGTATACGCGTAAAATTCCGATCGGATAGAATTACATAGTTAAATAAGTTTCTATTTTCTATATATGTATAGTTCTTCTTGACCTACTAACAAAAACATTTTTCAAGAGGCTTCGAATTGTCATTCTTCATTGATTTGCAAAATTCCATCCAAATCAAACTATGTTTTGAAATTAATAAAATTGACAATTTCTGGACACTTGTATGCTTGCTTGATTTGTGGATGAAGGAAAATACGTAATGATTTTTACTTGTTCAATATGTTAAGCGAATGAACACACGCTGAATAGAACTATAATTTTTATAATAATAACTTATGAATACTACTGATTGAATGAATACTTGTTTTATAAATACTTGTTTAATACTTAAAATGAATACTTGGTTAATACTTGAATGAATACTGAATTATGGAAGCACTCGCTAGAGGTGAGAACATGGTGCGAGGGAGCATCGAGTTGAATCACAGAGGAATTCTTCTTCTTCTTCCTCTGTAAGCCTTAACAATTTCGAAAAGCCATTCGACGAAACCACTGTCCACTGGTCTGATTTTGCCTGTTAACGAACTCAACCGAAATATTCGCGATCTGAACCTACACTGAAAATTTCAAGTGTCCCTTCTTGCTCTCGAAAGTTTTCGTGTTAATGAACAGCCGGATATAGTTATCGGTGCGGACCAACGGCCGCTCAAGAACTATTCATCGTTAGTCCTATTCTGAAGGTTGTAGCACCTAAGACATTTATTCTTAGGCCGATTCTAAAGGTTGTAGCACCTAAGCTACAATCTCAAGTCTCTAGGCATATGGTTGATGGAACATTTTTTATTGATTTCAGTAAAATGATATTTCAATAAGAAAATATCCCATTTGAAATATAGGGAAGGTTTTAACAACAATCTTTTTCTGAATACCCTGTTAAATATTTTCATTAAAAAGTGAAAAATGATTTCTATAATAATTCTCGAAAATTTCATCCATCTAAGTTGTTATGTCTATATTCGTTTTCACCCTAAATAGTTAATATAGTAAAAAACAAATACTTCAGAATTGAAGTAGCACTTAACTTACATATTGCTGTTTGAAATTAACAATAATGAATTATCTATCATAGCATATTCCTCGAGAATTTCCATATGAAACATTTGTAGTGGTTTGTTCTTTTTGTGTCATCCGCATATTTCAATGAACACAAACATACGAAAGGGGCCACATGCCCATTGTATACGTAATAATTGAAAAATTTAAGATTACCTTGCAGATCCAGCTCTATTGGAAAAATTCAACTCTTTTGGACTAACAAAGAGCAGATTCCTATACATATAGTGAGGTAGCAATAACTCCTTTGTAGGAAATTCTAGTAATTCTTTTATAGGTCTACCTTTATCATCTGGATATGGTAATAACTTAGCCAACTCAGTTGTTAGACATTGTTTGTATTCTCCAATACAAGGTGATATTTCCAGTTTTAATGTTGCAGGAATACATTTAATTTTTTTTAGAATCAGTTGTGGTCTCTTCAATTCCTGAAGGCATTTATATAAATCATCATCTTTCAGTTTCTCCCCTTCTTGGCGGAAAAATGAAGTTACTGTAAGAGTTATTGGTCGGAAGGTATCTAAGCTATTTGCTAAATGATCAGGTGACCAACTCCTTCTTTTATCTCTACGTTCTAGAGAACCCCTTCTGGTCAAGGTTCCCATATCAGTTGCTCTTCGTCTGAGTTGTTCTAAGCTGCTTCCTGCAGACTTTCTCTCTGTGTAAATAATTACAATTATTTATTAATTTATTGTCAAAGTGATATTTATGGTTGATAATCAAGAAAAATATTGTGCGCTTACCCAAACTATTGGTGTTTGAATGACTACCTGAGTCCCTGTCACTTTCTCTTTCCAAAGAATTGCTGCCATTTATGACGTTCATTAAATAGATAGCTGTCCATGCAAAAGCTTGTCTATATTTTCCAAGTCTTTCACACACAGTTACTGCATTAGCTTTGAGTTTATCCCAATTCTTAAAAAATAATGAAAGGAATATTGAAAAAAAAAAGGTAATTAATTTAACTTACTTTATCTTCTTTTATATATGGTTCTACACATTCATTCAAATCGCCTTGTAAAACCTTCTCCAATCTTATAACTAGAAACAGATCTGGTGATGGATTCGAAATATTGAAAATACAACCTCTAGACAAGGTGCTCATGTCACTGTATGGTATGTGGCCTCCTAGCATACGTTTGAGTCCTTCTGGATTCAAATCAAAGTGGAAAGTTTCAGAAACTTTCCTCTTTTCCTTTGCATCATAGAGGGCCATTGATGCAAAAAGTGGTTCCATTTCAATATCCAAACTATGGAAAATGAAGAATTTTCAACTTCAACAAGTAGGCATTCAAGTACAAAAAATACGCACGTTAATTGCTGACATTTTACCAACAGCCTATGACTCAAAGGTTCGGCTGGAGGTACAGCAGGTAATCTCTTTTCCACACATTCATAAGGTTCATTTTCTGCATTATTAGAGTACAAAACAAACAAAGCATCTTGTCTATCTGCCTGCCTACGTGACTCATTTATCTGATCCAGTGTTTCAGGTGAAGTATGCCCCAATATTTCGGGTATGAGTGCATCACCAGCTGAATGTCTAAGATCTAAGGATGCCCAAGAATTTCGTGGAGTTAAAGTATCTCCACATGATGATATGGAACTGATTGAAATGACACTTTGTCTGCTGCTACTAGATATTGAATTAGAATCTGAAATTGAATAAAAAATAAAAGGATAATTAAGCTAATTGAAAATCACCATAAGAATCAATTTGTTAAGATAAACATTCGTCAATTTTGAAATTACAGTAGAGACCCCTCATTATAATATAATTATAATAATAATTTTTAAGTAACAACAAGGATTTAGGAAAAACCGATCAACCATAGACGCTATATATATAGTACGACAGCTGGTAGAAAAGTCTATAGAATACAACAAGCCCATGTACATGTGTTTCATTGATCTGACGAACGCTTTTGATCGAGTTCAACTGAAAGATATTACTCGTATCCTAAAGAGAAAAAATGTTCCTGACAATATCGTTAAGATAATAAGGGACCTAAATCACCAAACATCCACTAAAATAGTCACGAACAGCGGCTTAACAGAAGAAATAACAACAACGTTAGGAATAAGGCAGGGGGATTCCTTGAGTCCTCATTTGTTCAATTTAATAATGGACGATATAATAGAAGAACTGAAGAAGTCAACAAGAGGTTACAGGCTGACAACCGGTGAGATCAAGATTATTTGTTATGCCGATTATGCAGTAATTGTAGCTGAGAGCGAGGACGATTTACAACCGCTCTTGTTCAAATTTTACACAAAAGCCAAAACATTAAACATGGAAATATCGACTACGAAAACGAAATCACTCGTGGCTTCAAAAGAACCAATAAGAAGTAAACTTGTGTTGGTGGTACTCTGGTACTCATTAATATTGAAATTCTATGAGGCGCACGCGCACTTCTATATTTTATTTGAGCCTTTAGTTCTTAGTTAACACTGTTAACAGTTGGCCTGCTAGTGTTAGTTCTTAGGAAACGTGCAAAAATGTCCTCATTGATTTATTAGCGTTTAATTCTTAGTTATTAGGTTTAGTCTTAGTTCTTAGGACTGGTGCATATCCACCATAGGAACGGTCGTGTCACGAAGGAGCTATTCATTGGGATAAAGTGGTGGATTTTGACAACTGACAAGTCCACCAGCGACCTCGGGACGAAACACTAAACCCCCGGGAGAGGCCGGAGAGGGCGCAAATAGAACTTGGCTCGAGAAAAACTCGCCAAACGGTGATAAGAGTTTGAGTGATGGTTGAAATTCGTGGTGAGAAGTTTGGGAATTGAAGTTGCAAAAAAATTCTAACTGAAAAATAGATTAAGGTTAGAGAAAACATCGAATAATAACAGTACACGTACAACGTACACGTACAAATTCTGTAACTAACGATCTAGCGAGAGAGACGGGTCGGCTCCTGAACCGGCGCAACACGCTTTATTAGAGTGACGTCACACACATTTTTGTTTTCGAATAGACAACTTTTTCAGAAAGTCTTCACCTGCAATTGCCACCTCTGTTCCTGTATCTGGAATAGCCTTAAAGGTGGCGATATAAGTTTATTGCTGCCTATCAATTTAATATCAACCCAAATGTGACGAGAATTCTCTGATGAATATTGTTCTTCCAGTGAATTTATTACTAAAAATACTATTTTCGAAGATTCACCAAGTTGATCTATTTCAGGATATCTAGTCTGCATAATTGATTTTTTTTTTCGATAAAGCTGTGAAAAATGTCTTTTGATTTTGCATTTTTCACAAATATAATTTCTTGCTGGACATTCACTGAGAGTCTTATGCCAACTATTTTCACATCTTGGGCATTTTCTCCGAGGAATATTTTTCCGTTGGATTTTTAGGATATCTTCATTATAGTTACATTCTTTATTTGATATTTCTTCTAATTCGCAAATTTTTATAATTTCCTCTATACCGGCAGTCTGGAAGAATACGGCACTTTTTCCTCAAATCTGAGTCGTGAAGGGATTCAATAACGTAATCTGATAAATATTTATGGTAGCAGTGGAAACAAGGTTCAGTAAGTTGAAAAAGTTCGAACTACGTCTGATATCTCTTAGTTGAAAAAAGAAAATAAAAGTGCTGCAGATTGACCGGTATTTTCTGTGTTTAAACCTTGGAGTAACAAATAGTTTTAAAATTTCTGTCGTCAATCTTTAAATTGTCCTAGTGTTAAATTATCGGACAATTTTTCTGGGCCAGATATTCCACTTGATAAATGGATATTTTTATCCAATCTACTCGACTGTGCAATGTCTTGTAAGATTTCATTATTGGAATCAATCATTTGTCTAGCCTCATCTGAATCATCTTCAATATTTTTTTTAGACACTAATTCACCAAATTTTTTTTTAGTTCAGCTATTTGTTGAATGAAATTGTATTGAATTCTATTGAACAATTCTGTTGTTCGTAATTCCAAACTCTCCATTGCACTTTGGGTGGATGCAATGGAGTCCGCCCATGGTTCTGATGATCTCCTTTTTAATTTCTTGGACATCGACATTATTATTTATTACGACTGCGCCATGTTATGATAATATAAGTATGCAAGAAATACAAATACTTTATTTCATCTAAATTGACAACTGTCATCACCACTACTCATATAACCACAGACTACTAGTTACAGTTGCCTAGTTTGTTTGTACTAGTTGCCTGTTAGAATAACAGGTAATAAGAACCACCTAGAATTTATGATCAAACTATTGGAAAGTTTTTCAAAAGAGATAGTTATGGAATTCGGATTGGACAAGTGTCGTATTCTCAGCGTAGTGCGAGGAAGAATTCAAGATGAACCGATTACTCTTGCAACTGAACAGGAAATAGAAGCAATGAAATCGGATGATCTTCACAAATAACTTGGAATGAAACAGAATCGACGAATCAACCACCAAAGATTGAAGCAAGAATTAACTGCTGATTTCGTTAGGAGAACTAAAAATATTTTAAAAACAAACCTCAACAGCAAGAATATGACGAGAGCCATCAATACATATGCATGTTCAATTCTATCATACTCATTCGGTATAGTTCCATAGAGCAAAACAGACATCGAAAACCTGCAAATAAGCACCATCCGAAAAGCAGCATTGAGAGAACTATACTGCCAAGAAATAAAGGAGTCAGGGGTCCGACGGACATCATCGAACTTGCTAATGGGCAGATAGAAAGCCTACAGGAATACTTCAGAGATCAAGCAATTTGAATAGACGTCTACAAAATACTGTGTGAAGCAGACGAATCAACACCTTCACAACTTCACAAGGAGCAATTTTCATATAACCACCAAACAAACCAAGAAAATCTGCAAAGATGGAGAGAGAAGCCCCTGCATGGAAGACATTTCTACGAGTTAAACCGTCATTGAAACGCCTAACTATTGGCTCACATCAGGTGCGATGTATCCAGAAACGGAAGATTTTTTTTTAGCCATCCAAGATCAAGTGATCTCAACGAGAAATTACTGCAAGCATATCATTAAGGATCGATGCCGATACAGATGTTCAACAAATGAGACAATCCAACATATTACGGCAGGATGTCAAATGTTAGCAGGAATGAATATAAAGGGAGACACGATGCAGTAGGAAAAATACTACACCAAGAATTGGCAACCATATTACAACTCATTCACTCTGAAAAAGTGCAATACTGCAAGTAACAAACGGTGACCATCCTGGAAAACGAACGCTATAAACTATACTGGGACCGTACAGTTTTGACTGATAAAACAGTCCCTCACAATTAGACCAGACATTCTACTAGTCGATAAACATCAAAAGACAGCATTACTCATCGACGTAGCAATACCAAATAACAACAACATGCGTCAAAAAGAAGTCGAAAAAATTGAAAATATAGGGACCTCGAATTTCATATAAAGAGGCAGTGGGGAATGATATCAAGAGAACTATTCCAATTACCATCTTAACAACTGGAATAGTAACCAAAAATCTCAAAAGAAATATCAAGCAATTGTAACGAAGTCTGATTATTCCCATAGGAATAATCAGGCTCCGTCTAAAGAATATTTTATTGTTTTCCGTTTAAATTAATCATTCTGATATATTCCGTAAATATTGGAAATAATTTATTAATTGTTCACCGCGATAAAGAAAAAGTCCATGCTTCATGTTTTTCAACCGACCAGGGCCTCAAATAATCCGAGTGAAATAATATAAGAAATTATTTATTTCGGCGTTTTTACCGCTGATATATTTTTTTCCATATGTCAGATTACGTTCCGCCAAGAGAATTTTCTCGAAAAACGAGGTTTTTGTCGACATGAAGAGTCACGTGGGCCGAATTCCTTCACCGTCCCGCACCGAAGTTATAAAAGGGGGTAACCGACCCAAAATCGGTAATTGATGTTCAGGCATTCAGATAGTTGCTTAGTAGTTTTCAGTAGTATAGTAAAGTTAGTTATTCAGATAGATTTAGGTAGTAGTTAGTTCAGTAGTTAGTTAGTTAGATTTAGAAGTTTAGGCAGTAGTTTTAGTTTTAGAAAAGACATTTTGGTTAAGTGGTTACCAGGTGACCGGAAAATAGTAAAATTGGTAATTGAACGCCAATAATTACAAATCCGTTTCTGAGGTCGAAAATCGCCATTTTCATCAGTAAACTTACTTGTTAGTCTTTTTCTGGGGAGTTTGCTAATTTTTACTTGTGACTTTCTTGCGAGTGAATATTCAAGGGTTTCATTTGATAGAGACAACGAGAGGGTGGTGTACCGGTGGAGTTTTTCAACGCGCTAGGATTAGTTTTCATTCCTTCCCGACTCTACAAAATCCACGATTCTCAATCTCCAAATATCATAATTTCCCGGCTCCCGGATCCGACTAACTTGTTCAACGGTTCTGACTGACAATAAATTGGTGAGGTAAGGACACAGTAGTTGTAGACAGTACAAATTATCTCAGTAACCGAATTAAAGTATACAGATTGATATAATTTATGCTTTTTCTGATTTCCCGTTTTTGCTGAGATTGTCTGTATTGTAGAATTGAATCAATAAACCTATTAATTTTGTTGCGTTGTTTGTTACTTGGTCACCGCTACCATCCTAGGTGACACCGAATCCTGTCTTCACTAAGCTGCCCTGGTAAGGTTTGTCAATTTCTCCCTAAAATTGGCTGGCGCTCGAGATACTACTGCAAAGTGCTGAAGGGCAATTGGCAGAGGCGCCAGTGACGCAAAAAGGTCGTTACAAATGGCGCCCGAGCAGGGACTTGAGAGGACAACGCTACAGAATAGCTCCCGATCTTCAGAAAACAACGCTTAAGGGTGTAAGGACTGAAGAGGAACCGAAGGTCAGTGCAACCATTTTTTTTTTCTTTCTGAGTGGAAGAGATTATTTCTCCTGTTGGAGGAAGATCCGTATATTGAATTGATTTGTTACTGGTACCTAAGTATCAGTGGACTATATTAAAGTGCTATAAACATTTCCGCGTTTGACAATAATTTCCTTTATTAGCAGGAAACCGACATAGCATTGACAGTGTGGACATTTAAATCTGAATAACTTTTTTTTGTTTTTTTGTGTATTGCAGGACTAGAACAATCGACCGCCGGATTTCTTTGTGACTTTTTCGATTACGTGAAGGGTTACGGAAAGTGACTTTGGGGTGACACTCAGTGACTATCTTTGTGCGCGTTGAATACTGTTTAACGTTGAGTGGTTGGTTCAACTCGGACAGAAAACCAGTGAGTATAATTGAGATACTGCTACCGATTGTTTCATTGTACAATCACTGCAGCTAATATAGTGATATCATACCGCCTTCATATAATAGGGTATTGTTCACTGCTACTATTTACTGATCATCGTTTGAATAAAGAAAGATTTGTTATTTTTTCCCTTACACACTATTATCCTGAGCAACTTTATTCCAGGTTGAAACAAGGTAGGGATATAAAAGTCATAAGGACTTGGAGATATTTACTTGTGACTTTATTTGCTTTTGAACCATAATAGCTGATTTCTGATAAATAAAGTTGACTTGTTTTTATTATTGCTGCAACAGTGAATATAAGTTTTTGTTGCTGTGTATTCCTTATTTCTGAGTTTACTGATTGCCTGAAACATTTTTATTTTGTGTTGAATTGCTGAAGAATTTTTGAAACAAGTGATTATCGTTATTGATTTGAATAAAGACTTGCATTGATTTTCTTTGTCTGATATTCCAGGATTGCTGAATTGTTGTTGATTTATTTGAAATATATTTTGGACTGTGAATAAAATTGACAATTTGTTATTTTTGAGATTATCTGATTGCAAGAACTGTCAACTGTGTTTGACAGTGAACATTATTTGAACTACTCGGTTAACCCTACTTTTCTTTTCTGGGTTTTTGAATTATTTTCTTGCTGAAATTGTCAACTGCGTTTGACATTGAATATTTTTTAGCTGGGTTTATGAGTTAGTTTTCTTTTGGAAATTGTCAACTGTCTGACATTGAAAAATTTTTTGAGAATCATAATAAATTTAAACCAGCTTGTTTTCTGGGAGTTTTCTCATTTTTGATTTTCTATTACTGTATCAAACAATAATTCAAACTTGAATAGATTCTGTTATCAACTTGTAATTTTTCAGCATTATTGTCTATTAGTGTTATTTTTGTGCGAGGGATAAGGGAAAAATAAGGACTGTTACCGGGAATAGTGAAGTGGGGGAAAGTGTTCGGACTTCAACGATTAATAAGAAGAGGACATTGTCGAATAACTTCGATAGATTTCAAATCGATTGAGTTTGGACTTAACCTCAACATGGATGTGAATAGATTATTGAATGATGAGCTGACTTATGAGTTACAGCTGAGAGGACAAACAATACCCAGCACAGTAACGCTAAAGAGAAGCCTATTACGACAGGTATTGAAATTAAATTTGCCTCTACAGCCGACAGGAATGAACCCGACACTGGACATGGAGTCCTGTCAGAATAAACTCACCGACTTGCTGGAAGCCATTAAACACTTTGACACTGGGAACACCACAAATGAATATACTCGGATTTCAACAAGATTGATACACATTCAGAGAAGACTGAATTTTATTATCACTGACAATGAAACCGAGTCACAGATGATAGAACAATTAAAGGAGACTGCAGCTCGGGCCTTGAGGTCATTGGAAGCACTAGTGACTGCAGACAGACCGCAGCCATCGAATCATCCGGATGGATCGCTTTTGGATGTAGAGATTCCACAGTCGCCGGGGATGTCTCCCATACAGCCAACCAAGGTTGCACCACTGGAGACATCGTTGATAACATTGGACGCTGATGATCAGCCACTACCACAGGTTCCAATTCCCCAGGCTGCGACACCTAAAAATAAATCAAAATTAGCACAGGTCCTGAATGAAACTAGACAGGAATGTGAAGATTTACTACAGCATTTACCAACAATGCCAGTTTCTCAACCACAGAGACAGAATGTGGAACAACAAGAGGGGCCAACTCATAGTAGGTGGACGAGCTCTATGAGAAGGGTGTCATTCCCCCATCCGACAGAATCAATAATAGATTTGAACCCCCGACATGACACCCAACAGAAGTCAACACCGACTGCAACGGTACCCATTCATAAATGGAATATTTATTTTGATGGCACTGATAGCGTAACCGGATTTATAGAGGAGATAGAGAGACTGGCTGAATCCCGGAAGACATCCTTAGAGCATGTGTTCGAATCGATTTACGAACTTTTACGAAAGGATGCCAAGGATTGGTTCATTCCCCGGAGGGGACTTTTCAGAAACTGGGATGATTTCAAAAATCAATTGAAGGAAGCATTCTTACCAGTCAATTATGAAGAGAACCTACTGGATGAAATCAAGAAGAGGATGCAAGGCCCTGATGAAAAGCTATTGTTGTATGTTACCCGGATGCAAAATCTGTTCCAGAAGCTGACTTGCAATCGTCCCACTGAGAGTGAACAGATTCGACTCATAAGACAGAGGTTATTGCCATCACTGCAGCAGGCTTTGGCCTTTCAAGAGACCACCACATACGATGAACTGCTGAAGAAAGGAAAAATCTTTGAATTAGTACAATGGCAAATGGGACATTATACAAAACCACCGGCTAACCCCAGCCTTATTGATGAACCTCATCTCACTTATCAACAGCGTCGTCAAAGAGACTATCAAGCTAATCTCCATGTACTGACAGAAGATCAAGTCCCAAATTCCAAACCGGATTCCCCGAGGCCAGTGTCCCCCCACGGTAGAATAGAAAACCGAAGACCCACTGGACCTGGTCGTTCACAACTGCCTTCAAGATCACTGGAACATACAGACAACAGGTCAAGAAATGGTAACACCTCCCAGGACCGGACTGGATCCCCAGCGGAACGAAGAGTGACCTTTCAGACCCAATGCTTTCGATGCGGAAAATATGGACATTTAAGAAGAGAATGCCAAGGAACGCCGAAATTATTTTGCTCCCGATGTCAAAGAGTGGGCATCCTCTCCCGAGATTGCCCCTGTTCCCGGAATCAGAAAAGAACTTCCCCAACGACGTCCATCGAGCTACTGACTCCACTGGACCCCACTACTGGAAGTGACAACCGGCCCCTGGTGCTGGTATACATCGAAGGAAAAGTATTTCACGCACTGGTAGATACTGGTGCAACCAAATGTTTCTGCAGCCGGAAGGTAGCCCAGCTGTGTGAAAGGAATGGAATTAAGGGAGAAAAATCCAACACAGAAACTGTCATGGTAGCAAATGGTCAAACGACGGCCACCCCGAAGATGTATCACTTGTCAATGGTGATAGCCGATTATGTCCTGACAGATATAGAATTCTTGTTGGTACCCAATTTAACGGTAGACTTAATCCTGGGAATAGAAGTCCTCAAGAAATACGACTTCTCCCTGGATCTTCGAAAGACAAATGTCTACTTGGAAGGTCGACTTGTACCCAGAGTGGAACAGGTGACAAAGAAGGCCATAGAGATACAGGCCGCAGCAGAACACCTACTGGATCTAACTGGTGAGCAGAGGACGAGACTGGATTCCTTCCTCGCCGAAGAACTAGGAAAATTTACCCAACTGAGTGGCACTACAGACTTGATAGAACATAAAATAAGGTTGAAACCCGGAATTGAACCGATTAAACAAAGATATAGGCCTCAGAACCCGAAGATGCAGGAAATCTTTGATCAGGAAGTGGATCGAATGCTGGAGGAAAGAGTAATAGAACCCTCCAAATCCCCCTGGAGTTCACCCGTGGTACTGGTTAAGAAGAAGGATGGGAAGTATCGCTTCTGCATAGACTTTCGAGCAGTCAATGAGGCATCAGTTAAGGATGCATATCCCCTGCCATACATCTCTGGAATTCTGGATAAACTAAGACGGGCCAGATACATATCAACAATTGATTTGAAGCAAGGATACTGGCAGATCCCACTGGAGACAGAGAGTCGCCCCATTACTGCGTTTACAGTGCCTGGAAGGGGATTATATCAGTTCACGGTAATGCCCTTTGGACTGCATGCAAGCCCAGCAACCTTTCAACGATTCTTAGACACCATCATCGGACCGGAGATGGAACCAAAAGCTTTTGCTTACCTAGATGACATCGTCGTGCTGGGAGGAACGTTCGAGGAACACCTGGAAAATCTACAAGAGGTATTCCGACGACTGAGGGAAGCCAAACTGCGTCTCAACCCAGACAAATGTGAGTTCGTCCGGAAATCACTGAAATACTTGGGACATGTCGTCACCTCAGACGGAATCTGCACTGACCCCGACAAAGTGTCGGCCATCGTCGCCTTTCCGGCTCCAAAAACAGTGCGAGAGGTGCGTAGATTCTTGGGAGTCGCCAGTTGGTATCGTCGCTTCATTGAGAACTTCTCCGAGGTAATTTCTCCATTAACACAGTTGTTAAAGAAGAAGCAACGATGGAACTGGGGTCAAGCACAGCAGGAAGCATTCGACATCCTGAAACACAAATTAACTGAGTCACCTATTTTATCTTGTCCTGATTTTACGCAACCCTTTATTTTACAGACTGATGCAAGCGATGTGGGACTGGGAGGAGCCCTAACTCAAACTATCAAAGGAGAAGAAAGAGTCATCGCTTATGTCAGCCGGACATTGAACGCCGCCGAGAAGAATTATTCAGTGTCCGAGAAAGAATGCCTCGCCATAGTATTTGCGATAGAAAAGCTGCGACCATACCTGGAAGGGTTTAGATTCACGGTCATCTCCGACCACATGAGTTTGAAATGGTTAAACTCCATCAAGTCACCCTCTGGAAGAATTGCAAGATGGGCAGTGTTCCTACAGCAGTTTGATTTTGAAGTACAGTACCGAAGAGGATCACTCAACAAACTGGCCGACAGCCTGTCAAGAAACCCACTACCGACACTTAACTGTGTCCAACTGAAAGAGACAGATATTCAATGTAAGTGGTACAAAAATAAGTTTCAGGAAGTAGAGAAAGGACCAGAACACTGCCCCGACTATTCCATCATCAATGGAAGATTGCACCGACACTTTTGGGATTCACCAGACGTCAAGGAAGCTGGAACAGGCCATCCCTGGAAGTTGTGTATACCCACTGAACAGAGGACCAAAGTACTGGAAGAAAACCACGACTCTGCCTTGGCTGGACATCTGGGAATAGCTAAGATGATTGCGAAGATCTCGTGGAATTATTACTGGCCAGGTATGTTTAGGGACATTGCGAAATATGTCCGGAACTGCACTTCGTGCCAAAAGTTTAAAGTACCCCAACAGCAACTGGCAGGAAAGATGCAACCTCGAAAGATGGTGGATGCGCCATTCAAGGAAGTATCAACTGATGTAGTAGGACCTCTACCCCGCTCCAAGAAAGGTAATTCCTATATTGTAGTTATGCAGGACAGGTTTACCAAGTGGGTGGAATGTCGACCAGTGAGGAAGGCCAACGCCAAGACTGTCTACATGGCGTTATATGAACAGGTTGTACTGAAGTATGGATGTCCAACCACTGTGATCTCCGACAATGGGAAACAGTATGACAGCCGGCTATTCAGAGAAAACCTCCAGGCTATGGGTATCAATCACCAGTTTACCCCTACGTATACTCCACAATGCAATCCGGTTGAAAGGGCCAACCGAACACTGAAGACAATGATTGCTCAATTCTGCGAGGCAGATCACCGAAATTGGGATGAAAAGGTAGGAGAATTAACCTTTGCTATTAATACTGCTCGACAGGACTCTACAGGATTCACTCCGGCATATCTAAATTATGGAAGGGAACTGCGCATCCCCAAAGCCATATATGCCACGGAACCCAGGAATCAAGGATCTGGAGATCCCAACGAGAACACCGAAGAAAAAGAAGAAAGTTTGACTCACCGTACAGAGCAGATTCAACACCTACTGGAGGCCTATGAGTTTGTAAGGACCAACCTATACAGGGCATTTAATCGACAAGCTCATAACTATAACCTTCGACGTAGAGAAGTTCGTTTCCAGGTAGGCGATCAAGTGCTTCGTCGTACACATCACCTATCATCCGCCGTTAATAACTTCGCATCTAAGTTAGCTCCAAAGTTTGAAGGGCCATTTCTTGTTGTGAAGGTGATTTCACCAGTTATTTATGACCTGAAAGACCGGTCAGGTAAGAAAGTGAATCACGTACATGTTAAAGACCTAAAACCATTTCATAACTAGTAAGTTACTTTGTTAAACTCACCGAGAAAAAGTCAGAACTGAGATAAAAAAAAAAAAAAATTGTTACTAACTGGTACCTCCCCGCATAAACTAGACCTATTAATCTGATTTTATACTACTGACATGTTCTTATTATTCTGTGATTTTCTTGTTCAGGCAAAGAGGATGTCAGAGAGTCTGCATAGTCGCTGGGCAGCAATCCGGTGGGGAGATGAGGTGGTGTACGAGCCACGAAGCTCATCACCGGAGACAATACCGGAAGTACCGGTGTTAAGGAGGAGAACAACGACGGAGATGCGGATGCCCAGAACCCCCCAGAGCTCGGTATCGTCAGTGCGAGGGAGAAACACCCTAGCAAGAGTGGAGAGGGTGGTGAAACGGACCACTACACAGTCTACACAAACACCCCCTTTGTGCCAGCTGCGTACCAGTAAGCAAGATACCGGTTCCAAAATTCCATGCAGGACAAGTGTGGAAGACAACACTGTTATAACTAAACCATATGTTTCAGATCAAACCACACCAGCCCCCAGGAGCGTTCGTATTGTAGGTACGATGGGAAATAAGGTCTACCTGGAGGTGAGACCCAACACTTGCTGGAAGTGCGGCAAGACATGTCCCTCGCGGCAGGAGTGTCGAGGTCGACCACTCCTATTCTGCAGCAGATGTGGTTTGATAGGTACGCAGACAAGGTACTGCGAATGCGTACCCAGAAAACTGGCCCCACGGCCGACAGCAACTAGGTTGGAACAACTAGCCCTGCGTCCGTGTGCAAGATGCACAGAGAGGGAAGCCACGCAGCGGAGAGAAGAGAGAGCAAGAAAATGAGATAGAATTAAAAAGAAGATACCGTTGTTTTTGTTCCATAATCCTGTAAACTGTGTAAAACCATATAGGGCCTAACCCAATATCTTATAACATTATATTCAAGACTAGTAGACTGATTTTTAATATGTAAATGTTGATGAAACCGAATAATACATAATAAGTCAGCGAATATTATGCAATAAAAACAATTCCAGTCACTTGCCCCGAATTTCAAAGGCCGTCAGATATAAATTAGTAGTTTCACTGTGTAATCTATTTGAAGAATGCCATTTCTAATCTCTTACTGTTCTGATAAATAACTGAAATATTCCGCAGTGTTACAGATGAAGTTTTCTAAGAGGCTAGATACTCACCGATGAGAATAAATGCTGGAGATAGGCAACACACCTTTCATCGGATGATCAGCTGTAAGCCCAATTCCACCGAAGACATGATTCCTGAAGATTTATTCATGTCATCATCCAAGAAAGAAGTACTTGAAGAATTGGACATCATGGCCTGTCAATTATTACTCTGGTGGACATCTGGATTCCATTTCAATTTTCATATAGATAATTTAAACTGTATAACTGGAAGAATTTTCACCGTTCTGAAAATTTCACCATACAGTCACTGATTCCTTGTAATATCCACAGGTAAATCAACCAGTATATCAATGAGTTTGGAATGGTTTCGACTCATCTGACTGGGAATTTCGACGTCCCTCTGAAATAATATGGCATGATTCATCGAGATATGGAAATCACGGAACTACTCACCGGAGAATGGGATAATCCACACCTGACATCAGATTATTTCACCGACACTTGGAAACTTCATGGAAATGGGAATGAGTTCTACTCCACAACCCCGAGATGAAGAAATTTCCCAAACATGTACACATTCAAATCACCCCGGATGACCGAAGAAGGAAGATGGCGTTTGAATTTTTCACCGACACTTGGAAACTTCATGGAAATGGGAATGAGAGCTACTCCACAACCCCGAGATGAAGAAATTTCCAAACATTCAAATCACCCCGGATGACAGAAGAAAGAAGACGACATTTGAATTTGACATCGATTCATAGAGCAAAGTTTTATTTTTATATGTCATACTGTCTACAACAGCATTATAATCTTTGATAGCGTAACGTAACAGTCAGACCCGTACTTCCCATATATCCCGCGTAAAAAGACAGGATAGTATTCGGTTATTTTTTTTTGTTTGTTTTTAGAATTCAAATTTCTGTTTCACCGTAACTTGAATTTTTCCGAACCAGGGGGGATGTAACGAAGTCTGATTATTCCCATAGGAATAATCAGGCTCCGTCTAAAGAATATTTTATTGTTTTCCGTTTAAATTAATCATTCTGATATATTCCGTAAATATTGGAAATAATTTATTAATTGTTCACCGCGATAAAGAAAAAGTCCATGCTTCATGTTTTTCAACCGACCAGGGCCTCAAATAATCCGAGTGAAATAATATAAGAAATTATTTATTTCGGCGTTTTTACCGCTGATATATTTTTTTCCATATGTCAGATTACGTTCCGCCAAGAGAATTTTCTCGAAAAACGAGGTTTTTGTCGACATGAAGAGTCACGTGGGCCGAATTCCTTCACCGTCCCGCACCGAAGTTATAAAAGGGGGTAACCGACCCAAAATCGGTAATTGATGTTCAGGCATTCAGATAGTTGCTTAGTAGTTTTCAGTAGTATAGTAAAGTTAGTTATTCAGATAGATTTAGGTAGTAGTTAGTTCAGTAGTTAGTTAGTTAGATTTAGAAGTTTAGGCAGTAGTTTTAGTTTTAGAAAAGACATTTTGGTTAAGTGGTTACCAGGTGACCGGAAAATAGTAAAATTGGTAATTGAACGCCAATAATTACAAATCCGTTTCTGAGGTCGAAAATCGCCATTTTCATCAGTAAACTTACTTGTTAGTCTTTTTCTGGGGAGTTTGCTAATTTTTACTTGTGACTTTCTTGCGAGTGAATATTCAAGGGTTTCATTTGATAGAGACAACGAGAGGGTGGTGTACCGGTGGAGTTTTTCAACGCGCTAGGATTAGTTTTCATTCCTTCCCGACTCTACAAAATCCACGATTCTCAATCTCCAAATATCATAATTTCCCGGCTCCCGGATCCGACTAACTTGTTCAACGGTTCTGACTGACAATAAATTGGTGAGGTAAGGACACAGTAGTTGTAGACAGTACAAATTATCTCAGTAACCGAATTAAAGTATACAGATTGATATAATTTATGCTTTTTCTGATTTCCCGTTTTTGCTGAGATTGTCTGTATTGTAGAATTGAATCAATAAACCTATTAATTTTGTTGCGTTGTTTGTTACTTGGTCACCGCTACCATCCTAGGTGACACCGAATCCTGTCTTCACTAAGCTGCCCTGGTAAGGTTTGTCAATTTCTCCCTAAAATTGGCTGGCGCTCGAGATACTACTGCAAAGTGCTGAAGGGCAATTGGCAGAGGCGCCAGTGACGCAAAAAGGTCGTTACACAATTAGGACTCAGTGAGTAAATTTGTAATATAAAGCAAAAAGCTGTTCTTTTAGGTACTGCATGGACGGTGAGAAAATTCCTAGGAGGCGACGGACATGTCCAAGGATCGGGAGATCGCGTGGGCCAGAAGTTCGACGAGAACCAGGGGGACCACAAAGACCAGACACGACCGAACTCTATCCTTCTGTTTTTTTAAATATCTGGGATTGAGTGAATGTTCCTCTTAGCGGGGAGTGAGAAGCCGGCGGCGATGAGATTTTTCTATTCTACGCGTATAAGCTTAAGTCGGGAAGTATATTTAACATCAATAATTCACATGTCACGACTAAAAAAGTTACAAAATGATTATGTGAATGCTGTGTTCAGGAATCCCTCAATGGAATACAAAGTTTTAGAGATTAATATCTCCTTTACACTCTTCTTGAAAGCTACTAGGGTGGAGTTTTTGATATCCACTGGAAGGCGATTATATAATTTGGGACCCCAGAATTAAATACCCAGTTGAGTTCTCTTTTTTCTGTGGTATGGTACAGCCAGGTGGTGCTATTCTTGTGGGCGTAGTTGACGCACTCCAACATGTACACAGAAGAGACGGTAAGTATTTTGAGGGTTTTGTATGCTTCTCTAGAACTTTCAGTTTTTTTTTAGTTGAAACAGTATTCTGATTGGTCTCTTCTGAAGAATGAGTATCTCTGACATGTGGGAAGATGTACCCCACAGAAGTATACCATAAAATAATGATGGAGTGGAAGTTTGCATAGTAAGTAGTAACAGCAGCTTGTCTTGTACACTCTTTTTCTATCACTCGTATAGCATATATTGCTGCGTTCAATTTCTTCTTCATTTTTTATAAATGGGGCTTCCAGGTCAACCCTCCATCCAAATATAACCCCAAAAATTTCAAATTATTTGTGCTATTCCTTCGAAATTTCATAATCTGTGTTTTTTCTTCATTGACCTATAGATAGTTGTTATGAAACCACTCATTTGATTTTACCAATACAGCTTTTTCCATTGACCTAAGTTCTTGCATGTTTATAGCCTTCATGAAGTAGGATGTATCATCCGCAAACAGCAAAGTTGAGGCCGAAGCCCGTTCCTGAGTGCACTGGATAATAATATCATTAATGAAAACAATAAAGAGCACATGGCCCAAAATGGAACCCTGTGGTACACCACAGGATTGTTCTCTTCCACGAAGACACACAATTCTACTCCACACTCTGGGTTCGCTTTTCAAGGTATAACCCAAGAAGCCGCAAAGCGCTGCCCCTTACCCCATAAAATTCAAGTTTTCCTATCAGTATTTCAAGTTGAACAGAGTCGACCGCCTTCTAGAGATCCCTTGACAGTATCTCAAATTCATGTCCTTCATCCTCCGATTTCACAACCTGATTGATTATCTCTAAAAGAGCTGTGGTGCTAGACTTATTTTGTCTGTAACCATGTTGGTGATTGCTCAGTATTGTCTTCAAAATAATCAATCAGCCTAGATTTTATAGCTTCTTCAAATATCTTAGACAGTGATGGCAATATTGAAATTGGTCTGTAGTTTCTTGGATCATTACAATATCCCTTTTTATATACCGGTATGACTCTAGCTATCTTATGCTGATTTGGATAAACCCCCTCCTGTAAACAATTATTGATAACAATGGTTAGTGGAACAATTAAAGCTCCACTTATTTTCTCAATGAAAATGGTTGACAAACCATACGTATCTTGGGTATATTTGCTTTTGAGATTTGAAATTATATTAACTATTTCAAATTCAGTAGTTGGATCAAGAGTCATAATTGTTTGTGGACGTGATGTGTGGTTTTCTAATCTTTCAACAGCTTTGATGTTTTTGGTTGAGCACGCTGTACTATTGTTGATGTTTTGCCCAATCTTGAGAAGTAATCATTGAACAGATCTGCATGTAACCTGGTCTCATTCATTTGTTTTGCATTTCTTGTTTCGTTATGAATTATTAATCATACTTGTTTCATTTTGTTTCCTAATTGTAAGATTTTTTCTTCATGGTTTCTTCTCTTCTCTGTCTCAATGGCTTCACTCAGTTTTTTCTTGTACTCTTTGAAAGATCCAAAACATTAATACTGTGTGTAACATTGAAAATGGTGTCAAGAGTTTCGAGTGTGCTCTTTATATATATTGTATTTGTGGTATTCCTTATTGAATTTACATACATTCAATAAACTCTATTGAATGTATTTTCATGAATAAACTCTCTTATTATTATTACTATAACACTGTACTGTACGGTTTTTTTGATCTCCTGTGAAATTGTTCATTATGGACATAGCAGATTTACACTCTTAGCCGACGAAGTGCTTCTTTCATCTTACGTACAGCTGTATTACCCTATGTCCTACGTGAGCGACTAATGTTGCGACGCGAGCGACGCGAATTTTATGTACTGCGCGGGCGACGCGAACAGCGCGACTTTCAGTGTCCTACATTGAAAACTACAAACACGACACGGCGAGACCAATATATGGTTGGAATTGGGATTGTGCATTGCGGAAGATCAGTCGCGCGAATTTCGCGCGGAAACATCAAATAACTTGATCGCGGAATTCGCGTAAAACAGTTTTACGACCGATACGACTGCACGTAGGACAGCGATATTATATTCCAAGGTTTGATAAATTCGCTTTGGCCGCGTCGGTCGGTCGCATCGCTCGCAATAGTTCGCTCACGCAGGACACAGCGTTAGACATGGATCTGTATTTGACTTTTTGTTTTTTATTCATACTTTGTTTTTTCAGGTTCCAATTCTATGATTTGCCCATAGTGATCTCCAAGATGAAGATTTTTTTGTCAGCAAACGCACCACCTCAAAATTACAAAAAAAGTTGTCTATACATGTAGAGCTAAATGGAGTTATTCTAAATGGTTCATTCATGACTTGTCTTAGATTAAATGTTTGAAGAAAGCTTTCTGTCATCATTTTCTCCCTACTATCTACTAGTATGTTTACATTGAAATCCCCTGTTACTATTATTTTGTAGTCCTTAAATAACTCCTTATTGAATATTCTATCAAGCATTTCGTCGATTGGTTATCAAGGGAATTATTATAAAGCAAGGAAAAAGAATATTGGACAAACCCTCAGGAGAAGTGCTTACCGTAGATTCTTATATTCCTTTTCCCTATTTCATCAATTGTTTGTATGAAATTCGATAATTCAGCTTACTAGGACCAATAGTTTTTCTTTTGGTATACTTATTCCCGATACTTCTGCTATAATATCTTCTTGATAGTGTTCAATTAGATTCGGAATGGGAAATTTGAAGTCGGGTTTAATCAATATTAATGATCCACCGTTGCTTGAAACGACAAAAGCTGTGAGCTACAACATATTCGTCCAATCTCAACCTTGAGAGAACTCCAATTTCACTACGAGTGATCCAGTGCTCGGTAACACATCACACTAGGCTTCAATTCTTTCAAAAAAAAAAAGCGATCTACTTTATTTCTTATGGATTGTATAATTACGTTCAATATTATTAGGTTTTCAATATTATTATTTACACTTATTTCTTTTGCAGTTGTGTGGCGTCTAACTAAACATTCTTACCGGCTTTTTCTTCTCTCATTTTATCAAATGCAAAGTTATAGCATGTAAATGCTACTCCATTAGGCCAAAATTTGATTTCATAAACTTGATCTTTGTGTTTCATTGGTAGTTCTAATTTGAAACAAGTGTTATCTTAAATTTGGTGATATGTTTCAATTTTCTTTACAATGATTTCTTCATCAGTACAAATATCAAGCTTTCGTGACACATATTTTCTAATTATTTCTTCTGTTACTTGATCTTTGACTCTTGATATAAATAGCCATACTTTCTTCTCTCTTTGTTCCCTTCCCTGGAATCCTAACGCTGTGTACTGCGTGAGCGAACTATTGCGAGCGATGCGAGCGACGCGGCCAAAGCGAATTTATCAAACCTTGGAATATAATAGCGCTGTCCTACGTGCAGTCGTATCGATCGTAAAATATCGATAAAATATTAATGTATTTGTGGCCATCGACCTGAGTCCTTCAGCCAATAATAAGTTTGATTACATTATGAAATTACAAAAAAAAAGAGTTATATAATATAAACTTAAGTAACATTCAAGGCCTTCAGTGAACGAAAATTACAGTTTTTTTAGCCTTTTCAATTCTCCATAGCATGGACTATATTTCATCTTTGGCCGCTTATCCGAAAAACATGAAAATCACGAAAAACTATCTGGCCGGAACGATATCATACAATTCAAGTCGTGGAGCTGAGCTCTTATGGGTTACCAATGTAAACGAAAATTTCAAAATTTATGTCTTTTTCAATCCTCCATAACATGGACTATATTTCATCTTCGGCCGCTCATTCGAAAAATATGAAAATCACGAAAAACTGTCCGGTGGTACGATATCATACAATTCAAGTCGTGGAGCTGGGCCCTTATGGGTTACCAATATGTACGATGAATTTATTATTAATAGCCTCCTTATTGCTCTCTATGATATGAACTCAAATTCATTCTTGGCCGCTCATTCGGAAAATATAATAATCACGAAAATCTCTTCGGCCGGCATGAAATTCTTCAATTCCATTCTGAAATTGATCCCTAGATCCCTAGGTAAACAAAAAATTGCTACTCGCTAGATCTTTCATTTCTCTATAAGACAACTTAATATTATTACGTTCACGCATCCAGAAATCAAATCAAAAAATCGCAAATGACGAAAGCGTGTTTGACCGTGGTGGAATGAATGGTTCCCGAGGAGCTGGCCGGCCGGGAGCTAACCTTACCGAGGTAAATTATTTGATATTTCTGCGCGAAATTCGCGCGACTGATCTTTCGCAATGCACAATCCCAACCCCAACCATATATTTGTCTCGCCGTGTCGTGTTTGTAGATTTCAACGTAGGACACTGAAAGTCGCGCTGCTCACGTAGGACATAGGGTAAATGTTTTTCTTCATCTACTGAGGCTGTTTCAATTGTTGGTTTTCTTGTTGAGGATTTTCGATATCCTTTGTGTAGAGTGGTATATTCGGATTCATTCTGCTCACTATGTTTATGTGAGTATTCTATGTCAGCTATTGGATTTGGTCAGTAGGAACCTCTAGATGTCAGGTCTTTATCTTCCAGCAATAACACATCCTTCATAATACTTTTATGAATTTCTTCCATACTTTTCAGACAAATTACCTTTGTGTTAATCATTTCTTTCTTTGTATTATTCTTATCTATCATCTTTAATTGTTTCTGTATTACTGGGTTCATTTTTGATACCTCTCTACTAATATCTAAATAGGAAGGTTCAATAGGTAATTTGCTCCGTTGTTCTCCATTAGTTAAAAAAAATTGATATTGGATGGGGAAATAGAGGTTCAGAGTTCTCTTGAGAAGTTTAATGGGTTTATGTTCAAGAAACATTATATCAATTAGGGAAGGTATTGAAATGAACACGTAAAGTTCTTTGAATTGATGTAATGTTATGTTTTTTCAAGTGTGCTGATTGAAGTTGTCATTTTGAGTTTTTGTTAAAAAAAAAGTCTAATTTTCTAATTAAATATTCTAATAAATATTTTCGTTATTTAAAAGAGAACTATAAATATTTTTATGTGAGGGTTGATCACAATTTATTTCAACAACACTCATGAAGGAATTGGAGGAAAATAATACTGATTTGGATTTTGTTTATAATGTTAATGAAACAGGATTAAACTAGAAATAGTTACCCTCATAATCCTTGTTGTTTATCCAAACCATTATAATTATAATATATATAATATATAGACAATTTTATTTTCTATGTAATATGTATGATAACCTCCTTCTCTTAATTATCCAAATAGCTAACAATAATAATTAGTCCAGATAATCGAGATTTAACTATAGTTGTGAAATAATAAACTTACCAACTTCACTATGATTATCTATTGATTGTACTTGAAAATCCACTTCAAATTCCTGTTTTGGACTTGGTTGTACTTTTTTACAAGCATTATTTTTTGTAGAGACACTACTACTGAGAGCTCTATGATTATATCTCACCACCTTCCAGTCAGATGTATAACATTCTATACAGGATTGCACATGGGGCGGTAATGTTTCACTGTAAATACAGCCAAATGAAATTAATAAGAAAGAATTTCCAGTTGAACACTTGAATTATCTAATAATACATTTATTGGACAAAATTTGATATAACATATCAGTAGAAACTATTTTGTAAATAAATGAACTCACATTTTTTCTTCGGGAACCACAGGCTGTATGGTTCTAATAGGCCTTTCAATAACATCAACTTCCACATCTCTATGAGGCACCTCTAAAATATTTCTAAGAGGATCTTTATCAATTAGGAGTTGATACTGTCCAACAAATTCTTCAAAATCAAATGGTTCCACTAAATCATTAGTCCAAATCTAAAAATACTTTGTTCAATAATTGATCTTTGCAATAGAAAATTTACTTGTACTGAAAAAAAAACAATTACCGATGAAGAGGAAGGCGATATGAAACTACTCTTGTGACAAGCTACATTTCTACGAACTTCAGCAGGATGCTGCCTACAAAATAGAAATTAGAACCATTATGAGAATTGTTTGATATATACTTGAATACCGAATATTCTTACTTGGATAACTTTTGAGTAAACGCTCTTTGTCCAGAAGACATCTTTTTTTTTTTCTAATGAGTGGATTGCAAATTGGGAAAGATTTTTTTTTCTTACATTTCACACTTTCGTGAGCATATAGGATCAACCGGGTGTATATAGACAGAAATAGATAAACAAAATGTTATACTAAATATACGTGTGTATATATATATATATATATATGGACCTCTAGCTTTTCAAACAACCAATACTAATATTTACATTAGATCGTATCATTTAATAATAATTATTATTATTCCAAAAAACTAATATTCGGAAGAAATGAATTATTATTATTGTTGTATATCATACTATCATAGCTTTAATCGATTAGTAAACGTCAATCATAGAAATAGACATAAATAAACTCATTGAACTAATAATACATAATTCTATGGATAAACTAGGTTGTCAACTTTGTCTACTAGTTTCGCCACGGAGGTCACCACATACAAACACGCACACAGCCTATAACATAGACCTATAATAACATAATATTGTTAATAATTAATAACATAATATTGTTAATAATGTTATTATAGGTCTATGGCCTATGATGATGAAAATTTGATTAAAAATTTAAACATTGATTACTTTATGATTTCTCTTGCCTTTGAGGTTTACACCGCACGCTCCGCACCGCTGGGTATATATCTAACGCAGTAAATGTAAACCCACAGATTACGGATCTGTGTGTAAACCTCAAAGGCCTTAACTAAGAACTAACAAGCAGGGGGGTGAAACCGCTAGTGCTAGCATTGGCAACAGATGTGACGTCACATACACTTAAATTACACGGTATACATATCACGATGTAAAAATTTTATTCTCATAATAAGCCAATCAGCGTTCGAGTTTTTCAATATGATTTTATAACCAACAATAAATTGTGTTTGTATTTGTAATTCTTGAATGAACAGATAAAGTGGTTTTTATTGTCACTTATTTATTACAAGTTCTGTTTTAGGTTTCAGGTAAGGTAAGGTCAGGTAATCCATGAGAAAATAAATTTAGAACAAAATAAGACCGGGTTTTTCCTCATATTGTATTTCCATGCTCTAATATATCTGAGATCCTTACTTGTGATTATAATAATCCTTCAGAATCAACTATATTAAAGTTAAATTCTGTTCCTCGGCATTTACTGAAGTATCAAATTTATAATCATCAGCCCTATGATTGTAGAACTTCCCCAAATGTTTCTTGTATGGAAAATATTAATGATTCTAACAATAACCATCTACGTGATCCAGAATTATCATATCAAATTAAAATGAATTGCCTACTAATTGATCGCTATTTATAATCTTTTCTTTTCATATCCACCTACAACCTCCAAATGAGCTGAAAATGAAGTAACAAAGAGGACCTGTGATAATTAAAGTGAATTACGAAATGAGCACTGTAACGCAGGAAGATAGATTAAACCAACTGAAGATTTTTATCTTTCATGTATGTGTAGAAATTTGAATATTGCTTCAGAAATGTATCAATTCAGTTGTTCATCAGATATAATTTCATACAGTAGGTATAAATAGGTATTTTTTTTCAGTCAGGTATAGTGTAAATCTCCCAATATAATGTATATTATGTATTGATTTTTATAAATAATTATTATTTTAAGCAAATATGTAAATTTCCTTTGATAAATAAAACTTTTCGATGATATTTTTCTGTTTTAATTCGAAATTATAACAACATAACCTAAAATAAATACTAATAATATTCCAACAATTTCAATGAATTGTCATACCTTCATATTCAAATTTTCCCGCCATATTACACTACATGATGGCGGACAAAATATCGGCCATATTGTTGCCTTGATTTAACACGGCGTTAGCACTTCTTATATATTTAGTATTCTGTGCTAACAAGAGAGTGCATAAACGCCACTAAATTCTTAGGTTTAGTTCTTAGTCCTTAGTTATTAGGAATGGTGCATAAACCCACCATTAGGCGGGTGGTTATGTTGACGATGACATATTTATCAAATAATTGGGCATGTACCTAACGCAGTAAATGTAAACCTCAAGGCCTTAACTAAGAACTAACAAGAGAGTGCATAAACGCCACTAAATTCTTAGGTTTAGTTCTTAGTTTTTAGTTCTTAGTCTTTAGTTATTAGGAATGGTGCGTAAACCCACCATTAGGCGGATGGTTATGTTGACGTTGACATATTTATCAAATAATTGTCAAATCAAGGTATATAGAAGTTTGTTTTTAATGCTTAGGAAAAATAAGCATATTTTCGTTACAAATTCGAAAACATCAAGCTAGATGGTTTATGTGATGTTACCTCGAATTCATCGTAGCGAAGCAGAATTACGTAAACAGCAAATTAACACTTTGAAAATTTTCAATGCAAAGTAAGTTATTATTTATCATATCACATGACGTTCTTATAAGTCGATTAGTGTTACAGAACTGACCGAGGGGATAGAATATCAAATTGATTTTCATGCAGGTGATAATGACTTCAAGTTGATAGTGTCATTAGGAAATGAATTTCCTAATGATAAACCTCTACTAAAAATAATTCCAATTGTGGTGCATCCATGGGTTAACCATGAAGGTGATATTACAACGGCACCAGGTCTACTGAATGTAGGTTCTTATATTATCATTATGATAACTTTATACTATTATTATTTTTAGTTCACATTACATTCTGATTTGGGTAGAGTAGTTCAAGCAGTAATACGGGAATTTGAAAGAAATCCTCCTCCCATAACTAGTGAACATGGTGGCAATACAGTAACTTCACCTTCAACATCAGTAAAAGGTATATGAGTATTAAAAATTTACAACATTGTGCCATTTCCTTCATAATGGGCGCGTTCAGCAGAAAGATTGTTAGCATAAGTAGCTCCGCTACTGATAGGTATCAGTTTGGTAACCTTAGTATTCTCTGCTGGACAGGTTACTCCTTTTCTTGACAGCAATAGGTTCTGTAGGTCCTTCTCATAACTTCGTCCGATGCCTTTTCGCCACCTCTTCCTATCATCCCATTGAACTTGACTCAGGTCTCTTGTGCTCATAGCTTTCTTCGCACTTTCCATACAAGTTTTCCTTGGTCTACCTCTTTTCCTGAGTTTTGTAGGTACCCACTCCATAACCTTCCTTGGCAGTCTCTGGTCATTCATTCTCTGTAGGTGTCCATACCAGATGAGCTGTTTGGCTTCAATATCTTTGATATGAGAGATAATTTGCTATTATAATCTCGATTTTTATTTCCAAGATTGGTTTTGGTATTAATACTTTTTTATTCTTCAATATATGGGAAATTTATTCCATTAGTGCTATATTTGAAATTTAAATTTCGTCCCAAAATCACTGTCATTAATATCAGCTACTCAACATGTTACCAAAAAGTTGCATATAATAAATTTGCTACTAAAGATGGCGACCGCTCCGTAGCGGAAACTGATAGAATACTTTCAGCAGAAAATTCATAGAATATAAACTGTTCCACAACTGTTGAGTCTGCTGAACGCACCCATTTTGATATATCTTTATGATATATACGATTTTTGTCTTAAAATACAATTCCAAAATGACAAAATATTTATAACAAATCAAAAGAAACTTCAGAATATTCGAAACTGTTCTTGTTGAGTAACTAAATTAATATAAAGAAAGATATATGTTTCTGAATTTTTGTATTTTTTAATACAATTTTCCTCATCTGTGCCTTATAGTTCAAAAACTTGCTGAATTTACCTACTTACAACCTGTATATCTACTTCACAAAAATTGCAATTGAGGAATTTTAAGTTAACTGAAAGGAACTGTTGCTCTGGTACAGATTGACAGAACATTTATAATTCAAATGTATATAAGACTGCCTTGGTAGTATGGTGGACTAAAGAGTCGATTGTGGTGCCGAAGGTACCGGGTTCGAATCCTGACTAGGTCATGGATGTTGTGCATGTCTGGTGGTGGTTGATGAATTTGATAGCCTTATAGGTAATGAAATGTTCGCTGTGTAGATGGCTGAAGTAGCCTAGCACATATAAAGGAATAAAAAAATGTATATAAGCTACTGAACATGATGAGAATATATTAAGAGGATATTATGACTATTGTGACTAATATTGTCTATGTGAAGATTTTCTACCTAGGAGCTCTTTTGAAAACTTTGTTAAAGTCTGGAGATGCATATACTTCAATGCCTGTTTTACACATTAATTTCATGACATAAATTCAACTTGCTCAATTCAATGTTTTCTGTCCTGACTCTTCTAGGCCTCTGTGAGACCGCTCAGACAGAAGCTTACAACTTTTATAAGTTAGGAGGAGAACCTGTGTTCTATGTAATAAGCTTTCTAAACGTTGATTGAGTAAGTTGATATACCCTTCTCAAGAGGTTCTTTTGAAGAAGGTTTTTCGTATTTGTCTTTGGCACATTGCGAGGTAGGATTATGAAACTTTTTAGAAATTATTTTGTGTTCTAGTTAAATTCAGTTGGTAATTATGCAGTATGTCCAAATACTATTGGGTATGGTTAACAAGAATCATTTATTCCTTATTCTTTTGGCTAATCAATTTCTACTGTTTTACTGACAAAATATGAAATTTCACTTTTAAACATAAAAAAACCTCTTATCTAAAATCAATAAAACTGTTTACAAGATATCTGCTTGAAGTTCTTAGTGTCCAAGATTGAAGAAATGCGTTTTTCTATGGAAAAAGTATTTATTACAATTGTTTGTCTGTAGGAGTAGTTATTAATTTATAGTCTAAGAGCCAGTGGACGGCAGAACACACATATTTTAGGAAAGCCCAAAATTTCGTCAGTCTGTTCTACCTACCGACCATGAAAGCTAAGCGCGGTTGCGGTGCCCCCAGCTGTAGTGAATTGCGAGCGACAGGTGGAAAAATTTCATGAAAAAGACATATTTAAGGAAAGCTGCCGATTTAATATGTCAAAATACACTCTCATAGCTATTCAAAAACGAAACGGCAGACGATTATCGCGGTACCGAAGTGGTGGCCGAAAATTTTCAAAATAAAAAAAAAAATTTTCAAACAAATTTTTCATAAAACAGTTGTCTTATCCGACTCCAAAGTTATTGAACTAAAATCTGGATTCAGATTAGGAAGTTAGAATTCAGAATAGTGAATTGAATTTCAGAAACAGCAAATTATATTTCAGAAAAGGAAAATTGTATTTGGGAGGTTATCAATTCAATTTCAGATAATGAATCCTAATCTGTAACTCGAATAGAAATGGATCGTAATCTGAGAAATCAAGATGCTTTACTTCTATCATATCCAAATTTGATATTCTGTATCAAATTCTTTATATATTGCCAAATTCAATTCGTAATTGTTATCCGTAGTAATTCTACTTAAGTTACAGATAACAATTCGAAACGATTTCTTTGCATTTCTATTCGATCCATTCCTTCAGTTTGAAGTTACAGAATAGGAATGAATGACCAATTGGATCGTAATGTGAGAAAAAAGGATGTTTCGCTTCTATCATATCCAAATTTGATATTCTGTATCAAATTTTCTATTGCCAAATTTAATTCGTAATTGTTATCCATAGTAATTCTACTTGAGTTACAGATAGCAATTCGAAACGATTCCGTTGCATTTCTATTTGATCCATTCAGTTTTAAGTTACATAATAAGGCTGAATGTAATATGTAATCAGAACAGTAGCGAATATGAGGTACCAGTGCAACACGCTCTATTAGTGATGACGTCACACACCGCCATTTTACTTCTCCTGTCAGTGTTCAGAATCCAAACAAACAAATTGTCATTCAAATTAGTACGTTGTCGTTGAAGAAATTGACTTATTTTGATAAATAAGATTATTTAAGGAACGATTTTACTATTAATTGATAGACAGAAGGAACGAGATTCATGCCAGTAAGTTCGAACTTGAAGATCAACTAATGAACATGGCTTTTTACAAAATCTGGGGAATGATACAGGATTCAAACTTACTGATGTTAACCTCATTTCTTCTGTCTATCAATTAAAACTGAAATCGTTCCTCAAAACTCTTATTTATGAAAATAAGCCAATTCCTTCAACGACACCGTACTAATTTGAATGACAATTTATTTGTTCGGATTCCGAACACTGACAGGACTACCAAAAATGGCGGTGTGTGACGTCACACTAATAGAAGTAGCTATTTATTTTCATTAATTCTGAAGTACGTGTAACCAATTCAGAATTACAATTTCTTATTTCTGATTTCCAAATTTAAATTATCTGAAATCAAATTTTCCTTTTCTGAATTAGATATTGCTATTCTGAAAAATAAATCACTGTTTCAGAATTTAAACTTCTTTTTCTGAATTTCAAATTCCATTTTCTGAATAACAACTACCAATCCTGAAATACAATTTCGATCTTCTGAAATTAAATTTGCTTTTCTCAATTACATTTTACACTTTCTGAATTACAAATTGAAATTGAAAAAGGTGTAGATCATCATCAAAATATCCTTTGTTGAACGAAGGCTTCTTCTATTCTGTTCTTATTCGCTCGCGGTCTTCGCTCCACAATCGCTTCATCTGTCGTTAAAAGTTTCGCCACCAAGTTGACAATATCTTCTAGATCTACTTCAGTGCTCCTGCAAAGGGCTTCACTTCTTATGTGATTCTTCTATTTTTCTTTCTGTTTGTTACTTTAGTAAAAAAAATAAATTCAAAAAAGTAATTTTATTTTCGTTACAGAAACATTTGTTGTTTCTTTTCGGTTCTATAGAATATTTCCATTCATTATTTACAACAATATTTATCCCATTGTTGTAGTTTATATGAGAATTATTGTAATAAGACGAATTATTGAGTAATTTGAAATTTTAGATGTTCCACGTTTTTGTTAAAATAACCCCGTATTAAGACAACTATTCACTACGTTAAGTTACTTGACGAAAACATTCTACATTGGTGAAATCATTAAAAGAAATAAAATAAATGAATAAATATATGTTTATTCCCAAATAATCAGCAATTACATAGATAAATTAATAAATAAATGAATAAACCCACAAAAGTTTTATATTTCAATTAGTTTTGAAGTTATAAAACAAACTTGTATTTTTTTCAAATATAAACCATAAAATTTCTATTACAAATAAAATCGCTTTTTTTCTCTTGTCAAAAATATATAACATTCAATTCAATTTATTCATCAAAAATTGTGTACGTTACTTGTACAATACTTATAAATGATTCTGGCAAAAGAGTGCAGCCTAAGCAAGCTTGTAATCCATACTGCAAAAACTAAAATATGAATTTTTCTCTAAATCTTTCATTATTCAACTCTATTTTTAATATTAACAAATAAAAGAAGGAAATCAACATTAGTCCTATAGGGTGTTTCAAGTTCGACTGCCTATTAGACGTTTGTGGAGAACGGGGCCTATTTGAAATCTGAAAATTCGGAATATGATATTCTTCATGATGCCCTATTCAGCTAGAATATTTTCGAAGCTCCGGCACTTACACAAAAAATTTAAAAAAAAAAACTTCTTTATTTTATGTCTCAAATATTATCAAGATTTCCATTCTCAATTACTCCTCCCTAAAATTATTGCGTTAGTCTTTATAGTTTTCAAAATATTGAGAAAAAATGTAAGACAGATAATATAATGACATCACAGCAGAATGGATGATCCAAGAATTGTATATGTCTGGTGATGGGTAATAAAATTTGAAAGAGTCTTATAGAAAATTAAATGTTCATTGTGTAGATGGTTAAGAAAGCCTAGCACATATAAAGGAAAAAAATAACAAGAATCTTAATTTGTTGATAGCGCTACCTGCAGTTGACTTAACGAATCTTAACTTATATCATCAAAATTGGCAAAACAAAATCTAATCAGTCAATACACCAGGCTTTTAGACATCTTAGTTGGTACTAACTAAAAATCATATGGATTTAATACTAGCAACGCCATCTGTGCATCAGATCGGGGACTTTTCAATTGGCCTAATAAAGTAATTAGACATTTAAAGTTCTATGGTCATACAGTATTATTGCTAGTCTGTCTTGAAACAGATGGAATGAAATTTACTCTACGTATAATATAAATTTATAAAATCTCGAATAACTCTTGAATTATTGAATTTGGGAGCATAATCATGTTTGGACACTACCCTTATTTTTCACCGTAGAATCCAACGCAATATGGTTCTAATTTGAAAATCGAAAGTTATGATCAAATTTTGTAAAACAATTTTTGGCACAATATTTGGCACAATATTTGAAACACCCTGTGATGATATTACTCAAGTTCATTTCTACATCATTCTAGTTCGAGAAAGTGAATCGAGTACACACATAGGATATTCACAGTAAAAATAATTCACTTAATAGTGACTATGGAAATTTTCTTTTTTCGGTTTTTTCATAATTTTTTGAAAACTATAAGGACTAACGTAATAATTTTAGAAAGGAGTAATTGAGGAAAAAAATCTTGATATTATCTGATACATAAAATGAAAAAAAAGTTTTTTTGAGAAAAAAATTTCTTGTCGGTGGGTATATGCCCACCGGTGCGGAGCGTGCGGTGTAAGGTGTAAACGGTTGATAGGTCACGTGACCACGGAGCAATAGGAGCGTTCTTGATTTGCCGAACGATGACGGAGCTAACGGAGCTGATATCGAAGAATTTTTGAATGTGTTTTGTGAAAAGAAAAAAGGAATTTCGTCTATTATAATTATTGGAGACGGCCAGACTAGATCTAATTTGTCTCCTCGTTATATCAGGATGTATTCTACATAATGTGTTCATCTTGAAAGAGTTGAAAGGAGATAATCCTGAGGATATTGTTGAATATTGTTCAAAGAATAGATTATAAAATTCCTTTTACTCTATTCTAATTGGTTCCCTGATTGATTATGCATATTTTCGATGTCTACAAAATTTCCAACTTTTTCATTAAGTGGTTCATCAACAATATCTCCTTTCAACTCTTTCAAGATGAACACATTATGTAGAATACATCCTGATATCCCGAGGAGACAAATTAGATCTAGTATGGCCGTCTCCAATAATTTCAATCGACAAAATTGCTTTTTTTCTTTTCACAAAACACATTCAAAAATTCTTCGATATCAGCTCCGTTAGCTCCGTCATCGTTCGGCAAATCAAGAACGCAACGGGGTCACGTGACCTATCAACCGTTTACACCTTACACCGCACGCTCCGCACCGGTGGGCATATACCGAACGCAGTAAATATAACCTCTTGAAATCAAAAATTCCTATCCCACAGAATTTGGCGTACTTCTTTTCTTCATTTTTTTCTTCATTTTTATGTTAATATTATTGTAATCTATGGTCCACAGTTCGCACCCTTTTCTCCGTCTACCTAGGCGGTGCGAAAGGATAAGCACCGGTGCATTCGGTTGACATTTACCGAACGCAGAAAAGTGCAGAAGGTGTGATTTGCCGAACGCTTAGGGAGCTTACGGTGGTAATGGTGCGAACGGTGTGACATATACCGAACGCAGTAAAAGTAAATATCTTATTGTTGTCCGCTATATTTGCACTGGAAATGATGCACCGACTCCCAGAACCAGATTTAACCCAAAAGATGTTTAAAAACTTCAGAAATGTGATTCTAACCTTTTCTGACAAAAACATCCAATTTTGTTTACAACTGAAACACTAGACGTCGCTGGCGTCGTCTTAGTCGCTTCGTTTCCTATCTTTCTCTCCCTAATCTTTGCAGAAAACGTGAACACTGAAATAGTGCGCACCGAAAACGTAAGCGGGAAACGACACACTCGATGGGGGCAGCACTAGTGCGCACCAGTGCAACAAGCAGAAAACGCTATTAGTTTCAGACCATTTCCTCCGACACCAACAAAGGCCTTCGCCAATACTTTATAGCCTCTGTCCAAAGAATGTATCAATGAGTTCTTGTCGAAATATTCTCCCTAAAGCCTTATTGTTTATTACTTATGAGATTGAACTTAGGTTCAGTTTCATAATCCATCCGAAAAGACCGATTCAATAGAAAGTCGCCTTTAAAATGGAGCTTGAAAGTGGCTACGGTTTCATGAACATATTCTGGCCATTTTACATCACTTTAGTACTGGACACGATTTTAAGTTTGAAGCGACAACAGTTTTGGATAGGGAGTCCAATTGGTTTAGGCGCAATATGGGAGAGATGGTACAAATTCGAAAACATTAATCTTAGAACTGAATGTTTATGTATAATAAAAAATATAGGTTCTAATTTGAAAATTTTGAGTTTTGATGAATTCTATTTGTCTAGGTTCATGATCTTCTTATAAACACTCTGTACATTTTTGGTCCAAACCGCAGTCTTATAATACAACGTATTTGCAGAATCGAAAAAGAAAAAAAATTTTTCGAAAAAAGTTTTTTCTGCTGAAATATTCGAAAAAATGGTAGTCCTCATCGCTTCCATTTTTTTCATAAGAATCCCATTAACTCATGAACCGTTGAGTTTTTGCCCAAGGTATGGCATATTGACGAAATTGTTTTTTTCGTCATAAAGCTAACTAACAATGCAATAATATACTGGGTGTGCAATTTGAAATAAGGAAGTAGTAGTCTGTTTCCGGTATAACCGGAAGTTGTAGAGATTTGAAAATATTTTAGGGATGAAGATCATTGTCTCAAACCCCAATATGCAAATTTTCAGCACAAAATTATGATTAGTTTTCCATAAACGTCTAATAGGCGATTTCGGTGAATCACCCTGTATGTCCCAAATACTATTTTGTGTGAAAATTATTATAATATCATATAATTTTATTTTCAGAATCTGAAATAACTAGTCCAGGATATTTAATGAACTTTCCAACTTCATCAAATTTTTCTCCTCCTAGTCAAATGATAGCTAGCAGTTCTATGTCATTATTACAAGGAAATTATTTCCCAGAATTAAATAAACTCACTATTAAAGAATTGAAATCTTTGAATGAAAGTATAGATAAACAGGAAGATTTTATCCTTGAATTGACTCAACCTAAGGAACAAAATAGGTTGATAGATGAACTTATTCTGCATGTTGAAGATCTAGCAGGTAAATAGTTTCTCATCAAAGATGTCACACTTTTTCATTGTTGAAATATAATTGTAATGTCTTCATATTTGGTCAAATATTTAATTACATTTTAATATTTTATAATTACAGACTCTAATTTATCAAAACAAGAACAATTAGAAATGTTAAGAAAAGGTATTGAATATAGAATAGAAGAAGCAACTGATCAAACATTCAAAACTGAGAAATTACATAATGATTATAAAAATTTATGTGAAAAATTCTCACCTAAAAATATTCAGGTAAACTGCTATTTTTTTTTAATATTTGCTCTTTATTTATTTAATTTTTTTAAAATCAAATCATTATTTAATCCTGTAGTAAATACTTTGGAAAATTTTGTATGATTTACCTCAAAACGTGCTTTCATTTAAATTCGTGGTCAAGAATGCTGTGGAGAAATTACAGTTGATTTTCTGTGATTGCAAGTAGCGCTTAGCTTGTACCATATAATTCCCAGATTCGAAGTATGTAAAAAAATGTTAGTGACCAGTTCAATTTTTCGACTTTCTTGACCTAATTATCCCTCGATTCACAAAGATAGTTTCCTCCAACTTACAAATTTCATTGTCAAGTTTGCCTGGATAAATAAAATAAGTGGATTCTGACAATTTTCGGTCAAGAAATTTCAAAAAATTTGCTCATTTAGATTGAACCAATTTGAGAATTTATGAGAAAAATAAAAGTAAGAAACATGAGACTTTCATTTAATTCCTAATCATACGAAAACATTATTTGAATCAAAGGAGCTGCTGGAAATGACCATCTCTCTACTCTAAACATTTTTCACATCTTTTTGTGAAGGCATTGAAAACATTATCCAAGGTATGGGGTGAATTGTTAATTTCTTCAACCTTTTTGATAATTCGGTTCTTCAGTTGGACTAAATCAGGTATAGGTACTTGAAAAATACTATTTTTCAAATTAGGCACAAAAAAGTCACGAGTGATGAGGTCGCCAGACAGCGAAGGAAATTCATGCTCAAAATGTTCAAACTAATAAGCCGATCCTGAAAAACATTTCTCATAAAGGCTGAAGATTCTGTAGCTGTGTGTGCTCTTGCACCATCTTGTTGAAAGAAGCTTTCAGTTAATTCCTCCAAATTAAATTCACCCATTAATAGTGCAAGAATTTCGTCCCTATAGCGGTCCGCTGTTAATGTTCCATTGAAGAAAATTGGTCCAATTATTCTCCTCCGACTCATAGCGCACCAAACTCCAACTTTTTGAGAATGAAGGGGTATCTCAATAAAAAAAAATTTTTTAGTTTTTCGTTTCTCCACATTCTCAAGTTTTGTGAGTTGACATACCCAGAATGTGACGAAGCCTGGTGGCTTCGTCAGAAAAAAAAAACGTTCGTGAGATTATTACTGATTTCATTCAGGAACCACTAACAAAAAGCCATCCTACAGGGATAATCAACCTCTTGAACCTTTTGGTAGCAGGTCAATCGCTATGGAAATAAATTGATATCTTGTTTCAATATCTTATGACATGTAGCAAAAGAGACACTAGTGAGTTGGGATAAAACTGGCAGAAGTTCTTGGAGCTTCCTCCATCTTCGACCGTATTATTCTAGTCTGGTGTCTTTTTTGTTTGTCGACCACTTCCACTCTTTCTTTCCACTCTGCTGGTTTCACGGAAAACACTAACGCACCGTGAAACGGTACTCTGGAAACATTTATAAATCAATGGGAACATCTGGGTCCTGGATTCCGTTAGACATTCATCTATAGAATATTTCCCTTCGCCTTCAATCTTCTGTCCATTTCTGAAGTAAGATTGGATCATGAATGCCTTTTGTTCTTTGGAAAAACCCATGCTTTATTATTTACTAATACTTATCTCACAGATTCGAAAATCCAAATTCTAAATATGACATATTATGATATTTTACTTGTAATGATGGTACAAGATAAGCGCTACTTGTTATCACAGAAAATCCACTCAATTTCTCCAGAGCACTCTTGACCACAAATTTAAATGAACGCTTGTTAGTTAGAAATCTATGGAAGTGTCAAAAATGAACTGAAATTGAACACTGAAATGATTTGATTGAGCAAATCACTACGATAAAAGTTTTATGAAACCCATCTTTAGCCTTTTTTAAGAATATATTACATATAAAAATAAGCAAGTGATTGTAGTCGAAGTAAATCGAAGTTCAAAAATGCAAAAAAGAATTCATCTACCTTTTAACTGCATCTAATATATGTATACATGTATATATACAAGGTGTTCCAAATTAAGTCGGCACCATTGCCAACTCCGTTGTTATTGATGCTACAATGTCGATTAAATGGGCAAACTGGTAGCATTTTTAGTGGCCTTCTCGATGCCGAAAACAAAACAAAAATTGACAGTCGCGTTGTCCTAATATTTCATGAAATGATATTTTTTTCAATGGAACACCCTATATTTTTTCATGCATTTGGATTCGTAACAACATTCTCAACAACAAAGCTCATTTGACTTTTTTTCTTAAAGGTGAATATACGACAGTTGTATTAATAGGAAACATTTATAACAAACGGATTTGATAAAGCGCTATAAAATATCGAGAAAATGTTCAAAAACTCCGCCTTCTTGTTGATCACATATTTCTATTGACACTATTGATTCACAAAATAAATGCGGCTAGCGAAATGGCTTTAAGATGGAAATTATCGTTATGTATATTATTGTATATTAATACAAGCTTAGAGGTGTCAATTGAGTGATGCGACATGATCACGGGTTTCACGAGTTCACATCCCAGCGCAATTCGTATAAGTACAAAAAATAGGTGTTTGGACAATCATGAGGTGTTATTCGCCGAAACAAATACATTTTTTGTACTAGTGAAAGAATTAATATTTCAAAATAAGTCGCTTATTTTCCACTTCAGGAAGAAAGGTGATATGAGCTTCATTGTTGAGAATGTTTAAATGAATTGAATGCATGAAAAAATATATAGGATGTTCCATTGAAAAAAATATTTTTTCATGAAATGTTATGACAACGCGACTGTCAATTTTTGTTTTGTTTTTGGCATCGAGAAGGCCACTAAAAATGCTACCAGTTTGCCCATTTAACCGACATCGTAGCATCAATAATAACGGAGTTGGCAATGGTGCCGACTTAATTTGGAACACCCTGTATATGACTTCATATCAGTGCTTTTCTCTTAATTTTTTTATTGTTAATACTAACTCTTGTCTTTGTGGTGGAAAACGTATGGTTGTTAAATATAATATGAGTATAACTTCTGAGCTACTCAATAAATGTTAGAATTCATTGATTGAAAATATAGTTGACCTAATTTTTCATTTTAACTTTTTCGGCAAATCAATCAATACACTAGTAATAAAAGTATTTCATTAATATTAATAAGTTGAGAAAATTTCCATAATGTTTAAATTTTCATTTCTATAGGAACATCTTCGCTTAGCATCTAGAAAAGCCGATGAGGATAGCGAACAGTTAGCAGAGCAGTTTTTGAATGGTGAAATGGATGTAGATAGATTTTTATCCTTATATATTAGAAATCGAACAAAATATCAAACAAGGAAAATAAAAGAAGAAAAATTATCTCAACAAATTGATAGTCTGGAAAAAGCAGGTTTCTAGTTCATATTTGGTGATATGTCCATAAGTTGATTGCTTTGTAAAGGTTCCTTCCAAATTCAATAAGTAAACTATAAATTCTTTATTTTAAATTATTTTGCCCTATTTGGGATATCTGTACTCGATTGAAACATTGTTTCAAAATAATATTTATTTCTTGGAAGGCTTGATCTTTTTTGTTATTTCCACAGATAAGGAATTTGAACATTACAATTTTAGTATTATTCATTATGCTAGTGAAAAATTAAATACTGTAAAATGGCAGGCCTTAAAAATATAATAAAAAAACATCTCTTTTAATACTGAAAGATTATTTAAAATATGATGCCAAATAAATTTTTTCTCACATACAACAGGTAAAATTCTTATTATACATTAACCAGAATGATTCCCAAAAATTATAATATAATAGAATTATATGTATAGAACTTATTTCCTACCATAAGTAAGTAAGTATATACATGTTACCATACAAAAAGTATATACATTCGTCAAAATTCCAATTTAATTCAAAGGAAAAAAAAAAGACAATTTACATAAATATATAAATAAACGAAATTGGATATACCTTAAAAGCTGAAAAATCACAGTTAAAAAATTCATTTACATTATAAAGAGTCAGTTGTAACAAAAGCAAAAAGCAATTTTATCTTGTCTTTGAAAGAAATTTATGAAATCCTTCTCAAATGTGAAGGCAGAACATTGTAAAATTTTGGTGATAAATAATCAGGTGCACTCTGTGACTACTTCAACCTGCAAAATGGAACACAGAATTCATCCCCATTTCTAGTGAAATAAGGATGGCTTTCTCTACGAAAACTCCACATACTTGACCTCCTATGGGCATACATCAATAACTCCAGCACGAATATAGATGGAAGTGTAAGTATTTTCAATTTCTTAAAAGAATCTCTGCAATCATCACTATAGCCTATGTTGGCTACAATATGTATAGCTCGTCTCTGTAGTCTGAACACTCTCTCAAAACTACTGCAGCGACCCCACATAAGTATCCCATAACGTAGATGGGACTCACATAACGAGAAATATGCCGCCCTAAGTACACCAACCAAAACAGAGGAAGATAACTGCCTTAATACAAAAAGGTCCCTTGCCATCTTTGCGCACAAGTAATCCACATGAGCCCACCAAGTGAGCTTTGTGTCCAAGTGCAGTCCCAAGAATTTCACACTACTCACGGATCAGTTCTCTTCAATGAGAAAACAAACTTTTCAGTTTTCTCTTTATTGACAGAGAGTCCATTTCCCGAAAACCACCTCAAAGCATCCGCCCGTATATTAGCAAACAGCTCCTCCGCCATATCCACACCATCACATGCAATTGATGTATTCGTATCGTCGGCAAATAAAACATTATGCGTCATCTTCATAAAATCCGAGAAATCATTTACAAAAATGAAAAATAAAATAGGCCCAAATATTGAACCTTGTGGTACTCCAATAGTATTTTTCGTTTTTTGTGACCACTTATTATCAACAAATACAGCTTGTAATCTTTCAGACAGAAATGATTGAACTAATTTACAACTATTCTCACCAAAGCCATACCTCCGTAGCTTAGCCAACAATGCCGTATGAGGTACGGAGTCAAACGCTTTGGTTAAATATAAAAAGAGAGACAATGAACACTTTCCGGGCTCAAAACAATCCAAAATAAACTGGTATATACTCAAGTTAAGATAGCATCGATTGTTGATTTTTTCCTCCTGAAGCCGAACTGACAAGACGAAAAAAGTTGTTTTTTTTCAAAATGCACATAATCTTCTCTCCAAGACCTTAGAAAAAACTGGTAGGAAAGAAATAGGTCGATAACTCTCTGGAGCAGTTTTTTCACCTCTTTTGAAAAGTGTTATATTATCTTGGAAATTTTTAAGCAATCCGGGAATACATTCTCTCCAACCATTGATTAGTTTGGTCAATGGATAAATAATTGCATTTATGTTCTTTGTTATTGAATCAACTGACAATTCGTAGAAATCTCTCGATGTGCCATAAGGAAAGCAAATAACGAATTTCTATACAGGGTGTCCCGGGAAGAATGAGACAAACGGATACCATGATTGAAGGTCATTATGGAGGACTAGTATCAAAAGGTTTTAATCGCCTGAGTGCTTTCGTTTGGAATATAAAGGGTGATGTTCATCTTTATGAGTGAAATTTCTCAGTTCTATAACTCTTTAACTAAGCGACCGAATAATTTCAAATTTTGAAGTTTTGTCACCCTTTACTATCCCCTTCCTTCAATATATCTGAAATCAAGTAAATCAGATCCGGACTAGGAAAATTTCAGATCTTTCCTATTTTCGTGAATCTTGGATCACCCCCTGTACGTGAAAATAATGATTTTTTGTTTGTTTTTGCATACACAAAGAATTGATTCGCAATAAAAATTCTTAATTTCAGCTTGGCACGGTCATACAGGGTGAGCAATAAACATTCTCTTAAGAGTGAATTTTTTTTAGTTCAATAACTCTTCAACTAATCCACCGAATAACTTCAAATTTTGAAGTTTTGTCACCCTTTACTATCTCCTTCTTCAATATTTCTGAAATCAAGTAAATCAGATCCGGATTAGGAAAACTTCATATCTTTTTTATCTTCGAGAATATTGAATCACCCTGTACGTTAACATTTTGTTTTTTTTTTCGTTTTCGAAATGATTCACAATAACAATTCTAAATCTCTGCTTGGCACGGTCATACAGGGTGAACAATAAAGATTTTCTTAAGAGTGAATTTTTTTTAGTTCAATAACCTCTCAACTAATCCACTGAATAAATTCAAATTTTGAAGTTTTGTCATCGTTTACCATCGCCTTCCTTCAAAATTTTTGAAATCGTATAAATCATATTCGGACTAGGAAAAATTCAGACTTTTTTTATTTTCTTGAATATTGAATCACCCTGTACGTTGATATCATGATTTTTTTTCGTTTTCGTAACCACAAAGAATTAATTAATAATAAAAATTCTAACTCTCTACTTGGCACAGTCATACAGCGTGATCAATAAACATTTCCTTATGAAAAAAATTTCATAGTTCAATATATCCTGAATTTTTCGGTAGAATCATTTCGAAAACTACAGTTTTTTAACGATTTACAAATGCCATCCCTAAATTTTTCCCAAATTATTTGAGAAAAATGTTAATCCACAAACTGGATGAATAACAGAAAATAAACAGCAAATAAATTGAAAATATTTGAACTTGAAAACAAAATGAATCAAAAACAAAATAAATAAAAATATTTTCAGTTCAGCAGAAATTATTCATAATGGTGTCACTTCATTTCAATACATTTTTTAGCACGTTGATATAGTTGTGCCACAGATTTCACTATTGTTTTCGGTTGATATTTAATAATATCGCAAATATTAATAATTCTTTGTAGCAATTGCTCCCTAAAGGGATCGAGGAGGCCAAGCTATATTTCCACTTTGCCAATCCATCTGTTTTCAAAAGTCTCAGTCAAATATTTGCGCATTTTCTTTTTTTTGTATTGCGCATTAGATCCATCATGTTGCAACCACAATGTTTCCATTGGAATGTTTTCTAACTTACAAAATTATGTTTCTAAAAATTTTCATAAATTTCTCATCATGTCTATACTTATTTTAAAAAATATTAGGGCAAATCAAATTGTTGTTGTAGATACCGCAAACAAACATTTATCGAGAATCTAACTTGGGAATTTTTATAAATCAGTGATTTTGGATTATTTTGAGTCCATACGTGAAAATAATGGGAGTTGTTGATTTCATTCCATGTGAATGACGAACTGCAAAATTCCGCTCATAAGGAAATGTTCACTGATCATCCTGTATGACTGTACCAAGCAGGATATTAAGAATCATGAATTAATTCTTAGTGGTTACGAAAACGAAAAAAAAATCATGATTTCAACTTAAAAGGTGATCCAATATTCACGAAAATAGAGAAAGTCTAAAATTTTCCTAGTCCGGATCTGATTTATTCGATTTCAGAAATATTGAAGGAAGGCGACGATAAAGGGAGGCAAAACTTCAAAAATCGAAATTATTCGTTAGATTAGTTGAAGAGTTATATTGAACTAAAAAAATTCACTCGTAAAGGGAAAATGTTTATTGTTCACCCTGTATGACCGTGCCAAGCAGAGATTTAGAATTTTTATTATGAATTAATTCTTTGACATTACGAAAACGGAAAAAATTATAATGTCCACGTACAGGCGGGTGATCCAATGTTCACGAAAATAGGGAAAGTCTGAAATTTTCCTAGTCCGGATCTGATTTACTCGATTTCAGAAATATTGAAGGAAGTCGATAGTAAAGGGTGACAAAACTTCAAAATTTGAAATTATTCGGTCGATTAGTTAAAGAGTTCTTAAACTGTGAAATTTTACTCATAAAAGATGAACATCACCCTGTACCTACATATATCCCAAACGAAGGCACTCAGGCGATTGAAACTTGAAACCCATAGACAAATAAATAAAAAAATTCCTCCTTTCTCTATGTTGAAACCTCTTGATACGAGTCCTCCATGATGACCTTATTTCATGGTATCCGTTTGTCGCATTCTTCCTGGGACACCCTGTATAGGTACTCAACAATACAGGGCCCTGAAACGGTGGCACGGTGTTCCATACCTCTAGTTAGGACAGAGATAAGAATCTAATTTTTTAGGAAGTATCATTATTGCTCAAGCACTACTTAATGAAAATAGTTTCGGTCACACAGGATACTTAGTTTTTCCTGTGCGTGTCCGACTTGTATTTTTTTCACATTTTCGGTTTCTACAGATATGGAGCATCATATTTTATTCAGTAGGTTTCACTACAGAATAAATCAAGAAGTCTATTAATAAACTATATCTTTTATACACAGATGTGCAAAATAGTTTATAAATGTATTCAAATGACTTATTAATTTTGTATTTCAAATGCAAAATACTAAAACCAAATGTTTTTTTAATTTCATATTTGAAATACTAAATGTAAAATACTCATTTTAAAATTACATCATTAAAATAATATACCTAACTCTATTAAGTGCCTTTTCAGCCAACCGGCAGTCTAAGTTAATTATCAAATACCATTTACTTAACAAATTTCAATAAAATAATTTTTCCAAAGACACTGGCGTTCATCTTCAGTGCAATCTTATAATTAGACCACCATAAAAAAACTTTTCCACTGGTGCAGATATAGGCAGGTAAGTATTGTATATTGAAAAGAAAATCTCAATTGATTGCTCTATCTTAGCTATAGTAAAAGAATAATAATATTGATCCCATAAGGCATACCAATATGTACAAGACAAGTACAGTACAAACAAGCAAGTTTGTGAATTTCTATTACATAGGTTACTCACGCAACATGCTAAATCCATTTTCTTCTATAGCCATATAATGGAAAACACTCGGAATATGGCATAATCCCAGTTTATTTATTGATGTCCACAAAACTTTTTAGAAAGTATTTTGAATTTTTCAAGTATAACTTATGTCTTAAAAGGTATTTCAAATAGAATACAAAATGGTGTTTTAAAAAGAATCTTAACTGCCATCAGAACAAGGAGTGAAATAAAAGGCAACAATGAAATCCACTTTGTCAAAACATTTCTTCAACTTCTCTCTCAAATATCTCATTGCAACATCTTCATTTGTTTTTTGATTTAATGAAAAATGATAAAATAAAACCATTTATTCACACAGTAGATTAAAACATAAGATTTATACAAAAATATTTGTGGTGCATTATTTTATTCTAATAAAAATAATTCTTAATTAAAGCTTAAAAACAGAAAAAGAAATATATTATTTCTTTTTATGAAAAACTAGATTCTCTTCAAAAATCTGCATCAGTGGTGAAATCAACATCACCACCGCTTCCTGCTACACCAATTTTTTGATATTCTCCTACTTTTTTCTCAAAGAAGTTGGTTTTTCCATCAGTTGAAATGTTAGTCATAAATTCAAATGGATTTGTTTGGAAATAAATTCTTTCACATCCTAATTCAACCAATAATCTATCAGCAACAAATTCAATATACTGACACATGAGTTCACAATTCATACCTATAAGACTAACAGGAAGTGCATCCGATAAGAATTCTTGTTCAATTTTAACAGCATCTTGAATTATATTTGTAATACGTACTTTAGGTGGTTTCTGTACAAGTAAGGAAAACATAAGACAAGCAAAGTCACAGTGTAATCCTTCATCTCGTGAGATAAGTTCATTTGAGAATGTGAGCCCTGGCATTATGCCCCTTTTTTTAAGCCAAAATATCGCAGCAAAACTTCCAGAGAAAAAGATTCCTTCTACAGCAGCAAAAGCAATTACTCTCTCTGCAAATGATGCATGTTTATCATTAATCCATCTTATTGCCCAGTCTGCTTTTTTTTTAACACAAGGTAGATTCTCAATAGCATTGAATAAATATTCTCTCTCTGATGAATCAGTAATATAAGTTTCAATCAAAGTGCTATACATTTCAGAATGAACATTTTCAATTGCAATTTGGAAACCATAAAAGAATCTAGCTTCAGGTATCTGGACTTCCTGACTGAACCTTTCAACTAAATTCTCGTTGACAATTCCATCAGAAGCAGCAAAGAAAGCTAAAACGTGTGAAATGAAATGTTTCTCGCTGGGTGTTAAATGAAGCCAATCGTCTAAATCCTTCGAAAGATCAACCTCCTCTGTCGTCCATATTGAGGCTTCAGCTTCTTTATATTTAGCCCAAATCTGTGGAAATTGAATTGGGAAAATTACGAATCTCCTTGGATTTTCACGAAGAAGAGGTTCAAGTTCAGGATCGAACGGTTTTTCTTCTTCAGAGTATAATGAGAGCGTGTCTAATTTCGGAAGTGAATTGAGTAAACTATCATCGAAATTTTCAGTTATGGCGGGAGAGGTGAAGAAATCATTTTCTGTATTGAATGAAGGCATTTCGTTCGCTGAAAATATAATATTTTAAGGAGAATGTAGAATTTCAGAATAATTTCAGGTCACTTACCACTCAGATCGACTTATTTCACAATGTTACCCCAAGTCAACTACCTCAACTTAGCTTATAAATGAAAATGAAACAGTAGAGTCTATGAAGTTCATACAATAAGCTTTCCGGTTTGTTTAATTTCCTCAAATAGGCGGGAATATATGGCGGGAAATTCAGCAATATCATTATTTTAATCGTTTAACGGTTTATGATTTCAGTTTACCTTTATAGGTTAAGACAAGATACATCGAATATATTATGATTATATCACAGACTAGTAATCTGAGATTATATGGTATGTATTGGTGTTCTGTGGTGTCGACACTAAGATAGAATCCCTGGTGTGTGTACTGATTAGATTTAGTTTCAAGAAAGCTACCATTTGATTGATTGCTCGAAGAGATCTGAAAATATGACTCTTGAAAGATACCACTTGACTGATTGTTCGAAGCGATCTGAAACTATGTTTTAGGAAAGGTACTTTTTGATTGTTTGTTCGAAGAGATCTGAAAATATAACTCTTGAAAGAAACCATTTGATTGTTTGTTAAAAGAGGTCTGAAAATATAACTCGATTGATTGTTCGAAGCGATCTGAAACTATGTTTCTGGAAAGCTGCCATTTGATATATTATTAAAAATAAAATGAAACTGTATTTTATTATCTCTGAAACTAATAAGTTTTTGTCTTTTCAGAGAAAGAACCAACTCGATTCACAACGAAATAGGATTCTGAAGCGAAAATTAGAATTGAAAAAGAAAAACAATAAATAATATATATGCTTTTAATGAATTTTCTCTCGTTCACCTTGTCGGCATGAGAGGGGGTGTTGGAGTTCACCCTGTGCAACTCTTTTTAAACATTCCTACAACAAATCAAATCGATTAGTCCTTTTAGTGGCTGCTAGATGAACTTGATTATAGAGGACAATTGATCCATCTAGCGGTGAATAGACGAATGGAGGACGATGAGTCCTTCTAGCGGCCTATAGAAAAACTCTTATAGAGGATCACAGATAACAGAGTAGAAGTAGAGTAGAGGATCATCTGGTGGTCGAGGTAGGTAAAGGAACGGTTGCGACCATAGACCTATAATAATATAATATAATATAATAATTATTATAGGTCTATGGTTGCGACCGTTATGTGAATTCCATGCTGCATTCGATGACTGAAAGTGGTGAATGTAACTCGCTTGTTTTTTCGAAAGATCTTGGTAATTAGAAGATATAGTTCCTTGTGCTTAATACGAAATATCTAAGTGTATGTAAGTTTATGAACGCTATGCTATTCCATGAGTCACCCAGGAAAAGGAAGTTGGTTAAAATTATGCATCACACAGAAGTCAATTATGGGAAATCAAAAAGCAGTATAGAGAAATTCTAAAACTTTGAGGGGCATTTTAGAGCTATCTGGTACCTCAAGAGTTCAAGTTTTGCTAACAATTATTTGATAATCAATATTCTAAGACAATCGATTGGATTGTATTTGTTCTTATATGATAAATGTTCTCAAGAGTTACAACAAAAATTACATTAAACTATATAATCTCAATTCGAAATATGTATTTCCGTTTTTTAAACAATTCCACGCAGCCATAATTATGTCACAAGACGGATAAATATTAACTATCCGGCTATTTCATTGCCTCTAACTGAAAGAAGTACTTATTATATGTAGGTGTATTAAATTCTATAACAGTCTCCCAAATCATTTGAGGTTGCTCAGATTTGAAAAAAGTTGTAAGAGTAATGTTAAAGAATACCTTATAAATTTGGTACCATATAGTCTGGATGATTTCTCTGTTTCAGGGAGAGGTACCCTAGTTTGAAGTATATTTTTGTGATGACGCCATTTCATTATAATTTGAATTATTGTGGAATAAAGAGAATTATTTATATATTAATTAGTTATTTATTAGTAGTGACAATGTTTTGCCATATTTCAGCCTGGAAATGATTAATAATCACTATATTCAGCATGGCAAAAATGTCACTATTAATATTATGGTTGCGCGAAATTGCTCGAAGACCTCAAAGCCTAAAAACAATGAAATTGAAATTAATAATTTGAAATTCCTGCGCTAAAATGCACAAAGCGGATGTGGCGCCATCTTCAACTGCCTTTAAAGATGTGTGAGACAAGAATGCAAAATATCGGATAAAATTTAGTGGGGAGTTGTGCGTCTCATTCTTGTCTCTGACCTGCGCATTTCTCTTATAATATGGCCATACTCTGTGCATAGACCTTGATGTTAGAGCTGCTTTCCAGTCAGGTGCGTGTCACCCCGGGGCTCGGCGCACTAGGGCTTCGAGCCCTTGCTATGAGTGGAACGCGCCAAAACGAAACTGTCAAATTCAACGTAAACAAACCAGCGTTCTACGAACAGAATACTAAATATATTCTACAGCTGTCTCGTACTTTATGCGTACTTTAAGTAACGGTCTTCTTTCTCTCTCACACCTATCAGGGCTCGAAGCCCCGCAAATGCGGGGGGTGCTTCAGAGGAAAGGGGAAGGCAACGCGAGGGTTCGACGCCCTGTTTACTGGAACACTACAAGCAGTGTGACCAGATTTAGTAGAAATCTACTTTTTTAGTAGATTTTTCGCATTTTCATGGAGTTTTCAGTAGGAAGAAATCCTTTGGTAGATTTTAGTAGATTTTGGTAGTTTTAAAAAATATAACCGAGACGATTGGGAATATGGAAATTCGGATGTGTAGATTGTTTCTATGAATCAATTCATTGTTCATTCTCATTGAGGTTCTACGTTCTACGTGTTTCTAGAAGAACGTACCTACTTAAACAAAATAAAATCATAAAACTTGTTTGGTGGCTGTCGGCTGAGAATAAATACGAAGAATGATGGAATATCCGAAGGGTGCCTCATTGAAAACAGATGGTGTGTAAACTTCCGTTGAAAATATACCATTATCTCACATTTGGTATTCTATTTAGTGGAAAAAAATATGTCTGACTGGAATTTCATCGACAAATTTGGGTGGCTGCATATTTCAGATTTCGAATGCCAAATGCAAGAGAATATTTTCGGCTATTAACCGCATCAAAACAAAAAATAGAAACAGATTTCTAAATGAAAATATAGCATTATTATAACATGCTAAAGAAGGACTTAAAGAGTCGTTTTCAACCTACAAAAAATATGCTCGATTCGATGGATAGTGAAAATTTATAATGGATGTTAAAGACGATGATTTGACTGCAGATTGATACTGATTTTTCAATTATTTTTTTTTATGTTCAACTGTACTATTTCATTTCTTTATTTGATGTTATTTTTATCCGAAAGATTTTAGTTTTTATTTCTATTTATATCCTTTTGTTTTTTACATATATAAATTTATTTGTTTATATTAGCTATTTTGATCCTATTTGTTTTTGTTCGTTTATTTTTCTTTTTTTTTGTCGTTCAAATTTTGAAATAAAATCATGTATTATTTTCGAATCTGAACGCATCTGTACTGTATATCCTATTCATGAAGTAAAATTTAACCATAAGAGACATTAGAATAAAGTGTATTCTGAATAATGTTAAAATCTAATGCAGCGTCATCTGTGAAATTTTGTCAAAAAATATGTAAGTAGATTTTTTTAGTAGATTTCTGAACGGTGTTGGTAGATTTTTAGTAGATTTCTGCGGCAAGTTTAGTATTAGATTCACTATATTTCAATCTGGTCACGCTGACTACAAGTGCGCTTCGGAGCTGTACCGAGGAGCTCCTGACGTTGGCTGGAAAGCACCTTAGGTCTCTGTGTAAGTTTATGAACGCAGCCCAAGAGTTTAACCAAAGTCCAACCATAGACCTATAATATTATTATAGGTCTATGAGCCCAACTTATTATCTTTGCGATCTGTGGTTTAACATCACAATCGACCAGTGGAAGTAGCGAACTTCGCCATTAACTTACCTCTATTTGTGCATCTTTTCTGTTTATGTTTCATTTCAAACTTTTTTAACCATGGAGGTTAAATCGGAAGCGAGCGCTGTTTTCGATGTAAACAACATTTGCAGGGCTTGTTTGAGCGATAAGGGGGAAATGCGATCTGTATTTTTAACAATTGATAATCCAGGTACAGGACGAGCTATGGTTATTGCTGAAATGATGATGGGTTTTTGCTCAGTACAGGTTAATATTGTTTTAAGAAATATTCAGTAGTGAGTACATGTAATTTATATTTTCCACATATGCTTTTGTTATAGATATGTTTGATTTGATACATAGATATTTGATCAATACCCTAAATTAATATTTTTATCAACCAATGTGAGAAAAGAGAAAATAGAAATATTCCTTGTTCACTTTGAAAAAAACAATTGTTCTATTGTTAAGTGAACTACTAAGGTACTCCTACACCTATGTGATTTATGTAACCTGTGAAAGGTTTTTTATATCTAGACTTCTTAACAAGATAAAACAGTTTATGAAGATAATCATGATAATTTTCTTTAATTGATATACAGAATAAAATCTAATATGATTTTAGGTGGAAAATAATGATGGTTTGCCTTCTACAGTTTGTCTGCAATGTTTCCATAATATAAACACTGCATTTTCTTTTAAACAATTATGTGAACAATCTGACACAAATCTACGTCAATATCTTGGCAAACCACTTCAAAAAAATTTAAATAAAGATGAGGATTCTCAAAAGAATGACTTTACTTCAACTCTTTTTTTGGATGGATTTGGAATTTATTCTTCATCTGGAGAAAGTGATGACGATTACAAAGATGACTTTCCGTTATTAGAGCAGCCTCTAACAAACAATCCAAATGATGAGAAAATAATTGCTCAGAAGCAGCTCCTCAAAGCAGCTAAAATGCAGAAGAGTAAAATTTCAAAAAAAATTTTGTCAAGAAATGGAGGAACAAAGGCAGCAGGTGAAAAAAAATATAAAAAATTAACTAAATTTGTTATGTTTCTTTCATTATATTTAAATTTCCATGTGAAAGCAACTGAAATTAATATATATAATGACTGATGACCTATAGTCTAAACATCTATACTATTTCAAAACATGTCACCAAAGGTTCTGTTGACCCTTTGTTTCACAGAAACAAGATGTTTTCTTGAAAATACAAACATTTCGAAGGACTTCAACTATTGAAGATTATGGGTTCACTTTTTATGATGTAATGCCATCCTCTATCATAATGGATATTCAAGAAATGAGTCTGTGTCATAGCAAAAATAAAATTTTTTTTGATCTACATGCAAAAATAACATACTTAATTTTTAAAATTCATTCATCACTTTAGTTACATAATATACAATATTCTTCAATACATCATAAGTATCAAATCAATCAAGCAAAGCTTGTTTTTCATATACTCTGACCAAGCAGATGATGAATACATAAAATTTGCTACATTGAAAAACAAATAATCCAAAAAACTGCATTCGTTATGATATCTAGGTTATAAACAAGAAAAACAAGCTCTCTAGAAGTTGATAGAAAAAAACCCAATTACAATTCAAATGACACAAATTATAAGATCGGAGGCTTTACTCAACCCAACATGCAATCGTTAAAACAAAAATTAGCACATATTCTTGAATTCTGAGTAAAATATATTAGAGTTTTCCACAATATCTTTTGTTCTCTAGATTAAAAGTCAATTTCATCTCAACTGGAAGGAGGCAATATGATTCAAACAACAATCCAAAAAAAACATCAAAATCTAAAGAATAGTAATTGGGTAAATCATATGAAAGCTTGCCCTACACATTTTTCAAATGAATGACATGACAAGCACATCCCAACATTTGAAACAAGTAATCAGAATAAATTTTGTTTTTATATTTAATACTTTACTCAAACAGAACAAAATCAAGAAAATTGACCCTATTGTCCTGATGCACCCATTTTGTATTTGTCGCAGTCATCCTTGCTTCTCAATGTATGAATTCCACTTTGATACTTCCATCAATCCATACATTTTTGCAACCTAATTTTTCTCCAGCAATTATTAATATTTCGAGCTGTTTCTTAGTCACATCTTGCTTGATATAGATTTTATAATTTCTAAAGTATTTCCTGAATGTCTATGAAATTTTCTTGAATCCTTGAATTTCAGAATAACTGGACGGGGATTTTTACTATTTTTATTTCTTATTCTATACTACATTCTTATTGACTTGAACTGATTGTTTATGTTTTGATCATCACACATGTCACACAGTTTTTTTTAGGCTCAGGTTTTTCCAAAAAGGATCCAGTTATCAGTTTTTCAGAAATGTCATCCTTTTTAAAGATATTGAGTTTGTTGACTTCATTTTTTCAATGGACACCTTATGGGTATATACATTTTTTTCATTCTTTGCAGATTTAATTCATTTTGTTTCCATCGTATAATTGTAATCAAGCCAAATATAAGTATCCCATTTAATTATAAACTAATTAACGTTTTAGAAATAAAACATATATAGTCATGTAGATGACACCGGGAGAATTATTTATGCCTTATGACATATATCTGGTTTTCGAAGCATAAGCGAGATACAGGGTGTGCAACGTCATTTCTGACCAATATTCTATTGAGTGGGGTCAGTTATGTATAACCTTTGAAGTTACGATTTTTAGTCATATCAGAGAATTTTTGAGTGCTCCATTCAGAAAAGGTAAAAAAGCTTGAAAAAAAAATTAAAAATGGCGGAAAATCTGCAACGTTTGAATTTTTTTCTCTCGGTGGTCAAATTGAATTTCATTTTCTGAATCACTCAATAGAATATTGGTCAGAAATGACGTTGCACACCTTGTATCTCGCTTATGCTTCAAAAACCAGATATATGTCATAAGGCATAAATGAATCTCCCGGTGTCATATAAACACATATTCATAAAATTAGAATTTGTGTTTCAAACCAACCACACCCCAATTCATGGTCCTTCGAGTCGGATTATATTTTAAATCTAACAAACCAATATTGTGAACGACAAAATCAACGCTTCGGTAGGGTCTCATCTCAAGTGCATTTACGATAAGAAGACGCCATCGCTGTTGCAATTTAGCAGCACAGGAAATCAAAGGTCATTCCTTTCCATTTTATATTACCTATTTCTCAAATAAACCCATAATTTATCCATCATTTATAACGAGTTTAGAGTATTACTGTCTCATTGATATAATAAATTTCCAAATTTCGTTAGTCCATTTAAACTATTACATATAATAAATTCATTCTTCATATTTACTGAATATTTTTCCCTGATAAAATGACTAAAATCGATAATAAGAGGATGCTTACTTCTCGCAGAGCCGGTATAAAAGGTTCGATCACAAGATTTGATAAATATCTGAAGAAAATATCCACTAATCCATTGACTCAAGAATCAACATTTACAATACAATAAAATAATACATATGATTTAGAAACTCGTTTGAATGCTATTATTATATCGCTTTTATCCGAATTAAACTCAATACAAACAGAAATTGAGTGCCTAGAGCCCGTCGATAAGATGTACATGATTTAGAAAGGGATGAATTTGAAACGAAATATTTTTCCGTTGTTTCTCAAGCAAAAATGAAATTATCCAACCCCGTAACATCGACCGTCAGTGGCGTATCAAATCATCCGATGACAAATGTAAAGCTATCTGACATTAAATTGATCGAATTTAACGGTAGTTATTACAAGTGGACTACTCAATTCCAAGAAATTCTTGATCCTCTAATCAATCAAAACAAAATGCTTACCGATATTCAAAGGTTTTTCTACGTATAAGGTTCTCTTAAGGGCGAATCAGCTCAAATAATTGCTTCATTAAATGCAACCGAGGCCAACTATAAAATCGCTTGAGACTTACTTCAGGAAACAAAGCTAGGCTGGATAATATCCGGACCTTTGTCCATTCTTCCACCCGCTTCCAAGAACTCTTCTTTTCTATCTACTTCAAATGATATACAGTTACAAGATTTTTGGCAGATCGAGGAAAACTTTGCAGGTCAAAAATTCATTACCAAGGAAGAAGCTGCGTGTGAATCTCATTTCTCTGAAACATTTTCAAGAGACAATACCGGAAGATTCACAGTTAGTTTACCCTTAAAAGAAAATAACCTCAAATTAGGTGACTCTGAAGAAACAGCCATCAACAGATTTCACGCGATTGAAAGAACACTTAATAAAATCCCTGAACTCAAGTCTCAATATTCTGAATTTATCACTCAATATCAAAATATATGTCATATGACTAAAATTAATCGTAATCATCAAAGTCAATATCCTATTTATTATCTACCACATCACTCAGTAGAAAAACATGATAGCACAACAACGAAGCTAAGAGTAGTTTTTGATGTTTCTACAAGCACTACTTCAGGCATCTCGTTAAATGATGTTCTTAAAGTTGGTTCAACGATTCAAAATGATCTCTTCACAATAATATTGCGTTTTCGACAACACAATTTTGTGTTAATTGGTGACATTACTATGATGTATCGCCAGGTTAATATTAATCCCGAACAGTGTAGTCTCCAACGGATATTGTGGCGGGTTCATCCTAATCAAGAGCTATCACATTTCGATCTAAATACAGTTACCTATGGAACCGCTTCCGCAAGTTTCCTTTCTACCCGTCTCAAATGATTTTTATGTTTATGATCTCCTTACAGGCGCCGAAACAACAGAAAATCTAATAGTGATACGAAAAAATCTAGTTAACATGCTTAAGGGCGCAGGTTTTGAATTGTGAAAGTTCAGTTCCAACGATCCAACTATCCTTGCAGATCTTTGTGGGTTAGATCAGAAGGAAATTCCATCAAACATCTCGTCAACGAATCGAAAAGAACGAAAACTTTGGGAATTTCTTGGAACTCCACATCAGACTGCTTCATCCATAACTCACAATTGTCCCTTGATTATTCAAAACCAGTCACGGAGAGAAACATTTTGTCAACCATTTCCCAAATCTTTGACCCTCTAGGTCTCCTTGATCCTGTCATAGTTCAGGCAAAAATTTTACTCCAGCAGCAATGGCTAGCCAATCTCTATTGGGTTGATCCTATTCCGACTAACCTACACAAGGTTTGAATTCTCTTTTGTAAACAACTGCAAAGAGCCAAAATTTTGGAAATCCCCCGTCATGTCATTCAAGGAGATCCGGTTAGTGTACAAATACACGGATTTTGTGATGCATCTATTCAGGCATATGGTGCATGAATATATTTGAGATCGCAAAATCGCAACGGTGATATACAAACCAGCCTTTTATGCACAAAATCACGCGTTGCTCCTCTCAAGACCATTTCCCTTTCTAGACTAGAATTGTCAGGTGCCTTGCTAGTGTCAAAGCTGGCAAAAAAGGTGATCCAGTCCATGAACCTCAACTTTGAGTCAGTTTACTATTGGACTGACTCAACCATTGTCTCAGCATGCTTGAGTGCCGAACCTCGTACATGGAAAACTTTTGTGATCAATAGAATTTCTGAAATCCAAGGTCTATCTGACACCAACAACTGGAATCATGTACCTTCAAAGGAAAATCCTGCTGATATTATTTCTAGAGGGATCAATCCTACCGATCTTGAAGGTGCTGACTTGTGGTGGCATGCGCCACATTTCCTATCTAAATCTTCAGATAATTGGCCACAAGAACGTCATATTTCAAACTATTCGCTTACAGCTTAAACACTTAACGAATATAATCAAAACCACACTTTCATGCTAATGTCAGGTAACAATTACATTTTCGAGAGATTTTCAAACCATTTTGAGATGACACGTGTTACAACTTATTGTTTGAGATTCGCAAAAAAATCAAGAGGAAAACAAGATACTGAAATAAATTCACTAAAAATAAGTCCTTCTGAGTAGCGAAACACGGAAAATTTGCTGCTTAAACTCGTTCAAGGCTAGTGTTTCACCGTTGATTTGAAAGATTTAACATCTACGAAATCAGTCAAGTTTTCTAGTTGTCTGAAATCTTTAAACTCGGCATAATCCGAATGGGAGGCAGATTAGAACATGCAAACGTTAGTCTCGATACTAAGCATCCTATTCTCATTTCTAAAAACACCCTTTTACAGCGATGCTAGTGCGGCATGTTGTTAACCCTCTGTTCTTCCGCTCAAACCCTATTCATAATCTTTTTTCATTGCAAACACAAAAAATACAGAATGGTGTCGTCTCAGAATTTTACACCAGAGATAATTTAAAGGCGGAACAAAAGTTGTAAACGTTACTATTATATAGCCTCTATAAAATAAAAATAATTCCGAAATCAGAAGAGCTCCAACCAATGTCGCCAATGTTCTTTGTCAAGATCATTGAAATCTTATCTTGTTGAAATAAATATATATTTTTATAAATATTTTTAGCTATTTACTCAGAAAATAATAACATTTAGAGAGTAAATTATAAAACTAAAGAAATTTTTGGTAGGATTGTTCTTAAATTTTTTTTTTAGAAATATGATTTTATGATTCCTACATTTGTGGGAAACGATTTTTCTATACTTCTTATGAAATTCTACTTTTTTTTATTAAATTCTAGTTTTCTAATTAAGTTACTACTTTAATCCTTATTTTAATCCTTGAAATATTTCTGTAAAATATCCGTCCATAATATATGAGTTCACAAAATAATATATTATCTAGTCAATGTCAGACCAAGATATTTAATCAACGAAAAACTATTATTTTCAGTCAGAGTTATTTTAAATATTAGGTACTTCATTGAAAGAAATACGTGAAACATTTATTCCAAAGTCACATATTATTCAAATGAAATTTTGTTCACATTGGCAACGTCTAAATATGCTCGAATGCATCTTACCTGTGGATAAACTGTTCGTGAGGTAACTGTTATCAGTGATATCATCTGTTAACCTCCTTAATACACTCTATAAAACAAATTAGTTTTATAAAATACCAAACTTTCACTTTACCTAACAACATTGTGGAATAAATATTTTATTGGTATAGCTGAACAATGAACACCAGTCATGTGTGGTGATCAAATTGCGCATGCGCATGTTACTGGAATCATAATGAACAGAGTTCAGAATAATATTTTTGTTGATCTATTAAGCCAAAATACACCACCTGTAATTTTCAACTCCGTAATTTTTTTGGAGTATTTAAAACGCTCCTTGGATCCGTAAGAAACATTTTTGGAATTCTTCGATTCGATTTCAGATAACGTCTTCAATGCTATTTGTTTAATATTTCAATTACTTTTAAGCCCATAACGACCATAATCTAACTTCTTAGCGTATTTGTATGTCCATTTTATTTTGGATAATTCACTATCAACCGTATTGGCATGAGAACCAACTTGTGAGCTCCTATCGAATCAAGTGCATTATTTTAAATAAAATTGTGATATATTCAATGTATTTTGAAGGTTATTTCTTTATCTATTTATTATTTTTATCTATTATAGTCAAATAAACTTTATTATTATTATTATCAATGTCACTAATAGAAATTTAACTGCAGGGTTCTTTCAAATCCTTGATGGTGGAATTGATTTCCTCATAACAATAATTTCCTTTGGAGATCTCATAATTCAATGATGGTCTAACAAGCTTAATTTTCTTTAGATTAGCTCAAAACTTTTTTTATTAACTCTTTTCAGTTTTCCTCAAGGAATCGTCCATTTTTCTATTCTTTTATTTTTTCTCACTTTAGGTAATCAAACTATATTACAATACTAAAATCCTTAATTCTATGTATACCGCTTATCACTAATTTACTATTACCTATAATGGTGTTGATTGAACGAGTGATTTAGCTATGTTTGTTGAAAAACTTGAGGAACAATTCATATTATGTGCTCTATAAAGCTTATATTGATGAGTACAACAAGAGTGTTTCATAATATCCGAAAATAAGCCGTTACAGGATAAATACATTTACATCAATAACTTATTGTTGTTTAGATAATAATACATTTATATATTTTCTCATAGCTAAGCTATATAACTATTTCACAGAGATTTATAATTATCATGAGGATGTTACAAAATATCTTCATAAAACTTTTATAAGATCAATATGTCGCTAGTATACATAGCTATAGCATAATTTATATATAAATGATGCTGTATTAACATCTATTATAATAGAATACACGATACGCTCTTTATAATAGTGTTTTAAGACTTTTTGGCTTTTTACGATAATAAAGTACCATTATAGATAGTATAAAACAAATCAGATATATGCAATGCTATTATTAATCTATTATATGTATAATAATTCGATCCCTCAAGAAATTTACAATGTTAGTTGGGGTAATTGTAATTGAAAAAGTAAAATTTCTTGAATACATAGTGTTAATTATTTTTTTTATTTTTAGGAGTAGGAGGAAAAAAAATCAAAAGAATCATCCATCAGTGTAACGCCTGCAAGAAAACATTTATAAACTTGAAATCATTTCGTAAACATCTCCGCACCCATATTGAAGACCGTCCTTTCAAGTGTAAATTATGTCCAAGAGGCTTCACTGAAGAAAATTATTTGAATAATCATATGAGAACCCATATGCCTGATGATCAGAAACCTCACGAGTGTAATGTTTGCAACAAAAGATTTATACATGCTACATTACTGAATAAGCACATGCTTAAACATAATGGAGAAAAACCATTTGTTTGTGAAATCTGCAATAAGGGATGTTACGCTGAAAATAGTCTTTTAAAACATATGAAAATACATGAGAAAAAAGAAGGCGACCCAGCATTGTTAAAACATATTTGTGATTATTGCAAATTAGAATTTCCAGACAATGATTCCTTATCTGTTCATATCAAACAACACACAGGCGATCGACCTTTTGTATGTAATACATGTGGTAAATGCTTTCCCCAGAGATTTAATTTAGAACTGCATCTAAGAACTCATACTGGTAAGTGCACAGTGTACCCATTCTCATTTTTCTCCGATTGTTGAATTTTTCATTTGATTTTAAAATTGTCATTTGTCTATCTACTACTACTTCTATTGAGAAGTAGGGATTCATCAAGCCAAGTTGCTTGATATTTTAACCAACTACTTGACTTGAAAATCAAGCTTAAAACATTACATACTTCAACTTTATTTGATTTGAGATATGTATTACTTGACTTGATATCAAGCTACTGGATATTACTTCTACTTGAGCTTGATACGCACGGCAGATATTTCTGGAAGCTTGTACGCGCTTAGATAAATTAAGGGGGTTTCCCGAGCTCCGAGCTGACTGAAGCGATCGCTAGCAGTGGCGTAACTAGAGTTGATTCATTGGGAGGTGGGGACCCCACTTCGAAAAAGCAAAATCTTCCAATTTTATATATTTTTTTCAATTGTTACTCACAATTTTTTTTTAATTTCTTCTAATCAATGAATCAATGGAGGTTATGTCCTCAATAACCCCCCTCGTTACGCCTATGATCGCAAGTGTGACTTTTTTAGTTGTTTTATCGCAATTAATAGAAATTTTTAGTAGACAGAAATCTGTTGGTAGATTTTGGTAGTTTTAGAAATCTAACATTTTGAGTATCAGCTCTAGCAATGGAGAAACTTGAGCCTAGACTGTTCCCATGAATCAACCTATTGTTCATTGTGGTTCTGTTTGATTCTAGAAGAATCTACGCAAACAAAATATAATCATGAAACTTTTACAGAAAATGTTTACCTATCTTTGCATTCCTAATTAATTCAATTATTTAGATTCATATGACTGTATATATTCAATTGTTGAAGTTTTATCGAAGAAATAATCACAGAAGATGTGAATTTATTGAGAAATAATTTCAAATGTTGTGTTAAAAAAGTATGCAAGGCTCAAATATGTATAAATTGTGATGGTTTATACCACAGTTCGTGCGTTAAAAGGAAAAATTTTAGAGTTATCAATCATAGGTACATCCAATGTTGTGATGAAGTTGCTGATAAGCAGTTAAATATGGAAAAGGGGAAAATCTTGGAATTGAAAATCGAGTATCTCAGTAAGTTACTTTTAGAAGCTACTGATAAAATTGAAATATTGAAAGAACACAACTCAGTTTTGAAAGAAAATAATAGATTGTTACTTCAAAGAATGGAACAAATTGAAAAAAAAGATGATAAAAAAACAAAAACACAATATTCAGACGCAGTTAGAAAGAACATTAGTGACAGCAACATAATGCCAGAAATTGTAGTTCAAATGTCTGAGGACGAGGAAAGTGTCATAGAACTACAACAACAACAACAAAATATTAACCTCAAAGTACCCAAACGACAACATCGTAATTATATGTCGAAATTTCAAACTAGCGGCAATAAAGAACCATCTACCAACAACCGTTACTTGGTAGAAAAAATAAATAAACCAAATAGAGATGAAGAGGGTTTCGAAAAGGTACAACGAAGACGTCCTAAGAGACTCGGAACAACAAGGGTATCTAAAGAAGAGGAGAAAACGGGTTTTGTTGGAGCAGAAAGAAGAGCATGGATATACCTTTACAGAATTAAACGACATGTCACAGCTGAACAAGTGGAACAACATATAAGGAAAAACTCGTCGTTTGCCAATGAGAGTATTAAAGTGAAAGAACTACCAAGTGATCCGAAACAGTTGAAAAGCTTTCTGTTGACTGCACCTCTTGAAAAAAAGGATGAACTTTATGATCCCTCCTTCTGGCCTCAAAACGTAGGAGTAAAAAGATTTAATTATGGACTCTTCCAAAAGTACAAACCAGGTGCAGATTTTTTATAAACAATGGTAATGGGGAAACAGGGACTTCACGACAGGAATTAGGAAAGGATAAAAATGTTTTTGGAATAATCAATCAAAATGTGCAATCATTAGGGAATAGTGTTGACAAGTTAGAACAACTATTGAATGAAAATAAAGAAACTGTGATATTATGTATTACAGAACACTGGAAATCAAGAGAACAAATTGAGCAGATAGGAATCAAAAACTTCAGGCTTATTTCCAGTTTTTGTAGAGAAGAGGGAAAGCACGGAGGTTCAGCGATCTATATAAATAATTCTATAAAAGGAAGAGCATATAAGGAAGCAGATGAATGCGCTGTACTGGGTGAGTTTGAATGTTCTGCTGTTGAATGTTGCATTAATAAAACAAATGTTATTATACTTTGCATTTATAGACCTCCAAGTGGTCATATTGAGGTATTTTTCGATAAACTAGAAAGCATATTAAACAGCAATATAATGACTGGTAAGACTATTTTCATAGCAGGGGATTTCAACATTGAAATGATTAGGGAAAATAATAATAAACACCGTCTTCTAAACCTACTTAATTTTTATTCCATAAGAACAACAGTCATGGAGGATACCAGAGTCACTGATCATTCGAAAAGTTGCTTGGATAACATTTGCACGAACATACAGTATAATCTGAGAGCCAAAATACTTGTAGCTCATATATCTGACCATTATGGGCAGAAATTAGAGTTCACTATAGAAAAATGCAACAAAGTCAAAGCTGAACGCAAAAGATTCTTTTCTGATGAATCTAAAAATAAGTTTATAGAGGAACTTAAATTACAATCCTGGGAGAATGTATTTTCAATTGACAAAAGAGATGTGAATGAACAGTGGCGGATTTTCATCAACAACTATATAAATATTTTCAACCAGTGCTTTCCACTTACCTTGACACGTACAACTAAAAATAAAAAATACAAAAAAAGTAAAGAAATTGAGGAAATCAAACAACATCTGGATATTTTATTATTGCTTTCCACAACTCAACCATCTTATAGAACTCAGTACAATGAAACCAAAAAATATTATGATCAAATTTTAAAAAAAGAAAAACAAAAAATGCTTCAAGATCGTGTCAAAAAATCTGATTGCAAAATGAAATCTATGTGGACAATATGCAGAGAACTGACAGGAAAGAACAATCAGGTGGATCACAGGGTATTCAGGCATAGGATGTCATTGCCAAACGATTTCAATGAACATTTAATTGAGGTAGTCAGAAATTTAGTGGACAAGCAACATGAGCCTTTTGAGTGTAACATAGCGGAGAATAACCAGTCACTGTTTTTAAGACCAGTAAATGTAGAAGAACTAATACAGCTATCCCTAAACCTGAAGAATAAATATTCCAGTGGATATGACGATATTCCAACATGTATTGTCAAAATTACAGTGAAACATGTTGCATCAATATTGTGCTATATCATAAATAACTCCATGAAATTTTCTGTTTTCCCAGATATGCTGAAGTTCGCTATTATAAAACCGCTCTATAAAAAGGGAGACCCAGAGAATCTTGATAATTACAGGCCCATAAGTCTGCTCCCCGCTTTCTCAAAGGTGTTTGAATTAGTCATGTGTTCAAAACTGGTGAGTTTTTTTGCTGGGTGTGGACTGCTGTCAAACTCTCAGCATGGATACTTGAAGGGAAGATCGACAGGCACAGCTATCTATCAGTTTGTTAATATGATCTTACAAGAACTCGAGAATAAAAATTTAGCAATAGGACTCTTTTTAGATCTGAGTAAGGCATATGACTGTGTAAATCTGGAATATTTGTTGATGAAGCTTGAAAGATACGGTATAAGAGGTGGAGCACATCAATGGATCCAATCATATCTTGTTGATAGAAGGCAGCAAGTGGTTATCAATAACAACAAGTCAGGTACAGTAGCCAAAAATAGAGGTCTAGCTCAAGGAAGTATGGTAGGTCCAATCCTGTTCATAATTTACATTAATGATCTGACTATGGATGGACTGGTGGAATATGTAGATGACACGAACCTGTTGGTATCCGGAAAGAATTTCCCAGAGGTTAAAGAAAGAGCTAAGACCACTCTTTCAGAAGTTGCTCAATGGTTTGACAGGAATGAATTGTGAATAAATGATACAAAGACTAACTATGTAACATTTCGTACAAAAAATTCGCAAGTGTGTGCGGAAGACAGTATTTGTATAGAAAATCTTGAGGTGAAGCCTGTCGGAGGCACAAAATTCCTTGGGATATATATAGACGAGTTTCTGGACTGGGGTACACATTTGGTCAACACTGGATTGAAACTGAGTAGCATCGGATATGGTATTAGAGTAGTGGCTAGGTATATGGACAAGGAAACTTCGAAAATACTCTATCAAGCCAATTTTGAGTCAGTTCTTAGATATGGAATCATTTTCTGGGGATGTAACTCCAACATACAAGCATTATTCGTTGTACAGAAGAGAACTATAAGATCTATAAATAGTATGAAGTTTAGAGATTCATGCCGAGGTGTTTTCAAGGATATGGGTATAATGACAGTTTATGCTCTGTATATATATGAGTGTTTGGTTTTCCTTTTCAAGCATAAAGATAAATTCGAGAGTGAATATACTCATCATTATAAGACGAGAACTTTAGATCTGAACTGTCCCATACATAGACTAACATTGACAGAGAAAGGACCCTATTATATGTGCATAAGACTTTATAATAAGTTACCTAATTGCTGTAGAATGTTAACCTTTCCAAAGTTTAAAAATGTCATAAAGAAAATGTTAATTGTTTTAGAACCTTACTCAGTTGGGGATTATTTGAATTGTGATAATCTGATGAATTATATTTGAGTTATATGTATTTCTGTGCTGACGTCATTTCTTTTCACTCGTATACATGTACATAGAGATGTTTTGAAATAAAGGAGTTTATTATTATTATTATTATTATTAAAAGTATAAAAAAAAAACATCAAAAATATTTATAATCACATCAATCGAATTTGGTCATTTGAAAAGAGGAGATTTTTCAGATCAAGAGATGTCATTTTTGATGAGTGTAATCCTTACAGATTATGAATGGGACAGAGAAAGAGAATCTTTCTTCATTTCCACAAGAAAATGTTATTGAATTCATAAAAAATAAGGATTCACTGAAAAATGATGAATTTGAAGATCGATCCGAAGAAAAAATGATAGAAGATATCCATGTAAACCCAGAAATGAGAAACACACAGAGAGAAGCTATAGAAGCAAAGCAAAATGTTGTAGAAGATGAACATATAACGAAAGAAATTTTCTTTGATGGGATTAGAGAAGACGACATCGAATTAAGGAGACAGCTGAGAAATAGAAGAGATAAGAAGCTGCCTAAACATTTTGAGAATTATGTCATGGCAGTTGCAGCAGAAGTCAATGAGTCTAAAGAACTATTATCCTACAAAGAGGCAATATCTTGCAATGAAAAAGAAAACTGGATTTTAGAGAGAGATAAAATTACTGCAAGAAAATTGTACCTGGGTAATGAAAAATTTATCAGCAGGAGACAAGGCAATACCTTGTAAGTGGATATTCAAGTTCAAGACAAATCCAGATGAATCCATTGACAAGTACAAAACACGTTTAGTAATCAAGGGTTTTCCTTATAGAGAAGCAGTCGGTGCTTTAATGTACCATGTACCTGATGACTTGACAATATAATTGAAGTGAAGATGGTGTCATCAGAATACCAGCTTGCAGATATGACGAAATCTTTGTTCAAACCCAGACTACAAATGTTAAAAAAATGCAATGGGGTAGACCACAATGGTTCAATGAGGGAAGGTATTGAAGCCTGAAGTTTTAGAGCATTGAATATTTGTATGTCAACATAGAACTTGTTGATTAGTTTTCTTATCATAGAAGTTTTAAGGAAAAAAGAGAGTTGAGTTATATTGATTGAATAAATTAGTCGCAAAAACAAATTTCTATGTTTATTATTTTAATGTAGAAAATATCTGTTTATTATACTTAACTCAACTTACTTAACATTACTTGAACAAGACTCGTGTCAAACGCAACAAGTATTGGCAGGATCATTGGGAGTGACGCAATAAGCCATTTCAAAACGCCCGAAAGTCATGGAAATTAATCAGAAACAAGAAAATTTGGTCCCGTACGAGTTGAAGCCGAGAGATTTTTAACGGCATTTGTTTGCTGCTTGTAAGGCGAAGACGGAAGGGTTTTCTGCATCGCATTGTGACTGGAGACGAAAAATGTGTTCATTACGATAATCCCAAGCGTAGAAAATCATGAAGATATCCCGACCATGCTTCCACGTCGACGTCCAAACCGAATATTCACGGTTCCAAGGTTATGCTCAGTATTTGGTGGGACCAGCTCGGCGTAGCGTATTATGAGTGGTTGAAACCGACTGAAACAATCACAGGCGATCGTTATCGAACGCAATTAATGCATTTGAGCCGCAACAAACGGTCGTAATACAACGAGAGACATGATGAACTGATTTTACAGCATGACAATGCTCGACCCCTTGTTGCAAAAGTGGTCAAGATAAACTTGGAAACGTTTAAATGGGAAGATCCACCTCACCCACCGTATTCTCCAGACGTTGCTCCCTTGGACTATCACTTGTTTCGATCAATGGCATACGGCCTGGCTGACCAGCACTCCGGTCTTATGAAGACGTAAAAAATTGGATCGAATTGTGGATCGCTTCAAATGATGATCAGTTTTTTCATCGCGGAATTCGTACACTGCCTGAAAGATGGGAGAAAGTAGTGGCCAGCGGTGGACAATACTTAGAATAATGAATGTAAAACCAAATTTTACAATAAAGCTTCGAATTTCGGAAAGCAACGGCGGAAGCAAAGTTGTACGCCTGTGTATTATAATATATTTATTTACTTATCAGGGTTTTAAACATTCAGGTGGAAATTAATATAAAAATTGAATAATATATCGATTGTTTAATATGAAAAAAAAGGAAGACAGTTGGCAACTACAACACAAAATCTAATTTAGTCTTTGAACCCTTTGAAAACTTTGTAATCACAGCGTCCTCGTCAACAGCAATGTCCCTGTGAATGTTCAAGAGGATTAAACCAAATCCGATGCAAATTTCGGAAAAGCCAAATAGAAAAAAATCCCAGAAAAATTTGCCCGAACAACAAAAAAGGGTTATAAAATCATCAAACATTCAAACGAACCGGGTCGTGACGAGTGCCGACAGTAACAGTTACAGCCGACAGCCGTAATAACTTCTGCAATTTCAGTTTTGAAACAAGAAAAATATTATGCCTGTTCTATTTCCTATTCAAATATCGGAAAAAACTTCAGACAGAAAAAATTCCAGAAAAGTTTGCCCTTTCTGGTCTAACAATAACAGCAACAAGGGTAATAAATCATAAAACATTCAAACGTGCCGACAGTAACAGCTGAAATTACATCTGCAATTTCAGTTGAAACACTTTCTTTATGCCCGCCACTCACGAAGCGTTTTTTCGAGCGTTTGGTAGCAAGCGTCGAAGAGATTCCAGTCAGACAGCTCGTGACACGGCCGTACGACTGTAAATCAGAGTATGAACTTGACTGCCCGACTGGAATCTCTTCGACGCTTGCTACCAAACGCTCGAAAAAACGCTTCGTGAGTGGCGGGCATTAGGGATGAGGATTGTAAACCTATCGCTACGAGCTATTCACTCATTTTTATGATACCCTTATTTGTATTCTTATCTATTTTGAAGATGGGAACTCGTTCAGATATTAATTCTTCGAAATAATTTGTTCATATTTATGCCGTTACACGTTTGTGTACCAATTGTGTAATTATTGTACACTTCGACGGAAAAGATGTGAATTTTGTAATTCACAACTAATATTGTTATTAATTCCAATTCGTACCTTGTCTGCTTGATAGTGGTAGGTGGGTTTATTTTGGGAGGGGTCATGACCCCCCTGAGCCCCCCTCCTGGGACCGCGCTTGATTTTATTCCACGTAAATGATACACGGAATATTGGTAATCCATATCTATTACAAGTACCGAAATGAGGAATGTTTAATTGAGGCTATGTTTTGCACAAAGAAGGTAGTAAATCAATCAATTACTCGAAAACCGCTCGAGATAGGAACAAGGAAGTTAAGACATAAATAATCAAGAGGTTACGGCAAACCGAAAAAAGTAATAATATACAGGGTGTTCTAATTGAAATATCGAAGTTGTTAGTACTTTTTGATATAAGCGGCAACACACAGCAGCGCTGAAAATATTTTAGATAGATAGAGCAGTGGTGTCTAACCAACAAACCAAATTTCCAATAAAATCGTACTCCGTAAAAGTCCCCCATCCCATCCCTTCCCAAGTGGCCCATCCTGTATATAGAGTTTAGTTCAGGCTATAAATGCCATGAGTTATAATTTTTTATTTCTATTTAGGCGAACGTCCATTCCAATGTGAAGTATGTAAAAATGGATATGTATCAAAAGCAAGTTTGAAGATACACATGAGAACACACACAAATGAAAGGCCTTTTGTTTGTGACTTTTGTGGAAAGGCTTTCCGTCAATCTGGTGATCTCACTAGTCATAAAAGGTTGCATGGTACTGAAAAACCCATAGAGTGTAGTGTTTGCCAGAAAAGGTAAATATCCTTTATATTCTTGATATAAACGGTTTTCCAATAAGATGTTTCATTTCGATGTTAAATGAAACGAGTATATTTTAAGAAAAATGAATAGATGTTCATTTCATTGTAAAGAGGAAGAAATGCCAATATGCCATTAACGATGGAAAAGGATATCGGCCAAATGACCGTCATGGCTACAGTAGCAGCAGCATATCCTTTCAATGAAATTTTCCATGAGTAATTTGCACATTAGCGGCTGTATGTCTTTGATAACTTCACGAATTCAATTTTTAAGGTCTTGAATCGATCGAGGTCCTTTGGCATAAACCTTAACTTTCTTATGGGTCCAAAGAAAAAATTCTAAACTTTTAAACCACAAGATCTAGGTGGCCAATTGTGATCACCTCTTCGAGATATAACACGACCAAGAAACTTTTCTTGCATAATTGTGATTGTTTCGTTGCTTGTGGGGTATGTAGCGCAGTCTTGTTGGAATTAAACGCAGTCTACATCATTATCTTTCAATTCCTACCATAAGAAATTATTGATAATATCTCGGTAGCGCAATCCAATCATCGTAACAGCTTCACTTTTGACTATTGTCGGCCGAGAAGGTGCTTCACGACGACCCAAGAGTGTTTTAGTTTCGCCAACTGTGTTTGCAAAATTTCCACCATTTTTGTAGTAAATTTCAACAATTTCCATGCACTGTTGAAGTATATATACTTCAATTTTTAGTGATGGCATAGTTTTAACTTGTCGAATGTCACAAGATGACAGATTCATAAGTTACAGCTGCCCAGATAGCGGGCTATTCAAAATGAAACCTTCTTTTGGAAAACTCTTTATGCGATCCAATTTAATCTTTTTTTTTAGATTTATATTATTTAATATTCTACTTGTTTCTTCAAGGTTCACAACAGTGATGAAATTGAAATATCATATGAGAAATCACACAGGAGAACGGCCTTATGTATGTACTGTTTGTGGACGCGGTTTTACAGTAAATACAATTTTGTTGCGTCATATGAGGGTACACTCAGGGGAAAGACCTTATGTTTGTGTCACATGTGGTAAAGCATTCTCCCAATCGAGCACTCTAAATACTCATATGAAGGCAAGTACTTAGAAAATAATATACTACTACTTACTAGACAAAAACTGAGAATTATTGTAGGTATTCTGTTTGGATTTTCTGAGGTTTTAGTGATACGATCAATAATCACCCTAACGAAGCTTGAAATTGTTATTGTTGTTGATAAAATTGGTGGATTTGTCGGAAAGCATCGCTTTATCGGTTTTTCAAAAATTTTATCTGTTTCAAAGATATGTATTTGAGTTTTTCGAATTGATTTTTTGATGGGACACCTTATACAGGGTGAGTCGTTGACTTGTACATATATATATTTCATCCGAAGATTCCTGAGGTCAAAAGAAACACTTTTTTCCTTCACCATTTTTTTCCGATTCGGCTCAGTTAAAAAGATGCAGGCAGTTGAAAACCCACAAAAAATGTTATTTTCGGGTATATCTCGTAAATGATTCTATTGAAGGAAATTATTTTCAGAATATAGCTTTTCCTTGATGTTATGAATCTTTTCCAAATACAAAATTCCATTCACATCTTTCAATTTCTTTATTATGACCATTACATTTCATAGAAAACGCAGAAATTCGAAGAACCCCTCTCTTAGATGTAAGTTGAATTTCATTAATGAATATTTTCCTATTTTGAAAAATGAAAGTATTTCTCATATTTTCTCATATAAAGCACGGTTATCTAGTTATTTGATTTTAAAAAGAATTATCTGTGAAATTCAACAAATTAGGTACTTAGGCTGAATGCAACTCTGTTCTCTGTTGAGAAAAAACCACAGAAATGAATACTTGCTATGATCTACAATTTTAGAATTGAAGTACTAGCCAACTTAGTTTGAAAATGAAGTTATTCGAATAAGCTCACCTCAACTCCTCAATTTGATCACAAATTACTGAGGTTTGGCACAGCTCTGATAAGATGAAGGTACTTCAAAAATCAACATTCTGTTTTGAAGAATCCAGATCACTATATAAGCCCATGTTTAAAAAAGTTTTTACAAAATAGTTGCATTGTAAATTGGTAAAAATCAAGATCTGAAAATCCCACTGAAGACTGCTGCTATCATGCATTGCTGTATTCTTCTTCAGGCTTACAATGAAACACTAAGGTAGGTTCGGGTATTAAGGCCTGTCGGTTAATAAGGCCTAAGTCTCAGAAATTCAATTTAAAATGGTCGCTGGTGTTCAAAGTCATAGCCATAGGTAGCAAACATTCATAGATGACTCCTCAAATCAATTGTGACGGATCAGATCTCTTTTTTTCCTTCGGAGTGTTCGGAGTGGTAGTATTCATTTTGAGGGGACGTCGCGTGGCTTAAATAATAATAAATTAACAGAAAAAAATTTTACATTCAAATGCAAATTTTTATATCAATGGAAGTAATTCGCATTTTTGGTTTAATTCAATAGGAACTCAAAATTTCGAACGAAAATCTTTACCTCTAAACTCTAGTCAGATTATGGATTATGCCAATTGAGAACATGTATTTCTTGGATGGTACTGTATTTGTATAATATTTTTACTAAATTATGTCTCATATGAACCTTTCAAATTTGTATTCGTGTTTTGAAAGAATACCTGTTTTTCGAATACTGCCTCTTTATTCATCAAAAATTTTTCTTTTTATATTTTACATTAAAAGAGTAAAATGAATCATAGTGTAAATTTAGCTGTTTTCCACGAAATATTTTTTTTTAGGTACATGCTCCCTCACAATCTTCGAAATATCAAGAAACGTTGGACCAAAGGATGCCCAAATTTAATGAAAATAATGATCAAAAATTTCAACAACCGCAAATCCAACAATTGCCGCAGCCTCAGCAGACAATGCCAACAGATCACAATCGTTTGATGCAACATGATGGAACATGTAGAAGAATCATGCAACAAGAAGTTCCAAGAATGATGGCAGCTGATAACTCTAGGATGATTCCAGATGGCAGCCATATTCTGACTGATACTAGAGGACTTCTACCAGATAATTCCTCAATATTAACAAATGATGGAAGAAGAATACTCATTAATGTATGTGACCAAAATAGACTGTTAGTGAATGACAATACACGCCTTATGGCAAATGATACTAGGCTGTTATCAAGTGTTAACATTGCTGATAATGGTAATAGATTGCTTGGAAATGATGGCAGACTGATGAATGCCGATAATTCAAGAAATATGGCATTAGATAATTCTAGAATTTTACAAGATAAATATTTAACCACTTATGACCCTTATCATAGGGGTCATTTGTGAATTATATTTATTTTATGCATTTTTTTTTTTGGAGCTAGTATAAAACTATGAAATCTGCTTGAATCACTGTAGATTTTGAAATTTTCTGTATTTTTTCATAATATTTTTTTTATTTCAAAGTACATAGCCTATTTCAACTTAAAGTAATGATAAGCAAAAAATTATCATACATTGTAAGGTAAAGTAGCTCTCTATTTTCATTCAATTGATTGTGAGCTTCTGCCTTGACTTTGTTCGAAACTACAGTGGACTCTCATTAACTCGAAATTCTGGATAACTCGAATTATTTTCAATCCCCTTGGAAAAACCTGTTTGAGCCGAAAAAATTTCCATGCATAACTCGAAGTCCGTACTTAACCCCGCCGCACAAGTCGAAAGGTGTCGAAGAATCGAACGTATTTAATGATGCAAAAATTGCATTGTGAGGTTTTATAGAATTTTGTTTTATTTGTTGCTTAGTTATGTAAAGGTTGTTGAAAATACATTTTTTGTTTAATGTTTTTTATCCCGACTTTTATAAGCCTCTGAGAGACCTCTCGGTAGATTGGAATTTCTGAAAAAACTTATTTAGAATTTTCACTCTCAATTTCTGAAATAAGCTCTCAAAAAATTTGAATAAAATGCTCCTGCGCAATAATTGCAATAATTTGTCAGGATGAAAAAAATTTTACAAAAAAAGAAACGAACAATTACACTATGAATTAATTAACTCTTTTGACGTTTTAGAGTCTAAATAAGACTCCTTCATCAGATAAACTCTGAAAATATTCAGAATATGTCAATTGACTTTTGTCAACACAAAGACACGTTGATCTATTTCATTGTGAAATTTTCTATTGTCAATTCATTATTCAGTAAATTCATCAAATATGTACGATCTACTCTTATTATAGGGAATAAATATCACAAATCTTTACCTCTATATCGCGAATTACCATTTGGTTTACCTCTCGGTTTATCCCTGTAAGTCGAATTTATCAAGAATGACCTGTATAACTCGAACTACGTCTATGCCGAACTATTCGTAACTCGACGAAAAATCTTGGTCCCATGGTGTTTCGAGTTAACGAGAGTCCACTGTATTTATTTCAATAGTGAACATTTTTTTGCTTTCATATATATTCAAATAAACAAAGCCCAAGCTGGATCTCTGCATGATGTGAACAGACTTGATTCCTAGACAGATTAATGACGATTACCTCACACTTCCAGTCATTATGCATACACAAACTTTCTTGTTCTTGTTTTGACCTTTTCAGGTCTATTTATAGCAAATTAGATTTGGAATGGAGACACAAATCTGGGAACAGGATCTGTAATTGTTATACATTATTCTGTTCTTTGGAGTTACTTAGATCGACTATTCTTCCTTTTTCACCAGTAAAGCTATTCTCAATAGTTGGAAATAAGAATTGAAACAAAAAAACGAAGGTATTCCATAATGAATGAAACAAGGAAAGGTGTGAAATAAAAGAAATGACATTAGATTTTAAAGTCGTAGTATTATTTCTAGAATTGTTTATATTTGCTCTTTGTGTGGTAACTTTGAGAGCTTTATTCATTAACTGATTTGCAAATTAGACTGAGAAAAATATTCACATATATAAATTGTATACAGGGTAGTAATACAAAAAACTTAATGGAAATATTCGTATAAGATAGCACTGTAGAGAATGCAGGAAATCTTATAATATGCAATTCTGCCTTACTCAGATTTTCGAGGTTACTCACTAATATGGGTGTGTTCAGATAAGCTACGGTTTATTCATACAGTCCCTCTAACTACCCCTCGTAGGGAGTTGGACCAAATCCCTCTTCTTTATATCATGGATGAGAAGACAACAGAATTCGATGAAATTTCACTGTATTGGGTGTCCCAAATTCATTGTCTAGTGAGGGGATCTCAGAATTCCCTTGAACTAGAAAAAAAAATGAATGACACATTTTGGGGCTTGATGTTTGAGAGAATTTATTTGGAGAAAACCGCAACCTCATAATGTCCAGTTTTCAAGATATAAGAGAAAATTGGAAAATGGCGTGAAATGAAAAGTTCTCATAACTTCTTTATTATTGGTGCTATCAACATGAAACAAAAACACCTTAGAGGCACTTTTCTTAGTAGAACTCATTGGTGTAATCATTTGTTTTTTAATGCATTTAGTTTTGAAGATATAATACAAACTTTTGTTTTTTATGTGAACCATATAAATTTATATAACAAATGAAATCGCTTAATTTTTCCCTTTTAAAAAATAAACAGGGTATTTCATTGGTAAATGTACATACGTTTACCTGAGGTAGAGCTACCTTAGGCGAGGCCAAAAAACCTATATATGATAGGTTTAATCTTCCCCATAGCCGAAATGCAGGGTGGTTTATGAATTCACCAATATTTTCAATTCCTCATAACTTTTGAACCACATTTGAGTGACATTTGAAACGCACAATTCATTCCATTGATTAATCTTTAAAATAATTAAAAAAATCAGGTCCGTATTAGAAAAATATGGGACTTTTCACAAGCTGAGTTTCAACACCCTGTATAGTGGAATATTGCCATGCGTTTCTGGAAAAAACTTGAGAAAATTTGTCAGAATAACAAAATACAAATATCCAATCAGCGAAACAAGAGATTTTTCCAATTTAATCTCAATGTACGATTTTTCTGAGAATTTAGTGAAATTCCAGTATTGAACTAAATTTTTGGCCGAAATTTTCGATGAGTTGAATGACTTGCGGAACATCAAAATTTACTGATCCCCATGGAAAAAACATTGAATCCTGTATCTCCAAAACTAACCGTATTAGCATACAAAAAAGCTACTTTTTTGAAAGGCCTGGATGACCTGCAATCACCACTAGGCTATTGCCAGTCACTCATATTACACCCTATACAATTAAAAAAAACTTTATATAAATGTTTTCTTTTATGTTCAATAAACATTTTATCGTTGAAAATGTGACCAGAGTGTAGTTCATTGAGTATTTTATTGAGATCAACTAAGTAAGCCTCTCTAAGGCTATTCACATTCTCATTTTTGCTCCAGTTCAAAAAATTAGCATATTGCTTCTCGTACCTTGTTTTAGATTTTTCAGGCAAATGATTCCTTTCTAAAGCTGTTCACATTCTTATCTTTGCTCCAGTCCAAAAAAATTGCATATTGCTTCTTGTACCTATCTTTAGATTTTTCAGGCAATAGATTCATAGTTGCTATATTAGCTGTTTCCAGAATACTCGTATCTTCTGAAAGCTTCTCATTAGATGAATAAATTTTTAATTTTGTTTTTATGAATGATATTCGAAAAACAAATATTGATTTGTTTTTAAGTTTAAGGATGAACAAGAGAACAGAGATTTCATGTTGAAGGTATTTTTATTAACACGTTTAACAAATATTTACTTTCCCGCATTAGTGCGGGAAAGTAGTTATTTAGGACCGGTTGTAGAAAAAATCTCTTCAACAGATGTAAAATTTTTTAATATTACGAAATTTTTTCGGGCTTCCTCCTTATCACCATTTGCTCAAATGGGGTGAAAAGCTCCTTAATATTGCGTTATTGTCATTTTTCTGTGAAATGAATTGGCTTGAGATTTTTATAAGTGTATATTTACTTTTAACTAAATGAACATCATTTTCAGTGTACCACATTATGAATTGTCATAAATAAATTGGAATAACACTTGAGGCTTATTTATTAATTAGTGGTAATAGAAAAAACATCTGATACAGATAGTCCAACTGTTTTTCTACCATGGTAAAGAAATTTTTGGGCAAACATTTTTTTTATCATTTTACTTCCTTGGTAAGGATGCTCGATCTTGTATCCTATACTTATCTTGAAAAGTGAAGAGCTGTTAACCAAAGTGAGTTATCTAAAAATTGTTATTTTCTGTCATCTTGAATTATAAGCCAAGAAAGCCGTGATTCGTGAAGTGGTTACTTATAAAAAAAAGTTATTATAGTGTTAAGGAATTTTTAGATGATGAATTTCTTTAAAATAATGGAAATGATTATTTTTGATAAGATAATTATTACATTGTGTCGGAAACTTCAAATTCTAAAATATAGGAATATTAACAAACTTCAACATAGAAATCAAAAACATATATACATATAAAAAATTATATTACTGTACAGGACTGCAAAAAAAAAATCTTGCACAGTATAAAAACTTATCTGCATCAAAAATGCTTTAAGCCGCGTCTTAAACATCTTAAAGCCGTGAAAATACGTGGTCCTAGATATAGTTATGTGCACTCTGAGCAATCCTGTATTTTGCAACCTGCGTGTAAATCAATCATATTCGGCGTGTATTCATGTTATGAATCTCTTCATTACGTTCGAAAGAGCTTATGTTGCAATAAATATAACACGAAATTCCAAAAATATATAAACTGGCAAGCGTCAAAATATTGCCGGACCTGAAAGCCAGTGTACAGGTTTCTCTCTTAGGAATATTAAAAATGCACCTCAAAATTGCCTTATGTGCAACAAATACATCTTTTGATCTGGTTGAGATACTCCAAAAGCAGATTCCATATCGAAGACGAGTTTCCACTTGCATAATAGATACTCACAAGCTGGCCAACATCCAGCACCGTTTCTAAACAGGTAAGGGTAAGGTTGCAACTTCGAAGCCAGACCTCCAAAGTGCGACACCCAGTAGACGTGTTCATCAAATTCAACACCAAGAAACTTGACCGTATTCATATTGGACAAGAGTGTATCACCGAAATCAAGTTGTTTATAGTTATGAAAACGAATTATTTGGGTTTTCTTAGCATTGAAATATAGATCGTGGTTGTTGAAAAACATGCAAGCGGCGTACAATAATTTCTCGATTACTTCTTTCAACAATAACGCATTTGTCTAAGGCTTTAAAAAGGATATATCGTCCGCATACGCAATGAAATCGTGGAGTATACTGGCTCCAAATCTATTTATAAATAGTAAAAATAGAATCGGCCCCAATATGGACCCCTGAGGCACACCCATACACACCGATTCCCTCTTCGACGTCACCAGTGATATCGAACCATCAATCTCAAAACAATTCGATTTTCAAGAAAAGTCCTCAACCAGTTATAAGGCTTGCCTCTAGAAACCGTAAGATTCTAAAATACTCAGTTATTTCTGATGATTAACACAGTCGAAAGCCTTGCTTAAGTCACATAAAACTGCAGCACTCGCCATTATTGAGAAAATCGACAAGTGTATTATAAAAATGCAGTAAAACTGACTGAGTGGACTTACCACTGCGAAAACCATGTTGTGTAGAATATATAATATGATGTTTGTTTATGAAGTCCAAAAAAGCATTGTTACGTCCGATAGCTCAGTATTGTTTGAGAGAAAAATGGACTGTATATCTGCGTGCGTTTGTAGTTGGATAGTTGGAGCGACAGCGAAATATTTGATAATAATGCAAATAATAATTGCGGTCAACAATGATGACTTACTAAATGGGGCTTCAGGTTGAAGAACAAATGGTCTCTGGTACAAATCCCAGCTCTTCACAGGGCCCTTGGTGCGGGTTATCAGCTCCAACTTTCTGGGTTTAAAGCGGTGTAGAAAAAACACTAACAAAGGCGTAGGCGAAAAGACAAAGCGATGAATAAAGCGGGTATTTCAAAAGCGTTAAAAAATCAAGAAAAAAAATGCGAAAAGTCAATTAATATTTAGAAATGTCAAGCACAATTTTTGGGCGAACTAGCGAAGTCAATCATTCAAACTATATTATTCATATGTCTCTTGCGTTCTGGGCAGAGCCATCAGTGTTGACATCGTTTACGCGCAATCCTATGATACTTCGCGGTCGCTCGAACTTCATAACTGTTTCTTGCACAAACATTCTCCGGGCGCGAAAAATGGAAAATGAATGGAAGATAAAAAAAAAAGAGAAAAAAAAATAAATACCGTACATAACATTGGTTTTCTAAAACTGCATTAGGTGCGACTTAATTATAAAAAAAAATTGAGAGAGAAAAAAAAATTAATTTATTAACCACAATTAATATAGGTGCCTATCAAATTTCAACAGGCAAAGGGAAAAGCTTAACAACCGGTCTCTTCAAGAAACCAGATCGGGTTTTAACAGTGGCGATGCGGGAACGTCCATCGATTGCACTGGACAGAGATGAAATTCGTCCAAGTGCCCATTGGCAAGGAGGAAGCCTCTCATCTTTGATGAGCACTTAATCTCCAAGTTTAGGAGGATTATTGTCCGGCGTGTACCATTTGGAACATTGCTGCAAAGTGTGCAGGTATTCACGTTGCCAACGTTTCCAAAAATCTTGTTGAATTCGCTGGAGACATTGCCAACGACTAAGGCGGTTCAAGGGAAGTTGGGTAATATCGGGATAAGGAAGGGCATTAAGTGGTTCAAGGGTAAGGAAATGACCAGGTGAAAGGGCGGACACATCTTCTGGGTCTGAAGACAATGCTTCTAGCGGGCGAGAGTTCAATATAGCCTCGATGAGACAAAGAACCGTATAAAACTCCTCATATGTGAGAATTTGAGCTCCTATAACTCTGCTCAAATGGGTTTTCACAGATTTGACACCTGCTTCCCATAAACCACCCATATGCGGTGCTGAAGGGGGGTTGAAATGCCACTGTATGTGCTCCCTTTCAGCAGAATCTTTCATCAAATTGATTATTTCTCGATTGGCACCGACAAAATTAGTACCACAGTCAGAATATAAATGACTTATTCTTCCTCGTCGCGCAATAAGTCTTTGGAGAGCGGATAGAAATGTCTCAGTGGACAAATCGGTTGCGTTTGTAGCGAAACAAACAAATAAACATACATAAGCCTTCACCGTTTTGACACCACGATGTCGACCTACCTATATAGTTATAGAGTAAGGACCTGCGAAATCTACTCCACAATTACTGAAAGGTTTAACTTCAGAAATCCGTGGTTTTGGAAGTGCACCCATAGGGGGTTGATATGGCTTGGGCCGAATTTTGAAACATTTTAAACACCTATTCAAAACCGAAGAAATGGCCTTTCTACCACTGATGATCCAAAATCTTTGAGCAATCAGAAATCTAAGAGTGCGAAGTCCTGCATGTAAATATTTTTTATGGTACATATCAACGACAAGTGCTGTCAAACGACTCTTTTTAGGTAAAAGCATTGGGTGTTTTGACTCGAAAGATAACGAGGATGAATCAATCCTGCCTCCTACTCTTAATATACCTCGTTCATCAAGAAAAATTTTCAATTTTTGCCAATGTTTGGGAAAAGTGTTCCCTTTAACTTCGGTTGAAAAGGCATGTTGTTGCGTGACTCTGACTAATTGAAACAATGATTCATTTAGCTCAAGGAGTGTGAGATTTCCAGACAGTTTATCACTCTCTTTTTTAGCGTTATGCGTGAAGCGAAGAACATATGCGAGAATTCTTTGAATTCTGGTCAACGAAGAAATACTATCGAGTAAAGAAATTATAATATTCTGGGCAGATTTATCTGAAAGTTTCGAGCAAAAATTATTAATGTTCTGTTGAGTGGTCACATCAATATCGATATTAACAGGAAATGAGCTTGAAGGCGTGTGCAATAATTGAGGTCCATCAAACCAAATGGACTGATAGGCGAATTCTGAAGGCAATAACCCTCTGGACCCGGCATCAGCGGGGTTATTTTTGGAGTCAATGTGATACCACGAAGCACTAGGTACCTTCTCCTGGATGTGAGCTACTCTGTTGGCTACAAATGTAGGCCACCGATGTGGTGATCCCTTGATCCAATCTAATGTGATTTGGGAATCCGTGAAAGCGTAAACTTTACAAAAATCTATAGAATCCCGAAATACGTGAAGGCAATATGAGAGGAGCTTGGCTAGCAGTACAGCACCGCACAATTCAAGACGCGGAATTGTTATTCGTTTCAGAGGAGAAACTTTAGTTTTTGCGCATAAAAAATTATTATTTGGTTGATCGTTGTCATCAATCATACGATTATAAACCACGGCGCAGTAACCCCTCTCAGAGGCGTCACAAAATCCTACGAGTTGGTAAGACTTGGCTTTCGGGGAGAGAAGTTTGCGAGGAATGGTGATCGAGGATAGGATCTGAATTTGGGATTTGAATGCATCCCAGACTCTAGCGATATCTGGAGGAAGTTCATCATCCCAATCAATACCTGACGACCAGACTCTTTGCAAGAGGTGCTTCAGGAGAAAAGTCACTGGAGCTAAAAAACCTATGGGATCATAGATGCGAGCTATTTGGGAAAGTAAGTGTCGCTTTGTAGAAGATTTATTCAAGGGTTCAAAGCTGAAGCGAAAACAATCTCCCTTTGGATCCCATTGCAAACCCAAAATCTTCAAAGAAAAGTGTTCATCTTCCTGGTCAAATGTCAGAGGATCAGCTGACATATGTGAAGACGGTATTCCTGCCAAAACGGAAGGGCAATTGGAAGAAAATTTTCTAAGTTCGAAATTACCCCTATTCAAAAGTTCAACTAGTTGCTGGAGCAACAGTTTGGCTCCTTCCAACGACGAATTGCCAGCAACGATATCATCAACATACGTATTTTCGAGTAGTGCTTTTGAAGCCAAAGGAAATTTAGGACCCTCATCATCAGTTAACTGAATGAGGGTGCGCAATGCTAGATATGGGGCACTATTTACACCATACGTTACTGTGAGTAACCTATAGTCTTGAGGTGCCTCATCGACTGAAAACCTCCAAATAATGCGTTGATAATCTGCATGGTCTGGCCTTATACGAATCATGCGATACATCTGTCGGATATCGGCGCATACTGTATATTCATGCAACCGAAAACGAAGTAAAATCGAAATTATATCCCTTTGAAGTTTCTTCCCGGTAAGAAGATGATCATTTAGTGAACCTTCTTCAGAACAAGGAGATTTTGCGGAAGCATTGAATACTACACGAATTTTACTCTGACTATTCTGAGCTTTTACAACGCAGTGATGAGGAAGATAATATGAGTTTCGATTAATGCAGTCGTAAGGAATAATCTCCATATGATTGGATTCAAGATAATCCCGCATAAACTCAACATATAATTTATACAAATCGGGCGTTTTCAAAAGTCTTCGTTCAAGAGTAAAGAACCTTTGCAGCGCCAGTTCACGCATTCCAGTAAACTGCGGCAAACAACTGCGAAATGGAAGCGAAACGACGTATCTACCCTCGCTGTCGCGATAGTGTTGATCGGAAAATATCTGATCACATAGTTTGTTATCAGGGGATATCGGTTCTACTGAAGGCAAGGAGTCAAGTTCCCAAAATTTTTGCAGAGAAATATCTGTGGAGAAATCTGAACATGAAGTTAAAAATGTTGATATAGATGGTTTTGATTTACAATAGAACTTCCCCATTAAAATATAACCGAAAATGGTGTTCATAGCGTCAATTTGACCAGGTTTTCCAATTATCTGTTCAGTCAACATGATTTTCGAAAAAACATCTGCGCCTAATAAAATATCAATCTTACCAGGGGTATGGAAGGATTCGTCGGCTAATTTTATGTGCGCTAAATGGGACCAAGCGGAAACAGGAATCGGATGAGAAGGTATCTCATCACAAATTCTGTCTAAAATTATTGCGTCTGTCAACAAAACAGGACCATTCAATTTACATGGGCGAAACATTAAAACTAAAGAACCATAAGAAGCGTTCATTTTCATGGAATTAAGACCTTTTACCTCAACATCAAGTTTGTGCCGGGGTAAACCTAACAAATTCGCAGCCTTTCGAGTTATGAAAGAAGACATGGATCCACTGTCAATCAAGCAACGAAAACGATGAAACATTCCAAAATTATCTCTGACTTCAATTAACGCGGTGGACAATAGAACTGTAGGTGTTTTATGAGAGACACCAGCGGATGCTGACAAAACTGCCCAATCAGAAGAGGTAGAAGGAGGTTCCTCTGATCCAGCGGAAGTTTCACTGGAGGGCCGTGCAAGGTGCAACAAGGTGTGATGTCGTTGATGACATTTTCGACACGTATTCACAGACTTGCAAGATCGCAAATCATGTATGTTACTCAAACAATTGAAACATAGATGTTTCTGCTTGGCGAATGAATGACGTTCTTGGGGAGTTTTTTCAATAAATTTTGAACATGAGAGAAGCGAATGGTCTTGATTACAAAGCGTACAAGTGGATTTTGAGCGTTGATTCTTATTGTCGTTAGAGAAATAGGTTCCTATGCGTTGTTTTGAATTGGAAGAACTATTTGAATCACCCGTTCTGGTATTATTAGAATTATGGGATGTACCCAGAGTGTCCATTGCAATACAATATTTATTGAGAAATTCAAGTAGAGTCTTGAATTCGGGAATCATAGAGGAACCATTTTCAAGTTCGAAGCGTGCGATAGTTGAATTATCCAAGCGTTTTATCAAGAGCATAAACACGATAAAGTCCCAAGATTCTACAGGAAAATTCATGGTTTTTAGTGCGGCCAAATTTTCAGTGAATGTACTTAGTAAATTGCTAAGTGCGGTTTGATTATTACAATTGATTTTGCCTGTGCTTTCTATTGCGTTCCAATGAGCTTGGGCTCTCAACCTTTCATTGGAAAATCTATTGACCAGCGAGTCATAAGCGATCTGATAATTATCAGAAGTCATCGGCAATGTGCGAACTAAAGATAGAGGCGGTCCTTCTAACGAGGATATCAAATAATTGAACTTTTCAATTTCAGTGAGCGATTGATTGTTATGAACAAGGGCGTCAAATACATCCAAAAATGTAGCAAATTGCGTATAATCTCCTCTGAACTTTTTTATTTCTATTTGCGGAAGTCGAATGTTAGGAGTTAAGGAATGAGGAAAGCAAGAAGCAAGACTCTGCTTGCGTGTCAAAACAGATTGCGTCGATTCATTCAAAGATTTTTCATTTGGATCAAATAATTGAGTATAAATAGTTTTGACAGAAAAATAATCATTTTGAAATTCACGTTTTATTGCTTCTTCTGAATCGAGATCAGTATCTTCACCTTGTAACAAGATTGAAGTTACAGTTTGGTGTTTATGAAGTAAAAGGCACAAAAAATGTTTATGACAGCGATAAATGGGAAATGAAAACAAATTAATAAACCAAAATTATGCAAAATTCAATATCCGGCTGCGAAAAAGGACCAATGTTACGTCCGATAGCTCAGTATTGTTTGAGAGAAAAATGGACTGTATATCTGCGTGCGTTTGTAGTTGGATAGTTGGAGCGACAGCGAAATATTTGATAATAATGCAAATAATAATTGCGGTCAACAATGATGACTTACCAAATGGGGCTTCAGGTTGAAGAACAAATGGTCTCTGGTACAAATCCCAGCTCTTCACAGGGCCCTTGGTGCGGGTTATCAGCTCCAACTTTCTGGGTTTAAAGCGGTGTAGAAAAAACACTTACAAAGGCGTAGGCGAAAAGACAAAGCGATGAATAAAGCGGGTATTTCAAAAGCGTTAAAAAATCAAGAAAAAAAATGCGAAAAGTCAATTAATATTTAGAAATGTCAAGCACAATTTTTGGGCGAACTAGCGAAGTCAATCATTCAAACTATATTATTCATATGTCTCTTGCGTTCTGGGCAGAGCCATCAGTGTTGACATCGTTTTCGCGCAATCCTATGATACTTCGCGGTCGCTCGAACTTCATAACTGTTTCTTGCACAAACAAGCATATTCAAAAATCTTTGACAAAGTTTGTGGCACGATGACAGGTCTGAAATTTTCAATATTTTTTATTCTTTTATTTTTTTGAATAGGTGTAACTAAGATGCATCTTAGGTGTAACTTTTCCCAACTTCAATTTTGAAGGAAAAACACCACATTTGAATGACATACTTACGAGGTAAATTATTGGTTTTATGATTATGTCTAGAAAAATTTTTATTACGAAAGCCGGTATTTCATCCATACCAGAAGATTTTCTACTCTTAATTTTTTTTATTAGTGTATTAAAAAGTTCAGTTTCGCTGAAAGGTTGCAGAAACATAGAGTGACAGATGAAATCATTTATAGGTGCCACAATTGAGTTATCGGAGGCGTCAATATGCGAGACAAGAAGTTTTGAACTTTCTCTAAAATAAGAATTGAAATTATCAACGATAGCCCGAGGCTGACGAATTAACTCACCTTCTCTAGTAATAGTAATGATTTCATCTTCATTTTTTTTATTTGTTATCTCAGACACAACATTTCTTAAGGCTTAAGAATTATTTTATTCTGTTAGTATCTCCTTTTGGAATTCTTGAGTAATTTTACATGATCTATAATGGTGCAACTATTATTGGTAACTCTTGTGGGCCATCCCACCATTGGCTCAACATTAAGACAACACAACAGAGAATATTCACATTTCCAAAAGGAGATCTATAACAATTGAAAATAATGTATCTACGTTTTTCAGCACATATTTTAAAATCCTGTTCGATGCAATATTTGCATGAATCAATTCCAGCAAAGTCAACTTGTTGCCTCACCCATATGGCAACACCTCCCTTTAGTTTATTTTGTCTACAATATTTCTTAACAGAAATAGGTGTCAAGCTAGATATGTTACGAAATATTGTGATTGCACAAAAATTGCCAACTATTCTATGGATTTTAAATTCAAATATTTTGCTTTTATTCTTGTGCAATACAAGTAAATATGAAAAATCCTTTGTGCATCTAATAAATTGGCGCGAGACTTTAGAACAATTTCTTCTTACTAATTAGGTCATCTCTGCGTTTTTCATTGTGCATTTTTTTGAGAGTGGGCCTCTGTTTACTTTTGACCTTTCTTTCAACTATATAACATTTCGAAATATGTTCAACATTTAAATCAATATTCAGACTGTGGCAGATGCTGATAATTTTTTTGTCTACAATTTCATCCTGGGTTTCCGGATTACCATTCATTATTAAATTTCTTGATTTCATCTCTTGTTGAAGTTGATCAATTTTATCTTCACTTTCATTTAATTATTGGATGATATTAGCATTATCTGCGACATTACGCTTTTCAAACATTTCCATCACTTTCTCAATGATTTGTTCAATGTAAGAATTCATAACTTCAGCCACTGTTTCTCTACAATTTCCTTGATTACAGCCTTATTTTCCCTTGTGAGACCCACAATCCTTTGTTTTGAATTCAATTGAAACGTTTTCAGGAAAATTCTTATGAAACTGATTTAGTTAACGTAAATCGGCTTGTTTCGTCGTTAGCTGAAATACGTTCACCAGTGAGGTAGCAGATGTTACTCCGATGGAATCATACACACGAATGAATAACAGAACAGTTTACCAAAAGAGCAGGTTCTTGCAAAAGAACCGAACAGTTTTAAACTGTTCTTTAACAACTCTCTGAGAGTTGCAGCTAGTTGTGGCAACGTCAAAATCATATGATCAAAACATAGTAATCACGTTTTGATAAAAGTGAATTATTTTTTCATTCTGATTGTTATTTTGATTTATTGGGATTCTATCAGTATCGGACACTCTAGACGGCGATTAGTATTGCGTGAAATCTTTCTTGGATTATTCTACTTCTACTCTACAAGATCCAAGAAGTATCTGGATCTTAGTAAGAATATGCTACACCTCCTCACTGGATTCCTCATAGGGCATTGCCGCCTTAGGAAACACCTCATGAGAATGGGTCTAACAGAAAATGACGAGTGCAGATTCTGTGGGGAGGAAGAAACTCCGGATCACCTGGTGACGGAATGCCTCGCCATCGCAAAACCCGACTTGGACACGAAACTTATAGAAGTGAGTAATTAGCCTCCTTGAAGCCATCCCAGATATTGGAGTTCATCAGAACTCTGGAACTGGAAGGTGAGCTGTAGATCACTTTATGGATAGTATAGTTCTGATAGGGGGCACAATAGACCATTAGGTCGCAGTGAAACGTAACCTCCTTAATTATATCTAAATCAATTTCAGTTTGAGAATTCATCGAAATAGACATTTAAATATCAAGAGAAGAAAAGCTTATTCCTCCTGAGATATTTATATAATAAGATCTTATACCCAAAGCCATCGACAGTAATTAAAAAACGAGGGAAAAAGCAAGAACATATGGGGAGGCAATTTTTGTCAGGTGTCTATTTAATGGCAATAAGATGTAGCAGATTTAAAAAAATACTTGCCATGCTTTCCTCATTGTTCAGTTTGATGAAATAATTCAACAACAACTCACCCCTACTGGTGATCGATGGATCTATAAAATAATTTTTAGAGGAAAAAAAAAACAAGAAGAATATTATAAATCCTTGTTGTATTTCAGAATTGTACACATGACTGAGTTAATATTGTGATTGAATGTTCAATACTGCTTATATCTTCGAAATTTGCAGAAGTAATGAATCAACATTTTTGTTTAGATTTGAAAAATTCAACACCTCATTTAGTTTATTTCATTTCCTTTAGTTTAGCCATCTCTTTCAACACTTTAGTTTTAAGATGCTCCTTGTAGTCTAGAATATCACCCTTCCATTTAGTTACAGTTCCTTTTTCACATACCCAAATTTCCTCAGCAACCTGAAATGGAATAGACCAGTAAGAATAGAACATATTTATCATAGAATTAAGATTACTTGGTCAATTATTTCTGGAAATAAGAAAGAACTCATTTGAGCAGAATCTTGAATATTCTTCAAACTACTGAATCATGTTATCCAAAAGTGTAATAAATATAATTCAAAAAATATATTTTATATTCTCATTTTGTCAAGCATCAGTGAGACCTCTCAGAGCTCATACTTTAAAAGATTTGTTTTGTATGACATATTCAGCCAAAAATGTTATACAAATCAATTTTAAAAGTATTAAATCATGATATATTCAATATGAAGTTGGAGTAATTTATATAGAACAATGTTTGATAGAATAAGTTTAACAATGTTTGATAGAATAAGTTTAACAATGAATGAAATATTGACTTACTTGGCTAATTAATCTGAAATCGTGACTAACTAAAACAAGACCACCCTCAAAGTCATTAACTGCCTCAGCTAGAGCGTCAATTGTCTCCATATCCAAGTGATTTGTCGGTTCATCGAGAAGTAAGAGATGAGGTGCCTGCCACGCTAACCAAGCAAATACAACCCTACATCTTTGACCATCTGATAGTTGACGAATTGGACAGACCTGAAAATTTGGAAATAAATTTGATCAAGGGCAATGCAGCCTGAAATAATTGATTAATAATTATTACAAATTTTTCTAAATTATTGTTTAAGTTTGTTCTCATTTTTCGAACATCTGTTCATTTGTTAATAATCTATGAATGACAAACCATTCATATTGAGATTACATGTTGAACAAAATTATCTAATAATTTCTTTAATTCATCATTCAACCAGGGGATAGTAGTGTTATCAGGTATCAAGTACTCATTTTTATACGCGCATTAGTTGAAACCGTGGCATACCCTGCCCATTTCATGCTCCTAGATACTTATTTATTTATTTATATCAATACTGCAGGTAAATCCAAATTAAGAATTGAGTTCATTTCCTTCTAAGGGCGAACATGGCAGCCCGCAAATATAAATGCTTGTTAAATAAATGATACAATAAATGCTGCATGTGCATCGCTTCCCCAATTCAACATCTCATGTTTTTTCAGATAGTAATGTTGTCAAATAGAAACTAAATCAACATCAAGCTTAGTTCTCGAGACCCGAAAGTAGAAATCAAATCGAATACTGGAAATGATTTCGAGGCCGTATCCCTACTTCTCAGGTAACATTCGAGAATACATCTAAATGGTCTCAAGAACAGGTCTTCGATTCCATTCATCACTAGCATAGTACATAATGTTTCAAAATTGTTTCTCTAATTTGTGGCTAATCCGTTCATTATGCCACATCTAGTGGAACAAAATCGTGCGAGAATATCGCAGATTTCATGGTTATACTTCATTATTATATGTTGGTACTCGGAACTCTCCTGCCATAGATTTATCTGTTATCTGTCAAATTTGCGATACAGGAGACTGCTGCTAACCCACATTCTTCAAATAAATTCCAAAGGAATTTCTGAAAACTTCCTCCAAGAGACTTTGGATATGCTATACATAAAACTTCAACTCAGTAATTTCAATAAAAATGAAGTGAATTAGAGAAAATAACGTTTAATACTCGTATAGAAGGCTCATTTTAACACTATTCCTTTCAAAAACTCGCCACGTAGTGGCGAGTTTTTGAATTTTGAATTCGTGGAAGATTATCAATGCCTTCTGCACTTGTATTATAAATAAGTATTCCTTCTTTCATTAAGATTTTTTGTTAATTTTCTTCACAAATATTTTCCTCTTATCTTATTGCAGTAAAGGTGTTCAAGTTAAGGTTACAAATTTATTTGTTGTAAAATTCATCAGTTTTGCTTAATTTGATTGAAAATGGTTGTTAAGCTGCTTTCGCATAACGAATCTAAAGCAAATTTTGTCAATCGACAGGAGTTGAGTCAAGGCAGTACTCAGGTAGGATCAGAGGAATTAGAAAAACCCCTATTTCACTTTATACTTGACACACAGACAACAGATGCATGTTCAAATGTAAAGTAGGTTACTAAGTAGATAATGGTTTCTCTACAATTGTTTTATGTAAAGAATTATCCTCGCATAGTTAGATGGCAATAATAACACTTTTGACCACATACCTCTCAGGGCATTCACACATTCATTCAGGACTACTACGGGTCTCAGATGGCATGTGTAGCATATTCACACAGCAAAATCACCTACCACTGTCAACATGGTTAATCTTGCAGTGGAGTTTCAAGGGGAACCATATTCTCACTGTTTATGCTCTATATATTTGTAAGTGCTTGTTTTCATGTTTAAAAATTTGTATGCAAAACTATGGTAATCGAAAATTCTGATACGTAGACTCCCGATAACGGGGAAACACCCTTCTTATGCGGGTAATAGACTGTTTAATGAACTTCCCTACAACCTAAAAAGGTGCACAAGCATAAAAGTGTTCAAGAGAAAAATTAAGAAATTTTTTATTGATTTAGAGTAAGGGTCAGTTCAGATGGTCGCGCGTAAACCCGCGATCCACAAACCGCGCGACTAAAGATACAGAGGAGTCATATACAAATGTTCATATGATCGCGCGTTCACGCGCGATCATCTGAACTTAGCCTAAAATTCCATAGAGGACTATGTGCGCGGATAGTACATGTTGTATATATTTTGGATTGTAAGGTTGATTTCTCTTTTCATTGTTTTTTTATATGACGTTCCATCTATGGTGGGTTTCATAAAACTTTTATTGTGATGTTTTGCTCGATCCATAGAGTAATAAACATAGAGAGAGTATACACAATTTTCACATGTTCCCAACATGGTTAGATTACATTGTCAGATTGTGATATATTTTCAAATCTACAATTTTACTATATCGTTATCCATGTACATATGTATAAGTGCTTTCCAGTCAGGTGCGTGTCATCCCGGGGATTGGCGCACTAGCACGTTGAGCCCTTGCTATGAGTGGAACATATCAAAACCAAACTGTCAAATTAAACGTAAACAAACCAGCGTTCTACAGCTGTCTCGTTCTTTATGCAAAGTAACGGTCGAATACGATATAAGTTTATTACTCTGAGATTTGATTAAATAATTCAATTTCAGTTTATATTTGACACTTCCATAGTATTTAAAACTACAATCAACGAGTTGATAGGTCAATCAAAGTTTTATGAGACCCGTTGTTAATATTACCAAATTAACATCTGTACGACATTGAAACATTCTTGAAATATAACTACTTATTATTATTTTGTCATATAGGAGGTAATAATAAATCATTGTTTGGCCTCAAAGTCATTTGCTTTTCTGTTGAATTTTTATCATTTTTCATTTGTCTTGTGAGATTTGTTTCTTCCCCAATTAAATTGACTGACACTTGAAAATAAACTTCAGATTTCTAAAATTGAGAGAATTCAAAACCAAAATGAATCAAATGAAGCCGAGATAAGGTTGTTGTCTGACAGGTATGCATTGACACAACTAGTAGTATCATACAATTTAACGAAACATGAAAAAAGCACACACCAAATGTTTCGGATCGAATCTTCATATTTTGTGATGCAGTTTCTCCAATTGCGATATGAACAATTAATAATAAAACACTCTACAGAAGTCTTACCTGTTGTCGGCCAGTAAGACCATATCTACCAATAATTTTTCTCATTTCTTCTTTCTCTGTCACTTGAGGAAATGATTTCATCATGTATTCAAGGGGTGATAGATCCAAATCTAATAATTCGTGTAGATGTTGGTGGTACCTGGCGATTCTAAGATGAGAATTCTTCCTAATCATTCCTTCTGTTGGAACAAGCTAAAAAAAAAGAGAATTCATCAAATATTCTGTCACTGTCACCTTCAACAGGATACTTCCTCTGGTAAATGATCTTAATTAACAAGAAAAGACATAATTAGAAAAGTACTATTCATCATGTAGAAGGTATTAGGTTAGTACGTAAAAAGCTTATATATCTGAACTGTTAAAATGAGTTACGAATTCTCTTCTTTTGTCAATTATAATATTAACGTAATTCTTCAACCAGATTTTCATTTTAAAATTGTAAATATACAAAAGTATGGTAAGCGTTCATCTGACAATCAGACATAGTGTTTCATGATGAACTCGAAATAAGTTCGAAACTGCGCGGTCACACAATGTAATTCCCAAATTGTTAATGTCATATTTTTGGCAGCAAAAACTCAAAAAGTATAAATTTTAGTTTCATCATGATCAACTTCCAATTAATAACAGCTGAAACAGTTCAATTTTCAATTACTTTAGTATCATACTCTTTGTTCCGATTACTAATAAATTTATTCATGTTTTTTATTATTATAATTCAGTAGCTTTATAAACAATTACCTATACACATTTACAAATATACCGGATGTTAAAAAATATAGTTTCAAAATTTGAGAAGCTAATTCTTGATCTCAATATAAGTAAAAAGTTTCATATAATCATGGGTTCGCAAATGGGGTTGTATTCGAGATTGAGCGATTCTCGATTTTTAAAATATTAACGACTAGCGCAACCGAATACGATAAATATCTTCTGTAATTCATCGTATTTGAATGCGCTAATGGTTAATATTTTGAAGACCGAAAATCGCTCATATCTCCAAAACTGCCCGTTTGCGGACCCATGTTTGTATGAAACCTTATTACTTTTTTAGAGGTCTAGAATTATTAGCTCTAAAAATATTGAAACGTTGTTTTTTTAACACTCGGTATACGTCACTCTCTAATTATCGGGCAGCTTTCTGATATTCTCAAACATGTTTCACTTAATAAAATATTCCTTACATTTCATGTTGAAAATTTGAAGTTGGATATTTTTTTCCAAAAAATGACAACAGTTATTCATATGGTTTTTTGTATATACCTATACTGTTATTATAATGAAGAATATTTTGCTGCGAAGAAACTGATGGATCCGATTTATTTGTGAGCGTGTTAGAAACGTAACATGATGTAGTAGGAATCATTATTTAAAAAAAAAGGATATTTCTACTAGGGATAGATTTTTGTAAATATTTTTCTGATAGAGCCTAATAGCTCTTTTGTACGGTGTTTTAGGATTATCTCAATTTAAAAATATAGAATATTTAATAAAATTGTACACCAGACGTTTCGCTTACTAGCAGTGCTGCCACATGCTCTCGGTTAGAATTCTGTAGTAATCGTAAATTTCCGTAGATTCAGAACCGGCTTCATAATTTTTTTTTGTGCACAGGAGAAAAAGTTTTTTTATTATGATTAGGGTATAAATATATGTATATTTCATGAATAATATAATAATAACAATTTCCTATATAATCGATCATTATTATCCGCGCAGATAAGATCATGAATTCATCAAAATATTATGAAAAAATTACGGAACTTCTGGTACCATCCAAATACAGGAAAGTCAACCCTACTTCATCCAAGCTTCGACAAACAAATACAATGCCCTTTTCAATTGATGACAATTTCGAAAAGAGGTAATTACTCCCAGTACCCCCCATTTCAACGCCCTTGTTCACGTATCTACGATCCTACCAAGATTTATAAAGACAGCGTTCCCCTATAATGAGTACCATAGACTCGCCAATACAGGACCTGGCTAGAGTTATCATGACAAGACATCAATGCTGAACTAACTTGTGAGAAATTCGGAAAGCTTCATCAAGAATTCCGCGCACTTCATGGAAAAACTAAAACATATAAAACCAAAGCCAAATGACTTTCGATATTTTGGGATTTCCACACTAGTATATACACTTCTGCATACGCCCAGATATTTATTTTTTCCTTTCATTCACTGTACTCTTCAAGAAAATTATATAATCAGTCGATAAATTTGCAGTGTGACACACTATAATATCAAGTGTAAAATATTGGACCTAAATCCTAATCCTATTTTTTGAATTCATTTGTATTGAAGCTCTACTATAAAGATCTTGCTATACATTCGCGATATAGAACAATGGTTTGATAAGAATTGTAATGTTTCTGAAAGAATAATATACTGGATGTAATTTGCAAGCAATCTACACAATGAGAAAATTGCTCAATAACATTTGATAATGATTCAATTCAAAATGCTATATAAATTTAAAAATTGCTTTCAAAGCCATATTCATTTGGTTTTTATATTTCACTAACAGTGTTATTTTTAACTTAAGGTGAAATGAATATGCAGAAGCTGTGTCAAAATCTAATAGTGAAAAAGTTCAATAATTCCGACGTGTTAGTGAACGAATTCAGGGTAAAAGAAATTCAATATCCTTATGGCAGTATTCATATCCGTTACAAAAGAAATGGAATAGAAGAAACTTGCTCATTTCTCAAAAAATCTACAAAAATATTTAAGGAGAAAATGAATCAACTGGAACAATTCAAAGTATCTCATTTGAAAGAAAATATACTTCAGGTTATACTGAAGGAATTGGAGGGAATTTATAATGTAAACTTCACACCAGAAATATATTTTGCAAGTCGGGAGCTAATTGTTTTTGATCAAGAACCAACGTTATTACTAAGTTTGGATTATAGCGAGAATCAATTCAAAATTGGATTGTCCACTTTGGCGAAATTTCACGCAACAAGTGTGGCATACACTTCTTCAAGAGTTAGAAATCATAACATAGATAATATTGACATATTACAAGAAAATCCGTTGGATGAGAAAAATATCACAGAAATCTACTCCTTAATTTCAAAATACATCACTGGTTTGACAGAAATCTATCCTGAGACTTTCATAGATGATATTAGTTTACAAGATATTGAAGAAAAATTTAAGGTCATATCAAGGAAACTCAACAAGCTCCAGGAATGTAAGAAAACTTTAATAAATGGAAATTACCGCTATCAAAACCTGATTTTCAATGCAATTAATACAGAATGCAAAATTGGAGATTTTTCATATGCAGCCTATCAATCCCCACTCTTTGATGTGTTTGAGTACATTTCCTCATTCTCAACAAAATCAAATTGGAGAAGTATTACAGAAAGAACAAGAATTTTATATTACGAACTTCTACAAAATGAAATGAAAAAATTGGATGTTGATATAAGCGAAGCTTTTCCAAAAAAGGAATACGAAGAAACTTTCGAACTCTTGTCACCAATTATGAAGATAATACATTACTTGAAACCTATTCATGAAAAATTCAAATATTATGATCTAATTACGGACAATAATATTTCTGATTTATGTTCTTCTTACATCGAGTTATCAGAGATTTTAAATGTTCTCAATTTGAAATATAACAGAACAATTCACTCAATAATTTCATTTGAAGATTGTTATATGGTTTTTAAAAAAATCAAAAATAATGCATTCAAATTATGTTCTTACGAAACCAAACCTCAACAAAGTAAAAATGGATTTCTGGGAGAACATCATGATATGACCATAGAAATGGGAAAACAGGGAGAAAAACATATAAAGAATTTTTTCCTCAAAGCGGTGCCTCAGTGTGAAGCACTTCAGGAATTTGAAAAAAGTGTTGGTTCATTTTTTAAGGAAACAATGTTTTACTCCAGATATATTCCGTTACTGAGAGAATACGGAATTAATATATTGGACAAAGTGGTACCGGAATGTTATTTTGCCGATAAATACAAATATATTATCTTAGATGATTTGAAGTCTTATGGGTATACAACGCTATCTCCGCGATCAGAAATAAAAAATGAAGTTGTTTTATTGACAATAAAAATATTGGCAGCATTTAATGCCAGCTGCATAATACTTGAAGAATCAATTGAAAAGAAAACTGGTTATAAATATAGACTTCCAGATGAATTTGGGCAAGAATTGAATGAGGCATTTTATTCCTTAGAACCAGTCATTGAGACCCATAGAAACTCAGGAAAAGGAGGAATGACAGCTCTCACAGAATTAATATACTTTGATAATGGAAGAGACTATCTTCCATTCAAAAGTTTAGCTGAAGAGGCGTGTAACGAACAAGTATATTTTGCACAACCTTCAAAAAAATGGAGAAACACCTTATGTCATGGAGATTTTTGGACTAAAAATTTTATGATAAAATTAGAAGAAAACCAGGTGGAAAACGTAATGATGATTGATTTTCAAACATACCGTTATGCACCTCCAGCACAAGATCTTATGGCCTTTATCTACCTGAACACCAGTAAGAAATTACGAGATAGATTTATGAATGATTGGTTGGATTCTTATTATGAAATCTTCGCAGAAAATCTTCATAATTACTCCATAAATATAAATAATATTCTGCCAAGAAAAGATTTCGATGAAAGCTGCCAATTTTACAAGCAGTTTGCCATTACTCAATCCATAACGCATTTTCAAATCATTCTTGTTCCCCCGGAAATCATAGATCCTTTATTGCAAGATGAAATGAGAGCCAGAGAAATTTTTCTAGGAAGCAGATATAATCTGGTTAAAATGGTATGGCAAATAGACGAAATTTACCGCCAAAAGATTACCGAATCTGTAGAAGAACTTGAAAGCTGTTTAATCACAAAAATTGAGAAGTAGGAATGATTCAATATATTATTAAACCAAAGATTAAATAATTGTAAGAAAAAATGTTTTTAGTGATAATTTTTCACCTTAATCACTCTCTTCAAGAGAGATGCATCAATGAATGTAATATTTGGAATGCCTAGTTTAGTCTGGTATTTTTCGAGTAATAATAAATTCTATTTCATTCTATTTCTTATTGAGAAGCCACCAATTTTCAATATATTGTCCCGATTATAAAACTAATTTGTGTTCAATATAACCTCGAAATAAAAAATTTCTATCCTACAGAATTTGGCGTACTATGTTTCTTCATTTTCATGTTAATATTATTGTAATCTGTGGTCTACATTTCGCACTGTTTTCTCCGCCTATCTAGAAGGTGTGAAAGGTTGAGCACCGGCGTATCTGGTGAACATTTACCGAACGCAGAAGAATGTGGCATATACCGAACGCAGTAAATGTATAAACTAAATACAATATAGGAAAGTAAATAAAATAAAAGAAAACTATATAATAGGGTTCAGACATAGAGTAATAAACATAGATGGAGGGAGTATACGCAATTTTTACATGGCCCCAACATGGTTAGATTACTTTGTCGGATTGTGATATATTTTCAAATCCACAATTTTACTATATCGTCATTAATGAATATTATATTGAATGAAATAGATTTGAGTGATACTCGATTAAATATGCAAATTTGAATATATGGAATCCAATTTTTTTCCGAAATGTCAAATTTTTAGTGACCATAATATTTTCTGTATATTCCTGCTGTAATCCAAGGTTTGGCATCTATTGCGCGCCTACTGTCATCGGTTGGTTCACGTCGTTTGGCGAGATTGAAGTATGTTTTCTGAATTGTGTGCATAGACGTAGAATGAAATAAGGAATTGAGTGGAATATACTGCTCCACAAAAGTTGGGGAAGTTCAAAAATTTTGTGACCGTTTCAAAAGTTGCCGATTCTTTTCCACCAAATGTCCATTTACGAGAAATAAAATGTTTACTTTCTTACATCTGAATGGTTTTTTACTACTTGTTTGATAACATTCTCAGTTTCAGGCAGGTTATTCTCGTTTGCATTCCTAACAATTTTGGACCAGTTGTTGTTTTACGTTGCTACAATTAATTTAGATTCAAAATGTGAAAATTCATTTTGCAATAATGCCTTGACGTAAACTTAGTGCGGATGAAGCGAATAGGGCTAATCAGAAAGATGTGGCGAATTTCTTGCAAATTAGTGAAAGCGTATTTTCCCGACAAGATCAGTTTCTGACTGTGTCTAAACGAAGCGAGCCTTTGAGTACTTGTCGAATCATGCTTCTGGTGTTTTAGTTTCGATTGAAACAGCTTGTCGAAGACAATCTACATTCAGGACGATTTTGGAAAGGATTCCATTAACTCAAAATCATATGCGACTGCGTTTGAAATGGGCCAATGAGCATGTGAATTCGAACAATCAATGGAGATCTTCATTGTCCACAGATGGAGTCGAGATATGGACGGTTTTTGTATAATTGGCGTGTTCGAGTATGAACCCATCTTGTTGCCTAGAAATCGCATATCGGTTCAGAAAATTCATCTAGAGGTAGTACAGTTACTGTTAGGGGAGACATTTGTTTGAATGAACATACAGAATTGTTGGTGCTTCTTGAATGTGCAAATTTACATATTTAATAGAGTTAATGTCAACATTATTCCATTGTTTCATGCTGCTATTAGGCCAAATTTCTTGTTTTTGGACGATAAGGCGTCACCCCATAGTGCGAGAATTGTCGATGAAGCGCTGAAAATCTACGATAATACGCATTTGGCCTTGCCCTCTCGTTCGCCAAACCTCAATTCCATTGAACACGCTTGGGATAAGCTAAAAAGAGCTTTAGATTCTCACCAATCGCCCCTCATACACATCGAGAACTCAGACGGCTTTTACTACAACTCTGGAGAGAAATTGATCAAGGCTGCTTCAACAATCTAAAGTATGCAAACGGGTTGTTAATCTGTGTTGATATTCGAGGAGGCCATACTCATTACTGAACTTTATTTTTGAAATGAACTGATTTTGTGCTACAAATACTAAAAAATGAATTTTCAACTGGAACTGTGAAACTCGTAAAGGAATGGACGAAAAAATAATTTAGATATGTGAGTAAACATTTAGATCTATCATATTTAAAAGATTGCTGAAAAAAAAACTGAAACTTTTGAAACAGTCTCAAAAGCTCTGAACTTCCTTAACTTTTGTGTAGCAGTATATGTCTATGGATTCGAGTGAAATATCGCGTCACTGATATGCTTTCATTTCCGCGACCCTTATGTCAAATTTGATAGTTCATGTTGGGGACAAAATTTGCTTACTGAAAATGACATATGCTCCCTCTATCTATGTTCATTACTTTGGGGGTTCAGATCAATCTGCCGTGGCTATTCTTTAATATATTCACAAATGGTGCGGCCACCACGTTGGCTTATTGTATATACAGTCTGTCCCAACCAAAATTTTGTCCCCCCTCAGAACTCGGAAACGAAGAATTTTCGAAGATTTAAATAAAAGTCAACTTCTATTTTGAAGGGGACGAATGACCATCATGAGTTTGTTCCGAAAAAAAAAAAAAAAAACACCCCCATGAGGGAAGAGATGTCGAGTGTTGGTTAGTTTGAAAGTTATAAGGCGCGTTCAGCGACTCAGCAGTTATGGAACAGTTGTCAATATTCTATAAATTTTCTGCTGAACGCATTCTATCAGTTTCCGCTACGGAGCGATCGCCATCTTCGGTAGCGAATTTATCCTATGCTTCTTTTTGGTAACATGTTGAGTAAAGGACATTAGTGACGGGGATTTTAGGACGAATTTTAAATTCCAAAGATAGCAATAATGAAAACTGTAACATATACGTTTATTAACATTCTGAAATGTTACTCCGAATGAATTTCCCATATATTAAAGAATAAAATAGTAATAATACCGAAAGCAAACTTAGAAATTAAAATCGATATAATAACAAGTCTCTCATCATAACATAACCTTCAAAAAGGACCCACAGAACATATGCTGTCAAGAAATGGAGCAAACTGTCCAACCAAGAATACTAACGTTACCAAAGTGATACATATCAGTAGCGGAGCTATTTACGCATCGATCTTTCTGCTGAAAGCGTCCATTTATGTTCTGTGCAAAACCCAGTTAAATTCAAAATAGGTTCACTATTTACGAAATAATGTAATATTGAACTTACCCTCAGAAGGTGATGTTGAACAGACAGTTGAATCGCCCAAACTCAAGAAAATACTTTTGAGAATCCAAAAATAATTTTCAAGTTATATATTAGGAAGAAAGAATTCCTATGACGACATTGTTCCCCAAAAAACACCTGAGGGTGGCAAGTTTTTTTGAATAGGGAAGAGATGTTGGATATGGTTTAGTTCATACCCATAGGATGCCTAAGGAACAAAAAAGATTTTTAACTGAATTAAAAAAAAAATTAGGGGTTGTTGCCACCCTCAGGTGTTTTTTCGGAATAATGTTATAGAAATTCTTTCTCCTTAATACAGAACTTGAAAATTATTTTTGGATTCTTCAAAAATCTTAGGTTCTTGAGTTTGGGCAGTTCAACTGTCTGTTCAACATTAACTTCTGACAGTTAGTTCAATATTATATTATTTCGTGAATAGTGACCATTTTAACTGGATTAACTGGGAACATAAATAACTTTCAAACTAACCAACACTTAACTTATAATCCTTATTCAAAAAATGTTTGGGGTTGATGCCACCTGATGGTTGATGGTTTGTTCAGAACAATCACATGATGGAAATTCGCCCCCTCAAAACTTTTTTTAAATCTTTGAAAATTCTTTGTTTCTGAGCTTTGGGATCAAATTTTTGTTGGGACACCCTGTATACAGTCCAAAATTTTTTTTATGTTACCTCTTCTTCACATTATCTTGTAAAAGTTTACGAGAATAAATATTTACTTCTACTTCTACTATTTCTGGTGGGTTTTATTCCTAATACATTTGTTCAAGCAGCGGTCCAGAATGGACAAGACACACTTATTAGTTCAATATTTTCGACGGATTCAACTGGCTATGCGTCGTTCGATTCCGCGCTCACCGCCTGCTCGAACAGACCTAATATAAAGAAAGAAAACCACGAGACTTCTTTAGCATCAAAGAGGAAAAAAGAGTGATAATAACTAAATACTCACATCTCCATACAGTAGTTTCAATAGTGTACTTTTACCAGCACCATTGGGGCCTACAAGAGCTAATCTTGTGTCTAAATCTATTCCAAATTCTAAATTTTTGTATATCCACGGTGTCTGTTCGTTATAACGAAAACTGACATTTTGTACCATGATAACTGGAGGTGGAATCGTTCCACAACTTGGGAAATAAAATGTTACAGTTTTTTCGTCTGTTACTTTTTCAGTGAGACCTCCAGCAACCATTTTAGCTAATGTTTTTTCTTTAGACTGGGCTTGACGAGCAAGTTTAGCAGAACCGTGACCAAATCTAGCAATATAGTTCTTCATATGATTGATTTGATCCTGTTCCCAATTGTATTGTTTCATTTGATTTTCTAAAAGTTCCATTCGGGTTTTGACGAAAGCATCATAATTACCTGAAAAAGAATTTTGTTAAAAAATCAATTATGTTTAAGAGAAAATAGCAACACGTATATCAGTGTTAGTAAATGTGTATTGAATAATAATTAACTTCAACTTCAATGGATAGATAATTGATGTCAAATAAAGGTTATTCCGATCGTTACGTATTTATCAAACATGTATTATATTCCTTACACACCGACTGCTTGAAGCTGCGACCGCACGGTAAAATAGAAGCGGTCGTTTGTACGGCAGCGAATGAATGATCATAGTTCACCGTGCGGTCGCGGCTTCAAGCAGTCGGTCTCAACTGCTTGAAGCAGTCCGTGTGTACGGCCGCCCTTAACGTTTTCCGTTTTGGAAGCTTGATAACAGAACCTGATAGGAGATGGCGATCTTCATCTGTACCGATAAGTATTTGATCATGAATCCTTCAACCTGATAGGTGCAAGATGGCGAGATTTGAAAAATATCAACAGGGGATGTAACTTTGTAATATTCCTAGGTCTTATCTATTTGCTCTAAACATGGCTTTAATCAAGTGATGCGCGGAAAGTCCCTCTGCTCTTTCAGGACAGATATCATGACAGACTTATGAACTAGAATTGAGAAGAATACTAGCTTCTCAAATCTGAACTAAAGGACGAATACTTTGTACTTTATAGTTTATGTACTTTGTAGTTTATGAATTTATCTATAAAAGTTTTTACCTTTGTCTACACCAATTGACTTACAATCCTCAGTCCATGCAATCTATACTGTTGAATCATTTTGTGGATGTGTTATCTTTGTGTATTTTGGATTCGAAATTTGAGTTAGGACAAAACACCTATATTCCGTGTACATTTTACATTTATTCTTGATCATTTTTACAATGATTGGTGGTAGGTCATGTAGAAATAGTAGATGATTTGCTGTAGGTGTGCGATTGAATACACATTCGGAGAGTTTATTATTGAATATTATGATGTGATCTCCATCCAGCTTTGTTTGCTGGTGAGAGTGTATGAAGTTCCTCATTCCCTTTTTTGATTTTACATTTATTAAATTTGATTTTTTTCTGATTCAATTGTAAATTCAATAATTTTTGTTTCGTAGTATATGGGGATTTAAGGCTTTTTTATTCAATTTTTGAATTCCAGACATTTTCCAACGTCAACAGAAAATAATAGTATGGTTAAATTTTCTTATCAAGTTCAAAGGTTTCTCATTGGAAATAATTTTTAATAATAAATTGAAAATATCAAAGAAGTTGTCGCGTATACATAGATTGTGGAATAAGTGCACATAGTTTTAGCAATATCAATATGGAAAGGGTTATTCACCTACCTGTATAGTATTTCAATCGTTTCTTGTTAATATGTATTATATTCGTACAAACACCATTCAAAAAATCTTGAGAATGGGAAATTAGCACTAAAATTCTCTTATAATTTTTCAACTCTTCTTCAAGCCACACACAAGCGTCAAGATCCAAGTGATTTGTAGGTTCATCAAGCAATAGGAGATGGGGCTTCACATACAATGCCCTAGCAAGAGCAATTCTCATTCGCCATCCACCACTGAAGTCTTTGGTCTTTTTGTTCTGCATCTCTTTTGTGAAACCAAGACCATGAAGTATGTTTGCAGCTCTGGCTTCAGCTGTATCTGCTGAGATGTCATCAAGTCGTTCATATACATCCATGAGTTGTTCTTGAGATTCTGAAATAAATTTTAGTTTTTGAAGAAATGACAACAAATAATCAAATCTTCTTTTGAAGAATTTTACATAATATTCCCACCATCGTCATCACAAGCTGCCAGTTGCTCTGCCAATTTTTCTAATCTAACTCTTTCTTCGTCCACCTCCATTACACATTGTAATGCTGATTTATCAGAAGCTGGCATTTCCCTAGTTAAATGAAAAATATCTATATGCTCAGGAATAGGTACTTCTCTGTTTCCCAATACAGCCAAAATGGTAGATTTACCTGAAAGAGGAAACAAATTTGAATGTATTTCTTTTATTGAGTTGAAAATGAGAATCTTTTTGATTATAAGGTTTCCAGTAATCCAGGTTACTTTCAATTTTGATGTCTTAACGTGGTTGCAAAATGATGCCTCACTATTATTGCAGTTATATATTTATCTTCATCAACACTATGCTGATTTAATAACAAATACTCAACATAACATAAAAAAGTTTCCAATACTAGAAAACGCAAAAATTGAATTGGTACAAATTTATAGGGTGAATAATGAATTTCCGATTATTTGAGAAGAGATATGCTCTTACCACTGCCATTCAATCCCAACAATCCATAACGTCTACCACAGTTCAGCTCAAGAAGTGCATCTTGTAACATTTCACTACCATGAAAAGTTATGGAAAAATTATCAATTTTGATGTCCCTAGATTTGGGATGAACAGCTGAAGAGCCGGTACAAGCTCTGGCATCTGCATTGAGTTTGGCGTCCATTTCTAACTTAAGACATAAAGCCTCTGAAAATGTAAGATGATTACAACTTATGGCAAATGCAATTATAAATTTTATTTTCACATCATTTCATTTTCTCTCTTCAGTAAATATTTCACCAAATATATCAACCAATTCTAGAAATTTAATTACTAAATAAAAGATCTATCCATACTAACCCTTTCGTTAAAAATCAACTCAACATTCAAAAGAAAAAAATATCCCCCAAATTACCATTTCATGATACAAAAAAGATTAGTGCCATGTTTTCAGAACTCAAAGATGAATTCTATTTACTCCATCAGTCTAGTGTAATTTACCAGATACCCTGCATTCACTGTGATGTTATATCGAACATACAAAATAGAACCTTAATACTTATTTTTTTTAGTTGAGTTCTTTTGGGTATGACCCGTATATCACCTTGGTTACTATGATTAGTAAGATGGTGGTCCGTATATATCAAATTCCTCAAAAAGCGATGACCATTTCCTCAAACTTTGGTTATTTATCATCAGAGCATCGTACTTTTACACTGATGAGGTTTGGTAACCACGTGTAGGCAGTTGTCATTTTAATTTTCAAATTATTGTTTATGAACATTTTCCATGACATCTAACACTCAACTACTTTATTATTTTGATTATGAAATAAATACCCTTCAGAGCCATTTATTTGTTCACAAATTAAAAGAGATTAACCACTTATAACCTTCAAAATACTATCAAAGAAAAATTTTGTTGAGCAATAACAAGTGTCAAGTGGTATGTATATAAGAAGCAGGTTCTCTGAAATGAATATTGAAAACCACTAGTAACCGCTCTGACATTCTTGGCGATATACGGACCACACCCTTTATGTATAAACTATGTGTTCGATTATTTTTTTGTCATGCGTGTATAGAATAATTATATCATGTTAAATTTTATGTTGATAGCATCATTAGAACCAGGGAAAACTCAAACAAAAACAATAACTAACAATTGCCTACATCAGATCCAACCCAGTTGATATTTTGCAAGTGAATATAAAGTAGCAATTTTAAGTGTTATGCAAAATTTCATGTTGACCGCGTCTTCAGAATCATATAAAATTGAAAGAGAATATTGGAAAAGAAATGTCCAGTATTTCGGTTATTACAGATCGGAACGGGTTGAGATTTTGTATATGATATTGAAAATTATTTCAAGCTTCATGCAAAATTTTGCGTTGATATTCTCATCACAACCATAGGAAACACAAAAAAATATCGAAAGAAATTACCCAATCATTCTGTTACAACATATACAACTTAGATGAGATTTTACAAGTAAATGTTAAATGATAATTTTAAGCTTCACACAAAATTTCGACTGCATCATCAGAATCATAGAAAATTTGAATATTCAAACAGAATATAAAAAAAAAAGGGGAAAGCACTGACGTGTAACAGTAGCACTTGAGCGCCAAGTTGCATCCTTGCTCCAATTGCATCCTTGGAGACATATATTGAGTATCCAAGGGTGCAATTGGTGAATTAATGAGAGAAAGCAAAAAACTTCTTACTTCATGTCAGTGCATTCCTCATCTTGCCTTATTTTCAAAGAAGTTCATTTATGTAAAAATATATAATCAACAAGTGACCTTCATCCCGAGAAATCGCTAAACGAAGCTAATGAGTTCATGCGTGAACAGTGTCAATCTCCAAAATCATTTTTAATATCAATCAGTTTGAACAGATTTATTTATTCCACACCTTTCCCGAAATGAAAAGAGTTCAAAATCATGCGGCACATATATGAATTGAGACTGATAAATTGGACTGGAAATTCAAATTTTGTGGAAATACTTACCCTATAGGAATTATTTACTCTATTTAAATGTTCAATCAACACTTTCTCCATTTATTTAAACTATAATAATAAAAGAAAAATTGAAATGACGGTTATATATTTTCAATTTGATTGTAAATTATAAAATTAAATTGAATTCTGTTATCCTGTACATATAACAAAGTGGTTAAGAGCTGAGAAAGTTCTTTTTTACTTTTACATATTCATTTCTTCTATAGAAGTTTTCATTCTTATTTGAAATTTTATTCAACTTATATGAAATGGAACATAATAGGTACTTGAAGAAAAATAATTTGAATTTTTGGATGGATCTTATTTCCAAAAATAACAGACATTACAATACATTCTTAATTCTGAAAAGAATAAAAAACAGCTATCGTAAGTATTTAATTACCCATTCTGATAAATTTGTAATGAGAATTATCCTAGTAAATGTGATATGAAAAGTATTTAAATATAGTGAATAAAAATGAGGTAATTCAGCTTGAATGAAATATTAAAGCTGAAATATTTTATTTTATTCACAACTTGTTGAAGAACTAGTATGTAAAAAATATTCATTGGTGGTAAGATGATCAATATTTTCTTAATATCATTATTTCTTTATCATAACTCAATTACAGGATCAATTTCCTAATATGGTAACTAAGCACCCACTTTAACCTCACTTTTACATATGGTCGAAATAGGCTCCAAGTTATTTGTTGATTCTGCACTTCTACCTATTTATGGTTTTAGTGTAAGGTAGAACCACATCAGGTGTCAAAATATTTCTCAGAGTATGATTCATTTAAGATATTTAAAATCTAGAATTGGAATAAGATGCATTGGATAATTGATCAAGCCATAAGAAGTTTGTATCAAATTCCTTACAACACAACAGATAACTTAATGAATAGAATTCGCTTAACTAAGGTACCATCAAAACTGATGAGATCTTTATAACAATAAATATAGCTTACCCTCTTGGCTTAGTTCTTTAGCTGTTCCATTTGTTTGTTTAGATGATCCATTCGTTATCGAGTTAGGTTTCTGCTCTTCAGATTTGGTTGATGTTGCCTGTTTTTTTCCACTTTGTCGAGCTTTTGCAGCATCCTTTTTGCGTTGCTGCTCACGTTTTTTTGCATCAGATGGCATTTTAATTATGATACAACTGTGCCTATAAAAAATATTTAATGTTTTTTTGTTCAATTCAACATGGCATCAGAGCTCCTACAGCGAGAATAATGTATATTTTCAAAACTAGACTATTAGGAAATTTTAAGGGAATTCCATAATGATTTATTCCTTGATAATTTAACTTTAGAAGCGGTAATACAACTAACTTCAATCATGTCGATTCAAATTAAAAATAATCATAAAAATTGAATAAGTTACCTATAATTATCTACCTTATATATTAGCCAATTATTAATTTCTAGAGCAAATTTGCAACCAACCTTATTAATTAACCCAACTGAAAGAAGATCACTACACCAGGAAATAGACAAAATGACTAATGACAATTGACAGGCAGGATGTGAGTGATGTGACAGAAACATAGATATTCGCATAGACAAAGGACAAAGCATAGACCTTATATCACATGGACAGGCCCTAACGAGACTTTCACGAAGAGTTCGCGTCAGGCTGAATATGAAAGAGAGAGATGCAGCTAGATGAGTCAATGTCAAAATCATATGACCAAAACATTGGACTTAGGTTTGGAAAATCTTGAATTTTTCTTTTATTCTGAATGAAACTCATTGTTATTTTGATCTATTGGAATTCTAGCAATGTAAACGAGGGTTAGAATTGCTTGAAATCTTTCTTATATTAATCTATTTTCGACTATCAAAAGTTTAATTTTTGTTTGAGAATTTATGGAAAAAGCTATAATAAATAATATTTTTATTATTTATATACCAAGAAAGGAAAGCATTTTTTCCTTAGGTATGTATATAGTCTTTTCTACTACTTTTAAGGTCGTCATTTTTATCAGTCAGGGAGGAAAATGGTACTTCTACTCCTGCCGGGAGGAAAACATTTTTCCATCCTTCTTTAGGGTCGAGAATGAAGTTTTCTATTAAGATAGTAGAAAAAATATATTTTTTATTATATCGCAACTTAAAATGAGAATAATTTTCATATATTTTTATCAGGTGAAAATCGTTATATTATGTTATTATTAAGTGAAGATGATCATTCTTTCAAATGTTTAGTTGGAATAATCAATTCAATATAGACTAATTCTTAAATATAACCATTTAAAGATTCAAAATGAAAGTATACTGCTTAGTAATCACCTATTTGTGTTGTTCTATTTTATTACTTTGGCTTTCGACAACCAAAATTCTAAGTACAAATATTATTGATGGTAGAATGAAAAATCATTTTTACAATTTTATCGTTTAAATACAATCAGTTATGTCTATTACATTTCATTCTTCAATTTTGTATTACTTCCAACTAGTTTCGTTCAAGTCACTTATCAATTTGATAATAGTAAAATCCTTCAAAAAATTGTTTCCAGATAACACAGGCAATTAAAAAAAAAGAGAGTTTATGAAGAATTGTATGCATTAAGTTTTTATTGCTGTTCAAAATACATTATTACAATAAATGATTTAAAAAATGGTCCGACTCTAGCCTATCAGCGCATGAGGAAGAACATATTTGCAGTCGGATTTCTCACTCTCCACTAAGGAGGATATTCACTCTTCCAATCATTTAATATCCAGGATATTGAAAAAAAATTTCAGGATTGAGCTCTTCCTCTTCTTAGTTCTAAACTCCTCCAAATCTTGAAATTTATGGATCTTCTTCTTCTTATCTCTCCAAGGATCAGTTATGATACATTCATTTTTCCTGAAAAATACATATTATTAACATATAAGTTGTTGTTCACATATGTTAAAAGTAATTTTCAACTAAATAACAATTTAAGATACCCATTTTCAGCCTTTCAGTGAATGAGCTTCTCTAAAGATGAATTTTTAAGCCACGGCACAGAATATGTTCCTCATTTAGTATGGCAATCTAAAAAACTGAAAATTTCAAACTATTTGATCTTCATATTTGGTTTTTCTTGAATTGAACTTACATTATTATTGTTTAAATCACACCTAGTATCATAAGTATTTATGGACTTGTCTGTACCAAACCAACTGTTGTGTTCTTAAGATCAATAATATCATGTCTTATTTCCATTCTATGTCTTATTGAATCATTTGGTATCATGTCCCTTTCAGATTTTCCAGCTGCTGTCCACTTCAGAGCTGTATGTTATTATGCTCCTAACTATTGAGTAAATTTTTACTTATTATTCAGATTTATGTTTTCAATCGATAATATCCTACTTAACATTGAGATTATTGGTTTTCTTTGGATGTTTCTCTCAGATATTACTTCGTCTAGTGTTCCATTCTTGGAAATCCTCATTCCCAGGTTTCTAATTTCTAGTATTTCTAATATTAGTATTCAATCTGGGGGGAAAATCTTCCATGGCAGCAGCAGAGGATTTTGATATTATAAACAGTTGTACCATCTCTGGTTGCCCCATCTCTTGCTGTTTTGTCTCTGGCTGATCCTGTTCAATTTCTTTTGCAATAATTATTTATATGAATGAATAAAATAAGGGACGGAAAATAAATAGATATTTCACATCCATAAAAAATAAAATATTAATGTACCTTCAATATTATCTTCAAGACATTTATCTCCATAATTTAATCTCTCAGGCATATAATTGGAGAAACTGAAAACTGAAGGAATAACATCTTTTTTCAGAGTTTTTGTACCATGAATATTAATAAATCATGTTGATGAAAACGGTTGCTGCATATTTTCAACAAGGAAAAAGGGTTGAAATCAATTCTTCTTCAGCTTTCATCCACTGTTCCCTTAATTTGTCATCCTTTGGAAAACTGTGAACTGATATTATTTCCTTTATGTATTAAAAGAAATAAATACTTACGAAAGAAATTTCAACTTTTGGCTTTTTTCTAATCTCGCTGTACAATTGAAGGCTGCACGAGTGTGAGGCATTTTATTTGAAAATAAGTTCTTATGGTACTTTGAATTTCGCAATAGCAGATGGATTCTAGAAAAAAATGAGCTTTCGATTAATTTTCAAGATGAAATCGGCCTTTCAATAAGTTTCATGAACTTATTGAAATCCGATAAAGATTTCACGGAATACTTACCGCTAATTCCTTTTATTAGAATGTTCAACACTTTTACAAATCGAATCAATCAGATTAACTATGTGTTCAATTCAGAATGAGAGAAAAATTAGCGATTTTCTGAATGTGAGTTCAATGTTTTGATCATATGATTTTGACGTTGACTCATCTAGCTCCATCTCTCTCTTTCATATGCGGCATGCCAGAATTTCTCTCTAAGGGCCTGTCCATTTGATATTAGGTCTATGGGACAAAGTTTATTTCTCTATGGATATTCTAATTTCATTCCTTGGCAGAAGTGTTTTCAACATATTGAAATTAAAAACTTAATGGCCACCAAAAATTTCTTATTCAATTTGTTTCAAAATGGTTTAGTCTTATCATAGTATAAGGAAAGGATAGTAAGCCAACCGCCGTTCGACGGCAAGGAAATAGTCACCAGGGGTCACTACTGTAGTTGGATTTGGAGAAGTAACTCGATAATAGATAGCGCTGAATCATGAGCTATATATGGCGCAGAAATAATACGATAATTCATTCAGTGGCGTGTTGAAAAGGGGTCGCATGACATTGCCAACAATTTTTATGTTATTATTAAGTTATCACAATTACACGCCACTGGCGTAAATGCTTATTACAGAGCAGAGAAAATATCAAAATATAGAAATCTTCTGACCACTCTATTTCAAATATTTTAGTTCTTCAAAATAACACCGATTTTTTCAGAGGGCTCCACTTTACGGAACATTTTTTGACAGTAAAATTCGAGTAAAACGTGAGTACAACTAGATGGCGCTCAACATCAACAAAATCGAAAAAAGCACTACACTACACTTTCCTTATACTATGGTCTTAGTTATGCGTCAGTCCTGAGGGACTGGCGCATAAACCCACCATTAGGTTTAGTTCTTAGTTCGTAGTTTTTAGTCCTTAGTTCTTAGGAATGGTGTATAAACCCAACATAAGAATCCAGTGGCGTTTATGCACTCTCTTGTTAGTTAGGAATGCGCACGTGTTCGAACTACTTTCTATTTGACATCTACTTGGATGTTTGACAATGATATTGATTGTGAAAAAATTAAATTGAATTTTTCCAGATACATCTAATACTTTTCATCGATAAACACGAATAATGGAACATTAAATGATAGAAACTGGTACTCGTTAATATTGAAATTCTTTGCGGCGCACGCGCACTTCTATATTTTACCTGAGCCCTTAGTACCTTAGTTCTTAGTTAAAAGTTGGTCAACTTTCTAGTGCTAGTGTTAGTTTTTAGTTCTTAACTTAAGTAAAGTGCATAAACGCCCTTATTGATTTGTTAGCGTTCAATTCTTAGTTCTTAGGTTTAGTATTAGTTCTTAGGAATGGTGCATAAACCCACCCTCTTATCGTTGCAGGTTGACGTGCCGAGAAAGGTTGTGGTGTTAGATGTGCTACAGTCTCTACAACACTATCAATCATATGACCATTAAACTTATTGGCTAGCTCTGATGGATCCCCAGATATGCCAATAGTAGGAGAGCAGATTTGATTTTTCCTTCCAGTGAGTTCTCTAACCAACTTCTACGTTGTCTTTATCTTATTATCTGAAGACTCCAAAACATTTTGTAATGCTTTTGTCTTTGCTTTTATCAGTTTCTGGTTATATTCATTTTGAACTTGCTTGTAATGCTTGTATACATTGGCATATCGTGAATCCACCGTGCTCGCGGTTAAAAGGATGTCAAGCCTATTTTTGCATCATCAGTCTTATACATATTTTTAAATTTAGAATTATAATAATTTGTGATTTTGAACAATTTAAAAGGAAAACAAGAATTGAAAACAGAAAGGAGCATCCCCATAAACAAATTCCACAGTTCATTCACATCCAGTTGATCCACCTCAAATATCTCGGACCAGTAAGCTGAAGCTGTTCTCTAAAATGGAGCATATTCATACTGAAAGTAAGCCTCTGTGCTCTATGGTCCGACACAAAAGAGGTTATGACCTCAGCTTCATATGGAGTATTATAGTGACTCATCAGTATATTATCAATATAACTTTTACATGTAGGTGTGATGCGTGTGGGGCTAATAGTTTTAATTAGTCCTAAGGAGTCAATTATTGACAACAACTGATTTCTATAATAATAATAATAATAATAATAAGCCTTTATTTCCAACAGGTATTGGTACCCAATTACAGGAAATCAAAAACAACAATCAATACTAATTTAACAAGAAAAAAAATCAATGCTATATCATGAACATAATCCAATAAAATCATGAAAATTAAGAGATAAACAACCCATACACACCCCAACAGACAGTTTTCAGGCCCCGGGAAAGAAAAACAAAATACAAGAAAGAAATGGAAATCGAATACAATATAATGTCATGGGTGTTCACCTTAACTACAGATGTTTTCATTCAAATACAAATCACATTATAATCTAGAGATTGAGAATGCAGATCACATCTATCTGCTAGAGGGTTGACAATGGAACAAGCAAATCTCAGTGGTGACTGCAAAAGCAAATTAATTCTTGGTGTACTTATGTAAAAAAATATCTGGTTCTAGCCTTCCGCCGAGGTACGAAAAATTCTAGCTTACTCAGCAATTCAACGCAGTCAATTCTACCACCCAGAAGACCATAAAGGAATTTGATGGCATGCAAACCTCTTCTGCATTCGAGGTTTTTTGAATTAAATCTTGATAATAAGATACTATGATCGTATCCCCTAGGTGGGTACAGTCCATCCTCACGATATGAAAGCCACTTCAAAAACCTCCTTTGTACAGTCTCTAGATGGTGAGCATGACAGTTATAGATTGGGCGCCAAATTAGGCAACCACATTCGAGCTCACTTCTGACCAACGCGTTAAATAAATGAATTATTGTTGACGAATTCTCAAACAATCTCGCCTTTCGTACAATGAAACCATATATTCTACATGCCGATAAGGTTAGCTGAGTAATATGTGGTATGAAAGAAAACCTTTGATCAAATACCAAACCCAGGTCCTTGATTTCAGTAAGCCGAGAGAGATTTATACCTCTGATATTGTAATCAAATAGATGCACTTCCTTCCTCCGTGTGTAAGACACTACGCTACATTTCGATACATTTAAATGAAATTTATTGCTGTTACACCACCTATTCACAACATCTATGTCTTCCTGCAAACTCAAACAGTCATCAGCAGATGAAATTTCCGCATAAATTTTGAAATCATCAGCATAGGCTAACTTCAAATTCTTTATTATCTGTAGAAGGTCATTAATAAACAAGATAAATAATAGCGGTCCTAGGTTAGACCCCTGAGGTACTCCTGAAGTAACGGTAATCTCTCTAGATCTACAATTTTCTATTTGAACAAATTGACGACGATCGCTCAAATAGGATTCAACAAGACCAGCTAATGCATACGAAAAACCAAAAAGTCTTTTAATTTTCGCGGTAAGAATTTCATGATTGATCTTATCGAAAGCCTTTTGAAAATCAGTGTATATAACATCAACATGTCCTCCCAAATCCAATTTCTCATATACGAACTGCGAAAACGTAATTAAGCTAGTTGAACATGATCTTTTTTTCATGAAACCATGCTGTTCCGCTGCAATACCACTTCTAACTCTAGGATATCTGGCGTTAAACAAAATTATCTCAAATAATTTAGAAAAATTACACAATATGGATATAGGTCTATAATTACTTATGATGGAGGAGTCGCCTTTCTTGAGTACAGGAATGATTTTTGCAGCTTTCCACCTGGTCGGAAGTGTGCTGGTTTTTAAAATCAAATTATAAATATGTTTGAGTGGGAGCACCAAAACACTAATGCAGTCCTTCACAACGAAACTAGGAATCAAATCTGGCCCGGCCGTCAGTTTGTTACTAAGTTTTCGCGCAGCCAATCTAACCTCACCACCTGATACACTTTCAACTGAAATAAAATTCTGATCACATATTTCCTCAATTCCATCACTATTAACACACTCATCAGCTGCATAAACCGACCCGAAAAAATCAGCGAATGCACCAACAACTCCAGCCGGACTGCTGTAAGATATGTCGCCATCCTTCACAATACCAGGAATCCTCGTGTATCCCTTTCTGTCCTGAATAAAAGCCCAAAAACTCCTCGGATCATCACTTATTGAGCGTTCCGCCGATGATATGAAATTTCTGTAGAGTATTTTAGTTCTTGACTTAATAATTGATCTGAGAGATCGGAATTGATCAAAATCATTGGCTCTATTATAGCGTTTATACTTATGATGACAGCGCTCTTTTATGCGAATTAGCTTGATAAGTTTTGACGTATACCAATGCGGAAATCTTCGGGTCCTCAACTTCTTGTAAGGAACAGTGGCAATGAAAATTATATTCAAGACTGAATAAAGAGCATCGCAAGCCTCATCAGGGTGAGCAGCACCCATCACTCCAGACCAGTCTTGGGTACCTATCATCTCATACATCATCCTAAAGTCTGCTTTCTTGAAATTAAACTCCTTATGGGAATCATGAACTCCAAAATTATGTGGTCTAGGGGATTGTACACCGAAGTATATCAGGAGAGGGGGATGGTATGGATCAACATCAACTAAACCGGCTGCATTCTATCCCTAAACTAAGCGTTCATGTTGATATTGAAATTTCCAGCCACGATCAGCATAAGTTTTCAGAAACAAAACCGGAAATCAAAGTCTCAAATCAGGTAAAAAATTACTTATATTACCTCCGCATGGTCTATAAAATGATACTACAATAAGTTTCTTACCGCTCACTAGAGTTTCACAGGCAGCACATTCAAAATACCCTTCGTTGATTGATCTCGGGCTTCTTCTTATTATTACTATTGCTACAGAAGAGACAAGAGTTGAGATTTATATATAAACTCACTGAAAAAAAGGAGAAATTAACATGAATTGTCACTGAAAAAAATGATTCACTCTAACCCACTTAAAAACACTTAAAAAAAGAGTCACTCGCGAACCATCTGTCCAGGGCATTCTTGAAGCCGTTGACCGAGCGAGCGTTCAGTACTGTTGTAGGAAGAGAATTCCAGACATTGGGGAGGAAGTGTTCTCTGTTGGTGGACCGGAACCTCTTGTTCGCCAGCTTGTAGTTATGGCCACGCAGTCGTGTATCAGCATTCAGGCAGAAAAGATTGGCTAAGTTAGCGTTGAATAAGTCATGAAGAGCTCTATATGTGGTCACCCCTCAGACGTCTGGTAGTAAATGAAGTGAGGCGCATTATGGAAAGTCTCTCTTCATAGCTAGAGGTCTTCTTGTACCATAAGGAATTTTGGTTACACTCCGCTGAATAAACTCAAGGTGGTTCACATCTCGGGTCAGCACCGGGCCCACACCGGACCAGCATATTCAAGAATGGGCTGAATATAGGTGGTATAGAGTACGCTGCAAGTATGAGGGTCACATCGTCCAAAAGTCTTTCGAAGAAGAAATAATATTCTCTTGGATTTGTTGGAGACAGATGATATGCGCTCAGACCAGGACAGATCCTCAGTAATAATTACCCCCAGATCCGAGTGGGATGATACTGATCCAATTACGTGGTTGGCCAAGTGGTAAGAGAACTTTGGATTTTGCTTTCCCATGTGGAGAACCTTGCACTTGTCTGAGGGGAAGCAGCCAAGTATTGGACCACCGCCATATAGCATCGAGATCTCTCTGCAGGATCGAATACAGTGTAATGGATGGCCGTAAATCTTAGCGTCATCGGTAAACAAGGAGCAAGATGATTTCACTAAAGAGGGTAGGTCCGACGTGAACAGCGTGAAAAGAAGTGGCCCCAGCACAGATCTCTGGGGGACCCCACTAGAAACCTTTCTAGCCGATGATATGGAGTCACCAACACGAACTCGGAAAACTCTACCCGACAAGAAGGCCTCGAGCCACAAAAGGAGGTCGAGACGAATGCCGAGGCTGTTCAACTTGAGTAGAAGTTTGTGAGAAACACGATCAAAAGCCTTTGAGAGGTCTAGATAGACAACATCAACGGGAGTTCCACCATCTAGCATTGAGCTCCAGTCGTCAACACAAGTTGAAAGATTGGTGATCATGGAGCCGCCTGGAAGAAATCGGTGCTGATTGTCAGGTATAATACCATTGGCGAGTGCAAATTGTAGTATTGACTTGTGGATTATCCTCTCACAGATTTTGGCGACAATCGAAACAAGACTTATAGGCCTATAGTTATTAGGATCGAGCTTGTCACTCTTCGTGAAAATTGGCGTAACCAGGGCCTCTTTCCAACATTTTGCAATGTGTGCGTGGTGAATGATTTCGTAAAAATCATCGAAAGGGGTAGTGACAGCGCTTGTGCACAGTTTTTCAAGCGAAGGGCAGAAATTTCATTACCTCCGGGGGCACTACTGACAAGAGAAAACAAGTACTCCTCAACAATCCCAGGAGGGAACTCCACATGATCCAACTGATTGACGGGTCTAGAGAAATTCAGCCTGGGAAGATTGACGGGAACAGAAACGAAGGATGCAGCGAAGGTTTCACTGAATATTTCCGCAGACTTGGAGGCACCACCACTCGGGCAACAATCTCTGACCAACGGTGACTTTGGAATTCAGATTAGATATTATGTACTTGAAGAACCTTTTACGGTCTCCCGATGAAGCAAGGCTGGACTCGAACCTCGATGGCCTTTCTCATTATAACGCTCAGACGGTTCAGGTACCTACGATGAGCATCGTAGTCAGGGTCTCCTCGACTGCGTAAGTAACGTTGCCGCATAGATTTTTTTGTTCTTATCATATGGAGTATGATCAATCCAAGGTCTGGAGGGAACAACAACTTCAGAGCAGTATGTGGTACAAGATTCAAGTTGATATGAAAGTTTACTGGTGAAGGCAGACTACATATATTCAACATCCCCACTCAACTGGAAAACATCGCTCTAGACAATGTCTCGCAGTTTGGTTCTCAATGATTTTGACGGGTTTGGTTACTTTATTCATTTTAGGAATGTTGAGTTGCAACTTTGATACCAAAGTAACGTGGTCTGACCGTCCGAAAGGTGGTAGAAAATGAGTATAAGCAATAATATGAGGTTCATTTACCAGAATGAGATCCAGCAGGGATGGACTCTGATTATTCCTGAAACGATATTTCCGATATTTTCAAATATCTGGGATTGAGTAAATGTTCCTCTTAGCGGGGAGTGAGAACCCCACGGCGAGGAGATATCCTACGCGTATAGGCTAAAGTCGGGGATAATAATAATAGATCTCTTTAATCTTCTTTTTATTGGTATCAAATCTCCGCTGTTTTATTCCTCAGTATTAATTTGTGCATTGATGTTTTGTTGGTTTTTAGCACAATCGTAGTTTTCTTCAATTGTCGCTTCGTTGTTAGTGAGGTTCCTATTCTGTTGTAATAAATCGGAAATTGGTAAAACCTTCTAAATTAATCGAACCAAATTCTACGCAGTGTGAGAGGTTCGAATTGGCGATAATTCATAATTAGATCTTTCAGCAGTTTCTTTGTTCTGTATCTCGAGTATATTGATCATTGATGCCACATAAATTGAGTGGTCAACATGGTTTTTAAATGTGTCTTTCAAGGTTCAATACGCAGTTATGATGATCTGATATATTTGAACGGAATAATTCTTGGAAAAATATTTGGTAAATAACATGAAATTGCTTTTAATTCCCTCAACTAAGCCCCTCTGTAAGAGATCAATTGGGAAAATGGATTAGAAAAATTAGGCAGTATCGATCGGGGACTCAGGGAAGTCAATAGTAACGGGAATAGTACGTCGGTCGCGAAACCGGACTTAGAGCAAAGCAATTTTTTTGAAGATTAGAGTCCTATTTTTAGGGTTGAGTTAAATAAAAAGGAAAATTTAGTAGATGAGTGAGTTCAAGGAACTTCAAGTATTTAAGAAAGAAGAAATTGTTTTACTCTAAGAAAGGACGAGCTAGGTCATTCTCAGAAGTAGAAAACAGGGGTTTTTGATAAAGTTTCAATTTTGTTTTGTTATAAAGATAGATTAGCTTTGAGTGCGTGATTCGGGGGTGAAGTGAATAAAAGAGAATTACACGTCTCGTGTGAAAAGTTGAAAAAGAGTTTATTATAACTAGGTATACCAACCTAGCCCCGCGGGATAAGGGCAAGTAACAGTTTAACGATCTTTTGGGTTTCTTTTTATTTTTGTCTTGTTGAGTAGTCCTGATTCTCCCAAATTCAATGTTCAATGAATAATTAGTGGATCATTTGAGATATATTTTTCTGTATTGAAAGTTTTGGCCGTTGAGTCAAATAGTATAAATTTTTGAATATTGTAACTTTGGTTTTTGCTTTATTATATTTGATTTTAAAGAATCAATTGAGTTTGATTAACCTGGAAATATAATCCTGTCCCCAAGAAAGAAAAATCAACAAAAAGACCTGTCCCTAGTGCGACGGGCCGAACCCACAATAACATCATATCTTTTTTATTTTTAGTCAGTGGAAAGCCGCTCTTCCATTGACATATATACCCCCAAAGAAGGGGTTTATTACAATTTGGTGACAGCGGTGGGATAATTGTTGATTTTTGTTTTTGAGATTGGATATTATCCGAAGAGTTATTTTTGGTAGTTTATTGCGTGGAACTGTTGAATTGGGAGCCTATCGGATGAACAGACTTTGTCTCATTTGTGTTATATATTTTGGAATTTGAATTGTTTTGAGCGTATTGTTGTTTTTCATATAAGAGGTGAACACATAGAATTTTGTTGAGGTAAAGGAGTGTGACGGATTTTGATAGTTTTGTACGTTATTCAGGTAGTTGGAGTTCATCAACTATTGGGCTTGAATTATAATTAGTTAATTTTTTCGTTGGACGTTCATTTTCTAAATCCACCTGTGAATCCGGCGTTAGTAAATATGCCACTCTATTCGTTAGGAATGATGTCGACTTCTTTGGGAAATTTTACAGGAAAAGAAGCTTTGAGATATTTTGATGAATTAGAATTAAGGGCAAAATTAGAAGGATGGAGTGAGGACAAAACCCTCACTCTATTGAAACTAAAATTAGAAGGCGAAGCATACATCTATTTTAAATCAGATATCACTTTAAATTCATTGACTTATGCAGAATTAAAATTAAGATTAATTCAAAAATTTACTTCACAAAAATTGCCGGGGGAATGTCAGTGGAATTTGAGTGGATGTATGCAGGGACAGGATGAGGATGTATCTTCATTTTGTATCAGATTAAGAACAATAGGTGCGGAATTATTAACTGAAGATTTGGCCGGAGCGACGAAAGAGGAAGAATTGGGTATAAGAAAGATAAATAGGAATTTGATTTTAAATCAATTTAAAATGGGACTTCGAAAAGATATTATGAAGGAGGTTGGTATGTTTTTGTTACTAGAAAAAAACTTGGATTTAGAAAAAGCGGAAGAATTGGTAAAACTACATGAAATGAAAAATAAAATTATTCAGGAATACAGGTCATTTAATTCACAAATATCGGTAATTGAATCTGAAATAACTTGCCAATTATGCGAGAAGAAGGGACATATCGCGAAAAATTGTAGGAGTACTGGATTAAGTTGGGGAAAAAGAGGACAAAACGTCGAGAGGATTTGTTTTTCGTGTGGTCAATTAGGTCATTTCGCAAGGGAATGTAGGAATGCAAGAGCGATACATAAAACTCAAGGAGTGCGGAATATCGATAATCAGCCGGGGCGCTGGGTAAAGGAATGTGCCATAAACGATCGTGAGATAGAACCAGGAAGACGAAAGGATTTTGACATTGGGACGATACATATTATTAGAGATGTTTTACGAAGAATAAATTTGCCATTTGAAAAGAGAAAAAAAACTATAGAGATGAGACAGGAAGTTGAGTCATGTAATCAGGGATCAAGTAATAAGGGATCATGGGGAAAATTTAAAGAGAATCGCGTAAATCGAATTAGGTCGGAGAAACTAAGCGAGAAAGAGAAATTGCCGGTAAAGACGTGTTATAAGGAGGTCGGTACTCAGAACGGATTGCGTTCGCCAAAAGGGCGGCTACCTGGTAGAGAATTTAGGGAACGTACGGTCATGGTCATTCTGGAAGTAAATTCGGCAAGAATGCATGACGTACCCCACTTGATTAGATTAAGTATCAACGGAAATATAGGTGTTTGTTTGATAGATACAGGGGCAGCGGTGTCTCTCGTAAAAAGGGGATTGATCTCAAGAGAGGAGGTCAATGAATACGGTGTTGACTGTGAGTTAACTAGCGTATCAGGTCATAATGTACGTACCTGGGGTACGGCGAATATTGCGGTGAGTCCAATAGGAGAAAAATTGAAGATAGATTGGACGGTTATATTAGTGGATGATCAAACATTGGGGAACGTTGATATAATACTAGGTAGGGATTTTCTTAAAGAAAATCAAGCGCATATTAAGTATGAACATGAACCATCGGTAAATATGTGGGGAAGAGAGTTTAAATTTCTGAATAGAGATTTGAATGAATGTATATATACATGGGATAGATATACAGAGAAAAATAAAGAGAAAATACAAGTTAACCTCTTCAGGGTAAATCAGGTTAGTTCGGAAAAACAAGGCGAAAGAGAGAAATTGCAGGTAAAGACGGAGGTCGGTACTCAAACGGAAAATCACGAGGAGAAAAGAAATTTAGTGATGAGGGATATTGGTATTCAAGTAAAAAATATAGCGGAATTTGAAACAAAGGGTTTTTCAAAACGAGAAGGGATAAATCAGTCAAATAGTGATATTGAAGAAATAAGGGTTAACGAAGCGATAGGGATGACAGAAAAAGATGAGAGAAAAATCTGTGGAAAAGGAAAAATTTCGAAGCAAAATATTACAAGTACGAAATCTTGGGAATTAACTGAACCAATAAAAAAGGTAAAATCTTATAGGGTTGAGAAATTTGACAAAAATACGGTGGTTCCTCAATTTGATGTAGGGCAATTAGTTCATTTAAAAAAAATGTCGGAGAAACAGGGTATATCAAGAAAATTAATGGAACCTTGGGTAGGACCTTGTAGGATCGTGGAATTGCTTGGTCCGATGACCTATAGAATTAGGAAATGTGGAGGTAGAGAGGAACAAATCGTTCATGTAGATAGGTTAAAATCGTATACCGCGAGAAATCGAGAGTTTGGGATAGATAAAGAAGAATCCGACGGTTTGGAAAAATTAGATACGGACGGTAGCGAGACCTAATTTGATGATGAACAGATTGAGATACAAAAATTTTCGCCGATGAGGATGAATATGAGGTTCAATCGAGCGCAATTTGAAAATGAGGAAATAGAGGAGGATGAAATCCCTCTACGTAGATCGACTAGGGTACGACGTCCGCCGGATCGATGGGGATGGGACTAACGGAAAAGTGTATCGATAAATCCATTGTAATGTAGATAAGTGACATTTTGGTAAATTTTCGAAATTTTGGATAACTAATGGAAATTCTTGTGATTTCTTTACAGGTTTGATGAATTATGGAAAAATTGTTTTTTTTGGAGATTTTTGATAATTGCGTAAAATGTTGATAATATTTGTAAAATTTTGATTAATTTTATTTCAAAATAGGGAACTTGGGAAATATAGCGAAGTGAAATCACAATAATTTTTTTTTTTGGGATTTATGATAGTTTGATTCTCAAAATAGTTGAAGAGACATATAAGTAATTTGGGTATTATAAAATTATTTAAGGAATCAATTTATGGAATTAAGACACTTAAGGAGTAATGATGATAGTTTTTTTTAAATAGATTTTGGAATTTCAATAAAAGTTTTGTATGAGGATACATAAGTGGTTTTTTCATTTTAGGATTTTATTGAGATGATTCTGAATACGAATATTTTGAGTTTAGGGAGAAGTTGACTTTCGGAAAAAGAATAAGGACTTAAGTTTTTTTTTTTTTTTTTAATTTTGACATGTGAAGATTTGAAGGGGTATTGAAGCAAATAAATATTATGTTTTTGATCCTCGGGAAAGGAGTGAGAATATGCATTTTGAATTAAGAGGATAGTTTCAGTTTTTGAGAAACATATCTAATTATTGTTGAATTATGTGGATTTAATTTTTGAGGGGTGGAACTAAGGATTTTCAGTAAAGAATTAGTAGAAGTGATATATAGAGTTGTCAATTTTACGTTGATTTATTATGTTTTTGAATTCCATTCGTATTAATAATGAGGTGAAAGATAATAAGTAATAAAGATAAGTCTGGAGTTGGAAATTTGCTGATAAGATAATACTTTTTTTTTTCATTATTAAATTTTTCGATGATAGAAAACCGAGTTTGATTTTTTTAAGTTAATTTCCAATTTCGAAATGTTTGTTTGGGTAACGTGGGACAAAACCTAGATATATGTCCTTAGGGAAATTGAATCGCCCCTGCCCTATACGTGAGATTCAAGGGTCGCTCTCAACTTTAAGGAGTAGTCACCTATTTTTGGGTATCGTGGGGAGTCGTAGAAAGATAGCCCTCAGGAAATAATCGCTCCTGCCCATTACGTAGATTCCGTTATGGTCGTCGAAAAGCGAGCAAAACGGTTGGAAAAAAAAACAGTTAGGAGTTTTATTAATTTTTGATTAAAATTTTTGAGGTTTTTTTTTTTGGCAAATAAAATACAGTTTATGGTGGTTATGTTTAGTTGTTTTTGTAATGATTTAATTGATCAAGAAATTGTAACGGAGATAATGAAACATTCAATTGAATTGATGTAGCTAGGTTTAGTTTTTTTGTAATGCTTTTATGAAAAATTTTATGATAAATTTTCAGATGGTAATATCGAAGGATGGAAGCAACGGCAGGAAGATGGTTGGATCGAATCCTAGTTTACGGAATAACCTTCATCCGAATTATATCTGGAAAATACAGAAAAGTTGAAAAACGGCTGAACACTTCTTGCAAAGTGATGACGTAGTCAATGAACTGGTTAGAGTCCAGTTCTATCAAGAGGCAGTTGATAAAGATGATCATTATTATGATATTAATTTATATTGGAGAATTTTTGTGGAAAAGCTTTAGAAGCTGAAGAAGAAGATGGGATCAGGATCAAACTGAGGATGAAGAAGATGCCCAGAGAATCCTGAATTCTGCATCCAAATGGTAGAAGTATGCAAGGTGCATACCGTAGACGTCAGACCAGGGGTTTTGGACGTCGAGTATATTGGGAGGAAATGACTCGCTCGCCAATATGGGACTATTCATTATTCATTCATTGAATTTATAATACCGATCGTCGTTATATGAAATTTTATATATTGGAAAATAATGCTAGCCAATCTATGGAGTATCAGCCCTATGAGAGAAATAAATCATGACCAAGCAGAAGAAGATGAGATCACCAGAACTATGAGGGACATCGAAGTAAAAGGTAATTTCCGTGACGAGGATGAGATCCAAAGAAGAAACAAGGTACCATTCCACAAGACAACCCTAGGAAGTAGTGTTATGAAACCAGGAAGTGCCGCGAGAGTGAAATTTTGAAATTCCGAAAAGTGAACAAACTCCACGCTGGAGTTCGTGAAGTGCACAGGAGAAAAGATGTCCTGGATTGATTTAATGATTTTCTATTTTGTTGTTTGTATATGTATTACGATTAGGATTTATTTGTTTCCTTTATTTGAGTTTATAATATTGGACACTTATCGAATTATTGAATAATATTGGAGAACATACCACCATAGATTTGATTTTCACCTTAGAGTAGGTAGAAATAATATAGATTTTTTTTAAGTTATACTTTCGAAAAGTTTGGTTATAGTTCGATAATTGATGATGAGCTTCGTAATTTAAGAATATAAAATTTTAATTTTGTTTGAGCTAGTCTCAATACTGAAATAGGTTAGTGTTATTGTAATCACTGGAGAGGAAGGACTGCATTATTAATATGGCTAAAAGTAAGGGAAAAGTTATGGCAACCGATGCCAAAACTTTTTCGAAGGAGGGTGTAGTGTAATAAATCGGAAATTGGTAAAACCTTCTAAATTAATCGAACCAAATTCTACGCAGTGTGAGAGGTTCGAATTGGCGATAATTCATAATTAGATCTTTCAGCAGTTTCTTTGTTCTGTATCTCGAGTATATTGATCATTGATGCCACATAAATTGAGTGGTCAACACGGTTTTTAAATGTGTCTTTCAAGGTTCAATACGCAGTTATGATGATCTGATATATTTGAACGGAATAATTCTTGGAAAAATATTTGGTAAATAACATGAAATTGCTTTTAATTCCCTCAACTAAGCCCCTCTGTAAGAGATCAATTGGGAAAATGGATTAGAAAAATTAGGCAGTATCGATCGGGGACTCAGGGAAGTCAATAGTAACGGGAATAGTACGTCGGTCGCGAAACCGGACTTAGAGCAAAGCAATTTTTTTGAAGATTAGAGTCCTATTTTTAGGGTTGAGTTAAATAAAAAGGAAAATTTAGTAGATGAGTGAGTTCAAGGAACTTCAAGTATTTAAGAAAGAAGAAATTGTTTTACTCTAAGAAAGGACGAGCTAGGTCATTCTCAGAAGTAGAAAACAGGGGTTTTTGATAAAGTTTCAATTTTGTTTTGTTATAAAGATAGATTAGCTTTGAGTGCGTGATTCGGGGGTGAAGTGAATAAAAGAGAATTACACGTCTCGTGTGAAAAGTTGAAAAAGAGTTTATTATAACTAGGTATACCAACCTAGCCCCGCGGGATAAGGGCAAGTAACAGTTTAACGATCTTTTGGGTTTCTTTTTATTTTTGTCTTGTTGAGTAGTCCTGATTCTCCCAAATTCAATGTTCAATGAATAATTAGTGGATCATTTGAGATATATTTTTCTGTATTGAAAGTTTTGGCCGTTGAGTCAAATAGTATAAATTTTTGAATATTGTAACTTTGGTTTTTGCTTTATTATATTTGATTTTAAAGAATCAATTGAGTTTGATTAACCTGGAAATATAATCCTGTCCCCAAGAAAGAAAAATCAACAAAAAGACCTGTCCCTAGTGCGACGGGCCGAACCCACAATAACATCATATCTTTTTTATTTTTAGTCAGTGGAAAGCCGCTCTTCCATTGACATATATACCCCCAAAGAAGGGGTTTATTACACTGTAGCCTCAGCTGGGCTTCATTTTTAATGGTGTTAAATCTTTCATCGGGTACAAGTCAATTTCTCAATATGACCCGGTATTGGTCGGCTACTTTTTGAGCAGAAACTTGAAGTTCGGGGTAGTTTCTGTGGAATATTGCAAATAATTTTTGCCGGTAACCTATTTTATCCTCTTTCATATTAGCCACTTCATAATATATGCGCATGATCGCTTCATTTATAGAACTTGCCCATTTCACGCGTTTTATTGGTAGACCTGCTTGGGTGAGTGCTGCTTGAGAATTCTGCGCAGCACCTTCAGCAGTCGGAGAAACTCGTGTTGTTCTTCTCCTAGAATGTTGAGATTGTGGAGGCGTAGCATTTTGTTGACAGACGTCCGTCTCCTTAGAACTTTGCCACCGACGTCCCGCATACTATCATATCCAGCGCCGGCTCCAGACACGCCCTGACGAACTTCAGGCAGCGGTTCTATATTCATATTCCTTAAATTCACCATCATTCATAGGTTCCTCCGTGTCGTAGAGGAGACGGCCGTTGATCACTTTTTAAGATCCGCAGAGCTACGGTGGAAGAATTCTTGAGCTGCTTTCCACACGGCTTCGTCCGTTACCCGTTACCCTGGACAGAGACTCTTCGACAGGTTTCAGCTTCCCGAGTCAGGGAGCTCCTGGAATCTGTGGTGGCAGGAGTCGATTCAACTCTCCTGATAGGTGAATCGCTAGGGATTTCCTACCGCTACCGTACCCTATTATTATTATGAAAATTTTTATCTCGATCGAATGTGCAGTTTTCAAATTAACAGCAGCACAAAATTTCGATCGGACATATTTACCAAACCTCTAATCAGATTTTGCCCTTCAATAAACTCAACCGCGGCATTCAAGATCCCAAAAATTTCTAATATCAATCTCCTTCCATTCCAAAGTTATCGTATATACGAGCGGACGAACGGACAATGGAATTCGAGGATAGATTTGCCATCAGTGGGTAGAACCCTGCCGTTTGAGACCTTTTTCGAATCGAAAGTCTAAAATTACAGAGTTTCGAAGAATGAGCGCTCAAAAATTAGGAAAGCACTTGTATGCTTTGATGACTAGCTTTTGTGCGCTCGTAGATTTAATGAACACCCAAAATCTCCACTGCATCGATTACGTGCTCACGAATATATTGTAAATTTTTATCGTTATTCTTCTTCTATGGTACTAGTTATGCGATCAACATTAAATTTTACAAGAAGCTCGAAATTGTTATTCTATATCTTATCTATTACACTCAAGAGATCGGCTTGGAATTTTGCATGAATTTTGAAATGGTATTTTTCACCAACACTCAATTCCGTCGGTTCTGTGGCAAAGGAAATGTTGGGTATTTGTATTGTTCTAAGATTTAATGTGGTTCTAGTTTCGTACAAAATGAAATTTTGTACGAGTCTTGTTATTTTACATCCAAATGCAAATTTTCAATTAGATCAAAAATGCAGTTTCGAAATTAACATAACAACGAACATTATGCATTTTCGGATTTTGACCTTTCACGAACTTAACCACGACATTCAAAAACCGAATCTAGCCTGAAAAGTTCAAGTTTATAGTTGTTTTCGTTTTCATGGGCGGATATTCTTAAATTTGACTACGAATTCGCCATCAGTGATTCGTTCCTTAACGTTTGAGACCATTCCTGCCTAGAAATTCGAAAAATAAATACAGACCATAAAATATTACAGAAAGATTTGATAATTCTACTCAAATGGTGTGAAGATTGGCTGCTACCTTTGAACCTTGACAAATGTGTCGTTCTCCACATTGGCAAGAAGAACCCCCGTACTCGTTACGTTATAGCTGACCACCAACTGAAGCAGACTTCCTCACATAACGATCTTGGCGTCATCGTCTCCAGACACACACAGCGTATTTGTGCTAAGGCTCGAAAGATGATACACTCAAGATCATTCCGCTATTGTGATCCGGGAGTATGCAGCAATATATACATATAAGACCTATGTCCGCCCAATTCTAGAATATGCCGGTCCAGTCTGGTGTCCCAATCTAAATGGTGATGTTGAGTTGTTGAGGTCGGTCCAGCGCTGGGCCACACGTATACCATATGGACATTTTAGACCTGCTTATGATGACCGCTTGACGATTATGAATTTGCCGAGATTCACTGACCGCAAGGATAGAGGTGATCTAATTTTCACTTACAGGGTCTTGCACAGAAGTCTTGGACTTGATTTATCGGAGCTATATACACTCATGACTCAACCATAACAATCTGAGAGGACATAATATGATGCTCCGCAGAGAAGACAGCACTTTCTTCCCAATCGAGTTTTCCAAGGTTGACTCATTCGTTGCCAAATGAATTGGTGATACTCAGTGTTAATGTGTTCAAGAATCGGTTAGATCTTCTTAGAATATATGATGTTTGATTTAGTCTAGTGGTACAGATGGATCAAAAACAGAGAAGCGCACCGGCATTGGGATATATGGACCTAAACTGGAGATCTCTAAAGCCCTGGGAAGTGAGCCCTCGATTCTACAGACCGAGATAATGGCTGTTTATGTATGCGCCCAGGAGTATCTCAAAATGAACCTCAAGGGGGCGCATATCTAGATCACCACGGACAGCCAAACCACGCTGAGATCCCTATAATCGTGTTGTCAGGGGTCTTTGCTGACTTGGGAGTGCCGTAACACCATAAAAAATTGGCCAGAAGAAATAAGGTGACTCTACTATGGGTACCAGGGCGCAGTGGGGTTGAAGGAAATGAAAGAGCGGATGAACTTGCAAAAAGTGCATCTAGGTTAAGACTGCTGGACCTGAGCCTTTCTGTGGGATAGGAAAAGACCAATACAAAGCTGCGGTCCAGCTGTGGGAGTTGAACAGTAGGACAATCCACTGGACTAACACTCCTAGACTTGCTCAGGCAAAGAAATTCGTGAAGATTTCACCTACCTACGCCAAAAAGCTCCTGAAGCTGTCGCGAGCAGAGCTTCGGGTGATGGTGGGACTGCTGACGGGGCACTGTCGGTACAAACATCATTTGTACTGTATGAGAAAGTCAGCAGACGAGATTTGCAGGCTCTGTGGATCGAAAGCAGAAACGGCCGAACACTTGTTATGCAAGTGTCCGGAGCTGGCTGGCCTAAGAACCATTCACATGGGTAAGCCGGTCCTGGATACCAGAGAGGTAACGGCCAAGGCCCCTAAGGAGGTTGTCAATTTTATTAACGTCGTTGACGACCTCCCTGGGTTTCTATGAATGAGTAGGGTAGTGAACAAAAGATCTGCATGGTCGCAGTTCCCGGAAGGCTTACCGAAGCAAAACTACCCCAGTTCAAATAATAATAGTCTAGTGGTATATTTAATTGTGTTGGTTCTTTCGCGATTGCGTAAATTTCGATTGAGTTTTTTTCTATATAGTGAGAGCATAACATTTTTCTTTTTTTCTCCACATGTTTTGATTGATTATTTAGAATTTTGTGTTCATTTTTGTTGTATTTATATTCTGAGTCTTTTATAGGTTTCTGTAAATAAATAAAACAATGTAACGAAATAATAGAACGATTTGTTCAGTGACGAGGGCTCATAAAAAATTATCAAATGACGTTTACGGCAATGTCAAATACTTCTTACGGAGCAGAAAATAAAATATAAGAATGAGAAGAACCGCTGCTTCTGATTTGCCACCAAGAGGTCTGATAACACAACGTGCCCCTACTCTAACTGATATTCCTGTTCGGCATCTTCCATCTGCTCCTCCGTTACCGACTAGAGTGCACACACAGCCTTTTTTAGCGCATGCGAGTGTTCCTGGAGGGTTGACTCAATCGGGGAATTATAGAAGGTTCGAAGATCTGGACTATGAAATTGCGCCGAAATCAAGTATTTTGCTGCCTCATCTTCAAGCTAATGAGAAGAAATTCTTCGAGTTAGTTCATTCTGGTAAATTGGCGTTAGTCGTAAGTCAATGAATTATTACCAAGTCAAAAATAATAACTAGATTCAAATATGTGTCACTCATTTGGTTTCATCAATAAGAGCACATTCACATGACAAGCGCTCAACGCGCGTTGAAGACGCGCTGGATAATTCGATACTGTTCACATGGTGCGCGCTTGCCAAGCGCTGAACGCCCGTATTCAGTTTTAATTCTAAATTTGTCGAAGATGGAAGTAGAAACAGGCTGTGTCACAAAAATCTTGGAAAATTTTTTCAATGACTTTGTGCTAAGACATATGCGGGGTGATTAGTTTGAGATGGAACAACCTGTATATGTACTCACATAATAATTTTTTCTCTTCATTATCATCTCCTTCACATAATATGATGACGAGTTCTTCCCAAGCCCGACTTCTTGAGTTTTTATCTGAATATAAACTACTTGTCATGTCCCATATTACAGAACATTTCTCAATTCCATCTATGAATAATTCGAACTATTCTATTAATTATTTGAACTATTACTGACCGAACGGCCCAAAGGAAAAAAAAGTCCATGTAATCTATCAGCTCATGCAAGCGCGCTCATCTGAACGGTTAGATTAGAAACCTATTATTTCAAAGCGCGAGCCAATGCGCGCTTACAATGGTCGAGCGCTGGCACAGCGTCCAACTCGCGCTCCTTAAAAATGCGCGTTGGCATGTGTACGCTTCGAAGAAAATTCATGTATGTACTTGTAAACGCGCGTAGAGCGCTTGTCATGTGAACGGGATCTAATTGAACAGTAAAATAATTGAATAGCAAAGAAGAATAAGGAGGGATAAGTCATAAGAGTTCTTCTCTGCTTATAAATGGAAATGTTGAAAATAAGCAATATACAGGGTGTTTCCAAATTCGACGTGAACCTTGGAGGACGTGTAAGTAGGACTCATTTGCTGTCGTTTGAGCCATATTTATTGATATCCCAAAATCAACAGTTTCCGAGATTTATGAGTCCTTGTGTTTTTTGAAAGATTACCCACCTCACTTCATTTTTCGTCAATTTTTGTCTACGTTGACCAAGTTTGATTATAATTTTGGATTATTCTCATCAGAAAAGGATGTATAAAAAAAGCAAAGCTATGTTGTAGTAGATATTGAAAAAGAATTAGTATGATTTGAAAGTTGGTGTAAGAAAAGAAGAAAAATCAATTTCTAATATCAATTTGCCTGCAATTTTCTAAATCCACTATATGTATGATGAAATTATTTAAAAAACTTGCCGACTGGTCTTCTTCAAAATTATTTCACAAAATGAAATATATACAGAGTGGGCAACATATTGATTGTAACTTCATTTTTTCAAATGGAACACCCTGTATATTTCTCTACATTTGACTAGCTCTTTTTCCCCTGATTTCGAATATATAACATATGTTTGGCCTATCTCTCTTATTCTGAGTACCACAGAGTTTCAAATTTTAAGAGTCCGTTCACGCGGCGCAAATCAGGCGTTTTCTTAACTAATTCGGTCTTGATTTTCTCAGGAACGGTAAACGCTATCGAGATGATTCGAAACAATATTGGAAGGTCTTAATCCCTTGTATGTTCGTTAGGTAATAATTTCACTTTAAGTTGCAAATTAATTGTTTTATTGAAGTAGAAAGTACGATTTTCAATACCAATTTTGAATGATTTATTGTCGCTTCAGTTGACCTAAATTCGAAAATCTAATACAAATTGGTCATAGCCTATTTCTTCTTCTTTCCAATGATACCAATTAGAAATATATTACATCACAGTTACTCAAAATTCTCTGAGACGTTGTAAATCTGTTTCGAGTGCCAGAATTGTGAACTAAAAATCGTTGCTCCTCCCTGAGGGGCGTGGCTTGTAGCTATCAGGACCGTCTCTTAGGAAATATATTCTTGAAAACTTGAATTATTTGTCGCGAACAAAAAAAAATTCTTTGTCGTTTAAAAAAAGCCATACGACCGATTTTCATGTTACTTTTTCGAATGAAAAAATTTATTCCTCGTGGAAGATTTTAGATCCAATAGTCAACTTATTACTTCGAACCGAAGGTTTCGTAAGTTTGAGAAAAAGGAAATGTTTGTTATTGAAGGAAAGCGATTTGGATTTAATGATGTCAGGCAAATAATCTTGTGTTTACCATATTTCATATAATACAGAATTGAGGTAGTTTTGAACCTCTCTCAGATTAGGTGTTGTACTTTGAAAGTAAACAAGAAGTGATTTCGTGTAAATTTATTTGATTTATATCAAGATTTTATTGACCCATTAGATAAACATCAGTTGTAAATAAGGGTTATTCGGTACTCTTTCGTGTACGTATTATTTCAATGCTGGACAATTTGACAGTTTCTAGGTCGGTTCAGCATTGCATAGGTACCTGAAAGAATTCAATTTCGAAGTAAATAAACATCAGTTGTAAATAAAGGTTATTCGGTACTCGGTATTATTTCATTGCTGGACAATTTGACAATTTCTAGGTTCAGCATTGCATAGGTACCTGAAAGAAGGGTATTTCGGAGTAAAGATTTAAAATGGTCTATTTTTGTACCGATACGTATATTTCTACTTACTCAATGATTTTATGTAGAAATGAAGAATATCAACTATACCTGACATTAAAATAACGCATTTTCAAACTGAAATTTCGAGAATGGTACCTATTTTCAATTTGGGGTTGAGCTATTACTAGAAGTTTTCATATCTATTTGGCCTGTGCAGTTCTTCTTATAATTTTGTTAATGTGTATTGAATCGAACCTTTTTCGCTGGGAAATATCTTTGGATGAATTCCGAATTGTTTATATTCTGCAATTCATAGATTATCTGAAAGAACTTTCTAATCACTCCGTTTTTTTTTAATCAAATTTATCTAATATGCGTTTGGTGAAGGAAATGAAAATTGGGTTTCAGTCGAAATTAGTTTTTATACGTGATATGTGTAGAATTTCGAAAACAATATTTACTCGTGCAGAACATCCAGAAATACTTGATATAAGCACATCCGCCGTCAGTAGTGTCATGAATCCTGGTGATGGTTATGCACAGATGAAGAAAATAGAAATGATATGAATTTCCCTTGTTTTTCATTTTCACTGTAATAAAGAAAGAAGAAGAAAGAAAGTTCATTCAGAAGTAGGTAACAGAAAATCATTCAAAATTTTTTACAATGATCATAACTATAATAATTTCAAAATAAAAGAGTACACAATGAAGTATGTAATGCCTGGGAACACATAGCGTTGAAATCTATGGAAGAAGCCGTAGCAGAAAAAGTGAAATAAGCGATCGAATGTGGAAGTATCGACATAAATGGTACACCTTCAATAACGGTATTTTGTGATGGTAGTTGGGCTAAACGATCTTATCGAAACTGGGGAAATTATAATTAACTCCCGGAGTTCCTACAATTGTTGGGATGCAAACTGGAAAAATTTTATACTTGGGTGTGAAAAAAAGTATTGCATAATATGTCAAAGAGTTCAAACTAACAATGACACACCAACAGAGCATACATGCTATAAAAATTGGAATTCATCTTCGACCGCCATGGCAGCTGAAGGATTTTATTTTTTGTTTGTGTAAAATGCCTCCTATGTCAAGTTATTGCTCAACAGTTGAAAGCATTTTATATAAACATTTTTCTGCAAAAGCTATAGATTGGGGAAAAATAATGAAGATCGAGCGAAGCGTCTATTAGAGAATGAATTGTGCTCGAAGATCACAAACAGTGGCCTTTTTATTAATAAAAAAAAGTCTAGGTCCTTCTCCAAATGGCATTTTTGAAAAAAGTAATCATTCAATTAAAATCGAATGCCCTTTTTCAGCAAGAAAAAATATGATAAAAGATGCTATTAAAAGGAAACAAATCACATATTTGGAAAAAATGATGATCAGGAATATCGATTGAAACAAAGTCAGAATTATTATTTTCAAGTTCAGGGACAATTAAATATAGCTGAAAGAGAAAAATGCTTTTGTCGTGTAAACTTTGAAGGACACTTTATTCATCGAAGTCAACATCGATGAAGAGTTTTTCGAAGGAAAATTTCATTAGAACTGTGTTTTACCTGTAATAATTGACCTAAGACATAGAGGCTTAAAAATAAGGATCCTCAATACAAACTAGATCTTCAGGATGAGAAAAATTGAAGAAAACAGAAGGCAATTAGAAATATATCATTATGAACCAAGCTGATTTTTTTTTAATTATATCAAAGTAATATTCCTCAAAACTGTAGATATTTATGGAATGAGTTCATCGAAATTCTCAATGAAACTTTTTTATTTCGGATTAGATATTCAAAATTCATTCCATTTAATTCATAAGGGTTTTTAACAATTCAAAAAATGAGGATAATGGTATATCAAAGCGTATTTGAATTCTCAATTCGATATCAAGTAATTATGGAAAGTAGAGTCTTTTTCAAAACTTAAAAGACAGTTCTTGTTTCTAAACTCTGTTCTTATTATAAAGAAACCGTCTTTACAACCATAATCGTAGGTGACCATTTGACAATCATTTCATTTCATCAAAATGTCGAAAATGCGGCTGCAAATTCCGACACGCACTAGTAGAACTCGAGAAAGAAACGAGATCATCCCAATGCGTTACAAATTCATTCTATCTGGGCTGAGGGCCTAATACGTTCTCTATATTTTTACTACGATAGACCACGCCCACCCGCTCTTGCCCCTTCACGTTGCGACCCCTGTGCTTCCCAAGCAGTGTGGTGTAAACAGACTCTTAAGAACCACCTGGCAAGCTAAGTATTCAGTTTTCAAGTGGAAGACTGCGATAATACAAAATTCCTTTTTTTGAGTTATCTCGTAAAAATTTGAAATATTTATGTGAAGAACAATAAAAATAAGAAAGCTACAAGGAGATAATATATGGAGTTGCATCCAAATCATCCAATTCCAAACTTATAGTGAAAAACGTATGCCATATCGTTGCTTACGAGATAACTCAAAAAAAGGCATTTTGTATTATCGCAGCCTTCCACTTGAAAACTGATTACCTAGCTTGCCAGGTGGTTCTTAAAATTTGAAACTCTGTGGTTCTCACAATAAAAGAGTTAGACCAAACATATGTTATATTTTCGAAGTCAGGGGCAAATGAGCTAGTCAAATATAGAAAAATATACGGGGTGATCCATTTGAAAAAATGAAGTTGCAATCAATATATTGCCCACTCTGTATATGTTCCGTTTTGTGAAATCATTTTAAGAAACACTAGTCGATTTCGAGAAAATTTTGTACAAAACATTTTTTTATACCTTTTTCAGTAACAAAGTTAAAGGGGGGGGTCAAATTATGGTGAATCTGGAATAATCTTATCTTGGAATAACTTATAAAAAAGTAATAATAATAATAATAATAATAATATTTATTAATTCCATAAAATTACACAAAGTAAAAATGGAACAGGTCAGACACAAACATAATTAACTTCCAGTACATTTCTCTTTAAATTCACAAATGCTATATGGCTCACAATTCAGAAGTAAAACATATAGGGCCTTCTTAAATTTAATATGACTCGATAGATTTCTGATATTTAAGGGCAACACATTAAATAGACTGATTGCCATAAATTCAACATTTTTTTCTCTCAACGTAGTTTTATGTGTTGGTACAATAAGAGGACACATTCTTCTTGTATTATTCAAGTTTTTATATGGCTCAAAATACTGGCTATGTTTACTGACAAAAATTAAAAGTCTATAAATGTACAGTGCATAAACTGTAAGTATATTGTTACTTTTGAAGAAACCCCTGCATGATTCCCTATATCCAAGATGTAACACAGTTCTCAAAGCTCGCTTTTGCACAACAAAAAGACCACTCACATATGAGGAGTTACCCCAGAATATTATACCGTATGACAAAATGGACTGAAAATTAGAATAATACACCAGTTTTAGAAGCTCAAGGTCAATCTGATTCCGTAACATGAAAAGCAGGTAACAAACAGAATTCAGTCTTCCTCTAAGTTGTTCTGTATGAGGTCCCCACTTCAGATGTTTATCAACTACAACCCCCAGAAAAACAACACTATCTTCAACCATGACATCTTTGCCTGAGATGTTAATTGACAAAGGATATTGTAGCTTGGATCTTTCAGTATAAAAAAACACACACTGGGACTTGTCAATGTTCAAAAGAAGATTGTGGTTACAAAACCATTCTCCTACAGACGTCAGCAATCCTCTAGATTCCTCGGTGGCGGTGGAAACATTGCGGAGTTTAAGTAGATAATTGGTGTCGTCTGCGAACATACCCATTGAATGTCTCACTGCAACTCTAGCCTTTGGTAACCGGTTTATGTACACAATAAAAAGTGCAGGTCCTGGAATGCTACCCTGTGGCACGCCCATAGATATCTCTCTTTCATCCGATATAAGAAGCTCACCATCCACCTCCATGACAACCATTTGTTTTCTGGATGACAAATAACTCTCAATGAGTCTCAACTGATTGTCTCTTACTCCACAGTCATCTAAAATTTCCAATAGTCTTTTATGCTCCACACAATCAAAGGCCTTCGACAGGTCCAAGAATAAGCCCATGGGAACCTCATCTTGTTCAATGGTCACGAGAACTTCCTTAATCAGCTCATAGACCGCAGTTTCTATATTTCTGTTTTTCACAAAGCCATGTTGATGCACTGAAATAACATTAAACTTATGAAAAAAACTCATTAATCTATTTGTCAAGATTTTCTCAAAGATTTTTGAGAACGATGGCAATATGCTGATTGGTCTGTAGCTATTTGGATCCCCGATAGGTCCCTTTTTGTAAAACGGTTTCACCAAGGCAATTTTCAGTTGATCAGGAAAAATGCCCTCCTTGAAGGAACGATTTATTATAAAACAGAGAGGTGATAGGATTATATCAATCGAGGATTTAACAACCTTCATAGGGATCTCATCATAACCCCAAGATTGTTTATCTTTTAAAGACCTTACCGTTTTCAGAACCTCCTCGTGAGAAACTTCAAACATGAAGAAAGAGTTTTCAAGTCTTTCTCCACTCGTTGTAGCCGTTTTATTCAGGCCATCTGTCAGTGTAGAGGGAAAATCAATGAAAAAGTCATTTAATTCATCTGGCAAAGGAGAATCTTGATTGCTGGAAACAGATGATGAAATCTTGCTCTTCGTGAGGGAATTTATGACCTTCCAGGAGGCTTTTGATCTATTATCGGAGTTCCTAATGATGTTACTGAAGTGCTCTTTCTTTGCTTTGGACAGAAGAAGATCATATTGTTTTTTAGTCGAGTTATATGTGGCTTTTAATTCAGGTCTTGAAAAAGAAATAATATGGAGTATGTCAAGTTGCTTCTTAATATCAACCAATTCAGGTGTTAGTTTAAACTTTCTATTTGACGATGAGGCATTGATCTTTACTTTAGGAAAACAGAGTTCAAAAGTTTCAGAAAATCGTGTATGGAATACATACCAAAGTTGATTTGGATCGCCTGGATGAGTAAAAATATCATCCCAATTTAATTTAGATAGCTCTTGCAGGAAAACTTTGATGGAATCGTCATTTATTATTCTTCTTTTAAGGTTTTTTTCTTTATGATCATAAACTGAACAAAAAGTTGTGGTGAACCTCAGAGCTGAGTGGTCTGAAATATGGCACTCGATCACCTGAGTTTGGCCCACAAGAGATGTTACCACATTGTCTAAACAACTACCAGAAGAGGGGCGTGTTGGCTGAAGATTGGTGACTTTCAGGTTGAAACATTCCAAAAGTGATACAAACTCACTGACATCCGTGGAGCAAGACAGAATATCTAGATTAAAATCACCCACCAAAATGAAATCTGCTCTTTCCAGTGTACACCGTTCCAGAATTGTTCTAAGTTTCTCTAGAAACAGATCTACATCAGCTAAGGGCTGGGTATTAGGTCTATAAATACATATGATCAGAATTTTTCGATTGTCTAGAAAAACTTGGGCAGCAGAACACTCGATAACATTTGGAATTGAAAGTAAATTGTAATCTGACCTTTTAGTACAGTTGAGTTCTTTCCTACTGTATATTGCAGTTCCACCATGGCTTCCTCTCAAACGGCAAAAGCTCGACACTAGGTTATAATCAACAAGTTTGTATATCTGAAGTTCCTCCTCACACTTCCAATGTTCCGTGATTGCTAGTATATCAGCTTTTTCTTCCTGTGCCATCAACTGCAGCCCGTTCAATGCTGTGCCCAAGGACCTAACATTTTGGAGGATGAGACTGAAGCTTTTAGAAGGCTTTGATTTTCCAACTGCACTGGAGGAAATTACGTTTTCTCGTTTTGTCTGTTCTTCCGAAAAAAATTTCTGTCAAAAGAAAAATCTCTCAAAACAACCCCCTGAGGCCAGAAGGATTCACAAAACACACTCTTGTAAGCATTTTCATTCGGTAAGCCAATACTAAAAGATGAATTTTGTCCAAGAGTGTTAAGTTTCTTTATAATGGTCGGTTCTGAAGAAAAACCGCTTGCATCCCTATCACTACACTCCAGTAAAAGGATTAGAAGATGGTGACTATGCTAGAAGACTTCCGACTTATTCTGAATGCTGACATAGAGATTGCTAGATTTTTATCGAGGATACCCTCCTTCCTTACTGGGAAGGAGTGACTAATTTTCACAACCTGTATTATTGGTCGAATGAAAATTCGCATTTGATTAACGAAGCATCATTCCAAAGGAGAGTGTTGATGTTTGAATAGTAGCAATAGCTAATTTTTTGATAGGTCCTTATTATCTACCTGATAAATTAACGGAGAAAATTATGAAGAATTTTGGGGACGAATATGGACAGCTTTTTGGACGAGGTTTCTTTGATTGTAAGACGTGAAATTATTTTCCAAAAACGCACAACATAGGCTAAACCTTCGTATGTTTCCAAAAGAATTGTTTCCTATAATCGGTGGATAGGTAGGGGAATACCTATTTGGCCAGCGAGAAATACAGATCTAACACTGTTAGATTTTCATGTTTGGAACAGTTTAAAAGATATCTATGGTACATGAAAGGGAAATACATAGACATGCATAACTTGTGGAGAGAATAGACGAAGCAGTGTGAAGATTAAGAGTGAATTTCAGGCAGAAAGTAACAACTGAAGAAATTAGAAATAGAGCTCGTACTCGTATATGGAATGGTGGAGCTCATTTCGAACATAATTTATAAATACATTCGTCGAAATTTTGGGTTTAATTGCAAAAAAATAATTCAATTCGTTAATTTCCTAACCCCATTCAAATAAAAATCTTCTGAAATGAAACTAGTGACTGCATTTTAACGAAAACTTTTTTAGGAGGTAAAAAAGGAATTTGGCAAGTTTTTTGAATAATTTTGCTATACATTGTAAAATTCGAAAGTTGCAGGCACTTTCAAATCATACTAATTCTTTCTCAATATCTAATACAACATAGTTTTGCTTTTTTCATACATATAAAATCCTTTTCTGATGAAAATAATACAAAATTTAAATCAAACTTGGCCAACGTAGAAAAAATTGACGAAAAATGAAGTAAGGTGGAAAATCTTTCAAAAACGACAAGAACTCAAATATCTCGGAAACTGTTGATTTTCGATTATCAATAAATACGGCTCAAACGATAGCAAATGAGTGATACTAACACCTCCTCCAAGGTTCACGTCGAATTTGGAAACACCCTATATAAGCAAAGAAGAACTATAAGGACACACCCCTACTTATTCTTCATAGCTTTCAAACAAGTCCCACCCATCATTATCCCTTCTATATAATTTTCATTTATGTCTCATTGTTCTGTTTTCTACTCGATGGAAATTCATTTTGAAAAGATTGAAAGTAATATAAATTTATGTCCAAATTTTGCGGAAATAAAGTTACAAACGTTGTCTAGTGAAGGTATCTCGGGAACTGTAGGAGCTAGAAGAACATAAGCTTTTTGAGTTTTTTTTTTTTCTGACTTATCCAAATGAAAAACCAGAACCGGCTTGTCGCTTGTACAAATCGTCCTGGCTCATACATAAACATAAAATTCCTGACTGAATTGGTACACTTTTCTTTTCTCTTTCGCTTCAGAGTGGCTTTATTGGAATAAATAGGTTTAAATCTCATTTAAAAGTCAATTGTAAATACTAATTTATTTTTTCTGTAAAGCACAACCACTAACAGTTTACATTTTCTGGGATGGTTACGTAATTTAGTTTTGAATTTAATTTCTAGTTTCAAAAGAATTCACAGTTTGATCAAGCATACTCCATACTTCTAATCAATAGGATTCTAGAATGAAGAAAAATTAAATAGAAAGCTTTAGCTAAAATTTACAATCTCAGCTGAAAACATCAAATATCATCACGAGAGAAATGAAAACAGGACCGTATTTTATAAAAGTTACAAAAAACATGAATTGTTTCGTTTGCTAGTATTTCAAAAAAGTGTGCCATTTAAATTGAAAATTGAATTCATTACACTTAATAATGCATTTTTCCATGTCAATAACGACATTCTCCTAAAATATGTAAAAAATGTAGATTTCGAAGTCTAAATAAGGAAAAAACTCAATAATCTAAGTACCTACTGCCTCAGAAATATTAAAATAACAAGAAACATTTTGAAGGGTTGTATGAACTGAAGATACCCACAAAATTTAAACAAAAATCGGACTGCTGATTTCCAAGTTATGGATGTTACAAATTAAGGTCAATTTGTATTTCTACCCTGTAACTACGAAACTAACAGTCTGGATACACAACGAGCCACTTTTCTGAAAGCCTTGGACGACCTGTATTCACCACTAGGCTATGGCCAACCACTCATGTTACACCCTGCATATTGTTTTCCTCATATTTAAATTTTCCGCTTGTAGAAGTCTTTCTCTCAGGTTGGAAGGTTCGATGCCCATGATTATTTTGTCACGTAGCATGTCATTCAATATTTTTTGGACTTTTGGAACTTCAGAAAAAAATCTTTCAAAATGTGTAGAATGCATTATTCGAACAGAACTTACTTTCACCCGTCCGCTCAGTCTGGAGCTCTTTTAGTGATTGTTCGAAACTAGGAACTGCATTTTGCTACCTTCTGCATATATACACTATTCTTACCAATCATTTATATCACTGGACGATTCAAAATTCCTTTGTAAATTTGGTCTAGCCAAATATATTTGAAACACTAACAACATAAATATACTTTTCAGGTGACGTTGAAGATGTTAGAAAATTTTTGGAGAACAACCTCGACTTCAACATCAACTGTGTCAATTTCCAAGGAGTCTCAGCACTCCTCGTAGCTGTGCAAACCAGAAATGATCATATGGTGGAATTTCTCATTTCTCAAAATGGTATAGATATAGGAGATGCAGTACTGCATGCAGTACGTGATAACCAGCTGAAAATAGTGGAGCTCTTACTGGAAAAACTCCATTCTACCGCTCCCAGCTTGGAGTTCGTAGGTGTGACACATAGTTCCGATTTTCCAGACTACATGACACCATTAATATTGGCTGCGCAAGAAGGTCACTTTGAAATTATTGAGATGTTGATACAAAGAGGTCATGTTATAGCAAAACCACATTCTCCGAAATGTAGATGTGATGATTGTATTCTTCATCTTGAAAGGGATGATCTGTTACATGCTGAAACTCTCAGGTTGGACTTATACAAAGCTATAACCAACCCAGCTTTCATTTGTCATTCTACTAATGACCCCATACTAACTGCTTTTCAACTTTGTGCAGAACTCAGACTTTGTGCTTGGTTAGTGGTGGAGTTCAGAGATCAATATCAAGAATTAGCAGATGCTATCAGTGATTTTGCTGTAGAACTAATAGCATGTTGTAGAAGCACTACGGAAATGGAGATTATATTGACGCAGACGGGGGGTTTGCCATCGAATAATTATCAGTTTCCTAGACTGGTCCTGGCTATGGACTTGAAACAGAAATCCTTTGTAGCACATCCAAATACTCAGCAGTTGGTGGAAGCAGCTTGGGTAGGTGACTGGCATGATTATATCATCAAGCCTACCCTTATCAAACTGATATATCCAATATATAGGATAATCGTTCTTCCTTTTATTTGTCTGATGTGTATCTTCATACCAAGTCATCCTTTGGTCTTGCATTGGAGAATACCTTTGAATAAGATGATATCTCACACCGCAGGTTATCTGGTATTCTTAGTGATAATATTCTTAGAATCCAACATAAGTAAGGAAAATCAGAAGAGAAAACCCCCAAACAGCGGGCTCGAACCCGTGATTTGCGTTTTCGTGGCTGGATACACGTGGAACTGCTTCAGAATGTGTTTGATTCAGGGACCTTCAAGATATTTTAGAGCACTATGGAATTGGCATGCTGTATTAACCAATATGTTCTTTATTCTGACCTTTCTCTTCTGGATTGCTTCCTATTGGGATGCCAAGAAGAATGACCAAGTGGACTTGGAAAGGAAATATTGGAATCAGTTGGATCCTGTTCTGATATCTGAAGGAACTTTCGCTGTCGCAACTGTCATGGCATACTTCAGACTTATGTTCTTCTGCAGGCTGAACTACTACATGGGACCAGTTCAAATATCGCTGGGTAAAATGTGTGCGGACATTGCAAAGTACCTGACAATTTTCATCATTATATTGATATCCTTTACCTGTGCTATGTGCAGATTTTATCAATACTATGATGGTATGGTTCAAGTCGACGAAAATGGTATTAAAACTCAACAAGTATCTTCGTTCGTTAATTTCCAAAAAACTCTCAAGACTTTCTTCTGGGGCCTGCTGGGAATGTCACCTTTAGAATCAGCCGATGTGATAATTGCTAATCTACCAGGTCCGAAAGAAAACACCACTATCATCAATAGCCATGACTTCACAGAAAACATGGGATACGTCTGCTTCGCCGTTTACGAGATGCTGACGATGACGATGATAATGAATATGCTGATTGCCACCATGTCTTCCACTTTCCAAAGAGTCCTGGATAATTTGAATACTGAATGGACCTTCTGGAAGACAGACTTCTACTTGGAATATATGATTCAGTCTACTCTGCCTCCTCCTTTGAACCTAATTCCGACCCAGCTTGGATTCAATTTAATCAAGCAGGTAGCCAGCTTCTCTGCTAATGATGCTCAAGGTAAATAAATCATTTTTAAATTTATAAAGGGTGTTTTTTTTAGAGGTTTCACAACTTTGAGTTGGCAAACACTGCTTTATTTGACAACTCATTTAACAGCCGATTGTTGTTCTTTGTTTAGTTTGATTTGACATTTCATTATGGTTAGCCATCCTAGAGTAATAAACATAGATAGAGGGAGTCAACACAATTTTTACATGGCTCTAACATGGTTAGATTACGTTGTCGAATATATTTTAAAATCCACAATTCTACTATATCGTTATGAATGAATATTATATTGAATTTCCGATTTACTACAATAATAACAGCATCGTCAGCAAAATATACCATTCCGATTTCAACCATAGCCTGGGGCCGCTCTGTTAACATTTTCAATTATTCGATCCTTTACTAAGTTGAACAGTAGTGGGCTCAGGGAGTCACTTTGTCAAATCCCTGCCGCTATCGCACTTCTTTGGATAGGTTGCCGTTTACTGAGATTTGTGTTGTTGTGTTAGAGTTAAAATCTTTGACTATATTCATTAAGTTGTTTTGAATACCTTTGCTTCGCATTATTTGTAGTACATCATTTAGCCTTACTCTATCAAGAGCTTCAGTAAGATCTATGAAACACATAAAGGCCGGTTTAGCATACTCGATGGATTTCTCCACTATCTGATGAATGTGGCATCTACTGTTGATCTATTTTTGCGGACACCTTGCTGTTCCTCTGATATGCCACAGTGGACAGTCTCCCATGATTCTGGTAAACAATTTCATCGTTGGATTCAACAAGGTTATTCCCCTATAATCTTCTGTAACTTTCTTATCCCTTTCTTATTATCATTATTATACCTTTCTTCCAATCTCGAGGTATCTTCTGTTCTTTGATAATTCTGTTGAAAAGTTTTGTTAGTTCCATCAGCAGTGCTTCCCCTCCGTATTAAATCAATTCATTGGGAAAATTGTCGGGTCATGGAGCTTTTCTCGTTTTCAATTTGGCTATAGCATCTTTCAACATTTGTTGGCTTATCATTTCATCTTTGTATTCTTGATTACAAGAAGAATCCTCGGGTAACTTCCTCTGATTGACCCTCACTAGTGCACAGCTTCTTTTGTGTCCCTTACATATCGTGTTCCATATCTACAGTAAATTTTCTCCAATATTCATTTTTAAGTTTTCTTATGTTAGTGTTTGTTCTGTTTCTTATCTCTCAGTATCGATTGAATTATGTTTCGTTATTTCTATAACGGAGATAAGCCTGCCTTTTCTCTGTTGCCAATGATCTCACCTTAGGATGTCCAGTGTTTATTGGATGATTTAGATGTTGTGTTCACTTCTCTATATCCCAGAGCCTCCTCTGCTGATTTACCGCTGTTTTGTCTTGACCTTTTCCCAAGCCTTTCGACGTCGTCTGATACCTCAACTGGGTTGTCCCTGATTTTTTCGGAAAGTCTCTTCTCATATAGATCTTTTCTTGTTTCATCCGTTATTGATTCAATGTTCAGATCCTATTTCTTCTGATGTCAAACTTCGGACGTCTGAAAGTTGTGTTGGATTTATGACCCTATTTGATAAAACATAATCTATGGTTGAACATTGTCCTCTCGTGCATCCCGTGAGACACCGAACGGTGAGCACTGAAGAAGATGTAGTCGTAGCACAAAACATCATTGAAGGAGAAGTAAAGCAATTTATAGTCGTTCGCAGCAGCAGTGGTTGTGTCCTCCCACTTTATGGAAAATGAAAACCTCAGCAAATCTCTGTCTCCCGAATAGGTGTAGTGATTGGTTTATGTATTACATTTGTGGAGCCTAGGTACTAATGTAATAATAATTTCACGTAATGGTGCAAATAGTCCATCAAGATTGGGTTACATCGATAAACCAGAATCATCTGAAGTAGAATTGGCAAAATAAAGCCGCAAATGCTGCGAAAATTTGCGTCTTGTACGAGCCAGCCTTGGCGGCCACATGGCCGAAATCACATTCGAACATTGATATCATAGAACTTTCCATCCAATACAGCCCGTTTCATTGAAATTGAAATATATATATTCAGTTTGTGACACTCTGTGCGCGGTTTGTACACTGCATGTGACCGCCTTAATAAGACAGACATGTGTTATATGACTTCTGTGCGGAAGATAACGCATATGGAATTAATTGCGCTGTACGACATCAACTGTAAAACATTAGATTAAACCAAGAGACTCAAAATTATTATAATTACGATATAAATAATTTAGAACCAAGAAATATCAATTATTAGTGAATCCAAACAATATATTTCTTTGTTTTATTATGATTCAAACTTGTGTAACTCTATAAAAAACACCCTATATTTTGAAGTGAACTTTTTTCATTGGTGACTGTAATATTTTATGAATATTATATAACTTATACGTTCTTCAATGAAAGAAATAAATTGGAGCTATTATAATTATATTCTTCATCTTTGTCAGAAAAGCAACATTATTATTATTATTAACTCCATTGACCGATACTAATGCACATATGGTACCAGAACGCAGGGCCAGCGTTCGGGGTGAAACAGTGGCCGCCTTTACATATCTCTAAAAAAAATTTAGTCTTGATTCTCAAAAACAACATGAGGTTGATGCCAAATGTTATCAGCGGAACACATGTTTTTAATTCCATTTAGTTTTCGATGCTTCGCATGCCCTACCGCCCTTTCTATCTTGTATTATGATATGTAATTTTTCATCGATCGTACGTTGTGTATTGTGAAAGTGAATATCAGATATATTACTCACGCATTGTTCATAAGCGTCATAGAAATCCAGGAATAAATCAAGATACCTACAGCGTAAGTAGCTGTTTTATTTAATTAAAGAACCTCAAAAAAAACCCGACATTATATTATATATTAAAATATAGAATAATATAATGATAAAATGTTCTCCATTCACTAGAATTTAACTTTTTTTAAGCACAATTACTAGATTCTTCATCGGAAGTAGAAAGTTCTGTATTTTCATCGGAGCAGGTGATGTTTTTGATGGAGGGGTATGTAGGGTATGTTGTTATTGTTACTTTTTCAGCAGGGGCGCCGAAAAATTCTTTGTTTCAGGCGCCGAAATTGCTCGCGCCGTCCCTGAGAACAAGATAAGCTTTAATTCATGCATTCTTATTCGGCATGAAAAAACTATGAAATGAATTAGTCCCGAATTTCTTACACTGTTCATAAAAAAATTAATTTCAAAACTTCAATCCTTTTATAATTTCAGTTTGAGGCATAATTATAGTTTTCTTTCTGCTGAAAGAATGACATTTATGATTTGATGGAGCTAGAGAAAAAACATCATACAGAAAATATGTTTTTCAAGTTATAATAATTGTTATAACTTGAAGTTGGTTGGGAAAAGGTCAAAATAACTGAAACCACTATGGATCTGTTGCCGACGTTTCTACTTTTATAAAGTCATCCTCAGGGCACTACAATAGGGATTGTGATTATCGTACAAGATTGATGATAGAACAAACAATAAAATAAATGGCAAAAATAACAATAGAGTCAAAAATACATGAACTGTAAATAGGTCAATTTTCACAAAAATTTTATATGAACAAAATTATTATAGAACAAATTATGTAGAGAACAACAGAGTAAAATTTTATTTTCGAAATACAGAAGTTGTTGGAAAACAACAAAACTATAAAAAAAGAGGTATACAAAAGATAATAAAAATAAAAAATACAAAAACAATACTAATAAAAAAACAGATACCCGATTTCTACCTAACTCCTACTCTCACCTAATCAGTAAATAAAAAGCATCACAATAACCACATATCAGGCACGCCTATGGTTCCTACACCTATCTTATCAGTTAATACGTAAAAGAAATCAGAAAGGGGGAAAACAATTCTTTCAATCTCCATTGGATAACTTCATTCAGGTGCTCTTCTCCGGTCCATGCGTGGCAACTAAAGCCTTGCATTTGGAATTGGCATCTGACATGAGCACTACTGTTTTTTTGGCGTGTTTAAAACTATTTGTTTCGCGACGAGGAAAGTGCGCTAATCTTTACTCTGATCAGGGTACCAACTTTGAACTTTGAACCACTATTATTCGATATCGCCTATAGGCCACTGAAAGGATGACATTTATGATTTGATGGAGCTAGAGAAAAAAAAATATTATCTGTATGATGTTTTGTGACCTCACTGATTACTATAACTTGAAGTTGGTTGGGAAAAGGTCAAAATAAGCGGAACCACTATGAATCTGTTGCCGACGTTTCGACTTTTATAAAGTCATCCTCAGGGCACTACAATAGAGATTGTGATTATCGTACAAGATTGATGATAGAACAAACAATGAAATAAATGGCAAAAATTACAATAGAGTCAAAAATACATGAACTGTAAATAGGTCAATTTTCACAAAAATATTATATGAACAAAATTATTATAGAACAAATTATGTAGAGAACAACAGAGTAAAATTTTATTTTCAAAATACAGAAATTGTTGGAAAACAACAAAACTATAGAAAAAGAGGTATACAAAAGATAATAAACATAATAAATACAAAAACAATACTAATAAAAAAACGGAAACCCAATTTCTACCTAACTCCTACTCACACCTTATCATTAAATTAAAAACATCACAATAACCACATATCAGGCACGCAAAGTTTCGGGTTGATTAACTTCACCTTTTTTGAGCGCTCTTTAATTTGTTGATCCACCATATCTGTTAATTGGTATGGTTGTAGCCTTGTTTTTTTTTAAGCCACGCCTTTAGCGTTTCTTTGTGGGGAAGGAGTATGTTTCAAATTCATAAAACTGAAATTGGATTTATTTTGAAATTGCGTGATTTATATGTATATGTGAATTTCACCCTATTGGCAGAGAGGACGGAAAAACAGAATCGCACTCCATGTGTTTATTACTGAAAGAAGTTGCCAGATAAGCTATCAGTTGAATCTGTCAGTTCAATTCACGCAATCGTTGATAACACATCCCGCTTTGATTCATTATAATGCAGTTTATTTTAATATTTTTTTAATTTTGAATCTTTGATATTCCTGCTGATTAATGAGATTTGGAGATCTCAACGCTACAGCTTGCAGCTTGGAGGGCACTCTTCCACATTATACAGGACGTCCCAAGATGCTTCTTTCGGCCGATTTATTAATCCTGCCTTAATTGATTATTCAATATCTCCTATAGGTCACGCAAAGGAAAAAATTTTAAATTAACCATCTTGGCGATGTCCACTTTTTCTCCCCGGTGGCTATCGAAGGAGGGTACGCCAATAATATGTTTTTATATATACCCTCAATTTCGCACAAATGCTTTCTAGACAATCAATGTTTCCTTCGCCTGTTGCACAGGACGCTCGGTATAATTTGAGACTAGATTTCCAGTGGTGAGGTAGGAAAGGTATCTTCATAATTGTAGTCATCTCTCATTCTGACATAATTGGGTAGTGTACATATGGATTTTACGATATTTTCTGCAAAATAGGTTCAGGGCCTATGTAAAATACTCAATTTATTGCACATTATGCCAAAAGTACATCCGACATATCGGTGTGCTAGTGTCGAACGGTTAATGAAGGTTTTTTAGCAGAAGTTAGTGCGGCAACGCATACTCAACGCTTAGCAAGCGCCCACCGTGTGAACACTATGCTAAAATTTAGCGTGCGTTCAACACGCGTTGAATGTTTGTCATGTGAACATACGATAAGGGCAGATCCACATCACAAACGCTTAAAGCGTGTTGAACGTACAATAGATATTTGTATACTGTTCACATGGTGCGCGCTTCCAGGCGTTGAAGGCGCGTGCCTCGAACGCCCGTATTCTGTTTGAGTTCTACTTTTGTCAAAGATGAAAGTTGAAACAGTTTCAATATTTATATTATACCGACGACAGTAACGACGAGACAGAAGACAGATATATTAGGTCCACCCAATTTTTCATACAGGCTGATTGAAAGCTAGTACATAATTTTGTATCCTGTTGAGGCAATTCGAACCCAAATTTTTCAACTATTGTAGAATATCTATCAAGTCATTTGATGAGTTACTGTCCCTTACAAACGATAAACTCGTAGCAGATACATAGGCTGTACGATATTGTATTTCACCTGAAGAAAATCACATAATTACGCTAAGGTTAGTTTTTTATTAATGAACACACTTATTCATCAATCAATACATGAATTTAAATAGTAGTAACTGATATTTATTGTTGAACAAAAGGCCACCGACCTAGGGTCCTTCAGCCTTTTAATTTACATTTTTTTTATACTTAAATATAATACATTTTATAACATATAATATTATTTAATTGGTATTCAAAATTTTTAAAAGTGTTTGTGTAGGGTGTTTTCTTGTTGACTTATTTATTCTATCGTCATGGTATTGTTCAATTATATTCTGATGTTCAATGAGTTTAGAATGAAACTTCTTGTCGAGTCTCTTAATTCTTTCATTTATCTGTTCAATTCCTGTCTTTTCATATAAAAGTTGGTTAGGGGGATTATGTAGAATATTATTTGGATGTCGCATTCTTGTTATTTTTCTCAGGGCTGCTGTTTCTGCTACTTGTAGATTTTTCATTGCTCTGGATTTGCAGTTTGCATACAGTGGGTGAGCATATTCAATCAAGGGCCTGCAAATTGCTTTATATATTTTTGCTGAGGTTTGTATGTTGATTCCTTGTGACCTATATGTTAATTTGGCAAAATATGTGGCTCTGGAAATAGTCTTTTTCTTTATCATCTTTGTGTGAGCATTAAAGTTGTATCTGTTGTCAATTTGAACTCCTAAATATTTTATAGTTGGTGACGGTTTTATATTGATTCCATTGATATTTATAGATGGTGAATTTGGGCTGATTAAGTGATCAAAGATGATAAACTGAGACTTATTTGGATTTGGTTTCAATCTCCACTTGTGGAACCATGTTGTGATTGTATTTACTTGTTCTTGTAGGTTTTGTATACAGCCTTGTATTGTTTTTTCATGTACTATCAATGTTGTGTCGTCAGCAAATTGTAGCAGATATTGATTTTTAGATGGATTGGTGTACATATCATAACAATAGAAATTATACAGTGATGACGAAAGTGGAGATCCTTGAGGTGTGCCTTGATATGGACTAAAGTGGTTGGAAACAGTATTATTTATTCTAACAGTTAGTTTTCTGTTTTCTAGGAAATGCTGACATATCTTTATTAGGTAGTAAGGGCATTTTGTTTCATTCAACTTATATAAAAGTCCTCTGTGCCACACACTGTCAAAGGCTTTCTGGATGTCCAAGCATAAGGCAGCAGATCTTGATTTTCCTAAGGTTGAGTTTTGTACATTAGATATGAAAATTGAGAGAGGATGGTTTGTTGAATTATTTTCCTTGAATCCAAACTGAAAATTTGGTATATGTTTGTTTATATGTACATCTAGCACCTTCTTTATTAATTTTTCATAAAATTTCCCTAGTACTGGAAGCAGGGTGATAGGTCTGTAGTTTTCAACTTTTCGGTTATCTGTATTTGGTTTATGTATATTTATTATAGTACCTGTTTTCCAAATTTTAGGGAATATGCTGTTATTCAAACAATACTCATAAATTTCCCTCAGTTTCTTATGTGTACTCTCTTTCAGTGCTTTGACAATGGACCATGGGATGTTGTCGACTCCTGGTGTTGTATTTTTAGATTTATGAAGGATTTGGTAGTAATCTTCTTCATTAATTTCAATTGACTCACTATTGATGTTACTAGCCTTGTTAAAATAACTCTCATACCATTTATTTACCCTGTCGAAATGATTTTTATCAAAGTTGACATCTTCATTCAGTTTAAAGGTGTTCTGATAATGATTTGCAAATAATTCACATTTTTCCTCATCTGACTGATATTCTTTCACATTATCTTCCAGTGTGGGAATTTCATAAGTCTGTTTATATCTAGACAGTTTGTTGACTTCTTGGAAAAATATTTTACCTTTGTAATCATTGATCTTATTACAAATTGTTATCCAGTTATGTTCTTTATACTGTTGTATCATTTTGTGAATATTTTTGCTGTAATTATTCAGGTCTTTTTTGAAACTAGGGTCTCCGCTTATACGATATTCTCTGTACATTTTTCTTTTATATTTGATCATTTTAATGATATATGGAGGAAGTTCGTGTATGAATGGATGTCTTGAAATCATGGGTGTGTGTTTTTTTACACTATCGGATAAGGCATTGTTGAATCTTTCTATATATTCTTCATTTAAAAGTACATTTTCGTTCACTTCAATGAATGTTTCTACTTCCTTGTTTACTTTTTCTATTTTGCATTTGCTGTAATTAGGTATAATCTTTTTCAGTTCTTCTTTTGGTTCCATAATCAGGTCAACCTCAACAACCATTACCAGATGGTCTGAGCCCAAATCGGGGGTTAATTCAATTTGCTTAATATTCTGTTTTATATTGTTAGTATAAAATATTAAGTCAGGAGTACTATCTTCATTCTCATTCATCAAAAATGTTGGTGGTGTTTCAGCTTTGATGAACTGTTTGCTTTTCAAAAAGTTGTTGATTTGTTGTTTCTTGGCTTTGTTCACGTTGAAGTCTCCTATTATAATAGCATATTTGCAGAGGGACAAACAATAAAATAAATGGCAAAAATAACAATAGAGTCAAAAATACATGAACTGTAAATAGGTCAATTTTCACAATAAATGGCAAAAATTACAATAGAGTCAAAAATACATGAACTGTAAATAGGTCAATTTTCACAAAAATATTATATGAACAAAATTATTATAGAACAAATTATGTAGAGAACAACAGAGTAAAATTTTATTTTCAAAATACAGAAATTGTTGGAAAACAACAAAACTATAGAAAAAGAGGTATACAAAAGATAATAAACATAATAAATACAAAAACAATACTAATAAAAAAACGGAAACCCAATTTCTACTCCTACTCACACCTAATCATTAAATTAAAAACATCACAATAACCACATATCAGGCAGGCAAAGTTTCGGGTTGATTAACTTCACCTTTTTTGAGCGCTCTTTAATTTGTTGATCCACCATATCTGTTAATTGGTATGGTTGTAGCCTTGTTTTTTTTTAAGACACGCCTTTAGCGTTTCTTTGTGGGGAGGGAGTATGTTTCAAATCCATAAAACTGAAATTGGATTTATTTTGAAATTGCGTGATTTATATGTATATGTGAATTTCACCCTATTGGCAGAGAGGACGGAAAAACAGAATCGCACTCCATGTGTTTATTACTGAAAGAAGTTGCCAGATAAGCTATCAGTTGAATCTGTCAGTTCAATTCACGCAATCGTTGATGACACATCCCGCTTTGATTCATTATAATGCAGTTTATTTTAATATTTTTTTAATTTTGAATCTTTGATATTCCTGCTGATTAATGAGATTTGGAGATCTCAACGCTACAGCTTGCAGCTTGGAGGGCACTCTTCCACATTATACAGGACGTCCCAAGATGCTTCTTTTGGCCGATTTATTAATCCTGCCTTAATTGATTATTCAATATCTCCTATAGGTCACGCAAAGGAAAAAATTTTAAATTAACCATCTTGGCGATATACGTCCACTTTTTCTCCCCGGTGGCTATCGAAGGAGGGTACGCCAATAATATGTTTTTATATATACCCTCAATTTCGCACAATTGCTTTCTAGACAATCAATGTTTCCTTCGCCTGTTGCACAGGACGCTCGGTATAATTTGAGACTAGATTTCCAGTGGTGAGGTAAGAAAGGTATCTTCATAATTGTAGTCATCTCTCATTCTGACATAATTGGGTAGTGTACATATGGATTTTACGATATTTTCTGCAAAATAGGTTCAGGGCCTATGTAAAATACTCAATTTATTGCACATTATGCCAAAAGTACATCCGACATATCGGCGTGCTAGTGTCGAACGGTTAATGAAGGTTTTTTAGCAGAAGTTAGTGCGGCAACGCATACTCAACGCTTAGCAAGCGCCCACCGTGTGAACACTATGCTAAAATTTAGCGTGCGTTCAACGCGCGTTGAATGTTTGTCATGTGAACATACGATAAGGGCAGATCCACATCACAAACGCTTAAAGCGTGTTGAACGTACAATAGATATTTGTATACTGTTCACATGGTGCGCGCTTCCAGGCGTTGAAGGCGCGTGCCTCGAACGCCCGTATTCTGTTTGAGTTCTACTTTTGTCAAAGATGAAAGTTGAAACAGTTTCAATATTTATATTATACCGACGACAGTAACGACGAGACAGAAGACAGATATATTAGGTCCACCCAATTTTTCATACAGGCTGATTGAAAGCTAGTACATAATTTTGTATCCTGTTGAGGCAATTCGAACCCAAATTTTTCAACTATTGTAGAATATCTATCAAGTCATTTGATGAGTTACTGTCCCTTACAAACGATAAACTCGTAGCAGATACATAGGCTGTACGATATTGTATTTCACCTGAAGAAAATCACATAATTACGCTAAGGTTAGTTTTTTATTAATGAACACACTTATTCATCAATCAATACATGAATTTAAATAGTAGTAACTGATATTTATTGTTGAACAAAAGGCCACCGACCTAGGGTCCTTCAGCCTTTTAATTTACATTTTTTTTATACTTAAATATAATACATTTTATAACATATAATATTATTTAATTGGTATTCAAAATTTTTAAAAGTGTTTGTGTAGGGTGTTTTCTTGTTGACTTATTTATTCTATCGTCATGGTATTGTTCAATTATATTCTGATGTTCAATGAGTTTAGAATGAAACTTCTTGTTGAGTCTCTTAATTCTTTCATTTATCTGTTCAATTCCTGTCTTTTCATATAAAAGTTGGTTAGGGGGATTATGTAGAATATTATTTGGATGTCGCATTCTTGTTATTTTTCTCAGGGCTGCTGTTTCTGCTACTTGTAGATTTTTCATTGCTCTGGATTTGCAGTTTGCATACAGTGGGTGAGCATATTCAATCAAGGGCCTGCAAATTGCTTTATATATTTTTGCTGAGGTTTGTATGTTGATTCCTTGTGACCTATATGTTAATTTGGCAAAATATGTGGCTCTGGAAATAGTCTTTTTCTTTATCATCTTTGTGTGAGCATTAAAGTTGTATCTGTTGTCAATTTGAACTCCTAAATATTTTATAGTTGGTGACGGTTTTATATTGATTCCATTGATATTTATAGATGGTGAATTTGGGCTGATTAAGTGATCAAAGATGATAAACTGAGACTTATTTGGATTTGGTTTCAATCTCCACTTGTGGAACCATGTTGTGATTGTATTTACTTGTTCTTGTAGGTTTTGTATACAGCCTTGTATTGTTTTTTCATGTACTATCAATGTTGTGTCGTCAGCAAATTGTAGCAGATATTGATTTTTAGATGGATTGGTGTACATATCATAACAATAGAAATTATACAGTGATGACGAAAGTGGAGATCCTTGAGGTGTGCCTTGATATGGACTAAAGTGGTTGGAAACAGTATTATTTATTCTAACAGTTAGTTTTCTGTTTTCTAGGAAATGCTGACATATCTTTATTAGGTAGTAAGGGCATTTTGTTTCATTCAACTTATATAAAAGTCCTCTGTGCCACACACTGTCAAAGGCTTTCTGGATGTCCAAGCATAAGGCAGCAGATCTTGATTTTCCTAAGGTTGAGTTTTGTACATTAGATATGAAAATTGAGAGAGGATGGTTTGTTGAATTATTTTCCTTGAATCCAAACTGAAAATTTGGTATATGTTTGTTTATATGTACATCTAGCACCTTCTTTATTAATTTTTCATAAAATTTCCCTAGTACTGGAAGCAGGGTGATAGGTCTGTAGTTTTCAACTTTTCGGTTATCTGTATTTGGTTTATGTATATTTATTATAGTACCTGTTTTCCAAATTTTAGGGAATATGCTGTTATTCAAACAATACTCATAAATTTCCCTCAGTTTCTTATGTGTACTCTCTTTCAGTGCTTTGACAATGGACCATGGGATGTTGTCGACTCCTGGTGTTGTATTTTTAGATTTATGAAGGATTTGGTAGTAATCTTCTTCATTAATTTCAATTGACTCACTATTGATGTTACTAGCCTTGTTAAAATAACTCTCATACCATTTATTTACCCTGTCGAAATGATTTTTATCAAAGTTGACATCTTCATTCAGTTTAAAGGTGTTCTGATAATGATTTGCAAATAATTCACATTTTTCCTCATCTGACTGATATTCTTTCACATTATCTTCCAGTGTGGGAATTTCATAAGTCTGTTTATATCTAGACAGTTTGTTGACTTCTTGGAAAAATATTTTACCTTTGTAATCATTGATCTTATTACAAATTGTTATCCAGTTATGTTCTTTATACTGTTGTATCATTTTGTGAATATTTTTGCTGTAATTATTCAGGTCTTTTTTGAAACTAGGGTCTCCGCTTATACGATATTCTCTGTACATTTTTCTTTTATATTTGATCATTTTAATGATATATGGAGGAAGTTCGTGTATGAATGGATGTCTTGAAATCATGGGTGTGTGTTTTTTTACACTATCGGATAAGGCATTGTTGAATCTTTCTATATATTCTTCATTTAAAAGTACATTTTCGTTCACTTCAATGAATGTTTCTACTTCCTTGTTTACTTTTTCTATTTTGCATTTGCTGTAATTAGGTATAATCTTTTTCAGTTCTTCTTTTGGTTCCATAATCAGGTCAACCTCAACAACCATTGCCAGATGGTCTGAGCCCAAATCGGGGGTTAATTCAATTTGCTTAATATTCTGTTTTATATTGTTAGTATAAAATATTAAGTCAGGAGTACTATCTTCATTCTCATTCATCAAAAATGTTGGTGGTGTTTCAGCTTTGATGAACTGTTTGCTTTTCAAAAAGTTGTTGATTTGTTGTTTCTTGGCTTTGTTCACGTTGAAGTCTCCTATTATAATAGCATATTTGCAGAGGGACAAACAATAAAATAAATGGCAAAAATAACAATAGAGTCAAAAATACATGAACTGTAAATAGGTCAATTTTCACAATAAATGGCAAAAATTACAATAGAGTCAAAAATACATGAACTGTAAATAGGTCAATTTTCACAAAAATATTATATGAACAAAATTATTATAGAACAAATTATGTAGAGAACAACAGAGTAAAATTTTATTTTCAAAATACAGAAATTGTTGGAAAACAACAAAACTATAGAAAAAGAGGTATACAAAAGATAATAAACATAATAAATACAAAAACAATACTAATAAAAAAACGGAAACCCAATTTCTACTCCTACTCACACCTAATCATTAAATTAAAAACATCACAATAACCACATATCAGGCAGGCAAAGTTTCGGGTTGATTAACTTCACCTTTTTTGAGCGCTCTTTAATTTGTTGATCCACCATATCTGTTAATTGGTATGGTTGTAGCCTTGTTTTTTTTTAAGACACGCCTTTAGCGTTTCTTTGTGGGGAGGGAGTATGTTTCAAATCCATAAAACTGAAATTGGATTTATTTTGAAATTGCGTGATTTATATGTATATGTGAATTTCACCCTATTGGCAGAGAGGACGGAAAAACAGAATCGCACTCCATGTGTTTATTACTGAAAGAAGTTGCCAGATAAGCTATCAGTTGAATCTGTCAGTTCAATTCACGCAATCGTTGATGACACATCCCGCTTTGATTCATTATAATGCAGTTTATTTTAATATTTTTTTAATTTTGAATCTTTGATATTCCTGCTGATTAATGAGATTTGGAGATCTCAACGCTACAGCTTGCAGCTTGGAGGGCACTCTTCCACATTATACAGGACGTCCCAAGATGCTTCTTTTGGCCGATTTATTAATCCTGCCTTAATTGATTATTCAATATCTCCTATAGGTCACGCAAAGGAAAAAATTTTAAATTAACCATCTTGGCGATATACGTCCACTTTTTCTCCCCGGTGGCTATCGAAGGAGGGTACGCCAATAATATGTTTTTATATATACCCTCAATTTCGCACAATTGCTTTCTAGACAATCAATGTTTCCTTCGCCTGTTGCACAGGACGCTCGGTATAATTTGAGACTAGATTTCCAGTGGTGAGGTAAGAAAGGTATCTTCATAATTGTAGTCATCTCTCATTCTGACATAATTGGGTAGTGTACATATGGATTTTACGATATTTTCTGCAAAATAGGTTCAGGGCCTATGTAAAATACTCAATTTATTGCACATTATGCCAAAAGTACATCCGACATATCGGCGTGCTAGTGTCGAACGGTTAATGAAGGTTTTTTAGCAGAAGTTAGTGCGGCAACGCATACTCAACGCTTAGCAAGCGCCCACCGTGTGAACACTATGCTAAAATTTAGCGTGCGTTCAACGCGCGTTGAATGTTTGTCATGTGAACATACGATAAGGGCAGATCCACATCACAAACGCTTAAAGCGTGTTGAACGTACAATAGATATTTGTATACTGTTCACATGGTGCGCGCTTCCAGGCGTTGAAGGCGCGTGCCTCGAACGCCCGTATTCTGTTTGAGTTCTACTTTTGTCAAAGATGAAAGTTGAAACAGTTTCAATATTTATATTATACCGACGACAGTAACGACGAGACAGAAGACAGATATATTAGGTCCACCCAATTTTTCATACAGGCTGATTGAAAGCTAGTACATAATTTTGTATCCTGTTGAGGCAATTCGAACCCAAATTTTTCAACTATTGTAGAATATCTATCAAGTCATTTGATGAGTTACTGTCCCTTACAAACGATAAACTCGTAGCAGATACATAGGCTGTACGATATTGTATTTCACCTGAAGAAAATCACATAATTACGCTAAGGTTAGTTTTTTATTAATGAACACACTTATTCATCAATCAATACATGAATTTAAATAGTAGTAACTGATATTTATTGTTGAACAAAAGGCCACCGACCTAGGGTCCTTCAGCCTTTTAATTTACATTTTTTTTATACTTAAATATAATACATTTTATAACATATAATATTATTTAATTGGTATTCAAAATTTTTAAAAGTGTTTGTGTAGGGTGTTTTCTTGTTGACTTATTTATTCTATCGTCATGGTATTGTTCAATTATATTCTGATGTTCAATGAGTTTAGAATGAAACTTCTTGTTGAGTCTCTTAATTCTTTCATTTATCTGTTCAATTCCTGTCTTTTCATATAAAAGTTGGTTAGGGGGATTATGTAGAATATTATTTGGATGTCGCATTCTTGTTATTTTTCTCAGGGCTGCTGTTTCTGCTACTTGTAGATTTTTCATTGCTCTGGATTTGCAGTTTGCATACAGTGGGTGAGCATATTCAATCAAGGGCCTGCAAATTGCTTTATATATTTTTGCTGAGGTTTGTATGTTGATTCCTTGTGACCTATATGTTAATTTGGCAAAATATGTGGCTCTGGAAATAGTCTTTTTCTTTATCATCTTTGTGTGAGCATTAAAGTTGTATCTGTTGTCAATTTGAACTCCTAAATATTTTATAGTTGGTGACGGTTTTATATTGATTCCATTGATATTTATAGATGGTGAATTTGGGCTGATTAAGTGATCAAAGATGATAAACTGAGACTTATTTGGATTTGGTTTCAATCTCCACTTGTGGAACCATGTTGTGATTGTATTTACTTGTTCTTGTAGGTTTTGTATACAGCCTTGTATTGTTTTTTCATGTACTATCAATGTTGTGTCGTCAGCAAATTGTAGCAGATATTGATTTTTAGATGGATTGGTGTACATATCATAACAATAGAAATTATACAGTGATGACGAAAGTGGAGATCCTTGAGGTGTGCCTTGATATGGACTAAAGTGGTTGGAAACAGTATTATTTATTCTAACAGTTAGTTTTCTGTTTTCTAGGAAATGCTGACATATCTTTATTAGGTAGTAAGGGCATTTTGTTTCATTCAACTTATATAAAAGTCCTCTGTGCCACACACTGTCAAAGGCTTTCTGGATGTCCAAGCATAAGGCAGCAGATCTTGATTTTCCTAAGGTTGAGTTTTGTACATTAGATATGAAAATTGAGAGAGGATGGTTTGTTGAATTATTTTCCTTGAATCCAAACTGAAAATTTGGTATATGTTTGTTTATATGTACATCTAGCACCTTCTTTATTAATTTTTCATAAAATTTCCCTAGTACTGGAAGCAGGGTGATAGGTCTGTAGTTTTCAACTTTTCGGTTATCTGTATTTGGTTTATGTATATTTATTATAGTACCTGTTTTCCAAATTTTAGGGAATATGCTGTTATTCAAACAATACTCATAAATTTCCCTCAGTTTCTTATGTGTACTCTCTTTCAGTGCTTTGACAATGGACCATGGGATGTTGTCGACTCCTGGTGTTGTATTTTTAGATTTATGAAGGATTTGGTAGTAATCTTCTTCATTAATTTCAATTGACTCACTATTGATGTTACTAGCCTTGTTAAAATAACTCTCATACCATTTATTTACCCTGTCGAAATGATTTTTATCAAAGTTGACATCTTCATTCAGTTTAAAGGTGTTCTGATAATGATTTGCAAATAATTCACATTTTTCCTCATCTGACTGATATTCTTTCACATTATCTTCCAGTGTGGGAATTTCATAATTCTGTTTATATCTAGACAGTTTGTTGACTTCTTGGAAAAATATTTTACCTTTGTAATCATTGATCTTATTACAAATTGTTATCCAGTTATGTTCTTTATACTGTTGTATCATTTTGTGAATATTTTTGCTGTAATTATTCAGGTCTTTTTTGAAACTAGGGTCTCCGCTTATACGATATTCTCTGTACATTTTTCTTTTATATTTGATCATTTTAATGATATATGGAGGAAGTTCGTGTATGAATGGATGTCTTGAAATCATGGGTGTGTGTTTTTTTACACTATCGGATAAGGCATTGTTGAATCTTTCTATATATTCTTCATTTAAAAGTACATTTTCGTTCACTTCAATGAATGTTTCTACTTCCTTGTTTACTTTTTCTATTTTGCATTTGCTGTAATTAGGTATAATCTTTTTCAGTTCTTCTTTTGGTTCCATAATCAGGTCAACCTCAACAACCATTGCCAGATGGTCTGAGCCCAAATCGGGGGTTAATTCAATTTGCTTAATATTCTGTTTTATATTGTTAGTATAAAATATTAAGTCAGGAGTACTATCTTCATTCTCATTCATCAAAAATGTTGGTGGTGTTTCAGCTTTGATGAACTGTTTGCTTTTCAAAAAGTTGTTGATTTGTTGTTTCTTGGCTTTGTTCACGTTGAAGTCTCCTATTATAATAGCATATTTGCAGAGGGACGCTTTTATGAAGATACTTTCTTCTATCTTGGATGAAGGGTGAATATATACAAGGAATATATGTAATTTTTCTTTTTTGAATGGTATAGAGAAATGGGTGACTTCATTCAGCGGATTGTTGATTATTGGTGAATTAGCTTTTCCACATCTTAAGCTTGGATGACACTGTACAAGGCTGCCACCTCTCGTATTTTGTATTTGGTGTCCAATCTTTTGAAGTATTGTCCAATTTCGGTATTGTGTGTTGTCTGAATTTTTAATTTTTGCTTCAACAAACATTGTGCATGAAATATTGTTATGTTCTATGAAATGGTTAATCAAGTGTTTTTTTGGAATATAACTGTTTATGTTGTTGTATAGCAGTTTAATTGTCGACGTGAATTTGACTGTTGTTCTTGCTGTTGATAGGTTCAGTTGGGGAGGGTTCTTCTGGATCTTCCAAATCAAACATCAGCACATAAAATCTATTCCCTGTAAACACCACTGTTGTATCTACATTATATTGACTTATGAACCTCTTCTTGATTTTATGTAAGAGTTCATTTCTATTGGTGTTTTTTGGTTTGTTGAGTTTACGGCAATATGTATTTACTATGTCATCATGTATTGTTATGTGGGTATGTATTCTTGTCATTTTCTTCTTTAGATCTTCTATTTCTCTAGTTTTTTCATTTATATTTTTAACGTTGACGTTTGGGATGCCTTCGATTGGTTTCTTTGGATGATTGGGACATTTTATGGACCATGCTAAGTGATCTTCAGCATTGCAAGAAGTGCATTTTGGAGTGTTGGTCGACTTACATTGGGACATTTTATGTGGTCCCTGGCATTTTGAGCATTTAGGTGGGCTTTTGCAATTTTCAGTTGTATGGTCAAACATCAAGCATTTGCTGCAGGGGATAGGTGTTGGTTCTGGTGCATGGCTGGGGAACACCATGTAGTGTCGATTCATATAAAATAGACCATTATTCAGTAGTGTCTCAAATGCATTTATTTCTCCTGTGATAATTCGAATGTATCCTGTTGGGGAACTGTGTATTCTTGAGATAATTCTTTTACAGTATCGATGTTGTATTCCCAATGTAGTTAGACGTTGACTTATTTCTTCATCCTTGATGTTCTTTTCTACTGACGCTATAACCACTGAATAAGTTTGTTGAGGTTCTTTTCTTTCGATTATTTGTTTTTGGTTTTTAGTTTCTTTGTAGCTTGTAATTTTTTTTTCTGATTTTAATTCATTTAGGGCTTTTTCCAGTTTCATTTTATCATTATTTGATTTTATAAGAAATCCCAATTTGGTTTTCAGAACAACATCTTCTGAATTCGGAAATTTGGAGTTCCACATGATCGCCATTTGGATTCAATCTATTTCATTATTTTCAGGAATAATGTAAAATAAATTGGAGTATTCTGTGAATTTAATTTCATTCATCCTTGGTGAAAAGTATTTGTTTATATTTTTTGTTGGATTGTTATTTATTTGTTGTTGGGTTGTTTTTTGTGTTGTTCCTGTAGCATTTATTGATGTCACATTATTCATGTTATCTATTTCCATGTGTTCAGAGTTGTTTTCATTTGTATTTGTTTCCCTTATTAGTTGTGGTTGTTTGAATATGACATCTGGGGATTTGCTTTCATTTTTCTTCTTTGCAGTAGTAGTTTTGATAGTCTTCTTCTTTCTCTTTTTTTTGGAAGTACCTTCCTGTAAATCTTTTTGTTTTTCTTCATCTCCCTCCGAAGTCCCGTAGGAAGTGGTACCGCTAATCTGAGACATTTCAGAAAGATAGAAATCCTCAAATTTTGCAGCGTTCGCCGAGATATTAGAGTCAATTTTCTTTGTTTATCTTTTTATTCAACAGCTGTCAATTTATTCGCTAACAATTTAAATTCTTATCAATGAGAACGTAGATTATAAGTACATGTGTTCAGCATGAAAGCCAGACACAGACTGAATTTAAATATAAAATTCAAATTTAAAGAAAAGAAAGAACAGTTCGTTACTCGAAGAATAACTCCGATTCATTGCTGGCATTTGTTGGTACAGGAGGTGAAGTATTGCTGTAGTATAACTATAATGTGCTAAATTACTTGGAACACTAGATTGCTGTGATCTATAATCGTGATACCTGTCTCATGTGACCAGTAATTGCTTCGTTGTGGTAACAGGTTTCGATGATTTTTATATGACGGTTCTTGGATGAAATTTTTGGTTTTGCAAAGATAAATACCAATTTTGGTATGAATCTGGATTTTTTTGAATCTCTTTAACGAGCGACAAATAAAATATCTTCATCGTCATCTCCTTTTGGTTCCGATAAAATTTTACATGACAAACTTTGCTATAAAATACTTGCAAATCTTTCGTCCTCAGAACCAATACAAAGACAGGACTCTTGAAAGGCAGAACTTACTTTATTGGCTATAGAAGCCTATAGAAAACATAGTCTATTATAATGAATATAACAAATTAATCAAAGCTCCTGATCCAAACTTAACAGACTTCATTTTCTTTACCTCTCTCATATAATTTTCTCTCAAACTCTTCCATTCATTCTGCAGAGATGACGCTGAAAAAAACAGATTTTGGAAATAGTTGACCAGCTTTCTATTAAGGTATTATGTTTTTTTTTCAGATATTTGGCCACAGGATGTTCACTCGGAATATTAAGCAACGATTTTAGAATTGGCAAATCTACTGCGGCCACTATAATACCATATGTATGTGAAACTATTTGGAAAGAATTGAGACCCATTGTTATGAGTGAACCAACGAAAGAAAAGTGGTATGAAATTTCCACTATAATTGAAAATAAATCAAAGTTTCCCAATTATTTGGGAGCCTTGGACGGGAAACATAATACGGTTAATCCAGCCTGAGAGGTTCAATGTATTATAACTATAAAAATTATTTTTGACTAATTTCAATGGCGCTAGCAGATGTAAACTATTGTTTTGTATGGGTTGAGATAGGTGCATATGGTAAAAACAGTGACTCAGGTATATTCGAGAATTCTTCATTGAACAAAAAGCTGACAGAAAGGTCATTAGACCTACCTGAACCGAAGACATTGTTGATACAAAATAGACCAACGATGAAGCGTTTGGCATGATGGAGAATCTAATGCGGCCTTATGGGGAAAAAATATTCATTACCCGTTTGACATTAACACGCCGTGATGTCGAATGTTTATTTGCCATTATGTGCAATAAATGGTGTCCGTGAAGTTAGCACTCACTTTTTCGAATATCAAGAATTTTTTTTTGCATCGTTAGTAACTCGTTAGTAACTATTTGTAACACAATAATTTTCGTTTGTACCTCAAGGATACTGGTAGAAAAACAACGCATTTCGCTGGGGTGCTAACTTCACGTTTTTTTTCGATTTTTTCAATTTTTTCCAAAAAAAAATATATTTTTTTTTTTTGGAAGTTCATCGTTAGTAACTGTTTTCTACCAGTATCCTTGAGGTACAAACGAAAATTTTTGTGTTACAAATAGTTACTAACGAGTAACTAACGAGTTACTAACGAATGCAAAAAAAAAAAATCTTAATTTTTCCGGGAAAAATCGAAAAAATCGAAAAAAATCGAAAAAAATCGTGAAGTTAGCACCCCAGCGGAATGCGATGTTTTTCTACCACTATCCTTGAGGTACAGAAGAAAATTTTTATGTTACAAATAGTTACTAACGAGTTACTAACGAATGCAAAAAAGAAATTCTTGATTTTCGAAAGAGTGGGTGCTAACTTCACGGACACCAATAAATGGTGTATTTTACATAGGCCGTTAGATTTTAACACCTGTTTTACAGACAAGATCCTGAAATCGGTATGTACACTACATATCTATGTCAGAATGAGAGATGACTATAATTATTTAGATACATTTTATTCATTGGAACTCGCGCAAGCGCGCTCATCTTAAAGCGCTGGCGCAGCGTTCAACGCGTGCGTCATAAAAACGCTGGTTGACATGTGTACGCTTCAAATAAAATGCATGTACTTGCAAACGCGCGTTGAGCGTGAGCGTGTAAACGTGCTCTGAAGTATGAGACAGCTGTTGAACACTGATTTGTTTACGTTCCACTTGACAGTTTGGTTTTGGCGCGATCCAGTTATAGCAAGGTCGTGAGGCTCGAGTGCGCCGAGCTCCGGGGTAACACGCACCTGACTGAAAAGCACTTTAACATTTAGCTTTATCTACGGACGTAGTGCCCCTCCGTTTCCAGCGAAATTCAAATCTGGCACCGTTGATCAAAATTTTGCAATAGGGTTCAGACCTCCCCGTCTACCTTCATATAATTGCTTAGTAACACAAAAAAATCAAACGAATCGGTTCGAAGATGTTGATGTTATTGGCGCGTAAAGTTCAGTTGGGTTCAACAGTGCACCAAGTCCGTAATCAAGTTACTTTCGAACATGGCAAGTTCTTCCAAGAAAATTCGTGTTGAAGACCCTTGTTTCGAAGAAATTGCTCTAAAACGGTTGAGTTGAGAAACCAGTGAAAACAGTTTTAGGTACTGACAACTTGGACGAAACTGCAGTTGATTTAGAATGTGAGAATGATTCACAATCAGAAAAAAGATCTCGAAAGGAACTGAAGAAAGAAATAAAAAATTGAATTATTTTTGCTTTTAGTATAGGTTTACATATAGTAACACTGTATACCTATGTTTATTTGTAACTATTTGGTTTTTTTATAAGATAACGAAAAAATAAGAATAGGGGTGTTATATTGTCCAGCCAGTATATGTTATCTTTATTCATAGGATATGTATTATTTTGTATCAGCACATGTTTATGTTCTGCTGTGAAATAAATCAGTATCAATTTAAATCTCGTATGGTACACTCGAAAGTGATCACATAATGGACTTACGATACATAATTCCTCAGATTGTGTTTCATCTATTTTGTCAGTTGAAACTTGTAAAACTTTTTCTTTAGGTGAAGAGATGAGATTATATTCTTTCTCCCTCCCAATGGCAGATTCAGGTTCTCCCTCCGAACCTAATAACTCGTTATTGGAATGTGTCTGCGATTGCAAGCTCATCTCATGTTCTTCGCTTATCGTTGCTCTGCAACAATAAACTTCATATTGGTTTTCAGTATCGGTTTCATCGGAAATCTCCTTTCTCACTTTGAAGTTGAGAATCCAGTTCGGTTTTTCATACCGACTCTCAATGTCCCTCTTTGTTACAACGGTAGCATTTTAGTTTATGCATCTGTTGAACTTTTGGTGTCTTCTTTTCAATTTCAGACCTCTTCTCAGCCTCTAATCGAGAGATGAAAGTCTTGATCTCGTCTAGATTCATTTCTTGGTTTGAGGTCTGTCTCCTGATCAGATCTGCATTTCGAAGCTCGATCTGATACAATTCGAAACAGGACTATCAAGTTTTCAAGCATCACCACCTCGTACATGTACACCTTACTTCAAAAGCGGTATCACGCACTGCAATGAATACCTGTTGAGTTAGGTATGGCCATTGTACAGGTGAAGGATGAATACTCGAATCCTATAATATCCCTAGCTTACCATACTGCAATTCTTGTATTTTAGTGAAATAAATAATTCCCCAAATTTTTCATCAAGCATGATGGAATATATTCTCACAAAATATCTAAATCTCTGGGTTATGTATGTGGAATGTGAAACATCCAATTTTACATCCTCCAAGTGATGTATGTATAATCTCCAAATCTACATGCTCCAAGCTTGTAGGTGTTGTATGTAAAATCTCTAAAATTATCCAATCTAAAACAGACAGTATGTTATCAGAATATCTGAAGTTAACATAATCTCAACCTCTGAATAGAGAAACTCTAAAATTTTCTCATCTGAACCTCTCAAATGAAGTATGTACAGGGTGGGCAAATAAGCGAGCTAAGCGGCTATATCTCAGGATTCACTCATCGTAGAGACTTGCGGTAAAAAATTTTACCACTAAAGTGTACAAGAGAACACACTGGAAATTATTTTGAAGTTCATACCTCTACCGCTAGGGGGCGTAATAGCTACCGTCGAGTAGAAAAATGAATTTTACTCGAAAATGTTTCATATGAAGTTGAAGACAAAATATCATCACTGTAATCCTTGGAAAATTATCTATCTTTTTGAATTGTCACTTCCGATTTTACGACATCAAATAAGGATAGGTGAAAGGAAGAAATCTGACTGATTGAAACGCCTGTAACTTCAGTATGGCTCAACATTTTTGAGCAAATTGGATCTCGTCTGAAAGATAATATCTTGTTGATTGAGGACAAAATATAGTCATGATAAATTTGTTTTGCTGCTTTCGATAGGGGGCGCTAAGTCAGAAGTTCATTGTTTTGTTCATTTTACTCCAAAATTTCAAATGTAATGATAGGATTTTCTCAACAGAAACAGAAGTTCCATCAAATTTGCATGACAACACCTGAAGATTGCAAAGCGATAATTACATGCGTTCTGAAGTTGTGGCCAAAAAAAGATATTCTTCAACTGATGCACTGCAAAAATCAAATTGTGTTTTAAGTTCTGACAGTAACAGAAATCCCATCAAATTTGTATGAAAAAACCAAAAGGTCGCAAAGCGATAGCTTCAGGGGTTCTGGAGTTATGGACGAAAAAAGATATTCTTCAACTCAACAACAATTTTCATTGAATTTCGACAATATTTCACAAAACTTGACTGAAATAGACAAAATATCGTCTAATACTCGTTGCAGAATGTAATTACAACACTCATTTCGCATTTGTGTTTGAATAGGAGACCATTCTGCAACTTGTTTTAGAATATACTATTCTAACTCCCATGACAAATCTCAACTTATCTAACAGAGCCATATGCCCCTTTTGGAGCCGTATCTTAAAACGTGCATTTTCTTTTAATTTTCAGACAATAAAATCCACTTTTTAAAAATCTGATAAAATATATTGAGGTCATCAATATGACGTTTTTCAAATAATTCCTTCGAAATTGACAACAATTATACGTCAATAACTATACAATTGAAAGACTTCTTTAAAACATCGGTCTATTGTCCATCTTTGAATCTTCTATAGACATACAATTTTTTCAATCATAAAGACCATCTAAAGAAGATCTATGGTGTTACATAATTTAGAGGTTATGGATATCCATGATATTTCGATCATATATATAATATCAGATTTATCAAAGTAAAATGTCAGAATTCTACACAACTTTTTCACTTGTAATCCAGATTTTACGTAGATTATAGATCCTCCGTCAGCTCGATTGCGACGGTAATAATAATCAGTTAGAAAGTTTCCAGGAATTGACATCGATTTCATTACTTCAGAACTACACCAATTTTCAGCAATACTGACAAAGTTAGGATTATTCTCTGCCAGGAACAACTCGATGATGTCCAATTTGTTGGATATGTATTGGACGTTTAACTGCACAAGTCTCAAATTTTCATGTTTGGTTATCTCTAATCTACTGGACGATTCACTTATTTTGGTTGAAAAATCGATGGATATTTTTTTTCTCATAGAACCTTCCTTTCACAGGATAACTAATTTGAATTGGCCATAGATATTCCAATGATATTCCAATTCAAGGTTTTCATATCATGTAATATGCTAATTTTGAATGCAAATCCACAGGGTGATATTTTTTCTGGAAGGGTGCCTGATTCTTTCCTTCAGAACAATTGTTTGGTGAACCGCTAGTAGTTCAGAAAAATGTATCAGCTCTCTATAGTCATCCTCAGGAAAATACAAATTACATGTTATGAAGATCCAGCTAGTAACCTGTAATCAATGAATTATAAATTTTGGTACTTATTTTACCCACTCTGTAGGAGGATTAATAAAGATTTGATAAACTGATATAAGTATCAGTAAATAGTACGACACACTAGAAACACTCTGTATCTCGAAACCAAAACGTTTGCGGGCTCTTATTCATGGTCCTTTTTTCTTAAAATTATCCGAGGAATCTCTCATTTTCCTTCGTAACTCTAATTTAGTAACATCCAATATAATATAAGGTAAGAACAACCGATTTGGTAAAAAAAATTATTTCGATTAATTTGGTTCAAACTTCGTTATCAAACTTCTTTTTTCACATTATGAGTAAACGTTGTCGAAAAAAATTTTTTTTCGAATTTTTTGCAATTGCAAACATACAATTATTGTGGTATCATATTATATTCGTTCGAATTGATCCATATCTACCTTTCTAACCAGATTTTTTTTGGTAATTGAATTTTTTAATTTATCATATGTTGTAATGATATTGCATAAGTTCAATTCTATCGCGAATAAACTCAGAGTTATGAATTTTTGAAAATTTCATTTGTATATTGAGTTCGAACCCCGTTGCCTGGAAATTTTTTTACATATTCATTTTATTATATGGTTTTTTCATATGAGATGGAGTATTTTGTGATAAAAGAGGAAATAATAAAACTCAAACTGCCCGTGAGTAGAGAGACCAGTTGTGACAATAACGGCATTTTTGAATGACTAATTTCTGTTAATTTGTTATATGAGATGTAAATTCAGAATACAATGACTCAAATTTCTTCGTTTGTTGTGTTTTTTCAGAGGACCAAAGAGCCAGCGATTATAATGCCCTTATTTCCCAGTTGGTTCAACGATATTTCCGAGAGAAGGACACGGTTACAACAACAAGTGAAATCGAAGAACTTCGCCAAGAGATCAATGAGCTCAAACTAGCTTGTAAAGATTTGATCGATATCATCACGTCTAGATAATTAATATTTGAACTAAAATGAGTTGGAATATTTTATAAGTATTAAGTATAATAAGTGTATACAAATCACGATGATGAATGAAGTTTTAAACAAGATTTCCATATGTGATTTAGTTATTGTCTTTCAACATACCTACTCATACCTAAGAGAACAGGAGAAACATTGCTAAATATATACAGGGTGTTTCATTTTATATCGGACAAACATATAAAGTGTGGTCAGTTATCTATAACCCTTGAAGTTACAATTTTTGGTCAAATGATAGTTTTTTTGAGTACTCAATTTAGAAAAGGTATAGAACCTTGAAAAAATCCAAAATAACGGATAACCTGCAACGTTTAAAATTTGTTTCCTCGGTTGTCAAATTGAATTCCATTTTCTGAATGAATTCATTTTTCTTAGAATTTCTGTGAGAAAATTTTTTCAAAAATTGAACAAAAAATTTTTTAACATGTCTACAGCGAAAAAAAAATTCACCCGAAATTGATTAAATTTCTCACGATTAAACTATCATTTGGAATGTTTCGACAGTGCAATTTCAAAATTTTGGCCTTCATAGCCCAATCAGTTCTTTTTTTAAATTATGTTGAAGTTGAAATTTGGATGGCCGTTATGAAAGAACCGTTCGATATTTTTTCATTTTGTTTTCATATTCGTGTTAGGTATAAAAAAAGTATAATTGTGAATTTTCATCCATTTCGGGTGTAATTTTTTTTCGATGTAGACATGTACAAAAAATTTTTGAAATTCAAGTTGATTCAAAAAATCAAATTCAATTTGACGACCGTGGGAAACAAATTTCAAACGTTGCAGGTTTTCCGCTATTTCAATTTTGTTTTTTCAAGGTTCTTTGCCTTTTCTGAATTGAGCACTCGAAAATACTCTGATTCGACCAAAAATCGTAACTTCAAAGGTTATACATAACTGACATCACTCAATAGAATATTGGTCAGAAATGACATTGCATATCCTGTATCTCGCTTATGCTTGTCCGGTATAAAATAAAACACCCTGTCTATATATCGTAATAAATATGGTAATATTGCAAATTGAATTTTCAAAAATTCATAACTCTGACACAATTACGGTAAGAAAATATTTTATTCAGTACTAGTAGAGGTGAGTTCGCAGATTTATTTACACCACAAATCTGTAAGAAGTATGGATCGGATTATCAATATTACTATATTGATATGTTTCTTGAATTTGACTACATTTTCAATATTAATAAGAAATAAGGGGGAAGAAGAGAACTGTGGCAGTTTGGATAGATGTTTCAGACGTTTCGAAGACTCCGAAAAAATTCTTAAAAAATAACAAATTTCGGAAATGATGTATTGTATTGGGAATGCTACAATTTTTCCATGGATTTATGCCAGTTGTTTTAAAAGTATAGCACCGAACCATAAAAAAAATTTTTTTTTTCAAAAAGTAAGGTATGATGACTGGGGCAAAAACATTCAAACAAACCGAATTTAGCAATCAACCGGTTTGTTTTCATATTTTTGGCGAATAAACAAATTTTCAAGGAAAAAATTATCGATTAAATTTGAATCACTCGTGGTATACTGTTACGATTTTCGGTTAACTAAATCGGTACTTTTCACCAACACTATACTCAACTATATACAACTATTTACAGATAATTGGTCTCAATTAGATTAATTTATTTCCACTTTTTTAACTACTGGAGTGTACGGCACTGAAAGCCGTCTCGTCGACTCTGCCGGCTGCCTCCTCTGCTTCTTCCATTGGTTTCTATACCATTCTTTCCAGAAGGGCTTTTTCATTGAGTGGCAAGTGAAAGTAAGACGTAGTGACTGGAGCGCATAACCGTTTAAGCCCCCTCTCCAAAGTGAAAGTGAGGTGATTGGTGGTAATGACCTATCCTTATCTGCTAGAACGAATTTTGAATTACAAAAATGTGTGAGGAAAGATGCAAATAATGAAAGGAAAGAAGAAAATAAACCTGAAGAAGTAGTAGGTGAACCAGCTTTCAAAAAACCCCTGAAGTCAACCCCAAAACTGCCCCAAGAAGAGAAGATAGAAGCAGTGAAAACTTCAAAATAGTTCGACATACTGATACATATGATATATTTGGTTTATTTTTGTCTTGGAATATAATTCCTATTCTAAAAATTATAAAATTAATAACCAACCAAGAGAAAATTCGAAATAACTGAAACTGTACAGTGCATCCCATTTTGGGTGAGACAGCCAGGTTTCTCGCTTGTTATTTAAGATAGAGCCTTGCGGTTTTCACGTTCCTGTCCTACTTTTTCGTGAAACTCAAGTTGGTCTAATCAGATTCTGCATAACTGTTTCCGTTCAAAAGATACAGGGTGATTTTGGAAATTGATACTTTTCGGACCCCTCCTTTATCTCAGAAATTATTAGAAATAATGCTGAGCTGAAAACTACGTCTGAATCAGAATTCTGCGTAGAATCCAGTGGCGTACTCAATATTTTTTTCGGGGTATGGTTTTGAAGATTCAACACAAACTTATGTTTTTTTTAATGGAACACCCTATATATCATTACTTCGTTGAATTCGTTATTTTTTTTCCCTTCAAAATGATATATGATACTATGTAGGTAGGATGTTCAAATGTCATGAACGGGTTGGTCAGCGAATGTTGACCACCGTTCACTTATCTCCGGTTGGGATGTTCTTTTAACCCCTGGAAGAGCGGCTTTCCAGAGGTCTCGGAGAATTAATAATTATGTAAGTTTACCAAAGATTTTATACGTAAGTCCGGCCTGTCGCTTCAATGGACAGGTCTTATTAGTTGAATTTTCTTCTCTTGGGACTGGATTAATTTATTGGGTCAATGAAAATCGATTTAAATTTTAAATTAAATATAATAAAGAAAAATAAAAAAATAACCAAAGTTACAATATCTCTTGAAATGTTGACTCAACGGCCAAAATTTTATAAAAAAAACAAAAAAATTATCTCAAATAATCTGTTATTCAAACAAACGAAACAATGTACCAACTTTGAATTTGGGAGAATCAGGACTACTCAAATACTTATTTTCATTGAAAAAAAAAACATTCAAACATCAACAAATAAAATGAAATTAATTAACCAAAAGACTTGCCCTTATCCCGCGATGCTAGGTAAGTATTTTAGGCCCTGCCTAAACCTAGTTTTAATTTTTCACAAACTGCTCACTCGAAAAACGTGTAATTTCTTATATAAAACTTCACTCCCGATCCGCGAACTCCGATCTGACCTAATTTATTCCAAAGAGATTCTAAAAAAAAAACAAATTCTAACTTTATCCCAGAAATTCCTAGTTTTCTACTTCTGACCTAATTTAACCGTTCTTACTAAGAGACCCTAAGCGATACTGACTAACTCTTTTTGACCTCCACAAAATATCCTAACATCATACTTCTCTAAGACCGCCCTAACTACTCCTCATGATACCATGTCAATTAGATCATTGGTTAGAACATTTTTCATCTTTTTTCAATAAGAGTCCTTACCTCTACTTCAAACTAAATTTTTCTGTCGATCTCAGCAAGAAACATACTTCAACTCCGCCTAAGACCTTTTTGCTGCGTCATCTGGGAAAGACCCTGACGGTTTTTTCGCATGTATCGAACTCAGATAAGTCAAGATTATTATTATTTTTCTTATCCGTAAAAAATATATTGATTTCACCAACGCAGTGAGACGATAAGTAATGAAAAGCAATAATCGATAAAGAATATATCCAGCTCCTAAGATAAGATATATTTACACACAAGTCTCGACCGCTCTTCTAAATTTAACGTCCATCGTTCTGAATAATTCTAATAATTTCGATAATTTTCAAATATCCGCTTTACTACATCACACCCTTATCCGAAAAAGTTTTGGCATCGGATGCCATAACTTTTCCCTTACTTTTATCCTTATTAATTTAATAGTCCTTCCTCTCCAATAATCACAATACTGTAACTCCTATATCCAAATGATACTGGCTCAAATTAATTTAAATTTTTCATTCTTAAACTAAAAACTCATCATTATCAAATATCAAACTGCTTACTAACAGATACAAAATAAAACAAAAACCTATTAACCAAACTTTTCAAAAGCTAATCTTCAAAAAAAACTATATCATTTCTTTCTACTCTAAGGTGTTAAAGTCTACGGTGGTATGTTTTCCGACATTATTCAATAATTCATATCAAATATTATTTACTCAAATAAAATGAAAAAGATAAAATCCAAATCCTAATATGTAATAAAACAAAAAAAAATCAAAACAATCAAATCAATTCAAAATATTTTTCTTTTATGCACTTCACTAACTCCAGCATGGAGTTTGTTCACTTTTCGGGATTTCAAAATTTCACTATCGCGGCACTTCCTGGTTCCATTATACTGCTTCATAGGATTGTCTGGTGGAATGGTACTATATTTCTTCCATGGATCTCATCTTCGTCACGGAAATAACCTTTTACTTCGACATCCATCAAAGTTCTGGTGATCTGCTCTTCTTCTGCTTGATGACGATTCATTTCTCTCATAGGACTTATATTTCATAGACTGGCTAGCTTTATTTTTCCATACAAACTTTCAAATAAGGACTGTCGGTGATATAATTCCAAGGCCATATTTAATCATGCGAAATACAACGTTGAATACCATTGAAGTCTATTCATGAATACTCGACTATCGGTGAGGGAGCCATTTCTCCCAAATCAAACATACTCGTCGTCCAACGACATCTACTATGCTGCTACTCATTCAGCATATTTCTACCATTTACATTTTGGTTTCAAGATTCAGGATTCTCTGAGCATCTTCTTTATCCTCAGTTCCATTGTAATCCCATCTTCTTCTTCCTCCATTTCATAATCTTCTTTAGTCAACATCTTCCTCGTCTTCTTCTGCAACTATCACTCTAAAACTCCTCTTTATCTACAGCCCATTGATTGATCAACTCTCTAACCAGTTTATCGAAAAGGTGATCGTCACTTCTCAGGTAATATTCAGATGTAATCCACATTGATCTGTATTGTCTGACGTCATGATAGCATTTCAGTTTTGGACATCAACACACATAATTGGAAGTAAGGTTATTCCGTTAACTAGGATTTGATCCATCCATATTCCTGAAGATACTTCCTTCCTTGGTTGTAGACTCTTGAATTTGCAATTTTCCATAAAATATTACAAAACAAAAAAAAATCTGTGCATTATTTCGCTCTAACTAGATATTATTATATCTCTTAAAATTTCGTAATCAATCAAAAAAAAAAAACTCAAACCAACTAATTATATGAACATAACCACCATAAACGTTCATTGAATTTACCAAAAATAAAATAATTCCATATATTTTACTGTCAAACCCTTGGATTGAATGTCTCCTTTATATTGTCTCAAATTATCTATTCTGATTTCCAAAAAAAAAAACTATTGCATTGAACAAATCATTAAAAATCTTTAAACAGTTACTCTCTTCTACTATTAATCTCAATCATCTGAGGAAATTGTTTGATAATAATCTTATCATTATCATAAAAACTTAAAGAGCATTCGGCTGCTGAAGGCCACTTCTATAAACTAATCGGTAATAGAAGAGGGGTGAGGATGTCGTCTCAATGACAACTATCATCACCCAGCCGAAGCCCGGACATGCCCACTCTATAGCGCTCAAAATCTCAATATTTGAAAATTTCTGTACGCATATACAAAGTATATGCGTACTTTATTATCTTTTTGAGCAATTTATTGCCTCTAAACCGAAAAATATAAGCATGGTTAAGACCAATTTAAGTCATTTTGTGTCCGAGACCAAAGACACAAGAATCAGGGCATGGAAACTTTTTCTTCAGGTCGAAAAGGTTCAAAAAGACCCCATCATCCTTTTTCATACAAGACGATGTCACAATCAATAGTATTTAAGTCAAATCCAGTATATTCAGCAAAAATCCGATATCCTTCACTTTTATATATATATGTCTCTCATATTATTTTTCATTTCTCATTTCTAATTTCTCACCAAAATTTTGAAAAGTCTCATTATCCTCAAATCTAATATAATCAATTTATTCTTCTTACTTTATTCTATCGTCATTCCAAATTTTTAATATCCATTTACTTATTATTCCATAGAAATATTACGCTATAAATCCGCCTTACTTTATTCTGTCGTTGTTCAAAATAATTAATACTCATTTACTTCTCATCTCAAAGAAAAGGTTACACTATAAATCCGCTTTACTTTATTCTGTCGTCGCCGTCGTTCCAAATATATGATACTCATTTCCAAAATAAACTATTAAATATAACCAAAAAAAAAAAATCTTTTTTTTTTTCTAAAAAAAAAATTAAAACATCCATATCTCAAAATGGGTACTCTAAATCCGGTAGAGTGGCTTCCTTGGAAGAAGGAGCCACTAGAATCTCACGTTGGGCAGGGTCGACTCAATTCCCTGAGGGACCTGTGTCCCACGTTACCCGACAAATTTCGAAATTGAAAGCAAACTCTGTTTTATATCATCCAAAAATTGCAAAAAAAAATAATTATCTTATCTCCCGAACAGCCTACACTACACCTAACCTACAATTTTCACTTCGCTATACTTCCCCAAGTTCCCTAATCTGAAATAAAATTAATCAAATTTCACCAATATTATCAATTATCAATCATTCTACGCAATTATCAAAAGTCTCCAAAAAAAACAAAGTTTCCATAATTCGTCCAAACCTAAAAAAAAATCACCAAAATTTCCATTACCTATCCAAAATGTCGAAAAATTTACCAAAATATGAATAATCTATATTACAATGGATTTATCTGTATGTACCGTTATCTATTAATCCCAACCCCATCGATCCGGTGGGCGACGTACTCTAATCGATCTACGTAGAGGGATTTCCTCGTCCTCTATTTCCTCACTTTCTTCTTGTTCCTCATTTTCAAATTGCGCTCGGTTCCACATCGGAATCATCATTGGCGAAAATTCTCTTATCTCAGTACGCTCCTCATCTGACTCGGTATCGCTACCGTCCGTATCTACTTTCTCCGAAACGTTGGGTTCTTCTATATCCGTCTCAAATTCATTTCTAACTCTATAAAGTTTCAATCTATTTACATGAACGACTTGTTCATCTTTACCCCCGCATTTTCTTATTCTACACGTAACTGGGCCAAGAATTTCCACGATTCTATAAGGTCCTACCCAAGGTTTCGTCAATTTCTTTGATACTCCTTGTTTTATCGCTATTTCCTTCAAATAAACTAATTCTCCTACGCAAAATTGAGGGTCCACCGTATTTTCATTGAATTTCTTAACCCTATCTGTTTTCACTTTTTCTGTGGTCTGATACACCTTTCTATATACTCTTCTCAATCTTTCCGTTAATTCCGCTGCGTAATTATCATCATAATCATACCTAACTCTATCAGATACTATGAAACTATCTGTTGGCAATACTTGTTCTCTACCATGCATGAGGAAAAAGGGACTATACCCTGTTGATGAATGAATATTTCCACGATACGCCATGACTACAAAAGGAATCCACTTGTCCCAATCTCTTTGATCACTACTTATAAAATGAGATAACATATCTTTTAATACCCTATGCATACGTTCAATTTGTCCGTTCGTAGTCGGTGCATAACTCGATGTCTGAATCTTTTTAATTCCTAAAATTTTACATACTTCTTTGAACAAACTCGAGGTGAAATTTGCACCTTTATCGGTCAATAATTTTTCTGGTGTACCATGTCTCACAATAATATTTTCTACAAATGCCCTAGCAATCGTATCGGCTTTTTGATCCGGTAATGGTATAGCTTCTATATATTTCGTAAAATAATCCTGAAACGTTAACAAATAGCGATTTCCATTAAAAGATGTTACAAACGGCCCTACTATATCCATAGATGTTAATTCCCAAGGTTTGGTAGTCGGTGTGAAATGTTGTAATGGCGCTTTCTTATGATGGGGAGATGTTTTTCTTTCATTACAAGTCTCGCAACTTTTACAATAATTTATTACTTCTGTTCTCATATTTGGCCAAAAAAATCTTTTCCTCAAACTACTCAATGTTTTCTGTTGTCCTTGATGACCCGCCATAGGTGAATCATGAAAATCCCGTAATACTTTTCGCACAAATTTCCGTGGTACAATTAACTTATCCCCATCTTCCTCTGTTTTGTAAATTATACTATCTTTCGAAAGATAAAAATTACCGTCGATATCTTCTCCTCCTGAATTGAAATTCAATCGAACCCCTTGACAATAAGAGTCATTTTCTTGAGCTTTCCTTAATAATTCTCTGTCCCATTCCGGCTCTAAATGTTCATTTTCTTTAACATGAATAGATGACACTACCTTACTACCTGTATATATTCGCACCTGAATATCCGAATTATAAAATATAAATTTAATCATTTCCGATACTTTTTCCCATTCTAATTTATCAAGGCCGCAACCTATCATCGGCATGGCTAAATATCTATCCTCATTCTTTTCACAACTAACCTTTAAATTTCGAAGTGCATTCCATATTCCTCTATATGATGGTTTTTCATAATAGCGATCTTTCGTTACCATATAATAAATATTTCTTTCTGGAAGATTTAACTCTGCCACTTCCCCTATATTTTTATTTTGTTGTTTAAGCATTCCTACTGAACCAAAATTCTGTTTAAATTGCAATGCGATCCCAGCCCCCATAGCCAAATCTTTAGATACACAATGGGCCAATGCCCAATTTTCTGAAACTGAAAATAAATTTCCCTCTTTGATTGAAAAATTTTTCATTTCTGGGATCGTATGTAACCGCTTATATTCTTCAAATTCATCATATTCCATATCTATAAAATTATCATCCTTACAATACATCCGACTCAACGCATCCGCATTTCCATGTAATTTTCCTTGTCGATGAATAATTGAAAAGTCATAATCAGCTAAAGTTAATGCCCATCTAGCAAGTCTAGATCCAGGATCTTTCAAAGTAAGAAGCCATCTCAACGGTCGATGGTCGGAAATTACCGTGAATTTTCTTCCATATAAATAACATCTAAATGACTGAATTCCAAAAATTACACCAAAAAGTTCTTTCTCTGTTGTTGAATAATTTAATTCTGCCTTTTTGAAATTTCTACTTGCGAAGGCTATTGGCCTCTCATATCCGTCTCTTAGTTGACTTAATACCGCACCTACTCCTAACCCCGATGCATCTGTTGCTACAATAAAAGGTTGACTAAAATCTGGAAAAATAAGAATTTTATCCGACGTTAAAACAGATTTCAATTTTGATATAGCATCCAAAACTTCCGAAGTAATTTCAAACTTTACATCTTTTTTCGTTAAATTCGACAAAGGAGTTATTAATTCTGCTGCATTTGGAATAAATCTTCGATACCAATTTATTAATCCTAAAAATGACCTCACTCCTTTCACTGTTTTCGGAATAGGGAAATTATGAATAGATTCTATCTTTTCTGGATCTGGAAGAACACCATTTTGTGTAATTATGTGACCTAAATATTTTACTTTTTTCAACAAAAACTGACATTTCTTCGGCTTAAGTTTCACATTCGCTTCTTTCAATCTATCGAAAACCTTCCTTATCCCATTCAAATGATCTTCCTTCCCAGTGGAATTGAAAATAATAATATCGTCTAAATAAACCATACAAATATCACCTGTAAGTCCCGATAACATAATATTCATGAACCGTTGAAATGTAGACGGTGCATTTTTCAAACCGAAGGGCATCTTTGTATACTCATAGTGACCTTGAAAGGTACTGAAGCCCGTTAGAGGTATATCTTTTTCCTCCATATCAATTTGATGATAAGCTTCCGCCACGTCAATGACCGTAAACAACGCGCTCGTTCCCGACTGATAATTTTGAATTAAGTCTGAGATATTTGGCAATGGATAGTACTCAGTTTTCGTAACATTATTAAGTCCCCGATAATCAATACACATTCTTATCTTTTCTTCTCCATTCGATGATTTTTTTGTAATCAAAACTACGGGAGCGGACCATGGACTAAACGAAGGTCTAATTATTCCTGATTCTAATAATCGATCGATTTCTTTTTGTAACACTTCCCTCTGATAATAGGGAATTCTATATGGAGCTTTACAAATTGGTTGGGTCCCTGGTTCTAACGTTATACCGTGTTTAACCTTAGTAGTACTAGTCAATTTATCATTGTCGTCCAAAAAAAGTTCCTGATATTCTAAAATGAGTTTCTTAAGTTCTCTTTGTGTATCTGCACCTAAATGTCCGAAATCAAATCCGCTAAGTTCCCAACCTTTCTCTTCAAAATTTATACGACCTATTAATTGACCTTTCCGTTTTTCTTTCTCGTTCAATACTTCGCAAGACATGGCTTTAGCAAGTTTTTGTCGTTTTTCTAATGTAATTTCCTCATAAGATATATTTACTACTCGAATCCACAATTTTTCTGATTTTTTCATCAAACAATTCGCAACGTAAATGAATCCAATACCTTGCTCCAATGGTTCACATACTAAGTCTGTCCCTTCTATATCTCTTTTCAATTTTGCTGGTACTAAAGCTTCCGTACGCGCTGGTATACTAATCCTCTTTTCCGAAATAATGTCCGTCTCCCAAAATTTATTCTCCTCATAATTTCCAATCAATTTTTCATTTTCATGAATTTTTTTCTGATCTCTTTCTGTCATTCCTATCGTTTTGTCCACCTTAATTTTTTCAATTTCCGCTATACCTTCCACTTGAATACCGATATCTCTCATCGCTAAATTTCCTTCCTCCACGTAATTTTCCGTCTGAGTACCTATATCCTTAATATTCGTCAACTTTCTATTAACCTTAAATTTTTCCAAAATATCATCTGCAAAAGTCACCCTTTTCCGCACCTTATTAACTTGTATTTCCTCTTTCTTTTCCTCCGTGTGTCGGTCCCATATATATATACCTTCATTCAAATCTTTATTCAGAAATTTAAACTCTCTTCCCCACATAATTACCGATGGTTCGTGTTCATACTTAATATGAGCTTGATTTTCCTTAAGAAAATCCCTACCTAGTATTATATCAACGTTCCCTAATGTTTCATCATCCACTAATATAACTGTCCAATCTGTCTTAAATCTTTCTGCTATTGGACTTACAGTAATATTCGCCGTACCCCAGGTACGTAAACTGTGACCCGATACGCTAGTTAGCTCGCAGTCAACACCGTATTCATTGACCTCGTCTCTTGAAATCAATCCTCTTTTTACGAGAGACACCGCTGCCCCTGTATCTATCGAACAAACACTTATCTTTCCGTTGATACTCAATTTAATCAAATGTGGTACGTCCTGCATTCTTGCCGAATTTACTTTCGGAATTACCATGACCGTACGTTCCCTAATTTCTCTACTAGGTAGCCGCCCTTTTGGCGAACGCAATTCGTTCTGCCTATTTACATATTTGCAGCCTCCGTCCCGGCGGAAGGACTTTGGCCAACGGAGTTTAAATTCTTTCTTTGTGGAAACGGTGAAAATTTTTGTTTTGGGATCGCACCCGTTGACGAACTATTATTTGACCTATGAAAATCATTTTTACCAAAAGAATATCGCCGGTCTCTTCCCTCAGCCCCTTGAGGCTTTTTACTTTCATTTTCAACGCTTCTATTTTCATTTTCATCTCTTCTATTTTCATTGTTAAAATTTTGTCGTTTACTAAGCTCCACTTTTCGGGCATTTCCGGGACATTCTCTCGCCCAATGTCCCAACTTATTACACTGAAAACAAGCACCTTGAATTTGTTTCCTTGATTTATCATTATCCCTACAATCTCTAGAAAGATGGCCTAATCTGCCACACGCAAAACATCTTTTTTGAAAATTTTGTCCTCCGTTCTCCCAATTTATTCGAATACTTCTACATACCTTCGCTGAATGACCTTGCTTTTCACAAAACTGACACACTTCTTCTGATTTTATCGTCGATATTTTCATATTAGCTAATCTTCCCTGTAACATTCGATTTGTTGTCTCATGCAAAATGACCAATTCTTCCGCTTTTTCCAAATTTAAATCTTTTTCCCGTAATAACAATATTCCAATCTCCCTCATTACGTCTTTCCGTAATCCTATTTTGAACTGATTCAGAATCAAATCTTTATTTTTCTTTCGCAATCCTATCTCTTCATCCGCTTTTGCCCCGGCTAAATCTTCATTTAATAATTCTGCGCCAATAGTTTTTAATCTGGTACAAAATGAAGATACATCCTCATCTTGTCTTTGTATACATCTACTCAAATTCCACTGACATTCTCCCGGTAATTTTTGCGACGTAAATTTTTCAATTAGTCTCAATTTTAATTCTGCATAAGTCAATAAATTCAAAGTAACATCCGATTTGAAATAACTGTATGCTTCGCCTACCAACTTCAGTTTCAATAGAGTGAGGGTTTCATCCTCACTCCATCCTTCTAATTTTGCCCTTAGTTCCAATTTATCAAAATATCTTAAAACTTCTTTTCCTGAAAAATTTTCCAAGGTAGTCGACATCATTCCTAGCGAATAACGTTGCATATTTACTATTGCCGGATTCACAGGTGGATTTCCGCCTGGCGCATTGACTGAAGTAGCGCTATTAACAGTACCAGGTAGAGGAGGTGTAATCGACATTTTCAATTAAATTTGAATATCAAAAAAAATAATAAAAATAACACAACCAATACAATATTTTACCTTCACCCTTATATATTTGGTATCCCACGTTGATCAACTGTCTGACCTTTTCCTGAAATTCCCTAAAATTTCTTTTTAACACCGAAAACTGTAAATTCCAAAACTAGCACAAATCTGACTTTAATGTTCACTTGAAACTCTTTTCCAAATTTGAAAATTAGAAAATAAAATCCAAAACTTACTTGAAAATAATTTTGGAAGAAAAATCACTTCAATAATAAAAAAATGTGTCGATTAAATATGAAAAAATTGTTTATTCGCTTCTACTTCTAGTGGATTTAGAAAATGAACGTCCAACGAAAAAAATCAACTAAATATAATTCAGGCCCAACAGCTGATGTTCTCCAACTACCTAAATAACATACCAAAATAATCAAAATTTGTCACACTCCTCTACCTCAACAAAATTATATGTTTTCACATTTAACAACAATACGCTCAAAACAATTCAAATTCCAAAATATATGACATAAATGAGACAAAGTCTAATCATCCGAAAATCTCCCAATTCAACAGTTCCACGCATAAACTACCAAGAATAACTCTTCGGAAAATATCCAATCCCAAAAACAAAAATCAACAATTATCCCTTAAGCTGTCACCAAATTGTCATGAACGGGTTGGTCAGCGAATGTTGACCACCGTTCACTTATCTCCGGTTGGGATGTTCTTTTAACCCCTGGAAGAGCGGCTTTCCAGAGGTCTCGGAGAATTAATAATTATGTAAGTTTACCAAAGATTTTATACGTAAGTCCGGCCTGTCGCTTCAATGGACAGGTCTTATTAGTTGAATTTTCTTCTCTTGGGACTGGATTAATTTATTGGGTCAATGAAAATCGATTTAAATTTTAAATTAAATATAATAAAGAAAAATAAAAAAATAACCAAAGTTACAATATCCCTTGAAATGTTGACTCAACGGCCAAAATTTTATAAAAAAAACAAAAAAATTATCTCAAATAATCTGTTATTCAAACAAACGAAACAATGTACCAACTTTGAATTTGGGAGAATCAGGACTACTCAAATACTTATTTTCATTGAAAAAAAAAACATTCAAACATCAACAAATAAAATGAAATTAATTAACCAAAAGACTTGCCCTTATCCCGCGATGCTAGGTAAGTATTTTAGGCCCTGCCTAAACCTAGTTTTAATTTTTCACAAACTGCTCACTCGAAAAACGTGTAATTTCTTATATAAAACTTCACTCCCGATCCGCGAACTCCGATCTGACCTAATTTATTCCAAAGAGATTCTAAAAAAAAAACAAATTCTAACTTTATCCCAGAAATTCCTAGTTTTCTACTTCTGACCTAATTTAACCGTTCTTACTAAGAGACCCTAAGCGATACTGACTAACTCTTTTTGACCTCCACAAAATATCCTAACATCATACTTCTCTAAGACCGCCCTAACTACTCCTCATGATACCATGTCAATTAGATCATTGGTTAGAACATTTTTCATCTTTTTTCAATAAGAGTCCTTACCTCTACTTCAAACTAAATTTTTCTGTCGATCTCAGCAAGAAACATACTTCAACTCCGCCTAAGACCTTTTTGCTGCGTCATCTGGGAAAGACCCTGACGGTTTTTTCGCATGTATCGAACTCAGATAAGTCAAGATTATTATTATTTTTCTTATCCGTAAAAAATATATTGATTTCACCAACGCAGTGAGACGATAAGTAATGAAAAGCAATAATCGATAAAGAATATATCCAGCTCCTAAGATAAGATATATTTACACACAAGTCTCGACCGCTCTTCTAAATTTAACGTCCATCGTTCTGAATAATTCTAATAATTTCGATAATTTTCAAATATCCGCTTTACTACACAAAAATGTTAAAAAAACACTAAAACGTCAAATAATGATGATTTTTTGTGAATGGGCCATGAATTTTCTATGTTCCAATAAGAGGATTATTACTTTCGATTTTTAAAAGTAGTAGGTCATTGATGACACAAACATCCTTGTTGTTATTATGGCTACTATGCATTTGGGAGCATTGTTTTATCAAGTAGGCATTGGAGGGAAAAAACCAATCTGATCTAGCTGTCATCGCTATAAATTATTGTTATCATTATTGATTCTTCTTTTCTATGGGAAATCCATTGCCCATTAACAAAAAATCATCATTATTTGATGTTTTAGTGTTTTTTTAACATTTCTGACCATCCTACCTACATAGTGTCATATATCATTTTGAAGGGAAAAAAATAACGAATTCAACGAAGTAATGATACACATGGTGTTCCATTAAAAAAAACATAAGTTTGTGTTAAATCTTCAAAACCATACCCCGAAAAAAAATATTGAGTACGCCACTGGATTCTACACAAAATTCTGATTCAGACGTAGCTTTTACCTCAGCATTATTTCTAATAACTTCGGAGATAAAGAAGGGGTCCGAAAAGTATCAATTTCCAAAACCACCCTGTATCTTTTGAACGGAAACAGTTATGCAGAATCTGAATAGACCAACTTGAGTTTCACGAAAAAGTAGGACAGGAACGTGAAAACCGCAAGGCTCTATCTTAAATAACAAGCGAGAAACCTGGCTGTCTCACCCAAAATGGGATGCACTGTACAAACTGATAAGTAAACGGTTAACAAATTGAATATCTAAATTAACATAAAGACAGACGTACATTTCGGAATTTTTATATTCACAAATGCAATTTTTCCTCATCAGCGCCTTATAGTTCAACAAAATTACTGAATTTTCCAACTCACCAATTGTATATTTACTTCAAAAAAATTGCATTTGAGTGAGGATATACAAATGATGAGTTGGTAAATTCAGTAATTTTGTTGAACTAAAAGGTGTTGGTAGTAAATCAACATTTACATACCGTGGTATATTACTGCGAACGCCACCTATGTAATATTCTATGTTATATAGTTTTTTCTTTTCTGTGAACGTTTAAATAAACAGTTAGTCTTGAGTTGAATTTCAACGAGAGAGTCATTGCTTTTAAGTTTATAGAATAATATATTCTTCCATGTTAATTTTAACAAAAGACACTGATGAGGAAAAATTGTATTAATGAATACAAAATTTCCGAAACGTACGTCTGTCTTTATGTTAATTTATTTATTCAATTTATTAACCGTTTACTCAATTTGTACCAACAGTTTTAGTTATTTTGAATTTTCTATTGGATGGTTATTAATTTTGTCATTTTTAGAATTTGAATCATATTCCAAGACAAAAATAAACCAAACATATTATAAACATATATTTTTGGGAAGGAATAGACACAAAATTGTCAATTTTTTGATATTCATATTGAATATCCTTCATCAAGTAGACTTATTAAACCTTTATAAAAAAAATAGCCAAAAGATTGTTTAAACTTTGGCTTGCCCTTATCCCGCGGTGCTAGGTGTTTCCCTGAAACAAAAATTATAAAGAAGAAGAATGATCGCAGCAAAAAAATTTGGGAAAATACTGAAATTATGGATCTGAAAAATAAGGTAGATGCTACCCACACGATATTTCAGGTCAGAAGGGATGAAGATTCGTTTGAACTCTACAAGGAAATGAAATTGAAGCTGAAGCAACTAGTAACGGATACCATCAAGAACAGGGATATGGAATTTCTAAACCAACCGGAAAACAAGAGTCGGGCTATATAGAAAGTCATAAATAATAGAATAAAAAACACTACCAGGTTACCAAACACCATTGGCCTGTCTGAGGAAAAATTTAACTGCTACTTTGCCACTATTGCAGAGAGACTAAATACACAGAAAACCGATCCAGGAAGCTGTGACACTTTTTTGAAGAACAAAAAGGTGAATAGTATGAAATCCTGTTTCCTGTTGCCAACAACGAGAGATGAAGTTATGAGAACGGTTTCGGAGTTTAAGAACAAACCCTCAAAAGATATTTATGGCTTTTCGGTGAGATTACTCAAGGAGACGATTGACTATCTGGTGGACCCACTCACACATCTGATGAATGCTTGTCTTGAGCAAGGATATTTCCCGGATGAATGGAAACTGGCAAGGGAATTAATTACCTGTGCATAAGAAGGGAGAAAAAAATCTATATGAAAATTATAGGCCCATATCTATACTGCCAGCCATTTCTAAGGTTCTCGAGTCCCTAATCAAAACAAGATTGCTCTCGTTCTTGGAGGGCAGCATGTTGCTTTCAGGTCAGCAACATGGCTTCAGGAAGGGAAGATCTACGATAACGGCCATGATCCAGATGACAGAATTCATTATGGACGCACTAGACAGCACAGATGAAGTGATGTTAACCTGCATGGATTTGAGTAAGGCATTCGATTGCGTGGAACACCAAAAACTCTTATCCAAGTTGGAGCATGTTGGAGTCCGAGGGCCAGCTCTTGGTCTGATAAAATCCTACTTGCACGATCGTTACCAAATAGTGGACCTTGATGGAAAAACATCTTCAAAATGCAGAGTCACCCAAGGAGTTCCCCAGGGATCGGTGCTTGGACCAATTTTATTTGCCCTTTACATCGATGACTTGGTGCATAATGTTGTGGTGGATGACGTAGTGCTCTTTGCGGATGATGTCTCCTTTCTAAATAGAGATAAAGTGGAAGGTTTACTTCAGGCGAAATCTAAAAAAAAAATGCTGTTGGGTGGTTCATAAACAACAGTATGAGTGTGAATGCTGATAAAACGAAGGAGCTCGTAATTACAACCAAACGATGGAACAAAGATAGTATATCCCTGCTTGGATTATCAATCAGCGGAAACCTAGGTTGGGATCAGCATGTGAACGAATTGTCTGGTAAACTTTCGCTATTAGAAATATAAAGAACTTTCTCACATAAAAAGAAGCCCTGATTGTGTACCATGCTCAATTCCACGGACGGATGACCTATGGCATCATTCTTTGGGGGGCGTCCTCGGAAGCGGGAAGGATATTCCTGAAACAGAAAAAGGCTATCAGAATAGTAGCAGGGGAAGGTCGGATGACAAGCTGTAGACCATTTTTTTAAAAATATGGTATACTTAGTGTTCCGTGCTGTTACATCATGGAGTGTCTCTTATACGTGCATGGGAGCGGAAACAGGTTCCAGAACACACGCGATTCAAGGACAAATATGTACCTTCTTTACATAGACTGGAGAAAACGAGAAACATGCACATATATAACAGCCTAAAACTCTATAACAAACTACCGGATAGTCTGACATCACTACATTATAATGCCTTCAAGAAAAAACTAAAGAGCTTGCTTAAAGAAAATGTATTCTACTCGATGGATGAGTTTCTGTCCCATAAATTCTAGTCATTCCTATGAAAAATTGTGTATTTTGTCGTTAATTTATATCGTACTGTGAAATTTGTAACGTGTGAACATGTACTTATATATTTATTATATACATTTATTTTGACAGCATCTGTAAATACTTGAGATTAATATATATCTATTCTATTCTATTCTATCTCTCTACAATTTTACCAAGGTCACAGTTTCGCCTGTTAACAATCCAGTCAAGTCAGGTTGGCACCTGCTGGCTAAGCTAAACAGGGGAGATTGGAGTGAATCCCTATTAGCTATTAAGATATGTTCAATGGGCACCAGACAGATTCAAATTTGCAACAAATACCCTAGGAGGGTATCCTTCAACATTACCAACATACCAAGTAATGTTGGAAAAAGATCGAGACTCTTAAGTCCTAACTGTTTTCCTCCCAGATGTACCATACAAAACAACATCTGTTCACCTTTAATAATAAACTAGAAGATTGAGTGAGCAAAACAATACTCAATAACTACTACGCTGACAACTGTAGTCAATAATTCAATAATGTAATGAATATCTCAAGAAAAAAAATACATGCAATAGTGACCGCTTGTAATCAACAACCAATATTTGGTCCAATTAGGTGAATAAAATCATGAAGCCCTTAACAAGTGGCGAAAATAACGTTATCTAGTTGCGTCGCGTGAGCTCAAGCGCATGATAGTCGCAACTAAAATAAACACAAATATAATCTCGAGGAATATCCGCACCAACGTTCTACCAAAATAGCAAATAAGTCAATAATATACTAAATATTCATTATAAGAAAATCAACAACATCAATAACTATCTGAAGAATCTATAGATGGCTGGAAATTACACGATGTGTAACAAAACAGTTCAAGAAAATAAAATAATCCAATATCAACTAATCAGTTCAAGAAAATAAAATAATGAGCTATCAGTAATATATGTATAAAGCATTTAATACTAACTTGGAATTCTACGATGTTCAAATAATCAGTGCAAGAAAATAAAATAATGTAATATCAATATCTAATCAATAACTTAATCAATGCAAGAAATTTAAATGATGAATTGTAAGTAACTTTCCAAAGGAATTCTACGATGGCTCAATAATCTAATAATGAAATATCAATAACAATAAAAAAATAATCAGTTCACGATCATCACAATCTTCCCCAGGCATCCACAACTGCTTGGAACTCCACGATGAATATCCTAGCAAGTGATTCATGAATATCAAGGTTCTAGTAAACAAATCCAACTCGAAAGGAAATAAAGAAAGAAAAAAAACCATAAGAGAATAACATTTCGCGAATATATAATTTCCACTAAAAATCATTTTTTTTAAACTATTCACTACAGAGAGAGTATCATACCTGTTGGTCAAATGGGTTTCGAAGATTTGATCCTTACCCTTGTAAGCATCAAATTTTATGTTACAATAAGGATCATATTATATGTTACAGCTGTCCAGGGCCGTCGCTAGGGGGGAGGCAGGGTACACGGTCACCTAGGGCGGCAAAATTCAAGGGCGGCATTTCAAGCTTGATCAACAAAAATCACATGTGTAGAAATTCAAAGTATCAAATGAGATTTAATTCAGTCAGCAACAGCAGGAAGGAATATCGACAAATTTAAATAACATCAAAAACCAACAAACGTGCTGCATTACACTAATAAATATCCAGTTGTTCCGTAATCCCCTCATAGTGTTGTTCAAAGTTATTGACGTTACAAAAACACACGCACTCATCAGGCTTGTCAGCGTTCGCTTTGCTAGATTTTCGAAAAGTAATGACCCATGGATAATAGATCACATCACTGTGTTACTTCTAGGCTGAATTTCGTTGAGGTAGATGAAATGGAGATATTGAACATTGTCTCGGGGATTAAATCAGGTTTCTCGGACTTGGACGGCATGAGTATATTCGTGTTGGAGCTGTGTCCATTTGTTCTTCCATTTTTGACTCACACTATAAATACCTGCATCAGAAAGTAGATTTTTCCAGACTGTTGGAAAAATGCTCTGGTTCTCCCTCTGTTTTAATGACTTGCGCCCAATTAGTGTTCTACCTTGTATATCTAAAATATTAGAAAAAGTTATAAACAAGCAATTGACGGAGTTTGTTGAGAGGAATAATTTTTTTCCGGAGCATCAAACGGGATTCAGGAGGAATCATAGCTGCGCTACGGCATTGACTAACGTGACCGATGATATCCTGAGGGCTGCTGGTTAGAGTAAGGTAACCGCTCTTGCATTGTTGGATTCTACTAAGGCGTATGATACCATAAACCATAGTTTATTGTTAGCTATTTTTCGCTATGCGGGTCTCAGCGATGATGCTGTATTATTTTTTTCGTCATTTTTATCCAACAGATCACAGTATGTGAGGGTAGGTGCAGATTTGTCGAGATCTTTTGATCTATCCAGAGGAGGTGTTCCTCAGGGAACTGTTTTGTCTCCTATTCTCTATGCTATATATACGTCCTGTCTACCGAAAGCATTAAAACTATGCTCAGCGCAATTTTATGCAGATGACACTCAAGTCTATCTCTCATTTAAAAAATCAGATATCGCTGAGTATTCGAACATTATGAGTGAGGAGCTTGAAGCCATGCGGAGGCTTGCACTCCTTATTGCTAAATCCGAATAATAATGTATAATGCTTTTCGGTCGTCGGCATGACCTTGTTGGTTTAGGAGATGGGATGACAGTTATGGTTGATGGGTCAATTTTGCCAGTGTGAGATACGTCTCGAAATATTGGGCTCATATTCGATGATTTCCTCAGATTCAGTTCCCATGTTTCTGACTGTATAAGAACAGCGTATCTCAACTCAAATTTTTGTAGGTCAGCGTCATTTTTAGCCAAGAAAGACGAAAATATTTCTTTGTGATTCGTTAATCTTATCATTATTCAACCACTGCGACGTCGTATATAGTGATTGTCTTACTGCTAATGATAAGAGGATAATAATAGGGGGCCATGGCCCCCCCTGAGATTTTGATTGCCTCATTTTTCAGCACAACACCCTCAATATTACTTTCTCAATCCAAAGGGCATGGAAAAAAGGATAGTAATGGATTCATAACACTTTTCCGGTTTTCAATGACAATCATGGACGCCTTATCGTTTTTCAATAATTTTCATTTTGCCCCCCCTGAGAAAAATTTCTGCGGGCGCCAATGGCCCAATAAGTATACTGTCTGTGTTGTCTAAAATTTTCGAAAAAATACTCAATGCTCAGATGCTTGAACATCTGGAAAAATTCCATATAATACCAGAATTACAATCTGGTTTTCGCGCAGGTTTCAGTTGCACCACATCTTTATTGAAGGTTACTGACGACATATTGACTGCAACTGATTACGGATTTGTTACAATGCTAATTCTGCTCGATTATACAAAAGCTGGTGGTACATGATATTTTGATCGAAATTCTGAGATATATTGGTTTTCCAGAGAGTGCGGTTATGTTATTGAAAAGTTACCTATCAGACAGAAAACAACATGTTAGAATTGGCAACAGTATTTCTAGTCCTGTAGATTTTGCCATTGATGTACCACAGGGCTCAATTTTGGGCCCTCTTCTTTTTATTTTATATACACACAATTACAAAAACTCTTTAGAAAATTGTAAAGTTCATTTCTATGCGGACAATACTCTGTAATGAACGGGTTGGTCAGAGAATGTTGACCAACGTTCACTTATCTCCGGTTGAGATGTTCTTTCAACCCCTGGAAGAGCGGCTTTCCAGAGGTCTCGGAGAATGATTATATAACTTCACAAAGGTGTTATTTGTGAGTTCGACCCGTCGCTTCTATAGACAGGTCTTTTTAGTTGACTTCCTTTCCCCAGGGAGAGGAATGGATTTCTGGGTTAATTAAAATCGATTAAAATTTTAAAATTAAATAAAATGAAGCAAAAAAATATATCCAAAATTACAATATCCACAAAATTTGTATATATTTGACTCAATGGTCAAAAACTTTATGATTCAAAGAAAAAAATTCTCAAATAATCTATTATTCAAACAAAAGTAACAAAATAACCAAAATTGTCTACTCAACTCTGAATTTGAGAGAATCAGGACTACTCAAATAAACTTATATTCATCGAAAAAGTATTAATTTCTCATCAAAAAAAAAAAAATTAAATTAAATAGCCAAAAGATTGTACACTTATCCCGCGGTGCTAGGTGAGTAAATAGGCCCTGCATATACCTAGTTTTAATTCTTTAACTTTTTCACACAAGACGTGTAATTCTTTTTTAATAATTCCACTCCCGATTCGCGCACTCCGAGCTAATCTAATTCATACCAAAACAAATTTTAAAACTTTATCCCAAAAAATCCCTGTTTTTCTATTTCTAACCTAACTCAACCTTTCTTACAGTTAAAACACTTCCTTCCTTAAATACTTAAAATTCCTTCAACACTCACATCTAATAAATTTCCTTTCTATTTGACTCAACCTTTTTGAAAATTACTCTTCTTGAAAAGAAAAGAAACAAAAAAAAATTGTTTTGCTCTAAGTCCGGTTTCGCGACCGACATTTGAATTCTAAACCCTTCTTAAAACGAGACCCTAAGCGATACTCATTTCCTACTTAAGCCTCAACAAAATCGTAACCTCGTACTTATCCAAGACCGCCGAAAAATTTCCCAGGATACCATCCTAATTAGATCATTGGTTAGAAAATTTTTTATTCTTCGTTATTTTTCGTCAACAGACCCCACCTTCAACCTCAGCTCAAGCGAGATTTTTCTTCTGTCTCAGCTAGAACCATACTTCGATTTTGCCTAACGAACTTTTTGCTGTGTCATCTGGGATAAGTCAAGATTTCCCCGTATCTAAATTATTTTTCTTATCCCTAAAAAATATTTCGATTTCACCAACTCAGTGAGACGATAACTAAGAAAATCAATAATCGATAAAGATATATTCTTTATCGATTATTGCTTTTCTCAGTTATGTAAGCAGGATATATTCCTGCTTCTAAGATAAGATTGGATTACACAAGTCACCCGCTCGTCCGAATTCAACGTATTTTTTTTCTGTCTAATAATTCCAATAATTTCCGATTTACTACACTTTCAGAATTCATTTTCAATATTCTAAAATCGGACATTGAAAACAAAATCAATTCAAAACTTCCAAGTATAGTAAAAAAAAAACAGAAATTTCTAACACCTCTTCATATTATGATTATGTTTTACTAATGATTTCATTTCATTTCGCCACGAAGGGCGCCACATGCAAATATGCAGTATCGAAAAACTGACATAACAGCTGATGATCTGTACCGTTTGTTTATTTCAGATTATCTTGATTATCTGTAAAATATGTGGTCACGTGACTGAAAAATTCGTCCACTCCACTCTCGCATGCTATGCCGAACGCGCTATCTGTTCAGTAGTTCAGTTTCATTCTTTCATTTCTCTATGGGTTCGGGTTGATTGATGACAGACATAGATAAGAAGATGACTGCTGTTGATACTTCATTAATCATTAATCTATGGACTTTCGGTCTTTATTGACTTGCTTGAGATAGATTTCTTAATAAAATACACTATTCCAAACTTTGAGAAAAAATGAGGATTCCCATGTTGAGAAATGTCAGCAAATCATCCTACATGGGTATTTCAACTTTTTTCTTCCGAAAACTATTACAGACTTCTCAATTTTTGTAGAAAACATATTTAGATTTCTTACATCTGATACCACAAATAAACCATTAAGTCCAAGAATGAAGGAATTCAAAGAAAAATTGAAGCGAACGCCACCAAGTTCAGCCGCTACAGTAGCAGGTGACGTACATCCTGATCAAGATAAAAATCCCTTTCCTTCATTCCCCAATGATATAAATCCAAACACCGGGGAAGTTAATGGACCTAGAGGTCCTGAACCTACAAGATATGGAGACTGGGAACGCAAAGGACGAGTAAGCGATTTTTGATTTATAATACAAATTTGAGGGAAAAATGTAGACCTTCTACATAGAACAATCTTGAATAATTTTACAATATTTTTCAAATATCAGATTAGTATTATAAAGTTTCAATATATTTTAAATAGATTCTGCAATCAGATTATTTTCAATCCATTCCATATAACAAGATACCTATAAAAAAAGAAATATATTATACTGTTGATCTGCCTAAATATTTTCAACATTACTTTAGTATAAATCCCTGGATATTCTTTTTTTCCACATCCAATTCCCCAGCTTACAAGTCCACATAAAATATTTTCACCATTATATGTACATATAAGTGGACCACCGGAATCTCCCTATAAATTAAAAAAACACTTGTAATTTTCTAATACAATACATTTCGAGTCATATACAAACAAATTTCAATGAATATCATACTGCTGAACTTGGAATTTTCAGTTTCCAAAATAATACAATTATAATTTTCAATTCAATATTATTAGTCTGTTAGAAGTAAATTTTTTGAATTTGGTTTTTTAATATTTACTATTTAAGACTGATTTTTCACATGCGAATAAATAAATTTTTTCCTACAGCGCAGGTTTTATTCATAAATAAAATCTGAGGGGTGTGAAAAAACTGGCCCTTATAATTAAGAATTAGATTCTTCTTTCTACTAATTTGAAACAATCCAATAATAATAATTTTATTTATTTAATAGTCTCCAGAAACTTTTGACAAGATCTGGATATTATATTTAATCAGTTGTTTGTCTATTTTCTAGTGATCAATAACAGCTTTAAAATCAAAGTTAGATTTATCTTAATAAGCTTCCAGGATATTTAAAGACGTTGAAAGTGAAGGTATATTTAAGTACATCAACTTGTATCAAGAGCGGTCCCAGGAGAGGGGTCAAGGGGGTCGTGACCCCCCAAATGGAACCACTTAACACTCAATATGCGTTTCAAATAGACAAGATACGAAATGGTCCAAGAGCATAACGGCGACCCCCCCCCCCCAAATGTATGGCTCGGACCGCCCTTGACTTGTATTAACTTCCTTCCTGAAATTAATACAATACCTCTGAGACACAAGCAAATGGAAAACAAATATGTATTCAAAAGGGAATTACATGGACTATTAATTTATCTAGACTAGAGCCTTACACAGTGCTGGAGTGCCTAAATGCTCTTTGTAGTTGCTGGAGCAATTTTTTTGTTTTTCACTGTATTTCATTCTGATATTGATAAATAATTCTTTATTCTTCAAGAAATGTTGATCAGGGTATAAACATGTCTTATTTTTTCGAGGTTCTGAATTTCGAAAGGAGAATTCTCTAAATAGTCACCTGGCCATAATTCCGAATTGTATATGGGGTGAAATAACTCCTCTGAGCAAGACCAACACTGAAGGCTGTGTTTATAATGGGTTGTCTCTGTTCACAGTTTTGATTGTTTGTTCTGAGAAAAGCTTCAAATGGCGGACTAATCGATTTATTGAATTAAATTTTAATAAACAGTCCAAAATGTGAATTGAAAAATTTAATGGTGGATTAGAAATTTGATTATTGGAAATGAGGAAATAAATTGTTATTGTTATATAGGGATGTGGGACTTATTACCTGACAAGCATCTTTACCACCCTCTGGTGAGCCTGCGCAAATCTGGCAATTGTTCAACAAACTTGAAAATCCATTTCTTATATAATTATAATCACAACTTGTTTTATCAACAAGAGGTATTTCAACAAAATGTAATAAATCAGATGAATGTTCACTTTCTGTACTTCCCCATCCAGCTACAACTGCATTTCCTGAAAACCATTATCTTATTAGATTAAAAATATGGTAGATATGAATTTCAAGCAAAATTAAAATGTGTTTAGATCTCATATTGGTTGGAACCACTATTCTTTCAGTTTTTGACAAAGAACTCAATTCGGCATTGAATTCTTCTTTTAACTGATTTATTTATTTATGCAGCCAATTTTACAAGTGAACTTATTTTAAGTGTACAAATAAATCACTATTCTATGTTCTATGAAAAATAAACCCCTCTGTACAAGCAGAAGATTAGTTTGCTTGGAAATATCTCTTCAAGCTCAAAATTGAAATCTGAAAAATATCAATATCTATTGAATTTGCTTCTTTTATAGCTTTCTCATAGGATTCCATTCCACAGTTTGTATGGTTGAAATTAATATAGAACTCTACGTCTTAGAAATAAATTATTTGCATTCAATTTAAGGCTCATTTGCATGATAGTGTGATAGTAACTATCGCAGCAAATATCATAATGTTAACTACTCGATAGTTACTATTGTGATAGGGCATGAGTGCTGTCGCACTATCGCGATAGTTACGTTCATCGTGAAAATGAGTCTTTAATTTTAGCTAATAAATGTTCACAATCAATTAAGTTATTCAACAGTTTGTAAATGAACATAATATCAAAATGCTGTCTCCTAACCGTTAGTGATTTCAAAGATGAATCATCAAGAAGAAAATCATAATTGGAATCTTTGTGGATACCCATTTTGAATACGACCCATCTGAGTAACTTTCATTGTACACATTCAATATGAATTTCATAATAACATTACCAAACTTCCAAAGAATATTCTGAAATACTTCTCTCATTAATGAGATAAACCGTTTTTAAAAAAGGAAATATTCTCGGAATCCCTCAGCTACCTCTTAATGAATCCTAACATCCTCATAGCTTCTATTTGAAACAATCCAATTATATTCAATAGTCTGCAGAAACTTGTAACTAGTTCATAGTCTTGGATCTCATATTTGACCAGTGGTTTGTCTGTTTAGAGTTACATAAGCTTGTAGGACATTTGAAGATTTTAAAAGTGAAGGTACATTCAAGTGCATCAACTAATAGTTTAGTAAATTCCTTTCTGCATTTCTTCATTCTTCTTTGAAAAATATTTACCAGAGTATATACATTTTTTGTGAGGTTCTGAATTTTGAAAGGACAATTCTCTAATTAGCACACCTTCGGCTATAATTCCGAGCTGCATATAGGGTAAAATAACTCATTCGAACGACACCAACACTAAAGGCTGAGTTTTATCCTAGGTGTTCAGTTTTCTCACGTCTATTTATTGTTTTTATTTAAAATGAATGCTCTTACATATAATTTTATTTTGTATATTTCTGTATTTTTTATTGAACTCACCAATAAATTGTTGATTTTTTTGAGGCAAGCAAATGGGCATTACATCAATGCCAAAACCAAATTCTAGTGGTGATTCCAATTTTAGTAGAGCAATGTCATTGGCAAATGTCTTATCGAAATTATGAACAAAAACACCGATTACGCTCCTACTTTGTTGAGTATCTACAATTAATAAAGTAATCACTATTTTAAAACAAGTTTGAAAATTTGTTTTTTTGCACCTTCCTTTACTTTGATATTATTAGCTCCAGCTATCACCAATAAGGAATCCTTCTTAATACCAAATACACAGTGAGCTGCTGTTAGAATCCATAAATCTGAGATTATTGCGCCTCCACAATTATGTTTATATTTATTTGCATTGGCATCCTTTATACTAAGGGAAATCAACCAAGGAAATTCACCTAAAGATATCATTAACAATGCAAAATTAGAATTTTTATGTAAGTTTGATCGTTTGATGAGTTGTTTAAGTTTAAAGTAAGTTTGATTCATAATTGTGATGTATTATTATTATTTACCTTTTGAAGCAAGTGTTCCATTTATAATTCTAAAACCATTGTTTTGAAAACCTCTTTTACCACATTGAATCGTTTTAGGATCTCCACCTGAAATATTACTTGTGGATATTATAGAATTTGAAAATTTGATTTCTTACCTTTGGTAAAAGTGAATATTACAATGATAAGGATTAAATTTTTCATATTTATCGAGCTAATTGCTGGGAATTTGGAGGAAAGAATTGAGTCAAAAAGATGTAAATATTATCTGTGCAAGTATTATGAAGTGATTCTATATAGGTATGGAGAATGAATTTTAGTATTATATTCATCCACATATCTGAAGTATTTGATAAAAACTGGAAATGTATCATTCTCAACAGTGTTAAGAAATAACATGTTCCTAATCATGTTGATAACATAATATTCTATAATATAAATATTGGAACTTCATTTCACCGAAAAAATTTCAATAATTTGAAACAAAATCATATTCTTTTTCAGTGTGATCGATAATTTTTCATATTGCAATCAGAAATTAAAGATTCATAAGGTTAGTTAAGATGTGTCAACCTTAGAACATATTCTTTATTTTAAAGTGTTAACCCTTTTGGCCCTCCTTTATGGAGGAAAGAGATAAGAATATATAATAAGAATAATATATTATGTTATGATAGAAGTGTGAAAACAGTGTCCAGCGGAAATGGATAAATAGAAGGTGCTTGTGTAGCTAGAGGGTAACCAATCCAAAAAGGCGCGAACATACTTTAATACTTGTTTACTTCTTGCTTTATCTCTATCAGTACTTTATGACTTTTCATAACAAATTTTCACCCTAGCTCCTCCCAATTTAGGACAATTCAACGGACACTTTTGAAACGTGATGATTTTATTCTTTTCTCTACCTTCTTCATAGAGAAATGAAGAAAAAAGATTAAAGATATTGGTAAAATGAATAAGCGTGTTTGTGGCGCACTTATTAGCAGTAGATAGCAACTAAAGATGTTGATTTGGGACATTTGGCACCTTAAATCATAAGAAATTTCACAATTTAAATGAAAACCTGAACCAAAAATTGTGAAAAGACTGTAATATTAATTATAGTTCATTCAATATTTCAGTGAGATTTTGTATCCAAATTAATTATTTTTCGATTTGTGAGTCCTTGCATTCAGTAATAATAATCAACGAACATTGAAAAAATTTATAATAGCATAATCATACAAATTAATATTTGTGAACAAAAATTAATTAAATAATTGAATCATGTTAGATAAACTAACTGCAGAGACAACCAATGAGACTGTCAACTCCTTCAGTAAATTTATCTGATTTTGTCTTCGTCATCTATCTTTGTCTATATCATTCTAGATCGCATAAAGCTATCTTCGTTCCGGTCATGAAAGGCACCAGTAGAGGCGCTGCGTACGCTTTTGTTGGCGTTGCCAAATCTAAAAATATTTACTACCATTTCAAGAAAAAAGCGCACTCTCTTATTTCTTATTTGGCGAAAATGCAATCTATGATCTTCAATATACGAGCTCCAAACAATTTTGGCAACACGAAATAAAGTTTGACGTGCATCCTCTGTCAGAAATTTAAAAGTTTTCGGTAATTTTTGTTTATTATCAACAGAGACAACAATGAGACGCACAACTCCCCACTAAATTTTATCCAATATTTTGCATAATAATATACAGGGTGTTCCATTAAAAAAAATATAAGTTTGTTTTGAATATTCAAAACCATACCCCGAAAAAAAATTGAGTACGCCACTGGATTCTACGCAGAATTCTGATTCAGACGTAGTTTTTAGCTCAGCATTATTTCTAATATAAGGTGTGTGAATAAGTCTTTCCCGTTTTTTTTCAAATTTTGAGCCTTTATTGTGAAAAAATGGTTACAAATGAATTATTGAAAGTATTGGCCATCGCTAGCTACAACTTTTCCCCATCTTTCTGGCAACATACGAATCCCGTTGCGAAAAAATTCGACCGGTTTGGCCTCTATCCAGTCATCCACCCATTTTTTGGCTTCCTCGTAGGAATGGAAGTGCTGGTCAGCCAGGCCATGCGTCATCGATCTGAAGAGATGGTAATCAGACGGAGCAATGTCTGGACTATACAGCGGGTGGGGTAGGACTTCCCATTTGAGCGTTTCTAAGTATGTTTTCACCGGCTGTGCAACATGTGGGCGAGCATTGTCGTGTTGCAAAATAACTTTGTCGTACCTGTCGGAGTATTGTGGCCGTTTTTCTCGCAGTGCGCGGCTCAAACGCATCAATTGTCGTCGATAGACCTCGCCTGTGATCCTTTCATTCGGTTTCAGAAGCTCATAGTAAACCACACCTAGCTGGTCCCACCATATACAGAGCATGAGCTTGGCGCCATGAATATTTGGCTTGGCCGTCGATGATGATGCATGGCCGGGTAGTCCCCATGATTTTCTTCGCTTCTGGTTATCGTAACGGATCCACTTTTCATCGCCAGTCACGATACGATGCAGAAAACCCTCTCTTTTATGTCGCTGAAGCAGCTGTTCGCAAGTGAAAAAACGCCGTTCGACGTCTCTCAGCTTCAGTTCGTACGGCACCCAATTTCCTTGCTTTTGGATCATTCCCATGGCTTTCAAACGCTTGGAAATGGTTGTTCGGTCAACTCCCAATGCTTCAGCAAGTTCTTCTTGCGTTTGACACGAATCTTCATCAAGCAAAGTCGCCAATTCTTGATCTTCAAAGATTTGCGGCCGCCCGGAACGCTCCTTGTCTTCCACGTCGAAATCGCCACTTTTGAAGCGTCGAAACCATCCGCGAACACTTGAATCATCGACACAACCTTCTCCATAAGCTTCCTGAAGCAACCGATGCGCCTCGGCAGCAGATTTCTTCAAATTGAACCAATAAAGTGAAACTTCCCGCAAATGACGTCGACTCGGCTCAAATTTCGACATTTTCACGATTTCAAAAATTTATGATGCGAAAAAATTTCAACTAATGTGTTAGTGTGGAATTGTTGACAGATGAATAAGCTTTGATTATGACATATGTAACCATTAAATACTCGCACAGTATTGGTGGCGCCATCTCTTACAAAAAACGGGAAAGACTTATTCACACACCTGATAACTTCGGAGATAAAGGAGGGGTCCGAAAAGTATCAATTCCCAAAATCGCCCTGTATATCTTGAACGGAAACAGTTATGCAAAATCTGATTAAACATACTTAAGTTTCACAAAAAAGTAGGAAAGGAACGTGAAAACCGCAAGGCTCTGTCTTAAATAACAAGCGAGAAACCTGGCTGTCTCACCCAAAATAGGATGCACTGTACATATCAGATAAATACAAAAAAAAATGAATCAATATTTATGTGCATATAAAATATATCTGTATTTACCTCTGGGCTCTCTGAGTAGATCTGCATTGTAGAAATCGAAGGAAGTGGTTTAACTTAACGAAAGAGTAACAACTCAGTCGTAAAATAAATAAGCGTGATTGTGGCGCCCTTATGGGCAGGGTTTTAAACTAACGGTGCTGATTCTGCGCATAAGGCGCCTTAAATCATAATTCCAAACAATTTCACAATTTGAATGAAAATGTGAAAAAACTGTAATATTAATTAGAATTTTCTCAATATTTCAGTGAGGTTTTGCATCCAACTTAATTTTTACTTAAGTAATAATACTCAACGAATTTTGAAGTACTTTTTATTGCAAATAATTATACAAATTGATATTTGTGAAGAGAAATTAATGAAGTTATTGAATCAAATTATATATATCGTATTGTACCACTCAACTATTGAAGAAGGAAACATTTCATTTGAAGATTGACAATAAAATAATTATTTTTGTGATTACTGACTAAAATCCAGGAAATCGAAGGATTGATTTAGAATTGGAATCTTCAATTCTTTGGCAGAACTCCAACGTAAGCCGTTTGAAACCTGGAACAAAGTGAAAAATTAATGGTGATCCTGAACTGAAGAGATTTTTATTGAAAGTATATAAGGTGATAGCAATAGAACATTATGAAGTGAAAATATAGCTTCGTTTTCAGGGCCAGGGTTTGGAACTAATGTATCGCTATTTCACACAAAAACATATTTCATCCTTTCCTACTGAAAAATGTTTTTGGCCTACATTCCAACCTCTCTTTTGTGTTTCAGTTCAGTCTTGATTTTTAGTGTTTTGCAGATTCAATTTTGTTATCTTCTAGTTTTTAAGTATACGAATATATAAGTATGGTGAGTATAAATATAAAACACCTTTTGTCATAATTGATCAGTATTCATCCATCATATGTTGGCGATTCTCGAGCCAAGAATTAGGTGCGCCCTCTCCCGGGGGTATTGTGTTTCGCTCCGAGATCGCCGGTTGATTCTTCAGTTAGGTCTGCCTAAGCATAGAATACCTGGTGTGTTTACTGATTCGATTTTGTTTCAGACTTTTCGAGAGACCCACCTGTTGCTTTGGTGGTCTGCTTCACCAGAGTGCTGTAAGGTGGCGCACTTTTAAATTTTTCGAATTCCCGCATCTGCCTGGTGCCGTTTAAAAAGGAAATACTGATTTTAGACACTGCAAACATTCACAATAAATTACAATTCAGTTCATATCGAAAGTTTTACTCAAATGAATGGAATATAATGACAGACCATAGAATATAAAATATTAATGTTCTATACTCAAAGTTCACGACAAGAGCGTAGAAATAGGGGGATACTGGGGGTAATTACACGGTGCTCCTAAATTGGGGATACAAATGAAAATGACAGATTTCCGGATCATTTTAAGAAAAAAAGTCCTATAACATGAGTCCCCAAACATTTTGTTTTGTGATACATGTGTTGAAGTTCAAGTTATTTTCTCGTATAACCTTCCCTTCACAAGATATTTAATATGAATTGGCCATAGATATTTCAGTTTAAAGTTTTCACTATGTGATATGCTAATTTTGAATGCAAATCTACAGGGTGATATATTTTCTGGAAGGATGCCTGCTTCCTTCCTCCAAATCTATATTTTGGTGAATGGCTGTTAGTTGAGAAAAATGTAGAAAAAAAACTCTGGTCCTGTACTACACTTTTTGGTTTGTTATAGTTTTGTCGTATCTGCTATCGATTTCGAGAAAAACCTCTAGTAATCCTCAGGAAAATCCAAATTATTTTTAAGATCCAGCTAGTAAGTTCTAATGAATGCATTAATTATAAGTTTTGGTATTTATTTACCTAATCTGTAGCGAAGATTAATAAGTATTTGATAAACTGTACGACACACTAGAAACAACCTGTATATTGAAAGCAAAGCCTTTGTGGGCTCATATTCATGAAACTTTTTTTTCTCAAAATTATCCAAGTAATTTCTCATTTTCCTTCGTAACTCTTATTTGAGAACAAGGTAAGAACAACCGAATTAGTAACAACAAAAATTATTTCGAGTAATTTGGTTCGAACTTCATTATCAAACTTCTTTTTCTAACATTACAGATATGAATAAAAGTTGTCGTCAAAAATTTTTTTTTCGATTATCCCTCCCCAAGAAAAAAAAGATCTACGCCCTTGGTTCACAAGAGTCGAGAATTGAGAGAAATGTCAAATGAAAACGATGTATGCGCCATCTGAAAAGCCCGCGTTCCCTCGAAATCAAGTAGGTATAAATCCGAAAAATCTCCCGTTTTGTCTGAAAGTTTTACAGGTATAAGTAGACACACCAGGTATTCTATGCATCTTAGGTCTGCCTAAGACACACCTTCGGGTGAGAAGTGAATCGGTTGCTTCGCGTCATAGACCTATAATATCATTATAGGTCTATGCTTCGCGTCAACCTTAGAACATAGAAGAGGTAGCAGCAAAAATGAAATATTTTCCAAGAAATGTAAACAAGTATAAGTTCTACTCTGATATCTGTGTTCTAAATCTTCATACCAGTCAGTATGCTTTGAATATTATGTTTTTATTTTTGCAGAGCAAAAGTCTGGCAAGAAAAACGAGGAATGAGATTCACAGGAGAGAATCTCTGAAATTATAGACAATGTTCAAAAACATTTCACTTCGTAGTCATATATTGATACAATAAAGCTTAAACTACTTAGAAATGAACTTCTAATGCAGTTTTTAGTTAAACCCATAGAGAAAGAGTAACAACTCAGTCGTAAAATAAATTAGCGTGATTGTGGCGCCCTTATGGGCAGGGTTTTGAACTAACGATATTGATTACCTTCTGATTTCTTAAGAGGAATCAGAAAGTAATCAATGTTTAAATTTTAATCAATGTTTAGGTAAATGGTGCAACTGGCCATTAGAGTATAGAATAAACTATTCTATGTTCTAAGATAGCTACATATTAACCAAAAATAAATTCGAAAAATATTTCATATATATATAAATTATATTAGTGTTCTGCTTAGAACATCTATCTATATTCTAAGGTGTTCTATGATTTCAACCAACCCTAGGTCCACTGTTCACATAGAGATGGCGCTCACACCAGCAAAGTTTTCCGTTTCCTATCCATCTTTATAATCTTCTGCAAATTTTCATTATAATATTATGACATTGAATTGAATGAAAATGGCGTTGACGCGGGTGTTATGTCCATTGCGGCTTCTCGTAAATAAAGACATTTCATTGCTTTCCACAAATGTTTCACTTAAAAATTATGTAATTCTGAATAGTGTAAGTAATTTAGAACACAATGCATAATTCTGAATCATTTTCCTCATTGATTTTCTGGTGAAAATACATTCATCCCTTTTCTGACAATTTGATATTGGAAAGGGTTAAACCCCCTTCTCATCATTCTTTTAATGTTTTGTTTTTAGGGTTCTTACTGGTTTTTCCTTTCTGTATTCGACTGGTGGATTATTCATTCACAAATATCAATTAAACTGGAACTACTGAATGAGCTCATTGAGTTTTGCTGGAACACCAAATGCATACTATATTCTAAAAATTTATTTATTCCATAATTTTATTAATTCATTTGTACCAATCGGTTCTATATTTAAAATAGTATCTAATTATTAAATTTGCTTAAGAACTGCAAATTTTATTGAATTACTCTTACAATAATTGCAAAAAGTATTCCTAGATGATAATATTTAATTGTGGCAAGCCATCATCAAATAATATAAATGTTACAGTTGGAAATGAAGTAGAAACAGTTTTTATACATTAGACTTATGACCTTAGTCGTCAATGCCTAAAAGAAAATAAATTACTAGATATATTTTGCCACTAGCTGCAGACAGATGATATTAAAACAATTTTCTTCTAGACTATTCAAGATCACTTCGTGAGACATTTTAAAACACCGGTCATGGGTTATGATGGTACTATTGACAAAAGCAAACAATTAGAACATGAACCCTCTTCTTCCTCCTCTGATGAAAGTGACTCAGATGAAGATGGTGAGTGTTTTTGTTCTCCAGTATATCTGAAAATTGAACATTCAATGCTTTTAAGAAAAAATTGACAATTAATTCATGTAATTCTAATGATATGAAAATATGTTTACACTGGACAAATAACCATTGGGTTATTATAATTATTATTCATCTCGAACAATTCGGGCAAATAATTAACCTGAATATTAAATTAGTACTCTGTGTAATGCCTGTTATTTTTTTTTATATATCAAAAGTAAGGGTATTACACAGATATTATTTGGTACTTCAATTGAGAAAAATCTTTACTTAATAGGTATAGACTCATTTGAAATGCATAAATCAATTATGCCTATTATTTATTACATTTTTAGGAAGCAAGAATACTTATATTTTAATCCAAAATTTGATATTCAGTGTGAGTCGTATCGAATAGACTGAACTTTAGGAATATGTTCTACATGCCAAAATAATTTACAATTACTCTTTATGTTCTTATTTTATTTCCATTTGTTTTGCTGAGTGAACTATGATTTGCTTCAAATTGTGATTTGGAAAATTTTTATTTTCTTTTTGAAAAAGATGGTTCTATGGCTTATTACCGCCTCAATACCGTAAATTAACAGAAACGCTGGTAGCAGCTCGAAAAGCACTGCCAAAACATTTTTACATCTTCCAATCAGCAGATATACGCTTCATTTCGATATATACGATATTCATTTAATTGAATTGGTGGTTTTCATAAGTCCAATTTCCACAGAAGTCTAATACAAAAATTGTACCATTGACAGTGTTAGACCTTGAATCTACAAATATGGTGCTGTCAAAGAATATCGTTCTGGTAGAAAAGTATTCATTTAAATTTCCACCTCCTTGTATTGGTCTCAGAGCCCCTATTATTTAGATTTCTCAGACCTGATACCACTGGACCTCTGTTTATGCGGTTGGTTCAAAAATGAGGTCCCTAGGATAAAACTGTAAAGTCGAGAATCACCGATTCATTGCATAAAAAATTTGAGTAAAGCACTGACTTACATTAGAAGCTTATCGATAGAACTGAACTGTTGTCGGTTTATGTAGATCAGGGGTTCCTATATGATCCTATAAAAATTTGACATGAACATATGTGTCGTTCTTTTACAAATTCAAACTGAGTTTCAACCTAGTCAAATATATTGTTATAGTTTATCGAATAGTCTTAAGAGCCAGTGGACAGCAGACCACACATATTTTAAGAAAGCCTAAAATTTCCTAAGTGAGTCTGTTGTACCAACCAATCATGATGTGGGGGCTAGTTTAAGGCTAAGTTCAGATGGTCGCGCGAAAACGCGCGATCCACAACCGGGCGACTGAAAATACGAAGGAGTCATACGCGCGATGTCGCGCGACCTTATGAATATTTGTATATGACTCCTCTGTATCTTTAGTCGCACGGTTTGTGAATCGCGCATTTACGCGCGACCATCTGAACTGACCCTAAAAAGGTTGCGGTGGCCTCAGCTACAACCAGGAGCGACCAGTGTGAACATTTTATGAACTAAAAAGGTATTTTAGGAAAGCTGCCGTTTGGATATGTCAAAATACACCCTTATAATAATAATAATAATAATAGGTCTTTATTTCAATCAGTTGTCACATAATATGATGTTATTAATAGACATTTGAAATGAAATAGTGTCATAGCCAGGAAATTACACTCCACTCAAGTACTTTTCAACTGAGTAGGGTTCTAAATTTAGTTAAAGGCTAAACACCCCTTTTTTGAATTGTTTCAGATTTGTTTCTTTGCGTGGCAAAGTTTCGAGGCAGTTTGTTGAAATTTTTAATCGATCTATATGCTGTGCTCTTTTCTGTGTTCGCCAGATGATGCTTTGGATATAAAAGTTCACTAATTCTAGTACTATATGTCGACGCACCAAGTTCATTCATAGCTATTCATAAACGAAACTGCAGACGACTATTGCGGTTCTGAAGTGGTGGCAGAAATTTTCAAAATTGAATGAAAAAGTATTTTAGGAAACTTGAAATTCATATATCGGGTGTCCCAAGGTGAGTGGCCTATTAGATTATTATGGAAACTATTGATGGTAAAGATTTCAAATTTTGTGGATAGATATTTGGCCATGTAAGGTACATTTTTAAAATAATTTCACATTTCCAGTGTTGCCGGATGTACGACAATTTGGCAACAACTTTGTTATTTTAAATGGGACATCCGGTATTTCTATTTTTTTTATGATACTCCATAAAATATTAAATCTATTCACTTTACTTTTCCATACCTATCTTTAACGGTTTTTGAGTTATTAATTATTTTTCGAAATTTTAGATCAAATTGGCGTATTACGAAAATGACTCTAGTTCGCTCAATATTTGTTTATTTTGACATTTATGGATTGAACTGATTCATTGATATATCGATCTATGAACGACATAGAGAAAATAACAATACAAAAGAAATTAACGCTTATTGAATCAATACGAAATCTAATAAACGCATATAACTCGGAATCCAGTTGAGATAGGTATAGGGACGTGAATAGAAAAATGTTGAGTGTGTTGTACTGATTCCAAAAATTGAAAAATATACTAGGTGTCTAATTTGAAAAAATAGACTTTTTCACAATTTTGTAACTTGGCAAATGATGATTTTTTTTGGTCCGTCCTGTATTATTGACAACCATAATTCAAAAGCAGTGACACAGATCAGATCAATATCTAACGACTTGCAAAATTTCTGACTTAAATCTCAAATATTGAGCAAACTAGAGTCATTTTCGTAATACGCCAATTTGATCTAAAATTTCTAAAAATAATTAATAACTCAAAAACCGTTAAAGATAGGTATGGAAAAGTAAAGTGAATAGATTTAATATTTTATGGAGTATCATAAAAAAAATAGAAATACCGGATGTCCCTTTTAAAATAACAAAAGTTGTTGCCAAATTGTCGTACATCCGGCAACACTGGAAATGTGAAATTATTTTAAAAATGTACCTTACATGGCCAAATATCTATCCACAAAATTCGAAATCTTTACCATCAATAGTTTCCATAATAATCTAATAGGCCACTCACCTTGGGACACCCGATATATTATTCTTTGAAGTTTCAGAAGTTTAAACTTCTGAAGGCAAATCGGTACGTCAGTTCCTACGACTTGGCAGATCCAAAAATTTAAATCTTTACTTGAAAATAATTCCCTATCTCAGGTGGGTTCAGAGAAAAATATATAAAATTTAATTTTTTTTTTAATCAAACAACAAACCCTATCTACCTCACTACCTAATTAATTACCTATCTATTGAAATGAAATTTTTTACAAAAAGAAAAAAAATTGAAAACACTTATCTTAGAAATTGTTCTTTTCAATTCAGTCCAGCTTTGTATTTTCTTCTTTGAAAACTGAAAATCCTATTCCAATACTACTTCGACGTTGTAACTCCAAATTCTTTCCAATTCCAATTTCAAATTCCCTTTTTCAATTCCAATTCCAAAGCTCTTTCAATATATTTATAATTTCTTCTTCAACTCGTTAATAACTTTATTCCAACTTCAAATTTCTTTTTTCAATTCTATCGATCTCAAATTCAAATTCTCAAAAATAATCTTCTTTAAATTTTTCTAATAATTTCCGCTTGACGTCTCTTCAATTCTTTTTCTGGCTATCCTGGATTTTCAGTTTTCATTCCTCTCTTCGATGTTCCATATTTCGTCTATGAACTGTCTATGGCTGTCACTCAACTGTGAATTTTCTTTGTCCTACCTAACTTAACTATCTTTAATAAAAAATATATCATCTACTATATCTAAATTAGATTATTGTGTATAGAACCATATGATCATCTATGAAACCAACTGAGAATTTCGAATTATTTTCAATGTTACTTGAATTTTAATGACTACTAATTTTTTGATTAAATAATAAAACCATATCTATATAAATCCTAATGAGCTGTGTTTTAAAGATGCAGGGTGCTGAAGTTTGGAAAAAATAAAAAAGAATAACAAATTTTGTGAATATTTTTTATTGTTTGAGTGTCTGACAATTATTTTTGAAATTTTCAATTGAACGCCATCTGAAAGCGTAATACACTACGGCAATTTTTGTAATTCAATTTATCTGCCGTCCACTGGTTCTTAGACTAGAAATTCACCTGGAGGAAGAAAGAATATTTCGATGTCCAAGTGTCCAGCAATTCGTTTGGGACCAGGGAATTTATTGCCTAGCAGTACTTCTTTCAAATTAACCCTGGTGATTAACAGGTTATCTCTGGAAACACATTGTATCGATTTGGTTGTTACTATTGGCTGAAATAGTCCAAGTTCCGCCAGGTGACGATATGATTACTATCATTGGCTGCAGCTACGCACATCTATCACTTCAAAATTATCTTTCTTGTGATCTTATAAACCAGTGCGGTCCATAGGAGGATTAATGAATTGAGCATTTTCTCTTGTTTTCAGTTCGTTGTTAATTTTATTAGGATATAGTTATTTTCCTAACAAGTGTGGAAAGTGGTACTTTCCCACTCGAAACTGTAGTAGAGTGCGGGAAAGATGCTTTCCGCAAGAGTTAGGAGCAATATTTTTTTCTACAAGCGCTTAACACTTTCGCGCCAAGCTCATTTGATGAAATATGTCCAAAAAATTGTTTTCGATTTTTCTATACAGGGTGTTTCCTAAACATGCGGCAAAAATTCAGGGGGTTGTTCCTTGGACTATTCTAAGAATATTTTGTCCTTTGATGATTTTTGAAAAACCTATTTGTTTCGAAGATATAGGGGAAACAAAATTTCAGATAATAACATTTTATTATGAAAAATTACATGAAAATTCAACTCAACCTACAAAAACTGTTGAAAATGACCACCTCTAGCCAGCATACAAGCATCCAATCTTCTCCTCATTGACTGCCGAACCCTTTCAAAAACACCAGGATCATTTCTTATTAAGTTACACCCAGCAAACGAATTCAAATGAAAACCGTGTTTAATCTGTATTCCTTTACCATCTGCACTTATCAATTTTTAGTCAAAAAACTGGCCGTTTTTAGTAATTGGAATGTTGTTAAACAAATTTAAAAATAAATTGTACCTACTTAGTAAACACAGTGCGGTACGCATTTTTATTTAAACTATTATTAATTTTAAAAATATGAAAAATGTTGTTCGCCCTGTATCTTCGAAACAAAGAGGTTTTTCAAAAATCATCCAAGGACAAAACATGCTTAAAATAGTCCAAGGAACAACCCCCTGAATTTTTGCCGCATGTTTAGGAAACACCCTGTATATTTCAATTGATTACTTCAGTCCGATTCACATAATATGAATTTTTTTCATTTAGTTCATTTTTCCCCAAAAAAAAAGAGATCGGTCACTGTCTCCTTTATTCTTTTTGTAATAATTTGTAATATTACTATGTGGGTGGTTCCGGGAGCCCTGAAACACAATTTTGGTTAGATCAACCAGTTATGTTATTGGAGAAAAATTATGGCTCAAATTGAAAAACCAATCGGAATTTTTTCAATCTCTTTATTATTGGAATCATCATCATCATAATAAAAGGGAGTGTAACTCAAAATTTTCAACAATTCTAGGTAAAATTTTTTATCGCTGGAGACAGAGAGACTTTTTTGATTTTTTTCTACAGAAGCCCTTAAAATATCGATTACATTTGAAAAATGAAATCCAGAATTCTATTCCATGTTTGAATTGAGTACCTACCAAAAAATATAAAGATTTAATCAAAATCCATTATTTCAAAAGTCACACATATCGCTACATTCATCAGAATATTGCTGAAAAATAACATTCAATTCATATAGCTTAATAGCTTCGTAATTAAAGAACCTTTTGAAAATACAAGTACGCCACTGGATTCTTCGTAAAAAATTGCCCGTATAATGTTTTTATTTCAGAGCTCTATCATCAGTATTAGCAGAGATATGAATGTTTTTCGATATCGCCATTTTTTCAATTTTCGCTTATAATTCGAAAACAAAAGAAGGTGGCCAAAAATGAATACTACCCTTGTTAGTTTCTCAGAAATAGAGACCGTGAATAGGGTATCAGATTTTGTCTATCTCTTCTGGTTTAAAAGTTGTAGGGCTAAAACATCGAAATTTGCCCACCCTGTACATCGATTGATCTTTGAAATAATTAAAAAAAATCATGTCCGTATCAGAAAAATATGAAATTTTTCACAAGCTGAGGTTCAACACCCTTCCAATAGTGGATTATTGGAATTTGATGGGAATATTCGGAAAGAGCAAAAATTTTTCAAATGGAATCAGTAGATTTTAATGTCCCGCACGCCATTCAACTCATCGAAAATTTCGGCCAAAAATTATATAATAATACTTGCCTGCAATGTCCATATCTTTGGGTAATACACCATACTTTGAAAGTTTGTGTGTCAGCCCACATATCCGAATACTTCAGATTGAAGACGCCATCCTTCGTGAAAATGGCTTCATCAGTAAATAAAATTCTATTATTCATTCTTTCATTCTTGAAATCCATCGAGATGAAAAGGGTAAAGTTTATTTTTCTTCGATCTACGCCATACAGTTCAGAGCATTACAAATTTTCCTAGTGCTATTTTCTGTACGTATCTTCATCATTTCAAGAATGTCTTCATCGATATTCAGTGCCTACTTTCTTGGGAATCATTCAATTTTGATGTTGAAAACTGGCCATTTTCACGAATATAAAACAGAAGAAAAAGTTTCGTGATGTGGTAATCTTCTATAAGCGTCACAAAAACCATACACGAACAACATATCGGCATATTTTTGATTCGAGAATTTATGAGGCATTATTATGTTCGATTTCAATAATGAGAACAAACCACAATACTTCAAAAAATGTCTGAACCATCTCATACTGGAATAAACTCTTGTGGGATTCGACACAAAATAATTCCTCAAAAGTTAATTGTTTAGTGAAAAATAATTGTCAGAATATCAGGACATAATCTGAATGAATGTATTCAATCAGCGGAACGAGAAAATTTTCCAATTTAATCTCGATGTACGATTTTTCTGAGAAGTTAGAGAAATTTCACTATTGCATTGAATTTTTGGCCGAAATTTTCGATGAGTTGAATGACGCGGGACATTAAAATCTACTGATTCCCATAGAAAAATTTCTGTTCTTTCCGAATATTTCCATCAAATTCCAATATTCCACTATACAGGGTGTTGAATCTCAGCTTGTGAAAAGTTCTATATTTATCTAATACGGACCTGATTTTTTCAATGATTTCAAAGGTCGATCGATGTACCTAATGGAGTGAATTTTGCGTTCCAAATATCAATCAAATATACTGGGTGGTTCAAAAATAATAAGGAATTGAAGATATTGGTGAATTCATAAATCTGGGCTATGGGGAAGAATAGACCTATCAATATAGGTTTTTTGGACTCGTCTAGGGTAGCTCTACCTCAGTTTAACGTATGTACATTTACCAATGAATCACCCTGTATAGTCAAGAACGGTTCTAGCCTTAAATTTTGGGGGGGGGGGGGTGCACTTATGGGCTTCGCGTTTTTTTATTGGACCAATAATGTAAATCGGTATCAAGTCCTAACCTCTTAAAAATATTTATATTTATACATTTATTATAAGGTGTACAACTTTGCTTCCGCCGTTTAGATATAGATGGCTTTAGTGGTAGGTGGTAGTCGAAAAAAAAATCGTAAATGATATACAATAAGCTCAGGTATTTGTAAACATAACGCTTTCGAAATATTAGTGATTTGTGTCTGCATCATAAAGCTATTCTCGATTAAACATTTCAGGTTTCGAGCCAAACTTTCGTCATTTGCGGGAGGTTTCAATTTTCTGCTTTAATATGAAGAAATCTGCGGCTGAGGCTCATCGAATGCTCTTAAATACCTATGGTGAGGCCGCTATTAGGTGAAAGAACTTACCGAGAGTGATTTCAACGCTTCAAGAACGGTGATTTTGACGTCGAAGACCAACATGGCGGTGGAAAAGAGAAGGTTTTCAAAGATGCAGAATTGGAGGCATTACTTGATCAAGACTCGTGTCAAATGCAACGAGAATTGGCAGGATCCTTGGGAGTTACGCAACAAGCCATTTCAAAAAGCCTAAAAGTATTGGAAATGATTCAGAAACAAGAAAATTGTGTCCCATACGAGTTGACGCCGAGAGATGTTTAACGGCGTTTGTTTGCTGCTTATAAGGCAAAGACGGAAGGGATTTCTGCATCGCATTGCGACTGGAGACGAAACATGTGTTCATTACGATAACCTCAAGCGTAGAAAATCATGAGGATATCCCTACCATGCTTTCACGTAGACGGCCAAACCGAATATTCACGGTTCCAAGGTCATGCTCACTATTTGGTGGGACCAGTTCGGTGTAGTGTATTATGAGTTGTTAAAACCGACTGAAACAATCACAGGCGATCGTTATCGAACGCAATTAATGCGTTTGAGCCAAGCATTAATTGACAAACGGCCGCAATACAACGAGAGACATGATGAAGTGATTTTTCAGCATGACAATGCTGCAATACAACGAGAGACATGATGAAGTAATTTTACAGCATGACAATCCTCAACCCCATGTTGCGAAAGTGGACAAGATAAACTTGAACGTTGAAATGGGAAGTCCTTCCCTCGGTCCTACCCCACCCGCCTTATTCTCCAGACGTTGCTCCCTTGAACTATCACTTAATGAATGTATAACCAGTTTTTCACAATAAAGCCTCGAATCTCGGAAAACGACGGCTGAAGCAAAGTTGTGCGCCTGTGTATTATAATATATTTATTTACTTATCAGGATTTTAACCATTCAGGTGGAAATTAATATAAAAATTGAATGGTATATCGATTGTTTAATATGAAAAAAAAAAGAAGACAATTGGCACACAAAATCTAATTTGGTCTTTGAACCCTTTGAAAACCTTGACCCCCTGACCCCGCCCTGGAATCGCGCTTGTGTATAATAAAATAATCTGTAATTTTTTATGTTTATTTTGAATAAACATTATTATCCCCGATTTAGCCTATACGCGTAGGATATAAATTCTCCTTGCCGTCGGCTTTTTCACTCCCCACTAAAAGGATCCCAGATATTTGAAATATCATAAGGATAGAGCTCGGTCGTGTCCGGTCCTTGTGGCCCTCCTGCTACGTCGATGTGTAATGCTGTATTTTGATGTTTATCGACTAGTAATATATCTGTTCTGTTGTGAGGGAATTTTTATTAGCCAAAACCGTACGATCCCAGTACAGCTTATAGCGTTCGTTTTCCAGGATGGTCTCCAGTCGGTAATTGTAGTATGGCATTTTTTCGGAATGAATTAGTTTTAATATGGTTGCCAATTCTTTGTGTATTATCTTTCCTACTGCATCGTGTCTCTCTTTATATTCATTTTCTGCAAACATTTGACATCCTCCCTTCAGTAACGTACCCAAGGGGGGATAAGGGGGATATATCCCCCAGCAGGAATATACATTCCACAAAGCACCTACCCGGTGAATTGATACGAATCTATATATTATCTCTATTAATTAAATCTCAAAATTGACAACAAAAACTATTTCAAAACAACTATGCTCAAACATTTTCCAACACAAGGGATATTACGGGGGTTAATCAAATATAAACGAGACTTTTGTTTTTTGTGATTTATTTTTATTTTAATTGTTGTTTTGATATTAATGATGGATTATTTGTTAGATAGTTATTTGGGCTGTTTCCATCATCTATGCGGTTTATCATTTCTATTCTTTCAGGGCTCTTTGTTCTGCCCTGTTGATATTGGATTCAGGTTGCTTGGTGGTTGAATCCAATGCAGTTCTCATCTTCCACCTGTACTCCTCAGCTTTCTCCGGGTCTTGTTTCCTTTGTGCTGTTTCCTCCGCCGCCATCATCACTTTGTGGAACGTTTTTGGGTGCTATGAAGAACTTTTCATTTTAAACGCAAAAAAGGATATAGTTTATTTTTCTACATAACCTCCTGATTTGGAAACACATTTTTCTCCAGAGGATAGGCAGCTTTCCAATTCCTTCCACGTAGAAAGATGCAAGTCATGTCTGCAGCCAATTGCACACGTAGGCTTCAACCTCAGTATCACTCATGGGCGCCCGCAGGGGGGGGGGCCGTGGCCCCCCCTGAGATTTCGATCGCCTCATGTTTCAGCACAACACCCTCACTATAACCTTCTCAATCCAAAGGGCAAGAAAAAACGAAAAGTAATGGATTCACAACAATTTTCTTGTTTTCAATGACAATCATGGACGCCTTATCGTTTTTCAATAATTTTCATTTTGCCCCCCCTGAGAAAAATTTCTGCGGGCGCCCATGGTATCACTATAGAATCTTTGGCCCCCCAAAGCTTCCTTGGGAGGGCAAACCACATGAAAGTCACAGGGTGGCAGGTCTGGACTGTAAGGTGGGTGTTCCAATGTTTCTCACCCCAGTTGCTCCAACTTTTCCCTAGTCAAGGCGGCTGTATGGGGGCGAGCATTCTCATGAAGAAGAACCACTTCCCTGTTCGATAGGTCTCGTTCTTTGCTGCCATATGCAAGTCGGACCTCACTCAAAACGTCGCAGTAGTAGGCCGCATTAATTTTCCTGCGCTCGTGCAAAAAACCGAGATACAGCAATCCATGCTGGTCAAAAAAAAAAAAAGGTTCCCAAAACCTTGCCAGCCGACAAACGTGACTTGGCTTTCACTGGTCCAGGTTCTCCTTGTTTTCTCCACTCCATACTCGCTTGTTTAGACTCTGGGGTGTACTGGTGCACCCATGTTTCATCACAGGTGATAATGTGACAACAAACAAAGCGGGAACTTTCTTCCTCCACTATCGTGCCCGACGGGCGAAAAATCTCATTTATATTTGATTCACCCTCGTATAAGTGACATTTTGCGCTTCCATTCTTCGAATAGACCGTTCTATAATTTCGTCAATATGCCGGTAATTTTCGAATATCATATAAAATTTCGTGACCAACCGACTGAACATATTAAAGAGAAATGGAAACGTAAAATTCAGTCTGTATCTTTGAAGGGTTGTTACTTTGAAAGATTTGTGAATTCGATTTTTTTTGGAACAGAACTTAAATTTAATCTAGGATTCATCTCTCGAATTTTTGACATATCTTCACCAAATATCAAATAAATTGTTTCAGAGATAGTAAAATTCGTCCAAAATTTCGACAGACAATTGGTATATTGTAATTGACTATATTTTTGGTCGTCTGTTATATACTCACGGTTTGAATTCAAGAACGCAGTTACGGAGTATTATTTCCATTAATAAAAAAATGAAAAATTATTCCAAAAATTTTGACTTTTTAATCGTAATTGTAAATAAGATAATCAATGCTGGATACCAACCGAATATTAACGTGAAGTCAAGTTCTTATGAGCGCTCTTTCATTTACCCTTTAATTGCGCCCTTGGAGACAACATAACTGTATATAGGTATAGTATATGCAAGGTCACTTGGAGGAAACTGAATTATTCGACTATACAAGGGTTGTCCAAGTTTCCAGAAATTCCTTTGGGGCCAGTGAATTTATTGTCTAACAATACTGTCGAACAAACTCCGGTATTTAGCGGATCGCAGAATGCCCTACAAAGGGCCATCTATGGCCAAGCGTTTTTATGGACTAGTTCAAGGGACTTAGGATAAACTATACCTATGTATATGGTTTCCAAAGGTGAAATTGGGAGATGAATGACGAGCGCTCGAAAACTCTTGACTCCCCGTCATAGCTTGTTCCTTTATTTTTTCGATATTATTCTTGAATTTTTTTCATTCCCAGATCTAGTAAAACCAACCAGTAGACATCTACAGGAATTCGATATCCCCTACAAGGACAATATTGACACAAATGCTCTTGGTAATTTTTTTTTGTGGATTCATTTTTCTAATCAATATGATCCTTGAGTTAAAGTTTGGTAGTTATGTGCTTGCTTACTAATATCTTAACAAACAATCGGTAATCAAGACTTTTTTTATGAAATTGAATTAATTGTATCACCCGAAAATATTGCAATTCTGCTAACAGCAAAGCCAATTGTGTGAATATCAAATGTAATAGGATTTTATCGGGAAAATGAGCGAGAATTTATGTGAGGACACTAAATAAGTACTTGATAATTTCGGATGCAACATGCTTTTCTTCGAATTAAACAAATATTTTTCCTTGAACAGCATTCAAACTGGAAAAAAATCGATCGAGCTTTTTCAGAAAATGAGGAAACCACTGACTTGAAATTTTATACTCCTGTCGTTCAAGTGCCAATTGCACCTTCAAGTGTTGCTTAAACGCCCTCGAATGGAAATATCTAGAAAATTGAAATTTTCAGGGTAGGTTAAGTGGTTAAATTAGAACATTTGGTTAATGTCTGAAATCAATTATAATAGCATAATATTTGTTGGCTAACAGAAATTTTTCTAATTCCGTTTCAAGTACCTCCTTGAGCGGAATTACCAATTTTTCTAAAACACTACTTCCAACCAATTGACTTTATTCTTATTGGGTAATCTTCCCATTTATTGATATTCATTACAATTTCATTTGAAATTTGAAATGTGCAACTACTAACAAATTATCTCAAATAATAGATTCAATGATATTCCTACAATATTCATAACTAAGAAATCGATTAGAGAATTTTTTTTGCCCGCAGTGAGAACCGAGGTGAGTACAGTGAGAGGCAATAAATAAGGTATATTCCTATTCTTCCCAATTTTTAGTATCGATTCGAATTGCAGTATAGTATCTAAGGAAAAAGGAAGTGAAAATGAGGTCGCTTAACCTTGTGAATTACTGATTGTTATTCTGACCTGCAAACGTGAGTTATTCATTTAGATATCAAACCAGGAATATTATTTTTGATTTCAAATACTTACTTCGATAAAGAAAAATTGAAGGAATCAATTGCGGTTCATTTTAATATTGAGGTTCGAAATCATTGTTTATTTTTTATATATTTCTTTTCTATTGACTAAGTTCCGAAATTTTGAAACAATGAATCTGGTACACAGAAATATATTAAAATGGTCCAAAAAAGTGGTCCCTGTTTTGAAACCGTCTTCATGTGATTCTCGGGAAGAAAATCGAGAATATTCCGTTGTAAAAGGGACATTTTCGGAATAGCCTATACTTTCCCGATCACAACTTGCAAATTGTCAAAAATCGCATTTTTAACAAAAATTGAAATCAAACGCACTTACACATTAAACTTTCAAGCGCTCCATTTATAAACCAAGGGTAGAATGATATCGGAGCTGGAAACATCGTACATTTACATTTACAACATCAAATCGCCGCAGTGTCCCAATTATTTCAGTCTAAACTCTTCAAAGATCTATGGTTATGAAAATTTCTACAATGTCGTATACTTTGCACGCTGTGTCCGCCTTTGGAATAATTTTTGACAATAATGTATTAAAATTGACGTCTATGATGATCGAAATATAATTCAATCGGACGTTCGTAACGCTTCACATTTTCTATTCTGAAATATAATTCTTCCATTAGGTTCTTGTAATATGTGCATTCTTACAGAGTGCAAATCAAGGCAACATTACCTTTCTTTCGGACCATGTGGAACTAAAAATACTCAATATATCACGATTTATTGGTCCGGTCGGAGTGAAATTTTATTTGGTAGATCATTGCCTCGGGAAAGGTCCGAAATCACAACATAAATAGTGTCAAAAATAGCATTTTCCCAAGAGGTGGAATCAAACGTATAAAATTAAAAATGAAATATAGGTAATACAATTTGAAATTGTTGAAATATTCAATTGAATATAATTGACTGAAGTTAGATTACTATTCCTATCATTTTACCGAAATTTTTGATATTATAACAATGACATTATTATACACTTCCCCAATAAATTAACGCACCACTAATGTTTAAGATACATTTTTCTCGAAATTACTTTACGATTTGGACGTTTTTTCTTTTTGAATGACAGGCTATTTTCTTCTGAACGTTAGTGTATTAACTATAAGCGCATAAAACTCAACCGAGTGTCGCAATAAGTCTGTTTTTTGTATGAAATTTGTAACACTCTGTAGAGTGTAAGTTGAAATTCAACTTACCTTAGACTTATCTTTTTTCAACATTTCCTACATTGCTTCAATTCATCAATAAAAGAAATAAGGAAGATCTTATCACCCGAAAACACCATTTTATAGTATAACATGATTTTATGGAAAATGAAGATCTAAATTTAACAACGAAAAAAAAAGGAACAAAATAAAAAACAAGTTAAACGATAGCGAGTATTTTCATCTTTGTCCCATATATGGCACAAATGGCATTACATATGGTTTTTAAATCTCCAATATGTACCTTTCAGTTGTAAGGTTTCCATCAATGATCACAAGTTCCGTGCGACCAGTCAAAGAAATGAAACGGTTGTGTGACTAATATGAAATCTTTCACCAATTCTTCGGTAACTCCAACCTTCCTCAAACAATATTCAGCATTCATCATTCTTCGCGTATAAGTTTTAGTGTTACCTGTTGCATATTTGTTAATGAAAGAATTTGCAAAAATTACTACCATGGTATAAAGAATTCCTTCAAACTATGGTTGGACTTGGGCAAAAAAGCCAAATGCCACAAAGTCCAAACTCAAAAAATTTTGGTTTTAAACTTTACTGTTCGTCAACTTTTTATTCTTTATTATGTGAAGGCTACGATTGAAAAGAGCGATATTCGATACTCATTCATAACAAAAAGATAAAGCAAGGTTAAAAAAACTGAAAAAAAAAACTGAACGTATTGATATTACTGCGAGAATGAATTTTACGAATATTAGCGTTTTAATAATATTACATCTACCGGTAGGTAATGGAACATACCTCCTGTTACAGAAACAAAATAACATTACAGAAAACTGCAAACAGTAGTAATTGAATTCAAACAGTATCAGTATACTCAAAAATTGAATTGAAGATTCATAAATTTCAGATTTATTTTTGAATGAAAAATTTTTCATTGATTCGAACATTCAAATCTACTATCTTCAGAGAAAAATTATTGTCGTAAGTATTTGATATTTCATAAATGAACAGATGAGAATTATAAATGATAGTAGGCGAAAATGACCTTGATTAGACAAAGGAATCGAGACAGTGCCTTCATAGCAGATGTTAGCCAATGAACATATCATCAGTGAGATGTTCGAGAGAACCAAAATGTTTCATAACATCATAATTTAAGGAAGTGCTGAATTAGGTCAAAGTAGGCAGGATCAAGTAAGCAGGATATAGTGCTGGTGCAGGAACACACCTCAATAAGTGTCTGTATTCAGGCTGTGAAGATGTGAACACTGAACTTGATGGACGTTTCATCATTTGTCTCATCTATTTACTACCTGACGTGTCTTCGGACCAACTTGAGACTTTCATCTCTGTCTTGGGGCGAGGAAAAGAGTTAATTGTTGGTGATTTCGATGTTCCAACTTTCGGTTACAGTACTTTTGGATGTCCTAAAACAGTTATGTCACAACATTTTTGTAATAATTCAAAATTACAGCAATATAATGCTTGACTTGGCTATGACGGGAGGTATAGCGGATGTTGCTGTGACTCACTTTGACTTTCCCTTTGTCCCTGAGACAGTGGCGACGCCTGCTTTCAAAAACGGGGGGGGAGGGGGGGCAGAAAGATCCGTATTTTTTTTGGTTGGGCCAAAGTAAAGCGAAATTATATATCTGCAAATGTTTTAGCCTTAGTATGTCAAATTTTAGGGGGGCCAGCAGAATTTTAGGGGAACCCGGGCCCACCTGCCCCCCTCCTATCGTCGCCACTGCCCTGAGGACCCACATCCTGCATTAAATATTGTCATGAAACCGTTTCCACGGTGCTAACAAGCTAAATTTCCGAGAGCAGGTAATGTATTTTTTTATTTCAGGAAGTCAAACTATAAAGACTTGCTGTCGTCCCTTCAAAATTTCAAATTGGTATGACCTGAACACTTTTGATAACGTTGATCGTGCGTTAAAATATTTCTCTAATTCTGGGGTTATTCCGTTCATTCTTCCACATCTTGTAGAACAAAATCGTGCGAGAATATATCAGAAACGCACAGTTTTCATGGTTATATTTTAATATTCTATGTTGGTACTCCGAACTTTCCGCCACGGCTTTATCTGTCAATTCATCAATTTGCCTTGAAAAAATCAGTTCTGCCAACCAACATTTTTCAATGCAAAAATCACTAAATTATATTTATGGAAATATTTCATTAATTTCAATGAAAATGCAATGAATTAGAGAAAAAAATGTATAATACTCGTACAGAAGGCTCATTCTACCACTCGTTCATTCCAAAACTCGCCACTTCGTGGCTCGTTTTTGAATTTTGAACTCGTGGAAGAATATCAATGCCTTCTGCACTTGTATTATAAATAACTATTAGAATGAATGATTGTATCCAAAGAAGTGCATAATATCATTGATTTTTTTTTTGGAACACGTAAAGGTACCAACATTTTTTTGTTCTTTTATAATCGCGAATTAAGAATATTTACCAGTCAGGTGTAAATTATCGATTATATTATATTTATTATGCGGAAACTCCATCAAAACCGGTGTTTTATCAGGAAAATGGTTTTAAAAACCGTTTTGAACTGATCATTCATATGGTGGTGTTCCTTCTTAAAATCTCGGCTATTATGAACTCTGGATGTTTTTGAATTCCATTTGGGTATTACGCATAAGGCATGCGCGAACGTGGAATTAACCCTAATATCTCACTTTGGTATGCATGGTATGGTTATCCTGGTTGGATCTGAATTTCTTTCGGACCATTATGAAAATATGAAACTCTCGTCGCGTATTACTGGTCCAATCGTTATGAAGTTTATGTTGATTTGATCATTATGAACACCTTTTGGGAAAGTCGTTTACAAATCACATCCAATACATCTTCGGTTAGACTCTAACTGAATTTATTATTCTCTTTGTGAATTGTCAAACACGAGAAAACATGAAATAAAATTATAAAAAATTAATTCCTAGTGAAAACATTTTTCCATAAAATTTTTAACTTAGAGGATGGAAGTTTGTTTGCTCAAACATAGAATAAAGACTCGATATGAGTAGGTATAAATACATAAATAAGCAATCATTCAACTTTATTTACAAATGTTTCGATGTCTTAACATATACCATGTCTTAACAGATAACAAATCAAAATTCCAAAAATCACTTGAAATTGATATATCTACTGCTGAATCTAAATATCAACATTATGAGCAGTCAATATTGAAACATGTGTCACGCCATCCAAATCATTTCCTCCCTAATTTAAAAACACGAGTCACAAAATTCAATATATCTTCATGAATCGCATCAAGCTATTTCAAATGGCTCAAAATCCATGTCTTCTATCATTTTCTTTTTATTTTTTTCTAAGTTAGTATGGTAATTATATATAACAGGTGTATCAAGTGCTCTGTCACTAATCTGTATCCCGTAAATAGTTTGTTCCTGGTTTGAGTCACCCCATTTTGTATAAATTTTGTTTCTGGCATTTTGTTGGCATGATTGAATATTATGTTCGTTTTCTTGTTTATTTATTTCATTTTCATTTGATGTTTCTCTACCATTATTGTTATGGATTGTTATTTTGTCCTCTGTATTCTCTCTTAGTTGTTTACTTTTTTCCCGATTATTTAGATAATTTTGTTTGGATAGTGCCAAATTTTTAGTACCAACTAATTCCATTCTACTGCTGCAACTGTTTGATTTGACGAGTTTGAACCTCAATTTTTGATGCATCTTATTTTCTTCAGGAGTATCACATTTGGTGTGGTGATCGTTTTTTACGTTGTTTCTTATTTCTTCCAAAATAACATTAGTCAAACTCTCATGACTGGATTGCTTTCTAACTATTCTCCCTCCATAGTAGGTGACAGTTGTTCCATATTTTCTAATTTTTTCCATCATGTCTTCCGTAATATATTGTTGTTCACAACAAGCTTCATCATCGTAAGCATCCCAATTTTTCTCACTAAAAAGTTCCGATTTTTTAGAACTGAAAGTATTCACTGGAAAGTTATCCTTTTCAGGAATATCAATATAACTCGATCTGATTTCAGTTCCTTTTTTTATTGGATCAATTATATTCCTTTGATTTTTCTCGAAAATTTGTCGCACTTGTTTCACTGTATCAGGATTTGGCAATTCGTCATCATTCACTTCCTTGTTAACTCTGATTGGATGGAAAAAAAAGCGTTTTCTCAATGTTTGTTTATCATTTTTACTTTCAATTTTTGTAGTTGAAAGTGGGGGAATATTCTTGGAAGAATTTTGGTTTTTATTTTGACTTTCTCGAATGAGTGTTGTTCTTATAGGTTCAATTATTACAATATTATTATCCATCAACAATTCTTGAAAACTATAATCTTGTAGATATTGCATTAATCCTTCAAATTGTGATTCTTTTTCATAATTTGCGAAAAATTTTTTCTGAAATAGATTCGACTTCACGACTCTATATCTCACGTGATCAAATTCCGGGTAACTGATACTTAGAGATTTTGTGATTTGGTTATTTTGTCTATTATTCTGTTTTGCATTCTTGCTCTCATCAATTTCTACGTTATTTGAATTCAAAGACTCAAATGTATGTTCCTTTTCAAATATTGGATTTTGAAAAATTCCTCTTGAACTTTTAAAAGGTGTAGAGTGCTCATTCAATTTTTGTTCAATTTTTTTTTCGAAAATCTCTTTGGTTTTCCTTACCATGTTCATTTGTTCAGTGATTTCTGGGGATTCAATGTTTTCACTCTTCAATACTTCTATTTTTGTTTTAGCCTTTGAAGCTTCACATTCAGAATTTTGTCGATTATCGTCTCTATACCCGATGTGTTTTTTCCATGTATTACTCATATTTTCTAACTTATCCAAATATTCCACGGCTGCTTCATTCTTAATCATTTTACCTTTTTCATTACACTCGAGATCAACAAATGTTTTTTTTTGAACGGCTATTACTTCGGGCTTACTATCGATTTGACCTTTATTATCTCCCAACGTTGTCTTCAGATCCTGAATAGCTTGAATTATAGCTTGCGATGTATCTCTATAAATTTTATTTCTTTTTGGTACTTTCGCTAATTTGAGTTCAAAATCAACGGGAATGTTATTATTGGTTACATCGAAATGTTTTCCAATGTTAACAATGAATCTGTTATCAGATTCCCCAGATTTTGATATTTTGTCGCACTTTCTCAGCCTTCTATCGATTTTATCACATTTCTTCAAATTGTTACATGCGGCGATATCTGGTAATGGGGAAAAAAGATTATCGACTGAATTTGTTTCTTTGTCTTTTGAATTTCTACGTGATAAATTCAGAATCTTATTAGTGAGAAAATTCTGTAATGGTTTTTTCGAACCCTTTTGACTCTCTAGAAACTCTCTAAGATATTTATGACTATGTTTCTGTTCTGTTTCTTTTGCTTCGTAGTTTGTTGAATTCAGTGTTGATACGGTATCAACACAAACTACAGTTTCAGTATTTTTCGAGTTATGATTAACATCATAGATTTCTAATTTCGTAGAATGTCGTTTTTGATGTGTAGACAGCTCGCAAATTTCTGAGAACTGTTCGTTTTTTGTTGGTTCGTAATAATTTTTTTCATAAACTGGATTAATCTCTACTGCAGCATAAACGTTGGAGGAGTTTATTTCATCGTCTTTTTCTCCATTTTTAGTCAATACATCTTTCATGGCAAGTAATACATTATTTATGCTATCATTTTGAGGTTCATGTTCATTTGTTGATGTAGATTTCCCATCGATTTTATCATTTCTGCAGCATGTCACCGAAAAGTATTCCTCTGAGTTCAGAGTTGAAGGTCTTCTTATTGTTTTTGGTTTTTTGAATATTGTATCTTGAAGGGAGCTGTGAAATGATCTGTTCTTGCTGAGGACAATGTTTTCGTCGTATGGAATACTCTCCGGCTCTTCTGGAAAATTTTGGGTGAACAAATTATCACAAGATAAATATTTCTTCTTATCCGCGAAAATATTATCTAATGTGGATGTATTATCAGTTACATCAGAGTCGTATCTTGAATCAGGATAAAAATTGGGTAACTTTAAATCAGCTGGTACTTCTGTGAATCGATACGACCTTGGATGGCAATCTGATCTATCATCATATTCCTTCTCTTCTGAAGTTCTAGGAGGAATTATGGGACCAGTTTTTTGTCTGCTTAATCTTCCAGATGACTGCTCGAACTTCGCATCAGTCTTACGTCTGTGAGGTCTCAGATGAAGTTCTTCGTTGCTTGCACGTTGTGATCTGTACCTATAATAAAATAATTCAAGTTATGGCTAATTTATCTTTTCTACGAAGAATCGAATTGTACAGGGTGGGCAAATTTCGATGTTTTAGCACTACAACTTTTAAACCAGAGGAGATAGACAAAATCTGATACCCCGTTCTCGGTCTCTTTTTCTAAGAAACTAACAAGGGTAGTATTCATTTTTGGCCACCTTCTTTTGTTTTCGAGTTATAAGCGAAAATTGACAAGCACGCCACTAGATTCTACGTCAAAAAGTGCCTGTATAATGTTTTAATTTCAAAGCTCTATCATCAGTATTAGCGAAGATATAAATGTTTTTCGATATCGCCATTTTTCCAATTTTCGCTTATAACTCGAAAACAAAAGAAGGTGGCCAAAAATGAATACTACCCTTGTTAGTTTCTTAGAAAAAGAGACCGAGAATGGGGTATCAGATTTTGTCTATCGCCTCTGGTTTAAAAGTTGTAGTACTAAAACATCGAAATTTGCCCACCCTGTACTTCTTGTTTGAAAATTTTTGATTGAATATAAACTTCTAAAATTTTTTGTGCTCTTGTTTACGGAAATTTGGCGCTATTATTTTGCCGAAATGCCTCAATTTTTCTTAAACTGAGCTGCAAATAGTTTCAAAAATGTTTGGAACTATGAAAAATCCGTGGTCAAAATCAATTCTGTCCATCTGATGGACCGTCATTATTAGACCTACAGACTGTACTATTGGAGGTGTTGTGGCAGCACGGCTCACAAGTGAGGAAAAGTTTATTTATCACTTATTTCAATTTTATCACAAGTAATATGTTTAGTCACAATTTAATGAAATATAAATGTTAAGTTTCTTGGAAATAAATTATCGGTACTAATCACACATATACGTAAACACGTCGAAGAAAATGTTGTGAAGAAAATATCCATGACAAACGAAACAATTACTTGAAAAATTCCTCGAAACAGTGGTATCAAAACTTTACGAAATTCGCTAACTCATGAATGTCTTGTGATAGGTTGTTTCAAAATATCAGTAATTTGGCCCTTGCAGGTTGAATCGATTCTATAATAGAATTAGGTATTCTCAAGCAATCTCGACTTCTTATGGAATATAGGTACTTATGTGTTTAATAATAATTGTGTGATTTATTCCATATTTTAATTTCCTCTCATGGGCTTCAATTATGTAATAAAAAACATACAGAGAAAACAGGGGCAGATCCAGGCGATTTTTCAGGGGGAACTTAGAAAGTCATGGCTTATATAGGTTAGAAAAATAGCGGACTTGTTTGTTGGTACCTAATGAGTCAAGGGTATCTTTATAGAAAGATAGATCTTTGTAAATGTTATTACCAATCAAAATGCATGAGAAAATATAGGGTGTTCCATTGAAAAAAATATCATTTCATGAAATATTTTGATATATATTTTTTTTTTTTTCGGCATCGAGAAGACCACTAAAAATGCTACTAGTTTGCCATTTAACCGACATCGTAGCATCAATAATAAAGGAGTTAGCAATGGTGCCGACTCAATTCGAAACACCCTATATACATTTTAGAAATGATCTTCTGAAATATTCTTTCATTATTCGAAAATGGTTGTTACGTAAATTACTATTAAGTAACAAGTCCGGAAAATAGGTTTTTTTTTGGACGAATAGACAAAATTCCAGGACGAGCGTAAGCGAGTCCTGGAAGTCTGTGAGTCCAAAAAAACCATTTTCGGACGTGTTGCGTACAATATTTTTTCGGCAACCATGTGAAATAACACTATCGCTGCTGCTTTCCATATTTTATTGCGATTGCGATCAAAAAACATGCAAATTTTTGACACCTAATTTCATATGAACTGTCAGCCGTTATCTCGGTTGCTATGGATTCTATGATTCTTTTCCGGCCTAGTCCGGGAAGTACGTACTTTCCGGACTAGTAGGAAATGCTACTTTCTCAGAGAAGAAGCGTCCGCGAAGTGATCACTTCCCGGACGGTTGCCGAAAAATTACTATTCTGATAGTCTATCTTTTAGATCATGGATAGTGTTTTTTTTAGAGCAGATTACTGACCTTTATCGAAAATAAATAAAAATGCGAGAAACAGTAGATTGTCATTACAAACTCGCAATTTCTTTAGAGCTATCGCGAAGTTTTCAACTTTTCTTGCAAATTCACTCTTGTGTCATATTTATATTTTATCCAACGTTGGAGAATATTTGGTTATTCATTTTTGAATTGGAGAATGGAGTCGTGGCGTTCAGTCCACCTTGTTTCGCAAACACTCTTCAGTTCTGTCTTAGTAGCATGTTTCAAAACAAAACTTCGTTTTGACGAAGCTGTGAAAAAATGTGTTGTCTACTTACTCCTGGAAGTTGTATAAAGCAATGTTTCTGAAGTTGTCAAAATATGAAGCGCTCAACTGAACATGAGAATAGTTCACTGGTTAAAATAACCTTGTTGGACAAGAAAATTTCTAAAATACCTGATAATAGGTTCTATATATTCACACATATGCATAATATCAACATTGGTTCTGTAGTCACTGATATATTAGGTAATTTTTATTTATTCGAAATGTTATTTCGAATCTAAATGCATTATTCAGTTTCGATCGAATTGGTTGTTATGAAATTACAGGACAGGGGCATTCGGGATCCGAACCTGTCCTGAAGTATGTTTTTCCGTTCGAGAGTTAATATCCTGGGTTTATGGACGGACTAAATTTGACCTTGAATTGGTCATCAGTTAGTCGAACCTTATTGTTTGAGCCTATTCCCAGCTCCTTTTGAACGTTATCGTTTATACGGCCTAGTAGACATAATTTAATTCCCGGACAAATTAATCATCATCAGCGAGTCGAACCTAATCGTTTGATACCATTCTCCAATTCAAAATTCGAAAATTATCGACATCTTGAAGAAATTATAAAGCAATCTGGTCGGGCAACGACCGATCAATAACCGACAACCATGACAATTAATAGTGTTCTTGATTTTTCAATACGTATACACACTAACATTGTAGCAGAAAGTATTTGAGAAATTTCTAATAATTCTGTGAAAACAAATTAGGTGGAAATAATGTTTTTTGAAAAAATCATTTAAATATTCATGTCGAAATTCAGGATTTCATCAGAACTCTTCATTTAGATAAAATAACCGACAACAATGACATCGTATTTATTTATTCATTTATAATTCACGGATAAGCCATTTACAAACATTCAAAATATACCTTAGAGATAGATGATTCGTGTTAAGGCCTATTCTTCCTAACAGATATTCACAACTAATGAAATGATTTACGATTTTTTAAACAAACATAACATCAAAATTAGTTCTTCTAGTTTTTAATGGTTTCAAAGATAAAGTGATGTACATATAATTATAACTGAAATTAGTCGCCGGGATGCTCATCTTGAAAGACATCCATTTTAAAAGTTGGTACTAAGGAGATCAAGTAACATTAGAGTATTCAAGGATACTTCTAACATTCGAGATATAGACTAATTTTGAAACCCAAAATTCTGAAAGTTTTTTGTGTTATCATTTGTACATGTGCCATAAAATCCAATTTGTAATCCATATTTACTCCTAAATCTTTTACAATTTTTACTGTTTTCAATGCGTTTTCATTCTAGTAGTAGGTAAGTGAATATTAATGGTGATTGGGTTCTAAAAAATCTCATAATGTGACATTTATCAATATTGAAACTCATTATTTCTACTAATGTAGAAAAGCAGTTCACCTAAACCCGTAGACGATATTTTTACCGCTACAATGTAAAATGAATATTCGTAATATAAGCCAATCATTGGTATAATGTGTGATATGTGATAATATTCTACCTTTGTTCTCCAGTAGTTTTGTTGGATAGTTTCACTCTAGGAATGAGCTGGGCTCTTCGGTTCTGCCTTCCATCAAAGCTAGTTTCCAAACTATTAAAGATGTCCTCTTTGGTAAGAGCCAAACTTTTGCATCTTCTTAGATTCGGGCTACTTTCAATGGATGCCTCTCCCTTGGTATTGGAAACGTTCTCTAGACTCCGTTCTTGAATTTTAGATTTATCTTTGCCTGGTTTTGTGTGGATGGAGCGATCTGAGTATGTAGTAGATGTACGCTTCGATTGAAGATGTTCTTTGGGATACTTGCCGTTTCTTTGATCATTTATGCATGTACTATGATCGATTCTGAAAAAAAGTCAATGAAAAATATCTTCAAGAAAAATGTGAATTTTAAATATATACAAATTCAAAGTCAAAGATTGATTTGTCTATCTGTTTACTGTTAGTTGTTCCTTTTTTTCGGTATTTACACATGTTAATTAATAACAGGTTAATACTATGCATTGACAATTTTTCGTATAATCGATTTCAACGGTCAATCGAACTTTACAGGGTGTTTCTAAATTGGAGGTACAAACTGAAATGAGAGATTGGTTGGATAATTTTAAGAAAAAAATTCTATAACAAACGCTTTGTTCTCGAGATTCAGGGTGTTACTTGTAGTACTATTTTTTATATGATAATGATACGAGTTTATCGAATCTTCATGAATCTTTTTTTTTCAATGATTCCTCACGAAATTTTGGTGGCAAACCTCAGATTCAGGTCCAGCACCCCAAAAAACACATAAAAACGAAGAAAGTTTCACCCGAAAACTTTCCTGTGAAAAATATTAATTGGACTAAAGTGAAATTTGAAAAAATTCTAAAGCTAAATTCAAACAAATTTAACAAAATCTAAAAGCTTGCTGCTTTTGTGTACCTATCATATATGACATATAGGACGTTCTCTTTCGACCAATCCCATTGTCGGGCCAAATGAAGAGTAAGGATTAACATTTAGTAGGGGAAATAGCTTTTCATCAAATTGGCTGAATTTTTGGTATGTTGTATGTTCGCCAGAACCGCCATTTTTCATTTCATGCCATAATAATTCATAATATTCATTATGAGTCTCAGTGAGCTGTATTGGGGGAAAATGGGAAAATCATAATCATAGATCATCAGAAATAACAATTGTGATCAATATTGATATCATTTACTTATGATATATGATTTGTTCCTTACAAATCACACATAATCTTACAATGGGGTGCTACGACCTTTTTCTCAGAATGCCTCGAAGCATCCCACAAGCCAACGAATCCGTGAAAATATCTGCATCTTTGGTACCTTATACTATTTCCATGTAGAATGAGGAAGTCCATTTGTTGGAGGCAAACTATGAATGGAGCTTTCGATATTCAACCCCGAATTCTTGAAAATATATATTATATTTTTAATGAATGTTGCATTAAAGTCATTTTCTGGCTAGTGTGGAGCAGGGTATGAAAAATTATCGATTATCGATTCATTTTCAAGTTCCATATCTTGAAAACTATTAATTGAGCTTTGTGGTGATAAACATTTTTGATCAGTCTATGAAGAACTATAACATATACCAAAAATTCAGCCAAATTAACGGAAAGCAATTTCCCTAACTAAATATGCACTGTTCTTTCTACAGTTGAATTTCAACAATTTTAGCAAAACCCGAAAAAAATCATTCTGAAAGATTTGTTGTGAAGAATACATAGAATCACCTCATTCGAAATATAGTTTTTAATTAATTTTAAATATAAATTTTTTTTGACTGAAAGGTTTTTCGAATTCGATTATCGATTTTATCAATTCTGGTTTTTCCGTTCTAGAATTATCCAAGTTATGTATCTTAAAAATTATATACATTTGAAAAAATTGAGAAAATCTATTAGTTTCCACGGTCTTTCCTATTTCTACATATGTTAGACGATTATAATTATTATTATATTTACTTCTTTGATAATTTTGTATCTTGTTAGGTGATCCCGAAACTGCTTCTATAAACTCTGGCCTTAAATTTGAAGTCAACTGCTCCAGCTTGGAAGTAAATGTCACTTTTTGCCCAACCAAAGATTCGAAATTAATACTCAGCTTAGTTTTAACTGACCATACTAAAAAAAAAGGTACTAGGCGAGTTTGGCAATTTAGAGTGGGCTCATTTAATAAGGATTTCAATATAATTTGACACAGATTATAATGTACCAGTGGCTTTCCTCAAGGCAGTAACTGTAAGATGGAGTGGGACGGATAGAGTCAATTCACATTTCTCGAAGTGTAAGCACTTCAAAGTTTCATTACCATCAACCTCGTGATTAGGTATAGTTTGAATAATATTCGGTTAAAGTGGAATATGGGGATCATAAAACTATAACCTCTAATTATACTTAGAATAGGTTCCTGAATATACTCACACTACATATTTTTGAAGAAGTATAGAGAAGTGAGAAAAAGCACTTTCGCGTTGTTTTCGTTACTCACGAGCAGATTTTTTAAATAGTTATAACAACGACGTTTGATATACAACAGAATAAATATGTATGCTATAAGCATGGAAGCTCCACCGTCATGGTTGGCATACTCATCTGATTTGGAATATCCCCTTAATCAACAAAAACCTTGAACGGATTTCAAACAATGGAATTACGTTAAAATTAAAAATATCTGCCAATTATTTTTCACTGACTCATATGTTTTCTTCTGTTATTTGAGCTATTTCATTTAGATCAATGTGTATTAATTTGACTTGCGTCTGTGAATGTTTAATTGATGACCGAATTCTCCAATATTTTATCATTATACAAGGTGTTTTATTGGTAAACAGAAAAACTTGAGGTTTTTGGGGTTCTAGATATACAGTCCATTCAGGAATTATTGACATCCCGGGTGGCTTTGGAAAATCGAAATTAAGTTGGTACTGGCTCATTCAGTAACATTTTGAATTGCAGATTTCGGGGTGGCATTGGAAATGTCATTGACAGGAGGTTAGATTTCAGTTTGTTTGTGTTATTGGTTTTGATCGAAGAAATTTTGAAACTTAAAAGTTGAATCAATTACAAACACACATTGATTAGTTTATTTGAGTATTTCTCACAGTAGTGTTTGAAAAAAGAAGAAGGCAAGTCATTACAACCTGGATTATTAGTGGAAGAAAACCTGTGCAATACGATTTCACCTTCAAAGAATCATTGAATAATTTGATTGATACCAAAAGTCGAGCCAAAAGCAACCAATATATCAGCCTGGATGAAATTTGACCAAAATGCATATGGATTTCAATCAATCAAAGACAACATTTCATAAACTTGATTGATTGCAAGTTCAAAACAGTTAATAAAAGGAAAATTCTTATTGATAAACAGAAAAATATAATAAGTTGAGTACGATTTTATGGTGAATACAGAGAATATTTGCAACAAAATGTGAAATTCATTTATCTGGAGGAGACTTGGTTATTTGAAAATGCCAGCATTATTCAACAGTGGCCTCTAGAGAGAAAACAAAATGTTTTTCAAGTATATTCAAGGGTAAAAGTAGAAGGAGCACTATTTTGAATGCTGGATATTTAGATTTTTACCTGGATGTTTTGTTTTGACAGTGGTGATCATAAGGATTACCTATATGAATCTTTGAAGAGAGAATTATTTTATAATTGGATTGCTAAACAAAGTCTTGGCATTGCATCTATAGTTTATTTTTATTCTATATTGAAATTAAGTATTGTTATATCTGTTTTTCGTTCTTCAATGAGTAATCCAAAAATCTAATAAATCCCAATTGCTTTATAGAATTTTTACTGAGTATTTAATCGAAAACTATATTCAGAAGAGTAACTTCAAGAATTTCTTCACCTCTTACCCACTTGAAGATAATAATAGAATGCAATAAAATTTTAAAATTCGCAAATTAAAAATAATTTCATGCAAAAATGCTTTTAGTGAGTGAGTTAAAGCTGTTATGGGCAAAACAATTTATGTAATTCAATAGAAACTAGTATAAAAGCATTTCAATGAAAAACAGAAAACTCGAGTACAAATAGTACCTCTTTTTTTCATACAAGTTTAATCAATCATTCATGTCATGAACAGTTTCAATAAATAGTGACTTCAGAAAGTAATTTACACATCGGCTGATAAATTGGTTCCAATTTTGAAAGTTACAATACAACTATGATGTCAAAATTTTTCATATACTAAATGGATTCTTTTAATTTTATTTCTGTCTTATTATGATATGGCTCTTCCATTCACTAAGCTACACTATTTAAATTTATCAACCAGTTTTTTCTGTTTTCTTCAACAGTTTAGACACCACAGTTAAAATGATCCATAAGAGTTATTTGATAGGTATTTTTCAAGCAGGTTGGTATCCAGTGTCCATCAGTAATGCAAGAATTTTTGAAGAGCCTTTGGTGAAAAGGAATATGCATATTTTAATGATCTTCAATGGGATCTTTCATGGGCGACTCTTAAATGAATATATATCTCTTCATTGGATTTCCTTGAAATGAGATAGCATTTCACTATATTTCTACGTTATATAATCTGAATTTCAATTTATGAAATCATTACTGTATGTGTCCCTTCGTAATAATCGTAATTTCGAAAATTCAGGATCTTTCGGAAACAAAAATGATGAAAATAATTTAAACTGGTTATTTCTATGATGAACCATAGCAATTTTTAGTGATATTTTTGTAACCAGAAATAAAGCCGAGACTAAACGTTCATGGCCTACTTCGATGTCAATAATTCCTGAATGGACTGTACCTCATTTATTGGACATAACTGCCTTCGTTACCGAGACACAGGGTGATTCTTTTCCGAGGTCATAACAAGCAGACTACCCAGTATATTCTCTTTAAATTTGGCACACATATTTCTTATTTGAAGCTTAAGTGATTCACTTAATGAAAACAAGAAAAATCCAGGTCCGGATAAATAAAAAATTATGAAACGATTGTATCCTTGAAACAAATATCGAAATTCTGAAATTCGTTTTAAGATTTCGAAGGAGCACAAACAGAGCGCAGACAATTTTGCTGCACCAATTTCCAACTTGAAAGTGAAGTTTTCGAGAAATTTGATATCAAAAAGTGGTTAAAAGTCACTTTCAGAATAGTTATTTATAATACAAGTGCAGAAGGCATTGATATTCTTCCACGAGTTCAAAATTCAAAAACGAGCCACGAAGTGGCGAGTTTTGGAATGAACGAGTGGTAGAATGAGCCTTCTGTACGAGTATTATACATTATTTTCTCTAATTCATTGCATTTTCATTGAAATTAATGAAATATTTCCATAAATATAATTTAGTGATTTTTGCATTGAAAAATGTTGGTTGGCAGAACTGATTTCTTTAAGGCAAATTGATGAATTGACAGATAAAGCCGTGGCGGAAAGTTCGGAGTACCAACATAGAATAATAAAATATAACCATGAAAACTGTGCGTTTCTGATATATTCTCGCACGATTTTGTTCTACAAGATGTGGAAGAATGAACGGAATAACCACAGAATTAGAGAAATAAATTATTGAAATTATCGATTTCTTTGTTATATTGGAATTACTAAACATTATCAAATACATAAGCTTTCCTTTTTTTACATCTTCAGACCAACCCATTGTGTAATTACCAGGAAGAGACATATTTGTAATTAAAAGAAAAAAAAATTGGCGTACATAATTGATTGTTTGAATATTTATTTCAAATGAAAGAAAATAATTAGATGTATTTAATAATAGTTTAAACAATTATGTACCTCATTTTAAAATGGGCCATTAAATAGAACAAAAAGATACAAAATTAAAAATAAATAAACTACAACTACTTAAAATATCCTTCATTTTCGTTTATACTTAATAAATAATAATATTATACATAATATTTCATAATGAATAATTAATGTGTTCTAATTCTATTTGAAATATCGAAGTTGTTAGTATTTTATGATATAAGTAGCAACACTGCAGCGCACAAATATTCTAGATCGATAGAGCAGTGGTTCCTGTCCAAGAAACCAAATTTTCGTAAGTAATTGCACAAGTGCATCAAAATTACCGATAATTTTGCATGACAGCGTGTTGTCATGAAAACTGCATGAGTTCATTTTCACCGAAGGTGGAGGGCTCTTTCTTCAAAAATGAAAGTGACCGAATGCAGTTTTTCAAAGAAAACACGCTGGAATGCGAAATTATCCGGCCATTTTGATGCACGAGTGTAATTCGGGGGAATATTTCCCGAATAAACTGTTAACTTGTCAAAGTGACATAGATTCGAACTATGTAAGATTCATAGAAACTATACATCTATAAACAGAACAATTATCGCAATGCTATTTCGCTTCCTACAATGCAATTATCCAGTACCGTATCTAGGGCGTGGCAAAGGTGGCACTTGCCACGGGCGCAAGGACCGCAGGGGCGCCCAAAAATATCACTTGAAAAAATATTGAAGCACCAGGCGAAGGATTCGAAAGATCACAACTCAGTTTTCATGTATTAATATTTTAACCAACTATTTGACTTGAAAATCAAGCTGGTGAAATATTACATACATACTTGAACTTGACTTGATTTGAGATATTTATTGCTTGACATGATATCCAGCTACTTGATATTACTTGAGCTTGATACACACGAGTCGCACGTCGTATATTTCTGAAGGTTGAAATTATTCCATCATCGAGTATTTTATAACGTGAAAGAAATGTAACTGGAATTTCTTTGAGAAATTAAAGTGGCAGAAAATTTCAAATTTATCTCTAAATCTAAAATATTCTCACTCTTCAATGAATTCCACATAAAAGAATAGTTTTTTTCTCATGACCTCTATTTTACAGATAATTTTTACGTACCTTTGCATTCCCAATCGATTCAATTATTTATCAGTTTGATTCATATAATATTGTTATATGAGACTATAGGCGCATATGTTCAATTACTGAATTTATAGGGAAGAAATAATCTCAAAAGTGAAAACAAAACATAAAAAATATTGATAATCGTGAATCGAATTGATTAATTCTAAATATGAAAATTGATAAAACGTTTTCATAAGACAAGTATTTTTTATTTGGTATTTCAGATCCAGTTTCGAAAACCATCTTGTATCTAATACCTCGAACATGTTTGAAGAATTCTTTATTTGATTATTTTATCGTACATCTTTTCTAGCGATACCTTACTTTTGAGCATGTTCAAAGGGAGAGAACTTTACCCCAATAAATCTAGCAGAACCACTTTTGGACCTTTAGATTTATTTTTGTCCATAATTTTAGGCTAATATATTATGCTATTGAATTTTTTTCCTCTTTATTGTCGGAGAAATCGCAGCTTCTGCTAGCTCAACGTTAAGCTAGCAAAACCTAAAAGCCTAATCATGTAATCAAACAGTGCTTGAAGGTTTCTAAATATTAAGCAACTGTATTTTTTATATTGTTATTATTATTATTTATAGTGATTAAATTTTGGTTTCCATTTTAAAATAGTTGATATTCCTGGTTCTTTTACACAAAAAAGTTTAGTAAATGAAAGTGCTTCTTGCAAGGTTGCTTCTCATTTCATTATTTTATTTTTGATGTAGCACTACAGAATGCTAATAACTAAGTAGCTTGATAGAATTCAAGTACTTCATAAATAAATACTTCACTTGACTTGAGATTGAAAAACTATTAGTTGACTTGAACTTGACTTGATTTCAAGTCAAGACAAGCCAAGTAGCTTGAATATCAATTCAAGCCCTGAATCCCTAATGTATACGCCTCGCAACGAACGATTCCGAGGAATCTGGAAACATTGAAAATATTTTAAGCCTTCCCTAGAATTTGCGTACTAAGCCTAATAATCAGTAAAACGAAAATATATGACTAAAGTTATGAACAAAAAAATACTATAAGAAAATATAATGGATGAAAAAAATCTTCGAAAATGAGGGGCGCTGTCTAATATATTGCCACAGGCGCAATAGTACCTAGATACGGCTCTGCAATTATCGTAAGTAATTGCACAAGTGCATCAAAATTACCGATAATTTTGCATGACAGCGTGTTGTCATAAGAACTGCATGAGTTCATTTTCATTTTTGGAGAAAGAGCCCGACACCGAAGGTGGAGCTGTATCGCACCTTCATGTATTTGAAATATTTTCATTTATTTATTCCTGATTTTGAACTATGAGTGGTTAAGATCTCTTTTGTCGTACTTTTTGACTAACATTCTCTATAGTTAAAGCATTGAAAGACGTAAACGTCTCTCTTCAAACTTAAATGATTCGAAAACGGTTAATTTTTAGATAATCTAACAAGATTACCTTTTTTCCAGAAAGAACGCCAGAGAATATTATTGTTATATGTTTTTCCGAAAAAAAAAAATATGACCAACAAATGCTAACTGACCCATTGAAAACTACCCTAAATTAATCTCAAAAATTTAAGCAGTAAATTCAAATAACTTATCTTTGTCCTTACCATCTGATAATACCCGATGTTCAAATCGATTCAGTTTCTGCTTTCGAAAGTTATTTATTAAAACCCGATATTCGTTAGTATTCTTAATGAGAGGTTTCGACAAGATCATAGGAAAAACCCCAGTTTCGGTGTTGTATCACCCCTTAAAATACTGATCTACATTTCCGACTCATCTTGTATATTTCGGGCCGATTTCACTGAGAGAACAAATGTAATCTCATAATTCCCTTTCAATTCATATTTAAACAAGGTGGATTTTTAAAAAAAAATATTTTTTTTCCGTTCAAGTCGAAATGTTTGTTTTTGGCAATAATGAATCTATAACAGAAGAATTATTTTCTACCTTCTTTCTCTTTGGTTCTTGCTTTTGGAAATGTTTTCATTCGAAAGCCATAGTTGGATCTGTGCCTCATGTACGACTCCTTGATCATAATCGGAACTATGTCCTGTACCTATTTTTGCCAAAAAATCAAGCACCAAAACACTATACGCACTCTACTCAACTGATTGTTGGTAATTCATATCACCATAACTCTCGAACAAATGTGGAATCTAGACAAGAAAATAAAATTCAAGAAACAGATTAATTTGAATTTCAGACGTATTCGATTACTCTAAGCACCTGAAGATTAATCAAGTTCCAACGAAGAACTGAAATGAACTGAGGATGGTTTGATGTAATGAACAGTTAGCACTGTTCGTACGTACTGAATTCAGATATGTATTTTTACCACTGATCGAAGTAGGGAAATAACTGTCTGAAAATGATTTGAGTATCTTGGTGATTCTGCGGAAGTATTGTTAAACACATTCAATACAAATTCTACGTACGTTTTTTATCGCATTTCATCTCTAAATTTTCAAATTCATTACAGAACTCCGTTTTCTTTATCAACTATTCAAAATGTTCCCAATTTGGAATCACTAGGTATGATGTATTATTTTACAAATATTATTTACATGAACAACTTTTTGCAGACTTTCACGAATTTTCATTTTAATATAAGATCTCTTGCTAATCAGCTAGCACTTTAAAATTGGAATCCAATTATCCAATTCATGCAATCCTATTGAAAATGGAGTTAAACAAAAAAATTTTGTGGTATCACTCCATCGCTTTTTCCCCGAACTCTCAAACAGTAACGTTCGACTGATGACTAATTCGGGATAAAATTCAATTCTGCCCAGACAAACACGATATTTCACGAACGGAAAAGGTAGGAACATGACATTTTCAAGGTGGATTCGGATCTCCAATGCCTTAGTTTAACAACTTGCAAAATCTTTCTATGGGTTTCGTAAATACATCCGTTCTAAATTTTGTTTTCCTGATATCTATAAACTGAGTATTCGATCGAAACGAAAATGGATTTAGATGCAAGATAATAATTTAAAACCTTATTCAAAATCTCATTTTGAATATGTTGAAATGAATTCGATTTTATTTGATTTGATCGCGTCACAAGAACCAGATAAATATATGTGTAAAAATAATCAACCGCGTTGAAATTTTGTATGTAGTTGCATTAGGTATGTAGTGATGGATCGAAAAATCGAATGGTATTCAAATGTTTGTTTTCCGCACTCATATTTCTCAAGAAAATTACATTCAGGACTGCACAGTTAGATGAATCTTGAAGACACAAGTTTTAAGTTCTATAAATAGATAATAATAAATAGATATTATGAGAATAAAAATGCTAGAAAGTGGCGAATTCATATTTTGTTCAACTGATGAATCCTTATTTGCGTTCCATACACACCACCGAGTACACCACAATCTTTAAGTAGTCAGATATTGGACTCGAAAAATAAACATTTGACCGTATCATTACGATTTGAGGACACAATTCAAAAAAAAAAAATTAAAGTGACTGATGGACTAATTTTTTGGAAAATAATGTTGAAGGACTTTTTGTAATTGGGGACAACTTAAATGGTAAAAATATTTGCAGATGCTTCAAGTACTAGATACTTATGTGGAACTTGAATGACTATTTCGAAGAAATTTGATTTCAGCAGGATGGATGCTCTGCACGTTTAGTTCTAGAATTTTTCAACAGATATCTCCTGGATGACTCATTTGCTCTGTCTGGTAGGTTATCGAATTTCACTCGACTCAACTTTTGTTGGTGGGGTTACTTGACTCAAAAATTTTACTTGAGAAGCCTTAAAATTTAGAAGAACTGAAAATAAAAATATACGTCATAACAAGCTCGGGTACACTAGCTGTATTGTTAAATGTTAGGGCGAAGTTGTATGATCGGTTATTGCATGGTTAAAGGGGGCATGTTCAGCACATACTTCGATCAGTTCATTTAATTTATTTATTTATAATTTTCAGAATATTTTTCAATGTTTAATTTTTAGAATGAACATTTTCATTTCATTGATTTTTAGACTTAAGGCTTATGAATAAATATAATGAATAATAATTCGAAACTCTCATCAACAAAGCCGAATTACGATTATGACATCACCGTGAAAACATCGCAAAATAAAAATATGAGAATACATCACTATCGATTATCTAGCTAGATGAATCACTTCGAACATGCCTACTAGTAACCCTTTTCCCAAAGTGATGTTAGAAAGGTATTCGTTAAAATGACCGCATCATTCTATCTATGTTCTTCGCATTATATATCTACTCTATCGAGACGTATTTTTGGCAATATTGTATATCTACACGAAAAATTTTAACCTGATATGATTAACTGTCATATATTATTTGATTTCTAATATATCAGCTAGAAAAAAAATGCAAGCTTTACTCTTGTGATTTGAATGAAGCTTTTGATAGCATTGAACACCTACTGCTCTTAAATACTATGGCATAAGGGAGATATTCTTGGATATAATCTCGAGCTGTCTGGAGATCAGATTTGAAGTTCTCCTATCATATAAGCGAACTGAGCGAAAGGTTATCAAGGGCAAGCTTCGTTCTGAGGAGAATTGAACAGACAGCTGGCTGCGAAAACGACGTACTTTGGAGTTTTCCATTCAGCTCTCTCATACGGTATATTGGCCTGGGGTAGCACGCATGACATATATAACATCTTCACCAAGCAGAAACATGCCGTCCGAATATTATGTGGTGCTAGGTGCTACGAGAATGGAAAGCTGCAGACCATTGTTCAGGCAAGAAGATATTCTTACTTTGACCTCTCTCTACATTCTTGCCTGCGTCACTTTTGTCTACTCTCGAAAGGAGGACTTAGTAAAGAACTATTTCAATCATTCTTATGATACCAGAAATGCGAACAGGTTCATCATCCCGTACCATGAGCTCACAGTAACACAATTAAATAATAATCACCTTGCAATGAATGTGTATGCTGTCTTATTCACGCATTATTATTTGTCTACTTCAAATGTTAAGATCTTTTGTACATTATAATATCATTACGGCTCCCCATGTAATTCTTGATGGGTCAAATTTTTTTACGTTCACTGTAACGAATCAATAAACAATAAACTGTTATTTTGTATATACTAAGAATCCCAACACCATCAGTTTTGTTGTTTTCACAGAAATATTGCACAATTTATTTTCGATATTAATCTTGAATTTTCTCTACCATCTGGTGACGTGATCAACATTTTGATTTGAGCTTTAAACTGTCATTTCAGATCGAAATGAGAAAATTTTATCTTCACCAAATCTGTGTGTTGAAATAAAAGAATAACAAAATTCCGAACGCCCGTAGCTATGGTCTACTGAACCTTCAGCCGGATTTTTGCCCATTACCGAACTCAATCGCGGTATTTGAAATCTGAACTTACCCTGAAAATTTAAAGTTTCTAGGTTGATCCATTCAAGAGTTATTGTGTTCACGGATAGATAATCGTGATGATTAGCTGTGAATTGTACATAAAAATTGAAATCGTTATTTCATTTCAGCATCCAAAATTTCAACTTTGTCGTTTTTTCTTCGCGAAAATATTGGGTTAGTTTTTTCGATGTTCTTGCAAATTTTCATATTGTTCCAATATGGAATGAAAATTCGGACGGCCGCATTTACGAAACCCTTAGTCGGATTTTGCACATTAACAATATTAATCCGAATTCATCAGAATATCTTCAGTTTCTAGGTCTTGGCATTCGAAAGTTATTTTGTTTATGGACATTCTTGAATTTGACCACATATTCGTCATCAGTGATTTGAACCTCATCCTTTTATCTTATTGGCTCGATATTCGAAAACTACTGATTCGAGATCTGAACCTACCCTGAAAATTACAAGTTTCTAGGTCTTTTTGTACAGGATTCATAGTACTAACGGTCTGACGGATATTCTAGGTTGAATATTCGAGAATAAGAGACACTGTGACGAAATCAAAAGTGATCTAATGAACAAACGAATGCTTAAAAAGGATCTCTAGGTATAGTTAAGTAAAATATTTTTCATCCACTTGAAAATTAGAAATAAGGCACAATACAATTCATACATACTTTCTAAATGAATTATACAGAGAATTAATTCAAAATTGAGAATATACAGTTTCTTAATCTATTAATTATATCGTGATCATATCGTTGATAAAGCAGCATGACTTCAGCCTCTATATTCACATTTCAGCAGACAAATAGGTCAGACTTACTCAGAGAGCGTACAGTATTAATTTTGATCGTGCTGGTAATTCGAATTATTAATAATTCACGTAGAACCAAGAATTAATGGCTTGTAGATAGATCATCTTGTTTCCTTCTTCATTGAATTTTATGCTCTATATTATTACCTACATATAAAGACAAATGCATCGCTCCATTCCGTTTGAAAATTTCAACTCAATTTTTCAGCTTTCAGGAACGGATTATTTAATTTCTTTTTTTCTTTACTGAAGTTTTTTTTGCACAAATCTTACTAGTTATCTATTTAATTATTATATTTTGGCAGCATAAACTGCTGACGCCTCAAAATAATACCGGATAATTAAATTTATAGGTTTAAAATATAGCAAAATTTACCTTCTAAGAACTTTGTACCAAAAATTAATTAATGAATTCACCGGTGTGAAGTTATCTATCCACAAGTACAGGGTGGGCGAATTTTGATATTTTAGCACTAAGTAGGTACAACTTTTAAATCAGCTGAGATCTGATATCCCATTCTCGGTCTCTTTTTCTGAGAAACTAAAAAAAGTAGTATTTATTTTTGCCACCTTATGTTTTCGAGTTAGCGAAAATTGGAAAAATGGCGAAATCAAAAAAAATTTATATCTCCGCTTATAGATAGAGCTCTGAAATTAAAACATTATACAGGCACTTTTTTACGCATAATCCAGTGGCGTGCTCGTTTTTTTAGTAGGGTGTTTGATTATGAAGCTATGACCTTGAGTTATGTTTTTTTTTTAAATGGGACCACTAAATTTCTGTGTGATTTTTTGAAAGCTTAATGATTTCAAAAATATACAACATCGTATAGTTTATATCAATATAAATAAAAAAAAATGGTTTTAAACCTTTTTTCATCTAAGAGTCTCAATATTTCTATGTTTTCAACTGTTGATGTACAAGAAAAATTCTGCATCGTATAATAACCAAAGTCTCATTCTATTAAACTTTTTATTCCTATGCTTTTTATTCAATTCAATACTATTTCTTCTTTGTCCTTCCCTAATTGAATTTCATATGCTATTTGAAATGTATTGGTATTTGTGCTCATTCATTCTGAAAAATTATGAAAAAAGGTTTTTAATCATTTTTCATTATTAATATTGATGCAACTCTTACAATGTTTTATATTTTTGATATTAATAAAATTTAAGCTCTCAAAGAATGGCACAGAAATCTAGTGTTCCCATTGAAAAAACATAACTTTGAATCATAGCTTCGTAATTAAAAATTCTGCTCAAAAGACGTTCACGCCACTGGATTCTTCATGAAAAAGGGCCTGTATAATGTTTTAATTTCAGAGCTCTATCATCGGTATTAGCGGAGTTATAATTTTTTTTATATCGCCATTTTCCCAATTTTCGCTTATAACTCGAAAACAAGAGAAGGTGGCCAAAAAAGAATACTACTCTTGCTAGTTTCCCTGAAAAAGGGAACAAGAATGGGGTATCAGATTCCGTCTATCTCGTCTAGTTTAAAGGTTGTAGTGCTAAAACATCGAAAAACACTACGAGGCACAAGTGGAGAGCAAGCAGAAAATGGTATATTTATGATCTTCAATATGGAAACGGATTGTATTTATTAATTTATTTAATTTATTTTAATTTAAAATATATAATATATAAAATTTATTATATAATTATATAATTTATTTAATTTTAATTACTTAATTTATTTAATTCCATTATTTGAAGCCAAAAGGCTTTTGATATTTTTTATATTCATGAACATTTTTGAGACATTCAGAAGGTTGTTACATAGGCGTACAAATTTTCTACCGCCGTTTTTTCTGAAATTTGAGGCTTAATTGTGAAAAACTGGTTATACATTTATGATTCAAAGTATTTTCAATCGCTGGCCACTATTTTTTGCTATCTTTCGGGAAGCGTACGAATTCCGAGTAAAAAATCTTTTGAAGCGATACACGAATCGATACAATTTTTTTTCTTCTTCATAAGACCGGATGTGCTGGTCAGCCAGGCCGAGTCATTGATCGAAACAATTGATAGTCCGAGGGAGCGACGTCTGAAGAATACGGCGGGTGGGTAGGACTTTCATTTCAACGTTTCCAAGTATGTCTTGACCACTTTCGCAACATGGGGTCGAGCAATGTCATTCTGTAAAATCATTTCATTATGTCTCTTGTTGTATGCCGCCTGTTGTCTTTCGATGCTCTGCTCAAACGCATCAATTGCTTCCGGTGAAGATCGTTTGTAATTTTTTCAGTCGGTTTTAACAGTTACACTAATACACTATGCCGAGCTGGTCCTACCGCATGCTGACTTATCGGATTTCGACCATTCATCGGAATCAACCGCACCATAAATGAGTAGAGCCACTGCTAATAGAAGTATTTATTTTAATACAATGATTAAACTCATTAAACTTCGATTGACCGATTAACTCGTTGATTTTAGTTTGAAATCTATATGGAAGTGTCAAAAATGAACTGGAATTGAATACAGAAATGATAAAAGGAGCAAATATCCTCGTTAAATTTAAATCAAACCCCCATATGTATAACGATCTGATATGAGACGACCTCTCAAAATGCCAATTATTGAAGGAAATTAATAAAATATAGTTCCTTAAGAAGATGTACTTCAGTTGTCATTCCAATTGTGTATATTTTTATCTCGATTGATTTTTTTCGGATTTCACTGTGTTGGATTTTTTCAAGCGCCATATCTACATGAAAAAATTTGGGATTTTTCTCATTCAGTTTCAAACTCAGGCACCAGATGTTAGGCCGGTTCGGTTGTTACAATTCTGTATTAGATTTCCACCAGTGCTGTTTAGGCTGGTAACATTCCGCATACCAAAATATTGGAACTAGTGTCGGGACCCAAAGTGGTGAATCTAGATTTTAACCCAGCGCATGGTATTTATTATTGGAATATAAAATTCTTATGTTCTTGTCTTCAAAACAAATTCGGTAATAACTTCTGGTTCCAAAAGCTTGGTCGCTATAAATATATCTAAGCTATTGGAATACTAAACTCGGGAAAAAGCTCCATTCCAGTTTGTTGATTCGTGCAAGCAGTGAAACAGGCTGAAAGTGTTAAGTTCTTGCTCGATGATTCGTTGTCGTCGTGGTCCTGTCATATAGATTACAGCGTGCTAATACTGTGGGTGATACTCTATCAGATAAGGAAGTTGTTCGTTAGCTGCGGGAAGGATTTTTATTGAACCTGTATTTAGTCAATAAAGTAACAAAGTAGGCCTTGAACGCCCAGTCGCGACATTATTTCTGATTACAAAAATATCACTAAAAAATTTTTTTTACATTCATGCAAAAAGCAAAACTTTATTGGACTATATTTAGGGGAAAAAGAAGTTCTTTATTGCACTAGTCCAATAAAGTTTTTATTGCACTCATCTGTCATTCTACTTCAACGTGCTGTCATCATGAGAAACAAATATTTCAGCCTGAAGGAAATAACGATCTACAGTTACCAAGTACTAGTACGTTTACAGCAGTAACAAATCAAGAAGTGGATTTAAAAAGTACTTCACTACGAAATATTCATATTAAAAATTGCACCAATTGTTCATTCACTTTCAACATTGAAGGTAAAAATAAAGTTTGAGTTAAATAGTTCGTAACGTATTAGTTCCTGTATAAATGCAAATCGATATTAATAATAAAGTATTCAAGTTGCGCTTTTCATTTTCCTACACCAAGTGCCGCACCTCAATAAATCATTTTTTGCTTTTTGCATGAACGTAGAAAAAATGTTGTATGCAACTCGTGCAAAAATTGTTTATTGCACTCGACGTATTGTCAATTGACAATTTCACGTCGAGTGCAATAAACATTCACTTTTTGCACTTGTTGCATAAATAACTATTATGGTTTCATGGTAAGAGATGCGTTACTTGTCGCTTCGCTACGACATACGAACATTTCTATGTTCCGTAAAAATGTCTTTATTTTCGCTCTATTCGGATTTATTCGGCTCTATTCGTAACGCCGTAGCGAAGCGAAGATGTAACGAATTTCTTACAGAATCATACCCCTGATCTATCACCAAAACCGGTCACCACATACTTCCGCATACTCCAGAATAGATCGCACATACGTTTTGTATATAGTTCTATTGCTGAATGGAATTAAACATGCGCCAAAGTTCTATGTATGAGGTTCACCATCGGGTTTGCACGCTTGCATACTCGAAGCATATGAGCAGACCACGAAAGGTCTGATGTGACCGTAAAACCCAGATCCAAGTGAGAGTATACAGATTTCAGAACTTTACTCGTAAGATTGTACCGAAAGTGCGAATTCATTTCGCCGACGTGAAAACAAATGAAGTTCTCAACAATAATTGGTTTAAGCTAGTAACTGCACCAGCTGATAAAGCAGATGATCTGTAAGAGGGTTTCTGTGAATGTTGGTGTTATCAGCATAGAAAGACTTTTCATAGTATATTGTTACGTTTTTCGGTTAATTAAATCGGTATTTCTGGCTAACAGTAATTTATTTCAGGTACACAACTATGAATAACTATTTACAGATGATTTATTTCAACTATTACACTAATTTATTTTCACTACTACATTAATTTATTTCTACAACTTATATCTAATTGAGTGTACGGCACTGACCGCCGATTCCGTCGCACTGCCCTGCTCTGTAACTTCGATTGGTTATATACCGCTCGCATCTCTCTCTAGAAGCGTCTTGATCCTTCTATCGAGCTCTCGGTGCGTCCGGTACCTTCTAGAAAGAGGCAGTGGCGTAGGGCTTGCGAATTCGTTACAATATCATAGAATATGAGATATCTGAAGATGTGAATACCTATAGAACTAGAAATTTTCTCATGTTTTATGCTTTGTTGTATCATTTTACCTATCACACAGAATTAATTGGACTCTTTAGATATATATATATATATATATATATATATATATATATATATATATATATATATATATATATGTTTATTAGAATATTCAATTCACTTCCAGACGAAATCGGTTCTGTTGAAAACCTATCTCGATGCCGTTTATTCTAAAATTATAATGTGTCTTTATTTTTTGCTAAACGTTTTAATTTATATCTTAGTGTTGTGAATGTTTTCGTGGTAATATCACCAGTACTAAAGCCCATAATTTTTTTTTTCAGAAGTAACAGTTGAATACTATCGAGGGCTCCCACAAGTAACTGTTCCTTTGCCAAGTCGACGAGAACGATGTGTTTTTACATTGAAACCAGTTTCAAATTCAGTAGGAGATTTTATAGAAATGTTAAAGAAGGAAGATAAAGGGATTGATATAGCCACATGCCGATCCACTGATAATACAAGAATCGCGTCATCTAATAGTATCGAAACACTTCTAGAAGAGAATTTCAAATTAACCATCAACGACAAAACATATGATGTTAGTTGTCCACAACAAGAACGATTAACAGGAGAAGAGATAAAAAGGTGAGTAAGATCGTTTGAAGGAAACCTTTAGTTATAATTCACAATTTGTAGCAACATTTTATTTTGATATATTAATAGTATATTATATAACAAGAGTTGTAAGAAGCATATTAAGCACGACCGGAAAAGTTCTTATTCTAGAAATGCGTAATGGACTGGTTTTCATTTTTTTGTTGAGGATTAATTCTAAAAATTTAAGTAAAACGAAACAAAAATGTGGAAGAATCATTGAAATATCTCTAGAAATGAAAAAGTTATGGGACTTTGAAGTTGCGCTTGGAAGAATAATTTCATAGTACGTGTAAGTGTCGTGACGTCACACACTAGACGACTGGTATTCGCAGAGTGCTTACGAATTCATTGGTGTACAATCACTTGTGCCGTTCGTGTCTTGTTTTGTTCGTTACACGATGGCTGAAATAACTTACTATATACATATAAATTACTTTTTTCTCTTTTTACTTTTTACTCCTCAGATAAATATGTTTTGCCATTGATAGACTTCAACAACCAGTACTCAACTACAAACTGTTTATGAAACGTTTTTTAAATAAATCATCGTTATAAGTTGAACCATGATGAAGCAAACTCAAAAGTAAATACTTACTTGAAAAGTTTAACTCCTTTTATTTCTGCACTGACATAAGATGGATTTGAAGAAAAAAACTCCATCACTGCGAATATATCTATTTTAGGCAAATTGTCACTTTGTCCTTTCACGAAGCCTTCTTCCATTATGGTGACATAAAAACAAAACTCGAGTTAAAACTACACTGTACAACTACAAACGGCGCGAGAGCCTTGGCGCGGCTAAGTATTTAAACGTAATTTATGGTGTAGCGATCACAGGCAAGAGCCGTGACGTCACAGACCAAAGACATTCCGCGCTAAAATATGTAAATTTAAATAATCTATTTCTCAGTCATTTATTGATGGATTTTCAAAATTTTTTCACTGATTTATCAGTTTTGCTCTATATTTTAATTCTATTGTGTCAAATATAGTATTATCAACATCACTAAACGAGTTGGGTACAATACTTTTTCTACGACTGCATTCATTTCCATAAAAACTTGGGCAAATCAAAAAACTTGTGTAGCAAATCGCGACACAATTACGAAACGTCAAAAGTTATCGGTCACTCCAGCGATTTACTATACAGATGCTACCGTATTAGTTGTTGATCGTGCCTTTTGTTTACGGTAAAGTAAATCGCACATTTTTACGCTGCACAGTGCTTAAATAGACATAGTTAGCGAGTTGTACGATTTTAGTCATTTTCTGTAGAGGGAGTATAAAATTTATGTCAACTGTCTTAGAACTCTAGCTTGCTTCGATAAATAGGTTGATGAATGATGGTTTTCGGTAGTAAATAGAGAATATAATGGATCCTGGTGAAATAGTTATTTATAATTGAAGTGCAGAAGGCATTGATATTCTTCCACGAATTAAAAATTCAAAAACGAGCCACTAAGTGCCGAGTTTTTAAATGAGTTTTTGAATAAGCGTTCTGTACCAGTATTATACATGTTTTTTCTCCAATTCATTGAATTTTTATTGAAATTAATGAAATACTTCCATAAATATCGTTCAGGGATTGTTGCATGAAAAATATGGGTATTTTTTTTTAGTAGTTTCGCGAGAAGTCTAGGAAATCGCCGTCAAAGTTTCCTACTACTTTTATTTTGGATAAAATTATAGACCAATAATTTTATTCAAAATAAAAGGAGTATGAACCTTTGATGACGATTTTCTCTACTTCTTGCAAAACCGAATAGTATTGATTCAATGAATACGTACGTTGAATTAACGTACCAAGTTAGTTAATCCAATGAACAAATTTCATTGGGCCAACGAACTCGTTCATTCCAATAATAAATATCGTACATTGATTCAACGAATTCGTACGTTGAATTAACGTACAACGTTCGTTAATCCAATGAACAAATTTCATTGCGACAATGAAACTCATTCATTCATTGATTATCATACGTTGCCGTGATGTATCATAGTTGTAATATTTACGCACATTCGGTACATACTCCCAATGTAGGATAATTCGTTGGCCCAATGGACGCGTCCACTGGCTTTATTTTGATGAATAAATTAATTGGCCCAACGTACTTTTTCGTTGTATTTACGTACTCTTTTCGTTCAGTGATATAATCTCATTTCTAATTAATATGCAGTTATCGTGAAATATTCCTTATTTAGGTTTGATACATTTCGAAGTTCCTCTGCGTCATATCCCTGAGTAATTCGAACAAACCTTAAAACATGAAAAATGGCAGCAGCGAATACTTCTTGCCAGAGCTTCATATCTGTGTTATATTAAAGCAATGTCGACCAGTTATTCAAGAAACATATCTTCCAGCGCTTATTTCTCATGGAACACCAATGAAGATTTGACCGTATTTGTTTTTGGAGGTCTTGCATTCGCGAAATCTCCTGCGAACCAAGTATAATCTTTAGTGAGCTCGTCTAACAGCTTGAAACTAGCACCCACCTTGAACGGGACCTTCGATAAAATTTCGATCGAAGACTTGAACTTTAGATATTTCAGTGTTCTGTCCTGCCACAGAATATTAGTGTCATCTGCAAAATTTATAATATCTGAATCGTCTACTTCGTTTGTTACATCACTCAGGTCATTTATGTATATTAAGAAAAGTATCACTTCTATGAGATGCTACCCTGGAAAACACAAAATTCATTACTTAGCTATTCCGAAAAGCTAGTTTCATTAGATTTTGATATTTTAACGCATTGCCTTTCGGACAGATAGGGGGCATACCAGCTCAGAGCACTTCCCACTATTCCATATTGTTCTAATTTTTTTTCATACTCGTATATTCTCTATTAATGCAGTCAAATGCCTTTGAGAGATCTCTAATAGATCTACAACAAGTTTATTTTCTTCCAAGAATTTCAAAATGGTGTAAGTAAACTGAAAAGTCGCAGTTTGAGCTGATCTACCCCCAAGTATCCATGCTGAGAGGGACTGAAAAGGTCACAATTATTGAAATATTATACTTAAGAAGACGAGTGGTCATAGCTAGCTCAAAGATCTTAGAAAAACTATGTGAGAGATTAATTGGTCTATAATTTTCCAATTTCTCTGGATCTCCAGACTTGAAAACTGGCACTTTCATCGACATTTTCAGTTGATCAGGAAATATTCCGAATATAAAATAGTTGTCAACGATATAACACCTCTTTCACATAAATTATATTAAGCTTTACAATGTTTATCGGAATTTCATCAATACCGCTACTATAAAAAGTTTAATGAGTCTTCTTGATGAAGGATATTTAATATAAATCAAATAATTTGACAACTTTGTGTCTAATCCTTCACAATAATATATCTGTATGATATATTCAGTTTATTTTTGTCTTGGAATATATTCCAATTCTAAAAATGACAAATTTAATAATCAACCAAAAGAAAAATTCAAAATGACTAAAACTGTACAAATTGAGTAAACGGTTAATAAATTGAACAACTAAATTAACATAAAGACAGACGTACGTTTCGGAATTTTTGTATTTAATAATACAATTTTTCCTCATCAGTGCCTTATAGTTCAACGGAATTATTAAATTTACAAACTTACCACGTGTATATCTACCTCAACAAAATTGCAAGTAAGAAACTACAAACTAACTAAACGCATCGTTTGTTTTGGTGAGGATTCACAGAACAAGCCATTACCTAAGGTAGTCATAGATTTCTTCATTGTTTTTCTTTTGAAATACATATACAATTATGTATGATTAATACCGCTACTATATTCATTCTTCAACTCATTTGATAAATCTGAAATTTCCGATGGGAGAAAAGGTTTCAAGTATATATATTTTTAATATCGAAGTATCAGTCTTAACATCACAATAAAAGTTGGACTTATGACAATTCTGTAATTAATTTGGAACTATGGTTATTAAAAATTCATTATATTTTTTTGAAATAGCTTCTGGGGAACCATGTATTCGACATTCTGTCCCAACAGATATTTTTCCTTGTTTACAAATGTTCCACATGCTTTTATTCTTGTTATCGCATGCCAAATTTTTTTGTTATTATAATATTTTTTTCTTGATTGGATCAAGATCTCATCTTTTTTTTCCTATATAAAGTTTTATATCTTATATCATGGCAACTCAAACGAAATAGCACATATAAACGATGTTTGGACTGTGAAATTTTTGGATCATCATAAAACTTTTCTTTCGAATTTCGATTTGTTACTATTATTTTTGAGATAATTCTTCTCAAAAATGTGTGAGAATATTGTGAAAAAACAGTTCCACTGTCCATTCACATCATCAGTTTCAAAACTAAAAACATTCAAGCAATTCTGGTTACCTAACTCGTTCAAAAAGTCTTGCTTTGCTTCATTTGAATATAACCTGATTTGTTTATACTTACACACTTATCAACTTCAACCTTAAAACATATCTTCTGCTCACTATGATCAGAAATATGATTAAAAATTATGGAACTATTCACAGTTTCTGTTAAATTTGAAAATATGTTATCAGTACACTGGACCATGGTATACTTCTTAGAAACTGCCCTTTTCTGGACTGACTGAGAGTTTCACTCGTTTTTTTTAATCTTACCTTACTTTGGGTTCGATGTTCAGGTTATAGATCGGCTGAATTCGTTGCGTCTTTTGGTGTTCTCCAGGGATCTATTGGGTCCACTTCTATTTATAGTCTTCATAAATGATATTTGTTCACATTTGTCATCCCAAATGTTGATGATTGAAGTTGTTCGGTCGAATTCAGTTTGTTGAGGATTGCTGGGATATCCAGGATGACATAGATGGACGAAGGATTGGTCTTGCAAAAACTTGCTTCTTCCATTGATAAGTATAATGTGGTTTCCTTTAGCCTTTAAGAAATCAATAGTGGAGTTCTCATATAACGTAGATGGTCATGTTCTCAATAGAGTCCTTCAGTATAAAGACTTTGGCCTTCAATTCGATCAGAAACTTTACTTCACGTCCCATGTGCCTTCTATTGTTTCGAGTTTTATCATGAGAAATTCAGGTTGGTTCCGGGATACAGGGGCACATTTTGCTTTATTCAATGCGCTCGTGAGGTCAAAGACTCGATAGTGTTTATCCAAACCGTGGTGTACCACATGATCAGTTGTTGAGTTGATTCTAAATTGATTTTCTAGAGTAGCGTCGTACCTACTTAGGTATAGTATTTCTTAGAAATATATTTCACTCGTTAATCGACTGTCCCTATCTGCTATCACTAGTTGATCTTCATGTTCCTAGACTGCCTGTACGCAGCCCAACTACATTTTATCTACTTTTTCCACGCTCTAACGTCCTTCTTTTTTCGCCTCTCTATCGTATATGCCATGACTACATGACCATCCAGGATATTGTTGATATTTTTGATTGTAATCATTCTGATATAAGGAGGGCGGTTCTGGAATCACGGCTTCACTGTGGGTAGTTAGACGTGAGCTTTTTTCTCAATGATTTTTTTTCGCTCAAACCTAGCTCTATTTGATTTGTTTTGCGTTTTATTATGTTATTTGTTTTCAGTGAATAACTTTTAAGTTTCATCTTGTATATCTATTTTCCCATTCTGTAATTGGCCTAGGCTGTAGAATGGTGTAATTATTGAATTATTAAATAAATACAACTATTTGTGTTATGTGTTATTCTAGTATCCTCCATTTCACCAATGAAAATGAGTCCAAAATTGAAATCAATTCAGTTCTGAACTTGTTTTCTTCTAAATAAATATTGTATTCGGAAAACTTAATTCAATATTCTGTTGAGTTTTCTAAATATGCAACATATAATAATAATAATATGTCTTTATTGAAGTTGACAGAGAAAAAAATAAATCATAGTCACTGAAAAATATGGCAAAGGGTGAGGTTCATATCACTCCAATTGAAGTGTCTATCAACCCCATCGGATCTAGAGTAACAGAAATATTGGGTATTTCTTTTCCAATATTCTTCTTGAATTTTTTTAGGTTCTGATGATGTGATCAGCTCAAAATTTAACGAGGAGCTTGAAATTTTAATTTCGTATAAAAAGACAAAATCTCAAGTCCATCGCTTTTATGGCTACGAAATTATTAGCTAATTTTTTTTAGATTCTTCCCTTGAAATTTCTAAGAACAAACCTGAAATATCTGAGAATTATAATGAAGAAGAATCAAGATATAAAAAAAGCAAAAACCTCAAACAAACATATACATATTCGCGACAAAATTGTTCATTCAGACAACAGATCGATAATGTTCTGGCACTTTGTGAATAGTTTCGCAGGTGGATAATTGAGAAATGTATTGACGTCAGGAGGCTTTAAGCTTTCGTTCATTCTTGCATATAAACATACCTTCAAAAAGTTTATGGCGCGTTACTGGCGCCTGAATGAACGAACCAGCGCAATACAGCTGCAGACTTCACTTATAGCAAGATGAAAATAATGAAGATGCAGCATTGTCGAATTAGAGAGAAGCAGGCATAATAATAATAATGAATTTATTGATTCAGTTCGACATGAAAATGTATAGGACAAGTCAGCATTACATCAGACAAACGACAATTTACACTAGAATGTTTACATCTTCAAAATATTCACTTATACTATACTAATACTATAATAAACCTTCTTCAACAACAAAGCTTTCACTGTCATTCTGGAATCTCATCCATTGCCCGGGCCTGTGAAGGTGAATGATTGTAGAGTTTTACACCACTATATCATATAGATGATTGGAATTTACTGGTTCGGTGCAATGGAATACAGAGAGTATCAGGATTTCTGGAGGAATAACCATAAAAACTAGAAAGTCCTTCAAATTTGCTTATGTTTTTCTGATGTATATTAAAGCATTATAAATATATGTACAAAGTTCAGTAAGTAAGTATATTCAAAGCAACTAATTCTGGCCGACAGAAGGAACGAGGATGGAGGCCAAAAATTAAACGTATTATGCGTTTTCGTGAAATTAAAACTATCAGCATCAACCGAATTACCCCAAACCAGTATATTATATGAGATATCGCTATAAAGAGTTTGCAGAAGAAGTGTGTTTTTTATATGAACTGATGAAAGATGAAACCATTATAACATCAAAGCTGAATTTAACAACACATAGCAATACTTCGAAATTTTATTATTATCAATCTAATCATCCGAGTTCAAGTTCTTATACACTGTGTCCGTAAAGTATGGAACAAATTATTTTTTAGCGAAACAGACCATTCTAAGAAATAATCCTGAAACACGTCGATTTTTGATTTTAATTAATCGTATTTTGAAATAGTAATCTAATATACAGGGTGAATTACTTCTGAGTAATGACGTCACCGTCATTTTTTTTTAAATGGAACACCCCCATTTTGTCTCAATTTTCCGATTACTCTAGCTGACCTGATTCCAAAAATGTTCACATGTTGATTCCAATTGGTACAGGATGGACAAAAATACAATAGTTTTGTGTGTGCTCATAAAGTAACGCGTAACATTCTTCATTAATTAAATTAACAATATTATCAAAAATACATAAGCTCAATTGAGCTTATGACAAATTTTCCAGAGACATAATGTCTTTCTATTAATTATGGGTTGGCAAGTGTAACATGTTATTCGCTTTTCTCAGGAATATTTTTTCATCATCTCCAAAAATTTCATTACTTTCTTCTTCCCATTGGAGTGATATACTTTCAAAGTCTGGATGACCAAACTGAACTCTTCTGGATGTGGAACACCCTAGGGAGTGTGTAGCGCCTCATACTGCCACATTTTGTCAATGAATTAGATATTCAGTAGTTATATCCCGAGTGCTTGCCAAATACTCGAATATTTTCCCGACTGCATGAGGGAAAATATACGATAATTTGGCAAGCACGAGGGGTATGAAAATGACTATTTCCCAAAAAAAAAACACTCAATTTTAATTGTTCAAATACTAACTGTAATTTGAAAAAATTATTTTTTTGACAATCATCCCGAATGTTTTCGTTAGTTTTAAGCCAAAGAAATATTCACCTAAAGCACACGTGCAAATACCCGGATATTTGCACGCTGCATTGATATTCGAAAATAGTGGTTCGTTGCTAAGTGATTTGCATCATATGTGTTAATATGATTGGTTGAAATTTTTTGATGGGAAAGTTCAATTGTTCAAATACTTATTGTAATTTGAATTAAATTAAAACTATTTTACAATCATCGCGAATCTTTTCGATGGTGTAAAACGTCAGCAAAATATTCACCTAAAGCACACGTGCAAATACCTGGATACTTTCACGCTGCATTGATATTCAAAAATATTGGTTCGTTGCTGAGTTATTTTTATAATAATAATAATATATATCGGTTCTATAGCGTTCTACCCCTTCCGATTCCCAGTCTCCTGGCTGTAAGTTCCGTTCAGACATCGCCTTGTGCACTCCGCCAATCCATGTTTGTTTGGGTCGCCCTCTTTTCCTTCTCTCTGTTGGCGTCCATTTTAGGACCATTTTCGGAATACGACCTTCGTGCATCCTTTCTACATGGCCGTACCATACCATTCCAGCATACCAAGCTAATTCAAATATTTAAAAGATGATTCAATCGCGAGATGCCTGCCAGAACAATATGCCATTAATGTAATTAATAGATCGATAATAAAGCGTTATTTATTTCTTTTTAGCTTTTCTATTATGAGTTATAATATTAAATGAAAATGAACAAAAGTTTCTCGGTAAATCAATTTGTATTACACAAATTTTCTCTTTCATTAGCGTCATGCGCAATACGGATAAAAATGAGCGTTGTTTGGTGCACACCTGTATTCTTGCACCATGTACTTGCATCGCGTTGATCTTCGGACCAATCAAGGCTTTACATTTGTGCTCAGCGGAAAAACAACCGCTACAATGTACTTCCTTTCAGTAAACTCAGTATTAATCGTAATACCATGATACATACTGAATAAATAAATATATTACTAGTATTATATTTGAATGCACAAGGAAAACAAAGATATAAAGGCAAAGCTTATGTTTCCTATTCTTTCTTTACACACAATAATATATTCTGCTTTGTGTTAATTCATTCTAGAGATTCACTTTAATTGCTCAATATATTTTTTAGGTTAGCTGACATAAAAAACATGGTACATCAACTATATGAAGTCCTTAACATTGAAGATCATAATGTACAGAAAGAAAATGAGATAGTCATGGAAATTGAAAATGTTAAGCAGGAGTTGCTTCCATTCGAAATCGTGAGTAATTATGGCAATTAGACTGCTTATTGAGAAACATTATTCAATTGTTCAGGATTTCATGAAGGGTTGTTTTCTCATTTTTATATTTTGAAATTGAACGTACAATTTGAGTATTTGACGACTCTCCAGATTGAATATTGAATTTCCTTGAGGTCTTCTTTCTCTCACTATCTAAAAGATTTCTCACTATTAGACGTTTCTGTCAAACTAATCAACGAAGTTGAAAAATTGGGGGGTTGCAATGATAGACTTGGTCGTGGTCCGCTCAACTATCTCCATATATCCATTCAGTATGTATATTTACACTGCTTCTATTTTATCCATTTTCCTGAAATCTATATAATTAGGTCAGGCAAGAATACATCTTTGGATGGGAATAATGCTTTGAAAAGAGTGCATAGACAAAAGCGATAGTTAAACAAAAAACGACCACGCAATCACCCCCCGTTCCAAACAAATCCAAAATCTTTTCGAAAATAAAGATGGGAGATGTAACTCTGACGGATTTCTGTGGCTACAGCTCCTTATGTTGATAGCTCGGACAGAAGAATATCGACAAATATTTCCTAATATTTACGTGAAAACGTAACCTAAAAAATTGAGATAGTAAGTTTTCATATTCATTAACAGTTTCAAGCTAATTTCGAGCTGATCACATAAATTGAACTTCAGAAAAGATTTTGGAAATGGAATGCCTAATATTTTCGTGATTGATGATCTGATCGGGTTGAAATTTTGCGTGTATGTATACAGGGTGAGTCTTTGACTTGTACATATATTTTAACCGTAGATTCTTGAGGTCAAAAGAAACACTTTTTTCATTTACCATTTTTTCCGATTCGGCTCGGTTAAAAAGATATGGCCATTTTAAGTTTTCATAATGAGCTATGCCGATCCTGGAAATCAGCCCACTGAAGTTTTCCCAAGCATAAATTTATACCATTTGAACTTTGGAAATGGGTTACTATATTAGCAAAACAAGCATAAACTCACTTTTTCCATTCCCTTTGGTGACCGAAGTATTATTTTCAATATAATAAATGAGTTATAGCAATTTTGTGGGAGATAAATATGTTGATTATTTTTCTCTTGATATCTATTTTATATTCGATAATAATAAAAAATTCAGCTTGCAACCACCCATATTAAATCTGATATTCATATCCAATCATTTATTTTCGCTTTTTCACTTCGTTTCATACGTACAAGAGTTACCTATTAATATAACCTTTCATTTTCATATAGGTAAATAAATAATTATCTGTGGGCTTCCCACGTTGCCGAGTTTACAATCACAAAACACTATAATGACAAAAAACCTACAGAATAATAAGCTAAATCTATGTACCTATGAATACTAATCATCTCGCATCTGTAATGTTATGTTTAAAGGTTATGTTATGTTTTGTCAATAAAATTCAAGAAACCCAACAAACGGTTGAAGTTTTGTACATTACTAGAAATTTGGGCTAATTGAGTATATTTTGTTACCTAGAGGTCAGCAAAAAAGTGGTATTCAAACCAGTGTTCAATTTGAATTCTTATTATCATGGAATCAGTGAGAAAAGTTTCAAATTTTTAAGGTAGCAAGAAGTGTAAGAACGCTTGCATTTTGGATTGAATGAACCCAGATTACTTTATCTAAGTACCTACGCAATAACCTAGCTCGAAAATGAAAAGGCAGTTTCATGAATGGATTTATGTGGAAGATGGAATCACCTCTGTATCACACAGAGGTAATTTTGTGATGGAAAAATTCCGATTTTATCTTGTTTAAAATAACAGTAGTATGAGGAGGAATAAGTAATTTCCAGAAGGAATTGAATTTTTTTTCAATTTTCATCCTAGAAGCTTATAAGTTCCATGAATCTTCAATATTCCATTATTGATCTTGATTTTTGTATTAAAAATGAAATGGTGGTATTCAATATGAATATCCACTATTGAATATTCTGCTTCTTTCAACTCACTGAAGTTTTTTATTTATTTTCACGTTAAAACAATTTTGGTCCTCTTAAAAGTATGTCAATCAAATGTTCAAGGATGAAATTATCGAATAGCAAATGGATAGAAGTATTCAATCACGTAAAAATGAAATTTTAGGATGTATTGTTATGTATCGATGAAAGCTCAGAAGACTGGAAGAAGATTATAGTAATGTTTGGTAGCAGCAGTTTTTAATGAGATTTCAGATCTTGATTGGTGTTATTTTATAAGGAGCCTAGTTTGTGAAAATTCATTTGAAAATGAGTTTCCATCAGAATAATTCAAAATAGAATATTAACTTTAATGAAATATCTTCATATTATAGGGCTGTGCCAAAGCTCAGTAATTTGTTATCATGAAAATATTTGAAATCCTTTTCTTCTTAGTGTTCACTAATGCCAATATTCTGTCTGAAAATTTGATACCCAATAGGTAACTCCAAAAAATGCTCTCGAGTACTTTCGATGATAAAGAAGCAATTAGTCTTTCCTTAATATTATCAATGTTATAATCAACATCTTCGAAAATTTTATTTTCCTGAAGATGGCAAAATAGTATTCGGCTAGAAAAAAAGGAGTACAACGTACAAGTAAATTTACTTGTTTGTTATCGAACAGATAAACTGAAAATATTATGAAACTTCCCAACAATTATGTAATCTTTTTTTTTTGTTTTCACATATCAACTACATGTAAAATAAATTTTGAATTCTTGTAAGGTATACCTTTTTTTCAAAAGTACTCAATGAACTGAAGCTTTTGATAAACTTATCGAAAGATTAACAGTTACTTGAAATCATGTATTATTGCCAAATCCACTTTTTTACTATAAATCCAGTATTCAAATCAAAATAGAAAAATATTTATCTTGTGCCCCAAAGTAGGTATACAACATTCAAAGCAATTTGAAATAAAGATTTTTCATTACTGAAACAAAAAAATGCATATCAAAAAACAGGATTGAAGTACAAACTACCATAATAATAAATTGTCTTTATTTTCATTTAATTTATAAATAACCAGGTTTAACATATTTTACTCTTATACTTCTTACGTAGGTTCATTTAGCCTCAGATGGATTGTGCGAAATAAAAAACATTCAATATTTAGCCAATAATTATTAAATTAGGCCTGCCATCATTCGAATTAATTCTCAATGATTCCTGATCTCAGATGTATTCATTATATTATTATAATATCTATAAACCAAGGACAGTAACTACAAACTATGTATATGCCTTAAAATATCAATAGCTATTGATTCTGAAACATATGGATTGGATCAGTACATGTACTAGATAATAGGATAGGATCTGCGTTAATGGTGAAATCAGTGACTTTGAAATTATTTTTCAGTACATCGATGAGTATGAAGTTTGAATAAATATTCATTACAGAACTAGTGCTTCACTTATTCAAGTAGTTGAATTTATCAACAGAATCATTGTATTGTAGATTTTTGGTTATTTCAATTAATCAATTTACTTTTCCATTCATTAAATGGAAATCATGAACACCTCACAGCAAACTGTTTTCGGTTGGATTTAATTTGAAGGGGTTCAAGATTCCCTTTAAATACAGGTCATCTGAAACTTCTCTGTATCTAGTGGGCAATCATCTTCACGAAATAAATCACGAAGGAAAATCGTCGTCCAATTAAATTCATTATGGTGTTTTTCTGAATGATTCGATGAATTATTAGGAGATCTGAAAAAATACAATAATTATTCAATATATTATTTATATTATATAACTTAGTAACTTACTTACGCCGAACTATGTTGTTTCTTATTGAAACATAAAATATTTTCGAATCAAATATCGAATTATTCCATTTGTTTGCCCAAACATAACCACAATTCTTGGAGATTTCTCAAATTTTCAGTTTGGCCATGCGCATAGAGTAATAATCTCTGAGGCCATGCGCAATAGTTCAAATCGTTCATAACATACGGTAATCTAGCATATTATGACTTATTTTATTATACAAAATTCGATTTAACATTTCGGATGATACTAATTATTACATTTAATGAAATTCATAATAAAATAAATTTATTAATTCATAAATTTGATGGTTTGTTTAAAAAATTATTAGAGATTCTTCTATGTTGATCGGTCATGCGCATAGAATGATCCGAAAACAATTGAAATTCGAATTTATGGTATCATGATTTCTGTTGCTTTGTTTAATGTAAATGATAAGTATTAAGTGTATTTAGTTTGTTAAGTGTTACCTAAGTGCGTACAACTTGTTAAGTGTTAAGTGTGTTTAGTGTAAGGTGTTTGTTTAGTGTGAAGTGTTTGTTTGTGAAGTGTGTTAAGTGGAAATTAGCAGAATGTATTCTAACCAGGAGATGGTAGATATGTTGGAATGCTATTTCACAAATGGAAAAATAGCGAGAAGAGCTAAAGAAGCTTATGGAAGGCTGTTTCCAAATAGGAGACAGCCAAATGAGAGAACTTTCGTAAGGATTGTTCAAAGATTGCGTGATCATGGAATTGAATTTTCTCAATGGGTGAGCTTATTCAAATCACTTTATTTTCAAACTAAGTCGGCTGGTTCCCTCACTTGTCAATGCAAATTCAGTGTTTCAATCCATGATTTTTGACCTGACAACGTAGCAAATATTCATTTCTGTGAGTTTTTTCTATCAGAGTTGCAATTAGCCAAAGTACCCAATTTTTTGAATTTCACAGATTTTTTTTTTTTTTTAAACACATATTACTCGAAAACGGCTCAATATACGAGAAAATATGAAGAATACTTTTATTTTTCAAATTAGCTAAATATCCTTCAATGAACGTCCTAGTTACTTTTAAGAGTTCGCTTCTTTGAATTTCTGGTATTTTTATAGGATGAAGTGTTCATAATGAAGAAACGGGGAGATGTGGATAAAATTTTGTGTACGGAGAAGATTCATCACATACATGAAAAACTATATCCCGAAATTCATTTTTTTCTATACAACCATTTCCGAGATATAACGGAAAATGACATTTTTTTATCGATTTTCAACAGCCTGTATCTTTTTAACCGGGCCGAATCGGAAAAAATGGTAAATGAAAAAAGGGTTTCTATTGACCTCAGGAATCTTCGGTTGAAATATATGTACAAGTCAAAGACTCACCCTGTATATAGAATAACTATTTGACGCATCGTGCAAAACTTTGTATTGTTAATGTCTTCAGGAAACTCAAGGTTGATAGCGCAGAAAGGTACCTATATAATAATACCGTAAACGTTTTTAAAATTACACCTATAGGTGTAATTTTTAGCTTTACGTAAAATTTCATATTGATCATGTTATCACAAGTGAAGAAATTTTAAAAAAAGTAAAGAAATACCCAATTTTTCCGTGATTGCAGATCTCATCGGGCTGAGATTTTGCGATGGGTATTTATATAGTCAATACAGAAAAAAGAAGAATTTCTCTGTGGTTCGTCAACTCTGTGCTTACCATGCTTACCATGCTATGTCCTGTCCTATATCGTTGCTCTCGATTGTGCTCGGAAAATTTACTTGATTTTTTGATTGAATTTTTTTTTGTTGAAGGCATCGACTGCTACGGTCATTAGCCTCTAACATAACCATCACCGGACGTGTACAACATCCATGACCTACCTATAGGATTCGAACCCGGTACCTTCGGCACCACAGTCGACTCTTCAGTCCACTGTACTACCAAGGCAGCTGGGATTGAATTATTATTAGGATTATGAAGGAAAATAGTTACTTGTTTATTTGGACTTAAGAGTTTATTAAGCGAGAGAACACATAAAATTAATGGATAATATTATCCATTCATGTTATGTCAAATTAAACAAGTAACAATCATTTTTTTTCCATCATAATCCTAATAATAATAGTTCAATCCCAAAATCAAATCAAATATCATCATTTTAACTATTTCTAGATTCGGATATATTGCGAATAGGCAGCCGAATTGAATATTCTAATGAGAACTTTAATAAGGAAGGTCCGGAAGTTATAAAGGTCTGAAAATATTTTAGGGAGAAAGGTCATAGTTTCAAACCTCAAAATCCAAATTTACAGCACAAAATTATAATTAGTGTTCCATAAACGTCTAATAGTCCATCGCGACGCATCACCCTGCATGTCAAACATTTGTCAGATGTTTTTTAATTACGCTTTCCATTCGATGTTAAAACAATAACGCATCATTGATTCTCTAAGGAACGCGCCTACGTTCACATTCATTTATCGCGTTTTTTTTGCGTTATTACGGATTATAAATATCGGTTGTATTTTTGCACGTATTATAGCGTATTCGACCTGGCTGCGCCAGTGCGAATTAATTCGAGCTAATTATGTCATTTAGCTCTACAAAAACTCGAAATAATTCGCACTAGTGCATCCAGTCGAATTCACTATAATTCATAACTAAAAGAGATATGAGAAACGTTCGAATGATTTGTCCTCAATATTATATTAAACATTTTTCACTCTATCTCAAGGACTACAATCTCATTATACCCTTATTCAAAAATTTTTTCAGTGAAGAATTCCGCGATATTTTATTTATATATACGATATTTTATTTATATATATACGATATTTTATTTATATATATTCGATCCCAATGTTTTTTGAAAAAGATCCAAATTGGGAACGAAACGTCGATAATTCTATAAGGGACTTTTATTTGAGTTCTCCATTCATCAAGCCACAATTAATTATTAAGGGCTCAAACATGTAAATTGTGGAAATCAAATATTCCAGAGCGTGTAAAGGTCGACTCGTATGTTCAAAATTTTTGGTTATGTCCCCAAGTATCTCGCTGATTCAGATTTAGGTGCGTTTTTATTCACAAAAACATAAATATATATATATTTATGTTTTTGTGAATAAAAACGCACCTAAATCTGACTCGTATGTTCAAAATTTTTGGTTATGTCCCCAAGTATCTCGCTGATTCAGATTTAGGTGCGTTTTTATTCACAAAAACATAAATATATATATATTTATGTTTTTGTGAATAAAAACGCACCTAAATCTGAATCAGCGAGATACTTGGGGACATAACCAAAAATTTTGAACATACGAGTCGACCTTTACACGCTCTGGAATATTTGATTTCCACAATTTACATGTTTGAGCCCTTAATAATTAATTGTGGCTTGATGAATGGAGAACTCAAATAAAAGTCCCTTATAGAATTATCGACGTTTCGTTCCCAATTTGGATCTTTTTCAAGAAACATTGGGATCGAAACGTCGACAATAATACAATGATTTATTTGATTTGTTCAGTCCTCAAGTCACAAACCTGTTATTCAATTAATTCAATCTACGGACAAGAAGAAAGACAATTTGGCCCTCAATAATTTATACGCAACTGTTACTAGTGTTACTTATGGTATGGAATTTTTGGGTCGATAATAACTCCAGAGCTTCTGAATTCTACCAGAATGAGCATATGAAACTTCGAACAAACTTGGTTTCATTTATTCCATGCAATCTGAAAATTCAATAAAAATAAAGAAAAAACAAATGTTTGTTTTTCATGCCTTGTAATACAATGTTGTATCAATTTTGAAACACCCTGCATAATTGTGAATAAAATGTAATTTCCGAAATTCAAGTTCCTATATCTCGAGGACAAATTGATATAATGAATTTATTTTTGTTATTTGATAATGAAAAGGAAAATATAAATGAGATATTACTTGCCAGATGGTGTCATTTAAAATATTAAGGGTGGCGGTCACAGCTCAAAAAAATTAAATGTATTTCGAGTGAATTTCATCGCGAATGATGTCTCTTCTGAATTGTGATTGACGTGTCCGAGTGATTCGGTTCTGCCGACCTACAGAGCCGCTGTTTCGTTTTCAATGGCTCACTCTGTATAATAAATCATTACTTCACAAGCGACTGATCAAGCATAAAAGCAACGCTCATTGTTGCCACCTTAGATATAAAAGTAATATTGGATATATTCTTCAAAAAAAGTGTGATCTACTTTTGAAGATAGACGATGTCGTGAGCAAGTCCCTTCGAGCCATGTTTGAAGTGGAATTCTACAAATCTTCGTTATAATTATGTCTCATTTTATATTTATTCACCTTGGTAAAAGACCAAATAGATTTATTTTCCAACTTCTCTATTTCTCACATTGATATTCACTAACCCAAGATGTAGTCTTGCCAACAGTGTATACTACAACTGTCGATTCTCGATTTCGGTTTTCATGTTTATTTTTATATTCATCCTTCTTGGATTTTTTTCTAGCAAATAAGGGACTTGGAAGTTATTGCAGAAAAAAGAGGAAACTGGCTGTCTTGGGCTGGCTTAGGTTTTATGTCCGTTCAGTTTGGAATCTTAGCCAGACTCACTTGGTGGGAATATTCCTGGGATATTATGGAACCTGTCACCTATTTTGTTACTTATGGAACTGCTATGGCTATGTATTCCTACTACGTTTTGACAAAAGAGGTAAGTTCTCATTTTATCTGAATTGTAATTACGTTTTACTAATAAATTCTAAGCTCCTCGAAAACAACATTTCTTTCTTCAATAGATATGGTATTTTCGAATAAAATATAGATCAATGAGGTTTGTGAATGAGATATTAAACTTATAAACAATATCAAGACAAAAGTTTCTACTCTAGAGGAAAAAGAAGTGTTGATATTGGTGATGCTCATTGATTATTTTGGTATGCCTGTTATGTACCTGTATATTTTTGAAAATGTTTACTTCAGAAAATGTATCGTTTCTGTTTAAAAAAAATCATAATATGTAAAGTAGCAATTTATATAATTATTCAATTTATTTATTATAGTTTTCATATATATATTCAATTTTTTGATTCTGTGCAATACAAAGGTGATTTTAAAAGATTTTAGAAGGCATTCTTTTCTCGAACATTTTCAAATATTTTGTGATAGCCGAAAAAATTAATGGTTATTCTTGAAATGCGTGATAATTATAAAAATAATCTTCATTGAGTAAATTTAACATACTTAATAAAATTATTCCAAAATTAAGGATATTGTTGATGGCGGTGCATTGTAATTATTGCTATTATTTCCTCATATTTCTAATTGAGGAATATGCAGCTTTATCAGGTTGAGTATCCATATAACAAAATTATGATGAAATGTTCTATTTTTATAACGAGTGTTTTATTAATGCTTTCTTTTTCATCCCAATAAATTTAACATTTAAATCGATTCAATCGGGTTATTTCAATGTTCACCTATATAGATAAATTGTTAATCAACGAGAGATCGCTTATCTGTGGTTTTCCACTGATTTTCAGTTCTTGAACTGGTGGGAAAAAAGATGTGTATTTTTCATACAAATGTCATAATTAGGAAATTGTTCTTTATTGCTTTAGAAAGATGTGATGATATGTCGATAAAACATATGAATAATAGAACTCGTTTCAATTTATGAAGTATATTATGCAAGAACAAATCAAATGAACAAAAATTTGTCAGAAGTGGTCTCTAGTCAAATTTAAAAACCAGTCGAACTTTTTTTTGGAATTTTGAATTTATCCATAATAACTTTTTATTACCATTGTCAATAGTTTTTCCGATAGTATAATTAAATATCCTGTGATATTTTACCCAACGAATAAGTCACAAAATCCAGTCACCCACTTACATACTTGGTTTTGGTTGACTTACTTTGTAGAAATATTCTACGAGACCTCGAGATAGATGAGTGAACGTTTCATTATTCAACCTAAAACGATGTCATTTAGAGAAATAGTTCTTATCCATCTTCGAAGTTATTCAAAATTTGATCTCAACACGTGTCTATACCTTCTCTCAATTCGAAAAAACAAGAAAAAACTTTTTTCCTACAACTGCTATGAAAAGTAGCGTATTCTACATGGCTTACCCAATTTCAAAACTATGTATTGCTCATACTGTGGGAAATATTATTTCTCACGGCACTTTGCCCACACCTCGCTTGGTGGACCAATGAAATTCGGCTTTTGAGTTGTTTCTATGGAAACGCAATAAATTAGCACATACTGTCAACGAAGGCCATTTCGATTTGAATTAAGTCCATTACTTGTATTATTGAAATTTGTGTAGTTATAGGAAAAGTATAGTATGCAACATGTGGAGAAAGTCCTTTTTTTACTCGTGTGTTTGCGGCACTTGCCTTTCAGGCTCGTGTCACAAACTTCCACACTCGCGAGAAAAGTTTCCCCACTTGTTGCACAATATATTATTTTAGAGATTCGGTCCTTGATGGAAATTCATTATAAATCAAATGAAACAAATTGTCAGAACGATTGAATGATCAGTAGAAATAAGGAATATAACAATACAAGTTTCTTTGAAAGAAGGCAGTACCTACTTCACGAGTGTTTATTTTTGATTTCAAAAATTTTAGTCTTCGACCAGACTTTTTCTCTGATATTTTTATAGGAAAATTAATTAAAAAAAAACTTGGTGGAAAGGTTAACAAAAAAATCATTAACTTTTTTCCATTCGAAAAATAAAAACTTTCTGGGATGAAGAAATCATTGAATCGAATTATTATTCGATTTTTTTCACTGTTTTGAAAACCTCATATGAATCGGTGGTCTCTAGTATAAAATACACCTTAATTTATTTTGAACCTGCAACGATCAAATACATAGAACATAAATAATTTCTCCTGTGATAGGAACATTATGTGTGAAATTTGGTATAGGGGGGTTTTCAGTCATGTCTAATCTGCTTCTGATATTTTTTCCTTCCGGAAGCCCTTCGGAGACCCTTATGTGAGTGCCGTATTACCTTTGGAACCAAGTTTTTTAATTAACAAATTTGAATTTTCAAAAAAATGTTGATATTTTCAAGAACAACACTCAATTGTCAAACTTTTTTGTCTCTTACAATTTTTTCATCAAACGCAAGGATTTCGAGAAAAATCACAAACTGTGATCATCAGCAAATGAAAGACTGGTAGCGCATAGATTTCGAAGTAATTATCGAACATGGCAACACTTTATCAACGAAATTATTACTTTTATTCGTTATCAAATACTTATCATCAAATTATTCAATGAAATTATCATCAAGTCTCATTTTTACGGAAAAATTCGAAAATTTATTCGAAGTGAATATAATAAAGTGTAAAGATAGAATGAAAACTGTTTGCTTATGGAATTCAACGGGATAACCAAACGTTGCATATATCCGCCTTTTGATTGATAAAATTAAAAATTCGCCAGATTCCATGAATCCACTGATCATTGTGTCTGCTCGTTTCGGTAAAATGGAAAGATATACCGTTGAAGAAAGAGTTCAAATGCATTTCATTCATGGAGAGGCCCGTGCAAATACAAACTTGGCTCGTCGAATATACGCTGAAAGATATCCCCAACGAAGACATCCTCATCACCAAATGTTTTCGCGTATCCACCGACGGCTAATGGAAACAGTTACTGAAGCCCTTCCATTTCCAAACAGTTCAGAAACTCAAACCTGAAGACTTTCCAAGAAGAAGAAGTTTCTGTGAATGGACTCTGAATCGTTTTAACCAGAATCCAGATTTTTTGAAGTTTTTTTTTTCACCGATGAGGCGTCCTTTACGAAGGATGGAATAATGAATTTACATAACCTCTATTACTGGGCTATGGAAAATCCACTCATGTTGAGACAAACCCATTCTCAAGAAAAGTTTTCGGTTAGTTGGAGATTGTCACATTGGCCCCTATTTTTTTGCCAAATCGTCTAAATGCTGAGCTTACCTCAATATGTTGGAAGAACAATTACCAATTCTCATGGAAGATGTTTCCCTTGGTATTAGACAGAATTTGTGGTTCATGAACGATGGCGCTCCACCACATCGGGCACAGATCGTAACTGAGTGGTTGAACGAAAATTTCCCAGGACGTTGGATCGGCAACAATTCCCCTGGCATAAGATGGCCCCCACGATCTCCGGACTTGAACGCAATGGACTTTTTCTTCTGGGGAGCCATGAAGGAACTCGTTTATGCCGAACCAATATTAACTCTTGAATTGCTACAAGAAAGAATATTAGCCGCAGCCGACGAAATCAGGTAAATACCAGACGTTTTCAGCAAAGTACGAGAAAACTTTTTGAAACGTTTGCGGGCATGCGTTGAAGGAGACGGTTCCCACTTCGGGCATCTACTAAATTAAATATTTCTTTTGTTAAATTTTATAATAAACGATACTGTTAATATAGGGTTCGTGAAAATGTTTGGAATTTCAATGAAATAAGGTATTAACTATTAAATCCAAAGTAATTCCAACTATTGAACTATTTGATTACGGTACTAATTTGAGTTTGGTCATCATCATCGTCCTCACTTACGTAAGGAACACTTATATGGTTTTTCAGAATTTCAATGTATCAGAATAATTGAATTTCACTGGGACTCCTTATAAATCAGGTCGAATTGAACCTTCGCTGAACGGGACAAGTTACTATTTTTCCGAAAAACTCAAACTTGATGATAATTTCATTGAATAATTTGATGATAAGTATGTGACAACGAATAAAAGTGATAATTTCGTTGATAAACTGTTGCAATGTTCTATAATTACCTTGAAATCTATGCGCTACCAGTCTTTCATTTGCTGATGATCACAGTTTGTGATTTTTCTCGAAATCCTTGCGTTTGATGAAAAAATTGTAAGAGACAAAAAAGTTCGACAATTGAATGTTGTTCTTGAAAATATCAACATTTTTTTGAAAATTCAAATTTGTTATTTAAAAAACTTGGTGCCAAATGTAATAGGGCACTCAGATAAGGGTCTCCGAAGGGCTTCCGGAAGGAAAAAATATCAGTAGCAGATTAGACATTACTGAAAACCCCCCTATACCAAATTTCGTGAAGTTCGCACAGCCGAGGCCTGGGATATGGAAGACAGAAAATCATTCCAGGTGAAATTCCGGAGGCTATAATTCCGAAATGGCATGCCACTGAACAAAAATGAAAAATACGGGTCGGCTAATTTCGTCTCTGCAATCACTGGTTAAATGTTGTTGCATTAATTTCGGGACATCCTGTATACTTATAAATCGTTTATTTCTTATACTGGAATCAATATATTTTCTAGGAATATATACTCCCAAGTGTTACTGACCGTCAAAAACTGCTGATACTCCACAACAGAGCGAAAAGAATGGGACTTGATCTTCAAAGGTACAACCAACTACAAGAACAACTCGTGAAATTGAATAGAAGACTGGCAAAATTAAGAAACCCTCTGAAAGTACTACCTAAGAGTCGTTCAATCAATTCATCTCCACAGTCATCGTCAGATGGTGTTTCACAAATTACATTAGATAATATTGCAAGAACTTTAGGAAAAATAGATAACAGAACCCCTATTTCTAGTCAAAAATGACCAATGTTATGGTAAAATATTGTTCAATCACCACGTTATTTATTTTTCATTCTTATCTTTAGTTTTCATTATGATGCATAACATATTTCGACGCTATCCTTAATGAATGAAAGGATTGAAGAATGCCAATATTTACTATACTTTCAGCAAAAAATGAAATAACTTCCTTATTGTTGAATGTTATTCTGAACGGAAAGTTTTTAAGAAATGAACTAATTGTTAACTAATTGTCTAAGCACAGATTTACTGTGAATAGTCATTTTTTTAGTATCTACACGACTATTGATTATGTGCAAATATTTTTTATAGGAAGGAATGTTTTTCATTGTGATATATAGCTCAAATTCTATACTATGCTCTTTCATAATAATTGTTATTGTTTGAAATAAATCAATCAATTGTTGCAGCAAAATAATGTGATCTTAGTTATTTTAATACACTATTGTGTGAAAAAATTTCAAATCTCCCAATATTATTCTAGTTGAAGGAGAATTAAAATTTTTTCTTGCCTGGATTATTATCCATACAGTTCTCTTTCATGATAAGTGTTATTGTTTGAAATAAATCAATTATTGCTGCAAAATTATATGTGATCTTAGTTATTTTTGAACTCTATTGCTTGTTGGAAAAATTTAAATCCCCAAATATTATTCAGGTTGAAGGAGAATTCAATTTTGATCTCTTTCGAATTGACATGATATTATATTTGTAAATAATATCAGCTAATGAAAGTCACTTTCATTATCTCAATGTTCCTATTCTTCTTGAAAGGAATTGTTTTAATTATGAAAAGACCATTGGAGTTAACTCCAAAATTTTTATAAAGAATTACATAAGCACATAACTTTATTGTAAATTTTGTGTGTCAAAATTTTGAGAAAATTTTACTATTATGTAGAATTTAGATGCTTGCTTTTGGCTGAAAAATTACCCAAACTGAATACAGTGATATCGGTCATAATTGTTGAGTAATGATGAGTTAAGTGAGGCTGTCTCAGACACTTCCTTTGAATATGTTCAACATAATTCTTAACATGTCACTTTTGATTGGTTCAATAATTTTCTAGAATTGTTTCAAAATTAATCTTTATCTACAGAATATATTCCACACAATTATTTGAGTTTTTTTTTTAATCACATGACAGTATTGCTGAAATAGGTCGATGAATAGAAATGATGGTATGGGTACTTAAAATCTGAACCTTTTTTCAGAATTTGCAGATCTCACTAAGAATTTGTTTTTTTTTTCAATAAATATACGTAATTGGTACTTATAATAAATATGTAAAGAATATTGTTGTCATTTCCTTGTATACGATATTCTCACCTAAGAAATGATATATCGATCACAAACATACTGTCATGTTAGTTATAAAATCAATTTATCAATTTGAATAATTCATAAATTGTAATTCTTGAAATTTCATTAGGTATCTTATCAACAGAAATTTGCGTTGATAATTCGATATTCTGCATCCTAGATCTAATGTTACCCAAAATTATATGTACCTCCATTTTATCTAAAAACATGAAAAAATTCCATAAATTTTCTAAGATTGTAATATTATATTAAAATGATTTGAGAGCTTGTGTTATCAAAAAATCCATTGTTTTTTCAATTTACATGTTCCACTCAATTATTTTCCACTTCATATTGAGATTAATCTCAAGACAATTAATTGTCTGTCTTTAATTCGCAATGTTTAGTCGGATCTCAAATTGCCACTTCATCTTTTTAGCAATCCTCTGACACTGTAGTTAATTTATCACAAGTAATTTTCATAAATCGTGTATCGTACATTCAGTTGATACATTGATTCCATTCAACCTTTCTATTCAGTATCCAGTTGTTAATACCTTCGTTTTATTGGCTATATATAAAAATGGTCACCGGCGCCAATAATAAAAGGATTGGCTCCTATTTGAATTAGTATGGTTTCGTCAAGTAAAATTAAGAAAACACGAACGTGAAGTTTAGAGCTTCTGAGCGCTCATTCATGCACATATTGCATCCTTGGAAGATTACATACAGGTGCAACCGCTGCCTTGGGATAAACCATTAAAACAACGACTTTCCACTGGACAAAGGGTTTTTTTAATCACTTAAAATATGTTATATTATTCCTTCTGAAGGTAGGAAAAATGTGGGATAGGCCTTTCACTCGGGGAGACAGGACTTTATGTTACAATAAAGAAAAATCGATATTTCATACCTTGAGTCCCACGATAAGTATGAAATCACGAAAAAAAAAAATTGAGGAACTTTAGAACTCATATTCGTAAGCTTCTTTTTGAAAAACTATTTTCCAATAGACTCTCCTCCATCTGAAAACAAAGAACTTGCAATTTGGATTGATAATAATTAATGAAAGACCTCTTCTTGTTACATACTAAGTAATTGTCACCTCCTACTGGGTGGTGCGGAAATGGGTGTCGAAAGTATGAGGCGGACCGATGCGAATTTTTGTAATTTAGACGTTGTAAAAACTACCCTAGGATCTCATGGGAGTTGGAATACTTTTTCAGGGTTTATGCACATTGATTCTATAAACGAAAATGGTTGTGTTCTCTTCCCAAGCATTCTTCTGGAGATATGAATTTTCGAAATAAGGGTTGAAAAAACTATCTCAGAATCCCTAGGGAAGTGAATAATTTTTTTAATGTTTATTCATAACGCTTAAAGTATTATATAAAAGAAATATTGTTGTACTCCGGTGCATACTTCCGGAAATATGATTTTTTGAGATTTAGGGTTTGGAAGAAAAACTACCTCAGGATCTCAAGGGAAGTGAATCATTTTTTATTATTTTTCATACCGCTACTATTAATCTACGAGCTATATATGGTTGTGCTCCAGTGCCATACTCGTTGGCGTTGTAAAAACTACCCCAGTGGCCCAAGGAAAGTGAATAATTTTTTAGTGTTCATTTATATTGTTACTAGTGTGGGTTGTGGTCCTTATTCTATGACTAAAGTAGTTCACGGTCAAGGACAAATTAGGGAAATAAAAGAACGGGATAAAAACTTTTATTCAATTTATTTCCAACCTACTAAAAATGTGTGAAGAAGATGATATTTAGATCTAATCGTTTTTAAGGGGCGTTGGACACTTGGGTCGTGGCGGCTGGGTCGCAGGTACTTTTTCGCCGGTCTCCGGCACAGATCTTTACTCTTCTCGTTGTCGGTGCAAGTGTTGCACATATGTTGTAGTTGTAGACTGGACTGAACTCAATTGAATTATTCGAACTAAAATGCCGAGTTTTATAGGCATTCAGGCCGTTTTCCATTCGAACGTTAGCAAAGCCTTTCTACAGATCTCTTAGGTTTGTGGCTTTGATCATTCCAAGTTTTTACACCGAGTTCTTCTGTTTTTAGCATTCGAAGGGGTTCGAAATTTGACTCAACTCGAATATTTTCGAGGGAATCGATAGATTCCCGACACTAGTGATCTATATGAGAAATATGGGTGTGCTTTTGCTCATACTTCCGGAGATATGAATTTTCCAGTTTTGGGGTTGAAAAACTTACCCCAGGATCCCTAGAGAAGTAATAATTTTTTCAGTGTTATGGTCTTCGCGTCACACTCAAGTGGTCAGGTCTTTTTTTTGTATGAGGACTGGAATTTATTCCCTACGCCTCTACTCTCATTTCTCCGATTTCCTACTTTTATTGAAATGGGAGACTTTTCACCCTACTGCATGTCATTTTCTCCTCTTTGGTTCTTTGAAAGAGGTATTTCCATTTATCTGTCATTCTTATTTTAATCTGTAGTATCTTTCTTAATTCCTTAAAAGGAAAGAAGTCAATATGGAGTCTCTGAAAGAGTATGAGAATACTCTTTCAGAGACTCCATATTGTCTTCTTTCTTTGTTCGTTAAATATTTCCTCAATAGTTTCATTTTTCAATTCTTCTCTTATTTGTTGGTTGGTTATATACCATGGGGGGCCAACCGCTGTTCTGATTACTGTATTAGCGTGCTATGCAACTGATCCTTATTATTGTCTTTCGTATTATACCATAGTAATATATCTGAAAGATTGAGATAAAGAAGTATCAACAAAGAAAACTTGATGCTGAAGAATGATCTTGTGAATAAATCAAACCTGCTGTACAAACTACTTACCAAGATGAAATCGAAGTTGCACAAGGTCTATCACAGCTTCTTCAGGGTCAGCCTGATTAAAATGGGTCTTAAACTTGCAAGGGTTTAGAAGTGCACTCCTAAAGTGTCTTCTTTGTGTGACCTGATAACAACAGATAGATACAATAGTAGAAGCAGTACAATCTGTTTACAGTGATCAAAGATCACATCGTTCAACCATCAGCGTATTGTTTTAGTACTAACCAAATTGAAATGAGATCCTATATATGTGACATTATCTCTTTTTTGGTATTTCACAAGAATTGTGCCAAAGATACATTTATTAAATGCTACCCATTTTGAGTAGAGTTCTAAGTTGTGTTATAACATTTCCAGATTTTCCTGAAATACAGAAAAACATGCCAAAATGTTTTGAAGGAATTAGATTATTTAGAAATAATTAAATACAGCATTTCCCAATTAGTAAGCAGCAAATGGACAAGTTGTTCATAAATTGATTTTTCAAAAAACTTATTTATAATAGACAATCAAAAAATTATACTGATAGCGTATTCGACTGGTTGCACCAGTAGGAATTAATTCGAGCTAATTATGTCATTTAGCTCTACAAAACTATATTATATTTTTCATTTTGAAATCTTCAAAACTAAGGTACCTTAACCCAATATTGGGAAAATTCCTTAGAAATATTTGGACGTGTACTATGAAATTCTTTATATTTTTATTTCAGGGCATACTGATGATACCTCTCATACATTTTATGAAATTATTCAATTGAATATTCATTAGTCCGGCCATAATATATAAATAGGTTTCAATATGATTAGTTTTAAGTAGCAGAGTTATATAAATTTACTTTTAGAAACATCTTATGTAAATTGAGTTATCTCTTAATGAATAAAAAATGGACATGTGACTTTCTGTAGTAGGTACTCCTAAAAATATTCAATACATTAGTATTTGTAATACTTTGTTGGGACTGTAATACTAATGAAGGCTAACGTGGAATGATCAATTCGGACAATGTCAATATTTATAGTTCTACGGTTACTCACCTTGGCGCTGCATTCTTATTTTCAGATGCCTATATTCTAAGTACAGTCCTATCCCTAGTAGCTACTACTAATCGTAGTTCAACAAAAATATTTGTGACATCTGACATCCGTCATTCATGTCTGGAATATTTCCAGGTGTCAACATAGGAAGTAAATAACTTATTGCGTAGTTTCCTAGTCAATGAATTGAACGAGTCTTTGTTACTCATTCGAAAATAATACAGTTACAGATAATTTGTATCTCTGCATTGAACCATATGTGGAAAATAAGAACTGATCTGGTTTTGCCATAAGTTTCAAAAGAAGTGCTTGAAATGTGCAGGCTTTTGTTTTTATTGTTACTGAACACTCCTGAGTTCCACATATGTGGTCTAAAGACTATGTTTCCTATGTGTAATAAAAGAACTATTCCCGAAATAAACTATCAGTGATATAAGCCAATTTATTCGGAGGTTTTTAAAATTATATTCTGATCACTAATGGCAGCTGTCTTGAGGAGGAAACCATCTAACTCATCTCGAAGAAGGATTGCCGCAGTATCATTTTTATCAAATATTTCACTCGATGGTATGATAATTTTTTTTATGATCTTCACACATATTCATCCCGTTCATCTTTTACCAACATAATTTTGAAATAAAAATGAATCTTAACAAAAGTCAAGTACTTGATTTAAAAAATATTAATACCCACAAGAATTCTATCAAATTTAACCATAATATTTTTTTCTAGAAGTTGTTTTCTCTAATTAATTGACTACATTTCTTTAAATTTTTTTGGAATTTATTATTTCAGATATTTTATGACATGGAAGGAAAAAATTATCTATTCCGAAGAATTTGTAGTGATTTCTACTTATTCGTTATTCAATAACTACAGGGAGTTCCATATTTAGTATCTAATAGTACGAACTACTGGAGTCAAATATAAATGAATGACACATTATTTGTTTCTTTTTTGAGAAATAAAAGAAACTGAAAACCGTACCTTAATATTTTACATCATATTTTTGATTTAACAGAAAATTAGAACTAAACCAGGTAATCCTGCCTAATAGGTATATGACCTTGAGACCCTCAAATCTGTTATGTCAAAATGCCAGCTATGTTGCCAGATTGTAAAAAGCGTTTAGTATCATAGAAATGAAGTTTGATTGGGGATTCCCACTTATATACTTCAACAGACAGTTGGTCACAGGACACAGTGGACAATGATATTTTGTTTATCAAAACAATACAAATTAAATAATATATTTTTAATTTGGTTTTTCAACAAAACGATTTATTTCCTTCTGCTTTTCCCTGCATGGAGGAGACTAGAAGACAGGGGCGTTTGTGTGATGTTGTCTTGAAGGTTCGGTATTGGAATAATAATCTCGAATTATCTCTACTTAAAAATTTTTTAGTTGGAGGGAAAATCTTTTAGTGCCCATCGAATTGTCCTTGCATCAACAATTCCATATTTTCATGCTATGTTTACAAATATGGTATAATTGAATCACTTCCACAAGTAAATCAGTTCACTACACGCACTTTACTACTAGTATAAGATCCCGATATAGAACGACCTTCACCGAGATGCTTATTTGATAAAACGTATTTTATATTTAATTTAACATGTCAATAAATATATCACATATGGGTTGCCTAACAAATTTCAGTCCAGAGTAGGTTTAATTAATAATTAAAAAAATTTTTTTTTTCGAACATTGCACCGGTTTGCTTATTAGATAAATTCTATACCAATCGAAAGTATGAAGCCCATAGAATGTGCAAACGTTAGGTTGCCTATTTTTTTCCGGTCACAACTCTCGGTTGCCAGGTATAAACAGGTCAATCTATACTAGCATTTTGCAACGGTCTGATTATTTAATCAAAATCAATATGATTAAAGATTATTTTATTATGAACACGGTGGTATAGGGTTGCCTGCGAAAAATCAGTCCAGAATCCCGGTTGTCGAATTTTGAAAAGTTAAATATTGCTGCGAGTGAGTACACAGCATAGCAGCTGTTTGAAGTCCGTCCAGTGAAAGAAAGAGAGTGCGCATGCTATTTGTTCTTGGAAATGAAAAGGATATATTATGCGTGCATTATTTTGGAGCAGATAATTATCAAAATAGATGAATAGTTATTTATTTTTTTTTAATCAATTAATTATTTATGTGTGTATATTTTTTATGTGACACTAAATGAAAAGGATAGCGATAGACTCGTGTATGCGTGCATCATTTTGGAGTAGATAATTTTTGAAATAGAGGAATAGTCAATTAATTATTTATGTGTGTATATTTTTTATGTGACACTAAATGAAAAGGATAGCGATAGACTCGTGTATGCGTGCATCATTTTGGAGTAGATAATTTTTGAAATAGAGGAATAGTCAATTAATTATTTATGTGTGTATATTTTTTTATGTGACACTAAAGAATCTTTACTAAAAAAGAAGGTTATAGTAATACATATATAATACTAATCTTGCAAATTTCATCTTTATTATTAGACGACAAAATGAAAAACAACAATTAAAAAAATACTTCTGTTTTTCATGAAAAATTATAAATACAAAAATTTTTTGAAATTATTCAGGTTCCGAGTCATCGGACATATAACTATGATCTCCAACCTCTGAATCTTCTTCGTCATCATCACTCTCCGTTTCAGTTCTTTCGACAATGTCTTCTATCTTCAAAGGTGTATGATCCCCAATGAATCCTACTGGTTTAAAATATTCATCTAAGAACCAACCGCAGTTCTCAGGCTGAAGTTTCACGCATATTGGATCCGTTGCATTAAGCCACATGGAATTTACAAAAATAGTTCGTGAAATTTTTTGAATTAATGATATCCAGCATGGTGGTATGGAATTGGAGTCGAAGCCTTTTATTTTTTCTAAGAAGTGCTCACTGTCTTCTTTGGCAGAATAATTTTTCATAAAAATGCGATATCTCATGCGAAAATAAAACAAGATTTTATTTCAAAATTTGAACGACAAAAAAAAAGGAAAAAAAACCGAACAAAAACAAATAGGATCAAAATAGCAAATATAAACAAACAAATTTATATATTTAAATAAACAAAAAGATATAAATAGAAATAAAAACTAAAATCTTTGGGATAAAAATAACATTAAATAAAGAAATAAAAATACTACAGTTGAACATAAAAAAAATAATTGAAATATCAGTATCAATCTGCAGTCAAATCATCGTCTTTAACATCCATACATAAATTTTCACAATCCATGGAATCGAGCATATTTTTTGTAGGTTGAAAACGACAACACCTATCTCTTTAAGTCCTTCTTTAGCATGTTATAATAATGCTATATTTTATTTAGAAATCTGTTTCTATTTTTTGTTTTGATGCGGTTAATAGCCGAAAATATTCTCTTGCATTTGGCATTCGAAATCTGAAATATGCAGCCACCCAAATTTGTCGATGAAATTCCAGTTAGACATATTTTTTTCCACTTAATAGAATACCAAATGTGAGATAATGGTATATTTTCAACGGAAGTTAACACACCATCTGTTTTCAATGAGGCACCCTTCGGATATTCCATCACTCTTCGTATTTATTCTCAGCCGACAGAAGTTTTTGATTTTATTATGTTCAATAGGAACGTTCTTCTAGAAACACGTAGAACGTAGAACCTCAATGAGAATGAACAATGAATTGATTCATAGAAACAGTCTAGACTTCCGAATTTCCATATTCCCAATCGTCTCGGTTATATTTTTTAAAACTACCAAAATCTACTAAAATCTACCAAAGGATTTCTTCCTACTAAAAACTACATGAAAATGCGAAAAATCTACTAAAAAAGTAGATTTCTACTAAATCTGATCACACTGTATACGAGTCTATCGCTATCCTTTTCATTTCCAAGAACAAATAGCATGCGCACTCCCTTTCTTTCACTGGACGGACTTCAAACAGCTGCTATGCTGTGTACTCACTCGCAGCAATATTTAACTTTTCAAAATTCGACAACCGGGATTCTGGACTGATTTTTCTCAGGCAACCCTATACCACCGTGTTCATAATAAAATAATCTTTAATCATATTGATTTTGATTAAATAATCAGACCGTTGCAAAATGCTAGTATAGATTGACCTGTTTATACCTGGCAACCGAGAGTTGTGACCGGAAAAAAATAGGCAACCTAACGTTTGCACATTCTATGGGCTTCATACATTCGATTGGTATAGAATTTATCTAATAAGCAAACCGGTGCAATGTTCGAAAAAAAAATTTTTTTTAATTATTAATTAAACCTACTCTGGACTGAAATTTGTTAGGCAACCCATATGTGATATATTTATTGACATGTTAAATTAAATATAAAATACGTTTTATCAAATAAGCATCTCGGTGAAGGTCGTTCTATATCGGGATCTTATACTATACAATAAAATGTAATTTCTGATTGTATGAGTAACACTCGAATTCAAACTTTAAGATACGGTTACGACCGATGGCGGGAAATTGTAAAATATTTCTATTTTCTATGATATACTTCAAATACCTGATTAATTCTTCATCTGGCAACGTAGCTGCCCATTTGACGTACAGAATCGAACTTCTTTCGAGGGTCCCAAGGTCATATACCTATTCGTCAGGATTACCCTAAACCATTTCAATAGAATCATCATAACTTCCACATTATTGGTGCTATCTATAGAGATAGCACCAATAATGTGGAAGTTTTATATCATAGGATATAAAAAATTATTTAAGTGAAGTATTCCTTTTAAAACTATTTAAAATGGAATATAATAACCTTTACATATAAGCATCAGTTCCTCACAAATTTCTGAGTTATATAACAATAGAAAGTTAAATTTTTATGAATGTCATCCTATTATTTTGATCATACTACCTGAAATCTATTTTTTAATTTTTTAATATATATAAACTGAAAACCTGGGCAACACCATTGAGACCTAGAAAAAGTGTACGCCTAATAGAGGTGCCCATACAAGGGAGAGCATGACCGCAAATAGTTGAAACATGAATTGACTAAAACAGTAAATATAAATATACATACAAGATGGGCCTTCGAAAACGAAAAAGACAATATAACAGACAAAATGAATTTATTTAGAAAAAATACTTGGACAAGTCGATGTTTGATTTGAAGGGGACAACTTTTAAATAGAATTCAAAAACATATTGCTCCAACCCTGAGTGTGAGGACACAATCCGTAAATTCTGAATAGGAAAGATGGGGTCAGTGATACCTCTATTGAAAGGTCTTTCTATTCTGAGTTCAATATAAATATTTTTTTCATTAAATATTTTTCATCTAAGGTTCTCGAAACATGTCTTTTGAAATTGTTCTCTTCTAGTCTTCCTAAAGTAAAACTGTTATGGTTGATGGAGGAACTGACAGTATTTTGATGTCTGGTGCATGATACTTATGGAATATCATCAAAACTACAGAATGAATAATAAATTCAATTGATTACACAGCATGCTTGACGAATGTTGTTCAAAATATAAATGTGAACATTTCTATAATCAATGGACCAAATGAAAAAAAATTCAATATGCTGAACTCAGGATAGAAAGATCTTTCAAATGAGGTACAACCCTATCTTCCCTATTCAAAATTTAGGGGTTGGGGTTGTAACACTAATGGCTGAAAAGATATGAATGTGAATTTGATCTAAAAAGTTGTACCCATCAAATTAAAAACCGATATGTCTGAGCATATTTTCGAAATGAGTTCATTCCACCTGTTATCCTTCTTGTTTCGTTTTCAAAAGCCAAAGCTGTATATTATAAAACCAACAAATATGTATATTTATATGAAACAAAAATATGCAGATTTATCAAGTGGCTGAGAAAAAATCTAATAATTATGTTTGTCTGTTTGTCTCAAAGCCTCAAACAACAGACAGATTCTATTTAGTAACTACTCCTTTCAGAACAGCCAAGAACCTGTTCTTTTGAAGAACGGGAGCAGCTTCGCTTCTCACGGAACAACCAAAAATCTGTTTTTTTGAAGAACAGGAGCAGAAAGCAGCTCATTGGTTCTTTACGGAATGCAATAGCCAAAAAAAGAACCAAGAACCTTATGAACCTATTCTTTTAAAAAACGATAGCAGCTCCGACTTTCGCGCAAAAGCACTGAATCCGTGCATTGTTCTTAAGAATAGGTTGAACTACCTGTTCGGTTCTTTTTGTAACATCCCTAAAAAAAATCAGAGGCAGAAAATATTCACCGACGCGAAGCCTCACGACTGAGAGTTTTTTCAAAGTATTTTTTTTTCATTTGTTATTAATTCGTTATCATCACACACATACCTACATATAAACTTCAGTTCAGCTCATAAACAATGGAAACTTAAGTATTTAATAACCGATATGGATGATGGACTGTTCAATTAAGAAAAAACAATATTAACTTAGAATAGAATACAAAAATTCTCAGGTCTGCTGGCATGAGTCAACAAGTAAGTGTGCAGAAATTACTGAAATTCTTCATTATTTTGTTTATCTCATTCGTTGACTAAATCTTATAAGGCGCCATAATCTATTTATCATAATTTTAATTTATCGGTCTACTAAAAAGCATAACATACCTTATATGTTTATATAGGAATATTTCAAGGTGCGTATCATTACGGTTTTGGACTTATGTGCTTCGACCCAAGAATTCTACTAGGCCAAGGAGCTATATTTCATGAGATATCGCCTTATGGCGAAATCCAAAGTACTGGTAATGATATATGTGAAAAGGTTATCGAGGGTATTATTGTAAAGCAAGGAAAAAAATATTGGACATGCCCTCAGGAGAAATGCTAACCGTAGACACGTGTTTCGGGCTTTCGGCCCTCATCAATACGGTGAAAAAGTGTTAGATGAGCAACACTTGGAAGAAAACAACAAACTTACGGAGTCTACAATAAACTTTCTCTAAATTTAGCTCTAGTGAAAACACAAATGAATGTCTTTCAAACTAATCCGGCACAAAAAAGTATGATGCAAGTTTGAGAGCCAATATATGGCCCTCTATTCACGATGAAAATGGTACAAAATCTTGAAAAACAGTGAAAGTGAATATAATTTTTCACAAATCTTCAATAATTAATTTTGTTTTCAAACGTACAATAACAACTTTATATTTTGACTAGAAAGATCATTGAAAAGTTCTGCTTTTCATCCACCGGAGGTAAAAAAGTTGCTATGTCAACGATGAACTACTTTTCCGTCCACTGCGCTGGAGGGAAAAGGGAATCCTAGCAGTGTAACTATCAACTATTATACCTATGTCACGTCTGTCAATAGTATATTATTTCACAAGGAGGAGAAGTCTCTCTTTTCATGGCGAGCTTGCGTTTACCCGCCGAACGGAGTGAGACATGAAGCGAGACATGAAAAGTCACTTCTCCTAGGAATGAAATATGCTATAGGTATGCGTACTGATTCGATTTTGTTTCAGACATTTTAAGATATTCCACCTGTTGCTTTGGTGTTCCGCTTACAAGAGTTCTGTAAGGTGGCGCTCTCCAGAATTGTTCGAATTCCCGTTTGAAAATGAAATAATGATTTGGGACACTGCAAACTTTCACAATAAATTAAAATTCAATTCATATCGAATTTTTAATGAAATGAATGGAATATAATGACAGACGGTTGTTGGCCTATTCAGAGTATAGAAGATTGTCATAAGCATGCAATATAAAATATCATTATTCTATACTCATAGGTCACGAGAGTCGAGAATCGCGCGAAATGTCAAATATAAACGCTATATGCACCATATGAAACAGACGCGAACTCTCGAAATCAAGTGGGTATAAATCTTAAAAAACCTCCCATTTTGTCTGAAAGTTTTACAGGTATAAGTAGACACACATGGTTTTCTATGCATACTATTGAATATCATCAAGTGGTTGAGTTGAACAGGAGATGTACTTAGGTGCATTATTGGACTCCACCTCTTCACGCACTGAACTTTCAAGTATTTTTTCTTTGTAAAATTATTGTGGGAATGAAGTCAATTTTTATTATTATTATTTATATGAAAAATGTCAAATCTACAGGGTATGATGAAATTCCAATGAGTGTGTTGATAAATTTGGTATCTAAATCATTATCGTACATTGAGAATAAATCGTTTGATGAGGGATTTTTTCCTGGACTACTCAAAGTATCTGTAGTGAAGCCACTTCACAAGAAGGGAGATGAACGTGATTTATCAAATTATAAACCCATCAGTCTTTTATCTTCATTTTCTAAAATTTTCGAAAAGAGTCTGGCCTCAAGATTATTGAATTTTTTTCCATAATTTCAAAATACTTTCGCGTTCTCAGCACGGCTATTTTATTATTTATTATTGAAGAAAACTACAGAGTAGAGGCAAAAGCCTATGAACTAAAAGCAAGGTGAAAGAAATAGTTGAACACACTAAACAGATAACAGTAATAGAATCAGCAACAAACACAAAAGTAAGAGCATAAATAGAATGTACAGATGCGAAACCCATTTTCAAACCAGGCATCAAGTCTGTTCTTGAAGGTATCTTACGGAGGGCGCATTTACGACCATTTACATCGAAAGAGAGAGTACTGAAAATGCGATTTTTGAATTGTATCCATCGATTTTATCCGCGTTGAAATGGAAGGAGGTTCTAACGATTATTTCTGGACTAGTCAAAGTCGTTTGATTGTATTGATATATGTAGATATATTGATAAAAAAGTTGAACATCTATGGTGTAAGAGATAATCAGTTGAAATAATCAGCAAGTTATTCAAAGAACAGAACTCAAATGGTTCAGATTTCAGTCGATTGTTGAATGGAAAAGGCGTACCACAGGGTTGTGTTCTGGGTCCTCTAATTTTTTATGTACATAAATTACCATCATTAATGCGCAATGATCGACTGCTTTCGATCGATCTTATTTCTTTTGCTGACTACACAAATATCCTGATTTCATTCCCAAGCCCGGAATTAACAAAATAATCTAATCTAGAGTACCATCTAAAATTGGAGCGGATGAAAACGGGTTGTACTAAAATGTCAAAGACAGAGTGTGTAGCTTTCCAATGTGACTGGTCGCTCACTGAGCTTCCGATGGAGGGATAATTAAAACGATCCAAGTCTACGAAGTTTCTAGGAGTTTATTTGGATAAGCATTTGAAATGGACGACCATTTGGAGTATTTGGTGAAACGTCTGAACTCCGTTATATATACAGTCAAAGTACTAAGAACTAGAGCTCCTAATTGTGAAAGTAGTCTATTTTGCTAATCTCTTCAAATGCGCTGTTTTGAGATCTATGCTTAATTTAAGTTAAAGAGAATCATGCAGAGGATAATTCGGGCAACATCAGCTAATGAGTCTATGGGGTTTTTTATATACAGATTGCTCATCTTTATGTATCAACATAGTAGATTCTTTGAAATGTTCAAAGCCGAAAGTATTACAAGGCATACCGAAATTTTCTTGTTTCCTCGTCACTCATTGACGTTGACTTAAAAAACTTCCCTCTATATGGAAATGAATTTAATCAATGCTTCTCCTAGGGAATTCCATAATATGCAGCTCCTACCAGAATCTAAGAAAATACTCCACGCTTTGAGAGTTGAATGCGAACCGTATTCCTTGAATGAATTTTATGTTCTTTGCGCACCACGTTGGGCGCCAACATGTGTAACGTTACAATTGCCCATAAGACTAATTTCTAGGGGTGGTTTGGCTTATTTGGCAACAAAACTCCTTCCCAGGTTTTCACAAATTTAATAAAATCAAAATACACAAAGATCGATCCTTTTCACTCTAAACAAATTATATTTAAATAAAAACTTAACTTAAATCGGTTTTTAATGAATTAGTCTGCTATTAGGATGGAACCTCTTCTGTGAGTTATTTTCAGCCTTCTGAACACCAGATCTTTGCAATAAGCTATAGTACTCCAATTCCCATTCAGCGAAGTTGATGTAATAACGCCAGGTATTACGAAGGTATTCTATTCCAAATTTTGTATCTCACGGAAGTACTTCTTGATATTTTTCAATCCCAAGAGAGGTTTCTGTTGTTCCAATAAATATTATTATTACAACACCAATAATAAAACGGAATCTTGATGGAGCTTAGGACCTATCAACAAGATTTCATTATGTAAGGCGGACTAGGCAGATAGGCAGAGCCATTGAAGACAAGTCTTAATTGAGTGGTTGTGGTTTCTGAGCGTAAAAGTGGATAATGAGGAATATAAGCCCGACCGCATATTGAGGCACGACACTATGACATGGGGTGGTACCGTATTTTGTGAGCCACTATTCCTATTAGGGCATCGCATATTAAAGCACAGGAGCAGAAAACGATTGTATCGAATGCAGCTGTAATGCGAGGGATCGTACAGTTGTTGTGATCTATGAAACTCAATAGGAGCGCGCAAATTGATACACAGGGTGTCAAGGGGGGCATTTTGGGTTTGTTGGATTAGACAAGACACTTGTGGAAAGAACACAGCGGTAGTGCCAGTGCAAGCTGAAGTTGCTATCCGACGGAAGAGCGATATTCTTTAGCAGCCATGGAGAAATCTGAAAATTGTGAATATGAAAACGATATTCACCTCAAATATTGGCGAAGCTCTGACACTTCCGGTTATAAAAGAAATGAAAAAATGTTTTCGAAAAAACCTTTGGTCCTTTCATTTCTCAAATATTATCAATCACTCCTTCCTCAAGTTCTAATAGTTTCCAAAATAATAAAAAAAGCTGAAAAAAGAGAAAGTTTCCGTAGTCACAATTATGTGAATTATTTTACTGTAAATATTCTATGCGTAAACTCAATTTACATTTTCTAAGTAGAATGATGTAGCAATATCTTGCATCTCTTGAATTTGAAGAATAACATCACAGAGTGTTTCAAGTATTATGCCAAAAATTGTGAACAAAATTTTCATAGCTTTCTACGAAGGGAAATGAGGGGAGAGTTCAAACATAATTATGCTCCCAAATTCAATAATTCAAGATTTCATGAATTTATGTTATACGTAGATTTCTCAGCCGATTTCAATGAAATTTGTTATAGAGTACCTATCCTATTTGGATTGTTGATAGTCCCTTATGAATTTCAGATTCAGAAAATATTTCTCACTAGATTTTGCTGTTTCCAAAATATAATCGATTACAATAATTCAAATTTGAAATCCTTTACCTCTTTGGTATTTATTGAATTATTGTACACCTAAGTATATTCCGAGTGAAATCATACTCAATATATTCAGATGTAGTTTCCAGTTCGGCTTCTGAATCAAATTCAGATGCAGAAATGGAGGTATTCCAATATTTTAAAACAAGAACGCACGTAAACTAATTGAATCAAAATATCTTCCCCTTTATCTAGGTACACAAAATTTCCACCCAGATGTGAGACCTACTTCAGGTCATAAACCGAAATGGGTGATTTAAAATAAAACCTGAGCTTCAATACAAAGAATACCCAAACCGATCCCGCCGATCTTCCAATATGCGCACGCGAATGCGAGGTATTTATTACCCAAGTGAAGTATCTAGCAATGTCTTCCATCGGGGCTACGTCTCAATATGCGTCCGGGCTAATAATTGAAATCGTTTGAACAAGGTGAAGGTGTACAAACTTCCATATGTTTCAAATCAAGATATTCTCTCATAAAAGAACAATATTAATCCAAAATATAATGATATGGACTGGTGAAGAACGTGTTTCCTTATTCCTGGGAATTTTTGATAGGATGCACTTTTTTAATCGAAAGATATACAATCATTCATTGGAATAAAGTGAACATGTTTCTGAAAACATTTGCTCACATAATCAAACTCCTTCGGTAATCGGACACAGAAACTTCTTCGGTTTTCCAAAGTTTTTGAAACCATCAATATGGAAATGATTTGAAGGAATGTTATCACTTTGTATTCAATGACTAATGGATAAGTTAGACGTCACTTGTGATCAAATTTGTTTTATAATGTGTACCTACACCTGAACTCAACTCTACTTGATTTTGGCATTGAAAATAAACTAGAAGTATTCAATTCATGAACATCCAAAATTTCTTTTAGCAAATAGATTCAATGACTTAATGACTTAACACCCCCCCCACCACTGACTGTAATAAACAACCTTCATCATTAAACCAGTTTTTTTTGTTTTAAGTCTCAGAAAGTGAGATTTTTATCTTATTTTACCCAATTTGTTTTCTGACCAATTCTACTTTCCGGTCTGGCATATTTACTGATGCTCTTAAAATGAATTTACATTCCTTCCTACAAAAAAATGACGAAAATGATTATGCAATTACAGACCAATAAGTCTTGTCACCTCTTTCACTAAGATTAGAAGATTTTGCATAAGAGGAATGCCACTTAAACTATCCGAAAAATACCTCATCAATCGAAAACAGTTCATTGTATTGCGAGATGGAAAATTATGTAATATATCTCTCGAAGGGGCAATTTTGAGGGGTGTTCCGCAAGGGACCATATTGGGTCCCATTGTATTCATACTTCACATAAATGATTTAATTAATATTTTTCAACCACAGGAAGAAAGTCAGCCACTACAGCTTAAACTGACAGCCGAAGAAGTTGTCGATATCTGTCTTTATGCTGACGGTACCAACATTATAGTAACTTCCAAAGTTATTGGAAGGGTTAAGACCAATTTAAAAACACCTATGTCTATGATCGAGAAATGGCTAAACTTGAACAAAACAATTGTTTTAATATTCTCCAGTAGTCGTTCTAATTTGAAAGTTCCTGATTATATAACTTTTCATAATGTAACAGTTCAGATAGACTCCCAAACCAAACTCCTCGGAGTAAATATTGATGATCATTTGAACTGGTCAGTACATTTTGAAAAGCTAACAACCAGATTAAATTCAATTATAATATGTTAAGATCTTTAAGGAACCAATTGGATCTTAACACATTGGAAATAGTAAATGAATATACCCGTATGGAGTCTCTTGCAAAAATTCGTTTTTTTCATTTTCTATATTTGGATTTTTTTTTATAATAAGACTTCTGATTTTTTCTTTTGCGAGCATTCTTAGTCATTCTTATTTGAGATCCAATATTTGGATTTCACATTTTATGCGATATTATTTGAATCAGTTTCTTTTATTTATTCATTTCTGATTTACAGGGACGTACAAAGATACCAAACTTACATTGCTTTCCGGGAACAATTTCGTACAGAAAAAAACTCATCATAAACCAGACCCAGAGGAACAGGATATTTTCCATGGATCATACAGCTCCTCTACTGCCTACGTCAAAGAATCAGATTTAGATATAAAGAAAAGTCGTTTCAAGAAAGCTAAAAACACAGATGCTCATTCGCTAAGTTCCGATTCTGATTGCGTTGTAACACCGACAAAGTTGGGAGGAGAAGAAAGCAATAAAGGTTCACGTGAAAGGTGAGGTATTGTTCATTATACAAATTTTTATTTCACTACAGTGGATAGAGAGTAATTAATAATGACCGGCACATATTTCATGAATCCCTATCAATATAATAAATCTCAATGTTTTTAATTACAATATATATTCTTAATGAATAATGAAAAATCTGAAGTGGTGATCCAAAAATTATATTAGAAATGGTGGTGAGAGGATCAAAAAGCAAGAAAGTTATACTATGTCAGTCGACGCGTTGTCTCTGTATCGGTCGCATTCCCGCCTTCTACATGACATTGACGCACCAGCTGCTTCTTCCCCTGCTTCCATATCCTGTTTTCCGACATTCCTTCTAGAAGATTTTCATGAACGTTTATACTGACGAAAAACAAAAATTAAAAAATTACATCATAGAGATAAACTAATACTATTGTGGACACCCTTTTTTCATTCTAAACTTCTTTTAAAGAAGCATAATCGAAATAGTCTATACAATATTCAATATATTTTACAACTCATGTTCTGATGAACCAATAGAATCCGTAAATTTCCTATAGTTATATATAGTTGATAAGTGAATTTACTACTTGACGACGGGGTGTAATCGTTTTGGTGTTTCGCCTCCTGCCATAATGTGATCATTTCCATAGTAACATTCTTCGCCACCGAGATAATCGTCTGCCGTTTCGTTTTTGAATAGCTCCGAGGCGTGTATTTAAAGTAAGGTCTCCATTTATTTTTTTCACATTAAATAACATTCATTTACTAAGTTTTATACATTGCTGTAAAGCTTGAAATCTAAGCTATTTTTCTACGTAATCGCCATTCACTTCGATGAGCTTCCTCATTCGTTCGACAAACTTTTGTATCCCCTCCTCAAACCACGATCCCGCCGCCTCGCGCAAGAACGAAATGACCACTTCATGAACTTCTTCATTGGTATTGCAGGTTATTCACCAAAATTGAATGAATAGAGTCTCTACTGCACACATCTTGGAGTTTTTCGGCCAACTCATTGAGAGTAAACCTGCGATCTTTCAGCACAAGCGCCTCAACTTTCCGCACTGTTTCATCCGAGTGTGACGGCCTGCCGCTGCGCTCCTCGTCGTGAACGTTTAGTCGGCCAGCAGAAAATTCTCTACACCATTTTCGAACGTTTTTCACGTCCATACATTTCTCACCATACACTTCTTCCAATTGACGATGAATTTCTATAGATGGAGTTTTTTTTTTGAGTGCAAAAACTTAATGACTCGCACCTGGCGGGAGCGACAACCGGCACTTTCATTGCAAATGGCTGCTACGTCAAGACTGAGCGTCCTAATGAGCTCCACCAGGTGTCGATTGGTGACCTAACCTAACCTAACGTATACAACAGTGTTGCCGGATTTCATCTAGCGCTACTTGCGGCGATACAATGGCCTTGGAGACCTTACTTTAAATACACGCCTCGTATAAGAGTGTATTTTGACATATTAAATCGGCAGCTTTCCTAAAATATGATTTTTTCATGAAATTTTCCCACCGGTCGCTCTTCACTACAGCTGAGGCCACCGCAACCGCTCTTAGCTAACCCCCATTTCATAGTCGGTAGGTACAACAGACTCACTGAGGAAATTTTGGGCTTTCCTAAAATATGTGTGGCCTGCCATCCACTGTCTCTTAGACTATAAGGAAGTTATTCTTCCTCCTTTCAGTATGGTTTTCATAAAGTTATTTCATGCTCTTTCATATATTTATTTTCATATCGCCATGTTTTTTCAGACCTGACGGAAAGCTTAGGAAAAGAACTACTTCTGGAAATAGACCATTATCTTCAAATGGAGATAGTTTAGATCCTTTTATTTCCTTAGGTATCGAACGAAGTATTGGACAAGTAAGTGGATTTTAACATATATTTTTTCTATTATCTATTTATTCTTTTGGTTTATGTTCGGCTTTAAATATACATTCTGGATGAGAAAGAGGCCGCGAACACTATTTTAGGGGTTTGTACGTAATAAATTCAGACTTATATGTATATAGACCAATAGAAACAGATGACATCGTTCTAAGAAGTTGAATCACATATTAACCCTTGCATTCACCATTGTGAGATTTCTTTTGGAAAAGATTCGTTATCTGGCCAGAGACTAGTATGAGGACGATTCTACTTAGATATGCACTCTCCATGAGTTTTTAGAAGAACTGTCTCTGAAGTTAGGAAGTCCAAGTCAATTTATGTTTCTGGTGTATTTTTTATTTGCTGGAAGAATTTTCTTATGAAGAACGAACCTAAGGATCTTAGAGAAGTTGGACAATAAAGCAATCGGCCGTAAATACTGATCAGTCTACTTTCACCATTCTTCAATATTGGTACAATCTTTACTGTCTTCTATCGAGCTTTGTGTTCATGATTGATCATCTTGCGATAGTTCGAACCTCACGTAAATGTTATTGGCGGTCAATAACCATTATCTTGCTTTTGGAGTAATTAACAATGGGACTAAACGTGCCGTTTCTAGATCAAGTTTTTGGATTTAGTTAGTGGTAGAGGTGTAGTGTCGTCTAAAAATCACAAGTTTTTTTTTTTATCCCACCTAAACTGACTCCCTCAGTCTATTGAGGATTCTAGGCATTATGAATTTTGCATAAATGTTCAATCTCGTATTTAATCATAGAGGAGATAAAACATAACCTTGGCGCACTCCTTCTTCAAGGAGAATACAATGCGCCATGTTATTTTGATACAGTTGACTCAATAGATTAGTCAAGTGTTTAAAAATTCTCCATTAATGTTAGTATCTCCCACATTTTTTCCTAAATCACATTATCGAAAGCCTCCATCTTGCAAAATTTCAGATGAGATTCATTTGGCAATGACAGGCTAGTTTCATTCACAAGAACAATGATGAGTACGATATCAACTTTTGGATATTAGCATTGAGCATGTTTACTTCGCACAAAACTTTGAGAATTTTTTCATTTTGGTTTTATTTTTCACTTCATAATTAGCATTTTTATCAGAGAACTGATTGATCACTTTACCATTCCTGCTTTAAAATAAAAAAGCAATAAGACATTACATATTTTTGCAGGAAACATCCTTTGGATACCTTTTGGTTCCTACAAAGAGAGACTATTTTCGATTCAGGTACAATGATATTACAGATGATTCTATTGAGTGCAATAATTCCACTGGAGTGAGAGGGAAACGTTCCAATGCAGCTAGGTAAGGATAAACAACCTAAAATTCCAACACGGTATCATCATATTGTTCAAGAATGCACTAAAAAATCAGTAGAACGATATTGAAGTACGTTAAGAATGATAATATTTAGAATCTTCACTCTCAACAGAAATAAATAATGAAATAATATAGAGACCTATTGATTTTCATTAAGTCTGTCAAACTACTTTCCACAACTAGTACCGATCGCTCTATTATTTCGAATTTTGAGCCGGAAATTGTCTCAAACGATAATGGTTTGAATTCGGATCAAATGAATTTTAGTAAGAGTGAAGGAAACAAAATATTTTTCGATATTCGATTTGTTGGTATCTGAATATTTTCAGCATATTTATACATTTTTTTTCAAACCCATTTGATAATTAAATGGCCCTACGGATATTTCGCACTTTTTCGGGATTTGTAACAACAGAGGTTACATCTCTATTATCTTTGTCGTACTAAAATTAGTTTTATTGACTATGATTGTAAAAGCAAGTTATTTTATTACATCTGGTGAATCCCCTTGAACAGAGTTAAAACAAGTGCCATATTTGCCTATTGAGTTCAGAATGATCAGCATTGCCAAATGTTCAAACAACATTTCGACGACTTAACAGGCCAATTGAGAAGTCTCCGGTCAAATAGTGAAAACATTTTTTTTGGCAAAATTCGATTTTATTATTCAACATGGTTGCCTTCGAGGGCGATCTCAAAAATAACCATAAAATTCGAATTTCATTGTCACCAGGTGTTAGTTCAGTAGTTAAATTTAAATATCATGGTTGAACACGTCTTATAAAAATTCTTCCTAAAGCCGACGAAGTTCTCGGCAGATACTGGGATTGCTCGGATATAAAAAATATGCAATAATGCTTCTCGGAAAATGTTTGGATGCAATAGAAACATTTGGCTTCCAAATTTCCGATTGTATAACAACTTTCTCAATCATTAATCTGTGTTATCATGATTCATGTGTTTGTCTAATAGGAGATATCACTATTCAACTGATTTAAAAAAATTGACAAAATTATGTGGAATGGATGTAGTATCTTAGAACAACCAATGATATAACCCTTAAATGTGGATTCAAGGGAGGAAGAAGGAATTATCCAGAATTCCCGATTCAGAACTTAGTGCGATAACTGTACTTTCTAAATATGATGTGCAGTTATTTCTCAACATATAATATTTTGTACGTTGCCAGTATCGACGGCGACTCCACCAAAAAATTATTCTACCCTCAAGAGACTGAAAACGTATTCAGGAAGAACAATTGAAAATGATAATTTGACTCTGCTCACTATGTTGACTATTATGATTTTAAAATCGATATTAAGTATATACATAGTTGATATCCTAGGAATATCTAAAAGAAAACTGAATATTTGAATTTATTTATTTCATTATTTAGTATTTACTTCGACCTTCAGTTTAATCTCCTAAATATAGAATGAATTTTTCATATTTAATTTATTATATAACTTAAAAAATTAAATATTATTCTATCGCTTACTCTTTTGTTCTAGGCGTCATTCATTTGATCCAGAAACTGAATCTATCAATGTTGGTGGGTCAATTCTGCCCGAAGACAACAATGGATCTTACCAACCTGACTTGTTGGACAATACAAATCTTGTTTTCGAGAAGCATAGAACCCAGCAGAGCTTCTCAGCATATATGACTTCAGTCATTGACAACTTCAAACCTTCTGATGTGAAGAAAGAGATAAACGACAAATTCAAGGAAAAATTTCCCCATATCGAGTTGACCTTGACTAAGTTGAGAAGGTATTCATTCTTATTTATGTTTGCACGTTATTTATCAGATGCTCAAATTTTCATTTCATATTTTCTGAAATATCGCTGGAATTTAAATAATGAAAATCATGTAACTTATCGTAAAAAAATCATATTATCAACACAATTGATCATGTTCAGTTCAAATCTACATTCCTCATGTAATACCTCAAGGTCGAGAGTTCGACTCCTCCACAGTGATTCATTGAAATTACAGCAAATTTTTTGTGATAATTTTATACTACCATCTGGAATGTTTCGACAGTGCAATTTCAAAATTTTGGCTCTATAGCCCAACCAGTAGCTTTTTTCAATTATGTTAAAGGACTGAAGGAGAATTTTGGATGGCCGTTATGAAGGAACTGTTTGATATTTTTCAATTCTGTTTTCATATTCGGGTTAGGTATAAAAAAAATATGATCTTGAAAAGTTTCATCAATTTCGGGTGAAATTCTTTTTTCGTGTAGACATGTAAAAAAATTTTTGTTCGATTTTTGAAAAAATGTTCTCACAGAAATTCTAAGAAAAATGAGTTGATTCAGAAAATGAAATTCAATTTGACCGAGGAAAAAAATTTCAAACGTTGAAGGTTTTCCGCCATTTTTAATTTTTTTTTTAAGATTCTTTACCTTTTCTGAATTGAGCACTCAAAAATTTTATGATTTGACCAAAAATCGTAACTTCAAAGATTATACATAACTGACCACACTCGATAGAATATTGGTCAGAAATGACGTTGCACACCCTGTATCTCACTTATGCTTCGAAAACGAGGTATATGTCATAAGGCAAAAATGATTCTCCCGGTGTCATCTAAATGACAATATAGGTCCGGTATAAAATGAAACATCCTGTATACCTATATACTATTTTATGGTCTCCAAGGGCGCAATTGACGCATGTATGAACGATCACCCAAAAGTTCTTGACTTCACGTACTGCTTTCAAGATGTACTGCTCAGGCGTTTATTTAGTTACCGCAACTAACAAATTTCAACACGCTCCATTCACCAGGCTATAGGGGCTTCGTTCCAGCAGCAGACAACTTTCAGGCAACTAAATAATAATTTAATCACCGAGACTAAAAATTTACCAGTGTGCGGGGGTCTAACCGAGTATAACTGTATCTTCTAGAAATAGAATTCATTATAATTCATACTGCCCAGTCCATTGGATTATTTTAATGATTGTATTTACATAAATGACTCATAATATTGAACAATTGCAGATTCCGTGAAAATGATAATATACATACATATATTTTAAATTTTTGAATGCTTGTCTCAACCATATGAAATGTTTGCAGAATATTCGTATCCTTATATTTTCGAATAATTTCTGTTTCAGTCTGAAAAGGGAAATGCGAAAAATCGCAAAAATGGAAAATAATATGGATCTCGTCACAGTTGCTCAAGCATACGTTTATTTTGAAAAATTGGTTTTGAAAGGAATAATAAACAAGCAGAACAGAAAATTATGTGCTGGTGCAAGTCTGATATTGTCTGCCAAACTGAATGATGTGAAGGGAGGTGCACTAAGAGGATTACTTGATCGTACAGAGAATATTTTCAGATTGAACCGCAAAGAGATGGTACTAACAGAATTTGCTGTATTAGTTGCTTTAGAATTCAGTTTACATATACCTTACTCAGAAATTATCCCACATTATCGCAAGTTGTTGCATGATTCTTGACATTTAAGTAGATCATTATATTCAAAGATATATTCCACATAATATGTTCTTTACGTACTAATTAAAGCAATTAAATGATGCATTATTGGATTTTTCTTTCAAAGTACCGACAAAACCGCTTATAAAGTTTTATAGATTTTCATTATATAAATCATGATTGAAGGATTGATTGATTAAAATGACAACTGCCAACCGGAGTGGGCGTGGTTACCGATCCTAACCAGAATAAAAGTATGGTTGCTCTGGTGACAGATAACTCACCGAAGTTTGAGGAAATAGTCACCGGTTTTTGAGGAATTTGACATATACGGACCACCAACTTACTAAACATAGTAACCAAGGTGATATACGGACCATACCCACATCTTACATTGCTTTTTATGAAAATTTTTCAGCGAAAAACTGAGATTCAAATAAAACATACAATAGAAACCATCATTCACATCATGACATCTATAAATGAAACTCCAGTGCTCTCCACTCTGTTCTAGTATAGGTATGGCCTTGAAAAGCCCTCAAGATTAACCTTACTAAAATCTCTCATATATTCAAAAGTTGCCCCAAATGAAGCACTACTGAAGACCCCTGTGATCAGAAAAATGCACATCTACTACACTTGTTGCAGACCGTGAAGAATTTGTAAATACGTAATCCAAAGTACAATTCTGCCGAGTTTCCTCATGAACAGTATTACATATACATATTATAACCTTCCAAAAGGTTGGTTTTATGTTTATATAACTTTTAATCCCTTACAGGATCTATATTTAAGTCACCGCAAATTATTATTTCTACATTAGGCTCAAACAATATCTCAAGTACATCACAAAGCTGATCCAAAAATATGATGAAATTAACATCTACGCAAGAACAACAGCAACTTAATATTACAGTTTTTATTCCTCGATTCACCATGGATATACCACATATCTCGAAATGCTTCTCAATGCAGAATCTATCCACATTCCAAGTGACAACATCCCTTCTACACTAGATTCCAACTCCTCCTCCCTTCAAATGAGATCTGCAGAAACTTGCTCCAATGCAAAAATTCGGTATATACACGCTTCAATATTATCGTGTCTACACCAAATTTCACAAAGCATAGAAATTTAATATTTTTGTTATCAAAGAAATCCGATGGTATAAAATCAGCCTTGATATTGGTCAGACCTTGACAGTTAAGAGAAAGCAATTTATTGTTTTGCCTTTCATCTAAGTGCGATACTTGTTGTTTGAGGCTTCCTGTGAAAAATTGTAATGGTATTGTAGTTTTGACAGAGGATTTGCGTTTAGACGACTGAATCAAGTATATATAACGAAGCTAGCTAGCAAATACAGGGCTTTCCAAGTTCGATGCTCACTGAAAGCCGACTGGTAGAGAAAAAAAAGGACCCCCGGCCCCGATCCCTTTTTTGGAAATAATAAAATATCAGAAAATCTATCATGAAAACTTGTATTAGAGTTACAGAGAGTTTCGGAAAAATAACTGTTTCAAATATTATATATCTTTCTTTTTTTTTAACTTTTTTTCAGTAATTTTTATGGTTTATGATACTATTGTTAATAATATATATAATCTACATCCACTATTGATAATAATAACAAATAATATAAATTTATTACTGTTTTTTAGAGATATAGAGAAAGTTGGTGTTTTTAATTGGGACAACCTATATTTTGTATTGTTGAAAAGCATACCGTGACCAGTTTTTCATGAATGTCATCCGTTTTGGATATATTGAATTTCTCAGCTTCATTATTTCATTATTCATTTTCGGCTTTAGATATAAATACTTTTCATTTATTACGAGATTAGTTCATTTTGTGTATATTGTATGATCAAGTCATTTATTGGGTGTGCCTTGAAAACGTTGAATATTTTGGAATAACACAATAATGTTGGATATTAACTTATATTATTTAATTGTAGTGCCACAATTTAACCTTCAAATTGTTAATATCCAATATTATTGTGATATTCCAAAATATTCAACGCATTTTCGCGCAGATTGGTGAGTGAAGCCAAGCCAATATTTTTGTTATTTACAATCGAAACCAGAAAAATTTTCGTGGACCCCCCATTTGTTCTACACGACACTGTGGACCCCTTCGAGTCCCCCCTAGGGTTTCAGATCCTTCTGCTGATTTTTGATTACATATAACGCTAGAACATTTCGTTTTTTTTTTTGATATGATTAAATTAATTTGATTTGTCACGTAAACTTACACCTTTTATTGGAGCATTGAGAACAGTTAGTCACTATCTTAGTAAGCAAGCAAAAAAGACATTATATTACTCGAATATTCATTCTGTGCTGGCATACTTGATTAGTGTGTGGTCAAATAGATCAGTCAGCAATTTACAGAGGGTACAAAGATTGCAAAATCGAGCTTTGAAGGCTATATATAATCTACCATATGATACTCCAACAACTGAGTTATATGACACACTAAAGATACCCAACATGAAGGTCACAAAGGTCGTTGAGCAGTGTAAACTGATATACAAGATGGAGCATGGCCTGCTCAAATTCAACACAGAACTCAAAAAAAGATTAGACGTACATAATTACCAGACAAGACAAATAAACAATTACCATTTAGATAATATAAGAACAAATAGAGCCAAAAATTCACCGATCTACCAGGCTGCAATGGAATATAACAACTTACCAGAAGAAGTAAAGAAGAAAAATTCATTACAAATTATTTATTAGATCACTTAAAAATTATAAAATGACACATTCATAATGGGGGTTTTTTACTTTTGCATTGTACTAATTTTTACAAATGAATATATTCATTCTATGGGAACATCAATGTATTGATGATTTGTAGAATTAATGTATTAAATAAATAAATAAACAATCGGATGATGCAAATGAACAATTATTTTAAATTCGAATAGATGTTACAGATATTAACGATGCAAATATGTTTAGGATTAGTAAATTTGATGAAAAAAATCATTAGTGAAATTCGTTTAGATCAAAATAAAACTATTTAATTCGTTCTTCCAGTAATCCAGATTTTCCAGAAAAAGTAGATAATGCCGCCCCTCTTGAGTGGGCCCTGCAGTTTCAGGTTCCTAGCTCAGTTTCATTTAAGAAAAAGCTTGAAAATTTGTCTTTTTTTGTTTAAGATTATAGAGTAAAACAATCGGATGATGCGGATGAACCATTATTTAATTCGAATGCACCCACGCCCAACACTAGTTAATTCGATATAAAAAATGAAGAATATTATAAAATAATGTGGTATGAAATCATAAAACTTCTTATATTTCTTAAGAAGGATCAGATGAACCATTATTTAATTCGAATGCACTCACCCACGCCCAACACTAGTTAATTTGATATAAAAAATGAAGAATATTATAAAATAATGTGGTATGAAATCATAAAACTTCTTATATTTCTTAAGAAGGATCAGATGAACAATTATTTAATTCGAATCCACCCACGCCCAACACTAGTTAATTTGATATAAAAAATGAAGATTATTATTGAATTAATTTGGTATGAAATCATGAAACTTCTTATATTTCTTAAGAAGAATCAGTTGGAAGTGATGAAATGGAATCGTTTTCTTATATTTTGCATTCCAGTCTGAGAAATCAACATTCTTATTATGGAATTGAAAAGAAAACAATCCAGAACCCCAAGTGGCAATAAAATTCGGCAAAGTAAAGCAAACACCGACAAGCCTGATGTAGTGCATGTGTTTTTGTTAGCGTCAATAACTCGTAAACAGCACTATGAGGGGATCACGCCACATCTGGATATTTATGATTATAATGCGGCACCTTTGATGGTTTTTGATGTTAATTAAATTTGTCGGTATTGCTTTCTGTTGTTGCCGAGTGAATTGAATCTCATTTGGTACTTTAAATTTCTACACATGTTTTTTTTTTATCAAGCTTGAATTCCGCCCTTGAGTTTTGCCGCCCTAGGAGACCGCCTACCATGCCTAGCCCCTAGCGACGGCCCTGGATCTGCTTTCTGATATATTATTATTTCTAAAAAAGAGATCGGAGGTCCTTGAAGATTTTTCTCTTGATCTTACAATTTTCGAGATGTTTTCAGTGAGCCTCGAATTTGGGATACCTTACGTATCCCAAATCGTATCGTATCTGTATTTATAGAAATATTGGGAAAAGGAGACGACCAATCATAAATACAATCATTTTCAAAAGGAGAAACTCGATATTTATAGTTCAGGTTGGAAGATAAAAATTGAACAGGGTGAAATCCACCCAATGATTGTGGGATTTTTTCACCCAATATCTGATAAATTATAGATACGATTAAGAAGCAATCTACAACTTGGTTGTTAAATAATAGTACGAAGCTTCATTCGTTGGTGCTTTTCTCATTTCCGATTTTCATAGGATACGTACAACTGAAGAGGATCTAAGTAGTTGAGGATAATAGTACTGCCGTCCTTAGCGAGAATGCCGTATCTGAAAATTTTACTTTTAGGCTTTTCGTTTCTATGAATCTATGGGAGTTTTTAAGTAGGTTTTTTTTTTGACTAATCACATAGTTAAATTGTAGCATTACTATATTAACATATGGTTGGATGTAATTATGTAAATGAAGGAATATAACCTGTTATTTATTCATTTTCATTAAAAAAAACACTCATCATTAAATAACGTTTATTATCAGTGGCTGATTGAAAACTAGCAAAGATAGAAACATTTTGTTCCCTAATTGTAGGTTTACTTAAGATCCTCAGTATTGACAATATGTAATACAATTATGTACAATACCATAATAACTGTAAGCTATATTTTGTTCAGGTCGATATCTCTCATCAGCTCCTCCATTGTGTAACATTCGAACGATGAGCTGAAAAAAAACATTTATGAATATGGGAAATTAATGTCTACAAACCAATGTATTTAGATTATACAGCTACTATATTAGAAAAACAGAGTTGCATTTAGCCAAAGTACACAATTTTTTTCATTTCATACATTAATTGTTTGGTTTGAGATCAAATTAAGTACTCGAAAACGGCGCATTATACGAGAAAATATGACGAATACTTTTATTTTTCAAAATGGTCATATTCTTTGAATTTCTGGCATTTTCATTGAATGTAATGAATGAACTGGAATATTTAGATGGAATTCTGTATTGGGATCATTCATCATATCAATTAAAAACAATATTCCAAAAATCATTTCCGTCGATAGAACCATTTGAAAGATATAACGGCAAAATATTTTTTTATGGATTTTCAACACACTGTTTCTTTTCAATTGAGTCGAATCGGAATAAATGGTAAAGTAAAAAAGAGTTCATTTTGACCTCAAGATGTTCAAATATATGTACAAGACAAACATTCGCTCTGTCTAGTAGGACAATGTCGTTCAAATCCTATTTGATGTTCAACAGCTCCTTTAGCGAGGAGCAGCGATACTATCAAAAAAATCATCAATGCAGAGCTACCCGTTTCAAAAGTTTTATAAACCCATAAAGAAGAAAAAAAGAAAAAGAGTATTGACTCAGGTTTTGTTTGCATGGTCATTTTCTATAGCGAGTTCGAGGTCATAGTAACTAGAAAGTATTTTTAACCAGAATTAGGTGTCTAGTTGAATTAGACAATATTAGTGAAGTTAACAACTATTTTTACGTACAAAGGTAGCTAGTTACTCTATTTTCGGAAAAGCGTCGATAATAAGATCCGGATCAAATCCTTTTAATCGAATATAACATTTAATTAATCTAGTCTATTAACGAATTTTTTCCGAAAGAGGTTTTCATTCATTCACAGTACAAAAAAATTGAAATTGTGTTTTTATTCGTCGATAATTTATTGATATTTATCCAACGAAAATTGAGAAGAAAAATTAAGATTCTAGACATTTTAGTTCCTCTATAGTTTCTGATAAAAGTTGCAATATACAAATTTCGAAAACAACTGGATGGAAACCAAATGATGGATTCGAGAAAATAGAAAATTGAAGAAATACATGGGTTAAACTGAGTTACCTAAATGTCCATATCGTCGGCTAAGAGTGTAAATCTGCTATGTCCATAATGAATAATTTTACAGGAGACCAAAAAAACCGTACAGCATGGGCGCCCGCAAGGGGGGGCCAGGGGGGGCCGTGGCCCCCCCTGAGATTTTGATCGCCTCATGTTTCAGCACAACACCCTCATTATAACCTTCTCAATCCAAAGGGCAAGGAAAAACGAAAAGTAATGGATTCACAACAATTTTCTTGTTTTCAATGACAATCATGGACGCCTTATCGTTTTTCAATAATTTTCATTTTGCCCCCCCTGAGAAAAATTTCTGCGGGCGCCCATGCCGTACAGTACAGTGTTATAATAATAATAATAAGAGAATGTATTTTCATGAATAAACTCTTTTATTATTATTATTATAACACTGTACTGTACGGTTTTTTTAGTCTCCTGTAAAATTGTTCATTATGGACATAGCAGATTTACACTCTTAGCCGACGATATGTGTACGTTGGTACAACTATATTTGATGTATATTCTTTCGAAAATAGTACCATCAACGTACCTATATGAAATAAATTCCTAATATACCCACCAATACTAAGAATAGTATTGGGATATTAGGAATTTAGCACAAGAAATAATTTTGACTATTTCAGAGTTCTCCACTTTTAAAATGAGAACAATAGATTGAGTACCAGAGTAATAAACATAGATAGAGGGAGCATGCTCCATTTTCAGTAAGCAATTTCATAATCAAATAATACATTGATTAAAAAAAAACTAAATCAGAAACACAAACTCAATTATTGATCTGACTCAATGTAAACAAGAGTGAAGCAACCATTTCAAACGGAAATCCATGTTGGGGACACGCAAAAATTGAGTTTACCCCCTCTATCTATGGTTATTAATTACCCTATGAATTGAATCATTGAGAAGCCATGGAAATTAATAGGCTCCTGAATATTCACGTCAGCGCTTTCTTTTCGAAATTTTTCTTGGATTTTTTATTATTGAATTTTGGAAGAGGCTTGATCTTCTAATTTATTGAATACACTCAAATAAATCGATCGGATCTGTTGTAACTGAATTATTAGTTCTTTGTTTCGATATTCTATTTGAATTTCCTATGTTTCCGAAGGACCATATTTACGGAAGCGCTAGTAGAATTTTGCCTATTGATCAACTTTCAATAGCGAGTATTTCTACCTAAAAGGCACTAGAACAGGAGCCTAATGATATTGAGCGGTCACGCTGATGACGTCTTTGATATCCCTTCCACCTCTAAAAACATTATAATAAGCAAGATTACATACTGACATCTAAACTCCACAATCCTTGCGAATTGTTATACAGTTTCGTAAGATATTACATACTAACACTCAATTATGGGATTAGTGGTTCCTCGTTGCGGAGAATCTTCAATCTCATCGTTAGCTCAGTTGGTAGAGCGACGGACTAGTGATTCGGAGGTTGCGGGTTCGAATCCCGCCCGGGGAGGTACTTTTTCCAGAATTGAAAATTTGTCTGCACGCCGTAAAAACTATTTTCTTATATTATAACAAACAGTTCCGAGATCTACACAACACCCTGAACATATTCTTAATTGTTGAAGAAAGCACGTTTGGTTAACAGCATGAATAGATCAGATTCATGTGACATAATTACAATGAACAAAGGCTTCTTGCGCCACAAAATTGTACATAGCTCAATCGTTTCAAGTCTTATTTCAATTAAACCGACATTTTAAAATAAGTAATGAATTTAACGTAAAAGGATAGGTTTCTCAGTAAAACAAGAATATGTTTGAAATCGCTTCATAAAAATCATATATTGTCAAATATTTTTTTGAATATAACAGATACACTTTCGGTGCTCGAGAATAAATTGAAGAACATTCAATAAACTTCCAAACAACACCATACACAAGCAAATAGATCTTATTGTATCGAAGTGATTAACAAAAAACAAAACTGTTGGCGACCATGTTTATGATGTCACTGCTATCCCAGTTTCGTGATCTACACAATGTCCTGAACACATCCATACCTGTTTTAGGTATACAAAAAAGATGCCGACGAGATGTTTCAAAATCTGGTCGTGGCCGGTCTACTATATATCCAACTACACCATACATTTAATGATACCATTTGTCGATGAAAAGAAATCAGAAAACGTTCAATTCAATACCATCAACACATGAAAGGACATGCCAACAGCTTCATAGACCAACTGGCTCAGAACCCGTTCAATAACAGAAGATTACAATACAACGGACTTCGTCATTTGACTTCAATTAAATTATTGTACAGGAGTATCGATATTGATTAAAACTTCTTCGTTTTAGTTTAGAAGTAATCATATTTACTCGATCGAAGTAGATTTTAAATTTCAATAGAGTGTAAAAAAAATTTTTATTCCGGAAGATTCTTGCACGCCAAAATCTATAAAAATCGTGCGATCCGGGATCAGGCGCGGATCCACGGGGGGAACATTCCCCCCCCAAATGACCCAGGCACCTCTTAAATTTTGCCGTCCCTCCTAGAATTTGACATACTTAGGCTCAAATAATTACAATATCAGCAAAAATTTCACCTTCAATACATTTTGGGAAGATCCATATCTATGAACGGCAAAAAAAATGACGTCCCAAAATGGCGAAAGTGTCTGGGGTCCACATTTTCAGTATTTTGAGTATCTAAAAGTTCCCCCCCAAAAGTGGGGCCTGGATCCGCGCCTGTCCGGGATACATGGGACGTTTCATAATATTTCAAACTCGATCTGTATATTCGCCAATTTACTTCAACGTTTTTGTATCGATCTATAATAATCTTGATTTTTCTCAGCGACAATATTACAGAGCATTGTATAAGGAATAGTAAAATTAAACAATTGAACAAGAACAGAACACTATGCTAATAATGAAATCAAAATGAGACCCAGCAATTTCACCAAAAAAAAAAAAAAAATCCCTAAAGTTACCCTAAAAAAATCATCTAAACTATAAATACATTTCGACACGAGGAAATCTTTAAGATTTTTCTTGAATCGAGGCAAAGGCAGATTTTTAATCTCATTCGGTATCCTATTGTAAAAATGAGGTCCTGCAAAATTAGAAAATCTATATGCTAATAAATGTTTCGCAAAAGGTTGATGTAATATATTCTTATTTCTTTGTCTGGTATTGACCCCATGAAAGGAATGAATTTGGATGAAATTATTTATATTTATATGCACATATACACACATCTCAAAAATATACAGGCCATACAAGGTCAGGATACCATATTTTAGAAAATATTGTTTGAATGATGTTATATCACTTATTCCAGCAATCCTTCTTATTACACGCTTTTGGGCCAGGAACACTTCCCCCACATTGGCAGACCAACCCCACAAGCATATCCCATATGTCAACCGAGACTGCACCTCCGCGAAATATATCGTGATGAGTTGTTCCGTAGTCAGGACATATCGCAAATTTTTGAATTTATAGTGAATGTAATTTCGTGATCAATATTTCGCAGTGATATTTGTAATTCATATTCTCATCAATATATTAAAATCCTTAAAATTTAGTGTGGTCGATCTGGCTGCACAGTTCCCGATCAACCTCCACACCCAAAGGACATAACTTTTTTAGTGGGTTATGAAATTGAATTAATAATGTTTTTTCTGTCTTTCCGCTCGAAAATTAACGTGCATACGGCCGGACAGATGGGCAGAATCGACTTCGTCAAGAGTGATTGTAACCTTATAGTTTGACACCATACCCGGCTTAAAATTCAAAGATTACTGATTTTGTGACGAAATGATGCGGAGCGATCGATCGGTTCGAAGAACGTATCAAAATTTGGGAGAATTCGTATTTAAAAGATTGCCCATTTTGATCTCATTGATGAGGGAACAACTCAATTACAAACAGAGGTTTTTTGGATATTTTCATATACATCCATGTGGACAGACATTGTCGTCGATTTAGTGTGTAATTTACCTGCATGTTGACAACATTATTTCAATTAATTGTTTCTCTAATTCAATATTCATCACCTACCTGATCCTTGAGTAGTTTCTTATTCTAATTTTATTGGTGTATTGGAACCACAATTGAATTTTTAGTTTTTGTTTCTATACTCGATTTTATTTCTGAAAACATTTTTTTATTAATATGGTTGATTAATTTTAATATGAGTTTTTCTACTGTTTTGTTGTTTTTAACGAAAGTTTTTATTTTGAATTCCATAGGTATCGTTTTACTTAATGCCGTTTCAATAGTATAGTTTTTTCGTTCATGTTTGTATTTGTATTGATTAATCACTATCCCGGTCTCTGATGATGCAAATATAAGTTTTCGAAACTTCGGCCATAAGAATGTGGTTCATGTATCAATTCGATCCTCAACCCATAGCTATCCTGATTAAAAACTACGGATCATAACTAATCGTATAATTATTATTATGAAAATATACACTTCAGTTTTAATGATTCCCAGATATTAACATCAGTTTGAACAACCATTGCATGTTCCTCACATTAAAGTTGGGGATCTTCCATATGTTTCAAGCGGAAAACACTGCAAATCTTTACCGTCATAATCATTTGAAAATCTCTGAAATATATTTGAGATATAATAGCTTTGTATCCTTGAATACCGTAAGAGATTCCACAATGGTTTATTGTTCCTTCTATTTCATAGCATTTCTCCAATTATTCAAAACAGCAATTTAAATATTCAAACAATTTAAACCAATGTGACTACTCGTGGATTCGAACCCCGCAACTTCTATCAGTCATGCATGGTTAATGTACATGTGAAAAAGGAATTAACTTCTTCACAGCAGAATGTTTAGTTAGTTTTTTTAATTCAATGATGCATTATAAGAAAAAGTACGTTTTTGAAATCCAATAAATTACTAGGAAGATGCGATTGAAAAAACTTACATGTTTTCGGTAACCTCAACCCTTCATTATCCTTAATGGTGACTTCATGTGGTATCTGCTTGTATGTATACATTATATACAATAGCTTATCTTCTCCAATTAACGGATCGAAAAATCCGGGTAGTTGACTCTAAAAAAATTTTAATGAGTATTTTGAGAATTTGTTACTAAAATGAATTTCCATACCTTTGTATTTTCATGAAGTAGAAGTTTACTATCTTTCACTAAACATTGTACTGGTATTGTAACATCTATCATCTCATGGTTAACTTCATTGGCTCTCACATTGTTATCTGCGGAAGTGAAGGTAGATTTAACATACTTATTATGTTTGTCCTTTCAACAGAAGTGCTACTAGTTATTGAATAGTTCATTTAAAATTTTTCTTTTCGTTTTCAAATGGAAATGTTTTTTAGCCGAATCATAATGATTATTATAATAGTTAATGATTTTGACAACGAATTCTTTATTACCCGACTTCAGCCTTTGAGTATAGAAGAGAAAACTTCGCTCGCAATAAGCTTTATCTCTACCCACTAAGGGGAATATACCATACCGGATATTTAAAATATAAGGAGGATTGAGATCTATATTGTCCCCGGGTTCCATCACCGCCCTGGTCCCCCACGACTTGTTTGCCGCTCCCTAAGAATGTTCTCACGGCCTTGCTGTATCTAAAAGAACCGCCCTAAGTTCCAGTTCATTGCTATTTCTCTTGAGATATTTAAGTTCTATTCCTGTGGTTGGAAAGATAATTGGAATAGCATTCCTTGCAGGCGCTTTACCATAAACTCGAAGTCCTCAGTCGTTTGTGATCTCTACGTCGATGAGTATTGGCGTACCCCATTTCTATCGATCAATAAAATATCCGGTCCTTTGTTAACAGTTAACAGTTTAAAGCCTTAGTTCTCCATGAAGGGTTTCGGTATTCTTCTTTCTCAGCCACTGTTTATCTATTCATGGATTTCAAACTTCTCCATTTCGACCTGTCTTGTGTCATCTGATGTCATCCATTTCCCACCTGAGCCCTTATATCGTCGAGGCATCTCCTTTACGGGCTTCCAACACTGCGTTATGTCTTGGTCGCCAGTGCGTAGTGTCGGGATTTTGACGATCTACGAGCCCTACCCATTGCCATGTCAGACCTGCTACTCAGTCTATTTTATCTACGACTTTTGTTATTTGCCTTATTTCTTCGTTTCAAGCCTTATCTCCCAAACACAAAGCGAGCATTGCACGTTCCATCGTTCCCTGCATTACCGTCAGTTTTTCTGTGTACTTTTTTATCAGTATCAGTGTTTCAAGGCCATATGTCGCCACTGGTAATTTAGAGGTGCCAAAAACCCTTTTTTAAGAAGACCATCGATGAAGTGATTTATTCAGCGGAAAAAAATTATTGAGTTTTGAAGATCCGATAAATCTTCATAGAATGAAATGGAAAAATTTTCAATAAAAAGATTGACTTCATCATAAATGAATAACTTTGAATGCTCTTCGCTTGTGATTTGCTGCCGATATAAAATAACATATGAGGAAAAAATTGAACCTTACGATCAAGCATCACTGCAGATAATCCAGCGTTTCTCAAAGACTAAAGCACAAATAGAAGATTTTCTTCCCTAAATTGCAAGAAACCTGCACCAACGAAGAAAATATCAAGCTTCCTGGGTCAAAAAGATATCATCTCCGAAGAAAAGAATCCACTTCTTGGATGGATTTCAAAAATCCAACGTCAGCGATCACCATCTCCAGTTTTCAGAGCCTAACAGGAATATGCCCTTGCGAATACAATGCACTACTTCCCTATGATCAATCCTCAAATTCAAGATTTATTATTCTCAGTTTCGAAAATACATTACCAGCGAAAAAATCTTCAGCTCCCTGATCAAAAAGAAATCAGCATCAGCGAAGGCAACCAAATGCTTTCTGAGCAACAAAGAAAAAATTGAGGATTTACTACCTTCAGTTTCGGGATCCAGCGCCAGCAACGACAATCCCAAAAATAATCCAGCTTCAGAGAAGACTATCCACTGATTCCGAGTAACACAGCACAAATTGAGTGTTCACCACCCTCAATTTGGAAAACCAGGACCAGCGAAGACAATCTTCAACTTCCTGAAACAAGAAGAAATCAACTCTGGTAAAGAAAATCCGAGCAAAACCGCAAAAAAAAACTTCAATATCGAAATCTTACGCCAGGAATAGCATTCCCCTGCCTTCTGAGCCAAGGAGATATAAACTCCGGCGAGAACAATTTATGTCTTCCGAAGAAAAAATCACAAAGTGAGGTTTAACGACCCTAGATTTTGAAATTCAGCGCCTACGAAGATAAAAATCAATAAATCGGGTATTTACGAACCTATCAATATTTCAAACAACCACAGCCAAATCACAATCAGCTATCTCTACCAAGAAGGAATCAGCTCTGACGAAGAAAACCTTAGAAATAAATCAGAAAATTTGGATTCAATTCTTTCAATATCGAAACCCAGCACCAGCTCAGACATTCCCCAGTTTTTCTAGACAAGAAGATATTAGCTCCAGCGAAGACAATCTACTTTTTCCGAGCAACAAAGCAAAAATGTATAATAAATGAACATATATTCTGATATTCAGAGGCTGTGAACACAATCTACAGCCTTCTGAGCCAAGAATAAATCAGCTCTAGAGAAGCTAATCTACTTACTCTCGAGCAATAATCAATAAATTAGTATTTACGACCCTAAATTCATAGATTCCATCACTAGCTTAGATTTACGATCTTCATTATCGAAATCTAGCATTAGCGCAGATAATCTTTTCTGAACCTAAAAAAATAAATAACAGCTTCTGTGAAGGCAATCCTCTGATTCTAGAGCAAAAAGCAAATAGGGAATATTTATAATCCTCAATTTTGAAATCCCATGTCACCAAAGACAATATGTATTCAGTTTCCTGAGCCAAAAAATCCAGCTCTGGAGAAAACAATCAACTAGGAAAGTACAAATAGAGGATTTACTTTCTCACTTTTAAAAACCAGCTCCAGCCAAGACAATTTCAAATTTCCTGTGTAAAAAATAAATGTACTCCGTTGAAGACCATCGATTCAGAATTTACTATCCTAGAATTGCAAAATCCATACGATGGTGTGGGAAGGTGTGTCTTAGACAGAGATCGCTGGATAGCCTAACTGAAGAGTCCACCAGCGATCTCGGGACGAAACACTAAACCCCCAGGAGAGGGCGCACATTAAACTTGGCTCGAGATAGACTCGCCAAAAGCTTTTGAACCCAGAAAAAATCAACTCCGACGATGAAAATCAATCCACTTCTTTCAGAACGACAATCAATGAATTCAGGATTCACGATTTCAGCGAAGATAACTGCCGCTTTTTGAACCATGAATAAGTCAGCTCTAGCTCAGACAAACCATTGTTTCGAAGTATAAATTGAGAATTTATTATCCAGCACAGCTAAAACAACGTCTAGCTTTCTAAGCCAGGAAGAAATCAACTACACTTTTTCCCGATCAACATAATACCAATAAACTGAGGATTTACCTATATTTCAAGAATCCATATATTGAGATCCATTTTACTATGGTCATCATCAGCGAGCTGATATCAGTAAATTCAGTAAATCGGAGTTGGAAAGAATGCTCCATAGTATTAACGAAATGAATGTATAAGTAGGTATGGGAAATCAAATTGAATAAAACAACTCATCTAGAATTGAATAATATTCGAAGAGTTCCTTAAAAAAATAAGTAATAAACCACATAACAAACTCTGTATAAAAGGTTTTTGTAGGAAAAAATACCAATGAAGTGTTCATGATGTATTCCGAAATCGCCATCATTAGACAGTAGATAGATGATTTCTAGAGGAAAGTGTTAATTCCTATCTATGCGCATAGATTGTGCACGTTGTGCATGTGTGAATTATAGGCAGAATTCAAGGTCTATAGATTACACAGGTAGCCTCGTAACGTAGGTTAGAGAAGGGGGTAGGGGGTTAACGTCTCATCGGATGTGCCATAATCGGCATGATCGGCTTTAGCGATCATAGTCAAACATCGCCATAGTATTTTGTAGTAGCACTTATTTATTTCTCTAACGATTTATTGTTTGAGTTGTGGTGTTTCTTTCAAATTCTTCTTTTGAAGACGTATTATAAACTTGAATTTGATTATTTGCATGGACTTTTAGAGCTAAAAGTTTTATATATATTCAAATTTGAATAAAACATTGTAAATAAACGTAAAACTAATTTTATCCATGTATTTTATAATTGAAGATAATTCTTTTGAATCCCATCTACTGCTCCGTTAGTTACTCTTAGTTTCGAAATGGCTTCCTTTTTCACTTCTTTCCTTCATTTGCTCCTCATTTCCTATTTTTTTTTTGAATATTTTCAGTATTGCTGCTGGTTTAATTTTCCTATGCATGTCAAGCAAGCAGGCAAACGCTTGCTTTCTCGAATATTCAATGAACTATGGAGATTGGAAGGTGTCCCACAATAATTTATGATTTAAACATCGCTATCATTTTTTGTCAATACTTTTTCAATTATCTCTGCAGATGCCATCATATCAAATCGAAAATATAAACCAAAACAACGCGAGGTGAGAACAAGTAAATTATACTGGGTCTAACTGCGGACAGAGTGATCCGTCTGGTAATGCATTTCATGCCTCGTTTACAACTCTTCCTCTCTAAATCGGTTGAAGTTCTCTCCTGATCTTCCTGTTTGATCGCATAGCCAAAACGTGATCAGGAGCACAGAGTTCATCATCGGATGTCCACCTAGTAACGATCAAATCAAACAAATAGAAAAAAAGATATTTATTGAACAGGGTCATTCAGCATTATATGATTAATATTTTCAATTGAAACGATATGCGACTATAGACTTACTTATCACTTTTTATGACCAACTGCCTCGTATGTAATACTTTGCTCGAGTAAGAATTTTACTTACTCTCAGTACTCCATTAAGTTGTTATGAACAATGAAAATTATTATGAGACGGTGTAAGGAAACATTTAAAAAACTCTGCCAATGGGTGTGTACTATGCTTCCTCGTCCCCCGTTCCGAAAATCGGCCCTCTGCAGTGCGTTATTTTCGCATGCGTAATGTAATCTGTATACATGTTCGAAATGGTTAACACTTCAATGGAACCATACCGAATTCCATCGATATCGTACTAGTAAAACGCGAAATATCAAGACTGACAATATTAATATGTCGTTACTCCTATCTATTCCTATTTATAATTACTAGAATGCGAGATACATACCTGTAATTAATTTTCCATATACAGCCTGTAATATTATGAGTCCGTCTTTATTATTTTCTTCAGTTTTTATTCTATTATAAGAAGCCATCATTAATTCTTGTGCGGCTTGTGCTTCTTTTTTTTTCTCCAATAATTTCTTTAAGTTACTTTCTTTCTCTTTTTCTGCTCTTGTTGCTTTTTGTTCTTTCTGAAATGGTTCAACTATGCCTTTTTTCACAACAGCATACACGACAACAGGTAGTACAGTTGCATAAAAAATTGGCGGCGCAAGAACTTCCTCACATAAATGAATCGGAAAATTGTATGTTTGATTAGCTCTAGTTAATTTAATTTTGAGTTTTACACCAGTGGGCACACCAATTACAACAGCAAAGGAAAGATTGCTGTGTTTTGACACTTTTTTTTCTGCTCCATACTCCAGCATACCACCAAAGGTACCAATCCTATAAATAAAATATTATATTATTACAAATAGAAAGTGTGTGTCTTTTAATTCGTGAGTACTTACTTTACCAAAAGTTTAAATTTCATTTCTTGACTGATCACTTTTCTAGTATAACTAAAAGTAACAAAGGAATGTGGTACTCCCAACTGCACTGCTAAATTGAAGTTGTTGAACTCTGAAAATAAATAAAATGGACCTTTTACTTTCCAAAACACTTGAAAAATGTTTCGTTTTCTTTTTCTATATAGTATAGTTTTCTGGGATTAAAAATTCTTTAATTTACGATCATCTTCTTAAACGGGGTGGCAACTCTCTCAAGAATCTTGAATAGAAATAGCACATAATTTTGAAGGTTTCGAAATTATATTGAAGAATTTCCGTTTGACGTTCGTTTCGCTATTAAATTGTTGAAAGAGATAGGCAAAGATTATTAATTGGTAGAGTTTCTCAACGAATCCAAGTGTAAAGATGTTGAAATTGTTCATCATTTCATAGTTTCAGAAATTAAATGCACATGTTTTTATCAACAAAGGTGGCACACAGACTTGATCAAAATATAAACAATATCATCAAATTTATCAACTGCAAGAAGTATTTCAACATATAGAATGTAAGCGAAAATATTGAAAAACACACAATACAACAAACAATATAATTGTTTAGAAATTAAGGGTAGGAAATTCTAATATCTTATAAATCAAAATTCATGCAAACAATCGATCACTTAGAGCTCGTCACCCATCACCTCAAAGAGTTTTTAACAAAGAAATGAATCCATTTTTTTAAGCATATTCGAAATATATTTTAGTAAACAGTAAAATGTTGGATACCCGGTATACTAATCTTCTAGTGCTAATTGACAAAACAGTATGCGAAGGCCGTAAAGGAAAAAGGAACATTTCACCGAAAAAGTGGCAATGTTTTTAGGCCATTGACGGATAAGTGCGATAGAAATATACGTTTCGAGAAGAGAAGAATTGATTTTCAAGAAAATCGCTTTATTTTTCTGGTGGCAAGTAGATTTTTCCAAAAAAAAAATGTTAAACTTTGCTGAAATATTGGATGTTGCTGGTGACAAAATCTACTAGACTACGGCTAAAAATCCGTTATTTAACTATGTTGAACAATTCGACCGTAAAAGCCTTCAGCATTATGAGTCTATAACAAAGCCGTTTTTTCGATTTTCACTACCGTTTTCGCGAAAAAGAGAAATTTCGAAAAAATAGGTCATGAGTACCTCCAAGGCTTTCGTAGTCAATAAGATTGAATTTTCGATAATAAACTACAAAAGAATAATAAATGAAAAACTATATTTGAAATTTCTCATAAATCCTAAATAATATTTTCTATTCAATGATTCTGAATGGAACGCGTGAATTAAGAATATTTTCGCATTGACCCGGTGTTGATTGGAATTCATTTAACTCAAAATAATTGTTTCGCTATACAGTAGCTTCTTTATATTTTACATTTCGAATGAGAATTGGAATTAAGATGAAACAATCTCTTATTTAGGTGAATAGGGAGACACGTACATGTTATCAACAAAGGCTCTAGGGAATTCCAGCAAGATATTTAAGAGCGGCTAGTTAGTAGTATTCCAATTATTTAAAGAATTTTAGAAATCAGAGGATAATTCTGTGGCCTCCAACTTCTTACTTCAAGTCATTGCTTCCTTCATTTTTCTTTATTTCAGATATTCTACGAGGAAATTATTAAACACAGTGTAAAATTTGAAGGGATTTTATTCAATAATAACGACAAAAATTAATGTTCCATAAATTCAAAGGAAAATAGAACTCGAAATTGAAAATCGCGATATCTTAAAAAGGTGCAAAAATGCTATTTATAAAACGCCGCATTTCGAAACAAGCATGTAAAAAATATTACATCTTAAATATTGTACTGCAATGCAGCAGGTGTAATTCAGATTTTTCTTAACTTATTCTTACTCTTACCTGTATCTCTCACAATAGAAGTGGAAATCAAAGACCTAATACCTCCATGGTAGGTTAAATAACCTACTGAATTTTTGTCTATTTGCATTGCAAGTGCTGAAAAAAATAAACTCAGTTCAGACGAAAAAAAAAAAAGAATTGATTTACAATAAAATGAAGTGTAGTTTCCACAAAATATTGAATTATGTCTTCTTATAAACATAAAAAGATACTGATATTTTAAATCATAAAATGAAAATTCCCTTACAATTACCAAGGAACACTATGGTAAGAAATCGAAATTGATTATCGCTTGGAGAAACATAATTTCAATATTAATGAAGGAAAATAAATGAGACACACGATTATACGTTTCACAATTTCATTATTTTATTTTCTTCTATTAATACTATGATAAGATACTGTAACATTATTTGGTTAAATTAAAATGTCTGCATCTCTTAACATTTTGTCTGTTCCTTTCTACTATTCATAATAACAACCATGTGCATCAACTATACACAGTAAGTACTACTTAGTTATATATTTATTTTCACACGAATTCATCTCTATAACCCGACAGTAGAACTGAGATCAATGTTAGGGAATAGTACTTAAAAATCTCAAGAGAAATAGGAACTAGGACCAAGGGCGGTCCTAGCCTTAAATTTGGGGGGGGGGGGGGTCGCCGTTATGGGCTTCAAGGTTTTTGATGGGACCATTTCGTACAATGTCTGAGTAAAACGCATATTAAGTGTTAGGTGGTTCAATTTGGGGGGGGGGGGTGGTGGTCACGGAATCTTCCTGGTTTGAATCACTCCAAAACGTTTCTTCAAAACTTCGACTCTACGAGATCCAAGAAGTATCTGAATCTTAGTGAAAGTATGCTACACCTCCTGACTGGATTCCTCACAGCGCATTGTCGCCTTAGGAAACACCTCATGAGAATGGGTCTAACAGAAAATGACGAGTGCAAATTCTGTGAACTCCTGATGACGGAATTGATTCTCCTAATGACGGAATGCCTCGCCATCACTAGCCAACGCAAAACCTGCCTTGGACACGAAAATTATAGAAGTAGGAAATTAGCCTCCTTGAAGCCATTCCAGATATTGCAGTTCATTAGAACTCTGGAACTAGAAGGCGAGCTGTAAATCACGTTAAGGAGAGAATAACTCCGATGGGGTGTGCCATTAGATCGCAGTGAAACGGAACCTCCTTAATTAAATATAATCTAATTAAAGATATTTCGGGAATATGAGACTTTAACAAATAAACAATTTTAAAAGCTACAGTAGGTACATAAAAATACAATTTAGATTCATCGTGACTTAATGAATATGAAAAATTCATTGTCAACATGTTACTGACCATATCAAATTTGTTTTTTTTATGAATCAATTTTGTTAGTTATGAAAATAAAAATCATCGTAAGCTGAATGTTTATTGGTGTAAAGATTGTCAGTTTATTTGCAGAGTAATCATGAAACACTCAAATGGGCTGAGCCCACGGCATGTTAATGAACCCCGTTGTTTAACGTATGTTTATACAGCGAACGTTTGTTTTCATTAAGAAGTAAAGAAATTCATACGGTATAAAAGTTTTTTTTTTAATTTAGCTCTTATACACGACTGACATATAATCCTCTCTTTACAAAGAGCTGATTATTATGTTTCAGTTGAAAATTTATCTTGTGCTAAGTTATGTATTATTACCAGAAGGTTATTAAGAGAGACTTGATGATATTACCTTCAAAATAACAATAGAACAAAACGCCGGATAATTCTAACTATGGTAATTGAAAACACGTTTTCATGAAAAAATAATAGATAAATAATAATGGTTTAACGTCTGTGTGTTAATACATGAAATTGAATTCACGGCATTCAGACAATTTTTCAATTCTGGAAAGGTAACTCCCCGAGCGGGACTCGAACCCACAACCTCCGAATAACTAGCCACTAAGCCACCAAGGAAGCTGAAGATTCTCAGAGTTGAATAATGTCAATGATCATTACGACTCTATTAACCTTTCCTCTCGCATCGTCGACATATAGCGACTTCAGCTTGATTTAGGTTTCCGAATCTTCCGACTAACCGAGCCAGGGTTAAATACGTAAATAATGGTTTAACGTGTGTTTGTTTAGTACATGAAATCAATTTCACGGCATTCAGACAATTTTTCAATTCTGGAAAAAGTACCTCCCCGAGCGGGACTCGAACCCACTCCAGAATTCGAAAATTGTCTGAATGCCGAACACTTTGGGCCATATTTTGATTCGGAACACCTGTCCCTAAGCTTGGGAGGAGTGGAGTATATAAGCTCAGCTGCGGGGAGATGAACTGTCCTGCCGTGTACATTGGACGAAGTGGAAGAGTATTAGCTACACATGGTAGCAATTGTTGGTCTTCGAGGTACACTTGAGGGAGACCGGCCATCGTTTCAGTCCTGCTGAAGACACGGAATTGCTGCCCACTTGCTCATATGGGTTGAGCTATGTATAATGGAAGAGTTGGAAATATTTAAACACTCGAAGAATGATAGGTTCGACACGTTAAATGCCTCTTCAATTACCTATTTCCCTCCTTTGTTTTCCTTGGTTGATATTTGACAACAGCTTCAGTGCATGTTACTCTTACTTTCCAACACATCTCGCTTACATCAGTGTCGTCGGTTTATTCCGGTGTAGTTCATTTGTCCCAGATTTGACAGTCTCCCACGCATGTGTTCTTCGTTAGGTCTCTGTGTTTTGTTGATGTATTTTGACATTTTTAAACCATTTTAACACTAAATGTGAATGATGACCAGCTAACAAGATGGCTTTTATGAAGATATGTTTTTTATATGAATTAGGACTCACTGTGAGTTACCTCACATGCTCCATCTTTTTGTTTTTTCTAGGTTTGGTGTGTGTTCATCAGTGTGAAGGTCTTCCTAACTAAATGTACGAATGACAACTTTTTACCCAGTCTTAAAAGACACACAACATACCTGTTTTTTCATAACAGAAGCCTTTCTTGACAGCACACCAGTTCCTCGATAAACCGTTAATTTTTCTATTTCAACGTTTATTTAAACATCTATTGATTGTGGAATGTTTTTAGATTATGTTCTGACCTTGGCCGTAACATGTCGACAGAATAAATTGATTGAGTCCAAAATATACTTGAATAAGACCACCCTTTCCCTTATAGTTTAATCCAGTAGGATGAACTTCAGATCATTCTAGTTCCTGGTCTTCCAACCCCTGCATTATTATTAAAACTCCCAGTTTCACATAATCTTGCATGTTCTGCACGTGGAATTACAGTTAGGATATCTGTCTTAGTAAATTTTCCATGCTTCTTCCGCACTTTTACTGATATGACAATAAGCAAGATGACAAATTTTTGAAAACTATCTTATAATGTTCAGAAACGAATATTATTCACCAGGAATAACATCTTTTTGGGTGTAGTAAAGTTTTAGTAAGCAAAAATGACATTTAAGTTTTCAGATTTAAGATTCGCAGCAAAACGCGTCAAAGTGTCATGGAGTCGCTAGTGGCATCAGCTTGTAGCCTAACTGGTACTACGTGATGTATTTCGCTCTGATTGGTGTCCAACATATCATGGCGGACATTAGAATTTTGTAATTTTATTAGATGAAAATAATGATTTATCTCGCAATAAATAAAAAAAAATGCTTGTATTCTTTGACACAAGTTTCATCGAATTATTACAAAAGTTTAGTGATTTTCAATTACTGTTATTTTGCCTATTCTATCACGCGACTTTCTTTTCTTGAAAACGAATCTATATATGAAGAAAACCCATTAGACAAAAGAGTTGTATTTTTAGTTGCTCAATCTTAAACAATTTAAAAAAAAACAGAAAAAAGTCATTGGCGTACTTTTTTCTCGATATTGTTGGCTATTATGCCCGCTGAAACACTACTGAACCTAATAATTTCAATTTAGTTAGGACTTAACCTTTTTTTTAACTTCAAATCTCAGAAATTAAATGTTAAATATATGTAATATGTTTGTAAGACTTTTGTTCTATAAAACGACCTAACAAATTACCCTCTGAAGTTCGTAACATAGATAGGAATCATTCTGTATATTCATCTCATCATCGACAATAGCCTCAGCAATAAGTGTTAAAATGCGTGGCCTGTTGTCACAGTGGTCAAAACTTGTTTTGAATTCTATTCACTATTTTTTTAAGTAGAAGATATTAGCCATTGACAGTTTTCAGTGAGTAACAATATAAGTTTCTCTATTTCAGTATCGTAATGAGTTCATTACAGTTCTAAAAGCAGTGATGTAATGAACTCATTACAGCATTGTTTTCAGTTATATTTTTCGTTTTGTGGTTGTCTACACAGACGAGACTTCCAATCCTATCAAAATTCAACACAGGTTAATTATTGTCAATATAATAAAATTTGGATTTAGTGAAATGATTTGCGACATTATTCGCAATTTCTCTTAATTCTATTGGTGATAAATCGATTTCGTCAGACATAATTCACGAATTCAATGCGTAATTATAAATTATTTCAAAATTCGAAACATACAATTCAAATTGAAATTCCGTAATCTGTCAATTTTCGTAATAGTCACACCAACTGCCAAGCTACAATACAAATGTCACTAGGATATATGATCTGAATTTTTCATTGAATTTCGACAATATTTCACAAAACTAGACTGAAATAGAGAAAATATCGTGTAATACTCGTTGCAGAAGGAAATTCCAACACTCATGCGTTCCAAAACTCGCTCCTTCGTTGCTCGTTTTCGAATTTTGCATTCGTGTTGGAATAGGAGCCCATTCTGCAACTTACTTTAGAATATACTATTACATATCATTAATAGAGAAATGATTGTCATAAATAATTCATGTTCTCTTACTTGACATTAGCCCCGGCTTTATTCCTTCTGGGGTAAACTGAAGAACAGTACCTCCATTTAAAAAAAAACGTTTAGTTAGAGTTCTGAATCCCCTGAATGATAAAGCAGGTCCATTCCCTGAAATTCAAAGTGAGAACAATGAAAATGCTCCAACTACTTTTTTTTACAATTACCTGCTGCCATTTCAACTTCTGCCCAACTACGATGAGAAAATATATGCCTCCAACTACAATTAATTCCACCACCTCCTGTTCCATTTTGCGTATGTAGCTGGCCTGATAAGGTACATGTGTCTTTTTGTGTGAGTGGAAAATCAACTGACTGTGAAAACTGCATCAAGGATATTTCAATATTAGGTATACTGAAACCACTGAAAATTATTCAGATTAAAAATTTTGGAACTATATATTTAAGTGCTTGGTGTTTACAACAGACACATTGAAAAAATATATACTTCGATATCTATCTGTCTCAGGTATGAACTACCAGTTAACATACAGTGTCAAATTTCTAGGCTTAGATTTGGAGAGGAATGAACAAATTGTTCATGTTTCAATTAAAGAACTATTGTCAACTGTATTTTCCATTGTAGTAAGTCAGGTAGACATACAAACCCTTAAGGCTGTTTACTATTCCAATTTTCAGGCTTTCATGGCATATATAATAAGGTGTTTGGAGAAACAGTAACTATGTAAATAGAATTTTTATTATTCAAAAGTGAGCTAAGTACATTATGTTTAGGATGAATTATAGAGAAACATGTAGAGCAATATTTTCTAAGTCTATTATGGATTGTATGTTCATAGTATATATCAATTATATATCAACATGTAAATAAACAGTTTTTGATGAGTACATTGTACAAGAGGGAATTCTATCTATAGCCCAATCATGGGTTCTCATTTACTTCTAATAGTACAGGTTATATGCCATTGAAACTCGAACAAATTGCCTGAGTGAATGAGTAGAATTTCTGAGTTTGCTACGTTTAAAAAGAAATTCTATAGTTATATTTTGATTGGTGAAGTTTATAATTTCATAGATTTTGCAGTTTGTTGTAATGCTTGTGCGAGTAGTATCTTAGATTCTGACTGTCCATAATAGAGTAGGATATTCTTTGTGAAATGAGTTCAAGTATATAAGTTATGTTCAAAGTATATAGTTTGATGAATTTCTAGTTTATATTTATGTTATCATTGTTGTACATCATCAATAAATTAATGAACTACAATCACTATTAAGTACTCACTCCTCATAATCATCATCCAATGACGATTCATCATAAGGATTGAAAAAATCTGTTGCATTCACTGCAACTGTGACATTTCCACTAGGATTTGTCCTTTGTTGCTTTAGCCTTTGTTCTCTCTTTTCAGCTAATTGTTCATACTCTGCTCTTATTTCCGAGGGAGTTTTTTGTCTTTGTACAATTTCCCAACCTTCAGTTTCAAGTCCTTTTACCCCTAAAGAATCATATATTGCTCTACGATGAGGATCAGAAAGGACTGAAATATAACATTAGAACATTTTCACGTCAGTATTATCAACTTTGCAATAGCAGGTTCAATAGAACTTAAATTATCATTAAAATATTTACTTTCATAGGCTTTTTTAGTTTTGTTGAATAACATTTCAGCTTTAGATTTTAGATCGTCATCCAGGTGCTTATCCGGGTGATAAATGCGACTGAGTCTTCTGTATGCATTATTTATTTCTTCTTTAGTTGCCTAAAAAGTTATTAGAATTGTGTAATTCATAGATTGAGGTTAAACCGCTTATATCTATTCCAATATATTTAAAAAATTTTTATCACTCACTTCACGCTGTATATTTAAAAATGCATAATAATCATCCCCATTTTCTTGCCAGTTTTCGTCAGCAGAATCAAAATCATTATTTCCCATGATCAAATGACAAGTTGGTTACATATTATCAAAGAATAACCACATAACCATTAAGTTCTAGGCAAGATGCATAGAATAGAATATAGCACAGCACAGTGCGCACCTACAAAACAGCTGATCCTCTTCAAATGGCCGCTGTGGTGCAACTCATAGACCCAGTAGCAGACTGAATATGAAAGAGAGAGATGCAGCTACGTGAGGCAACGTCAAAATCATATGATCAAAACATCGTACCATACCTAATATCAAATTTGGTATTAGGTCTATGGTGCAAACATAAAGTGCTTTTCAGCCAGTCAGGAGCTCCTCGGTACAGCTCCGAATCGTACCGAAGCGCACTTGTACTGTTCCAGTAAACAGGGCTTCGAGCCCTCGCGTAACCTTCCCCTTTCCCCTGACGCACCCCTCGCATTTGCGGGGCTTCGAGCTCTGACAGATGTGAGACAGAAAGAAGACCGTTACTTTTCATTAAGATGCATCTCACTTTTCATAAAGTACGAGAGAGCTAATGCATAAAATGAAAAAACAATTACTGTGCTGAAATCAGTATAAAAATACCTTTCAAATGAGGTATCCCTCACCCCATCTTCCCTATTCAAAATTTGGGGGTGAGGGTTGTAGTAGCAAGGGTTGAAGCGCTATGCGTCCGTAACCTACATCTTAAGTTGTCCCCCTCGAAACAGAAATCGACCTGTCCGAGCATTTCTATCGAAAAACTTTATTTCGTCTGTAATCTCGTCTGTTTCGTTTTCAAATGGCCACCCTGTATAAGAAGGGAATGAAAGATTCACGGTCAAATTAGAGACCAATATCACTGATCACCTCGTTTGCCAAGGTATTCGAGAAAATTAGTGGAACGAAATTGAATAATTATTTGGAAAAGTATAAGATCATATCGAGTTCTCATTTTGGATTTCGTGAGGGGAAATCTACTACAGATGCTGTTTCGTGCATGTCCGATATGATTTGTAAGATCTTGGACGCTGAGGAGGTGGCGCTGTGAGTATTCTTGGACCTCTCAAAGGCGTTTGACACGAAGTATGTTTTAGAAGTATTCAGATCCAAAAGGCTTCTGTTCAGCCATGCAATCATGAGTTCTATGTCCGCACTAGCATTCCTAAGAAGATCCAACTAGCTCTTAACCTGAAAGATTAAAACAGTATCATCGGCGTAAGAGAGAACTCGACAATCTTTTGTTGCGGTATGAATTTCATTTATATACACTAGAAAAACGACCGGGCCAAGAACTGGGTCCTGTGGCACCCCAGTATCAAGTGTCAACTAGGAACTATAAGAGTTATTAATTTTTGTTCTTTGTTTTCTATCAGGTAGGTAATGTTTTATTAGCAGTAATGTATTGTCCCTGATACCGATGCGTTCCATTCTCTCCAGTGATATATCGTGGAATGCTGAGCGTCTTGGAGAATATTGGAGTGTGTGGGGTGCCCTTTCATCTCTTCAGTACTTATTTAAAGAACAGATCACAAATGGTACAAGTCAATGGTGTGTTCAGTGATATATTGAACATTCAATGTGGAGTGCCGCAGGGCACGGTACTGATGTAGGTTTTATTCACACTATATGAATGACATCCTAAGGGTTAAGTATGGGAAACATTACATGTTTTGCAGATGATACAGTCATCCTTTATAGAGATCTAAAATGGGAGAATTTAAAATTGCAAGTTGAAAGGGACATGAAAGATGTGTTGAAAGCTTTTAAGTATAGATATTTGACAATAAATGAAGAAAAAACTAAATACTTGCCGTTTGCACTTCGCACAAATAGCCTATCAATGTTTGATAGTCTTTTGATATGTGATGAAGACGCAACCTTCAAAATTTCTCAAGTTACATCCATAAAGTATCTAGGCATATATATCGATCAGCATCTCAGATGGGATGTCCACTCCCGTAATACTGTTGGTACTTTGAGACGATTTCTTTATCGATTCCGCTTCCTTAGCCGAATATTGGAGATAATTGAAAATTTTATACCATGCACTCATAGAATCCCGCCTCATATTTTGGCTTGGGGTGGCTTTTACACATTCGAAGAACTTGCAGGTAATACAGAATTATTTTCTGAAAATCATATTGCGCAAAGAGAGATTGTACTCGACGGATAAACTTTTTTTGGAGGCAAAAGTTCTGGACATGAGAGGGATTTACTACCACACCTTACTCATGCATTGCTTTAAACACAAGAATTCGTGAACTCTATGAATGGCGTTAACACCCTGTACACACGATTCTCATAATTTCTCAGATATCTGCGTAAACTGTTGAATTCAATTTATAAAACACTACCGCATGGTACCATCAAGGTTGCCGTGAACTTATGTTTTTTCTTGATAGAGACAATGTTGTTTTCTTTCGGGTTGTTATTTAACATGCTCTAGCTATTCATCTCATAAGGAAGTAGGTAAATTTTGAATCTCAATGGATTTAATCAATTAAATATACATCATTGGATGTTAATTTCATTTTTTATTTGCTGGAATACATCAGTTTTCTGAAGCGTAACTCAAGGATGAGTCTTTAATAATTAATTAATTTATAAACATTTAATTATCAAGAATAAACTACATATAAAGTAATGAATAAGAAAAAGGTTGAATTGAACAAATACTAAGCGGCTCCCAATTTGAATTCGAAATGAAGGTCTTCCATTTGAATACATTTCGCAGTTCTGTGATACCTATTATTAATTGTTTTCAATGCCATTGGTAAAAAAAATTCGGTGGGTTGGGGGGTGGGTTTTTATTGATATTTCGTTGATTTTAGCTCTAGAAAAATATTGCAGAGCTTGCGACCAATAATTGTACAATAATACACATCATCTATTTATGCAGGATGTTCCAACATTGGAGGTACTTAGGAGAATGAAACATGTTTGAAATTTTGTAATTTTTTTTCTCATAATCGGTAGCAGATTCGACAAAACTACAGGAAACCAAAAAGTGGAAGTGGTTTGGTTTTGGGATAGAACTCCTCCCATAGTTACGGACTTGATTGCTTTCTATTTCGACCTAGGCTCATTCCTAATTCCATCACAAACAATTTGAAATTTTAGAATAAGGCGCATTCGGTTATTTATTTCTACATTGAAAACTTTGATCTTCATATAGCCCAATAAGAAGAAACAAACCACCCAACTTAGTACTCGAGGAGAAGTGACTGAGTGCAACATCCCAGAAGTCCAGACAGTCAACGTATCCTCCAAATACCATAAGCTATTAATGTCTTTCCCAGAAATTATTCGACCAGAAGGAGCCCTAGGACGGACCACACACCAGACCAGTCATCATATCAAGACGACCCAAGGACCACCAGTTGCATCGAGACCACGGCACTCGATCTAGTGCGAGCGTACATCCAGATTCCCCAGCCGAAGAAGACATACTTAAGATCGCCATTACGACTCCATTTGGGCTATTCGAGTTCCCATTCATGACTTTTGGACTCAGGAATGCTGCACAGACCTTCCAGAGATTCATCGATGAATTTCTACGAAGACTGGACTTCTGCTTCAGCTACATTGATGACGTACTGATTGCCTCATCTTCCGAAGAGGAGCATATGCAACATCTTCGCATCACATTCGAAAGATTCCGAAAATACTCCATCGTTCTCAATCCAGCGAAGTGTAATTTCGGACAAGAAGAAGTGAAGTTCCTAGGCAATCTTGTCTCTGCTGAAGATAACGAAACCACTTCCAGAAAGAATCCAAGACATCCTGGAGTACAGCCAAACCGCCAAAGACCTTCGCAGATTTTTGGGTATGTTAAACTTTTATCGTCGTTTCATACCCAGGACATCACAGACATTGGCACCGCTAAACGACCTACTAGTTCCCACGTTAAAAGGAGAAACGAAAATCCAGTGGACTCCAGAAGCCACTACAGCCTTTGCAGAAGTGAAGAAGATGCTAGCTTCAGCAACATTGCTGGCGCACCCCAAGGATGGTGCACCTCTACCCCTGGTGACCGACGCATCAGACATTGCAGTCGGAGCGACCCTTCAGCAAATGGTCAACAGCGAATGGCAGCCGTAACAGCGAGTGGTAGCCGTAACAGGCTTTCCATCTCCCAGGGCAAGTCTGTGGCAGTGCTGTTGAGGGGCTCTCTCGACCGTAGACGTCCTCCGACAATTCGATCCCCTATGGGTTCGTTTCGCTGGTCATCGGAGTATAGATACCTTGGCGTGGTGGTTGACTCTGGCCTGACTTTTATTCCTCACGCTAAGGCCTTGCGTCAAAGGACCCAGGTGGTGGCTTCCGGGCTGTTTCGTCTTCGACGAGCACTAGGAGGTGATCAGGTTCGGTCTCTTCATCTTCTATGAAGGTATTTTTCTGCCAATAATTTCTTATTGCGCCTCCGCATGGTATCACCGCCTGGGCCATTCCCATGTCCGACGGATCATTCTTTCGGCACAGCGGCATTTCCTCCCCCTTATTTTTCGATCATATCGAACTGCAGCCACATCTTTTCTTCAAGTTGTGACGGGTAATTTACCCGCACACTATTACGTCGTTCATCGGGCTGCAGCTTATTTTCTGAGGAGAGGATTTGAATTTCGTTTCGGAGAGCTCTACATTCCATCCGTGTCCTTGGACGATCCTGGTAGGGCCTCTGCGATCCGTCGGTCCATGGATGTGTCACTGCGCCATTTCTTCTCTTGTTAGCAGTCGGACTGGGAGACGTCTGACTCGGGTCGTTGTACCTTCGACTGGATCCCCTCTGTTCATTTTATTTCCAACAACCCTTGGTTCCGCCCAAGTTTCCCTCTGGCCTGTTTTAATTCAGGCCATGGTCCCTTCAAAGGTAATCTGTTCAGGCTGGGTCTGGTCGAAGAGGAACATTGTCCATGTGGTCGCCCACAGTTCAGCGACCACATCCTTAGAAACTGTCCCTTGTTTAGTGACCTCAGGTTCTATCTGTTCTCTAGTCCCCGGATCTCAGAATGGCCGACTTCTGTGCATCTCGGAATAATTTTGGCCCTTTGTCAGCATTCGCGGCTGACGCTATATGTCGTCTCAACTCCTGGCAATAATGTGAATGTGCCTAAGCGTAGTGATGAGCACTGCTCAAGAACTACATTTTGCACTGCTGAGTTAGCGAATGGCAACCACTGGCGTTCATTTCGAAGAAGCCACCAGAAACCCGATATGGAGCCTACTATCGAGAACTGCTAGCCATCTACCTAGCGATAAAACATTTCAGGAATATGGTAGAAACCCGAAATTTCACGATCTTCACGGATCACAAACCTCTAATATTTGCCTTCAAGCAGAAGCCAGAGAAGTGCTTGCCCAGACAGTTCAGACATCTGGACTACATCTCCCAGTTCTCCACCGACATACACTACGTCCCAGGAGATCAGGACGTCTTCACCGACGCCCTTTCAAGGGTGGACGAAATCACTCCCACCTTGGACCATGCAGCATGGTGTACTAATCCACCCGTCTCTTGTGATCATTGGAAGAGCAGCTTTCCTCTGATCAAGGGATGGTCGTTTTATTGAGATATAATTTAAGTTCTTTCCCCTTTATTAAGGGAGAAAGTGAGGGTAAGTCCTGTCGCACTAGGGACAGGACTTAGTGTTAAACTGAATTTTTTTCTTTGGGAACAAGTCTAGTGTTAAATAAAAGGCATAAGCTTTTTTTAAAATATACTTACAAAAAAAAATAATAAAAAAAAATTGAACAAAAATTAATCTTCTGAGGACTTGCCATAAACTGGCAGATCTCTTTTATTCCCTTAATACCTCACATAAACTAACTGGAGATTTCAGAACATTGGACAGAACAAAAAAAAAAAAAAATAATTTTTTAACTTGCTACCTGTTACTTCCCCCGATGGATAATCCTTCAAATGTAGGGTCCACTTGATCTAATCGGCGGAAATTCTTTTACACTTCACTATCGCGAAATGTATCCCGAACTTCACTTAACTTTGTCGAAACGATACCGTTATTGCCTAATCTTTAAATCTACTAATATTATTGAATTTTCCAAACTCTTAACTGCGCTTCAAACTTACTTATCTTCAAAAATACTTATACCGTCTAACTTCTACTAACTACAGATTTCCACGATCTACCTTTAACTCTTAACTTCCTAATTTCCGCGACCAATTTCTGAACTGATTCTTGAGTTTCCCTGAACTCCCCGTGACTAACTTTAACTTCCACGACTAACTCCTCTTGAAATGTCCTCGACTCCCCGAAAGTTACTGATTAATTTTTTTAAGATTTGGCTTAAGGTTACTTATGTGTATGAGGGAGCTGGAGCATGTAAAGCTGCATGATTTCACAATTATTTCCTCCTATTCCCGTAGGCATCGTGGTCATGGTGGTGTGGCGGCCGCTGTTAGAAATTCTCATATTGATAAATTTATACCCAGAAATGATATAAACTCAAAAACAGTGGAAGTGGAAAGTGAAGTTTGTGCAATCCAGTCCACTCAATTAAAGACCTTAATTATAGCTGTTTATCGATCTCCACTTGGTAACTTCAATATTTTTCTGGATGTGATTGCAAGTATTTTAGAATTAATAAATGGGTGTGACTTTGGTGTTTTCGTCCTGGGGGATTTTAATGTTAATTTTCTCAGAGATAGTACTAATAAATCTGCGATCGTGGATCTTTTTTCCTCATATGGGCTCCATGGTATTGTGTCGTCTGCTACTAGAGGAAGTGCATGTTTGGATAACATTTTCACAAATGTTGATGAATGTAGTGGTTGCGTGATTGGTCTGGGTTTCTCTGACCACTTGGGCATAGAGACTGAATTTGTTTGTGACGTAGGAACACAGAGAGTTAGTAATGTGACTGTGTGTAGACCACTTACTAGGATGGGAATGGATACTCTCAAATATCTGGTGAGGCATATTTGTTGGGATTTTATAGAGGATACTAATATTGGTACTGAGAGCAAGTTTGATATGTTTATTACATTTATAAAGAATTGTGTAGATTTATCGTTTCCGCCAAAAACATATAAGCATTCTGTTAACTCCTTGCCTATTTCTTGGTTCAGTAATGATCTGAAGAATATGCGCGAGAGATTAATTTTTTATAGAGATCTTGTTGAAGTTTATAAGACACCTAATTCGAAGAAAATAGTAAGTGAATATCAAAAATTATATCGACGCGAAATCAAGATTGCAAAAAAGCAATACAATGACAACTATATCCGGAAACACAATTATAATCCAAGATCTGTATGGAATGTTGTCAAAAGTAATACCAATCTGTTGAAGAAAAAAATTACATGTAAAAATAATATCCCCGCCAATAAATTCAACCAATTTTTCATTGATGCACCCAAAGAGATCATCACGAATATACCACCATCTAGAAAGTCATCAGCGGAATTCATGAATAATTACTGTAGTTCAATAGGGTCCAAATTACATGATATACGGTTTAAGTTCTCCCTTGTATCTGAGGCTTTGGTTAGAGATATCATTTCAAAACTAAATAATAAGAATAGTCGAGACTATTATGGATTCAATACCAAAATACTGAAGAGTCTTGTGAATGAGTTAATTGGTCCACTTACCAAATTGATCAATTTATGCTTGAAAAATAACATCTTCCCGAAAATACTTAAGGTAGCAAGAGTTGTTCCTGTTCATAAAAAGGGTTCAGTGCAGTTGGTCAACAACTATAGACCAATATCGATTGTACCATTATTCTCGAAAGTCTTGGAAAAGGTTATGCAGCTGCAGTTAACCTCATATTTTGAGAACAATTGCCTCTTTAATAGCTCCCAATTCGGTTTCAGAGGCGGCCTCTCTACAACTGCTGCCATAACAGAGCTTATGAAAATAATTAATGAAGGTTATAGTGATGGTTTATACGTGGGTGGACTTTTCTGTGACTTGAGCAAGGCTTTTGATTGCGTGTCTACAGAGCATCTTATTTATAAATTACAGAGGTATCGGTTTGATCAGGGTGCAATTGACCTTTTGGGCTCCTATCTGTCTGATAGGGTGCAGTGTGTTGATCTCGGGGGAGATATTTCTGACTTGTCGAGTGTTGATTGTGGTGTGCCACAGGGATCGGTTCTCGGACCGCTTCTTTTTCTCATCTACGTCAATGATCTTGTAAGTTGTGACCCCGATGCGGACTTTGTTCTTTTTGCTGATGACACAACTGTGCTCAAAAAGGCTCAGTCTAGAGTGCTTATACTTCAGATTTTGAGAGAGTTGTCTTCTGTTGTTTCGGAATGGTTCAATAGCAACCAGCTCAGCTTGAATGAAACGAAGACAGTGTATATGTATTTTTCAATGAGAGATCTAGAAGGAATGAATTCACTTGAGCCAATCAAATTTTTAGGTGTACATATGGAGGGTAATTTGTCATGGAATGCTCACATCGATAAGGTCTGTAACTCTGTTACGTCAGGTGTTTTTGCATTACGATCATTAACTGAGGTTGTATCGGATTCTGTATTATTGTCTGTGTATCGTGGATTCATAGAATCTAGAATAACATATGGTATTTTGTGCTGGGGTCATGATGCAGGTGTGAAACGACTCTTTGGATTGCAAAGAAAGGCTGTCAGAGTTTTGGGTAGACTTAATTATAGAGATGAATGCAAACATGTGTTTCAAGTTAAAAAAATACTTACTGTCCCGTGTCTGTTCATTTTTCAATGTTTGTTGTTTGTAAAGTCGCATATAGAGGAATATAGAACACACCAGGATATTCATGCACATAACACACGCAGAAGAGATCTAATTTATCCTGATTTCCATAGAATCAATAGGATAAAATGCGGTGTAACTTACTATGGGCCTAAGCTTTTCAACAGCCTGCCACCCACGGTGAGGGCGATGCCTAATAAACAATTCAAGCTTTGTTTGAAGGAATATTTGCTGAGTAAATGTTTCTTTTCTTTAGATGAATATTATTTGAATGATTTTCAGGATTTTTCATAAGTGTATAAGTATAAATATTTTTCCTTTTGTAATTGACGTATGTAAGCATTGTTAAAAATGTAATAGCATGAATAAAATATTGTTATTGTTATATTGTTATTGTTATTTCCCGCCCCCGATGGGCGTACCAACAAAAAGAACGTCTTGGATTTTTTCCGTAGTTGCCAAGTTTTTCTTTTCCCACGGATCGAATGTTCCCATAAGGAGACCACTCAACAAACTTCGATACAACTAATTTTTAACACCCTATAAGTTATGTTCTTATCGCCTGAGGTCGAGAGTGCACCTAAGTATCGACTTGTACAAAAATATATTTCCATCATCCAAATCTGACAAATAGGGAACCAATAAATTTCGCACTTTATTAGTCGCCACCAAGTCTAGTGTCAAGTGCCTGACCTACATCGTTTTCGAAAAGGGTCCCGTCTAACTACCGCACGATGGCGACGTCCAGACCCAATAATCGAGAATCTAAAATTCCCGATTATTACAATTGGCCAAATCACAAGAAAACGACAACGAGCTACGGATATATCTGCAAGACGATACAGGTTTGCTGATCCGGAATATGAATAAGCCGCATGGATCAACCACCTTGGTGTACTGCGATACGTCGACTTCTCAAGCACGTCCATTCCTGACGAAGCCATTCCGGAGAGTAGCATTCGACACAATCCACAGATTGGGACACCCTGGTACCAATGCGACTATGGAGATGGTGAAACAACGTTTTGTTTCGCCTTCAGTTAATGCAGATTCCAGGAAATGGTCCCGCACCTCCTTAGAATTTCAGCGATCCAAAGTTACTACATAGGGACCATGCCGCCCACCCCCTCGCAGACCTTATAAATATAAAAGTGCATTCTGAATTACCGAAAAATATGCGTGGATCTCAAAAGGGTAAAAGATTAGATATGATCTGGAATGGTTGAAGACAGGTTGAATGTATTGGCATTAATGCATATACATAGAACCATTTGCAGCAGTCTCAATGTTGAAATATTATACAAAGATACGGTAGTCAAAAAACTAGGAGACTAGAATATGTTATGAAATTTTTAATATTTAATCATCATGTTTTTATTTAATGGGTGTAGTAAAAAGGAATTCATTATTTTTGCAATAAATTGCTTTAGTTATCTGTATCTCGCGTTTAACAAGTCCGATCGGGTTTCACTATATGGCGTTAGAAAGATGAGATTTTGCACTACAAAAACATTTTGACAGTTTTGTGATGAGTTGACTCAGTTGAGTTTGAGCGCGCCACAAAAATGGACACTAGCAAAAAGGAAATACGCTATATTTTATAGCTTTTTTTTGATAAAGACAAAAATACCAGCCAGACGGCTGAAAATGTAAATAGTGTTTTTGGATCTGATACTGTAATAGCCAATCACTTGCAATTTTAGTTTCGTCGATTCCGTTCCGGTAATTTCGATGTCAAAGATGCACCACGCACTGGAAGGCCAATCAGGGCCGCCGCCAGGAACGGCATACCGAACATTTTCCCGGGGCGCCAAATCGTAGGGGCGCAAAGTCAGTTAATAGAACAAGACTTTTTGGCACAACTATTAACTGTAGTTATCGAATGAAACAGCGCAAATTCGATCATTCTAACTACGGCTATTGAAGCCTTGTTCTTCATGCAAAAATAATGGTTTTCTTGTTACTACACCTTATACTTTCTTGCGCCTGAGTTTTCTTATGGAATGAATTTACATATATTTATGAAATATGTGAAATTTTTTTAACTTGTTTTTGTCCTACAAAAATTTTGGAAACTGAATATGATATAATTTACTGAAATCCATCTTTCTATAAAAAAATACTCTAATTTTCTTCCTCAAATGGATCATAATATTTTGAACGAGGACGTTCCTACAAACATAGTTTCAACTACATAAACCTAAATATTCTTCTTAAGATAATTAAGTTGAAGATATATTCTTCTTCCTAAAGTGCCTATCCTCTATGGATGTTGGCTATCACATTGGACCACATTACTTTGTTCACTGCCGCGGCAGTGAAATATATATTCCATCTCCTTTTTTCCCACATTCTAGGGGGTTGACTGAACTAAAGATGTCGGATCAGTCCAACCGATCAAAGCGTCTGCGTCATATTTTTTTGATCGGAAAGCATAATTTTCTCGGTACCTAATACACCCTCGAAAATTAATAGGTTTTTCTATTATACCTAACAGATTCCTATTGAGGTCCATTTAATTGTGATGTTTCATTTTTTGTAAAAATTCAAGTTGGTTGGAAATGAACTTGTATTTGTCCATTATTACAATTCAAGCAATCATTAACAGAGGTCCTATAGCATAGCCTTAGTACAATGAGGTAAAAAAAATATTGGCCTTCTGTGATTGTTTTAGTCTATGGTATGGAATGCATAAATCATTTCTCTTCCGTTTGGCGCACTGATGGAATTCGCCAATATCTACTCTTGTTTCATGAACATAAATCAAACAAGCATAAATGAATTAGCAGTAACAGGTCAGTAACTCATACTTTTTGAAATATTCTCTACAAGAAGTGGTGTTATTGATCCCTGCTAGTGTTCTTATAGCTCTCTTCTGTTTTATTAGAATTGCATTCGATTCAGGAGCATCACCACAAATTAGTTTGCCATAAGAAAGCTATGAGAAAAGATAGATAGAGCTATGAAATAGTGCAAAGTAGATATCCCTCAGAACAACCTCACTGGTTAGTCGTTTTAATCTGTTCACGAAGAATACAACTGATGATTACTTTTTGGTGAGATCCTCTATATGGTTGTTAAATTTGAAATTATTCTGAATTTCAATACCTAGGAATGTCGCACTCTCGATGTCATGGGATCCTGATCTACCCCTATTTTCAAGATGTTCCTTTTTGGCACATTCAAATGGAGACTGTAATTACTGCAGTTACAGTAATGTATGAATAATAACCTATAATCCCTATAATCCGAACGGCACAATTGGTAAAATGATATGTGTAATCCCAACAGCCTGAACTCTGCAATCCGAACCGAAGAATGAAAGGCAGAAAATATGATTCTTCTGAGAGTATGAGGAGAAGGAAGATCAATTCAGTGGAATTAGTGAACAAAGTTTATCGTACTATGATTCAATAGGTGAAACAGAAAATCACAAATGGAAACTTGGTGATGAAGACGTTTTTACAGAGTTTTAGATAGATGATGAGATAATTGCTGATGTCACTGAGGAAAATGAAAGCTCTGACAATGAAGATAAACCTGTTCAGAGTGTGTCCACTAAAGAAGCGGTCATATCATTCAATGTCTTTGATGGCAGAAATACATATTTTTATATGAAGTACAGAATTTTTTATGAAAATTGATTTCTATAATCGGAATGATATGATAAACCAAACAGGTCCTGCCAACTTTCTGTTCGGATTATCCATACATAACTGTAAACCAACTTTCGGCTTTCCTTTGCGTGATTTATATCTTTGTCCTCACTGATTATTTGGAAATATTTAAGAAGGAAGTACCATCTTCGTGGTTACAGATAAAATTGCAAAGGATATTATTTCGAAGGTCGTTAATATATAATATAAAGAGTAGTGGTCCTTAGATAGAACCCTGAGGTATTTCTTTGCAGATCTTAATCCAGGATGTTTTTTTCCTTTCAACTGTACCTGTTGCTGTCTACCCTGCAGAAATGATGCAAGTAATTTGAACGGTGGCCCTCAAACTCCATAATATTCGAATTTACTTAGCAGACTCTCGTGGGAAACATTATTGAAATTTCATTAATATTGGCTGATAATTGTAAAGATTTAACAAGATTTTTTTTTTAGTTTTTATCCAGACCGTCCTGCGAGTATCGACCGACAGACAGATACGAAACCAACGTTGTTCCTTACAGTGGCGGACCCAGGATTTCTTCAAGGGGGGAACACAGTACTGAATTCAGTTGAAATTGAAAAAAAGGTCTATTTTCCATTTTTCAACATGCACCATCGTGCATTGTTGCGCGTGCGCCTCCCTGTGCAGCTTGGAAGCTTTTTCTGAATTTAAAAATGATTTGATATTTTTTTTTCAATTCGGAGTATTCTCATATAGCGGTCATATACGTAACTGTTCCGTGGGCATGAAGCTCTAAAGTTATGGGCATAATTAAAGATTAAAAGTTGCTTTCTACAACATGCTATGTCGAAACTAGATCTGAAGTGAGTACTGCATGGCATGCTCGAATGAATCGGAGCCATAGACATATCTGTTTCTGATTCAGGTAGCTCGCGCTGGGAGTTTCCTGTACCACGACAGCCAACGTAACGACTGGTCTGTGACTTAGGCACGAGCAAAGCCAGTTTCAGTGACGGTCGCGTAACGAGCTAGTCGGCCGTTTCCGTCCAACAAAGTCAGTTTGTAATCAACATTTTGTGTCTTCACGGGAATGATCCCCAGGAATATACAAACCGTCTCAGCTGGTAAATGTCATTTTGTCCATTGAATTTTGTTCATTACGATTATTGCTCTATTTGACCTAGTTTTTTAACCGGAAAAAATAACCATGGATTATTGCACCGGTTTAAATCTTGGAATGAGAACGCAATTTGTTGCAACCTGTTCTCGAAATGAGTTGTAAGAAAAGTTTATCGGAAGGTTATGTGCAATTTTGAAATGAGCATTTCCGTCTAATGTGGTGTTCCAAGAGTGTGCTCGACCGGAAAATGTGGATATGCTATGAGGGTTGCAATGGAATGCCTGATTTTTTGATAATCAACCTCCAAAATTCTTTGAGGAAAATTTCTGCAATTTTGTTTGGTACAAATCAAAATCTGGATGGATCATGAAATAATGAAATATGCTAAGAGTGATTCCATCAGTAACCTTGATGTTAGTAATTAGTTAGCAAGTCTGTATTGAGTATTGTTGGCAATAAGAAGCCTTCATTTACAATACATGATTATTTAATCTTCCTTACGTTTTATAATATGTGAATTCGAAAAAAAATACCTTCTTCTAGATGGATCATGAAATATGTAATGAAATATGCTAAGAATAATTTTCAAAAGTAACCTTGGGGACAATAATTGCAAGTTTGTTGGTAATAAAAAACCTCCATTCACCTTACATGTTTCTTCAATCTTCCTTACGTTTATAATATGTGGATTCGAAAAATAAACCTTTGACAAAGTTCACTCCTAAATGGGTTCCAAAATCGGTATTGTGGCTTCTCTCTCAGAATAACATTCAAATTATAAGATTTTTAAGGAATACCTACAGTATAATAGTACAAAATATAATACCTAACCCTGAGTTCAAATTTCACATCATTATGTTCATTTACGGATTGTCTAAATCTAATTTTTCATGGAATGATTAACTATTTGATGAGATAGGGAAAATATCAATTTATCGTAAATAATTTTCAATATTTTGTATTCTTCATTTTCAATGCTGAACTTTTGAAATGGATAAAAATAAATATTTAACATTTTTGATGACGAAAGCTACTTTTGGCTTATAACATTCTTTTTTTTTCATCTCGATAATACGTTTTATGAATTCATAATGGTTGAAAATTGAAATCATCACCTATAGGAAAATCATTTCAGGAAAATCATACCAATACCATCAGGAATCATTCCATTGGAAATATTCAATGAACTGATCAATCAATAAAACACTTTCTGAATTTTGAGATGTTTATATTTTATTTGAATTAGAGGTAATAAACAACAGTTACTCCTACTTCTATTTGATCCCAGATCTATGAGCATATATTCTATGAGATATAGAAAATATAAAATGAATATCCAAAAAGGTTCAATTCAAATCTTACTTCTTATGAGGTAGGTAACCAATCCTTTCAATCGAAGAGTTTTGCCAATACTTATTAAATTTTTCATAAGCGTTGAGCAGTGTTCATTTCTACTTTCGAGCAAACATAGTAAGTGTGATTTAAAGAGAGAATTGTGAAGAATTTCTTAATGAATATCGTCTAATGATGAAAATTTCAAAAAATTAATATTTGGAAGTTTTTGAAGCAGATATGTACTATAAAGATATTGTTTTATGTATATTACAGATAGAATAGAAAAAAGTTTTCAATTGTGAACGATTTGGGTTCATTTTTTGAGATATTAATCCCATTCGAGGTAAAAATGAGCACCTGCATCTATTATTTTCAGTTATGAATTGGTACGAACCGAGGTACAAACAAATTGATTATTTTATCACGTGCTTATCCTTGGAATTGAGCGTTTGATGTGGAACGTTCTCGATTACAAAATTTTGAATGCTGGGATAGTTATTTATAATACAAGTGTAGAAGGCATTGATATTCTTCCTCGAGTTCAAAATTGATAAATTGACCACTAAGTAGCGAATTTTTGAATGAACGAGTTTTATAATGAGCCCAATCTACCAGTATTATAAATTATTTCTTCTAATTACTGAATTTTTATACGAATAATGGAATATTTTCATTGATATCATTCAGTGATTTTTGCATTGAAAAATTTGGGTTGGTACTATAGTTAACTCTATCACAAATTTGACACATAACACATAAACCGGTGGCATAGATTCCCGAGTAACAACATATAATAATTAAATATAACTATGAAATCTGTATGAATCTGAGATATTCTCGTACGATTTCGATCAATAAGATGTGGCAGAATGACGGATTAGCCACAGAATCAGAGGAAATAAACATTGAAATTGAAATGAAAATATATAACTGGAATACTCGGGAATACTATTCTATGCGAAATCATAATAATGCCTGATGATGATGATCTAATTCAGAGATTTTTTTATAAGTCCAAAGATCATTCAAACACAAAAAATTGCATCTAAAAAACAGGATGCTACTCAATTAAGAAACTGGAAATCGGATATAATTAGGTATATATACCTCCAACTCAACCAGTGAAGTGAAAAACCGAACTTTTGATTATGGTTCGTTGAGCCGATAAAAGCATCTATGAATTCAAATCAATTTTTCGTTTTGTAGATGTTAATTGCTTTCTATTCCAAAAAAATTAAAGCCCATCTAAGAACCTATACATATAATCACGGAACGAGAAAGAAGAATACTGAGTATACTGGTTTCCAAAAGTGAAAAAACAAATTGTACAAAAAAGTTACAATTGCCCCACGCATTTATAACGAGAAAGGGAAATAAAGGAAATCAACATTAACAATAAATAAAAGTATAAAATCAAAACTTGGGTGTAAGAAAAGAGGGGTCGATATTTCCATTTGCTTACTGATTTTAATCATTCATGTAGTACAGTTCGTTCCATATATATCTAGATAAAAACAGAGTACCTACCTATTTGTACTCTAGCACGTATAGGACTTCTTCATACTTCTTTGTCTCTTCTCTTTGTATAGGACTGTTCAAGAATTCTAATTCTTTCTTAACGCTCTATAAAGATTTGTGAAAAATTTTGGCTACTACAATTATGTGTTTGTAAATTGAAGGTTAACTCGTACATGCTCAACTAGTACAAGCCTCTGCTATTAATATTTATAAATAGGAAAGTGTATCCATTGTGTGAGTTAAGATTAAAAAAATTTTTCAGTTTTTATTTTGGGCCTACAGACTTGGAAATATTTTTCCAACTTAACCACTATATGGATGAGATAACTTGTTCATTCATCTTCAATATCCTTTTTTCAAAATTTCGATACGAGCACTTCTTCCTGAAATCATCAATAACTCACCAATCAATGATTGCACAGAAAATTAAGGGAATGTTTTGAAATTTTGAATAAATTCTCTACAAGAAGTAGCTATGATATTTCCGGACAAAAAATTTCTTCGTTCTCGACATTAATTTGAAAAGTTGATAAAAAACGGGCTTTTGGAGGCTTTTTGGATAATCAAGCGCTGAATCGATAATATCGAAAAAACCATCAATGTTGAGTGTGCGTTTTACAGTTCAATATCACCACAAAAATCCCAGAGAATTTCAATTCAATCCATGGAGCGGTTTTTTGTTTCATTCAAAAAGGTCCTTTTCAATTCTAAGTTCGATATTTCAGGAAGAAGTGCTCGTATCGAAATTTTGAAAAAAGGATATTGAAGCTGAATGAACAAGTTATCTCATCCATATAGTGGTTAATTTGGAAATAGTTATTTATAATACAAGTGCAGAAGGCATTGATATTCTTCCACGAGTTCAAAATTCAAAAACGAGCCACGAAGTGGCGAGTTTTGAAATGAACGAGTGGTAGAATGAGCCTTTTGTACGAGTATTATACATTATTTTCTCTAATTCATTGCATTTTCATTGAAATTAATGAAATATTTCCATAAATATAATTTAGTGATTTTTGCATTGGAAAATGTTGGTTGGCAGAACTGATTTCTTTAAGGCAATTTGATGAATTGACAGATAGAGCCGTAGCGGAAAGTTCGGAGTGTCAACATAGAATAGTTATTTATAATACAAGTGCAGAAGGCATTGGTATTCTTCCACGAGTTCAAAATTCAAAAACGAGCCACGAAGTGGCGAGTTTTGGAATGAACGAGTGGTAGAATGAGCCTTCTGTACGAGTATTATACATTATTTTCTCTAATTCATTGCATTTTCATTGAAATCATTGAAATATTTCCATAAATATAATTTAATGATTTTTGCATTGAAAAATGTTGGTTGGCAGAACTGATTTCTTTAAGGCAAATTGATGAATTGACAGATAAAGCCGTGGCGGAAAGTTCGGAGTACCAACATAGAATAATAAAATATAACCATGAAAACTGTGCGTTTCTGATATATTCTCGCACGATTTTGTTCTACAAGATGTGGAAGAATGAACGGAATAACCACAGAATTGGAGAAAAAAAATTCCAAGTCTGTAGGCCAAAAATAAAAACTGAAAAAATTTCTCAGAAATTTTAGAAACTTTATTCATTAGGATTGAGAGGTACACGTTGCTTGAAAAATTTTTTCATCATGAGATCTCTAAACTATAAACTTAAAGTTTCAAAAAGCTTTTTTCCAAATTGAGATAGGTACTAACATTGTTATCGAAAATACAGCCATTTGAAAAACCGCTAAAAATTTTGGATATTATTTTGATCCTTTAATTTATTCCCCTAGTGTATATTGCCACAGGCGCAATAGTACTTAGATACGGCTCTGGAAATCATCCCAGTTTATTAGCATTAATCTAATTCAATGTTCTGAGTTACAAGACTGGGACAAATGGGTATATGGTTACAATAATAATACTTTTAATGTGATAGAGATGATAATATAAGCCTTATACCCATAGAATCGAGGTTAAATTGGAATCAATACTTACTATCGCTATTCTCCAATAAAGAAACTAAAAGCTATATAATGATTCCTGGGATTAATTCTTATTTGTCATTGATTCAATTGATTCGTTATAACATTTCCTTTTCAATAACAAGGCATTGAAAATTAAAACCAAACTGCCGCTCGAATCATTGGAATTGGGTCATTCAATTCAGTTAGGGAATATGTTCAAAATGAACAAGTATTACACATGAATAATAATTCAAACCACTTGAGAACATAGGTCAGGTACACGTCAGTCATATTACATGCCTGTAAACTTATTCTGAAATTTTATATTGGGAAGTCACGGGGAATAATTTTTAACAGTTTCAATTACGAAAAACTTCGTTAAGCAATTGTTATTGTTAAGGTCGAAAATACGAAGTATTCAGTTATAACTTCCAGAAAACTGGATGCAAGGCTATTAAATCTTATCAGTAAGTCAGTAGGTACTAATTCCATAAGTTCCTTGATGGGATGAATTTTCAGAATTTCAGATTTTAACCATGTTCTCAAAGCAATTAGTTGCTTATTGCATTTAGCAGACATTTTTTTGGTTTCTGTTTTAATTATTTCGTTTGAAGAAGACGAAATTATCTGGTTGTAATATTTCGAACGTATCGATCGCTGTTGTCACAGAGGATTTGAAATATTGACTGGCTGCACTAGTGCGAATCAATTCGAATTTTTGTCTTGCTAATGACTTAATTAGCTCGAATTAATTCGCACTGGCGCAGCCAGTCGAATACGCTATTTGCTTTGTTTAAGAAATTAATATATTTAAAGAGCAATAATACATATTGATTTTGAATTACGATTCCGGCCTTGAAATTCTTTCATCTTCTAGTAACTCATCAGAAAATGTTTCGTTATCTTCCTCCTTTCTTTTTTTAAGCATTTGTCACCCTCACTCTTTTGCAAGACCCCGGGCTCGTTAGGTAAACCAAGGAATGATTTTTGATTTCTTATTTCGCTCAGTCTATTCAAAAGATTACTAGTATAGTTCATTTAGGAATTATTGATATCCCGGGCGCCTTTCGAGAATAATTCATTAATGAATTTGAGTTGATATTAGAAATATTATTGACAGAAGATACATATTTTGAATTTAGTTCTGTTTGCGTTATTAATTTTGATACAAGAAATTGCGAAAATTATTGTATCAATATTGAACATACAATGGTAAGTTAATTTGAGTATTTCTTCATTACTAAGTTATTAAAATGGCTTGAATTTATCAGGATAGCTCTCGCCTAACGAGAAGAAAGTGAGGCAGTGGTGTAACTGCGATTTTTTCAGAGATTCAGCAGATATTTCCGCTAACATTAGTAGCATTGATGGTGTTTCCTTAGTTTATCAGGTAAATTGATACCTATTTACCTATTCAAAATATACAAGGTTAGAACCAGTGGCGACGCCAGCTTCCAAAAATAGGAGTGGCCAAGAGGGGGCCGGTTTTTTTTGGGGGGGCAATGTAAAGCGAAATTATAGTTCTGTTAATCTTTTAGCCTCAGCATGTCAAATTTTAGGGGGGCCAGCAGAAATTTAGGGGGGCCCGGGCCCCCCCTGGCCCGGGGGCCACTACAGGGATATCGAAAAACGTTAGAGATACAGGATGGCTTAAATTACAAAAAAGTTGCGTTATTTAGGGATGAGTGTGTTGGTATGAACAGATCCGAAATATCATTGGTTCCCGAGATTTCCCGAAAATTAAGATTCTTTTTTTCTGTGTAACTCATTTGGAGATAACTTCTGCAAATTTATTTTATAGCCATTATCCAATATAGAGATACTAATAGTGTCTTCAGGTTTTCTCTGCTTTCCATTGTTTCAGAGACGCGATAGTCAAGTGATGATTTCACATAAAAACTCTTCATATTTGCGCACCTAGACTCGCTATTTTTGTAGAATGTAATACATTGTTGAATTTGTAATTTTTTTCATTATCACCTCATAAGGAAAACCCATATAGTGTCCACAAGAAAAAAATTGACTATCGCGTCTCTGAAACAATAGAAAACGGAAAAACATTAGAATCTCTTTATTGTATAATGACTACAAATCGGATTTCGTGCAGTTAACTCCAGAAAAAATGAGTTATACAGAAAAAAAGAAAATCTCGATTTTCAGTTTTTTCGAGATATTTCGGGAACCATTGGAGATATTTTGGAACTTTAAAAACACTAATCCTTGAATAACGCAACTTTTTTGTGATTTAAGCCACCCTGTATCTCCAACGGTTTTCGATATCCTTGTAGTTCCCCTCTAAATAGTCCTAACCCTGTATATCTGATGAATGGGTCTCAAAATTTTTATTTCTCCCAATACTGTTAGAAAAATTCTGGATAAAAAAGAAGGCAAGTTATACATCCTGGAATTAGTAGTGTGCAATGCTATTATAGCCTCAAAGAATTATTGAATAATTTTTTTTACCAAAGTTAAAAGCATCGAATATATCAGTCTAGAAAGCATTTTTGAACTGTCTAAAGAAATTTCAATCAATCAAAGACAAAAAGGTTTTCCAAGTATATTGAAGGGAGAAGGCAGAAGGTAGATTATTTTGAATTATGAAACAATTGATGGATTTTCACGTGGATGTTATTTAACTCTTGAAAGTGGTGATCATAAGGATTACCACAAATCTATGAATGGAAAATTATTTCAGAATTGGATTGTTAAACAATGATCAATACCTTCTCTGCAGATAATTGCTATAAGAGCTCAGAAAATGAATCTCAAAAATTCTTAGGCGAATGACCCAAGCTAGGTTTTATTATGTAATGGAGACAAAAATGGTTGGACAGGTAATGAATGAATCAAATTCAATGAATAATAAATTTGAAGTTATCAAAATGAATTATTGTTATATTCATTTTTTGCTTTTCAATTAGTAAACCATAAATCAATAGGTTATGTCACTTTTGAAGCTATATTTATCGAATGAGTAATCTAAAAATCCAATAAATTCTAATTTTTTATAGAATTTGTGTTAATTAATTATGCAAAAAATGTATTTGGAAAAGTGAATTTCCTCAGCTCTTAAGATTGAAGATAATAACACATGCAATTAAATTTTATAAGTCATAAATTAAAAAAAAATTCAACCGAAAATGCCTTAAGGTGGATGAATCAAAGACGTTATGGGCAAAAGTCTAAATGTACCTAATTAAGTAGGTATTCATGAAATGGACAGTTTTAATATACCTTAAGTAAAGTATTTCACACCTTCATTGAATGGCTGAGGCTGACAAATTGGTCCCAATTTTGCAACTGCTTTGTTAAAATTCTTCATATACGAAATATATCATTGAAATATTATTTCAGTCTCTCAATGATTTTGTCAATCCTTTCAAAGAAATTCTCCTATTCAAAGTATCAACGAGTTTTTTTCTTTTTTTACCGATGCCTCTTTACTTTGATATTATTGATACACTCATGGAAAAAATCATTCATAAGATTTTTTTCTGTTTTCTTCACCAGTATGCCGAGTGCGCATTAAACTTCAGACAGTAAATATCTAAAAAAAATTTCAAGTAAAATTTGTCAGGTATCAAGAGGGATAGAAAATGAACACTTTTTTTAACCTTGATACTGATTTCAAGGTTATTTCCAGATCAACTTGATTTTTTGAATGGAAAGGTATATTTTTTAATGCAAATTCTCATTCTTCATAAAAAGGAGTAATTTTTGTTTGAAATATTTTATTCAAACAGTTGGGAAATTTCGTATCTTTCAGTAACTGTTCAGTGTGATAACCTTGGACTTCGGTATATTTATCAATTCTTTTAATGAATGATTCAATACATATCGCATCAAAGTTACTGCATTGATATTCCAACAACCATTTCAACAAAATTTAGTTCGATATTTTGAAATCAGATAAAAAGAAGTTAACAAACGTACCAACTTCTTTATGAAGAATAAGAATATATACTGAAGAATATACCTTTCCATTTAAAAAAGATAATTTGACCTTGAAATAACCCTGAAATTGAGATCAAAGTTGAAACAAAATATGTTCATTTTCTTTCCCCCTTGATACAACAACTTTTAATTGAAATATTTTTTTCTAAATTACATAGTTTTGGGATATTTTACTGTCTCAAGTTAAATGCTTCGGCCACTATTCTTTTGAGTAGTGCAATACAAAAAATCATTAGCTTTGAACAATAAAGCATGTGTAGATGAAATATCTGTATTAGCAGGGGAAATGTAAACGGGGTATCATACATTTCAACGTGTTAAACAAGGGAGAAGATAAAACCTCAGCAAAAACTATGTCTCTCCGTATAGGTGTAGTGATTGGTTTGTGAATTTGTTTACAGAATAAGCTGACATATTATAGCTTATTAAATCTGAAATAAAAAAAAAGAACTAGAAAGGAGTAATAAATGTAGGTACCTAATACTTAGTTTCCATTTTACTGATTTAAAGTTAGCGACCCATTCTAAAAAAATCTGTAACTGAATGGATAGCTTGGAAACCACCATGAAATTTGTAAATTGGACACGTATTCATCATGTGCTCAACGGTTTCTTCTACACCACACTCACATAGTGGTCTTTCGACAGAATGCCATTTGAAGAGCATATTATTGAGCGACCATGACCAGTCCTAAGTCGATTTAAAATACACCAAATTTTCCTAAGGCCCAGTTTCACCAAATGCTTTAATTTTGACTTGGCTCTTAAGTGAGGCCTTAGATCACGATTAATGTAATGTAGCGTTTCACCACACTCCAAAGCGCCATTTAATCGACCAATCGCGGTTTAGCACTAATCGGCCATTTTTGGAGGATTATAACCTCTCAAGTTGAGATTAATAATTATTTATCAGTATGGAACTCTTGTCTATGTAATTATTTTTCCGGAAATTTCTAATTTTTGGGTCAATTTTATCAAAATATGACTATATGTATAGGCTCAATATTTCCCATTTAAAATACACGTAAGCTTTGTTTTTGTGTTTAATGAAATTTATTGCAAAGAATAATTTATTAATATGTTTGATTGAAATATTATTTGATATTATTAATAAATAAAATAAGTTAATAAAATTACTTATATAGTTTTTTTCCAGAATGTGTGGTTTTGTGAAATGGGATCATTTCTTTTTAACTTCTGCAAGTTTACGACATTTCGAAGCACATCACTCGACATTTTCGGCAAAAATTAACTTTGTTTTTTGTTTACAAGATGACAAATGATTTGAAATGTTATGAGTTATGAATGAATGACACCTGACACCTAGCGCCAATGGTGATCATCACTTCTAATACGATACAGAACACTATATAACTGTTTATTCACAACGTTGCCAAATGGTTTGACTATTTAATCGCGATTTGGTTAATCGCGATCATCTTCGGACGGGTTGATGCATGGTGAAACAGAAAACACTGTTAAGCCTGCTTTAGTAACAAGCGGAGTTTAATCAATCTGGGATCAAGTGCTGTTTGGTGAAACTGGGCCTAAGAAGATTGAAACCTGAAGGATCAACGATTAGTCTTTTGTTGAAGACATTACAAGTAATGGAATTACGGGGACGCTCAAAAAATAAAAAATATTCAAAGAAATTTTTTGTCTGAGTGTCTGGAAAATGTCAGATTTTTTTTTTTTTGCCAAACTTCAACACTCTGTATCTCTCAAACGAAGCTTGTTAGGATACATGTTTATATGAACTTTGTCAGACACATAGACAAAAAATTTTTGTGAATATTTTTTTATTTTTTGAGCGTCCCCGTAATCTATTCGAAGGAAGTAAATAAGTGAATTCATTCATATCATTTCTTAGATCGATAATTGTTCATGAAATAATTAGCTGACTTGATACTGTAATAAGTATTTCAAAACATTTCCATACTCGCGGAAGAGAAAGATTTTACTGTCTGTAGATTTTCGTGGATAGTGTTCGCTTTGTTCTCGATTATCTGGAAAATGGTACATTCTATAAAAAAAATCATAAGACCTTTTTTTCAGTAGAACCCTGTTGATTTCAGAAATTAAATAATTTTCCTTAAAATAGACAGTGGTGTAGATTTTTATTAGGAAAAAAATCATCGCACCCCTATATCTACGCCACTGGATAATTTTGGCCGATGACACTCACCTAATTCGAAACATTACATTATCTAGACCTCAATACCTAAAAATCAAAACGATTAATGTAATACTACCAGAGTTATAAGTAAAAAACTGATTTTCAAACGTTAACAATCTAGATCTCTAAAACGAAGCTTGTTAGGATATATGTTTTTATGAACTTTTTTTTTATGAAAACAATAGTTATATCCTATGCCAAAGTTATTGAACTAAAATCTGGACACACCTGCATTTCTATACTCATGAGGGAGACAGATTTTCTTGTCTGTCAGGTCAAAGGAACCGACGACCCGATCGGCCCTTAGAAATATCAGCTTCTGAAACTTCAGAGAATAATATACCTAAATTTCAAGTTTCCTAAAATACGTTTAAATTTTTTTTATGTTGAAAATTTCTGCCACCACTTCGCCACCTTCGTCTGCCTTTTCGTTTTTGAATAGGAGAGAGTATTTTGACATATTAAATTGGCAGTTTTCCTAAAATATTTTTTGTTCATGAAATTTTCCCACCTGTCGCTCTTCACTACAGCTGAGGCCACCGCAACCGCGCTTAGCTAACCCCCATTTTATGATCGGCAGCTCTTAAAGTCGATTTATATTATCCAACAAGTATCGTTTCAGACACCAAGCGAATCGATTGTCGGAACGGAGAGCGCGTTTATACATATACTCATTCAAGTATAGCGTTTCAGTTTGATTCAAGCATTGGATAAATTGAAGTGCAAAAAAATTTTAAAACTTTCACGTAAAAAACCATTATTACTGGAACAAGAACAAGAGAAAAGTCAGTAAGAAGATTTAGTGTACACCCAATATTCAAAAACAGAACCATCTTGTTTCACTTTGTCGTCAATTGCCCTCCAAATTTTTTCCTTTTCATTAGTATCATGATACAATCTGTGATTTAGAATTTAGATTATATAGAATTTCCTGCTCACGCACTAAATATATTAATTTTTAGGAAGCCATTACCAACGACAGTTACGTGTTCCAGAACTAAGCGCCAACTATCTGCTTATTCACATTATCCGTTCAGACACGTTCCGACACATTCATACAGACTCCGCCTCTACGACATCAGACAAAATATTCTCTCGAAGAATACTGAACGGAACGGATGGCGAATGACACGATCGCTGACGGACAATGTGAATTATTTCATATGATACGCATCAAATGATAAAATGATGATGATATTTGTCCAGGGGCGGATCCAGACGATGTTTGAGGGGGGGGGCATAGAAAGTCACGGCTCATATAGGTTAGCAAAATAGCGGAATTTTTTGTTGGTACCTACCAGGTCAAGTGTTTTTTATAGAAAAATGGATTTTAGTAAATCATATCATATTCAGTTTCCAAAATTTTTGTAGGTCCAAAACATATTTCACATATTCCATAAATATATTCCGTAAATTTATTTCATAAGAAAACCCAGGCTCAAGAAAGTATAAGGTGTAGTAAAAAGAAAACCATTATTATTGCATAAAGAACAAGGCTTCAATTACCATAGTTAACACAGTTGTGCTTTAGGTGAACAGCTCTTGGTAGATAATTCCCTGCCAATTTCACTAAACACACAGCAAAACCTTCCTGGCGTTTCCGAAGGCTCACCGCGTTTCGACCACGACCGTTTTTGCTTGACGTTGTCATAAATGATCCACGTTTCATCACCAGGTACCAAGCGTTTCAAAAATGGGGCGATTGTGTTGCGATTCTCCAGTGATTCGCAGTGGAAATTCGGTCCATACGGTTTTTTGGTTAGCTCATGTGATATCCATACATCTAGCACCTTCTTGAGATCAGCCTTATGCAAATAGTGTTTGAAACGGTTTATTGTGTACTCTTAAGCTCTTGAGCAATCGAAACAGGACTCGACAATATCCATGCTTTTATCGATATTTTCGACAATTGGCCAGTGGCTTTTTAGTGCGTGGTGCATCTTTAACATCGAAATTACCGGAACGGAATCGACGAAACCAAAACTGCACGTGATTCGCTATTACAGTATAAGGGCAAAAACACTATTTACATTTTCAGCCGCCTGACTGGTATTTTTGTCTTTATCTAAGAAAAACTATAAAATATAGGGTATTTTCTTTTTGCTAGTGTCCATCATTGTGGCGCGCTCAAACTTAACTGAGTCAACTCATCACAAAACTGTCAGAATGTTTTTGTAGTGCGAAATTCATCTTTTTAACGCCATATAGTGCAACCCGATCGGACTTGTACAACGCAAGATACAGATAACTAAAGCCATCTATTGGACAAATAATGAATTCCTTTTAACCACACCTATCAAATTAAGACATATGATCAAATATTAAAAATTTAATAACAAATTCTAGTCTCGTATTTTTTTGACTATCGTATCTTTCAACATTAAGACTGCTGCAAATGGTTCTATGTATATGCATTAATGCCAATACATTCAACCTGTCTTCAACCATTCTAGTTCAGATCCAATCTTTCAGCCTTGTGAGTGCCCACGCATATTTTTCGATTTTTCAGGATACATTTTTATATTTATAAGGCCCGCGAGGGGGGGGGCATGCCCCCCCTCCCTGTATCCGCCCCTGTATTTAATAATTGTCGTAAACAATTCGCTTGGTGTCTGAAGCGATACGTGTCGGATAATATGAATCGACCTTTAGACTAATACTGCCGAATTCCGAATGGTGATCAGCAAACCACCCAACAAATAAATCCAAGATCGCAATCATGACGTCTTCACGACAAACGATGGGATGTTATAACGGTGTTGGTAATAGCCGGTCGATTTGTTTCTCCGGGCAAAGGAAGTGCTAGCTTCCTGGATATTGTCAAGAAATGAATACCAATTTCTGATACCTTTTACACATATGACTCAAGGCAGTTAAAGCGGTGAAACATTCGAGGGAAATTATAGATAGCATAAACGTTGAAAGTTATTATACAGGGTGGCCAAGAGATGGCCGTCAAAAAGAAAAAAACAGGTTCCTCGTGTCATGGGCTATTCGAATAACCCCCACGATTTTTCACGGTTTTCGAATTATGAATTTTTTATGAACTTTGAGAATTTTCGACTTGACTATCTTAAAAAAGATATAAAAAAAAGTACAAGACTTTTCTGTGAAATTTTTTTTGTAACTTAATCTCCATGAACTGGACTTTTATACATAAAATAACCAGATTCGTAACTTTGATAAAAAACATGGAAATGTTGGTCTCAATTCAAAATGTTACGTGAATTGGATTATGATCTAAATTTCCGAATCAAAATCGAAAATGTAAAAAGGCCAATTCACGGTTTCTTAGTATGTTAAAAAACTGCGCTCAACCAGTCAGCTTTTAGAAATATTAAAAAAAATGGTACTCAACAGTCTACTTTTGCTAGAATTAACCTTCAAAGTCAGAGAGGTGGAGAAAATCAGAGAAATAGACATTTACTCAAAATTTTTTTTTGGCCATTTTAAGATTTTTCTGATCAAGTTATGATAGAAAATTAGCTTCAGATGTTGGTCAAGAAAAGTTTTAGGAAAAAAAAGAAAAAAGGTATGGCAATAAATCACACATCATAATGTAAATAAAAAGAAATTTATTTATGCAGCTTTTAAGCATACTAAGAAACCGTGAACTAGCCTTTTTACATTTTTAATTTTGATTCGAAAATTAAGATCATAATCCAATTCACGTAACTTTTTCACTTCAGACCAACATTTCTATAATTTTTATCGAAGTTACGGAGCTGGTTATTTTATGTATGAAAGTAAATTTCATGGAGATTAAATTACGAAAAAAATTTCACAGAAAAGTCTTTTTTAAGATGGTTAAGTCAAAAATTCTCAAAGTTCATAAAAAAATTCATAACTCGAAAACCGTGAAAAATCTCATAACATACATGGGGGTGATTCGAATAGCCCATGATACGAGGGACCTGTTTTTTTCTTTTTGACGTCGATCTCTTGACCACCCTGTATTATTCAATGTTGGGAATGTCGGGAACAGCGACTGATACCCTCAACTAACTTGAATTCTCCTCAATAATAACGGACACTATTTTCGAAAGACATTTTTTCTCTGAAAAATGACCAAACTAGAACAACCATTAATTTTTTCACAATTAATAAATTACTCTGAATTTCGTTTTTGATCAAAAATATCCTGCATTCAACATTCAGTGAAGTTAGGATCTTTCAAGCGATTTTTGGTCTGTTTCCACTGAAGCTTCCAACTCATATAACATACTAGATACTGTTTCTGCTCATCCTTGGTCTTATGAACGGTGTGGAAAATAGAAATCGAATTGTTAAGGTGAAATTTCGTAGCTTTACATAGAAAAATTTGTTTTTTATAGAATTTGATTTTATTATTCTACATAATCGGTGATAAAATAATTATATCGATCATACAATTTTTTGAGGAGAGGGTTGATACATTTTTTACAAAATTGTTAATACAAAATTTGTGTTTAACAATTTCCAATCCATTTATGTCAGAGTGAAATTTAAGGACTTCGCTTAGACGTTTAGCAATATTTAATAACAATAAGTGGAAATTTCAACCTTGGTTATGAAATTGTCGGTGCAAAGTGTCTCAAACCTCCCTATACATGGGAGGCTTGATACACTCAAAGGGAGTATTGCCGATTAATACAATAAGAAATAAGAGGTACCAATTCATTGGTAGTAAAACTCAGTAATAATAAAAACTTGTTTTAATAATATTTTATTATCATAACATTACCTAATTCCTACATAATTCGCAAGTAAACATTTTCGATTTACTACTGACACTTACACTGGCTGAATAGCACTCTATTTTCTGATGAAGATGATGATCTAGCTTGCATCTAGTGAAATTCATTAATTTCGGTGTTCATCAGAAGATAGATTTTTTTCATTTTAGTCCTCAGGATCCAACTCATCAAACAGACTTTTTATTAAACCTCCTAGAAGACAAATTTAGAAAATATAGGACGTGAATATGTTATGATATTCGATTGAAGATCTGTACTATTGGCGTATATGTTCTCAATGAAATGCGCATTAAGAATAAAGTAATGAATTTCGTTAGTTTTAGTTGATAAAGAGATAAATCCTTACGTTTATTATGCAAATTCTTACATCGAATATGTAGAAAACACATTTCGTCTTAAAAACTCTTGTTCGTGACGCGAGAGAGGCACTGCACGCGAATACGCCTTCTTTGAAGAACCGAGGCGGGAAATTTGAACGTATATCAACTTGTATCAACCCTCCCCAGTCTCCCCTACCATTTTCTAGTACGATTTTTCTTTAATCTCAAAATAGGCCTCAGTTTCGGCGATTACCTCTTCATTTCTTTCCAGCGAGCATTCTTTTGAGATCTGAGAACAGAAAAAGTCGCTGGGGGCCAGATCTGGAGAATATAGTGGATGTGGAGCAATTATAAGACCAATTCGTTCAATTTTGTCATTGTTTTCATTGATTTACGACAAGGTGCATTGTTTTGACGAAACAGAACTTTCTTCATCTTCAAATGAGGCTATTTCCCGCAATTTAGCCCTTCAAACGCTCCAATAACGCTATGCAATAGTCGCTATTGATGATGTTCCCTTTTTCAATATAGTCGATGAATCAATACCATGCACTCATGCGCATTCCAAAATATTGATGCCACAACCTCGTCAGCCGACTTCATCACGTGCAGTCCATTTGAGTAAATTGATGAAATGATGCAGCAATGTTTCAACCATTGTTGCATATCGTCGCAACAAATCACAGTGGTACGACAATTTCACATTCCAAATATGGTTATCACTTCGCGAGTCGCTGATTTCTTCTTTAGTGGTTGATCACATTGGTAGCACGATATGCCAAATATAGTTATACTTCGGAGAACCGTTTCTGTGATATAAAATTTTGAGAATTGAGGTAAAAAAAACCACCTTCTGTATCCCTTTGAGAGTCTCTGATTTTTTTGTTTAATCACATCTGTATAGCGACTTCACATTCCAAATATGGTTATGCCTCGTCGAATTTTTTTCTGAATTAGTGATTTATAGATATTCATGAATGAAAAATTCATCAATTACCAGAAATAAATTCGATAATCAATTTTTCTGTATTGCATTCCATTGTTTCGCTTCATCAACTTTGGAATCCCCATGTTCTCTATTGCATGCTGTAACGTTATTTCAATAGAAACCTTGGCTTTCGTCGGTGCGCCACTGGTGAACGCCTTCGGGTGTTTCCGTCAAACGGTGTGCTAAGTTCACACCGTTAAACATAACCAGTAATGTAGTTAATGTTGTACGTGTATAAGTGCCTTTATATAACTTGCAATGCAAAGTTCTACATTCCTTTCTTCCGAAAGCGCTGCGCACATAACTACCGACCTATCAGTTTGACTTCGATTGTAACCAGGATTTGCGAGAAGATGTGTTAGAGGACATAATGTCCTAATTTGCTTGAGAGTTTGACCGTGTAGGTACCCTATTCACGTTTTTTTACAAAAACAAAATAATAGACTATTGACGAGTTCGTGGCCCTTGATTAAAGTATTTTTTCTTCTTTTCTTTCAATGCGCCGTGTCGCAAATCAATTAAAACAATGGCAAAATTGCATGAATTGGGCTTCGACTCACTTCTGAATCCACCGTATTCGCCAGATCTGCCCCCCTAGTCACTTTTTATTGTTCTAAAACCTCAAAAAAAATGCTCGCTGGAAAGAAATTTAGCGCCAATGAAGAAGTAATCACCGAAACTGAGGCCTATTTTGAAGCGAAAGACAAATCGTACTACAAAAATGGTATCGAAAAGTTGGAAGATCGCAATATAATCGCTTTATCGCCCTCGAAATCGGAGAATGAAACCCTGGTAAATAGCCTAGTCTTTTATGTGGCTATGAAATCGGTTTACAGATAGAATCTCTTCTAGTTCAGATCTACAGGCTCGCCGACAGAAATTTTATGTGGTTGCTCGTAATTTTCTTCGTGAAATTATCCAGCTCTTCAGTGGTTTCGGGTTGATTTTTATTTGTTTCTTAGTTTTCTTTGCCCTTTTTGTTTTTCCCATTCACTGGTTTTGGAGCAGGTGTTTTTTTTTTCGGTATCACTACAGAAGTCTTCTTTAGCACTGTACTTTTTTTCTATCAGTATACTATTTTCATTCTACAAAAAAGATGCTTGAGGAATATATTACGTTTAAATTTTAATGAGTCATGTAAAAATGTTTTTATTGAGCAGAAAATACTAACCCTGTACCTATAGTCTATTCATATATGAATGTGTGATGTATATAATTTATAATTATAATGATTTAAAAACTCTGGTATTAAAACATGAATATAATACTGGGGCTCAAAACTTATTTAAGCGCTGAAAAAACAACTTATACCTATATACAGAATGTTACACATTTCATACAAACAATCTGGGATAAATTACTTAAAAATTTCAAAAGTAAGCACATTGTAGCACAAAATGAGTAAATAAATGTTATTACAGTGTAAAAGACTTCATGAATGATGAAAATTTTAATGAAATTTAAAATAGTTAATGTAGGTTAGTTTTTGGGGTATTTGATGGGGGTATAGTTGAGTAGTAGTAGGTGCATACCTATATATTTTGTATTTTTTTAATGTAATGTGATCTACATTTGTGGAGATATAATGGATCGAATAAAATGGATTATTATTATACTAATTTGTTTTTTTTTCTTTCCTTTTATTAGTGATGATTTTCCTTTCGTTATATTCATATTGAATACAATTAACGCTGCACTGTGTTACAATAAGGAAGTTATAATATTTCGATATACCTTTCATTATCTTCCTCAAGTCACTGTCACACTGATAATTACCTCTTTAACTATATACAGTGAATCACACGCTTCTCATTTTCTCTTGCTAATTTGCAGTTTCTGTTGTTCTGTGGCCCTTAGCACTTTACTCTCCGTGAGAGAGTAATTTTAGTTTACACATGACCATTGCATTGACAATACAGTATATTCCATAGAGATGTTTCACTTCTGTAGGAAATCTATCGATGCCCTCGAAAATATTCTAAGTACGAAAGTAAAATTTCGAACCAAAATACTAAAAACAGAAGAAATAGATGTAAAAAGGGAATGATCAAAGCCACACCCCTAAGGGATCCGTAGAAATGCTTTGCTAAGTATCGAATGGAAAGCGGCCTTAATGCCCATAAAACTCGGCATTTCAGGGCGAATAATTCAATTGAGTTCAGACCAGTCTACGAGAAACTACATCTACAACAGATGTGCAACACTTGCACCGACAACGAGAAGAGTAAAGATTTTCACATCTGTTCCCGAGACCGGCGAAAAGTACCAGCGAACGAGCCGCAACGACCCTTAAAAAACGATTAGATCTAAATATAATCTTCTTCACACATTTTTAGTGGGTTGGAAATAAATCGAATAAGTGTTTTTATCCTGTTCTTTTATTTTCCTTATTTGTCCTTGGCCGTGAACTACTTCAGTCACAGTATAAGGACCACAACCCACACTTCTAAAATATTTTCATTTTCCTTATTTTACCTTGGCCGTGAACTACTTCAGTCACACTATAAGAACCACAACCCACACTTCTAAAATATTTTCATTTGACTTTTTTGTTTAGTGTGATGTCTGTGTGTAATGTAGTGGTTACGTATTCTAGGTCTTAGATATCATGTGCTGCTAGTTCCTTTTTACGGCCCTACTACTATCTATATATACTATCTGTATATGCGCTTTGGTGACATGCGATATTGCATTGCAGTATGCAACCTTTCAGGGTAACTTGGAGGATTTTATCTATCTCATTCTCTATAGCTATAGGAGTAAATGTATTTTCGTTATTTGCAACAACCTCTAATTCTTCATGGCTTTGGATTCAGGGAAATGTTTGGTTTAACTTCTTGAAGTAGAAAGGCCATCAGAATATGACTCGTGTTCCCTTCTTCTGAAGCAGTTTCGGGCTTTTATAGGTCAGGTTATTCCCTTTTTCAAGCTCTATGATTATTCTGGATAACCTGTTGATACTGGCCGTCAAATAGTAGATCTGCTGATTGAGTTGATTATCCTCATCAAGATGCTGTCTGTTTTACTTATAATTTTGGTCTCTTCTTTCTATGACTTTTCCCACTTCCATTTCGGAAACATCTTCTGATGATCAATTGTCTTCTTTGGATTCTCTCTCATCTGCTATCTTTGAACCTTTAATTTAAAATAGATTAAGGAATTATATCGTATTTCTGTAGAACCAATGATCTATTGATCTGGACTCGACACGCAGGATATAGGTAATAGGATGTATGTAATCTATTATCATTCTTGCAGTAAATTACCACAATTAAATTGTTCCGAGAAAAGAATGCTATAATTGCTAGCATCAAGATTAATATAAGCCTATAGCGTAAGTTTCTGTGAGATCTACATAATTTGAAATGTTAGTTGTTCTTAGAAATACGCAGCTATGAGGATCGGAGTTATGAGGCTCACCCCCTCACTCCTGAAATACTTGAGATGCAAAAGTTCACAAGAGCAATTGCTGGTAACCAGACTGTGTACGCTATCGGTTTTTCTTCATTTGTGTAGATGTTACTTGGATATATTTATATATATTTCGATACTTCTGTATTATTCATTCGTGGGTAATAGCTCTTGGTATCTGACTCGATATTTCTCCGAGAATGAGGTGTTTATAAGCATTGCCTGAACTCTCCTCTTTTCGTAATAATAATACTAAACTTGGAAGGGTATAGCGGTAGAAAATCCTTAAGGATTCATCTATGAAGAAAGCTTAATCGCTTCCTGACCGATTCAGATTCTAGGTGCTTTTCGGGAAGATGAAACCTGTCAAAGGGTCCCTGTCCAGAGTTACGAACGAAGCTGTGTGGAAAGCAGCTCAAGAATTCTTCCACCGGGGCACTGTAAATCGTAAAAAAGAATCAAAGACACCATGAATGATGGTGAAACTAAATAAGAGAAACATAGAGCCGCTATCTGAGGTTCGATAAAGCGTACCTGGAGGTGGCCCTGAATATGACACGATTCGTAACGTCGTTGACAGAGTGCTAACAAAATGATCCACGAATTTAACATTCTAGCAAACGAATTACACGAAATTCTTCAACTGCTACAGATGCTGAACAGAATCCCCAACTAGCACTCACTACTGGACAATTTCTATGAATGATGTAATCACGCGAAAACTGAAAAATATTGAAGGGTATAAAATTAGCTTCCAACAGAGACTGTTTGCAGAATTTCACAGAAACTACCCCAAACTACAAGCATCTAAACAATGAGTTGCTGAACAATATCGAGTCATATTAAGAAATTAACTTGTACTCGATGTGAGACTGAAAACAATAATAAATGAAGTGCGAATGAGGTTACAAAACAGAAATCTCGCTTACATTGATAAAAACCAGTTCCAAAATGGTACTGCGATACGACTAAATAATTTTTGCGTCCCATTTTGGAGTGCAAAACTTCATAAAACAGTTAAAAATAATATTATAGTTTGAAAAATATAAAAGTGAATTGGTGTTTAAACATTGTCAATCGTTATGATAGTTGAAGACTGCTGTTATTAACTGCGTTTGTTTTGGTTGATCCTACACTCCGTGGCCCCAGGAATCATTCCACTTTTGGGTTGATTAATTTATTCGTTTTATTTACCTGATAGTGCTGACCCCAACTGATACTTTGATCTACATTGAGGGTTTTTTGCTGTCTAATGTATAGTGATTGAATCGAGTGAATGACCAAAAAGACAATTTTAACTGTTTAAGGCGTGAAACTAGTACATTGTAATCAGTAGGATTCGAATGAATATATATTCTAATGCATATTTGAGATAAAGTGCATATTTTATTCAATTATCTCAATATTTGCAATATAGAATCTCATAGAACTGCACTTCAAAAATATATTCGGCGAATCCCAAACAGCTTTATGGCCTTTTATGTTCATTACCTACCCAACCCACATTAACAGCGACTGCGAGTAAGATAGTTTTTTCAAACAAAAATTCGTTTTGAATTGAAAAGCGAACATCTTAGTGATAAAGATACCTGAAGAAAAACCATCAGATAGCACAGTTTTGAGCCAATTTGTCAAAGACCTCTCCAATTTACATCTGATATGGCAGTGTGCGGTTTTGTGAATTCTGCGAAATGAGAGTACCAGAAACAAAAAATTCCAAGCGTCCCAACATTTACAAACCAGTAAGCACCAAAAGATAAGAAACGAAGCTAAGGAAGTTGGTAAATTATAATGTTAGTTCCAATCATTCACCATTTAACGAAGAATTGAGTGAATTTATTTTTCGTTGGTACCTAAAATTAGAAAATGAAGCATAAACCTTTTTTCAAGAGATTTTCAACCTTTTGAAAAAACATACTAAGCAAAATACTCAAGACGAATATGCACTTTTAAAAAACTACGTTCTGCCATTATGGAGAGTGTTTAATTGAAAAACGGAAAAACACTGAATAGAGGACACCGAGGTAGTTCTAGATATACCCCATTTTTTCGGTCTGACTGTTTTGGTTACAGAGCTGTTGACGATTTGAGTGAACTGTATAAATTGGTTCGGATACTCTATTTCAGTCCGGAAAATTCAAGAACATCCAAGAAAAACATTCCATCCTACCTGAATTTCCGTACTTTGTAGTTTATAGATTCTTACTGTTCACCGGAATATAACTGGCCAGGAGGACGGGAGTGTTGCAAGTATTTCTTTATATTTGGTGGTGGTCGAAGCCCCAACAGGTGGCCGGCTAGGTTGCCTAACCTTTTTTTTTTTAATGGAGGGAAATCCACCTTATGGACACCCAACAAATATCGACAAATGTAAAACACCTGTCGGCATCTGCTGGATAGTGTGATGCTCTACTGAAGGGCATACTCACCAAAAACCTTCATTACACCTCCGCCGAACCCGTAGAGAGTGTGGGATAGGGCAGAAGCAATTCGTTGAAGGTGGTTGAGTCATTCAACAGGTAGCTTTAAAAGCGTGAGGCAACTACCCTCAATGATCTCCCCCGTTCCGTGGTTTCACCCATAGCTTTGATTACTGAGCTCAAGCCAGAGGTAGTTCCCCGCAGGGCAAGCCTCCTCCCTTAGAACTTATCACCACGAGGAGACGCCTTTTGACCCTGGTCTTGCGACCTTTACTTTACAACTAACGCAAACGCTACGTCCTCACAGCATAGAATCAGCCTCAGTTTGTGCAGGGAAGTTATAAGGATGGAGTTTAGTAATTTTGACTGTGATCAGTGGGGTTGAACAGAGAACTAACATACTTTTCCGTTATCCTTGTTTCCTGAGATTCGAGGTCATTGAAGTCATAGTAACTCCTCGAATAGTGTACCGAGAATTACACTTAAGGTCCTAAACTGGCGCCCGCGGAAAAATAAGTAGCCCCTATGCCTATTCTACCACGTACACACAGCAAAAAATTGGCATCTTCTTGCTTCCTTCTTGGCCTCGTTCTGCTAGACCTGTCAACAATTTCCACCTACCTTTTTGGCCTCTGTCTGGTCGATTCTGCGCCTCTATCTCCTCCCACCTACCTTTTTGGCGTCTGTCTGGTCGATTCTGCGCCTCTATCTGCTCTTTAGTGGACCTCTTCTCTTCCCGTGTTGCTTGTTCTGCAAAAAACTTCCGTTTGGAAGGGTAGAGATTATAGAATGTTCTGAGGGGTGGACGAGGTATTGGCAGAAGTGTGGTGTTCGGGGTACATGGGATTGTTGAGGTATGGGGAATGCTGCAGGCTGTTTCGGGACCGTTTTTTTACTAGAAGAGATGATCTCAATTGGCCACCGGGATCTTGTGATTCAACATCTTTAGACTTTTTTCTATGTGCCCACCGAGGTCTTGTGATTCAGCACCTTCAGAATTTTTCTATGTGACCACGTGAAAGATAAGGTCTATGCCAATGGTCCATACTCAATCCATGGCCATTAATATGGGATTCGTGAAGTTATCGAGGTCATCCCAGCAACATAATCAACTAAATATCTGGGTATTTTTATTGATGAGTACCTTAAATGGGATATGCATGTATCTAACAAGAAAACTGAGGGGTATTCTGTGTAAATTTAGGTACATAAGAAAAAGTATAAACTCTCAAAGGCAAATGCATACACTTTACAACGCACTGGTTCAATCTCAACTTACGTATGGTATTATTGGATGGGGAGGTATTTTTGATGTTCACAAGAGAAGCTTGGATACTCTACAAAAATGTATATTGAAAGTGATGTATGGGAAGAGAATAACTTTTTCGAGTTCTCGAATATATGAAATTTCTAAGGTACTTGACATAAGACAAATTTATGCCAAAAAATTATTTTAAACGTCTACCAGAACAAAATACCCATCAGATTGAAAGAGCACGAACATAACACTAGAAAAAAACAAAATAATTATGAAAGAAAAAAGCGGAAAAAAGGATTGGCCAACGTTGTTGTACCTATATAGCTTCAAGAATTTACCCAATTGTGCCGCAGAAAATCAGGGAACTGAGAACTGTGAACAGATTCAAAAAAGAAATAAAAACATGGCTTATAACAGAGGATCGATACATGTTCCACAGAATGATCATTTCTAGTTGAGATTTAACTGGTCAAATCTAGACAGGAATCACCCGAATGCAGAAAACACCGGCTGAATTAGGATTCTTTATAAATTCCCAAACATGTACCTACCACCGATGAAGACGATACACACCCGATAATGAGAGAAAAAAAGAATACCGATGATGACAAAGAAAATGATGATTTGAATAAGAATTGAAGAGGGGGTGAAATTGTTCATTTTAGTTTAATTTTTTGAGTGAATTTGAATTTGATTTAAAATAGCTGTAGCCTACACAGTTATCATTGAATAACTCCACAGTATTTTATTTGTAGTTTTCGAACGAATAAACAAATGTGCGAATTGGTCAAGGAAAATTTCATGGAAAGTATATGGTGCTGCAACCGTGGGGGCCCGAGCTATTTATAATAATAATAATAAGAGAGTTTATTCATGAAAATACATTCAATAAACTCTATAATTCTGTAGAGTTTTATAAAAATATAAACTGTGCACAGTAATGAACATAACATTTACTCTTTATACACCGCAAAATATATTATCTTCTAATTAAGTGGAACAAACGTGTGCTTCATCACAGATAATGGTCGAAATCCTGTATTATATTTGTCGAAATCCTGTAGTATATCTGTCAAAATCGTGATTTTTGTGTGTCATATTCTGTATTTCTCTTTGCCATATTCGTGTGTACATTAATAGTTCTGATTTATTATTTTATGTAATTTTGTTTTATCAGAGTCTATTATCCATTTTTTCAATTTTCTTTTAAATGATATTGTGTTCTTCACATTTTTTATTTCTTGTGGTACTACGGAAAAAAGTCTCGGGGCTATGTAGGTGCAACATCTTTGGCCTATCCTCTTTACTGATCTTGGGCGTTCAAAGTTTTTTCGGCAGTTCTTGTACGATATTGATGGTCTTTCGCTTTGACATTAATTTTTCGTTCGTAGATGTTCAGAACGATTTTCAGTGCATAAACCTGTCTTATATCGGGTACTTTGGTGTGACTGAGGAAAAAATATGATGTTTCAGTTCGTATAACAAATTTATTTCATATATAATCGAGTTTAATTGAAGGAATAAACATTAACGATTCAACAATGTGTGATATGACTGCATATTTTTTTACTCGCTATTATTTTAATATATCCAATATCAGCATTCTTTAAAAATGACTGTTTACTCATTTCAACATTTGTTTTTTTCAGATTCGGATTTAATGTGCATACCGCTTTTTTCAATTAATCATTGATTGAAATGGATGTGAGCATTTGAGGATGTGAAGAATATATAATTAATATAATAAACAAATTCGCGACTCGACAGAAATGACGTAACTTCCTCAAGAAAATGTTGACTGCTAATGTGCTGTGTCTCAAAAAGAAAAAGAAGAAGAAACCAGGATACATATTGAATTGTCCGGATACTATACATATTAATGATGGAAAAACCAAAGGGTGAGTTCTCGATTCAGTGAAATTGTTTATATTTAATATTTTTTAGTAGATATTTGAGAATACATTTGAAATACGGGTTTTTTAATCACGAATGTAGATTTTCGTTAGATCCCTTATTGCATGAGCACGAGACAAGTTTACTTTTATTTTCGTATTTGTTAGTGTTGAATTCCAACGTAATCAAATTCATGAAGTAGCTGTGGACAGTCGTTTTGAATTGACCTTGAAGCATTTCACCTTCTAGATATTAAAAGTGGCACTCCTTGCAATATTTAATCAGAATGTGACCGATGAGTAGTAAGTACCTCGTCACTTATTTTCTCAATCTACTCCAATCGACAAATTCATTCCAAGATAGAAATATCACACAAGTTAATGAATAATGCGAAATCTATTCATTTAGTAAATATATAATGCAATTCTTCATAACATAATAAATTCTACTTTTGAGCACAATACCGCGGTATTGTGTTAGATCTAGAATTTCATATCAGAAGTTAGCTTCTTCTTTTGAGCTACATTCAAAATAAACATAAAAATTACAGAGGCATTTATTTCGTATTTATTTATTTACATACACGCTAGTATTAGCTTTCACCTGATTGGTGATTGACTCTACGAGTGTTTTGAATTCCCCTCCACTCTACTCTTAAGTACTGCGGAGATCGACCTTGCGTGTACTCATATTAGTCAAGTGTTATTTAAATCGCTTGTTGTTATAACCAATATGGAACACCATTCATTTTTCCAAATAAAAAGGAAGAAACCAGAACAGGTTGTGCCAAATTCGATGCTCCATGAAAGAATCTCGAGAACCATAAGACTTCAAGACTTCTTCAAGGTCACCTGATTTCTTTTTTTTTAAATAAGTCGATATCAGAAGGCAGCGCGTAGATATCCTGATTCGTTTTTGAGTTATAGGGTGTTTCTGAAAAATGACTGTTTCAATGTTCGAGATATTTGAAAAATTCTTCGCTTTTTTCAGTATTTTTTATGGTTTATATGATACTCATAACAGATCATAGAAATCAATTACAGTTTCAGAGTTATAGAGGAGAGTTGGAGTTTTTTTAATGTGATATCCTATACATATATGACTTTATTAGGTACAATTATATAATAGACACTAAATGAATAAAATCTCGAAATCTAAGAAAAATATTTATAAGGTGACCCATCAAATGAATGAAGTCAAAAAACTTAATATCTTTGAAATGGGTTATATTTTAGAAAAACTCTCTTCTATAGAAGAGAGTTTGTGATATATCCCTTAAACGGCAATGGACTAGTTTAGTGATGTTGATAATACTATATTTGACACGATAGAATTAAAATATAGAGCAAAACTGATAAATCAGTGAAAAAATTTTGAAAATCCATCAATAAATGATTGAGGAATAGATTATTTAAATTTACGTATTTTAGCGCGGAACGTCTTTGGTCTCCGACTCGTCTGTGACGTCACGCCACTTGCCTGTGATCGCTACACCATAAATTACGTCTAAATACTTAGCCGCGCCAAGGCTCTCACGCAATAATATACACACAATAATGGAAGAAGGCTTCGTGAAAGGACAAAGTGACAATTTGCCTGAAATAGATATATTCGCAGTGATGGAGTTTTTTTCTTCAAATCCATCTTATGTCATTGCTGAAATAAAAGGAGTTAAACTTTTCAAGTAAGTATCTACTTTTGAGTTTGCTTCATCATGTTTCAACTTATAACGATGATTTATTCAAAAAACGTTTCATAAACAGTTTGTAGTCGAGTACTGGTTGTTGAAGTCTATCCATTACACAGGCCAACAAAAAAAAAAAAAAAATTTGGTGCCAGAAATCTAACATCTGATTTTAGATGTTTTTAATGTGCTGATTCCAAAAATGCCACCAGATTTTTTCTATCAGCTCTAGTTTTTGAGATACACGTTTCAGGTTAAATGATATATTTTTTTCTGATAAAGGACATCAAATCCGCTGAATTACTTGCATCCAGATTAAAAGAAAAAAATCTACTTTGTCAAGGTACTAATATTACATTTTATCGTAAAAGAGATAAGGATCTGCTGCCTTTTTTTACTCAGGAAAATGACTTGGTATTCTGTAACAATATAAAAGGGCTCTTAGAAAAAATGGGTTTGCCTGAATACACTCCAGATGATTGGCGCCTTTTTATTGACAGTTCAAAACGTAGTTTAAAATGTGTTTTTCTACATAACGGTAACAAATATGGCTCAATTCCTATTGGTCATTCTACTACCATGAAGGAAGAATATGAAACAATAGCATTGGTTTTGAGAAAAATTAAATACGAAGAACATCAGTGGTCATTTTGTGTTCTTTTGAAAATGGTTAACTTCCTCCTTGGACAGCAGAGTGGTTATACAAAATATCCTTGTTTTTTGTGCCTTTGGGACAGCAGAGCTAAAAATGAGCACTGGGTTAACAAAAATTGGCCTTCAAGAGATGTCATGATTCAAGGAATACAAAACGTGATCAACAAACCTTTGGTTTCAAGAGAAAAAATCTTACTTCCGCCCTTGCATATCAAGCTAGGCCTAATGAAGCAATTTGTGAAGGCCTTAAATCGAGATGGAAATTGTTTTGGGTATTTGTCACGTAAATTTCCTGGCATTAGCACGGAAAAACTAAAAGCTGGTATATTTGATGGTCCTCAAATAAGGCAACTTGTTAAAGATCCACAATTCACCAAATCAATGAACGAGACTGAATCAAACGCTTGGAGTTCATTTGTTCAAGTAGTACAAAATTTTCTTGGCAATCATAAAGCAGAGAATTACGTAGAATTAGTGGAAACTATGCTTTCAAATTTTAATATTCTCGGCTGTAACATGAGTATAAAAGTTCACTACCTCCACAGCCACCTAGATCGTTTTCCAGAAAACTTAGGTAATTGTAGTGAAGAACAGGGGGAAAGATTCCACCAGGATATTAAAACTATGGAAGATCGTTATCAAGGACGATGGGATAGCCACATGATGGGGGACTACTGCTGGAGCCTTCAGCGAGACTGCCCTAGTAAACTCCATTCTAGAAAATCGTATAAAAAAAAAATTTTATGTGATTAGTGACTAATGTAATTATGTAAATTAAGTTTTTGCAATAAATACTTAAATCCATGTGTCTTTGTTTTTTTTAACTGTCAATAGTAATATTATATATTATAACAGTTATAACGTAAATTATATACACAATTTTTTTAAAAATCTCGAAAACTAGATCTGATAGACAAAATCTGAGAACTTTTTTACATTCTGCATCCAAAAATCACTCAGGAACAGTTAAAAAATCGCAGGCACCAAAATGTGTGTTGGCCTGTGTTATCAATGGCAAAACATATTTATGTGAGGAATAAAAAGTAAAAAGAGAAAAAAGTTATGTTTACTGCCCGTATAAAATCCGGAATGAATCAATTCTATCTAAGTGGACTTGATATTGACAGGCGTCATATCGTCTTGTTTATGATTTAATACATGAGGGAGATAGTTCGAAATGTCAGTGGTGTAGTATGTTGTTTTTTGTGTGTGAATTTAAAGATTTCAATACAATATTTGTAGGATTTTTTTTTTAATTTCAGCCATCGTGTAACGAACAAAACACGACACGAACGGCACAAGTGATTGTACACCAATGAATTCGTAAGCATTCTGCGAATACCAGTCGCCTCGTGTAAGTGGCCTGACGTCACATACTAGTACTATGAAATTATTCTTCCAAGCGCAACTTCAAAGTCCCATAACTTTTTCATTTCTAGAGATATTTCAATGATTCTTCCACATTTTTTTTCAATTTCACTTAAATTTTTAGAATTAATCCTTAACAAAAAAATGAAAACTAGTCCAATGAATTCAACGAATTATTGTAATGATCATATGAACTGCAAAGATTACTGAAAAACGCGTCATTTTTCAGATACGTCCTCTTACTCGATAATGAATCAGGATAGCTATGATCTACTTTCTTATATCTTATTATTTCGAAAAAATGCACCAGGGGTCTTTGAAGAATTCTTCTCTAACCAAGCTAAAAATTTAATACTAGCAAACCTCAGGAGAAATCCTTCAAAACGGAAATAGCTCAACTTAACAAAATGTAGTTGTTGATCCATGGTACTGAACACATTTACGAAATCTAATATCTAATAATGTTAGAATAATAGCATCACCCTCATCTCGAAACCGTAAAATATCATCAGTTATATTCAATATGGCCAATAAAAGAGTTGTACTACTCAATTTTTTTTTAAACCTGATAGTGACTCCTTTTTCGTTGACATAGTTAATTATATGATAGAATACAGAAAAATAATATTTTTCAGTATTTTCGATAAAGCTGGTAATACACTTATATGGTTTAGTTCATTCAGGAATTATTGACATCCCGGACGACTGTGGAAAATCGAAATTAAGTTAGTAAAGTCATTCAGTAATATTTTGATCTGAGGAATTCAAGTTGATATTGGAAATGACATTAAATGGAGATGCATATGTAGGATTCCAATTATTGTTTCCTGTGAATAGTTGACACATGGCCACCAGTATGCTTGAAAAGTTATTAGTCTCAGCGTCGAGGGCATGACGTTTTCAATTGATTCACAGGAACAAATTTCTGTTTTATTAGTTCTTTAAAGTGTCGAAGGCAAGACGTTTTCATTTGATTCACAATAGAACTAATTTCATGTGCATAACACATATACAACGTTACTACTACATGTAAGACTATCGAGAATACTCCATGGTGAAAACCACCTAAGTTTCTAGAAAACACGGAGTATTTTGGAATGGCCAAAACTTTTTATTTGACAAGGGTGGTACTTAGCACTTCCCCCCATACCAAGGAGATGCAAAGGATGTGGTCCAGATAGAGGGGGAAGAATTAGATAACCATGGTAGAATGAGACGAGAGAACAGTCAACTATCACTGATCAGTCAACAATTTATCTAATATGCGTTTGGTGAAGGAAATGAAAATTGGGTTTCAGTCGAAATTAGTTTTTATACGTGATATGTGTAGAATTTCGAAAACAATATTTACTTGTCCAGAACATCCAGAAATACTTGATATAAGCACATCCGCCGTCAGTAGTGTCATGAATCCAGGTGATGGTTATGCACAGCTGAAGAAAATAGAAATGATATGACTTTCCCTTGTTTTTCATTTTCACTGTAATAAAGAAAGAAGAAGAAAGAAAGTTCATTCAGAAGTAGGTAACAGAAAATCATTCAAAATTTTTTACAATGATCATAACTATAATAATTTCAAAATAAAAGAGTACACAATGAAGTATGTAATGCCTGGGAACAGATAGCGTTGAAATCTATGGAAGAAGCCGTAGCAGAAGAAGTGAAATAAGCGATCGAATGTGGAAGTATCGACATAAATGGTACACCTTCAATAACGGTATTTTGTGATGGTACTTGGGCTAAACGATCTTATCGAAACTGGGGAAATTATAATTAACTCCCGGAGTTCCTACAATTGTTGGGATGCAAACTGGAAAAATTTTATACTTGGGTGTGAAAATAGTAATTTACGTAACAAGTCCGGAAAATAGGGTTTTTTTGGACGAATAGACAAAATTCCAGGACGAGCGTAAGCGAGTCCTGGAAGTCTGTGAGTCCAAAAAAACCATTTTCGGGCGTGTTGCGTACAATATTTTTTCGGCAACCATGTGAAATAACACTATCGCTGCTGCTTTCCATATTTTATTGCGATTGCGATCAAAAAACATGCAAATTTTTGACAACTAATTTCATATGAACTGTCAGCCGTTATCTCGGGTGCTATGGATTCTATGATTCTTTTCCGGCCTAGTCCGGGAAGTACGTACTTTCCGGACTAGGCCGGGAAATGCTACTTTCTCAGAGAAAAAGCGTCCGGGAAGTGAGCACTTCTCGGACGGTTGCCGAAAAAAAGTATTGCATAATATGTCAAAGAGTTCAAACTAACAATGACACACCAACAGAGCATTCATGCTATAAAAATTGGAATTCATCTTCGACCGCCATGGCAGCTGAAGGATTTTGTTTTTTGTTTTTGTAAAATGCCTCCTATGTCAAGTTATTGCTCAATAGTTGAAAGCATTTTATATAAACATTTTTCTGCAAAAGCTATAGATTGGGGAAAAATAATGAAGATCGAGCGAAGCGTCTATTAGAGAATGAATTGTGCTCGAAGATCCCAAACAGTGGCCTTTTTATTAATAAAAAAAAGTCTAGGTCCTTCTCCAGATGGCATTTTTGAAAAAAGTAATCATTCAATTAAAATCGAATGCCCTTTTTCAGCAAGAAAAAATATGATAAAAGATGCTATTAAAAGGAAACAAATCACATATTTGGAAAAAATGATGATCAGGAATATCGATTGAAACAAAGTCAGAATTATTATTTTCAAGTTCAGGGACAATTAAATATAGCTGAAAGAGAAAAATGCTTTTGTCGTGTAAACTTTGAAGGACACTTTATTCATCGAAGTCATTATCGATGAAGAGTTTTTCGAAGGAAAATTTCATTAGAACTGTGTTTTACCTGTAATAATTGACCTAAGACATAGAGGCTTAAAAATAAGGATCCTCAATACAAACTAGATCTTCAGGATGAGAAAAATTGAAGAAAACAGAAGGCAATTAGAAATATATCATTATGAACCAAGCTGTTTTTTTTTTTTTTATAACAAAGTACTATTCCTTAAAACTGTAGATATTTATGGAATGAGTTCATCAAAATTCTCAATGAAACTTTTTTATTTCGGATTAGATATTCAGAATTCATTCCATTTAATTCATAAGGGTTTTTAACAATTCAAAAAATGAGGATAATGGTATATCAAAGCGTATTTGAATTCTCAATTCGATATCAAGTAATTATGGAAAGTAGAGTCTTTTTCAAAACCTAAAAGACAGTTCTTGTTTCTAAACTCTGTTCTTATCATAAAGAAACCGTCTTTACAACCATAATCGTAGGTGACCATTTGACAATCATTTCATTTCATCAAAATGTCGAAAATGCGGCTGCATATTCCGACACGCACTAGTAGAACTCGAGATAGAAACGAGATCATCCCAATGCGTTACAAATTCATTCAATCTGGGCTGAGGGCCTAATACGTTCTCTATATTTTTACTACGATAGACCACGCCCACCCGCTCTTGCCCCTTCACGTTGCGACCCCTGTGCTTCCCAAGCAGTGTGGTGTAAACAGACTCTTAAGACGAGAGGACGAAGTCGAAAGTCGGTCGAGACTTATAGACAGACAGGTCCTGAAATAAAAATAGTACAAGACGAAACGACCGAAAGAAAATTTAGACCTAGATGACCAAAGCGTGGAGATGAAATTTAGTACGTATTGAAATATTATAATTGAGACGGAAGTTTCTTTTCAATACTGTGCAATGTATATTTTAAGATTTTGTAAATAGATGTGTATATGTATACAGGGTGTTCCAAATTGAGTCGGCACCATTGTCAACTCCGTTATTATTGATGCTTCGATGTCGTTTAAATGGGCAAACTGGTGGAATTTTTAGTGGCCTTCTCGATGCCGAAAACAAACAAAAAATTGACAGTCGCGTTGTCGAAATATTGCATAAAATGAAATTTGTTTCAATGAAACACCTTTTTTTTTCATGCATTTCGATTCGTGATAACATTCTCAAAAACAAAGCTCATTTGACTTTTTTTCGTAAAGGTGAAAATAAGACAGTTGTATTAATAGGAAACATTTATAACAAAACGGATTTGATAAAGCGCCATATAATATCGATTAAATATTCAAAAACACCACCTTCTTGTTGAACTCATTTTTGGGCCCTTCTATTGACACAATTGATTCAAAAAATAAATGCGGCTAGTGGAATGGCTTTAATCCACTAAAAATGCTACCAGTTTGCCCATTTAAGGGTGTTCAATACCTTGTTCATACCACTGCTATTTCAGTGCTAATTTCAGTGCATTCCAATTCCAAAGTACAGGTCGGATTCATTTCATTTTTTGAGTGAACAATGACGTGATATAGTGAACTTGAAGATCCCGTCTCGATTTCCAAAAAAAATCGATAGTATTCCGCAAATCGAACTTTGAAATTGAACACTTTCTTTAAATGACTATTCAGCTTCAGAGAGACTTCTCATTTCAAGTAACTCATCCACAAATGTTCAGTGATATTATGTGTTTTGAATTGGTGCAAACATTTTTTTAAAATTGCTTGATTTGCTCTAATTGTAGATGTTTTTCATATGGAATTATGCTTTTTGGAACGCCTCCCAAAGGTTTACGCCTTTTTGCAACATGAACGCCAATAGAATCTTGGACTGTATTTTATGGCTCGAGATGAATGACACTTTTATGATTTACGAGGGTAGGGTTTCTCTGATTGGCTAAAATTGTGTACATTACTAGTTTATGACAATATTGCACTGAAGAATAGGGAAAGGTAGAAAACTTGTTATGAAATCATTGTTAGAATTAGAAACGATACTGTTCCTAAAATATATATGCTAGCTGATTTTATTCGTAATGATGTCTGGAGAAGTACATTTTGAGCGCTTAGTATCATAAAGAAAATTTCAAAAGTCATAAAGAAATTAAGATGAAAAAAAGGTATCTGGATTTTTGCCGAAATATGGAAAATTATTAATATTTCAGAAATCTGACAAAAAATTCTCAAAAAAAAAAATTTCTTTTGAAAAACTCCCTATTCCCGAAACTCTATCTACAATATTTACCATTTAAATTTAACCCTGAAAATAGGCAATTCTTGATTAAGAAAATTTTCTCGTACTTCCTTCATTAATATTAACTTGAAAAAATTTATAGTAAAAATTTTTCGCTTCGTGAAGCCATTCTTGTATACATACCTCCTTGAAAATTTCATGTCATAAAAGTTTAAGAAATTGCAATATTTTTTTTAAATAATCTTTTTCGTTAACTCAACTCTCTTGATTTATTGCCCTAGAGAAAGAGAACAATATACATCTCTTTCAACTCGAAGAGTTGAACGTTAAATCGTTATTCCAAATTTGAATTTAAAGCAAAGAATTGTGAAAAATATTGAGAATTTTTCTACCTGAAGTAAAAGAAATATTACCAATTCAAAAGATGATTGAATCGAATATTACTTATCTTCACCTATAGCCAATAAGAGTATTGCTGATTCCTATAAGCAATTATTTATATGTATATTATATTTCCTTGAGATATTAACGAGTCCAACTCATTGTTACATTAAATCCTGTTCTGTCCCCACAATGTCAGAAAGAAGTATGGTCTAAAATTTCTCAATTTTCCTGATTCACATGGTAAAAGTTCATCCAAATATATGCCATATTTTATTCCATCATTGAATTAGGCAAATCGAAATGATAAATATAAAAAAGTATGTAAATTTCATTCTATTCAGTTCATAAAACGTATAAAAAAATATCATGTCTTTATATCTTTCAATCAGATGATTTTGACATTTGACCATCTCAGTGTAATAAATCACCTATTTTATTGCTTTTAGGTTCTTGACAGATTGCCCTCAGTAGCATCTCTGTTCGAATCAAGAGAAATCATATATTCTTCTCTCTCTAATGCTTTCTCCTCTACGAGCTTCTGAAAAATCACGTGACACTAGGTCCATGGATATTAGGTCTAGAAATCTCAATATGCACTATTTATGATTTTCTCTGTGAAATCATACACTCAGAGATAATCATATATTTTTTTCTATTATCCATATTCGATATACGTCCATGACAGTGGTTCATTGTCATTTCTGTATTCACAATATTTACAGTAATTATCTTATTTAGTAATATATAACTAAACAAATATAACAAATTTTCCTTCTTTTGAAGAAGTTTTCCAAAGAATTTTGCTTACTCATAATAAGATTGTGATATATAAGGTTGTTACATATAATGGATATTCCTTCTGGGGGGTATATATCCCCCTTATCCCCCCCCTAGGATACGCCACTGTATCTTAACTGAACTGAATTTCTAAAGTTTACAGAAACACAAATTTACTCTTTGCTGGGCTTCATCGAGAGTTGAGATTTTATTAGGGGCAATAAATACCAAACAGGCGGTTCTTCAACTTCAATGGGTGTGCCAGGTACAAATCTACGAAAAATTTTCGGGTAGCTCCATCTAGCGGAATTGCAGTTTCAGCGCAAAGTAGTCTACAACCTTAACCGAAATCGTCGCATCAATAATAACGGAGTTGGCAATGGTGCCGACTCAATTTGGAACACCCTGTATAAAAAAAGCGTTTAATTAGTACAACCACAAGAAAAGTCCACCTGATGACGACGATTGGCCAGGTTATCGAATCATACCCTTAAGCAATGGATAAACCAAATCTATACTCATATTTTGATTTTAGTTCTGTTTGTTTGTGTTATTGGTTTTAATCCACAAAATTGCAAAAATAATTGTTCCAATTTTGAATACACATCGATTCATTAATTTGAGTATTACCTACTTCAGTCTTGAGATATTGAAAATGGCTGGAATTCATCTGGACAGTTCTCGTCTAACAAACAGGGGTGCTACGCCGATTTTTTCATGGATTCAGTAGATATTTCCTCTAGCATTGATAGTGTTTCCCTAGTCTTTCAGTCGAACTGATATTTACCTACTCATTCAAGTTATAATACCTAATATATAAATAATACCTAAAGGGTCGTAAAATTTCAGATTTCTCTCAATACTGTTAGAAGAATTTTGTAGTGAAAAGAAGGCAATCATTGCATTATATTCAATACCAGTATTTGAATTCGAAATAAGTTACTGATAAATGCCAAATGTTTTCAGCGGAACATATGTCCCATTTAGTTTTCGAAGCTTTGCATGCCTTACCACTCTTTGTATCTTGTAGTGTGATAGGTAATCTTTCAACGATCGTATGCGATCGATTGTGAAGATTGTGAGAAGCAGATATAATACTTACGCATTGTTCATCGGCGTCGAAGAAATCCAGGAATTTATTGTAGATAAAAATGTCCGAAAAAAAAATGAAACTCAGTGGAAACGACTTAAGAAAGAAACGATTAGAGCAAAATCGCTAGAGAAATAAAATAGCGAATTATCATCGAGGCGGGTGAAGTATTTTTGGGGGGGGGGGGGGTGGTATGTGTTTATTGATACTTTTTCAGCAGAGGCGCTTCGCTTCAGGCGCCAAAATTGCTCGCGCCGGCCCTGTGCAATACGGTTACACATTACGGAATCATGAAATAATTTAATTGTTATCAAAAGCAAGAAATATATCAGTTTGGGTAGCATTCTTGATCTTTCTGTAGGAAAAAAGTCAATAATCTGAGTACTGTCCTGGAAATATCAAAATTTCATGGAACATGTAAGGGTTTTATGAAGTGAACAAAACCACTAAATTTAAACAAAACCAAACCGCAGATTTCTAAGTTATCTATCTCCGAAACCAACAGCCTACATTCATGATAAGCCTGGATGACTTCCATTCACCACTAGGCTAAGGCCAATGATTCATCTTGCACCCCGTATAATTTTATATTTTTCATTAATTTTCCTAATGTTATAAAAAATAGGAATTTTCTCTAATAACACAGAAGAAAGTGAAAATACATTACTTGATTGATCATTAACACTGCTCAATTGAAACAATGAGAACACTTATTGATAACCACCGTTATTAAAAACTTGTGCGCAGAAGTATTAGTACCGTTCGTGAGTATCTTCGGATATGAAACATCTGTGCTTCTAATGGACATCCAATAACAGTTGTTATGAAATTCCTCTTGGCTGAACCAATTCTACGTGTGGAAACACAATTCATCTGTATAATTATGCATGTACATATTTTCGAATTACCTATATTCTACTGGTTTCTCTGAGAGTATGGGTGAAATTAACCTAAAGCTGTTTCAAGGATTGAAACCACCAGCGTAATCATTCGGAGTGCTCTTCAAATATCCGCATTACAAAATCAATTGTGTCACTTTATTAACTGAATGTGTTAAATGATAGCCACGACATAAACAGCAGGTAATGAGGTATGTATCCATTTGATACTATTCAAGTGAAAGGCTATCTTTGCGGAAACTCTGTTCAATTGAGTTTCACTCATGCACTTTTCTCCGAAGAAAGTTCAAATATTGGAATGGAATCCTATTTGTGCTATTTTATGTGAGTTGACGGGTTATTTACCAGTTCTATTTGGAAATGGAACTTCGCTACATCAGGATATTATTAAGGTATTCATCGTCGTTTGCATTAAAACTTCGAATTTTACACCATAGTTTATTATTTTAAATATCAACGGACGGACCATGTCTTTCAATCAATTTTGATATTCTAATAATTTCATAACGTAAACTATGAAAATTTCAGAGGGGTTTTTTTCATGAACGATTTCTAATAATGTATGATTGAGTGTTTTAATCCGAATAACTCATGAACTGTTTAGTTTTTACCAGGGTATGGTATATTGCTGAAATTGACATCAAAAAGCTATCTGATGATGCAATGCTATACTGGGTGTGCCATTTGAAATAAGGAAGTAGTAGTATGTTTCCGCTATAACCGGAAGTTGTAGAGATCTGAAAATATTTTAGGGAGATTGATCATTGACCATTGTCTCAAACCCCAACATGCAAATTTCTTCACGCAATACGAGGCGCAACATATAGTTTTTTGATATATTTTTTTGGATATTTTATTATTCTGGTTATAATGAGTTATAGCAGAATTTCACTTCAGCAAGCTAATTGTTCACAGTAAGGAATTCTTCCAGAAATTGTCCACATCTACTATTTATATATACCTATTTTGCTCGTCAATTTATAATTTGAATGCCAGCAATTTTTTTCCTTGGGGACTCGTGAAAGACAAGTGAATACAATTGCAGAATTGAGACACTACATTGAAAGTGCCGTGGAGTTATTCTGAATAAATTGATTTTATTGTTGCAGCTGGTCATCATATAAACTACTTGCAATTATTCATTATTAAGTCGGGCAAGACTGCGCACATCAAACTAATCGTGATTACCTTGAAAAACATTCGTGAGGAGTTTATATCAGTATTATTGGTGAGTTTTTAAACTTCGTTATTTTCAAAATTAATTTCGGAACATAGAGTTAAATCTAGATCGCGATATTGAAAGTTCAATGCAGTTCTCTGCACAAGTATGATCTATATTATTAGCTACCCTTCGTGTGCAGATAGATCACTTAAGTGAAGAAAAACTATTTTCCTTTATTGACAACGCTCCTTGTCACAAATCGATGAAAACCTTAGTCACTTCCAACTGTTTGATCGCCCATTTAACGTAATTCCCCAGATCTGGCGCCCAGTGATTACTGACTTTTTGCTGACCTCAAAAGAATGATCTATAGGGAAAAAATTTGGCTCTAATGAAAGCAAAGACGAATCTTTCTACAGATAAATGATTGAAAAGTTAGAGGAGCCTTGGACTACATTAATCACTCTTGAAGATGACTATGTTCACGAATAATATTGAAGACCTTATGGCTCCATGAATGTCGAATTTTCAAGAAAAAATATGAATGTTTTTATTGGTTAGGCCCCGGACTTACTGAGTGAAGTGTTAGGAAATATTAATATGTTCCATTTAAAGGGAACAGTTCAAGCTACTTTTGCATTCTCTTCGCCGAAGTTAAAATAATACATTCGTATGGCTATGATAAAAAAAAAACTCTTTTTTTATAATTTTTGAAGGTTTTTTTAATGTTCGAGGTATAACCACATTTGAGTATTTGAAAAATTAGGAATTTTAAAATTAAACGAGTTTATCCAATCAGAGTCATTTATATTATTATTTCAACGTTGGCGAACCTATAGGAATCGTGAAATCATCAATTAGAGAACTTGTCAGTAATTATCTGTTACATTCATTAATTAATATCAGGTGTGTGAATAAGTCTTTCCCGTTTTTTGTAAGAGATGGCGCCACCAATACTGTGCGAGTATTTAATGGTTACATATGTCATAATCAATGCTTATTCATCTGTCAACAATTCCACACTAACACATTAGTTGAAATTTTTTCGCATCATAAATTTTTGAAATCGTGAAAATGTCGAAATTTGAGCCGAGTCGACGTCATTTGCGGGAAAATTCACTTTATTGGTTCAATTTGAAGAAATCTGCTGCCAAGGCGCATCGGTTGCTTCAGGAAGCTTATGGAGAAGGTTGTGTCGATGATTCAAGTGTTCGCGGATGGTTTCGACGCTTCAAAAGTGGCGATTTCGACGTGGAAGACAAGGAGCGTTCCGGGCGGCCGCAAATCTTTGAAGATCAAGAATTGGCGACTTTGCTTGATGAAGATTCGTGTCAAACGCAAGAAGAACTTGCTGAAGCATTGGGAGTTGACCGAACAACCATTTCCAAGCGTTTGAAAGCCATGGGAATGATCCAAAAGCAAGGAAATTGGGTGCCGTACGAACTGAAGCTGAGAGACGTCGAACGGCGTTTTTTCACTTGCGAACAGCTGCTTCAGCGACATAAAAGAAAGGGTTTTCTGCATCGTATCGTGACTGGCGATGAAAAGTGGATCCGTTACGATAATCAGAAGCGAAGAAAATCATGGGGACTACCCGGCCATGCATCATCATCGACGGCCAAGCCAAATATTCATGGCGCCAAGCTCATGCTCTGTATATGGTGGGACCAGCTAGGTGTGGTTTACTATGAGCTTCTGAAACCGAATGAAAGGATCACAGGCGAAGTATATCGACGACAATTGATGCGTTTGAGCCGCGCACTGTGAGAAAAACGGCCACAATACTCCGACAGGCACGACAAAGTTATTTTGCAACATGACAATGCTCGCCCACATGTTGCACAGCCGGTGAAAACATACTTAGAAAGCTCAAATGGGAAGTCCTACCCCACCCGCCGTATAGTCCAGACATTGCTCCGTCTGATTACCATCTCTTCAGATCGATGACGCTTGGCCTGGCTGACCAGCACTTCCATTCCTACGAGGAAGCCAAAAAATGGGTGGATGACTGGATAGAGGCCAAACCGGTCGAATTTTTTCGCAACGGGATTCGTATGTTGCCAGAAAGATGGGGAAAAGTTGTAGCTAGCGATGGCCAATACTTTCAATAATTCATTTGTAACCATTTTTTCACAATAAAGGCTCAAAATTTGAAAAAAAACGGGAAAGACTTATTCACACACCTTATAACTTATTATTTATTACAAAATTTTCCATTGTTTTCTCAAAATAAAAAAGGATAAGTTCAATTTGTTCAAGATACAATCAATTGAATAATGGGAAAATTTTAAAACCAATTGAATAAAATATGGATCTATCAACCGCAGAGAAGTTTGGGCCTCTCTTGCCTCAATTTTCGGGAATGAAAAACAAACTATCTCAATTTGATTATAAATTAGAACGAATTGAACAAAAGATCATGCTTAGCATTAATAAAACAGAATAAGTATGTAGAGCGTTGTTAGGAGAAGTTTCAACTTCAGATATTTCTGAATAATTTCATCTTCAATTTGAATTGATTTTAAAATTGACGTAGACAAAATTCCAGCTCCTGAAAACAACAATATGAAATGAACATTTCAAAAATATGTGAAACGGTTTTGATTTCTAATTCATCAATTGTATTGAGAACCTACTACAGAGTACAGATAACCTACAGATACCTACCTAATTACAGATAATGCCCTTAAATTTGATGACACAGAAAACGCGATAAAATATTATATTTTCAATATGAACCACTACTATTTATCTGACAGAGGTAGGTGAAATTATTATGATTATAATCAGTTTGATCAAAGAAGATTTCTATCACCCATTTCATTAAATCAACGAACACTAAATAACTATTATCCAACTAATAGAGAAGTTTTTGGTCCTAGTAGTTCTTGAGACAATGGTTATGTTTTCAAACCTTATCAAAATCAAAGAATAAAAGTCCACCAGTGGAAATGTCTATACGAACAATTATCTTTCTCCAGAACCATCGAAATGATATTAAACACAATTTCCAGAGAATCCACAAAAGTAATTTTTCAACAACCTGTAACATCCGTTATGATGAGCAAGCTGCTAACTTTACTCGAAGACTTAAGGATATCGAATCGAATCAAAGTAACACACGCAATTTTTTCCACAGCCCTCCTCTTCGAAAAGAACTATGTAATTAAAATTCAGAAAGCATATCGACCTAAATCATACTCCAACTCTAGATAATACTAATCAATAACTACAAATTAAATTCCAAAATCCCAGGTGTTAATTTTTATTATATAGTATTAGTATATAGTCTGTTTGGTTGATTTGCGTAAAATATTTTTTGGAAAATTATTTTATTAGTTGTAATTTATTATTTTATTGATTTAACTAGGATAATATTCCAAAGGAATATTTTATAGATTAAAAATTTACACTTGGGAAGATAGGGCAATCGAGTAATATTTTCTGGAGCAAGTCCGTAAAAACATAAGGCTGGTTGTCTCATGCATGCTAATAACATTATTAGCATTTCCAAATATATCATGAATATTTCACTGAAGAGTTTGTTGTTTTGATTGGACTTTTGGATGATATCGATGTCATTGACAAAGAATAATCTAGATTTTAATGTAATATTGTCATATTTTTCTATCAAATCCACATGATTAAGATCTCCCGAAATCTTTTCATGAACAATTCATTTCCTTCTCAGTTATTATCCAATTTGTACTCACTTTCAAAGAGAAACGAAATTATAGTAGATCAATATTAATCGTTTCTGGGCATATTATCACGAGGAACAATTTGTTCGCTCGAAAAACCGTTTTGAAATTATGTTGCAATATATTTATTTCGTATTGTGAATATGCCTTCCTTCTTGAATTATATCCAAAAAAATATTTGATATCTGAATTATTCACAGAATTTTTGTCAAGCAAAAATATTCCATCTTCCAAAAATAAACATATTAAAAATGTGGGAAACCCTACGCCTTTTTTTTAAATTTCACATTGAACCATTGAATTTTATTGTTGAGTTTGATTCGCACAACTTCTGTTTTAGTGGGGAACTCATGTTTATTTGTGAAATCATTTTTTTAAATTGTAAAAGTTCTTTTTTTAATTCTTTTATCCTGTATGAAATTTTCCGAATAAACATCTATCTATTTATCTATCCATCTATTCTTGGTAGTGCAAAACGAAAACTTTATCAACTTATATTATTCGAAGTACCTGAAACTATTATGACTATTTACAAAATACTTTATTGATTAGTTCGAATACAATCCTGTATATTTGGGAGAGATAACCTATGTTTATACATAGGTTAAAAAAAGTTAAAATTTCAATTATTTGAAATTTTAACTATAAGTTCCTACGTCTAGGAACTTCCTAGACGTTAACTGGACTACCTCAAGTTAATATATCCTCGCGCTATTTGAAATTCGACCTCATGAACTCTGGCAGCCACCGATTTTAGCAGAGATCACAGATTTGAAGAAAGCTTCAAACTTAGGAGCAAATTGTGAATTTTCGCAATCTGAGATCTGAGGGTTTCTTGTACCCATTGAGATGTAATGTTTATATTTATCTATGAGTATTGGAATATATTTTGACGGGTTGCCTATCAAAATAGTGCTCCAAGTATTTTTGATTGAAATCATCATGATTGATTTATTCGAGTTGTTCAATCGATTTCTTTTCCAAATGAAATAATCCACCTCACAAAAAATGTGAACATTTCTAAAAGTTATGGTTGCCTCCGCGCAAAGAGGCCCCGACGTCTTGACAGATGTTATCAGATATATCATTTTGTTGGATTTCTGCGTTCATGACGAAGATTCATAACTTATACATCGAATTAAAGCTGATATTTGTCTTTATATGATGAAATTAGTGTTCCTAATTGAAAGTGTCTGCAAATGGAAATTGCCACATGTTAAAGAGTGAGAGAGAATTACCGCTCAACATTGCGTGTCAGACGACAGCTGTATGAATTTTTAAAAGTATTCTTACGTCGAAAGGTGTAAACATTAGTAGGCACGACTTCATTATGTTCAAAAAAATATGAATGAAAAATAATCAGTTTTTTCATTCGAAATTACAAATACACAAAAATTCATTCTTTTTAAAATTAATTTAGTGTAGGTAATTTTAGTCAATTAGATTAGTCGATTAGTCGGGACGGATTTGCTGAGATTGTGCCAAACCTTCTTAAATGGGTACGGCACCTTGAAAATAAGAAATTTTCAATCATTTGTTACAAATTGATTGAATGTACAGCAAATACGATACCCTTTCTCAGATATACGAATAATACCCTAAAATTGAAAAAAACGTATTGAATAATAAATAAAATTTATGTTATATTTTCATGTCATTCACTAGAAGTCCGATTCATCTCTGCTCTCATTTCAATCGCATATATCATTTTCATCACAACGAATATCAGGAATCTGCTTCATCAATAGTTGGAACATTTGTTCTTGGAATACCAGAACATATTCTCAACTATTTATTTGTTTTTAATAAGTTGTTGGATGTCAGCTTTAGAATTTTTTATTATAAGAATTTTTTTATTATTCCTTATTAAAAACAAATACCCAACTACGGAATAATAATAAAACAAAATGAAGATTTCTAGCCCCTATCGACTTCATTACTTCAGCGCATCACATACATACGTCTAAGTTTTTACCCTAATTTGTTTCGGGTCCGCTGTTCCTTTGATTTCACCTCCGTCTGTCGGCGTACTATCTATGCATCGCATCGGTCGCATTGTTTGTCCCCGCTTTTTAATACATTATGATTTCTTTATACGTGAAATATTGGAGAATTGATTCGGATTTTGATGAGATGATTTTGGGAAGATACCTTTGTCTAGCTTGTAAGTACTTTGTTTGTACCTATATGTGTGTATATTACTTTTTATTTTTTCTCTTATTTTAAACTAAAAATATTTTAAATTTTATAATGTTTCTTTGTATATCTAAATTATACCAGACCACCTTTTCTGTGATATTTTCTAGTCAATAACTTTAAGTAATGCTCATCTTTCCTTTATTTTGTGAACACCTCCATCAATGTTGCAAATGATGTTTTCCGTAAATTTTGTAGAGCCCTGAGGATGGAAATAAATTTTTCCGAAACGTCGGCGAATTAACAGAGTATTGTTTTCCTGTTTCTCTGATCCTACACCACCAATCTATAGTGAAATAAATATAAAGAAAGAAAATATCGAGAACTTCGAGAAGAAATGTATTTTCCATAAGATATAAACAGTCTGATGCAAACTTGACTGATTTTTCGATTGAATTCTTTGCTAATCACTTAGACGATGATCCTTTCATTTCAGTGTTGGCAAACGAGAAAAATGTTATTACGTTCGGTAAATAATGTTTTCCATATTGTTCTGTTGGGAATCACGTTGTGAACAAAGAAGAAACTGAATTAACATGCCAGCATGAGAAAGCAGATTCAAGAATTGTATATCATATAGGTAAACAAAGTCTGAAATTTCAGTGAAAGCAACAGACACTGGCATCCTTAGAATTTCACTAGGTGAAATTATTACCTAGTAAACATGTTTATTTTCGAAAGATGAAACATTTTTGCTTGAAAAAAATTTTGTGAAAATAAAAAAAAAACTCACAAATAATTCAAGAAAAAAAGTCTTTACACTACGAATATATCTATTGCAACATGTTTTAAAAACGATTTTCCTAACAAATTTTTCATCGTGATTAACTTCAGGCCCGGGAGGAATTTGACGTTGACCTCTTTGAGATAGTACGAAATAGATAATAACTAAGAAGGAAATGAAATGCTCAATAAAAATATTTAAAAAAATTACATTAAACTCAAGATTGATCTCTGTTAATGACATCGATATATCAACCCTTGAGAAGAATATTAGATCAGTAGTAGCCAGTGAGTAGAGAAAAAATTGATTAATTGATTAGTGTCTTATCTAGAACTGTAGTAATGTTCAGGTCGATATGTTTTCTGAATATGAATTAATTCTTTGCGAAGTAGGGGGCTTAAAAGAAATTCATTCATTAGTATTCATGTTTCTTTGATTCTATCCAATATCGTTAATTCTTGAAGTTAGCAGTTTGCTCATCATAATGATTTTTATCGGTTGTTCATTACAATAATACATTTCTTATGAGGATTTTCTTGAAATTTTGTGTGATATAATAATAGTCACAACCTGTAAATGCAGGCTATGCAAGACATGATTCTTTGACAATTCCGTACAAGCAATACAAATTGCTTCTGTATTAGTATTTTTTGATGTTCGGTATGCCAAACAAATTTCTAAACTAAACATTTTAGCATGTTTGAAGTAATATAGCGGCCACTTTCACATAGGCAGCCTTATTTTATCATATACAGAAAAAATGTTGTTATAATGTGATATATGAATTAAGAATTCAAGTCATGAACCCAAAAATGGAACAAAATTATATCAGTTTACAGCTGGCTACAAAGGCTTTAAGCCATTTACGCGAAGACAATCATTACTCTTCAAAATGTTCACATATTTCTCAGGAAAACTTTCAAATCAATCAAATTGATCGAAAAAAATTATTATGATTATATCATTTAAAAATACTTGCAACCACATTTTGATAAGCATACGGGTAAAAATATATTTCCCTGTTCATAAATAAATATAAAAATCAATTCACTATTTGATGAGTGCCGGAAATTCACGAAATTAACATCAACGTGCGCACATCATACTTCCTCTTCATTTTAATATATTTTGTTTTTTCTGTCATTTACTTCTTCACACACAAATGATAAATGAAATAAATAAATATTTACTTATACATACCTTCCCTACCCATGATTCTTGAAAACACATTCTTTTGCTTAATGTGTTTAACCGCACAGCCTCTAGTTTCATTCACTTACTTCTGTTAGAAATGTATTAGCTAGTGAGGATACGTTTTCCCTAGTGAATCTGGAAAAAAAGGAATTAAAACAAAGTAAGATGTACTTTACTTTGTAGTTAGCGGTATATTTGATTATACAAAATATCATCTTTGACGTCTCATCTTTCACTGTATAATTTTCTTCTGCATATTCCATCCATTTTCAAAGAGAACTAACCGTAGAATGCCCATTGCCCAGTGGAGGGGCTATTATAATCGTACATACCAACCTCGCTAACGTCATGTAAATACCACAAATTTCTTCTTGAATCGAAGTATCGTACTACTAAGGACCCGGTTTTTTACATGCGGATAAATATAATTTAAGGTTTTATGTACGAATAAAATCTGCGCAATAGAAGGAAATTTATTTATTCTCATGTGAAAAAACCGGCTCCAAGTGTAGTAAATACCGTTTTCTACGAGAGTACTACTTGATATACCTACATAGTAGTTTCTAGGAAAAATTGACAAGTACCTATCTACTTCTAAAAGCAGTACCTTTTTAGTTTTGAAGTATCTCAATAGGTACTTTGTAGCAACTGTCATATATATATCACATATTGATTCCAATTAGACAATAATACAAAAGTTTTGTGTGTGCTCATAAAGTAACGCGTAACATTCTTTATTAGTTAAATTAACAATATTATCAAAAATACTTATTGTCTAGCGGCAATTGGTTTGAATGTAACACCCTGTAGTTTGTTACATTTTTAGATTAATAAAAATGAGCTGTTTCCAAACATGTTTGGTACTTGTGATCTAGCAGACAGAATATGAAAGAAATTATTTCTTATTTTTATACACCTAATACAACCTAAAAATGTAACAAACTACAAGGTGTTACATTCAAACCAATTGCCGCTAGACAATAAGTATTTATGATAATATTGTTGATTTAACTGATAAAGAATGTTAACTTTGTGAGCACACTCAAAACGATTGTATTTTTGTCTAACCTGTACCAATTGGAATCAATATGTGATACATTTTAAGAATCAGCTCAGCTAGAGTAAACGGAAAATTGAGACGAAATGGGGGTGTTCCATTTAAAAAAATTACGGTGGCGTCTTTACTCGAAAGTAATTCACCCTGTATATTAGATTGTTATTTTAAAATACGGTAAATTGAAAAAAATCGACGTGTTTCAGGTTTATTCCTTAAGAGGGTCTGTTAAGCTGAAAATGAATTTGTTTCATACTCAGTGTATAATTAAAGATATTCTGTGAGCAATGGAGAAGTACCGTTTTCATCCGAATGTATGACATTGGGAGATTTAACCAGGTGATATTCCAAGAAAATCAAAGGTTTATCAACCTTAAACTTGAGGACAATGAAACTGTAACATGAAATCGATAAATACAATGGCAAATCGGAACAATGAGCACAATGTCTTTCTATATCGAACCATTCAATGTTCATCTTATTTAGACGCCACTGGGTGTGATCGGCCTGTATCCTAAGACATTCCCAGATCACGATCATCTACCGTTACATTAATAATTCAGTGCGAATAATGAGATGAAAACGCGGACGAAAAGCATTCTTGTCTTGAACACTATACCACATTATGGATGATCAAACCAAATCTCAATGACAATCATGAATTAATTTCAAGAACGCACAACAGTTACACCTGTGTAACTGTTATATGCTAGCAATGTGATCATACAGGGTGAATTTAGATTCTTTTTTTGCCATTCATAAGTGAATCTGGATTATGACAAAATAACCCTTGATGCACCGATTTGGCGAGAGAAACATTTCAATTTTCCATTATTTTCGAACGCTCGTTCAATGAACAGATCACTCACACTCTTTCGATATGTGACATTTCGTAACAATTTCTCTAATTTTCGAAAAATAAAACGGGATTGGTCTCAATGATGAGGATTGACTCACTTATGCAGAATTTGTGGTCAAATTCAAATACACTATGGGAATAAATTAAAGGATCAAAATAAAATTCGAAATTTTAAGCAGTTATTCAAATGGCTGTATTTTCGATAACAATGGTCGTATCTCAATTTGAAAAAAAGTTTTTTGAAGCTTGAAGTTTACAGTTCTCATGATGAAAAAATTTTTCAAGCAAAGTGTACCGCTCAATCCTAATGAATACAGTGTCTAAAATTTCTGCGAAATTTTTTCAGTTTTTATTTTTGGCCTACAGACTTGGGAATTTTTTCACAACTCAACCACTATATGGATGAGATAACTTGTTCATTCAGCTTCAATATCCTTTTTCAAAATTTCGATACGAGCATTTCTCTCTGAAATATCGAACTTTGAATTGAAAAGGACCTTTTTGTCGTTAACCATCAATATCTCACCAATCAAAATGTTTGCACAGAAAATTTAGGGTATATTTTGAGATCTTGAATGAATTATCTACAAGAAGTAGCTATGGTGTTTTCGGAAAAAAATTTTCTTCGTTCTTTACATTAATTTGAAAAGTTGATGAAAAGAAGAGCTTTTGGAGGCTTTTTTTTTAATCAAGTGCAGAATTGAAAATGTCGAAAAAACCATCATTGTTGAGTATGCGTTTCACAGTCCAATATCACCACAAACATCCCAGAGAATTTCAATTCAATCCATGGAACGGTTTTTTTTTTCATTCGATCGAATTTTCAAAAAATTAAAGGATCACGATTTTCGATTCAAATGTTCATAATCTCCAACAAAATGAAGAAATCAAGTTTTTAAGTATTTTTTTTCCGCATTTTTATCAATAACATAACAGAACCAAAAAATTTAGATATAAACTTCAAGCTTCAAAAAGTTTTTTATCGAATTAAGATATGATCATTATTGTTATCGGAAATACAGCCATTTGAAAAACCGCTTAAAATTTCGAATTTTATTCTGATCCTTTAATTTATTTCACTAATGTATAAGCAGCTGGCCATAAATACAGAAAAGAGCCGAAAACCTGAAATTTTCAGGGCTTAGGTTCTGATCTCGAATATCATGTTGAGTTTAGAGGGATCACCACCATGTGGCTGCTCAGTTCAAAACGAAATTAGCGATATTTCTTCTTATAAATCACATTTCTTATGGGGTTTCACATCATTTTCTTGAACAATAATCTACCTGGAGGAAAGAAAATATTTTAAACTTGCGAATAAAAAAAAAATTTCAACGTAACTTTTCGTTATTCGCAAAAAAATTGATGATATAGATTTTGTACAGAGTTCTGATATATTTTGGAAATATTCGTGAAAAAAAACCTTCCAAAAAACTCTGAAAGAATAAAGAAGATGAAGTGAATGTATGTACAACTTCGTACACCGTACAAAGTTTGGTTATCGCAGGAGCGCCAGAGGGGAAATTAATATGGGTACCAAAATTTGACTGATACGCGAAAAACCACGTAGAGGTAATCCCTCTTAATGGCATGGTCCCACTATGGGTTCCGTTAATATTTTTTTCTGGTGAGTTTTGTGCTATCTTTTCAAAATTCCGTTTCAAATAGTTGTGTATCCGAAGATGGATAATGTTGATGCCTATTGTAATTTCATTATTGATAATTCATCATGAGGATATCATCACTAGACTAAATTGAAGCTTTCGAAATATTACTAGGGAAGGGTTTACTATTAGTGCCACTGCCGCTTTTTGACTTCAAGTGCAGGAAAAAAATCCTTTTTCAAATGTAGTGAGATATACCTCAGCCCTCAGCAATAATTCAAAAACAAAAATCAATATCATCAAACGTATTTTTATACCAAATTGTTGACTTACCCTACCTAACCTCAAATAAATTTGTGTTGACGTATATACATATTCTGCAGAATAAACCGTTAACTCAAACTTTCGGTACCGAAAAGGTTACTCTCTGAATAACGATGTTTATCATCATTTATCATAATAACGCCAACTTATAGTGGAAAGAAGTATTCTGTAGCGTAAATTCATTTATTCGCATGTGAAAATGACGGCCTTAAAAAGTTGCTGAGGTGGTTCAGCTTTAGGTGTTATAATATTATAAAAAATTTATATTTTAAATCATATTAATATTTATATTTCTGTTTATATTTAAAATCAATATTTTCAAAATTATGAGGCCATTTTACCTATAACAAAGGTGATTGTACAGCATACTCTAATAAATAACAAACAAGATATCAATGGGAATATATGTTTCGAGTCGAGACGAGATATAGGATAAAATTCTTGAGTTGAAAGAATTAGGTGGTGATCCAGTCTATTAGCTAACTACAAACACAGTTCGGAGAGATGAAACGCTCACAAAACAAAAACAGAATGATCATCATAATTTGGATAATTCCACATTGCATAAATTGATACTAGAGAAAAAACTGAAAGTCGAATAGCAAGAAGTCATTTTTTCACATAAAACTCACTAGAAATTGAAAAAAGTCAATAAGTGACAATGATAAAACTATTAATTCATTAGAAGTAAATGAACAAGAATCGATTAAAAAAAAATACGCATGCTACTCATATTGCAAGGTTGCAGATATGACAAAATCGTCGGAGAACCTAGCCCAACTATTTGTTGTGATGCTGTGGATGTGACTAAATTGTAAGAGGTTGTTGCTCTTTCAACGAAATTGGTCAAGCGCTCCCACATCTTTTCTTTATGGAATGTACCTACTTCAATTCGTTATACCATTCATTTGTTTCATTATTTTAAAATTTTTTCTGCAGTGAATATATTGCTGTTCATTAGTTGTAAAATTTTGTCTTTCGTTTTATGAAGATGAATTTTTATTATTATCCACTGAAAAAGAATCATGTCCATTGAAAATTCCTGCTCTCGGCTAGAAAACTAGCATTTCAAGTAATACATTCTTGATAAATGTATCAATTTTGAAAAATTCGGAAAGGTTCAAAATCTAACAGTTGCTAGTGGTCGGTTCTTCACATTAATTTGATTTTACCATGGCAGCCACCGCGAAGATTAAGCAGAGAATTGCCAAGGTGAATCGCTGGAGTTCTTTTCTTCGTGGTTCTAGCAAGGCCATGAACGTTCGTTAACCTGGCAATCTAAACATAACATTTCATCTGAAGACTATTAGTTGAGCAGAGTCGCTTTTTGTCGGCAAGGGGCGATGAAAGTCTATATTTCTGAAAGAGGAATAAGACACCTAATGATTTTATATACCTAACCTATCCAAATTCGTTATCAGGCACTTAGTTCTAACTCACTTAGGCCGGTTTTATACCTGATCAGTGTTGAATCCAGGGAGGTGCTGGCAGGGGTTAACCCCTTCAAAGTATGATCAAAATCCCCTTCCCTCATGCACATATTATACTCATCCTATAGTTTGAAAATATCCTAGCACACATGTGAAAAACGTTATTTGATAATAGTGTAGAAATTAGATTCGATATAAGTGGTAAAACGAACCTTTCCACTAATTCTGCGTCCGGCAAATGATAACAGATCTATAGTCATTTGAAAACACAGTAACTTGGGAATTGGTGATTCCAATTACCGTTGAGAGTGCTGCGATAGTATATTCTAAAACAGGTTTCCGAATGGGCTCCTATTCCAATACGAATGCGAAATTCGAAAACGAGCGACGAAAGAGCGAGTTTTTGAACGCAAGAGTGTTGGAATTGCCTTCTGCAACGAGTATTAAGTAGACGATATTTTCTCCATTTCGGTCAAGTTTTGTGAAATATTGAAGAAATTCAATGAAAAATTCAGATTATATATCCTAGTGACTATTGTATTGTATCTTGACAGTTGGTGTGACTGTTACGAAAATTGAAAGATTACGGAATTTGAATAAGAATCGTACGTTTCGAATTTTGAAATAATTTGCAATTACGCATTAAATTTGTGAATTTTGTCAGACGAAATCGGTTTAACACCAGCAGATTTAAAAGAAATTGCGAATAATGTTGCAAATCATTTCACTATATCCAAATTATATTATATTGACAATTATTGACGTTTGTTGAAATTTGATAGGATTGGACGTCAGTATAGACAACCACAAAACGAAAAATATAAATAAAAACGATGCTGTAATGAGTTCATTACAGCACTGTTTTTAGAACTGTAATTAACTCATTACGATACTGAAATACAGAATAGTAATTTACGTAACAAGTCCGGAAAATATGGTTTTTATGGACGAATAGACAAAATTCCAGGACGAGCGTAAGCGAGTCCTGGAAGTCTGTGAGTCCAAAAAAACCATTTTCGGGCGTGTTGCGTACAATATTTTTTCGGCAACCATGTAAAATAACACTATCGCTGCTGCTTTCCATATTATATTGCGATTGCGATCAAAAAACATGCAAATTTTTGACAACTAATTTCATATGAATTGTCAGCCGTTATCTCGCTTGATATGGATTCTATGATTCTTTTCCGGCCTAGTCCGGGAAGTACGTACTTTCCGGACTAGGCCGGGAAATGCTACTTTCGCAGAGAAGAAGCGTCCAGGAAGTGAGCACTTCCCGGACGGTTGCCGAAAAATACTTTTTACAGTATTTTTCTTCCATACTAATTATTATTCCTTTGACATAACTATCAAAATATATTAAATTTCTTAATGAATATAAGAAAAAACAATCGTGATAGTACAAGACCGAACATAGGAATGCTCATTTCGTTTCGGGCCTGGCTCTATGGGTTGGAGATTTATTCGCCATCGATATAATCTGAATAATAAATTATCGATTTGAGGAATCGAATGGCACCAGAAACGCTATATATATGAGTGAAGGGCCAGATGAATTAACAGAAGATTTAGTTGACCAAATAATCCAATGTTCTACAAAACTACGAAGAATTGCTCTAATAAAATTTTTGGTATTTGGTGAAATATTTCCGATTTTAGTTTTTTTTTCAATTTCCTGTTCCTTTCTGTTTCATTATATTTTTTAATCATTGTATGATTATGTGATATATGTACCAGATAAAATTTTTTGAACTTCGTGTTTTTCATGTTTTGAAATGTTTGTTACTTATTTTGTGTTCGAGCTTTCAAAAAGTTTCATTGAAATGAAATAACTACCTGAAAATCTTTAACATTCGTTTATTGATTAATGCATTCGTACCTGCGAATCTTTATCTTTTTAACTATACAGTACAACTTCGATAGTTCGGATAGTCGCTAGTCCGGACACTCCAGTATTCCGGACACTGCTGGGGTTCGGGCATTTTGAAATTTTTACCTCTGAAATCCGGGCGCGAAAATATTCATTATGCAAAACAATAGCATTTTCCTGTCTATACATGTAAAAAACGGTTACATGCCGGTTGGAAACAGCACGGCGGCAGCATCTTTCATTCTGCACTTTGTTTTTGAGCGTGCCGGACGCAATGGCTCCAGTCAAATGATCACATAAGACACTAACACTCACAGAAAATTCTAGCTTTCAGGTGGACTGAGAAGAATAATCTTACCCTTGAAGATTTATAGCTTTTGAAAAGGCTTAAAGACAAGGCAATTGATATAGATGCATCCAAAAAGGTCCAAACTAAAATTGATATGTATTTTTCAAAAAGTAGAAGATATTTCATTTTGCATACATACATAATATATATGTATACAATATTATAAATACCTACATGTACATATTTACATAACGTGTTATATGTACTTAGGAGTTTTGTTCAGTTTTGTTTTATTTTATGAGAAAATAATTTTTTTGTGACTTGATTAATAAACCTTATTTTTATAATTCATAAGTTGCTTTATTTCTTGAATTGAAATCACTCCAGTAATCTGGACGCTTCAATAATCCGGACAGGTACCGGAACGATATCTGCCCGGACTACTGAAGTTATACTGTACTTTCCGTTGTATGATTATTCAAATATATAATATATACATTTGTTTCTTCGCCTTATTCCTTTACACAAGAATCAGGTAATGAACTGTCGGTTCCAAATTTTCCTACAAGAGGGCTGTCGTCTTAACCAACTCCCATATTGTCGCTCAAAAATCAAAACGAATTTCTGACTACTCCCCTAGATATTGCGGTTTTCCTCATTTGAAATTCTTCCTCGATAACTCTTAAAGTATTCATTTTAGGTAAAGGTTTTGCTGAAGTACCTAACTCACACTTTTTTATACTTCGAATCGATTCGAATAATAAAAAATATAGCTTCTAATTTGAAAATCTTGAGTGTTGATGAATTTGAGTTGTCCAAGTTCATGAACACCCTCTACATTTTTCGTCCAAACCACAAACAGGTTTATAATACTTCGTATTTGCAGAATTGAAAATGATAAATGTTTTTTCGAAAGAAACTCTTTCTGCAGAAGTACCTATTCAAAAAGTTTCATGTTCATGGAAAACTGATAACAATTTTGTGCTAAAAATTTGTATGTTAGGGTTTCAGACAATGATCTTTCCTCCTAAAATATCTTAAAATCTCTACAACATACTACTACTTACTTATTTCAAATGGAACACCCAGTTTATTATTGCATCATTAGATAGCTTTTTGATGGCAATTTCTACCTTGGGTAGAAACTGAATGGTTCATGAGTTAATGGGATTCTTATGAAAAAAATGGTGGCAATAACATAAATGTTTTTTCGAAAGAAACTTTTTTCTTTCGAAAAAACATTTATGTTATTGCCACCATTTTTTTCATAAGAATCCCATTTATGTTATTGCCACCATATTTTTTATAAGAATCCCATTAACTCATGAACCATTCAGTTTCTACTCAAGGTGTAGCATATAGATGAAATTGCCATCAAAAAAGCTATCTAACGATGCAATATTATGCTGGGTGTTCCATTTGAAATAAGGAAGTAGTAGTATGTTGTAGAGATTTTAAGATATTTTAGGGGGAAAGATCATTGTCTGAAACCCTAACATGAAAATTTTTAGCACAAAATTGTTAACAGTTTTCCATGAACTCTCAATAGGCCATCGCGGTGAATCACCCTCTATTTTTAAACGCAAAGTCTCAGGTTTGAATTTTTCAGATTTTTAGTTCAGATAAAAACACTATAAGTGTATGAGAGACACCACATATGATTAAGCTATAAGTTCGAAAAATTCTAATTACTCCTAAAATTTCGCTGAATTTTTCAAAATACTAAGTCTTGATTAACGTTTTCGTGTGCCATATACCCAATGAAAAATTTAATTCCTCAAACCAACTATCGACCTTTTCCATTCATTACTGCAATCGTCGAAAAAATGAATGCACTGAAAGTATAATACTGATGATTTCATTGGGAAAAAATGGATGCAATAAAATAATACGAACGAACAATGTATTTCTTCGTCTATTGACGAAAGAGAAATAAACCGATGGTGCTTGAACACTTACAACTTTCTATTATGAGAAATCGTTGTACGATAATTCATTTACTTGTAGTATTCCAGTGCACCTTGAACCACACTCGATTAGAACTTGAGAAACGTCCTTTCAAAGACGTTCGAAGCCGTTCCGTTGAGGTTAACAAAATATGGTTGAATACGTACGTAATGTCTTGTTAGGTTGGTAGCGGAGTCGTCTAGAATGCCAGTCCATTTCCCGTGGCCGGTTTTATTAACGATTATGCGATAAATGGTATATTGAAGAAAGCCGATCATCTCTTGTGAAACCCGACAAAAATTTCTTTAGATATTTCATTGCTTCCTATGATGATATGAACGAATTGGTATCATGACAAATTTGAGTTGATTTATTTGAGTTATAGCAAGGGCGTAGAAATGGGGGGTAATAGGGGTAATTACCCCCCCAAGATTTTCAAATTATAAATTTTCAGAAATCTCGCAAAGAAAAGAAGAAAATCCAAATTATTACAAAGATCCAGTTAAGTAGCTGCGATAAATAGGTATATCAATTATAAGTTTTGCTACTTATTTACCAACTCTGTAGCGAATATCAATAAAGATTCGATAAACTGATTAAGCATCACAAAAAAGTACGAATACAAGAAACACCCCAATATCTCGAAAACAAAGCGTTTGCGGGCTCCTGTTTATGGGACATTTTATTCTTAAAATTATCCAAGGAATCTCTCAATTTCCTTCGTAACTCCAATTCAGGAACACCCAGTATAGGGTAAGAACAATCGAATTTGTAATGAAAAAAAGTATTTCGAGTAATTTGGTTCAAACTTCGTTATCAAACCTCCTTTCTCACATTATAGATATGAGTAAACAATGTCGTCAAAATTTTTTTTCCGATAAACCCTTCCCCCCCCTCCCCAAGAAAAAGAAAGATCTACGCCCTTGAGTTATAGCCTAAAAGCTAGAGGCCGATTCAATCAACCCATTTCCCACAAAGCCATTTTTTTTCACTTAATGCTTTATTTCCAGTTCATCGAGGAAATAATGTTCTGCCAAGCATCTCGCGGTGGCGTCATATACATATTCAACATTTTTGAAAAGATCAAGAAAAACTTTGGATATGATTTGTTGATGTTGTTATTTATACACGGTGTCCGGGAAAATATGGAAAATCTCTTGGATTCAGATAAAACATAAAAAAATAAGATGACAAGTTCCATCATTGTTTTTCCTAGCGGCCCTCCCTACGGAGATACGGCCTCCTAAATGACGTCACTGGAAATCCATTTTAGTGGAATAAATTTTAAACCACTCAAAATAATTCAAAGAAAATTTGATATGATGAACAGTAGTAAAGACCTCTTAAAATACTGTCCTTAAATTTAAATTACCTCTTTTAGTTATCAGGAGCGGACTAGGTGGTACATTTTAATGCTTACCCTGTATGATAAGGAGTAAAAAAAAACAAATTTGGATAGCTTGAATGTTAAGCTTTTATCGTCGATAAAATGAACAGTCTTCGAAAAACAAAATAACAAAGGATTAATTTTTTTTATTTCTCTTAAAAAACCATGAATTCTAATTTTTTTTTGTCGGCAACAAAGTGTGATACGAAAGTTATTCAAGGAACAAAAAAGTTTTAGTTTGTGTTATTGAATCAGACAAAATTACAAAGATTCTTAACTATCCAGTTTTGGCACAGAAAGGCACGTTATAGTTTATAGTTATTAAGGAGTTACTAAAAGAGCTAATTTAAATTTAAGGGCATTATTTTGAGATCTCCTTGCTACTGTTCTACTAATCATGTTGGGATATGGACTTCCTGATATCTATCTAATGAATTTGCATGAGATGTGACTAAGATGTTAGGTATCGGCCGATAACAGACTGTATAATTTATTCTCATGTAAATCATGATATTTTTTCCAACTGATATAGTCTATTATCCTTTTATTGTTGAAGTTGAACGTACATAATATGACCCTCTGTCAAATGATACGATACGGTTGCATTATTTTTATCTCTGAATCTCCCGTCCTAAAAGTACTATTTATGTTTAATTCGCATTCGAGTACCTAGTTGTTTTGATTGCCCTATGTATCATTTTGAACTTCCTTTGCGAGGGATCTCCTTTAGAAACGTTCGACAATAAGTATATCATTGAACGCAGCAAATGCTGAAAAGAAACGAACAGTAGGTAAGGAGTACAGGATACACAAAGTTTGGGTCAAGTAGGTATAGTCAAATATATTACACAATTAGGTTTCGGAAATTCCACATATTTATATAAAATATTATACCCGAAATGAAAAGTCAACTTCAATCAAGTTAAGTCTTCATCTGGATCGAATTTATTGTGACGGAAATATTCTTTTTCAATATTCTTATCGAATTTTCTATGGTTCTGATGATGTGATTGTCTTGAGATTTTGCGGGAAACTTGAAATTGTTATTTTAAACACCAACGCAAATTTTTGTCTAGATTGAATATACAGTTTTGCATTGAATAGAAAAACAAAATTTCAAACGACTATACAATACACGAATTTTCCTAATCGAATTTTGCACATAACGAACATAACCACAGAATTCGTGATTCGAACCTATACTGAAAATATCAAGTTCAATAGGACTTTTGATCTCTTTTCATCGTATTTACGGCCGGCCATACGATTCCCTCCAAATTTGTCATCCGTCGAACCTTTCCGTTTAAGACCATTTCCGCCTCGAAATTCTAAAATTACTGACATTTAATCCAAATGATCAGTACATTCAAATAAAACCCAGCTCACTAATGACAATGAATAAGTGGGTATAATACGACACATCAATTTATTTTTCAAATTTATTGCTATTATATTATTTTGCAATTTCTCTTAATGATGTCTGGCCATGAAGATGTTCCAGTCATATGGGTTTTTCGACAACTTGAGTATACTCATTTCCATCAAAATAACATTGGTTGATTGTTTCAAGGTCATAGGCAACGAAAAAATATTTAATGTTTAAGGTGATTTAATCAATTAAATATTTGAAAATCAATTTTTCTACAGACCATACAACTGATACAACGAATGGTATGAAATGTATCTTGCTTTGAATGTTTTATGATTCAGTTTAGTTTTCGAGAGGACCTCCGCCGAAGAGATCTTTCTATTATTTAGTCATAATGTCCATAATTTCGAGACTGGAATAGATTAATGAATTCCCGGTCAAATTCAATTATGCCCGTCCGGCCGTAAATACTATCGAACGGAGTGACCTAGCAACTTGAACTTTTCAAAACATGTTGAAACTGACTTCATTTGGGTAGGTACTTTGCCATTTTTTCAACTTCTTCTTCATCAGCAATCCTTTGTCCACTCCTGGAATTGGGCCTGTCCCTTCATTCTCATGCTGTTCTGTTTTGAGCAATCTAAAACCAATTTTTTTCCAACTGGACTTGATCAACTCTTGCATTATAAACAGTATGCTACAGGAAGCCCTAACTAGAAATTTTTGAAATTTGAGTGCTCAAAATTTTTAAGTATACCTACCTACATGCTGAATGATTACCTATATATATTTACAAGGCCGTTGCTAGCCAAACTGCCGCCCTAGGCAGATATCCGATCTGCCGATCTAACAGAAGCTATAACTCTGCAGAATGCTAAAAATTGATATTGGATAATTGGGGTCCATGGCCCGCTCTAGCGTTTCTGCCGCCCTGGCAAAAATACAAGTCGGCAACCTAGCTAGGATGCACTGGTGAATTTGTATTCATAGATTTAGTGTTGAAACTCCACACTTTTCTATGAAAAGTATTTTTGAAAGAAAAAATTTATCTTAAGTGTTATAATTTTTATGGATTCAAATTTAAATCGAATAGATAATTAAGGAAACGTGGAATGTAAAAAACAATAAACGTGCTCAATCGAATTCTTATGAATAAATGATGAAATACATTATAGGAATGGAATGCAGGTTTTAGATTCTTCTACTGAATTTCGACTGCATAAAACACTCGAACATTTCGTTTTTTCTTTCATATTATTAAATAAACCAACCGGATGAAGCCGATGAACCAATTAATTGAATTTAATAAAAAAACTAATTCGTGAAATTCGTTGGAATCAAAAAAATTAGTCGATTCGTTCTTCCAGGAATCCAGATTTCTCGGCCAAAGTTGATGATTCCGCCCTCCATTATTTGTTGCTCCTCTAGAGCTAGCCCTTTGGTTTCAGGTTCTTCTCCTAAATTTTTCGAGGTTATAAAATGCTTGAAGATTTTATTTTTTTGTCTTCAAGATTATCGAGTGAAACAATCGGATTATGCGGATGAACCACTATTTCAAATTTGAATGCGCCCATGCTCAACACAATTTGATAAAAAATGAAATATATTGTAATATTTACTAATAATGGAATATGCTATGAAATATGATAATAAATCTTTTTATATTCCTTGAAAGGATCATTTGGAAATTGAGAAATGGAATCTTTTCTCGTATATTTTGCATTTCATTCTGAGGAATGAACATTCTGATCGGAGAATTGAAAAGAAAAATAGTCCAGAAACCGCCCCAAGTGGCAATAGTCGTTTAGCATGTGTTTTTTTTTAGCGTCAATAACTCGTGAACAGCTCTATGAGGAAATTACGCAACATATGGATATTTAAGAGTATAATGCATAATAGAGCACCTTTGAAGGTTTTTGATGTTAATTAAATTTGTCGGTATTCCTTCCTGTTGTTGTTGACCGAATTAAATCTCATTCCGTATTTTGGATTTCTACACAAGTGATTTTTGTTGATCAAGCTTGGAATGCCGCCCTAGGCGATCCCCTACTCTGCTTCCCATCTAGCGACGGCCCTGTCTATTTGCTTATCTATCTTATTTGGGAAAATAAAGGTACTCCATCAGGCCAATTGAAAAGTCCCCGGTCTGATGCACAGATGGCAGTGCTAGTATTAAATCCATATGATTTTTAGTTAGTACCAACCATCAAACGATACGTGTCAAAATTGTACAGCAGTCCGACCATTAGTTTATGAGATATTGCGTTGTGAGTGTAGCTTCTTCTGTTATTTGAAAAAAGATGGAAAAAAAGAATTTCTTATGCTGATAAAATATTGCTTCTTGAAGGAAACAAATGCAGTTGAAGCAAAATCTCGGCTTCATGAAGAGTTTCTGGGGTCTGAACCAGGAAAATCAATCATCATTGATTGGTATGATAAGTTTAAACGTGGTGAAATAAGCACCGAAGACGGTGAACGCAGTGGACGCCCAAAAGGGCAACAAATAAAACAAAATTCTATAAAACCTCACGATGCAATTATTGCATCATTGAATACGCTCGATTCATCGACACGTTTTGACTTGTGCGGCGGGGTTTGGAATAAACTACTGACCTCGAGTTATAGAGGTAAATTTGATGCGTATTCGACCAATAGAGGTAAAAATGGTAAAATATATCCGTGAAATCGTTTCGAGTTATGCATGGAATTTTTTTCGGCTTTTCCAGGGGGATTGAAAATAATTCGAGTTATCGAGGATTTCGAGTTAAGGAGAGTCCACTGTATAGGAGAAATGCGGACAAAACGACATATGCGGACAAAATGAACTTTAAAATTTTTTCAAAAGTGATGCCGAATAGCTCGGGGTTTCACAGTGATTCAGTTTCTGCTAGTGATGATGCCAATCCTGCGAAGAAATTGACATCCTCTTTAAAAAAATACGATATCCTTTCCTAATGGAATTCTTTCACCACTTCCTCAAGGCATAAGAAAGCCAGAAGCTCGCAAAAGCACGTTAATGCCTTTTCTTGACAAAACCAATGCTAAATTTGCTGCGACCATTCCACACAAGAAGAAGAAACAAGAAATTACTGAAGCATTATTCAATGTTAAAAAAAAACCCTGTGGTAAAAAAAACAAGGCCGCTTAAAAATAAAAAAGGCGTTGCCAATGAAAATTCGGCACTGAACCGTTTCAAATTAACAATAAAAATGAAGATGTCGATGACTGCCCCTGCATTTATTGCAATGTCGTTTTTTTCGTTTCATAAATGGTGAGCATTGGCTGCGTTACATGCTGTGTTTTCACTGGACGTATGCTACTGTCTCGAGAAGCAAAACTTTCATATTTTCGTTTTTTGCATTTAAATATTATGTTTGTCATTATGTCTATTAGTAGTATGTCATTTTGTCCTTAGTATACGGACAAAATGCATTTTGTTAGAAGTTATATCTTTTTTATTATATATATCTTTTATTTTTGTAGTTTAATTCAATTTTCAGCTTATAATACTTCAAAACAATTAACCAAAGTTAGTATTTAGCACCAAAATGGGAGTATTATTGCAATAACTAAAAATATATGATTGAAAAACAAAACAGTATGTCATTTATTTCCTCTAATTCTGTGGTTATTCCGTTCATTCTTCCACATCTTGTAGAACAAAATCGTGCGAGAATATATCAGAAACGCACAGTTTTCATGGTTATATTTTATTATTATATGTTGGTACTCCGAACTTTCCTCCACGGCTTTATCTGTCAATTCATCAATTTGCCTTAAAGAAATCAGCTCTGGCAAACAACATTTTTTAATGCAAAAATCACTAAATGATATTTATGGAAATATTTCATTAATTTCAATAAAAATACAATGGATTAGAGAAAATAATGTATAATACTCGCCACTTCGTGGCTCGTTTTTGAATTATGAACTCGTGGAAGAATATCAATGCCTTCTGCACTTGTATTATAAATAACTATAGTGACTTTATTCTTGCCATCCTGGAGCGTATTCGGGATTAGGCTGGTAGGCGAAGTCTTGACCTCTTTGTACCTTGCCTTCAGGTTACAGACTAGCTGTAACCGAAGTCGAGAAACTGCGTTATCAAGAATCTAGCGACAAGTGTTGAACGAGAGCCCCACTTCTCGTTCTAGAAGCACGAGTGAGTTTCAATTCAAGTCCGGTACATCAGTGAGCTGTCAAGATGGCGAGGTAACAGGTGCGACACGATCGCAAACTTGCGAACGAACGGCGGCGTTGTTATCGGTTCGAAATTGTGTTTGTGCTACTGGAAAATCATCACTTGTTTCATTCGAACTATTGTTCCCTATTTTGGATTACTTCTGAAAAAATACGAAGTGAGTATAATACAAAAAAAAAAAAAATATCTACACGACTAGGTCAGGCCGTCCTCATTTCTGTAAATATTGCAGAACTCAGAAGTAACGGGGTTCAACCGGTTTTTCAATGTAGGTATTAATCGATAAATATTTTTCACAAAGATCTCAGGAGTCTTCAAAATATTTATCGATCATCGCAGAAAATTAATTCACGACGTCTCTGATTATTCATGAACTGTGTTTACATGCAGGTACACACTGCATTCTTCTTTTGGAATCGATGCAAATCACTCAGTAAACGTGGAATGTATTATGTATGTAGATGGGTTTCAAGTATAGCGAAATGTTCGTGATATTCTTATCATTTTGTCCGATTTTAGCTGTAACCTTGCAATAAAAAGATATGAGGTTATTAGAGGTATATATGTGTTTGTTTTATCTATCCGAACAATACAATTGATTTATATAGATAAAGCCATTGAAAATTACAACTCCGACTAACTACTTCATTCAACAAATTTCTGCGAATTATGTAATGAGAACTTTATTGTAGAGAATTGCTTTCTATTTACTAATTTTGTCACGTTTTTATTCAAACATTTCTGTTCTCACCTTGATCAATTCACTTCTATTTATTGCTTATATTAGGATGTCAAAGTTTTGGATGTTCCATACTCAACTGCCAAAAATGATATCTTTTTAAATATTTCGTTTCCACCCTATATCCATTTACGACAATAACTATAACTTCGATTAGTAGTAGTAGCCTTACTAGCATTACCTATCTATCTCCATGAGTTGATGACAAGTTCAGGGATAAAGATCATAAACTTCACTCATTTCTCAAGAAAAATTAACAGAAGTCCAATTATATCAAATGCTTCTCGCTATCTTGAGATTATTTGAATCTCAAAGTTTAAAACATTTTGTTGTCCACAGATATAATATATAACGCGTATTATACTCACAAACGGATACATCCTGTTTATTTTACAGAATGTTGTTAACTCGGTTGTGAATCATACCTACCCTCGAACCTACCATTTTAAATGAAGGCGTTGTCACTTTTTCTTTCAAAAAAGTGATCATTTAAGAAGCCAATGGAGCTATCACAAAGTTTTATTATTTTGTCGAATAATTTCTTGAGCTTAGATGCGGACGATTTGTGACCTATCAACGAGCCTATCAATTATGCATAATAATTGTTGCCGTTGAAGACAATTCCGTTTAATATTACATCTTGGTTTCTTACAGTCACGATTTGATAGAAAAGGATTATTTTGTTCTAACTGTATAAGTTTGCCTAGATAAAAAAATTGAACTGTTTTCTTGAGGTTTTACCGCTATCAATGACGATGAACTAGTCCTTGACTCTTCAAAATCAACTGTGTTGACAGTTGAGATTATTCCTCTTTGAAGATTATTTCAAATTATGCTTCTTTCATCTGCAATTGAACCTATTTTTGAAAATTTTCAGCTATAGTTTATCGGTTTCTAAAAATGAATTGAACTGTTTTCTTGTGGTTTTACCGCTATCAATGACGATGAACTTGTCCTTGACTCTTCAAAAACACTTGTGTTGACAGTTGAGCCTCTTTGAAGGCAACCTCTATTTTAAATTTTGCTTCGTTCATCTACAATTGAACCTATTTTTTGGCTGTAGTTTATCGGAACATTCCTTCTTCGATTTTCTCTGTTGTATATCGGGCCATCCCTATAAAAACTTTCCAATAAATTCGTAAAGATTCATGAATTTATGCAATGAAAATATGGTATATCACTTTTGCAAATTTTCATGTGATCTTGTGTCAATGACCATAGCTGTCGAGACACGTTAATTTAAATAAATAAATAAATTCAACTAATTGGATTGCATTTACTTGATGAATGAAAAAAACGGCGAATTTCAGAACAATATTACGATAACCGAGTAGGTGTCTACCAATTAAAATTCAAGATCAACCTCCTGTTGAAAGGTTGAATCCTCGGTTGAATTCAAAATTAAATGATACTAAAATGCTAATTGCAGTGTATCAACAAATTATTGTTCGTAATTCCATTAAGCTGCCTTAGTTTTCGAGATCAGCGATTTTATTGTTTCAATTTTAAACCAAATAATGCGCAGATTGAATTTATAAAAGCAAATACCCGAGCAAACACCTGAATCAACCACATTTAAATCAAATCACCTAAACATTCCATCAATGACGAAGAAGAAAGTAATTCATAGAATTGTTCCTCGGGTGTCTTGCGAATCTCATGATGAATTCAACAATTATATAAGTAATGTGATATTGGCTAGTTAGTCGAATTCTAGTTCAACCTATCGTTACAGAACTCTTGCCATATTATGCAACGCATAGTATTAATTCACAAATTTGTAATACGCGAAAGTACAAATTACAAATATTATTACCGTTCAGGATAATTGGATGATTCTATATTGGATATGTATACCTGAATAGATTATCGAAACTGGTTTTCTATTATATAACGGGTAAATAGGTGGCGGTTTCTAAAAAATCTAGTCGACTCCAATAAAATTCGCCGTACCTACCGAAAAAAGAATGTTTCGATTATCTTCGAAAATTATTGATAAAATAATTCTTACCAAGTTTTCACGATAAGTTCCAGATTGTTATCGTATATTTATCTATTTGTATAGTTTTTGCTTCCTGATGATCATATTCCACTTTCATCAATGTTTATGGTTCGATTATTATACCTATTTTTTATTGTCATTGGATATGAATCTATGATATAATCTACAAAAAATATAGAGAGGATATTCTTTGGACAGTCATGACATATCAATATATTATGATTTTTTGTTGTATGTAAGTATTTAGATTATTAATGACTGAACCGAGGACTGAACATTTAGAGTTTGTTCTTTTTTATTCTAAGAATAAAATTATTTTAAGAATTTCTGAAAATTCTCAAAATAATAACATTACAAGCACCGAGACAAGAAAATTATCACATTTCCTTTATTCGTTGAAAAAATAAAGGAGTATTCCTAAGATTAATTGTAGATTCGAAAGAAAATACTGCACAAAGTCTACCTGATGTTCTTTAGTTAGGTAGATACTCGAATAATCGAACAAATAAGCTAACATCATACGAACGGATATTGATGTGAAGTCATCATTTCTAACAATGATTGAATGAAAAAACGTTTACGAAGCCCCTCCTTATATATATGACTACAGTTTACGATCTTCTTAAAAAATTATTGATGATTACTCGTAGTCGATTGCGTATTTCTCTCGGTATTTCTACATCGAATGAGAATGTAGGAAGACTGTGAATTTTACATAATAGTTCATTATATTCGGCGTATGGCATACCTAGTGGTGAAGACTTTAGTTCTTTGGATTTAAGGGTCGAGAAACTGCCAAACGAAGTATTCGCTCTTGAGTAAAAATGTTCCTTCCATATAAAACAAAAAACTCTTTTATGTTAGTTCATTGATTTTTAGCATTCAATATTTATCGTTCGCATTTTTAATGATACTGAATCTCGGACTGAATACAAATCGAGATACAAACTGATTTTCGTACCAAATTATCTGATATTTTGCTCCCACATTTTCAGTGAAAAGTCTATGCGGATAAAGAGCCCTTGGACTCTTTTGATGAAAATAACCCCTCGCCTCGAAATTTCCAGTTTAGCAATTTATGTAGAATTTACGTCGCAAATGAACAAAATCATTTGCGCTCTTCGGTCTATCCAGTGGTTCAATGGTTGTCTTGCTGACTCCACTATTATTTATTGAAGTTTTGTGGAACATTTGTGTTGCCTGAACTATTATCCTCTCAACAAATTTTTAATTTCGAAGGCTATATTTCTTCTTCTTAGTGTATCATATCAAGTGCTCTTGACGTTGGTGATAAACATGTTGAAACCATCTCTGTCTTGAGCAAATCACAACAATTCATCTGTTTTCCTTATTCCAGTCCTATGCAGACGGCAATATACTATATACAGACGGAAAAAACATATTGAATAAATATCCTATGCACATTCAATCAGAATAATGATAAATATGCTACATATCAAGATATGGGATACAAATATGGAATATGGACATCCAAAATCGTCCCTGTCTCAGGAAGATGTTTTAATCTCCTAAACATATTTCTGATATACGGTATAAATATATTTTCTAACCAAAAAATTATACTACTCCACCGAAGTTAACGAAATTTTGAGATTTTGAGACTGTTTCAAAAGTTTTTTTCAAGAAATTTTTTGAATATCATTAATCTAAATGTTCACACACTTATCCCAATCATATTTTTGCCTATTCCTTCATGAGTTTCATAGTCTCAGTTATTATTTGTAGTACAAAGTCAGTTCACTCAAAAAATTGAAAAAATAAAATTCAGTAAAGAGTATGGCCTTCTCGAATTAACTCTCGAATCAACCACATACTTTCGATCAGATTTTTGAAGTTGTGTCAACAGCCGTCTGAGTTCTTGAAGCGTATGAGGGGATGATTGGTGGGAATCTAAAGCTCTTTGTAGCTGATCCCAAGCGTGTTCAATGGAATTCAGGTTTGGCGGACCGAGGGTGCAAGGACAAAGGCGAAATACCATGGATATCCAGAGCTTTAACGACAATTATCTCACGATGGGGCGACGCATTATCGAACAAAAACAAGAAATTTGGCCTAATAGCAGCATAAAACAATGGAATAATATTACCAATAACTTGTTCCATGTAAATTTGCACATTCATGGTAGCATCAAGCACCAACAATTTTGTAAGTTCATTCAAACAAATGCCTTCCCAAACAGTAACTGTACAACCTCCGAACGAATGAACCTGAATCGATATGCCTTCTGGATCTGAGCACCAGAGAATGACCCCAATGGCCCTATTGGCTTCATAAGCACTGAGTTTACGTTTAGGCATTATTGCAAAACAATTTTTCAGATTTTGAAACAAAGTTGATTGTAAGAATAAAACAATAAGTGATCCAAAATTCTCAGATACGAAAAGGACAAGAACATGCCTGAAACCGAGAAAGTTATCAAACGAGGACCAAAACCATTCAGATATAAGAAAGTGAACATTTTTTTTTTCATAAATGAACATTTGGTGGACAAAAATCGGCAACTTTTGAAACGGTGACAAAATTTTTGAACTTTTTGTTTTGTGGAGCAGTACATGCCTGAAACCGAGAAAGTTATCAAACGAGGACCAAAACCATTCAGATATAAGAAAGTGAACATTTTTTTTTTTCATAAATGAACATTTGGTGGACAAAAATCGGCAACTTTTGAAACGGTGACAAAAATAATGGGCGTTCCAATAGGAATTAATCAATCTAAAATTGCAGTAATGGCAACACTGTGTATTCTTTTTATATTTCTTATGTCAATTGCATTTAGTATGTTATGCCATTTAATCATGAAAAGAAACACGCTTCAACAAGGTTTAAATTGTTAAATTGTTTAATCAAAATAAGTGCTCATTTGTTAATACTGAGAGAACTTGGGAGAGAAGTCATAGACGACATTATTCAGTTAATAGACTCACTATCCGAGGTATTGTAGACAAATATGAAAGTGAATTTTCTTCACACGATATAAGAGTATCAGTACGACAAAGAAATACATACAAAAGATAATATTAATTTGGTAGCAAGATAAAGAGAACATCCGAATTTAACGGTTTCTCGTGATCGTTCTCAATAATTAAATATTTTTCAAACAACATAGAAAAAAGTGAGAAAATATTTATGTGTGCTGTTGTTGAGAATCATTCGGAGGAATGATGAAGACAGTGTCACCTGTCATACAGGCACAACCAGCTAACCAAAGCAGATTTAGAAACTTTTGTTATGATACTTTATCTACTCCTATTGAATTATATCTTCATTATCAACTGATTTTGAGCAATTGATAGTATATAAGTATATATTAACAAACAACGTGAGTTATAATAACTCACTGCTATAACTCACTATAATAAATCGGAAAAGATGGCAAACTTCATCTGCGTGAGTTATGACCTACATTACCGCTCGTTGAATAATATACTTTTACAGACAGACATGAATATATTCACGATATCAATTATTAGCAGACGATTATTTCATTTTTCGATGATGATATTTGATATCATAGAACATAAAATATATTGTTGATTGACTTCTCGCCTTTTTTATGGTTGACTTTGAAATCATCTACCATCACAATAGCTGGTTAATTCCGGCGATACAGTTCCTATAGCTGGACTTAATTTTACATTTTTAGGAGTTATATATATCATCATTTTTGGTTGAATTGATTACATCCTACATTTTCTTTGAATTTATTCCAACGTATGAATTTTAGAGATATCGAATTTCATTTTTAATTGAAGATTATCATAATTGACAATGTTCAAAAATGAACTATAATTGGGTCCACTATCTTCATTTGTGCTGGTCTTACTATAATGCGAGACTTATACAATCTCATCTTATCTACAACATCATTATTTTTGTTTACAAATATTTGTTGTTGTTCAGTTTTTATTGAATTCAATTTATCGTTGAGATTCTTTTCTAACATCAGATGTTCTTATGCTGGTGTTTAATATTCCAAAAGGGATACATTTTCAATCAAACTAAAATAGTTGTCTTCGAAATTATTTATAATTTTAATAGTAATTTTAGTAGAAAAAATTTAGTTGTAATATATGACCTAATATCCCTTATTGAAGTTGACATGCTATCATCACTGATTCTTATTTCATTATTAATTATAAACAATCTCGATCGCAGCACTTTCCAATTTTACACAACCTGGATAATATCCACTTTATGTATAGGATGTCCCAAATTCGTTGTCTAGTGTGGAAATATCAGAATGCCTTCGAGCTAGGAGAGAATGAATGGCACATTTTCACATTTTCGGGATTGACTTTTGAAATATTTAATTTGGTGAAAAACGTAACCTTATAAATTCAACTGTTTCCAAGTTAGAACAGAAATTTGGAAAATGGCGGGAAATGAAAAAATCTCATAACTTCTCTATAGCTGGTGCTGTAAATATATACTATGAGCACTTTTACAGTAGAATTCATTGGTGTGATCATTTATTTTTCACTGCAATTAGTTTTGAAGTTATAATTAAACTTGTGTTTTTAAATGTAAACCATGAACATTTCTAAAAAAAAATAAAATCGTTTTTTCGCCTTCTCAAAAATATATAACATAGATGTAAATTTCCTGTCAGACTATAGCAATCATCAAAAGTTTCAGTTTCATATGGCAGATCAACCAAGTGCCTATGATAATAATCTGTGAAATTCAGATATTTAAATTATTCGGTGGTCATCAAGGTCTCCAGAAGTTTACTTTAAAAAAACACAAATTTTTATTATAATTTCAAAACTAATTGCAATAAAAAACAAAATGATAACACCAATGAATTCTACTGAAAAAGTACCTATAGAATGTTTTCTTTAATGTTTATAGCATCATAGAGAAGTTATGAGAACTTTTCATTTCACACCTCATTCCAATTTTCTCTTCCAGCGTGAAAACAATTGAATTTATAAGGTTAAGGTTGTGGTTTTCACCAAATAATTCTTCCAAAAATCTAGCCCGGAAATGGGCTATTCATTTTTCTCCAGCTCGAAGGGAATCTCAAATCCCCACACTATACAACGAATTTGGGACACCCGATACAATATGTCAGTTTATTTTAAATTTAATTTAATTTTATAATTTATGTGGTTAATAATCAGTTGTTTGATATTTGGATATTAATTGTTCTCGATAACAGAAATGTTGGAATGTATTTGAGTATAACTTTATACTTGATTCGAGACTTATTATAAATAAAAGATTGAAGAAAAAATGAAGAATAAGTAATTTCGATAGTAGGTACATACTGAAAAATTGGAAAGCACTGACTTGAAGTCAGAACGAGAGTCAGAAGCTTTTGATCGTTTGTTCATTCATAAATATGATTATCAAAGCCGATCTACTTAAATTTCTTATATTATATCACTGAATTTGCAACGAATTTTCTTCCGCAAATCCTCGTACATCAAGCATAACACAAATTCCATTTCTATAGGTTCGTCAAGAGGTAATGAGATAAAGATAGATGAAGTCGAACATAATACTCTTCACATGTTATGTAAGAAGAAAAAGTGAGTTAGACTGTAATTCTGCCACTATTAGGTTTTGTTTTGGTCTACAATGGATTGAATTGTTACCTACCTATCTGATATCGCATACTCACATACTGTATTCACATTGAAGATGATGATGGAGGCAAAATGAGATTTCTTCGTAGAACTTTCACTGGTTGAACGAAAAAAGGCATTTCAAATAATATCCTTTCATTCTGGCGATACTGATTCCAGCGTGAATATTGTCTTGATTCAATGTTATTTATTATTATCAGTTTCTGAAAATGTTTCTTCTGTACTCCGTCTATGTTTTTGATGTGTATTTCATAAAAAGGCGACCATACCACTGTAGCATATTCTAAAATGCTTCTAATGTTAGTGGTATACACAACTGTCATTGCTTGCTTGTCTCTGAAATATGTCCTAACATCTTGAGCGTCTTATTGGCTACAAATTCAGCATGAGCTATGAAATTTAATTTTTGGTCGAAGTAAATACCTGAATGCTTTACTAAGGTGACTTTCTAGGGCTTTCTAGGATATCGTTCCCTATTTTGTAATCGAAAACTATTGGAACCTATAGTCTGTGCAATCTCATTATTTGGCATTTTGCTACATTAAGAGACATTTCATTCTCAATACACCAGTCTAGGTCTTGTTGTAGTAAATTACAGTCTTCAAGATTTCTTATAGTTCGGAATATTATCAAATCGTCTGCAAACAATAGAAACGCACAAGATCGAATAAAACCTTTAATGTTGGTAATGAAGCGAAGTAACAATAGGGAAGATAAGGGAGAACCCTGCGGTACCTCCTCGGGTACCCCTGACTGTACCAATATTTCGTCAGATAATATGTCAAAAATCTTTGCTCTTAATTTTCCCTGTTGAACTCGATCTGCTATCCAATCAATTCATAGAGATCGTACCAATAGTTTTTTCAATCTGTTTGCGTTATTGTCAAATTTGTAGTTACTGACCTGTTGGAAATGAAACTGAGTTGTTAATTTATGAAGATATGTTTAAAAAGTGGTGTTAGATGTCTGGCCAACAATGAATCCAAAATCTAAGGAATATATGACAGCTTACAAACTGGCCTGTAATTCTCAATGTCACTCTTATCTCCGCTCTTGAACACTGGAATTATATAACTTGTGTTTCAACACTCAGGATGAATACCTGTATGAGCTGACAGATTGAGGATTTTACGTATTGGTGTTGCTAATCTTTAAGCACATTGTTTCAGAAACAGCAGAACTTATGTACTTATTAATATCGAAAATATTCAGTTAAATGTTCTACAATTATTGGATATTTTAATATTGCGCCACATTTCAATGACTTTCCAACTTTTGATCACAAATTTCTAATTATTAATATTTGTAATGATCCAGGCAAATGAAGAATCCTGTTGAAGCTTCGAATTGGGATGCCAGCGTTGTTCTTGAAATTTCAATTGAAGAAATGCTAAGATGAATTATTTTATTACTTTGACATTATAATATACGTTATACTGAAATCTTGTTTTATAAAGCAAAGAGTATTATGCAAGTCGGCAACTATTTTTACATCCGAATCTATAGTAACGAATCATTGAGCGGCAAAATCAGTGTTGAGGTTTCATGGTGGTTATAGTCAAGTGAAAAGTTGATTCAACTATTCATCGAAGTACCTATTCATTCAAGTAAAAAATTCCCTTCCGCATTTCTTATAAGTATCTCTAGAATTTGTCCTGTGGAGGTTGAATCAAAATAATGCTTGAATTTACACAGTTTTCATCAGAAATATTTCTTATGAACCTGAATTTATGTTTTCTACCAGGTACTTGATTCTGGTTCTGTATTTTCACTTTCAATACTCAAGGATGCTATTGTGTTCTCGAGCCAATTTCAGTTGGAATTACTTTAATTTCGTCTATATAAGTTGATTTGTGTGTTTTGATCCAGAATCAGTCACTTTAATTCATTTCAAGTATTTAGAAAAACTACAAATAAGTTTTCCATCTTTATTTTTCTGGAATCTAAATTTTTGCAAAAAATCAGAAAGTATACGGTTTCAACGTAGGAACATAGCTTTGAGTTTCGAAGTCCGAATCATAAGTAAAAAAATATATTTCTTATTAATAAAATAAAACAAAATAATTTCCACTGGATTGATCCAGTGGAAATTATTTCATTTTATTTTATTTATAATGAATTTCCGCCAAGTAAGGACCGAATCCATCTCATATATTTTTTATTCTTCCAATACGACAGGCAACATTCATTTGACAAATGACTTAATTCTTTGAATTTGGAAAATTCGCTACCTTATGGCTTTATGGCTGGGTGTCCCAGGAGTAAATCTTGCCAGAGGTAGAGTAGGACTAGGTGAGTAGGTATTGACTGCAAAAAATTAATTTCTGCTTTTCCTAAGAAAGCTACAGAGTGAGTTTGCAGATTCATGAAAATAATGAAACCATCATCAGAACCAAACTTGTCGGCGGAATTTATTGAAACTTGGGATGTATAATTAACACATGCCGAGGTCGAATCAGAGACATATTAATTTTTTCAATATTCCAGGACCGGACTCATTATTTCTCATTTGAAGTGTTTAGGTTGAAAATATTACTTTCCATTTTGAATTTGAAATCATTGTTCATATTTTACGATAATGTTCCATAATCTAAACCCAAGCCTAAATCTCATTCTTCTACAAGTACTGGTTTTCATCCGACAAATTAGATTTTTTTATACGGAACAGCCAAAATCAATGTTTTGAACGGTATGATTTTCTAGGTATCCCAACGTTTTGTTCAGAAATTAGGTGTTCGCAGTAAGGATGGAAGCATTAATCTCAACGGATTAGAACCGATGTGCACTGCTTCACGGCTCCTTTTCGTATCATGACTTAATATTGAAGAAGTCGTTTTTAGCAAGATTTGTGACAATCTCCCTTCTTCTATTTCATGTAGCTCACCAAATAATTCAAATTTAGTAATAGCTGATCAAAGCTCTACAAAACAGTGGATCATCTATATTCTTTTGGTATTTCTCTAAAATTCTCCTGAATGAACATGCTCAAGGATCTTCCGGTAGCCGTTGCTATTAATACTCAGTTAGGATATGTTTTAATGGGAACCTAACATTGAAATTCACCTTCAAACTCCTCAATTTAATTTTGCACAAAAGATTTGTAATGACAAAAAAGAGCTCTGGGAAGTTGACGAATTTCCTGTTCATTTTATTATCAAGGAAGATAACTCATTTTGAGAAAAATATTAAAAGAAAAACATTGCCGTAATTCCAGAGGTCGTTTTATTATTTAACGTTTGATTTCTTCCCAAATTTCATTAAATTGATGATATTGTGCTTCGTCTGTTCAAATCTGGATGAATGACTGTTGTTAGATAATGCCCAATACTGTTTTTTTCATGAAAGAGCATCTGGACCTAAGACACATGGAGCTTGATGCCTCCAATCAAGATAATTTTTAGTGTTAGAACCTGATATTTCTACATAATATAAGCTTAGAGTCGTCTTCAATGCCTCTAGTCATTTACTACATATAACTTTCTTTTTTCTTTTTTGACAACCTGGTTGGAATACTAAATTAGTGAACAATTTTGAAATGACAACGAATCATATCGGAACAATATTATAGGTATTTAAATTCTGGCTCAGTCCAGGTAAGGTTACTTAACCCATAGAGTGCTATGTACAAAAAATATTTATATATGAAGTTGTGCTTCGTTAGTTGGTTTATTACAGAATTCAAACAATTAACGATAGGAAAGTGAATTTGAATGATACAAAACTATCAGATGCATATAAGCCACAATACCACTTATAATAATACTGTAAAAATGTAACATAACTATGAATGATGTATGAAATTGAATATGAGATTGAAAAAAAATGTGGAATATACTATGATTCCAATTTACTGATATACAATTACACTTCGACATTAAAAGAACTCATCTTCGAATGAATGTAATGTATGTATGATTCTTCCAGTTGATCTATTTCTGTTTCCCATGGTAGGAATGACTTGATTTTATCTTCCTGGTTAGTTCAGTGTTTGCTCTAGGAAGCACGTCAATGGTTTGGTTAGAGTCGCTATAACAGTTGCTCTTATTCTATTGCAGAATTATTTCTCAGTTATTATTTCGATATTCCAGAATCAATCTCAAATAATTGGAGGCTATCCGAAATGAATCATTATTTCAAATATTATTCAGAGCAGAATTAGGTCTGAAATGAACGAGCGTTCATAATTTCTTGACGCCAAGTCAGTGCTTTCCTCAAATTTTCTGACCTAAATTGATCAATAGCTATATTTTATGCCGAAATGGAAATATTCAACTTTCTAAAATCTTCAGTATTTTCTTCTGATGGATATCAACATTTTTCAAATTGAGAATTAATTAATAGCACTTTTACAACCCAATAGATTTTTCGTTCTTGAAGATGAGCTAAAGTACTTATATTTCGATGATAATTTCAAAAGCGGAAAATACTTTGCTCCTCTTGAATCTGTGAAACATCTTATGAATTTCTTCAAACGACATTCTCTCGTTGCTCTTGTCTAATTTTACTTTCTTGAATCGAGCGGAACTCACTATTTTTTTCACAGTTGAATCGCTTCTGTGTTACGTAAAATACACCGTTCCAATGAAGAACCATTAAACCACCTAACAGTGTATTTGGCGTCATTTAAACAATTAAAATTCACCATGTGAAACAAATGAAAAGGAAATTCCGGTCGTTACGAAATTGATCAAAATTCATCATGTGAATTGAACTCACTTTCAACATAGCACTCACATCAGTTACTGCTGGTTCTATATGGTTGCATTCAATTTCTAAAATATCAGAGTTATCATGCTGGCTGTTATACAATTATAAGAATAAGGGGTTTGAAAATCCCTTTAGTCATACGAATTTATTTTGACCAACCTTCGGTCATGCATGTCATAAGTTATTTTGCTTCTACATCACTGATTAATTGATCTCTAGAAATCACTTTGTCCATTCAGTTGTTCTGTCAAAGAGATGTATCTACAGGGTGTATCACGGTTGATGGTACGTTAGACGTTTACAGAGAATGGAAAGCAAGATTTAATTGAAAATTTGGTTTTTGAGACAAGAACAACTGCTCTATCGATCTAAAACATTTTCTGTGCTGCGGTGTTGCCGCTTATGTCAAAAAGTGGTAGGTACTTTCATTTCAAATGGCACATCTGTATATCATTGCATCATAAGAGCAAGTTTTTTTGACGATAATTTTGGCAATATGCTATACCTTGTTTGAAAAATCAATCGTTCATGAGCTAATGGGATGGGAAAATCCCATACAACACTTTCGCGGCCACAGTGGTCACAAATGATCAACGGTGAAAAGTTCAGACTTCAGTCAGGCCACAGCGATCACCAGTGACCGATCTAAATTAGAGCTTTGTATGCTCTTCAAGCTTTTTCCGACTAATAGCATAGTTCAGATGCATATAGTGGTGCGAGTCGTAATTTGCAAGAATGACCGCCAATATGACCGCGGACTATACATCGGAATAATATTCCTACAAATTGCACTAGGCTCATTAGTGACCGATCTCCTTTTTTTTGTAAAAAATGGAGTAATTGAAAAAAATCGATATCAACTGGATAAGTCTGAAGTAATCAATTGAAATATATCGAAAAATCGAAAAACATTTTTTGGACATTGTTCATCAAATTAGCTTGGCCGCGAAAGTGTTAAAACTCACACACTTTGCCGAGAACCCAATTGAAGTTTACTAGCTTATACCTGTAATTATACAAAGTGAGTTTCAAGTATAGAACGCCTCATTCAATTCAAACAACCAAAAAATGAAGGAGGCGTTCCATACTTAAAACTCACTTCGTATAAGTACAGGATATATACACTGTGTCCGAAAAGTATGGAAAAAATTCATTTTAAGCTGAACAGACCATTTTAAGAAATAATTCTCCTGAAACACGTCGTTTTTTTATTTTAATTTACCGTATTTCAAAATAATAAATCTAATATACAGGGTGAATTACTTTCGAGTAATGACGTCACCGTCATTTTTTTTTAAATGGAACACCCCCATTTTGTCTCAATTATGTTATGTGTTATGGCCAACATTGCTGAACTAGCAGCGAGTCACTAGAAGTGTATACACTGTGTCCGTAAAGTATGGAACAAATTCATTTTCAGCTAAACGGACCATTTCAAGAAATAATCCTGAAACACGTCGGTTCTTTATTTTGATTTACCGTATTATAAAATGATAATCTAATATACAGGGTGAATTACTTTCGAGTAATGAGGTCACCATCATTTTTTTTCAAATGGAACAGCCCCATTTTGTCTCAAATTTCCAATTAGTCTAGCTGAGCTGATTCCAAAGTGTATCACATGTTGATTCCAATTGGTACAGGGTGGACAAAAATAATAAATTAAATCAAAGCAATAATTAAAACATTCACGAATACTAAAAATATTGTAGTACTAAACTGTCATTGTACACCAATAAATTACTGAACAAATAATGACATTTCACAAAAAACTAGACGACTATGTTTTTTTGATGAGAAATAATTTCTTTCATGTTCTGTCTGCTAGACCACAAGTACCAAACATTCTTTATTAGTTAAATGAACAATATTATCAAAAATACTTATTGTCTAGCGGCAATTGGTTTGAATGTAACACCCTGTAGTTTGTTACATTTTTAGGTTAATGAAAATGTATAAAAATAAGAAATAATTTCTTTCATATTCTGTCTGCTAGACCACAAGTACCAAACATGTTTGGAAACAGCTCATTTTTATTAATCTAAAAATGTAACAAACTACAGGGTGTTACATTCAAACCAATTGCCGCTAGACAATAAGTATTTTTGATAATATTGTTAATTTAACTAATAAAGAATGTTACGCGTTACTTTATGAGCACACACAAAACTTTTGTATTATTGTCTAATCTGTACCAATTGGAATCAACATGTGATACATTTTTGGAATCAGCTCAGCTAGAGACAATTGAGACAAAATGGGGGTATTCCATTTAAAAAAAATTACGGTGACGTCATTTCTCGAAAGTAATTCACCCTGTATATTAGATGATTATTTTAAAATACGGTAAATTAAAATAAAAAATCGACGTCTTTCAGGATTATTTCTTAAAATGGTCTGTTTAGCTAAAAAAGAATTTGTTCCATACTTTACGGACACAGTGTATACATACATTTCGTATATGTCGGAACTATGTCGGCCCCTCGATCAGGATAATCTAACTGGGGTTGTGTGTAGACACACCCTGAAGTGGCCGACATAGTTCCGAAATATAGATGAAAAGGGTGTTGAAATTTCGATGTTTTAGCACTACAATTTTTAAATCAGAGCAGTTAGACAAAATCTGATATCCCATTCTCGTTACCTTTTTCTGAGAAACTATCAAGAGTAGTATTCATTTTTGACAAACTTTTTTTGTTTCCAAGTTGTAAGCAAAAATCGTAAAAATGGCGATATCGAAAAAAAAAATTGTATTATCTCTGCAAATACTGATGATAAAGCTCTGAAATTAAAACATTATACAGGCACATTTTCACGTAGAAGCCAGTGGCGTGTTTTTTTTCTTAGCTAGATTTTTGTCTCCCCTGATTTAAGAGTTGTTGTTAAAACATCGAAATTTGCCCACCCTGTACATAACCAATATGTATTTGTTTGTTGTTGTTCTTTGTCGGGATCCCAATTAATTATTTATACACATTCGTGTATATCAAAATTTCAAATTTAAGAAATTAATGCTATAACAAAAATGACGGTCATATAGGTACTGTCGGACAGACATGAAACCAAAGTTCTTCATAATGGCCTGTAATACTTTTTGCGAGAAACATGTTGGAATCGTATACCAAAGTATACGTTGTCCCGAAAGTACTTCAATAACCTTCGGTAATCGGTAGACTAAAAAGTCAAATCACAGATATTGTGACGAAATGATAAAGTGATATGTTCGGAAAGGAAGCGTTCAAAAACACCTGCAAATTTCCAATGATTTTTCTGTACAGTCATCACCTGAAATATGCAATCTCGTATCTCGTGTGTCAGTGATATCATCACCAGCCATTGTTTCACACACATTTTGTATATAAAAATGCTTCTTGATAGGAAACATCGCGAACAATAGCTCGAAGAATGAATCGTTGAAGAATCGACCTCGTGCAAATTAAGAATTGACTAAGATAAAACACAACGATAAATTGAGTAAGAAAGATAAATAATTGAAAACGTTATTCGTAGCAAGGGTTTTCGATTGCGTTAGATACTTGTTACATTCAGCAAGTTTCCTCCAATTAAGTCTGCCGTTATCTGAGCTGCTTTGATGGATCTGTTGATAGAACGCAGAGCCTGCACCTACTTTCGGAATTTGCCTCATCGGCAAATTATAGATTCAAGATTCGCCAATTATTAAATGAAACGGATCCGTAAAAACTACGAACATATCAGTGTATCCGTAATAGAACACCTGTTTTTATTGAGATGAATATTTGACGTCTGAAACTACTTTTATGGCATGAATTCTGTTGAAAGTTGATTGAAACAGATACCTTCTTGTCGCTGAGATCTTGTTCTTTTCATGGATATTAAAGCGCTAAATTTTGTGATTTTGGGATTTAGAAGGAAACTATTATACACTGTGTCCGTAAAGTATGGAACAAATTCTTTTTTAGCTAAACAGACCATTTTAAGAAATAATCCTGAAACACTTCTATTTATGATTTCAAATTACCGTATTTTAAAATAATAATCTAATATACAGGGTGAATTACTTTCGAGAAATGACGTCACCGTCATTTTTTTTCAATGGAACACCCCCATTTTGTCTCAATTTTCCGATTACTCTAGCTGAGCTGATACCAAAAATGTATCACATAGTTTTGCGTGGGCTCATAAAGTAACGCGTAACATTCTTTTTTAGTTAAATTAACAATATTATCAAAAATACTTATTGTCTAGCGGCAATAAACAAATAATGGCATTTCACAAAAAACTAGACGACTATGTTTTTTTTTTAAATTGATAAGAAAATTTCATTTTCTCTCTGCTAGACCACAACTACCAAACATGTTTGGAAACAGCTTATTTTCATTAATCTATAAATGTAACAAACTACAGGGTATTACATTCAAACCAATTGCCGCTAGACAATAAGTATTTTTGATAATATTGTTAATTTAACTGATAAAAAATGTTACACATTACTTTATGAGCACACACAAAACTATTGTATTTTTGTCCACCCTGTACCAATTGGAATAAACATGTGATACATTTTTGGAATCAGCTCAGCTAGAGTAATCGAAAAATTGGGATGAAATGGGGGTGTACCATTAAAAAAAAAAAGTGGGTGACGTCAATACTCGAAAGTATTTCACCCTGTATATTAGATCATTATTTTAAAATACGGTAAATTAAAATAAAAAATCGTGTTTCAGGATTTTTTCTCAAAATGGTCTGTTTAGCTAGAAATGAATTTGTCACAGTCTATGTCTTCAATTACTGTTGCTCTTCGAAGATGCGTTTAGAAGTTGTTCCACTTGATGCAAAGGAACTATTCAATCGAGAAACATTTCTTCACTAAATTATGAAATAGAAAATTACCGATATGAAAGTTCATTGTGTATCTAGTAGTGATACTTTCCCAGCAGACATTGTAAACTGTTCGGGATTGTGATTAATTTTTTTTTTAATTTTGGTTACTGTGTTGTCTGTATATTCAGGTTGTACTAGATTTATGGAGTTTTAAAATCGCATGCGGAAGTTCAAGGAATTCTGAAAAAGACGGTGTTTTCTTTTTGGGTTGAATCTCATTTATCAATTTTTCCTAGGGCGGACCTGAAAAAAAAATTAGTTACTTTGTTTGTATGAAGTAGTTGTTGCAGAGAATAAACTTATTAGATGTCATGAAAATATAAAGGGGGTGATTTGAATACATAGGTGAATTGAAGAAATTGACAAAATTAATAATAATGTCTTGTTTATAAAGAGAGATGGATCCTTCAAATATAGATTATTATGACTCACGTCAAAGTTCTATATCTACCCTTAGCTTCTGCCCATTTACCAATAAATCACCCTGTATAAATGATCAATTTCAAACTTTTTACGAAATTTTCTTGATCGCGTCACCAAAACCATAGATAAATCCAAAAAGGATATTTGAACAAAAAACCCAATACTTCTGTGATAGACCTCCAATTGGGTTTAAATTCTGAATGTATTCAATGTAGATTACTTATTCAAAGCGTTGGGCAGAATTTTTTGGTAATTTGATATTTGAACCATAGAAAACTCAAACAGAATACCGAAAAAAATAACCCAAAAAATCCGTTACAACAGTTCCAACCGAGTTCAGAGTTTGAATTCAAAATAACAATTTCAAGCTTTTTCCAAAATTTCGGGATATCGAAAGAAAAATGAGGAAAGACCGACGTGAAATTCGCCCTTGGACACCTGATATACCTTTATAGAGTTATTGAGCCTTCAACGATGCATTTGCCGCATGATCGAACGAGAACTGACTTTCGTCAAAGCTTTCCTAATTTTTTCTGATGAATCAATAAAGTAAAATCAATAATTTCCATCTGATTCATTTTCAGTGGAATTCACCTTTCTCTGACAACTCACTCGTCCGAAATCATCCGGAGGCGAATAACTTTCAATTATATTCCGAGAATATAATCGGTAAAAACTTTTCTACCAACGATCTTTTGACTCATGGTATAAATATTTTAACCTGCTTCGAATGATACATTTTCAATGAAAGAAATATACTACTCAATACATTCTCTACTGATTCTGCTTACATGAATAAATTTGAAATTTTGCGCAGGTAATTGCATAATACCCAAGTCTGCCTTGCATATTATGATAATTCGCTATGTTGTTTTGGTGGGATTGGAATAGCTCTTGGCGAATCGAAAACGATAGATCAATTTAACAAAATCATTGACAATATTTATCTTCTTTGTGGTATATAAAGTGTAAAACTTATTTTTCTTAACGTCAATCAAAACCTTGAAAAAAAATGAGGAAATCATGTCGTGAAATCATTAACTTTTGAGCGATCGTTCATTCATGTGACATTTGCACCTTTGGAGAACACGGAGATGTATATAGACATATACAGGTAGAAAACTGTAAAATAATTAGGGTTTGCGCAATAAAAAATTTCGTAACGCCATCCGTATTCAAAATACGTTGAAGAAAAAGATATTTTACAAATTTTTAACGATTTTGCCGAAACTACTGGCAACACTGTAATAAAATATTATATGAATAGGTTTTGGAAGCTGATACATCGCATGAAATTGTTTTTATATCTGACACTCATAGAAGGCGCTAGTTACACGGTTTGTTAATAAAACTGACAACCTCCTTAGAGGCCTTGGCTGTTGCCTCTCGGGTATCCAGGACCGGCTTCTCCATATGAATGGTTCTTAGGCCAACCAAATCTTGACACTTGTATACCATGTGTTCAGCTGTTTCTGCTTCTGATCCACAGAGCCTGCAAATCTCATCTGCTGACTTTCATACGGTACAAATAATGTTTGTACCGGCAGTGTCCCGTCAGCAGTTCCGCCATTACCCGAAGCTCGGCTCGAAACAGCTTCAAGAGCTTTCTTTGCCTGAGTGAGTCCAGGAGTGTTTGTCCAGTTGGTTATCCTGTTATTCAACTCCCATTGCTGGACCGCTGTCTTGCTGCCCTGCTTGTCAAGCAGGTGTTAACCTTGATGCACTTTTTGCAAGTTCATCGGCTTTTCGTTTCCTTCAACACCACAGTGCCCTTGTACCCATAGTAGAGTCACTTTGTTGCTTCTGGCCAGTTGCCTTATGATGTTACGCCACTCTCGTATCTCAGGTCAACAGAAACCCCTGGCAGTACGATTGCAGGGATCTGAACGTGGTCTGGCTGTCCGTAGTGATGTAGACATGCGCCCACTTAAGGTCATTTTAAGACACTCCTGAGCGCATACGTAAACAGACAGTACCTCGGTCTGTAAAATAGAGGATTCACTTCCCAGGGCTTCAGATATCCTCAGTTTAGTTTAGGTCTATATACCCCAATGCCAGTGCCTCTCTCTGATTTTGATCCATGGATGACTTTTGTCCAAACGATTTACGAAACTTATTGCACTAGATGATGATTAATAACTTCATCATTACTCAGTTTATACTAGTATCGGTAATTACTTCATAATTTTTAAATCAAAATATTTGATATAAGGTGTTTTTACAGGGTGTTTACTGGGTGTTTTTTCAGAGTCAATCTTGTTTATGTGTCCCTAGTCTTAGGCCGGACCTGAAAAAATAATTGAGTTGCTATGTCTGCATGAAGTAGTTGTTACAGATAATACACTTACCAAATATCATGAAAATGTATAGGTTCGGAAGTTATTGGCAATAGAAGAAATTGGCAAAATCAATAAAACAATCTGTATCTTGATTATAAAGAGAGATAGACTCTTCAAATATAGGTTATTCTGACTCGCCCTCAGTGTCCTAGCGAAAGCTAAGGGTAGATACTCTAAGCTTTCGCCCATTTACCAATGAATCACCCTGACTAATTGTTGTTTCGGAATTATTAGACAATTTTTTCGCTTGTTTGAGTTTTCCATGCTGATGACGCTATCAGCACGAAATTTTGCATGAAGCTTTGATTAGTTATTCTCATATTTGAATACGGAATCATTATGAGTGAGTCGAACTAACTAGCGACACCATTTTCCACTGAAAATTCGAAAATTACTGACATTGTGACGAGATGATAAAGTGATTGATACGTAGAACGAGCGCTCAAAAATGTGTCAAAGATCTTAGTGGCAATGTTATTAGCCAGTCACATCAGAATGATTGAATGTTATAACCATATTTCGTCACATGTTCTGACCTTCTTAAGGTGTTCTGCATGATTGACAATTTCGTTCAGTAACAAATAGGTGATGGCTATACGCAAAGATGTTTTGATGGAAATTGAGCAATTTAGGATCATATTTGCTATTCCTTCTTGATCGTATGGAAATCTGAATATTGTTGAATAACCATTTGGTAACGCTTGATGATTATTTGATTTTGTATTTTATATGATAAGTTTCAAAGGTCAGTCACAAGCCGAGACTCAACAACAAATCATCAATAATTAATTATAATCATTCTCGAATAATTTATAGTTAGTTCTTATGTTCGAAAATAATTAGTAGGACAGACTACAGGGTCTCTGAATAAATATTATTATTGCATATTTGTAGTGAAATACTATTTGGCCCAGATGTTTTCGGTTGTGGTTTTTTTGCGAACAAGTTTTACTGATGAGGGTTTCTGCGTCGTACAATCTATCAAACGGTTTCTGAATTGAATTTCTATATTTTTTGTTTTTATCCAGAGTAATCTTCAGTTTCTGAACATGGCAACATCGAAAAAACACTAAAGATTTCGTTCGTTAAATTAAGATATAACCAAGAAAATCTTTCGTGTTTTTTATCGATGTTGAGAAACTAAAGGTTACTAACAAAGGAATATAGAAATTTAATTCAGAAATCGTTTGATAGATTTTACGACGCAGAAATTCTTCATCAGTAAAACTCATTCGCAAAAAACCACAACCGAGGACAATCATATATCTGCTACCAATCAAAATTCTCAGAAAATAGAATCCGCAACCGAGCAGCAGACCAGATTCCATCTGTTGTAATCAAGAGGACCAATCCTCTGATAATTAACGATTATCGAAATTTTTACTCCGAAAATTAATCAGACATTAATTAACAAACATAAACATAAGGAATAATTAAGACAAATTACTTCAGAGAAAATCACCAAGATGGATGTCGGTTTCAAAGGTTTCGCTATCATATTCTTTTCAAATTCTTGCAATCATTGGAGTAAAAATACAAGAATGAAAAAAGAAAATTCAAACTTTTTTTCAAGATATACCCTATTTTTCCTTATACATAACTGTTCTTGATCTAATACATAGTGGAAAGATTTTCATTCTTTTACGCAACAGACATCTAAAGCATCACCAGATACTGTATACCTACTATTCGATAATCATATGCACTTTGTCAAGTTCACCTTGAAAATATCAATTCAATTAAAATTACAAGGTTGGTGAATCTTGTTAGGCTTCAACTAATTGGGTGTTTCAGCATCTGCAATCATTGCGTTTTATGATTTGCTTTGGTATATATCAAATGAGAAAAAAAATTGTAATTTCAGAATATGTCTGAATGATTTTAGTAATGTATGTCTCGAGTGCTTTAACACAAATTTCAGCTGTATGCAAAAATTATAGAAATTCAAATTATTGTGTTGGCTCTGATGAAAACAGTCATTCAATTATTTGTCATTTAAATTATAGTTCACTTTACAAAATTGATTGCGCCGTAATGGATCAGAAAAAGTGTTTATAATCTGGTTAAAGCGCAAATAGTTTTTTGAAAATGAAAATGTTTCGCTGAGAACGATATATAGTGCGATAGCAAAATGTGAGAAAGGTAAGGCAGGCCTGAATTTTCCGAAAAATGGAAAACTGTTATTAGTACTACGAAACTCGGGTAACTGTAATTTAAATAAAGTAAGTGATAGTAAGTAAACGAAGTAATTTAATTTTTCTGATTCAAAAGTGTCGGATCTGAAATCGCAGTCGGAAGTTTCTACTTATCGGAATCGGAATTGATGCTCTCTGACATTCAGAATAAAGTAATTACACGAATTTTCGTACCGAATTTCATGAAAATTTGAACTCTTTAGTCAGATGAAATAACTGACAAAGAAAATCCAACACCCAGAAGAAGCTGTTTGAATTTAAAATTGTTATTGGTAAAACATAGATAGTATAGCAAGGAGTAAATGATTGAATTTGGTGAAAAAAATCGTGAAGGTTTTTTCATGTAAACAATTTTTGATACTTAAATATTGTACTCGTTTATTGCAAGTTTTTTAAATTTTACAACAAACCAGCTGTTCGAGGAGATCCAAAGTCGATGTTTAGTTGATGTTAAAATGCCTAGAGCACGTGTATGCGGAATTTATGGCCAGCTAAGTGAATTTGATAGAGGTCGAACTATTGGGCTACGAGAGTAACCGTACTACTGTTATGAGATGTTGTCAAGCGTGGTTTAATAATGCCCAAAATCGAAGAAGAGTAGGCACCGGACGTTGAAGGGGCACCAATGGGCAGTGAAGTTCAAGATCGACGCCGAAGGCCATTAGAGACCGACTACAATCTTTGGCTGATGAGTGCTTAGGAGAACGAGGTCATCCTGTAACTGTCTGAACGGTTTACCCCGGATAAGGTCTTTTCGACTGCAGTATTATCAACCCCATCTTGTGTTACCTCTGACGGTTGAGCATCTCCCGCAACGATTACAGTGGTGCAGAGAACGTCAACATTGAAATGTGGAATGGTATCAGGTCGTTTGTCTGATGAATCTCGATTTTCCTTGAGTGCATATGATGGCCGAAGAAGGGTTAGACGACGTCGGGGAGAAAGACGTGAACCCCAGTTTTATCTTGAGTGTCAAGTAAACCGGAGAGTAGCCGTTATGGTATGGGGTGCTATTGCATATGCAAGTAGGTCACCTTCAGTCTTTATTCGAGGTAACATGACAGCGCTGCGTTACCTTCAAGAAATAATGGAGCCGTATGTTCTCCCTCACCTTAACCGGCTCAAGAATCCAATATTTCAGCAAGTTTATGCCCGACCTTATGTTATCAGAGTTAGATCAAACTTTTTCGAACTGACCCATGTGAATCTTTTACCATGGCCGCCCAGATCTTTCGCCCATAGAGAATGTTTGGGACATCATGGGTAAAAGTACATGAAGCTTGGGATAGTATCCCAAGAAACCATCCCAATTGACCATCTTATTGCATCAATGCCGAGACGTGTTGGGGAGTATATAGATAATCGCGGTGGACATACACATTATTAACAAATTCATTAAAAAAAATTGTAAACCCTTCGTTTTTTTCTCCAAATTTCAATCTCCTTGCTATCTATGTTTTACCAACAAAAAAAAAATTTGAATTTAAACAGCTCCTTCTGGGTGTTGTAGATTCTTTGTCAGTTAGTATATATCTCTTATACTCAATACATACAAGAGTTCTTTAGTATCTACAAAGTGCATGAATGATGACCTCTTAAAGAACCCTGACATCAATTCAACTCTTTTCTTTAATTTTCATTGATGAAATGGTGAATTTGAACAGGTGTCCAAATTTACGGTGTGAAGTTGGCAGACCTCTTTCAGCAGTTTGACGGAAACATCCGAAGGCGATTAACAGTGGCGTGTGAGGCGAAATAATGATTTTCTATTGAAATCTTCACAAATTTCCGATGTGAGTTCCTTATAGAATAGAATGGGATTTTTATTGATCCCTTAAGACATACAAATATGTATAGGACAAGTTGATTACAAAATGAAAAAAATTTATAATTAAATTCCACAAAAATATATCATCATCCAAGCTATCTCTTACGTTGTTATAACTTGTTCGAATCAAAATACCTTTTATAATTTTACCGTACATCCCAATACTCAGCTGTCTAATTGAAGTTGATATACAGGGCTTGTTTCATACTTGGATGTATTATGAATAGGAATGCTGAGTGTAGTAACATCCCTTAGGGAGTATTTGTGTAATCCTGAAAGCTTCACCATTAAATGCTCATTTTTCTTTATGTGAATGAAACTCCTTATTATAAACAGTGAAGACAAAGTAAATATTTTTTTATTTATTTTTTCTATAGATATATTTACAGGTATCCCTAAGTTTCAAATCGAATATTAAGCGAACAATTCTTTTTAGCATGATGAACACCCTATGAGAATCAATAGGGTTACCCCACAATAAAACTTTGTAATTAAGAAAACTGAAAACTAAACATAATAAACACCCATAACTGACTGATTAGCAGGAGGAAGTGTTTCCTTAATCTTGCTTATAGCACAAAAAGAGCTAATTAACCTCTTACAAACTGAATAACAATGATCACTCCATCTCAGGGTGTTATCTAAATGTACACCTGAAAATTTCACATGGTCTTTCGACATAATCTGATGTTTCTCACATTTGGTAATTATCCGTTCTCAATCACTTATTCTATTACTGAAACGAATATATTCAGTTCTATTCAAATTAAGGATTAGAACATTTCATTTACACCAATTCAAAAATTCTTCTACAAGCAAGTAACAGAGCTCAGATAGTTCACTCAGACTTTTAGCTGAGAACGCCACTGATGTACCTTCAACAGATAAAATTAAAATTTCAGAATCTATGTAATTATCTTGTAATTATCTATGTAATAATTTATGAAGAGGAGAACCCTTAGGAACCCCACAATACATTTCATGTTTCACAAACCAACAATTTTCAACATTAACAAAAATAGACCGATTTCCCAAAAATGACATAGTCCATTGTATAAAATACAACAAAAACCAATATTGTATAATAATATTGACTCTAGAAACTCGAAATTTATAACGTCGAATGCCCTTGACAAATCGAAAAATACACCTGCCACGCAGATTCTCCCATCTAACTTTTCATATATAAAATCAACCAAAGAAAATGCGGCCGTTTTTTTTTTTCATCTCGTACTTCCCAAGATATGAATTTTCGAGTTTTAAGGATTGAAAAAGCTACCCCTTCCAGAAATATGCATTTTCGAGTTTTATGGGTTGGAATACTACCCCTGGACTCCAAAGAATGTAGATAATTTTTCCACTGCGTATTCACATCGCTATTTGTAATCGCTATGTCAAATATCTGCCTCAAGGGTTGATTTTCGCGCCCTTCAAAATTTTGAAAATATTCTGTATAGTTATTCGTTATGATGTCAGGCTATATTTTCAATGTCGACCTCTAGTAATATTCATGTTTATTACTCTATGATATAGTGTAATGTCACTAGTGTCTAAGTTACGTCAACGAGTAAAGGGAACGATCTTCACCATGACTGATCAAACATCTACTGGAAATGAGGTAGAAAGTCTGATTTCACCATTCTACGCTAAAATGCAAGACGTAATACCAAGACACCGTGAAGTTTTCGAGAACTATAAACTCAAATTGAACAAATTTATAACGCAGGGTTACATTCAAGAATTGCAGAAAGAGACTAAAGAAAAATTGGAAAAAATAAGAGAACTCGAGACCATCAAGCAAGAGCTGAACCTTCTGAGGAGTAAGATATCAAAAGCCAATCAACATCTATTAGACAGCAAATTCGAGAACCATAGGACATCCATTAATGAATTGCTTCAAGGTTATTCCGAGCATATGGGCATTGTTAACGAACTTCTTTTATCTAAGCAGCTGAAAGATAGTCAACAAGTGGAAAACGAAAAGAAAGATATCTCGTCATCTTTGCTCGATCGTTTTCCAAAAACAATATCAAAGTTTGAAAAATACAAGAATGAGTTCATGAAATACGATGCCCTTCATGAGTTTGTAGACGATGACTTTCTTTATGAAGTGATGAAAGAATTGACCTCGGGTAAAAACAAATCAAATGAAAGAAACGAGATTGATTTAGAATGTGGAACCGATTCTAACAATTTGGCGTCAAACCTGATGTCTGAGCCTTCTGCCCCTTAATTTCACTTCTTAATAAATAATTGTACTTCGTACGTAATTATTTAGATTAAATTATTTTGTTTTGAGCTTTTTTTTTGGTTAAATAGGTTAAAAGATGGGTGGGGGTTGTTCATGATCCCTTTGACCCCCCCCCTGGGACCTCGCTTGGCGGTTAATGAAATTTTGCGAAAAATTGAGTCGGTTTTGTGCTAAAATATTGAAAGTGCGAGGACAAATAGTCTGCAACAAAATGGATAATCAATATTTAGTGATTTCACTATAGATTGGTGGTGTAGGATCAGAGAAACAGGAAAATGATACTCTGTTAGTTCGCCGACGTTTCGGAAAAATTTATTTCCATCCTCAGGGCTCTACAAAATTTACGGAAAACATCATTTGCAACATTGATGAAGGTGTTTACAAAATAAAGGAAAGATGAGCATTACTAAAAGTTATTGACTAGAAAATATCACAGAAAGGATGGTCTGGTATAATTTATATATACAAAGAAGCATTATAAAATTCAAAACATTTTTAGTTTAAAATAAGAGTAAAAATAAAAAGTAACATAACACATATAGGTACAAACAAAGTACTTACAAGCTAGACAAATGTATCTTCCCAAAATCATCTTATTAAAATTTAAATCAATTTTCCAATATTTTACGTGTAAAGAAAGATCTTGTGAAATATTTAGTGAGGCGTTCAAAAGTTTTTCCGAATTTTTTGTGGAATTGTCAATATTTGGACCACCAGCTCACTAACCATAGTAACCAAGGTGATATATGATATTGAAATATACGTTTGACAATTTTTTTTTGTGAAACGTATTTTTTCTTCTGAAACGTATAGTCAAGTGTATAGAAAATTATACCTAGAGGAACTACAAAAGGCAAGAAAGATTTTTTATTTAGATGGAATCGGCTAGTAGTAATAAGCGACAAACAGCTGATAGCTGATGATAAACGATCATTCAAAAACTACAGAGTAATATCAATTTTACTATCGATCTTGCAAATTCTGGATACTGTCATGAAAAGGCGGCGGATGATTTTCTTGGACCCAATGAATTATTTTCGAAAGAACAGCCTACTAACAGCAGTTCTTTGGTGGAAATCTTTGAGCGGATGTTGGAGGCTTTGAAAAAATACAGCTGAAATTTTGTTATTTGTCTGGAGTGTTTGACAATGTAGTGTACTCAATCCTTAACCAAAATGTAGAATTTCTTGGCGTTCGGGGTTTGCCGCTCTGGGTTGTTTATTTCATATATGAGTGACAGATTTCAGTATGTGGGTTAGATATGGTGAAAATAATAACCTCTTCATAAAGTACTCAAAGGAGTTCCACAGGGTTCCAATTTAGAGATTTCCAATTATAGGTGCTTTTCAATATTTCCTGTAGATACGAAACTGCATTATGCGGCACGTTTTATGATGTCTCACACGATTACCCTTCCTTTGAAAGTTATAAGGTGTTGGTACCTATAGCTAGTTGATCTGTCCAAAAACTCTCCGCGAAACTCGATCTGATTTTGCTGCATTTCAAGAAAAATTCTTTTGGGAGGTTTTTAAAAAGAATATCATCTTCATGTTTTCATTTATAGCTATTGTTGTATGTTCTCTGTCCTTCGGAGTATAGAATAAGTTTTTGTTTCAGTGTGTTCAAAATTTGTTGAGTAGTTTTGTTGTTTGGATCATAGTTTGTATGTTGCCGATGGTGATCCATCATAATATCCACTATTTTTGTCTTCCCGACGGTGAACCTTTTTCAAATTATGCAAGCTTTCCAATATCTTGCTGGATGCTTTTTACTTTGTCTCCTAGCCATCTTTGCTAATGTGTGTTTTGATTTTCTGGGTTGGTTACTGATTTCTAGTTTTTCCCTTCACTACTTCACGCATACGCTATTAATATTGCATCTGTACCTATAGCATAGTTTCATTTCCATTTGGCGTCTGTGAGAGCTCTTTGCAGAGTATGTATAAATTTATTAGCTATTCAATGCATTTTTATGAAAACAGAAATGAAACCAATCTAATGGTCAATTCCAAAAGTTGTTCATGAATATTATATGTACTTATACATTTTCTTAGCCCAGTAAGACAATTCCTCCGGAAATTCAAATTGTATACTATATGAAGAAAAGTTATACCTACTGCATTAAGAGAGTTCTGATCGTTTATACATTTAATATTTCCTCATTTGAGACATAATCAAATTGTTATATTTTAAAATTAATCACATCATAAAAATTCTATCTTAGTTATTTTCCTATTCAATCGCTAATAGAACCCATTCCTAAGACAACATCAGGGTTCAAGGTCATGGAATGTCATGTATATTATGTGTTACAAGTTTCAGTTATCCGTTAATCGCTAAGATCAACTATTTCGTCATAGAATATTCAGAGAATAATTTGAATAATTCGAAATTAATGACCATAGTTACGAAGTTTCCAATCTATCGCGATGATTTGTCATTTTGAATTCAATTTGTTTTGGAGAGCGACGTATGATTTCTGGAAATGAATGGGAAGACAGGAATTTCGAAAAAAATTTACGATATGAATTCTTCCGCGAATGTGTCGGATATTAAAATGGAATGTATAAGGGAAAAACACATTATACTTGAAATGAATTTATTCTATTCGCGATCGATTTCGGTTTTTCAATTCGTCATCTGAAATAAGGCGAATAAAAACACATCACAATCAAATACATAGTACAAAGGTTTCAATAATCAACAGCAAAAATATGATCATAGAATGATGAAAACAAAGTAAGAGTTTGTAAGGTATCGTCTGATTGTGTCAACTGAAATATTCATAAATGATATGGTGCATAAAATTTGCTTTTTAATACTTTCGACAATATACAAGAGAATGGGTTTAAACAGGACTGATTACTGTAAATATGAATATACTGTCAAAGTCTTTGGAGAGTAACTTTTAGTGTTTAGTGAAAAAGTCTATGAATCTAAAAATTTTCGTGAAATTATTGCATCCTCCCATTCTTTTAAAAAATAATTGATTTTTCTTTGATGGGATGGTTATAGGCTGTTACAGGCTTTATATTGCTTTTCTCGGTATTAAGATCCTGAAGTACAAAAAACCTCGATACCTCTATGATGGGATTCAGTAATTCTTAGAATAGGGGGACATCCATGGTCTCAGTTTACTTGTCACAGTACCAAACATCATTTTCATATTTGGTCTCTAATTTGCTTAATTGTTTGGGGGAGTTAGATTTTCGCATAATGACATTCTCATTTAGTATTCATTATTATAGAAATTGGGTGTGTTCGCGAACATAGATTTGTACTAGTTATTTTGGGTCTTGTATCGATGGTGATCAAAAATATTTCTTACATCTCATCCTCCTCCTTTCCTGATCCTCTTCTTTTTCTATTCTGAATTGATTGGTTATAATTGATCGATATTGAATTTTTGCGCTGCTGATGTTCATCAACTAATTTGTCAGATCTAAGGCTGTAATATATACTTACCTTAAGAGGAAATCTAATTCCTTCATGCCTTTTTAGTAATTATCATTATTATATAATGAAACAACAAAATTATTATTATTATATTCCATATTGTTCAACTAGGGTTATTATAATGTAACGTATAATGTACGTCTGTCCAAACATTGTGTGGATTTGATGGATCCATATTTTTTGACTGCATAAATACCACATTTCATTCCACCATCTGACAATACACAAAAAAATGAGGAAAAGCCATTACATGTAAGATAGTTGAACGAGCTGAACAAGGATGATATCTACATATATTGCGCGTCGAACTATTGGGCATTGGCTCACATCAGATAAAATGTATCAAATCAGGTAGCAAACATCAAAAGAGAAGCTTTGAAAAAATACCTCTGCCAAGAAGGGAGGAGTCTACTACTACTTGCTTACTGACAAATAAAAAGCCTACGAAAATATGTCCATGATATGATTCGGCCTCCTATGTCTGACCAAGGTTCTGTTCAGCCGTAATCTACCATTAGAAGTGTAAATATTGGTAGAACTTCGATCGATGGCTTTTTGGTACAACAAATATATGTTATTAAAATTAATATTATTCTTTGAATCTTTTAACAGTCTATAGCTCATTTTCGAGGAGCAAAGAAACTTATTAAATATTCGAATTTTGTTACAGACAAAAACCTGGCAACATGCTACACATTACAGAGGACACTCCTGCAGACATGTTATCTGGAGCAATGGACCTCACCATCCATTTGCCGTCCGGCAAGGCAGTCAAGATGTGTGTCGAGAGAAGGTAGGTCACGTAGTCTCATCTCCGTTGGAGATTTTACTGTCTCTATCATTGTAACGGGTCAGAAATCTCTCTTCGCGCTATTTACATAAACCTTATAAATCGTTAAATTACATTTTTTGTTCAAAGAATTACTGGAATTCCTATAACCGGATGAAGACCGTAATATATTTGATATTGATCGGTTTCAACTCTGTGATGTAATGCGATTAATGGCTTAACTGTTAGGTTTATTCGTTCATGAATTCGATATACAGCGTGCAAAAATGTAACAAGCCAATAATTCTTGTACGAAGAATTATTGGGAATATTTCCCTCCTGTCAAAAATTCTATGTATATGGAGAACAATTATCGAAAATTACAGCGATAATTGCATTGTAGGAAGCGAAACTGCACTGCGATAATTGTCCTGTTCATAGATGCATAGTTTCTATGCATCTTACACAGTTCGAATCTATGGCAATTCCATTTTACATCAGTTTGACAAGTGATGTGACAGTTTATTCGGGAAATATTCCCCCGAATTACACTCGTGCATCAAAATGACCGGATAATTTCGCATTCCAGCGTGTTTTCTTTGAAAAACTGCATTCGGTCATTTTCATTTCTGGAGAAAGAGCCCTCCACCTTCGGTGTCGGGCTCTTTCTCCAAAAATGAAAATGAACTCATGCAGTTTTTATGACAACACGCTGTCATGCAAAATTATCGGTAATTTTGATGCACTTGTGCAATTACTTACGAAAAATCCTCGCACCCGGAGTGAGAAATATAAAAAAAAATTTTAAAAATGCATACTTAGCGTTACTTGCTCATGAAAATGAAAATCGACGGTTGCGAAAATTTTTCTCGATAATTCTTCGTACAAGAAAGATTCATGAACTTGTTGGGTTATTTTTTTGCTACGTTATACCGGGTGTAACAGGATCATGGTACACCCCCTGTATCTTCGTTAGTTTCAACGGTAATAGATTGAAATTTGGGATATCCCATATACATAATAAGTGGCACTCTTTGATCCATAAATGTTTTTTTTTTCACTTCCGGTTTCGCCGGAAGTGATACCAACTTTCGATTTTTAAATGGAACACCCTGTATATTATTACATTTCTGAAATCTGCATAATTTTCTGAATCCAATGATACCACATAAGTGACATTTCAAACGTTGAAATTTTTTATAATTTAATTTTTAGTTTTCCTGTGTTGTGTGTCATGATGGTTATGATTTATTCCAATTGACCCGTCTAATACTAGAAAAATCGAAATCCCACCAAAAATAGTAAATTGCGTTTTTTATAAGCAAATAAAGTTCATCGTAATCGTTTTTGGGGTAAAACACAATTTTTTCAAATGAAACCATATTGGTACCGTGGTTCCAATTATTTGTAGTATTAATAAGGAATTCATCCATACCTGGTAATAAAATGTGTGATCAATACAATCAAAATTACAGCTAAAAGAAAATAAGAAAATACAATTATTTTGTTCTACTTTAATACTAAGAAGTTACTAATGTGGCTATGAAATACAAAAAATTAACACGAAACATTACAACAATTGTTCGAAATGCTGCCCATGCACTCTCAATGCACTTATGAATAAGCATAGCTTTTTCGTGAAGAACGTAATAAAATAGAACAAAATAAATGTATTTTCTTTTTTTCTTTCAACTCTAATTTTGATTGTATTGATCGCACATTTTATTACCAGATATATGGATGAATTCCTTATTAATAGTACTAATAAATGATACTACGGTACCAATATGGTTCCATTTGAAAAAATTAAGTTTTACCCCAAAAACAATTACGATGAACTTTATTTGCTCATAAAAAATGCAATTTAATATTTTTGGCGGGATTTCGATTCTTCTAGTATTAGACAGGTCAATTGGAATAAATCTAACCATCATGGCACACTTAAATGGAAAACTAAAAATTTCGACGTTTGAAATGTCACTTATGTGGTATCATTGGATTCAGAAAATAATGCAGATTTCAGAAATGTAATAATATACAGGGTGTTACATTTAAAAATCGAAAGTTGGTATTACCTTTAAAACTAACGGAGATACGGGGGGTCTACCATAATCCTGTTACACCCGGTATACACGTATGGCACGTTATTTATTTCTGTCTCAATCTCTTCCATGAAAATATTTGTATGTATAAATATGATTATTGTGCTCTAGATCGCTGTATCATCTCGACACAATGTCTGTAATTAATTTCGAATTTTCTTCCTGGAATGATACTAAACAATAACTAATGACGAATCTGTTCTGAACTAAGTTTCCAATGTAAGGCGGTTCGGATCATCAATGTCGCGATTAAGTTCGTTAATGGGCAAATTCAGAATTACTTGTCCGTAAATAGGGACGTTTCAAAACTGCAGATTCGATCGAATGACAATTTGTGTGTTGATGTAAAATGACAGTTCAGAGATCTGCACAATTTTTTGTTGAAGCCTAACCAGAATGATATAAGTATACAGGGTGGCCACTTTTTCAATGGGATTGTATTCGTAACTTTTAAACCATAAGAGTTAGAAGGTCGGTCAAATGGAGAAAAAGTTGCATGCATAGAAGCATTATCAAGCAGTTCAAACAAATCGAGATTATCAGGGCCGGCTATTGAGATATTATAAGAAAAGTAAATTCTGTCATTTTGATTTTTCTTTTTTTCCCACTTTATTTCAAATATTATCAAAAAATGTTACAGGAATTTTTTATTCGACAGTAAATTGTTCTCAATTTGACGTAATCAGATTTCGTATCCAACGTTTCGTGCTCTCTGGGCCACCCTCAACCTCATTTTTTCAATATACGGAGCTGTATATTTTATGACACTTTTCGAAACAACTTTTAACGCTGAATTCAACGATATATCATACAATGTCATTCAAAGTTGATATTTAGGTGATTTTGACCCTTATCCAATTTTCTTTGGGTCGGATCTGTAGTGAATGTAATTTATCAAGAACTGCTGTTTATAAAATAGTCAAGAGACGTGAATACAATGATTTTAAATTTGAATACCAAGCCTTGCAAAACTTATATCGTAATTATATTAAAATAAAGTTCGATTCTGTAATTTGTTTCAACGGAACAAATGACAAATCCAACAATAGTGATTTCTCGCGAGAAGATTGAGAATGTATTGGAAGGTATTCAAGAAGACGAAATAAGCAAATGTATAAGAAGTATGGGTTCCAGAACAGTTAAGTGCATTTTACAAAATGGTGGACATTTCGAACACTTCATTCATTTTCATTTACTTTCGAATTATCATTCGATTTTTCTTTCATTAAATGATAATTCGTTTAATTATTATGAATTGAAATATGTACATAATTATTACTTGTTTCTTGATTTGATTCTAATATGTTCCATTTAATTCAAGATGAGTAAGTTGATTTTCTCATCGAAATGTATTGCATGTTGTTAATTAAACTAAAGGTACCTAAATGTTATACAAATCCGACCCAAAGAAATTTGGATAAGGGTCAAAATCACCTGAAAATCAACTTTGAATGACATTGTATGATATATCGTTGAATTCAGCGTTAAAAGTTGTTTCGAAAAGTTTCATAAAATATACAGGTCCGTATTGAAAAAAATGAGGTTGACGGTGGCCCAGAGAGCACGAAACGTTGGATACGAAATCTGATTACGTCAAATTGAGAACAATTTACTGTCGAATAAAAAATTCTTGTAACATTTTTTGATGATATTTGAAATAATGTGGGAAAAAAAGAAAAATCAAAATGACAGAATCTACTTTTCTTATAATATCTCAATAACCGGCCCTGATAATCTCGATTTCTTTGAACTGATTGACAATGCTCTTATGAATGCAACTTTTTCTCCATTTTACCGACTTTCTTACTCTTATGGTTTAAAAGTTACCAATACAATCCCATTGAAAAAGTGGCCCCCCTGTATAATGATAACAATAATACATTATAACAATTTGAAACCTGTATTCCGTGATGATAGTGTCATCAGAATAATAAAAATGAAACAAGAATATGAAAAAAATAAAGAGCCAGAAGCTTCTGAGCGCTTGTTAATTAATTCGCTAATTGCGCCCTTGGACCGCACATATTATAATAATAATAATAGTAATAAGGGACTTTATTGAATAGAAATTTGATAACACTTGTTTTAACATTTATAGAGGACGAGGTTCAGTTCGTTCGGAGTATTTCATCTCCCAACGTCTGTTCAACTAACCCTTATATATCTCTATTAAGTTATGTGATCGCCAAAAGCGCTGAAATGCTCCTTGTTCAGCTTTTTCCTTATATTTTTAATGCATTTGAGAATAATCTGAAAAATCATTATTTTCAACTACATATATACTTATTTAGTTTCAATGCTTTATGGATGTTTCTGATCAAGACTTTCATGAGCTTCTGTGACATTTCTTGTATAAGTTCAGGGCCTACATGAATTAGGACGTTTGTCATTTGGTCAAATACCGTTTATTCACCATACATTCTTTTCTCATTCCAATCCTGAGTGGAATTTCGCTCACCTGTCTTTCTGTCCTGCCGCCCTGTCCCTTTGTCGCCTGTTCTTGAACCAATTCGAGACTTGCGTAGTCGTTTTACCTGTTGCTTCAGCCAATTCTCTCTTTTCTCTAGGACTAGGAATACTAGGATAAGGGTTGTGATTGTACCATTCTCGGAGTACGGTTTTCTCTTTGAAGGAGTAACTCGTTTCTTCGCCATCCCATATCGTCCTGGGCAGGGGAATTTTCTTTTTACCCTTTATTTTCCTACTGCTCCTAATGGTCCTCCTAGAATGAGAAAAGTAGGTCTATTTGATATATGTTATACTTTTTTGTTTATATACAAATACAATTGCAAATTGACAAAATATCAGAATAAACGAAAGAAACATATATTATCCAGAACTGTGCATATTGAGTGAGTTTTTTAAACTATAAAACATTGATGAGGAAAAATTTCATTAAAAAATACAAACATTCCGAAACGTACGTCTGTCTCTATGTTAATTCAGTTATTCAATTTGGTTTCACTATTTTGTCAGTTGGAATTGTATTTCTAGATAAAAAGTATCAGACAGTGAAGGTTTTGGCACAATGATGTTTCAATTTTGATATTTATCTTGATTGCCTTCATTTAACCTTTACATTTTATAATTTAATGTAATCATTCATTGATAAAAGTCAACATCAACCAGAAGATAAATTTGAATTCTTTAAAATTGTTTTTTCAATTGAAAATGTTGATTTGTATACCTATTTCACAGAAGAGTAAGAGAGAAGATCTAATACTACCTGTTGAAATTGATTTCTGTAAAACCGTACCAGATAAAGAAATTCTTTGAGTTCCTACAATGGAAGTTTGTGAAATAAATGTACCAGTTTTAAGTTGGTATACAAATAAAATAAATACTGATGTGGATAAATTGTATTGAAAAATACAAAATTCCGAAACGTACGTTTGTCTTTAAGTTCATTTAATTTTTCAATCTATTGAATAGAAAATTATGAAATCATCAAACTGAGCCTGGAGGTTTCTCAATATTAGGAAACTTTATTTTCTCATTGTTTCTATTTAATTATTTCTTATTATTATTAATTTTGTTAATTTATGTTTCTATTTCAAAAAAGTTTATATTTTCGATTTTCCTAACAATAAGTTTAATATAATAAATAAAATGTTTTTTGCATGGTGCCTTCTCATTTCATCATTTCTTTTATTGATGTGACTATACAATAAACTGCTAAAAATTAAGTAGCTTGATATGATTCAAGTACTCGATAAATAAATACTTGACTTGAGATTGGAAAACTACTACTTGACTTAAGACTTTCAAAATAGCTCGAAAATCAAGCCAAGCCGTGAATCTCTACATGAGATGTATTCGTTGCAGAAAAGGGAATGATTCCATATTATGCCTAGTGAATGATTCCAAGGTCATTATGCATGGATTCATTAATTAATAACTATAAGTAGATAGAAACATCTGTATTTAAGAGAATTACTCTCCACGGTCACTCAAATCGACTCCAGTGGCGGTTCGTGAGGTTTGTATGCAGTAAGGAAACAAACCGATTACCTTAGGTTTAAGGAAAATTCCGGGTGATTTCTTTAAGTAATAATATATCCATGAAATTCATTTGAAATTATGATATCCTCGCGCGGTTTTGTTGGACAAGGTATGCCAAAATAAATAGACTGCAGTCTGCACACCATCCTCAAGAGTGAGAGTCTACTGTTACGTTGGTACTCGCATTTTATGCAAGATGCATATAAACTTTTTAAATTTTTTGGGTTACTCTACTTGTTGCTTTTTGTGAAAACTTCTGTACGGAGGCGCGGTTCAGAATTTTTCGATTTATCACTATCTGTCTGGCGGCGTTTAAACTTTCCACCATTCGAACCACCAAGCATTGGTAAGAGCGTCGGATTAGCGATTCGGAGGTTGCGGGTTCGATTCCCGCTCGAGGAGGTACTTTTTCCGGAATAAGAAAACTTGTCTGTAATGCCAATATACAGGGTAGCCACTTTTTCAATGGGATTGTATTGGTAACTTTTAAACCATAAGAGTTAGAAGGTCGGTCAAATGGAGAAAAAGTTGCATGCATAGAAGCATTATCAAGCAGTTCAAACAAATCGAGATTATCAGGGCCAGTTATTGAGATATCATAAGAAAAGTAAATTCTGTCATTTTGATTTTTCTTTTTTTCCCACTTTATTTCAAATATTATCAAAAAATGTTACAGGAATTTTTTATTCGGCAGTAAATTGTTCTCAATTTGACGTAATCAGATTTCGTATCCAACGTTTCGTGCTCTCTGGGCCACCCTCAACCTCATTTTTTTCAATACGGACCTGTATATTTTATGACACTTTTCGAAATAACTTTTAACGCCGAATTCAACGATATATCATAAAATGTCATTCAAAGTTGATTTTCAGGTGATTTCGACCCTTATCCAAATTTCTTTGGGTCGGATCTGTATAACATTTAGGTACCTTTAGTTAAATTAACAACATACAATACATTTCGATGAGAAAATCAACTTACTCATCTTGAACTAAATGGAACATATCAGAATCAGATCAAGAAATAAGTAATAATTATTTACATATTTCAATTCATAATAATTAAACGAATTATCATTTAATGAAAATAAAATCGAATGATTATTCGAAAGTAAATGAAAATGAATGAAGTAAGTGTTCGAAATGTCCACCATTTTATAAAGTGCACCTAACGGTTCTGGAACCCATACTTCTTATACATTTGCTTATTTCGTCTTCTTGAATACCTTTCAATACATGCTCAATCTTCTCGCGAGAAATCACTATTGTTGGATTTGTCATTTGTTCTATTGAAACAAATTACAGAATCGAACTTTATTTTGATATCATTACGATATAAGTTTTGCAAGGCTTGGTATTCAAATTTAAAATCATTGTATTCGCGTCTCTTGACTATTTTATTAACAGCAGTTTTTGATAAATTGCATTCACTACAGATCCGACCCAAAGAAAATTGGTTAAGGGTCAAAATCACCTGAAAATCAACTTTGAATGACATTGTATGATATATTGTTGAATTAAAGTTTAAAGTTATTTCGAAAAGTGTCATAAAATATACAGGTCCGTATTGAAAAAAATGAGGTTGAGGGTGGCCCAGAGAGCACGAAACGTTGGATACGAAATCTGATTATGTCAAATTGAGAACAATTTACTGTCGAATAAAAAATTCCTGTAACATTTTGTGATGATATTTGAAATAAAGTGGGAAAAAAAGAAAAATCAAAATGACAGAATTCACTTTTCTTATGATATCTCAATAACCGGCCCTGATAATCTCGATTTGTTTGAACTACTTGATAATGCTTCTATGCATGCAACTTCTTCTCCATTTGACCGACCTTCTAACTCTTATGGTTTAAAAGTTACCAATACAATCCCATTGAAAAAGTGGCCACCCTGTATATATTTCTTGAAATATTTTCAGACGAAAGATCATTATTTCAAATTTATCTTTGAATTAGTTCCATTCCACGTTACTCAAAAAATAAGAGCATTAATGCATAGTTTTTATTTATTGAGAGATATATTATCGAGAAAAATTTGCTCTTTTTATACAACAGTCTCGCTGAATCCATAATCAGATATTGTATCGTGGCGTGGGGTGGTGCATTCTCTACAAGTGGCCCAGAATGCTTTGATAAAAATATTTTTTTAAAAAAGATACTACTTGATTTCTCAACATTAGAACCATTTTTATTTATCGGTGCATATTGAGGGTATATCATAAGCTGACTGATTCCACTTTTAAAAATGAGAGAACTTTATGTACTTACAAGAAAAATTCGAATGTTGATTCTTTCAGCAACTTCTTTAACACTAAGGTCATTCTCATACTATGGTCCGAAACTGTTTGATCTTGTTCCAATTAATTCGAGAGAAATAAAGAAAACCAAAGAATTCAAGATAAAAGTTGAAGAATTCATTTTAAAAAATAATGAAAGGTTAAAAATTGATTGAGCGAGTTCATGTGGTGCGGGTGCCTCCTCTCTCTGTTCCTCGTTGGTCCGTTTCATTTTGAAATTGGATATTTATTCATTTTCACTTCACTCTGGTGACATTCATTTGTAGACTGATTTTTTTTTTATTATTTTGTGTTGATTGATTATGTTATTGGTTGAGTATGTACAAATTGTTAGCATCCGTGAAAGGGTGGAATTACACTACAGGCATTCTTGCCTAAGTAACTCTGCTCTTGAACCGGTTGTTATAGGATTTATATAGATATAATTATGTAAAAAAAGTGTACCGGGTTTTTCACTATAATTTGACACCCCCTTCAACTTTGTTAATAAAAAAGGTCCAAAAAAATGTTTTCTTCAAATGTTTCACGATATCGACTAGTGTTTTTTAAAATGATTTCAAAAAAACGAAATATGTATAGGGTGGGAAACATATCGATAGCAACTTCATTTTTTCAAATAGAGCATCCTGTATATCTTTCTATATTTGACTAGTTCTTTTTTCCCTGATTTCGAATATATAACATATGATTGGCCTATCTCTCTCATTCTGAGTACTACAGAGTTTCAAATTTTAAAAACCACCTGGCAAGCTAAGTAATCAGTTTTCAAGTGGAAGGCTGCGATAACTCAAAATACCCTTTTTTGAGTTATCTCGTTGGCTACGATATGACATACGTTTTTCACATAAAATTGGAATTGGATCATTTGGATGCAACTCCATATATTCTCTCCTTGTAGCTTTCTCATTTTTATTGTTCTCCACATAAAGCGAAAATATTTCAAATTTTTCCGCTTCTGTGTAGTGCTTATTCGATTAATAGTTTTATTCAATGACAAACGTATGTTATATATCGTTGCCAAAGAGATAACTCAAAAAAGGGCATTCTGAATTATCGCAGCCTTCCAATTGAAAACAGATTACTTAGGTGGTTCTTAAAATTTGAAACTCTGTGGTACTCAGAATAAGAAAGATAGGCCAATCATATGTTATATATTCGAAATCAGAGGAAAAAGAGCTAGTCAAATATAGAAAAAATGAAGATGCTATCGATATGTTGTCCACTCTGTATATATTTCGTTTTGTGAAATCACTTCAGAAAACACTAGTCGATTCCGTGAAACTTTTGTAGGAAACATTTTTTTGTACCTCTTTTAGTAACAACGTTAAAGGGGGGGTCAAATTATGGTGAAAAACCCGGTAGATTGTCTTTTCATCCTGAATAAATTGAATTGAAATTTCAAAATTAACTTCCTACTAATGTTTGATTCCGGAAAAGTGGTTCCTCTTATGAGGTTAAACTTGGGGCCTCCTTAGTGGCTCGATTGGTGAGAGCGTCGCACTAGTGATTCGAAGGTTGCGGGTTCGATTCCCGCCCTAGGAGATACTTTTTCCGGAATTAAAAAACTTGCCTGTAATTGTTTCAACTGTTTTACAACTATTGTGTCCGCTTAACGCCGCAATTTTAGGCTCTGGGGTGAATAGCCTATCGCAGCAGCTTGATGAAAGATCGCTAGATGATCAGATCACCAAGAAATGGGTACAAACGTTAACAGGCTTTTCGAATTATACATTTTTCCATATCTGAAAATTGAAATGAAAAGCAGGGATCTGATACGTAGACGACGTCTACCTTGCTTACCATGCCTACCATTCCTATTGTACTGTAGGATTTCACATATGCCTACTTATGCGTTTCGTCCCTGGCACACACACCGGACTAATCAGTGTGACTTTGGTATATTTGTGTGTGCCGTGTCATAGACGCTTGGGGAATTCATTGTTATCGGGAGCCGCCGGGACTCGAACCCGGCACCTTGTCGCATCTCGGTGACTGAGTCTACACTCTTAACCTCTAGGCCATCGAGTGCTGTGTTTATTGTTGCTATGTGGAGCTTTATGAGAAGCCGCCACATGACTCCCTCCCCAGTGGCGGACGAACGAAACTTATGCGTGTTACGAGGTCATCGGTGCAGCCGGGTGATTGCCGCCTAATCAGAGCTGCACCTCGCGGCATCGTGCGGACGGTGAATGCCGCATATTCAGGTCTGCTATACCGCGGCAGACCAAGGAGCACGTATTGCACGTCATGGGAATGGGCGTCTAGAGTTTCGTTGGAAATTGCAGATATATGGGAGCTACGCATCAACCTTCTGCTTTCCAGGACACATCGTTAAGACGGCCATTCCCATCACGTCGGGGTCACCAATGTAGGATTTCACATATGCCTACTTATGCGTTTCGTCCCTGGCACACACACCGGACTCATCAGTGTGACTTTGGTATATTTGTGTGTACCGTGTCACAGACGCTTGGGGAATTCATTATTATCGGGAGCCGCCGGGACTCGAACCCGGCATCTTGTCGCATCTCGGTGAGTGAGAGTCTACACTCTTAACCTCTAGGCCACCGAGTGCTGGGTTTATAGTTGCTATGTGGAGCTTTATGAGAAGCCGCCACAGTACCTAGGAATATTCAGCCCAATTCTGTAACTTCAAATCGAATAGAAATGGTATGGATCGAGTAGAAATGCACCGGAATCGTTTCGAATTTGTATTCTGTAACTCAATTAGAATAACTATGGATATCAATTACGAATTACATTTAGCGATAGAAGAAGAATTGGATATAGAATACCAAAATTGGACGCGGTAGAAGTGAAATATTCCGATTTATCAGATTACGATCCGATTCGTTCATTTCTATTCGAGTTAAAGGATAAGGCCCATTACGGAGTTTCGATTCCGAGTCCGATAAGTCGGAACTTTCGATTGAATTCACCCTTACCGATTTCGATTCCGACACAATTGGATCGGATGTTAAGAACGTTAAAATAGAGCGATTTTTTTTTTAATTCCATCTTATTTCGAACCATCAATCTGAATTATTTTGAAGTGAAATTGTAGAGATGAAATAATGCTTGTGTTCATATTATTTTCAAACTTAAAAGACATCCCCCATTTGACTCCGATTTCGATAAATTACAATTGAAAATTTCGATTTCGACTTCGATTCCGGTAAATCGGGTAAATGCACATCCGTTACATCCCTAATTGTACAAGTTAACAAATTAGCTAATTTATCTCTTATATTGTTTCCTATTGCTGTGAATCAATAGGGTTATATGTAATAGGTATTTCAAAGAAAAATGATTCGAAACTATTTCGAAAAAGAAATACTTGTTTATAAACAACATTTAGGTAATGTAGTTAGCAAGCGGAAAATAACAAAACTCATTCAAATCCAATTCAAATGAATGTTGAAGATAGGTTCGCTCATTTCGTCCACCAGTTCGAATTAAGTATAATAGGTATTCGATTGGGATCAATTGCAAATAATGAAACTCATTAAAGTGATACACAGTCGATTGAGTTGAATGATATGTATACACATAGAATTTGTTGTTTTTCGTCACCGTTTGAATATGTAGTTGTTTATTATTTGTCGCTGAAAATATTAAGGTCAAATGGCGGATGAATTTAATGAATGTAATAAGATGATTGTGAACAAAGAATTTTTTGATGTTAATCTTTTTTTTATTATGGTTTCAAGTTTTCACAAATCCTAGAGTTGTAAGGGGTTTTAGTATTCACGAAATGAAGAATGAATCCCTTTTTAAGATTCAATGTGTGTCAATTTACACAAAAAATAAAATCATTGAAAAATTAAATATGTTTTAAAGTTTTGTGCTCTTTTCATGCATATGGGTTATATCCATGAAATTTTGACGAGTTTTAAGTTGAAAAATAATGTATAAGTTTATGTTAACACATCTTTGAAAAAAAAAAAAATTAAATGTTTTGACTTCAAGTTTATAAAACGATCCTTGATTCATGCGACTGTTGGAGACCACATTACTGTTACATTATATGAGGTTTGATTGTCTATTCTTTCACCTAGATGTGAGTCTTTGCCTTCCATAAACATAATAACTCTTTAATGGATTGATCTAGAAACTTCGTCCTGAGATCGCTGGTGGACTCATCAGCTGGGTATCCATTGATCCCTTCCAAAGACACACCCTCTCACACCATTTTTTATGAACCCACTGATGCCTCGCTAGAGAGTGACGCGAAGCCAGCAACGCCACCTCTAGGGTATGCAGAGTTCCTACAATTCCATATAGGCTCTGATCTCGAATGCCGCGGTTGAGTTCAGTGATGGGCAAAATTAGAGTATATAAACATTCGATATTTTGTTTTCCTGCTGATTTTGAAACTACGCACTCGATCAAAATGAAATATTTGCATCTATATGTGAAAGTCACCCGTACATACGGAATTTCATGTGATTGCGCCTCAAGAATCAGAGAAAATTGAAGGAGAATATATACAAAAAAATACAATATTTTCGTTATCATAAAACCGATGAAACTAAGACATTGTGTGTAGATATAAATATTTCATAAAGATCTCATCATCAGAACCATAAAAAATTCGAGAAGAATATTGTAAATATATACATAATATACCCGCGGTAATAAATACGAAATTGTTCCTTTTGCTTTTAGTGACTACATATTTACCTTATTTATTCATTAGTTTTCTTCTTTATGTTGTGAACTTTTTATTTATACAACATACACTCATGTTCTTCGGTTTATTGAATACCTTTTGAGTTTTCATTGTCAGATTAGGTTAGGATTATTATTGTGTCATTGGGTTTATTAAGTTTGTAAAACTCTTCATTTCGATATCATATTGTATTTAATATTCAGTTATTTTTGACGGGTTCTAAGCCTACTATGTGGGTGCATTATGTTGAATGAGAACGAAAAAGCTATATTATTATTTAATTCTGTTGCAAATTTTGTTTTCAGTTATTATGTAACATATATGACATAATTACTCACCTCAAAGATACGCCGAAATATATCTTAAAACAAATATTTTCCAGTTGAAATTTTCGTGTATTTGAAGGATATCAATTTCAAGCTTTGTCCAAAATTTTTTGTTAATCTCTCTTCTATAGTCCAGCTACCTTATCCATGGCTTTTATTTCTAGCTACACCTACCACCTACGTCTAACGACAGGTTTCATAAAATTTTGACTGATCGATCAACTCGATGTCAAAAAAGTGTCAAAAATGAACAGAAATTGAACACACACCGTGGTTGATTGATCAAATCACCACGATATATGTTTTATGAAACCCATCATAAGTATTCAATTAGTGTTATTCTATTCATAAGCACAATAAGCTATTATAAGTGATAAGCTAACTATTTGTATGCATTATTATGTTACGCAGTTGAATTTATTAATTCATCGCTCACTACGATTAAGGGCCTGCTTATATGTACTACGACAACTGCTTCAAGTGTTTATCGACACCATAGGTAGAAGTGAGGCAATAATAATTCAAATTAAGATTCTTATTGAAGGTAAATATGCCTACATTCATAAGATGTAAGAATTACTCTATGATTGTAGCTTTGAAATAATTTGCATTAGCGGCGACAGTAAAACTATAATTCCCAATCAAATGCTATACACTTTAAACGAATAACGGGCAATAAAAGCTACCTAGAAATTTTGGTCAAACTTTGATCGACGCTAATCTAATTTCATTTCACTCACCTTTCAAACTGGGTAGAATGCACACGCAATAATAATAATAATAAATAGGTGAGTCCTATATTGAAATTGAGAAGGAAGAATGAAAGAAGTGAATGTCGGTTGTGGAAAAAATAGATTATTGATATATATCTAATATGCTTTATACTTCCATTATTTGTATTCTTGGGCAGCTTTCATCTGGCTCAGTGACTTTTTAATTCTTTATATTGTATCATTTTTATTTTAAAAAATGTTGAATTTTTTTTTATGTACGAATGTTTTGTTAAACTTGTTTGTGGTTGTATTCTGTTCGTCTAATGAGTTGCTATCAATTTTAGTAATTTTTATAATTTCTGTAGCCCAGATGGAAAATCAATATAGATCCGATACGTTGGCAATTTTAATAAAAGATTCTGTTCCTTTTTTGCTGTTTCACCGATCCTCAAGCTTCGATTACCAGTTCTTGATTAATTACAAGGACGAGATTCACCAATAAAACAGTAATATATTATTGCGCCTGGTTATCTGCAGGAGATCGCAGTCAAAATGAATCTATCTGACGTGTTGGGGATGAACCACAATAAAATCGACATTCAGTTCAGAGAAAAAACAGCGTTAAGTTACAATCTACAACCTAGAAACCTCTGAAGATACTCATTACACTTGGCGAAACGTCAGGTGAAAAGATAACGGCTAGAATGCTCGGAATTTTTGAAATCTGTGTAATAAATTCATTATCATCAACAGTAGTTTTTTGAGATAGATCGAACCCCAACGAAACCAATTAAAAGATGGCGGGGATGAATCACCTATCCCAGTTCCCAGAAATCCAGTAGCGATCTACCAAAAAAAAAACTTTTGAAGATGATTACTGTAGTTGTAGGCTGGGCTTTAAGGTGAAAAAACAACTTGGTGCACGGCTAGAACACTCTAATAGAAATTGCTCCTCATTATTATTATTATTAATATTATAGATAAGTCTCTAAATCTACTATCTGAAATGCTCTTGTCTTCGGTATATCTTATATTGTGCTAATACTTAAATATATTTTTGCAGAGAGATTTCAAGATATTTTGATATGCATTATTTATTTGATCAATTCTTCCATGAAAATTAAATAATTATAAAGCTAAATGCTCAAACCAGTTTTATTTGATCCGAATTCTGAATAAAATTTTTCAAGATTCATAGCCTTGAATTCGGTCTGGGACTTTGTGGGGCAAAGCAGCAAGGTCGTATATTTGTTTAATAATAAATTCCATGAGTGCTCATTGTGAAGTCGTACCGTACGGAAAATAATTTTTTTCTTGCATTCGAATCGAAATATTATGCATGTAATGCCCAAAAACCATGTTGTATTATACTACATGGTAAAAAGCCGTACAGAATCATTTTCCACAGTTCAGACTGTGCACAGTGATTCCATACAGTGATGAACCCATTGAATCGTGATCTTTGAAATGTAATTTCTGCAGGGACGCAGGAAAAACATACTTTCACCGAATCCATTTCGAAATGAATCAACATGTTTTGAGGGTTTTAATTTTTATTTTGTGAAGGACTACTAGCTACTCAAAATTGTAGAAATTGTAGTGAGCTGAATGTGTGAAAACCACTCCCCTCTGAATCGTGTTGTCAAACTTCCATACTCGAATGTAATTATATTCGTTTTTTTTTCGCATTACATACGAAATTGTCCTGTAAATGGGTTAAACTGTTGGACAATAGAGCTATCATTATTATTATTATTATTAAAATATACAATTTCAGTTTGATTTGAAGCAGTTAGATTTTAAAATTGTTCAAGTTGGGAAAATCAGTCATTGCAATTTCGAGTCTTGTATATTTTTTCGGATATCGAAACAAATAACCACGGATTTGAATGCCCCGTTAAATATCTTTTCTCTAATGCTGTGGTTATTCCGTTCATTCTTCCACATCTTGTAGAACAAAATCGTGCGAGAATATATCAGAAACGCACAGTTTTCATGGTTATATTTTATTATTATATGTTGGTACTACGAACATTCCGCCACGGCTTTATCTGTCAATTCATCAATTTGCCTTGAAGAAATCAGTTCTGCCAACCAACATTTTTCAATGCAAAAATCACTAAATGATATTTATGGAAATATTTCATAAATTTCGATAAAAATGAAATGAATTAGAGAAAATAATGAATAATACTCGTACAGAAGGCTCATTCTACCACTCGTTCCTTCAAAAAATCGCCACTTCGTGGCTCGTTTTTGAATTTTGAACTCGTGGAAGAATATCAATGCCTTCTGCACTTGTATTATAAATAACTATTCTCTATCTCAGTATCGTAATGAGATCATTACAGTTCTAAAAACAGTGCTGTGATGAACTCATTACAGCATCTTTTTCAGTTATATTTTTCGTTTTATGGTTGTCTTTACTGACTTCCAATCCTATCAAATTTCAACAAACGCCAATAATTGTCAATATAATATAATTTGGATATAGTGGAATGATTTGCAACATTATTCACAATTTCTCTTAATTCTTGTGGTGTTAAATCGATTTGGTCAGATATAATTCACGAATTTAATGCCTAATTGTGAATTATTTCAAATTTCGAAACGTACAATTCATATTCAAATTCCGTAATCTGTTAATCTTCGTAACAGTCACACCAACTGCCAAGATACAATACAAAAGTCACTAGGATATATAATCTGAATTTTTCATTGAATTTCGACAAAATTTCACAAAACTTGACTGAAATAGAGTAAATATCGTCTAATACTCGTTGCAGAAGGCAATTCCATCACTCTTGCATTCGAATTTCGCATTTGTGTTGGAATAGGAGCCCATTCTGCAACTTATTTCAGAATATACTATTCTCGATATATTATCATTTATTTCGTAATTTTTAGTTTGTTATTCACAATAGTACCTAAACCTTTGAATTTTTTGACGAGATTTTCTGATTATCAGGGATTAATAAACCACAGTGTTACATTTACGGTGATTTTCAAATACAATCTTTGTAGCTTCTAGCTTCCAATGATCTTATAGGATTCGTATAGGTATTTTATTTGAACTGGGTATAATAAACAAACCTTCATCATTGGAATTGATAAATCAAATTATACTCGAAAAATGTTAACACCATACATCAAAGGATATTTTTAAACGCATCGTTTTTGCTTTAGGACACCTATGATGGATCTTTTGGTACAAGTCACGACGAATCACCAGCTCCAAATCACCAACTATACCCTACAGCCTCTACAGACATCTTCAAGCGACAATTATTCAGAAAAAGTCCTGTCTTATTACCCAAACACTCCAATAGGTGCCCTAGATACTCAATACATGAAAGTTATACCGAAAGCAAGGATACTTCCGAATACGAAGAATTTGCCCCCAGGAACTAAACCTTTCGAGACCACCTTCAGATTGAAGGTACATCTTCCGAGAAATCAGCTGTATGTTACCAGGGTCAGTAAGCACATCCATATTGGAGATATCATGAGGAAGGTGTGTGAGGAGAAGAATTTGGATCCCAATAAATATGAAGTGCGGCATCCTGGTGAGTTAGCTGATTTTTCAAACGGGTTTAAGCGAATGAAAGCTCAAATGGTAGTCAGATATAGGCAGAAATTTTTCGATCGAAATGAAAATGATAAACTTTGATTTGAATTTTTTGATACATCAAATCATAATTGTTTCGCCACTCTGTGGAATTTCTACATCTTTTTATGGGTTTTGGTTTACTGGGTGGCAGGTATATCAAATTGTTTAATGTCATCAGTCAAGTCAAACATCCTAGCTGAAACCGAGTAACACTTTCAGTTGAGTTGAACAGAAGATGTACTTAGGTGCATCACTGGACTCCGCCTATTCTCACATTTTCGAGGTTATTTTTTTTCTTTGTAAAATTATTTGTATTGATCTTGTTTTGTGGGAATAAAGTCAATTATTATTATTATTAATATGTGTACTTGAAATTATGTTTTTTTCAATCCAACAATAATCATTAAGGGTATATCTTTCAGTTGAAATTATTGACCTAATGAAGTCACAAGGTGTGCGTGATGAAAATTTGCGAGTAGAACACCCAGGTTAGATTTAAAGGTGGGAAATCCAGTAATTGTTATTTTTATTTTATAAAGGCCTGACTGAGAGTTTTCAAATTTTCATACATGGTTGATAAAATGAAATATCGCCTTTATAGCTATTCCACGTAAATCTATAAGTAATTTGCTATAGTATATCTAAAATCACTTGACCTAATCCATGAAAACGCTTAGCCAGATGTGCCCTTGAAGTGGATACCGCAATCCACTAAATACCCAGGTTTACTTGAAAGTATTGTTAGGCAATATATTCACTGGTTCCTAGGTAATTTCTGGAAACTTAGACAACCCTTGTATAATCGAAATATTCTTGCTTCCTCCAAGTGACTCTGGATACACTATAATAAGAACCAAATAATTTATTGATTGAATTTTGTGATTAATTCTTTATGCGTTTTTGAGAAAACGTTTTATCCTTAATTTTGTTTCAAAATTAAACTTCCATCGTTTCCTCTCTTCATTTGCACCTAGGAAATACAATATTCCAAAACATAATATTTGAGAATGGAATATTTCACTTATCTAAACCTACTCAGACCTTGCTTCTCAACCTAGGTCCTAGATATATTTCTTTTTGGAAACACTTTCAGCTGATGTGATTAAATGCTTTATTTACTCACAAATCATATTTGACATGATAGTTATCTGAATGAAGTTCATTCGTTATAATGCTTCTGAAAAAATTGTCATGACTTCGACAACTCCTGTTTACATGACATCCCAAATTTTCGGAAGGCAATTGAAATTGTTTTTCTACATCTAACAGCAGAATGTCATATTCATCGAATATGTAGTTTTGAAATTATCAGGAATTTATCAAGGAATCCGTTGTCGGGTTTCGTCCATTAACGAATTCAACAACAGCATTCCAGATCAGAACATACCCTAAAAATTTCAAATCTCAGGAGTTATCCTGTTTACTGATAGTAGGACTGATAGTATCAAATTTGACCACGGATTCGTCATCAGTGAATTGAATCTTATCATTCGAGATTCGAAAGATACATACCTAGTGACTAAACGATATAGCATCCTGTTCGGGGAACGAGCAAAATAGAAAATAGAATCCTTCTCACCGAGTATTACTAGACTACAAGAGAGTAGTGAGTAATAGTTCAATCCTTTATAATATTAATGCTACTTGAATATTTAGAACGAACTTAATTGAAATTTCATGCGATTAGTTTTTGAGAAAAGCTCTAGACGGTGGACGGCAAATGGACGTTTTTTTTTCGAATTTTGCATTTCATACGTATTGAACTGAAAATTTTAGAGCGGGTTGAATTTTTTTCCTCTAATGCTTTCAATGGTTTACTGTTGAAAATAATGAACCAAAATTACACTTATTGACACTAATGAAGATCCACAATCATAATACTTCAAACGACTTAATAATGTACCCAAAATTTTTCAAGTATTTCGGTGTTGTGTGAGTCAAATCATAAGCATGGCATATTTTCGTCAGATAGTAATTTCCTAATATCGAAATAGATATGTGTTACGACAGATAAAGTCGCCGTGATATTGACGCTCTATTGTATCCTCAATCAGTTATCATCTTTAACCAAAAACCTTTTTATATTTTATGACTATTATTCCATTTAACAACCCAAACTTGCATTTTGTGTAACCTGTCCACTTGTGAGAATATATAAATTGTTATTAACAAATATTTGAGATCTGATAAGACCGTGGTAAGTTATCTGGAATCAGTTTATTATTCATTATTGTACAATCGTTGTGTGAAAACAAGTGCCTGTTGGATTCAAGGTAACATAACTTAACACTCATATATTTTATAATTGAGGATTCACAACTTCTGTATAAGCAATTGTGTAAACTAAGAATTAATTGAAACGAAACCAGCGTGAACTGTTCTTTCATCGTTCTTAGAGAATACTAACCAATCAAAAATTAAGGCATATCACGCGCCTCATGATTATTCAAAAATTCTGTCCAAATATCTATGATTTACCTAATTCGAATTCAAAATATTCTTATACAATTAGATGAGACTTTCAAGTTAGATTCAATTCTGTCTATTTTCTCCACACTCAATAACTTTCAGTAGGTAGTGTTTTAATAAGTTAACCTAAAGATATAGAAATAAAGATCTTTATTATAAAGAAATATCAAAGGTTCTATCGAAATTCCGCAACTGCTTTCAAAAGGATGATGGTATTTCTAGGAATGTTATTTTATCTATTCAGCTTATCATATCATTCAATAGGCTTCCAATTTTCAAAGATATCAATGAAAAGATGATGGATTGAGGATCCTAAAAAAGCTTTTTTTTCTTAGCGATTTCTTAGTATTGATATATGTATTAAGAAATTCCATCCTTAAAAAGTAGGTATTCAATTTTCCCAACTAACATATTCGGTTAATGTTCTGTATATTACTTGTCTGTTAACTCTCTCGCTACTTACTTTTGTCGTTTTTCAACTATCTCGAGAATGTCTGGCAGTATAGTTTTATGTATTTCCACTATTTCTTCTAATCCTCCTTCCGGTAAGCTCTTTAGTTACTTCCGTCAACTAACGGGGCTTTCTCATCCTTCAGATTCACGACGATGTCCTTGATTTATTCTTTTGTTTCTTGACGCATTTGATCGTTTCAGATTCATCATATCGAAAATTTTTCATCTTGATTACAATGGTTTGGCTTGAACTGTTCTTTCAAGGAGATGGTTCAGCTTTATCTTAATCGATAAGTGCAGTTTAATTTCCATTGCTTATTTCCGTAATTTTATACTAACTTTTCTTTCCCATTGGTGCCGAGCCTATTCTTTACATTGATTGATTTTTGTGTTTTATTTCCTCTAATTCCTAAATCAATTCCGTAAACAATTCTCAGTACCTAATTTTCAATTTGTTCGGGGTGAGTGTTTGTCTTTGCTTTTTTTCAATTCTTTTTGCCTCCAACACCATTTTCATATCAACAAGGAGATGCTTCTCATTTTCTATCGGCTAGGTCTTCTTTCAAGGTTGTCAATAGCTTCGTCGATATATCTTTTTTCTTCACTTTTGACACTCTTTTAAGTTTGCTCTAGTTGTAATTCTGTTCGTTTCTGATTCAAATTTTGGATCTTAAGGCTGTGTTGATGAATCCGTTGTGCTTTTCATCTCATGATTGGTCGGTAAGTTTTCCTTTACGACAATATCCAGTTAGCCTGTATCTCGGTTTATACTGAAGTGCGTCATTTTAACAAGGAGGTTATAAGTCTCCGTTGTTGCTTTAGTTTTTTCCTCAATTCATTAATTCATCTGTTATTTAAATTTGGTGTGCTTCGCGTGGAAATCTACTTTGTGATTTTGTAGAAATATTTCAGTTCCTTTTTTTTTTGGAGTTTGACGTTCCAGAACGATCTTTCAATTCTTTTATAAGTCGTATTAGAGCCCACCCTAGCGACCGACATTTTGCCGTGGCAGCAAATAGTGGAAGACGGCGGCATTTTCTACTTTTCCGAAGAATCCGAATTTCTAGAAGAATGTATATTAAATAATTTTTTGCAATTTCAACGAATTTCAGTATTTCACAGATAATTTTTCATATCGAATTAACTAGATTCGGGAGGGGGCGCATTCGAATTTAATAAAATAATGGTCCATTTGCATCATCCAAAAAACCATATGTTCAAGCGTTTTATGTAGTCGAAACTCAGCAGAAGAACCTGAAACCACAGGACCCGATCTAGAGGGGCGGCAAATATTGGAGGGCGGAATTTTCTACTTTTGCCGAGAAATCTGGATTCCTAAAAGAATGTATATATATTTTTTTTTAAATTCAACAAATTTCAAAAATGTTTTTTATATCAAATTCACTTATCTTAAACATCAAGAATGTCTGCAACATCTATTCGTTTGTTGTTTCACCTAGTGTTTAGTTCATCATTTATTCATTAGAATTCAGTAGAGCATGTGCATAGTTAATGCCCTTTGAATTTTGTAAGGCCTAGATTATAACATTTATTTTTCATTCTATAATTTAATTTCAGGTATATTTTGCCTTCCCGCTGTTCTTCGAACAAATTTTTCTTTCCCTGAAATACTTTGTATACATAGATAGAAAAAGTTTGGAGTTTTCTACACTGAATACAAATTCATCACCAATCAATTCCAACCACCACCTCTTGCTTTTTTGCTCATTACAAAAACCTCAAACCTACAAGGGCAGTCAATTTACTACTTTGCTGCCTAGTAAAACAAATAACTATTTGTCAAACACATACGTATCAATACAAAAATTAATGTTTTTCGTATTTTAGGTAACCTGGAGGAAATTTTAGATCCCAAGCTCACTCTGAACGATTATATGATAACAGAAATAAACTTGGTAGTCAAAGGATCGAAGACAAATACGCATACTTTCACATCAGAAGACATAATGAGCCTAAGAAAAAACGAAGAAAGAAAACCGATACCAAGTAAACCCGGTGGAGTTTTCAGTTTATTATTCAGGAGGGGGAAGTCGGTAAGTCTAATGAAAGGAATTGAAATAAATATATATAAATAATATATACAGGGTGTTTTAAGTTCGATTGCCTTTAAGGCGTTTCTGGAGGAACATTTGAAATCTGAAAATTCAGAATATGATATAGTTCGTGATCCCTATACAGCTAAAATATTTCCAGAGCTCCGGCACTTCCGGTTATATACCTACAAAATGAACATTTTCCAGTTTTTTTAATTTTATTTCTTAGATACATATTATCAAGTTTTTCATTCTCAATATTTATGTAATGGAGTTGATTCAGCCTTTACTAGGTAGAAATTTATAATAGTCATTATTAAATAAACACATGTTTCTATTTTATACTTTATTCTAGTAGTACTGGCATACGTTTCGTCCATAATATGATGAAGTCTCTGAAGTTTCGACAAAAGTTAGCCGCTTCAGTACCATTCAAATAAAGCAAATAATAGGAACATAAGTTGCATTTAATAATTGAGTTTTGTAACACCTTTATTCTTCATTTTTTTTGTAATAATCACCTCAAAGGTACGTCTTAAAATGCTCTATCATTAAGCACTTCTTATCTTATCACGAAATTAATAAAAGAAATAAAACTCTTGACAATATGTTCCACAATTAAAATATATATTTGTCGTTGACATGTTTGAATTTCATCCCATTTTCAAAACTGAATATAAAATTCTTACAAGCATATAAATTACTAAGTAACAGATGATTAAAACTGAAGACAGGTAGAAATCTAATTGATCGTTAACATTTAGAATAATATTATTATTATTATTATTAAACATAGATTAAAGTTTAGGCAATGCCTATAAACTCACAGAAATATGTTTTTGAACTGAATATATTTCCAAAAACTACAAGATGTCAGTTTATCTTTGTGCAAAATTTTTGTTCTCGTATGAACCGAATAATGAATAGAAACCTGATTAAAAGTCAATTATATCATTGATTATTATTATTATTATTATTATTATAAGTTTATTGAGCAAAATTAAAACATTTTTCAGAGTACACTTTGTTATACCAAACATATTTGAGTACAATTCAATCTAAATATGGATACAAAGGATTATTTATATATTTAATCGAATAAATTATTGAAACAACAATATGCCCCTGAAATATACATCGAGATTGTTATCTCAATCCTTTGATTTCCTAACTTTTCGAATTAATAATTGCCCTAAATCTTCCTCAAATTATTTTTAGATGAATTTTTAGCAAAGCTGATAATTATAACTAGCAAAGTTCCAAAAATCTATATGTCATCCATAACCACCCCTAGAAACTTATTCAACAATTGAAGACTACGGTGGGGAAGGTGTTGAAAAAAACTTTCAATGCCATTTGTTTATTTTTTGGATCATTTTTAACGAATGCGCCACGTTCAGTAATCGATGGGGCACATGAGATAAATTCAATTTTTAAGAAATGTTTTCGACTAAATCTTTGATACCAGTAATTTTTCAGAATAATGTGCCACCTTCGAGTAAAGAGTACACACCACCACCGTCCAAAGAAGATCAAGATTCGAAACTAGCACCCTCAACAGTTCCAATCGTACCGAAGGTACCTCAACGGAAGCGTAGACCAGCTCCGAAACCTCCTCAAACGGTGGACAAAATTCCTCCGCCATCAGAGAAACTACCTCAAGAGGAACCTGTGCAGTTGAGGAGTGGCTCAGTTATTTCCGATAATTCCAACTGTAGTGAGAATGATGTCAAAATTGAACCAGGCCTTACGATATACCATTCAAGGCATAGCAGCGACAGTTCAGGGTATCACGAAACCTCCATCCTTAGCGATCAATGCAACACGTCATTACCACGAAGAAATAGGCTGGACGCAGGGTGTGAAACAATGGGAAGGAAACTGAACAGATACAGCGAAAGTACTGGAAATCTGACAAAAATGACATCACATTCTAGATCGACATCGAGTTTGATATTTCCAGGTAGGTTATTGAAAATGTAATTTGTATTTTACAGCATTTTTATCCATTTCTGTGAAGCTCCTTTTCAATCAAACTATATACTCCTTAACTAGTTCATTAAATTTTCGAAAAAAATAACCAACTAATATCATCAGTAAAGAATTTTATATTTGCTAATTTTATGGTTTCTGCACTTCATTTTTAATGCGCACTATAGTGCGCATTGAAAACGATGACAAGAGGCATCTCTGTCTCTTGTCTCATTTTTATCAACCTCTTCTAGAGTTTTAGGGTAAGCTTAACTTCTCACGTTTGGGTTTTCTATTGGTCTCTGACGTTATTCAAATTGGCTTAGTGGTGACATTTTGTTATTTTTTTCATTGACATTGCCAATAATATATTTATTTCGGTATTTTATTCGCTCGATAGAATTTTTGTATCATTTTTAATATTCTGTTCACAGTTTCTATCTTTAGATCGTCTGCTCACGTAGGTATCGTAGAGATTCCATGGCTTGTCTAATTGTTGATTTTGTTCTTCTTGCAATTTTTCACATTGTGCAACGTGCTTCATATATAGGTGGTGCTAAAAATAACCTGTGCTCTCTGTGTTTATTCTCCAAACATAATTTGCTTGTCAGATTCAGTAATGTGTTAGATATCATTCTATTCCAAATCCAAAATAGATGTAGAAAAAACGAGAAAAATTTTTAGGTGAAGAGTTACAGTTATACACAATGTATTCTAAGATGATGACATATCGCTATCGAAGATTTCAGATGCTATAGGATGTTGCAACTTATAATCTGAGGGAAGCTGTTCCACAACTCGCGCCAATAGAGAACCACTTTTGCCGAAAATTACAATGGAGAAGCGAAAATATAGCAGAATCTGCTAGTTGCCGGAGAATTCGTTTTGAATCTTAATTCTCCTGGGCAATAAAAATTTGCAAAATATTTAGCGTATATCAAGAAATCGAATCAATTCCTCAACAGAATAGAATGAATAGGTACTACACGAATCTTCTTGGTTTTACACTCAGAGCAGATAACACACAAATGAGGTAGACTAGGTGAATTTTTGAGTTGAATCTCGGAAGAGGAAAGATCTATGGAAAAATGTTTCATAAGAAAAGTTGTTGGTTTGAGGGAGAAGTCCAATTATGATTCAACTTCTTCCATTCCCTTCACCTTGCGGGGGAAGAAGGGGTTCAACTTTAATTTTAAATAGGATTCCTTATTCATTTTCTACGGTGAAAAGCGCAAGTTCTACACGAACAATTTTTCTCGTTCAGATCACTCTGTATCGAATTTGAATTTTTCGTTTGAATGACGTTGATGATGATGTATTCGTTCCATTAATCATTCATATGGAATTTAGTTGTGAAATTTTCGTTGAAACGATGGAAAATGTTCTGCGCATGGACGGAAATTGTGATGGCGACTTTCTCGAGATCATAAATTATATTCTCTTTTATTTCAATATTTACTCGGGCGCCAATTGCGATGGATTCCATAAGATCGCAATTCAAAACGGTCAAGTGCAGATAAGCGTGAAAAGCACGCAGAATGGCTAGTGATATGCAGTCTGCGGTCTTGTTCTCCCAATTGGAGTACAACCTCTCTCCTCAAGATAAGGAGCTTTGCCCGGTGGTTCCAAATAAGAATTGACTCACAATATGGCACCCGACGGAAAAACCCCACTCGAGAAAGCGAGTATGAACAATTGTTCCGGATAAGGACTCATATTAGCTCATCCAGCTAAACGAGTCTCAACTAGAATACTGTCAATAAAGCAGCTGTGAGCAGGAGATCGGAAATAATCGACCCTTCTCTCCAAGATGAGAATTTTTGCCTGGTGGTTCGAAATACGAATGGACTCACAATAGGGAGCCCGACGGGCAGACTCCACTCGAGAAAGACGAATCTGAGAAATAACTCCCGGCGGAAATGAGCAACGAAACACAGGAAAGTCACCGATATTCCGATTTCCTACTTGACCACTCGAAATTAAGTTTCTTCCGCACATAAGCTAAGTGTCTATTCACAACTCTAATGTACTGCATCACAAACGGCCGGCAATCAAAAAAAAGATCAATTACTCAAAAATGGAATTCTGAAATTTGACTAAGAAGCTCAAGGAATCAAGGAAAATCTCAAAAAAATATCTATTCAGCCCAAAAACACCGATAATAATTAGAAAAATAGCTGTCTAGCTCGAAGACACCGGCAATAATTTGAAAATATCTTACTCTAAGACAGCATCAATAATTAATACTCTCCTACAAAAGCCTTATTTACAAAGATTCTGGAAGGGGAAGATTTCGAATCTCGAAATCGGTGGCGTGTCTAAGAAAAACAATCGACAACATGTAGAAAAAAACATAATGGAGGGTTAACTTTTGCCACGGTGACGTATAGAAGTTTTCATACTTGGGCTGAATTATTCATTTCAATCGTTAGATTTTCACTATATGTATATAAACAGGGAACTATTCAAATGAATTTTCCTAAACCAGACCAAGAATCTCTTCACCGCTCTTGATCAAAGTCAGATGCTCCCTTCATCACGACTTGAAAAGTAATTATGGATTTCTAGATTTGGCAGGAATTATACTGGATGATTCTAGTAACGAATTACACTTCAATACAAGATTTCTACTAGATAAATAATTAAGAGATCCATTTCGTTTTTTTTTTTTTTCATTTCAATTGATACATCCTTTTCAATCAATGGGAATTATTTTGAACCAACACCAAAAACAGATAATGATCAAGGACATTATATGAACTAAAAAAATTTAAGCAGGAAGTGTCAGAATTCCACGTTATTAAGAAGATGAAACTAAATTCGATCGCAGAGAAATCTGTGACGAAACGAGAAAAATTGTTCATACAAAATATTTCTATTTTTTGATAATCTAAAATATCTACAAAAAAAATAGGAATTTCCATTTGAAATTCCAGAGTTGGGGGAGTTTTAAATCAATTAATTCAAACAGCAATTAAAAAAATTAATTTCTCTTCACCTTGTGTTGAAGATATCTTTTTGAAGATCCCTTTGCAGGTTTTTGAGCTGCTCAGTAATTCCTCATTTTTATGATGTTTTTCGAATTCGCAATTATTATTTTGCTTCACTTTTCTGCTTTAGTTACCGTTATTTTGTGTTGGTCGTCGAATATCCTACAGCACAAACGAAATACTAAACAAGAAATTTTTTTCAGGGCGTAAAAAAAAAGCTGCACCGGCACCTCCGAAACCTTTACTGAAATTTGCAAGTTCCACCACCAATTTGGAAACTCTTAGTCCTGTAGTAGCTAGTCAATCCCCTTTAAGCACTTCATCATCGAAAACAGGTAAGTCGACCCATCTAGATGCTTCAATGTCTAGCGTCTCTGTTGTGAGGGGATTAGAATTTGGTCGAGGTGAAAAACGTAGTTATTTAAAAACTTACAAAAATTATCGTTCTGCTCTTCTGAATTCGAAGGCAAAGAAATGCTATTTTAAATTTGTACCTCATTTATCGCTTTCTGGTTTTTTTCCATGCACCTCTAGTAAAGAACAAGACAAGTTCAAGGGAACTCAAACTCTAGGCAATATTTATAAAAGAAATGATATTAATCTAGAGTTAGATTCAGACGATACTCTCACAGTCATTGCGTATCCATCAGAAGATAAGGCATTTGACGAAAATGATAATTGTGTTTACGATATCTTTTTAAATAGAGACTCTAACGAGCGATATTTAGAAGATTCGGAATCTTGTAGTTCATATGGATCAGATTTGCAAATATCAATTGGACAGTTAAACGATAATGTATATTTCGATGAGAAAGAATCAAGCAGTGTTTATACAGTTGAAAATATGATCAACGATATACCGGGAAAAAGTAATACAACAAACCAAGTTTACCTATAGTAGCTGTTCTAAGTTATCAGAAGATTAATTTTATTTGATACTCATAAAGTTATTTGTAGAGATCCTTGAACGGTGACAATTTCATTGAGAAACTTTTGTGATATTCCATCATTAATTATGACCACGAAGAATTCAGAGATATAAGAGAATTATTTTGACATGGGACCAATAATACCAATAGTGTATTAAACATACGTGAATAATCAAATCAAATTATTATATTGATTTTTCAATTTGATTTTCTTTCTGAAGATAAGATAATATAATATTATATTATATATAATATTATGTTACAATTTCGTTCCGAAACCGCTGGTGGACTCTTCAGTTAGGCTATCCAGCGATATCTGCCTAAGACACGCCCTCTCACACCATCGTGGAGAGGTGACTCTGTGCAACCGATGACCCCTATAAATCCGTGGCCAAAATATGTGTGGTGCGATAACCCATACCGCCATCTGTGAGCAGACAGAGTCACTACATATTTATTCATCATAAGGAACACTTATTTCGATTGAATTTATACCCACTATTATGGGTATTCTTTGAAATCTCCTTCTCGACAGATATCAAAAAGGTATCTAACAGATATTTTAAGTGTTTTTAAAAAATGAACTCATTAGCTCTGAAAAATTTCAACAAAACATAAAAAACAAATAAAAAACAACCAAACGAAATAAACCTATTCAAAACATTTCGACTTGAGATGACTAGCCTGTAGAAATATTTAGCATGACAATTTTTTTTTTCAATATCAATCAAAATATTCAATATTACAAAGTTAAGTTGAGTCGTATTGAAATTCATTTCTGGTCAATTATTATTATACATGAGTTACTCTCTCGGACAGTATATCTGAAATGGGCCAGTAATATATACTTGATGTAAAACTCAGGTGGTCAAATTTTGTAAATGTAAATCATTTGATATCCTTTCATCAGTGATTCGAGCCATTTTGTTTGAGACCATTCCCAGCTCAAAATTCGAGAATTATAGACATCGTAACGTTATGATGAAGTGATCTGTTCGGAAAACGATTGTTCAAAACTTGGATTCTAATTTGAAAACAAAAGTTATGGTCATATTTTGTCAACAATAGAAAACCCGATATCGGTCAAGGAATAATAATGATATCATGTATTCTATCATCGGCCTTTATTGAGCTTCTCTCGGGCTGAAAATAACGTAAATACAAAGGAAAACACAATTAGGATAAATAAATAATAAAAACAAATTGATCTAAAATTAAAAACCATTGTCATAAAAACTATATAAATAGTAGTTCTATATAAATTCGAGAGGTCTAGAAAATCAATTCAAGGTGAAAGTGCCGAAAAAGAATTATTTTTTTGTCTAGACAAATACAACATACATAATACTTAAATACTTTCTTAAAGAATAATAACAATTCCAAAGTTTCATACAGCGACAGCTGTCAGCGAAGAGAAAACAAAAAAAAGAAATTCACCGCAACAATAAAATCTCAACCCATAACGTACTTAATTGGAATTGTTACAGTGCCAACAGATGCATTGGTACAAAATAGTAAATTATAGATTTTCAGAAAATTATTTTTATTATAGGTTTTTCTTATTTATTCATTTCTCTTTTTTATATTTCTCTTCAATAAATGAAGACGAAGAAACTTTCATTCAAAAAATTTTTTGATCCAGGCTCTTTCCAACGAGGTTGATCCATGTAGACATAATGAATGCTTGTATAGAATTTGAAGTGTTTTAGAATTGTCCTAGTTTTTTGCTACTATGGGTTATTGCGATTTGAGGTGATGAGGTGAAGGTTTTTAAATAAAAAAGAGAGTCAGAGCGATAATTTTCTTTAAGTTTTCCTTGCACATTAGAGGGTGGGCGTTTGAGGTTTTTTTTTTGGTTTCTAATTGCTTTGTATTTTGCATGCTAGATTTGTACCTAGCTTCCCAGGGCACCCAAAATTCCACTAATCCTCCTCCTGTACCCAGGAGAAGAAAAGGGCCAACTCCAATACCTGGAATTTCGTTCTCTTTGACAGAAGAAGATGAAAAAGATTCAGAAATTCCACTTGAAAACAACAATATCTCACAATTACTGGAAGATTCCCTGTACTACAGTCCGTATCAAACTGAAGGAGCTCCAGCCAGAGACACACCAGATAACAGCAGACCCCCTTCTAACATGTCAACCATAGATATTTTGAAATCATTGGAATACTTAAATGTAGACGACCAGGGAAATGAGATAAAGCCTCCAGAGATAATTGCCGTTTTACCCAAATCCAATCATATTCAAGAAGAAGCATCCGATGCTGATCTGATTTTAACAAAAAGGCCCTTCATATTGAATTTAGTTGACAAAGATATAGATGATGACAATACCAGTATAGCTACGGAATCGCCTTTTAAAAATGAAACTACATCGATAATAACAGATTTTTCTAGCATAGAAATAGCACAATTCCAAAAAAACGTTTCAGTCTCCAAAGTCAAAAGTCCGGATAGTATACCATTCGAAGAAGAAAGAATGAGAAGATGGGGTTCTTGGGAAGAATTGAATCAATCGCTCTCGCATTCACCGACAGAGCGAACATCCGAATACTCAAACAAAGAAAATTTCAAAACATGCCTTGAATCGATTGAAACCACCAAAGATGAATATGTTCCAAAGACAGTAGATGTAGAATTTAGTGATAATTTCCATAAGGAAAATGAAAAATTAGAATTGGATCAAATCGAAATCATGAAAGAAGTCGCTTCTCAACCACAATTTGTGGAGGAAGAAATGAAGAGCACTATGGAAGAAGATTCAATGGGATCAAATTTACGAGATGATAATATCCCGGGCTTCCATAACAATGAATGGTGTTTCAATGGTGTTATTACAGACACAGGCATGTTTTTTTATGAGTATTTGTCATTATTGAGTCTCCATTGGATATTAGCATAAAAAAACAGTAATAATAGTATCACTTTCTGCCATTCTCATTTCTATTATTTTCCTCTTATTCTCATCTTGCTTCATTTCTTCTTTTGAGCTAACATCTATTTCAAACAATGCACTTAATTTTCAATTTGACGCGTTCTCGTCAATTTTCATCGATATTTCTCATAATCAGATTATCACTTCTATAATTTCAGATTTTCATTAAATCCGAACAATGTTTCCCCCCTTATTCTTAATTTATTTTCCAGACGTGAATTCAACATCAAAACCTGCCCATGAAATTTCAGTCCAGAGAAATGATGTTATAATAAGGGAAAATGCCTACCCAACCAATATAATGAATGAAATCAGTTTGGATGACGTGGAACGGTATAAAAATTATGGCAACTCCCCAGATTCGGGTAATTCGAGTGAAATAAGTGAAAAATCGAAGACAGACGATGAACCCAATATTCCAGAGATTTTGGAAGTTTTGACCACGAACAATGAGGTAATGGAAGAATGGCAGTTGCCATCTCCACCAAAAGCGTTCAAGGATAATTTACCAAATAATCAAATTACGGATACTGAAAACGAGACTGATTCTGTGATAACTGCAGAACTGATCGAGAAGTTAGAACGTATTGAAAAAGAACAAGCCACTCGTACGAAAAACGAAAAACAAAATTCGAGTTCAACCACTACAAATGAAGACAACGGATTAATTTTAAGCAAACTGTCTTTGGAGAATTTGGAAATACGGAAGAGCTTAGTGTATAATAGAGAATTGTCAACCAGTTTAAAACAGTCGTATAAGACTGAAGCAGCAAAGGAAGATGATTTCCTTCTTGAATCTCTTCATCCTAGGCAAGCTAAAAAAACAGTCGATTTGAATCGAAGGACTGAGATAAGTGGTAAGACCACTAATACTGAAGCAGTGAGCTCACAAGTCAAACAAAGTACCTTGCCTAACTTCAAAATAACAACTTACAAAGATGAATCTAAACAAATTAAGGTCTTCGAGGATGATACCATCAGGAGCAACTCGGATTTTTCAGGAAAATCTCTCAGTTTGAACCGAGGATTGACACTACAAGAAAACGGCTTAGGGAGGTCCATGGAGAACATATCAATCCGAAAACATGATGCAGATGACGTTTTGAAGAGACCTGAAGAGGCAGAGAAAAGAATGTTTAGACCAAAGAGCGACCATTATAGAAGGTCGGTAAATAGGTCTGGATCATTTTCGGTTGAGCAGAACGAGTGGAGTTCCACAAAGCCTGTTGCTAGGTCCAAATCTCAAGTGGCGTTGCGAAGGATTGATAGGAAGATCCTTTCTTTCGAATCAAGTAATATGTCGAGGAGCAATAGTTTGTTTGACGTGTCTGGTCTTCAGAGCTTAGAGGTAGGTAATTTAGCAATTATAGATAACGCACTTTGTTCTGGATTTGAAGCTTCAAACAACACAAACCAATAATTTATGATCTAACTGGGTTAATGAATTGGGGCATTTATAACATCAGGTTTTCACATTTTGATGCGTTACTGATTTCCAAAGACACTAATAGTTTTTGTGTGTTTTGCTTTTTCATAAGTTAATAATACCTGAATAACGTGCAATGTCAAAATCGAAATTTTTGTCATATGTCGTAAAGCTAACATAAGATATCATCCGAAACAAACACTTATTTACTTATTATTGATCAGATGGGTTGAATCATTATGAAATGAAATTCAAAATCAGAAATCATGGATTTCAGAAATCAAAATGTAATTTCACCGAGTTTTCTTCGGATAATGACGTGATAAATTTAAAAATCATGTTTTATCTATTATCAAAGAAAAAAAAATTATTTAGCATTGAGCTTTATATAATGTTTTGGTAAGATACATACAACTATAATTTCTATTGTTTGTTTACCTGTCCCTTTGTTTGAAATATTTTTACGTCTAACACGCTCTAGGAACAACAAATTGGCTTTGAAGCTCTCTTTAATTTCTCTTGAAGTCAATAAATATTTGAGTGTCATGCTCATTCATCATTGTCTTTGTTCATTTCAACCTACATTAGATTTCATATAAATCTGATTTTCAACTGGAAAAAGCTGATTTTCTCTTTTTCGAAAAAACAGACATTGGATTCAGGAATCCCTGAATCTAATCAAATGTCTGTTAGCAATCCAATAATCTTTGGATTGCTAATATTATTAATATTTCATATTAATACGAGTATTATGAATTTGAATCTGAATTTGTTTTCACAAAATATTAGCTCATGTTCTACCAATTTCAACATCAATTTAGGTAACTGATGATCGGCCTCTGTTCGGTAAACGAGCACTCAAAAATCGATACTTTTGTGATTTGAGTCACTCAAGAATTTAGTGCGCCATTAATGCCATTAATATAATAATAGTAGGCTATATTCTCTATTAAATCCAACTCCAGGCGTTTTCAAATCAATTTCTTCACTTATATTTTCATTCAGTTCTTGTGATATAAACTCTGATTAGACGTAAAATTTTCAATAGTGATATAAATTTAAATCGGCATATCTTCAGCGTAATCAAACATATTTTTCTAAGTATATTTTGATTCAAAAAATAAATTTAGAGAGAATACCATAGAAAACATATATACCTTTATTGAGTTCTAAGGTCTCGAAGGGAGTAATAGGGCAAGAATGAAAGAGTGCACAGAGGCTCTGATGCCCAGTCAGTGCCTTCTTGGTATTACCTTCGAAATTGTTCATAACTGCGACTAAGATATAAAGAACATCCAACCAGTTGCTTCCCGATAGTTTCAAACGAAATGAAGTTCTTTATATTATCAACTCGACCTTTCAAGGGTATTTTCGTAGTTTCGTAAATATGGCCGTTCGAAATTTGTTTTTCTGATAGTTTTGAAACTTTTAAATTCGATAAAAATCAAATGACAAATGTTGCATTCCGATGAGAAATGAATTACCATTTTGAGCTTGATGTAAAATTTCATGTCGTTGACTTACTTTGTTTACATGCAATGTATATATAGGCAATGTATCATCAAAATCATGTGAAATTCAAGAAGAATATCTAAAAAATACTTATGTTGAATTCAAGCTGAGTATGGAATTCGCAATTGACGTATGAAGGAAAAACTTCGTCAGTGCTTTCCTCATTTTTTCTCAGCACGATCGCAAATAAGAAAGATAAACCTATATGCATAGTAGCCGGTTAAAACACTACTTTATACATCTACTTAGTATAATATGCTACAACATACATACCCATAGTATAATAAACTAAAACTTAATTTATCTTATGCATTTTCCAGGTGATGAAAAAGATTCAAAATAAATTGAATACGCCTACCACATCTATGGAAACATTGAGTAAAGCTGAAGTGGAAAATAAATCAGAACCTAAAGCTGTAAAAGTTGAAGAAAACCCAAAGAAAAAATACCAGTACTCACCGCCTTCTGTAAATATGGGAACATGGTCTGATAGGCCGAAAGTGCCGGTTAGCGTTAAAGAAGACGCCGACTACAAGTTAGGTCAAGGAACAAATACAAGACATTTCAAATCGACAGTCAAAAATGGAGAATCATATACGAAGGATGATCCAGAGCAAAAATATTATGACGATTTTTCTAGAACAAATAGACCTCAAAGAGTTACCGTAATTTGCAACGGTTCATCTTATCTACATAATGATTTCAATGGCCTCACAAGGCAGGAAGATCAAAAGAAAAAGTATTCAGAACATAATATTGATACGATGGGTAGGAGTCCTTATGGTAGAAAAACAAGTTCACAACGTCCACATTCTGTAGCTTTCGCTTCTGATTTCGACATCTCAAGGGTGCCTGTGGTTCGTTCAGTTGAGCTTAAGAAAAAGTTCAGAGATGTTTCTAGTAGCACATTAGTCCACTTGAATCAATCCAGTGAAGACTTTCGTTCCAACGGTCTTTCGGAAAAACCCAAATTCAACACAGTAATGAATGTAAAAGAAACAAAGCCAGTAATGAGAGCAAAGAGCTTTTTACAACATGCACCTGTGGTACGTGGATTTAGAACCTTGGAAAATATCAGTTCTGATACAAACACTAAAATAGAAAAATATAACAGATTTTCATGGCAGTCAAACACATCAATGACCTTACCTTCCACGCTTAAAAAAGATAATATGACAACGAACCATAATTTACATTCTTCCAAATACAACCTGAGGAGAAATGAATCCAAGAATTCCAAAGATGACGAATGGAGTGTTCCAAATGAAAATCTGGCATCACATAATGTATTGCCTATTTTCTCTAAACCTGTGGAAGCTCCACAACTTAGTATTAATATTTCAACTGAAAAGTCAACGATACCGAAACCTCCTCCACTTAAGCCTAATACTGTACAGAAAAAAATTTCAAATAGGCAATTCGTACCTGTTTTAGATCCTCGCGATGAGTTACTCAAATCCATAAGAGATTTTGGTGGTAAGAAGGGTCTTAGGAGTAGGAAAACAGATTTTTAGGGAATGGCTGGTTCAAATAATGAAATGTCATGGTGAAACAACTATGAAAATAAGGGAAATACACCATATTAAGTTCTATTTACGAGTAGTAAAACAAAGAATTTGTATTTATAAAAAGATATCTAATTTAATTTTGTTTATAAACGGAAAATCAGATATTTTTTTGTATCCCATGATAGGGATAAGATCTGCTGTGTAAAAATCGTATAAAAGCTCAAGAAGATGAGGTGATTCAATTGATAGATATAATTGTAACTGAAAGATATTATTTAAATAAGATGGAATTTTCATAAGAATATAACTTTTGTATTTATATTAGCATTGTCAGTATATTTCATTTAACATAGTTTTCAATACCGCAAATATAGGGACCAAAGGATATCGGAATATTATTTATTTTATTTCACCATTGCTCATTAAGAGAATATTCTATCATTGTAGATAAAATAAAGTCAATATCATGTTGATCAGATTTTTATTCATACGAATCATTTATACCTATTATGTAATCAATAATAATAATCTTTATGATTTTAAGATATCCTGAAAGGGTGCGTGAAGTTGGAAGCACTAATTTCTAAAACTATGTCAAATACTTAGTTGATATGAAATACGATTTATTCTAATCTCCGCTATTTCATTATGTAAATAACAATTGCTTCTTTACATAGTAGCCTCTTCAGATTCTTACATTTTGAATGAATGGATTTCCACCAATTAAGGACTATGCCAATCAAATATCTTACTAGTGCAGTTTAAAATGATTGAAGTTTTTGAAAAATCAGCAATTGAAAGTGTTTCGAACAACGTTTTCAGAATACCAAAAAATTTCTAAATCACAATTTAGTGCTCAATAATTAATGAATAGAACGCATTGGTTCAATGGAATAAATGTGAAACAATACCAAAAACATTTCTTTCGGATTATAAAAAATAAAAAAAAATATGTGGCTAATTCCTAGAGGAATTTTTCTAGCTTCAAATTTGGCAAATTTGACTATAATAAAAAAATACTCTATTTCTTTGACAGATTCAGATTAAAAAAAGTTCATTAGTTCTCAGTGCCGAAAAACACGTGGTACCCAGGCTGATGTATTTTGTGTGGCTTACCACCAGGCGATCAGATTGCATCTCCGTTTGAGGCCTGGAGGCGTGTATGTTTATGTTTTTTTTTGTGTTAAATCTTATCGACGATTCTCCCGGTGTTCTATGCGAATGAGACGAATTATTAGATCTCCTTGCTTGAAGGAGGATATAGGATATATTTTTTTTCAGAGCGAACCAGCGAGAATTACCGATTATCATAAATTTTATAAGTTGGATTCAAATCATTCTTTTGGGAAGGTTTATTTTATGTTGAATTTATTTCGCTTATTCATCATTATTTCAGAAATATATCGTTAAAACGAATTATTATTGAATTCCTTCATTCATTTGGCCAACTCCGACGACTATGATTAAAGTTACGTTTTAACTTGGCGCCCAACGTGGGGTTAAATAATGGAGGAAAGAAATTACAATTTGAGATCCAGCAAAGTTCTGAAGGAAGACATGTTGGAAACGTCTACTGAAAATGGGGTAAAACTTATTACACTCATTATGAAGGTAGGATCATTCCAAAACGTTCAACAGTAAGTGCTAAAGCAATATTTCATGGAGGTGCAATTTCAAGACCGAAATCACAAAATGCACATATCGATTCTTCTGACAATCTGACGCCGAAATCTAGTCAAATTCCGAATTTACATCATCAGCCAATTCCTAGAGAAATATTCTGGAATGTATCAACAAATATTGCCTATTCATTATTTAATAATGCTTATCAGGCTGCCGAAAATCACCTATTCAATGTTAACCGGCAAAATGCTAGCAATACTTCACGAGTTGATCTCAGCGTATTAAATTGTAATAAATAATATAAAATTGGCTAACACCTGCACTTGGTAATGAATGAAGAAAAAAATATACAAAAAGAGAGAAAAATAAGTACGATTTCCAAGTGTGTAATATTATACGATATTAATTATCTATCTGGTTAATGTATCAATAAAAATGCCATCAACAAAACCATTGTCAAACAGAATATTTCCACGCCATTTCATAGGAATCATAATCGAAAGTAAACCAAGGAGAATGCATGTTATCAAGGGAGAGTAGCGATATACCGGTTTCACCCTTATAAGGGATCATCAGTACCGCATAAATCAACCCAATATGACAAACAAACGAAATAGCAGGCACCTTATTGAACGCTGGTAGGCGCAAAGCAATATGATTACTGCGGTGCGCCACCCAGCGGACAAAAACCTTACTACTTTCTCAACGGGTAACTCGAAAGAGCCGATTCCCACGTCAACTAGGAAAATCTTCTGTTTTTCAGCCTAAGCGACGTATAGCGCGAAATATAATAAATAATATAAAATTGGCTAACACCTGCACTAGGTAATGAATGAAGAAAAATATTATTATTATTATTAAATTGTAGTTGATACAATCAGTAGTATGAAAATCATTTCTAGAGCAACTGATAATAATTGTGAATTTACACAATTTTGTGACATAAATGTATAGAGTGCTCTGAATCCAAATGTTATTTTTCCAACATTCCCGTTAACAGTTCACCTTTTTCGTTGTGTGGTGTACGTAAATTAATGCCTAAATTTGACGGAGAAAGTAATCAACAACCTCCGGAATTCTTATGGTTTTCTGAAAGTAGTATTGACATCACAAAGATTCCGTTCATTTAATTGAAAATATTTTTAGGTAGAGCATTTCATTTCAAACGTGCATTTCTGTCACATTTTTGAAATGTTGGAGAGGAGAGAAGGATTAAGCTTAAGCTGGAAATGGTCGGTGTAAGTCATTTGTTAATTATCTTATTTATTGGGCATCAAAATGACACGTTATTTACCTTCAGATTTTATAGCGCCTCATTTTCCTCTCAGTTCCTCTTGTGTATTGTTGGGATTTACAAATTTTTTCCGATGCGGTCTCTAGTTTCCGACATGCAAATGAATATTTCAAAAATTACAATAACGATCATAGAATATTTAGAATTTAAACCCTAGATTTTACCAGCTTCTGATACGCAAGGTTGCCGGTCTCAAAAGCTTGTGGGCAAGATATACCGAAACCATAATGAGGATATATTCCTTACGTGGTACCTAGGCTGATGTATGTTGTGTGGCCTACCACCAGGCGATCAGATTGCGTCTCCGTTTGAGGCCTGGAGGTGTGTATGTTCATGTTCTTTTTTGTGTTAAATCTTATCGACAATTCTCCCGGTGTTCTATGCGAATGAAATGATCTCTTGCTTGAATGAGGATATATTTCTCAAGAGCGAACTAACGAGAAGTACCGATTATGATTAATTTCATACATTTACTGAGATTGGATCAAGGTAATTTTTTTAGGTATATTGATTTTATGTTGAATTTATTTTCCTTATTTGTCATTCTTCTAGAAATAAATCTGTAAATTAAATTATTGTTGAATTTCTGATAACAGTGACGACGTAGAGGTAGAGGTCCCAACGGAATCCTGTGGAACTTCCATATTTATATTCTATTCTTTAGAATAACATTCATAACTTTATTTTATGCAGCCAATCGAAAACACACCTTTAGAACTCAAATTATAACATTCGTCTATGATAATTTCGAATTAAAGAGTAGTGGACTGTGAACTCTCTTTGGGTCGAAAGACCACGGGGCCATGATTTTTCTCCGAGTTACGGATAGTTCGACTTAGGCGTAACAAGAAAATCGAAAAGTCCCCGGTTTACTATAGTAAAACACATTTTTTTGGCAAAATTTTATTATTCGACATAGTTGCCTTCGAGGGCAATCTCCCAACTTTTCGATATCATTTTTGTAGTACAATTTATCTTTCGCTTCGAAATAGATCTCAGTTTCGGCGATTACTTCTTCATTGGTTTCAAATTTCTTTCCAGAGAGCATTCTTTTGAGGTCTGAGAACAGAGAAAAGTCGCTAGGGGACAGATCTGGCAAATACGGTGGATGCAGAAGCAATTCGAGGCCCAATTCATGCAATTTTGCTATTGTTTTCATTGATTCGTGACACGGCGCATTGTCTTGATGAAACAGCACCTTTTGTATTTCAAATGGGACCGTTTTTCAACGATTCAATCCTTTGAACAATCCAATAACGCTATATACTAATCGCTGTTGATGGTCTGGCCCTTTTGAAGGTAATCAATGAATATTATACCTTGCGCATCTCAGAATACTGATGCCCTAACCTTGCCAGCTGACTTATGTTTTTCCTCGCTTTGGATTCGGTTCATATTGTGCAGTCCACTCAGCTGACTCGATTGGACTCCGGAGTGAAATTATGGAGCCATGTTTCATCCATTGTCACATATCGACGCAAAAATTCAGCTTTATTGCTTTAATACAGGGTGTTTAAGTTCAATTTTTTCGCGTTTTTTCTCATAGTACGTTCCCTTCACAAGATATTCAATTTGAAATCTTATTCAAATTCGAAGATTTCATCATATGATATACTAGTTTTAAATTTGAAAATATCACCCTGTATTTAAATTTTTTATGTAACAGTGCCTGATTCTTTCGTTTAGAATTTTTTTTCTCCAATTCTGTAGTTATTCCGTTCATTCTTCCACATCTTGTAGAACAAAATCGTGCGAGAATATATCAGAAACGCACAGTTTTCATGGTTATATTTTATTATTATATGTTGGTACTCCGAACTTTCCGCCACGGCTTTATCTGTCAATTCATCAATTCATCTTAAATTTGCCTTAAAGATATCAGTTCTGCCAACCAACATTTTTCAATGCAAAAATCACTAAATGATATTTATGGAAATATTTCATTGATTTCAATAAAAATGCAATGAATTAGAGAAAATAATGTATAATACTCGTACAGAAGGCTCATTCTACCACTCGTTCTTTCAAAAACTCGCCAGTTCGTGGCTCGTTTTTGAATTTTGAACTCGTGGAAGAATATGAATGCCTTCTGCACTTGTATTATAAATAACTATTGTAAACCACTGGTAGTTTAAAAAAATGTAAAACACATGGTTGCTTGTAGTTTTGTTAACTATATCTGCTTCTGATTTCGAGAAAAAAATTTCAAATATTCCTATAGTAATCCGCAGGAAAGTCAAAATTATTATAAATGTCCAGTAAATAAGCTGCCATGAAGAAATTGATGATAAGTTTTGTTACTTATTTATATTTATATTATTTTTTTTTTGTCTAATAGTAGGTATTCAAGTTTTTCATATAATTATTCAATGTAAATCATGTTATTGTGATTTACTCTAGTCGGGGGATTAAGTTGAATAGCATTGCTAGACTTCGCCCCTGAGCAGAATGCATCTATCCAATAAAGGCGTTTATTATTATTATATAATTCGTAGCGAAGATTAATAAAGATTCAATAAACCGGTATTATCATAACAAAAATGTAGGACTATATTTCCCAATTTCCTTATATTACCCAACGTTAGTTTTTTTTTTTGTACCTTCAATGAAGGAACACGCTTTGTAATTACCTTTTATCATTATACATGATCTTTATGGGATTCAAATAAACAGATATAATACATTATACCAAATTTTTTTGCCTGAACGAGTATTCAAAAGCTTCTGACTCCGATAGTCTATTTTTTTTTCAATATACGGTAATACATTTCCAAAGAAGTGTATTGAAAGGTATATAATTCCATCCATTCATTCGAATAACGGACAGACCGGTTTGCGGTCATTGCCTAGCAGACTCTCCTAATTTGCATTCAAAATATCTACATATCAATATTTACGATAAATTTAATCAAGAATTAGGATTATGTTCTCTTTCTCATTATACTTCCAACACAGGTTTTGTCCATAAAATGAATGAATGGGGATATTTCAGTTTTTCACATCTAGAGTCTTCGAAGAGATGTTTCGTGAGAGATTACATAATTTATATGATGATCATATTGAAAAAACAAATCTAACAGTCTTCGAGATACCCAGTCAACACGTTTCAAGAAACTGCACGTGAAAAGTGGAAACATGCAAATGTCGTTCATGTAATGAACAGTGTAGTAGGTAGTTAGGAATTAGCCATAGGCTCGATACTCGGAACTTTTTCAAATTCCATTCGATTAATCATGCCCTTTTTCATTTTTCTGTGAAATTGTGGTAATTTTTCAAAAAAAATAATTTTTTTCTTGAAAACAGTCAGGAGTCGAAAGTTTCAACTGGCGACACGAATAAAATATGGCAAAGGAGTTTCATTTCGATAAAAATGATCAGTTTCATATACAGATGTTCCTAAATTGAACGTACAAACGAAAAGGGGAGATTCCTTAAGTGAGTTCAAGAAAAAAAAGTCCCATAAACATGGGGTCGCAAACGTTTCGTTTTCGAGATACAGAGTGTTTCTTGTTGTAATACATTTTTTGTGTTGATTATACGAGTTTATCGAATCTTTATGAATCATCGCTACAGATCAAGAAAATTTCCATGAAAACTGACACTGAATTCATTCACCACAGCTTACAAAGTGGCCTTCCCATCATAATTTGGATTTTCACGAGGATTTCGAGAGAATCGTTCAAAATTTTTTTTCTCGAAATCGTTGGTAGATACGACAAAACTACAAGAGACCGAAAAGTTTAGTATAAGAACAAAGCTTCTTTTTACATTTTTTCAAATTAACAGTTGCTCACCAAAAAAAAGTTCTGCAGAAGAACAGGTGGCAGTGTTCCAGAAAAAATATCACCCTGTAGATCTTCTATCGAAATTGCCATGTCACGTGGTGAGAACTCTCAAATGTAATATCTATGCCAAATTTCAGTTGAATATCTTGTGAAGTGTAGATACTATAAGAAAAAAACTTGAAAAAAATTCAAACTTCAACACTCTGTATCTCGAAAACGAAACGTTTGCGACCCCATGTTTATGGGACTTTTTTTTCTTAAACTTTTTTTTAGGAACACCCTGTATTTTTGGTTATTTTTTTTAAATGAGTCGAATAATCATTACTCCGATCAATCAAACATGTGAATGATGATAACACAGATAGATGTTTGAGAAATCTAGATTTCTCAAACATCAATCTGTGTTCCGAAGCAACAGCTGTTGCTCAATCGGAAATTTTGAAGCCTATTGCTTCGAAACCTTTTTCGAATTTCATAATTGCATATTATTTATGGCCGAGCAATCATTGCATCCATTGGAAACTTCGTCGGCTTCAGGAAGAATTTTTGTAGATTTTGTTCACCCCCTGTGATTCACAGTACAAATTCTCGTTGGATGTTCAGTGGGGTGTTATAAAGAATGGTATCATAATAACTTATTTTTTTAACAAAAAATTGAAATACATGAATTTCTGGGGTACAGTACTTGAACGAGACAGATCGTAATAGGTGGATAGGAAACAATGTACTGATTTCTTGGTCACCGAGATCCCTCACTTTGGTTTTCTGTTTTTTTTTCATTCACATGGGCTATTTTTTTCGTGTGAATGTACTGTACTGAAATTCATTTATAATCAAAAAGTTTAGAAGATAAATCGAACTATCTTTTCAAATTACTAACGAACGGAATACAGTTAGTCTACCAAAATGGGCATAGTAGAGTAGAAGAAAGTATGCTAGTGAATTATATTACTAATTATATGTGTGAACCAGGCTTCACGGGAATCGAATGTCTCATTACGTTAGCCATAGTTAGATATTCTTTCATTATCCAATTGAAAATTGAAGAAGAAAAAACTGCAGAATTTTGTAACTCACAGTAGAACCACGAGGCTGCGTGAATATGAAATTAACCGAAAAGCATCAAACACGTTCATCACCTTAAACCACATAGGTTTAGGTGCAATAAATCTGAATTGTTCCATCGATATGTGACAGTGGATGAAACATGGCTCCATCATTTCACTCCGGAGTCCAATCGAGTCAGCCGAGTAGACTGCACAAGATGAACCGAATTCAAAGCGAGGAAAACACAACAGTCAGCTGGCAAGGTTATGGCATCAGTATTATGGGATGCGCAAGGTATAATATTCATTATTTACCCCCAAAAGGGTCCGACCATCTACAGCGATTATTATATAGAGTTATAGGATCGTTTAAAGGATGAAATTGATAAGAAACAGCTCCTTTTTCTTCAAAAGGTGCTGTTTCATCAAGACAATGCGCCGTGTCACAAATCAATGAAAACAATGGCAAAATTGCATGAATTGGGCTCGAAATATTTCTGCATCCACTGTATTCGTCAGATCTGGCCCCCAGCGACTTTTTCCGGGTCTCAAACCTCAAAAGAATGCTCGCTGGAAAGAAATTTAGCGCCAATGAAGAAGTAGCCGCCAAAACTGAGACTATTTTGATGCGAAAGACAAATCGTACTACAAAAATGGTAATTAAAAGTTGGAAGCTCGCTATAATTGCTGTATCACCCTCGAAGGCAACTATGTTGAATAATAAAATCGAATGTGTTTCAATATGGTAGACCGGGGACTTTTCAATTGGCCAATTATTCTGCAACAACAATCAACAAAGAATAGTAACTCTGTTAGCTTATATTACAAGAATAAAAAGGAAATCATCCTTGCAGCTCGAATCCTTTAATCATAGCTTTATCTTATTTTTGTATGAGTGAATGAAATAGAATCTCATTCTTCAATATGTACTTCCAGATTTTTCAAAGCACTTTAATATTCCGAAAAACTGATATAGTTATTTATAATACAAGTGCAGAAGGCATTGATATTCTTCCACGAGTTCAAAATTCAAAAACGAGCCACGAAGTGGCGAGTTTTGGAATGAACGAGTGGTAGAATGAGCCTTCTGTACGAGTATTATACATTATTTTCTCTAATTCATTGCATTTTCGTTGAAATTAATGAAATATTTCCATAAATATAATTTAGTGATTTTTGCATTGAAAAATGTTGGTTGGCAAAACTGATTTCTTTAAGGTAAATTGATGAATTGACAGATAAAGCCGTAGCGGAAAGTTCGGAGTGCCAACATAGAATAATAAAATATAACCATGAAAACTGTGCGTTTCTGATATATTCTCGCACGATTTTGTTCTACAAGATGTGGAAGAATGAACGGAATAACCACAGAATTAGAGAAATAAATTTCCCAGATCACTCGCGGATTCATTAGTTTCTGCCAAAATGAAATTGCAAACAGTCCCTTGTTATGATATTATGCAGTTGATGATAATGATGATTTGCACTTGTTAATTGAAACCCATGTAGAAGATTTGCCTTTAAGGAGGCAATGAACTTTATAAATATTGCATATATCTGACAAAATGTTATGCGAACAGACTCCTGAAAATATCAAATGTTGGTCAAGAAATTTTGAAAAGTCTACCTTATATTTGGCGTTATTGATGTTGTTCAATATTTCTTTCGGATAATGAATTGTTTTAAAAAGTCTGCACTTATGAAGCTACTTTTTCTACAATCAGTATTCAAAGTATGTTATTCGGCTCGTATTTGACAAGACAAACGTCATTTTTTTCGAGGAATGTCACTTTGTCGCTTATAAGCAACTGAGATGTCTAAAAACCTATATTTTATTTGCCAATTTTGGGAATATTAGTCAAGTTAAGTTTTGTAATACAACTTAGGGTAGCGCTATTAACAAATTTAACAGATTCCTGTTATTTCAAATATTCGAATCTATTCTAGTAAACGTTTTGTGAATATTTCACTGCAGATGTACCAAATGGAGATGACTTTTCAATGTTTTTCTCTTGAAATTCCTAGATATTCGCAAGATAATCATTTCTTGCACTTTTCTTTGGACACGATGCACTTTAAATTATACAAGATATAATATAGGAACAACTAGTTGATTAAAATTCAGTTACTTTTGCTTTCTTAGATAAGAAAAGAATGAACATGAAAAAAATTTTAAAACCTTTAGTGCTATCGTATTTTTCCGGTCATTAGTGGATTTTATATTTTCTTTCGCCACAGTTACATTCTGTACCTAAGTTTTTCTTATAACCAAAAGTTAATAAAATACAAATACAAACGTTTATTTTACATTATTATTATTATTATCGACTTTTGCCTATACGCGTAGGATTTTTCCTCGCCGTCGGCTTCTCACTCCTCGCTAAGAGGAACATTCACTCAATCCCAGATATTTAAAATATCAGAAGGGCTGAGCTCGGTCGTGTCCGGTCCTTGTGGTCCCCCTGGTTCTCGTCGAACTTCTGGTCCTCTTACACGCGATCCTTGGACCTGTCCTTCGCTTCCTAGGAATTTTCTCACCGTCCTTGCAGTACCTAAAAGAACAGCTTTTTGCATTATATTACATATATACTCACTAAGTCCTAGTTGCTTGATATTTCTCTTGAGATTTTTGGGTACTATTCCTGTTGTTGAGATGATAATTGGAATAGTTCTCGTTGATATCATTCCCCACTGGCGCTTTATCTGAAATTCGAGGTCCCTATATTTTGAAATTTTTTCGACCTCTTTTTGACGCATGTTGTTGTTATTAGGTATTGCTACGTCGATGAGTATTGCTGCCTTTTGTTGTTTATCAACTAGCAATATATCTGGCCTGTTGTGAGGGACTGTTTTATCAGTCAAAACTGTACGATCCCAGTACAGTTTATAGCGTTCGTTTTCCAAGATGGTTTCCGGTCGGTACTTGTAGTATGGCACTTTTTCAGAATTAATTAGTGTTAATTTAGTTGCCATTTCTTGGTGTAGTATCTTTCCTACTGCATCGTGTCTCTCTTTATATTCATTTCCTGCAAACATTTGACATCCTCCCGTGATATGTTGGATTGTCTCGTTCGTTGGACAACCATAACGGCATCGATCGTCAGTAATAGTTCGATCCTTTATGATATGTTTGCAGTAATTTTTTGTTGAGATCACTTGATCTTGGATGGCTAAAAGAAATCCTTCCGTTTCTGGATACATCGCACCTGATGTGAGCCAATAGTTCGACGCTTCAATGTCGACATGATCCTGGTTCACCTCGTTGAAATGTCGTCCATGTAGGGGCTTTTCTCTCCATCTTTGCAGTTTTTCTTGGATTGTCTGATGCTTGTATGACAATTGCTCCTTATGCAGTTGTAAAGGTGTTGATTCGTCTGCTTCACACAGTACTTTGTAGATCTCTGACGTGCCTGATTTGTCTTTGAAGTATGTTCGTAGGCATTCAATTTGACCATGGGCAAGTTCCATGATGTCTAGCAGACCTCTGCCTCCTTTATTCCTCGGCAGTGTCGTCCTCTCAATGCTACTTTTCGGATGGTGCTTGTGTGCTTTCGTCATCAAGGTTCTCATTTTGCGTTGCAGGTTTTCCATATCTGTTTTGGTCCATGGAATGATACCGAAAGAGTATGTAAGAATTGAACATGCATATGTAAGCTCTCGTCATGTTCTTGCTGTTGAGGTTTGTTTTCAAAATTTTGTTGATTCTCCTAATGAACTCAGTTGTTAAGTCTTCCTTCATTCTTTGATGGTTTATTCGTCGGTTTTGTTTCATTCCTAGGTATTTATAAAGATCGTCCGATTTCATTGCTTCTATCTCCTGTCCATTGGAGAGAGCTATCGGTTCATCTTGGATTTTTCCACGCACTACGCTAATAGTACGACACTTGTCCAATCCGAATTTCATCCCCACGTCTTCCGAAAAATTTTCCACCAGTTTGACCATAATTTGCAAGTGGTTTTTGTTGCCTGTTATAAGTTTGAGGTCATCCATGTATAGCAAATGATTGAGTGCAATATTATTTCTGTTTCCTTTCACATTGAAACCTTTTTCAGTAGCATTCAGTTGTTTAGAAAGGGGGTTCAGCGCCAAGCAGAACCATAAGGGACTCAACGAATCTCCTTGGAAAATTCCCCTTTTTATTGGAATATCTTTAGTAATTATGTTCGCTGCAGAGAGTTCGATATTCGTTCTCCAGTTGCACATTGCATACTTCAGAAAGTTTATTGTAATTGGATCGATCTTGTATATTTCCAAAATTTTTGTCAGCCACCCATGTGGAATAGAGTCGAAGGCCTTCTTATAGTCAAAATATGTCATAAAAAGATTTCTGTGTTTTTTGAAGGCTTGGTTGCATATGATGGAATCTATTATCAGCAGTTCCTTCGATCCTAGTGCATTCTTGGAACATCCTTTCTGCTGTGCTGTCATTATATTATTTGTCTCGCAATGTTTGTAGATACGAGATGCTATACATGATGTGATGATTTTATATATTGTTGGTAGACATGTAATTGGTCTGTATTTTGATGGATCCGCTGTGTGTTGCATATCCTTCGGTAAGAGGTAAGTGGTCCCTGTTGTTAAAAATTTGGGCATTTCCGTTGGATTACTTATAACATCATTTATGGTTTCAACTAGCCTGCCGTGTATACACCAAAATTTTTTCAACCAAAAGTTGTGTATTCCATCTGGGCCGGGTGATTTCCAATTGTGTGTGTTTTTCAATATTTCATGGAATTCTTCTATAGAAACTGCGTTATGCGGCATTTGTTCCATTGCCTCACAGGATTTCTCTTCATTTCTTATCCAATCAGCCTGGGAGTTGTAGGGGGTTGGTGTAGCCAGTTGATCTGTCCAAAAATTCTCAATATCCTCGACGGTTGGATTACTTCCTGTTGTTGCTGACATATTATTGTTTAACATTCTATAGAATTTTCTTTCGGAATTTTCAAAAATCATATTATCCTGTTTTCTTCTATAGCTCTCATTGTATCTTCTGAGTCTTTCGGAGTACACACTAAGTTTTTGTTTCAGTGTGTCTAAAATTTGTTGAGCATTTTCATTGTTTGGATCATACGTTGTATGTTGCCGGTGACGATCCATTATTATATTTACCATTTTTTGTAATCTTCTAGACGGCGAACCTTTTGCAAATTGGGTGAGCCTCCCAATTTCTTGGCGGATGCTATGAACTTTGTCTTCTAGCCTTTTTTGCCAATGTGGTTTATTTTGTTGTTTTTCTCTGGCTGGTTGCTGACTTTTAGGTTTTGGCTTCACACCTAGCACTGTTGCTATTGAAAATGCTGCACAGTATATGATGAGGTGTAATGATTCGAGATCATGGTAGTCAGAAAGATACTTGGGTATAATCTCCTTGTTGGTCATGACCAGAAGATGAGATAGTTTCTTAGATGTCCTCATTCTTGGCAGAATCGGTCGTCTCAATGGATCTGTGCCCTCAAAATCTATAAGGCATCTATTCATTGTGGCAAATAATCGCTCCAGTAGTTCTCTTTGGTCTTCTTCTGGATTTACGACGGGTGCAGCATATATATTCCGTCGTTGAGCATCACTTATTGCTAACACATCTTATTATTATATTATTATTACATAGGAAACTGATCTTTAGACTCTTAGAGTTCATCTATTGATTTAATACTTGATACACCAATCAAATTAAAATCAAAATCAATAGAAAAAAAACGAAATGATAAGTATGACATTGCGGCGCCGCCACGAAATAAAACTAATATTCTCAATTTGGTCGAATGTCATTGCATTCATTAATTAACGAGTGCATATACAATTTTTTTTTGTCATCTTATAAGCGACTAACTAAAGAAACTATCGCTCTCCGAATTATTAACTTCAAATCAAATATTCATTGCTCAGAGACTCCTATGACAACAAGTAAATGACATCTTTCATTTGAGGGGAAAATTTTCTGAATAATAATCGTAGTGAGCGCGAAGCTGCAAAAATGGAAGAAGGAAATGATTGTAGTGATTTTTCATGTACATATGTTTGGCCCATCTCTCTTATTCTGAGTACCACAGAGTTTCAAATTTTAAGAACCATCTAGCATGCTCACTAATCAGTTTTCAAGTGGTAGGCTGCGATAACTCAAAAAAGATCATTTTGAGTTATCGCAGCCTACCACTTGAAAAGTGCCAGCTTGCATGCCAGCTGGTTCTTAAAATTTGAAACTCTGTGGTAATCAGACTAAAAGAAATAGGCCAAACATATGTTATATATTTGAAATCAGGGGAAAAAGAGCTATTCAAATATAGAAAAATATACAGGGTGTTCTATTTGAAAAAATGAAGTTGCTATCAATATGTGGCCCACTCTGTATATAAATCGTTTTGTGAAATCATTTTAAAAAACACTAGTCGATTCCGTGAAACTTTTGTAGAAATCATTTTGTTGTACCTCTTTTAGTAACAAAGTTAAAGGGGGGGTCAAATTATGGTGAAGGACCTGGTACAAGATCCAATAGTTCAACACTCTTTTTGGGATGAGTGAGTTAAATTCTTCTCAATAAATGGAAATTATCAAGAAAATTTAGTACCTTATACTCAGCCTCATATTTCAGTATGTCCTCCAAGTTATTATGGAAGTTCAACTCATTAGAATTTTTCGAAATTGTGGACAGTTCACAAGAAAATGTTCAATAGTTGAAAATGTTTAATGAGAGCCAGTATAACCTTATTGGATGAAATTCGAGAGTCACTTTGCATACCAGTTTTCACCTCATCATAATACTTTTAGGATTCGACGTGGAATCAATGAGAAACCCTTTATTAAAATACGTCACCTGCGTCTGGTGAATGACCTTTGGAGCTTTCTTGATCCCTTCACTGATATCGTTACACCGCACATTATCACCCGATGTGATGTTGACCACTGTTTTCGATTCATTTACACTTCCATTAGTATACAATGTGAATTCTATTGATGAATGATTTTCAGTATCATTTCGTGCGATTTCCATCTGGTCTTTCAGAAATACAATTTTTTGATTTACTTGATTATACAACTCATGTTCTGATAAACCAATAGAATTCGTAAATTTCCCATAGTTATTGGGCGTATTGATAAGTGAATATACTACTTGACGACGAGGTATAATCGTTTTGGTGTTTCGCCTTCTGCCATATTGTGATCATTTCCATAGTAACATTCTTGGACGTTCGCCAAAAAATAAAAGCCAAGGTCAGTGAAATGTCATTGAATTATCAAAATGCGGTGCTTTGGTTATATTTATTGAAATTATTCGTTATATAAACGTAACGAATACCACTCGAGCATAGACAATATATTACGATTATACGAACCTCTTGACTCGACGTAATTCGCGAAACATCACTCGAGCTGCGCTCTCGTGATGTTTCGCGAATTACGTCTCGTGAATCCAGGCGCGGATCCAGGGGGGGAACTGGGGGAACGTCCCCGCCAAATGGCCCAGGCACCTCTCAAATTTTGCCAACCCTCCTAGAATTTGACATACTAAGGCTCAAATGATTACAAGATCAGCATTAATTTCACCTTCAATACATTTTGTGAAAACCCATATTAATGAACGTTAAAAAATGAAGTCCCAAAATGGCGGAAGTGTCTGGGGTCCACATTTTCAGTATTTTGAGTATCTAAAAGTTCCCCCCCCCCCCAAAAGTGGGTCCTAGATCCGCGCCTGTGTGAATCGGTGTATATTCGAGTATTGTTGTGATATTATAATTGAATATAACAATTCCTTTTGCTTGGTGACATATTTAAATATTAATTATAGGAATATTGTGGCACGATTCCCTACCAAAGGTTGTTCTGTATTTTGTGTACGTATAAATGTAAATATATTACGAATCGTATCTTAATGCAGCAATACGAGGAATCGTACAGTTTTTGTGGTCTATGAATACCAATAGAAGCACGCGAATTGACGCATAGGGCGATATATGAGGCATTTTGGGTATTGGTGGTTTCTATACGAAACTTGTGGAAGATACACAGCGACTGTGCAAGTGGAAGTTGCTAGCCTATTATTATTATTTGAACTGGGGTTGTTTTGGTTCGGGAGTAGCTAGCCTATAGAAGAGCTATATTCTACAGCAGTCGTGAAAACGCGATACTAGAATTTTAAAAAAACAAAAAACCAATATTATTTTGTTTTGTAGAAAAGACGCGTAGATAGTTTCACTTTGACTTGAAAGGAATTTAAATCATTTAAAAGCCATAACCATAACTGTTCATTTAATTTACGTACATAAAGAGAGATATACAGGGTGTTCCATTTCAGACGAGCCACCCTTTATATTTCTTACCCCATAGTGATTGGAAAAATTTCCCGAAACACGTCGAAGGATTTTCTTTGGATGACATCTTTTGACGTATATTTGAGGCTTAAATGAGCAACCCCTTAAAAGGGAGCACTTCAACCCCTCGAAATTGAATAGGGGATAGGGGTTGAGTGGTAGTTCATTTGAAAGGTTCTGGTAGCCTCTTTCGAACGGTGTATGAAAAACGTAACTTTGAATAACAGTTTTCGACAAAAATCAATTTTTCAGTTCAAATGATCCACCTTTTGGTTATTTTTACAATGTACAAGCCCATTTTTATTGATTACTTTTTACAAACTTAAGAAATCTTTAAAAAAATCACGTTCTCAAAAAAACTTAATTATTTTATCATGCTTACAACCAAAAAACCTGGTTTGCTACCTATAAATCTTCTCAAACATCAATATCCAACCTAACTTAAAATCTTCTTATACATAGATTGAATACAGAATGAAAAACATATGCACACTTAACAAAAAATAGATTTTTTTTAATTCATGAATTAATTTAATTAATTTAATTTTGTTAGGATGGAACTTGTGTTTATGTAAAATTCTGAACACGTTAGATTATTTTCTAATACCAGAAGCTGCAGAAAGTTGTCATAGAGATTGTCTTTTTGGGATAAATTGGACCAGTGGCGTACACAAGGGAGGGGGATGAGGGGATGTATCACCGACCAGGAGGAATATCCATTATATGTAACAACCTTATATATCACAATGTTATTATGAGTAAGCAAACTCCTTTGGAAAACTTCTTCAAAAGAAGAAAAATTTTAAATTTTTTTTTATCCCCCCCCCCAAGGCTGGATAAGCTACTAAGTTGGACATGTCCCAATACCGCCGCAGCTGCTCCTTCATTCACAATTCCAATGGATGCCGTTTTTTTTATCCATTACTGAACCCGTCTCAACGAATTCTGAAATCAATTCCATTACGTACTTAAGGCGAATGCTGTGTTCAGGATGGTTTTGGAAAAATCCTTGCAGCTGCTCGGGCACAATTTTGATAAGGTAATACAGGCAAACCAGCTCAACACGTTCTTGCAATGTATACACCATCATTATTTTTGAAATTTTAAACAAATCAGCAGAGTAGTAACTCAACAGATTGATTCATAATACATCAAATGATCGAAAAAACGTATTATAACCAGATAAAAACCTTCTAAGAATAAAAAATGAAGGCTAGATAAGGAAATGTTTTGATTTTTTAATTTATTTTATGGTTTCAGAGAATTTCTCTTATTACTTGAGAAAAAATTGCAATTCAATTTTTTCTAAGTCTGTGAAAAGGGCTCAATAAAAACGGGCTTGTATATTGTGAGCTATATTTGAGCTAAAAAATTTATTTTATGCAAAAACGGTTCATTAAAATTACGTTTTTCATACACCAATCTTACCCCTTTTTCCAATTCAATTTTGAGGGGTTGAAGCACCCCCGCTTGGGGGAGTTGCTTGGTCAAGCCTCAAATATGCGTCGAAAGATGTCCCCAAAACAAAATCATTCAAGATGTTTCAGGAAATTTTTCCAATTACCCACTTTGGGTTGAGAGATATACGGGGTGACTAGTCTGAGATGGAATATCCCGTATGTGTATTCGAATGAAATCAGATGTTTACAGTTTTTATTCAATACATATTTTAAACACACAAGCTTTAAGAAAATAGAATAATTTTTTATCAAAATCGATTCACTAACGATTTCCATTTTCAATGGATATCTGTATCGATGAGAACACGAATGATTTCGCTCCCTGATTCACGGAAGGTGTCTGTCCGTCGGTCACTATCTCCGCAAATGCTTGTTATAGCCATGAGTTATGTAATTGTTAGCCGATTTCAATTAAACTTATAAGGAGTATCTTGTTTAGGTTGGAAATAATCGCATACGAATTTCGGTTTTGGAAATAACGGAAGCCCTAAAAATTCATTGATTAATCTAGCCTTCTACGACTAGACCTATAAATTCAAATGGATTAAACTAGGCATCGAATATTTTTCTCCATATTTTGCTTTTTGTGGAATAGTTTCAATTACAAGGATATTATATTCAACACCTTCAACCTCTCTCGGATTTTTATTGAATTATTGTAGACCCCAGTGAAATCATAATCAGAATATTCAGATAATTCAATCGATGAAATTCATAGTTTTTGTGATATAACGTGTGAACAATTTTCTGATTGAAATAGTAGTAAATTGAAAAGAAATTTATAAGTTCAGAAAAGAAAAATTATCGATACAAAAATATTAAAATTATGTTTAACATACTCATAATTTTCTACAATACAGAAGAGTGAATATTATTACAGGGTGATTCAAAACTTGAAGCGGAAATTTGAAGAATGTATACAGGCTGATATTCCTGATCATAGTTTATGAACGGTTATCCACAACATCCTTTTTTTGGAGAAAATTCTCCATAAGTAAGTATTTTATGTTTTGAGGTACTCAGTATTCGGCTTTTTTTATACACTGTGTCCGTAAAGTATTGGACAAATTCATTTTTAGCTAAATAGACCATTTTAAGAAATAAGTAATCCTGTAACACGTCGATTTTTGATTTGAATTAACCGTATTTTAAAATAATAATCTAATATACTGGGTGAATCTTTCGATTAATGACGTCACCGTCATTTTTTTTCAATGGAACACCCCCATTTTGTCTCAATTTTCCGATAACTCTAGCTGAACTGATTCCTAAAATGAATCACATGTTGATTCGAATTGGTACAGGGTGGACAAAAATAATAAATTGGATCTAAGCAATAATTAAAACATTCACGAATACCAAAAATATTGTAGTATTAAACTGTCATTGAACACCAATAAATAACTAAACAAATATTCATATTTCACAAAAAACTAGACCACTAAGTTTTTTTAAATTGATAAGAAATAATTTCTTTCATATTCTCTCTGCTAGACCACAAGTAACAAACCTGTTTGGAAACAGCTCATTTTTATTAATATGAAAAGGTGAAAAACTACAGGGTGTTACATTCAAACCAATTGCCGCGAGGCAATAAGTATTTTTGATAATATTGTTAATTTAACTATTCTTAAAATCGTCTCTTTAGCTAAAAATGAATTTGTTCCATACTTTACGGACACAGTGTATATAGGTAGAATTTACGATATAGTTTTCAGTTCGGCATCTGAACCAGATTCAAATGCAGAGTGCGAATGTAAGTATTCCAACATTTTAACATAAGAACGCAAGTGAACAAATTGAATCCCATCCAGATGTGAGACCTGCTTCAGGTCATAAACCTGAACTGACTGATTTGCAAGTTTGCAACCCCTTGGCCTCAATACAAAGAATACTAAAACTGATCCCCCAAAATGCGAACACCCTGTGCGAGTCTACTACGCAAGTGCAGTAGGTATATAACTCTAGGGCCAGTGAGATGCATGCTCATCATATCACATAAACTTGCTCATCATAATACATTGATATGATTTTATTTATTTTCGATTTACGCACCCTAAATCCACCAGAGACGTATTTGTGGTTTTTATTCAATATACCTCTAAAAAAATCTTTATATCACTCATATCTATGTAAATACATAATTTTTTTTTGCAGATATGATCACAGATTATGTGCTAATAATAATTATATTTTGAAAAAATGTATCATTAATGTTTCCCCGTGCAAATAACCATGTATATATAGTTTATAGAAAGTAACACTAAAAATGCAGCATATGCAAAAATAGGTATTTTTTTGGTATTGATACGTGCTAATTCGCGCCCGAGAGCGAGATTTTCTATTGAACGAAAAGATCAGACTCATATTCGAATACAATTGAATTTCCAATGATTTTCTCACAACAATTTATACAAAGCTTGTCAATCGTTTCCAATTTTAGATTTTTTGCACAACTAGCATGTATACAATTTTCGAAGATTACCTATACACTTCACGAAAGTAACCACTTTTGTTTACATCTTTGATCTCACTCTCCGAGAGATCGGTACTACCTGCTGCGTTTCAACTCAAACCAGTTCCAAAATATTCATTCACCTCAATTAATTTTTTTTCTCGTTTTGTTATTGATAACAAACACATCACAACCTGCTTCCTTCATCACTATTTTTTTTCAGTCAGGTCATCAGTTCGGATATTTACATTCATTTTCGTTCTGGAAATAAATTTCTTTCGGGTCTCATTCAATTAAATTCTTATTTCCGTGAAAACATTTTTATAAAGAAGAAAAGTTTTGACTACCAAAAAAGAAGAATTCATGTGTTGTATTTGGTTAGCGCTTCTTTGCAAAATATCAAATTTACCTAATTCCTATATACACAAGAAATGCTATAATTAAAAACAAGCAAACGACTTGCGCCAACTACAGGTAAATGAATAGTGAAAATTCTCTCATTCATGGTAGGCTGTACCTATAGCAGAACGAAGTTGGCATATTCAAATTAAGGTTGATAGGTATCAACCGTAATTTGAATTGAAAGTTTTGAATTCTTCGTGAAAAGGTATATTACTACAAAAAAAATGGTTTTGGAAAGGGATTAAAACAGCTATTGGTGTGTTGTAAAATTTGCGCTCGAATTACACACAAAATTTTTGCTACAACTGAGCGGTTCACATATTTCCAAAAATGTATTCAATGTGATGAATGAAAATTAAAAATATTGTTTTGACAATTTTTTTATGGAAATTCCAGACGCTGAGGTTGATTTTGAAATTGTATTTTTCGCCATTATCACTGATTCAACAAAATGCACTTTAGATGATTCATCTTTACTCAAGATTTTCGATGCCGTTTCAATATTATTATTAATGCTTTCTTCAATGTATTCTTTGGCTGTAGAAGAGTCTCCTCCATCAACTAAAAGGGTAGCTGAAGTACGAGCAAAACTGTGACCTGTATACAGGGTGTGTCTTTGACTTGTATATATTTTTTATCCGTAGAGTCATGAGGTCGAAAGTAACATTTTTTTTTCCTTTACAATTTTTCCGATTCGGCTCGGTTAAAAAGATAGATACAGGGTGTTGAAAATCTTTAACTCCCAAATGGTTCTATCGAAGGAAATGACATTTGGAATATAGTATTTCATTGATATGATGAATCTTCTTTCAACACAAAACATCCGAATCTTCTATTTTCTTCATTGTGACCATTACATTCTTTAAAAATACCAGAAATTCAAAGAACCCGACTCTCTCGAAGTAATTTGGACGCTCAATGAAAAATATTTGAATATTTCTCAAAATAAAAGAATTGTTCATATTTTCTGGTACATATTTTTTAATAATTTGATTTCAATAAAAATTATTTGTGTTAGCATTTAAGAATTCCTTCAATTTGATCACGTATTAACTGAGCTTTGGCACAGCCAGGGCTGCCGCCAGACATTTTGGCGCCACAGCAAAATAAAATTTCCTATTCATCGATTTTGTTGCATTATCAAATTTATATGTTTTGTTATCAACAAAAAATATATTTTGTCAGCTAAGGTCTCTGTAGAAAAACCATTTATTACTACGTATTTCTCAGTTTTCCAATTGAATGAGTTATACCTATGTATATTTTTGAGCCCCATTATTTGTTTTCAAACTCGGGTTCTTGAATTTTTTTGAAGAAGCCTCTGATATCGTTCTCAGGAAACTTTTCAATTTAATTTGAAATCTTATTTTTCAACTTAAAATCACCTTGTCCAATTTAGCATTGGACGTTTTGTCGATTTTTTCAAAAATAGTCCTGAAATATTTAAAAGTTTCAAGCTCTTTAATGAAAGGACTACGAAGTTCTTAAACGCTATAGCTGAAAACCAAAACTATAGTTGAGAGCGCCTATCAGGACCGTAACTAGCCAAACTGCCGCTTAGGCAGAAACCCATTTTGCCGCCCTAACAGAATCTGACACTGCAGATCGCAGAATGCTAAAAATTAATAGGTTTAGGATTTTGTACTAAGCTAAAGACCAAGGGAGTGGGGGTTAATTTGTATTCAGAGATTTGGTGTGGAAAACTCCACACTTTTTTTATAAAAAGTTTTTTAGTAAAGAAAAATGCATTTTTTATGGATTCAAATTTAAGTCGAATAGATGATTTAAAAAACGGAGAATGTAATTATAAATCATCGTGCTCAATTGAATTAATTTTGAATAGTTTTAATGAAATTTCTCTCAGGGTGTTGTTAATTAAATTTGTCGATATTCTTTCCTGTTGTTGCTGACCGAATTGAATCTCATTCGGTAGTGTGAATTTCTATACTTATTTTTTGATTTTTGTTGATCAAGCTTGAAATTCCGCCCTTGAATTTTATTTTTTGTGTGTTTACAGATAAAGCCCACTTAAGCTGACGGTGTCTTTGACTCAAGTAACTGCCATTCCTGCGCCAGAGAAAATAAGTTTCTTACTAGACAGATGCATGCCCAATATAAATTTTCTGTGAAGTTTAGTGTGCGGTGCTTCTGATAACAAATTAATTGGACCCTATAATTTACTGGCACGATTAGCTGGAGAAGTGTACTTATATTTTTTGGAAAATATGCAGAATATGCTACCAGTTTTACTTCATGACGATAACGTACATCTTTACGGAGATCTTTTTTCTTCTTGGGGGGAGTAGATTACCGAAAAAAAATTTTTTGACGACATTGTTTAATCATCTATAATGTGAGAAGAAAGAGGTTTGATAACGAAGTTTGAATCAAATTGCTCGAAATAATTTTTTTTAAGTACCAATTTCATTGTTCTTATCGTATACTGGGTCCTTCTTTTTTGTGATGCTTAACCAGTTTATCGAATCTTTATTAATCTTCGCTACAGAGTTGGTAAATAACTACCAAAACTTATAATTATTTTATTGATCACAGCTACCTAACTGGATCTTTATAATAATTCGGATTTTCCTGAGAATTACTAAAGAGAGCTGTTTGAATTTTTTTCTTGAAATCGATTGCAGATACAACTAAACTATAACAAACCAAAAAGTGTAGTACTGAACCAGAATTTCTTTTTAACTACCCTGTAGAATATCTATGCCAATTTAAATTAAATATCTTGTGAAGGAAAGTGTATCATAGGACTTTTTTTCTTGAAATGATCCGAGAAATCTGTCATTTTCATTTGTACCTCGAATTAAGGTACATCCTGTAGATATAGTCAATTCAAAACAGATGTCTACATAAATAAATTGCAATAAATTGTACAACACAGTCCAGACAATTTTTCGATGCGAATTACTCAGTTCAGTTCTTTGATAACTACAGTATTGAAATTTCGTGACGAGAATAATACAAAAAACCTAAAACAACGGAGTAAGTGTATACCGATTATGAATGCAGAAATCACAATTGCAAATAAGGGGCGATGCCGAGAAAGCGGATAGATAAAGGAAAATAATGAACGAGCTCGTAGTGCAATAAAAGTATTCATTTTGAAAGCGATAATAAACTCATAAACCGTAAAATGGTTCGATTTTTTATTGACGTGTCGATTTCAAAGGGAAGTAAAATGATTATTATTGGTTCATTTTATGGAGAAATTTTCGTTTTTCGTCTTTGCGAGACTTCTGAAATCTTATATTCTGAAAATCTTGGGGAGGGGGATGTAATTACCCCCAGTACCCCTTCCATTTCTGCGCCCTTGATAACGTAAATTTTGCTGGCATGTTCTTTCGGCACGATGGGGCCGATAATTTTGGTAGTTTATGGATTGGGCGAAAATACCTTCACAAGTGGTTTTCCAGATCACCTCATTTTAATCCCATACATTTGAGTTATGCGATTTCGTTCAGTTTTTTGTGCTCTTTTCAAATCTAGAAACGGATTTTCAAAATTTCGATATACAAGGAGTTGTGTCAAGGATGAAATCGTTTCATAAATTTTCATTAAACTGGACCTGGATTTTATTGTCATCATTAAGTGATTCATTCAAGCTTTGAATGAGAAAGATGATGTATGCCAAATATAAAGAAAATCTAATGTGTGGTTCACTTGTTATTACCTCGGATAGAAATGTGCAAAATTGATAAATCTCGATAACCAAGGCAGAGAGACCCAAAAATGGGGGTATAACTAGAACCATCTCGGTGTCCTCTATTCAAGTTTCACCATACCAATGACACACCCTGTATAATTAGATTTTGTCGACCTACAGAGCCGCTATTTCATTCTCAATACTTGATGTAGGTATCTATGAATATATGACATCAATAAAACAATAGTAAATAAATCATTTTCACTTTCCACCAAGCTGATGACGAGCAATAATGAGAACCTACCTAATCCATGATAAAAACAATTCATTTACAGTATTATAGATATTTTATTTTCACTTGAGCATTCTTCTAAAATGGGTTTCAAATAGAGAAGAAACTCCTCAATTATAATCCATTAAGTAGCCCCTCCTATATTGAATCCTTCATTAAATGACCCAGCCAACTCTGAAAAAACGTATCGTCTTCAAATTCAATAACGATATAGTGAATGGCACCGTGATTCTCAGTGAAAATTTTTCAAACCTCGAACTAATAATTTACCATTTTGAAATAGTGAAAAATGGTAGGTGCATTAACGGTTAATGATGCATGGAGAATTACACTATTCCATACATAATTATTGTCGTTATGCCTGAATATTTTGATTATTTCATAATCCAGAACTTGTATAGGTACATACTCAGGTAGGTACATGATGTTTTATTTCGATTTGCGTTGTAGTACTCAAAAGTCAAAACCATCAATATTTTAACCGAAATATTTTTGCGTAAGATGTTTTCTTCTCGAGATTTTTGACTGATTCAACTTGAAAAATTCACCCGTTATAGTCGAAATGTGTACAAAAGGAAGAGATATGGGTGATATAGAAAGATTGTTCTATATCAAGTAATAAAAACATGTTGTGATCCAATTCGAATATAAAATCTCTACTGGTTGCGAAGAAAGAAGGACATGGCTATCCGAAATTGCCTCCCTTATACCGTTTCTGGAGAATTTTCAGAATAACATATACATTTTTGTTGAAAGCGTTGTCAGTGTGACAAATAGTTTACGTCAAAGTCAGTGTTTTAAGTATAGTTCATTGAGGAATTATTGACATTGAAGGAGGCATTGAAAGTCAGTTTCGGATTTATTTCTGATTACGAAAATATCACTAGAAATTCCTGTGGTTCATCATAGAACTGATAAGTTTATATTATTTTCATCATTTTTATATCCAACAGATCCCAAATTTTCGAAATTACGAAGGGATCAATACAGTCATAATCTCATAAATTGGAATCCAGTTCCTATAACGTGAAAATATAGTGGAATGCTTCAACATTTCAAGGAAATCCAATGAAGAGAGATATCTACTCATTTTAGAGTCACCCATGAAAGACATCATTGAAGATAATTAAAATAATTGTTTCTTTTCACCGAAGACTCTTCAATAATTGTTGCGTCCTTGATGAACACTGGGTACCAGTTTGCAAAATTCTAATCATAAAACGTGCTATCCCAGGAATTACGAATCATTTCAACTGTAGTAGCTAAACTGGTGAAGAAAACTTGTTGATAAATTTGAATAAGTGGATGGAATGGCAATATCATAAAACAGAAATAAGATTTGAAGAATCCACTTGGTATATGAAGAATTTTAGCATTGCAGTTTGTAACTTTCAAAATTAGAAGAACCAATTTATCAGTCAAGATGTAAAATAGTTCCATAAGTCACTATTCATTTAAAGTGTTCATGACATAAAATATGAATGATTGAACTTGTATGGAAAATGTAGATACGTAGGTATTTCTTCACTCAAGTTGCCTACATAGAGTATTTTGCCCGTAACGGCTTTGTTCCACCCACCAACTACTTGAGCTTTTTTGTATTATATCATTTCTATATTCATTTATGAATTTTAAAATATTATTGTAACGATATTAACAGGGCCGTCGTTGAGGGTGATACAGTGAAGCGACTGTTTCAGGTGCCTCTTTTCGAGGGGCGGCAATTTAGCCCAGTTTGTGGCCGCTCTTTCATATATATGAAAAAATAATGTCATGATTCTTAAAAACAATATTAGGTTGGTCCGCTTTGCTGCGTTTATCAACATTCCCTGCTATAAAAATCTCCAAACCGTCTTTACTAAGCCGCCTGTTCAATAAATAACACATGGCAACCCAAGCAGCATTGCCTGTTACCCCAATTGAGTGAGGGATGGAGATGGAATATATTTCACAAAGACGAAAAACAACACTTCGAATTACGTGGAAGTTGTTTACACATTCAACATATAGAAAATTCCTACGATTCTGTATTCGAAACTAGTTACTAATAAATGCTAAATGTTTTCAGCGGAACATATGTTTTTAATCCAATTCAGTTTTCGAAGCTTTGCATGCCTTACCGCCCTTTGTATCTTGTGGTGTGATACGTATGTCATCAGAAATATTACTTACGCATTGTCCGAAAAAAAAAGAAACTCAGTGGAAACGATTTTAGAAAGAAACGATTAGCAAAAACGCTAGAGAAATCAAAAATGACGAATTATCATCGGGGCAGGTGATTTTTTTTTGTTTAGGGGGGGTGTTTATTGATTCTTTTTTAGCAGGGGCGCCAAAAAATTTTTTTGCTTCAGGCGCCAAAATTGCTCGTGCCGGCCCTGGATATAAGTATTGAAGGGTGATTTTTTTCGAGGTATATAACTTTAAGTTGGCATTACTGTTCAAGATGGCAACCGATTTAACAGCTGTCAAGTGATTTTTTCTCAGTTTGGTTTGGCAATTCATCATGAATAGACTCACGCCTAAACAACGCTTGCAAATAGTGCAATTTTATTTCGAAAATAATGGTTCTGTGCGGAATACGTATCGCGCACTACGTCCATTTTATCATCGTCAAAATCAGAGCAGTTAATTCGATTAATCATGGAACGTTTTCTCACCACGTTTACTCTTATTGATAACTCGCATCCCCAGAGACGCCGTACGGTGCGTACAGAGGAAGCTATTGCTGCTGTAGAGCGTAGCATTGAGGAAGACCCGAATGAGTCTATCCGCCATCGAGCACAGGAATTGGATCTATGTCCATCCACTTTATGGAAGATTTTGCGGAAGGATCTTGGTTTGCGTGCTTACAAAATCCAACTCGTGTAAGAATTGAAACCAAACGATTATCAAGTAAGGCGTAGATTCGTCGAATGGGCCCAAAATGAGATTGCTGTTGTTCCCGATTTTCATAAGCGAATTTTGTTTAGCGATGAAGCGCACTTCTGGTTGAATGGCTACTTCAACAAACAAAACTGCAGCATTTGGAGTGAAGCTAATCCTCAAGTGTATGTCGAAATACCGTTACATCCAGAAAAACTGACTGTTTGGTGCGCTTTATGGGCTGGTGGAATCATTGGTCTGTACTTCTTCAAAAACTATGATGGTCAGAACGTTACAGTCAATAGTGATCGGTATAGAGCCATGATTACTAACTTTTCCATTTCTGAATTGAACAACCATGATGTCTAGGAGCTGTGGTTCCAACAAGACGGCGCAAAATGTCACACAGCTGGTGCCACAATCGATTTATTGAAAGACACGTGTGGTGACCGCCTAATTTCACGTTTTACTTAAATCTAATCTTCTGAATACATTTTTCGCATTAATAATTAATAATAATGCTATAAAAAAGAATTAGAATTTATCACATTTTATAAATACAGATTTGAAAGTAACACACTACTTGACTTTTGGATTGCTCATTAAAGAACAAGAAATAGATATAGCAATAATTAGTTTCGAAATATAATATAAATAAACTGTAGATGCAATGCCAAGACTCCTCAAATGAGGGGCGGAAATTCAGCCCAGTTTACTGGCCGCCTTTTCATATTTCAACCTTGATTCTTAAGAACAACATAAGGTTTTCCCACAAGGCTGCGTTTGTCAAAATTCTCTGAAATGAAAATTCCTCAAAAGTCCTAGCTTCGGTCATTTTCCTAAGAATTTTCGAAATTCATCATCTGAGCTGTGAACTAACACACATTGCACTAATTATCTGCACAGAGAGTATAAATTGTTTAACAGCCCATTTATGAAATAATTCACCATCCAGAGATTTATGGTAATCCCAATGATCATCAGTGTCAAAACATCCAGGTAAAAATCCATCAATTATTCCAGGATTCAAAATAGTGCACTTTCTACCTTTACCCTTGTAAATACTTGGTAAACCTTATGGTTTTTCATCTAGAGTCCACTGTTGAATAAGTCTGCCAGATAAATGAATTATACATTTTGTTGCAAGTATTCTCTGTATTTACCAAAGTGGTAGTGACTTTGTCTGCCCCAGAGGTGGCGTTACAGCCGTCGCGCCACACTTCAATGCTGCCCCGGCGAGTTCAAGAAAGCCTACGTGTTCCAGCAGAGTCACCTCTCCACGATGGTGTGAGAGGGTGTCTTAGGCAGAGATCGCTGTATCGCCTTACTGAAGAGTCCACAAGCGATCTCGTAACGAAACACCTTTATTCCCTGGTAGAGGGCGTTCCTACGTAAATTTGGCTCGAGAAAGCCTCGTCGAAACTATAAAATTGTACTCTATTCACTATATTTTTCTGATTATCAATAAAAATGTTGAACTTGTGACCCATTAATTTTATGTAATGTTTTCTTCGATTGACTGAAATCCAGGTGCTTTTTAGTTAGTTCAATACTATCCAAACTGAAATATTCGTTACTTTGGATTTTGGTTACAATGAAGCATTCAATGATTCTTTGAAGGTGAGATCATATTGCAAAGGTTTTCTTCCACTAATAATCCAGGATAGCATGTCTTACCTTCTTCTTTTTTCTCTAAAGTTCTTCCAACAGTACTGGGAGAAATACTCAAATTAACTAATCGATGGGTATTCAAAATTGATACATTTTCACAATTTCATGAATCAATTAATAACACAAACAAACCGAACTATATTCAATGATTTGTCAATGAGATTTTCAATAACAACCCGAATTGTGCAAATCAAAATATTACTGATTGAACCATTTCGAACTTACAATTTTCCATAGTCGCCCGGGATGTCAATAGTTCTGTTTATATATGTCGAATGAAGTGCCCCTGTATCTGCACGAAAGTCTCAGTTGCATGTGAGAATATTTTATAAGATATACGGTATCTTTATAAGTGATTGCAACATCGTATCGTTAGCGTTGATATGTTCTTCACCTTTTTTTACTTAAAGGCATTACTGGTAATCGACTACAAATTTCGAAAAGTACAATCATAAATTGAGTATTATCAATTAGATATTATTCAAATTTTCGAATTATTTATTTACAAAACTGCGATAAGTGAACATCAAAAACGTTTCAACGGTCACACCATGTTACCTATCATTTACAAAGACACTGCACAAGTAGGTACCTATAATCATAATATATCATATTCCACTGTTGCCAGGAATTTATTCCATGAATAGTTGCATAGAAGCTTACTTGCTTTGTTAAATATACTTAATTGTTAAGGCATTATTGTTGTGAATGTCGTGACTTTCACGTAGTCCGCTTCATAAATGTTCACATTCAGCTTTTTGAAAATCAAAGTTCGTTATTCAAAAACATAAGAGGCGCAGTTGGTTAGAAAACCAAATATTTTTTTCCACCGAAATCATAAAGAAATTTTGTTTCTTTCAACGATTAGTTGGGAATCCAATAAATTTTGTCGGACCATGGTCCAAAAATTCACCAAGTGAAACCTAGTAGTACATGAAATCAGGAAGTGGAAGTCAACTCAACTCATAGTTAGTTAGGACAATCACACAAATCTATATCTTTCAGGTAGAGAAATTTTAGTTGTGTAGGGAGATTCTGTGGAAGAGTAGCAGATATTTTTATGAAGCGAATAGCGTAAGTATTCAATATTTTTGTTATTTTGTCCTCTTTCACATGACCAATTTTTCACTTGAATCTGTCAACATTATAAAGAAAAAATTATTTCAAATATTCCTTCTTTTGAAGAAGTTTTCCGAAGAAGTTTGCTTACTCATAATAAGATTGTTATTAAAATAAAACGAAGTAATTTCCACTATGTTAACATAGTGGAAATTACTTCGTTTTATTTTAATTATAATGAATTTCCGCCAAGTAAGGACCGAATCCATTAAATATAAGATTGTTATTTATAAGGTTGGTACATATGATAGATATTCCTCCTGGGGGTTATATCCCCTTATCCCCCCCTTCGGTACGCCACTGCTCGGGCTAGCATCAGTATACAACAGAGTCGAAATGCATTCTGAGCCAACATTTCTCACTGGAATAGGTTATTATGAAAACAAAATATTTCCTTTTGGATTGAAAAATTCACCAAGAAGAAAGAGTAATAGACAACTTTTTGCAAGGTATTATGAATGAAGCTTGTGTAGTCTATTATCTATTTATAGGTAACAGTGAAATTCTCAACATTATTACAAAAGCACATAGAAAAACTGCGTGAAGTAGGTGATCGGTTTAGTGCTGCAAATGGACAAATCAGAATTCCCGAAGGAATTCAAATTCTTCGGTCACAGCACAACACCGTAAGGACTTGAACCCAACCTCCTAAAAATCTATGAATTTTATAAATAATTTCCGAAATTAACAAGTTGAAAGGATTTCTAGGAGTTAAAAAGTATTATTTTGAATTTGAAAAAAATTATGCCAAAATCACGAAATATTTGACTAGTTGTCCAAAAAAAAAAAGGAATGAAACGTTCAATCAATGTGAGAAAATATTGTTAGTAAAAATTTTATAGTAACTACAGATGTATCAATCGGAGCCATTCTATCAGACTGAACAATACGAGTATATCTACTACGCATCAAGAACCCTCAATCAAAATTCAATTTAGTCTGATGTGTAACTATGTATGTCTATGTATAGGTAACTAAATTAAAGTACAACATTATATTAGGCCAATTGAAAAGTCCCCGGTCTGATGCACAGATGGCGGTGCTAGTATTAAATCCATATGATTTTAGTTAGTACCAACCTCAAAATGATACGTGTCAAAATTTGACAGTCGTCCGACCATTAGTTTGTGAGATATTGCGTTGTGAATGTAGCTACTTATGTTATTTGAGAAAAGATGAAAAAAAAAATTCGTGTGCTGATAAAACATGCTTTTTGAAGGGAAAAGTAGTTGGGTCTGAACCAGGAAAATCAACCATCATTGATTGGTATGCTGAGTTTAAACCTGGTGAAATAAGCACCAAGGACGGCGAACGCAGTGGACACCCAAAAGAGGCTGTCACCGACGAAAAAGTTCACAATATAATTTTGAATGACCGTGAAATTGATTGAGATAGCAGACATTGTGAAGATATCAACTGAACGTGTACATCATTCACGAATATTTGTACATGAGAAAGCCGTGTGCAAAATGGATGCCACGCGAGCTAACAATAACGTGTTAATGATTCTGAGCAGTGTTTGAAGCTGTTTGTGTGATAAGGGATGATACATGGCTCCATCATTTCACTCCGGAGCCCAACCGACAGTCAGCTGAGTGGACTGCACACGATGAACCGAATCCAAAGCGTGGAAAAACACAACAGTCAGCTGGCAAGGTTATGGCATCATTATTCTGGGATGCGCAAGATATAATATTAATTGATCACCCCAAAAAGGCCAGACCATCAACAGAGATTATTATATAGCGTTATTGGATCGTTTAAAGTAAAGGATGAAATCGTTAATAAACGACCCCATTTGAAAAAAGAGGTGCTGTTTCATCAAGACAATGCGTCGTGTCATAAATCAATGAAAACAATGGCAAAATTGCATGAATTGGGCCTCGAATTGCTTCTGCATCCACCGTATTCGCCAGATCTAGCCCCCAGCGATTTTTTCCTGTTCTCAGAACTCGAAAGAATGCTCGCCAATGAAGAAGTAATCGCCGAAACTTAGGCCTATTTTGAAGCGAAAGACAAATCGTTCTACAAAAATGGATTCAAAAATTTGGAAAATCGCTATAACCGCTGTATCGCCCTTGAAGGCAACTATGTTGAATAATAAAATCGAATTTTGCCAAAAAAAAAAAATGTGATTCACTTTGGTAGACCGGGGACTTTCAATTGGCCTTTTACTGAATATTATCATCGACTGAAAACCCATCCAAGCACCATGTGCTTGTGTTATCTAGTCCCCACAACACGATGTAAGTAGACTCTAAATATTCACCTCAGTAAGGTAAAATTTTTCGATTTTTTTTGCTGCTATGATTTTATGTTGGCCAATTAATTACCCTATTAAAAATATTTTTGCTCTTCAATTGTGGTAGAAATCGTGGTTTCCACTAGCTAAGGCTGGAAAGACCAACAAGCTGACTGATTTTTTATGGACAATACACCATAATTTTAGCTTCATTTCAGGCTCATGTTTGAACACACTGCCAAATTTCTGAATTTGACTTTTTCAAAAAAATCATGTTTTCTGCTAGCTTCACTGTTAAGGTAGCAGAACCCAACCATAAAGAAACTCCCCGGAATAATTCAATTTTTATATGAGAGTTATTTTAGGCTCTATTCAGGCTAATTTATTACCCTATAACAAAATTTTTTGCTTTTCATTTCAACGAGATATAATGTGTAAGTTTCACAATATATTGGCAGTACCAAATGTATATCGAATATACAGGGTGAGCTCTTGAAAACGAAACAGATAACAGGCGGAATGAACTCATTTGGAAAAAATGCTCGGACCCGTAGATTTTTTATTCGAAGGGGAAAACGTTTCATATCGAATTCACATCCATACCATTTCACCCCTTAGTGTTACAACCCCAACCCCTAAATTTCGAATAGGTAAGATGGGTTAAGTGATAGCTCAACCTCATTTGAAAGATCTTTCTATCCCAAGTTCAGTAAATGTAATTAATGTTTACACATTTGGTCCATTAATTTAAATTTTATGGAATTTATTTTTCATTTATTCTGTAGTTTTGATTATACTCCATAACTGTTCGACAACAGACATCAAAATACCGTTTCTCCGATTAACAATGAGGGTAGAAAGGTTTAGGTATTTTCATTTTCATTTTAGTAATAGTAAATCAAAATAATTTCAGAAGACATGTTTCGAGAACCTTCGATGAATAAACAACATAGATCAACTCACGTTTTGTAGGATTATTGGCGTTATTTTTCTACATTCTTCTATAATTCGTTGCCTCAAGTCCTACAACGATACTAGCTGCGTAACATAAAATTTGCATAAACAATAAATAAAGAAACTCCTCAGAATAAATTCGATAACAGAGTTATTTTAAGCTCTGTCGAGGCTTATTCATTACCTTGTTACGAATGTTTTTGCTCATTAGTTTAACCAGATATCATGAGTACTTCTACATTTGCCCTTAACTGACAGTAACAAATGCAAAACGAAAATGCGAGAACAAATCTCACTGAACCATAATTTTAGGTTCATTTCAGGCTCACGTTCGAACCCATTGCCAACTAAAGCTCTTTAAAAATCAAAGTTCGTGTTCGTTGTTCACAAACGTTCTTCATGGTAACAATAAAAACATTAACAGGTTAAGGGCCCATGCATTAGAGAGTACTGAGAAAGGTAACTGAACAAAATGAAGAGCCGTGTTGAATATTTAGATTATTTCAAAAAATAAGAGAAAGTTTTTGAAATTGAATTCAAATCCAGAATTGAAAAATGAAGGGAGATTTGAATTGGATGAAGTGGCAAAACAAATTGAAGAAAAGTGACATCCTTGCTTATTTGATACTATTTATAAGTATAAACGAAGTGAAGTTGGAGTTGATAGCAACATGCAATAATGCAAATACTGTATGAGGAGAACTGTTGTCAGTCTATAAATAGAGTTCTGGTCGAAAGATTCATTGAAAAATTATTTAGTAGCCAATACTAGTCCACCCTTAAAAGGAGTACTTCGCAATTAAAAGTGTATGAGAATCTGTTACTGTTGACGAAAAAACTATCAATTAACTCACCGAACGTTTGAGACTGATTGAAATGCGATGTTTGAGAGTGTTTCAAATGCCACGAGTTTGGACATATCACCAGAAATTGTCTGATGCGATTGCAAAAAAGATTGCCTCATCAAAATCTGGCAATTTGTCTCAGCTATAACTCCTTCAGGAGTGTCCAGTATCTTCAGATGCTGTCATATTATGAAGAATAATAAAATTACTTTGTTACCTACGAGTCATTATACCTTAATGATATCCATAATGAAAATGGGGTAGTTATTTTGGTCGAGAGATCATTAATGTTAAAATGAAGATTGACGACGAATGGTTTAAAAACTATCTTGAAAATATATTGTTCTTTCCTGGAGCAAAAAAAAATTATATTCTCTTCATTGCAAGATAATTCCGATTCAAAACTGATTACATCTGATTGCATCATGAAATAGAATATGAAATGGTATCATGAAACGAATGGATTAGGTAGGTCCTTACTTACAAGACATTTCAAAAAACGGTCTCGCTAAATGACTTATAACTTTTTTGATTTCTTCTGAATCTAGTTCTTGGATAGAAGTGAAAATCTTGTGTAAATAGCGACTTCAGAAAATATGAAGAAAGCGCCGACAAGACAGGAACTTTTGGAAGTTCGTTCATTCTTGCGCCAATTACACCCTTAAAGGCCAAAACCATACAAATATACAGTTTTGCGGTCAGCAAAAGTGCAATAGGCGAATGAATGAACAAGAGCTCATTCCTCATTTTTATACGGAATTAAATAATTTATTGTGCATTCGTTACAATAATAAACCTAATGTAGGTATTTTAACAATAATTATTAACTTCAACAAGAACAAATCAATTCGAATGTTTATAATAAGTAACAATCTAAACTTTCATAACAAATTTCATTAAAATTGAACAAGCAAAACGGGAGATAGGTAGGTATGAAAATACCAAATATTTAACATTTGCACTTGCTTTATATCCGGAACTGCTCAAATTCATATGAGACCATCTATAGCCCAAACTGGATACACAATACAAATTTTCTTGAAATCGGGTATAAATTTTGAAATTAAGGCTGTTATAATAAGACTTTGTTGACACACAAGCCGACCGACGGACAAACAAGAAGTTGTGTATTTTTTTTATATTCTGAAAACTTGTGCAAAAGTCTTTCAAAATTGAATATCTCAATTATTTGAGAGGAAAAAACAACGAAAATGTACTATTGAGAAATTCTATTTTCATTTGCAAAAATATTGAAGCTGTATGTAAAAAATTAAAAATAATATAGTAATCCCAACTTTTAGATAGGCAGTTTGTTTTGTAAGTTGTTCATTGAATATTTAGTTCAGGTGAAAATATACGGGCTGGTAACATTCAATTCATTCTTTGATATTTTTCAATTTTGGGCTGAATATTTTTTTTAAACTGTATAGTTTCTCGACCATAAAATGTACCACGAATGGGTAAATAGGTATTCAACACAATTCGAAGTATAATTTAGGTATTATGTGCTTAGATTGAGTCGAACAAAAGGATTATTCAACCTATGTAATATAAGGAAGATAGGATGAACTAAGTAGGTAGGTACCGGGTTTTTCACCATAATTTGACCCCCCCCCCCTTCAACTTTGTTACTAGAAGAGGTACAAAAAAATGTTTCCTACAGAAGTTTAACGAAATCGATTAGTGTTTTTTAAAATGATTTCACAAAACGAAATATATACAGACTGGGCAACATATTGATTGCAACTCCCTTTTTTCAAATGGAACACCCTGTATATTTTTCTTTATTTGACTAGCTCTTTTTTTCCTGATTTCGAATATATAACATATGTTTGACCTATCTCTCTCATTCTGAGTACCACAGAGTTTCAAATTTTAAGAACCACCTGGCATGCTCGGTAATCAGTTTTCAATTGGAAGGCTGCGATAATTCAGAATGCCCATATTTGAGTTATCTCGTTGGTAACGATATATAACATACGTTTGTCATTGAATAAAACTATTCATCCAATATGCACTACACAGAAGCGAAAAAATTTGAAATATTTTTGCCTTATGTGGAGAACAATCAAAATAAGAAAGCTACAAGGAGAGAATATATGGAGTTGCATCCAAATCACCCGATTCCAATTTACAGTGAAAAATGTATGTCATATCGTTGCCAACAAGATAAATTAAAAATGGGCATTTTGAGTTATCGCAGCCTTCCACTTGAAAACTGATCACTTACTTGCAAGGTGGTTCTTAAAATTTGAAACTCTGTGGTACTCAGAATAAGAGAGATAGGCCAAACATATGTTATATTATATTTGAAATCAGGGGAAAAAGAGCTAGTCAAATATAGAAAAATATACAGGGTGTTCCATTTGAAAAAATGAAGTTGCTATCAATATATTGCCCACTCCATATATATTTCGTTTTGTGAATTCATTTTAAAAACACTAGTCGATTTCGTGAAACTTTTGTAGAAAACACTTTTTTGTATAGTATATCCAAAGTCACTTGGAGGAAGCCTGAATATTTCAATTATACCAGGGTTGTTCAAGTTTTCAGAAATTCCTCTGGAATTTATGAAAATATTGGTAACAATACTTTCACATAAACCCCGTTATTTAGCAAATCGTCTTGGAAACAAGAATGTCCCGATTTGATTGATCTTATTGGCTGAATATTTCCCCTCGTATTCCCCTTTCCACTTTGAGAGCGTTTTTGGTTATACCAGTGTGGTCCAAAGGGGTATAATTGAAATGCATATTCACGTAGTTTTAGTTCGTTGTGTGACTGATGCTTTTAATGATTTCGACTTTTCGATGTTTGGCACAATTCTATGACATATGTAAAAAAAAGATGAATATTTCGCAATCAAATCTATTCCTCCATTTACTTTCAAAGTCAGAATTGATATATGACGGGTTCTGAAGAAAATGATTTCGCATCCTAAATAATTTCATTCCACTGAAGGAAGAATTGATTAAAATGAGATTAACCAACAAAATATCAATTACATTTTCTGATTTTAGCAATGTTATTACTGGTTTGAGAAATCATGTAGAATAGGCATATGATGTTGAGGCTCTTAGTACGTCAAATTAGCAGCTACGTAGCCAGATCGAAAAATCAATCAAGTATTTTATAGAAAATAGAAATATTTCACCATTTCCTGCCATCAGTCGGGACAGTTTCAATAATAGGTTACATATATTTTTGAATATTTATTCTGATCCTGAATACGAAAAATTTAAGAGTTATCGAGGAAAAACTTGAACTGAGGAAATACTACAATTTCTAACTAAGTGAAGTAGTCTATGACTCGGTCTATGACTTCCGGAAAACATAGAAACTAAAAGCGAAATTTGGGTAACTGAATTTGACATTTCATGAAATGTCATTAATTATTGGTAATTGAAAATTTTATTGGTTTATGGATTTTCAACCATCTTCACGAATAATTTATTACAATTCATGAAATTTCGACTTTTTAGTTTCTTTTTATGTTTTCTGGAAGTCATAGACTACTGCATTCAATGAGAAATTGCAGTTTTCCTTAGTTCAAGTTTTTCCTCGATAACTCTTTGAGTATAGGATTTGTTTGAGACCCCTCTCTTTTTATACCCATATAAAATTAACTGAATTAATAAAAAATATAGGTTTTTTCCAAAATAATTTTCATACGATATTTATAGGAATCTATTTAACTTACGAACCGTTGAGCTTATACTCAAGTATTGCCATATTGCTGAAATTATCATCAACCAAGCTATCTGTTAATGCAATAATAGACTGGCTGTGCCGTTTGAAATAAGAAAGTGGTACTCTTTTTCCTGTATAAAAGGAAATTGTTTAAATTTTCAGCACAAAAGAATTATTAGTTTTCCATAAACGTCTAATAGGCCATCGCGGTGAATCACCCTGTACATCATTATCATTTAGCCTTCTGCTTCCACTGAGGGACATAAATTTGGCCTTACAATAACGGAGAAATAGAATTCAATTCGTCAACGTAGCTGCTAATTTGACGTAGAAAATTGGATGTTATTCAAGGATCTCAAGGTCATGCACCTATTCCACCCTAGTTTGTCTTATATTCAGATAGAACATTTCCGAATTCACCTAAAATATTTTCGTGCTCTTATAATTCTATGCAACGATCAGTTCATCATCGTTGATAACGTTCCTTGATAGTATATTACAGGTCGAGAATAAAAAATAAACGAATTTTACAAACGTAGAATGACATAGTATCATTTTTTATGTAACAGCAAAAGCTACTGACGTCACAAATTTTCTGAAAGAATCGACATCTGAGTCCCATACATACGCAAAAATATCATTTTCAACGCAAGGGTTTGAAAAGTGTGCGCCTATGGTCTATGACTGTTTTGCAATTATTTCTGGCCAAGCGTTTTTATAGACTAGTTCAAGTGACTTTGGATATACTATACCTCTTTTAGTATCAAAGTTGAAGGGGGGGTCAAATTATAGTGAAAAACCCGGTACATCTCCTTTATGAAATAACCTCGGGAATAACTCATTAAGAACTATATTTAGTTCTGAACCACTTGTCTTCAAGCTTCGAGGAGGATGTTATATGTCCTTGGGTAATCATTTATACAGTTAACAGCAAGAAAAAACATTTGCCTAACGTTTATTGTGAATTCACCACGATTGATAAGCGTATCATCGATTACAATCTAAATCTAATTCAGCATATAACTGTCGATACGGAAGTAACGTTGACATTTCCGGCGTTAGGTAGCGAGCTTGCATAGAAATAGAATATATGGCAAAAATTAACTTGGTAAAAACAGTAAAATGCGAATCAGCCTTCAAAGATCCGCTTTGTATCGATACCCATTGTTGTATTGCAATTCGACCATGAAAATGCAAATTCGTGAAAGATTCGTGAATGCCAAAAGGTTTAATCAAATCAAAACAATTCAATGTGAAGTATATCTCACCGTAAAATTTCATTTCATTTTTGGAGTAGGTACCATGACAGGTACAACAATTTTCAATCTGAATTCAAATTGAAACATTATTGAACTTTATATAGGTACCCTTTTAAGCTGATGATAAATAGTTCTCATATGTCAATGTGTTAACTAAAGAGGTCCATATAAATAAATAGTTCAAACTACTTCATAAGATGCACGCAGAGTCTGATTTTCATGACTAATTGGGTGACATAAGACTCATCTTATTGGACTTCTTGATGTCGTGTTAGTAAAAGGCGTAGCAATTGAAGGATGCCGTACAACATCAAACCTATTTCATTTAGGATGTGGACGGTAAATATCATGGTAATTTCAAATTACATTAATTTGTAACCTGCTCGAAAAATATTTGACAAAAGAAACTTGAAATAAATTATAAAGACAATAACAGTCGGTACATACATTATCGCAATCAAACACGTCAAATATGTATCACCATGAATATATGGTTTCCACGAGATTTCTTCATTCAGAAAAAAACTTGAGACGAACACTATAGAATAAATTAGAATTTATTTTCTCTTTAACATCACAAATAAATCAAATTAACCTTCAATAGCTTACAAGGTGCGTCAAAGTTAAATATTTCAAAAATTTGATACAATAAATATTCAATACATCACAATAATAAGTTGCAACAAAAACTACAATGAAAAACCACTATGGCAACTGGCTAACGTATAATAAGTGCACTAAAATATAAAATTCAAAATTTAAAAATTCTTTTATGGAATAGAATACATTTTTCGTTAAAAACATTTTCATTTTACTTACTTTCAATACTTTTAATAATAATGACTTTTAATAATTTCAAAACTCTCAATATATGAATTGAAAAATACTAAATAATGATAGACTATAAACCGAAATGATATGAGAAAGATGATAACCAAACTTTCAATAAAAGTAGTGTTATACTCCGGTGACAGGATCGAAATATCCGGAAATGAATACCAATTTTCAAGAGCTTGACTATATGGACCACCAAAGTGAGTAAATTTTCCGAACTGTATTTCGTGTTTGGGTTTTTCCTAATGAACAGTTCGTTTCACGCATCGCTTAAACGAAAAATATCGATTCTGTAATAATTGCCGGTTATTCAGGGTGATTCACGGGGATGGCCTATTAGACGTTTATGGAAAACTTTTACATTTGATGAATTATAATTAATTTTTCGTTGGGATTGTTGAGAAATCCATAAACCAAAAGAATTTTCAATTACTAATAATTCATTACAACTCTCGAAAAATGTCAAATTTAGTTAAGGAAATATCGAATTCAGTTTCTTTCTGTGTTTTCCGGAAGTCAAAGACTACTACTCCACACAGTTAGGAATTGCGTTTTTTTTTTCATTTAAAATTCATCTTCGATAACTCTTCAAGTATTCATTTCTGGTATAGGGTTTGCTCAAGTAACCCCCACTAGTTTTGTACGTAGAATCGACTGAAATAATGAAAAATATAGGTTCTAATTTCTAAATTCTAAAATTTTCAGTTTTGATGAATTTGAGTTGACCACGTTCATGATCTTCTTATAAACACCCTATACATTTTTGGTCCAAACCGCAAACAGTCCGATAATACTACGTATTTGCAGAATCGAAAAAGAAAAAATGTTTTCGAAAAATGCTTTTTCTGTCGAAATATTCAGAAATATGTGAGTTCTCATCGCCACCATTTTTTTCATAAAAATTCCATTAACTCATAAACCGTTAAGTTATCACCCAAGGTATTGCCGAAATTGTCATAAAAAAAGCAATCTAATGATGCAATAATATATTGGGTGTACCATTTAAAATAGGAAAGTAGTAGTCTGTTTTCGGTATAACCGGATGTTTTAGAGATCTGAGAATATTTTAGGGAAAAAGATCTTTATCTCAAAACCCAATATGCAAATTTCCAGCTGAAAATTATGGTTAGTTTTCCTTAAACGTCTTATAGGCCATCCCGATGAATCACCCTATATAGGTTCCACTGAGGATAAAAATCGCCCGGTCGACCAGGCAGGCCGATACTTTCGATTTCACTTTGTTCCGGATTTCAGTCAAGATATAAGGTAATCATTATTATTATCAGAAATCCTTATTGCAAATTCATAAAATATGTATTACAAAATAAATCATTTATAAACTTGCAATGGGTGACATACCGCGGAGCGATGTTTTCCTGCCAACCCTTTATGACTCAGCATTTACATGACATGTAGGAGTTCACTAAACATAATTTGACAGAAGAAAAAACAAAACAGATCAATTGAAAAGTCCCCGGTCTACCATAGTAAAACACATTTTCTTGGCAGAATTCGATTTTATTATTCAACATAGTTGCCTTCGAGGGCGATACAGCAATTATAGCGATCTCCCAAATTTTCGATACCATTTTTGTAGTACGATTTGTCTTTCGCTTCAAAATAGGCCTCAGTTTCGGCAATTCCTTCTTCATTGGCGCTTAATTTCTTTCCAGCAGGCATTCTTTTGAGATCCGAGAACAGGAAAAAGTCGCTGGGGGCCAGATCTGGCGAATACGGTGGATACAGAAGCAATTCGAATCCCAATTCAAGCAATTTTGCCATTGTTTTCATTGATTTGTGACACGGTGTGTCTTGATGGAACAGAACCTTTTTTTCCTTTAAATGGGGCCGACGCAATAATTCAGGATTATTACACTTAAGCAGCCTCAAACACTGCTCAGAATCATTAACACGTTGTTGTTTTTGATCGGTTGTGAGCTCGTGCAGCACCCATTTTGCACACAGCTTTCTCATGTACAAATATTCGTGAATGATATGATGAACACATTCAGATGATATCTTCACAATGTCTGCTATCTCGATCAACTTCACTTTACGGTAATTCAAAATTATTTTGTGAACTTTTTGATTTTTTTGTCGATGACAGCCTCTTTTGGGCGTTCACTGCGTTCGCCGTCTTCGGTGCTCATTTCACCACGTTTAAGCTTAGCATTCCAATCAATGATGGTTGATTTTCTGGTGCAGACCCCGGCAACTCTTCATCAAGCCAAGATTTTGCTTCAACTGTATTTTTCCCTTCAAAAAGCAGTATTTTATCAGCACACAATTTTTTTCCATCTTTATTCAAATAACAAAAGTAGCTATAATACACTCACAACACAATATCTCACAAACTGATGGTCAGACTGCTGTAAGATTTTGACACGTATCGTTGGAAGGTTGCTGCTAACTAAAAATCATATGGATTTAATACTAGCACTGCCATCTGCGCATCAGACCGGGGACTTTTCAATTGATCTAATATAATGTTTGTTATACCTGTTAAGGATATAGGAAAAATGGATATCGACGAAAAAACAACTGGAAAGAAAATACTTCAACCGATGGACTGTTTCAAGTATCTTTTGAGGCTCATCTTAAATGACCTGAAAGTAGGCTTATGAGATATCTCTACGGGGATACGGTTCCAAAGTTAAAGGAATCTTACAGAGAAACGGTTACGAACAGAATTGGTGGAATGAGCATTTATTCTTAAGGTGAGATTACTAAGTGCTTTTGTATGATGATCTTCATTTCCGAAAGGTCGATTATCGCAGTGCAGATAGGATGGTATGCGACATTTTAAAACCCTATAGTCCAGAAGCAGAGTATGCCAATTACAACGCAATCCAATAGGTAGTAGGTTGAGAGCATCCCTGAACTGGCTAACGTGGTTATAAGTTATAAACGAATTCAATACCTACATTCTGTAAGCGGTCGAGTTTTCCCACTGGCTTACCGTTATGTTTTTGTAATATAATGGTAGTGTTAAAAGAAATCCATTATTTTTGTTGCATTTTTGCATGAAAAACAAGGCTTTAATTACTATAGTTAGAATGATCCGATTAAGGCCGTTTTGTTCGATAGCTTGTTGCCATTTTGAAGTTAATATCATTATACCCAACCCTCTCAGTTGATTTTCACGAGCCTCTGTTGAAGCGAATTTCTACCAGCAAAATAGTTCGCCAAGGGCAGGAACAGATGGTAATCACTTGGCATTAGGTCAGGGCTATCAGGTGGATACCTGATAGACCTCCCAAACAAGCTCCCGGAGCTTCTGGCGAGTCACTATCGATGTGTGTTGCCTTTGGGCGATTGTTTCCTTCGGACGGTCCAATGGACTAATTTAGTGATGTTGATAATACTATATTTGACACGATAGAATTAAAATATAGAGCAAAACTGATAAATCAGTGAAAAAATTTTGAAAATCCATCAATAAATGACTGAGAAATAGATTATTTTAATTTACGTATTTTAGCGCGGAACGTCTTTGGTCTGTGACGTCACGGCTCTTGCCTGTGATCGCTACACCATATATTACGTTTAAATACTTAGCCGCGCCAAGGCTCTCGCGCCGTTTGTAGTTGTACAGTGTAGTTTTAACTCGAGTTTTGTTTTTGTCACCATAATGGAAGAAGGCTTCGTGAAAGGACAAAGTGACAATTTGCCTAAAATAGATATATTCGCAGTGATGGAGTTTTTTTCTTCAAATCCATCTTATGTCAGTGCAGAAATAAAAGGAGTTAAGTTTTTCAAGTAAGTATCTACTTTTGAGTTTGCTTCATCATGGTTCAACTTATAACGATGATTTATTTAAAAAACGTTTCATAAACAGTTTGTACTGGTACTGTTGAAGTCTATCAATGGCAAAACATATTTCTCTGAGGAGTACAAAGAGAAAAAAGTAATTTATATGTATGTATATAGTAAGTTATTTCAGCCATCGTGTAACGAACAAAACACGACACGAACGGCACAAGTGATTGTACACCAATGAATTCGTAAGCACTCTGCGAATACCAGTTGTCTAGTGTGTGACGTCACGACACTTACACGTACTATAAAATTATTCTTCCAAGCGCAACTTCAAAGTCCCATAACTTTTTCATTTCTAGAGATATTTCAATGATTTATCCTCAACAAAAAAATGAAAGCTAGTCCATTGTTGACAGTAGAGTTCCGCTCATAGTAGATAATTCTCTGCCAATCCCACCAAACACAGCAACAACCTTCCTGGCTGTCAATTTTAGCTTGGCCACCATTTCCATCGGCTCACCGCGTTTCAACCACGACCGTTTCCGCTTGTTGTTATCGTAATTGATCCACTTCTTCACCAGTCATCGACCCCTTCAAAAATGGGTCTATTCTGTTGCGGTTTAACAGCAATTCGCAGATGGAAATTCGGTTCATGGGGTTTTTTGCGTTAACTCGTGTGGTACCCATACATCGTCTTGAGACCAGCCTTTTGCAAATGGTTTTAAACGGGTTTTGAGCAATCTTTTGCTTTTGGGCAATCGAAACAGTGCTTTTGAGACGGTCGGATGCAACAATGTCCATGATTTTATCGACATTTTCGACAATTGGCCTTTCAGGGCGTGGAGCATCTTTCACATCGAAATTAGCGGAACGGATTCGACGGAACCAAAATTGCGCGTGATTGGTTGTTACAATATAAGGACCAGAAACTCTATCCACATTTTCAGCCGCCTGGCTTGCATTTTCGACTTCATCAAAGAAAATACAGCGTATTTTCTCTTTGCCTTATCCATCTTTGATGGGCGCTCAAACTGAACGGAGTTCAACTAATCACAAAACTGTAAAAAAAATATTTGTAGTACGAAATCTCATCTTTCTAACGCCATCAAGTGGAACCCGATCGGACTTATACAACGACAGATACAGATAACTAAATATGGAAATGGAAAAATAATGTATTTCTTTTTACTACACCTAATATTGCTTCTACTCTAGAAGAAATCAATAACAAAGTTGGCGTTTTATGATTTTATATATTGAAAATGGTACCTACATAGAGATTGTAACGGGGATTTATGGCGTTCAACTTTAATAATAATAATAAGTTTATTCAGGCTAATGACCATAACAGTCGATGCCTTCATTCAAAGCAAAAAAAAATAAGTTTATTCGTTCGAAAACTACAAATAAACTGTGGAGTTATTCAATGACAACTGTGTTATAATAATAACTTATTCACAATAATAAATACAAGTGAATAATTTCAACCCATCAACATATTCAATAAATTTTAGTTCAAAGCAATTAAAATGAGTTTCATCAAATCTATAATAATAAAATGTAAATATGAATTAAGTCAAAATTTAAAATAAATCAACATTGAAATAAATTAAATAAAATCAATGAATTAACGTTCAAAAAAGGCTACCCCTTATAACATTCCATATTCCCCTGATTTTTTTTTGATGAGTTCTCAATTTTTTTAGGATGTTCTTTCCTCTTTATTTCAACCAATTTTTCCCTGTATTTTTTCTACAAAAATTATATGCCTTTTTACTATCTGAATCTATTTTCATATTATGTATCACTGAAAGCGCATCTAACCTGTTCTTCAATTCTTTGATCTCCCTGTTTTTCTTCATCTTTGACACCCAATATCCGCTCCCAACTTTTAAAACCTTCTGAGGGCAAGTTAACTTATAGCTCTCTAGAATTTGAGTCCAGAACTGGTCAGAGATCTGTCCCGTAGATAAGTCGGAATATACGAAATCCATGCACTGACTTGTGAGTACCTCAATGAATCGATCTATATTTTTTTTTCCCAGATTTCTTACTATTTTACTTTTTCTTTTCTCAGGTTCTATTAACATATCAGAACATCGCAACACCTGTCCTCTATGGTCCGAAATATGTGGTTCTATTGTACATGGATCAGAGTCTCTATCACTATTAGAATATATATTATCAATTAAAGATGTAGTTTCAATTGATACTCTAGAAGGTTCATTGAATTTAGCATGAAGATTGAACTCACCCATTAGATTTTGCAGGTTTCTTCAATTTGTGTTGCATCTTATTAAGTCACTGTTGAAGTCTCCAGCAACATAGATTTCTTCATACCCCAGATTCATCCACCCCAACTCATCCAAACTGTACAAAAATTTTTCAATACCTCAAAATCTCCTAGTGGTGGCCTATATACACCAATTATAATTTTTCTGTGAAGTATCTCATAAACACCTGCTAATTCAATGGGATTTTCCACAGAGTATTTCCTCACAAACTCTAGTGGCAACATCTCTGTGAAGGATCAGAACTCCACCATATCCATTTGGTCTAGAATAATGGACACCCAAGGCAAAGTTCTGCACTATTAATTGTTCAGTATGGTTTTCTTTCAACCAGTATTCAGTTAATACAGCAACATTTTTCACAAGAAATAGAGTCGAACAATTTATAAAGATGAAATTTTTCCACCAATATATCATTTAGGAACTATTTCGTGAATGATTTTTTAATTCAAATGAAAAAAAAAAAACATTTGGGTAAAACTTAAGAACCATATTTGGCACATTAACAAACTTAACTGGGAAACTACCATGAAAATTTCAAGTCTAGCAAATTCCGTTCAAGAGTTATCATGTGCAAGGCAGTCGGCCCGACGAACGGAAGGATAGTTTGATCTCAAATTCTTCTTCAGTGGGTCGATCCTTCTGGACCCAATTTGACTCGTTTCTGTTATCTAACAATGATGGGAGGATCTTGAAGAAATCGAAAAAAAATCTGTAATTCGCGAATAATATCTAATGCTGTATGTAAACAATTTTCTGAAAGAAAGGGAAAATATTCGGTTGATTCATTTGAGTTGCAAATTCTTCAAATTTCCAGAATGAAAATAGCTCGAGCAATATTATTTTTTGCTCAAATTCCAATGAATTATTTATTCATAATTGGAAAAGATAGGTCAGGCATTCATGGAAGTAAACTGATAGGGAATAATTGCAAGAACTGTCGTTAGAAAGGGATAGATAGATAGATTATTTTCTTTATTTCAAGTTTTACACAACATAAGCTACATAAAAGATGAAATGACGTCAGAATAAAGAACTCAAATCAACAAGTTTTCAAAAACAAAATAATCCCCATAATTGTAAGGTTCCAAATGAATTGACATTCTCTTAACAATTTCCTTGAATCTATATAAACTATCACATCATTTACTATAATTAGGTAGTCTCTTGAATATTTTGATACGCATATAATAAGGACCATTTTTCACTCAAGATTAATCTATGATAAGGATACAATAAATCTTGAGTTCTTGTGTTATGATTATGACTGACTCCCATATCAAACTTATCTCTATTTTTAAAAACGAACAACAAACATTCATAAATATACAAAACATATACCGTCATTATATTCATATTTCTGAATTTACCTCTGCATGAATCCCTGTACTTCATTCTGCATATAGTTCTAATCATTCTTTTCTGAGCTATGAATATTGATTGGACTCTTGAGTTGCCACCCCAGAAAATGATTCCAAATCTAATGATCGATTCACAATTCGCATGATATAAAATTTTCAAAGTACCCTCATTCTGAGCGACAACCCAAATTCCATAACCAACACTGGCTAATCAAACAAAGTTTATTTATATGTATCTCCCAATTCAGAAATTCATCTATTTGTATGCCTAGGAATTTTGTACTTGATACAGGTTCTATTATATTATTTTCATAGTAATACTGCTTGGTGTAGATGTTTGTGATTGTTTAGTACGAAAGAACACCATACTTGTTTTTGACATATTTATCACTAGCCTATTCATAGAAAACCAACTATCCACCTCATTGTAGCAATTATTTAATTGGAACTATTTCCATGTAATAAAATGTTGGTGTTATCAACGTAATTAGTGATGAGATATTTATTCAATGACAATGGCAAATCATTTATGTAGATTATAGACAGAATAGGTCCGGCAAGACTACCCTGAGCTATACCCACATCAATAAAAAAAACTTCAGATTTAACATCAACAACAATCTGTTGACACCTATCTGAGAGGAACGACCGTATCCAATCATTAGCCCTACCCCTAACACCATACCTTTCAAGTTTCTGCAGTAAAATATTATGATTCACACAATCATAAGCCTTTTTCAGATCTATAAAAAGACCCAAAGCTAAATTTTTGTTTTCTGAATGATCTATAATTGCATTTATGAACTGATAAATAGCAGTATGAGTCGATCTTCCTCGCAAATATCCATGCTGACATTGGGAAAAAAGGTTACGCTTATTCATAAAACTGAGCAGTCTTGAACACATCACTAATTCAAAAATTCTGGAAAAAGCGGGTAATAAACTTATTGGTATATAATTGTCAAGATCATTTGGATCACCCTTTTTGGAAAGTGGTTTTATCCGAGCATGCTTCAACTTATTTGGGAAGATTGAGAATTTCATTGAGTTATTCAATATATAACAGAGTATAGTGGAAATAACTTGATGATTTAACGATACTAACTGGTATATCATCATAACCACTGCAGTGTTTATTTTTCAAATGATTCGGTAATCCAACCAACTCAGCAACACTTACAGGTTTCAGAAACATTGACCTATCATTTTCTGGGATGATATTAACAAAAGGGGTATCTTCCCGACCTATTTGAATACCTTGAATAACTTTCACTAGGTATTTATTGAAATCATTAGCTAACTTTAATGGATCTTCACAAAAAGTCTGTTCATGCGTTATGTTCTTTCCTGTTAATTCCTTACAAATAGCCCACATAGATTTTATTTTGCAGTCAGATTTTCCGATTCTTTCATCATATGATTCGCGTTTTCCTAACTTCAAGAATTCATCATACTCTCTTTTACATTGATTATATCGTATTTTAAATGAAACATCAAATCAGAGTATCTTATTGTTGCTTCATACTTTCTATATTATCATTTTTCTTAATAATTTTACGATTTTTATACACTGGTGTGGATGGAAAACATTCATTGAACAAATTCAAAAATTGATCAATAAAAACATGCCATTGTTCATTTACATCATGTTCGGCAATGAGATACACATTATCCCAAGTTTGTTCTTCGAGCTTATGCATGAAAATTGTTTTATTGCTCTCATTAATGAACCGTTTCCGAACAATCTCAGTTTCGACTCTATTACTAATACGAAAACAAACTTTTTGAGCCATGTGGTCAGAAATATAGTATTCTGAAACCTCTGCTGATATTACGCTAGAGAAGTTAGTGAATATGTTGTCTGAACAACATGAGTATAGGTACTCATCAATCTGAGCCCTTATTGAAAAATTATTGAATAGTGTGAATAATCTATTTTAAAATTGTTTTCATCTTTCGTTTCAATATTAAAATCACCTACTATAAAGATTATACTATTAGGTACAATTTTCTCAAATAGAATATTCTCCATCAAATCAAAGAATAAATCCATACCTCCACCAGGTGGTCTATTCACTGAGAGAGAATCAGAACAATATGTTTTGAAAAACAAATTTTTTACATTTGAGTTTCGGAAATTTTTTCCTCGATATAAATTCCGAATAGTAAAATCATCACACTATTTATTAAAATAAGTATAAATTTTTTATGTAAAAGGTTTTCCAATAAGTGTATTAATTTTGATAGAATAAAATTGAGTATATCTTAGAAGGAATCAGTGGATATTTCTTTAATTGGAAAGAGGAAGGTATTCCATTGATGATGGAAAAAAGTCAAATGGCCGCCACCGCTACGGTTCCAGCACCATATTCATTTTATGAGAATTTTCATGACCAATTCGCACATTCGCGGTTGTTAGGTTGTATGTCCTTGCAAACTTCACAAATTCCATCTTTAAGCCCTTCATGATTTGTTGTTAATGAGTTTCTGTTTTGTTTTCAATGAAATTCTCATTCGATTTCAATGAGCTTTTGATCTGTTTTCAATGACATATTGATCGGTTTTTAATGAACTTCTGATTCTTTTTTAATGACATTTTGATTGGTTTTTAATGACTTTTAAATTAGTTTTTAATGAGCTTATGGTTCGTTTTCAATGACATTTTGATTAGGTTTCAATGAAGTTGTGATTTGTTTTGGATGACATTTTAATTCATTTTTAATGAGCTCTTGATTTTTCTTCAATGACTTGCTGATTGGGTTTTAACAAGCTTTTGATTTGCTTTCAATTAGGTTTCGATTTGTTTTAAATGAGCTTTTGATATGTTTTCAATTACATCCTGCATAGTTCTAACGAGCTTTTGATTTGTTTTCAATGAGATTTCGATTCGTTTTCTTTTGATTTGTTTTTGATGACATTTTGTTTCGTTCTACTGAACTTTTGTTGTGTTTTAATTAGTTTTCAAAGAGCTTCTGATTTGTTTTTAATGACTTTTTTATTAGTTTTCAATGAGCTTTTGGTTTGTTTTCAATGACTTTTTGATTCGTTTTCAATGAGATTCTTATTTGTTTTTAATGACATTCTGATTCATTATTAATGAGCTTTTGATTTATTTTTACTGACATTATGATTAGTTTTCGTTGAGTTTTTGATATGCCATTCCGATTTATTTCCAATCAGCTTTCGATTCGTTTTAGATGAGCTTTTGATGTTTTTTTAATGACTTTTTGATTCGTTAATGATGTGCTTTCGATTTGTTCTGATTGTTATTTTCATTGGTTCTTAATGATCTTTTGATTTGTTATCAATGGCGGTATGCTACGTTTTAAATGAACTTTTGATTTGTTCTCAATGAGCTTCTGATTTGTTTTGAATGACATTTTGATTTGTTTTTGAAGAGTTTCTGAATTGTATTCAATGAAATACTGATTCATTTCTGATGAGCTTTTGGTTTGTTTTTAATGTCTTTTTGATTCGTTTTCAATGAGTTTCTGATCTGCTCTTAATGACATTCTGTTTCGATCTCAATGAGCTTCTGATTTTTTTTAATAACTTTTTGATTTGTTTTCAATGAAATTCTGATTCGTTTTTGATGAGCTTTTGATTTGTGTTCAATGACATTTTGATTCATTCTGAAAGAGCTTTTGTAATGTTTTTGATTGGTTTTCAATGGGTTTCTGATTTGTTTCCAATGAGCTTCTGATTTGCTGCTAATGACATTTTGATTTGTTTTCAATTTGCGTATGATTTGCTTTTAATCACATCTTGATTAGATTTTAATTAGTTTCTGATTTGTTTTTGATGACATTTTGCTTCGTTCTAAATGAGCTTCTGTTGTGTTTTTAATGACTTCCGATTAATTTTTAATGAGTCTTTGGTTTGTTTTCAATGAGCATCTGATTTGTTTTTAATGACATTTCGATAAGTTCTCAATGAGCTTCTGATCTGTTTTCAATGACATTCTGATTCATATTTAATGAGCATTCGATTTGTTTTCAATGACTTTTTATCAGTTTTTGATGAGCATTTGGTTTGTTTTCAATGACTTTTTGATTCGTTTTCGATGAGATTCTTATTTGTTTTCAATGACATTCTGATTCATTATTAATGAGCATTTGATTCATTTTTGATGACTTTTCGATTAGTATTTTTTAAGCTTTTGGTTTGTTCCCAATGTAATTTTGATTAGTTTGTAATGAGTTTCCGTTTTAATTTTAATGACATTCTGATTCATTTCTTAAGAGCTTTTAATTTGTTTTTATTGACATTATGATGAGTTTCCGTTGAGTTTCTGATTTGTTTTTAATGACATTTTGATTTATTTCCAATCAGCTTTCGATTCGTTTTCAATGAGCTATTGATGTGTTTTTAATTGCTTTTTGATTCGTTAATAATGTGCTTTCGATTTGTTCTGATTGTCATTTTCATTGGTTCTCAATGATCTTTTGATATGTTTTCAATGACGGTATGCTTAGTTTTTAATGAACTTTTCATTTGTTCTCAATGAGCTTCTGATTTGTTTTGAATGACATTTTGATTTGTTTTTGAAGAGTTTCTGAATTGTATTTAATGAAATACTGATTCATTTCTGATGAGCCTTTGGTTTGTTTTTAATGTCTTTTTGATTCGTTTTCAATGAGTTTCCGATTTGCTCTTAATGACATTCTGTTTCGATCTCAATGAGCTTTTGATTTTTTTCAATGACTTTTTGATTTGTTGTCAATGAAATTCTGATTCGTTTTTAATGAGCTTTTGATTTGTGTTCAATGACATTTTGATTCGTTCTGAATGAGCTTTTGTAATGTTTTTGATTAGTTTTCAATGGGTTTCTGATTTGTTTCCAATGAGCTTCTGATTTGCTGCTAATGACATTTTGATTTGTTTTCAATTTGCGTATGATTTGCTTTTAATCACACCTTGATTAGATTTTAATTAGTTTCTGTTTTGTGTTTGATGACATTTTGATTCGTTCTAAATGAGCTTCTGTTGTGTTTTTAATTACATTTTGATTTGTTTTCAATGAGCTTCTGATTTGTTTTTAATGACTTCCGATTAATTTTTAATGAGCCTTTGGTTTGTTTTCAATGACATTCGTTTTCAATGGGCATCTGATTTGTTTTTAGTGACTTTTTGATAAGTTCTTAATGAGCTTCTGATCTGTTTTCAATGACATTCTGATTCATTTTTAATGAGCATTTGATTTGTTTTTGATGACTCTTCCATTAGTTTTTAATGAGCTTTGGGTTTGTTTTCATTGATATTTTGATTCGTTTTCAATGAGCTCCTGATTTGTTTTTAATTACATTCTGATTCATTATTGAATTGATTATGAAGCATTGGTGTTAAGTGGCAAAATCTCAGAGACTTATCGTGAAAACTCTTCGAGAAATAGCACGGCCAGGAGACTATTTAAAATTGCGATTGCTAAATTTTTTCATAAATAAACGACGTCCACATCAATATCTTTCAATTCCAGTCATAAAAAAATCATCGATCACAGCTCAGTACCGCAATCCATCCACCATAACAGTTGCACTAGTCTCATTTTCGAATAAAAAAATAACAATAACATCACTAGCTCAAAAACTATACCAAAGAGTGACACGTTTGGGATGGAAAGACGTTTCAATAATGCTTCTTGAATTTTTCGAGCCTCAAATTCGACAATTTTGCTTATAAACGTAGCCTTCTAGGTGAATACGGATATCATAATTATAAATGACTTTCCGATGAAAATCCAGATTATTTTGAGGCATTCCAAGTAACTACCCAATTAGCAAAGATTCGACGTTGCTGGTGATTGACCAGCTTTAGTGTATTATATCGTTTTAGGAATGCCTTATTCCCATCATGATCGACGGAGAATTGACAAACCTGGGTTTTCGTCAAAAATGTTATCAGTTTTTCTTGAGCGAAGAACACTGTTTCGATTCTTCAGGTTATTATCTTGTCTCAAGACCACAAATTTTTCATCCTGTTTCACTATTGCCGGTCGAGAAGGTGGCTTTATGACGACCCAAAAATGCTTTGGTTTTGTGAACTGTGACTACAAAATTGTAACAATTTTTGTTGTGAATTTTAAACTCTTAACAGGATTTCACCCCGGACACTTTTTTTTTTACTAGTTTCTTCAGTGCAGATTCATTTTGATCGTTTGATCGATTATTTCAATTCTTAAAGATACCTTCGTATAGCAGTATTTACACTGCTCAACAATTGATAGGGATCACTTACTTGTTCTAAATTTATTTCTGAAATATTCGATCCAAGATTATAAATTTAGTCAGATATCAGAGTATTTTCAGTTGATAATATGGTTCACTTGAGAAAAGAATGAAAAAATGGAAAGTTGGAGAGAAAAAAAGACTTTATTAGGAACACTCATAATTCTGTGTTTGAATAACATAAAAATTTTATGATGAAACCACAAGAAGGCTGAAGTTTCAGTTAAGCTAGTACCTAGTTGGTCCCCCTCGAGCTCGTCTCAAGCATTCTACCCTACGAGGCATACCTTCGATCAAACGATTTATAAAATTTTGAGGCAAATTCGTCCAAATATCCCGTAAAGTGTTAGAAAGGTCCTCCAGGTTATTGATCGGTTGTTCTAAGGTTGACAATTATCTAGACATCTCAGACCAGACATGTTCGATGCAATTCATGTCTGGAGAGCGAGCTGGCCAGTCCATCCTATCAATAGCATGAGTTTCTAGCGCTTCATTAACCAGACGACTACGGTGTGGACGGGCATTATCGTCAATTAAAATGAAATTCTCACCCACGGCAGCCGCAAATGGAACAATTATGGGTTCAATAATCCTATCGTGATATCTCTGGCTGGTCATGGTGGTGTTCTACAGAACAACCAACTCTGTGCGTTGGTTCAAACAAATGCCTCCCCATACACATATAGAACCTGCGCCAAAAGCTGTTGTGGGTACCATAAACTGTTCTGCATACCTTCGACCTCTTTCCCTCCAAGCAAGAATACGTCCATCGGAGTTGACCAAACGAAATCTAGACTCATCCGTAAATAAACATTGGCTCCAATCTTCAAGTGTCCAATTGCGGTGCTCCTCAGCCCATTGCCGTCGATGAACCCGGTGTTCCCTATTCAAACGGGGATGTTGTACCCTCCTACGTGCTCTCAAACCACGAACATGTAGTCGTCGTCTTACAGTCTGGTTCGAAATTAGAACTCCTGTTGCAACTCTCAGTGATCTATTAAGCCGCGACGCCGGGTAAGTGGGATTGTCACCTTATGTGTTTGAACGAGAGAAAAAACAGATTTAATAACAAATATCACATTGCTTTTCACTCCACCTGTAACAGCCTACAGATAATAATCGATTTTGTGATGAAGTGAGGAAGACTTTGATATAATTAACTCAAATCATCTTACTTTTTCCTTAGAGAACATATAATGTACAGATATTCACGAGATAACTTGAAAAAAATACAAATGAAGAGAAGTTCATAAGTGATCCCTAGCAATTGTTGATCAGTGTATACAGAATAAACTCACAATAAACACAAAAAATTTATAGTTTTTGTTTTTTGATTACTTTGGATATTGTATCCCAATCGTATGTCAATTATTTAATAATAATAACAATGTATTCAGTGCCGCCACCAGGAGCGGCATACCGAACATTTTGACGGGGCGCCAAATTGTAAAGACGCAAAGTCAGTAAATAAAACAAGACTTTTTGCACCTTTAAGAACTATGTCGTCTTTTCACTATAGAGTTATAAATAGAGCGTCGTACTTTCAAAAAATGCGAACGTTTTCTGATGAAATCGAAAAAACGTTGTTTGATAAATTTGTCAAGATGATTTTGAATTGAAAAATACGATTTCATATGAAATTGAAAAGATGCTTGAGAGGAATAACAGAGGATCCTTTGAAGAAAATTTCTATAAATTAGGCAAAGCAGGGCGGCGAAATGTTATTTTGCCAGGGCGCCCTGAATATATTTATTTTCTAAATTTTATTTCAATGATGAATTTTTAATTTTTTTTCATTTTGATGAAAAAATACATTCAATCCAGTTTTTCGAAAAAAAATATACATTCTCGTGTATTTTAATTCAAAAGTTCCGAATAGCGATAAATGGAAATATTACCGAATAAGAAAGCGATAAATGACAATTTGCTTGCAGTAGTATTAAAAAAAAAAATTGGTAATTCCATCATAATGGAAACATTTGTCATTGTTCATCATTGAAGTTATTAGGATACCATTGAACAACTTTTCAAGTCATATGAAAAAAATTTTTTTTTTGTGAAAATTATTGCGTTTATTTTCATCTGCCATACAAATGTTTCTTCAACAATTGAAAAAATCGATCAAGCACTCCCCACATAATAAAAATGAACCTGCATTGGAGAACCTAGTGAGGAAAGAAGCCCTTAACAATTTCAATACGTCTATGAAGCGTGTATGGTTCCATTTTCAGATATGGCGTAGTTTTCAATTATTAAAAGTCAAAAGATTCAAATGATACAGCTGCCTAGACAGAGGGGTATTGAAAATGAAACATTTTAATGGAAAATACTTGATGCACTATAATTTTTGCCACAAAAAAAATTGATCAGTTGAAATTAATGAATGGAAGGGAACTGAAAACAAATAATATCAAAAATTATTGCTCACTGGCTTATAAACAATATGTTTTGGCAGATAATTTCAACTACCTTGTTTCGAATATTTTATTTTCAAAATAAATTCCAAATAATAAAATTCTTTATAGAAATTTTTTTTTTTTATTTAAATTAACGTGTCTCAGCAGCTAGGCCATTGACACAAGGTACAACTTAACCACTAGGCATAACAAATAACATAGTTCATAAAAAATTCACAAAAAAGGAAACATTGACCTAAAATGATAACAATCAAATTTGATTATACAGTTGACAATCTTTCAGAAATTGAATTGATGCTTCGATTTGAGTTATCGAAGTGAGATTTTCTCTTAGATTATCTTTTAGTCCTATTCGACGACGGAGTTCACCATAATGTGGACATCGAGATAGAAGGTGTTCTACACTTAAAAAGGTGTCAGAACAGTGATCGCAAATAGGAGGTACATTTGATGACATCAAGTAGCCGTGTGTCAGCTTGGTATATGATATTCCTAATCTCCTCATAACAATTTGGTATTTTCTATTGAGACTGATTTTTATCGGGGAATCAATTTCAGGTTGAATTGTATGTAGCTTGTTATTGCTGCTATCCCATTTGGTTTGCCAGTCTTGACTCTTGAAGGGATTTCAACTCAATTATCGCCTTTAGGTCTGAGTGCAACTGAAAATTTGTGATGGGAAGGTCCGAGGATCGTGCCTGTTTCGCGGATTGGTCTGCAGCTTCATTTCATTCCATGCCTACATGGGATGGTATCCAAATTATGGTCGTAGAGATGTCTTTGTTGGTATTGAGTATATGTATGACATCGTTCATAAATTATTACTATTATTACTACACGATAAAATCTGATTAGTTAAAATTCTTTCAACGGTAGTGGTTTTCACTAAAATATGCATAGGTACATTCCGTGTATACAGGGTGTCCCGGGAAGAATGCGACAAACGAATACCATGAATAAAGGTCATCATAGAGGACCCGTATCTTCAATCGCCTGAGCGCCTTCGTGCCTTCGTTTGGGATATACAGGACAGGGTGATGTTCATCTTATGAGTGAAATTTCACTGTTGAATAACTCTTTAACTAATCGACCGAATATTTTCCAATTTGGAAGTTATGTCGCCATTCACTATCGCCTTTCTGCAATATTTCTGAATTCGAGTAAATCAGATCCGGACTAGGAAAATTTCAGACTTTTCCTATTTTCGTGAATATTGGATCACCCTGTACGTGAACATTTGGATTTTTTTCGTTTTCGTAACCACAAAAAATTAATTCATTATGAAATTTCTAAATCTCTACTTCGCACAGTCATACAGGGTGATCAATAAACATTCCCTTATGAGTGAAATTTTTTTAGATCAATAACTCTTCAATAAATCCACCGAATAATTTCAAGTTTTGAAGTTTTGTCATATTTTACTATCGGCTTCCTTCATCAATTCTGAAATCGAAAAAATCAGGTCCGGACTAGGAAAATTTTAGACGTTTTCTATTTTCGTGAATATTGGATCACACTGTAAGTCATTATCATAATTTTTTTCGTTTTCGTAACCACAAAGAATTAATTCCTTATCAAAATTCTAGAACTCTGATTGCATAAACATTCCCTTATGAAAGAAATTTCATAGTTCGATAAATCTTGAATTTATCGATAGAATTATTTCGAAAATTTATTTCGAAAGGGAATGTTTATTGGTCACCCTGTATAACAGTAGCAATCAGAATTTAGAATTCTGATTATGAATTAATTCTTTGTGTTTACGAAAACGAAAAAAATTGAGATATTAACTTACAGGGTGATCCAATACTCACGAAAATAGAAAAAGGCTAAAATTTTTCGATTTCAGAATTATTGAAGGCAGCCGATAGTAAAATGAGACAAAACTTGAAATTATTCGGTGGATTTATTGAAGAGTTATTCAATTAAAAAAATTTCGCTCACAGGGGAATGTTTATTGATCACCCTGTATGACCGTGTCAAGTAGAGATTTAGAATTTTCATAATGAATTAATTCTTTGTGGTTACGAAAACGAAAAAAAATCATAATGTTCACGTAAAGGGTGATCCAATATTCACGAAAATAGGAAAAGTCTGAAATTTTCCTAGTCCGGATCTGATTTACTCTAATTCAGAAATATTTAAGAAAGGCAATAGTGAATGGCGACAAAACTTCAAAATTTGAAATTATTTGGTCGATTAGTTGAAGAGTTATTCAACAGTGAAATTTCACTCATAAGATGAACATCACCCTGTATATCCCAAACGAAGGCACTCAGGCGATTGAAACCTCTTGATACGGGTCCTCCATGATCACCTCAATTCATGGTATTCATTTGTCGCATTCTTCCCGGGACACCCTGTATATCTTAGTCTATGCCGGTGGGATTTTAGCAGTCAAAATCTGACAGCCAGTTCCCCGAACGATCAGTAGCGTCGTCAAATGTATTCTCAGACTTAAAATATGTATCGAAAGATTTTCATGTTTTAAATAAATAACTTTTTTCGGCAACCGTCCGGGAAGTGATCACTTCCCGGACGCTTTTTCTCTGAGAAAGTAGCATTTCCCGGCCTAGTCCGGAAAGTACGTACTTCCCGGACTAGGCCGGAAAAGAATCACTTCGTTTGTGTTATTGTGAATATGAAAATCTTGGTTGGTATACTTTTAATGAATACAGTTGATCATTACCATAGCAACCGAGAAAACGGCTGACAGTTCATATGAAATTAGTTGTCAATAATTTGCATGTTTTTTGATCGCAATCGCAATAAAATATGGAAAGCAGCAACGATAGTGTTATTCTACAAGGTTCCCGAAAAAAATATTGTACGCAACACGCCCGAAAATGGTTGTTTTGGACTCACAGACTTCCAGGACGAGCGTAAGCGAATTTTGTCTATTCGCCAAAAAAAACCCTATTTTCCGGACTTGATACGTAAATCACAATTTCGAATGAGAATTTTACCGAATACTGTGAATGTCATAAGGAATATACGTCATGAATGAAAAACCCTTCGGCCTCATATGGAAGGGCGAAAAATGGTACAAACTAAAAAAAACAATAAATATGAAAACTATATCAACTTTTCTGAACCCTTTTCATTCAATGAAATCACACTGAGGAAATCTAAAATAATTTCTTGATATGTTTTTCAATTCGCATTTTCCATGAATTGAAGTGATTTAAAATCATTCATCCAGTTTTTTCAATATGAAGAATAAAATTGTAATTAGGACCGACAATAGTATACGAAATTCGAACGCATGAGTGTTGAAATTGCCTTCTGCAACGAGTATTAGAAGATATTTTCTCTATTTCAGTTAAGTTTTGTGAAATAATGTCGAAATTCAATGAAAAATTCAGATCATATATCCTAGTGATTTTTATATTGTATCTTGGCAGTTGGTGTGACTGTTACGAAAATTGACAGATTACGGAATTTGAATATGAATCGCACATTTCGAATTTCGAAATAATTTACAATTACGCATTAAATGCATTAAACTACGATGCTGTAATGAGTTCATTACAGCACTGTTTTTAGAACTGTAATGAATTCATTACGATACTTGAATAGAGAAAAATGCTTAAATTTTTCATGTGATTACTCTGCGACCGGAGGACAATGTTATTACTGATGAAATCCTGATAAAAATGAGAGTTTCTCATTACTTGCAAAGGACTGATGAAGGAATGCACATATTGCCATTGTCATAGGGTTAAAAAACGCCACATGACTTATTCCAGTAGGGAGAATTACCGATGATTCCTTTTCCTATGAATTATATTAGTTCAGTGAATTCGAGTATGAAATCGATGTGTCCATAGCAAATAAAAAGTCTTTTAAATAAGTACCTACTGAAGATAATCTGACAATGCTAGGTCACATCGGAAAACGATTCACGTTTTTTATCGTTCATTAATTACTTACATCTCATGGATCTTCGAACTATGGTTTCGAAACAATCCTACAGATTGAAAATTAATTTCTATAGATGTGTTGATAAGGTGATAATTTTTTCTCAGAACTTTTCAAAATAAACTCAATGATTGGTTAAATGAAATGAATGCAACAACGAAATTACCATGAAAGTTTGTTTGTGTTTATGAAATATTACGTGAAAATTCATAAAAAAATAAAAGTTTGTTTGTGTTTATGAAATATTACGTGAAAATTCATAAAAAAATAAAAGTTTGTTGGGAAAGTTATATCATCTTTTTTGTTTTTCATTCCCAAAAAATTTATAAAAAAGGACTTTCTGCAATGACGAACTTTTGAAAATGAATAAAACCTGTTATAAATCGATGGTCTTTAGCGTAAAATACAGCGTACTAATTTTCGAACTGATCGCTGAAACGGTATAGACTAGGGCTGGGAATCATGAATGAATGATTTGAATATTCGAATAATCATTGAATAATTATTCGAATAATTGCATTTTGCATTATTCGAATAATCATGAATATTCACTGAATAGTTGAATAATCAATGACTACTTTTCTATTCATGAATAATCAGTGAATAGTCGAGTATTCACTGAATAGTTGAATAATCAATGACTACTTTTCTATTCATGAATAATCAGTGAATAGTTGAGTATTCACTGATTATTCAGTGAATTGTTTTCTATTCAGTGAGTAGTTGGATATTTATGAAGTTACGAATGAAAGTTTGAATGATCACTTGACTCACTATTCAGGAATGATTAAAACAAGGTATTGTGATTCACTACGGACAAATCGTTTTATTAATATTAAAATTACTGGAAATTACATAATATTGAAATTGATAGATACAATTGAATTAAAATTATAAATAAACTCCTGTCAGTGTTCGGAATCCAAACAAACAAATTGTCATTCAAATTAATACGTTGTCGTTGAAGAAATTGGCTTATTTTGATAAATAATATTATTTGAGGAACGATTTTATAATAAATTTATAGACAGAAGGAACGAGATTAATGCCGTAAGTTCGAACTTGAGGTTCAACAAATGAACACGGCTTTTTACAAAATCTGGGGAATGATACAGGATTCAAAGTTACTGGTATTAACCTCTTTCCTTCTGTCTATCAATTAATACTGAAACGCTCGGATTTCATTGGTTCATTAAAACATGAGTTTAATCACTGAATATTGACTGATTATTCATTGAATAATCACGGAATAATCATTGAATAATCACTGAATAATCATTGAATAATCACTGAATAATCATTGAATAATCACTGAATAATCATTGAATAATCAACGATTAGTTGAATATTCATGACTACTCATGAATAATCAAGCATGAATATTTGTTTGAATGAATTATTCGAATAATCGAATAAATTTATGGATGAATATTCGAATACAAAAAGGCGAAAAAGTCCCAGCCCTGGTATAGACCTCTCTCAATAAGTATTTTGCTACGATCACAATATTTTTACTGCAAACTCCTTCTTTGAATATCTGATATAAGCAAACGCTTTATTTTCAAGATACAGGGTGTTTCTTGAAGTCATTTTCATGCGATTATACGAGTTTACCGAATCTTTATGGATAATTGCTACAGATCGACAAAATGAACACCAAAACTAAATATCAATTTATTCCTCACCGTTCACTTACTGAGTTCTTATTATAATTTGGATTTTCCTGAGGATTTCGAGATAAATGTTTGATTTTTTTTCGAAATCTGTAACCGAAACCAAGAGAGACTAAAAAGTTCAGTGCTTTATCGAAGTTTTTTTTTTTTGATATTGCCTCGGTAGTGCAGTGGACAGAGACGTCGACTGTGGACCTGGCTAGGTCATGGATGTTGTACATGTCCGGTGATGGTTAGGTTAGAGGCTAATGACCATAGCAGTCGATGCCTTCAACGAAAGAAAAAAAAATATTTTCTAAACTACCAGTGGTGCACCAAAAAAAGTTCAGAAGGAAAACACAAGCACTGCTCCTGAAAGAATATCAACCTGCAGATTTGTATTCGAAATTATTATATCATGTGAAGTAAACTCTTTGCAGTATCAATAACAAATTTCCATTTGAATATATATCTTCGGAGTGTAAATGTTATCAGAAAAAATTTGACACAAATTAAACAAAGAATTTGTGTGTCCATGTAGCTTGAAATTTTCTCCTAAAATTATCTGAGGAATCAGTCATTTTCGTTTGTACCACGAATTTAGAAACACCCTGTATATTTATCACAATATAAATATTGTGATACTTCAATCACAATATAATTGCGAATCCATGAAGGGCCATGTTTTTTTAGAATTTAATTGATTTGAGATTTTTCATAAAATAACAAGTGGATATTAATAAAAAAAATTTCTTCATATGTTTTAAATATGAAATATTTTCGAATTCCAATAATTTTCACATTTTTCATTATTTCCTTCTGTCTTATACAAAAAGTACTAACTAATTCACCTATAATTATTATGGTTTTAATTGAATCGTATTCTTCCTTCGATACACTAGCGCTTTAGATAGATTTCTATTTTCACCGATTCACCTGGGTCACTTACCTACTTCACTGCTTTTTTGATACTTTTTGAATTGAAAAATGTTCCATTTAGTCATGTTGACTAAAAAATTGTCCTGAAAAAATAGTTTGAGTATTTTATTCAACAAAATTTCATAGTTAGTTTTTGGATCTAAACAAGATTTTACAGTCGAAAATGTTCTTCGCGTAATATTTAATATCAAAACGGTATTAAGCACTTGTGAAGTCACCTTTCGTTTGGTGCTTCCAATCGGTTAGTTTGGTTCTCCGAAAGAATGGAAGGGTGGTGGAATTGACTGTTAAATGAGCAGAGCATCCGATTCTGGTGAGCATACTGGCGAAGGCACCGAATAGTAGAAGAGAGTCGCGTCTATAAACCGAAAATCAGAGAAGTGCTAAAGAAGCTAATCACGCGCATATTGTTCGGAACATATACCACCTCCGGATCATCGAAGATATGTTTGTTTGACGGAGTTGTTGTGATTTTGTGACTTTTTTGTAATTGTCGTTTTACGTTTTTCGTTTTTTAAGTTATGACTTCGACCACAGTAATCAAGTAAGTCAATTGATTTGTTGATGGAATTTGAATATTTATATATTTTCTCCGATATATTGTATTATGATAAGTGTTCAAAATTCAATAGATAATGTTCATCACCGATTTGAATATTCTGAAACAGTAGTTTTCTGGATAGTCAGTGTGGAAAATCATATTATATTACTCTCATTACTCATATATTACTCGTCAAAAAAAATATAATTCCTTCAATTCTCTAATTTGGTCTTTAATTATTTCATGAAAAATTTCCCAAAAATATTGGGCTGAAGGATCTCGGTCGATTGCCCAATGATAACTTGTTATCAATAAAGATCAGTTAGTATTATTATTATTATTATTATCCCAAAAATAGTGACATTCTGTTTCATATTTCGTTGTCTACTAGCTACCTTCTTCCCGTTAATTGATAAAAATTCTTCTGAAGATTGAAAATTTAATAATTAATACATGTATCTATACAAATCATATAAGTACAAAAAGGGCTTTGCCAATGGAATCATATAGTTTAACAGTTACAGATTTGTCAGAAATTTTGTTCTTATTTGAAGATTTCTCATTTCTTTGTATTTCTCAAATAATTTCATTAGAAATTTGGATTGATTTGATATATATTCTATTGGAGTGACTCTTGATCTTTTATTTATATTGAATGATTCGAGGTGAAATTTCTGCTGGAATTTTCAGTCCTTTTAGGAAAAGAATAAATAGTCATATCTGAGGATTCTTTATTTGCGAATCGATTTCAAAATAACCTACTATTCGAAATCAACATTCAAGCTAACTTTGAATATATTCATGTATTATGTATCTTTGAATATATTCATGTATAAAGTTCAAATATTTTTAATTAAAAATTATCAATTTGGAAGTTTGCTGCCAATAGTCATAAAATAGTTTTACTGCTGAAGTCAAATGTCCTTAATCTTTTATTGAAGAATGAAATTGTGCGGGAAATGAACTCCCATCAAATGAAAGTTTGTAAGGTTTTAGTTCACTTATATTTTCATCAAAGGGATGCATGTATTATCCTTATATTTCGCATCTTCCAGTAGGAACCCTTAACGCTGTAACATTCCGTATTAGATGAGGAAACGAAAACTAGTTTTGAAACTATAAATAATATATTTTTTTCAATTCAATACCTTAAATGATACTTCGATGTTTTTCAAACAAAAGATGTCTCATAAAGAGACATTGAAACATTCGGTCAATGAAACTCTGAACCTGACTTCTAAAAATACGTAGGATACTCTCCTACAATTCACTTTCAGTGTACGTTACAGGCGATTATCCTCATGATATGGAAATGGATATTGAACCTTAAAAACTGAGGTGATCATAAATTTTTGAATAGATGTAGATTGCAACGTGCATATTGGAGTTCTCGCTGAAAATATAAACCTAACTTATTTAGTACATCCACTAAATTTCATGTTTATTCCTTATATAAAAAGTGAAGTTTAGAACTATTCAGTTCATCATATCCATCACTGTTTCAATTTCATCAGCGAAAGGTATTACTGCTTTTTCAATATGTCCTTTTCCCGCAATTCATAATTCATTCATTATTTTTATTAATTGATCATTTCTTAGGATTTTTTTTTGCGGAAATACTCAAAACTGCATCCATTTCGATGGATTCTAAGTTTTGGACAATGATGGACTTGAAAGCGAAGAAATACAATGATAGAATTAATAATAGTATATTGACCACTTCTCTCGAAAAAACAAATATGTAACACTTTCCAAAAAAAATATAGTTCCCAACTTCAACGTCATATTCATCCCATTAAGACTTTGAACTTCTTCCTGAAAACTTCCATTTAGAATATTCAATGAGTGTTAAAATAATTTGTCAACAACCATTCCGGTCTCATCAATTATCTCCGCATATTTTCATTCTCCACCTATCCAAATTGATGATTCCAAATGCAAACGTGTAAATAATTTATCGTGATATAAGACGTTCAGTAAATTGGTTTTGGTTCATTAGCGCACCTTAGCGGCTAGCGAGCAGCTAATCCTGATAACACGGGCGAAAACTCACTTGAAATGATTTTCTCATCAGTTTTGTTTGTTCGTTTCACTGGTCCCAGTACAACTCCATGAGATTTATCCGCCTGTCAACTCAGTCCATGCTAATTTGTTCTATATTAAGGTACGCGATTGTCAGTGTCTCATAATATTCCGATACCAAAGTGTCCACAAAAATAACGGCAGTTGTGAAAGAGATGATCCTCAAGTAAGTCCAATTAATTATATGGATTTCACCTCTTCATCCTTCAAAACTGGTTTTACCAAAACAGGGCAATATATGTAAGAATTTCGTTGAAGCTACGTCTTTTCAAAGTGGAAATCCCGTTTGGTCCATTAGGAACGTGCTTATCTCATAATCAAAATTTCTATACGTTCTTATTGAATACTTTTACAATTTTATCGTCGTACTTCAGTGATTACACCAGTTCTAAGTACATTTACTTTAAAATATATATAATGAAAAATATCAGGTATTTCCATTGAATTATTACAGTGGAGTAGAATGAAATAATATGAACAGATTTGGAGATGAATACTTAAATTTTGTAAAAAAACAAATAGGGAAAAACCAAATGTGAATGATAAAACTAATGAGATTATGTTTCAATTTGAGTTAATACCATATTAACTCGAGAGACTGTCTCAAGTGACGATCAATGAAAATGTGAAATGCAGTCTGTTACCGCTAAACTTGACCTAACGTTCAACACAAAGTATGTAGTGCAGAAAAAAACTGTCGATCTGATCATCGGAACTTCTGATCGTCGGATCGCTGCTAACTAGCAGCGACTTTAATCTTCTTATTTTTCAAGGTACTCACGTACCTATGTACCCCTTGAAAAATAAGAAGAAGATTGAAGCAAAAAATGCTACGTACAGAATTCCCAGTACCAGACCAAAATTTTCTTCATGAAAATGTGATTGGATATTGAATAAATATTTCTTATGAATGACTATATTTTAAACGGGACGGGTGGAATAATATCTTCTGAAATTGAAAATTATAGTTCAAGATAGGTACATGTCAGTTTGCCCAAAAATAACATGCACATGCACATCCTTGTAATTCCCTAATTGCGAATTCCTTGTTACATATAGATATCAATATAATAATGATAAAGTAGAAAAAAGACAAATACTTATGTCATTTAATCCACTTCCGGAAACGTCTTGAATACTATCTATTTTTTAGTTGATATTCTACATATATTGCTAAGAAAGATAGTACTAATGAATATAAGAACAAATTTCTTGAAAATCATGGCTCCTTACTATTTTCACATAGATACAGGGTATTGAAGTTGAAAAAAATTTTTTGAAGAGTTCGGGAAATGATAGACGGAACTTCTTGTATAGAAAATAATGGAGGTCATTTTGAAAATCCACACTTTTCTATTTGCAAATTTTCAATGAAGTCTCGGTAATTTCCCAAGACCTTTTTTCATGTGAATTCTAAACTTAAAATGTTGGAGGCTGATATTCTCGGAGACGGTAAGGTATAGAGGTTTCGAACTGTGTCTGTCATTTTCCAAGAATAATCTTCAAGAAATTCAGTTCTCTCAAAAATTTGAGAAAATTTAGTTTGAGTTGAGGACATCATGATATAAAATAACCTTTTTATCTATTGCACTGAAAATATTTGAAATATTTAAATTAACTCTCATTGAGCAGTACCTATGACTATTTCGAGTCATATTGGAATATCCTAACTCCTCAGTTATGTGCGAGTCATTTAGAAAAAACAAGTTATTGTTTTCATCTTTAACACAGTGTAATTCAGAAGTGAAAGGAATTAGGTCCCATATTTTCAGGAAATTTAGTCTCATATTCATCAATACTATAAACCCAATCAGTTTGTTACACTCAATCTTGGACATCGTGTATAGTATATCACTTGATATTAAGATAGCGACACCCTGTAACAGTTGAGCCATCATCATCATAGTTAGAATCATGTCATTCAAATGAAGGTAACTCTCGAGTTAACTTCATATTTAGTGATAAATCCTAATGGGAAGGAATGATTAAGGTAAACAAGGATAACATCTTCAATTTTTGCTGCATAAACACTGTTATTGAAAATACGACATTACACTTCTACTTGTTAATTGTGAGGTGATATTTGTTACGTGCTATTTGTTATTTGGTGCTGCATTCATTCTCACACAGAGTTTTGATTCGTTGTTCATCCGTCGATTCGCATTCACAATTATTTGATATTATAATTACATGAGAATCGATACCGAAATTCTTTTTCTTCTTGTTTTTAATAATATATCATAAATTTCAAATGCCCGAAAACGTAAAAAGTTGATCATGATGATCTGAGTCCCCGAGTTGACAAAATTCAATCGTACTGGGGGCGCTAAGATATGAATTCACTACCTATTATACTGAATAATTCGAACTTGGTCTCTTCTGTCTCTGTCCCCTATTGTATAACTAAAATAATAAACGAAATACTATGAGAGAGAATTTGAAGACTGTAAAAAAATACATTGAAACAATGCATTCTCAAATAGAAAACGAAAGGCAAGAGAAATTCTAATTCTTCGCGGAGTCAAGGAAGACGAAATTGGAAATTGTTATGATAAGGTGGTTGAGACTATAAACAATAAAATCCTCAAAAACTTCACATTTCGGATGACAACAGATGACCTGCATGTTTGTTATCGTGCAAGAAGAAAAAGTAAAAAACGGGGGAATCCCTACCTATCACAATTCAGTATGTTGATCGGTGGAAACGTGATGTTCACAACAACAAACGATATTTTTAAAAAGGGGAGCATTGGCCTAACAGTCTTTCAGAAGAGATTGAGTGATACAGTGCACCATTCACTGACGCTCATCGAAAGACTCGATGAAGACCACAAAGCTTGCACTTCAAAAAGTGCAGTAGTCGAGGGATTCTCTAACTAATCGGTTGGGGTAAACGATATTTTGAGGACTAGGATGTTAGTGAGAGACTCGACTAGTTTCAAGTAAATTTGATTTGTTTGAAAATGGGCAATCTGAATATGGTTCCTCTCCTTCTAAAGGTATAGTTTATTCAAAGTCACTTGAACTAGTCCATGCAAACGCTTGGCCATAGATGTCCCTTGGAAGTGGATACCGCGATCTCCAAAATACCGGGGTTCATCTGAAAGTATTGTAAGGCAATAAATTCACTGGCCCCAAAGGAATTTCTGGAAACTTGGACAAACCTTGTATAATCAAAATATTCATCTTCCTCCAAGTGACTTTGGATATACTATAACATAGTTAACAAAGAATGGAGAAAAATAAAATGATGTCAGAATACGATCTAAGTAGGATGTACCTAATTCTACTTTTAATGATATATTTTCTGTGATGCAGAGCTGCTTTTGAATTCTTCGTTTTTTTCTTGCTTTTAGGTGATGAATCTGCTCTTTTTACATTGTTCCTACTAGGTCTACTTTCTTGAAGATACATAGAGCAATTTCAATATTTTATTCACTTTTTGTTCACAACATTCTGTCGTTCCAAACTAGTGGCAAATAGCCGTTATTATACATGTACCAAAGGTTACTAATCCAAAGGGCAATAACAACTTGAGACCCATATGTATTTTACCTACTTCCTCAAAAATCCTAGAAAAAGTCTTATTTTGTGTTAATAATGTTGTATAAATCAATGTACCAATACCGATAATGACCCTGTTGTCGAAGCGGCAATTTATAATAATATCTAATAATAATTTGACTGTCATGATTCTATTCTTCTTCTCGCTGCTTATCTCGTGCGAAACATTTTCAAGGGGTGTTCATGATGACAAGATGTCATCCTTTTTCAGAATATGTTGCGGAGTACCCCAAAGGTCAATTTCAGGGCCTTTTTTTTGTTTATATTACAGTTTGTGAAGTTCATTTTGTTCTGTTAGATGCACAATTATGCAAGTTTATGCCGATATTCTGCTTGAAAATTCTATTGTTCTGATGGCGCTATCAATATGAAATTTTGCATATAGCTTAAAATTGTATATCCTGAATATATGTACAGGGTGGGCAAATAAGCGAGGTAAGCGGCTATATCTCAGGAACCACTCATCGTAGAGACTTGCGGTAAAAAATTTTACCACTAAAGTAAATAAAAGAAAACAATGGAAATTGTTTTGAAGTTCATACCTCCACCGCTAGGGGGCGTAATAGCTATCGTCGAGTAGAAAAATGCATTTTACTCGAAAAATTTTCATATTAAGTTGGAAAAAAATATCATCACTGTAAACCTTGGAAAATTCTCTATCTGTTTGAATTTTTACTTTCGATTTTGCGACATCAAATAAGGGTGGGAGAAAGATAGGAATCTGACTGATTGAAATGTGTGTAACTTCAGTTTGGCTCAACATTTTTGAGCAAATTAGATCTTATTTGAGAGACAACATCTTGTTGATTAAGGAAAAAATATACTCATGATGAATTTGATTCAGCTGCTTCCGATAGAGAGCGCTAAGTCAGAAGTTCATTGTTTTGTTCATTTTTCTCTGAAATTTCAAATGTAATGATAGGATTTTCTTAACAGAAACAAAACTTTCATTGAATTTGCATGAAAAAACCTCAATTTCGCGAAGCGATAATTTCAGGCGTTCTGAAGTTATGGCCGAAAGAAGATATTCTTCAACTGATGCACTGCGAAAAACCAAATTGAGTCTTCAAGTTCTAACAGAAACAGAAATCCCATCAAATTTGTATGAAAAAACCAAAAGGTCGCAAAGCGATAGCTTCAGGGGTTCTGTAGTTATGGACGAAAAAAGATATTCTTCAACTGATGCACTGACAAACTAAATTGTGTCTTCTTTCGGCCATAACTCCAGAACGCCTGAAGCTATCGCTTTGCGACCTTTTGGTATTTTCATACAAATTTGATGGGATTTCTGTTTCTGTTAGAACTTGAAGACTCAATTTGGTTTTTCGCAGTGCATCAGTTGAAGAATATCTTCTTTCGGCCATAACTTCAGAACGCCTGAAATTATCGCTTCGCGAAATTGAGGTTTTTTCATGCAAATTCAATGAAAGTTTTGTTTCTGTTAAGAAAATCCTATCATTACATTTGAAATTTCAGAGAAAAATGAACAAAACAATGAACTTCTGACTAAGCGCTCCCTATCGGAAGCAGCTGAATCAAATTCATCATGAGTATTATTTTTCCTTAATCAACAAGATGTTGTCTCTCAAATAAGATCTAATTTGTTCAAAAATGTTGAGCCAAACTGAAGTTACAGACATTTCAATCAGTCAGATTTCTATCTTTCTCCCACCCTTATTTGATGTCGCAAAATCAAAAGTGACAATTCAAACAGATAGAGAATTTTCCGAGGTTTACAGGATGATATTTTTTTTCCAACTTAATATGAACATTTTTCGAGAAAAATGCATTTTTCTACTTGACGATAGCTATTACGCCCCTAGCGGTGGAGGTATGAACTTCAAAACAATTTCCAGTGTTTTCTTTCGTTTACTTTAGTGGTAAAATTTTTTACCGCAAGTCTCTACGATGAGTGGTTCCTGAGATATAGCCGCTTACCTCGCTTATTTGCCCACCCTGTACAAGCAAAATCTTCTTTCACGGGACATTGGGTTTTTCTGTCACGATATTCTGCTTGAATTTTGATGCTTCTGATGAAATGATCAGTTTGGAATTTCGCAATAATCTTGGGTTTCTCATTTTATCTCAACACTCAGTTGGTTTTGTGATCACGGAAATATTGCCATGACCACAAAACTGACGGATATTAGAATCTGGGTGTTGGATGTTCGTCAGGCTACAGTGTTGGCGAAACAATTGTCGCAGACAATAAAATATTTGTGGAAATTACTTAGTTTTCATTTTAGACTGAATTCATATTAAATATTCTTGATGTATTTCTTGCTTCATGAAGAAATAGTGAATATCGTTGAATACCCTTATACAACTCTTGATTTCGAGTAAGTATATTCCACTGAATACCAAATAAGTACTCACCTACATATTTCATAAATTTCCATGAAGTATACAGAGTCGTATTAGGTTGTTTTACTCGAAATTTTATTTCTTCATTTCACCTAAACATCTTTTACCGCAACTTTAATCGCTTTGGTTTGCCGAATTTTGAAATTATTGTTAGGAGTGCTGTCAATGTAGGTTTCTTCCCAATAATATTTGGGTATTTTCAGCAGAAACAGTTTAATCACCTGGTATTTTCGAACAATGGACCACAGAACTTAAATGTTTTCGATTTTCAACTATGACCGACTAGTTGCGGGCTACAAGTGTCGTTTGTATAGAAGAGACATATCACAATATTCAGTCGATTGGTCCAGTTAGTTCCTATGTGTTGAAGATTTGAAGTTCGAGCTCCAGACAGAAAAAAAATTCTAGTTGCAGGGGACCATCCAATAGTCCATTGTTGGGTAAACAATTTACAGAGACAACGTTGTTGTCTCTGGCAGAATTAAAAAAACTAATATTTCCCTAACAACAGATCCGCCTGCGTTGATATTTAGTTTGTTTATGTGAAATAATCATTCGAAAGTTTTTCTCGAATTTCAGGATGATCGTATTCTCTAGATAAACTGAATGACAGCAAGACATAATAAGAAAATTTGTTTTTTTTTTCATTTATAATAAGAAAAGTTTTAAATTAATCGTAATTTGAAGAGATTGATGTGGACGACGTTTATTTGCAACAAGACGGAACTATGTGCCTCACAAGTGATGAAACAATCGCAATTCGGCAAAAATATAGTTTTCTGGCTGAGTTATTTCTCGATTTTGAGATTACAATAATTGGCCACCGAAAACTTGTTATTTAAGACCTTCAGACTTTTTTCTATGAGGCCACGTGAAAGATGAGGTTTATGCCAATGCTCCACTATCGATTCAAGACCTTAAAGATGGAATTCGTTATCCAGGACATACAGCTTCAAATGTGCGAATTGGTCATGGCAAATTTCATGAAAAGATATAGTCCTGCTTTCGTAGCCGTGGATGTTTACAATCGAATAAACATCCATTGATTTCTCTTGAAATATACAATTTTTTTTTAATTAAAAATGACTCTTATTGGAAAACCTCTTCATATAAGATAAAAAGTTGTTTTCGATGTTTTATCACGGACAGGTAATCTCATCATTTTCATCAAATCTAGTGTTTGATTGTCTCAGTCTTTACTTGTCGGAAATTCATCTTGATGATTAAAAAGTAAAATAACTTATTTCCGCTTTATATATTTATTTTCACAACAATTGTTTCGTCATGATAACATGACTTCGTCAGGTGAGCATGGTAACTAACTACATATTTCGGATACAGTTCTTTAAATAGTTGAAAAAAATATGGTGTGAAATATAATAAAATCCTGGAAATTCTTGGGTTTCAAAACAGGTTGAGTAAGGGTGATCTATTTAGGTCCGTTTGGTCGTTGAGGAGAATCCATAAAAAACAGATTCTCCTCAACGACCAAACGGACCTAAATAGATCACCCTTACTCAACCTGTTTTGAAACCCAAGAATTTCCAGGATTTTATTATATTTCACACCATATTTTTTTCAACTATTTAAAGAACTGTATCCGGAATATGTAGTTAGTTACCATGCTCACCTGACGAAGTCATGTTATCATGACGAAACAATTGTTGTGAAAATAAATATATAAAGCGGAAATAAGTTATTTTACTTTTTAATCATCATTCATCAAATCTGATAGCATTTCTCTTTCCAGTTATCATTTTCTGTATGTACCTAGTAGTTTCCTAAATATTGACGTTGTGCTCAACGGAAATATTTCGGCATTCTTTGAAAATGATCTACAGTACATCTAAACGCGTCGAACTCATTTTTATTTATGGTGCTGAAAACCAAAGTCCCACCGAAAGGGCATGGCATTCAATGAGAGACATTCAGCGAAAAGTCCAAGTCGTGCGTATGTAGAGCAATTGCTTTCCAAATTCACAGATGTGGAGTTCGCCGTGACAACTAGAAAGCAAGTGCTGCCCCAGGCTATGTCGAAGCTCCATTAGAACACTAAAGTTGTTCTTTAACTGAGCAAACAATGTGAATGTAAATTCTGTCGATCCTTCAAGAATTGATGTTATTGAAGCATTGAAAATCTGAATGGATCAACAAACGCTCAAAAACGTTTACGATGGGTTTACCAAAACTTTGATTTGTTAACCGATCAACTGGTTGATTCAAGTTTAAAAACTTCAGTTCAAAAATGAACTGAAATTGATCACAGAAATGATTTAGTCGAGCAAATCACCACGATAAAAGTTTTATGAAACCCACCAGGCAGCTATATTCATGAGTAATATAAAAAGGGCTACTAAAATAATTCTTCCAAAAAAAAATCGAAAAAACAGGTTACTAAGTATTATTTTTAACAAGACACATTAGTGTTGTCTTGATATTGATGATGGATAAAGATGTTAGATAGTTTATTGGGCTGTTTTCATCATCTGACGGTGATAGTTGAGCCTTTCTCTTATAAGTGCACGGCTTGCTCTATTGGAGATTCTGTCTGCCCTTCTGCCTCTTATTGGGAGTTTTACACTGAGACCCTTAAGAACGAGGTTACGGTCTCTGGCAAGGTGTAGAAATGTTAGTTGGTTAGTTTCTATGGCAAGTTTGATTGAGGTTTTCTCATATTTCCTGACCTCTTGATATAATTCGAGCCCATACCGAATTTCTAATTGTTGTCTTGATATTGTCTTGTTGTCTTGATATGATGATATATATTATTAAAGCGGTTGTGGTGCACAGATTGGACAGATATCTCCAGCATAGTTGGTTGAACTATCGATCTAAATTTTACACTCTTCTTCCATTTATGTAAGTTCAAAATGAACTTTAGCTTCAGAAATAAAAATCATAAAGTGAACTTAAACGTTTTCTGATGCATAATTTGGATAAATTTTGTGCGGTTGTTGATGTAATTGAAGAAGAAGAATTGAATGGCATTGACGCTATCACAAAAAATGAAGAAAACTTTGAGATGTTCCTCTTGCTCATCGCGTATTTCGAATGATTTATTGACAAACAAGCTCTAACTCAGGTCAAGAATTCATTGTAATCGGAAGTAAAATATTTTATTATAATCATGTACAAATTATGTCAGTTGTGTGGTCTCAAAGGATGCAATTGGTGCATGAACGACGAGTGCCTCCGACTTCACGTCAGTACTTTTCTCTTGTTATGAAGTGAAATGTTTTTATTTTATCCCCTTAGATAGTCTGATCGAATATCATTCGAGAAAATGTCTAAAAATTTTTTTGTAATTTTATTCAATTTCACTCTACAAAATAATTTTAAGATGCAAAATTTTCGCTCATATGGTATCATATATAGGTGCAAAACATGTATAAGTTTCAATGAACATAATGATTATTGGACGAAATCCACGATGAAATTTTAAAAAAAGTGTGTGACGCAAAAATAGCTATGAATCAATGATAAATGAAATGAATCGATGATAAATAAAATTTATATATATAGTGATACTTCACCATCGATTTAAAAATAGCATTATTTATACTCAACTAATTTGTTGAGACATATCTATCTACATCTATCATTTCTTAACCTCCGATATTGAATAATTGAGCGTATGATCTTGTTTTCATTCGGATATTGATGATTGTCAATATTACAGAAGCAATCTTCTTGAAAAACTCTCATCATAGTTTTAAGTGCATTGAGATTTAGGTATAAATCAACGATTTTCCTAAATTAAGAGGCAATTCAGATGCGGTTGTTCCGGATAAAAAATTGAAATTATATACTTATTATATTGAGTTCTAGAAGTTCTACGTCGATTGAAACCAATTAAGAATTTTCAAATGAAAATTATTCTTTTGTCCAATATATAGATGTAATAGTGAATAGATATTTCTTGGAATATCATAACAGTATATTGGAATTACCTACCTGAAATTATTCACTGTTTATGTTCACCTCAATAATATTGCTATTGGTTTCTTTTAAATTGAATGGATTATGCTCAAGTAGTCTATGCAATGATAATCTTCGCAATTTTCTTCTTCATTTTATCTTCTCTGTCTTCATCCTTCAGTATAAATAATTTTCTCGTTTCATCGACAACAATTTCATTCGATATGAGGTATCTCAAAATTTCATGAGATACCTCATAATTATAATTATTATATACAATAATATGAGTATTCCGAGTATGTATTTACATACTCGGAATGTTATGAACGATATTATTGTATATAATAATTATAATAATGATAATATAATCTTTATACAATGAGATTAGCATGATGATCTTATTATTGCTCACCACAGGTGAAATTATAGATGAGGTGATAATTGAAGCCATTACTCAATAGTTTATTCTGCTTATATTTTCGTCTCTTTGAGTTTATTATTTCCAAATAAATTTTTATGATTGGTCAAGGAGTTTTTTGAGTTAAGTACAGGAATCAGTTACAAGTTGACTTGACCTCGTTCATGCCTACTTTAAAATTTGAGTCATTTGCCAATCTCAAATAAAATGATCTTACACGTCCATTGGAAGGTAGTGAAACTACTACAAATTGATAAAATTGTTTATGATTTCCTTCTTTCTCACAAAACGAAGTGCCGAAATAGAAATTATGAGTATAGCAGGGTGACTGCTTGTATTTATAGGAGACTATTCAAGAATTCATGACTTCGAAACTATTGGCTCTAGGCCTTTATGATGAAAATATTGTATTTGATATCATTGGGGTAATATAGGTTATCAATTACATGATTATGTTTCTGCGATGTATTTTTTTTTTATTGCAATATTTATTGCTTTCAAAATTCATAGATTATAGATTACCTAGTTAGACTTAGCGCATATAAAAAAAAAATAATAAACTGCCCTTTTTCCGAGACAAACTGAAATTATTTTTTTAAATACTTTTTCGAGTCAGCAACTCATGGGCTTTCATTCAACTGTCCATTTTTATGAGTTATATCACTAAATGGAGAATTCTTGTCTATTTGGATTTTCACGGCAAATGCAATTGAAATCTTAATTATTTCAAGTTATGACTTCACAAGGTAACAACAGCACCTAGTGGTATCGCCTAGCTATCAATCCAATGCAAAATATGATATGACAAATGTGAAGTATGTGCCGCCTATGTTTCTGTATCTTGGTTGTTGTTTTACTTCAAATTACTGATTACTAATGAGATTGAAGCTATTTCTGTTTACTTGATGAAAGTAACTAAATTGATGCCCCTTCTATCCAATTTATTCCCATTCGATATTGCCAGTTGACACATCGTGCAATGGCAACGAAAAACTTCAAATTTGAAATGCCCATATTTATCTTTCATTTTTTTGTGAAATGTTTCTTCAAATCAAAGGTTGCAATGATTCGTTTGAAATGTGACGTTCTAACGATATTCAATAAAATAAACTTATACTTATTTCGTTTCAAGAAGAATTTTCCCATTGATTCGATAATATTTTCGGAATATTTTGAATATGACTCAGCTTGGAAAATAGCTGAAAGTAGAAAAATTTATGTTTAAACTATTGTACCTATATTTTATATTGTAGTTACAATAATTTGAATTGAAATTATTTTACATATATGGTATAATATTTCCAGTTGAAAATTTCGAATATTGAACCATTTTCATGAAGGCAAAATCTTGTGAAAAATATTTTGATATGTTATTATTAAACCTTCCGAATAGGTTGCACAATTATTATATCTTTCGATAATCTATCCGAATATTAACTATATCCAATACAGCATGGTTTGAAGTTCAGCAATATTTTCATTTTTCGTAGCATGAAAATCTTTCGAAATTGTTATATCGATATTGAATAAAGCACATAATAATTCAGCATATTATTTATCGAATCAATGCTGGCATTTTCAAATTTTGAAAGAATCAAATATATAGGGAATTTTGACGGTACTTTTCTGACATTATTTCTGTGATACATAATTGTGATTATTCTGATTTCGATTATTGAGTATTGTTGATTTCTAAGTATAGCTTTCAAGTATATGTTCCATTAATTATAGTAAATAAGATATTCAGTAAAGCACTTGCGGCTTTCCGTGGAAAAATTCAATTGATTCCAGATGTGAATTATTTAATGCGAAATCAACAGTTTTATTTCCTTGGAATCATGTTGTACCCTGGTCATTTAAAACTAGCATTTATAATGTTAGTGATAGGAGATAAATGGAATTCCGTTCTGCAGAAACTTCTGCCAAAACATAACTTCCATTTTCACTACAAGCAGTTATCTGCTATAAACAAAACTAATTATTTCGATAAACAGTACAAATTTTCGACAGGGTTCACTTCCATGAATGACGCCAAAGCTTGTCGGCTATGTCTCTCTACTATCCGTTGACCCATCACTATCTAGGTCGACTGAAAGGAGCTCAAACTTATATCGCTCTTCACTTGTCACATCCAATTAATTGTTAAGTCAACCTGGATACCGATATGCTAATCGTAAGGTTTCTCCTATTCAGAATGATGTCAAACAACTGCCTTGAGGCTCTGCTCCTCATACTTTTGTTGAATTTGACCATATGCGAAACTTATTCTGACCTTGTGGTAACAAAGATTGGCCCTGGGATGACTCTTATATGATAGAACCAAGTACCTCGATTTGAGGTTTTTACATGAATTAATTTCGATTTTCTTCCATCCTCAGAATAACTAAAATAGCTAAAATTAATTTTGAGTAATTCAATTATTTTATTTCAATATTTTCAATCCCGACTGTTCAAGACCTCTGATAGACATATCAGAAACGTAGAACTGATTCGAGTGTTGATGTGAAAAGTAATTAATCGAAAAATCATTTTATTGCGGGGTTCTGATTAAATTACATGTTAGATTCCTATTATTTCAGCGAAGATGCCAGGAATTCTACATTTGTAAACCGTTTACGTTAAACTTATCAAAATTTCAACAGACAGCATAATACAGGATGATTCACCGGGAAAACTAATCATAATTTTGAGATGAAAATTTGCATATTGGGGTTTCAGACAGTGATCTTTGTCCCTAAAATATTTTTAGAGATCTACAACTTACGATTATTCCGTATACAGGGTCCTGCAATAGTGCGTTAGGTTCCATAGCTGCCAAACCAGACGTTTTAGAAATTTAGTTGAAAAGCATTCCCTTTGTACTTTCAATTCTGCATCTCTGGAAATTATTTTCTGATTCACAGGGTATTCCCAAATAAAATTATTCAACAAATGAGTTATTTTTTAAATAGAACATATTTTCATTGCTCTTCAATACCTCTATCATGATGCATATTGGGGATATTTTTCCAACGGTACGGATCTTATTCAGAAAAAACTGCAAAATTTCAACGAAACAGTAGTTCGGTAAAAGCTCTTTACCGATTTCCAGAAGCGATAGAAATATGAATTCAAGCTGAATTTCTTTTAACTTGAGAATTTGCCTAGTCATCGTTAGTAAATGATCAACCTCTTTTATACAGGGTGTCCGTTATCAATGTCCAAATATGAAGAATTTCAAATTGTTGTTTTTCAATTTTTCAAATGTAACGCCTTGTATTTTTTTCCATGATGATGTACACAGTTCAAAACCTTACATTTTTTCAGAAGTTTTTATTATTTCAGTCCAAAAATAGTGGAGGTTACTTAAGCAAACTCTATACCTATAATGAATATGTGGGTTGTATTCCCTACAAATACTTTAAGAGTTATCGAGGAATAACCTTAAATGAGGAAACACTGCAATTCCTAACTGTGTGAAAAATTAATTATAATTCATGAAATGTAAAATTCAGTTATCCAAACATCGAATTTTAGTTTCTTTCTATGTTTGGATAACTGAATTTTACATTTCATGAATTATAATTTTTTTTTCGTTGGGATTGTTGAGAAATCCATTAACCAATACAATTTTCAATTACAAATAATTCATTACAATTCTTGAAATGTCAAATTTAGTTATGGAAACATTCAGTTTTAGTTTCTTTATGTGTTTTCCGGAAGTCACAGACTACTCCACATAGTTTTAAATTGCGGTTTTTTCTCATTTAAAGTTCTTCCTCGATAACTCTTAAAGTATTCATTTTAGGTATAGGGTTTGCATAAGTATGCCCCACGATTTTTGTACGTAGAATCGATAAAAAATATAGGTACTTATTTGAAAGTTTTGAGTTTTGATGAATTTGAGTTGTTCAAGTTCATGATATTATTTTAACCACATTGTACATTTTTGTTATAAACCGCAAACAGTTTTATAACACTACGTATTTGCAGAACCAAAAAAGAAAAAAAAAATTCGAAAAAGCTTTTTCTGCCGAAATATTCTGAAAAATGTTAGTCTTCATCGCCACCAATTTTTTCATAAGAATCCCATTAACTTATGAACCGTTCAGTTTTTACCCAAGGTATGACATATCTTATGATGAAATAATATTCTGGGTGTACAATTTGAAATAAGAAAGTAGTAGTCCGTTTCAGGTATAACCGGAAGTTGTAGATATCTGGAAATATTTAAGGGAGAAAGATCATTGTCTCAAACCCCAATATGCAAATTTTCTGCTCAGAATTATTTGATTAGTTTTCCATAAACGTCTAATAGCCCATCCCGATGAATCACCCTGCATATTGAAGCCCAATTCAAGATCTGAATTCCTTAGAGCATTAGACGATTTAAATGGTAAACTGAAAACTCCGTCAAATGTGTAAAATATTAAGAATCACCGTGAAAACTACCATTTAATTGTCATTGACAATTAAAGAGAACTGATTTATTCTCAATTCCGAACAAATTTATAGTCTATAGAAAGGTCTTTAATACTTCAGTTAGAGGTTTCAAATATGATATTGAAAAAACAAAGTGAGAAACAGAGGTAGGAAACGGAGAGATTCAGTTCACTTAATAAGTGCTCTGTTCGATCCAATATTTTATCAGAATTGGGATCAAATCAATCCTCTTCAGAAATAATACATAATTATAGATAATACATTAAAAGGAATCTGGAAACTGAATTCCAGTATTCCGGAAGTGCTGAAAAATGACTAAATACCCATACCACCTTTCATAAAAAAAGTAAAACGCAATACATTTTAAGGCAGATAATTTCGCGTTTATATACCTACCTACGTAAGACGCACTCTTATATGTGAGGGTTTAACCAAATACAACAAATACAAAATTTTATGCGTACATAATAAATCTGTAGTAGCGGCAATATAACATTTTGCAAATCACCGATGATTGACCACCATTCAGCTCTGTGGCATTGACTTCATTTTGTAATTCCTGCTAGATGATTGAGCAAGCTAAATTTTACGTATATTCGTTGTATATGTATAGAGGGTATCTCTAGTAGTCTCTAATCTAGAAGAAAACGAATGGCAGATTTTTTTCTGATTAATCTAAATCCGAAAAAACAAAACTATCATTCAAGATTTTACACTACGAAAAAAAAATGATTATACTATTAGAAATACGCTTTATGCACCAAGAAAGTTGTTGATTCTGTTCAATGTGATAGTTGTACATTTTTCGTCTAAACCGCGAACAGTTTCATAATACTACGTATTTGAATCAATCAATCAATGTTAATCGAAAATGATAAAAATATTTAAAAAAATGTAATTGCCTATCAACACCATTTTTTTTTATAAGAATCCCAATAACTCATGACCTGTTGAGTTTTTACCCAATGTGAGACATATTGCCGAAATTTTCGTCAAAAAAGCTATCTAATGATGCAATAATATACTGGGTGTGCTTTGAAATAAGAAAGTAGTAGTCTGTTTCCGGTATAACCGGAAGTTGAAGAGATCTGAAAATATTTCAGGGAGAAAAATCATTATCTCAAATCCCAATATGCAAATTTTCAGCTAAAAGATATGATTACTTTTCCATAAATGTCATCCCGGTGAATAAACCTGTATATGTTTATTATAACGAATAATTAATAATAATAATAATAATAATAAGTTTATTCATCAAAAAAATGTTTTACATAGATAACAAAAGAATAGTTGAGATGTAAATAAACATTGAAATCTCACTAAAACTAACTAACTGCCTACTTATCGATTAATAAATTAATTTCGCGAATATTGAAATACTAGGATAAGAATTAATTTTTTTTACACCTGATCACATTATTTCTTCATTTTCTCACAGATTCCAAAAATCGTTTCATAATTATCATCAAACAAATCGTAATAGATCATTTAATTCTGTTGACGCAGTTGGTCATGATTTCGTTACGTGTAGTACTTTCCATAATATTCTACTTCTATTCAGGAACAATTTCACACAAAGTTTTTTAGGACTATTTCGATTGCAATAATTCCACAACAAATTCAAAACCGTAAAACATAAAGTTCATTTATTTCCTATCTTCCAACTTTCAAATTGAATGACTCAGTTTGCGTGATCAATAAAATCCATGGAGATAATTCGTTTAGTAGTTCGCATTAAATCGTAAAATTCGTTAAAATTCAAATATTCAACGAAAAAATTCGTCAAAATAACGACTAATAAATAAATTATTTTCGAATTGAAATTGGACACAGTGAAAAGACGAACCTGAACAGAATGGAAATAGCAATTGGAAAAATATCGGGTCGATGATCTTTCGTTGAGAACTGGCTCTGAGAGAGTGAGTCGGTATCTTGTTTTGTCGGAAAATTGAACGAAAATTGTTTGTTGTGAGTTCAGTTAACCTTGTTCCAAATTCGACACAATGGTGATATTCTTGAATGCAATTAGTCGCACATTTTTCGATGTATTTGGTAAAGTTCGAAAGAGAGAAACAATTTATTCGACGCATATTCATTCTCAATAATATTTCACTCTTGATAGGAAAAAAAAATCAACTATCAAAAAACATTATTATTTTTCAATCATATATTTCTTCTTCCGTGTTCGATATAAATAGATAGTTAGCACTATTCACCAAGGGCACCTTGCGCAGGCCGCAAGTAGGTATATCAGGTACAGTTTTGGACTGTGAAAAAAAACAATTAGGCCTTTTGTCGGCTCCAGTAATCTTTGAAGTCTACCCCTGATACTTATTTGTGCTTATTTCAATTAAAGTGGTCACTATAAATTCTGATAATCCCTAAAAAAATAAATGGTCATTTTTTTAATTGATACCTAACTGCTCTCAAACATCTGGGCAGCGCTACCTTTGGCAATTTCAAGAGAACAAAAAATACTACTATTCCTTTCATACATGAAATGACCAACATGAGCATAACATTGCATTACTCAAAATTAAAAATAACTTCTTCCTCTTTCATCAGGTTATAAACACTGTCCATTCATTAATTTAAAAATTAACTAGCTTTGTGAGAGGAGATGGAGGAGTCAAATAAGGATTTACCAGCCCTCCTACTATGACAACTTTGATGTCTTCTGGCAAATATTTGCAACTATCAAAATAAGTTGATAATTTTCTTTTACAATTGAACATAGAATAAGCTCTTTTATGATTTGTCTCTATTTTATTCGTTTGCATTGATTTTGATGTTGTGAATAATTTTTGTTATTAATAAATATTATTATTGTTATTATAAGTGAATAATAACATAATATTTAAATTGTAGTCTTATTCGATTAGGTTGAAAAATCGTTTTTTTTTTAATATTTCCAAAATTTAAGTTTTGATGACGCAACGATATTTTCTTGATCGACTGCCAAAAAGCATTCAAACATTTTCTTGATACTTGGGAATTGGGTTAGTCAAATGAATCGCTAAGTCCTAAGTAGGCTATATTTCGTGTTCAGTAGGTACCTATATCTGTCAAGCGGATTTGTTCATAAGCCTCAGTAAAATCAACAAAGCAAAGAAATGCCGGTTTAGTATAATATATTCCAGCGCCTTTTCCGACAGTTTTTCATTATGAAAATGGCATCAATAACTGTCCGCGTTACGAAATTATGTGTTCAGTATTTGGATAGATATGGACATTAACTGAAGTATTGATATCGCAGGAGATGTTCTGAAGTGTTTTAATTGCATAAAAATTGAAAGAAGCAAAAGTTCTTGAAAAAGTGAATATCGAGAAAATATTTTTCAAAAAATTATTGATAAGTTGATAATTTTCAAGGAATATTTCCCACGTCTTAATTTCCACCAACCACAAACGCTCAATTTTGAATTACAAAGGGTTTCTTGATAGAAAAACTGTGGTCAGCAGTTATTTCAAGTTTATCCGCGGCAACTTGACAGCTGTTTTCGCCAAAAATTACAATACCTTCGACAAGAAGTAACTATAGTCTCATGAAATAGTCTTGTCAAATACCATTCGGGCATTTAATCTTAATTAAGTAATATTGTTTCAACAAAGAGCATTCGTGTAGTTGCAAAAATCCTTGTCTTCGACTCGTATTTTTGTTGCTAGCAGCACTTATGCTTCTCGTCAAAATATTACTTAGCTACGTGTTTTTTCGCTTTTTTCGGAAAAGTAGCTGCCCTTATGATATCACTTCTTCTTCTTCTTAGTACGCCGTCTCCAACGAAGGTTGGCGATCCATCTGGCAATGAAAACTCTAGATGTAGCTGCCCTAAAAATGTCGGTGGAGGTGCAACCAAACCATCTCAAAACTTTCAGCCAAGAATTTTGTCTATCTATGATATCACTAAGAAGTCTAAAATACTAGTGTATTCACAGATTAGGTTTGGTTTAAGATAATTCTTGCGACTCAGCTCGGTATGGGTCCCTTTTCTTCCTTAAGGTGGCGCTATACAAAGAATTAACCAATCAACTGCATCAATTTTAAATATTCATTTGTCCTGCCAAAAGTATTTCATTTTCGATTCAACCTCAAAATGACATTGACAGAAAGACGACATGAGCGCCGCCATAAGAAACGATGCGGAAATCGATTGAAAAGGGACCAATATCATCAAAATCCAAGAAGAATGGTCCTTCTAAAGTCGCCAATTTAATCTTGTGGTTTTTCAAGAGTAAGTGAGCACACCAGTGTTTTAGATATCTTTAGATATTACTTACGAAAAATGATGACGTGGAGAATCTTCGATTCAGTAATGAGGATTTCAGAATAATATTGAAATACCTGTGATATCGCAACACCATTTGTTGTAATCATGAATTTGATCTTTCCCCACCAAAGTGATTTTAAAATCACGAAAACCCCTTGAGCCGCCGAAATCATTCTGCTTGTAGGTCAAGCAAACAGGCATGACATATCATATCTTTGTTGGTAAATGTAGTCTCTCGGTACGTGCCCTGCCTTCCGATTGCAGACGATTTTGTTTGCCTAATTTGCATTGATATACGCCTTATGGATTCCCTAATAGGGAGGGTTGAAATTTACAGTCGCTTTAAGTGGATATTCGTGAAAACAACGTTCTGTTTCAACCGATATGCAAATATTTCATTGATAAGTTGATGCAGGGGACATAATGCTCTAAAGCTAACTATTTTTATTTGAATTCAAGCTACGATCATTACTACGTCTACTAGCATTTGATGCTTGTTTCATGTGATAAAAAAAATTAGTATCTCAGCCAAAGGCACTCAATTGAAGCCGTGGATGTAGAGTAGTCACTTACTGGGACTTATTATTATATAAGAAAAAGGTTTATACAGTTTCAAATTAACATTATTAACTTATTACTCCTAAAATGCTACAGCATGTATGAAATAAAGGAAAAAAGTACGATTTCCAAGTGTATATAAATATCAAAAGATATTACTTATCTGCCATCGTTCAATAAGGTGCCCGCTATTTCGTTTGTTCGTCATCTTGGTTTGAGTTATGTGGTACTGATGATCCCTAACAAGGGTAAAACCGGTATATCGCTACTCTCCTTCGATGTCGTGCATTCTCCTTGGGTTACTTTCGATTTTGATTCCCACGTTATAAAGTGGAAATCTGCTGTTTGACAATGGTTATGTGGATGGCATTTTTGCTGAACATTAACCAGAAAAGTAATATCTTTTGATATTTATATACACTTGGAAATCGTACTTTTTTCCTTTTTCCTTCATTCATTACCAAGTGTCAGTCATTTGTATTTATTGTATTTCACGCTGTACGGCGCTAAGGCTGAAAAACACAGAAGATTTTCCCAATTGACATGGAAATCAATTTTTTGAGGTTCCCGTGGAGGAAGTAGTTAGGTTTTTGTCCGCTGGGTGGTGCATCGCAGTAATCATACTGCTTTGCATCTGCCAGCGTTCAATAAGGTGCATGCTATTTCGTTTGTTCGTCATCTTGGGTTGAGTTATGTGGTACTGACGATCCCTAACAAGGGTTAAACAGGTATATCGTTACTCTCCTTCGATGTCGTGCATTCTCCTTGGGTTACTTTCGATTTTGATTCCCACGTAATAAAGTGGAAATCTTCTGTTTGACAATGGTTATGTGGATGGCATTTTTGCCGAAACATTAACCGGATAAGTAATTTCTTTTGATTTTTATATACACTTGGAAATCGTACTTTTTTCCTTTTTCCTTCATTCATTACCAAGTGTCAGTCATTTGTATTTATTATATTTCGCGCTGTACGGCGCTAAGGCAGAAAAACACAGAAGATTTTTCCAATTCACGTGGAAATCAATTTTTTGAGGTACCCGTGGAGGAAATAGTTAGGTTTTTGTCCGCTGGGTGGCGCATCGCAGTAATCATACTGCTTTGCATCTGCCAGCGTTCAATAAGGTGAATGCTATTTCGTTTGTTCGTCATCTTGGGTTGAGTTATGTGGTACTGACGATCCCTAACAAGGGTGAAACTGGTATATCGTTACTTTTCTTCGATGTCGTCCATTCTCCTTGGGTTACTTTCGATTTTGATTCCTTCGTATTAACGTGGAAATCTTTTGTTTGACAATGGTTATGTGGATGGCGTTTTTGTCGAAACATTGACCAGATAAGTAATATCTTTTGATATTTATATACACTGGGAAATCGCACTTTTTTCCTTTTTCCTTCATTCATTACCAAGTGTCAGTCATTTGTATTATTTATTTCAAATAGTTTTGAAGAACGATTGTATCGCGGCATGCAATTTAATGTCGGGGACTTTGAGCATTTGCGGAAAATTTTTACTGATAAGGTTTGTTAAAAATATTTTTCTTTCAATAGAAATTATACGATCAATTAGAACATCTCTGTTTCATTTAGTTTTATCGGTACCTTAATTGCAAAAAAACACCTTTTAACTTTGTGAATATTCACTTTATAGAACACAAACTGCAGGTTCATACAAATTTGAATCCATTCATACATTTTTGCTAAAAAACTACCCACTTTCCCTATTCAAATTCCTGATGGGGTTGCAACCCTCTGCAGGAGGTTGCTAGTAGAAATAAGCTTTGTTTCCCAGATCAGGTCCTCATGTCATCAAAAATCGACCTGTCTGAGTGTTTTCACAAATTCTGATTCGTTGTTGAGTTATTGAGGGTCTTTTACATAAGACAACCTTTATAATACTTCAAAGGTGATGATTCAGCATAGTTGTTTCTGTCGGTCAAACCCCCTGAAGAATTTTTCAAAAATCCCCCAGGAGGGCGCAATGCATCAGAAACACAAATTCAATATATTTTTCCTACAACTGCTGTGGAAAATAGCGTCTTCTTCGTAGCTAACTCAATTTCAAAACTCGCCTTTCAGGCTCGTGCCACAATCTTCCACACTCGTGAGAAAAGTGGGACTTTAACCACTTGTTGCACAATATACTACTATTTTCTTATGGTAGGTTTGTTCATGTCCATTTCTGTAAGTAAGAATCGTGGCTATCTCGGGCTTAAGTTATGGGAGAGCTTGATTAAAAATAATTCAATTCCGTCGATGTTACATAAAAATCAATGGGGTTGCTCTTAATCATGACTAAAAATAGCAATTTGGCAAAAAGTTATCTTGTCATTTGTATAGGTACTCTTGAATTACCTCCATCCAATTAAGATGATTTCAAATCTCCTGTTCTAGGTTTATTAAATCTATAACAAGAGATCTGAATTGATGTTTATAATTGAATTTATCATTACAACTCGTTAGCGAGTTATAGTTTTGCCAAGGGCGGATTAACGGGGTAATAATAGGGGTAATTACCCCCCATGAATATCGAAATCCTGAAAACAAGTTACCCAACGTGGTGCACATAAAATATTTCATGCAATAATTTCAAATTGGTAATTTCCCAAATATTGCAAATTATTGGTTTTGAATCTTCACTACCAAGTCACTACATTATGCCGAAAATAAGTCTTGGGTTCGACAAACTGATGACAAATAGGTCACAGTCAATTCATCAAGCTGGTCGGCTGCCGTGTAATCAATAACTCTCAAACAGAATTTGCTGAAGACTCAAAATTTAGGCTGTGGTTTGGGATGTCCTTGAGCTGTAACTAACAATTAGTACACCGGGAAATAAAATTCACGAATACACAATTTTATTGATTTTTTTCAATCCCAATTTTGCGAATACGATAGGAATCTAAGAGAGGACCAATGGAACGATAGGAACGAGTGGAAGTTAGGCATCGGACAACGTCGCCGGACGTTTTAAAACCGATTATATATATATATATATATATATATTTTGCGAATACGTCCCTGTATGTATTTCTTTTTGTCTTGATAAAGTCTTATTTATTTACGCCGAAAACTTGTATTGTTCGTCGATGATATGTAAACATTGTAAACCAGCGGAAAGGGTCTTTCGGTGCTCTATTCTTCTTGGCGTCAGTATCAGCTAAAATCGCTAATGTGTCCTCCAGGGCTATAATCTCACCATTACAGATCCTTGTGCTTTATGAAGGTCCGATATTTCTTTCTTGCACCTCATTTTTTCACTTTCTTCCACAGTTGCTTTAACGGTAAGTTTGACTTCTCTCGTATGTATGTGTTTTCTACTGGACTCTGCAGTTATCTCTTCATTTTGGATAGAAATGTCCTTTGTTCGGTATTCCTAACCGGATTTCCAATATGCTCCTTATTTCACGGTTGTCCTTTCGATTAGATTTTCTGTCTGTTTCTTAATAATATCTCTCTATAGTTTCTAACTCCAGGTCGTCTCTTATCTATTGGGTGCTCACGTATTATGGAGCTCTTTTGGATGGCTTATTATCTTGTTGAGTAGGTACAGTAGGTAGGTACACTTTGTAATATACAAGGTGTTCCTAAATTGATGGTACAAAGGAAAATGAGAGATTTCTAGAATAATTTAAAGAAAAAATGTTCTATAAACATGGCCCGCTTTGATTTCGAGTTACAGGGTGTTTCTTATAGTCACACTTTTTTGTAAATGACAACCAAAATTTATAATTAATTTAGTGATTTAATTTAGTGATTTAATTTAATATTAATATTAACATATGTTCATATTAATATTAACATATATTAACATATTATTCATCACAGCTCACCACCTAGATCTTAATATCAATTTGAAATTTTTTCGATAGCAGAACAAGAAATCAAAAAGTATAGTATGAACCAAAGTTTCTCTTCACATTTTTCTAAACTACCACTGTGAAATTAAATTATTCATCCTTAATCACCTGTAGGACAGCAAAATGTAACATTATTTTGAAAACGGACTCAAGTTGCCTTTACGATATTTGAACAATTTCTCTTCGAAAAAAAACGAATAGTTATTCTATAGTAACTCCATATTAATGATTGATCAATATTTTCGAAATATTTATGAATCAGACGGTATAGTTGCTTTAAAAGGAGCATTTCGATCTAGTTTAAATTTGAATAACAATTATTTTGTGTGTTTAAATTGAAAATTCAAGATTTACCAGCCTAACTTCAATAGAGATCAAAATTTCGCGATAAGAATAAAGAAGTGGAGAATTCTAATGCACTCATTATTCAAATCTATACTCCGAATAATTGAGGAAATAACGATAATGTTAAGCGTAATACATCGTTACGGTTACGCAAACACAAATTACAAAAGGTTGGTTCTCATTTGAATCCGGTTCATTACCTCATTTATTACTTTTATTTTTTTTTTCTGAATCAAAGTAAGCTTCGAGCATTGATTTGCAAAGAATTACATTACCATTTTTTTCCGTATAGAAACAGAAGTTCTGATCGGCCAATAAACTCATTATCTTTAGTGAAATCTATCTATTGTGAAATCAAGAATGAAATGACACTAAATAGAGAAATAAATTGATTGTGACATCCACAATTAGAAAATTTACCAGGAATCCTCAACGTAAATCATTTTATATTATTTGATTTCACATTTCTATCTTCAGTGATATAAAATCGGAAAAGGTGGTTGTGAACTGTAAACGGTGCAATTTTGCGCTTTGTACTCACTTCACGTCACTAGATTCAACTATTCTTTCAATATTTCACAAATAATTTGGTACTCAACTTCGTCTGGTTGAAAGATCATCTCGAAATCAGAAAGAGAAATTATTAGAAAAATTAGGAAAAAAATGAGCAATATTTTGGTGTCGAAGCAATTCAATTTGATATATAAAATCAAAAACTTTTAAGCGTTTCCTACACTAATTACACCATTGGAGAGTAGTCTCCAAGGGGCAACAAGAACATGAATGAATTAGCGTTCGTAAGCTCCTGACGTCACATCAATGCTTTTCTCATTTTTTTCATATTTTTTTTTCAATTGCTCATGTCATCATCTCGAACCTCTTGATAGGATGTTGTATACTTTTTTATCGATAACTTCTGGAATCTTCACGCTTCACAACACATAATGCGATGCAATATTAAGGAATCATCAAAACATCCGTTTGTGGCGGAACACTAACAAAAATTGTTATTCAATTTAATGGTTTAATCCACCTGCCATACCTGAAGGTTATAAAAAGTCATGTTTCATAATTTACGTTCATAGGTACGTTCAACATAATTAGACAGCAATAATCAACAAAGCAAGCAATTATATAGCAGTTTTAATAATGTGTCTGTGGCTTACGTTTTTTTCAAAAGTGAATCTTTAATTTGTTGATATAAACGTGTTCCCACCAGCTGATAACTCGATATTTCATCATTCATAAATATACTTATTTTATTTTCGACTGGCAATATTTTGTATAGGTATATGTATAAAGAAACAACAGATTAACTTTGAATTAGACAATGAATCTGATTAGTTGACACGTGGATAAATTGGTTGGTTTTTTTTCGGACAATCAAAACAAAAGTTGATTGTGATATAAAAATTGTAAGGATGACGATCATTTCATAAAAAAAAATTGTTCGATAGACATCCAGGTTTTCGATTTATTATACGGAATGTTGTTCACTCTATAAGAACTAATCAATTTATAATTGTTAAACAAATATTCATTGGAAATATGTCCTTAGCTGCAAGAACGAAATATAGATATACTAGGCCAGTTGAAAAGTCCTCGGTCTAATGCACAGATGGTGGTGTTAGTATTAAATCCATATGATTTTTAGTTAGTACCAACCTTCATACGATACATGTCAAAATTTGACAGCAGTCCGACCATTAGTTTGTGAGAAATTGCGTTGTGAGTGTAGCTACTTTTGTTATTTGAAAAAAAATGGAAAAAAAGAATTTCGTGTGCTGATGAAATATTGCTTTTCGAAGCGAAAAAATACAGTTGAAGCGAAATCTTGGCTTGATGAAGAGTTCCGGGGTCTGCACCAAGAAAATCAACCATAATTGATTGGTATGCTAAGTTTAAACATGGCAAAATGAGCACCGAAGACGGCGAACGCAGTGGATGCCCAAAAGAGGCTGTCACCGACGAAAAAACCAAAAAAGTTCACAAAATAATTTTGAATTACTGTAAAGTGGAAAACTGGCAAGATTGTGGCATTAGTATTCTCGGATGCGCAAGGTATAATATTCATTAATTACCTCCAAAAGGACCTAACCATAAAGGATGAAATCGTTAAAAAACGGCCTCATTTGAAGAAAAAAAAAGGTGCTGTTCCATAAAGACAATGCGCCCGTGTCACAAATCAATGAAAACAATGGCTAAATTGCATGAATTGGGCTCTGAATTGTTTCTGCGTCCACCGTATTCGCCAGATCAGACCCCCAGCGACTTTTTCCTGTTCTCAGACCACAAAAGAATGCTCGCTAGAAAGAAATTTAACACCAATGAAGAAGTAATCGCCGAAACTAAGGCCTATTTTGAAGCCAAAGACAAATAGGACTACAAAAATAGTATCGAAAAGTTGGAAGATCGCTATAATCGTTGTATCGCCCTCGAAGGCAACTATATTATGTTGAATAATAAAATCGAATTTTGCCATATGTGTTTCACTATATGGTAGACCGGGGAATTTTCAATTGGCCTGTTAAGTACCTAAAGATGACAAAAATATTGAAATTGTATTTCTTGAATTTTTGATATTTCCCAATGTCCTTGGATTATTGGGGGAGAATTCGACATGTACATATATTTCAACCAAATATTCCTGAGATCAAGGAAAACACTGTTTTCTTTAACAATTTTTTCCGATTCGGTTCGGTTGAAAAGATACAGACTGTTGAAAATCCGTAACAAATCAAAATTTTACTTATATCTCGCAAATGCAATCTAATCGGAAAAAATGGTTTTCGAAATATAGTTTTTTATAGATGTGATGAATTTTTTGCGAACATAAAATTCCATCTAAGTCCGTTCAACTGTAGAACGCTCGCTATATTAAGTCAGAAAAAAATGGAATCAGCAAAAATAGTAAAGCAAAAAAATATTTTTTTCGACCTCAGGAATCTTCTTGAAATACAGGGTGCGGCACGGAGGATGGATGGTTTTAAAAAAATAATAAAAGCGTTAATTTTTACTCAAAAACACATTTATTGACGGAATCAGATTCTCAAGGAAATAGCATTTGAGACAGTCAAGTGTGGAAAATCACATCAGGCATGTGGTGGCCGAAATCGGTGATGCAGTGCTGGAGGCGCTCTTGGAAGTTCGCGTAGACTCTCTCCAACATCGCTCTCTCAACTTGGGCAACTTCCACGCGAATAGCCCTTTTCAATTCGTCCAGAGTTCGGGGCTTGGTCTCGTATACTCTAGCCTTGAGGTGTCCCCATAAGAAAAAATTGCATATGGATAAATCTGGGGACCGGGGAGGCCAATGAACATCGCCAAACCTGGAAATAAGGCGACCAGGGAAGAGAGGGCGAATAACGTCCATTGATGCTCTGGCTGTGTGGGCGGTCGCCCCATCCTGTTGGAACCACACACTTCGGATTGGAACACGTTGCCGTCGTAATTCGGGGATAAAGAAGTTGTTGATCATTTCGACGTACCGCTCTGAGTTCACGGTAACAGCACGACCTTTAACGTCTTCGAAGAAGTAAGGGCCAATGATGCGAGTTTGCGACAACTGGTAAATAAATGCTAGGAACACACGAGTCTAACGGCACCTTCCCCACTTCTCTCGTCCTCAGTGGGGGAAAGTTATGCCCATCTGAAAAACGTCCGCCCTCCGTGCCGCACCTTGTATATGTACAAGTCAGACTGACTCTGTATATCGCTTGAATTTTATATAGATGATACAGTATTCCACCATTTTTCTATTTTCTATGAAAGGTCTTCGAAAAAACCTCAGTGACTCCAAAATGAATGAATTTATTGAAATAAATACTAGAACTGGGGTGAGTACTGACTTTTTAATAATCATTTAGAACTCTTATGTTTGTTCAAAATGAGACGATTCATTGATGACTCATTCAAAACGTTGGTGTCGAACTGATATTAACGTTCGAATGAGTCATCAATGAATTTTCTCATTTTGAACCCCCCGTAGAGATTTCAATGATCAAAAAGTCAGAACTTAAATCTGTTCTTCTAGTATAAATTTCATGAATCTCATTCAAAGACCCTTATGAAAAATCGCAATTTCTCGATAACAGTACAGGTATGCATCTGGCTAGATATCGTCCGTGTAAACCCAATTAATTCACGTGTACTGCTTAACTGCTGGCGAGATTTAATCGCAGCGATAAAGCAGTCTCTGGCGAGTCCCGGCGGCTAGTGGCGTGCTCGCGGCGAAGACGCCGCGATTTCAATCGTACCATAGTTTTCTTTGGTCTGCTAAAATCACGGCGAGAAATTCTCGCAGCGAAAATGTGTGTACATCGAACCTCCGTCCATACTTGGAGGAGCGGGAAAACATCGTCCGTGTAAATCGAAACTCAATTTTCCAGACGACGCGACGTGCTCGCTGCGAGATCGCAGCGAGCTCCCCGCCAGACGATCGCTCGTGTGCATCGAGACTTACTCTTGAAAGCCCATTAGAAATATGAATAAGAAAATTCAAGAAAATAGCATTAACAACAAGGAACGAAGGAGGATAAAAGATGTGAAGTTCATATATAAAAAAAATAAATATCTCAGATTGTTTTGACCTTGTTGGTATGCTCACCTTCGACGTACCATCATATAACACGCGGAATAAATTTTTATTTCATATACATCAAAGCTCTACCAATTATCACCTCTGATTATCTTATCAGCGTCTCAAGTCATTCAATTCGATATCCAGAATAAGACTGGATACACACTAATAATAGTGTGGATTCTTTTTCACAATCATTGGTTAGTTTTTCTGGTCCTTTGAGTTGATTCTTTATGAATAATGGTTGGACTCGGTTTAAATAAATAAATTATTGATGTATTTCTTTACTCAGGTGATATGTCGGTGAGTCTATAATATAATAATTTGTTTAAAAGCCGTTTTAATGGATTTTGAAGGACCATAGATTGTTGAAGCTCTGTAGTCTGTTCAAATATAAATATAAAAATAAACTATAAATAATATAAACAAATTCGAGAATAAAAATAGAACGGTCTTCGAATAGGAAGAGGTACTGTCCATTCAGAATCGAGCTCAGGACATTCACAGATTGAACTCCATATTAATCTACAAATAAAATATGCAAAACATCTCAACATAAAATATGTATTCACACATAACATAATGAATCAACAGAGATTCTTCAATTCTTTATTTATGTAAATATCAATAACAACATAATAAAATATGTAATGTCAAAAAGTATTCTGAATCGAAAAAATGTTACAAAATCCAAAACATAAATATAATAAAAAATTGAATAAATATACAAAAATATTGTGAAGAGGGCTGAAGGACTTCATTCAGGATATCATTAATATGATATGCGAAAAAATGATAAAAAAATCATTCCGAATTTGATTAGCTCTCTTCGGCCAGTTCACCAAGATTCACAATCAGACTCCATAATGTTATCGAGTCGACACATGTTTTTTTTTCAACCTCCTCACCGCCAATGCCTGATTTTCTATCTTATTTTTCTGTGAAATGGATATACAGATCACCAGAATGAGTTTTTGGTTTGAGACCTTTTTTACTGATGAACTATTTACTTGACAGGGTTGAAGGTCAGGTTGTTGGAACAAAAATCACCTATCAGACCATTGCCGACATGTTTCGATTTTATTTTTTTTGGCAGAACCATGAAATATATGAAACAAATAATACTTTTGGACACCATCAAATTAGAATTTAACGAAAGAACTGATAAATCGGGAACAGACCACTCCGATACTACATATGCTATAAGTAAATAATGCTGTCATTTATTTACTTATAGCATATGTAGTATCTTTCGTTAAATTCTAATTTGATGGTGTCCAAAAGTATCATTTATTCAATATATTTCATGGTTCTGACAAAAAACCGCAAAATAGATTAGCCTTGAAGAAGATTCCAGAATAAAATCGAAACATGTCGGCAATGGTCTCATAGGTGGTTTTTGTTCCAACAACCTGACCTTCAACCCTGTCAAGTCAGGCGCGGATCCACGGGGGGAGGGGGTTAACTGGGGGAACGTTCCAATAATAGTTCCCCTATATTTGAAAGGACAGTACCTTCTCTCTCATACATTCTCTTGTCGAGTCATTTATGAAGTGAAGTTGCCTTTTTTTCTCATATAATGGAAATAATCCAAAAGTTAATTTTTGAAAATAATCAACCAAAATGATGTGACTTATCGATCACATAACTCTATAAGATTTTGTGATCTTCAAAGGCGCATAAATGAAGAAATGCTCATAACCTCATCTTCCATGTCAGACTTCCCTCATTTCCACATTAGTTATTATGACGACTATGGTTTATTATTTCTTCCTTCAACGAAAAATATATGAGTTAAATTGAAAGAATTCCTAAACCACACGAGCTAAAACTTTTTAGTGAAATAATGTTGTATTAAGTATCATTATACGTATTCCAATGTCTTGATTGTGTTGTTTAATTGATGGGAAATGTATATCTATAAGCATATATGGGTACATACTTCTATCTAAACATCTGATGAACATTATCTATGATTATGACAAAAACTTGTTTTTCCTTAACTACACAATTATTGTATTAAGTATTATCTGTGTGTTTTTCGGGAGCATATGGAAAGCTCAGTACGCTAGAGCGGTGTGGCCGGTGTGAATTTGCCAACGGAGATGACTTTGCCGAACTGCCTATTATTTTAAGTTTCACTTTGTTTTCGAAAAGTTGGCAACATCTTACAGAAATCACGAATCGGAACCTTTAACCACACTATATACCCATATGTTGCAACCGTCGCAGTCGTCTGGCGTACTTTGAATGGTGTGTATGTTATATGAGCTGGTAATTTTTTAACGTAGGTATATATTATGCGAAATACTAGGAGTTGTGCAGAAAATATGGCGAACGGTACATCGAGATATATTTAGCAGCTTACTTTACATTCATTAAACGTCACGTTAAAGAAAAAACTGAAAACATTTGGTTGAGAGGATTTCGACATTCCGGGAAATTTGTCTATTGTGGCCCTTTGGCGGGAGACATTACCACATACCAAATTTCTCTCACCTTATTTATTTTGAGGCACAATTATGAGTCGTCGATACAAAAGGAGTTGGATGCAAGGAAATATAGTAATTATACGGAAAAAACACTAATCCGAGCAATCAATGCAGTTCGAAATGAAAACACTTCAATACAGACAGCTTTCGAAGTGTACAATATTCCCAGAAGAACTCTTTGGAATAAAATGAACAAAAGATATTTGGGCGAACCCGAAGGCATTAGTGCACTAACATATACCGCCAGCACTTCAGCCAAAAAACGCATTTTTAAGGCATTGGCAAACTCGCATCGATTTGCGAGTCACTTTGCCAAATTTTTAAAAATAAAAAAAAGAAGTGTGCATCTTTTCATCTGATTCTAACCACAGCAGACAACTAAAATGTTCAAATTAAACATACTTTGCACAGGACTCATTTCACAAAAAAACGAAAAAATTACACCAAGAAAACTATAAAAAGTGGTGCAAAGTCACACCGCTCTACAGTACCTAGTTTGTGACTTCAGCGTATGACTTTGCTTAAAGCTAAGGCTAAAGCTCCTCACCCAATGCAGATAAGATAGTTAATTCAATATGAATGAAGATTCTGAGGAATTTACCACATATGAATTTGTCCTATTCCCACTGTTGAAATGATACTGAAATTTTTCGCTTTGGTGCGTGAAATGGAACATAAAACACTAATCTTAGGTGTTTTTCAGAATTTAAATTAATTATGATACTAAATCGATTTTTTTTTCTTTTCAGATCGCCAACATGGTGGAACCGCAGAACCAAAATGGAACGCTGTCTGACATTGACCACACTTGTCGTGGCATTGATTGGAGTTTCTCTTTTAGTCGCGTTATCTACTGTGCTGTTGAATTTTGAGAAATACAATAAGAATAATACAATTGACAGTAAGTATTATTTAGAAAACTCATCACTTATTTGTATGTTAATTTATAATATTATTTTAATCAAGAACAAAAACAGAATTCAATATAGAGTTCTATAACGGATAGGCAGTGGCTCTAATGGGTAGGACCTCATACTCCAAAGCCGAAGGTCGGAATTTCGAACCCTAAGCCGGTAAATAAACAAAGCCTACTGATGAGGTGAATTGGATCAATTAAGAAATATAGGTTCTTTTGTATTATAATGTGAGAAAAAACACAAATATGGATATCAACTTGGGGAACTATACTTGTTGCTTATCTTAAAATGTAATGAACATTCATAGACATCGAATAACATAGACAGTATACTGCCGAAAAATTTACAGCACAAACATTAAACAAATCACATAACGGGAACAAAGAAAAATGTTTCTCTATATCAGTATCGTAATGAGTTCATTACAGTTCTAAAAAACAGTGCTGTAATGAACTCATTACAGCATCGTTTTCAGTTATATTTTTCGTTTTGTGGTTGTCTACACAGACGTCGGACTTCCAATCCTATCAAAATTCAACACACGTCAATTATTGTCAATATAATATAATTTGGATTTAGTGAAATGATTTGCGATATTATTCGCAATGTCTTTCAATTCTGTTGGTGTTAAATCGATTTCGTCAGACATAATTCACGAATTCAATGCGTAATTATAATTTTTTCAAAATTCGAAACATACGATTCAAATTGAAATTCCGTAATCTGTCAATTTCTGTAACAGTCACACCAACTGCCAAGATATAATACAAATGTCACTAGGATACATGATCTGAATTTTTCATTGAATTTCGACAATATTTCACGAAACTTGACTGAAATAGAGAAAATATCGTCTAATACTCGTTGCAGAAGGCAATTCCAACACTCATGCGTTCCAAAACTCGCTCCTTCGTCGCTCGTTTTCGAATTTCGCATTCGTGTTGGAATAGGAGCTCATTCTGCAACTTGTTTTAGAATATACTATTCCTTACTAAACATTTTCATCTAATTATTTCAAGTTCATTCATTCAATCAAATTTTTGAAAATGCAAAAAGGCAAAGCTTGTGTGCAAATGTCAGCTAGTTGCATTTCTTTTTAGCATAATCAATTGCAAGCATTCTTCTTTCATACTTTTCACGGATGATATAATAACTGAAGTCTAAATGTTTTGTGCAGTAGGGAACACTGTTTTTCATATTTTACTGATACTTTCTTTTACTTCATATAGCTGTTTTAGCCACACAGCTTCTTTTCAGGCTTCTGAGGCTGCTACGTACTCTGTGGTCGATGAAGTCACATGACTTCCATGCGATTACACTTCCATTCAGGGTAAATATGTGGCCCGTTGTATCTTTGACTCTCTAGGTCATTGGTAGAATCTGAGAGTATCCAGTAATGAATTTTGTTTCGGGTAAGCCATATTTACAGGGTGAGTCGGGAGGAACGGTTCAAACTCTAGAAGTGTATTGTACACGTTGAAATAATTCAAAAAAGTCATTTTTATCTTCTACGATTCTCATTTGTTTCGAGATAGTGTGTTAAAGTTAGAATTTTTCTCAAGTTTTTCTTTTATAGTATCTACACTTCACAAGATTTTCAACTGAAATTTGGCATAAATATTATCATTGATAGTTCACACTATGTGACATTTCGATAGAAAATCCACAGGGCGATATTTTCTCTGTAACACTGTCCACTGTTTTCCTCAAAAGCTTTTTTTTGCTACTGTTAATTTGAAAAATGTAGAAAAAATCTTTGTTGATATACTGAACTTTATGGTCTCTTGTAGTTTTCTCGTATCTGCTATTGATTTCGAGGAAAAAATATCGAACGATTCTCTCGAAATCCTCAGAAAAATCCAAATTGTCATGAAAAATCCAATTAGTAGATAAGCTGTGGTGAATAAATTCATTATTAGTTTTTATGGTTATTTTCCCGATCTGTAGCGATGATTCATAAATATTCGATAAACTCGAATGATTATTACAAAATTTGTATTCAAACTTCAACACCCTGTATCTCTAAAACAAATGAGAATCGTAAGAGAACATATATTTTTTTAAATTATTTTCACGTGTACAATACGCTTCTGGAGTTTGGCCCGTTACTCCCGACTCACCTTGTATATTAGTTAAGCGGAGATTTCACGAATCACGACCCGTCCCTGACTTCCCGTTCCTAGTTCCAATCTCCCTGTCTTGTCTCGACAGAGCGTTGTATTTTCATGACCTGATCTTCAGCTTCCGATCTACAACGCAAGTAGGATTAATTGCTCTTAAAGTTTCAAAATGGTTTAGTTTTTCAGTTCTTTCTTGTATGTGCTTTTCATTTTTTTTTTGACATTTGTAGTATTGCTGCCGGTTCAATTTTTTTATTCCAGTCAAGCAAGCAGGCAAACGCTTGGTTCCTCCCATCTTTATGGAAATATGAAGATTGCCAAGTGCCCCACAATAGTTTATATGATTCAAACATCTCTATAATTTCTACCAATGCTTCTTTTTTAATAAGTTCTCCAGATGCCATCATATCAAATCGAAAATATAAACCAATACAGCACGAGGTACGAATAAGCGGACATAGCGATCCGTCTGATGGAGAATTTCACGTCCCATTCACAACCGTTCCTCCTTAAATCTGTTGGAAACCTCTTCCGATCTACCTAACTGCCTGATCATATCACCCAAACGACGTCGATCGGGTCCGATTTAGGCGAGGATTTAGGTTCCCTAAATCACTGCTTTACTTACACTGTCTCCTTTAGGCCCAGTTTCACCAAACAGCACTTGATCCCAGATTGATTAAACTCCGCTTGTTACTAAAGCAGGCTTAACAGTGTTTTCTGTTTCACCATGCATCAACCCGTCCGAAGATGATCGCGATTAAATAGTCAAACCATTTGGCAACGTTGTGAACAAAAAGTTATATAGTGTTCTGTATCGTATTAGCAGTGATGGCCATCATTGGCGCTAGGTGTCAGGTGTCATTCATTCATAACTCATAACATTTCAAATCATTTGTCATCTTGTAAACAAAAAACAAAGTTAATTTTTGCCGAAAATGTCGAGTGATGTGCTTCGAAATGTCGGAAACTTGCAGAAGTTAAAAAGAAATTATCCCATTTCACAAAACCACACATTCTGGAAAAAAAACTATATAAGTAATTTTATTAACTTATTCATTTTCATTAACAAGTTTAACTGCTTCTTAAATAATATTTCAATCAAACATATCAATAAATTATTCTTTGCAATAAGTTTCATAAAACACAAAAACAAAGTTTACGTGTATTTTAAATGGGAAATATTGAGCCTATACATATAGTCATATTTTGATAAAATTGATCCAAAAATTAGAAATTTCCGGAAAAATAATTACATAGACAAGAGTTCCATACTGATAAATAATTATTAATCTCTACTTGAAAGGTTATAATCCTCCAAAAATGGCCGATTAGTGCTAAATCGCGATTGGTCGATTAAATGGCGCTTTGGAGTGTGGTGAAACGCTACATTACATTAATCGTGATCTAAGGCCTCACTTAAGAGCCAAGTCAAGATTAAAGCATTTGGTGAAACTGGGCCTTAGATATCCGACCACTTGTTTCACTGCATTCCAATACTTAACTCATTACTACATAGGCGTACAACTCTTCTTCCGCCATTTTTTCCTAAAATTCGAGGCTTTATTTAAAAAAAATGGTTATACATTTATGATTCAAAGTATTGTCCATCGCTGTTCACTACTTTCTCTACTGTTTTATTGGATTCTAAATTTTCCAATTCTTCTTCAATTGCTGTGCGCCATTCTCTTTCTCCTTGGTTTCCGCCGTTTCTTCATATGAGATAGGTATGTTAATTTCTGTGTAATTAGCTTCTTTTACAATAAATTCATATAACTTTGCGGGAATTTTGATCGTTTATCTTTTTCGTAAATTATATCTGGTTTTATTCTCTATTTTTATTTTTCAGAGTATTTTTCACTTATGACTTCCATATTTCTTTCATTATGTTCATCTTATTTTAGAACACCTACAATTATATCATCATTGATTTCTACGTTTTGTAAATCAGAGTTCTTAAAATTCTACTCGCCGAAGACGGATCACTCTGTTTGAGAAATAATGTAATAAAATTTCACTCTTGACTGAATTTATCTCTTAAGTCTATCTATCAATAATCTGTAGTACCTATTATTACTCAGAACAGTTCTGTATATTTTGCTAGACCATAATATCAAGTGATTCATTCAAAAATTATTATTATATTGTGAAATTTTCTAATGTTAAAAGTATTGAAGTGGCATTGAGAGAGTAAATTTCAATAGATACCTCCTTAAAAATGAGATTTGAATCGACTGCCAATATCTTGTTGATGGCGTTCTATAAATATAAGTGAGAGCGATAGTTGAAATAATTATTTAGCCATAATAAGACTCTTTCACCTTATTGAGTTTGCCCTGATTCACTTTCTTATTTAAGATAGGATATAGGAAACTCATTTACATGTCGTTCGAATTGAATTCAAGAATTCGTTACTCATTGAGAATATTGATGTGAATTCTGTATCAAAGATTGATATTTGAATTATTTTATTGGAATATTTTAAACAAGTTATATCATCCGTGTATGATGGACCTCTTCTGAAAATGTTAAGTCTCCTCCAACAAATTATTAACCTAATGGTCGAATAAAGGTTTTTATTCCGCAAATACTATATATTAGGACCTATTTTCTGGAATGAAAAGAGCGCAATAATTCTAATTTATTTCTGTCTAAATTCCGATAATTTCAGGTTCCTTCACTGCCGAGCCATTATTGGGTGCCGAACCATCCATTATCAATACTGTTTCCAATGGAGAAGTGCCAAACAATAAGATTTGTCTCACACCTGGATGCATTCACACAGCTTCGAAGGTTCTCGAGTATATGGATCCTTCGGTAGATCCATGTGATGACTTTTACCAATTCACTTGTGGAAACTTTCTTAAGAAAACTAACATTCCTGACGATAAAGCTTCTGTGACCTCGTTCAGCATTATAAGTGATTTACTGCAAGAGCAACTCAGATCGATGATTGAAGAACCTATAGATCCCAAAGAACCAAAACCGTTTCAACTCACCAAAAAACTCTACAGGGCTTGCATGAATAAGACCTTGATAGAAAAGGAAGGGTTAACTACCATTTTCAAGATATTCAAGAATTTGGGTGGATGGCCAGTATTGGAAGGAGATATGTGGAATGATGGTGATTTTGACTGGAGAAAGGCAGTGTATAAATTCAGGAGAAATGGATATAGCGTGGATTACCTCATCGATTTCTCTGTGGGCATAGATCTCAAAAACTCAACTCGTAGGATTATAGATGTAAGTTGAGCCTATATATTTCAAGATCATTGGTTGGTCGCCCACCACCTGAATTAGATGAAGATTATTTGAATTGAAAATATGTGGTTCGAAAATATTCATCACAAAATGAGATTCACCTCTGGAAAATGGAGCTTTGAGATGGCATAGTTATCTACCAAGTACTATTTTTTCATTAGTATCGAACCACGGCTGGAATCTTACTAATTATTTTCGATTGAACACCTTAATAAAAGGTACCCCTCCTCCCTCAATAATGAGACACTGGAATGAGCAGAAGAGATGGGCACCTGTTGTCAAGGTAGTCAATCGAAAATAATTCGTGGGATCTCAATCCAGGTTTCATCCAATATATTATTGTCGAAATTGAAATTTGGATTTTGGGTTCATCTCAGACATTGGAAATTCAAGAAGAATATCGAAAAAAAAAACATGATTATTACAAAACCGACGGAGTTGAGATTCTGGGTATTGCTATGATATAACGATATCAAGCTCCTTGCTAAATTTAATGCTGATCACATAATCAAAACCATAGAATATTGCTGCTTATTTATTGTGGGTGCAATGAGTTCTAAAAATGGTCTCCATAATGTTAATGCAAAATTTTTCATTGATAGCGTCATCAGAAATTCTCTAATTATCCATCTGTTTCAGTTGGACCAAGCATCCTTTGGACTCAGGAGAGAGTTCCTCACCAGAGGGCTATCTGATAAATTAGTCCGGGCCTACTACGATTATATGGTAGATATAGCCGTTCTTTTTGGAGCGGAGAAAACAAGAGCATCGAAGGAATTGGAAGAATCTCTCAATTTCGAAATCAAATTGGCAAATGTAAACACTTTGAAATTTTCGATGTCGGTATTACTTTTTAATTTATTTCTAGATTTCATTGCCAAGTGAAAAGAGAAGGAACGCTTCTCTTTTATACAATCCAATGACGGTTGAAGAATTACAAAGGAGGTTCCAGAGCATTCCTTGGCTTGAGTACATCAATACACTTTTAGCTCCAGATACTGTGATAACCAAGGATGAGGTTGTTGTAGTTAGTGTACCATCGTATATAACGGATCTAGAAAAAATTCTTGCAATAACCCCCAAAAGGTAAATATCTCTGAAACTCACAAAAAATTGGAAATATAAGATAGCACTCTAAAAAGTACCAAGGACATGATTTTTAGTTATCCACAAAATATTTCCGAAGTATAGGAGGGTCGGTCACGGTCAATGGTACCTTGATCTTTTACGGAGAACGATGCGATTTTATCGAATATTTCCCTCCTGTCAAAAATTCTATGTATCTGGAGAACAATTATCGAAAATTACAGCGATAATTGCATTGTAGGAAGCGAAACTGCACTGCGATAATTGTTCTGTTCATAGATGCTTAGTTTCTATGCATCTTACACAGTGCGAATCTATGGCAATTCCATTCTAAATCGGTTTGACAGGTAATGTAACAGTTTATTCGGGAAATATTCCCCCGAATTACACTCGTGCATCAAAATTACCGGATAATTTCGCATTCCAGCGTGTTTTCTTTGAAAAACTGCATTCGGTCATTTTCATTTTTGGAGAAAGAGCCCGACACCGAAGGTGGAGGGCTCTTTCTCCAAAAATGAAAATGAACTCCTGCAGTTTTTATGACAACACGCTGTCATGCAAAATAATCGGTAATTTTGATGCACTTGTGCAATTACTTACGATAATTTGGTTTTTTGGGTAGAAACTACTGCTCTATCCATCTATATAAAATATCTTAAGCGCTGCGGTATTGCCACTTTTATCAAAAATAAATTCAAAATCAAATAGAACCAATAGTGTATATTATCACTTTTATTTATGTATTAATTTCCTTGTTCCTATCTCTAGGGGTTTTAGAGTAATTGATTGATTTACTTTTTTTTGTACAAAACATAGCTTCAATTGAACATTCATCAATTCGGTATTTGTATAAATGAGTGAAAACTTTGGACTGCAAGAAATCTAGGTTCGGAATAGATCACAGTGCTATCGTCAAAGATAAACCGATTTCGCATATTTTAGAGCTCATCACTACAGTCGATATTGATGAGCCCAAAATAAGAACAAAAATGACAGCACGTTCTCTGTGGTTTCTTCTCAACCTAGACTTTTTCGATGTTACCAGTCATTTACCATAGCTTCTTCTTAAAAGTTTTATCAATTTGTGAAGACATGTATTAACCACCTATCATTTATAACTTTATTTTCTTCAGAGTTCAAGCCAATTACATAATGTGGAGAGCTGCAGCTTCATCAGTATCATATCTAACGGAAGCTCTGAGGAGGCGTCAACTAGAATACACTACTGTTGTATCTGGTAAAACGGAGAGGGCACCAAGATGGAAAGAATGCGTTGATATATCTGCCGGCAGGTGAGTGAAACAGTAGAAATTTGAATTCACTTTTCTTATAATAGTGGTTACGCACAGAATGTTTGTTTTCAAATCATCGGATGCATTTAATAACAAATTCGAATTTCAATTTATTCATTTTTATTTTCTTTCAGTTCAGAATAATACACTCATTGTCGCTTTGTGATGCTACTTAAATTGATGTAGTGACATACTCAAAAATGATGCTTTGTAAATAAATAAACGTCAATTAAAGACTATTCTCAAAACTAAAAACTTTTTTCAAATAAATCAATAGTTATAAAACATTAATAACAATGCTTCCATCTCATTACGTTAGTAAGTAATAACAATATAGAAACCAATCACTTTAGTCAGTCATTACTACCGACTTTGCGCGGCAAGATTTGAATTGAAAAAAATATTTCCTTATTTATATATAAATTCTGATGAAATCTATCTGTTCACCCATGAAAATATTCTTCACTCAATCTTCATTTTTTGTGTTTCGAGTCATTATAACTAACTAATAATTATTCTAATTCGAACATGCTTAGTATAGCAGATTTTGGAAACACTCAGTACTATAATTATATATTTTCAGTTTATCAACAGCTGCTGGTGCTCTTTACGTTAGGAAATATTTCAACGAAGACGCTCGACAGAATGCTTTGGAAATGGTACGTGACATAAGAGCTGAATTCGAGAGAATCTTAAAGGAGGTCGATTGGATGGATGACGAAACTAAAAAAAATGCTATAGAAAAGGCCAAATCCATGTCCACTCATATAGCTTATCCAGATGAGCTTTTGGATGACAGCAAGCTAGAGGAGTTTTACCAAAATGTGAGATCATTAACTGAAACAAATATAAGTGCATCTTTTTATTGGTGATTACTCTTTCAGTTGGAGATGGACGAGAACAATTACATGGGATCCGTCCTGAATCTCACCTTATTCGGTACTCAATTCTCATTCAAACGTTTGAGGCAACCGGTAAACAAGACTGATTGGATAACTCACGGAAGACCTGCTATCGTAAACGCGTTCTATTCATCGATTGAGAATAGTATACGTAAGTAGCAAGAACCACCTAAAATTCACCTAGTAGACTAGAAACAAATAGGCGGCTTTAGGCTTGAGTTCAAATAATAAATTGTTTTTTTATCAAGTCAAGTCTACCAACAAATTGATTATGACTTACTACTTTGGCAAGTTGTTCTCGAGACAAGTACGAGGTGCGCCCTCCCCCGGGGGTTGATTTTTCGTCCCAAGATTGCTGATTGACTCTTCAGTTAGGCTATCCAGCGACCTCTGCCTAAGACACACCTTCTCGCAACATCGTGGAGAAGTGACTCGGTTGCAACTCGACGGCCTCTTTAAATCCGCCGGGGCCGATATAGTGTGGCACGTACAGCCATGGCGCCATCTGTGAGCAGACCGAGTCACTACACTACTATAAGACAACACGTGTATTACTACTGAAACACTTTCAAAAGTTTGGTCAGATAAAATTTAATAGTATGAGGCAGCAGGCCGGATTCGACTTACTTCCTCCCGTAGGCCAAAAACTATTTGTCGCCTCCCTGAGTAAAGATAATTAAAAAAAATTTCCAACACGTGATTTTCGCAGGTGTTAAGACATTTTACTACCTGGAAATGAAACAATCTACTGTTTCAGAGTATTCAATAGTATTTTACAAATTAACCAAAAGATTTTCAGATAACTTCGCAATTACAGTTTTCATCATCAATATAATAAAGATTTTTTCTTGCCTTTTTTTCGAGAATTTTCGCAACACTACTTCAAAGTCTAAGTTTTTACATTTATCAGCTTCAATGCACAAAACGGAAGATAATTCAAACGCTTTCGAGATATGCTAGATCGCAAATAGGATAAAATGCGCTTCAAAGATGAAAATGACCTTTCTACTGAGCAGTTCGTTTCAAAAGTGCATAAAAACATTCTAATTGTAATATCAATTTAGGAAAACACTTGCACTTAGCTTTTATAGCTTCTAATGAAGGTAACTACTCATTTCGAGTAGAGTTTTTGGAGGATGTTCTGACTGAGCTACGTAGACTTTGTAGTGCAAACATTCATCGTGAAGTTTTTCATATAAATCGTCAAGAAAACTAGAGATGAGATCAGTAACTGCTACTCCTAATTCTTTAGAATCAAGCGATTGCAATTTTAATGAAGAAGAGAACTTCGCAGCAAAATCCTTGTAGCAATGTTTACGTTCATTCAATTCTCTTGTTAGATGGTCAATTATAACAAGATAAATCCCTACTCTGAATTTTTCCCTCCCACTTAAAATAACATGTCCCACTCGAGTTCATTAATAGGAACAGTTTTGTTGTGGCTCTTCTTTCTTCACTTTGATATTTCGTCCAGAAGTCCAGAATTGCTCTCCACTTCCTCCTCAAATCGATCAAATTAATCTCTTAATCCTCCGATATAATGAACCAATGACTCATAATACAAAACAATTTCATCTATACCAATGTCAACTTTCACTTCGCTCACTTCACTCACTATCAAATCTTTCCAAAATTAGACTCCATACAGCGATCATTATTGCGTTTTCAAGTGATGTTAGCTTCGGTGTTTATTTCTACATTTTTGTATAATTTACAGAAAATTTGCCTACGTTGGCCTATTCGGTAATATGGCACTGGAGGGCAGCACCTCACTACGCAGGACTTGTCAAATACTTGTCCGCCATCCAAGTAAATTTCTGCTAAGATGTCTAATACATTGGTGTATTCAAGTGACTACTCCAATGTCTCAATCTCAAGGTTTTTCAATATTACCTAAGTACTCTTAAAAAACCTCAAGTAGCAACTTTTGAAGGAGCCAACCTATCTTGTATTTTAATGGTATTGGTCCCTTTTCACTTGATTTCCGCGTCGTTTTTAATTCGTATTTCTGTCAATGTCATGATTTGAGATTACATCAACAATCAACGACTTTTGACAGAACAAATGAAAATTTTAAAATGATGCCGTTGATTCGTAAATTGTTTGTATAGTGCCACCGGAAGAGGAAGGAAAAGTGACTCATTCAGAGCCGAGTCAATTCAATTTTTTTTCAATTCAATTCAATTTATTCAATTAGATCTCCATACAATATCTTTCCTACAATTAACAATATTTGAGAATCTCGCATGACCAGGCAAGACCTAACTAGGCAAGCATGCCTGTATTGTATAATCTTGCCAGGCCAAAGCAGAGTTACTAAAAAATTACAGTTCATGTAAGATAAAAAGAAAAAAACAAGTAAATCAAAAATCTGCTAAATCAAACACGGCGAGGAGGATGCATGATGAAGAGGTATATCCAGGGAATGACAAGAAAAAGGAGTTTTGGTGTACCTATTGTTATTTGAGAAAGTCCATATGAGACACCAGAAATATCTTAAACAAAATCTAATCAGTAAAAACAGTATTTCAGAAATCTTAATTTGTACAATTTTCCTAGGAAGATTAAAACCTGGAATTTTCTCTGAAAGATCAACGGTTAGACCTTTACAAGAACCGCATTCCGAACTCCAAATTTCCTTGTCACTTTCATTGAATTGAAGGAAAGTGTTAATCCACTAGATTTGATGATTTTATGGATTATAGATTAAATAAAAGTATCAGTAGGTGCTATTGTAAATAAAGTCTTAACATCTGGTCATAACTTTTATTAGCAATCGAAGAAACTTTCTAAATTTTTGAATATGTTTAATGAAAAGTTGAAATAAAAAAATGAATTGCTCGATGTTCTCGAAGGGTATGCTTCTTAATTAACGATATAATAATTATATTTCAGAATTTCCAGCTGGTATTCTCCAGGGGGTATTTTTCAATGCTGACAGACCAAGGTACATGAATTATGGTGCTATTGGCTTTGTTATTGGTCACGAAATAACTCACGGCTTCGATGACCAAGGCAGGCAATTCGATAAAAATGGCAATCTGGTAGATTGGTGGGCTCCTTCGACCCAAAAGGCTTTCATCGAGAAGGCTCAATGTATAATAGATCAATACGGAAATTACACAGTTCCAGAAATAGGACGTAATGTAAGTCGGTCCATAGTTTTGATGCGATTCAATGAACTTTTTTCAGTTCATTACATTTCATTAGTATTAAATATATTCTTTCGAGTATTGAATGTTACTGAGATGTATGCCCATTAGATACAAATAATTTTTTATTGGTCCGATAATAGGATCAGAGACGTAGGTAGGTATTATCAGTTTTCGTTTCGGAGTTGAGCTTTTAAGCATGGGGTTTTCGTTGGAAAGTTTATTAAGTAGAAATGGATTTTAGATTTGCAATATTGTAGCTGCAGAATATAAGTATGGGTATGTGCCTTTAAAAGAAGCATGTTGTATTTGAAGTCGTGTGGCTTTTGTTTGTTATTTTCTAATATGTTGATTACACCAGAATTTCACTGCAGCCAGAACAGCTGATCTATTGAATTGCGGAATCGATGCATTTGAAATTTGAAAGCACTAGAGTTTTACAAGACCAAAAATACTGTTACTCTAGAGGAATGATTTTAGGAGCGAAGGACGAAAAAAAAATGACCCTTTTTGGATTGAAGCGTCAATGAATATTTTTATCTTCGAGAATGTTTTAATTGAACTCATTCCAACTAACAGTGAGTTATTCTGAAATGTTTTTTCTATAGACAAAATTCACCACATGTTTTTTTAACGAACATCGCAGAATCATCTACGAATAATGCATATATAAACGGTGCTATGAATCCTTACGTAAATAAAGATCTATGACAAACCTCTTTTTCATTATATTTTTTTTGCGAATGTTGATGAAGCATTTTGGATCAGCTGATTCTTGCACGATTTTTACTACATTTCATGTGAAATACGCATCTGGTTTTCTGTATAGTTTTGGCCACATTTTTTTTCAATTTGAGTTAACTAACATGTAAATACAATTAATCTTAAAACATATTTACTGAATGAGTTAACACAATTTTATAATTCATAAATGACCTCTCTCAGTTTAGAAGTACATAATGATTCCCAAATTCAAGAATAAACCAATGGAACACACCTTCTTTTGAATCCCTTGTAATTTGATCATAAGTTTTTCTCGAAAATTATTTTTGATCCTACACTTTATCAACTATTTAATAGTTCATTTATTTTATGCTCCTTGCAGAAATTATTTGAGTTAAAGGTACAAGAAAACGAAAAGTTCAAGTAGTAGCAGAGAAAATGAAATTAATTTATGCCTACTAATGTACTGATTTTACCTAAAATATTAGGTGTAAAACTTTTCTTTCGAATTCTTTCAACATATAGTATTCTCTAAAAACATTGGTTCTTATAGTGCTCAATACCTACTGTCACCTAGCCTATTCGAAGCTTCAACTGCTTTTATAATTTGTGCCTACATTTTTCCTGAAACCAACTAATAACTAGAGGTTAAATAAATATAAACCTATAATAAAATGGGTATTTGGATTTTGCAATGATGCTTACCACCTATTTACGCTATTTTTCACTTTGTTCATCCATTTGGAAATCCTTAGATATATCTGATAAATTAGTGATAAATCCCAACATGATATATTGCGAATAAACCTGACCAGAGTTTTTGGTCAAAATATAGGATTAGACGAATAACCCTTGAAAAATCTAGCCAACATTTTCACTACGTTGCAATACGAAAATAATTCAATTGAGTAAGTGGTTAGAACTATATAACTATTATGGATTATATAGCTATAAGGGTCGCTAATGAATCGTTTTATTTTTTCAAGGTGGAACCCTGTGGTGACCAGGTACACCGCACCTTCTGATAGCTCCGTCCAAAACTCATCAACTGAGATTAATTCTTTATGAAAGTATTGTACTCATTGAATTTTAATTGGTCGTTTTGAAATACGTAATCTTAGCTCATTCAGTAAATTCTTGTGTGGTTTGGTAGGCCTAGTACTAACGGAGGCTGGCATTCCTCTCTTACAGCTAAATGGAATCAACACACAAGGCGAGAACATCGCCGATTGTGGTGGCCTTAAGGAGGCCTACATCGCCTATGAGCACTGGATGAAGCGACACGGCGAAGAACCTTACCTTCCAGGCATCAACCTGAATGGTCGCCAGATGTTTTGGGTTTCAGCCGCCCACATCTGGTGCTCCAAGTACAGAAAAGAAGATTTAAGACAAATAGTGGTCACTGATGAACATTCTCCAGATAAATTCAGGGTTATAGGCCCAATGAGCAACATGCAATACTTCGCCAAGGATTTCGATTGTAAAGTCGGATCCGTCATGAACCCGGTTCATAAATGCAATGTCTGGTGATCATTTCCATCAAAATCACATCGAATCATCATTTTTAAATTGACTTGATTATTATTGTCATACAAAATTTCAGAAATTACACTAATAACTTTGCAGAGATGTAAGCCTAACAAAACCTTGGCCATTGCATGAAAATTCCCAACATAGATTAATGAACAACGATGTTATTATACTAATTTTAATGTATATCTAGCATCCATGTAGATCTCTAACACTGTACATTTGATCTATCTTTCAATATTGTTAATTTTAACTAGCGCAGAATGTAGATCTGAACGATCATTGATGGAATTCTGTAGAAGTTCCAGAGTATTTTTAGACGTCTTAAACCATCGTATTTTTGCCTTTCAAAAATCTTGTTCTATAATGAGAACATACTCAATCATATCTATTCCTCTGTCTCAACTGTTGTTTGACTTTATGATTGAAAGGAGATTGATAGTCTGCGAATTTATTCATCATACTCAAAATATTAAAAACGATTTTTTAGCTGAATGGTATCAACACTCAAGGAGAAAATATAGCTGATAATGGAGGAATAAAAGAATCTTATCTGGCATATCAATCGTGGACCCAAAGAAACGAACCAGAAATGCGTCTCCCAGGCCTTGACTTCACGCCTCAACAGATGTTCTGGATATCTGCTGGAAATATTTGGTGTTCGAAGTATAGACCGGAAGCTTTGAAACTGAGGGTTTTAACAGGATATCACTCCCCTGGAAATTTCAGAGTTAATGGACCTTTGAGCAATCTGGATCATTTCGCGGAAGATTTTAGTTGTCCCATAGGTTCCAAGATGAATCCTAGAAGCAAATGTAGAGTCTGGTAAAATTTTTCCGTGAAAAGGTTGAGTTTCTGTGATTTTTGGAATGATATTATTCTTGTACATATTAAGCGACGTAAGCAGAAAAACTCATTGTTTTGTATTTTATTGATCTGATTTTTGTATTAAGAGAACAAATAAAGTTGAATATTATATAATTTCCTTATTATTTCTTATTACTGCTATAATAAGCATAGTACGAGAACGGCTACACATTTATTCCAATTTCCTGGCACACACTCCAATAAAATTGATCAGTGGAGTGGTGCCTTCTGAAAAAAAAAACTAGAAAATAAGAACTAAGATATTTCGGTATAAGTGAAGTGTAACTCACTGATGAATGATTCAGTGTTGAATTAGAATAAATTGTTCTTTCTGTCTCATAGATCGGAGGAGAAGGAGGTGGTCATTGCAATTCGACTGAACTAACTTATTTCAATCACTCGTAGCAATATAAGATTGAAGAGAAACATTTCCACTCTACAATGTAATAACTCAACTTATTTGTACAGGGTGGGCAAATTTCGATGTTTTAGCACTACAACTTTTAAACCAGAGGATTTACGTAGAATCCACTGACGTGCTTGTCTTTTCAAAAGGGTTTCTAATTACGAAGCTATGACCCAAAGTTATGTTTTTTCAAATGAGAACACTAGATTTCTGTGCCATTTTTGGAAAGCTTAATTTTTCCTGATTTCAAAACTATATAATATCGTATAGTTTGTATTAATATAAATAACAGAAAATGGTCAAAAACCTTTTTTTACCTAATAGTCTCTATATTTCTATGGTTTCAACTATTGATGAGCATAGAAAAATAGAGCTTTCTATAACAAGAGCAGTGTCCTTCCGTCAATATGATTATTTCTATGATTTTTACTAAGTTCTACAAAATTCGAATCTAGATATAATATATAAAAATTTCGAAAATATAAACGAACTCGGAGAAAATTTCCTAGGTTGCTTCAACACAGTTTCAAATATTCATCTACTGAATTCGGTGCGAAATATCGAAAAGATGTGTTAACTATGCATTGCACAATTGTTGTCATTATTAGGATAAATATTATTTCTTGTTTGTTCCCTTCGTAATTGAATTGTTGAGTTCAATCATATAGGTATTTTCTTTTTGTTAGTGTCCATCATTGTGGTGTGCTCAAACTTAACTGAGTCGTTTTTGGCGACCTTCTTTTTTTTCGAGTTATAAGCGAAAATTGGTAAAATGGCGATATCGAAAAACATTTATATCTCCGCTAATACTGATGATAGAGCTCCGAAATTAAAACATTATACAGGCACTTTTTTACCTGGAATCTCACTCAAGATCGAATGTTTCAATCGAAAGAGTTGTAATGAGTTGGATGTATCAGAATATTATTTTCATAGGTCCCAGAATAAATACGCACAAGTACCAATCCATTTTAAATAGCATATGAAACAACGCATACCTACCCTATATTTTATAGTTTTCTTAGATAAATACAAAAATACCAGTCAGGCGGCTGAAAATGTAAATAGTGTTTTTGCCCTTATACTGTAATAGCCAATCACGTGCAGTTTTGGTTGCGTCGATTCCGTTCCGGTAATTTCGATGTCAAAGATGCACCACGCACTGAAAGGCCACTGGCCAATTGTCGAAAATATCGATAAAGGCATGGATATTGTCGAATGCTGTTTCGATTGCTCAAGAGCTTAAGAGTCCACAATAAACCGTTTGGAACACTATTTGCATAAGGATGATCTCAAGAAGGTGCTAGATGTATGGATATCACATGAGCTAACCAAAAAACCGCATGTACCGAATTTCCACTGCGAATCACTGCAGAATCGCAACAAAATCGCCCTATTTTTGAAACGCTTGGTACCTGGTGATGAAAAGTGGATCATTTATGACAACGTCAAGCAAAAACGGTCGTGGTCGAAACGCGGTGAGCCTTCGGAAACGGCCAGGAAGGTTTTGCTGTGTGTTTAGTGAGATTGGCAGGGAATTATCTACCAAGAGCTGTTCACCTAAAGCACAACTGTGTTAACTATGGTAATTGAAGCCTTGTTCTTTATACAATAATAATGGTTTTCTTTTTACTACAACTTATACTTTCTTGCGCCTGGGTTGTCTTATGAAATAAATTTACGGAATATATTTATGGAATATGTGAAATTTTTCCTTGTTTTTGTCCTACAAAAATGTTGGAAACTGAATATGATATGATTTAAATAAATAAATGATAAAATCTATTTTTCTATGAAAAAACACCTGACCTGGTAGGTACCAACAAAAAATTCCGCTATTTTGCTAACCTATATGAGCCGTGACTTTCTATGCCCCCCCCCTCAAATATTGTCTGGATCCGCCCCTGGGTAGTTTAGCCTTCAAAACTTCGGCCAGAAACTTTGGTGTTCCTCTAATGAGCTTAAAGAGACGCTGTAAAGGAACGAACAAATTAGCTGTTAATGCAGTAAAGAAGTTGGGAAGCAAAAGATCTGTTTTCACTGAGGAACAAGAACAACAATTGGTGGCGCATATACTTGACATGGAATGCAGAATGTACGGTCTCACCACTAAAGATGTAAGATCGCTTATCAACTTGCTGAGAAAAATAATATTTTTTCTGAGGAAACCTGTCTAGCTGGTAAAGATTGGTTGGCCGGTTTTCGCAAGAGACACCCTCAACTTTCACTGCGATCCCTTAATCAACATCAGCGGCTTGCACTCGTTCTTTTAACCGACCTGTCGTTACCAAATTTTTCACGTTACTCAAGACAATGTTTGACAAAATACAAGTTCCAGCGCACAGAATCTTCAATGTTGACGAAACATCTTTGAGTACGGTCCCAGGTAAAAATAGTAAAGTTCTAACTCAAAGAGGTAGAAAACAAGTTGGCAGAGTTGTATCCGCAGAAAGAGGTATGTCCACAACAGCCGTGATTTGTAGGTCTGCATCAGGTTCATACGTTCCACCTATGGTTATTTTTGCTCGTAAGCGAATGAAAGAAGAGTTGAAAGATGGCGCACCACCAGGAACAGCATTCTATTGTATTTATTCTGGCTGGATGAAACTTGAGGTTTTTGCGGTGTGGTTTGATCATTTTCTTTCTTTTATAAAGCCGTCTCAAGAGGATCCGGCATTGTTGATTCTTGATGGACACCTTTCACATACAAAAAATTTAAGTGTCATCGAAAAAGCTAGAAGTAATTACGTGACCGTTTTATGTCTGCCGCCTCACACCACCCACAAGCTTCAGCCATTAGACGTGAATTTTATGTATCCGCTCAATCACTATCACAATAGAGCATTGGAAAAATGGCTAACTAATCATCCCGGAAGAGTTGTCCTGTTTTTCAATTGTCACAAATATTTAACTAATCCTATATGTAGGGCCAGTACACCCCTTAACGCCATTAACGGATTCAAGAAGACTGGACGATATTTTCTCTGACATTGAGTTCGAAGCTGCTAAAGTAACTGAGCAAAAAGACCCTAGGAATGACAGTGTCAATGGAAAAAATGATGTGGTGCAGGAACAGCATGAAAAAGTCAATAATACCGTCCATGAGCAACATGATGGGGCTAATGAAAGCATTGAACTGAATGTTGTTTCAACGTCTACTATCATACAATCCTTTGATTCGGTTAGTGAACATCATGGGGAACACAATATTTCAATATTCAGCCGAATGATGTTTGTCCACTTCCTAAAATGACACAAGAACAACGGAGTTCAAAAACAAGAAAGTCTGGTGACACAGTAGTTTTGACAAGCACTCCTTACAAAGATCAATTGTTGGAGGAGCAACAGAGGAAGACAAAGCAGGCCGAAAAAATAGATTCAAAGAACAAGAATAAATTTGCAAAAAATATTGTTCCAAAAGAAAGAAATAAAAGGCGAATTCTGATGGAATACGTGAATGATAAAAAAAGGGGACGAGGAATCCGAAGAAGATACAGAATGTCTCATTTGTACCGAAACGTTTTTACAGTCTCATTCAGGAGAAGGTTGGGTGCAGTGCTCAATGTGCTATCGTTGGGCACATGATGAATGTGCTGGAATCGACGAGAATGACTGTGATCCTTATAGTTGTGACTATTGCATTGACCGTTCGAAAGTGAACAAAGTGCGTAAACAGTTAGCAGATGAAATGTAAAATCAATTTGTTTTTCGTTTCAGTAGTTTCTGTATTTTATTGTTTCTTAACACTTATTCTTGCTGTACAGCGATTTAATTTTGTTTGTTCATTTGGTTGAGCCGAATAAAGTTAATTTAGTTGAATTAATTGGGTGTTTCATTGCATAAAAATGAAGAAAGTGCATCCCCACAGAGAGATCATTCTGCCCATCCTTAGGGGATCATTTTTCCCAACCTATTAGGGTATAACGATCCCTTTATGTATATGTACCTGGTATTTCACCATAATTTGACCCCCCCTCTAACTTTGTTTCTAAAAGCGGTACAAAAAAATATTTTATAAAAAAGTTTCACGAAATCGACTAGTGTTTTCTAAAATCATTTCACAAAACAAAATATATACAGAGTGGGCAACATATTGATTACAACTTCATTTTTTCAAATGGAACACCCTGTATATTTTTCTATATTAGGATAGCTCTTTTTCCCCTGATTATGAATATGTAACATATGTTTGGTCTATCTCTCTTATTCTGAGTACCACAGAGTTTCAAATTTTAAGAACCACCAGGCAAGCTAAGTAGGTAACCAGTTTTCAAGTGGTAGGCAAAACTCAAAATGCCCTTTTTTGGGTTATCTCGTTGGCAACGATATATGAAACTGTTCATCGAATATACACTACACAGAAGCAGAAAAATTTGAAATTTTTTCACTTTTTGTGAAGAACAATAAAAATAAGAACGCTACAAGGAGAGAATATATGGAGTTGCATCCTCATCATCATATTACAATTTATAGTGAAAAACGAATGTCATATCGTTGCCAACGAGATAACTCAAAAAAGGGCATTTTGAGTTATCGCAGCCTACCACTTGAAAACTAGTTACTTAGCTTGCCAGGTGGTTCTTAAAATTTGAAACTCTGTGGTTCTCAGAATAAGAGAGATAGACCAAACATATGTTATATATTCGTAATCAGGAAAAAAAGAGCTAGTCAAATATAGAAAAATATACAGGGTGTTCCATTTGAAAAAATGAAGTTGCAATCAATATGTTGGACACTCTGTAAATATTTCATTTTGTGAAATCATTTTGAAAAACACTAGTCGATTTCGTGAAACTTTTGTAGAAAACATTTTTTTGTACCTCTTTTAGTAACAAAGTTAAAGGGGGAGTCAAATTATGGTGAAAAACCCGGTACATTACTAACCACAAAAACTTGCTTCCACATTATATCGAAAACTTGATGAAACAACATTCACGTACAATCCTTCGACTATACAAAAAAATATATTCGAACTCTTTCTATTATATATTTTGGTATATACAGTTATTTAAAGCTTAGGGGGATCTATGCCGGTAGATCCTCCACTGGATATCCGTCAAGAAAATAAAAGATTTCTTTCGGAAACCCTGTATCGTTAGCTGATTTTAGACTTTTCACTCGGTATACTATGCTGATTCTAGGGAGAATTCTAAATGATTTTTTTCCTAGAACATACCGTTTCGCCCTTGCCCACATGAAAATATTTGATGCAAATAACTTTCCATTACGACAAATCGAGAGCGGTCTTAGCCTTAAATTTTAGGGGGGGGCGCCGTTATGGGCTTCGAGTTTTTCTATGGGACCAAATCCTAGATTACACCGATATCAAGCCTAACCTCTCAAAAATAAGGCGTACAACTTTGTTTCCGACGTTTTGCAATAGGGCAACAATAAAAATCCTTGAAGTTCAACATGAAAATGATAATATTTGACCGAATAAGCAACACATATATAGGTATTATTGGTAACTTATGTATTCTAACGATTACACAATTTTATCGGCACCAAAAAAAATTATTATTCATAAAATCATTCATATGATTTTCATGTCGGAGCAGTGACACAGAAACTTTTTTCAAGTATGGATCAGAATATTGTTATTCAGAGCTCAAAATGATTTCCGAATACAATAAATTGAGATGAATTTTGGTAAAGATGGAATGGTTGATATGATTTTCATGTTGGAGCATTGCCACAGAAACTGTTTATTAGCCAGTAGATCCTATGCTGTCGAATATACCGAAAGTCGAGTTTTCGGAGGCTTTCAAACAGATTTGTAGAGACAGGAAATGTCAAGTATGAAAAAGAAGAGAGGGTAAAATCGGACACTAACGAAGACAAGGAGCTCGAGGCTTTACTGCATGTAAATGAAAATCCACACACAAGCCAAAGGGAGCTTGGTGTAGCCTGTAGTATAAGTGTGAGTTCAGTTCAAAGAATCCTCAAAAATAATACGTATTATGCCTACCACATTCAGATGCACCAGGGCAGGCGCTTACCGATAGTGATTTTGAAAACCATCTGAATTTTTGTAACTGGGCAAGTTTTCAAATTGAACATAACCCTACATTTTTTGAATTTGTTTTATTCAGTGATGAAGCAACCTTCCACAATTCCGGTGCCGTCAATAGGCACAATTTTCACTATTACTCTGTAGAAAATCCAAGAATTATAAGGGAACTAGAAAATCAACACAAGTGGTCATTGAATGTCTGGGGAACAGTAATCGGCAATCATGTGATAGGACCTCATTTTTTCGAAGGAAATTCTGATGGATCTGCATATTTAAATTTCATTCAGAACATTCTTCCCGGAATGTAAGCAGTGTTACCTACGAAATGAAATATGGTTTCAGCATGATCGATGGAACACCTGCCCATTATTCTCGTCTTGTGAGGGATTTACTGGACCAACAGTTTTCAAATAGATGGATTGGTAGGGGTGGACCGAAAGATGGCCTGCTAGATCGCCGGATCTGACCAAAATAGATTATTTTTTGTAGGAACACATAAAGTATGTATGATGAAGTTCCAACAATAGCTTCCAATATGCAAGAGAGAATTGTGACTGATTTCCGAAGCATTACTCCAGCCATGCTTAGGTTAGTGGTCATTCAACGATCGGATCGCTTTGTGTTCCAGAGAAGGCGGACGACACTTTGAACATCTCATTGACACAATTTTTCTTTGTCTTTTTCAACGCCTGTTTGTTTTTATATCCAATATTTGAAAAAAATTTTCCGTTCTTATTTAATTTTTAGTGCCTGCTGGACGCAGGAGTGAAAATAGCCCTTTGGTTACTTCTGAACAAATGTAAGGTTTTGAACTGTGTACATCATCATGAAAAAATACAGGGTGTTACGTTTGAAAAACTCTAGAAAAAAACAATTTTAACTTCTTCATATTCGGACATTGATAACGGACACCCTGTATAAGAGAGGTTGATCATTTAGGTTCCCTTATAATTCTTGGATTTTCTACAGAGTAATAGTAAAAATTGTGCCTGTTGCCAGCACCGGAATTGTGGAAGGTTGCTTCATCTCTGAATAAAACAAATTCAAAAAATGTAGGGTTCTGTTCAATTTGAAAACTTACCTAGTTACAGAAATTCAGACGGTTTTCAAAATCACTATCGGTAAGCGCCTGGTGCATCTGAATGTGGTAGGCATAATACTTATTCTTTCTGAGGATTCTTTGAACTGAACTCACACTTATACTACAGGCTACACCAAGCTCCCTTTGGCTTGTGTGTGGATTTTTATTTACATGCAGTAAAGCCTCGAGCTCCTTGTCTTCGTTAGTGGCCGATTTTACCCTCTCTTCTTTTTTATACTTGACATCTCCTGTCTCCACAAATCTGTTTGAAAGCCTCCGAAAACTCGACTCATGTGGATGATATATGGTATATGCGACAGCATAGGATCTACTGGCTAATAAACAGTTTCTGTGGCAATGCTCCAACATGAAAATCATATCAACCATTCCATCTTTACCAAAATTCATCTCAATTTATTGTATTCGGAAATCATTTTGAGCTCTGAATAACAATATTCTGATTCATACTTGAAAAAAGTTTCTGTGTCACTGCTCCGACATGAAAATCATATGAATGATTTTATGAATAATAATTTTTTTTGGTGCCGATAAAATTGTGTAATCGTTAGAATACATAAGTTACCAATAATACCTATATATGTGTTACTTATTCGGTCAAATATTATCATTTTCATGTTGAACTTCAAGGATTATTGTTTTGGAAGGGTTTTAAAGTTTTCATGAATTGGTCATTCAGTTTGGTTTCATTGTGTGACTCATTTGAAATATCCGTTAGTTATTATGTTCATTATTCCTGAAATTTTTGGTTGAAATGTCATTTTTCGTGTCTGCTGGAAACAGGAGTGAAAATAATCCTAAGGTTACTTCAGAAAAAATGTAAGGTTTCAAATTGTGTACATCATCATGGAAAAAAATACAGGGTGTTACATTTGAACAACTCGAGAAAAAACAATTTGAAATTCTTCGTTTTTGGACATTGATAACGGACACCCTGTATAAAAGGGTTTGATCATTTACGAACGATGACTAGGAAAATTCTTAAGTTAAAAGAAATTCTGATCAAATTCATATTTTTATTGCTTCTGGAAAACGGTAAAGGGCTTTTTATCGAACCGCTGTTTCGTCGAAATTTTGCAGTTTTTTCTGAATAAGATCCGTACCGTTGGAAAAACATCCCAAATAATTTGCATCATGATAGAGGTATTGAAGAGCATTGAAAATATACAAAAATATAAGGGGTGTTCCATTTAAAAAATAACCCATCAATAATTTTATTTGGGAACACCCTGTATATCAGAAAATTATTTCCAGAGATGCAGAATTGAAAGTACAAAGGGAATGCTTTTCAACTAAATTCCTAAAACGTCTGGTTTGGCCTCGGGTTTGGCAGCTATGGAAGCCTAACGCACTATTGCAGGATCCTGTATAGTTGACATTACCCCAATGAAAGATTTCATAACGATTTGATTAATGCATTATATGAAGTCATCAGTACTGCACTCAAAGTCTTCAAAACTAATAGGTCACTTATATTTTTATATTCTTTTGTCATAAAAGAGTATATTTTAGTATCTCAACACACACTTGAAAAACAATATTTACGAGCAACAAAAGATCTTTCTTTTTAAGTAAGACAATCCTCAGGTGTTTGTTGATGTATAAGATAGAAAATCTTATAATGGTTTATTATTTAATATGTCAAATAGTGCTTTATGTTAAGAAGGCAGAAAACAGCGTATTGTTGCTCTTTTTAGTACGAAAAATATAGCAATTGCTATAAAAAAAGAGAAAATTCAAACAAAGAATTCATTCAATATTATTTATAACTAGAAATGAATTTAAATTCAAAATGTTATTTAAACTCTTCAATTCAATGTGAGGGGGATGATGGTGGTGTTTGTAGAGGAGGGGGGGGGGGATTGGCTTTCTCCTCCTCCCTCTTCTCTTTCTTCTCTCTCTTCCTCCCTTCCTACTGTCTCTTCCCACCTTCCTACTCTCTCTTCCCCTCTTTCACCTCTCTCTTCCCCTCTTCCTCCTATCTCTCTTCCTCTTCCCTCTCTTCCTCTTCCCTCTCTTCCTCTTCCCTCTCTTCCTCTTCCCTCTCTTCCTCTTCCCTCTGTTCCTCTTCTCATTCGTTTGTTAAGTCTTATGAAACGCAATTGCATGTTTGCCTGAATTACAAAAAATAATTTTTTTATATTTTCAATTGAAATTTTTATTTCACAAAATTTTATATCTACTTAACTTGCCGCAGAAATATACTAAAAATTTACCAACATCGTTCAGAAATCTATCAAAAATATACTGTCATACTTATTGACAAAATTTCACAGATAGCGCTGCATTATATTTTCACTTTATTCATAATACACTTTATTCTAATGTCTCTTATGGTTGAATTTCACTTCATGAATTGGATAGATAGTAGAGATGCGTACAGATTCGAAAATAAAACAAAAAATTTTTTAAGGAAATCGTGAAAGAATGGATCGAATTTTACCTATGACATCGTGAAAATCGTTTATGTTATTTGTGTTTTTTTTCAGAAATTACTCATTTTCATGAAAGTTCTTTTCCGAAATAACTTAAAATAATGCCAAAAACATGCAATCATCGGCAAAGATATAAAAAATTCTTTGAATATGAATTTTGAGGTACTAAATACAAGATACGTTTCGAAATTGAATCTGAAATACTATCATAACAAAAGGATCCTATTATGTAGTGATATATAGGGTTAAAGTTTGTAAGTAAACATGCATTGTCATGTATTTCTTTTTCATATTGATTCAATTAAATCTGTGGATGAAATGAAAGTCTTCAAAGACAAATATCTCAAATCTCCTTTTTTGCAGATACGCTCTTTTCAATTGAAACAGCAGTATATTTTTGATTTTCTTTTTATGTGCTTTCAGCAATTGAACAATTGCTCCCATAGCCACATATTATAAAAAAATATGAATCTAAATCATTGAATTTGGAAATACAAATATATATCTTCGTAAAAATTCTCTAAAAACTTTATGAAAATACGAAAAACCTGGTCGCACTACCCCTGAGTGCCTTAATTTGAGATATACAGGGTGATGTTCATCTCATGAATGAAATTTGACAGTTCGATAACTCGTTTAACTAATCAACCGAATAATTTCAAATTTTGATCCAATATTCACAAAAATAGGAAAAGTCTGAAATTTTTCTTGTCCGGATCTGATTTACACGATTTCAGAAATTATGAGGGAAGGCGTTAGTGAAGGGTGACAAAACTTCAAAATCGGAAATTATTCGGTTGATTAGTTAAAGAGTAATTGAACTGTGAACATCGCCCTGTATATACCAAACGAAGGCACTCAGAAGATTAAAACCTCTTGATACGAGTCCTCCATGATATCTTTAATTTATGGTATCCATTTGTCGCATTCTTCCCGGGTTCTTCCAAACAAGAAATATTTTATTATACAGGGTATAATAAAATATTTCTTGTTTGGAATCGCAAAAAGTTCAAAAATATCTTATTGCAAGAGATCAAAATAATTAACTAGAATATATGTAGGTATTATATTTCTTTGTATAGTACAAGGCAAGCATAAAAAGTATATGATTTAGATAAAGGAATTGTGACCAAGTATTATATAATTCCCGAAACATTTATAGTTTACATTCTGGCTAACTACGCTGTATTGATCAAACTCTAATAGACTTTCTCTAATTCTGTGGTTATTCCGTTCATTCTTTCACATCTTGTAGAACAAAATCGTGCGAGAATATATCAGAAACGCACAGTTTTAATGATTATATTTTATTATTCTATGTTGGCACTCCGAACTTTCCGCCACGGCTTTATCTGTCAATTCATCAATCTGCCTTAAAGAAATCAGTTCTGCCAACCAACATTTTTCAATGCAAAAATCACTAAATTATATTTATGGGAATATTTCATTAATTTCAATGAAAATGCAATGAATTAGAGAAAATAATGTATAATACTCGTACAGAAGGTTCATTCTACCACTCGTTCATTCCAAAACTCGCCACTTCGTGGCTCGTTTTTGAATTTTGAACTCGTGGAAGAATATCAATGCCTTCTGCACTTGTATTATAAATAACTATTCCTAAATCATGCAAATATTGAAATACTTATTGATATTTTTCTATTAGAAACATGTCGTCATGATAATAATGATTTAAAATTCAATTTCATATTTTTTCTTAACAAATGTATTGATTTTTTATTGAATTAAACAAATATGAATTAAATACGTATTTATTTATATCATCTGATTAGTTTTTGATCGTCTTGAAATTTCAAGACGATCAAAACTAATCAGATAATGTAAAACGATCAAAGGGTACCAAAGCGTCGGCGCATATTCGTGTTATGACAGAAATTCGGAAGTGCTTAGTGCTTAGTAATCCGCCAAAGTGCTCGCGAGCTCTGCAGTGCTCGGGAGCACTTTTGGGATTACTAAGCACTAAGCCTTTTGCGAAAATGCTTCGATTACTAAGCACTAAGCACTGGTTTTGAAAAGTGCTCGGGAGCACAAAAAGGCTTCAAGTGCTTTCGAAAGCACTAAGCACAATGCTTTGGCACAGCTCTGATATGTATTTTCTTTTTTCAAATTATGCTTGTATTCTTACAATATTATTCAGGGTCCTTATTGTTTCCATCGTAAGTTTTTGTAATTTTCTTTGCTAGAAAGAAAAAAAAAATTAATTGTGATTCAGAAGTACCTTTACATGAACTACTTTTTTAAATACACTGCTCAACAATTGATAGGGATCACTTACTTGTTCTAAATTTATTTCTGAAATATTCGCTCCAAGATTATAAATTTAGTCAGATATCAGAGTATTTTCAGTTGATAATATGGTTCACTTGAGAAAAGATAGAAAAAATGAAAAGTTGAAGAGAAAAAAAGACTTTATTAGGAACACTCAAAATTCTGTGTTTGAATAACATAAAAATTTTATGATGAAACCACAAGAAGGCTGAAGTTTCGGTTAAGCTAGTACCTAGTTGGTCCCCCACGAGCTCGTCTCAAGCATTCTACCCTACGAGGCATACTTTCGATCAAACGATTTATAAAATTTTGGGGCAAATTCGTCCAAATATCCCGTAAAGCGTTAGAAAGGTCCTCCAGGTTATTGATTGTCTAGACATCTCAGACCAGACATGTTCGATGCAATTCATGTCTGGAGAGCGAGCTGGCCAGTCCATCTTATCAATAGCATGAGTTTCTAGCGCTTCATTAACCAGACGACTACGGTGTGGACGGGCATTATCGTCAATTAAAATGAAATTCTCGCCCACGGCAGCCGCAAACGGAACAAATATGGGTTCAATAATCATATCGTGATATCTCTGGCTGGTCATGGTGGTGTTCTGCAGAACAACCAACTCTGTGCGTTGGTTCAAACAAATGCCTCCCCATACACATATAGAACCTCCGCCAAAAGCTGTTGTGGGTACCATAAAGTGTTCTGCATACCTTCGACCTCTTTCCCTCCAAGCAAGAATACGTCGGAGTTGACCAAACGAAATCTAGACTCATCCGTAAATAAACATCTGCTCCAATCTTCAAGTGTCCAATTGCGGTGCTCCTCAGCCCATTGCCGTCGATGAACCCGGTGTTCCCTATTCAAACGGGGATGTTGTACACTCCTACGTGCTCTCAAATCACGAACATGTAGTCGTCGTCTTACAGTCTGGTTCGAAATTAGAACTCCTGTTGCAACTCTCAGTGATCTATTGAGCCGCGACGCCGGGTAAGTGGGATTTCTCCTAGCATTGAGGATCAAAAGCATAGACCTATAATAACATGGACTGAGCGTTAGAGAGAGAGACCATTGATATCGGTGTATTGATGAAAGTTTAAAGGCATAACATTGGTTTTCTGAACTGATTGTATGTGTTTTCTTGTGGTGATTACTAATTTTTAAACAATTTACTGAGCGTTTGTTGATGTTCTGGTGCTTATTTTAATACTAATGAACAATTTTAAGTATCTCTGCTTCGTGTGTAGCTTATAATTGTGTTGTTATATCCAAAAAAGGGTTGGACGTGACATTTCATAGGTAAGAAAACAAGAAGGGATTTATCGTTTATTTCATTGAATATTTTCACAGGTTTCCGAGAAATTAAATTGAATGGGTGATGGAAATATGGAGTAAAAACCTTCTGTCACAACCGTAATATGTAGTAATCACTTCAAAACAGAGGACTATTATGTCAATCTCTATATGGAACCAAAGTTTTGAAGGAAGGAGCCATACAATTTTGATATTGAGAACATGTGTTACTATAATAATAATGAATACTATACAGCAAATTCCTGCCCTTCACAGATACGGAGTTATGAATTTTTGTCCATGTTATTCCAGTTTCGAAGCCCTGATTCGAATCTCTTCGTCGGATGTTAATCACAATTTTTTTTATATTGATATTTATTATATGTTTTTTTTCCATATGTGCTTGCATATTCGATGATAAAAGGTAATATAATAAACCCATGTATAAAATTTGCAGTTCTTTTTCAAACCGTTAGAGTAGAGGAAGATGTATACTTTTGGAACGTAAGGCTGAATTTGTCCTTTGATAGGAAAAATATGGCACTTTCATTCCCAATAACGCTCACTATTTGATTTCCTCATTCTGTTTCTAAAAATATTTGGGCTATTTTTTCAGAAGATAAAATATATAAAATTTCAAAAATTTCATAAATTTTCTGTTGTGTTTTTACTTATCAAAATTTTGAATTTTCTAAAGCTCAGTTACACTTGTAGCTATATTATATCGAATATAAATTTAATTGTCTATAATATTATTGATATACTGAACTATCTAAAAAATATTTTCTTTCAGGTAGCACTCAATAAAATTCACTTTTTTCTGAAAGAAATTTTAGATAACATAAAAATCTGTACCATACAATCCTTAAATGTGTTTCATTTAGCTATTTCAATAATCAACTCATGCGAAAAACTCAATATTTCTCAAAAAAAAAATTAAATACGCGCTATTCCAATAGCCATATCAAGCTCTTTCAATTCTAATTCCATCCGAATAACTCAATATTTCTCAGTGAAAAAATTAAAAACGCTTCATTCCCATAGCCATTTAGCTATTTCAATAATCAACTAATGCGAAAAACTCAATTTTTCTCCAAAAAAAAATTTAAAACTCGCTATTCCCTTAGTAAATTCACGTTTTCTGCCTTTCTACTTCCTTCCTTCACAACACCTCTCTCTCTTCGATAGTCCGCAGAGCGCAGTGAGTAGAAGCCACGTGAGGGTTAGTCCATGTTATTATAGGTCTATGATCAAAAGACGATCTTGGGCAGCTGTTGTACTGCGCTGCAAACCTCCCCCATGAACATAAGCTACTGAGTCGTTTTGGATGAACCTATTCCAAGCCCGACTCACGACACTTTGCGAAACATTCAACCGCCGGGACACTTCTCGCTGGGACAAACCTTCCTGTATCCACCGTATGATTTGGTCCAGTTGCACAGGAGCCAAACGTCTTCTCGGCATGACTGATAAGCTGATATTGTTCTCATTTCTTCAATTATTGTCACCTTATGTGTTTGAACGAGAGAAAAAAACAGATTTAATAACAAATACCACATTGCTTTTCACTCCACCTGTAACAGCCTACAGATAATAATCGATTTTGTGGACAAGAGCCGATGAAGTGAAGAAATCAACTAAAAACATCTTACTTTTTTCTTAGAGAACATATAATGTACAGATATTCACGAGATAACTTGAAAAAAATACAAATGAAGAGAAGTTCATAAGTGATCCCTAGCAATTGTTGATCAGTGTATAATTAAATGATATTCGTCTAATTCAAGTAAAAAAAGAAAACTTTCACTTGTCATAAATAAATATAACAATGAAAATATATATGAATTGCTAGTTTTCTTCGAATGTTTGTTATATAAATATATTTTTTTCAGATAAAAATGCGAGATGACTTACATTTCGGTCCATTTTGATGAAATGAATAGATCATAGATCATTCATTATAATTTAAGAATATATTAGATAATATTCTGTGATTTATGAGATTTAGATCATAGAAAAATATAGGAATGCATTTTCAATAATAGTGTAAACATTTGTTGAGAATTCTTTGAACAGTGTTCAATTATGAAATAAAATTTATATTTAAATCAATCTGAAAAGGGAATTCATTGTCCACATAATAATTGGGATAAATAAGTTTTAAAAAATTGCCTATTGGTGAAATGAGTTTTGAACATATTTAGCGTTCTATGATGCGCACACAAAAACTATTTCGCGTGATATCGTGGAGCACATACCTAACCGTCCTAACCATACTTAGGATAATAAGTCTATGGTCCTAACCTAATTATTAGAACCAGTGAACTGATAGAGTTTACTGCTTATCGCGGGCATGTAACGTCACACGACAACTGTCAATCAGCCTGCTGGACAAACAAACCGTATTTCAATAAACAACAATGGTAATTTAATGGGATTAAAATTGCAATTCTGAGAAAATTATGGGTTTATCCTTAGTAAACCTGAAAGAGGGGAACGTAATTTGATATTGTATTCATTATTCTTTCTGCTTGCACCGAGATAGTTTGTGAGATGGCTGATAAAAGTGATTATTTCAACACCTTGTCTATGGATGTCTAGAAGAGATATTAAGAGAAGATAAAAGAAAGTAATGAATGTGATCCATAATTATAAACAGGTATTTTAGACTGATTTTCCTGTACTGATAGATAAACAATTGATATAGGAGCTATCAAATAACTCCAAATTTAAAAACAATGTACTTTGTATAATTGTGTTATGTATATTTAAAATGCCAATAAACTATGTTGAATTTGAATTTTTTTGGATGTGTTCCTTATTTATTGAAATGTGGGGATTGTAGTGATGCTGTGAAGGACTTTCCTAAAGTTTCAATGTACAACATTATAAACTATTTTGTATATAAGAAGAGTGCATACACAGGAGAAGACTTCAAAGCCTATAAAAGTTTGGATTCATACAATATGTTCATAATTAAATGGATTAGAAGGATTGGATAATTGGATTATTTTTTATATGCCTATTGATTCTTTGAACATACCTTCTACAACATTTTTTGAACATACAGTTGCCCATTCCAACTTCTCAGTAGTTAAATCTGCTCTTCTAATTGCCTTAATCCACAATGTACGTCCCTTTTGAGCAAGAGGATTAATATTTTTTCTATTGTCGAAGGCAATCGGTGGAATGAAACCTTATAGAGATAAGAAGCGGCAGAGGCCGCTTCTACTTCCACATTTCACAATCGCGCAAAATTAAGGCATTATCGAGAAAAATTTTTTTTAAATATGACATAGACACACAATAAGCATTTGTAGATCCGTTTGTTTGTCCAGCAGGCTGATTTGACAACCGTCATTGACTGTCGTCTGTCAGAGATGCCCGCGGAGAGTTTGGTAAATGTTTACTATATAGAATTAATTTGAATAATGATTCAAACGTGATGAAATTTTGCAGACTTACTAATTTTGGGCTCTAAATCACGAATCCGGTGATGAAAATTTCTCAATCCTGCTAGTTGAAAAAAAAATTGTAATTTGGTCTAATAAAAGTAAGGTTATCTACATTAATAGCTAGTTTTCTTGTATTTCATCAACTGATTCTCATTAGAAATGATGAATTAATCACATTTCAAGCTTTTCCTGAAAATAAAATGTCTTTTTTTCGTAAAAAAAACGACGATTTTATTCATTGTTTATATACGGTGGCGGCCATTATGTTTAATACGTAACGCATAGACACATAAAATTTGCGGTAGAGGTAAACTATAGACAAATAAAGAGAAGACTGACGACTGCGTAGTGTCGTTTGAAATATTGATGCTGGCGACCCGAGGGGCAGGGTTTGGAACTAATGTTTCACAATTTCACACAAAAACATATTTCATCCTTATCTACTGAAAATGATCAAATGTTTTCGGGCGTTAATTCCAACCCTTAGAACATTAATAAGAGGAATGGAAATCGCCTTGTAACTGAAGCATTTGTTTTGATGCCAACATTCGTAGCTCCTTGTCTGACCGGCGTCTATGGCAGTGGCGTAACATATTTTGATTTATTTCGAAATAATCAATTGGTGCTCAAAAATAGTTTAGAGTGTAATTTATTTAAGAAAATTCTTTCGTAATTAGAAAAGGTCAATGTTTTTCTCAGTTTTATGATTTAGCCATTGTGAAGTTAGGAAAAAAAGATTTCTGATAATTATTAAACATAAATACGGATAAAATCTTTTTTGCTGTATGAATTTCAATTCAAAACTCAAATTATTATTTTCCATTTCTTAAGATGTGAAGGGCAGTCGGAATTCGCAGGAAATCTTTTTTTTTTCTCAATATTTTCTGTAAATTTCTCAAGAATCTGATTTCACGATTTATTCAACAATGAATGGCAGGATAGGCTGGTGGATTTTAATTGAATTTATTCAACTTTTTCAAAACATAATAAACTAGTGAAAACTATTTTTCATGAAGAATGATTTACTGAAAATTTGAGTTAAATTGTCTTAGGCCCCATTTTGTATTTTCAGAAAAAAATATTTGATTGAGCACTAGATTTACTACTGAAATAATAAAAGAAAAATAATAAGGGCAGCCCCTCACAGAGAAGGGAAATAATATTTTAACTGTTGAGAATTTGTGGAACAGGGGCCAACGCATTTATGTGTAGCGATAACTTTATATGATTAATATATTTTATTTGGTTGGAATCTATATTTTAAGTTCCAACCTCTTTTTCACAGATAACAGATACCATAGATGGGACACTTCCCCCCCTAAAGCAAATTATTTGAAACATAGCTCCCCCTGGCGTCTGGTTCTCGAACAAACTCGACAAACGCGGGAAGTTTGAAATGAGTGGTTTTCCTATACTTGTTTTGAATTTGAATTCAAATGGTCTTTGGTTATCGCAGCACCAAACTCCATTTGAATTGCTCAATACGAGATATTGAGCAATTCAAATGAGTTTGGTGCTGCGATAACCAAAGACCATTTGAATGGCTGCTACCGTATATAAACAATGAATAAAATCGTCGTTTTTCACGAAAAAAAGACATTTTCTTTTCAGGAAAAGCTTAAATGTGATAAATTCATCATTTCTAACGAGAATAAGTTAATAAAATACAAGAAAACTAGCTATTAATGTGGATAACCTTACCTTCATTAGGCCATCATTACAATTTTTTTTTCAACTAGCAGGATTGAGGAATTTTCGTCATCGGATTCGTGATTTATGGCCTAAAATTAGTAAGTCTGCAAAATTTCATCACGTTTGAATCATTATTCAAATTAATTCTATATAGTAAACATTTACCCATAATGCTTTAATTGCATTTGTTCGTTATCAATTGGCGAATCAAGATAAGCGCTACGCCACCTGGTGACAATCAGAGTAACTAGAAATGTTGACATGGTTTGCCTCAGAGGTAGTCAGTCCTTTTCATTCCTCTGATGTTCTAGCATTTTGCTTTGATTTTGTGTGATATTCTACAAATATTTATATATTTTTTGAATCATTCCAATAGTTCTGAGTCGTTCGAATCGCTATTGTTCAGTTCCTCAGTGTTCTTCCTGGGAAAAAAAAGGTCAAATATCAAGTTCCATGCTTTCCCTCAAACTGGTTATAAATATCGTGTTTGGATGGAAGGGAAACTGGGGAGTAAAGTGCTGATGGATCGACAAAAAGCTTGGCAACTGAAATTCAAAATCGATAAACCAGTGACAAGAAATATGAAAGTATGTTCCCTGCATTTTATCGATGATGATTATTTTTATCGGGGTAAGCACTGATAGCACATGAAATTTTAGATTATATTTATGGGGATAATAATCATAATAATAATCGTTTACAGATTCCAGTTCTACACAGAAAGAATGTTTGAAAAAGACTGCTGTGCCTTCCAGAAATCTTTCTGTTGGATCCACTACCACAAAGGAAGAACCTGAATGTTATAGTAGTAGATCTGAAAGATTGAATCAAAGAAATATCAACAAAGAAGAACTTATTGCTGAAAAATGCTCTTGTGAAGAAATCGAACCTGCTCTACAATCTACTTCCCAAGATGAAATCGAAGCTGCACAAGGTCTTTCAAGGATTTCGAATTGCAAGTGAATACTCCTAAATTATCTTCTTTGTGTGACCTCATAACAACAGATAGTGCTCTGAACAGTTTTAATGGTCTCAATAATATGAAACTATGAGATACAATAGTAGAAGTAGTACAATATTTACAGTGATCAAAGATCAGATCGTTTAACAATCAAGCAGTGTATTGTTTTAGTTTTAACAAAATTGAAATGTGATCTTTCATATGTGACATTATCTGTTTTATTTGGCATTTCACAAGAATTGTGTCAAAGATACATTGTCTTCAAATCTAAGGTACCTTTACACAATATTGGAAAAATTCCTCCCAAATATTTGGACATTTACTCTGAAATTCTATATATTTTTTTTCAGGGCACACTGATGATACATCTCTATCACATTTTAATTATTTTAAAAAAGTCGTATACTATACCGAATATATTTTCAAAATAAATACATTTCATAAGTGAAATATTTTCAATTGAATTCTCATTATTTTTTGGTGATTCATTAGTCAAGCAATAATTTAATTCGATAAATAGGTATCGATATGAGTAGTTTTGAGTAACCTAGTTATATAAATTGATCTTTAGAAACATTTTATGTAAATTGAGTTATCTCTTAATTAATAAATAAGAATGGATATGCAACTTTCTGTTATATTCCTAAAAGTATTCAATACATTAGCATTTGTAATATTTTGTTGGGACTGTATAATTGAAGGGTAATGTGAAATGATCAATTCGGATAAGTAAAAAAACCTTTCAACTAAAGTTTATTAGTCATGCGAATAACATGTAACATTTTTATTATGTGACCAGCATTTAAAACTTCTTCACCTTCATAAACACTTCTAGAAGTGTTTGTACCTTTAAGATACTCCAAGTATTCTACTAAACTCAGTCTTGCCATTTGGACCTAAAGAAGGTACTATTAGAATCCTGTAGTATAATAATGTTGATTGAACCGTTCACATATTATATGCACACGGTTGTTATTCGTCATTTTTCGAAGTCTTCCATCCTTGCATAACTTTCAATATCACTAGACCGAACTGAAACAAATGATGATACCTACCGCCTTTACCTAAAATGAAAATATTATATACACAGTAACACAGTTGTTCACTATAGAAGTCTGAAAAGTTTTTATATTTATTGAAAAATCAAATTTAAATAGAGCAAATACACACACAACTAATACAACAAAACACTCCAATGTCAACATTTATAGTTCTACGTCTGCTCACCTTGGCGCTGCATTCTTATTTTCAGATGCCTATCCGGTAGGGGAACAAACAAAACACCAAAGATGTAGGTCCTAATTTCCGGCTGTCCAACCAGCAACCGGAAATCATCCATTTTTGGTTGGAACATGGTCATAGAACCCACAGTTTCACCCCCCTGCTCTAAGGGGTGAAATATGCAACAATAAATGTCACAAACAGTGAACTAAAGAACGAACTGGAAGGGACCCGTAGGTACAAAAAAGTGAGGCCGACTGAAATAGAGCATTTGTGGGAAGGCTTTCTCAATCTTACTCGCTGCCGTAACGGGAATAGCCTTGAATTCAAATCGAAACTGGCGAGTTTGTATGTTTAATCTTCATTTGATATGGACCAAAACTGACTATTCTCTCAGTTTTTTGTGTTATTTTGTGATTGAAATAATATTTTTTAATGATTCAAGCCATATTAGGGGAAATAAATAATTACGAGTTCGCAATATTGATCGAGATTTTCTTGGAATTTCAACAAAAACTGACTGCCCCGTTTTCCAAACTCTTTGTGTGACGTGAATCTTATTTTTTCATATTAAGACCTTTTTGAGAGAATATAATCATTTTGATAATTAGAATTTCTATACTTGACATGTCTAACTATGGAGAAAGATAAAAACATTCATTCAAAATTGATTCAGGAGTGTTGTAAAATAAATATGTAAAAGGAAAATATATTTCTGAGTATGGGAGACACATTTCCTGTTTTGATACGGTTTACTTATGCATTTCCTTATTAAATACTCCTCAACATTATCATAAAAACGATATTAAATTAAATAACCACAAAAACGTCAAGAAAATCAGCTGATATTTGTGATTAAAAACCCTCTAGAAAGAGATGTCCTTCCCACAAATGCCCCATCTCTTTCATACACTTTTGGACACACTTTTAGGAGAATTAACGTACCTACGGGTCCCTTCCATTTCTCAATTCAGTTCACTGGTCACAAATAACCATGGAATTCTTCTGTTTACAATGATTTTACCTACACTTGAAAACGAATGTTGCAGAGGGCGCAGCCTACCCTTGAATCTATGGTCTCTAGGGAGCGTTTTTATTTTGAAATGTTTTTCTGTGTCGTCAAATCCGTCGAACTTCGGTTAGAAAATAATAATAATAATAATGGAATGAAATAAAAATAACAGTCAACTAGTGAAACCGTTTTATGAGATGAAAGATTTGAATCCCTAAACAAAGAAAATTAACAGAAGCACAGGAAGAAAATTAATGTGTCCAATTATTACTTTCTGGATATTTTAACATGGATTTAAACAACGTCATTATTTGATTGTTTTCTCACCGTTCAGGGAATAAAAATTCCAATAAATAAGTTCACGACAACATATATTTATTGAAAATAGGAATCCGAAAATGTTTGAAATGCCTCCAGAATACTCTGAAATGATTGCTGCTGTTGCGATTGGAGTCTTATCTGCTATTTTTATCAGTGCATTTGTTATTTTGATCATGATATGTAGGAGGCAGCAACATTATAAACAATCATATGCAGATGGCGAATTTTCAAGGTAGATTTTAAATAGGGTTATGTTTATCGTTCAATATTATTATTTTAGGCCCGAAATTAAGTTGATATCGAATAAATCAGAAGTTGAAATCATTGATATAGATTTATCGAAAAGTATGGATGAAATACTTGAAAATAAACAGTGGGTAGGCGATGCAACAGGATTAATACCCCATTGTTTGTCTATCCTAAAAGCTTGCAGATATTTAACAGAGAGATTAACTGCATTAGCTATGGATGCAACACACTCAAAAAAAGCTTTAGCTTCAATTGTAGAAGTAAGTTCATATGTGATCCTCGTTAAAATAGTAAAAAAAAATTATATATCTAAAGGGCGCATCCAGTAATACTTAATTCCACCCACTCTCCATATTGGCAGGTGGGGGGTTAACTCTGAAATCTTAAATAGCATCCTCCATATTAATGGTGAAATAAAATTCGTTGTCCATAAGTAAATATTGAAGGTTATTGGATCCTAGTAATTTCAAATTATGATGGTAGGTTTATGCAATATTCCTAAGAACTATGATTAGAAAATTGACCAACTTTTAACTAAAAATGTAGTTCTTAGTCAAAAATTGAAGTACGCATGCACCAAATAGAATTTCAATAATAACAACTGACAGTTGCTACCCTTTCATGTTCTTCAATTTGTGATTATTGATGAAAAGTGTTTGGTGTATCTGAAATTTTATTTTTTCACAATCAATATCAATGTCAAACATCAAAGTTCAGAACATATAAGTAGTTCGAGCATGCTTGCTTTCCTTCAATAAGAACTAACTAAAGAGTGCATAACCACTACATAATTTCTGGTTTTTATTTCTTAGGAATGTTGCATAAATCTACCTTTAGATTGATGTGTTTATGCCTGAGAAGTGTAATGAATGTTTATTACAGAAGCAAGGTCATATTTTTTTAGTATGTAACGAGCGTTAATTTAAATTTGTGGTCAAAAGTGCTGTGGATAAATTAGAGTTGATTTTCGTTGATTAAAAGTAGTGCTTAGCTTGTACCATATTTGAAGTTGAAATGATAGTGATATGGTACAAGACAAGCTAAGCACTACTTGTAATCAGAGAAAATCAACTATAATTTCTCCACAGCACTCTTGACCACGAATTTTAAAGAACGCTCCTTATATTCCAAAACATTAGCTGCTCCCTTGAGCATAAATGAATAATATTAGAATATAGTGTGATCACAAGAAGTAAAAATATATCTATGCAAGCTCTACATAATGGAACTTTACACATGGCGGGGAGATGAAAAGAAAAAAATTATAGAGCTCTAGGTCAGACAGAAAGCAGGTTTTGAAGTCATTCAAAAAAATGTGATTCCATTACTTCCATCAAACAGTATGGTGAGGAATATTTCTTGGCAGAAATCGGGAATATAAACCCTAGAGAAGAAGGAAGTAGCATAAGGCAGCAGCTTGAAATAGTAAGCCCAGCTAACACTAAAAGTAAAAATGGCAATAGAAGAAAATTTGATCCTGAAAAATAGATTTGGAAGACCTGTATTGATTGTGGAAATATTGATTCAACAGGTCAAGTTTTTGCCATTTATGAACAATAATGATTGCAACACTGACATTATTCTCTGAAAAGCTTTAAAATTTGGTGTTAACCTTCCAAGATCTTAAAATGAACAATTGTTTATAGTGTTCTCATCTCATAAAAAATCTTTTATGCACATAAACATACTCTATTTCTTCTTCTTATCTTATTAGAAAAAAAGTTGAATTTCATGTTTTGTCTAATATAAGGAAAAAACAAGTCAGAAGTCCCCTAGTAGCTTATTATTTTCCATCCCAAATACAACATTTGTAGCAGTCATAAGAAGACACTGAAGATGGAAAAACTAAAGAAGGAAAAGAAGCAGCTCCAAAGACTATTCAAAAAAAACAATCACTGAATTGAATCTAGCGTTTACAGACAAGTTAGTAATAAGTTGGAGAATAAGCACAAGAGACTGTTTTCATTGGATGGCCATACTTATTTTTATAACTGATCAATGTGACACATGTGTTAACATGGCACTCATGGCTGCTATACAATTAAAAGTCAAAAACCACTTCTTTTACTCACCTTTTCAAGTTAGCATTTATTTTTCAGAACGCCAAAAAAATTTCCAGCAGAGTAGACGATATGGTACAAAGTATGTATCCTCCCTTAGATCCTAGATTGCTAGAAGCTAGGGCAGCAGCATTGACCTTGGCTGTGAGTCATTTGGTTCTGGTTGCTAGATATGAATGTGACGATAAAAAAAGGAACTTCATTTGGATTGACCAGTCCTTACAAGAAATTAATGAAAATTTGAGTGTGAGTTTACTTTTGAAGAGTTATTTCTGTTACTGAATCTTCTCTTTTGCAGGTTTTAAGATCTGCAGCTTCTCTTCCAGAAACTAATAATAATTATCAAGCAATTTTGCATTGTTAATAATGTTTGAAGGATTCTTCTATATTACTGAAATATGCGGATATTTTTGGCACTATATAAAAAAAATATTTTTCTTTAATATTTTCAATTCGAACATAACTTTTTTGAATAGAAATAAGTGAAGTATTTATAAGGTAAGATTGATCAAATAGATAGGTATGCACAATTTTCAGTTCTGGGCAGATATTCCATATATCGAAACTAACATAACTATGACATAAGATATATAATAATTTATTGACATCTTATTACTATTCAAAACATTATGATTCAGTTACATAATTTTTCTGAAAAAAATCTAGATTACTCTGTAAATGAATTTTAGAGTGCCTACACACTATGTGTTCAGCCATCTTGGTGAAACACAATAAAAAAAGTGGTTCGGCTCGCTGAGAGATGCTCTACAAATTACGCAGATAGAACTACTCTATAATTTTCAAGCATTTTGAAAAATATTGTCTCATTCTCGTCCCTCTGGTTTTTTCCACCATACAGCTAGAGGATATTGCATTTCTTGTACATATTTCTACAGGAAGCGGTTTGTGGGAGCCCTTCTATGACACATAGCGCCTGTCTTTTTTTTCCTCAAAAAAATATGCTCTTCTTTAGATAAGCCCTATAACAGAGCTCCATGGATCATCAAACCACAAAAGTACCCATCATGTATGAAAAGGACATATCATTCACTGCAAAGTACAATATTCTTCTGATAAAATATATTTTGGATTAACAGGCTCGGGTATCTAGGATGAAACCCAGTATTGTAAGATAGTTTTTCTACTTTGAGCTTGGGAAAACTTCCCGTATCCCACTCCACTAACTGGTCTTGTAAATAGGATAAAGGGACCTTGAGAATTAACTCTCAAGGTCACTTTCACAAGAAATATGCTTCCAAAAAAAGATAATAAAAATCAAAAAACAAAATATTATTAACTGAAATCAGTTAGTCACAGTTTTGTTTGAAATGGGGGAGTTGGTGTTAGAGACCATAAATGACATGAAGGAAGCTTCTCTAATCTGCCTTGACATTACTATTGATAACGTGGACCATGAGATATTACTGCTAAAATAGCAGTTATTTTGATCCCCTTTGAAAACAAGAAGACGTAATTTGGTGATAGGTCTTCTGTATGTTCCCATAGTAGTTCTATATACATATATATTTTGTTTTGAATTTCTCAATCAAAAATTTTTTATTAATTAAATTTCAAGTAAAATTGAAAATAATTCAAATATTTTTGTTGGTTTCATTGATGATATTTAGAATCAAAATGTGATAGATGTTTTTAGAAGAGAAAATGTTTGTAATATAATTTATAATTAAGTTTTGAAAAGCCTAAATGTAGTTGAATGGTACAAGATGAGAAGATTTTATGAGAAAGATAAAATTACGTGACAGCAATGCCATAGACATTTCATAGACAAAAATTAAAGCATTGATGGCAGTAATGAGAATTAGAAATCCCCGAGCAAAAAAAAAATGTAATAGAGACTTCAAGTGAAAAATGTTGGAAGAGATTAGCTAGAAATGAAAGATCTGTTCATTTTTGATCAAATGAAAGAGATTGAGGAGCTGGAAAGGAGAATATAAATAAGTAAAAATCATAATATTGAAGAGTGTGGAATTTGAATTCGAAGGATTATGGAATAAGAGTTCGCATTTGAATTAAGAAATAATATAACAAAACTAAGTGGAAAAGAACATTGTTTAAGTTAAGTTTTTTCAAATTTTGTATAGAGTTTATTTCATTGTTTCAAAATTAGATAAGGTAGTTGAGTTAGGTATTGTAAAATATTTAATATTGTAAAATACATTAAATTTTAGCCCTACCAAAGTTACATCAGATATTCAATTTAAATTCGATTTTTTTTTTATAATTTCAACATAATTTATCAAATGCAGTGTTCAAGAAAAGATGCACCAATCAAGATTGATATGTTTCTGGCAATGGTCAACAATTTGATGAGGCAGCATTCTGATGAATTAAAACTTGAAATGAGAGAACAAATGGACAAAAAATTAGAAGAACATAAAATAGAAGCAGATAATGAGTTTGTTAAAGTTGAAGATCAATATGATAAATTAAAGTAACAACGTAGAAGAAGAAATAATGCTGACCTGAAAATGGAACAGAAGTTGTTTCAAATTGTGTATAGAGTTCGTTTTATTGTTTCAAAATTAGATAAAATAGTTATTTTCTGAGAAAGAAAATAGATTTTTTATTCTTTTCTGAACCCAACTGAGAAAAGAGGTTTTTTCAATTGGAAATTAATATTTTTTATATATAACAATATGTACATATATATGAACATTGTGGGTTCCGGATTGGACCGCGTCTAATATTTTGTCGTGTTCGACGTTTCGGCTTCGATTGTGGAGCCATTCTCAAGAACCGTAGACTTTACGCCGGGGTCTCAATCTGCCTGCTCCCCAGGTATTATCAACGACAGTATTCTCGCAGCTATAGATATTTTCCGTCCTTGGAGGCGACTGGATGTCAACCGCGAGAGATCAGGAATTTAAAGTTGAAGGGTGGTGGCAAGTGGTCTACGCGGTGGAGACTGCGCAGAAACCGGTTGCATCGTTGTCAAGTGACTTCTAGTCATCAATCTAGTACAGGTGGTACGAGGCTGCGCAGAAACCGGTTGTGTTGTTGTCACGTGACTTCGAGCCATCGAACAACTGGGAGCTTGGTACGAGACTGAACTGTCGATCTGCTATGAGGACATTTAGAAAATTTGAATACGAAGACATGGCAATTCTTTGAAATTCTTTCAATATTTTACAATTTATTTCAGGTTATGTTGCTATCATTTCGAACTAAAACAGTAATTATCATTCAAAAGTTTTATTTATCAAAGGTAATTTACATATTCACTTGAAATAGTAATTATTTATAGAAATCAATACATAATATTCATTATATTGGGAGATTTACATTATACTTACCTGAATAAATTACCTATTTATACCTTCTTTATAAAATTCTTTCTGATGAACAACTGAATTGATACATTTCTAATGCGATATTCAAATTTCTACACATTCATGAAAGATAAAAAATCTTCAGTTGGATAAATCTATCTTTCTACGTTATAGTGCTCATTTTGTAATTCACTTTAATTATCATAGTTCTTCTTTCGTACTTCATTTTCAACTCATTTGGAGATTGTAGGTGGAGATATGAAAAAAGATTATTTCAGCGCCCTGCTTTGGCTAATTTATATAAATTTTCTTCGAAGGGGGCTCTGCTATTTCTCTCAGTCAGCTTTTCAATTTCATATGAAATAGAATTTTCCAACTCAAAATCGTAAAGGCGAAGAAAGTCTTGTTTAATTAATTGACTTTGCGCCCTTACAATTTGGCGTTCCGGCAAAATATCCGGTATGCCGCTCCTGTCGGCGGCCCTGGTGATCAATTAGTAATTCATTTTAATTTGATATGATAGTTCTGGATCACAAAGATGGTTATTGTTAGAACATATTTTCCATACAAGAAACATTTAGGGAAGTTCTGGAATCATAGGGATGATCATGATAAATTTGATATTTGACGTCACATCCGTTGCCAGTGTTATTACTAGCGGTTTTACCCCCGTGGTATGCAACGTCATTTCTGAGCAATGTTCTATTCAGTGTAGTGATGAGCGATATTTCACTAACCGTGAATCAATCACCGGTTCCTCGCCTGTGATAAACAACGTGAATCGTGCCTTATTGACATAGTCAGTGAATCATGATCACAGTTTACAGCTGTGATATCATATCCTACTCGCTTAGCCACCCAAATCGTGATCGCGAGACGTGCGAACTAATAGGGGTGATATTCCTTAGGATAACATGTGGAATTCGGGACTTGACATAGTCAGTAACGATCTTGTTTTAATACGCGTTTGGTGATACATATATCGCTTACTGAATACTGTGATTGTAATTGGTGAATCGTGATATTGTGATTGATACTATAATAGGCTAGTGATCAGATACTCAGTTCTTCATTAAGATTGCGTGTTTTTGGAATTATGCATAGGTGCAAAACTAAGTAACTTTGGACACACTGGTCGATGGAAATTATGCAACCTGTTATTTATCAAGTTTAAATTATCCATCAGGACTATTACGTTGAATTTGAAGAAATTTATGGATTGTTATTTATTATTGTTTGTTCATGTTTTGTTATAATAATAATGTTCATTCAAAATAAACATAAAAAAATTTCAGAGGTATTTATTTCGCGAAATATTTACCTGTGCGTAATTCTCAGATATATTTTTCTCATTTCCATAACTAGAGTTCATTCATGAGGGGGTTTCCCCCATTTTAAAAAAGGAAAATCTTTCAATTATTCATTGTTTTGTTTAATTGGTACTTACAACTTTGTTATTTATCATCTACCTAGCTATCAAACATTTCAAACACATGGTAGAAGCCCGAAACTCCACGATCTCCACAGATTACAAACCCCTGATATTCGCGTTCAAGCAGAAATCAGAGAAGTGCTCGCCCAGAAAGTTCAGACATCTGGACTACATCTCCCAGTTCTCCACCGACATACGCTACGTCTAAGGAGATCAGAACGTCGTCGCCGATGCCCTTTCAAGATTGGACGAAATCAGTCCCACCTTGGACTATGCAGCATCACAAGAGGACGACAACGAGCTACGGAGATATCTGCAAGGCAATACAGGTTTGCTGATCCGGAAGATGGAGCCACATGGATCAACCACCTTGGTTTACTGCGATACGTCGACCCCCCAAGCACGTCCATTCCTGACGAAGCCATTCCGGAGAGTAGCATTCGACACAGAGATCCACAGATTGGCACACCCTGGTACCAATGCGATTATGAAGATGGTGAAGCAACGTTTCGTTTGCCCTTCAGTTAACGCAGATTGCAGGAAATGGTCCCGCACCTGCTTAGAATGTCAGTGATCACATGGACATTCACCATGCCGTACGCGGAGGACTACCGACACTGTCTCACCTGTGTCGACCGATTTACTAGATGGTCAGAAGCAATTCCCCTGCAGAACCAGGAAGCATCCACCATCGCTAAGGAGTTTTACACGAATTGGATAGCGAGGTTCGGCAATCCACTCCGGATCACCACAGATCAAGGGGGAAAGTTCTAGTAAAGCATGTTCAACGAGCTATGTAAGTTGACTGGCACGAACCACATTCGAACCACAGCTTACCACCCAGCAGCCAACGGTATGGTGGAAATAATCCATCGACAACTTAAGGCAGCAATCAAATGCCACAGCAACGACCGTTGGACCGAAACGCTTTCCAGTGTCCTTCTGGGAATGAGAGCAGCGTGGCGGAAAGATATGAAAGCAACCGCTGCAGAAATGGTATACGGAGAGCCATTAAGATTGCCCGGAGAGTTCCTAGCTACAAGTACGGATGACAGTGCAGACACAGCCGACTTCGTAGTGGATCTAAGGCAACAAATAAGAAGAGTAAGACCAATCAACGCTAACCACCACGGACAACGACCAAGCTCCAAGCTTCGTGTTCAAGAAATTGGAAACGCCACCATTCGTTTTCGTCCGACATGAGGGCCCAAAATTAGGTCTGCAGAAACCCTACGACGGACCATAAGAAGTTTTGAGGAGAGATCCAAAACATTTCGTAATCAAGATTAACGACAAGGAAACGACGGTTGAAACCAGCCTACATATTCGACAATCTCGAGAAGGAAGAGCATGAAGAAGATTACAAGGAAGATCCAGTAGAAAACGAAGCCAATAACCAAGCAGGGTCCCCGGAAACAAGAAAAACCAGATCGGGTAGGAAGGTACACTTCCCAAAGAATTACCTAACAATGATTTCGTAACTTCGTTACTGGTGGGTGACTGTGTAGGGAATCTATTGATTCCCACGAAAATATTCGAATTAAGCTAGGTTGACATGGGTAGTGCATTGCGTTCGATGATTTCACGCCTTTTTCACAGCGACGATATGACGTATATTCGTATCTCCAGAACCTATTTGGCAAATTTATGTTGTTTCTTCGTCGGCACAAAGGGATGCCGACCAGCCCTGATGACTGCACATGTCTTTCTGCGTCAATCTAGGTATTTATGACTATGATGCGGCTCCTTTTTGATGGGAATTAACTTTGTCGGTATTCCTGCCTGTTGTTTATGACCGAATTAAATCTCATTCCGAATTTCTAAACATGTGATTTTTGTTGATCAATCGCAAAACGTTTGTGGCTCTATTTCCATAGGACTTTTTTCATCCAAGGAATCTCGCTTTTTCGTTTTCTCTTGCCGTTAATATTTTCACAAAAGTTTTTGTCTGAGAATATTTTTTTATAGTTAGGCTATATGCAGGGTATCCCAGGAAGAATGCGACAAATGGATACATAAATTGAGGTCATCATGGAGGACTCATATCAAGATCGCCATTTGGTATATACAGGGTGATGTTAATCTCATAAGTGAAATTTCACAGTTCAATAACTCTTTAACTAATCGACCGAATAATTTCAAATTTTGAAGTGTAGTCACTCTACTATCGCCCTTCAATATTTCTGAAATCGCGAACAAATCAGATCCGGACTTTTTCTATTTTCGGAAACATTGGATCACCCTGTACCTACGTGCACTTTTCTCGAATTCGTAACCAAAAATAATTAATTCATAGAGAAAATTCATAAACCATTATTGGCACCGTCATACAGGGTGATCAATAAACATTGCCTTATGGGTTGAGTTTCATTGTTCGATAAACTTATCAGTAGAATTAAATTCAAATTTTGCAGTTCGCATTTCACTAGGGATTGAATCAACAATTCCTGTAATGTTGATGCATGGGCTTAGAATAATCCAAGTTTGATAATTCAAAAAATTCGCAAGTTTCTCAATGAAGGTTTGCAGTGTTTATAACAATCGTTTGATTGGCCCTCATATTTTTGAAAAATAGGTTGACAGGAGAAATTTATAAGAATTGTTTGGAACATACTTGGCTTGGTTTGTTAGAAAACATTGTGATGGTCTCTTCAGCGGTAGAGGTATGAACTTCAAAACAATTTCCAGTGTGTTCTCTTGTACACTTTTGTGGTAAAATTTTACGATTCTACGATGAGTGGATCCTGAGATATATCCGCTTACCTCGCTTATTTGCCCACCCTGTACACATATTTCAATCGAAAATTCCTGACGTCAAAGGAAATACTTTTTTCCTTTACCATTTTTCCTAATCGGCTCGGTTGAAAAAATATGAGCTGTTGAAAATCCATAAAAAAATTTTTATTTTCAGTTATATCTCGAAAATGGAATGGAATTGGTGGAAATGAATATGGTTTTCACTGACATGATGAATCTTTTCCGAACATGAAATTTCATCAAAGTCCGGTATACTAAGTGAGAAAAAAAAAACTTATCGGAAGAAATAGTAAAGAAAAAAGGTGTTTCTTTCGACCTCGGGAATCTTCGGTTCAAATATATATACCAGCAAAGACTCACCGTGTATAGTTGGGCTATATACATATTTCTGCTGACTGATGTCTGTCAGATTTTCAAACAATTTACTGATAACTGATTTCCATCCTTTGAAGAAAAAGTACAGTTATTTCTGAAAATGTGACCAGAACAAGACAACTGCACAAATGTAACAAAAGTATCTGAATCAATTTTCGCCGAAGAAAAACGAAAGTGCAGGACTAACTTTCTTCAATTTTTTTTTACGGAAAAGTCAGGGCACAACTTCCAATAGGTGCAGCACATATTTTCATAAGAAAAATACAGATGTGCTGGGATGAGCTTTTTCTAATTTTTGAGTGTTCCTGTGAAACCAAAAAAATTTATGAAATGAGTGCTGGCCTAGCTTTTAATTGAATTTTGTAATATTCAGTTCATGTAGTAAAAATTTATTTCATAACATGTTTTGGGAAATATTTTCAAAGTAGTATTTAACAAAAAAAAAAAACAATCGAACAAAGTATCACAATTCAGCTCAATTCAGTACAAAAAAAAAATCGAAAATAACCCTTGTCTACTTCCACTATGGTCGCTCCAAGACCACGGAACACGTTGAATATCTAACATGTTTGATATCCCATTTTACGTTCGAGCCGCCTTCGCAACCGTCCGTTTCGAGAATAGTTTCACAACTCCTCCATTGACACGAGTCGATATCCACACATAACTAACCTCGCTTGTGCTTCACTACCCGTGTCAACTAGGATAAATCGTTCATTTCGTGAATATCTGCACGACTGTTCCGTTGACACGGGTCGTTTTCCATGTATTCTTGAACCACAGCTGTGATCCACTAGCCATGTCAACCTAGCTTTAAGTTAAATTTCGAACCAAAATGCTAAAAAACGGTGTAAAAACTTGGAATGATCAAAGCCACACCCCTAAGGGATCCGTAGAAAGGCTTTGCTGACGGTCGAATCTAAAACGGACTGAATGCCCATAAAAATCATCATTTCAGGGCTAATAATTCAGTTGAGTTCAGTCCAGTATACAACTACAACATATGTGCAACACTTGCACCGACAACGAGAAGAGTTAAGATTTTCACTTCTATTCCTGAGACCGGCGAAAAAGTACCTGCGACCGAGCCGCAACGACCCAAGTAGCCAGCGACCCTTAAAATCGATAAGATCTAAATATCATCTTCTTCACACATTTTTAGTGGGTTAGAAATACATTGTTTTTATCCCGTTCTCTTATTTCCTTTATTTGTCCTTGGCCGTGAACTACTAGTTAGTCACAGTATAAGGACTACAACCCACAAATTGTTAATTGGATTGATCCGCCACACAAGTTTGTGAATCACCCGATACAAAAGAAATTGAATTCGAGTAATTTCTCAGATTTGAGAGGAAATACCCAACCGGAACAGTCAGCAATAAAAAGGAAGATTCTAACAGGAAAGGGACTCACCTGGTCTCCGTTGACTCTTTGACTTTCCACCTTTCAAACTCAAACTAAACAATATTCTTAACTTAACTAGCGATGCGTCCTCACAAGTGGCCGTTATGAACTTAAGAACAAATTAAGTTTTTATGCGGAACTGTGATTTTTTCTTATTTAGGATTAGCGATGAACCATTAATTTGAACATCCGTTGTTGATGCGGAAAAACGAGTGTGCTGAAATTGTGGAGTAGATGGGAAAGTCAGGATCTGACAAAGGATTTCACTATGGAATTAAATCCTCTCGTATCCTCGCTCTCCGTCAATTCAAAACAACCGGCGAAAATTCGATTCAATGTCGAACACAAGCTTAGAATATAGATAGATATTAATGTTCTAACAACAAAAGTATTATTTTGATCAAATTTAACCCTACTTTAATGTCAGTAATAACCAAAAATATAACCACGTGATTTAAAGCGGTACAACTACGCCATTTTGGATGTAGATCTCAGTCAACTTTTGACCAATAACATTTCATTAGTAGTGAACAGATCCGTATTCACAATTTTTGCATATCTGCATATCCATCTTCACCATACTCTAAATATATTATAATTTATATGGCAGGATATGTTGTATATTATTTGAAACAAAATATTGTTTGTGAACAATGCTTAGACTGTTTAAAAAGTGATGAACACGGTTTATTTTTGTATTCCTTCGTGAAAGTTTATTTAATCCGATCCTGATCTTTCTCCAATTTTAGTACCGTAGAGCGGTGTGACTTTGCACCACTTTTTATAGTTATCTTGGTATAACTTTTCGTTTCTTTTGTGAAATGAGTCCTGTGCAAAGTATGTTCAATTTGAACATTTTAGTTGTCGACTGCTGTGGTTAGAATCAGATAAAATGTTGCACACTTCTTTTTTTTTATTTTTAAAAATTTGGCAAAGTAACCCGCAAATCGGTGAGAGTTTGCCAATACCTTAAAAATGCGTTTTTTGACAATTTAATGATGTACTGGCGGTATATGTTGGTACACTAATGCCTCCGGGTTCGCCCATTTATCTTTTGTTAATTATATTCCAAAGAGTTCTTCTGGGAATGTTGTACACTTCGGAAGCTGTCTGTATTGAAATGTTTTCATTTCGTTTGCATTGATTGCTCAGATTGGTGTTTTTTCCGTATAATTACGTAATTATACGAAATCGAGGCACAATTATGTTTCATTTAAAACAGGTGAAACAAATTTAGTATGTGGTAATGACTCCCGCCAAAGGGCCACAATAGAAAAATTTCCCGAAATGTCGAAATCCTCTCAACCAAATGTTTTCAGGTTTTTTCAACGTGACGTTTAATGAATGTAAAGTAAGCTGCTAAATATATTTCGATGTACCGTTCGCCATATTTTCTGCACAACTCCTAGTATTTCGCATATATACCCACGTTAAAAAATGACTCGCTCACATAACATACCGTAGCACACCATTCAAAGTACGCCAGATGACTGCGACGGTTGCAACATGTGGGTATATAGTGTGGTTAAAGGTTCCGATTCGTGATTTCTGTAAGATGTTGCCAACTTTACAAAAACAAAATAAAATTTAAAATATTAGGCAGTTCGGCAAAGTCACCTCCGTTGGCAAAGTCACACCGTACTACCGTAATAGAATTAGCCCCGCCTACTGGTCACTTTTTTTTTAGCACGATAACAGCTCATAGCGTCTCCTATTCTATCTCGATGATGCGAAGTTACGGTCTTCTTTCTTTCTTTCCTATACTGTGGTACAAATGTGCTTCGAAGCTATTCCTAACGGTGGCTGGAAAGCACTTTTTATGCGAAGTAAAGGTCTTCTTTCTCTCTCACACCTGTCAGGGCTCGAAGCCCCACAAATGCGGAGGGTGCGTCAGGGGAAAGGGAAAGGTAACGCGAGGGTTCGACGCCCTGTTTACTGGAACAGTACAAGTGCGCTTCGGAGTTGTACCGTGGAGCTCCTAACATTGGCTGGAAAGCACTTATGGAGTACCCACTCCATATCTCTAGTATAACCCAGCTCTCGAGTGTGGTTATTCGCGGTCCAAATCGGTGACGTTGAAGGGCTAGTCCATGACGTCACGAAATAATAACCAACAATGACCAAATGCGCTTAGTTATTGTTATATATTGATAACCAGGTTATTCGCTTGAAATCAGTTCAGTTCTATCTAGACTTGTGCGCTCCATACTTTTTCAAATTACATGTTGAGGGTATTGGGGTTTGAACCAAGATTTTCTTGGTAGCAATATGTTCACTCTCACAACTGGTTCACTGAAGCAGGTAGAAATCATTATGCATTAAGCTTGATATAAGTTACAACTAACTTCCGAGAGACAGACAAAAGCTTTATGTATAGAGAGATAGGTTGAAAACCACGAGTTATGAAATATGCTTGACATTATTTCAACAATATATGATATAAATCAATCCATGTTGAAATGTTATCAATTTCGAATAAAAATGGTGTGAATGAATAGAATTCAGATAATTCAGGAACGCTTCCCGAATCATTAGATTAACATCTGTATCGAAATGCCCATTCAAACATACCCTTGAACCAGTACGTACAAATTAGTATGTACTCAGTCCAAAAACGGACGTGCTCAGTATGTCCAGAAATTGACGTTTTCAAAACATCCCAAAAGGTCCAGGAGGTTTTCATTATGTATAAGTACACTGCGTAAGAAATTGTAATTAACCCACATCAAACATAATCACAACTATTGTTTTATCCCTGGGACGTCCAGAAATGGACGTTTTCAAAACATCCCGAAAGGTTCAGGACGTTCAGACCTGAACTGGACCTGAAATGGAGATCCCCAAGACGTAAGGTGCTACATGGGTGGTTTTCCACTAAAAATTTTCTTTCTGAGGTCTTGATCAATATATCTCATATATAGTTCACATTAAGCATGTATTTCAACTCGACAATATTAGAATACATCGGAACAACATCACAACATAAAATAAGAGATGACCACCCACCACACTCATTACTTGTTCACATTGATCAAAACTTTGGATATAGTTTATTAACATCTGTATATGTGACTTTGAATACATCATTATTATAATATAGAAATTGAAACTAATAAATATATTGAACTAAATCCAATGATAATGCAAAAATTTTCAATTGCATCATTTCAACTTTTATTCACTCAATTGCAACAAACTATTATAACCTTTATAAAAAAATATTAAAAACAAAACTAATTTCTTCATTTCTTTGTATACATTATTTTTCAAAACACTCTTCCAAAATTTAATTTTATGCAAGTTATATCTTCCACAGGGAGCAACATCTTTTAAATAATTTCAATCAATTTCTGAGATATCTCCAAATTTATAGATAAAATGAGTTATAAACAGATATCAACCACTAATGGTTCAATAGAACTAACTGTAGTATTCATGAAGAAACAATTCCATACAATTACCTCAATATCATGAATAAAGTAGACACAAATACTTGTACAAGTTAAATTACTATAGTTTTATGTCAAATAATTTCTCAGTGCCTTTGTTGATATTAATTTAATGATTTTTTTTTCGATTTGTTCAAGAAGAAAACTACATTCAAAAAGTTTCTCAGGAAATTCATCTTCTTCATCTTTTACATACATAATATTCGCATGGTTACATAAAGTTTCAGTAATTTTCAAAACTCCAAAGTTATATTTGTTCAAAATAATCAATGGCTTTTTCACATCACCTTCAAAGACACTTAGATGATGAAGTACATTGGAGTTAAGTTTCTGTTTTAATAAATAATTATTTACCTTTTCTTCTACAGTATCACTTCTTTCCAGAATTATTTTACATCTCTTGATTGAAGAGACCATATTATTTGTTCTATTTGCTACAGATTTTTTTTTATTTCCATTTTCCTCCTGAGGAGGGATATATAACACTTTATCTAATCTCCCTTTTTCATCTAATAATTCAATTTTTCTGGTATAGTATAAATCATTTTCTGAGAGCGCATGTCTTATTCTATCATATTCGTACAAGCTATCAGATAACTGACGAAAATATTTGGAACATGATTTTGAAATATTTTCTTCCCTTTCGTTAAATCCTTTAAATATCGGCTCCAAGTAGTCCCACGCAGAATTTTTAATGAAGAAATTTCTACAATTGTCAGATTTTTTTTGTGCACAATGAATAAGTTTATTTTTATAAATTAAATCTGAATCAACAATTTTTGAAATTTCGAATTTTGAATTTTTAGGAGGTGACCTATTTTTTTTAAAGATTTTTTTTTTATTATTTGTTTTAGGTACTCTGTTCTGAAATGTATCATTTGTTGATGTAAAATGTTTTGCATCACTTGATTTTTCAGAAAATATCAAGGGAGAAACAAAATTATTCAAATGATTTGTTTCATCAATACCTTTATATGTTTCAGAACCATTGAATAGTGGCATATTTTTCATTCTATTTGTATTGTTGAAATGTACAAATAATTTTTTCTGTGTTAATTCATTACCTAAATATGATGATTCTTCCATTGAGTTAATAGGTCTGGAATTATTGGCTCTTCCTTGCACTGCAGGAATAAATAGGGGATCTTGCTCATAAGAAGCACTAATATTCTTATCTTTGTTTGGCTGTTTCCTAATTTCGGTTTCTTCATTGTCTCTTTGACAGTCTTCATTCAATTCGGGTAAAAAAACCTTCTGTTTTCTGATAGCCTTTGTAGATTCCAAATTTATTTCATTATTAGATATTATGTTAGAGCTATTTTGATGAATATTATCAAGAAAAGTTGGTAAAGATGATATGTTCATCACCATCTGTTTAGCACTAATCTTTTCTTTTAATACTTTATTATGGGCAGTTGAATTCGAAGAATAATTTGTTTTATGCAGTTTTTTCTCTCTTATTCCCTTAAATCGTGAACAATTTTTATTTGTATCACTTGGTAGCTTCGAGACAAATTTTTTTGGCCCAAGTTTTTGAGTTTCTGGTTGATTTGATGTATCTATATTCATTTTGATAGCTTTCATATTATCAAAACCTGCAGATGGTATATTTCTATGTTCATGGGTTGCAATAATTTTGGAACATTCAGGAATTATCTCCTTAAATTGTGGGATATTTTTTGCTATGAATATCCTACCCACAGAACATTGACTGTTTGATAAAGATTCTATTTCAGGTGGATTAATTCCTCCCTGTACAAGAATATTTTGCAAAGCAAGAGTAGATGATGAACTCTTATTAGTCATCTATAGTGTATTAGGATTTTAGATATATTTTCAATAATCTATTGTTTCCCCACTTTCCTTGTGATCTTTTCCAATAAAAATTGTATGTTGATTGAAATTTTTCAGATTCAGCTCCTTGACCTAAAAAAATAATGTTTCACTATCTTTAAAGTAATGTTAAACATTTATATGCAATAAGAAATCATAATAGCCTTACAGGAAGTATCATGTATTCATTAGAATGGAACCGGCTAGCACTTCAATATAAACTGATATTGAATTATATCTACTTGATTTCCATTAAATTGAGTCTCAAATTTTCACAAATGTTTTGTTGTTGCGAGAGCACACTTCTAAGTTTCCATTCTTGACAAGTGATTTTTCAAAGCATATACCTACATGCTTCCAATGTATGCATAAACTTTAAGAGATCACTTGTCAAAAATAGGGAACCTTATGGCAGTGATAAATCTGATATCGTATTCGACTGGCTGCACCAGTTCGAATTAATTCGAGCTAATTATGTCATTTAGCGCTACAAAAATTCGAATTAATTCGCACTGGTGCAGCATGTCGAATACGCTATTAAAGTAATGGTTTACAATACAATTCTAGAGGAAAAAATCATTAATTGAATATGTCAGAAGTTCAATATTGTCATTGTAAATAGCAGTATGTGGATCGTAAATAACTTATCTTTATAAATGAAAAATTCATCTGAATATTCTGTTTACTCTCATTATATTTCGTTCATTTAAGAAACATTGTTTAACGAATAATAAGAATAAAATATTTTTATGCGTACTGGATTTGTAGATAAACATAAACATAAGTTGAACAAGATAAATTAAATTACTACAATTACTCAACTACCAGAAAATGGAATGAAAAAAATCAAGACAGAGGAGAGACACTTACCACGAAGATGTGAATCGATTATCCGATTCCTCAAATTTTATAAAAAATCGATATTACATGAAAATAAATAATGTATATATATGTATATCAAATGATGGATTTCCAAATTTAGTAATCTGTGATAATATATTTAAACATCTGGCCCTCCATCATAACCTCTAACTTCATATATAACTGTCATAAAATTGACGCAGATAGAATCTAACCTAAATTTCTTACAATCTGACCATAGACCTAATAATAATAATAATAATAGAGAGTTATTGCAACGCACAAATAAGCGATCTTTTATTACAGGATCTCTTATTTTGACATGTACTCATGCGCATTGAGTCAGATATTAAGGATTGTTTAAATCTAAATACAGGCCTCCCTTACTTTATTTAAATACAGGCGACCAACTTTTATTTAAGGATCTTTTATTTTGACAGATATCTGTTTATGCCGAATATTTACCGTCGTTATTCAGCAAGAACTAACCTATAAATATTTGTAAACAAAGTAATGAAGTAAACTTTTTGAGAAATTTGCATTTTATTTCTTGATTTTGGGCATCTGTGGGAACCATTTCATTCGAGAAAAGAAATGTGTTCTCAATAACGAATTTTTCAAGAACTTATACGATTCTCAACGAAACATATTTAATTTGAACCTACTAAAAGAATTAAAAATAATACTGATAAATCCTGAATTTTATTAGAAATAAGAATTTTCCTATATGTGTAATGTAGTATTGTTAAAGCATAGTATAAGGAATTCCTTATACTATGGTTAAAGAATGCTACTGCATACTGAATATTATTTTTTTTATATTGAATATAAATAATTTCATTCTGTAATATGGACACACCAATGGGATTGTTTTGAAAGAAAAATAATAAACTTGTTACCTAAGTACTTTTTTATATATTGAATCAACATAGCATAAAAAAAGCAAATCACAATGCAGAACCAAATTAATTATCAGTAATGTTATTATAAAATTATATGTTAAGTACACTTTTTTCAAAATTATTGTAGGAATAAGTACAAAAATACATAACATAATTCTGTTAAACAAAATAATCTTCCATTACTGGTGGTTTCACATAAAAAGAAATACTTGATTGACTTCCATTCAAACTTGATGATACTTCGTCAACAAATTTCTCTAATAGTTTTATCGATAAAACCCCAGTAGTTTGGTACAGCTCCTCCCATATTACGAATTGGTAGACTAAAAACGAATTAAGGTAATATAATATATAATAATTTTAGTTTAATTCAGCTTATAGCTTACCTGTACATATAGCTGTTAACTATTTCTATAAAGCCACTTATGTGCATTCAAATTATCTTAGAAGTGTCCATTATTTTCCACAATGAAGATTGCAGTTATAAAAATAAACTTCGATAATGATTGCGATACTTGTAGTAAAAATTTTCCAAGTCAACTAGTCGATTTGTTTGAATTGGTTTTGATATATTTTCTACACCAACTCAGTGACGGCTCGTCAGGGTCGGCAGGGTCGGCCGGGCCGACCCAAAAATTATCAGGAAATAGAAAATAGTTCTAGATATTCAATTCATTCAAACTCAATCGGAGTTATCGATTTCGATATCCAAATTCCCTCGGTAATGAATATTTCCACTCAGAACAGGAAAATATAACTTATACCGGCCAATATTTTCTTTCGGACCCACCTAATATTCGATTTCCAAAGCATCCAGCGTTGTTATTCCCTTTCATAAATTGTAACAAACCACAATCGTAAATGGTTACTTTTCGTAACATCACCCCAAACAAGTTATTCCAGAATTGTACATAACACCGTAACATTAGGTCTGAAATGTAACACAAATGTTACAATTATACAATTGCAACTCCTGGAATATCACTGAAAGCATCTCATCACGTTAGGTCGGCCGAGAGCCGATGGCGGAACCAGCGCTACCGAGAGCGCTACGTAAAGGAAAAGATACTACGACATACGCCCAGAATACGACCACTCAGTAGAACGGCACAACAACTCGATGTAAGGTCGCTTCCCAATACACAGGGTCGGCTGGCCGGTTATCCTATTGCAGAGCGTCAAGCAGCAACTTTTTACAGTTTATTTCAAATATTTGATAATTAAATGAATGGTTAATTATGAGACATTATGTCCTAATCAGAAAAGAACTTATTTATGCCGTTCGATAGTAGCTATTGATTTTCAGATCATGAAAATATGATAAATATATTCAAATGAATGGTTGATTATGGAATATAACGTCTTAATTAGAAAAAAACTTATTTATGCCGTTCGATAGTAGTTAGGTATTGATTTTCTGATCATGTACTGGGACAATGCTATCTTCGGCAATTCAAATATGCTGAATGGTATTACGGAATTCATTTTCTCAAATAATATTGTTTCCGATGTTCCTGAATTATATAAGTTATTTTGTATGATTTTGTCCCTGCCACCAACATCCGCGTCAGTAGAAAGAAGTTTTTCAGCGCTCAAAAGAATAAAATCTTTCAGTAGGAACATGATGTCTCAAGACCGTTTAAATAACCTGGCACTGATATCAATCGAAAGAGGTTTAGTTAAAGAACTAGCCAGAGGAAACATTTTTTTCGACAAAATAATTGATGACTTCGCGACAAAGAAAGATCGTCGAATTGATTTGATCTATAAAAATGAATAAAGGGTAAGCAAGCTCATACATTTTCGACCAGAATACATGCGGTCATTTCCACAATATTTTTTGTGGTCTTTATAAGATTTTTTTATATTTTATACATTTATTTATATGTTTTCGTGAGAGGTTTTCTCTATGTTTATTCAAATATATATTTTATGTTGATAATTGAATATTTTATTTTTTCTGTTTTTTCAAGAGTTTCATTTCATTTCAGTTTTCATTGATTTGAGAACTACATTTTTATATTGGGTTATAATAGGGCTATTCTAGGTGAGGTTTCCCATTAAAAACAAAAAACCAACCCGTCCTCTTGGGTGACGTGGAAATCCATTTGTTTATATATATTTATTTATATAGTTATAAGTATGATAAGGGGTGTGGGAAAATTTATATATATTTATATATAATAATAATAATAATAATAATACTCTTTATTTCATATCATGTCTGTACAGTGTACTATACATAAAAGAAATAGTGTCAAATTGCCAAAATTCACAAAAATACTAAAATTAACTCAAATAATCATTAAGACAATATGGTTCCAAACAAATCAAATATTCTCTGACATTTTTCTTGAAATTCTTAAAATCATCCATCTGTTTTATACTATCAGGTAGTTTATTATACAATTTAATACACATGTAAGATGGGTGCTTTTCTGATAGAGATAACCTATGTATAGGATAATGTAAGTTCTGCGATCTTAAAGGGTAAATACTTTTAATTGTGTGAACTGAAAAAATATCTTTGTTCTTGAAAAAGAAAAGCAAACATTCTAATACATAAATACCAAAAATTGTTAACATTTTATTTCTCTTAAATAATCCCCTACATGATTGAATTGAAGTCATTTTAAAAATATACCTCATCACCCTTTTTTGTAACACAAACAATTTATTGACCTCTGAGCTTGATCCCCAAAATATAATTCCATATCTTAAAAGGCATTCAAAATTTGCAAAATAAACTGTTTTCAAATTATTTAGACTCAAATACCTTGATAATGTTCTGATTCCAAATCCTACACGACATAGCTTCCCTGACAGGTAATCTATGTGATATGACCATTTAAGGAAACCATCCAAATATACCCCCAAAAATTTAATTGACTCTTCAATCTTGACATTACAACCTTTTAAATCCAACACATTTTCCCTCATTTTATGCGATCTGCTTGTGCTAAATAGCACAGCTGATGTTTTATTTTCATTCATTAATAATTTGTTCTTTGTAAACCACGATTTTAATTCATTATAAATTGAGAGTGTTTTTGCCTTGATATCATCAAAATCATTTCCACCAATCATCAAATTTGTGTCATCAACAAAAGAAGTTAACAATTTTAGGATGTCTTCAATAACATCACATATATCTATTATAAAAATTATGAATAGGATGGGTCCTATAACACTGCCTTGAGGTACCCCATAATTTGATTCAATTATATCTGACTTTACATCTTTGCCATTTTTAACAATAGACACTCTCTGCGATCGCTCGGAAAGATATGAAGCTATCCAGTCTTTTGCACTACCTCTAATACCCAGCTTTTCAAGTTTTATTAAAAGAAAAGGTCTGAACAAACAGTCATAAGCACTCGCCAGATCAACAAATAAACCCAACCCAAGTTTATCCTCCTCCAGAAGTCTTATAACCCTTTCCGTAAACTGATATAATGCAGTCTGAACAGATCGACCCTCCAAGTAGCCATGCTGAGAGTCATTAAACAGATTGCACTCCTTCATAAATATCAACAGTCTTTCACACATTACATGCTCAAATATTTTGGAAAAACTGGACAGTATACTGATAGGTCTGTAACTTTCAAAACAAGTATCATCTCCTTTTTTATAAATGGGTTTTATCAACGCTAATTTCAAATTCTTAGGAAAAATTCCAAACTTAAGAGAATTGTTGACTATATATGAAATGACACCCTTTATCTCATCTGCACAATATTTCATAATATTGACAGGTATACCATCATCGCCACTACAGTATTTATTCTTTATTTTATTAATTATTTCGACTATTTCATTAGGATTAGTTGGATGTAAATCAATTGACCTGGGGTTGTTTGGTAAATTACAAGAAAAGACCTCATCACCCAAATCACTTAGCATAATGGGAATTTTATCAACTAAGAACTTATTATATTTTTCAGCTATACTATCAGGACCTTCACTAAAAAATTTATTTTTATTTTATCATGTGATTTTAAAGTGAGCAAAATGTATATATATATATATATATATATATATATATATATATATATATATATATATATATAGCTGAATCTGCCTAAGAATCTGAATCTGAATCTGCCTAAGAACACGATCACATGGATGCAGAAGGCTGTGATTTTGGGAACCGTGAATATCGTACGGAAGGTCGTATACCCCCATTGATCAAAAAGAGGGTTATCCTTGATGCCTTGGCGTCCGGATAACTCTACGAAACCCACTAATAAGTGTGAATTAAAAAAAAAAAAAAAATATATATATATATATATATATATAACCACGCTAGTGTGAATTTAAAAAAAAAATATATATATATATATATGTGTGTGTGTGTGTGGCCGACCCACATCTCGAGGGCACGAGCCGTCACTGCACCAACTGTATCTATTATGAAAAATCAATTCCTCAATAATGGTCCCAGCTAAAATTGCTAACGCTATTTGTTCTTTCATTTTCGATTTCGAACTTTTACCAAATGAATTATTTTATTTATCAGAATACAAAATAAAGGTGACAAAATATAAATATGTCAAATTTAAAGATCTGTCACTTAACTGACTTTCGTTAAAAGCACCTTGCAATAGTTCACTTTTAACGTCCACGATAGAGGATCCTTTATTACAGGATCCTTGATCCTTGGAAAGATAAGGAGAAGAATTTCCATAAATTTCAAGATTTGCAGGAGTTAAGAACTAAGAAGAGGAAGAGCTCATTCCTGATATTTTTCAATATCCTGGATATTAAATGATTAGATGAGAGAATATCCTCCTTAGTGGAGAGTGAGAAAGCCGACTACGAAGATGTTCTTCCTCATGCGCTGATAGGTTAAAGTCGTCATTTATTGTAATAATGTATTTTGAACAGCAATAAAAACTTAATGAATACAATTCTTCATAGACCCCCTTTTTTATTGCCTGTATTATCTGGAAACAATTTTTTGGAAGGTTTTACTATTATTAAATTGATAAGTGACTTGAACTAAACTAGCTGAATGTAATACAAAATTGAAGAAATAACTGATTCTATTCAAACAATAAAATTGTTTGTAAAAAGAATTTTTCATTCTACGTCTACCATCAATAATATTCATACTTAGAATTTTGGTTGTCGAGAGCCAAAGTAATAAAATAGAACAACACAAATAGGTGATTAATAAGCAGTATACTTTCATTTCAATTAGTCTATATTGAATTGAATATTCCAACCAAACATTTGAAAGAATGACCATCTTCACTCAATTATAATATATAACGATTTTCACTTGATGAAAATATATGAAAATTATTCTCATTTTAAGTTGCGATATAATAAAAAATATATTTTTCTATCTTAGTAGAAAACTTTATTTTCGCCCCTAAAGAAGGAAGGAAAAATGTTTTCCTCTCGGCAGGAGTAAAAGTACCATTTTCCTCCCTGACTGCTAAAAATGACAACCTTAAAAGTAGTAGAAAAGACTATATAAATACCTAAGGAGAAAAATGCTTTCCTTTTTTGTTATGTAAATAATAATGTTAGAATATTACTTCATCCGAACAAGTTCCGAGAGAGACAACCAACCCTACACTTGAGTTTTACTTCATGTCGTACGGTGGCGCTGCGAGTCTGCGCGTGGCGAGGCCATCGAGAGAGAAAACAAGAATAGATCTTCGATGATCTAGAGCAAACGTCACGGACATAACCTTAGTGTTTTAAGTCCTTCTGTCAAGCCTTCTGTTCTGACATCTGAACTTGGTTGAGCCCCCTTCTGGGTTGAACTCCCTTCCGTTCAAACAGCTGAACTTGGTTGAGCCCCCTTCTGGGTTGAACTCCCTTCCGTTCAGACAGCTGAACTTGGTTGAGCCCCCTTCTGGGTTGGGCTCCCTTCCGTTTAGCCTTTCTAGAACTTGCTTAGAGATAGAGTGAGATTTACGAGAGTGTTTTGAGAATAAACGATTAAAATCATCATCTGTGTATTAGTGAATACTCTGTATTTCGAAACCCCAAATATCCAATAAATAAAAATATTATTTAAATTAAACTTTTGATAGTCGAAAATAGATTAATATAAAAAATTATTTATTATGATATAAGAAAGATTTCCAGCAATTCTTACCCTCGTTTACATTACTAGAATTCCAATTCATCAAAATAACAATGAGTTTCATTCAGAATAAAAGAAAAATTCAATTTACCAAACGTACGACCAATGTTTTGATCATATGTTTTGGACATTGACCCATCTAGCTGCTTCTCTCTCTTTCATATTCAGCCTACCGCGAACTCTTCGTGAAAGTCTCGTTAGGGCCTGTCTAAGGTTTATAGATTTAGACTTAGTGTAATCTACAGACCTTGGGGCCTGTCCATGTCCAGGGACGAATTAATGTATCCTCTAATATTAGGTCTATGATATGTTTACAACTTTTACTGCGTTCGACAAACCAACACCGTCCACCGGTGCAGAGCGTGCGGTGTAAGGTACGAACTTTAGAACATAGAATACCAGGAATTAGTATAAGGCGATTTTCTTTTGTTAAAACTGGTGAACGGAAATCCGCCATTTGCTACCTTCCATGATTCAATTCTCAGTCAAATTTAGCGTTTCGTGCTGTCTAAGTTAACCCACAAATGCCATAGGCGTATCATAGGGTAAGTCAAGGATTTCTTTTTGTTATTAAATTTTTCGGGTTTATTATTTCTTCATTCATTACTAGCTAATTGCGTTATTCTGTAAATAAATATTGATTATAGGACATCAAAGGAAAAATAATTATCAATTAATAGTATAAAAGTATTTTACTTTCACGATTTTAATTTTTTCCTGCTCTTGGTTTCCAAAAGTTGAAAGCAGGAGAGCAGCATGGATTGATTTTATAAATGAGCCTGAATTTGTTCCTAAAACTCAAAGTTATTTACGCTCTCGTCATTTTGCTGGTGATTGTTTTGATCAAACTACAAAGACTAAAGTGAGACTACATCCCATTGCTGTACCAACAATTGCAATAGATCTTTCAAATATGTAAGTAAATTATATTGACAACCATTTTCCACATTATATAAATGTTTTCCACTTCGCTCGATTTTTGTACAACTTTTCATTTCAAGATTCAATGTTTTGTTGATGTTAATTCTGTCCGCCCAAGGATATTTCTTTATTTATAATAAAATTTGCTAACCAAAATCATACATTTTTCTATATATCGGGTGTCCCAAGGTGAGTGGCCTATTAGATTATTATGGAAACTATTGATGGTAAAGATTTCAAATTTTGTGGATAGATATTTGGCCATGTAAGGTACGTTTTTAAAATAATTTCACATTTCCAGTGTTGCCGGATGTACGACAATTTGGCAACAACTTTGTTATTTTGAATAGGACATCCGGTATTCCTATTTTTTTATGATACTCCATAAAATATTAAATCTATTCACTCTTACTTTTCCATACCTATCTTTAACGGTTTTTGAGTTATTAATTATTTTTCGAAATTTTAAATCAAATTGGCGTATTACGAAAATGACTCTAGTTCGCTCAATATTTGAGATTTAAGTCAAAAATTTTGCAAGTCGTTAGATATTGATCTGATCTGTGTCACTGCTTTTGAATTATGGTTGTCAATAATACAGGACGGACCAAAAAAAATCATCATTTGCCAAGTTACAAAATTTTAAAAAAGTCTATTTTTTCAAATTAGACACCTAGTATATTTTTCAATTTTTGGAATCAGTACAACACACTCTACAATTTTTCTATTCACGTCCCTATACCTATCTCAACTGGTTTCCGAGTTATATGCGTTTATTAGATTTCACATTGATTCAATAAGCGTTAATTTCTTTTTTATTGTTATTTTCCCTTGTCGTTCATAGATCGATATATCAATGAATCAGTTCAATCCATAAATGTCGAAATAAACAATTATTGCCTAACAGGTGTTTTGTTCCGAGGTTTTTCTATAAATAATGGCTCAAGAAAGATATACACATATAACGCATATAACTCGGAAACCAGTTGAGATAGGTATAGGGACGTGAAAAGAAAAATTATAGAGTGTGTTCTACTGATTCCAAAAATTGAAAAATATACTAGGTGTCTAATTTGAAAAAATTGACTTTTTTACAATTTTGTAACTTGGCAAATGATGATTTTTTTTGGTCCATCCTGTATTATTGACAACCATAATTCAAAAGCAGTGACACAGATCAGATCAATATCTAACGACTTGCAAAATTTCTGACTTAAATCTCAAATATTGAGCGAACTAGAGTCATTTTCGTAAAACGCCAATTTGATCTAAAATTTCGAAAAATAATTAATAACTCAAAAACCGTTAAAGATAGGAATGGAAAAGTATGAGTAAATAGATTTAATATTTAATGGAGTATCATAAAAAAATAGAAATACCGGATGTCCCATTTAAAATAACAAAGTTGTTGCCAAATTGTCGTACATCCGGCAACACTGGAAATGTGAAAGTATTTTAAAAATGGACCTTACATGGCCGAATATCTATCCACAAAATTTGAAATCTTTACCATCAATAGTTTCCATAATAATCTAATAGGCCACTCACCTTGGGACACCCGATATGTGCTCTAATGGATCATGATTATTTATATTCAATTACTGGATCCTAAGGTATGGCTGGACCTTCATCTACATCCAAGCATTCAAGCTTTGTGGGAATTTTCGTTTAGTTTATTTGTCTATTCATCATGTTGGGAAAGAGTATAATATATTGGTTTTTAATACACGAATTGGTAATTTTTGTGGAGTTTTGAATTTGACAGATAAACAACATTATTATTATTATTATATATGCCCAGACTATGAGTTAGAGAGCAAACCTCAACCTTTTGATGACATACCTCCAATAAAATCGGAAGTTACACTCATTACTCAGAATTTACTCATTATAGCAGTGAAATTTGTTCATCAATTCATTAAACCCAGTATATACTTATTAAGGATGATTGTAATTGTAATTGTAATTGTAAATTTCTAATTTGTTAATAAAAATTATCTTTATTATTATTATCATCCATCTATCCCATTTCTCAAATTCGTTCACTTCAATTGTAAGCTGTCCTTTACAAAACTATAAATAAGATAAAACTTCAAAATTTAATATAGAATCGTATATGTGAAGTTTAAAAAAACCCTTATCAACCAGATATATTCATTATCCCATTATAGTACTTAATTGCTGATAATATTTGTAATTATTCAATTCGTTAATAAAGTTTATTAATTTATATTAACTTCAATGTACTCCTTTATCTGCAAGCTTTCAGCTATTATACATATATTATTTTTGAATGAATGAAATTTTTATCCTACTAGGCCACTGCTAAGCGGAAACGTGAGACTGCCATATTCAGCTACCCTTCTGATTATCAGTTCTGGGACGTTATGCTCCCTCCTGTTTATTCTATACTCTAAGGTGCAAACGGTTGATAGATCACGTGACCACGGTGCAAGAGTTTTGCCGAACGACGACTGAGCTGATGTCGAAGAATTTTCGAATGTGTTTTGTGGAAAGAAAAAGAACAATTTCGTCGATTGAAATTATTGGTGACGGTCAGACTAGATTCAATTTGTCTCCTCGTGATATTAGGATTTATTCTGCATAATGTGCTCATCTTGACACAGAATTTGGCGTACTTCTTTCTTCATTTTTATGTTAATATTATTGTAATCTATGGTCCACAGTTCGCACCGTTTCCTCCGCCTATCTAGACGGTGTGAAAGGTTGAGCACTGGTGTAACCGGTTAACATTTACCGAACGAACAGTGCGAACGGTGTGACTTGCCGAACGCTTGAAGAGCCTACGGTTGGAATGGTGCGAACGGTGTGGCATATACGAAGTAAAATATTGCGTTCGGTAACGGAAAGGAATGTTGACAAAGAATAATGACTGACGAGTTCTCTAAAGTTTTCAGGATCCCCCTCACGTTCGCAATTTCTTCAAAGCAAAAGACGGGCATGCTCCTTCCTGTTATTTTATATTCTTGGAAATTACTGCATAAAATGTCTCTTTCTTTCTCATTCAGCACAAACAGTGAACTGAAAAATGAAATCTTCTATGGCGGCCATGCCGCTACCATAAGAAAAAAGGAAGGAAAAGGAACCCATGCCGATGGGTCACCATAATTATTTTGAACAGAATCTAATCAGTGATCACACCAGTATTTTATTATATTTAAATTATTGGTGTTGTACTTTGTACCATAGATTACCACTTTGTTAATCCGTTATCTGTGTTAACAAAAGTCAGATTATTTAGGTTATAATTTTTAAATTCTATCCACAGTACTTATATATGTTGTATGAATACCCTTTAATTTTATTACTATGCCACCTAAATCCACAAGTCATTTACTAAAACAACTTCGGGAGTTGATGGTTAACAATAAATACACAAAGGAACCTCTTCATGCTTACATTATTCCGTCAAGTGATGCTCATTCAAGTGAATATGTAGCTGACTGTGATCAGTTTAGAGCTTTTATCTCAGGGTTTACTGGTTCTTCAGGAACTGCGGTAGTAACTCACGATCGCGCCTGTCTTTGGACTGATGCCAGATATTATTTACAAGCATTTCAGCAACTAGATGAAAATTGGACATTGATGAAGGAAAGTGAACCAAGTACTCCTTCTCTTCGTAAGTATATAAAGGATATTGAAAATTATTATAAATACTTCCGAATAATTCAATTTTGATTTTAAGTAATTCAAATAAGTTTATTCTCACATTTGAGAGGGTATCTGCTTATACCGTTCATAGGTGAATCTACATAGCTCAACTGCATGTAAACATTCAAACGATTGTAAATCAACTATTGTTACAAGGCCCAGAATGCCTATTGTGGAATAATCAGGCTGTTTTATTTATGATTTGAACAAGTTTTATACTTCCTATGTTTTTACTGCCAATATAGCCATAAATCGGATATACACCGTCATAAAAACCAAAGAAACCAAAAAGAGCATTTCTCTTTTGGACTTCAATGATATAACTGAAAAAGTATCAAATTAAACCTGAATATTACTTTCAAAGCAATAAACAAAATATCATCGTTATTATTCAGTTCAAAAGGTTCAATCCCAAACACTAGTAAATCAGGAGTTATGATTTAACATGTTTAACTTGCTATATGAAATACATGGGATCGACAGGATGTTCATTTAAAACTAGATTTGATAATCATCAGGTGAATGTTACCAAAAATAAGAGATTCACCACATTTGAAACACATTGTATAGATAATGATCACCTTTACCCACAATTGATAACATGAAAATTATACATGTGGAATCAAAAAGCACAAGATAACTATTTACAATCTATCGACACTTATGAGCTAGTAAAAACAAATGGTTTCGAAATTATGGATGAACGGAGTTATTCCAAAATATTCAACATCTTCAACCGGTTTGAAGTTATCCACATCCACAAGTACACTCCGAGCCAAAAGTAGAGTCCAAGCAAAAAATGGTATATTTATGATTTTCAATATGAAAATGGCTAGTAATTTATTATTTGACTCGAGCAATACAGACTTTCCATATTTTTTCTATTATTGAACATTTTTTAGCCATTCAGAGGGTTATTAATAGATATAGGGGCCGTTTCTAGATAAAAATTCATAACTTTTTTGAATGAAGGAGTACCGTTTTCTGCTTTTAGTATGTGGTGAACAGAGGAAAACTGAATAGAAGGATATAATCCATATAGTTTCTCTGGCCTCAGGGAGGGGGGTAAATGCGATTTTGAGGGTATTTTTTTGATGAAAATCCATAACTTTTTTGTTTGAGAGAATACCGTGTTCTGCTTTTAGTATGTGGTAAACAGAGGAAAACTGTATAACATGACATGCTCCATATAGTTTGTCAGGCCTTGGGGAGGGGGTTAGTGCGATTTTGGGGGTATTTTTTGGATAAAAATCCATAACTTTTTTTAATGATGGAGTACCGTGTTCTGCTTTCAGTATGTGGTGAACAGAGGAAAATTAGATTAAATGACATCCTCCATATAGTTTGTCAGGCCTCGGGGAGGGGGGTTATTGCGATTTTGGGGGTATTTTTTTGATAAAAATCCATAACATTTTTGTTTGAAAGAGTACCGTGTTCTGCAATCAGTATGTGGTAAACAGAGGAAAACTGAATGAAATGACATAATCCATATAGTTTGTCAGGTCTCGGGGAGGGGGTAAGTGCGATTTTGGGGGTATTTTTTTAAATAAAATCCATAACTTTTTTGTTTGAAAGAGTACCGTGTTTTGCTTTCAGTATGTGGTTAACAGAGGAAAACTGAATGAAATGACATACTCCATATAGTTTGTCAGCCCTTGCGGAGGGGGAAAATGTGATTTTGGGGGTATTTTTTGGATAAAAATCCATAACTTTTTTTAATGATGGAGTACCGTGTTCTGCTTTCAGTATGTGGTGAACAGAGGAAAATTAGATTAAATGACATCCTCCATATAGTTTTTCAGGCCTCGGGGAGGGGGGGTTATTGCGATTTTGGGGGTATTTTTTTGATAAAAATCCATAACTTTTTTGTTTGAAAGAGTACCGTGTTCTGCAATCAGTATGTGGTAAACAGAGGAAAACTGAATGAAATGACATACTCCATATAGTTTGTCAGGTCTCGGGGAGGGGGGTAAGTGCGATTTTGGGGGTATTTTTTTAATGAAAATCCATAACTTTTTTGTTTGAAAGAGTACCGTGTTCTGCTTTCAGTATGTGGTAAACAGAGGAAAACTGAATGAAATGACATACTCCATATAGTTTGTCAGCCCTTGGGGAGGGGGAAAATGTGATTTTGGGGTATTTTCCACTAAAAAATTCATAACTTTTTTTAATGAAAGAGTACTGTTTTCTGCTTTTAGTATGTGCTTAATAAAGGAAAGCTGAATCGAATGTTATACTCTATATAGTTTGTCAGCCCTTGGGGAGGGGGAAAATGTGATTTTGGGGTATTTTCCACTAAAAAATTCATAACTTTTTTTAATGAAAGAGTACTGTTTTCTGCTTTTAGTATGTGCTTAATAAAGGAAAGCTGAATCGAATGTTATACTCTATATAGTTTGTCAGCCCTTGGGGAGGGGGAAAATGTGATTTTGGGGTATTTTCCACTAAAAAATTCATAACTTTTTTTAATGAAAGAGTACTGTTTTCTGCTTTTAGTATGTGCTTAATAAAGGAAAGCTGAATCGAATGTTATACTCTATATAGTTTGTCAGCCCTTGGGGAGGGGGAAAATGTGATTTTGGGGTATTTTCCACTAAAAAATTCATAACTTTTTTTAATGAAAGAGTACTGTTTTCTGCTTTTAGTATGTGCTTAATAAAGGAAAGCTGAATCGAATGTTATACTCTATATAGTTTGTCAGCCCTTGGGGAGGGGGAAAATGTGATTTTGGGGTATTTTCCACTAAAAAATTCATAACTTTTTTTAATGAAAGAGTACTGTTTTCTGCTTTTAGTATGTGCTTAATAAAGGAAAGCTGAATCGAATGTTATACTCTATATAGTTTGTCAGCCCTTGGGGAGGGGGAAAATGTGATTTTGGGGTATTTTCCACTAAAAAATTCATAACTTTTTTTAATGAAAGAGTACTGTTTTCTGCTTTTAGTATGTGCTTAATAAAGGAAAGCTGAATCGAATGTTATACTCTATATAGTTTGTCAGCCCTTGGGGAGGGGGAAAATGTGATTTTGGGGTATTTTCCACTAAAAAATTCATAACTTTTTTTAATGAAAGAGAACTGTTTTCTGCTTTTAGTATGTGCTTAATAAAGGAAAGCTGAATCGAATGTTATACTCTATATAGTTTGTCAGCCCTCGGGGAGGGAGGTAAATGCGATTTTGGGGGTAGTAGAAAATACCCCATAATACTAAAAGCAGAACACGGTACTCCTTCATTCAAAAGAGTTATAAATTTTTTCTAGAAAATACCCCCCAAATCGCATTTATCCCCTTCCTCGAGGGCTGACAAACTATATGGAGTATGCCATTCTATTCAGTTTTCCTCTGTTCACCACATACTAAAAGCAGAAAACGGTACCCCTTCATTCAAAAAAGTTATGATTGTTTATCTAGAAACGGCCCCTATGTTCAATAATAGAAAAAATATGAAAAGTCTGTATTGCTCGAGTCAAATAATAAATTACTATCCATTTCCATATTGAAAATCATAAATATACCATTTTTTGCTTGGACCCTACTTTTGGCTCGGAGTGTACTTGGATGTGGATAACTTCACATCGGTTCCAAATTGGGAGCCTGGTTTTTCTAATTGGAATCTGGTTCTTGAATCAGAAACTCACAAGCGAAAGTGTACTTCACGGAAGCGAATGGTAAAAATATTAGTTTTGATTGGAAACGTATTTCAATCTCGGAAACTGAGAAAAACTCAAATCAGCAAAATATAAACAACGGGGGCGAACATTCTATTTTTTTTTATTCAGCATTCAAACACATCGGTTTTTACGATACAATAAATCGGAGAAAGTATTTGTCGACAAAAGCAATCAAATATGGAATGGAGAACAAGAAGCTCTATTAATTTACAAGAAATCTTCACATTGCGTTAACAAACGTTATTCGAGACAATACTCTTGGTCCAGTGGAACAATGCAACAATCGAAACATCTGGGTGATACGATATCAATGAGCAAGTGTTCTCTTTCAATCATTCGAACGTTATTCCAGAATATACTCATGGTCCAGTGGAACAGTGCAACAATCGAAACATATTCGTGATACAATATCAATGAACAAGTAAGTGTTCTCTTTCAATGGCGAAGTGGGGATAGTCACACTTCGGCTTGATAGTCTATGTCGACCGCAGGATGGGTTATAAGACCATATATGTCGAAAATAAATACTTCAATTTTTTTCAATTGTACCCGAGGAATTTATTTGCGACAATGAATGACACAAATAATTTCCTCTGTAAATATTTCATTGTTTCGACATTACTGGTTTAAAATGAAATAAATTCTCCGAAAGTGAGGAATATAATGGGAAAAAAAATCTGAATCGAGGGTCGACAAATTTAAATGTTCAAATAATCTACCTTGTTGAGCGAAACAGTAGCAAATCTATTTAAAGAGATAATCTCATATCTCTCAGCAGATTCATTATATTTTGGCAAAAATTTGGATTAATTCAATAATACACCCAAAGAAGAATCATTTGGAGATAAATCTGGTGATTTAGGGGGGCATTTGATCGTGCCATTTGTTCAAATGACACGTTTTTCAAGGAACATTATAATTCATCAATGAATTAGATATTGCTCAGAATGAATTATTTTCATTCTCTTCTTCATCTTTTCACAGAATTCCTACGTTTTATTTTATCCTCATGAAAAATTTCATGATTTGTTTGAACCTTATAATTTCGGTAACCATTCCCTTTCAAAATATTCCAAACACTTCTATTTTATCGCTCTTATCAACTTGCTCGGCAACACCCACCTTTCTCGAATTTTGTAATTATTTTATAAATAGATTAAATCAAAAGTATTGCATATAGAGATGAGCGATACCGTGATTTCTAGATCACGTTGTGAAACGTTCCTGTTCCTTTATGATATCAGTGAAATTAAAGCGTGACGTGATCACTGTTTAGGTATCGGTTAGCGCCTGTTCTCCGCTAACCGAATCCGATACCTAAACGGTGATCACGCTTTAATTTCACTGATATCATAAAGGAACAGGAACGTTCACGTTTCACAACGCTAATCACGGACCGTGCTTGTTATTATTATTTGTATGAATCACCCAAACCTTAGCTCTTTTATCTTTCTGTTAATTTTTTAGAGGTAACAGATTTGTGGAATATGGATATGAATAATTTTGGACATTGAAAAATAAATAATACCTACGCATAAAATAATTCACATGATAATATTAAGTGGCTGATACTGCATCAAATAAAATAAGAGAAAAACAGAAAAATTAACAATCAGAAATGTACAAAAATATAGTAAAACCAGTTATTGAATAATTAAATTTCCTAAATATATTTGATATTTTCTATTAATTTATGTAATTGTGAAATCTCAAATGAAAAGGTATGATTTTTAGGACATCGAATAATAAATAATAAGCCATATGCATATATTCAGACGTTTATTTATTTATTTAATAATAATGATGAGTAATCAACCTCCAAACAAAATACACGCATTTTATAATTGTCTTTATCAAAATAGTTAAGGGGCTAATACTGTAACAAAAAAATAAGAGAAAAATTAAAAATTTCACAACAAAAAACTCAGAAATGGGTAGTTAAAACAGTCCCTAAATAATCGAATTTCCTAACTATATTTGATAAATTTTTCGAGAGAAAAATACAATTATTCCTATTCATTCTACACCAACGACATATTACAATTGAGGAAGAGAATCATTTGAGTTTTTTTATTAGTCAGCCTGCTTCGACATTCTGTTTATATTTGTCCGGCTTTCGAAAACAATCGTTCGCACGGAACTTACGTTGCTAGAGTGCATCAATAAGTGCCGACAAAGGTTCCGAAACAATAAAAACATCAGGCTGGCAGGCTGGCTTCATAATTTACGATTGCACGGACGTTGATATGCCAATATCTGTGAAATGTTCAAACAGTGATCCCATCACGCTCTGTATTCGTTTTTCGGAACCGTGACTACCTGTGACAGTCTGATATCAGTGATTAAATCACAGTTCGTGAAATATCGCTCATCTCTAATTGCATATCTTCAAAGGCAACCATAAATGGATTTATTTTCTCTTCAATGGATTGAACACTAAAGAAATATTTTACAATTTGAATTTTCAGAGTTAATTTTTTTCTATTATATTTCTTACTACCTTAGAATTCATTCCATTTTTGAAACAGTTATATTGAAAAATAATCTAAGTACCAACTCATTTTCATAAAGAAAATTATTTGTCTCATTCATTGTCGCAAATAAATTCCTCACACACAATGGAATAAAATTGTAGTATTTATTTTCAATCGACATAGTCTAATAACCCAGCCCACTGTTGGAGAGCGACTAATATTCGACATCGACTATCAAGCATTGTGACCATCCACACTTCGCCATTGAAAGAGTACACTCGTTTATTCGATATCGTATCACGCAGATGTTTTGATTGTTGCACTGTTCCACTGGACCATAAGTATCGTCTCGAAGAACGTTGAATATCCTATATTTCTTTATGTATTTTCCAAACCTGTACGTATACTGTATTTCAATAAAGTCTCAATAGAAATTCTCTCACTGAAAAGCATTATAATTTTATAAATGTAGGAACGTAATTTTATTTTTTCCTTATTATTATATTAAGTCCAATAGGGCATTGAATAGGGTGACTAGTTCTAATCAATATCTGTGTGCTATTATTAGAAAAATTGAAATTATTTGATCTTACCAGTATTTATATATTGTATATATAGACCTAGATATTATTTGTAAAAAAAATAAAATACACTAAAAAATACATTATTTGTGAAAAAAATAAAATACAATAAAATACTACTTGTTTTATTTTTCCAAAAACAAAATACTTAAAATTCTGGGGATTTCTACTCAAATATTGTGGAAAAAAATCATTTTGATCTGGCAACACTGATTGTTTCCATAAATTCGCATCCATCATGACGTAACGTATCGCTTATGTGGGAAATGATAGCACACTATCACTAATTGTGATTGTGAATTGAACAACTGAATTTATACTTGAAACCCTTTATAATATATCATATTTCTGCTAGTTCATCTGCCAGTAATTTTTTTCTGGCAGCAGTACAATAAATTCGAGATGTGAGATGAATTAGCATATAAAAATTGAAAAAGAAATATGTTTTGAGTATTTCGAGCAGTTTAAAAAGATTCAAAAGAAGTTGTTAAAGTTTAACGTTTTGCCCAGATTACTTCCGAAGCTTCTAAGGTGAGATTTAAAAAAATTCACATCTACAAGGTGTTTCAAAAAAGGTGACCCTGTCGCTTGGAAAGATAGAAAACTGACAATCAATTGGGATTTACTTAATGGAAGTTTTTCGTTACGCCATCTGTACTCAAGATAAAGGGCGTTAAAGAAAAAATATGTTAACACGTTTTTCACGATTTTGCCGAAAATACTGGCAACATGGTTGAAATTTTATACTAATATATTTTAGAAGCTGATATATCCCCTGATATATTTGTTATTATATCTGACTCTCATAGAAGGCGCTAATTAAACAGTTCATACCAAGTATTATTATTATACATTAAGAGTTAAGATTCCTATAAAATCAACATAAAAAAAACATGCTACACTGATATATACCCGAAAAAATTACGAAACAAGTTTCTTCTTGTGGAAGAAATCAGTAGGTTAGCCAAGCAGTAGTTACGACTTGGGTTGTGTTTGCCGGTGTGGAGAATCACACAATTCTCAAAGTTGATGGTTAGATGCCACTTTTGGAACCAGAGTGTTCAGATCTTCTTGCCCGCAGCGTTATTGAAAATTTCAGCATCGTCGGCAAACATGAAGAGCCTTGAACGCGCACATTACTGTAGAGGTCAGATGTGTATAAGAGAAACAAAAGTGGACCAAGTACTGATCCCTGGGGTACTCCACTAGTTACATTCCTCGCATCGGAAACCGATTCACCCACTCATACGCGAAAACTTCGCGAAGAAAACCCTCTATCCAAATCAAAAAATCTCCCCGAAATCCAGGATTTTCCAACTTCTGTAAGAGACGTCTGTGGGGGGCCCGGTCGAATAATGCTTTGGAAAAATCCAAGTAACTTAGTTTATATATCGGGTGTCCCAAGGTGAGTGGCCTATTAGATTATTATGGAAACTATTGATAGTAAAAATTTCAAATTTTGTGGATAGATATTTGGCCATATAAGGTACATTTTTAAAATAATTTCACATTTCCAGTGTTGCCGGATGTACGACAATTTGGCAACAACTTTGTTATTTTGAATAGGACATCCGGTATTCCTATTTTTTTTATGATACTCCATAAAATATTAAATCTATTCACTCTTACTTTTCCATCCCTATCTTCAACGGTTTTTGAGTTATTAATTATTTTTCGAAATTTTAGATCAAATTGGCGTATTACGAAAATTTTGCAAGTCGTTAGATATTGATCTGATATGTGTCACTGCTTTTGAATTATGGTTGTCAATAATACAGGACGGACCAAAAAAATTCATCATTTGCCAAGTTACAAAATTGTGAAAAAGTCTATTTTTTCAAATTAGACACCTAGTAATTTTTCAATTTTTGGAATCAGTACAACACACTCTACAATTTTTCTATTCACGTCCCTATACCTATCTCAACTGGATTCCGAGTTATATGCGTTTATTAGATTTCACATTGATTCAATAAGTGTTAATTTCTTTTGTGTTGTTATTTTCTCTTTGTCGTTCATAGATCGATATATCAATGAATCAGTTCAATCCATAAATGTCAAAATAAACAATTATTGCCTAACAGGTGTTTTGTTCCGAGGTTTTTCTATAAATAATGGCTCAAGAAAGATATACACATATAACGCATATAACTCGGAATCCAGTTGAGATAGGTATAGGGACGTGAATAGAAAAGTTGTAGAGTGTATTCTACTGATTCCAGGAATTGAAAAATATACTAGGTGTCAAATTTGAAAAAATAGACTTTTTCACAATTTTGTAACTTGGCAAATGATGAATTTTTTTGGTCCGTCCTGTATTATTGACAACCATAATTCAAAAAAATGACATAGATCAGATCAATATCTAACGACTTGCAAAATTTCTGACAAATATTGAGCGAACTAGAGTCATTTTCGTAATACGCCAATTTGATCTAAAATTTCGAAAAATAATTAATAACTCAAAAACCGTTGAAGATAGGGATGGAAAAGTAAGAGTGAATAGATTCAATATTTTATGGAGTATCATAAAAAAATAGAAATACCGGATGTCCTATTCAAAATAACAAAGTTGTTGCCAAATTGTCGTACATCCGGCAACACTGGAAATGTGAAATTATTTTAAAAATGTACCTTACATGGCCAAATATCTATCCACAAAATTTGAAATCTTTACCATCAATAGTTTCCATAATAATCTAATAGGCCACGCACCTTGGGACACCCGATATAGGGTGTTTTGACTTTGGATCACAAAGAAGATCTCAATATTTGAAGAATTTCTCGCGGTCCTTGGCGCTGACAAATTCCTTCTCATAGCTTCTCTTGGATTTCCGTATTTCACCCGATAGATGATTGCTATAGTTTCTGTGTGTAGTCAGAATACAGCTTGCGCCGAATGTACCTTTGCCATATCAATCTTTTATGCCTAATCATCTTGAGTATCTCCTGACTAATCCAAGATTTTGTTGGAACAGATGTTATCATCACCTTGGTGGTAGGGCACAAACCAACAGCCAACCTATTGAAGAATACGTCCCACATTTCCTCCGTACCTAGGGGAAAACAGGGTTTTCCAGTCTTTATCGCCAAGGACGGCGTTCCAATGTTGATAATCAATAACTTTTATTTACTTCCTCTTCTATTTCAGACTGGTGGGTACAGTCAGCTGAAATTCAGTAACTAATGTGACATGGTCTGATTTGCCAAAAGGGGAAAAGTAGTGAACGTCCGAAACAAGATCTGAGTCACTCACAAGAATGAGGTCTTAAAGCGAGGGGATTTGATTTAATCTGTAGCGGGTTGGGAGATCGACAAGCTGGGAATAGGCAGATGTCCGGAAAAATTGAAAGTATGCTTCTGATCATGTATTACAACCTGTAGTAGATGAAATCGGCTAGCAAATATTTGTCAAGTTGAAATCTTCAACAATGAAAATAGTTTTCTTGACACTCAGAATACTTCTTGAATACTCGGTAAAATTTGAATCATAAGCTGCAGACACAACAAATTGTGAAGAAAATGTTGTTACCAACAACGAAATCGCTAAATATGTTGTCTAAACCCGGAGAAGCATAGGAGAACGGGGCAACCGAAAACTGGTCAACTATAACATTGCGAACAAGGATGCAAACTCCTCCATGACCAATGGTTGAAAAGTCTTGCCTGAAAACCGTAGTATCCCAATCTCGTTGGATAGCAATTTTAGGCAATTGATATGAAAACACTTATTACAAAGAGTACATTTCAATAGCTGGCAAATGACATATCGTCGGCTAAGAGTGTAAATCTGCTATGTCCATAATGAACAATTTTAGAGGAGACCAAAAAAACCGTACAGTAAGTGTTATAATAATAATAATAAGAGAGTTTATTCATGAAAATACATTTAATAGAGTTTATTGAATGTATTTTCAAAATGTAAATGTATGTATGTAAAATTGTTCAATATGGACATAGCAGATTTACACTCTTAGCCGACGATATAAGAAAGACTCGACACAGAAGGGCGACCGCGGCAAAAAGGAACGGGGACAAGGGAATAACAAATAGCGATGGGCAACTCGAGCTGTTCAACTCGATTTGCAATCTCAACGAGTCAGCTCGATTTACCTTTGCGTTTATTCGAGTCAACTCGGAAGAAACCATACTCGGTAAATCGTGAATCCCCGTTCGTTGCCGTTGCAGTTCGAGCTGTGGCTGGTAGGGATGTGTGGTTCGTTCAATTTCGACGAACCGGGTCGTCTCAGCAATGGATCTGGTTCGTTCAATTTCGACGAACCGGGTCGTCTCAGCAATGGATCTGGTTCGACCCGGTTCGTCGAAATTGAACGAACCAGATCCATTGCTGAGACGACCCGGTTCAAAAGACCCGTTCAATTGACCCAATGGTTCTTTTCAGCTCACTAGCTCAGATCGAATCATGTACGATTTGCGCATGATTCAAAGATCCGTAGATCTGGTTCTTTCGTTCTTTGTTTTTTTCTTGGTAAATAATTTTAAGTTAATATCAGCTTTGCATTTGTTAGTCGGTATATTTTTAATCGGATCGTGAATTCGTGATAATGATTTTTTTGAGACATAATCATAAACATAAAGGAGATCCATTATCATAAAGTTATAAGTTACTGAGATGACAGAATATAATAAATTGATATCTGGTTCATGAGATGATTATAGACCTTCCGAAAAAATTTCAAAGTCTAATATATATTCCTCGTTCAAATTGATGATTTTGGAATATTTAAATGACTAATGAAGAAGTAGAAGTGAATCATGAATGTACTTTGTACAGAACACAAAATTCACGAGGTCTTGAATTATTAATTTTAACGAAAACTACCTAATGATCATTACCTGTATCTATTCCAACCAAATAAATACAGAAGATCTGAAATCCCTCAAACTAATATTAACCCTAATTAATATATCTTGTTCCCGAAAAATATTCATTTTGATCAACTTTACAAAGTGAGGTTTGAATATATAGTTAAATAAATTCTCAAAAAATAATGAACAATATTTAAGACCATAACATTTTCAAGAAATAATAATTGGTGCATCTAAGAGAGTGCAATTACAGAGCCCAGTTTCTTTTACTATCTATCATCTTTCTTCAAAACCGGGTGCCAAGTGCCGAGCCGATGATTCATTTGCGAAATGGATGTATTTTATTACAACCATATGTTCCTTTAAGGTCAGTCCAAACCGAAACCCATCTACCTAGGCTCGGATAACGAACCATTCTTTCTATGGATCTTTGGGTCCTAAAAGATCCTCAGATTGAATGAACTGAATGTGATTCGGATCGGTTCGAACGAACGAATCATTTTCAGAGAGACGACCCGATCGAACCATTCGTTCTGAAGACCGGGGTCTTTTGATTCGTTCGTTCGTGAACGACACATCCCTAGTGGCTGGCCCGAGTTTGGCTCGATCTTACGAGGTACGACTATACGACGTAACCCGAATCAAGCCGTCGTGTGGTTGGTGGTAGGATGAAGCGACCGCCGAGTTAAAACTTCCTTCACCGAACTGAACTCGGTTCAACCGAGTTTCAACGTTTCAACTCGTCGACCGAGTTGAATTCGGATGGACCGAGTTCAACTCGGTAGACGGCGGCAATCGAAGTCGATGCGATGAGCCTTCACTCGGTGCAGTGAACGCATCGAGTTATTCGGTCGGTTGCGGCCGACTCGAGTCAACCCGACTTTCTAACCGAGTTGGCCATCGATTCAACTCGAGTGGATCGAGTTGAGAATTATACGACTCGTCCCATCGCTATAACAAACAACGCTTACACAGAGATCCGATCAGGAAAGTTCAGTGGTGAGCAGTGTATATGAACCCTGAGATAAATAAACCCTGTTCCCTCACAATTTTGTGAGAAATTTGTTTGGCGAGAAGATTTCCCAAGAATATAATTGCATATATCGATACCTAAGTTCAATAGTGTAACAAGTCCAGAATATTTAAATTTGAGTTATTACATGTATAACGTTCCTAATACAACGTTCTATCAATTCCAATACTGAAACAAATCCTATTCCATCTCTTAGTTCATAGATGACACGACCTAAAAATGCAACAACTCCAAATTTATAAATGCTTTAGTTACTTAGTGTAACTTTATCTCTATTTATTTCTATATTGCAATTTCCTACTTGTTACACTTTTGAACTAAGGTATCGATAAGTTTTCGCATCTCAGAGATCATAAATACAAATAATAATAACGATGGTGCTTACTCCGTTATAGAAATACTTATTTCATAGTGACTTGAGAATGGCTACAAACAATAGCCGAAACGTCGTCATTGCTGAATAAAAATAAAGAGTATTTCACTGGAATAAATTTGCTCACCTTTACCCAATAACTCAATATATATTATTCTAACAATATTTTGAAAAGAAACAAACCGGTTGAATACTTCTAAATGGCAGTAAAAGAAGAGGTAAAAAAGGGTGACTCGTCTTCTGTGGAGAATTACAGACCCTTTTTCCATTTTATCGAACTTCGCCAAGGTATATGAGGAGATATGTATTCGGGCATTTACCACCATATTAAGTAGAGTTTATCATCAGCACAGCATGGTTTTGTCCGGGGAAGGTCGACTGTAACTAACCTAGCCACAGTTTCGCAAGTCATAGCAGAGTCCCTTGATGATGGAGATCAGGTTGATGTGATCTACACAGATTTCTCACGTGCCTTTGACACCGTTGACCATAATTTGCTTTTGAACAAGCTAGCTTCACTTGGTTTTGCGCCTAACTTTGTGAGTTTGATTCGTTCGTATTTAAAGAGAAGAATGTTTTCTACCATGGATTCAATGGAGTTTTATTTGACAGTGAGCTGAGTTTTGTTTCACATGTTGAGGATATATGTTCATCTGCCTGTTAATCTTTGAGTTTCCTGTTCAGGAGCTTTCGTGAGCTAGACGATCTGTCTGCTCTCAGAAATGTCTACTTTTCACTGGTTCTCAGTAGGTTGGAGTACGCTAACATGATTTGGTTCCCAATTTATGCAACGCATCTTACTCCCATTGAGCGAGTTCAGAGGAAGTTCCTGAAATACGTCGTATATAGGAAAACAGGCATATATCCGGAGCATGGTGTTGATCTTTCGGGCATAATGGAAGAACTGAGGCTTTCAATCTTAATTAAGCGGCAAGTTCAGCTGTGCGCGAGATTCGCCCAAAAACTTTTAAGTGGAAGGATTGACTGCCCATTTCTACTCTCTCGGGTAAACATTCACGTCCCGAGGATGGCAGCCAGAGGTTCTCCAACATTTAGTCTACCCACGCCTCGGACCAACATTCTCCAGCGAGCACCAGTGTATAGGCTTTGTGATTGTGCTAACAACATTGGTCTATTGTAGTTGTTTATTTTATATTTGTTTCCTTCTTTATATCTATCATTTTTTTGGAATACTTGCCATTTCATTTAGTTTTTTAAGGAATTCACATGTATTTTCTTTGAGTTGATGTAATTTATTACCCTGTTACTTTCCTGTTGGGTGAATAAAGTTATTATATTATTATTACATAAACCGTTTACACAGCATCGCATGCGACTTCATGAACACAACTTTTCAAGGTTAGATTTGTTAATCAAAATCAAGTTAATAATTATCAATAATAAATATGCATTATGTGAATTAAAAATTTTTAGGCGCGTAAAAAAATATATGATAATATTTTCCGAACCGATGGATTGGTAGAGGTGGTCATGCGATTGTAATCCTTTGGGCTACACAATTCTGTCGTAACTTAAGGAATTTTATGTTAAAAAGGTAATTTCACGTCAAGAATTGGAAGACAGAATTCAACGTCACTTTAATAATCTCATAAATGATCCCCAACCGTTTAGAAGATTAATGGATTCTTGAGAAAAAAGGATAGACTTATGTATTCGTGAAAACATTTCGAACACTTGCTCTAATTGAATATTATTTTATGTTCTTTATTTTAATTTTCTTGTTATTTCTTGTTTAATTAATAACTTTATCATTACTCAATACCACCATTGGTTATTATTTCATAATTTTAAAAATCAAAATATTCCGAAAACGATACGTTGAATCGAGTTCTACCAAGAGTAAAGGGTGTTTTTGTTAGAGCTATAGAACTTTAAATTGCAATAAAACAACGATGGATTATTCGATTGACATGAATCTTATTTATCCGCAAGATAATCTTGTGGCATTACATTTTAAATATGATTTCTGGTATATGACCGCCACGGCTGGCTCGGATGTATATCGGCAATAACACGGCGAATGTTGTCTTCCAAATGGTCAAGGGTTTGTGGCTTATCCGCATAGACCAATGACTTTACATAGCCTACAGCAATTAGTCTAGCGGTGTTAAATCACAAGATCTTGTTGGCCAATTCACAGGTCCAAAACGTGAAATTAGGCGGTCCCAAACGTGTCTTTCAATAAATCGATTGTGGCACGAGCTGTGTGACATGTTGCGCCGTCTTGTTGGAACACAGCTCCTTGACATCATGGTTGTTCAATTCAGAAATGAAAAAGTTAGTAATCGATAGTAATCGATCGATAGTATACCGATCACCATTGACTGTAACGTTCTGGCCATCATCGTTTTTGAAGAAGTAGGGACCAATGATTCCACCAGCCCATAAAGCGCACCAAACAGTCAGTTTTTCTGGATGTAACGGTGTTTCGACCTACACTTGAGGATTAGCTTCACTCCAGATGCGGCAGTTCTGTTTGTTACGTAGCCATTCAACCAGAAGTGCGCTTCATCGCTAAACAAAATTCGCTTATGAAAATCGGGAACAACGGCAATCTCATTTTGGGTCCATTCGACGAATCTACGCCTTACTTGATGATCGTTTGTCTTCAATTCTTGCACGAGTTGGATTTTGTAAGCACCCAAACCAAGATCCTTCCGCAAAATCTTCGATAAAGTGGATGGACACAGATCCAATTCCTGTGCTCGATGGCGGATAGACTCATTCGGGTCTTCCTCAATGCTACGCTCTACAGCAGCAATAGCTTCTTCTGTACGCACCGTACGGCGTCTCTGGGGATGCGAGTTATCAATAAGAGTAAACGTAAACCATTATTTTCGAAATAAAATTGCACTATTTGCAAGCGTTGTTCAGGCGTGAGTCTATTCATGATGAATTGCCAAACCAAACTGAGAATAAATCACTTGACAGCTGTTAAATCAGTCGCCATCTTGAACAGTAATGCCAACTTAAAGTTATATACCACGAAAAAAAAACACCCTATATATCTAAAGTCACTTAAACTAAATACTAAAGTCACTTAAACTAGTCCATATAAAAACGCTTGGCCATAGATGTCCATTTGAAGTAGATACCGCGATCTGATAAGTAACGGGGTTCATTTGAAAGTATTGTTAGGCAATAAATTCACTGGCCCAAAGGAATTCCTAGAAACTTGGACAACCCTTGTATAATCGAAATATTCAGCTTCCTCTAAGTAACTTTGGATATACTATACCTTTTTGGTGTAAAATTGAATTATGTTAAAATTCACCTGAAATTTTTATGAATAAATTTAACATTAAAAAGTTATGTTCAATACTACTTAATATGAACCGTATCACTAGCGCCTTCTATGGGAGTCAGATATAAAAAAAAATTCATGGGATGTATCAGCTTCCAAAATATGAATATGAAATTTCTTTACAATGTAGCCAGTAGTTTCGGCAGAATCGTAAAAAGTGAGTGAAATTTTCTTTTCTTTAACGTCCTTTATCTTGAATACGAAGGCTTTACGAAACATTTTCATTTTGCAAATCCCAATTATTTTTCGGTTTTCCACCTATCCTAGAGACAGGGCCACCTTTTTTTGAAACGCTCTGTATACAAAAATATAATTCATGATTCAATACAGTAACATTAATAAACATGATTACCACAGAGGTAATAATTTATTGCTAACAAAATTACTTGTGCGTGGTGAAATTATTTTTGTAACTTTCCATATATTTTCGGTAGGATGAATTAAGTTATAAAATTAATTTCAATTTTAAAAAGTGTAAGATCTGAGAATATTGATTGGTTGAATTAATCTTCATCAAGTTACAGAGATATCGGAAATACATAAATCATTGTTATCGGGATTAATTGTAATTATATTATCTTGTGATAATTTAATCCATAATATCACATTGTGAAAGCACTTTAGTGGGGAATTTCACAATAATCAAATTTGAATTTCACATTATAATTGTGCAAGAACAACTTTTTTCTTTGAAAATTTACAAACAGATATTGAAAACCACAATTCAATTTGAGAAATTGAATTTTTATTTCTAAATAATAAACCATAAAGAGAAAAATTGCAGTATATATAAAACTGAGAAAATTCATTAGAGCTGAATTTAGAATATTTATATTAATTTCATCAATTATTTTTCTGGAATAATTTTTTAATTTAATTTCTTACAGCTGTATGGTTATCTAAAAATCTTCCAAACGGTTCGAATGTTGGAGTTGATCCTAGGCTTTTTATGTTATTCACGTGGAACACTTTAAAGAGACAACTTGTTAAAAATGGCCATAATATTATTCCCGTATTGACAAACTTGACTTCAATTATTTGGCCAGAGAGGCCGATAAGACCAACTAATAAAGTTTTTCCTTTGGGAATAGAATATACAGGTAAACCAATATCAGAAAAACTTGAATGTATTGTACAACATATGAAAGAAAAAAATTGTACAGCCTTAGTCATATCAACTTTGGATGATATAGCATGGACACTCAACCTGAGAGGTTCAGATATAGACTATAATCCCTTATTTTTTGCATATCTTGTGGTTAAACAGAGTCAAGTAGCAATTTTCATCAATTTGAATCAATTGACTGCAGAGGTCAATAAGCACTTGATGGATGAAATGCGGCAATTCACGTACAGTATACATCCCTACGAGGAAATTGACGAATATCTGAAGAAATGTGAGAAAGAAAAAGTATGGTTTGCAGATAATATCAATTATTTTTTAAATAGTCTAGTTCCAAAGGAAAATCAACATATCGAGATAATTCCTACAACATTGATGAAGGCCGTTAAAAATCCTGTTGAAGTAGCTGGAATGCGAAATGCGCATATCAAAGATGGGGCAGCTCTTTGTTGTTATTTTTCCTGGTTAGAAGAGAATGTACCTAAAGGAGGAGTAACTGAATTATCTGGAGCAACAAAGTTGGAAGAATTCAGAAAATTGCAGCATGATTTTATAGGCCTCAGTTTTCCTACTATTAGCAGCAGCGGACCCAATGGAGCAATAATTCATTACCAACCCACTGAAGCAAGTGACAGACGCATTACAACAGACTCCTTATATTTGTGTGATTCTGGAGCTCAGTTCAAAGACGGAACTACTGATGTAACAAGAACTCTACATTTTGGAACACCTACAAGCTACGAGAAGGAATGTTTTACAAGAGTTTTGAAAGGTCAGTTGAAACTTGGAAACGCAATTTTTCCATGCAAAATTAAAGGCAATTACTTAGATTCATTTGCTAGACAGTATTTGTGGGAAGTAGGATTGGACTATGGCCATGGAACAAGTCATGGAATAGGATCCTTTCTGAATGTGCATGAAGGGCCAATGGGTATTTCTTATAGACCTTACCCGGAAGATCCAGGTCTTGAATCCAACATGTTCTTATCTAATGAACCTGGTTTTTATGAAGATGGTAATTTTGGTATAAGGATTGAAGACATAGTTCAAATAGTACCTGCTTGTCCACCTTATAATTTCAAGAACCGAGGGTTTTTAACCTTTGAAACCATTACCTTATGTCCTAAGCAAACGAAGTTGATCAATATTGATTTATTAACCGATCAGGAAATTGAGATACTGAACAAATATCATCAACAATGCAGGGATATCCTCGGGCCCGTTTTAGAGAAACAGGGTCAAATTCAAGCAATAAATTGGTTATGGAAAGAAACAATACCAATTCAAAGGGTACCTGTTCAAATTAATTAGTGTTTCAAATTTTTCCACGTTATGATTCCTTACCGATCATCTCATCTCATCTCATCTCATACCTTTTGCCAATTCAATATTTTGTTATCATGTTATAGTAGTAGAGTTGAAATTTACCAGTTGGGTAATTCAAGCACAAAATGTATATAAACCAAAAATTTCACGCCACCAGTTTATTGTATAGTGATTTTCTATTTATGATAATGCAATGGGAAGTATTTTAATTAAAATTTTACATAAAAATTCTAATTGTATCATGTATTCTTGATTATAATTATTGTCTGATTAACTGTGAAACCTGTGAAATTCTTCAATATTTAAATTAATCATCTTGTTCTTGACCAATCTTCTTGAATTTAAAACTGAAATGCAATAACTACAAAATTTATATGACAAGGAAGTGAATAGAAATGATAATCCGAAGGAATTGGTTTTTACATTTTTATGTTGTTGTGCAATCATTGATTTCTAAATAATTTTATCAGTTACTTGTACTTCATTATACAAATTCTCATTTCTATATTGCCAATAAATTATTTGCAGACTTATCAAAAAATTATTCCATTTCTTAGAAATACTAGTTATAAATTCCACACAGTTATTTATTTCCAACTGTCTTTTTCCGATAAAATACTATGTATTCATGCCCGACCCTCGTATCCAAGATAAAACAAAACACACATTCATGATTTACATCAAAGAAAAAATTTTAATGAAGAACCATATCCCTTTAAAATTTCACAAATTTGACTTCCTTTTACTAACTTTAAGCGAATCTAGTGAAGAACTAGAAGTGGAAGAAAGAATTATATAAATAAACCAATATGAAAATAAAAAGCTATAATGAAAAATAAATTTTCATTTTCTCTCTTCTTTTCACCAGTAGAGTTGATAAAAGTATCAGATATGTATAGAAAATCCTGAATGCTATACGTGCAGACTCAAATAAGGTAAGTGCAGTCTAGATAAGAGAGTTGTGGGATTCTATTCCTTTCCGAAGACGTGATTAAGTTTTGTTATTTCTTATCTTCTTGATCAATGCTATACAAGAGATCATGTCGCCCTCTTCACCACTCAGCGAACGGTAAAATAAACCAATTCTATCGCGATGGACTGGCGTCTTACAAAGCCAACGTCCTTATTTTGAGAAAGAGTGCCGATCACGGGAGACTATATCATTAATGTTTACTGAACTTAGTAGGAAGATTAGAGAGCTTTGATACTTAGAGGGTTCTAATATTTGGGAAAGCTTGAAATACACTCAAATTTCTCTTTGTCCATTCAGTACTGCTGATGCCCAGAAGCTGCAAAGTAATTGACAAAATAAGCAGGAATACATTGGGAATAATGGGGTTATGCACATAAGCCGATAGGTACCGGCCGATATTTTTGCCTATCTGAAGTAAAAAATTACGTATTTTCCCGATTAGGTACCTTGTTTATTTATTTTCATTGTGGTCATGCCTTATTGCAATGGAAATTATGGAAGGTCTCATAAAAGAGTGATGGTGAATGCCGAATTCTAAAATGTGACATGACCAATGAAAGCGAGTACGAGGAGTACCTCGTCTGTTGCAATCATCAATAAACATTTTGGTTCTAACTAGTAAGTTAGAACCAATTGATGATTGCAACCTATTGATGATTGCAACAGCCAGTGTTTCGATTGGGTTAATAAACCGATGCTTTTCAAAAATATGCTGTGAAAAACTGCGCTAAAAATATAGGTGTCCCATTTAAAAAATAGCAACTTTCCTCTATATCAGTAAAATGGTAATTGATTTCTATTATTTGTTCTGAGTATCAGATGAACCATAAAAATTATTTTTCGGAAATCTCGAACAGAAAGCAGAATATAGATAGATAGATATGAGTTTATTCAATATAATATAATGTATTATACAGTATGAAATATGAAGTAAACTCTGAAGAAGAAAAATAAAAAAAAAACTGTTAGTTATTATTATATAACTGTTTACAGTTTTGAAAAATAAATTTGATTTTAACGGCCGCGGAACCATCATCAAGATCGAAATTCGCCATTTATTAAATTAAACTATCTCAATATATTGGAATATTTGATTTTTTTTTTCAGAAATGACCTGTAACTGGAGTACAAATCAAGATATCTATCTGTTCGATCTCGTGAGCTTTTTCACTCGATGTACTGATGGGTTTGTTTGTATAACTATCTTTCGTGGGGTAATAATCTAGGTTGATACAGAAAAACGAAGTGCACGATAAATTTATCATTTATAGCCTTCATATTCCTCTATGATATGAACTCAAATTCATTTTTGGCCGCTCATTCGGAAAATACAACAATCAAGAAAATCTCTTTGGATGACATGAAATTCTTCAATTTCATCCATGGAATTGCCCTCTTACAACTCATCGACTTCAAGTTGCCGATGTCGCATATATGAGATCCTTGAGTACATACTATATGACCAACAAATTGTTAGGTACTTCTTTGGAAAATGTACCTTCCTACCGGATCTGGTTTTTCTTGTTTCCGGGGATACTGGTTGATCATTGGCTTCGTTTTCTACTGGATCTTCTTTGTGATCTTCCTCGTGCTCTTCAGTTTCAAAATTATCGAATATGTAAGCTGGTTTTAATCGGTCGATTGTCACCGTTTTGTTTCCGTGTCATTGATCTTGATGACGAAATGTTTTGGATCTCTTTTGAAAACTTCGTATGGTCCGTCGTAGGGTTTCTGCAGGCCTAATTTTGGGCCCTCATGTCGGACGAAAACGAATGGTGACGTTTCCAATTGATTGAACACGTTCTCCATGGGGGTTGGCGTTGATGGGTCTAATTCTTCTTATTTGTTGCCTCAGATCCACTACGAAGTCGGCTGTGTCTGACTGTCATCCGTACTTGTTGATAGAAATTCTCCGGGCAATATTAATGGCTCTACGGAGAGCCATTAGAAATGGTATACGGATACCATTTCTGCAGCGGTTGCTTTCATGTCTTCCCACCAGGCTGCTCTCCTCCCAGAAGGACACTGGGAAGCGTTTCGGTTCATCGGTCGTTGCTGTGGCATTTGATTGCTGCCTTGAGCTGTCGATGGATTCTTTCGACCATACCGTTGGCTGCTGGGTGGTATGCTGTGGATCGAATGTGGTTTGTGCCAGTCAACTTACATAGCTCGTTGAACAGGCTTGCAGAATTGTCTCCCTTGATCTGTGGTGATCCGGAGTGGAGTGCCGAACCTCGCTATCCAATTCGTGTAAAACTCCTTAGCGATGGTGGATGCCTCCTGGTTCTGCCGGGGAATTGCTTCTGGCCATCTGGTAAATCGGTCGACACAGGTAAGGCACTATCGGTAACCCTCGGCGTACGGCATGGCGATAATGTCCATGTGTACATGATCAAATCGACGTACCGGTGGCGTGAATGTCCCTGGTGGAGTGATTACGTGCCGAGTAACCTTGGATCGCTGACATTCTAAGCAGGTGCGGGACCATTTCCTGCAATCTGCGTTAACTGAAGGCCAAACGAAACGTTGCTTCACCATCTTCGTAGTCGCATTGGTACCAGGGTGTGCCAATCTGTGGATTGTGTCGAATGCTACTCTCCGGAATAGCTTCGTCAGGAATGTACTTGCTTGGGGAGTCGACGTATCGCAGTACACCAAGGTGGTTGATCCATCCGGATCAGCAAACCTGTATCGCCTTGAAGATATCTCCGTAGCTCGTTGTCGTCCTCTTGTGATCTGGCTAATTCTGCATAGTTCAAGGTGTCATTGATGTAGCTGAAGCAGAAGTCTAGTCCTCGTAGAACTTCATCGATGAACCTCTGGAAGGTCTAAGCAGCGTTCCTGAGTCCAAAAGTCATGAATGGGAACTCAAATAACCCAAATGGAGTAGTGATGGCGGTCTTAAGTATGTCTTCTTCGGCTAGGGGAATCTGGTTGTACGCTCGCAATGGATCAAGAGTAGGGAAGATTTTCTTCCCTTGGAGGGTGTGGGCGTAGTCCTGCATGTGCCTCACAGGATATTGGTCGGGGATAGTCCGGTCTCCATTCTTCTGAACCCTTCTTCGGTGCGAGGTGTAGCGGGGACTACCATGGACTGTTGGACGGACGGGTGATTCCTAGCCGGAGCATTGCTTCGAACTCCTTTTTGGCTGCCTTGAATTTCTCTGGTGCCAAGCGTCTCGATGCAATTGGTGGTCCATGGGTCGCTTTGATGTGATGCGTGGTCTGGTGTGTGATTCGTTCGGGGGCTCCTTCTGGTCGGGTAATTTCTGGGAAAGACATTAATAGCTGATGGTATCTGGAGAATCCGTTGACTGTCTTGACTTCTGGGATATTGCGCTCAGTCACTTCTCCTCGAGTAGTGAGTTGGGTGGTTCCGTCCATAAGTCTTTGGTTTACGTCCACGAGCAGGTGTAGAAGCTCAGGAAGTCGACACCGATAATGGGTTTGGATACATCTGCTATGACAAACCTCCAGGTGATATCTCGGCGTAGTCCTAAGTTCAGCGTGAGGGTGGTTGTACTTACGTTGCGATGGGTGTCCCATTGGCTGCTGTTAGGACGTAGTCAGACTTCTCTCTTCTACCGTTGACTGCACTTCGTGGGGAGACGCACAGATCTGCTCCAATGTCGACCAGAAACTGCAGCTTGGAGTCCCTATCGGTGATGAACAGGCGGCACGTCGTTGGGCTGGGATCACTGGCCGCCCTTAGTGAAGGCCCCTCTCGTTTTCCGAGGTGTAGTTGCAGGGCTGTCTGCATCTAGTGGACCTGGCTCCAAATTTCCAATGGTACCAGCACTTGCTGTCAATTGGCTGTCGGCCTAGACTATTGCTTCTTGGACAATGCTGGGAACGGCCTCGGCTCCTGTCTCTTCGGGATCTGTCTTCGTGGCCTGCTAGTTCTGTTCTCAGCGTAACTATCTCCTGGTTCAGACCTAGTGTGAGCTGTGCTAACTTAGCACTGATGATGGCCTCTATGCCAGTCGTCTCGTTCACCATTTGGACGGGAGGTCGGAATGCTTCCATTATGTGGTCTGCGTGGACGGCTAAGTCTTGAAGGCTGCTGTCTTTCACGATGGCCAACGACACCTGGACATTCCGGGATAGACGGTTCATCCAGAGTGATTTCATCAGGCTCTCCGGAACGGCTGGATCAGCAAGGCCCTGTAAATGGCGAAGAAACTGTAAGGGCTTACTGTATCTTCTTCTCGCTCCAGGAGGCGTCAGGTCTTCTCCTCTTGTATGGCACGCAGACGTCGTATCAGCTCCGTCCTTAATTTGTGGTAGGCCTCGCCGGTAGGTGGATTTATAATGATGTCCTTCACCTCCGTTGCATATTTGGCTGGTAGGGCACCCACGATATAGCCAAACTTAGTTTGGTCCTGTGTCACCCCCCCGCGATGCGGAAACTTCCTTCAACCATGGCGAACCATAAATCGGGTTCGGTGGCGACAAATTCTGGCATCCGGACGGCGACTCTTGATACCTGGGCTTCTAGTGACATTTTTTTTCGGGATCCGATTCTTCTTCAAATCACGACAGGTTCACCAATTTGTGGGTTGTGGTCCTTATACTGTGACTAGAGTAGTTCACGGCCAGGGATAATTTAGGGAAATAAAAGAATGGGATAAAAATACGTCTTCAATTTATTTCAACCCACTAAAAGAGTTTGAAGAAGATGATAATATGTCTAATCGATTCTTAAGGTCGCTGGTCACTTGGGTCGTTGCAGATACTATTTCGACGGTCTCGGTAAGAGATGTGAAAGTCTTTAATCTTCTCGTTGTCAGTGCAAGTTTTGAACATATGTTTAGTTGTAGACTGGTCTGAACTCAATTCCATTATTCGCCCTGAAATGCCGAGTTTTATGGGCATTCAGGCCGCCCCTCGCGGACCTTATAAATATAAAATATCCTGAATTAACAAAAAATATGCACTCATTTAGTTTTTAATATTTTTTTTCCAATAGATAGCTTTAGTTTTATGTATTTTGCGTTCACTAAGTCCGATCGGGTTCCACTAAATGACGTTAGAAAGATGAGATTTCGTACTACATAATCTTTTGCGACAGTTTTGTGGTTAGTTCACTCAGTTCAGTTTGAGTGCGCGTTGAAGATGGACACTATAACAAAGAAAAAATACGTTATATTTGAGTTCCAGTTCTACACAAAGAAGGTTTTTGAAAAATACTGCTGTGCCTTCCAGAAATCTTCCTGTTGGATCTACTACCACAAAGAAAAAACCTGAATGTTCTAGTAGTAGATCTAAAAGATTGGGACAAAGAAAAACTTGTTGCTGAAGAATGCTCTTATGAAGAAATCAAACCTTCTGTACAAACTCCTTCCCAAGATGAAATTGAAATTGCACAAGGTCTATTACAGCTTCTTCAGGGTCAGCCTGATTAAAAAAAAAACTTTCGAAGATTTTGAAGTGCAAGTGAATACTCCTAAAGTGTCTTCTTTGTGTGACCTGATAACAACAGATAGTGCTTTAAATAGTTTTACTGGTCTCAATAATATAAAAGTATTAGATACAACAGTAGAAGCAGTACAATCAGTTTACAGTGATCAAAGATCACATCTTTCAACAACCAGCGTATTGTTTCAGTACTAACAAAATTGAAATGTGATCTAACATATGTGACATTATCTCTTTTTTTTTGGCATTTCACATGAATTGTGCCAAAGATACATTTATGAAATGCTACCCATGTTAAGTAGAGTTCTAAGTAGTTTTATAACATTTCCAGATTTCCCTGAAATACAGAAAAACATGCCAGAATGTTTTGAATATTTTCGAAAATATTAGAATTGTCCTAGATTGTTTGGAAATAAATATTCATACAAAATCCAAAATGCCTTTGCTGCCGAATTAGATTTTACTCTCGGTGCGAATCAAATAACACAGTTAAATTTATGATGGGTGTTTCCCCTGTTGGTTTAATTACTTTCATTAGTGAACCATATGGCGGAAGAGCATCTGAAAAACTATTTTTCAACAAATGTGACCTGATTTTGAAGTTAGGAAGTTCACAGGATGCTATAATAATAAAATACCAGCTGCTCGAGTACATATTGAAAGAGTCAATCAGCGTATTAAGATATTCAAAATTTTAGGATGTAAATTGGAGTGGTCTCTTATGAAGAAAGTTAAAGATATATTTACAATTGCTACAATTCAGTATTTGCAGAACATAGATTTTTAAGGAATTATTATTTAAAAATGATGAAATACAGCATTTTCCAATTAGTATGCAGCAAATAGACCAGTTGTTCATAAATTGATTTCTCAAAAAAAATATTTATAATAGACAATCAGAAAATCATACTGAATTTTTTATTTTGAAATCTTCAAAACTGAGGTACCGTTACACAATATTGGGAAAATCCCTCAGATATTTTTGGACATGTACTATGAAATTCTTTATATTTTTTTTCAGGGCATACTTTTGATACTTCTCTATCACATATTATGAAATATTTTCAATTGAATTTTCATTAGTCATGCCATAATATAATTGGATAAATAGATATTAATATGATTAGTTCCAAGTAGCATAGTTATATAAAATTATTTTATTTATTTTTAGAAATATCTTATGTAAATTGAGTTATATCTTAATAAATAAATGAAAAATAGACATGTGACTTTCTGTAGTATTCCTAAAGATCAAATCAAAATTTATTGTCACATTTAAAGTACATTAATTTCACAGTTTTTATTTATTACATTCAAAAACATCGAGAGATGTGCAACAGTACCTAGACAAAATGGCTGTTTCTACCATTGCACTCCCTCACGTTCCTCGGAATGTACATACAAATTAACAATTGGCAATAAGACGAAAATTGGGAAAAAAAAACAAAACAAGTGGAGAAATCCTAAAGATATTCAATACATTAGCATTTGTAATACTTTGTTGGGACTGTAATAATTGAAGGGTAACGTGAAATGATCAATTTGGACAATGTCAATATTTATAGTTCTTCGTCTGCCCACCTTGGCGCTGCATTCTTATTTTCAGATGTTATTCAAGGAGTGGGAGCCATAGATAAACTAATTATTAATGTACAGTCCATTCAGGAATTATTGACATCCCGGGTGGCTATGGAAAATCGAAATTAAGTTGGTACTGGCTCATTCAGTAACATTTTGAATTGCAGATTTCGGGTTGGCATTGGAAATGTCATTGACAAGAGGTTAGATTTCAGTATGTTTGTGTTATTGGTTTTGATCGAAGAAATTTTGAAACTTAAAAGTTGTATCAATTTCAAACACACATTGATTAGTTTATTTGAGTATATCTCACAGTACTGTTTGAAAAAAGAAGAAGGCAAGTCATTACAACCTGGATTATTAGTGGAAGAAAACCTGTGCAATACGATTTCACCTTCAAAGAATCATTGAATGATTTGATTGTTACCAAAACCCGAGCCAAAAGCAACCAATATATGAGCCTGGATGAAAATTGACCAAAAAGCATCTGGATTTTAATCAATCAAAGACAACATTACATAAACGTAATTGGTTACAAGTTCAAAACAGTTAATAAAAGGAAAATTCTTATTGATAAACAGAAAAATATAATAAGTTGAGTACGATTTTATGGTGAATACAGAGAATATTTGCAACAAAATGTGAAATTCATTTATCTGGAGGAAACTTGGTTATTTGAAAATGCCAGCATTATTCAACAGTGGACTCTAGAAAGAAAACAAAATGTTTTTCAAGTATATTCAAGGGTAAAAGTAGAAGGAGCACTATTTTGAATGCTGGATATTTGGATTTTTACCTGGATGTTTTGTTTTGACAGTGGTGATCATGAGGATTATATAAATCTATGAAGAGAGAATTATTTTATGATTGGATTGCTAAACCAAGTCTTGGCATTGCATCTATAGCTTATTTATATTCTATATTGAAATTAAGTATTGTTATATCTGTGTTTTGTTCTTCAATGAGTAATCCAAAAATCTAATTAATTCCAATTGCTTTATAGAATTTTTACTGAGTATTTAATTGAAAAATATATTCAGAAGAGTAACTTCAAGAATTTCTTCATCTCTTACCCCCTTGAAGATAATAATAGAATTGAAAATAATTTCATGCAAAAATGCTTTTAGTGAGTGAGTTAAAGCTGTTATGGGCAAAATAATTTATGTAATTTAATAGAAACTAGTATACAAGCATTTCAATAAAAAACAGAAAACTCGAGTTCAAATAGTACCTATATTTTTCATACAAGTTTAATCAATCATTCATGTCATGAACAGTTTCAATAAATAGTGACTTTAGAAAGTAATTTACACATCGGCTGATAAATTGGTTCCAATTTTGAAAGTTACAGTACAACTGTGATGTCAAAATTTTTCATATACTAAATGCATGGATTCTTTGAATTTTATTTCTGTCTTATTATGATACGGCTCTTCCATTCACTAAGCTACACTATTTAAATTTATCAACCAGTTTTTTCTGTTTTCTTTACCAGTTTAGACACCACAGTTAAAATGATCCATAAGAGTGATTTAATAAGAATTTTGCAAGCAGGTTGGTATCCAGTGTCCATCAGTAATGCAACAATTTTTGTAGAGCCTTTGGCGAAAAGGAATATGCCTATTTTAATGATCTTCAATGGGATCTTTCATGAGCGACTCTTAAATGAATAGATATCTCTTCATTGAATTTCCTTGAAATGAGATAGCATTTCACTATATTTTTACGTTATATAATCTGAATTTCAATTTATGAAATCATGACTGTATGCGTCCCTTCGTAATAATCGTAATTTCGAAAATTCAGGATCTTTCGGATACAAAAATGATGAAAATAATTTAAACTGGTCATTTCTATGATGAACCATAGCAATTTTTAGTGATATTTTTGTAACCAGAAATAAAGCCGCGACTAGACGTTCATGGCCTACTTCGATGTCAATAATTCCTGAATGGACTGTACACGCAAAATAGTAATTTACGTAACAAGTCCGGAAAATAGGGTTTTTTTGGACGAATAGACAAAATTCCAGGACGAGCGTAAGCGAGTCCTGGAAGTCTGTGAGTCCAAAAAAACCATTTTCGGGCGTGTTGCGTACAATATTTTTTCGGCAACCATGTAAAATAACACTATCGCTGCTGCTTTCCATATTTTATTACGATTGCGATAAAAAAACATGCAAATTTTTGACAACTAATTTCATATGAACTGTCAGCCGTTATCTCGGTTGTTATGGATTCTATGATTCTTTTCCGGCCTAGTCCGGGAAGTACGTACTTTCCGGACTAGGCCGGGAAATGCTACTTTCTCAGAGAAAAAGCGTCCGGGAAGTGCTCACTTCCCGGACGGTTGCCGAAAAAAAATTGTGCATATACACCTATATTATTATATTTGTGTTTAAAATGACAATTGAAATATTTTTCTTGAGATCAGGCATATTTAAGTTGGGTTTTTATTTAATTTCTCAATTTAGCTCTCTGATTTAATAGGTTCTGCATTTATAATTCTCTATATCATTCGGTAGTTTATTTCTCCCCACGATACATTGGAATTTAATTTTTTATTCTTCTATGAATAGTTAGTTTATACAAAAAAAAAAATAAATAGTATTCGATATTGAGAATTCACCTTAACTTCAATAACAATTGATCTCGACTGTGGGTATAAATAAAAATGAAAGCTGACATTCATATTGAGCAAGGTACCTGTGTAAAGTTATTTGAATATCTAATTTTTGAGAATAACAATCCTAATTATTATACTCAAACTACAAATATTTTATTGAATAATTTAAAATCCCAAATTGATCCATCCGTTTTTTCCATAAAAATATCTTTTTTAGATCACAGATTTTGGTTGTTTTAATTGAAGAAAGTCAGTTTAAGTGAATAAAAATTATCTGGCACACCTTCTCATATTGTGCAATTTTAAAACCCAATACCTTTCGACAGAAGTAAAGTTGCAAGCACACTTTTGATTCGATGTTTCGGATAAATAGGTCATCTTTTCAGTAACAATGCCATGACCTTTGTCTGTGTGTTTATTTCAAATGTATATGATGTCCCAAATTCTATTCTCACTGAAAACATCTCGAGAACTATAAAAGACTTAAGGCCTGTTTTTCACATATAAATAAATTTATATGATACCTACTCATAGTAGATAATAGAAATCAATAATTACCGTTACAGATATTGAGGAGATTTGATGTTTTTTAAATAGGAGACCTATATTTTTTACCGCAGATTTTTCGAAAAGAATCGGTTTTCACTAAATTTTTTCATCAAGAAGTTAAGTGAATAACTCAATATCTCTAAAACGGGTGAAAAACTTATGCTTTTTCTTTTATATGAGGTGTCTCATCGGACATATTGCATTTATTTCGATATTGAATTAATTATCTGTATAATTCCAGTTAAGCCATATATAGGGTGATCAACTCTGATCTATATCTCCAAAACGATAATTGATTTCTAATTAAATGGGACACCATAAATATACAATGTGTATGAGTTGCGCTAACCACGTAGGGTTAGCGGAGTTGCCTCGCGCGTCTCCGTTCCCTAATGGATTAGAGTAACTGATTGCGCTAGTCCCTTAGGAAACTGAAAAATGCGTCCCGGTCAGTAATTTGACTGTTATGACATTCATATTTCCTTATATAGAGTAGGTGAGACAAAATTGGTTTAATGGAATCTCAACGGATTCCAATAATCATAAAGCTGAAATGCTGTTTCTGCTGCTTTCTTCAGAAACTGAAGGATTGAAAATAAAATTATTAAAATTGGACACATGGCCAAATAAATCGTCTTATACAATCACTTTATTTTGAATTGAATCCTTAGAAGACCTTAATATTTCCATATAAAATATTTTCACTGTCAGTGCGGATAGCACAAGTAGGTACTTACTTCAAAGTAAAATAAAGGAGAGTTTTTTTTAATTAAACGAGATTTTTCCAAAGACATCAAAACTATCGGTTATCCAGCGCACATACTTCACAACACTGCTTAGAATTCGATGGCTTTCACTACTTCTAACTATTGAACGCTTGCTGAAGCTATGGGTGCCTTTGACAAAAATTTTCATAGCTGAAAAAAGTGACTCAAAAGTTGTAATCGATTTTTTTTTGGCTCTTCATAGTCTATTTCTAGTAAAGCATTTCTGATTGACAAACCGATTGAAAAATCAATAATTAGTGTTATTAAAGTAAAAATTAATTGAGAGGATAGGTACTAAGAAAGAGTTGAATGGAAGATTACTAAATATATATTTTGGGAACCAAACGAGACAAGTCTATAACAAACTAAAGAATGCTAGCACAATGAATATAATGTAATAAATTAAATTCGACAGTGATGTCAGAGATTTTTCACAACACCCGATATCTCGAATATAGTGGACTCGGCCAATGACAAAATTCAATATATTTGTATGAATGTTTTTGAATGCTGTTCCTTAATGAAAGCTAGTAGAAGAAACTGTTGGAAATTTTAATGGGAAAGGTTTCACGCTTGAAGATTCATTTTATAAAAAATTTATCTATCTATTTCAATTCTTTCACTAACGCAGAAATGTCAGATGAGTGGAAAGCTAAAAACATACACGAAAAATAGATGTAATTTCTGAAAAGAACATGAAATAAAGACAAATCTCATCAAAATGTCCAATATATTCTCGCAATTCTGGAACACAATGTTCATGTGGAACGGATGTTTTCTTTCCTCAATAAAAAAGTCAATTTTTTAATCCTTTCCGAAGTATATCCCAAAACTACACGCACCTGCTTTTGGTTCGCTTGTTAGTCTTGCAAACACAATTTTCAATATCCAATACTGTTGGATATTGCTCTAGAATCGTGATATTTTTCATTTTGCACTTATTTCATGTATGTTGTGAGTAAAAAACAAATCATTTCTAATAAACAGTGGAGGAAGACATTTCACCAAGATAAATTTTTCATGTAAATAGGGAATAAAATTGAATTAAAACTACAGTTTGAGAGTTGGTAATCTTTTGTTTTAATCGTCTCGTAGAATCGGTATTAATATAAATGTTCGATAACAGTTTGGCAAAATCTGTCTCAACATTTACGTATGAGAAATCAATCGTAATTAAATAATTCTTATCAATCCCTGATTATTATTCAGGAAACCAGTACCTTGAATAATTTTAGCAGCTCAAATACAGACAAAGTCCTAACAATTTGCGAGAAATTCACTATATTACAAATAATTTTAAAATTAAAAAATACAATTATAAATAGCAATTCAGAGGACTCTGTCACCTTCATTTCATATAAGATCATCCATTAATAAAGCCATATATTCTGGAAAAATTACTAAAATCACAGCCACTCAAAATATGTCAAAATCAGATTCTTCTTGAAATTGCATATTAATATAACATTCACATTTTGAAAATTACCAACATGAAAATTCTTGATGGAGCTTCTTCAATTTTAATTGGAAAATTGTATTGAGTTGGCGTATCTAATATTATTCATTCAAGTTCATTAAAAAAAACTCATATTTACAGGGCATTTATAATACCACGAACCATTTATTCAATAATGATGAAAACAGTCTACTATCAATGTGAATACAATCGGCTTCACTAATGTGGCATTATATTAAAAAGAAATTAATTTCTTGGTACTATTACAACACGTAAGGATTGCAAGAATTATTCAAATGGATAGTTCCCACAGATTTAACGTCGAAAATCGATTGGGGGCGAAAGGGGGCTCAGGAAGACTTGTGTTTTCAGTCCTAAGACACAAACTCTAATAGATCAGGGAAGGGGGTTAGTCGTGTTCGGTGAATATATGAATAATCATACTACTGCTTCCGGATAGTCTCAAACTGCATCATCCGCGCTCGTCGCAAGTAATGTAGATTTATCACAGATAAACTGCACCAAAGCGACAGGTTCTATAAAATTTTCAGAGTACCATTTCACAAACGGTGGCATTTTAGTATATTTATAACCAGAAATATGGCGATAATTAGTTTTTGTGTTTTTTTCATTTTTTTAAGGTTTTATATACATGTATGGTCAGAAAAATACTGTATATGCTTTGTGAAAATAAAAAAATATATACAATATTTCGAAAAACCGAAGATGGGACTAGACAGCTGCAAAAGGCAGTTTCAGATAAAATCAATTCGATCACATGCAAAATATTCCATTTAGAATACATTTTCAATATGAGGCAATTGGAAAGAAACACATTTTCAAAGATTCCAAAATTTCAACCTAGAACGATTCTCTGCGAGTAGTGGAAAATGTCACTGAAAAAAATTCATCCTTTTAAAACTGTGATTTCAAGATGTCACAATCAAAGTAAAATTAGTAGAATTGTCTTCAGATGTCACTATATTTATCAAGCAGTTTTCACGAAAATTTGGTCATGCTGTTTTTTCAACATTACTAGTGGTTGTCATTTAGAGGACCTAAATTTAATTTTAGATATATGGAGATTATTCTATATACTTTGCAGGAAATAGTTTATGACGCAAACAATTTTAGTTTAATTCAACAATTTGAATACTGAGTAAAAGTAATAACATAAATATTCACCAAACAATGTATGTTATTCATCATAGCATGAGACAATACCACCAATTTTCTACTTTGATAGATGAAGAGCAAAATAACATAGATCAAAACTAGAAGCACGTTTTCCACTACTCTTAGACAATATTGCGCAGGCAAAAAAAAATTCAGTCCTAGTGAAACTTCTAAAGAGAAGATATGACCGAAATCTAAAACTGAAATGTGCAACTGTATATTTTATTATACAGAACAATTATACCTATAATATGTATATATAACTTAACATAATGATGCTGTAACAAATTTTTAACAAACATAAAACATGGTATGTGTCGTCCCGGCCCGACCATAAAATTTCCGGGAGCATGTCAAAGCCCAGCGGGCCATGTTTGAAGGACACCAGCAATTAAAAATGTTACTAGAAAGTGTTCCAAAATTGAGCAGCTATAGGAACAAAATTGATTTTGATCCTGAACAATTCAATTGATGTTGAAACAGTAATTTGGAAAACCCTCATTCTTTAGAAATTGATTTTTTTTATCGCTCGTTTATTGTAACTCATCTCATGCATTGTGAGTTACAAAAATGTTAAGCACTCATCATTTGGAAGCAAGCTCATTTTTGGAAAAATTCGATATGAACAATAAAAAGAGGAATTATTAAATAGGAATATAAAATATATATAAATAATAAGGGACAATAATATGTATAAAATATTCCCATTGCCCGCTGGGTATTGTCTGAAAGAAATATTAAAAGGAGCAAAGGGTATACTCAAAGTCTCTTCCACTGCATATAATCACTTACTACTTAAATTTTTTAGGTCCATTGATCGAGGGCACTTGAATAACATCCGTTTCTAGCCCGTACTATTTTTATATAACCATGTCAGCTCGGGCGCATTCTTACATTATTAAATTTGTATATATAATATAAACAACAGTATAAATTTTTATCTAAGTTTTCAAAAAGTCACTTAGTATTTTTTTCACACATGTGTCACGTTAGTTATTTTTCAACACGCGTTGCACTAATTAGAAGCCACCACTGGCGCTGCCATATACTGCTAAGCTTCTTCAGAACCAGTAGACACATATTCATCATCATCATTTTCTTTCAACTGGGTGAAGAAGGCGGTAAGTTGCTTCAATGCAACACCTGAAAAAAGTCCATTTCAAATTAATATATAAATATATATATAATAATAATAAGTTTATTGGTTCGAAAACTTCAAATAAACTCAAAAATACTGTCCAATAAATAATGATTTTTACCGTTTTTGAAATGTTTTTGTAATTTATTTTTCTACGAATAATTTTGAAATATATTGGTGCTAGTCATCAATTCTTTTGCGAAAAACGAAAAGGTACTAAACTCTTTTTTATTTATGAATCAAAGATATTCAGTTTCTTTCATGTACATTACTATTTGAGGAAATTATGAGAAAACTTCATAAAAATCGGTGATTTGTATGAAATAAACATTCATTATTTCATTTCGAACTGAGTAGTCATATGATGTTCACTCTTAAGGATAAGCATATACATGTCAAAAAACTATTTTGAAAAATATTACTCGAAAAATCAAAGTCAATAGTGAAATTCATGACCACTCTCTTGATACCACAAGTTGAGGTATGTCAACCTCTAACTCTTGAAATTCAGAAGAAGTTAACTGTGCTAGAATTCTGCAAGATGTCTTGAAAAGTCTGAATAATTTTTTGGAAGACTGTCAATATAAATATCCCGAATCTTCCAATAAGGAATAAAAACATATTTTTATTCCATTTATTATTACTAAAGAATTTAGTCGACTTATCTTCTGGATGTGTATTGTTATATTCACTGAAAGTCAAATACTGTAAAGAAAAAGGCTAGTTAAAATGTTGGGAGGCTACTATCAAACTCCACGCATTGAACAAAATTGTTCTTGTGATGTTAGCGAATCCACCCAATTTCAATTTTGCACATTCCTAACACAATTTCAAGATAAGAAAATGAAATGTTGACTTGGTTGTGCAGTATTTTGCATTTCAAAATATTTTGAAAAAATTTCAACTTACCTTTGCCTTCTTGTTCAGCTGCATCTTTACTATTCTCCCATGATAGGAAACTTTCTTGTGCAAAAATGGAATCTTCGCTCAATTTGTTGAAAATTGATAATAACACACCTAAAAATTGCAGAGAAATTGAAAATTACTATCATTGGTATAAACTTCAATTTCCCAATCAAGAGACAAAATCTAAAATTTTTCATCTATTTTGTGTAATTATTTTAGATGAGTATTAATTTTTAGACATTTGTTCTGAAAGGGTGATAAGGGGAATCGTAAAGATTGAAATAATACAGTAACAATTCATTATAATACTAAAGATAGTTCCTATATTTTATGTAGATGCATTATGATTTCATGTTTCATAAGAAAAAATGAAAATGAAACAGGAACACACCATTACAATTTCCACAGTATAAAACACCAAATCACTTATTAAAAATGAAGTTACTTGGAGCTGGAACTGTGTAACAGGAAAACTGATTGCGTACTCACCTTGAGGATGCTCTAACTGATTAACTAATGATTGCAACGCGTATAAACATTGAAGTTCATATGTTGAATTGTTATCAACATATTTGCTGAACAATTTAGAAAGTTTGCTTAAACGTTCAGGATTCAGTTTAAGACGGAATATTGAATGTTTATAAATGGCTGTAGCTAACGTCCTAATGAATGAATTCTCTTCTACCCTTTGGCCCACATTAGCCTGAAAAAAAAAAAATTAAATTAAGATTTTCAAGATTGCAGATTTTATGAAAGAATTAGATCAGATTGATTTCTTTAGGTTGCAGAACTGGCCAAAAGAAAATTTAGATTCCCTTACCGTAATCCACATACAGATATCATCAAATGGAACATTTGATTCGAAGAATCCAAGGAGTTTGTTCTCAATTTGCTCGTAGTTAAGCTCAGAGTTGCCTTGTGCGGGTGTTCCCCCATTAAGGAATTCCAATTGCTGAAATAATAATGTGAAGTTAATGCAAATGAATGAAATAAAAAGGAAATACTATATTGACCAGTATTTGAAATATCATAATATCAATGCAGGTTATACTCACATTATTTTCAATGAAATTTGCAGCTAAGCTTTCAGACATGAAATCAGTTAATTTCAATTGGGAAGATTGCCACAATTCTTTTAAGTAATTAGGGCCTTTTTCACAGACAATAAGTTTGAATATTGCTAGTAGCATTTTATCACATAATCCAATATTAATCAGTACTTTGCAACACTTGTGTAATGTGGTTAAAGGTAGCGCCCCCTCAATGATGATTGGTACTGAAAAAAAAAATCCATTGAATATTGACGAATATAAATACACATATTTTAAAAACCTATTTTTCAATTGAATACTTACCTAAAATTTCAGACAAGCAGGCCCATATTGTTGGAATATCAATTATAAGATCTTCTACTTGACTAAAGATATCTTCTAATGCTTGACACAACTCATTCAATGGCAGGGTGGTACTTGCCAAGAGTTTTCCGAGTAATAAACCTAATTTCATTCGCTTTGTCCTAGACGTCTCTAATATATCCAAAATACTGAAAAAAAATTCAATGTTCACATACAGAAAATGACTTCTTCCATAATTTTTTTTCAGCAAGTATGTACATAGATCATGATTCTCATGAAAATGAATATAAGTTTTCGTCAAAGAAACTATTATGACCGTATTAGATAGTTATTTGGAGAAATTAACAGAAAAAGTTCTGGAGAAAATCAGGGAAAATATGCAGAGTGAATCTGAGGAAATTAAATTGAAACTGGAAGAAACTGAAACTAAATTGGAACAGCTGCAACAGGAAAATAAGAAGGCAAATGTAATAATTTTTGGAGTTCCAAAATTCGAATCCGACAGAGAATATCACTACAATATGTAAAGATAAGAATATAAACATCGCAGAACATGCAATATTAACATGCCATCGTCTAGGAAAAAAAACTGAAAACAAAACAAGACCCATACTGATTAAATTCACGGATGAATTTCATCGTAAACAATTTATATATTCCCGTAAACAATTCCTAGGTACAAATATTGTTGTGAAGGAGGATTTAACGAAAAAACGAATCGAATTGCTCAAGTATGCTACTATGAAGCTTGGAAACAAAAACGTTTGGACAATTGGCGGTGTCATAAAGGCAAAGACTAAAAGTGGTATATCAGTGAATAAAAAAGAGGTTATCGATAATATTACTCAGAGTGTTCTGCCCAGAGGCTAATTAACAATATTGGTTTATTTTTCATGAAACTTAAAAGTACAGTTTGTATTGATGTTGTATTGTAGCTTGTCGGAGGGTAAATTATTTGATTCCTTATCGCATATTTATATAATCAATACTTTTCCTTTTGTTTTACTTTATTATTATATTTTGTAGTTGAATGTCTATTATTGAGTCAGTGTTGGAGGAGAAGATGAGAGCATTTATTAATTTGGATGAGGTTAGAATGATCATTTAAGGTGACAGAAATCTAAATATCTTTCATTTCAATACACATAGTGTGAAAAAAAATTTACGATGATAAGAAGATTTTTTTATCATAGAAGCAGTTTCTCCTCCTTGGTATTTTTTGTTGTTGTTGTTTTTTTCTCTGTAGTATAGGAAAAAATCTTTTGTTTTTGAGAAAGAAGAATTGTTCATCATGAGTAATGGTAGGTTATGGCAGTATACAAGCTATTTGCTTAGATTGCTAAACCTGCTTATTCTTGTATATATTTAGATATGTATGTATTTTTGGATGAATAAATTGAATTGAAAAAAAAAAAAGTATAAAAGATATAATGTTGGGGGGCTACTATCAAACTCCACGCATTGAACATTGTTCTTGTGGTGTTAGCGAATCCACCCTAATTCAATATTGCACATACCTAACACATATTCAAAATGAGCAATATGAAAATGTTGACTTGGTTGTGCTTATTTAAAAAGTTATTTTATTTGATAGAATGCTGTTTTATAACCATTATAAATTTAGAAATACTTACGCATCAGAAACCATTAGAGCCATATATGTTGAGGGAATTTTGGTTCTAATATCAATCTCGCACTCTTCAAATGTACAATTATCATTAATGTATTCTTCAAAACTATTTTTACAAAATCTCTTCATTTGATCTTCAGTCATAGTTGGAGTAACTGTGCTTGGGGGAGGGGTAGGTGGTTTGACAGCAGCCTGAGGGGGAACAGGGGCACGTGACATGGACGAGCTGGGTCCTGCCATGTTGAGTCCTGAAGGACCAGCACCATCGTTAATTCTATGCTGAGATCCCGATCGAGACCCTCCCCTCTTGTCATAATTTTGCCTACCATAGCTACCACGCTCCAAGCTTGATCCCTTCGAGTGATAAGCAGAATCTCTGTATCTACCTCCACCATTGCCACCTGTACAAAAAATCAGAATGTAATTTCTTTCAGAGAAGACCGGCGTTACATTTTTTATTTTGTTTTATCAGTGATAAAGACTTCCTCAAAATGAATTCAGTCCACTACTTTCAATAAACATCATGTGAAATAGGTCAATTCAAAATGGATATATTCCAAAAAAATAACATTATTTAAGCAAACCATTCACAAATACTGAACGTTTCGCAATTGTATTCTGACTTATACATATACAGGGTGGCCATTTGAAAACGAAACAGACGAGATTACAGACGAAATAAAGTTTTTCGATAGAAATGCTCGGACAGGTCGATTTCTGTTTCGAGGGGGACAACTCAAGATGTAGGTTACGGACGCATAGCGCTTCAACCCTTGCTACTACAACCCTCACCCCCAAATTTTGAATAGGGAAGATGGGGTGAGTGATACCTCATTTGAAAGGTATATTTATACTGATTTCAGCACAGTAATTGTTTTTTCATTTTATGCATTAGTTGTCGAAATATTCTTAACTAAGTATTTGAAAATGAAGTGGTGTTTTCATGGCACTTGTAGTGTTTTGTGAAAAATCGACATTTTGAGCTTCAAAACAACCATGACTGTGGCTTCCTTCCTAACTAACTAACGCATGAATATTTCGAGAACTAATGTATAAAATGAAAAATTTTATTTGAGAAGGATATAGCAAATAAATAAAAATGAAATTTCAATAAGGTTGTGGGTTGCAGCTGATTAAATGTAGGGTAGTCATATAAAACTTTGTAAATAATCCATAGTTTTCAGTAGCGACATATACATATTAATTTAGCACATACCGAACACCGATATATCTAAAGATAAACCAGTTGCCTTGGGAAGTGCAAATTCATAGCGATCTGCTTGCATCGAAATAATCAATTTCAAAATATATATCCTCTATATCGAATGTAGAGTAGTTGCATTTTAACTTTGTACATCAACTGAGTTAATAATTACAACTTACACAATGATTTAGCACATACCGAACACCACTATATCTAATACAGATAAACCAGTTGCCTTGGTAGTGCAAATTTACGTTTCTATTTTATCAGTATCAGACATATTATGAATTATCTTACCTGACATCTTCTTATCATTATCTAAGATGTTGGTGTTTTCCAAAATAGAGAATCTATTAGAAGTGGCTGTCTGAGCTTGTGTCTGAACTGGAGGAGGTTTGATTGTAGATCCTTTGTTCCATATTTTGAACATTGCTGATTGTCCAAGCGTCTCATCTCCACTTGGCTAAAAAAAATGAAAATTCTATAATATATGCGATTCTTTCCACATATGGAAATTAACCTATATCGTATCATCATCAGTAATAAGTTGTCTTCAATAGATCTCAGTCCACTACTTTCAAACATCATGTGATAATATGCCCAATATTTCAAATTCTCATATATTTTTCAAAGATTCACTTTGAATACTAGCTTTTATAAATGTTGATTTGAAAAACCTTTGAGAAAACAATGACATTACGTCAAGTGCTTTGAGCGCTTTTCATTCATGAGCCTATAGCGCATTACGATATAATGATAATAATAATGTATATTTATACTTCAAATCACAAATTTATAATAATTAATAATTTTGAAATATATTGGTGCTAGTCATCAATTCTTTTGCGAAAAACGAAAAGGTACTAACTCTTTTTTTATTTACGAATCAAAAATATTCAGTTTCTTTCATGTACATTACTATTTGAGGAAATTATGAGAAAACTTCATAAAAATCGGTGATTTGTAAGAATAAACATTCATTATTTCATTCGAACTGAGTAGTCATATGATGTTCACTCTTAAGGATAAGCATATACATGTCAAAAAACTATTTTGAAAAATATTGCTCAAAAAATCAAATCGTCAAAATATCAAAAAAAAATTTAAGTCAATAGTGAAATTCATGACCACTCTCTTGATACCACAAGTTAAGGTATGTCAACCTCTAACTCTTGAAATTCAGAAGAAGTTAACTGTGCTAGAATTCTGCAAGATGTCTTGAAAAGTCTGAATAATTTTTTGGAAGACTGTCAATATAAATATCCCGAATCTTCCAATAAGGAATAAAAACATGTTTCTATTCCATTTATTATTACTAAAGAATTTAGTTATATATGCGATTCTTTCCACATATGGAAATTAACCTATATCGTATCATCATCAGTTATAAGTTATCTTCAATAGATCTCAGTCCACTACTTTCAAACATCATGTGATAATATGCACAATATTTCAAATTCTCATATATTTCTCAAAGATTCACTTTGAATACTAGCTTTTATAAATGTTGATTTGAAAAACCTTTGAGAAAACAATGACATTACGTCAAGTGCTTTGAGCGCTTTTCATTCATGAGCCTATAGCGCATTACGATATAATGATAATAATAATAATAATGTATATTTATACTTCAAATCACAAATTTACATACAAATTACAGAGAAATAGCAAAATTGCTGTTCATTAAATTCTGCAAGAAGTTTCAATCAATGGATATTTAACGTTTGAATCAAAATTAGGTCACCCAGAAAAAGGAAATTTCGAAAGTGTAAATCTACGGAATTCCCAGTCCGATTATCAAACTCTCCGCGACATTCAATATTCAAACCATTATGAAAATTTCAAGTTTCTAGGTCAAAGTTGAATTTTTGTTCACTGACTGATGTCCGGTAAGGTGTAAATAGATAAACTTACTACGTTCATTTTCAGTTTATCCTTATTTAAATTGAATGATGTTGGCTTCTGGTGATTATGCCACTCGTCTTGATTATTATTACGCATTTTACCACCTCTACCCATATCCCTTTCATCTCGGCGTGGAGTGCTAGGAACAGAATTGAAGATCTGTGAATTAAGATGCTCTGTTGCAACATCCTTTGCTATTTGATCAATCGTTTTGGGACCAGCATCTTGACGACGAGGTACCCATTTATTTTTCCTAAGATCAATCACATCCTGAAGCATGAACCTGAAAATGGATGTTTCATTGGATTAATAAAGCACACTTGAAGAAATTGAATATTCATTTATATTATATAAATATCTCATTATCTGTGAAGCATGTTACTGCATATAATAATGAATCATTCTATAGAAGAAAAACACACGGTAAATGCAGAAAATTTCTATACACAATACATTACTCCCCAGAGACCATGCAATAGATCAAGCGGAGATTATTTTGTGATGAGAAATGTTATGTATGTAGGTTTTATTTATTGATATAAATGTAACTATTATTTCAACAGATAAATCTCACCTGATACGACTGCTAACAACTTCTTTATTTTCTTTTGTATCTTTAGAATCTTTCTCATCTTTAGAATTTTTATTGTCTTTAGAATCTTTACTGTCTTTAGTATCTTTACTGTCTTTAGTATCTTTACCATTTTTAGTGTCTTTGCCATTTTTAGTATCTTTGCTATCTTTAGTATCTTTGCTATCTTTAGAATCTTTGCCCTCCTTAGAATCTTTGCCATCCTTAGTCTCTCTATTTTTTCTATCAACAATAGCTTGCATTTCTTTGAAATAGAGTTCCAGATCTTTAGTTTCTTCAAGCTTGCTGCCTATTGTAGTGAGCAACCTACATAAACATTCTAAGCTCTCTTCATCTCTATGCTTCAGTAAAACTGTTACACAAACAGTCATAATATTGCTTGTCAACATATTTATCTTGAAAAGTTCACCTGAAGAATAATAAAAAAGAAAATTCATTGATTTCAAATGAGAAGAACAATTTGGAGGGATCTAATAATCCCAAAATACTAATTCAAAAGATTCATGTATAATTGAAGTGAATGATTTAAGTATTAATGTTGAAATGAAGGATCTTATTTTGCTAGCCAACTACTTTCTATGTTTTCTTCACTTTATTTCGCTGGTCCTTGTAAGAAAAAAAATTAACTTACCAATAAACCTAACATTACCAACCGATCTTCTACGAAGTTTCCTCAAATAGTCTTCTAATTCATCAGCTACTTCTTTTTTCTTAACCTGCAAAAAAAAATAATTTTGAAATAACACAAATGGTATTATTTTTACTCAACTTACAGGATCCTCAGTAGTTGCTGCAATTTCATTAATTTTAGCTATAGTGTCATCTTCATCTAATGACTGCTTTTCAAATTCCTCCTGGCATCGGGTTATAAGCAATTTTCGGAAGTTAAGTGACTCTTCTTTACCCTCATTGTTTTTTCGTGTTACCTGAAAAAAATTGTTGAAATTATTAAAAACTGTGCAGTAAAGAAATAAATAAAAATGTAACATCTGAAGGATAAGAATAAATATTTGAATTTAAATCAATTCTTACCTGCATCATAGCCAGCTCCATGCACATTTTAGCGTAAGCAACAGCGAAACTAGGTTCATCAATAGCTTTTTCAAAGACTAAATTTATAACACCTTGTAATCTTTCAATGGTATCCACATTCAGAGCTTTGATTTGATTCAGAAGTGTGTCGAATTTTTGTGGTGTTAATTTATTGAGAACACCACGGACTTTTTTATATAATTCCTGTAAAAAAAAAAAGATTAATATATTAATATTTTTATTGGTACAAATATAAATAAAATTCAAACAATGCTTAGTATTATTACTTACTTCAGTTTTTTTGACCTCATCAGATTTATTTTCAGCCTTAGCCAAGCGACCAGGCTTCCAGGCATTTTCTGTTTCGTGAAGTTTGATATCTTCTCTCAATGAGATGGAAATCTTATTACCTCCATTTACTGATTTACCACCTTTATTACCCATCTTTCCACTTAAGCTAGGGTGCTTTGTTATTGACTGGAAAAAATAATTATTGCTGATTGTAACGAAAGAATTATGAATTGAGTTGAACTATTGCTATATTTATGTTATTTGGTTACAAATGAAAAAGAAACTTTCAAGAACTTACAGATCCTTTCATTGAAGAATTCTTTCCTCCAAATGGCATAAATGGTGGAGTGGTAAAATCTTTGCCCATGCTTGAGAAACGCATATCACGATTATTTGAATCTCTCTGTAAATTAAGTATAATCAATATATGCACATATAAGCAATATCAAGTTAAAATATTCAAAATTCTGCTATCATGTGTTAACTTGTTCAACATGACTGAAAGATTAAATTAGCTATTTTCAATTGGTTAGGAGAAATTTAAAATGACATATATTATGCTGTTAATAGAATAGAACTAATCTAACCTGTCTGGATCCCTCTGAATACTCCAAGTTTTCTGGAAGATTCGCTGGTTTAACTCTTGCATTTGGAAGATTCCTTACTGCCATAAGGAAGTCTCGATCATATTTTTTATTGCCATCCACATTGAAAGGTGACCATTGTCCTAATATAAAAAGTTTTCATTTAAGATTAAATGTATTCAAGTATGTTCATCTAATTTATTTACTCAATAAATCAAGACAGCTAATAATAATTTATATTTTACCTTCTCTATAAGGCAAGTCTGGCTTCTTTTCCGCAACTTGAGTGGGAACTTGGGCAGCAGCCTCATTAGCAGCCTGCGCAGACTTGTCATTAGTGACAACGGATCTATCAGTCTCATCTTGGTTAATTTCAGTCGATGAAGGTAAATATGGTGAGGGTTCGGGTAATCTACCCTTAAACACATTGGTCACGTCCCATCTTTTCTGGGCAGTTTTAACTTCAGGGGTGGGTTTCACCGGGACATTATTGCTTTCGACTTTGGTTGCTACATCATTAGCAGCATTCTGGTCAGCAGGGGTAGGAGTCACATTGTCCGTAGCAGGGGCATTTGCATTAATAACATCATTATTATTTGTTGTAGGTATTGTGGTAGTTGCAGGTGGTGGCACGTTAGCATTTACTGCATCTGCGATTTGGAAGACATCCATATCATTGCCTTCCTTACTGGCACCCTTCGAATTGAGCTCATTTTTTTTTATCGTTTTGCTATTCGACTTGGCTGGTTGCGGTAGCGGAACATTACTAGGATTTGGTCGTTGATTATTAGTCTTATTATGATTATCTTTCTTCTGATTTGTGTTCTGTTTCGATTTAGCTGGAAAAAATAATGAGTTCAATGAATATGGTTTCTCAAATCAAAAATGTATTAACAAGTACATAAAAGTCATAAAGCTGTTTGAATGAAATATCGGAAACATTGAAATCTGTGATATTCACTGATAAAAAAACATGAATCACAAAACTTATACATGTATATGTTGTACTTCCGCACATTTTTGTAACAACCCCAACTTCCATCATTTTTATTTAATTTTAGTAAATATGGGTTATGGTATATCAGACTGAAGAATTATAAATGCGTCGACGTAAAATCAGGAGCTTTTGAATTATTATTCATGCAATTTCTCCACAAAATTTTTATATGTAGATTTTTGCTTCAATGGAGTCAATTCAGTCGTCTGAACATAAATCCAAAGATGAAACATCCTGATTCGTGCTGTCATGAAACCTTAGTATGGCAAGATACTTCAAGTCAATCATTTATAGTTTTCTTAGAAATATTTTCTTGAGTAAATACAGTACAGTCTCGATTATCCGAAATAACGTGGACCAATGTGATTTCGGATAACCGAAATTTCGGTTAATCCGAATTTTTTTTTAATGAATAGGAGTTTACATTTATTTTCTGAAGAAGATGAAACAAGAGAAAAATCAGTAAGAAGATTTAGTGTACACCCAATATTCAACAGAACCATCTTGTTTCGATTTGTCGGCAATTGCCCTCCAAATTTTTTCTTTTCATTAGTATCATGATACAATCTGTCATTTAGAATTTAGATTATATAGAATTTCCTGCTCACGCAGTAAATATATTAATTTTTCGGAATCCATAACCAACGAAAAATACGTGTTCCAGAACTAAGCGCAACTGTCTGCTAATACACATCATCCGTTCAGACACGTTCCGACACATTCATACAAACCACGCCCATACGACATCAGACAAAATATTCTCTCGAAGAATACTGAACGGAAGGGATGGCGATTGACACGATCGGTGACGGACAATGTGAATTTTTTCATATGAAACGCATCAAATGAAATTTGTCGTAAACGACTCGCTTGGTGCCTGAAGCGATACGTGTCGGATAATAATAATCGGCAAGATTTGAAGAAAAAAATCTTGTCATGCAACGTTGCTGGAAAACGTTTTATGACGTTATTTCAAGTCTAAAGTGAATACACTATAAGGTTGATTTATTTTAGCAGTGCCTCAACTTTTCCAGCATCGTTGCCAGCCTATGGATTTTTCCTAGTTTTAGCATAATATAAACAGTTGGTTGTAAATCATTATTTTAACGATCAAAACTACACCAAACCGATTTTGAAAAATGAAATCAATAAGTTAAATTTTTATACAATATGAATTGATGGAAATAGTAGGATGAGCAAATATCTCCAGGTTTATGAACGCTTCATGCAGAAAGGAGAATTTTGTATTTCCTTATGTCATTATATTGCTTAAATTAATACACTATATCTATTTCACCCAAATATCGGTCGGTTCTGTTGTCATTTTTCACGATATTCTGCTGATGATTCAACACAAAATTTTATACGATGTTTCAATGTTCTGGGAAATTAGTGGACACCTACATGATCAAGAAATTGAACTTTACATAATAAGCCTAGTCATTAAATTTTCTTTTTAGACATCAGATCTAACCACCCTGGGTTCGAATTCGGCCATTTAGATATAAGGCATTCGTCTTGGCAATGAAATAACGTCATAAAACGCTTACCAGCAACGTGGCCTAACTTGATTTCATCATATAATCATAATCAATATCAATTAGAGGTTGTCAAAATATTCTCACGATTTTAATTAGATTAAGAAAAACTATAACTTTTCATGGTATTCCATTATGTTTTATCATTCGAGTTACCAACCCAAATAAATTTTGAAAGAATGAAATAAATACGTCAAATTTGAATCACAGGCAACAATTACAACACTTAGCCAACGTCGTGAACTGTTGGCAAAGTAGAGAGAGATAACAAGTAGTTTTTGGCTGGTACCAAAAATATCACTAGGTGTGCAGTCATTTAATAACTCAAGTGAACAGACCATATGGATAATTTTTTGTTTTATACGTATGGAGTAATTTCTTTGAAAATCCTTGACGACACGATTAAAGGAAAATAACTAATTTTCGCAATGATTCTCTACTGGAAATATGACCAAAATTTATTATAACAAATAACGAATATCACTATTATCAATTCCATTTAACTTGAGTATTAGCCTGATATACATTCTCATGTTGATAAAACTAATATTCAAAATTACAATAAAACTGTTATCGAAAAAGAACCATGTAAATATTTTTCAACTTTTAGGATTAGATAGTTTCACAATTTGATCATAACTGAAAAGATTTTTTTTATTTTCAACTAACAAGTCACTTGACTTGGAGCTCATCATCATCAACAGTCATTATAGACACGGTGTGGTTCACAAATATCGTTAATCTACGTTAAAAGTATGAAGTCGCGTCATAGCAAAGAATAAGTCGCCCGTCCTTCAATACAATCAGATCTAATGGTGCGTAAATCCAAGTCATACACGAGTTGTATGTAGGAGTAACACATTTGTTATTACCAGTAGAATTCTACCATATCAAGATCATTGTCACTTTTGGAAAATAGATAAATTAGAGAATAACGATTTATTTTTGTTCAACTAAAAAAATTATTGAGTTGTGTTAATTCTTGTTTTGTAAGAGATCAAATATTCACTATCAACTATTCATAAAATGAATAAAAACACGTAGAACAAACTACAACGATATACTAAACGAAGTGATTCAATTACTGCTATGACTACTAATAAGTAATAACCCATTTGTAAGAACAATCGAGAGGTTTCCTGAACTTATAGTAGCTAGGTCTGAAAAAGACTCTAGAGTAGGGTTTACCCATCTATAATACCACAAGATACAAAGGGCAGCAGGGCATGCGAAGTTTCAGTATTGCTTCGAAAACAAACATGTTTTTCGCTAAAAACATTTGCCACTTGAGAGGGAACACAACCACGTGCACAGTGTAACCATATATAGCAGAAATCTACTTTTTTAGTAGATTTCAGGCCATCTATGGTAGATAAATATTTAATAGTAGATTCTGGTTGATTTTTGCCTTGTTGGACTGCTGAGCTAAGCGTCCTTTAGGCGGGTTGGACCGGGACGGAGAAATCCGCCTGCCATACATTTGTATGCAACTGCGCCCCGGCCCGTTGACCTAGTAGTGGACGCAGTGCAGTCATACAAATGTAGGCAGGCGGATATCTCCGCTCCGGTCCGACCCGCCTAGCTTTAGGTTACGAATAATTTTAAAATATATCGATTTCTGGACACCTTTTGTTTTCGAGCTACAAGCAACTGGAAAAATGGCGTTATCGAAAAAAACTTATATCTCCGCTAATATTGTATTAGAGCTCTGAAATTAAAACGTTATACGTGCCCTTTTTTACGAAGAATCCAGTGGCGTGCTCGTCTTTTTAATAGGATTAATTACGAAGCTATGACCAAAAGTTTTTGATATTTTTCGAAAGTTCAATTTTCACTTATTTCAAAATATAAATAATAGAAAATGGTCGAAAACCTATTTTCAGTCGCAATATTTCTCTGGTTTCAACATAATGGTAAATACATAGATAGATTTCTCGACTTTCGAAGAATAGAACATGTAACCAATAATAAACTTTTGAAAATAAAAGCATGTTATTCATACTGAGTTAGATTATTCAAAAGCCTTACGAACTACTAAGGATGAAGTTGACTTTAACCCAGTGTAATGTCATTTCACCATTTAGACTTCCCTTAAATAAGACCGTTACAAACAATAATGATAATAAGCTTAATATCGACTTGAAACGCAAATTTTATATTTTTACTACCTAGTATCGGGAGCTATCAAAAATATAAAATTGTTATACCTCCCGATACTAGGTGGTGAAAATTATGACCGGGAATCGCTCTTCATTCATGCGCCAGTGGTATTCTTGGAGACCACAGAAGTGTATAAAGGTATTTTATTCCAAGGACGTCATTGGTGCATGAATGACGATCTGTTAGAAGCTGTGAATGCTTACAAACCTAATTTTTTTTATATATTCCACAGATTTATGTATTCAAATGAAAATTTTCATCTCGATCGAATCTGCATTTTTGAAATAACAAGAAACAAAATTTCAAACGCTTATTGGCGAATTTGATCGCGGTATTGGAGTTCCGATCATATCCACCCTGAAAATTTTAAATTTCTAGGCAATTCCGTACACGGCAGAACATGATAGAATTTGAGTAAAGATTCGTCATCAGTTAGTCGAACCGAACATTTCCGGATTAAAATTTGAAAATTACAGAAATTGTGACGAAATCATAAAGCGATCTGTTCGGCGACGAGCGCTCAAAAACGAAACATCATCGTGTGTGGCAAGGACGCAACCATACGTGAAGGGATACTGAGGGTAATTTTTATCATTTGGCTTGAAAATCCGATCAATTCCATTAAATTAAATGGTACAATCTAATGAAGAAATATTTCTCGCCGAATTGTATTGGTGGTTTGCACTATATCTCCTTAATTATTGAGTTTTGATCTCTTTTTCAAGAAAGATAAACTGCTAAAACTCAAATCGTTACGACACATCACTACAAGACAATTTTGAATTTGTTTTTTTTTCATATACTTCTCGACATTGATATGAATATGATAAAATAAATTTATTTCAATTTAATCATCTTATTTGGAACAATTCAATAATTTGTTGATAATAATAAGCATATACGATGAATGGAATCGGTTATGATAATTAGACACAAGGGGCATAAGAAAGAGGGAAAGATCTAATATTGAACTTCTTCAACATGCGCCTGTGATCTTCCACATGCATCTTGCCACATCAGTATGGCAATCAACTTAATTAGGACTGCAAGTTTCTTCCATTGGAAATAAATAGTAGATTCATAATCCAAAGAATAAATTCAGATCGAATTACGTAGGGATATGCAATAGACACATTCCGTAACCATGAAAAAAAGGTGAACGTTCACCTTTTTCTGTTGAGTCGGGTAGGACACAGAAGGCCACGCCGGTTGTTTCGCAAGTAACCAGACAAGGCGCTTTCTAAATTGGGACGTTGAATAGTCTACATCATACACTTATTTATAACATATCTGTTTCGAATAGAACGAGAAATTTGATAAAATACCTTTGTTGCTACAGACAGTCTGCCATCCTACATCGTCCATGGTGAAAAATTCCTTGACTTCAATCAAAGTTGACTAGAGATCCACATGTGAAACAATTTTTCCGGCGGAAATTTCACCGCACAATCGCTTCTCAACAGTTTTCCGATATAAACACGAATAACAATGGTTCCGTTGTAAAAAACGGAACAGGAAAAATCAACGAGTATAAATTACAAAAAATTGTATAAAAATCGAGTACGTATGGCGACAAGGTCAAATCAAAATCGGCATTAAATAATTGAAAAATAAATGTAAAAAAATATAGGTGAATATCACTTGAACACTTTCAGTTTAAAATGCGATCACAACGATTTTATCACTTTAGACGTAGAAATGTAGGCACCTTGTAAGGGCAGGTATTGAGTAAATTATTTTTTATTCAATTTCGACCACGTTGCGTACGACCCATGTGGCCGACGCTTAATAAGAGAATTCGGCCAGCCATATTTGTCTGTCTTCGGTTGTTGCCGAGGAGTCACGACAGATCAGGCGCACATAGCGTTCTTGAAAGAGGCGCATGCTCAAGTTATGATAATCGTGTTACCTTTCATTCATTATCAACGTAGATTTTCAACAATTATAATTACAATTTTCATTAATCGATTTGCTGATGTTGAACTTCGGTCTTTCTTAACGGAAGTCAGGACAGGAAAACATTAAAAATCAAAAATACAGCAGGGTATTAATTTACTCTCTATTCGATTGAAATAGTTTCCGAGAATTAACAAGAAATTTATTCAAAATCACCATTAATCTTCCTCTAATATTTCTTAAGCGGAGCCCGAAATTTATGTATTAAATTTTTCAATAAAAAGTTTCTATTTTTTTAGCGGAAATTTCGGAGAAGATGTAGTTCAATGAAAAAAATTCTAGCTTATTCGCGAATACAAATACCAAGGAAAAACGAGCTGAGATGAAGTTTTCGCACAGCATTTTATTAGATAATCGTAATCTTTTATGACGTTTTTCTAAATACATTTCTAGTATGCTATGATTTTCAAATTCACCAGATCCGTGCCAAATGAAAGCATTCATATCTAACTTTAAGAACTGATGTTTAAGTAAATAGTATCTGAAAGGAATAGTAATATATCCCTATTTTCTGAAACAAATAGTAATCGCAAGGCAATTTTCGTGAATTATGTCTGCCGAAATCGATTCAACATCAACAGAATTAAAAGAAATTGCAAATAATGTCGCAAATTATTTGACTGAATCCAAATTATATTAACGAGCGTTCATTTAAATTCGTGGTCACGAGTGCTGTCGAGAAATTATAGTTAATTTTCTGTGATTAAAAGTAGCGCTTAGCATGTACCATATTTGAACCCAGATTTGAAGTATGTAAACAAATGTTAGTGATATGGTACAACCTAAACGCTAATTGTAATCACTGAAAATCAATTATAGCTTCTCCACAGCACTCTTGACCACGAATTTTAATGAACGCTCGTTATATTGAAAATTGATATGAGTTGAATTTTGATAAGATTGAAAGTCTGTGTAGACAACAACCACAAAACAAAAAAATGTAACTGAAAACAATGCTGTAATGGTTCATTACAGCATTGTAATGAGTTCATTACAACATTGTAATGAGTTCATTACAACATTGTAATGAGTATTTTACAGTATTGTTTTTAGAACTGTAATGATCTCATTACGATACTGAAATAGAGAATAGTTATTTATAATACAAGTGCAGAAGGCATTGATATTCTTCCACGAGTTCAAAATTCAAAAACGAGCCACGAAGTGGCGAGTTTTGGAATGAACGAGTGGTAGAATGAGCCTTCTGTACGAGTATTATACATTATTTTCTCTAATTCATTGCATTTTCATTGAAATTAATGAAATATTTCCATAAATATAGTTTAGTGATTTTTGCATTGAAAAATGTTGGTTGGCAGAACTGATTTCTTTAAGGCAAATTGATGAATTGACAGATTAAGCCGTAGCGGAAAGTTCGGAGTACCAACATAGAATAATAAAATATAACCATGAAAACTGTGCGTTTCTGATATATTCTCGCACGATTTTGTTCTACAAGATGTGGAAGAATGAACGGAATAACCACAGAATTGGAGAAAATTCTATTATTATTTATTATATAGGAAATAGATAGCCCAAAGCTACGTGCGAAATATTTATAATCCATAGAAAATTTAATAAAAATATAGAATATTTTCGTGACCACCAAAACAGATAGATGCATGATGCTCTGTGCACAAGCTCAAGCTGATAAAATCATCAGAACCGTAGAAAATACACGAGGATAATGGGAAAAAATACTGTATATTACGTTATTACGATATATACGATATATTCTGAGTAATATTTTATTGAGTGTGGTCAGTTATGTGTATAACCTTCCAAATTGAAATGGTCACATCAGAGTATTTTTGAATGCTAAATTCCGAAAAGGTGAAGAACTATTAAAAAAAAGATTCGAAATGTTCTTTCGGTTTCCAAATTGAATTTCATTTTCTGAATGAAATCAATTTTCAAAGAATTTCTGTAAATTTTTTTTCCAAGTCTAAGTACAGCGAACAAAAATGTTCACCCGAAATTGTTGGAATACATCACGATTGAACGTTTTTTATACCTTAAATGAATCAAAAAACAGAATTGAAAAATATGGAACGGTTCCTCATTGCCCTCTTTTTTTTTGTGGGATGGTTTAGTGAGTAGGTAGTCTTCATTTTTTGTCCAAGCATGTTGTGGCTAAAATGAATAATTTTCAAAATTATTCTCATTTCATGTTTTGTACTGGGACTGCCAGTATACTTTTCACGCATCAAAGGGATAAGACTACTCATCTCTCCTTAATACCTATCATTAATATCAATTTATCAAATACTCAAATCAAAGAAATCATCAAAATATCTGGAAATATTCATTTTGACTAAATGAAATGGAGACCATGTGAAAAAACAGGAACATAGTCTAAATTCTCTTAAGGGTCTTAAAGAGTTCGAAATGACTGCATATTTTCAGCTGATAAAGTCTCATCAATATTATTTATCGCTCATTTGATCTGATCAGATTCCTGCAAACTTTTTTCAAATCGAACTGTATATCTCATTTCAATCATATTGAAATCATTGAAAAAGTTTGCAGACATTTGAGCAGATCATATAGCGATAAATACTGATGAGTCTTTTTCAGCTGAAAATATGCAGTCATTTTGAACTACTTAAGACTCTCAAGATAATTTATACTATGTTCCTGTTTTTTCGAATGGTCACCATTTTATTTTTTTTAAAATGAATGTTTCCAAATATTTCGATGATTTCTTATTTCTTTGACTTTTCTTATTGCTAATTGATATATTACTAGGTAGTAGGTATTGAGTAATATGAATTCTTATACCTTTGAAACTGTTCGCGTGAAAAGTATACAGTACAAAACATGAGATCCGTAGCATTTTGAAAATTATTTATTTTAGCCACATGTCTGAACGAAAGGTGACTATTCACTGGACTATTCGACAAGCAAACCAAATTCAGGGAATGCCATTTGAAAAAATTGATTTTTGACATTTTTTGAAGGTCATTTGAAAAAATTGTCCTTTTGTAGAATGATTCGTAAATATGCAGAAGACTTGAAAACTTTTCGGGAATTCAATAAAAGATATCGGACCCTTTTACGGTTTATGAGTGTATTATCGCTTTCAAGATGAGTACCTACTTTTATTGCACTACGAGCACGTCGATGTCCGAGGTTTATTATTTTCCTTTATCTATCCGCTTTGTCGGTCCCTTATTTTTGTATTCGCCATCGGTATACAGTTACCCGTTGTTTTCGGTTTATTTGTGTCATTCTCATCACAAAATTTCAATACTGTAGTTATTAAAGAACTGAACTCAGTAATAGCATAGAAAAATTGTCTGGGATGTGTTGTACAATTTATTGTGTTTCTTATTTAAATTCATTTGTGAATTGAATTATTGAAATTAGTTTTGAATTGAATCTATACGGTGTTCCTAAATTAGGTACAAATGTAAATGACAGATTTCTCGGATCATTTTAAGAAAAAAAGTCCTATATCATGTGACTCATGTTATTACCACTTGTTTTCGAGACACAGGTGTTAAAGTTCAAGTCTTTTTCCTATATAACCTTCCCCTCAAAAGATATTTAATTTAAATTGCCCATAGATATTTCAATTTGAAGTTTTCATCATGTGATATGCTAATTTTGAATGTAAATCTACAGGGTGATATTTTTTGTGAAAAGTTGCCTGCTTCTTTCCTCCAGAACCATTTTTTGGCGAACCTCTGGTAGTTTAGAAAAATGTAAAAAAATCTCTGGTCGTTTTTCACTTTTTGGTTTGTTACAGTTTTGTCGTATCTGTTATCGATTTCGAGAAAAAGTTTCAAACAGCTCTCAAGTAATCTTCAGAAAAATCCGAATCATTATAAAGATCCAGCTAGTAAGATGTAATGGATTAATTAATTATAAGTTTTGGTACTTATTTACCCATTCTGTCACGAAGATTAATAAAGATATGATAAACTGATATTAGCATCACTATCAGTAAAAAGTACGACACGCTAGAAACACCCTGTATCTCGTAAACAAAGCGTTTGTGGGCTCATATTGATGAGACTTTTATTCTTTAAATTATCCAAGGAATCTCTCATTTTCCTCCGAAGCTTTAATTTAGAAACACCAACTATAAGGTAAGAACAATCGAATTGGTAATAAAAATTTTTTTAAATAATTTGGATCAAACTTCGTTATCAAACTTTTCTTCTCACATTACATTATTTCGAAATTTTGAACAAAGTTCGAAACCGTTATCGTATAGCAACAGGCAAAATTTCATGTCGGTCTGACCTGCTGTCATTAAAACAGTTTTTTCCCCGAATGTTCAACGATTTTGATTCAATATTTTAAAAGATCCGAACGAATTGTCAGATCTACTTACTGGCTTTTCAGTAATTTTTTGTATATTCTTGAAATTCCACTGAAGCTGAAAATGTTATTTTACATTTTAATTCAAAATTTCGTTTCGATCGAATTTGTAGTTTTGAAATTACCAGGAAAACAAAATTTCTAATGGTTATGTTTACGGAACCCTAGGTCGGTTTTAAAAGAATTAACGAACATCAGCATTCCTATCCTGAAGGATGCAAGTTTCTAGGCGAAACTTATCATGTTTCCGGCCGGCACCACAGAATTCTGAGTGCCATAGGACGAAATGATAGATACATATTTGGATTTGGACGATAGTCTAGGATTTTTTGGTCTACTGAATATTAAGATAACTTGTGATCAGTTTCATTTAGGTATATTTGTTCGGCCTACAGCAAACAAGAAAACTTGAGAGACCTAAAACCTCAATCCACACTGGTAATTTTGAGTCAAAATTACCAGTGTGGATTAGAAAACGGAGAGTCTCAATATCCTGGAGATGGAACCATAAACAACTTCTTTCCACTCGATATGAAATATGACAATTCGATTCCAGTTCTAAAATAATAACATAAACCTTCAAATGAAATCTGATGATTGTACCGTTTGAAATCTGAAAAACTTTTCTCCAAATTTTTATGAAGTTCTGTGTGACCGTATAGGACATGGATAAAATAAAATGGTCATCTTACAAAAGAGGAAATTATTTTTTTCATCTGGCGTTGAGCGAGGTCAGTAATCTCTGCTAGATGCACATATTACTAGTAATAATTCGAAATTAGGTAATTAGGAATATGGACAAAGCATCGAAGTTTCTTTTAATTTGCTACACTTCTCTTTTCATTATCATTTGTAAGTTTTACTATGAAAAATTCAAGAGGATCAATCAATTTGTTATCGAAACGATTCAAAGGTTAAGGCGGGAAATGAAAAACCAATAACATAACAGAAGAAATTCCTCGATTTCGTTTGGGGACGTGATGCGCAATGCAATGCGCATTGAATTACAGGCATAGATAACATGGCGTGCTGTCCTCGTTGAACGAAGAATATCCTTATTGAAACTAAAAATTCCAGGAATTGTTTAGGCGAAAGAAAGCAACAAATCAGGCCACATTTCCTGGTATATCGAAAAACAATATCGAAAAACTTCAACAACTTGAGATCATCTGTAACCAGAAAATCAAAATGGAGAATACGTACAATAGAATTTCAACTACGTGTGTTAGCTCTTAACAATGCACCGATATAAGCGTCATTCGTAATTCCAAAAATTTCTAGAGATAACTATAGCTAGTGAATAAATATATGCATAATGATATTTGAATGACAGAAGTATCAATTGAACATTTTGTACAGGAATGGCTAGATTGAATTTGAAAATACTACCATAAATATGAAGGGAATAATTTACCTTTCTTTCTACCCATAGTGTCCGAAAGTGGATTCAGCAAAAATGTAAACTTAACGGAAGAATATCACAGAGTATGATGCACTTTATTTACGCACTCATTGCATAGGTTATAAATAAAACATTGTCTCTTGAATGTCGTGCCAAAATAACTAAATCCGCGAATTTAAATGGCGAAAGTTGCGAACATTCGGAGCACGTGTTCGCTCTTCTCGGATTAAATCGAAATAACGATGAATGCAACGACAGTACAGTCGTTTTCGAGTTCTTCCACAACTTCGAAATTTCCGATGACAGACAATGCACAATTTTTTATCATCAACTAGTTTTTTCAGCCGTAGAAGAAATGTCTACAACACTTGCACCTCGAACCAATACTGATTTTCGAAATGGACACAAAGTGACTGAGAGTTTCTCATGCTTCTTGGAACCCCCACCCACGAACAAATTTCGAAAATGGGAATTTTCGGGTGGGGGTAGGATTTGGTTGATTTATTTGTATTTGAAAATACGAAATTTAGGTAATTACCTGTCTATTCTTTTGCTACAAGCAGCATCTACAATTTCGGTTAATTCATTTCAATGAAACCATTCATCATTCATGAATCAAATTACGGGGAATTTTTTATTTCACTTTTTAATTGGACACATTGCAAAGAGTAAACTGGTTTTTTGCTTTATGATGTATGGAGGGGAAATGAACACAAAAAGACTCTACTTAGTACCCACGTAAGTTTAATTATCTTTCAATTTCATGATTTATTGTCGAGAAGTATTTCAGAAATGAATTTCATTCAACGAAAAAATTAGAGTCATCCGAAAAATTCGCTCTCTCAACAAACCATAAATTCAATAATAATAAATTTGGCTATACCTATCATTTACTTAAAATGAAAATAATATCGATAATCTTTATCGGGGGGTCTCGACTTTAGTAATAAAACAAAACCACGTATGGTCTAACGATTAAATTGCCAGTTACAGTAATTATATTTGGATAAGAATATTATTAATTAATCCTATCCCAATAACTTTGAAACTATCAACAGTAGGACTTTCCTGATCGCGTCATCGAGGTAATAAAGATTTTCAATTTCGTAGAACACGTCGTCGAGTTTGAGATGAATTATGTTTTTTTAATTTTATTTCTTGAATTTTTTTAACCATCAAAATTCATGGATATCGATCGACAACTAGGATAATCAATATCGTGTAACATCCATTTTTTGTACCAAAATTCATGTATATCTCATTGTTTCTGGATGGAAGATGGGTTTTTTATGTTTGATTTTTAGATTCTACACATTTCATAATGTGAATTTCTGAGAATGATATCAAAAGTTCATTATTAAAAATAATTCGCAAGTCCATTGTGGGGTCAAGGGATTTCATTGGAAATCGTATGATTTCATATGATTATAAGCCATAAATTTCGAAAATGGAAGAATTTGAAAAATTCTTATGCAAATACCTGATAACATATAATTATGGAATTATATGTATTGTTATGATTACATTGTACACAATATATTTAATGCAAAGTTTGAGTAAATCTGGCAGCGGAATGCTAGCAGCCAAGACCACATCTCGTGCCTTAGTTATCAATCTGAATAACAGACTACAAACAATTTTCTTATTGAAAATTTTTCAAATAGGATGGGGCTTGAAAAAAATTCGATAAAATATGAAGAAATCACTGACGTGAAGTCATGAGCTTTCGAGTCAACTTTTGAGTAGCTTCCTTCGATGTTGGTTTATTATTTCCAATAATAAACCTTTGGCATCGTTAGAGGAAAAGAAATTTTTACTCCACCAGAAATTTCAAATTGATGTTTTGCAATATGTAGAAACCAGAATTGAAAAATCGTAAGACCCCCTCTTGGAAACTATAAAGCTATTTCCATGAAATTTGGTGAAAAATCTGTTGCCTTACCTACTACATCGATATCTATGAATTTTAATGGAAATAACACAAAGAAAAAAAAATCATGTATTGCCATGATAATAAATATAATGTTTTTTGGACGTATTAAGTTAGGAATGTTTATTCGGATTTCGATATGGTTCCCCCAATTCAAATCTCGCCACCGAATATTCATTGAAATTTTTTATATTTTCATATTTTATCTCCCCAAGTCAAGATATTTCGCATTTCAAATAGAAATAATCAACCATAGTGTAAAATGAGCAGTGTTTTTAAATTCTACACATTCCGAAACATGGACTGAAGATAAAAGGTAAAACGGATACAGCAATATTTTAACTACTTATTCTAATCCAAAGACGTCTTTTTACCTAGGCAACTATTCATTTCAACATTTTCTCGAAGCTGTTGGTCTTGAACCTTCTATTTAAATGTACCTACTGTGAAATTCGTGTTTCACTATCGTAAATCTCCAATACTGGTACCGAGAAATTATCAGCTGTAAGGTTCAAAGCCGATCAACTTCACAATGGTACAACTAGTACCTAGAATTCCAAGTATTCAACAACGGTTGAGAATATAACGTACATTTACTGTTCGATTCCAAGAAATACCATTCAATTTACAATTGCGAGTTGTTAAATCAAGATAAAATAATTGAAATGTTTCGTCAAAATACAGAACTGATAAATAAATAATGTTGTTGAAGATTTATCTTCTTAGCGATAATCAGTCTGAATAAATCATCGAGAATAACAATAATAAGTTGTTGAATTTTTGAAAATGCAAGAAAACGATATTAATAATCAGAAGGGTTTCCTTCCAAGTTTGTTCAATTTTAGAGGCGGGAAGTTCAACTATTGCTTTCGATTAATAATTTTATTTTCAATAACAAGAACGCATTATTTGATTGAAAATAAAACCTTGCGTCCATTGCCGGATTTTTTAGAACATATTTTTTCAACACTCATTTGTATCTGTGTATAAAGGGTGTTCCTAATTTATAGGTACAAACGAAAAAGAGATTATTGGAATCATTTTAAGAAAAAAGTCTTATAAACATGGGTCTGCAAACAACTAGTTTTCGAGATACAGGGTATTAAAATTTGTGTTTTTTTCAAGTTTTTTGGTTCCTTGTAGTTTTGTCGTATCTGCTACCAATTTCGAGCTAAATTAATAAGCTAATTAAAACAATTCTCTAGTAATACTCAAGAAAATCCAAATTATTATAAAGATCCAGTTGATAGCTGTGATGAATTAACTAATTATAAGTTTGGTAAATATTTACCAAATCTGTAGCTGTAATTTTGGCGCCTAAAGCAAATAATTTTTCGGCGACCCTGCTGAACAAGCATAACAAGATGACCTCCATCATAATCACAAAAAAAAACGGCACCTGCTCCGATGATAATACAGAACTTTTTCTTGTGATGCAGAATCTTGCAATCGTGTGTAAAAAAATTGAATTCTAGTGAATGAAAAGTATTGTATCGAAAACTTATTGGGATTAAAAACATGTGTTCCGCTGAAAACATTTTGAATTAAACAGTAACTTGTTTCGAATGCAAAATCAAAGGAATTTAGAATATGTTGAATGTGTAATCATCGGCTCCCAAATAATTCGAAAGCAAAGATAGTGTTGTTTTTCGTCAGTGAAATACATAATGATTTCATCCCTCTTTCAAAGACAGTATTAGGGAATTCTGTTTATATTGATTGGGCTGCCATGTGTAATTTATTACACAAGCGGTTTAGAGATTTTTATTGCAGGAAATGTTGATAGACGCAGCGGAGCGGAACAACCTTATGTTGTTTTTGAGAATTAACAAGAAAAAAGGATGGAATATGAAAAGGGGGCCAGCAAACTGGACCGAATTGTCGCCTCTCAAATAAAGGCACCTGATAAGGTCCCTTCACAGTTTCACCCCTAACGCCGGCTCTGCTCTGTAACTCAAAAAGGAAGCATTTGCGGGCCCATGTTAATATGACTTTTTTCTTAAAATTACCTGAGGAGACTCTCATTTATGAAAGTACAAGGAAATATCCTTTTCGGTGTATTTATCCCTTAAAGTACAATGATTTTACATCTCAAAGTGTCGACATACCTCAACTGACAAGTTACACTTATTTATGGCACCTATTTATCAAGATTTGTCCATATTTTTAGGAGATTTACATTGAAGTTACAGCAAATGTCCCACAAGTTTGTGACTTTCACTCTTGTTCGGAGAATATAAACAAAGCTTATTGCCGTCCGTTTTTGAACATGACACTTTGAGAGCGAAATTGTAGAATTTAAACTGGTTTGTCTTGTCTACTCATGGAGTTTCATTTGCAAAAGTTTTCTACGTGTTGACACTAATTTGGATAGTATGTATTTTAATTCAGAGGTAACCTAATGTATCCAGATGATTTGCTAATCAAAACTGCAAAAATTTTGGATGGAGAATTCACTACTTTGCACGCAAGAAAAATTTATTTCAAAATATTTAGCCGATTTAGTAAAATGAAATCCTGAATTAGTTTATTTAGATTTTAGTATTCTTATTTAAGATATGCATGAAAACATACATGAATGAAGAAATAATATCAATAAAAATTTTGGAAACTGCCAATATCAAAAATGTTGAACACGTATTTAAAATCTTTGGTATTTTTAAACGCAATTTTTTATGTGAAAGGTGTTATGGTAGAATTGATCAAACTGGCCATTTTAATAATAATATTATTATTATAATCGTAAGTGCTTATTTCTTGTAACATTTTATTGCTGTGAAATATAAAAAACTCACGGTGAAAAAATCAAGACTATTTTCCAGCTTTCAAACTCAATGATGAATAATTACTAGTCATGCAGATGCATTGCAATAATAATTAAAAAGTTGTCAAATATTCATCATTTATCGTAGACTCAACACTGACCAGAAAAATCTTTTGAAAAAAATTTATATGTCTGTATTACATCGACTTTTTTTTAAGAATAATTATTACCTGATTATTAAAAAAATAGAGAACATAGAAAATATAGTAAGAAATTTACCTCCTAGCTATACTGGCGCCACCAATTTGGGTGGAAGAAACGGGAAGATTAGTCTCCTTATTTCTACCCTCCTCACAGGGTTGCCATGTTGCTTCATTGGAAATACCCCAAAATGATAACAAAAATTCTCCCAAAATCGTGATATTTTTCGAAAAATACTCCAAAATTGCATATGTTGATTTGTAATATTACTGAATTTCAAACATATTAATAATTAATTTTAGACTATTTAATTAAGGTCTTAATGCATGTATAAATGTTTGATTACTCTTAATATAAAATAATGGAAATTAATAGGATAATATCTGAAAATGAAAAAACTGAAACCCCCAAAAAAATACTCCCAAGAAAAATTATCTCCCAAATTTCCAGTGTCCAAAAATCCCAAATTTGGGGGAAAATATTCCAATATGGCAACCCTGCCTTTCCTAGATGGTCGCATAGATTATTCAGCTTTTCCAAATGAATAGTGTGGGTTGAGCATGCGCAAACTTGAAATTCTCGATGTTTCTATATCTCACGTTCTGTTAATCCGAATTCGGTGAAAATTGATATCTCTTTTGGATGTATGGTACGCCTTGTTATGCGCAATTGTCAAATACCCGGTATTCCAATATTTCACTCTCTACTTTTGATTTAGATGAAATTTGGAGAATTATAAGTATTCAGGTTGGCACATTGAATGTCCTATAGAAATATTAACATAGTGTCACAACACTCATTCGCAGGGACTTTTTATCTAGATTTCAACATTCAATGTCACCTTGGTATGAGAAATTTCATGAATATCAACTTAATCTACAGGGGAAATCATTATCAGTGAATAATGATAAGATATAGAAGAGCCAACAACTACAAATAATCTCAATCAAAATGATAAGGAATTATCAGGTATTTTTAATGCAGAAAACAATTCACTGCTTCAAATGAAACATCCAAGTTATGGATTTTTACAAGGTAAATATTATCAGTTTTTTCCCAGAGACTAATATTTCCAAAAGTGTGTGTTTCACATGTGGTGCAATAGTGGGAATATCTCTTGCATATTCTATGAAAGAAAGTATAATATCAATATTAAGAAGGTTTGGTACTGCGAAAATAGTTGGGTCGAAATCGAAGAGTCAATATATTTTAGTGAATAAAAACTTCAATTTGAGTGAAGCTAATTTCAAATATACTTTCAACAATATTTCACATATACGAAGGCTAAGAAATGATGTATTTTCTCCTGAGATATGGATAGGAGATTTACCATGGAAGATTATGTTGAGACCTGCAAAGTTATGCTTAGAAGCTCATGTGATATGTAGTGAAATATACTGTTCATGGTCCTGTTGTGTCCACTTAGAATTTAGTCTTTTGGGGAGAAACCCTAGAAAACTTGCCGTGGACGATGAGCTTTATGAAGCAGATTCTCAGAATGAGTACAATCGTAACATGGGTCAGGACATCCCCTGGGAAGATTTACTAGATCCAAGTAATTTATATATTCAAGACGACTCGATAACGTTTCAGGTGGTGTTGAAAGTTGAAATATTGGGAAGAATTTCTTGGTCAGATAGACAATATTTGATGGACGAACGGGCAAACACTTTAGTGAAGAAGTACAAGGCAAATATGGATATATTGATTTCAAGAATAAAGCAGATAAGCAAGAAAAACAAACAACTTGAAGAAGATATTAAATTGCTGAAAATTTACAAGAATTCAAACTTTCTATGACAAAGTGAAGAAGTGAACTGAATAAATGACTTATTCAAATGTTAATATCCTCCAATAGTTTGTTTCAGTATAATTTGTTCAATTTATAAATAAAATATTATGGAAACCTTGTGAGAAAACAGTATAAGTAAATAAATAATTGTTTTATATAAAGAAATAAAATCTACTAATACAAAAAAAAAAACAAATACGATATAATTTTTGAAGCTGAATATTTGACCTCATCTTGAAACCAATAAAAATGTTTAATATTTTTTGACTACATACCTTTCGAAAACAAATAAAGTATATGTATTTCAAAAGTTAAGAATTTTTATACCCCCATTTGATACTTGCTAATACTGAGATTACATCTACACATGCTTTGTTGTTTGAAGTTGATAATTTTTTGTATTGCTCTGATCGGTCTTATTAACACCATAATGAGGTGGCAAGTGTATGCACTTACCCTTGGTGGATCTGAAGAAGTTTACATGACCCCAAACAGTCGAGTTTTAAATGGTTCATATTGGATAAACACACAAAAAATCGAGATATGCAACTAACTAAACCTTAAAAAATTTCACATGTAGAGAAATTGCGAAGTACTGAATGAAAATACGATTAAATGATAAAAATTCAGCTGTTCCCGAAAACCACCAAAAATATGATTGTCCCAGACTGCATTTTTTTTAAGAGTTATTTACGCAATTTTATGCAATTAGGAGTATCACTAATCTTAACGGCACTGACTGTTTGGTTTTTGGAACACCCTCTGATGATATTTCAGATTGGATTTTTATTTTCGATGTTCCAATCAGAAAGCCATCCCCTCCCTGAAAAACTTCCTAGATCTTTTAGTAGAACTCGCATAAATATCCATGGTATTTGAAAGACCGATCAAATTACTCATTCAAACTAATGTATCATCACATAATTCAAACTAATGTAAGGCCACTCTTAAGATACTCACCAGGAGCACCATGTGTTGTTTCATGCTCTTGATTCTGAACTGCCTGTTTTACAGTATCATTTGAACTGGTTTCGGTTACTTGTTTGTTATCCGATTTGTTGTCCTTTTTCCTCTTGTCATTTTCTTTTTCAGTTACTTTTGAACTATGTTGATTATTATTAGGGGGTGTTGTCTCTTTGAGTTTCACTAAAGGTGCCTCAGTTTCTTCTTTCACTACAGGAATTTGTTGTTTTTCTGGCTGATGAACCTCTTTAACTGGATGGATCTCTTTAACCGATTCCTTATGATGATCCTTAGGTTTTCTTCCTTTGACAGGACTTTCTCTGCCTTTCTGAAGTTTATTGAGTGTTACTTCGACTGAGTCACAATTTGCTGAAACAACTGGAGGTTCTTTGGCTGAAGATAATACAAATTCCTTAGCGTGGGCCTGTAAAAAAATTCCAAATTGTTGGTCTTGATGATAATCATAAATATTTACAAAACCTACCTTCAAGGTACTGGTTTGGGCTAAATGGTCAAATTTAGCATTATTACGGGAAGGGGGTGGAGGTTCTGTTGTAGAAGCCATGATATATGGTATTTCATGATAATCATCTGTTCTTTCAGTGACTTTCTTTGCCCGAGGAGGGGCTCCATCGAATTCTATTATCAATTCTTCATTTCCAAAATAATATTTTTCATAAGGTGCCTGTACTTCTTTGTTTGGGTTGTGAGAAGATGGTTGTGGCGTTTGTCTAGCAGAGGATTCACCAGAGGGTGTATGAGAATTGTCATCAAAAATTTCATCTAATTTATCCGCACCTACAAAAAATAAATTCTATTTATTTTTCAGAACGTTTTTTCATTTATTTAGTTAGTTTCATTTAGTTTAGAATCAATTGAAAAAATAAACATTCCTTCTGTTTTTGTAATCAATAAATTAGTTTAAAAACTTCATTATCCAAGAAGAATTTTTCCGTTACAACAAATTTGTTCAGGATGAGTTTTTTATCTTTGTATTTACAATAAGAATTTCAAGCAATTGCTAAATTTCTTGACAATAGCGTCATCAGAATCATAGAAAATTTAATCAGAATATCGAAAAAAAAGAAAATGTATATTCCAATTTGAGCTTTTGAGCTCGTCATTCATGCGCCAATTGCACCCTAGGATATGACTATGAACCACATGAATAAATGAGAGCTTAAAACCTCCTGACTGCACGTTAGTGTCTTTCTCAATTTTTATATTACGATTTGTGTTCAGAATAGTCGACGCGTTGTTGATTTTGATCATCTGTGAGCGAATGCGGAATCCATTTTGAATACAACTTTTTCATTGAAGAATAATTGATACATTGCCTTTTCAATGGCTTCAAGCAATTTATGGTTTGATGTACTTTTTCGATGTTTTCTGAAACAACTGCTGAATTAAGGCAACCTGAGCCTGAAATGTGTTTTTGTGTTATTGCATCTAAGTCGGGATGCCACCTCTTAACCATCATTGTCGATTGGCTAGAAGCCGGATAACACTCATCACTTGCTTTGATTGAAACGTATTTTTTTCCATCGAAGCTTTCGCAATACTCGAAATACACAATTTTTCATTTCTTTCGAATAAACAAGTTTCTTCATTCGAACCACGTCATTATCTTGAACGAAACGTGAGATTACTATGCAATTTTGACGCTTGTCGTTTAAAGTTAGGACCCAAAACATACATGTTGTTAATGGCACTATCTAACATATTAGGCCCGGGATTTAATAAGTTATATTCAAAACACTGCAATACTGAATATTAATTCTTGTCATTAAGAACTGTATATTGATAGTTATCTAATACTGATAGTCCAGTCCTTTGGTAGTTTTACCTGGAAAGTTTTCTGGAAATTTCGTAAATTAGTCATTTTTATAGATTTCGATGTTCTTTCCGAATTTCAACTTTGATACCTCGTATTTTTGCCGCTCGCGCCGCCATCTTGGAAATATAGCACCCAAATCCGTTTGCATTGCGAGTTGGGTACCGATCGACATGTCACAAATCGAAATTTCATCCACATCATATATAATATATATATATATATATATATATATATATATATATATATATATATATATATATTCATCGTCAAAGTTTACATATACATAATCTTCAATAATATTATCAGACTTATCGCAATCCTTTTCGTTTTCGATTCCATGATACATTTGCTCAAAAACCCCATTTTACATTTATCAGAAACGAGTTTTAACAAGGTTACTGGATCTGGGGGCTCGAGTGTCGTAACAGGACTAAGCCCATTTTTGTTTCTATTCCATCCCCATTGCTTTGCATTTTGATCACTCCCATACTACTGCAGAACCTGGTGATAGGTTCCCAATGAATGTTGTCATGTTGCTGATTCTGTTGGTGGTAGCGATGCAATATTGAATGTATTACGATATGCTGATTTTTTGGAGCAAACATATCTAAATTCGTTTGAAGACATGCTTTTCTAACTTTTAACATTACTGTTACCGTATAATTCAAGAAGAAAGAGTTCTCCAGCTTTAGCAATGATCCGTGAATCAGCGTTAGGATTTCAAAATGCTTGAATAACCTCGTGTGAATTTGGATTTTTTCGGATTAGTTTTAAAAAATTTCAAATCTTAAATTAATTAAATTAAAAAGTGCTCATGATGTATCTCATCCACTGACCAATAGAAGCAGCAGCTTGACATGAAGCCTCCAAGAAGGAATTGAAAGACATTCCCATCCAATACGATAGAACCTTATTAGTTGCTGATCCTAGGAAATGCGAACCCAAGAAATTCAGTGGTCCAGGTACTCGTGCCCGCTACCAAAAATCTTATCGTTAAGATTTACATTTATGTGTTACTTTCATAATATGTATTTCATTCCGAACCTATCACCATGTTCAGTAGTATAGGAATGAACAAAATGTGGAGCAATGGAGATGAAAACAAAACAAAAATGGGCTAATTCCTGTTACAACACTTGAGCTCCCCGATCCAGATACCTTGTTACAACTCATTTCTTGTAAATGTGAAAAGTGGTGTCAGAAAGCCTGCAGATGCAAAAAAGTAACGGTTGAAATGCTTCATTATATGCACGAATTGCAGTGGTGTTTGTGATATTTCGCAAGTTCCTGCACCTGATATCGATGAAGAGGAAGAAACGGAGACAATACATAGAAAACGCTCAGCCCAAGGTAGTGCGGAAATGAGTTTTTCAATCAAAATACATGAAGTATATTTTGCAGCACTCCTACGTCATAACTATTGATCCTACAAAGAAAAGTATAGAATCATAAATTGTAGGAATTGTTATCTAGTTTAGTATTGTATATAACTTTTTCATCATAAAATAAGTGGGAAAGTAGATTATACCAAAAAAAAAAAACTTATTTTGGGCGCCAGTTTCCAAGATGGCGGTGCAAGCGGCAAAATTATGAGGAAGGAAAGCACCAATTTTCAAAACTTCCTGAAAACTTTCCATGTAACCCCTCTTTTTTCGTACCAAATGACTGGACTATAATAAAATCAATGGCAAATTAAAGCATTTTATAAGAATCAAGTAAAGTTGCTAGGAGGTTAGATTCTTGCGGATTCAATATAGTGCTACTATAATCCTATCACGAAAAACTTACCAGTACTAGGGTCTATAATAGATATAGCGTTAGGTCTTCGCTGTTTTCTATTGGTGCTATTATAATCCCCTTTTGAACTAAACATATTAGGGTCTATAAGAGCCTGAGCGTTAGGTCTTCGTTGGTTTTGAATGGTGCTACTGTAATCGTCTTTTGAAGAAAACTCACCAGTATTTGGGTCTATAATAGCTATAGCATTAGGTCTTCGCTGTTTTTGCTGTCGTGCCATTGTCTGTTGAGGAATAACAGGTTGTGGCAAAGGTATTGTAGTAGCTATTGGGGCTTGATTAGGATTCGATGGAGTGGACGCAGGCTGAGGTGGTGGCCCTGGCCTCACCATAGGAAAATATTGGTCTAGAAAAAGAAAAAACTCAAATTTAACTCTTTATAAGCAAGATTTTTGAAAATATACTTACATGCAACAGTTTGAGGCGTTTGCTGGATTTGAGTAGGAGTAAAAGCATGGTATGCTGGGTACTGTTGACTTTGGATTAAAGTAACTTGTGGTTGCACAAAGCTCTGTCTTTGTGCTTGTGCTGCATTATAGTAACTCATTGAATTTAAGTATAAATTTTGAGGTACTTGCATGAATTGATGTGGAGTGCTTTGAAAAGTCTGCAAAGAATGGTCCAAATTAATATGGAATGAAAGAATCAGAGAAAATGTAGTTCATTAAAGGATATGTAATTAATTTTGTATTTTCTTCGCATTTTGGTCAATTGCGAACAGAGCAAAGCTAACATGAAAGCTTGCAGTGGTGCTATGTCTTTAATGTGAGCGAAATTCATTAATTTTTTATTTGAAATGAATATATACAGTGCTGGCAGGTCGGTATCTCAGGATGTAACATCAATGAGTTAGAAAGAAATGCATAACGAATGCAGAAAGTCAAATTGAGAGCTACATAGTTTTCCTCTTTCCTTCCATTTACGTTCAATTAGAAACAAGAGGATAGTGCATCCTCTACCTTTAAAATCTTCATCCCTGTCAGCATGATACTAGTTATGTATCTTCATTTCCATTTAGCTCTGCGTGATAGCTTTATGCAGAATCATAATGATCTAAAAAGATGTATTCGCGTGAACCAATGTTAATAATATTGGCAGGAAGACATCGCTCAGCGATATGCCCACCCATTGCACATTTTTATACAAACTTCTGTTATATATGAAATTGCAATAAAGAGTTCTAATAATAATATTATAAAAATGGTATTTGTAAGCTGTCAGCGCCGATGTATTATGTAGTTGGGCGATTTATTTTTGCTTATTCTGGTCATCAAGGTATGTTCAAGCACTTTTGAATATTTTCAGTTTCGAAAAATCCGGATGCATTTAGATACAATTTAGTAAAAGTTATAATGACGATAAAGAGACACCCTGAAGAAAGAGTTGAGAGGAGAGATTTAAATGTATTCGCTTTAGTAGAAACAACAAAGTCTAGTTCCAGCACTCAAATTTGCATTTTTGATGGGGTTACTTGGCTCAAAAAATTTACATGTGAAGCCTGAACTTTCAAAAGAGCTGAGAATAAAAATATTCGAAATTACAAGCTTGGTTACACCAATGGTGTTGTCGAATGTAAAGGCCCAGTTTTATAAACATCTCGGTTATTTCAAGGCTAAAAATCTGTTAGATATGAAGAAGTTTATGATGAATGAACTGCTACTAATAGACTTCCAATGAAAAAGCTTTGAAACCCGTTCATCCTTGATATATGACAGAAAAACATTCACATACTTGTTTTATTTCAATATATTTTTCCGGGAAACTTGCATTTCTAAGATTTCAATGCATTTCATCAATTATAGTAAAGTAATTTTTAAATGAGTCGATTTTTCAGACATTATTCTCATATCTTATTTTAATAGGTATCTAACCTAACTTATGTTATATTATTTACTTGGACTTTAAAACTGAAAGATCAAAAATCTTGTTAATACGTTCAATTCTCTACTGGAGATATGTTTTCATTGAATGATTCCAGTGGTTCTCTATTAGAATTGATAAAGTGATTATCATTTCTAATTAGTCATTCTTGACTAATGTCAAGAAGTTGTCATATTTACTTTGTATTTTTGTAACGATTTTTTAATGGAATAATATCAGTAAAAATTCTAAGGATAAATAGATCTGAAGAAACTCATCATTTGAGCTTGGAATTCCATTTTTGAATTCATATATAGGGTGTTACAATGGAAAAAATCTAACTTTAGTCTATATCTTTGTTTTCAAACACACTGGAACATATGGAAATAATTTCAAAATGTGCTTCTAACCAGCCTATACATATCACAAAAAAAGATTTTCAAAATATCTTCTTTTACTGCCTCAAAATGAGATCCGCGCCTAGGGTGGGCCACCCGGTAAATTGTTACGTTGCAATACCGAGTTCAAATCCCGTTACACTTTCACCATTCACCATTTTTATATGTTGAAATATTTTGCAATTCCAGAGCAAATAATAAACCATAGTGTTAAATTTGACTTCTTTTACTTACTCTATGCGGATTTCCAGTCATTCTGGTGTTTTGGATAGGCCCTGTAGCAATCCCTTGGGGAGGTCGACTGTAGAACTGCCTTCCTTGTTGATACTAGGAACAGATAAGTTAATTAATCAGTTGATCATTGTTACATTGAGTAAACTCAAATTTTAAATGAGTAGAGGGTTTTACAAACAATAAAGAAAAGCCCTGACTTGGCTATTGCACATTCCTTTATTCATGCCCATTGGAGACCACAAAACTGAAGTGATAGATTATATGAGATGTGATTCATTATAATTTGTTATTCCAAAGATCTTAAAAAGGCGTATTATATTACCTGCTTTCTTAGTTTTCAAATTTGTATATTTTTTGCTATGTATTGAGTTATGGGTGATTAATCTCTTACAATGAGTTCAAAATAGAATAATTTTGAACGTTTTTGGTATATCCTAAAATTAAACTAAAATAAATTTGAGAAAAGACTAGTCTTGACCTTGTCAGATTTTTTAATGAGGGGTTTTAATGATTTGTAAAATTTGTTAATTTGAGTGTTTATTTTACATCATCGTATTAAATATCAACTGTGTCAGATTTATTGGGTATTGAATTTTCTTTGATTCTGGTGTTGCGATTAAGAAGAAATTATACAAAAAGCTTGAAATTGTTATCAATAGGACAACAAAATTTCGAACTGCCATATTTGCGGAACCCCTAGTTGGTTTTTGCACTTTTAACTAACCATGACAGATACGAACCTACTCTGCAATTTTCAAGGTCATTCCGTTCGGAAGTTAACGTGTATACGGCCAGAATCCAATTTTAGAACAGATTCATCTTGATTAATAAATTAATTAAATGATAAATAACACCTCATACATCACTATACAATTCTGTGTCCTCCACATGGTACATGGATGAACAAGTGTTCTGAAAATATACATATATGTGTGCATATTTTGCGAAAAGAAGAAGTAAAAAGTCACTTTTACAAAATGTCTCTACTAATATGGGAAACATAACATCTTTAATTATTCTAATATTGATATTGTAGGACGCAAGGCATCTACATCAATGATTATAAGTTTTAGAAGACTGGTCCCGGTGAGAAAATTATCAAGACAGAATGAAATTATTCACTTGGATTCTATAAATTATTCATATATCACTAAAAAAGTTCATTATTCACAAAATTTCATCAACAGCTCTTGAACATATGAAATACTCACTATAGGCTGAGAAGGCATAGGTGCTTGTTGGGGCACTGCCTGAACCTTGAGGTCCTGGTTAGGCGGTGTGGGTGCCTGATTTGGAGGCCCCGTTTGAGCAATGCCTCTCAATGCAACTCCCTGAGTAGAAGCCTGATTAGGTTGTTGTTGAACATAATTTTGATTTGCCAGAAAATTTTCTCCTGAAAAATATTGATCGTTAAAAATGAATCACTTTATAGAGAAATTAATTTTCATTCAGTAATATTATCACTGAGTAAAATTAATCTGAAGATATCAGTTGTATATCCATTATCAAAAACAATTTCGAAGTTTTATCAATCAAGACATGATCTAATTGAAATACTTCATAGATTTTAAATAAAATAAATTATCATTCTATAATTTATTTTTTCGAAATATAGTCTCGAGTTGCAATCTACTACTAAGAAAGCGCTAAAGATGCCAAACGTAGTTGTAGGCGAAATGTCCGGTGAAGAACGGACTACAAGACAACAATTATATCATTTGAATCCTGGATGAAGTATAGTTCCTACAACCTTAGTATATCTTTTGAATTTTATAATAATCATAATGGATCTGCATTAAAATGAATATTGATTTCTTGTGACAATTCTTCATGAGTAGAATAGGATCTTATTGATTACAAATGGTTCACATGAAAAGAAAATTCAAAATAGTTATACAGTTGTAATGTAATGTTTTCCTTAAAAAGATTTTCCTCCGATCTGAAAGTTCAAGTCATACTTATTTTGAAATAATTAGTACTTACTGGGCGGCAAAGTTTGCTGCATAGGCTGGTATCTATCATATTATGTTAAAGAAAAAAACAAAAACAATTTTTTGTAAATACGAAATTATCTGAGAATTCTGTCAACAATCACATCAAACCATTCAAAAACGAATTTCTAATCCGAATATTGACATGTAACATACAAATTGCTCCATTGCCGGTCAAGAAACAAAAATATCTCATGATAAGTTACAGCACTTCGGATTTTCAAATATTTACAATGTGAACCATAAGAAGATAATATTACTGGTTAGGTTATTAGTATTATTACCACTTAGGGTTAAACAAATTAAAGAATTGCAATTAAATATATAAACAAATGAATTAACAAATTAGAAACTATATTCTCCCCAAGTTTTAGGCACTGATAAAGTAACGATTCAAATTAAAAATAAATTCCAATTTGGGTTTGGTTTTCTTATCTAATAAAATACATTTGAGGTTGATTTCTCTTATTCTGATTATGATAATTGAATACTTGAAAGGGACAGGCTTTTTCAAATTATTATTTGTTTATTGGATATATAAAGGGAATATTGGCATAAAGTATTTATTATTAAAAGGAATTAATGAAGTGGAATTCAAAGCTGCCAATAAGGAATTTTACGCATGCTCCAAATTACCTAACGTCATAATAAATAAAACGGCTAACATTTGGAAATACTTGATGAAAATAAATAGGTAAAATTTCCAATGTATCGTATGATATAATTACTTCATTGGAAATTTTACCTATTTATTTTTACCTAACGTCACTTACGTCACACTGCAGTGTTAGGTCAATGACGTCACTTAGAAGTATAAACAATCAAGAGTCATACACGATGATTGATTCATAAACCATTTTGTTTTGTGAAGATTATTTGGTAAGTAAAAATCTTATTATTATCAGATAGTACTTCATTGTAAAAAATACTTTAGAACGATATCTTTTATAATATTCAATAGCCTAATACAATTATTATTATTATTACAAGGTAAAGAGTTGAGGCCAAGCCTATAAACTCACATAATAAGCCTATAAACTCATATAATGTTTATTCGAAATAAACAATAATTCGATTTTGTTTTAGTAAGATTCAAGTGGCTTAATTAAAAAAAAAACTATTAAAAACAATTAAGTTCCGTTTTGTTTGGATTAAAATTGTTTAGAGTTATCCAATATAACATTTTATCTCCATTATGTTGAGACTAGGTCTAAAAAAATAACTTTTCTGCAAGTATACATGCAAGAGGATTGAATTGTCAACCTTTTTTTTATTTGGCATTCAGTGAACATCCAAATACGACAGCCTCCATTCCTAGACATTTAACAGCATTCTTGCTACCTGAACCATCTGCTCTATTGTATGATTGTGTTGTGAAATGTATTGCTACCTCAAGTTGGTGATATTTTTCAGCAGAAATGAATATTTTTGTATACAAAATATTAATATACAGAGAAGTTACAAATGAAATTCACTGATTTGATTATCTTGAAATACGCTTTGAATTTCGAAACAATTGAACATATTTTCATAATACAATGACATCCTCAAGATAAAAATCACCTTGCACATTCGAAGATTCTAACGACTTAAGTTTAGTTTAGCGAGCCATGCGTGTTGCCATATCGAACAAGAATTTTGAACTGCTCTAACCTAACCTATAACGTTAATAAGAATACATTTTTATGGCATATGTCAATGTCAAAGTGATCTACTTCACAAAATATAAACATAAACAAAAATATAAACATAAACTTTAACTGTACATTTTTCAATCGAAAATCGAGAACTCACCATGTCTGCTTCTAGACTTGTAGCGTTTATTCGACTTATTCGATTTAGGCATCATTTCACCAGTAACACAGTAACACAATACTTCTAACGTAAGTCACATTTAGGGGTAGACTGAAGCGATTGTCACAAATACCTACGTTCATGCTTTCTGCGCATAACTTACTTTGCAAAAGTAATGACCATCATTAAAATTCATTCTTTCTCGCTTATTGGGCTCAACCTTTGGTTATGTACCCAGTCACAAATTTGTTGGATTTCTCCTAATTTTCTCACATGTATTACATATAATTCACACTCGCATTCATCCTTATGTCAACATACAATTTTTATTATTTCTCAAAGACCTGAACAACCACTAAACATCCATGCCCTTGCCGGAATTCGAACCCGGTACCTTAGCTTTGGCAGTCGGGAACCATCCCACTGCTGCCACCAAGGCAGGTACCATCATTAAAATAAGTCATATTTTTTTCCCGTCAAAGCTCTAAATAATTAGAGATAAGAAGATTCAGATTCGTTAAATTTTATTTATGAAACAATAATGATTTCTGTATTTATGGAAAAAGGTACAATTAAGAAACAAAAGAATGGCAAGTGACTTTTATTTCTAAAAGTAAACGAAGGTACTTTTGGATTATCGATAGTTATATCTAATAAAAATAATAAAATGAATAAATAATAAAATCGCCCTGATGATAGCCAACCTTCTTAAAGGAGACGGCACATAAAGAAGAAGAAGATATCTGATAATAACCTAATTGGGTGATCAACATTCTTGTGATTCCAAGTTTGATGCGTATATTTTTTTATTCCCTACACATACATTAGAACACTGAAACAATCTTGTATTGAATAGTAAATTCTAAAACAAGTTGCAGAATGGGCTTCTATTCCAACACGAGGGAAATTCGAAAACGAGCGGCGAAGGAGCGAGTTTTCAAACGCATGAGTGTTGGAATTGCTTTTTGCAACGAGTATTAGACGATATTTTCTTTATTTCATTCAAGTTTTGTGAAATATTGTCGCGAAATTCAATGAAAAAATCAGATTATACATCCTAGTGGCTATTGTATTGTAACTTGCCAGTTGGTGTGACGAAAATTGACAGATTACGGAATTTGAAGTTGAATCGTATGTTTCGAATTTTGAAATAATAATTTATAATTACGCATTAAATTCGTGAATTATGTCTGACGAAATCGATTTAACACAACCAGAATTAAGAGAAATGCGAATAATGAAGAAAATCATTTCACCCTATCCAAATTATATTATATATTGACAATTGACTTGTGTTGAAGTTTGATAGGATCGGAAGTCAGTGACAACCACAAAACGAAAAATATAACTGAAAACAATGCTGTAATGAGTTCATTACAGCACTGTTTTAGTGCTATAATGAACTCACTACATCAATTAGAGAAATAAAATTATCCGTTTGGTTCGATTAGATTAGAGGAACAATATCAAATATTCTAAGTTGATCAAGGATATGAGTAGAAAATTGTATTGGTCAGTATATCAAAATTTTATGAAATTGATGTTGAGGACGATCAACTTTTAATTAATTTAATACAGGGTGTTTCAAATTAAGTCGGCACCATTGCTAACTACGTTATTATTGATGCTACGATGTCGGTTAAATGAGCAAAGTAGTAGCATAGGTCTTCTTGATGCCAAAAACAAAACAAAAATTGACAGTCACGTTGTCAAAATATTTCATAAAATGATATTTTTTCAATGGAACACCCTATATTTTTTCATGCATTTCGATTCGTAATAACATTTTCAACAACAAAGCTCATATCACCTTTTTTCCTCAAGTGGAAAATATTTGAATATTTGAAATATTTATTTCTTTCACTAGTACAAAAAATTTATTTGTTTTGGCTAATAAACCTCATGATTGTCCAAACAACCATTTTTTGTACTTATACGAATTACAATATTTTGTTGATAATAGCAAAATAAGACAGTAAAAAGAAAAAAGTGCGCTGTGATGTGAACTCGTGAAACCACTCAATCGACACCACTAAGCTATTTGATATTAATAGACAAGACGATAATTTCCATCTTAAATTTTGGGAATCAATAGTGTAAATAGAAGGGCTCAAATATGTGTTCAACAAGAAAGCGGTGTTTTTGACAATTTACTCGATATTTTATAGCGTTTTATCAAATCCGTTTGTTATAAATGTTTCCTATTAATACAACTGTCTTATTTTCACCTTTACGAAAAAAAGTCAAATGAACTTTGTTGTTAAGAATGTTTTTACGAATCGAAATGCATGAAAAAATATAGGGTGTTCCATTGAAAAAAATATCATTTTATGAAATATTATGACAACGCGAATGTCAATTTTTGTTTTGTTTTCGGCATCGAGAAGACCACTAAAAATGCTACTAGTTTGCCCATTTAACCTACATCGTAGCATCAATAATAACGGAGTTTTTGCAATGGTGCCGACTCAATTTGAAACACCCTGTATATTGCACTGAATTCGATATTCACAATTGAATATTGGAAAGCAATCTGGTAAAATAAATAGCAAGATGAGATTGAAAATGCTAATGAAAAAATTGCTTTGAAAAATAGAACATCAATATGGGTCCTCATCGAAGAACATCGGAAATAACGACATTATATAATTGCAAGCCACAACAGTTACATAACGGTAGTATCGAAATTGTAAACATGGATATCCGTCTATAGCAGTTTGATTTCTCTAATGGGTGTTCAATATAAACAAATTCTGCCGCCAGTAGGTTAAAAAAGTCTAAAATGCAGGGATTGTATGAAAAATATTAGGATGTGTTAATTGTTAACAAGTTTTTATGCAAGTTGAAAAATTTTTTACGTAAAAAGCTCTTAGTAATAGGAAGCTAGGAGGTCGTTTTGTTATCACTTTGGGAATGACAATTGTCATCCATATCTGACAAGTATAGCGCGAGATATGGATATCCCGACAATTTAACCTTTGCCCATCTACGACCCATATCAAATTGTGTGAACTGTATGCGAACATACTGGCCGACAAACAGTTTGTCCCAGGATGGTTTAAAATTCATTTCGCGGGCGGAAATTTTGACATCGGAGATCAATCATCAGAAAAGTGTTCGCAATGTTTCCTCTTCCTTCGCTAGACCAAACAGAGATAATCCAATAGAAAAATTCGACTAAACCATAAAAAAATACGATAACTTGACACTATGAAGCACGCAAAATATATCGACATAATTGTTGGGGTAATTAATTAATTTCAGACCGAATGTCGACAATTCACTCAACAAATAATATGCTCAAAAATACTTCTTTTTTTTCAAATCCAATCGTGGCTGCTGTGGGAAACTTGCTCGGTCGCCCTTCTTATGTTTCACGCAAGATTTTGTTAGGATTTCTACTAGACCAGAGTGGTGAAAAGCCACAAGATTTTTTGACCAATAATATAGTTATTTATTCGAAGGAATCGAAATGAGAAACATCTACCGTTAATAATTTTTATTTCAATGAAATCGTATTTTTTAAAGTTTTACGACCACCAAAAAACTTTGCAAATAATACGTCGTCAAGTGTGGGCAGACGTCCAGTGGGCAAACTAGAATTGAACTAACTCACAAAATAAGCGTCAGATGGCGACAAAAGTTCTGAACGCTACATAGACATAGAATGTTATTATATGTCTATGGAACGCTACAGTGACTTAATAAAACACAGTGAAAACATTCAATTTTAGCCTAAACATGGCGAATATGGCTGGACTTAAGCCTAGGATTTGAAAGAAAATTGTAATAAAAAGGCTATGTCTATAATAACTGAAAAAATTTTTTTTTTCCCTAATACTTAGTCGTGATAGAATATCCAGATCATAAAATTTTTATTTATAGTAATGTATTGCAGTTTTATAATGAAAAGAATCTTTTGGATTTCAAGTTCATTCACTCCGGTTAAAAGGATACAAATTAAAATAAAAAACAAATTAAAGCTTCTAATAAATGATATTCACATCACAAAACAAAGAGCTAGATGAAACTTTCACTGAAAATTGAACTATTTAAAAAATACGCGTTTTATAAGTTGCTAACTAGTGATTTATCTACTAGGTACACTGTTTTTTTTAGGAAGCTTTCAATTTATTTTTAATCAAACGTAAAGGCACAAGAACTTTTTTATCGGATAAACTTCAATTTTTCACGAAAAGTAGTTGTTTAGAAATGTAAATAAATCAGGTGAACAGAGAATGTAAGCATAAAGCCTCCATTTTGGCTAAAAAACTGGCAGCCAATAAAAAATGAGACCACTCGTGGCGCCCCTGTCTTTTATCAAGTCACTATACTGAACGCCAAGAATCGAATGTGCTGTGTGCCGAATGTGGAACAGGCTGCATTTACGTTTTTGAACCATTCATATGTTAGAAAAAAAAAATGTTGAAAAGGACCTGTTTCAAATTTCGCACAGTAGGTACGTAGGAATGGGTTAAGATAAAGTTTGGTGCAAATACTTTTTGTTGAGCTCTCTTTCACCGAACTATCACTATCATTTCCTCACCGTAAACAAGATAACTCCCAAACGGTAAGACCTAGAAATTTGATTTTCAGTTTCGATCGGAATAAAATATCATTGACAGATATGAAATAAAAATTTGTGGAATAATATGTTTTTAATTGTTAGTATGATTTGTCGAAATGAAAGATATTTGGTAGGTATTCTATCATCTGTAAAGTTTGGGAACCCCTGCTCTCGGAATACTTAGGCCGACTCCTAGTAAGAGGGAATACAATCACGTGACTGCTCAGTTCAAAACGAAATTATAGATTTTTCCTCTTACAACCACGGATTTGATGGGCTTTTCACATTATTTCTCTGAACAATAATCTACAGTGTAGAATGACAATATTTTTGATTTGCGAATGAAAAAAAAAAAAACTTTTCGTTTTTCGCAAATTTTTGAGACTGAAGAGAATCTCTCCCACTCGCATATCAACTCGAGTATGGATGCCGACACACGTTCAAATTCAAATATTTACTCAGGAAGTCTTATTGAACAGTTACTCAGAAAAAAAAAACAGGGGAAAAAATTGAATTTTGAAGGGCTGGGATATACAAAGAGTGAAACTATTCTTCTGAAAAAAAAAAAAAACAAATAAAAATGACCAGAGAAAAGTTTCTCGATTATTGTTTTGACTCGAGCATGACGTCATGTACACGGTCGTCAAAAAAAGACATCCTTGTATTCGTATATCATGGTCAGACTCTTAGTCTGACCCATTTTCCTTCAGCTGGATATCGACAGTGCGCGGTGTGTCGTTACCTGGATTGCTCGCTGATCGCCTCGAACCGTCTGAGTCGAGCAATGCGGCAGTCGGTAATGAATGAAACGTCATAGGAATATATGCGGAAGGCCAAGATAAATAACAAAAATCATGTTGCTCGTTCAAGAAATTGAGTTTGTTATAGGTAGCCTTAAGAATATACAGGGTGTCCGGGAAAATGTGGGAAATCTCTCGGATTCAGATAAAACATAAAAAAATAAGATGACAAGTTCCCATTATTTTTTTTCCTAGCGGCCCTCCCTACAGAGATACGGCCTTCTAAATGACGTCACTGGATATCCATTTTTCTGGAATAAATTTCAAACTACTTAATATACTTTAAAGAAAATTTGATATGATGAACAGTAGTTAGGAGCTCTTAAAATACTGCTCTCAAATTTAAATTAGCTCTTTTAGTTTACCCTGGGCGGATTAGGTTGTACATTTTAATGCTTACATTCTCAACACCCTGTGTGATAAGGAGTAGAAAAAAACAAATTTGGATAGCTTGAACATTAAGCTAAAAAAAAAGTACTCTTGTTTATCGTAGATAAAATGAACCGTTTTCGGAAAACAAAATAACAAAGGAATTTTTTTTTTTTTGTTTCTATTAAAAAGAACCATGAATTCTATTTTTTTTTGTCGGCAACAAAGTGTGAAACGAAATTTATTCGAGGAACAAAAAAATTCTAGTTTATGTTATTGAATCCGACAAAATTACAAAGATTCTTAATTATGCAGTTTTGGCACAGAAAGGCACGTTAATATCCTAGTCCGCCCCTGGTAAACTGAAAGAGCTAACTTAAATTTGAGGGCAGTATTTTAAGAGGCCCTTACTATTCACCATAGCAAATATTTTTTAAATTATATTAAGTAGTTTGAAATTTTTTCCACTAAAATGGATTTCCGGTGACGTCATTTAGGAGGCCGTATCTCCATAGGGAGGTCCGCTAGGAAAAATAAAAGGTGGGAACTTGTCATCTTATTTTTTTATGTTTTATCTGAATCCGAGAGATTTCCCACATTTTCCCGAACACCCTGTATATAAATATACGAAATATATATGACATGTCAACAAAACTCCTGAAACTGCAGAAAATATCACTGCCCCTAGCTTTCATTACTGCGCACAAGAAAATCGTCAATTCAAATAGTATCCTATCGATTTTTAAATGGGCAGAAGAAGTTGCACAATTTATCTGACATACACATAGCTGTACTATGTTTCCGATAATTTTATCGGAAATGCTGTGATATTCTAATTAACTTTGCCTCCGGAGCGCCATTCATGCGCCTATTGCGCCTTGAAGAACAAAAAATTACCATTTGACAGCGACATTCGAGATGCGAATCTACACTATAAAGTCTAAAACATCGCGACGAAATGAAATAACAATCTGTTGTGGGAAAATTTAAAAACCATATGTACAAGCTCCTCCAAGTTTGAGTGCCTATTTTAGACATTTTGGGAGAATGAAGCCAATTTGAAATTTGAAAATTAATAACATGACATGTTGATAAATTTTTATTGATACTTGGATAAATATTTGAATCAATGCAACAGTTCGAGCAGAAAGTAATTCAGGATTGAATACTATTTTTTTTAATTCTATTTTCATCTCTTTAATATACAGGGTTATTTACTAGCTAACCGACAAACCTTGCCATATGAAGTAACTTCAACAAAAAAACATTATGGGAATATATGTCCGATTTCAATCATTCAAGGAACTAAATGGCTTCAAAAGTTTCATTCATGCCTATTGATATGATTCATTAATAACAAAAAAGTATGCTTAGAAACAATCGTAAATACACTTGTCAGTTGGTATTATTATTGTAATAACTATAAATGATATCGGATTCGTGCTGTAAAGTTAGGCGACCTAGGCGGGTCGGGCCGGGGCGGAGAAATCCGCCTGCCTACATTTGTATGCAAACAGCGTTCACTACAGGCTGACCGTGTAGTGGACACAGTTGCATACCATACATAAGGCAAAGTTTTTCGGTTAGATAATAAACCACCCTATATATGTACTTAGGTCGCAAAAATATTCTAGGTTGGTATGAATTGCCACCAAGTACGAAAATAACTAATATTCGATATATTTTCTATTGATTATTTCACTGTTTCTAAAATTGAATTGATGAATTGGCAGTTGTACCATATAGAAGAATTCTTCGCGATCTTAATTTTTTTTACAACGTTCTAATGGAAGAAGGTAATAACCATACCGGATGTAGCTTTTTAACACGGTCATAAATTAATCCTTTTACTGGAGGAATGTGAATCTTCTTCAGAAAAGATTTTCTTCACACGAAAAAAAGAACTATAATGATGTGTTTATCATCTATCGATCAATTAATTACGAGGAAGAAAGTAACAATTCAATATGGAGATACTTTCTTCTTTCGTTTACAATTCTTCAAATCGTATGTGTCGACGCGATCGTATCAGATGTCAGAAATTATTTTCGGATCTTCAATGATAATCTTGAATATAATAATCAGGAATTGATCTCGGGATTGACTCTACTACTATAAGAACTGATCTCCGATTTATTCTTTTCTAGAATGCTTGTAAAATGAAATGAAAACGGAGAATTTGATTTTTTCATAAAGCAACTCAAATATATATTATTGTGAACAATACATAAATACAAAATCAAAAAATGAAATATATGTTTGAAAAGATTTATTTCAAAGGCATCTCATTAAAAATAAATCAGAATCTTGTTGCGTATTGGAACCCTCGCCTAGTTTATCGAACATATTGACATTCCAGATAACTGCAACGTATGCAGAAAGTGTTCGAGATTATCCATTTCGCGTGATGTAATCATATCAATAGTGAAGGTAAATATTATCGGCGTATCTCTGAGGAAATATAGTTTCTTTGCCTGGCACCGAGTAGAATGTAGACTATATCAATTTTTCCAGATTGATATTGTAATATATCTGGCCGTGCTCGCTGAAACATCAATAATTTCTCATTCATATTCAATGCACGTATTTTCGATTATCATCAACGATACATATGTTTAAGTTTTAATCGACTCATCCTAGGACCCTGTGAGCTTCCTCAAAATAGTGTTGGGCGTCTGGGCGATAATTTGAAAAGTATTGATATTTCTGAAGGGACTTTTGAAAAATTCATAATTCCGAAACTATTGGGGCGGTGAAAAATACTGCATTCAACACAAGTCAGAAATAATAAACAATATTCCATTCTTCTCGAATGTACTGGGTGGGCAAATTTCGATGTTTTAGCACTACAACTTTCAAACCAGAACAGATAGACAAAATCTGATACCCTATTCTCGGTCTCTTTTTTTGAGAAACTAACAAGGGTAGTATTTATTTTTGGCCACCTTCTTTTGTTTTCGAGTTATAAGCGAAAATTGGAAAAGTGGTGAAATCGAAAAAATGAAAATATATGAAAAGACAAGCACGCCACTGGATTCTACGTAAATAAGTGCCTGTATAATGTTTTAATGTCGGAGCTCTAGCATCAGTATTAGCGGAGATATACAGGATGTTCCTAAATTGAACGTACAAACGAAAAGGGGAGATTCCTTGAGTGAGTTTAAGAAAAAAAAGTCCCATAAACATGGGGTCGCAAACGTTTCGTTTTCGAGATACAGAGTGTTGAAGTTTGAATTTTTTTCAAGTTTTTTTCTCATAGTATCTACACTTCACAAGATATTCAACTGAAATTTGGCATTGATATTACATTTGAGAGTTCTCACCACGTGACATGGCAATTTCGATAGAAGATCTACAGGGTGATATTTTTTCTGGAACACTGCCACCTGTTCTTCTGCAGAACTTTTTTTTGGTGAGCAACTGTTAATTTGAAAAAATGTAAAAAGAAGCTTTGTTCTTATACAAAACTTTTCGTTCTCCTGTAGTTTTGTCGTATCTACCAACGATTTCGAGAAAAAAAATTTTGAACGATTCTCTCGAAATTCTCGTGAAAATCCAAATTATGATGGGAAGGCCACTTGGTAAGCTGTGGTGAATGAATTCAGTGTCAGTTTTTATGGAAATTTTCCTGATCTGTAGCGATAATTCATAAAGATTCGACAAACTCTTATAATCAACACAAAAAATGTATTACAACAAGAAACACTCTGTATCTCGAAAACGAAACGTTTGCGACCCCGTGTTTATGGGAATTTTTTTTCTTAAACTCACTTGAGGAATCTCCCCTTTTCGTTTGTTCGTTCAATTTAGGAACACCCTGTATAGTTTTTCGATATCGCCACTTTTCCAATTTTCGCTTTTAACACGAAAACAAAAGAAGGTGGCCAAAAATGAATATAACCCTTGTTAGTTTCAGAAAAAGATACCGAGAATGGAATATCAAATTTTGTCCATCTCCTCTGGTTTAAAAAGTGCTAAAACATCGAAATTTGCCCACCCTGTACACTGTATATAGATACCGATACATCCATTCGGTAGGTATCGATATCTTCCACGGTATCGGTAACTCACGTCTCATTCAAAAGTATCGAAACGGAAATGATCTATACTGAAAAGTATAGATATCCAAAACTACTCAGAATCTCAGAGCGAGTAATTTATGTTCGGAAAAAACAGCTTGTGGTGAGCCATGGATTTCCTAACACATGTCTTCGCTCTAGCAATCATAGTGATTCGCAACAAAGAAAGAATAATTTTTGCTGAAGGTTAGAATATTCTACCACGAGTTCATTTTTTCTGAACACCCAATAGGCAATACGATTGTAGGTATGACGGATCCATAGTTCATATTTTATTGTTGGATGTTACTGTTTGTACTGATTTCTTTCAGATTAATTTTCAAGTTTCACACTTTTCAGAACGTAAACATTATTTGCTTGAAAAATGTCAAAAGCTCATTATTGGAAATATTCGTCTAGAAAATAATAAACCGAAAGTTCATGCTTGATAATAAATATCAAACATTTTAGGAATTGAAATCAGCAGTATTAATGAAATCCAATATTTATAGAAACGATAAAAACGTATCCAGGGGTGTGGTTGCATTTACGACGACCTTGACAAGGATATCTTGTTCAAACGAACAAATGAATTTATTAATAGAAAGCTTCCGTTTTTGCGTGAGGTTGAGAGCAAGGATACCATCTTCAATTAAGGCGCCAAGGCCTATTCAACAGATAACACACATTGAATGGCTAACAATAATGACATGAAGTATTTATAGCGTAATAAGAGTATAATAGTATACAAGCCTAATGTACAGTGTCAGGATATAGGTTATTAAGGACTAAAGCTTCTTTCATGCACAGTACTACGATAGAATGGATTGTGCTTCCTATTTTTGTGGAATTAATGTTGATCTTCACTGAAGATAATTTGAATAAATGAATTCAAGAGCTTTTGAGCTCTCGTCACTCATGCGCGAATTGTGTCCTCACGGCCACTTTTTTTGGTTAGTGCTTTTTCCATTTTTATTTTATAAATCTCAAGACGTGGTAGACATGTAATTTTATTTAGCGCACAAAATTGTTATTTTGCATTTATGTAGGTAGGTACTTGCGAAATATCAACTCAGTCGAATCTGTAGATACAGAATATTTAAGTGTTCTACTTGAATCTTCTATGGTTCTGAATAAGCTATAAACACTAAATTTTACACAAAGATTTAAATATACGCAAAATCTCAAATCGAACGGATTCTTAATGAGGGAAATATATTGGCTATTTCTTTTACAATATTCTCCTTGAATTTTCTATGGTGAAGTGAACCATATCCATATATTTTTTCAATGATGAAGAATAAGCTGGGAAATTGACAGGAATAAATCACAAAGGAAGATTCAAAACAATGAAAAAAAAAAAAAGAAAATCACTAACACGCACTCAGGAGCAATTGAGCGCTCGCATCCTTGCGCCAATTTTAGCCTTGAAAGCCACAGAACAGTATATAGTTAAGTGGTCTCTGAAGACACGAGGATGAACTAACGTATCAAAATTTCGAAATACTATTTTTACGTAACCCCTAGTCGGATTTTACCCATTAACGAACGTAGAACCAAACATTAACATTTCAAGTTTCTAGGTCTTTCCCTTCGAGAGTTATCCATTTTACCTACATACCGTTAAGACTACTCCCGGCTCTACATTCGAAAATGACAAAAATGGTGAAGAAACTTTCCGGAGATGGAAAAGATATAAAAAAATTCAGCGTTTTCACTAATCGAATGTCCCTAAACTTTTTAAAATTTACATGTGAGCTATCATTCTATTCATCCACCGAGGTGACCGATGGCAAAAACAAATGACGAACTTGCAGGCGTTTTCTCTTTTTTTCACCGTGATCGAAACAGATAGCTGTGCATCGACCTATCATTGTATTTTCCATGAAAAATATGACTGTCGGGTCGAAGAACGCACGATGTAAAATTTTTCTCGGAACCGGGGTTCTGACCTTCGCGTTTCGACGATAGGCGGCGGCTGCATCGCAGACGGACTCGTCTGAAATGGACACTTCGTTTCCGGTCAGATTTTCGAACCGCAGAATAGCAAATAAAGCTAAAATAGGATTTGTCATATAACCTATAAGAACTGTCATTGACATTTATCATTTTCATATCGCTCCTGTAGAGCAGAAATATTGATTTTTTGAACGTATAATTATCTATAGATTAGTTCAAAATTTCTGCTCTCTTGCACAATTTTATATTTGGCGCTTGCTACCTTTTTGAACGTATAATTCATTATAAATTACTAGTTTGTAAATTTTAATGCTCACATTTTCAACACCCTGTATGATAAGGAGTAGAAAAATCAAATTTCGATAGCTTGAACATTAAGCTAAAAAAAGGTACTCTTGTTTATCGTCGATAAAATGAACCGTTTTCGAAAAACAAAATAACAAAGCAATTAATTTTTTCATTTCTATTAAAAAAAACCATGAATTCTGATCTTTTTTTTGTCGACAACAAAGTGTGAGACGAATGATATTCAAGGAACAAAAAAGTTTAAGTTTATCGAATCCGACAAAATCTGTTTTTTATCACTTTTAAGACAATGAAAGATCAACTGGAGATGAATACAAACGTTACTTTGGTAACCTAGTCCGCCTCTGGTAAACGAAAAGAGCTTATTTAAATTTAAGGGCAGTATTTTGAGAGGTCCTTACTACTGTTCATCATATCAAATTTTCTTTGAATTATATTAAGTAGTTTGAAATTTATTCCACTAAAATGGATAAAATGATGAGAACTTGTCATCTTATTTTTTTATGTTTTAATCCTAGAGATTTCCCACATTTTCCCGGACATCCTGTATATGTATGTAAATGTGGTTTTTTCCTCTGTATATAGGTATAAATTAAAACAGTTTAGCATAGTGTTATCGTATATCATGAGGTGACATTATTGTTATTATCATGAATTCCTCTATCAGACTCTATCGGCAAAATATGAAATTAAACTCATAAAATTTTCGAAAAACACGTTGTCTTGTAAAATTATAGTTAAAGTTTAAGCGATTCTAAACGAAAAACTCCGCAGTGGATCAAAATCGAGACAATGAGATCTCGTGACCTCAACCCCATCAGGAACCCCTGAATAAGCAGCCATTGGCAATCGGCCTTACATTGTTGCACTTCCAGACGCGGCCCACGCGTCCCGTTCGGCGCAGCGAGGAGATCGTCGTCAATCGCCTGCGTCCTTGCAAACGCGTCATCGTCATAGACCTGTATGTGGGTCCTCGCCCCTCGGTCATTTTCCTCCTTATTCGGGAGTCAACGGCCTATTGCAGACGGTGGAACTTTTCGTGAATTCGACGCGCATCCTTGCACCCACCCAACCGACGCTTACTATGATTCGCGAGACTGGTCGCTGAAAAACTGTTGGGATCATCCTAAGGTTTATTATTTCCTCCCACATCTCTTAATGGCAAAATATGATATCAATAAAGAAATCCGTAACTCCCGAATGAAAATACATATACCTAGAAATTTTTATTTGCAAGATAATAAAAATTTCTTACAATTATTAAAGAATCATTTTTGAACTCCTTCTGGATGTAACAAAAGAATAACTGGTATTCAATATTATCAATTAAACGCATTTCCCCCAAATAACCACCCCAAGTCAATCACATACTCGAAAATACATACTTAGTGTTCACTATAGGCATCGAGATAGAATAGAGAGGAGACGACATCACGTGACTTAAAGCGGTACCGCTTCGCCATTTTGGATGTAGATCTCAGTCAACTTTTGACCAATAACATTTCATAGTAGTGAACCAATCCAACATTCACAATTTTTGCATATCTGCATATCCATCTTCACCATACTCTAAATATATTAAAATTTATATGGCTGGATATGTTGTATATTATTGTAAACAAAAAATTGTTTGTGGACAATGCTTGGATTGTTCAAAAAGTAATGAACACGTTTTAGTTTTGTATTCCTTCGTGAAAGTTTACTTAATCCGACCATGATTATTCTCCAATTTTTTTAATAGAATCAGCCCCGTCTACTGGTCACTTTTTTTCTAGCACGAAAACAGCTCATAGCGTCTCCTTCTATTCTATCTCGATCACTATAGGTATGAAATAACCTCACACCTATTGAGGTTTTAGACCAACCAAAAACTTCTTATTACTTCTTAAAGCGTTCACATATCAGAGTATATTTGCTCGCTATTGTTATCAAATCGCGATGTCTATTTCTTCTAATTTGACGTTTTCATTTATTTCTTTCCAATTTCGTTTGTTTTGGTAACTAGAAATATATAGCAGTATACAATACAACAAAATGAAATACAAATTCCTTTTTTATAATAGGATACAACATTCCAAGCGTAAGAATATTTTGACAACCAATTGTTTTTATACTTTAGGGTTAAACTAGGAAAAATTCCACTCTGGCAACGACGCTAAAAGACGTTCAATGGCATCATTTCACTGCAAAGATAAATACCTATAATCTAATGTATTCATCTAAGCAATGAAATAACATCATTAAACGTTTTGCAGCATCCATTTCAAACTGTGTTTTATTATTTATATGATAAAACACAGTTTGTTGATTTATATCACCATCAATAATTAGTTGAATATTTGAAGCCTGGAATTTGCAAGGTATTGGATAATGTTTTGTTATTCACTTTACCAAACTAATTTTGAAAGAATGAATTGGAAACTTGAAATTTGGATTATAAACAAAATGCCACTTCGGCAACATATGAATTGATGGCAATAGTAAGGCGAACAAAAAGTTTTTGGTTGATATCAGGTGTGACGTCATTGAATATCTAAAATGAGTAGCCTATAGTATAAATAAATACCTATGATAATTCGGGGTGTTTCATGTTTCCAGTGCGAATGTAGGCCAGTTGGAATAGTCTGAATCACTATTGAAAATTGCCCCAACTATGTCTATTCATTCACGATACAGGATGTTTTATGCATTTCATCGAAAAATTTCAATCTGTATAAGTCTTGAACGCTTTCATGGCAATTTCGAGGATCGAGTCTAGGACAAATATTCAATAGTTAATGAAAAATAACGCAGGCGCGGTCTGAGAAAATTATATTTTTGATGTTACATCTAGTACAACCTGAACATCAATTTTCTCAAAAAAAAAAATACTGTCCATCATCATTATCATTTGCTGAAATGCTAAATGCCGAAATATACTATTACCAGTCATTTATTTCTTTCAGTGATTTCACCATAGTAGATTTCAAGTGTTTCTAAAAAAATGAGCCGTATAAGATCGGTAGATCTTTCAGGCCAGTTTTTCACATTATTTTGTAGTCCTAATTCGACGATTGTTATGCGATAGAAGTACATTCTGTAAAATGCTGTTGAAACATTAATCTTCGGCTGAATAAACAACTCTTGAAATCCCAAAAATTGTGTATTTCAGAGAAATTGAACATGCAGCACATTTTTTTAAAACTGTTATTATGAGATTTATTCATTCAATTGTGCACAATGAATCAACGTATTATTCAGAGATTAACATATATACATGTAATTTGTGGTTCAAAATGGTACATTTGTAGAAGTATACAGGGTGAGTCTTTGACTTGTAAATATATTTTAATTTAATTTAAAGAATGCTGAGGTGAAAAAAAAAACCTTTTCTCCATTACTATTTTTCCTGATTCGATTTTTTTTCTCACTTCTTATAGCGGACCCTGATAGAATTTTATGTGGAAAAGATTCATCACATCAATAAAGAACTATAATCCGAAAATCTATACTTCGATTCCATTCCACGGGCGAAATAATATAACTAAATTTTTTTTATGGATTTTCAACAGCCTGTATCTTATCAACCGAGCCAAATCTGAAAAATTGTAAAGGAAAAAAGTGTTTCCTTTGATCTCCTTCAGGAATCTTCGGTTGAAATATACGTACAAGTCGAAGATCCGCCCTGTATACTTATTGGGGGAAATAATAACAAAAAAATAAATAAATAAATTAACTATATTATTCCAAATACTGGATAATAAATATTTTGAATGCATTCTGGGTTGAAATATTCAGTGATTTTTATCTAACTGAACGAAGAACGAAATCGTAGTACAGACTGCAGAAATCGGGGAAATTTCCGATCGACCTCTAGACTCGGGGAGATCCGGATAATCGGGAACCAGTATAACAGGGGTCCGGATAATGGGGTTTCTACTGTACAACTGAATATGTATTTGTTATTGTCCTTGCAATTTTCATGAAAATCTCTGAAAATGTTCAATAAAATGCATAATACAATTTGAATTTCATAAACGAATAGAGTAAGGATAATTTTCAACACCTACTCAGATTATCCAAATCACCTACTATTCATTCGCACTTGAAGCATGTATCGTAATTCGTGAAATAGCTACTTTATTTAATTTGGTTGACATTTTTCGAGAAAATATGGCGAGCTTATGACTTATTTATGGAAGCTTGATCATTTATCTTTGAGGCCTAAAATTTGATGATAATAGGTAGTTAAGTATTTGCCGTTTTCGAAGGAAAACAACATTTTCATATCTGATGATGAAAAAATGTTAATTTTGAAATTATGCATAAAAGAATATTTTACTTCCGCTATTTTTATTTTCACAATTGTCAGTATCCAGTAGTTTTTCCCTGAAGTCATGGTGTGACAAAATTTTGGTGTTATAAATGATAATTTTTATTGATTTTCATTGATATGGTATTTCACTGAGAAGTTTGTAACGTTTTTGATTATATTTTTAAAACATCATATTTGGAGCATATAAAATCAATGAAGCAGTGGCAGCATTCCAAGACCTTGAGAATACAAGCACATATAAAACATACATAAAGTATATATTCTGATCTATAAATGACATAATTTCGAATATTCTCCCTGTTTGAGTAGGATATTTCACAGGTTTCAAGTCTAAAGTCTACAATATACAACACGTCAATAAGTGAAAAAGGGATAATTATTTGGGTGGTTCAGGATTTGATTGGAAAAAGGCTCAAATATGTGTAACAATAAAAGTCTGTCTTAATATCAAAAATCAACACATCAATAATCGATTGATTCTAAAATATTCCCAAAAACTATTAAAGATAATGACGATCCTTTCATAACCAGCCACATGACATTGTATGGAATTCACTGTCACTTTTGTCCGATAAACAGACCGGTTTGTCAGATAAAGCAGGGAGATTATAAGTCAATTTAAATGAATTTTCAGCTATTTTTGACGCCTGAATAGAACAAAATCAACAAAAACTTCTTGTTACGGCAACAGTGCAAGAGTTTTATTATGAAGATATTCATTCAGAAACTAAAACTATAAATTGCGTTCACATTCCGGGATTATCAGATAACGTTACAGTTGTTATTGTCCGGTTGATAAGTTCCACCCTCGGATAACAACAAAAGTTTGCTATTTGAATGAAAGAAAGAAAAATTTTGAAAGCACTAATTTTATTGAATCCATAGACATAATAGTGTCTATGCATATTATATCCTTTTCAAACAGAATAGGAGAAAGCATAGAAATTAAAACCATTACTGAAATTACATAGGAAAACAAGAACGCCGGCAACAACGCTGAAAATCAGGAAGCAAAAATAACACTTACTTGGGGTTTGTGAGTGTACCATGCGATAATGATGTGAAGGTGGAGGCAACAAGCACACCCCATCGTGTTTCATGGTACCATTTACATAGCGTGATCCCATTTTCGTTTATTCACTTATGTTCATTCGAATACATTTATAAATTAATCCCTGAATAAGCGTGAGTTACTCAAATCAAGCAGCTTTATCAAAATGTTATAATGCAAGTCTACAAGTCATGGCACCTTGATTTCTTTTTCCGGAAGAGTCACGACTGATCAAAATGAAAAATACGGAATCGCACTCGGAATCGTGTTCATTTATCATTTTTCACGATTCACAGGTAATTTTGCTTCACTACGACACTGTCAGTTTAAAAACCACTTTACATACTGAGCAGGTAATTGGTTTCAACACTAGGCAATCAAAATTGCTGAAAATTTGACATACGGATATAAATCGAAAACCGATGAACTTTTTGCAGCATTAACTTAGATAGAGAGTCATTTCGCCGCACTAACAAAAATCGATAAGGGCGTTCTACTATTACGACAACGTTAAGGAGACATAGCAAAAACGTTTATGTTTGTTTCAATGGCGAATTCTTGGAACTTTTGACTTTCATTATAGCAATTATATTCTCGAGTTAGAAAAATGCAATAATAAACGATACCACTACACGGGCCGTAACGCCATTTCTCTCATCAGAACTCGGAACAATCAATTTGGTTCCGATTTCGGCCGCAAGGCATCAATTGAATAAAATGCGCATGCGTTTTTAAGATAATCAACTAGTTACGTTCAGATGAAAATCTGAAATCTTCCTGTTTGAAAATATGGATTTTTTTTTATTGAAATTTCATTTTCATAAGCAGCAATACAGTATTTGTTACTTCATGCATAAATTTTCATATAAACCTTTCAAATATGCTATTGTTGATCTACTGTACTATCCAAGTAAAAAACATTTTCCTTACCTGAACAGAATTTGTGCCTACGCGTGGCATATATCACAAATAGTTAGAAATTATTATGTAATTGATCATAAAATTTTTAATGTAAATTCTTCATGAATTCTGACACAGGCTTTTTACACGTCATACTTGAATCCATAATTTTTTGAACAGAAAAAACCCCAATATCAATTCAAATGAACAGTAGTATACTGTCACTGAATCTGAAGCAGATCTTGAAATTAATTGATAAGAATTTCTTTTTGAAAACGTAAACGCTGTTGAAATTTTGAACATATGGTCTTCAAAATTATAGCCCGACCAACGGTGTCGACAGGTGAACGTATAATTGTATACTGAAATAATGAAAGTTTTCTGACCACCACTCAAAATAAACAGGGATTTTATAAAAAAGCATTCATATTCGTATCCAAAACTTTGAAGTTTGATGTAATCCACTTAGAATTGAAATGATTTCTGATTACGAAACACTGCAATGTTACTGCTATTTACCCATGAAAATTAATTGCAATTATAAAAATAATGATGGGTAAATTCGGTAAAGTTTGATACCGTGACAGTTGACAGATGGGCGTAACTAATCTATTGAGGAAAATATTGAAAAGGATACGTTGTTTGATGTCGCATTTGTTGCCCTCCAGCAGCAATTTGTTTGGGATTTCCACTCATCTCAGCCTCTGGAATCCAGCCTTTTACAGCAGCCGCCACGGACCGTCTTTCATCTGCATAATATGTTCCTCTGTTGATCAACACATCACAACACTGATAACACAAAAAAGTTCCTATTCCAATTGAATCATGTTTTCCAAACTTTAGTCCAAACACTAATTGGAATGAAATATTTTCACTGAAGTTTCCTTTTCTGCAGTATACTCAACTTTAGATAATCAAAGGTTAAAATTTGGCAAAGATGGCGGAATGCTAACCCAAAAACATGTTTCAGGAACGTAGTTGTGAAGAACTAGCTACAAACTTAATTATGAGTTTGGTGGAGTAGTGCTCCAGTGATGTTTTTCACTAAATTAATTCAAATGTCACTTTAAGATAAGGAAATTAACAAGAAATTTTCATCAAAAATGACACGCGGCTTTCACGTTTTGCGACACAAGCACACCTATCGGAAAATTACAATACTACTTAGACACCAGAGACCATAGAATAATAATTTCCTAAAAGAATTCTTGAAATTTTCTTATTAGTTTTTTTTTTAAAAGAAAATAATATATATTTTCATACACAAGTTGTACATCCAAGTATTCTTTGGAAAAAAAAATGCTTTTACTATCAATTTGTTTTTCAAATATACATTTTCCATCTAAATTTGGGCAAAGCTCATCTGCACCAAAACAAGATAATGCTATCGATTAATTTCTGTTTATCTATGTTTTGGAATTGGTGTTTTGAATTTTTCCAAATAGGGAAATTTCAGAAATTGTGTAAATATTGATTATTTACAAAAATTTGCAATTGCACATAACAAAAGAACGATGGATGATTCTGGTAGAATACAAACTAATTATTTGAAGAAAAATCTTCAAGAACAACTCAACCGTTTGGTGGAGCAATTGGAAGATTTAGAAAAATATAAGTAATTTTCGAACTGAAATGAATGGGCTTCTCGAATGTTAAACTATTGTTTCTAGGAATGATATGGATGAGGAAGAATATGTAGAAACTAAGAAAGAAACTAATGAAGAGTTGAAAGAATTCAGTGAAAAATTGGAGAAATTAATGAAAGGCGATATTTCTCTAGTAAGCGCTTTAGGTGCAGTAAGGCTCGTGAGTATTGAGATATCATGAGAATATCCTAGTTTCCATAAACAATAATAATAACAGGTCTTTATTTTAACCTCAGAGAAGTCAAGCTGATAGCTAATATAAATAAATTTTAGGCAACAAAGCTGGCCATATCAAATGCTTTCAAAACCCCAGAAATCATTAAAATATTTGCTAATCGTGATTCACAATTATTACGTCAAAAATTGAAACAAATTGAAGATGAGAGCCAGCTAAAGAAAATTGATATAGATAATTTTCAGAGACAAAAGGTTAGTTTGAGATGAAACTAACTTACACAGTGTGGAAAACACGAATGGAATAAATCAATTATTAATTAAATTCTAAATTACCCTTTGTAAAAATGAGAACCCTACCTCAACCCCCTTCAAAATACAGGTCTATCCCCTAATTTTTAAATAGTAAGAGCTTGTGAAAGGTTGCGTTATTCTCTATTCAGAAATGTTATCATTTTCATGTTTATTGCAAAAATCAAAATAGAAAAAAAATCAAGTGATTAGTGAAATGAGGTACAAATTCAAAAACTAAAATTTAATAGAAAATGTAGCAAAAAAATTATGAATCTAAATGAAGTTCACCTCAAACGCCTTGGCAATCCTTACCTCAAATAAAAATTTTATCCAACATTATTCACAGGAATGATTGACATAATTTAATTTTTGCAATAATCCTGAAAGCAATTACATTTCTGGATAGAGAATGACGCAACCTTTAACACAATGTATCACAAGCGCATACTTCTCATTTGAAAATTTAAGGGGTGCCTTCGTGCCTTGTCTTTCGAGGGGGGTTGAATGTTGGGGTTGCATTTTTACTAAGGAGAATGTCAATTTAAAGTTGACATGTTTCAGGATTTTTCATAAATATGTACAGTAACCAAGATAATTAATTTATTCCATTTGGCTTTTCCACTTTGTATATACAGTTATATAAGGATCATAGGTACAAGTTTCCTTTTCTATTTTAGGCTGAAATTTTAACTCTTCTTCGGCATCTTGGAGAACAATTATCAAGGGAAGAATTACAGCTTCTTGAAAAGCACAACAATATAACTAGTGCCTTTGAAAATGTTGAATTTGTAGAGGTTGACGAATAATAGTATGGAGCAGACGCCATTGTGTTATATCCTCTCCAATTTACTTATAAAAATTTTTCAATAATCAATAGAGTAATCTATGTAATAAAATAATTCAAATATTATGAAAAAAATAAAACATCATTGTTTCATGGAATTTTATAATTATATCTTGAAAAAAGAATAACATATAAATAAAACTGTTCAACAAATCAACATGCAAAATTCATAAAAAAAAATTCAAATAATAAAGTACAAATTATGAATACGAGTACAATGGACATAATGGAATGTATCAAACTTGGCAGAACAATAAACAGAGATAAAGGTTCTAAAAGGGCCCTCAAAATAAAAAAAAAATTAATTGTTTTAGTTCATTTTCAGAAGCAGAAAAATCATTAGAAGAATTAGAAAAAATAATTGCATACTACCTATTGTAAAATTTTTCTGATAAAAATTATTAATTAAGGTGAATGAATGTGATGAATATTGTCTACCTTTTGTCCAGTACAAAATAGACAGAATATCTCAATTTATTGTTTTCTGCCATTACAAAATAGAAAAAGAACTGAGTCATGTTGAGGGCAATTACACTATTGAATATGTTGTGAAAAACATTAAGGACAGGTTTCTCAGAGCTCAATAATGCAACTTTTCAAAAATTAGTTTTCATTTAATTTGAACTGCTTTGATGCTTGTAGAATATTACATATAGATTTCATTTCTGATGTAAACAATTCTGATTTTTTTTTAACAAATTTATATTCATCTACAAAAATAAGGGGGAATTTTTCATCAGATGTTTCCACTTTTTTGTACTTTAAATCTTGAAAAAGATTTTCACTTTATGTCGTTAGATAATGTGAATTGAAAAAATATTCATCGTTTTCTTCTACAAACCTTCTTATGATCCTGTTGCCAATGTTGCTTTTGACACTGAACTGAACAATAAGCTGTATTCCAACAACAGTGATAGATAGCATCTTGTTCACAGAAGTAACACTGAAAATATAGCATAATTATATAAATGTACTCATTGAATTGCCATGATGATAGCCAACCTCTGTGAGGAGATTGCACTTTAAGAAGAAGACTCATTAACTATAAATTCTTACCCATTGTTTTTTCTTAGTCGCTGATATTTCTTTCTTATGAGTTTCGGCAATTATTTTGAGTTGCTCATTATGTTTCTCTGTTAGTCTGTTTATTTCGGTTTGCATAAAATTCATAGCTGCTCGGATTATAGCTTCTTTAGATGACATTCCTTGAATATTATTTTTCATCTGAAATATCCAATTAAATATTCATATCATATATTTGAAACACTGCAAATTTATTTATTTCGAAGAATATACATACAATGATTTTTAAATAGAAAGTGATTTATAAAATGAGAAATATATTCAACCTCTCTGAAATTGAAATGGTGGCTGTGAAGAGTTTTAACTACTAGATAATTATGATAGATTTGTTAATAATGCAAATAATATTACGATGGGAATATGTATTGCTATGTAATGGAATATTTGATTCAAATGAAGAATACAACTAACTGAAATGACACTCATTCTTCTGGATGGCTTCTTTTGCTAACTCTGTTAAACACATGTACTTAGCCTCTGTGGTAATAAGAACCATAGTTTTTTACAATCAACTACAAATGAAGCCCAATCAGTATCAGAGAAACTCATAATAGACTGTTCTCAAGTAACACAAATTCCAAGATCTGAAGTTTTCTTAAGATATCTCATTACCCTTTTTCTATTTGGCGTCAATGTTCATGAGAAAATTTGTAATTAATTGACTGAGATAACTCAATATCAATTGAGATATAGTCGATCAAAATAATAGTCCAGTGACAAATCAAAAAAAGTGGGTATGCTGGAAAAAATTACGAACTTAATGAAACTTCTACAGGTTGTTCGGGGGTGCTGTGGGAAGATTCTGTCAAGTTTTCCAACATGAGGACCCTGTGCTAACTTGAAGGCGGCCGAACGACCTCAAAATTTCCGGACTTTTTTCATTTTTTTGCTCATAACTTCTAAAATAAATAGTTTTCGACCAAAACGTTTATTTTCAAAGTTGTAGATCATTAAATTCTCTACAATTTTGTATTCACAAACTTTTCCGTAAAACTAATATCAATTGAGATATAGTCGATCAAAATAATAGTCCAGTGACAAATCAAAAAAAGTGGGGTCTGCTGGAAAAAATTCCGAACTTGATGAAACTTCTACAGATTGTTCGGAAGTGTTGTGGGATGACTCTTTCGAGTTATCCAACATGAGGACCCTGTGCTAACTCGAGGAGGGCCGAAGAACCCCAACATTTTTGGACTTTTTTCGGGTTATATACAATCATTATTTCCAATTAATTCTTCGTTATTATTTATTGATTTTTCCCAGTTGATCTGATTATTAAGTTTCAAAATAATTATGGGTTGATAGGAATTTACAGTAAGGTGATAACATGCCACGATAACATTGAAATACCTACTCTTCACATAAACACAAGGTTTTAGTCAAAGCTACCTCCCCCCTCCACCTTCCTATGTTCAATATGTCGATATTGATGAGTAATTCCTAAAATTACCATAAAACGTCTAGTAATAGTTAGTTAGAAGGTCAAAACCTGGCTGATATAAGGTTTAGAAAAAAGTTTCGGATAACAAAATTATAAGGAATTCAATTATCTACAACTTTGAAAATGAACGTTTTGGTCAAAAACTAATTAAGTTGAAAGTTATAAGCAAAAAACCGAAAAAAGTCCGAAAATGTTGAGGTTCTTCAGCCCCTCCTCAAGTAAGCACAGGGTCCTCGTGTGCCATTGATCGAAACAAGTCATAGCCCGAGGAAGCAACGTCTGGAGAATACGGCAGGTGGGACAGGACTTCCTCTTTCAACGTTTCCAAGTATGTCTTGACTAGACCACTTTTGCAACATGGGGTCGAGCATTGTCATGCTGTAAAATCAAGTTATCGTGTATCTCGTAGTAATACGGCCGTTTGTCTTTCAATGCTCGGCTCAAATGCATTGATTGCGTTCGACAACGGTCGCCTGTGATTGATTCAGTCGGTTTTAAAAAGATATAGAACACTACGTTAAGCTGGTCCCACCAAATACCTTGGTACCGTGAATATTCGGTTTGGCCTTCGACGTGAAAGCATTGCCGGGATATTCCCATACTTTTGTGCACTTGGGATTATCGTAATGAACCCATTTTTCGTCTCCAGTCACAATCCGATGCAGAAATTCCGTCTTTGCCTTGCAAGCAGCTGTTCACCAGCAAACAAACGCCGTTCAGCATCTCTCGGCTTCAACTCGTCTGCACCCAATTTCCTTGTTTCTGAATCATTCCCATGACTTCAGGCGTTTTGAAATGGCTTGTTTTGTTGTTCACTCCCAATGATCCTGCCAATTCTTGTTGCGTTTGACACGAGACTTGATCAAGTAATGCCTCCAATTCTGCATCTTCAAAAACCTTCTCTCTTCCACCGTCATGCTGGTCTTCGACTTCAAAATCAATCCTTGAAGCGTTGAAACCACTCTCGGCACGTTCATCCACTAATAGCGGCCTCGCCATAGGTATTTGAGAGCATTCGATGAGCCTCAGCCGCAGATTATTTCATATTAAAGCAGAAAATCAAAACCTCCCACAAATAACGAGAATTTGGCTCGTAAGCTGGCATGTTTAATCGGGAATAACTTTATGATGCAGACACAAATCGATTAATATTTCGGTGGCGTTATGTTTACAAATACCTAAGTTTATTGTATGACATCTACGATCTATTTATTTCGACTACCACTTACCGCTACAGCCATTTATTGCAAAACGGCGGAAGCAAAATTGTACACCTAATAATAAATTGAGTGTTGATATTTATATGTAATCAATGTGGGAGATGTTTCAGCATTAGAAAAGTTGCCATTCGTCGAAAAATTATTGATTGATTTACCCTGTTTGTGGTAGCATTGAGATCGCTAATAGTGAATGATTTGTATTATATTTTGCTGATCGGGTTAAAGGACACCAAAAATACATCTATTTTTGCAATAAAACTGTAAAATAAGTTACTTCATTCATTCATTTGTTTTTTTTTTATCGCAGAAAAAGACTATTAATTTTAATATTTTTTAATAATTCACTGCAACGTGAAAGTTAAATCTTAATTCCATATGTGATTTGTATATAATGATAGGTTATCCCTTGAATAAATAAAGATGCATTTTGAGTACATATGTCTACTCTATGCAAAATAAACTAGGGATTTCCAGAGGGATTTACTATTCTTTCTGAAATTATAACAAAGTTGGAAACGATATGGAAAAAATATAAATCATTACCTTTTCGACTTCGTCATTGTAAGAATGAATCAATTGTGGTATGTCCTTATTTTGTTTTGTATCCTCCATATCCTCGCCTTCAGTTGAACTAGTTACTAGTTCCACTTCTTGTTCTTCAAAGCTATCATTAAATCTGAAAAGAATAAATATATTGAAAACTATAAATTAGATCTATAGGTAAGATAATAATTATTAATTATTGGTGAATTATGTGCTAAAAGGAGCAAAAGGAAAGACTTAATCACAGTATATGTATAGACATGAACACTATTATTGTCTCACGTAGAAGGAAGAATTTTTCAAAATGAATTTTTAGCAACAAATATTTGAACCATGTTATGGTTATAGTACCAACGATACATTTCTGATAATTTTCAGAAGACAAAATCATTTCTCTTGAGCGCGTCCCAATTTGTGTAATCTCAAATGCTAATTTTCCAGTTAACTATAAGAAATAACCGCGTGAAATGCTATCCCGAATATTTCATCGTGACACAGTGTCGGATCCAGGATTTCTTCAAGTGAGGGGGCGCACAGTACCGAATTCACATGAAATTATACAGAAGACAGTTTTTTTTTTCCATTTTTCAACATGAGTTACGTCGAACGAAGCATTATCGCTCAAGAGGGGGGGAGGTTGTGCTGGATTATGTCAAAATAAAGTTGGTTGCATAAACCACACTGTATCCAAGCGATTATTCGTGGTTATTCCTAAAGGGCCATAACCAAGGGCAAGACCGCGGTTATTAGTGGGTATTCGTTTGGAATCGCTTCTGGAGGTTTCTATTCTGTCTTGTGATAAAACCTCGAACTTGATTGTTTGTTAAGAATTTATCAAGATTTGAATGTATTAAAACATAAACTCAAAAATGTACAAGTAGTAATGAATCATGGTAATATCAGAATTTTATGCTTCTCAAAATAAATTTTTACAAAGTTTTCTGAGGAATTCCAGCAATACAACGAATTAAATTTTTTGGATAAGAAATACCTCACCTAATTCGGTAGACGATGCAAAAAAAACCAAAACGTATCTGAAGCGAGATTCTGCTTAGGCGTGATAACATAATTATCTGCTTTGCATCTAAAATATTTTTAAAGCTTCCAGTCCAGTACCTCACAGAATTCATACCAGAAAGCATCCCATCACAATCAAGACACTCGTCAACATGTAGACCCAAAAGTTTCAAGGATTTTACCTCCTCTTTTTATCTTGTATCAATTTTCAGATCCATATCCGACAGTAGCTTCTGTCTGTTATGAAAATGAATAGCGTGTCTTTTCTCAGAAATGAGAAACAAACTGTTTGTGCAAAACCATTGGCCGAGCTCGCTCAGGAAGTCATCGCACCCCTCTCACCCTACGTTAACACCAAATGTGGAGATGTTATCAAAAGAAACGAGTGGTCTACGCATGCGCAGTCGATAATCTGAATCGTGATACACCACTTAACGTTGGAATCTATTATTTCCCGCCGACCTTCAATGGCGGATGTCAGAAGTTGTCGTCACTGTAGTATATACAGTCACTGTAGAGATTTCGTTCTACAAAACATGTTTTGACAGTTTTGTGATTAGTTGACTCAGTTTAGTTTGAGCGCGCTTCAAAGATGGACAGTAGCAAAGAGAATATACGCCATATTTTACAGTTTATCTTCGATTAGAGCGAAAATGCAAGCCAGTCGGCTGAAAATGTAAATAGTGTTTTTTATCTTGATACTGTAACAGTCAATCATGGTTTCGTCGATTCCGTTCCGGTTATTTCGATGTCAAAGATGCACCACGCACTGGAAGGCCAATTGTCGAAAATGTCGATAAAACCATAGATATTGTCCGACCGCACTGTTTCGATTGCTCAAGAGCTAAAGATTGCACAAAATCCGTTTGGTACCATTTGCAGCTTGTTTTTGAGACCAGCCTTATGGTCTCAAAAACAAGCTCGATGTATAGGTACCACACGAGTTAACGCAAAAAACGTCATGGACGAATTTCCATCGTGAATTGATTTATGAAACAGTTGGTGACTGGTGATGAAAAGTGGAACACGAAAATGTCAAGCGAAAACGGTCGTGGTAGAAACGCCGACGGAGACGGTGGCCAAACTAGGATTGACGTCCAGGAAGATTTTGCTGTGTGTTTGGGGGTATTGGCAGGAAATTATCTACTATGAGCTGCTTCCATACGGCGCAACTCAACTCGGAACTGTACTGTTAACAATTGGACCGTCTGAAAAATGCCATCCGCCTAGAAGCGGACAGCTTTGGCCAGTGGGAACGAAAGTGTGTTCCATCAGGAGAACTCCAGGCTACACACATCGATAGCGACTCGCCAGAAGTTCTTGGAACTTGGTTGGGAGGTTCTTATGCATCCACCGGACCTGGCACCAGGTGACTGCCATCTGTTCATGTCCATGGCGAACGATTTTGCTGTTGAAAAATTAGCTTCAACAGAGGCTTGTGAAAATCGACTGTCAATTTTTTGCCAATAGGAACGACGGCTTCTATGAGAGAGGCATAATGATATTGCAGTGGACTGTCGTTAACTCGAAACACCACGGGACCAAGATTTTTCGTCGAGTTACGTAGAGTTCGACATAGGCGTAGTTCGAGTTATACAGGTCATTCTTGATTCAATTCGACTTGAAGAGGTAATGAGATAAAGAGGTAAACCAAATGAAAATTCGAGTTATAGAGTTGAAGAATAGTGATATTTGTTCCCTATAGTAGGAGTAGATCGTATACATAGTATACATATTTGATTAATTTTGTGGAAAATGAACTGACTATAGAAAATTTTGTAATGAAATAAAACAACGACTCACTGTTGACAAATGCCAATTAACAAATTCTGAATATTTAAAGAGTTTTTATGATGAAGAAGTCAACTCCAAAATGTCAAAAAAGTTAATTCAAAGTTTATAGTTGGTTTCTTTTCTTTTCAACCTTACAATTCCTGACTAATAACATATTGCAATTATATTTTATTCAGATTTTTTAGGTTGTTTCAGCAATTGAGAGTGAAAACTCTAAATAAGTTTTTCGCAAAAATTACTTATCTTCTGAGAGATCTCTCAAAGGCTTAGGAGAGTCGGTGTAAAAAACATTAAACAAAAAATGTATTTCCTACAGACTTTACAAAACTGAACTTTTCAACTTATAATACCTGAGACTGCGGGAACTGAATCTCGCCCTAAAATCTGTGCATTTCTTTCATATTTTCTATAAGTGAAGGCTTTCATTATTATTATAAATAAGAATCTCATATCCTATCAAAAGACAAAAAAGTCAATATCTTTGAAAGGGATTACATTTTTGAAAAATCGGTAATGGATGCCTTTTGACAAATCTGCAACGCAGTTAATTATAACTGCGTTGAAAAATATAGGTTGTTCCATTCATAAAACCCTAATTTGCCTCTTTATCTCTAAAACGATAATTTATTTATATGATCTGTTATACAGGGTGATTCACCGGGATGGCCTATTAGACGTTTATGGAACACTAATCATAATTTTGAGCTGAAAATTTGCATATCGGGGTTTGAGACAATGATCTTTCTCTATAAAATATTTTCAGATCTCTACAACTTCCGGTTATACCGGAAACAGACTTCTACTTCCTTATTTCAAATGGCACACCCAGTATATTATCGCATCATTAGATAGCTTTTTTTATGGCAATTTCGGCAATATGCCATACCTTGGGTAAAAATCCAACGGTTCGTGAGTTATTGGGATTCTTATGAAAAAAATGGTGGCGATGAGGACACATTTTTTTTAATATTACCGCAGAAAGAGCTTTTTCCAAAAAAAATTTTTCTTTTTCGATTCCGCAAATACGTAGTATTATAAGACTGTTTGCGGTTTGGGCCAAAAATGTACAGGGTGTTTATAAGAGGATCATGAACTTGAACAACTCAAATTCATCAAAACCAAAGATTTTCAAATCAGAACCTATATTTTTGATTATTTCAGTCGATTCTACGTACAAAAATAGTGGGGGTTTCTTAAGCAAACCCTTTACCTAAAATGAATACTTTAAGAGTTATCGAGGAAGAACTTTGAATGAGGAAAAACCGCAATTTATAACTGTGTGGAGTAGTCTGCGATTTCCGAAAAACACAGAAAGAAACTAAAATTCGATGTTTTCATAACTAAATTTGACATATCAAGAATTGTAATGAATTATTCGTAATTAAAAATTGTATTGGTTTATGGATTTCTCAACAATACCAACGAAAAATTAATTAAAATTCATGAAATGTAAAATTTAATTATCCAAACATCGAATTTATGTTTCTTTCTGTGTTTTCGGAAGTAACAAACAGTTATTAATACAGTTATAAATAGCGGTTTTTCCTCATTTGAAGTTCTTCCCCGATAACTCTTGAAGTATTCATTTTAGGTATAGGGTTTGCTTAAGTAACCCCCACTATTTTTGTACGTAGAATCGACTGAAATAATAAAAAATATAGGTTCTAATTTGAAAATCTTTAGTTTTGATGAATTTGAGTTGTCCAAGTTCATGATCCTCTTATAAACACCCTGTACATTTTTGGTCCAAGCCGAAAACAGTATTATAATACTACGTTTTTGCAGAATTGAAAAAGGAAAAAATTTTTACGAAAAAAGCTTTTTCTGCTGAAATATTCAAAAAAATGTGAGTCCACATCGCCACCTCTTTTTTCATAAGAATCCTAATAACTCATGAACCGTTGGATTCTTACCCAAGGTATGGCATATTGCCTAAATTGCCATCAAAAAAGCGATCTAATGATTTAATAATATACTGGGTGGACCATTTGAAATAAGGAAGTAGTAGTCCGTTTCCGGTATAACCGGAAGTTGTAGAGATCTGAAAATATTATAGGGAGAAAGATCATTGTCTCAAACCCCGATATGCAAATTTTCAGCTCAAAATTATGATTAGTTTTCCATAAACGTCTAATAGGCCATCCCGGTGAATCACCCTGTATTATATAATAATAATTATTATATAAAAATATACAATAAGTAATAATAGTATAAACCATAAAAATTACTGAAAAAAGCGTTATAGAATTTTTCGAATTAAGGTATCGCACAGAAAACAAGATTTGAAACACCCTGTAACCGACTCAAGATATCTATGATTTGCTTTCTGATGTTTCATATGTTTTTATTTAATAGGTATAGTAAAAAGGAATTCATTATTTTTCCAATAGATGGCTTTAATTATCTGTATCCCGTGTTGTACAGTTCCGATCGGGTTTCACTATATGGCGTTAGAAAGATGAGATTTCGCAGTACAAAAACAGTTTTATGATTAGTTGACTCAGTTAAGTTTGGGCGTGCCACAAAGATGGACACTAGCAGAAAGGAAATACGCTATATTTTATAGTTTTTCCTAGATAAAGACAAAAATTCCAGCCAGGCGGCTGAAAATGTAAATAGTGTTTTTGGACCTGATACTGTAATAGCCAATCACGTGCAATTTTGATTTCGTTGATTCCGTTCCGGTAATTTCGATGTCAAAGATACACCACGCACTGGAAGGCCACTGGCCAATTGACGAAAACATCGATAAAAGTATGGACATGTCCAGTCCTGTTTCGATTGCTCAAGAGCTTAAGAGTGCACAATAAACCGTTTGGAACACTATTTGCATAAGGCTGATCTCAATAAGATGCTAGATGTATGGATACCACACGAGCCAACGCAAAAAACAGCATGGACCGAATTTCCACTGCGAATCGCAACAGATTACAGAATCACCCCATTTTTGAAACGCTTGGTACCTGGTGATGAAAAGTGGATCATTTATAACAACGTCAAGCAAAAAGGGTCATGGTCAAAACGCGGTGAGCCTTCGGAAACGGCCAGGAAGATTTTGCTGTATGTTTAGTGCGATTGACAGGGAATTATCTTCGAAGAGCTATTCCACTAAGGCACAACTGTTATTTTGGAACTCTAGTTATCGAACGAAACAGCGCATATTCGACCAAAATTGGATCATTCTAACTATGGTAATTGAAATTGAAGCCTTGTTCTTCATGCAAAAATAATGGTTTCTTTTTACTACACCTTATACTTTCTTGCGCCTGAGTTTTCTTATGAACTTAATTAAACATATATATACATATATATATTTATGAAATATGTGACATTTTTTTTAACTTGTTTTTGTCCTACAAAAATTTTGGAAACTGAATATGATATGATTTACTAAAATTCATCTTTCTATAAAAAAACACTCGACCCAGTAGGTACCAACAAAAATTTCCGCTATTTTGCTAACCTATATGAGCCGTGACTTTCTATGGCCACCCCCCCCCTCAAACATCGTCTGGATCCGCCCCTGGGGAGAGTCACCTTTCCAAGATGGAGTGGGAAGGTGTATCAGGCAGAGATCACTGGGTTGCCTACCAGTGATCTCGGGATGAAACACCGCAATCCCCAGAAAGAGGGCGCACCTACGCATATAAAAATGAATAGCAAAGAATTTTATTATTTAGTGATATAATATATTACATAATTTCAGTAAACTGGCTGTCCATGATAAACCCATCAGACAAACTATGCACTGCAAATACTTAGGGGTTGAAATATCCAGTCACAGAAATGTTTACCAGGAAGTAAGAGCACAAGCAAATAAGGCTTCAAGAATATCGGGATGTCTGAGAGACATGATATGGAGGAACGAGCATATGACAGCAGAAAGCAAAGTCCGCATTTATAAGACAGTGGTAAGACCAATTTTAACGTATGCAGCTGAGACCCGAGCCGAAACAGCAAGAACAAAGTCGCTACTTAGATCTACAGAAATGAGAATCCTGCGCACAATTAAGGGAGTAACATTACGAGACCAAATAAGGAGCAGCGTCATACGGGATGAGTTGAAGGTTCAGGATGTTGTTCGATTTGTACGATCAAGACGCCGAAACTGGAGGGACTACGTAGACAGAATGGGAATTGATCGATTGGCAAAGTGGGCAAAGAACGAAAGACCCAACACTCGACGCCCTCCTGGCCGACCACCAAAAAGAAGCTGGACATCTACGTCACAGGAGGCTGGATAAACATAAAATAACAAGACAAGTCTTAAGAAAAAGTGGAAGAAGAAGAAGACATAATTTCAGGTAAGCCGAGAACAGTGAGAAAAATTCTAAGACCCAATAACCGGCAGGATCAGGATTGGATGCGACGAATACCAGACGCAACCGAGCACGATCCTTCTGATTGATATTACAAATATAAGGGATGGGAGAATATTTCCCTTGGCGGATAGTTAAAGAGCTACTGCGGAGAGGTTTTCTTTCCTCGGCTAATAGGCTGAAGTCTGGATAATATATATTTTTTATTATGGAGATATATTTTGTACACTAAATGTTAAATCTACTTACTCCATAGCAGACTTAGTTAGACTCCCAGAAAAAGTATATACATTATCTTCTTCATCAGAAATTTTAATTGGTTCATCGTTCATTATCGGTAGACCTTAAAAACAATTTAATATAAAGCAAAAGTTTGATGGTCCCGAAAAAACTTACATTTCCCACAGTTGTCTGATTGCTTCCTCTTTCTTGAAGGCATAACACTTACTGCATCTACAGATCACAATTCTCAATCAATAAAAACGTCATCAATACAATTATATTAAATAATAACAAGCGAACCAAACATTTTCTCAATTTTATGAACAAAATATAATATATTATTATTAAGCATATTATGCTTAATAGCCGAACAAATATGTCAATTCAATTAATTCAGAAACATTTCTGGGCACTTAAATTAGCCGAAATAAAATAAAAAATTACTTCAAGAATAAAATATTACCTGCGTCAACAGGGACTGATGAGGGTTTCTTAAAATTTTGAACTACAACTTCTTTTTTATAATCTGAAATAAAATCAAAAATACATTCAGAATAGAATTTTTATCAAATTAGGGAGACATAACAAATTAAATTCAATTCATAATAAACTATGAGCTGTATTATCTAAGAACTTATGATGAATCAATCAATCAGATTAGATTTTTATTAATGAAACATAGTACAACTCGGTTGCGTTTGGGCCAGTAGTAATTTTTTTGGTTTAAAACTATTTGATTTCAATGAAATATTTTCATTAAAAATTAATGTAAAATAAAAATATTCAAACAGACAAAATATAAGTACAGTAAAACTTCGTTAAGATGCTCTTCAAGAGACTAACGCACGCAAAAGAGCGTATTAAGCGGTAAAGCGTCTTACCCGGGAATCTCAAAATGCTTGAAAAAAAATGTTTGCAAAATTTGAACGTAAAATTCATTAAAATTATAAATATAAAATAAGGGAATGTGATTATTATTGACATGAATAATGTGCATGTACACTTCTCACTCACTGAGCAGAGAGAAGGGAAGTTTCTTTACGATTGGGTTCTGCTAGCTTAACGATAAAGCTAGCAGAACTCAGGATTTTTTTTTCAAACGTTAATTCAGAAATTTAATAAAGGTGTTCAAACGTGAGCCTAAAATTTTGTTGTAATCAGATTGCCAATAAGAAATCGATAGGCTGGTGGTTCTACTAGCTTAAGGTTAAGCTAGCAGAACCCGAGATTTCTTCGACAATTTGGGAGCAACAAATTTTTCGATAGGGTAATAAATTAGCCTAAAAAAATAATCAAAATTCGAAAATGGTTCTGCTAGCTTAACGGGGGTGGCAGAAGGAACTGATTAAATACATAAACAGAGAAATAACTTTTCTGACCTCGCCTACATTTTGCCAGCCAACAGAAATGATTTCTGAGACCAGAGTCATTTTCTTTTTTCTCACTGCCCAACCTTTCGAAGTTTTTCAATGAGTGGATCAATTTCATCCCAAGCAGCCATAATAAAATGTAAAAAGTCTAGAACATTAATTTAGGTTGTCTTTCAAGTACTGCTTTACCAATTTTTTCCTATACTTGACAGTCCTTTGTCTTTTGGATGGACAGGGCAGTTTTCAATAAAAAAAATAACTTCTCTTTTCTGCTTACCGAAAAGGCATCCACCTGCTGAATCGATTTTCTAAACAGGTCTCCTATCATCCAAGAATGAGCTTGAGACTAAAAGACTCATGTTCAATGTCATATAAACAAATACCTAACGCCGCCAGTTTGCCATTCATTGATCAACCTTAAAAATTTTTTTCACCGATATACAGCAGCCAAAAAAGAGCGTCTCATCCAACAAAACAGAGCGTCTTACCGAGTACTTTTTTACTGTATTAGCATGGGAAAAGTCAAAGGGCCGACAAAAAGGAGCATATTATGTGGGATAGCGTCTTAAACGGAAGCGTCTCTCCGAAGTTTCACTGTATTTGGTATAATTAGCGAAACTTATATTTTATACACGCAAATCAGCTAAAAATTTCTTTTACCTCAAAATTAAAACTTTTTAGTATACTTACAGAAAACTTACCATCTTCAGTTTTTTTTACATCATTTTCTTCTTTTACTGATATTAAACTACTACTACTACTGTTTAAACTACTCCTTGTGCTTGGTGTTGATACTTTAACTATGTTTTTTCTTTTCTTTAATGGCTTATCACTTTCATTCGAGTTGGGTTTTCTAGGGGAATTCGATTTTTTACTAGATTTTGAATTAGTACTTATATAAGTTTCCAGCTCTAAGGGATTTTCAATAAATTTCATGAGCAATTCCATTTCATTAATAGCTTTTTCCAAACCTCCAGAAGTTTTCAGCTAAACATAATTTTTTAAATGGGATAAAAAACAGATTTATCATTTTTCTCACCTGCAACATGTGCCTAGGAATAGTGATAGGTTTAATACATTCCTGATTCACAATGGCTCTTTCATGTCTTGTACCAAAGAAACGTACATCGAAAGTTGAACCAAATTTCTTTATTACCTATAAATACAAGGATATAATTTAAATATCATCATTTTTCATGAATATATACAAAAATTTCAATGAACTTCAAATAGACTGTATAAAATAATTTTCACCTTTGCAGGCCAATAACAGTAGCCTTTCTGTTTAGCCCATACAACCTCATGAGAGTTCCTGCAAGGTAATGCAAACCAGTCTGTACTAAGCATTTCACTGCTGTGTTTGAAGCAGTCTATACATGAAACTATTTCTCCTATATCATGAAAAACATCTCTTGAAACAAATTTTGTTGCTTCATATTCTTGAGATTCAGCTGAAAAATTGAAATTATGACTGAAGGAGCAAAAAATATATACCATATATATACATATACCAATCAATATCGTTTTAGTCCATATATATATATTCGAAAATGCAAAAAATATACCTATAATCTCTCCCAGAGAAAAAGAACCCAATTCAAACAATCAAGTTTTACATTTATATACATATTTCAAAAGTAGAAGTTGAGGTTTAAGAAATAGCAATTAAAAGAATCAAATGATCCTTCTACGTACGGTTATGAAAAATTCCGATATTATGTTTGATAGTAAAAATATCTGCTAAATATTCAGTAAATTTTGAATACTCGGCATGTTCGATTTTTTCTTCTATCATTGTCATGTCCATTGGAAAAAAAATTAATAATTTCGCTCTGGAAGCCAAATCATTTTCTGTTATCCAATCTGGATAAGGTTCTGCACCATTCATTTTGTGCGTTATGTCTTTTGGAACCTGAAATAAATATTTTCACTTTTTATATTATGAAAATGCAGGTAATCTATGTTGAAAGTTGAAAAAATAATGTTTTTCTGAAACCAATATTACACTAGACCTTTTTCGCATCTATTTATGTGCGTTGAATGTGCATGCTTTCAGACCTATTTCGACACTTGTTTTAGGTATGAATTCTCGCCTGAAATGCAGTCGACCAACAAAATTTTTATCCGTTTGATATAATATATAACTCAAAGAAAATAAAGTATCTATAATTTAATTTTAATTTCACTTCATGTTCCACCTTATTTTTTTTTTCAGGGTTTAAGGGTTTACAGCAATAATAATAATAATAATAAGGTCTAATCAAAGAAGCATAGTGTAATATCAAATTCAAATATGGTCGCCGATAAAGTCTTACGATCAGATCTCTCCAACAAAAAGTGCCATAATATGCCGAATAAGGGATTACAGTGTTTTAACTGTGGCTAACATGATTAAAAACCTGGTGTATGGACTGATTAGATTTTGAGAATATTAGTTAAGTTTCGTTAAGTCAACTGTAGGTAGCGCTATTAACAAATTATGACAGATTCTTATTATTTAAGAGTTTTATATTTTGTACCTATGTATCTTGCATTATAGTTATGACCTGTGTAAGCAAATCTTGAAATTGTAAGAATATCTTAACTCCAATGAACTCTCTATTTCGAATACATATTTGCAGGGCCGTCGCTAGCCAGACTGCTGCTCTAGACAGAAACCTATTTTGCCGCCCTAACAGAAGCTTACTCTGCAGAATGCTAAAAATTAATATTGGATAATCGGGGTCCAGCGCCTGTTTTAGCGTTTCTAGCGTCCCGGCAAAATTACAAATCGGAACCCTTTCAGGTTTGGGGGGGGGGGTTTGGTGAATTTGTTTTCAAAGATTCAGTGTGGAAGTGTGAAAAACACCACACTTTTTCATGAAAAGTATTATAATTATAATACTTGATATTTATAATTATTTTTTAGGGATTCAAATTTTAATCCAATAAATGATTTAGGATAAGTGGATAAGTGGAATGCAACAAAAAAAAATAAACGTACTCAACTGAATTCTAATGAATAAATGATAAAATATATGAATTGAATTCAGGTGATGCGAATAAACAATTATTTTGAAATCGAATAGATGTTACAGATATTTACGATGCAAAGATGTAGAAGATTAGTAAATTTGATAAAAAAAATCATTAGTGAAATTCGTTTAAATAAAAAAAAATAATCAAATATTTCTTCCAGCAATCCAGATTTCCCAGAAAAAGTAGATAATGCCGCCCTCCATAATTTGCCGCCCCTCTTGAGTGAGCCCTGCAGTTTCAGGTTCCTAGCTCAGTTTCGATTTTAGAAAAAGCTTAAAATTTGTTTTTTTTTTTGTTTGAAATTATCTAGTAAAATAATAGAATGAACTATTATTTAATAATGGAATAGGGTATAAAACAATAAAACTTCTTATATTTCTTATATATCAAAGCAATAGTAGCCATATGGGAAGTTGTGAATTCGAGTGCTCCATATTATTTCGTGAATTAAAGACGCAATATATTTTAAATATTGGCGAAATTATAAAAGAGTAAATACAAGTAGAAAGTTCATATTTGGCTGAGTGATTTTCAAATCAATTTAATTTTTTTTTCGCGTGTATTTGCGATTATTTGAGTGGAAATTTATCATTCATTCCGGGATATCCTGATTATCACACGACATCTGGAGGTATCACAAGCAAGAGTTATAAAGCGTAACATACACGTCGAGATATCGAAAAAGGAGGATGGCAGTAAATGAGGAACTAGCGAGGTTTTTAAAGACTGAATTTGCCAATCAAACCATCATTATCAAGGAGGAACTTGCGAAGTTAAGAGAAGAAATAAAGCAGGTGGGGATAGACACGGGTGAAAGATTGGAAAACTGTGAACAAAGACTCTCCAGAGTAGAAAGCGAGATATTGGAGATAAAGAGAAGATCGTTGAAGAATAATATCATCATCTCTGGATTGGAACCCGATAGTTCCAATTTGGTAAAGTGCGTTGTCTCCAAACTGAATGCCATTTTGAATATCAATCTGCTAGAAACAGAAGTTAATAATATATATAGATTGGGAAAAACTAAACCAGTGGTAAAAATCGAATTTGTATCCTTCCTGGCCAAGTCTAAGGTTATAAAGAATCGACACAAATTAAAGGGATCCCGTATTTTCATAAACGAAGACCTTTGTGAAGAAGATCGTGACGATTTCAAAATACTGCGCCAACAACTGAACTTGGCAAGAGCGAACAATCAGAGGGCATACATCTGGCAAAAGCTCCTTGTCGTAAATGGTGAGAAATTTTCTGTGCAGCAACTTAAGACTCAAACTGTATTGGAACTACAGACTCATATTGAAGAAAATCCATCTAGCATACCAACTGATTTAGTAAGCAGCGCACCTAATAGTCCGGCCCCCATATCCCGTATTACACAGATGTTAACTGAACACGAACACTTGACAGTGGAAGAGGACTCTAAGATCAGCAAGGAGATTTCAACGATTAATCAGGTGCTGGAAAGGACCAAGGAGTGGGAAATAAAGAGCAGAACGAGATCACAGTCTTCGGGGAGTAGTAGTGCCAGGAGAGAGCAAAAACTGGTAACAACAGAACCAAAGCAGTCATCAGGTAGTGGAGTTGCCAAGAAAGAACAAAAAGCTGATAACAGTGGAAAGAAAGGAAAGAAGGGAGGTTAGAAAAGCTAAGGTAAACTACTCTTTATTCATCTATTTTAAGTTTTAATTGTATATACATGGATCAATTCTTGAGGGATTTTGAGGGGGAAACACATGAAGCAGAATATATAGATTATGTTGGGGATCTCAAACATTATAACATAGAATCAAAATTTAAAATCATTCACAATAATATCAGAAGTATCGACAGGAATTTTGACGAGTTCAAATTAATGTTGAGAACATATACAGATGATTTTCATGTGATTGTTTTAACGGAAACATTTATGATAGATAACGTGGATCTTTATAAAATCGAAGGATACACATACATGTATAATTATGGAACTTTCAACAAAAATGACGGGGTTGTGATATATATCAGGAACGATTTGATGTATAACGGCAAGATAATAAGTATAGGAGAAATTAAAGCGGTGGAACTAGACCTTGTATTCGAAATGAAAAAACTTAAAATAACAGGAATCTATCGTTCTCCAAAAGGATGTCCAAAAAAGTTCAATAGAGACTTAGCTGAATACATTGGAACAACAACAAGTAATGATAGTACGTGGGATTATCATTTAATTGTAGGAGATATTAACATTGATCTTTTATCGAATAATGAAATAGTTGATGAATACATGAATGTCTTCAGTTTTTTTGGATATAAATCCTATATAAATAATGTAACTAGGCCTTCTAGTGGTAGTTGCCTTGACCATATATTTCTGAGATGTCGCCAATCTGTTGTAAATCAGAATAGATCGTTTATTATTCGTACGGACATCACTGATCATTATGCAATTAGTTTATGCCTCAACCTGAAAGAAAAACCTCCCGAAAAAGTTATTAAATATAAAACTTATATTGATTATCAGAAATTAAAAAATGATTTAAAGGAAATTGATTGGCACGAATTGATGAAAAATAAAGATGTAGACTCATTCGCAGAATTGTTTATTGATTTATTAAAACATTACACACAGAAACATACAACAAAAATTGAGTTGAGCCATAGGAAATCTGGGAGAAGCAACTGGATCACTCAGGGATTACTAAGAGCCATAAACAGAAAAAACTATTTATACAAGGAAATGATGAAATATCAATACAATACTGAGTTGAAACAACAATATACAAGATACAGAAATATTTTACACAAGTTGATCAGGAATGCTAAAAGAGATTACATGAACACCTTTGTCACGAAATACACTTCAGCAACAAAATCACTTTGGTCTTACGTGGATAACCTCTGCGGTAGATCCAAACCTGCAACAGAAATAAAATCTATCATTAATAATGAAGGACAGGAAGTAACAAACACGGAACAAATTGTAGAGGAATTCGGAAGATATTACAACGAAGTAGGTAAAAAGCTAGCAGATAATATACCTTATAGTTTAGAAAAGAAAGAGGGTGAAATTTTTTGTAATGAGACATTTTTTCTATTCCCAACAAGTCCAAATGAAGTGAAAGAAGTGATACAAAAACAAAAAAACGGAGGATCTCCTGGCGTTGATGGAATTAGATCAGAACTGCTGAAGAATATTCAAGAAGAAATTGTTGAACCCCTTGTATTAATGACGAATATGTGTTTCGAGTCAGCTAGGTTTCCTAGAATTTTCAAAGTGGGGGTTATCAAACCAATTTTTAAATCAGGAGAAAAGGACAAGATGACAAATTATAGACCGATATGTCTTATATCGAATGTAGCCAAAATTGTAGAGAAATTATTGAAGATCAGAATTGTCAAGTTCCTAGAAAAAAATAAAATTATATCTGAACACCAGTACGGTTTCAGAGAAGGTAAATCGACTGAAGATGCGATTAGGAGAATGATAGCGAGGATATACAGTTGGTTAGATGGTAGAAAAACTGGTCTGTGTGTCTTTGTAGACCTTGAAAAGGCCTTCGATACTGTTTCACACAAAAAACTTTTAGATAAACTCTACCGAAACGGATTCCGGGGTAAATCATATGAATTATTGAAAAGCTATTTAACTGATAGAGTCCAATTTGTAAAAATAAAGGATTATTCTAGTAAGATGAGGAACATCGAATGTGGAGTACCCCAAGGAACAGTGATGGGACCGATATTGTTCTTAGTTTATATGAATGGTTTATTACAAATGGAGAAGAAAGGTGAGGTTATCAGTTTTGCGGATGACACTGCCATATTGTACGAGGGAAATTCTTGGCAAGAACTGAAATCTGAGTCTGAAAAAGACCTTTTCAAAATAAAACAGTGGTTTGAGATGAATGAATTAACAATGAACGTGAAAAAAACAAAGTACTTACCGTTTACTTCCTATGAGTCAGGTCTTCCGAACTTGGGTCCTCTGAAAGTCAACGATTGCACAATCATACCCGAAACTGACTCCATCAAGTATCTCGGCATTACCATCGATAGACATCTAAAATGGAACTTACATATAGACAATTTGGTAAGAAAACTTAGATGCCTTCTATCAAAGTTTAGATACCTTAAAAAGTATTTGGAAATAGAAAGGCTAATACAGATATATAATGCTCTATGCCAATCGCTGATAAAGTATGGAATTATTGCCTGGGGTGGAGCATACGAATGTCATATAAAAAGAGTAGAAGTGGTCCAGAAATGGTTGCTCCGTGTAATCTACGGAAAGCCCCATTGGTTTCCTTCAGACGAATTATACTTCTTATCGCGGGCAATGAATCCTCAACAGTTATTTGTATCCCAGATATTAACGGCCATCTGTTCTAGAAGAATACAACTCACATTAAGACAAACCGATTGCAGTTATGAAACAAGAAGTAAGATAATTCACGTGATTCCTAGAGCAGAAAAGCGAATTGGACAAAGATGCTTCACATACCTGGCTCCACGCATTTATAGTATGATCCCGAAGAACCTGAAAGACATAAGACACAATAAGAAACAACAAATTATGATAAGGAAATGGATTTTTGAAAAAGGAAGAAAATATATTCAATCCATAATCAATGGTTGAATCATGGATGAAACCTCATATCCAAGAATTCCTGCCTACCTTAGATCGGCCTCTAGATGATGCACCGGTAATCCTCAACTGCATGTCACCAAGGTTACAACACTAAAGAGTCATCACTGAGTTCTCGACACTTCAAGTTATCCTCATTTTGATATGATTCGATCAATTCCATTATTTATTCAGTTTTTATTCAGAATTAGATTTATTTCAAATGTGGCTATTGTAATATTGTTCATATGTTAATTGTATATCGCGTACAGGCTTCAGCCTCTGCGATTTATGTTTATGTCACAATAAACTATTATTTATTATTTATTTCTTAAGAAAGATCAGTTGAAAGTGATGAAATGGAATTGTTTTCTTATATTTTGCATTCCATTCTGAGGAATCAACATTCTGATTAGAGAATTGGAAAGAAAATAATCCAGAACCCCAAGTGGCAATAAAATTCGGCAACGTTAAGCGAACGCCGACAAGCCTGATGTGTCAATAATTCGTAAACAGCACTATGATGGGATCACGCCACATCTGGATATTTATAAGTATAATGCGGCACCTTTAATGTTGTTGCTGACGGATTTAAATCTCATTTGGTACTTTGAATTTTTACATATGTATATTTTGTTGATCAAGCTTGAAATGCCGTCCTTGAATTTTGTCGCCCTAGGCGACCGCCTACCCTGTCTAACCCCTAGTGACGGCCCTGCATATTTGAATTTATTCTAGTGAATGTTTTGTGTTTTGTCACGACTATGCACGATCATACTGTGGTACACATCGCTTCTAATTGGGGAGGATCGGGTTTTAATTAATTTATCCAGTCAAAATCAAAGAAAAAAAGATCGAAATGACAAGTATTATTGAGGCGCCACCACGAATTAAAACTAATATTTTCAATTTAGTCGAATGTCATTCAATTCAAAAATTGACGATTGCATACACCATGTTTTTAGGCATCTTAACGTTAATGCATCCGAGATGTATAAAGTACTATAGTGATATTGTTAAAATAGACGAACCACACATAAATTGTCGTGAACCGAACAATTCTAGAATGTGAGTACGACATCCTGAATGATTCTACGGAAAGTATTGAGTGGTGGATGAAGTGACTTTTGGAAAGGCAGACATGAAAATAAGACGTGGACTCAAACTAGAGATGGAAAACCTTGCGAGAGATAATTCTCTTCTGAGGAAATTGGTTGCGGAAATGGAAGATAAGAACAGGTCACTCCTGTTCAAAATTTGTGTTAGAGAGAGATAATAATTAAAGTCCAGTCGATTAACAATCGGAAAACAAAATGCAAACAAAGAAAATTATCAGAATGGAAATAAGGAGGACAACATCTGCGGTAGAAGCAAGGGCGGTCCTAGCCTTGAATTTTGGGAGAGGGGGTCGCCGTTATGGGCCCCCTTGACCCCCCTGGGACTGCTCTTGGGTAGAAGAAATCAAGACGGATCTGAATCATCAATTCATGTGAAAGGGGCGGGGAACAAGATAAGTGGAGTTCCCTGGACGGTGCAACATATGGATGGAACAGCTGATGTTTCCAAAACAAAAACAGACAACATGAAGTCATATACGGAAACTCATTCGATAGATCTCAAAAAGACGAGAAGTAAATTGCCAGACAATACACTCAGGAAGCGTTCGTAAGTATTAAGCACAGAGTTTGACTACACATAAGACTCACAAGTTTGAACACAACAGAACAAGATATACATAAACATCTTGCGAACCTTTTTCCGGGTAGAGAATTTCTAGTGGAGAAACTAGAAACACAAAAGGATGTTAAAAGCCAGTCGTTCAGGTTGGGAGGGGATCTTGACATCAAAGATGAACTCAATAAAAATGAGAACTGGCCCATTGGAGTAACCATAAGACAGTTAAAATTTTTTCGACGAAACAAATATGAAAATTTCGATCATTCCGGAAGAGAATCAACAATCACTGGAAAACAAACTTGACGAATTTATGATGTTCTTGAATGAGCGTAATATTGACATAACCTGTGTCACTGAACATTGGCAATAGGATGAAATATTGAACAGAATAAATTTAGATGCCTACGTGGTGGCAGGCTCATTCTGACGAGCAACAATCAGGCATGGAGGAGTTGCACAGTTAAAAATGAAACTCCATATTAAGCACTGGCGAATATTAGAGATCTCTCCTTAGAAAAAATGTGGAGGTTGTCGCAATAAGACTTCCTAATGAGAAGATATTGATCGTTGGAATACATAGACCCCAATCTGGAGATTTTTGGATATTTCTCTCAACATTGTACGATATGAGAGTGACAAAATGATTGTTGTTGGAGACTTTAATGTTCTTGAAGAGCTCAAGCGAAAGAAACCAGGTGATTGAGCTGTTTGCATCGTATAACATGATGATTTTTTTTAGGGAAGCCTCCCAGATAATATGTTTACGAATATAGATAAGAGTCTGTATGAAACATCAACATTTGAACCAAACTTCACAGGACTCAAAGAGCAGATATTGCGGGATATTAAAGAAATAAACATCATTGTTTTGCAATCATGGGCGAGATAATGAAAGATCAGGTACAACCCAGTAGAAATAAAACCGAACAATTCCTAAAAAACGTCAATATGAATATGGGATAATCAATATTTTTAAGACTAACTACAGAATAAGAACTTTTGAAAATTTCCAAAAATATTAAGAATAAAAAATCTGCAGATTTCTATGGCTTCACATGCGCTTTTTTGATACAGTTCTAGTTGATCACTTAGTAAGGATCATAAACTAATGCATCGTTTAGGGTGTTTTGCCGAAAAAACTCAAATGTGCCAAGATTATCCCCGTTTTCAAGAATGGGGAGACCGAAAATTGCCAAAACTATAGACCAATTGCAGTTTTGCCCGCTGTATCGAAGATCTTTGAGGAAATATTGAGGATTCGAATGGTGGAGTTTCACGAAAAGCACCAACTGCTTCATGAGGGGCAACATGGTTTCAGAGGTAGGAGATCGACAGTATCAGCCATGCTCGAACTCCTGGAAGCTATTTCAGATCCGTATAATGACAACAAAGTTCTGCAGTTGGAATGTATAGATATCAGCAAAGCATTCGATAGTGTCTGTCATAAGGTACTTCCGCGCAAGCTTAGTTATTAAGGGATTCGCGGAACCACATTGAAGTTATTTGGTTCATATCTAACAGGCAGAGAACAGGACCCTCACTGGAATGGTTTAATGTCGGGGATAGAAATGGTTCCCGCCGGATTCCCACAGGGATCTATACTTGGTCCTCTAGTGTTCCTGATACAGATCAACGATCTGTTCAGCAATATACGAAGTGATAAAAATCTGCGCATGCGTTCATGAATAAAGCTAGTAATGAGGCATTGGAGGTACTGAAGTCAAAAGACTGTCTAGAATACCCTGAGACGTTCAGTGCTAATGGGTTGCTGTTGAATAAAGAGAGGACACAAAGCATTATATTCGCCAGCGGGAATCGTGCAAATTCTTCATTGGTCTATCTGGGTCTGGATTTCCATGAGTCACTACTCACTGGGGTGGAAAAATTATATCGATACCGTTTGTGCGAGGTTGTCAACTGCAATTTTCATGATCAAAAGGATGAAGCAGATCTCAAACCTGGAAGTGGCAAAACTGGCCTATCACTCTGGTCTTCGCAGTATTGCAACCTACTGTATAATTGTCTGGGGCCACTCAACTGAATCCCAAAGAGTTTTTATAAAACATAAAAGAGCTCTGAGAACTCTATTAGGCCTAAACAATAAAACAAGTTTCCAAGAACACACAAGAAGGAAGGAATATTAACGATACCGTCGTGTTTCATATTCAGTTGCTTGAAATGCACCAGAATGCGGCCAAATATGTCACCAACTTGGACTTTCATGAATACAACACAGAGGAAAAACAATACCGTTGTACCATACAACCGAAAAAAGAAGGCTCAGCTAGGCAGCAACCATATAGCGGTCAAATTCTATAATAAATTGACGTTGGACATCAGGAGCTCCACACCGGCTGGCTTTCAGGAGAATCCACAAAAACTATTACTTCAGAAAACGATTTATACTGTAGAATGTAAATTAATTCCTATCCGACTGACCGAGATTGTCTTCTCTTCTGTTTGTTTGTTTTTTATTTATAGATATTTAATTCATATATGGTTGTATATTTGGTAATATTTCTCTTGTGAATATATTTACACATATTGTGTACATGGAACTGTTTACAAGTCATGCAATTCTTGATGGCATTTTTTATATTGGAACTGTGAACTATGTTTATTTTAAGATGTTTTTCATCTAATTGTTCCTATATTCTGTTTCAATAAATATTACAATACAATTATGCCAGTCAGAAATCAGGCAAGAAATAAGCGTAGGAAAAAGGACTAGTGTAATACAGGGTTCCAAGAAGTATAACTTACCCAGGCTCTAGATCTCATATGAACAAACTTGAGTAAAGTATTGAGCTCTAATTTTTCAATACAAAAAGTGTCTACCCCTTTCATGTTGCAAATAATACATGCATTGCAATCATAATTCTTTTTTTGGTGATCCCATTCAGGAGAATATGTGTTCAAAGCTTTAAAAATATCATTTCTTCCATTCTTCAGGGATATTGTCGAACCAGAATTTGTTATCAATTTCAAAAATAAAAAGAAGATATTTCTGAAGTCTTTGGGTGAACAGTCCGCATGAAATACTCTGTGGCAGGAGTTTTTGCAACAAAGTTTTACATTGCCAGCTTTGTGACATTGGAAACAATACCAGTCTGTTTTATCTGAAACCAACTAAAATAAAAAAATGAATACAACCATTTTTTTAATAGATCAGATGAATAAATTTTTCATTTCAATAATTTCATTCTTCAAATAATTTGTTTCGGACCAAGATATTGTAACACTAATTAAAATTTCTTTTTTAGTAACTGGCGAACAACAGTGCCCATAAACCAAATTTTTCAGAAATCCTCTAAGAAAAAAATCTTTGGGAGATAAATTGGAGGTCATTTGTAGAAATGGCACGGTTCGAAAAAGTCATCCTGAGATATTGTGTGACCACTCTTTATTTGCAACTTGGACAGTCTGTTGAAACTAGACATTATCAAAATTAATTGGTAGGTGTCAAACTGTCTGAAGAATTTCGCAAAAACTCCAAATATTTGGCAACATTTAGGTTACTACGAATAAAAAACGCTCCCGATGTAATTCCCCTAAAGTTCTTGAGGATACTGGGTACGCACAGAAATACTTATGTCGAGTTGCACCATAAAAAAAATTAACACAGATTAACCAATTAATGCTACTCAATGTTTAGTCTCAACGTATGTTTTTAATTAATTCCGATTGCACTGCTTGACTTGATAACTCAAGTTCAAGTCAAGTAGTAGGTTTTCAATGTAAAGTCAAGTACCTAATGAATCAATACTTGACTTGACATTGAAAAAATACTACTTGACTTGAATTGATTTCAAGTCAAGCTCAAGTCAAATAGCTTGAATATCAAGTCAAGCCGAGAATCCCTAATGAAGAGCGACTAATTCGACTTCGACTATCAAGATCAAGTCGCAACACAGTCCTGTGACCATCCCCACTTCGCCATTGTTCGCTCAGGAGTTTTGATTAATTCTCAGGAATAACGTTGCATATCCTATCGTTCAAAATATATTTTTCCTACAACTGATATGAAAGGAAATGTATTTTTCATAGCTCGAAACCTGCAGAATTCACAGTTATACTGACGATACACAATTGTAGTTTTCTTTCTCTCCGAGTCGGATGGTTGTATTTCTCATAGCTTGAAACCTGCAATATTCATAGACCATAGTTACACTGACGATACGCAATTGTAGATTTCTTTCTCTCCGAGTCGGATCCCTGCGACCAGAGAATTGCTTAACTGCGATTTACACAAATTTTATAAAATAGCTGAATATCATCTTCTCAAGTCGAATCCTAAGAATCGTTCTGTCGACTGTCAAAATATTCAGTTACAAACAGACATCCAATTCTGAGCCTTGATGCAACAAAAAACAACCAAAATTAACTTTAGTCTAAATAAGAAACTTCTATGGAAAAGTACGAATCAATTTGAGATTTTAAATAACATCTTCAATAAAATTTCTATACACGGTGTTCCTAAATTGGAGGTATAAAGGAAAATGAGAGATTCCTTGGATAATTTTGAGAAAAAAGTTCTATAAACATGGGTCCGCAAATGCTTTCCCTCATTTCTTGTAGTTCAAATTTTTTATTTTTCTTGAAGTGTCTATCTTCTGTGGATGTTGCCTATCAAATTGGACCACATTACTTTGTTCACTGCCACGCTAAATAATCCTGTTGATGTCATTCCAGTCCATGTTTACGTAGCAACGATATTCCTCTGCGTCCTACTGGTCGTTTACTTTCTATTTTTCCCTGAAGAATAAGTTGAACTAGAATATCTTACTACTGTCAAATGTAGAAAACTGGAGTATTTTGGACACATCATGTGACACAAAAAATATCACCTACTTCAACTTATTCTTCAGGGAAAAATAGGGGGTGAAAGATCAGAAGGACTCAGACGAATCTCGTGGCTACGTACGTACGAATATAGGTTCTACGAGCATGGACTGGAATGACATCAACAGGATTATTTAGAGTGGCATTGAACAAAGTGATTTGAAACTTTGCTTTCCTGCTCCATATGCATTGCCATTTCTAGATATTTCTCTATTGCAGTGGTCAAATATTGTTTGATTCTGAATTGCAAACAGACGAATCTTTCTATTATTTTAAATTTGGGGTCCCAAAATGAACTCACATCACCTAGGTCCTAGAGTAACATCCTCCCCTAACATACATGCTTATGCAAAAAAAAGTCTTATTTTGACCTGAAAAATACACCCCTGAAATCTCGATACTGAATTTTGAATCACCCAGTAAAATGGGCTTATATACCTCTATACCTGTAATGGGTTTACTTAGAGTCCCAGCGAAGGTTTTAGTACTTCTTTTGACAATTTTTTCGGTATAACCAACTTTTCAAGAATACCAAACGTTTTTATATTTATGCATCGGATAACAGTAAACTGTGTTCAGCATCAGCTGTTAAATGTGTTAAATAGATCTGTCAAATATTTATACATATTTATTGCTAGAGATTAACGAAGATCCAGTTCTGTCACCGGTGGTTAGGTTTTTTGTGTGGAATATTCGAATAAATATTAACTGAATAATCATTGAACATTTACTGAATATTCAATGAATAATCGCTGAAAATAATCATTGATTAATCGCTGAATAATCATTGAATATTTATTGAATTAATCACTGAATAATAATAAATTATCAATCATGAATATTTGTTTGAATGAATTAATCGAATAAATTTAAGAAAATTAATATTCGAATACAAAAATGCGAAAAAGTCCCAGCTCTAGCGTCAATCACTTAGGGAACGGAATACTCACGCGTGCAACTGTTTCCTAATAGATTAGGGCACCTGGTTGCACTAGCCCAGTAGGAAAAATGCATGGATCCTACTGATTTATTATCGATTGATAGTTTGATAATCGGTACAACCGACAGCTAGTTTTATACAGGGTGTCTACTTTAAACGGTCCAAAACTTCTAGGCGAGATTCTACAAGTGATTTTCAACAAAAAATGTTATATACCACATGGTTGAAATATTGATGGTAATTCTTCAATTCAACATTTTGTATAACACTCCAGTTATCCTTGTAGCCTCATCAAATTTAATCACATATCTCAAAAAAGCATGAAATTGGCGAAAACACAGGAATTTTTTGTGCCAAAAAATTTCTCACTACAGGCGTATTAAACAGATAAACATAACTATTCTTAGGTGAACAATATCAATCATATTTTTCTTATAAGTTTATCAATGAAAAATGAATTATTGTGAACATGTTTTCTATTCAGCAAAAATTACCCCATTCGATAATCTTTAGAATCAGTTGTTTTCTCTGATTGAATATTAGAGTTACTCTCGCTAAAACTGTTTATTCATCTGTCGAGTCAAACAAAGCTAGAAATTGTTTTTTAAGATTCAGATATACACACAAAATCTCATCGCGATCCGATCTGCTGTCAAGGAAATATCAAGTATTTCTTCTCCAATATTCTTCTTAAATTTTCAATGGTACTGATGATGTGATCCGCTTCAAATTTGAACGGAGCATGAAATCAGTATTTCATATCAATACCTAAAATATAATCTCCGTCGGTTTTGAAGTGATAGTGATATTTGCTTGTGTTTTTTCAATATTTTTTATTTTGATCAACATGAAAAAAGCTTGTTATTCTTCATCTAAATGCAAATCTTCATCTTGATCTGATCTGCAGTTATGCAATTAACAGGAAAACAAAATTTCAAACGGTCTTATCTACAGAAATCCTTGTTCAATTATGTGTTTGGATCTGTTCCTTCCGAAGTTATCGTCGGACAGACGGGAGGTCAACCTGATTGGATTTGACCACTAATTGGACATCAGTGAGTCGATCTATAACGTTTGAGACTATCATTGGCTCAAAATTCGAAAATTATAGACATCGTGACAAAATGACAGAGCGCTAGGCAATCAGGTAATAAGTTGTAAGACAATACCAATTATCATAAAAATGATATAATTACGAGATTTGAAGAAAATCTTTTGGAATAAAACAGGACTCTTACCTTATCTGAAGTTGGAAATGTCAATGCCTGTACTTTAGAATCACTTCTCTTCCAAGCCTTTCTGAAAATTAGAAAAAAAAAATAGAATTTATCAATTGGTTTTTACAGAAAAAATTAATCTTGTGTCCACCTTAATAAACTGTTCGTTCAAATTTGATATTTCATAACTTAACATACATTAAGAGGTCAAACTTTGATTCATACGCTACCAGAAACTTAAAAGTAAAAAAAACAAAGAAGATTGAGCATTTTTTCTTTTGAAAAATTTCAAAAGAATTTGGATGCACTTACAAAGAGTGTAATAAGAACTTCCAAAATAGAATTTCAATAAATACATTGACACACTGGCTATTTAATAATTTTAGGCCACGGTTTCAAGAGTCCAAAGATCCCATTAAATGTTACTTACTCTAGTAAATTATCACACACCATGTCATCCAAACATTTTTTCCATTCAGATAGAGTTGAGCCACGGGATTTAATGAGATCTTTAATAACCTTTTCATATTCAGGAACTGTTTTTTGCCATTTTATATGTGCTATGATATCCCAAACACTTTGCACATCTATGGGATCTACTTTCCTCATTAAAGGCATCTATAACAAAAAAAACAATGAGAAAATTCCTTAACAACGTTTTAAATAGTGGAAATTAATTATTTCAATATTATTTCGCAAATATTCTTATGTCACAAGGAACTATATTGATATTTGCTTATGTATAACCAAAATTTTCTAAATGATATAATAATTATAGATCACCAATTTCTAATAACTTTGATAAGATTAAATGATTACCTCTTTGACAAAAATATCAGCCTAACTGTAAACACCCCTATAAATTAAAAACAGTTACTTCCTGGTATCTTTTTAAAGAAGCATGTGGGCAGAGAACAAACCAATTCAGTGTTGTTGAGCTCTTCCACAAATAAATATTGATTTGAAATGATTGTAATATATGCTATGGTTGGTGTTTTTCTGATTATTATTGGTTTGTTAAGTTCTACTTATTTTACACTTCACATTAAAAAAACCAGATACAAAAAATGTTGTATAAGTCATCTATTAGATGGACTAGGGGCATTATTTCTTGGATTTTTCTATATATATAGCTATATAGAACTCAAAGGAAATTTGAGGAATACAACAACAACACTGATTTTTCAAGAGGACACTTATTTGAATGTAAGTGAAGAACCAACTATCCTAAACTTTTTTCCAACATTACCAAATGCAATCAATCATCTGCCAAGTACTAATGATGTTCCAGAAGGAAATAAAGAAGTTTTCACTGAACTTGCTGTTACAACAGAAAATATAACTATTTTGAATCAGGACTCCATTTCTGATCACAATGAAGAAATTACAATGATTCCCCTAATAGATAACTTGAAAAATGGTAGTTTTAATTTTTATCAGAATTTCTTCAAAGATATCATAAAACAAAAAACTTCAAACAATTCCAAATTAGTTAATCGTACTATATTTTACAACAACAAAGAATATGGGAAAAGTATTAGAAATAATACAAAATTGAGAATGAAACGGGAACCAAAGGAATATATTACTCCAGATATCAAATGTTTCAAAGAAATGTTTCTGAAACATGCACTACTAATATGTTCTTTTTTATATAGTGTCATTTGTCTGATCAACAATATCAAAGTTTGTTATGAACACAAACCCCAAAACAGCATTACATTGAAAAAAGAAATCAATGAAGAGTCTCTAGAATCATCACGAAATTCTAAAAGTTCACAAAGTTCACTATTTGTCAGGAAAAATGAGAAATTAGGTAATGAAAGCAAGAATGACCTAGAAGAATGTGTTGAAAGGAGCTCACCAAACTTGGACATTTTTTTAGCAAGAACTATGAAATTCAGCATTGAAGATAAGAATAAAAAAAATGAGTTGGATAAGGAAGCAGCTACTTCATCATTTTCAAGACATTCAACATATATTTTGAAACTCATTATTTTATGGTTTTCCCCAGGCTTTTGTGTATTCAGCCTTCATATAATTATGGGAGGACCAAATGTACAGCACCACTCAATATATTCAGACCCTGCTTATAACTTTACAAGTATAGCAGTTAGTAAAGATCTAATAAAATTGATTAATAATCCACCATCTGTAATAATTGAAGAAAACAATAAGGAGATCAATGATATTGTTCAGAATGTTTATAATATAGTAGACGAAATAAGCAAGCAACCTAATATAAATAACCAATTGATTGATGATATCATCTATGATACAATATATTATTTGAACAAAAAACATGAGAACATGAATAATACAAATGGTTGTTCTTTTAATACGTCCACCTTGAAAATTCACAGTTTCTTCTTGTTTTGCATAATATTCATCGGAAGCATCTTTTATTCCAAAATATTACAAATAAAGATGAAACTCGAAGAAAATATTTTCAGCCATTTCACAATGATTTACTTTTATGTATATATCTTAATTTGGTTGCCTTGCATCTGTGAAGTATTATTCAGAATATACATTCTGGATAGAAATCCATCAGCAATTTCAGATATTACACTGGCTTTAGCTAACCTTTTCATTGTAGTCAATAATTTCAATAATTATTTATTGCTCAATAAAATAAGAAAAACATGTCTTACTTTAGAAATATAAGTAATAAAATTATCGTTTTTTATTTATTCATATTCTGGAGTCATTCTTTGGTATATTCAAAAAATTACCAACATTTAAAATTATCCTTTTTCATTAGTATGTATCTTTATTCTCTTAACATCGGGTATAGCGCCTAAAACTGTGTTCAGTTTTAATAATCATATATCATCAACAATTCCTCAATTTGGAAAAAAAACTAATTTACCTTCTTTACATAGAAATACCACGGTTTTTTGTTAATTAATAATAACTAATCTATGATGATAACTATGAGTAGTACAGGTACAGTTCTCAATATTGTTGTTTTGGAATAGGTCATAGATATCTCTGTATCATGATTTTTCTGTGATTATCTCTCATCTGTCTCGCCATAGAATCGATTTTCATTATACCTTGTTCTACATAGAAGTTAAGGTTCAGATCATGGTATAAAAAATATATAAGTTGCTGTCAAAAATCAACAGAAAGAAATGACGCAGAGGGTATAAATTTGTTTTACGGCGCACAGTGTTGCAAAATTTACAAAATACTTTGCAGCGTTCTTAGTGCGTTATCGCCATGTCTACTTGATTTTAAAGTTGTTATTTGAACTTTCTTGGATTAAATTTTATATACTAAATTTTTTTATTCGTACTATTATGATGTAGTTGTTTGTAATATGGTCTATTCTTGTGCGTGTTGTTGATGAATTCCGTCAAATAATCGGGAAAGATTGAGAAAATGCTCCTTCTACATATCTAAACAGATGCTTTTCAAAAATATATCTTTTATTTGTGTATATTTCTATGAAATTTTTTTGAACTCGTTGGCAATATGAGTGCAAATAACGAAGACGAAAAGGAATTCCATAAGTCGGTGCCCCTAGACTTGGCTCGAAGTCAAATCACAACAGTGAGAACTGTTGAAGGCAAAGCCCCCTTGATGATGAGTAGCCAGACTTTGAGGGGTATGAGAGTGTTAGCTCAAGGATTATCGTCAAGTGGTAGTCAGAGTGCTTCTGGTCCAACGATTATAGCCACCAATATTGTACCTCAGGTCTTAAAACAAGGTATTATTATTAATATATCAAGGTAACCTATTATTGTTTAATTTTTCAAAAACTCCTTGGTAATATTTAATCAGAAAACATTTCTTCTTCCTTGAAGAATATATTAAGTGCTCAGTACTTAAAATGATTTGAAACTTATTGCCATATAAATTATTTACACAACTTGTATGGAATGAAAATTTGGTAGGGATGCTTTTCTAAAAATTATTTATAATTCCAGAACCTGTCAGAACTCAAATCACAAATATAATTAATACTAGTAATCAAAATTCTGGAGTACAATCTCAGGGTAACATTACTTTGCAACGCCCTTCACAACTCACTTTGACTGCTACTACTATATCCCAGAGCTTACAATCAGGTACAACTTACCATGTTCCAAGAGGTCCAGCTGTAGTGGCAAATTTGGCAGCACCTAGAGGAAATGTAGCTAGTGTCCGTACTCCTATGATTGTAACAGCACAATCTGCAAGTCAGGTAATAGCTTGATCAAAACTTTTATGACAATTTTATGCACAGAATATTCTATAAATATGATTTGCCAAAGTGAATTTTGACTACTTGTTAAATGGAGGCAAATAAAATCACATAGATTTGATATTTTATTTGAAAATATTCTCCAAGTTTTTAGATTCAAGGAACTAAAATAGTATACTAATTTTATCATTATAATTGAATGTTATTTTGAAGTTATACATTTTATTATTCATCATCAATTCATAGTTTACAGTATCTATTGATAATGTAAATATTTTCAGACACATTCATTTGTACGTCCACCTCGAGCTCCTAGCCCTGCGCAAGGAACTGCTTGGTTAAACACTAATTCATCTAATGGTTCTCAAATCAAGGGTGCTCCTACAGTTCTTAGTTCTCCCGTTAGGGGTGCTACAGTCACTGGCAAGCCAACATTGATCAACAGAACACAACCATGTACTCAAGGTGTTCAAACTTTGAGACCTGCCACAATTTTACATTCTGCTATCACTATTGGACAACCAGGACAGGTATATGGCATATGATTTCTTGTTATTACTAATTTTTTTGGTAGGTTTTGAAATTATGATCATTGATAGAGGCCTTAGATGAGATATTTGTCTACAAATACTGGTATGTTTACTCTCTTTCAAAAAGCCTGAAGACTTTTATAGTGATCAGCCCTCTTAGACTTATTTAAAGTCTATTGGCCAAACTTCAATTTCCACATCATTTCCTATGAGGCTGACATTGAATTTCATTGTAGTCTCCATATAGACATATAGGTCAATTCTTAGCTTCATGTAGAAAAGGAAGGAGAAGTTCAGTCAATTTCAATCACTAAATCACATTATACCAGTATTATAGATTATAATTGTATAAGAACCTTTGTGATATAAATTATTTTGTGTATACTCAGAAGATTAACTCCTAACTCCAATGAAACTATTGATTTTATTACTAATTTAAATATAATAAGAAAAATAAATTGCTCTTAATTTTACTTTTACTTGTCTTTGTTTTTTATTCAATAAAAAATTGTTTTATATTTTTTCATTAAGAACTTTTTACATACTGTTTATTATTTCAAAGTTGTTTTTTTTTTAATAGAGTGTTTTATGTGATTAATCCAATAGTAATTAAGATTTCTCTAAGGTCAAAGTAACCACATCATACTCTTTTATGTTGTATTTTATTTTCATTCAACTCAGATCTAACTTGGATGTGATTATCATCAGAAACTGAAAATCAAATACCATTTAGATCACACTTAGTCTCCATATTTTTAGAAAATCTGTTAGGTATTCTCTGCCTGGTTCAACTGATTCATCCTGATCTTCAAATTGTTGCACAATAACCAAATTGACTGTTCTAACAGAACACCTGAAGAACTTGGACAGACAACAGATAATTTCATTTCAACACCCTAAACAGATGCATGTCAAACTATTCTCGAAGAAAGACCTCAAAAAAATTGCTTCAATTTTTCAATTGAGATCAGATGAACTGTTGACAGAAATACAGCTACTAAAGAAGCCAGGCCAAGATGAAATAACAGCAAAAGTGCTGAAGGAACTGCCAAAAAAAGATTTTAAATGTTACTATTTTTATTCAGTGCCCTTTTAAACATCACCATTAGCCTAAACAATTCAATATAGCAAAAATTATTATATGAGCCTAAATCAGGCAAAAACTCTCATGATGTCTCATCCTATAATTTTGGGAAAGCTGACCTACCAAAGATTTATTGGTAAAATAAACTATATCAATAATAATCCTTCGGATTGCGAAGGATCAGTTGAGATTGAGTCCAACCTTCATTAAATGGAAATGGCACCTTGAGAAGAAGAATAATGACTGTGATACCTGATCTCCAGTTTGGGTTCTGTCAGCATCACATTACCATTCAACAAAGCCACAGGACAGTATATTTAATCATTATATCCTTAAAAGGGAAAAAATACAGTAAAAATACAAAAATGCGGATGTTCTGTATTTTTCATATTCAGGCATTTGATAGGATCTGGCATGAAGGCCTTCACAAAATCACCTGAACTGGCTTCTGGGAAGAAATTCTAATTTGACACTAGATAACAAAATATTGATTTAGCAAACAGTGATCAACATTGGCATAACGAGGGGGAGGGGTTATTGGGTACATAACTCACCATTGACTAGAAGAAATAAAAAAAATTGTAAGTAACAATTTAAAAAAAAATGTTTTTACAAATTTTAAAGATGTCACTTTTTCAAAGCGGGGATAACTCCCCCCATGAGTCAACTCTAGTTACGCCAATGGTGATCAAAACCATATGGACTTATGACATTGAACTGTTGAGATGCTCCAGAAAATCAAGTATAAATATCGTTGAAAGAGCTCAATCAAAAATTCTTCACATCATGATGCACCATGCTATGTTACCAATGCAACACAAACTTATGCAATGTATTTACCTCATGTTAAAGAAATGATTGAAAACCAATGTTACTATGACAGGCTGGAATCATGCATAATTCCTCGCATCCAACCACTCTTGAAGCAACCTAATAGAAGACTCAAGAGAAACTTTGCCATTTGGGCAATTGCCTCAGATGAGAATAATGAGCTCTCTTCATTGGAAGAGTCCTCACCATACTAAATGGGGTGCATTGAAGTCCTTTGATGAATAATCAGTTCACTTCTTTTTTCATAAATGCAGAGATATTATTACCAGAAGTTTCCTTAAAAAAAAATAACAGTTTTTCATCTAATGTTGTGGTCAAATCATTCAAATTATTACTAACATTCTACATTCAGTAAATACTATTATTTTATAATCAATAAATATTTTTGTTCTTTCAGATTCATTCCTTCAAGACAAGTCAAGGGCCCCAAAGTGTTCAAACTTTGAATAATACAGTTAGCTTGTCTCAAGTTTTGCCGCCCCGTACACAAGCAATAGTTTATAATGCAAGCTCAACAAATCAGTTCATCCCAGCTCGCTTAACTGTGGCTTCTTCAATGCAAAATCAGAGACAAGTGCTACGGCCAGTAAGTAATAAAAATATCCTATTTATAAAATTACTTGAAATTTATCTTGAGTGAAGTCAGTAATGCTGTGTGTATCTCATCAAAAAATCCCAATGACTATTCAGATTTAAGAGAAGAATTTCGTGGCTTGTAAACAATTTTTCAATTCTGGAAAAAGTACCTCCTCGAGCGGGACTCCAACCCACAACTCACTATTCCGATGCTCTAACCGAATTCAGCTTGATTCAGGTTTATGAATCTTCTGACCAACCGAACCAATAAAGCCAAGGATAAATACGATAATAATGGTTTAACATCTGTGTGTTAATATATGAAAATAATATCACTGCTTGCAGACAATTTCTCAATTCTGGAAATTCAGAAACCAAACCTGAATCAAGCTAAAGTCGTTATATGTCAACGACGAGTAATTGTTAATAGAGTCATGATGATCACTGACAGTGAATAGGTTTCTTATTAACATTAACTTTCCAAAAACCCTTGCGAACTATATATATATATATATATATAATTCGTAAGGTATTACATACTACGATAATGGGAGAAGAGTTCTACGTATACGGTAGCTCGATTGGTTGGAGGATCGAACTTGTGATTCGGAGGTTGCGGGTTCGAGTCCCGCTCAAGGAGGTACTTTTTCCAGAATTAAGAAATTGTCTGCAAGCCGTGATATTATTGTCATATATACACAGACGTTAAACCATTATTATCGTATACTATTCATATTTTTAAAACTTAAAAAAAAAACACCTTTTTTTTTCAGACTTATGTTAGTTCTGGAAAAGTCACAGTGTCAGCAAGTCAAATAAATTCTAATAGATTAATCAACCCTCAAGGAACTGTTCTTACACCAGCTGCCAGGATATCTGCACAACCTTCCCAGAATACAGCAACAAGAATAGTAACAACTCAACAGGCAGTAACTATCAATAGATTACCAGGTTCAACGAATACTGTACAAAATACTAGTGGAAGTAGTTTAGGTACTGCAAGAATACTTCATTCCATTGTGGCTGTTGCTAACTCACAACAAAGAAATATTCAAACTTCTGGGACTAAGGTCATAACTCAAGCTACACAGGGTAAATATTGTTTGAGCTTTCATCATTGGGTTAGCGTCATTGGAACCAAAAAAAAACTTTAGCAGAATATCAAAAAACAATAACCAAATATTTCTGTGGCAGCACATCTGAGCGAGTTCAAATTTTATATATAGAATATCAATTTTAAGCTTTGAGCAGAATTTCGTGTTTATCGTGGTGTCATAACCATAGAAAACAAAAGTAGAATAAGAACAGCACTGCCCTCATTCCCTTTTTCCAGGTCAAAATTCGAAAATTACATGCATTGTGGTGAAATAATAAGAGCAATCGGTTCAGAGAACGAGCATACAAAAATATATAATTTCTTCATCCGAATCAATATTTCAGTTTTGTCTCGAAATTTGAAAAATTTAAAGGAAATAATTATATTCCAAACTTTACATGCTCACTGTTTAACCTATTGGATGTATAAAATTTTATGAAATAGTAATTCACAGTCGAGTCCATAAATTGGGGATTTGGGTGTATTTACTTTCAAGATAACTGTGGTAATCATCATTCTTCTTTTTTTTTTCTTTCTTTTTAACCTATAATTCTTCTAGTCCAAGTTCCGATTCATTCACTGTTTTTTTCTCTTAAAAGTGCAAATTTTTATTATTCTGTTCTTCAATAACAGTGATAATTCAATTCCAGTGATCCTTTTTTTTACCCATAATTTTGGCTCCCCAAATCCATCTTATCAGCATGTCTTTTTATATTTTATTTATGTGTTCTCTCCATCTCATTGTTTTCTTTCCAAGATTAAGACATATCATAAAATTGAATTCCAACAAATTCGACACATATTGAACAAAAATGATCTTTTTCACTATTATTATTGCTATGGATTTTTCCATTGCATATAATTGTATTTTGCAACAGATTGTGGTACAGTAGCAGCATATCAGAAATTGAATCCTAATTAGTCATTGTTATTTTTCAGATAAAGGTAATCAGCATTGTTATATTCTTATTGTTTTGCGTTAAAAAATTTTCTAGCACTGTGGAAGCAGATATATATTAGTTGAATACATGCTTTCTATTCATATTTCATGAGCACTAGAATTAAATTTGATGATAATTCATCTCTTTTTTTTTTTTAGGTACTATTCATTTAACACCATTGAATGCATCAATAAAAACAACACCAAGTAATACTCAAAATATAACAAGAACAAGTAAGTGCTTCAAAATTATTTCAAATGTTCTTGAACTATATTTAACTACTCTCTTTTATTGCAGTTAACGTGCCTGCTGCACTTGTAGCGCAAAGGCCTACTGCAGTAGTTTCCTCTCAAACTATTCCACTTGTTAAAGCTTTTCCAGCAGAGAACCCACAAAACTCAAATGTTTTTATACATACACCTAATGTATCACATCGGGCAACACCTAGTAAGTTTCTAATCTAGTTGAAAAAAATCAGATGACTACTTGAAAATACTTATTTTTATCTAAATAAAGGTTGAATATTCAACCCCATAAAATTTTTCATTTCTACTAGAATTCTAATAATTGAATTCATGTTCGTGTAGTACAATTGCAATTACATATTTTCAAGTAACATTTGGCAAGGGTTATTTCATAGAATTATGCGATTCCAAAAAATTTCACAATGACATAAACAATTTTTTCAAAGTGTGTATATGTCATATTCATTTCTTTCAAAGAAACAACTAAACAAATGATATGTTGTCATTTTCATATGGGATTATGACATTTTGCATTGATTTAATGTTAATTTTTTCGTTTATTCTAAAAAACAACAAAAATAATCACATTTTAATAATTGTAGTGTTCCACAAATTATTTTAAAACTTTATTTAACCACAAGTCATTTTAGGTCCAACTAGTGTTACACAAACGAATACCCTGGTGCCTGCTACAACAGTTGCAGCATACACTATAGGTGGAGGTACCTACTTTTATGATGCTTCTGGTACCTATTCTGCCTCCCGTTCTTTTGGTCAGCAATCTAGTAATTTCACAACTGTCACCCAATCTTCGCAACCCATAAGATCAGCAGTGATGGGTACACAAGTACACAGTGAGTAATTTGGTTCTTTTTTTAAATTTATATAAAAATTACTATTCAAAATATTTTCTAGGTATGGTTGCCAACCCACAAACAATGCGCTACAATTCAGTCATGGTAGTAGAGCAAGGTCGGAATCAACAATTTAATTCTGACTTCAATCCAGACCAATCAATCCAACAGACCCCTCTGGCAAGCCGAACAACAGCTTCACCAAGACCTAGTATTTTAAGAAAGCGTGATCATGAAGGCAATTCTTTGAAGGTATGTGATATGAACAGATCTATTGTCACAATGTCTGTAATTTCCCAATTGTGAGCCGGGAATGCTTTCAAACGATATGGTCTGACTCACTAGTGAAGAATTCGTGGTTAACACAAGTATGTGCGTCCTGGATGCAGTCCGGTAATAAATACAATCACTCCCCTATGAAAAAAACCTAGAAAATTGAATTTTAAGCGTAGGTGCGGATCTCAAATGCTAGAGTTAAGTTCGTTAGGAATAATCCGACTAGGAGTTCTGTAAATAAGCGTTTTATTTTCCTACAAATTTAAAAACTGCTGAATCGATTGAGATGATAATTTGCGGTTAGTTGTAAAATATGAATTTCAATCTTCGTGCATGTTTTGTGAATCATAGAAAATTCAAGCAGGATATTGAATAAACAAATAAGGAAAAAGCATGACGTTGTCAGGAGCCAAAACACTGGTGTACTCACGAAGACTAATTTAAAGTGTTTTCCAAAAGGATGATACAATTTTGAATGGTTATAATTGCAACACTGTATTATTTTTTGACATTTCTTATGTCATTTGCACTGAGGAGCATATTACGATGATTATATCGGATGAATCACATGGGGAATTATAAACTTGTCTTTAATGACAATTGAATATAAGACAACTGATGTCATATTGACTATCTCGCATACTAGATAAAGTGAACTGATTTTAACTCTTTGTGTTCAGTATTTTATGCCATTGAATCATGGTAAGAAATGTGCTTCAACAACGTTTAGAAATTGAGAGCGGTACCAAGTACGGCTCATTACTTAGTACTAGTACCCTTGTATTGTGTAAAGAGAATTTATTTTCAAATTTGTCTACAATATGGCGAATAGTGAGTGTATCAACAGAATAATTATGTCTATGAATTCTTATTTGAGAAAACATTTCATTCTGCCATATTTGGTTGTTGAAAAATTTGAACGGTGTTAATTTTAAATTATATTTAAAGGCGGTAACTTGGTATTTAACGTACTCAAAATGCTCGTACTTGGCGTGTAAAACGGAAACTTTTCATGATATTTATAGTTCGATAAATTTATATATCATGTAATATATTTTTGAAAATTTAAAAAAAGCGATTTTATTTGTTATTGAAATTTTTATGATTTACATTTAAAAAAACACAACTTTGTATTATAACTTCAAAACTAATTGCGATAAAAAACAAATGATTACAATGGATTTTATTGGAAAAAGTGCTTGTATAATGTTCTTGTTTCATGTTTATAGCACAAGTAATATAGAACTTTTCATTTCAGCCATTTTCCAATATTCTCTTATGACTTGAAAACAGTTGAATTCATGAATTTCACCAAACTGATTCTTTCAAAAATCGAGCCCGAAAATGTGCCATTTATTTTTTTCTAGCTCAAAGAATACAGGGTTCCACCCCCTGTCTCCTAGGGTGTAATTGGTGAATGCGCAAGTGCTTAAAAACTACTGACTTCGCGTCAGTGCTTTCTTCATTGTTTATTGATTCCATTTTGTAGTTTTATGGACTGATTAGTAGTTATAAAAAATATGTTTGGTTTTCAAAGGTTGCCAAAAATCTCAATAATGTTTTGGCCAGTCTTCCTTCTCAACCACAAACGAGTCAACTTCCGTTATCACCTCCTCCTAGGCCAGATTCTAGAGGTACTGGAAATAGTTCTGGGGGTAGTACTACAATCTCTGCTACTTCCAGTCCTGGCCCAGCAGAGGATGAGTCAAGTATGCCGGCAGTATCTGAAAATCATAAAGAAGAAGATGTTAACAAACCTCCTCTGGAAATGAGTCCTAGGAAGAAGCCAAGAAAACAGCAATTGTAAGTTAATTAAACTTGTTTCACAATAGTGAAAATTTTCCAGTGTTTTTGTGACTACACTAAAATTATTTTTGCTTTTTATGATTATAAATTTTTGTATCTGTAGGACTGGGAATGATCTAAATGAACATAATGATGATATGCAGTTCATTTCGGATAATGTGGTCAAGAAGGATGATGATTCTGATGTTCACTCAGACGAGCCTAGAGATGGTGCTCCTGAAGCTCATCGTGTAGCTACACTTCGTAAACCTGCCACAGCAAGCCTTCTGAATAGTTATAAACAGAATTGGAAATCTACTCATAACCATTTCATGAGGTACTCTGACGTCAAACCCAAAGAAGAAAGAAAGCCAACAATAATAGATTTAGCCAACCAATACAGAATTCATGACAGAGTCAATGGGTGGAAGGTTTATCATTTGTCTACGCAAATGGACGATATGGTAATTATATTGAACTCAATCTTTGATAACTTCAAATTTAGAAAAATTGAAATGGTAATTGAACACTACAATTGTCAATATTGAATATTCTCAAATTATAATCATTTTAAAAGTATTTTAAGTGCCATTCATTTTAATATAAAAAATTATTTATAGGGATTGCGCTTCATGCGACAAATTAAAAAAAAAATCAGATCACTGAACTAGTTATAATTAGAATTTGGGATACAACTATGTGAAAATCGATATCAAAAACATAAATAGGCACTTACAAATTCTTTATTCTTTTTTTTATAACGAGAATACCCGGGAAGAAAAATAATTTTTTTTTTCTTATTATTATTACTGAAGATTGAAAATGGATTTATAGATAACAAAGTCATACATTCAAGGTTTCAAATACATACATAGGAAGGACCATTCTAGGTCATTATAGAATCATCCAACTTAGTTTGATTCTTGAAGGAAAAATTATTTAATTCAAGAAATGATTTGACAAAGTATCCCTTAATATGTGACTTCTATTGAAAACTGACTAAAAACATTCAATTCACTTCCAATTGCGTGGACATGTGACTTACCTTGAAAAAAAATACTTTTTATATTATAGGTATTGACTATTAATGTCAGAATAATGAAAATTAATCCCATTATAAACAATATTTAAAAAAATGAATATAATGTATTTTGATATTTATTTTCAATATTGAACATTTGTAATAATTCAAAGAATTCCTTTTCAAAATTTGAATTTAATATTTCCACAAGACTATTCATTTTGGCATTGAATGTAGGTACCTTTCAATTTCATTTTTCTATTTGTATTATCTTCTCAATCACCTAACAATTTTTTTTAACATTTAAATGTTTTCTATAGGCAGAGTTGGAGCAATCAGATTATGATAGTTTGAGCGTATTCCTCAAATGTATTGAAAATGACGAGGAAAATAAGTCTGATAAAGATGTCAATAGGATAAGTGAGCTAATTAAGGTATAATTCATTATTGAATGCATTTCATTGTGATTATTAAGTTCGTTTATTTATTTCAGGGTAACTTGCAAAGAATCAAAATAATTCAAGAAGGTATATTAGAGGCAAAATCTCAAATGATGAAAGTGTTTGATCACAAATCTCAAGTAACAGACCTTATAAACCGATGTGCCAGCAAACGTAATTTTAAGAAAAGAGAAAAGTTATAACTCAAATTAGTTAATATTTAAGTTGATAAACATGTTTGTTTTTTAAATTGACAAAAATATATTTATTAATTTTATAAGCAAGAATTTATTTATGTTCTCGAGTGTACATATTGGCAATATAATATTAGAAATAAGAAGATGTTATTATATATGATTTATAAATAAACAATTTCCATTTGATATTGAGAGAATATTATATTTTTTACTCTCTTCCCTGTTTATTATTTCATTAATGAGTTCTGAAAGTTTTCACGTTTTATACAAAGCGTAAAATATATTACAAAAGGGCTTGATATTCTGATCTGTCAATAATGGGAACCAATTCTAATAATTTGCTTTCTATGCATTTGCATAAATGCATATTTGAAACATTTTTGAGTTTAAGTGCATATTTTGGTCATTCACTGTTTTATTTGCATATTTCGGAGATAAAATTTGCTTTTCAACATGAAATCTAATAGAACCAAAAATATATTTGCCATATACCAAACAGCTTTTATGACTTATTACCTACACAACCCCTGTGGAATGGAGTATTCAGATAAAATATTTATCCCAATGGCATTAACAGCATCTAGTAAGAAAGATATATAGTTTACTTAAATAAAAATTCGTTTTAAAACATCAGTTTGTTTGTTGTTCGATTTTAAAAAGAGCACCCAGTTTTAAAAATGCCAAAAGAAAATCAATGTGCGCAGTTTGGAATACTTTGAAGTGAGTGTAATAGCAACTAAAAAATTCCAAGTGATAAGCAATTACAAACAAAAAAATTAGAAACGGAGCTTAGGAAGTCAGCAGCAGATGTTAGTACAAGCTATAAAAAATCTAGTCCCAGTTGTTCGTTGGCTAAATTTTTGGAAAAATATAACAAACAGAATACGCTAGATGAATCTACACTGCAAAAAAAACTATCTGTTGCCATTATATAATGCCATAATACAAAAGCTGCAAGAAAACTATTTGGGTATCATTAGATGAAACAACGGATGCAGAACAAAGATGCATAGCTAATTTTGTGTTTGCTATGTTGGGAGTTGAAGAAGAAAGAAATAAATAGTGTCTGTTAACAAAGTGTTAGAAAAAGTTGACCATACAACAATTGCCTTATTTTTTTAAAGATGCGCAAAATTTTTTGTGGCTGACGGGCATTTGCTACACAAGTGTGTAGCTCATGGCTTACATAGAGTGGCCGAATTAGTGTGTTCCGTTTATACAAATGTAAATTTGTTAATAATCGACCAAGAAAGTGTTTTTAAAAGCACCTTATTCTCGCATTGCCAAATATAACGAAATTGCTGATGGGGATTGGGGAGATTCCACTTCCGTTGTCCCCAATTGCTATAAAAATAGTGCACCTGGTGCTGTAAACTATTGCTCAACATTTTGAACTTATTGACTGAATTGTTAACGATTTCGATCCCGAAGAAGCGATGGTGATGTTCAAAATGCTTCAACACGAAGAAGATTGCGTGAAGATTTGATTTTCATCAAATTTTATTTTTCTTGTATTTCCGAAACTATTTTGAAACTGGAAACCAAGGAACTTTCTTCAGAAACAGTGACGGCTCGTCAGGGTCGGCCGGGCCGACCCAAAAATTATCGGGAAATAGAAAATAATTCTAGATATTCAATTCATTCAAACTCAATCGGAGTTATCGATTTCGATATCCAAATTCCCTCGGTAATGAATATTTCCACTCAGAACAGAAAAATATAGCTCATACCGGCTAATATTTTCTTTCGGACCCACCTAATATTCGATTTCCAAAGCATCCAGCGTTGTTATTCCCTTTCATAAATTGTAACAAACCACAATCGTAAATGGTTACTTTTCGTAACATCACCCCAAACAGGTTATTCCAGAATTGTACGTAACACCGTAACATTAGGTCTGAAATGTAACACAAATGTTACAATTATACAATTGCAACCCCTGGAATGTCACTGAAAGCATCTCATCACGTTAGGTCGGCCAAGAGCCGATGGCGGAACCAGCGCTACCGAGAGCGCTACGTAAAGGAAAAGATACTACGACATACGCCCAGAATACGACCACTCAATAGAACGGCACAACAACTCGATGTAAGGTCGCTTCCCAATACACAGGGTCGGCTGGCCGGTTATCGTATTGCAGAGCGTCAAGCAGCAACTTTTCACAGTTTATTTCAAATATTTGATAATTAAATGAATGGTTAATTTATGTATTTATTTATATTTTTATTAAATTATGAGACATTATGTCTCAATCAGAAAAGAACTCATTTATATGCCGTTCGATAGTAGCTATTGATTTTCAGATCATGAAAATATAATTAATATATTCAAATGAATGGTTAATTATGGGATATTACGTCTCAATCAGAAAAGAACTTATTTATGCCGTTCGATAGTAGTTAGGTATTGATTTTCTGATCATGAAAATATAATTAATATATTCCTAACTTCGAAAACATCCTGATTTCAAAAGTTCTGTAATTTCGAGGGAGAAAATTCGCGAGGAAATAAATAATTCTGCGTGCTTTTCTTGGGAAATAGACGAAACAACGGATGTTAAATGTTTTTGTCAGATGTCAGTAATTTTCCGCTTCGTTCGAGAAGGTAAAATATCCGAACGATTTTGGGGTTTTTTCGATGTTAGTAAAGGTCGAACCGCGAATGATATTTTCAATACCTTGTTGGACAATTTTAAAGATTTCAATTTAGCGACTAAATTAGTAGGTCAAACATATGACGGGGCAGCTGTGATGGCGGGGGAAATTAATGGGTTACAAGCGCGAATAAAAACAATTGCTTCTCAAGCACTATTCACGCACTGTTATGCACATAAATTGAATTTAGTGTTACAAGATTCGACCAAGAAAATCAATGAGTGTAGCGTGTTTTTTTCGAATCTTTCAGGATTTTCGTCGTTTTTCACTAAATCAAGTAAACGCACTAATATTCTAGACGAAATTTGCAAAAAAAGATTACCTTCTAGCTCGGAAACTCATTGGAATTTCAAATCTCGCACTGTAAAAACAATATTCGATAAGAGAGAAGAATTAATTGAAGTTTTTGATCATATCAGCGACAATTTAGATGAATGGGATGATATTACAATACGTGAAGCTACCGGTCTGAGGAAAATGTTGAATGATTTCGAATTTTTGTTCATTCTCCACTCTTTTAATTTGATTTTACATACACAGATCCCGTTTTTTCTATAATCCAGCATAAGTTATCAGATATAACTTATTGCAACGCCAGAATCACTTCTTTATTATCGACTCTGAAAAAATTTCGCACAGAAGATGAGTATTTCATTCGCTCATATTCAGAAGTAGAAAAACTCCCAGAAGTAATGCCACCGAGTGCTAGACGTCGAAAACGTAAAATAGATTCCGAAATTCAGCTCACGGATAATTCCTCAATGAAACGGCTTTTTTGTGAAATTCTGGATTTAATTATAACTCAAATTGAAATAAGGTTTGAAGACATTTCATCACTTCATTTTTTGGAACTAATGAATTTTAATAAATTTGATATATACGTTCGTAATTTTCCGGAGTGTGGCCGACCCACATCTCGAGGGCACGAGCCGTCACTGTTCAGAAAACAGCACACAAAATTGTGTGTTGAGCATCCTTCAACTGTTGAGTAGTGAACAGTGAAAAAGATCATCAATGTGAACAGCAAAAGATAACCAAGGGAAATAAAAACACAAATATTATTATTTATTTCACCCCAACTTAGCGAGTATATGTTCTTGTATTGTCTTTTTTCTTATTAATAATGACTCCTTAAGGGGTTGAATTGCGGAAATTGGAATTGCCTGTCACCTTTCGTGAACTATTAGAAAGTATATATAGAGATTCGATTTCAAGCACAAGCTTGAAACGACCTAACGGATTCGTTATATATGAATCAAACCTTATTGTTTCAGGCCATTCTTCAACTCAAAATTTCAAAATTACAGCAGACATTGTGATGAAATACATATAATGATAAAGCAATTTTTTCAGAGGACGAACGCTCAAAAATTTTTCACTTTTTGAGCACTTTTTCTTGAACTTATATCGCGCTATCATTTCGTCACATAATTATTTCAAACTTTGAGTAACCACAAAAAATTCAAAAAGAAAAAAAAATATTTAATATTTCAGTGATCACACAACTGATGGAGTACTTTTCTCATTTTGTTTCTCAATAAAAAGGCTCTTCCCCTGAAAAATATAAAATCTTAAAACTGAAAGGTCTATAAGAAAGTACCGAAAAGTTAACGCTGTTTATTTCTCAATTGACTAAGTCTTAATAAAATATTATTGAAATCTTGATACTCAATTTCGGATCATCCTACAAATATTAAGGATATTGAAAGAGAAAAGGTGCTCTGAAGGAAAGCTAGGGGTTGTGCTTGGGTTCACAAATTCATAGGTCATGAATGTGGTTATGTACCTACACAACTACCTAGCCTATTTTATTCTTTTTATTGTATTACCTACCTAATACATATATTTTCTTTTACTCAGTGAATAAAGTTATGATATTCAAACAAAAAAGTAGAATGTATTTTTGTTTGAATTTAAATGTAATTATTTAAGAAGACAATGAAAAAATGAATACCTGCGATCTACAAATCTATCTTCAACATAAAGTAGATATGTATTATCTACTTCATGTTGAAGATAGATTTGTAGATCACCACATCAACACACCATCTTCGTTTTAATGAACTAATACACTTGTGAAATAATAGTTTTATAAGCTTGGTGGGTAATGATTAGGAGCTCCAGATTATTGGTTTCTGGATCCATATGTTCTCCTCAGAGTCATAACACACTGATTTTCGTATTTCCTTCTTGAGGTTGAGTTTTCCTTGTTAAGGGATAAAGGGGGAATTTTTTATCGTCATTTATGACACAAGAAATATATTTCAAATAGATAATCGATATGACTAAGTATGAATTAATTGCATTCAAAATTTTTGGAACTGAATGGAGATGAGTATTGTAATTGTAATAGAATTTTATTATTTTATCAATTGCTTTTATTTTTAAATAATTAAATTCAGGAAAAAAATTATTTAAATCATGGATGATTTCAATTGACAATTAATTAATACAAAAACATTTTCCATTCTAATTTACATATTAAATACTAAAATATACCTAAGTATAAATAAAACTAGCGAAATTCATTGATAAATATTTACAGTTTATGAAAAAATGTATCAAATTTACAATTGAATACAGATCAATTAACTTATAAAAAGGAAGATAGGCTTCAGTCTAAAAACCACCTCTGTTGGGACCGCCCCTTCTTGGAATACCACGCCCTCTACCGATTTCTGGTCCACCCCTTCCTCTTGATCTGCCCCCTCGAGGACCACCCCTCATTACCCCTCCTCTCCTTCCTCGCTGACCTCTGAAGTTGTCATTATTCGGAGGTCCACACCTGAAATTATCATCAGGTGGTCCATTTCTGAAATTATCACTATTCAATGGTGGACCACTCCTGAAATTATCACTATTTGGCGGACCACTTCTGAAATTTACATTATTAAGCGGTGGACCACCTCTAAAATTGTCACTATTTGGTGGCGGCGCACCTCTGAAATTGTCATTATTAGAAGGGCACCTGAAATCATTATTAATAGGACCAGTTCTGAAATTATCACTGTTAGATGGAGCACCTCTGAAGTTATCAACACCTCTGAAACTTTCGTTATTCGGAGGCCCACGAAAATTGTCCTTATTTGGAGGTCTGAAATTATCATTCATAGCACCTTTAAACCTGTCAGTTGGAGGTCCAGGCCTGAAACCGTCACCCATAGGCCCTCTGAAATTATTGGAAGACATATTCCAATTTTCATCTTTTTGTCCAAAAGTTCTTTCGTTCCTATTGAAGTTTCCTCCACCTCTGAAGTTAGGAGGGGGTCCTCTGAAGTTTCTATTGTGTCCTCTAAACTGATTGGATTGGCCGTTTCTCTGCCAGCTTCCTGGTTCTTCATAATAATCTTCCTCATAATCTTTATTTTCTTCAAATGGTTCTCTGAAGTCTTCATCTTCGCCATATTTGTTATCAAATTGTCCAAAATCTTCATCTTCCATTGCAATGTTACCTTGGTTCCTCATGTTGAAATCTCTGGATCTCAATTCCATATCTTGCCCAAGGTTATTTCTGAAATCGACATCCATACTTATGTCAGCATCATCGTCTGCATTATGAGTGTTTGCGTTTCTCATCCAGAAATCATTATCACTATTTCCAAAAGATGCACTTTGTGAAACAATACCAGTTGTTGCCGGGAGGTTTCCAGATAAGGCTGCTTCTTTATCTGCTGGATCTATTAGGTAGTCTTCTTCATTGTCATCCTTTATTGGCATTACGTCATGTAGTTCCTCTATTTCACCTGAATCGATATACTTTTGTAGAGCTTCTGGACCATCTGCAATTGCTTGCTCAAGCTTGGAGCCAGCTGAAAAATTTCTCTGTCAATTCATTTATTTCTTTATTTGTGTATCTAGATTGCTAAATATCCTTCTACGAAAGAGAAATGAAACAAAGTTTCCAAAGTAGAATGTAATACAACTAATTGAAGACAAGAATTCACTTAAATAGAATAAATTAAACAGTGATATTCCTTTTCAACAATTGATTTAAGTTCTACACTGAATAAATAAATAAAATATCATTTTATTCCAACATAAGGATAAATAAATCAATGTATTTTTTTCAAGACTTCTCTGAAATACTGCCTTTATATTATCAGTTACTTGAACTCAAAACAAAAAATTCTGCATGTTATGTGCTAAAACTATGTAGTACTATACTGAATGGTTAAGGGGCGTGTAGAATCATTTCCCACAATTCAAACTTTCTACAATGATTCTGCACATTAATAGACCAATGAAATTGGGCCTTTGCAAAGTTGTTCCTATGGAAACGCAGAAGTATATTCTGTCAACAAAGCCATTTTGAAATAAATCAATTCAAAGTTTTGCTTTCTATGTGAATGTTCACCTTCTATTCATAATTGAAGAAAAAGTATATTGTGCAAAACTTGCAAAAACCAAATTTCTTACTATATATTTATGTGGTTGTGGCTTTCGCCTTCAGGTGGTGGCTTCAAAGTTCCACACCAGCAATGTTAGTTTTTTTACATTAAACACTAAATATCTATTTTTAACACAAATAAGTATCATTACTTACGTTCCACAGGAATTAATTTTCCATACACTATAATGGCATTTGGGGTGATTTTTTCTAAAGGTACAACTCCTGGAGCGTTTTCAACAAGGTGATTGAGTACTTCTGTAATAGAACCAGGATTTTCATCTGAAAAACATTTAGGGTATTCTAAAATGAATAAAAGGCTAGTGCATCACTTCGTTGAACAATCAAAGATTGAATCAGTTTTTGAGCGCTTGTTCATCTAGCGTTATATAATTTCGTTACGATGTTTGTAATTTTCGAATTTTGAGCAGTTTGTCCCTTCCAAAATATTCTTGAAATTTTCAAAATTTCGATCGAGATGCAATTTTGCCTTTGGAGTATCAATATCAAACTCCATGCAAAATGTCATGTCGATCGCATCACTACAATCAGAAAGAAAAGAGAAAAATATCGGAAAATAATAGTTAATATTTCAGTGAAAACATTCCAACCCGAGTTTTGTCTATGCCAAATTATTACTCCAATGTTCATGCTAAATTTCAGGAAGACCACATCAACTGAACCCCTTGTCTGATGAAATAATTGACAACAAATAATCCTAACAACAATTTCTGTGGTTTTCAACACATGAATGAACAAGCGCTCAAAGGTCTGCTTTCATCAATTTGTGATGCGATGTGATCAATTTTACTGATGTGAAAGCAAAGAGATTTTTGTAACTCAATGCACGTTTATATTTTCATACAAAGTTTAACAACACAAAATATATGGAATATATTTTTGGGTTTCTGTTAATGCTTATATTTCAATTTTCGAAGTCGTTTAGAATTTGAGGGATTTTCTTACCAACTGCACCAGTCTCATTCCACTGAGCTTGGAAGTTACGTGGGATGGGTTTACTAAATGGTACCTTTTTAGGTTTTGTCTTATCTTCATTTGTAACGCTTCCTAATAAATCCAAGTCAAGACCTGGGATAGTTTCATTAGCATCTGAGATAAGTGAAGTTATATCAACTTTGTCTTCTGGTCCCATACCAGGTATAACAGATGATGGCTCTTCGATAGCTGAAAATATATTGAAAATTTTTACCAATCATAATTATCACGATAAATGGACATAATACTTTCCACTAAATCTGAACAAAAAATTCAGTTGTAATTACCTGCCATATCTAGATCCTCCAAACCAGCAATACCCCCTGGGAGAGTATTAAGATTGTATTTATCACGCATTTGATCTCCTGGACGATTCCGTGTCCAAAATTTACTAGTATGATCGTTAGAACCGGAACATAATATATGTCCTAAAGGATGCCAAGCCAAAGTCCAGACAATGCTGTCATGAGCCTGTTCAATAGCACCTACCTCTTTGTCAGCTCTGAAAAATCAATTTGAATAACTTTAATATTGTAATTCAAATTACAGGGTTAGGATCATTGAAAATATCAAAACTAAAAATTGAATATTTTGTGTATTATTTTAAACTTGAATTAAATTATTTGGAACAAGATAGAAATTCGACCAAGACTACTATCATTAGAAATGTTAGGTAATGTATTTTATTATATAGTTTTCAAGTATACCAAAGATAGAGTTAAGCATTGTAATTACTATTGATATAAAACAATTTCACTTGTATACACTGTGCGTTCATTTAAATTCGTGGTCAAGAGTGCTGTGGAGAAATTAGAGTTGATTTTTCGTGATTACAAGTAGCGTTCAGCTTGTGCCATTTGACTAACATTTGTTTACATACTTCGAATCTGGGAACTGGGTACAAGCTAAGCGCTACTTGTAATCACAGAAAATCAACTCTTATTTCTCCAGAGCACTCTCGATCACTAATTCAAATGAACGATTGTTATTATTGAATATCATTTCCAAGCTTCGAGTAGAACTTAGCGTTAATAGCGCCCTCAGAACCACATAAACTTCAAGCAGAATATCAATAAAAAAAATAAGGAAAGCTCCGGCATGAAGTCGGGAGCTTTTGATCGCTCGTTCATCCATACGCCAATTGCATCCCTGGAACGACAATAAGCTTCTGACTTGACATCAGTACTTTCCTCATTTTTTTATAATTCATCATTTCTAGCCATTGTTTTATTGAATGTAGATTTTTGTCATTCCTCATTATTTTTCAATTTATTTTAGTTTTTATTATGATTATGGGTTTAATAAGAGTTGTTTACTGTTCGAATAGAAATTTAAGTCAAACGTTCAAAATATAGCGGGTGTCATTTGAAAAAATATTTTCATCGTGATATCTCATGAAATATCGGTTTAGAAATGAAAAATTTCCAACAAAACAAAGGAACTAGTGTCTCTTTAATCCTAAACTGTCTTATATAGCTGCACCTTACCCCACATGCCAAAACATAATTGATCCATCTGAGCCACCACTTGCAAACAAACCCTCATGAACAGGATGCCAAGCAACACTGGATGCTTCTTTTTTATGACCTCTGAAAGTTTGAACTTCCTGAGAAAGATTCCTCAAATCAAACAGTTTCAACAGATGATCCCTTGACGCAGTTATGAGCCAATTGCCGTTTTCATTCCATTTGAGATCCATAACTGTTAACTTGTGTGCATGCCTGAAAAAAAAAATCTGAAATTAGAAGAGAAAATTTGACTTGACTCTCTGAAAGAAGGGTTCCTTTTCCATATAATCGTTATTCAAAATTACAAAGAAATAGTTGGATACAAAAAATAAAGAGATATTCAATAGAATAGAAGTGACAAACACTTTATATTGGCTAGAATTCACATAAAGCATAATTAAACAACTCTATATTTTCTTGAAAGCTTCTGTCTCCGTTGATGGAATGATAAAAAAATCAATTAAATTAAAAAAATCCATAGAAAATCATAGTTATATTAATTCCTTTTTTCTTTAAATTGTAATAACAGCTTTCAACTCCATCGTGGAAAGTAGACATTGCCAAGTTCAAATCAACACTATTATAGGGAGTTTTATATGGAAACTAAACTTCACACTGCAATACGTCATATACAGGGTGGCCATTTGAAAACGAAACAGACGAGATTACAGACGAAATAAAGTTTTTCGATAGAAATGCTCGGACAGGTCGATTTCTGTTTCGAGTGGGACAACTTAAGATGTAGGTTACGGACGCATAGCGCTTCAACCCTTGCTACTACAACCCTCACTACTACAACCCTCACCCCCAAATTTTGAATAGGGAAGATGGGGTGAGTGATACCTCATTTGAAAGGTATTTTTATACTGATTTCAGCACAGTAATTGTTTTTTCATTTTATGCATTAGTTCTCGAAATATTCTCAACTAAGTATTTGAAAATGAAGTGGTGTTTTCATGGCACTTGTAGTGTTTTGTGAAAAATCGACATTTTGAGCTTCAAAACAACCATGACTGTGGCTTCCTTCCTAACTAACTAACGCATGAATATTTCGAGAACTAATGCATAAAATGAAAAAACAATTACTGTGCTGAAATCAGTATAAAAATACCTTTAAATTGAGGTATCACTCACCCCATCTTCCCTATTCAAAAATTGGGGGTAGGGGTTGTAGCAGCAAGGGTTGAAGCGCTATGCGTCTGTAACCTACATCTTAAGTTGTCCCCCTCGAAACAGAAATCGACCTGTCCGAGCATTTCTATCGAAAAACTTTATTTCGTCTGTAATCTCGTCTGTTTCGTTTTCAAATGGCCACCCTGTATAGCAGTTGTTCAATATAGCTGGAGTCATAAGAAACTATTACTATTTTACTGTATGCACAATAAATACTTACAGAGTTGCTAGTGATTGTCCTGATTTTGGATCCCATAGTTTAATAGGTTGTTGATTGTCTTTACTACCTGATACAATCAAACTTTTCTGAGGATGCCAATGAACACATTTTACATCTGCACCATGTCCTAAAAATGAGGGATTTTAAATTTTCGTACAATAGCTCATAAACACTTTAAAAATTGCAACTAAATCATAAATAATTTCAAAGATATCTTTGAAGTTCCAATTTAATGGAATACCAATAAAACGGTAATCCATATGTTTGGTTTATATGAGAAAAAATATTTTGTGTTCTGATAATAATGTGTTTCAGGAACATTTTATTCCATGTAAATCATATTTTCATGGAGCACTATTGATATTATCGGAAAAAACAAACTTACCTCTCAAAATTTTTTCTTCTTGGTATCGGAAAAAGTCCCAAATTCTCAAAGTACCATCATCAGAACATGTTACAAACTTGGTATCCGAAGGGCTGAAGCTAAATACACGTTTTCATCATTAACAAGACAAAAAAAAAACAAATTAGCATAATATCAACTTAATCTCTTTATATTATGATGATTCGTAACAAGGAAATGAAAAATATTATACATTCTACAATAGAATTAATTTTTGCTTCAGTACATTTCGAAATAATACCAGAGCATTGATTAAATTTTGAAAAGAGAATATCAAACTGATTTCCAAAGCAATTTAAAGATTATAAAATGGCTAAACTCAATGTAACTTATTACATTACTTGAAACAGGGGCAGTTTCTAGTGAATATCTTCAAAATATAAGAAAGATATTATTGGCCACTTTCCCATCGATGTTATGAGGAATATTTTCCGTTGTTTATTTTTTAAACTAACTTCCAAAAAAATATTGATGAATTTTTCATCATAAACCAAACACAAAAAACTTAATTTCTTCATTAATGAAAATGCTATTCCGAATATTACTTCATTTATTTTGAAAAATTATTACTGCTGAAAACCTAACGTCAAAAAAATGATTTCAGACAAATATTATCAATTAGTATTTATTCCAATGAGCTCATATCCTCTTGATCAGAATTGACCTACTCCTTCCTTTGTTGTACTAATCGAGTTCTTCACTAAAGAAAAGTGACAAATCGTCGGCTAAGAGTGTAAATCTGCTATGTCCATAATGAACAATTTTACATGAGACCAAAAAAACCGTACAGTACAGTGTTATAACAATAATAATAAGAGAGTTTATTCATGGAAATACATTCAATAGAGTTTATTGAATGTATTTTCATGAATAAACTCTCTTATTATTATAACACTGTACGGTACGGTTTTCTTGGTCTCCTGTAAAATTGTTCATTATGGACATAGCAGATTTACACTCTTAGCCGACGAAATAATGCATCATTTTTACTACTACAAAACAAATTAATGAGCTCTACACTTATTTCGAATATATTAATAATTGTTTGAAAAAATTATATATTGATGAATGGATTTCATAAGGCAAAACACGAGTTATTTGCATTCTCAAACAAATAAATTCAATTCACAGGAAAAATTAAACCTATTTTATAAAATAAATTATATAACAATTAGAAATCGTCAGAATTAGAGTTCCCAAAAATGTCATTATTCTTTATTTGAAAATGTGCAGCTGTGATTAGATGATAACATAATGTAAATAAAAATCTGCATTACTGTGAACAATTTTATTTCATTTCTTCGGAGAAATAAAACAAGTACTTGTTTTAAAAATTTTTTATTCATACATTCCTGCCAAGAACCGTGAGGGCAAAAAATGAAAATACAATTTCAAACATCTTTCCAAACAATCTATCTAGAATTTGTTTGAAAAAATATCTGAAATTATCTCCGAATTTCAATTTAAGAATAGAATTTATTTAAAAAAAATTCTACATCACGAGTACATATCACAGTTGGTTCTTAATTATCACAGCATCAGTTTACTCGATTATGAAAGACAATATGTCTATTATTGAACCATGAATAAATCATCAGAAAACTATCCACACACCAAAATGATATCTCTTTTATAAACTAGGTTTTGGACGATTGGAAGAATTTTCAAACTTTTTCATAGCCATTTGAATGTAACCAATTGTTTCATTCCTTTTTAAATATCTAATTATTAGGGATACAAACAAATATAAATCATTTCATTGATAACTCTATGAATTCAACTCACTTGCTTAATAAGTACTGCAAGAATTCACTTCATTTCACTTTGATATGTGGACATCATCTACCTATTTATTCTACATTTAATTTTAGGAAGGGGTGGGTGTAATTTATTGAATATAGCCATTACATGATAAAATAAAACGAAGAGTAGTTGTAGATACCTTATGCCTCGTAGAGCTTCTTTATGGGCTTGAAACATCTTGACATTATTCATATTAGACTGCCAGTATTTAACATAACCTGCATGATCACCAGTAACCATCCAGCTGTCATTGTGGCTCCATACCATTGTTCGTACAGGGCTATCATGTGCCTAAAAATAATTTCAATAAAAAATTAAGACCCTAAACTCAAACATATACTGAAAATGGTGATGATCTATTTTGAAATTACTTAAATTGCTTTACTCACCTGTAATATAGTTTCAAAATTGAAAGTTAGCCCATTCCAAAGTGTAAACTCTCCTGAACTAGCTCCAGTAACTAACCTCCTTCCTTCAGGTGTCCAAGCCATGCAAAATATTGGACATCTCATTTTATTTGTTGCAGTTTTGACAAATCTTGTTGTAACACAATTAATGGGATTATCAGGATAACTAGGTGGTGGCATCATATCAGGATAATACATAACATCGGGCTGTAAAGCTCTTCGGTCCCTACTATCTCTTTGCCATACTCTATTCTAAAAAAATTATATTCAATAATATATACATACAACACTAGGTTATGATATAGTTCTCACCTCAAGCTCTTTGATGATAGCTGAATTATAGTCAACAGTCTTTCTCATTACAGATTTCCTTAAACGTTTTCCGTCAAAATCCTCCAAAGTCATATTACCAAGAGGTCCTGGGAGAGGTCTTTGAAAATTCATAAAAGGTTTAAATTGTGGTCGATTTCCATAACCTACGAGTAGAATTAAAATAGAAAATAATTGATGAGTATAAGATAATTTCGAAACTTACCCTGAATTGGAGGTACCACTATATTCGGAGGAGGACCACTCAAATTCGGAGGTGGCATTGCTAAGTTCGGCTGAGCAAATTCCATCTTTTATTTTAATTTTTAGTCAATCAGTAGAAGTAATAACTAACACCTTAGTTTCAGTAACTAAAACAATACCATATTACCGATAAAACAGTGAATCATTTCTTGAAGTGTGGGCATTCAATCAGCATGATTCTAAAACGAATAAACGTCCTTGCTAACTTTTCAATATTAACACTAATAAAAAGTGGACTTATTTTCAAAATTATTAAAAGATAGATTGACCTAACATTAACTCGTGTAATCAATCCAAATTCTTCAAGATGGAAGACGTTAACTCATAGACATAGAAAAATTATAAAATTATTCTATGCTCTTCTTCTTCTTCTAGTGCTTTCACCGCTAGTGGAGGCCAGCGATGGGCGAGTTCGGAAAGTCAGCGCTGTTGAACGCGCTGAAAGCATAGAATTAATGAAACCATAGTTCAATGGTTGAAAGAGATGCGATTGACAGCGCTGAACAGCTACGTACCAGCAAAATGCTGGAGAAATAGTGCTGCATTCTATGCTGAATCATAGTATAAGCATTGTTTAAGGAGAACAATGCTTAAGCAAACCTTATGCCTAAAATGAAATGTGGCGAAATAAGGCCATTATAATTCTTGACTGAAGGTGGTTGTCATTGTCATCAATTAAGATCCATTCACCCACGAACTTACAATCACAAGATTTGTTTCGCGTTTTCTATATTTTTTATAGAAAAATTTATTAAGTCGGACATTTTTATGTGGGCCATTCTGTGTAATAAAACCCCATAATAAGTCGCATTGATTTTCAATTCTATGTCTATGCAACCAACCATAGATAGAGTAACCAACTAACCAATAAATAATAACAATAAAATTAATGTTTTATGAATTAGTTTTTCGTGAAATATCAGAAAACTATAAGGAATAAGGAACATTCAGAAAATGTCTCAAGAATCGAAAATTTCCCTACATTTAGATGTGAATAATGGAATGGACAGGTACTTAGAAATATGCATTATATATCAGCTAACAATTAGGGGTCCGATATTTATTCGATTAAATATATTCGTATTTGGTTAAATATTTGTGAAAGAACATGTGAAAATTCTCCTCAATCTAGATACATGTATTTATTTCTCTTTGGAAATAAATATATGTGAGATTTCTTTATCCGATTTTTACATTATGTTCTAGAGGAGGTGTAATAGCTACAATGGATAGTACTATACGTATAATTTCACTTCCAAGACAGAAGTTCAACAAGTGTTCAAGTTAAAAAAAAAGTTACTTTTTATTTTGCATTAATTCTAAAACAACTGAAGATTTTGATGGTGCTCCCAATAGCCAAACTTCTCCAAAGTAAACATTTAGTATTGTTTGCATTTTTCAAATATTTGCAGTGTTGTACATTGAAAGGCAAAAGTCGCTGTTATAATACAATAAGCTGAAGATCAGCATTGGCAAGAGGTAGGTCACTTGGCTTGTCAAGATCCTTACAAATGCACGAAGTTAACACACTGGCGACCTGAAAGGCAAAACATAACGTGAGGTGATCGTAAATAAGATGGATTGATAATATAAAAATTCATGTTGGAAATGCTTGTGGGTGAGGACAAATCAGAGTGGATAAATTTGAAGGAGGTCTATGTCAAGAAGTGGATCAATAACGCCTGAAGAAGAAGATAGAAAGATTATTTTTATATTACAATGCCCCCAACTTGAATCCTAAAGGCACTTTTGCAATTTTTTTGATGGAATTGAAATTTTTGATTATTATTTTTCACTAATGGCCTTGATTAAACCTCAAACTTCACGTTTGGCAATTATAATTCTGTTGATAACAGTTAGAAATAATTCTGCTGAGCTTCTCCCAAACCAGGTTCTCAGGTTTTTCAACCATGATGTTCTTCTTCTTCCGGGTCTTCTCTTACCTACTACTTTCCCTTGAATTATATTATACAGTAGGGAGTATCTCTCTTTGAGAAAATTGGCCTTTTGGGATTTGATTTTTCATTGAAAAAAATACTTGGAAACCCACGGGATTTTATTGAAAAATCGGATAAGTTGGTAGATTTCCAAAGTGACCACCATTGTTTTCAATACAGGCAGTTAAAACACTTATTTGCATAAATTTGTTCTTATATTCTTTAGCATCTATCTTATCGGCTTGTTACACCTACTCTTGAACAAACTATTTCTGGGACTTTTCTCCCGTTTGTATCGTCCTGGTATATATAAAACGAATAAGTATACAAAAATGATATTTCTGTTTTGTTCAATTTTCCAAACATTTGCTTCTTGAGCTACTGTTAGAATGTAGGAAAAGTTACTCTTTTTTAATTTTCAGGGTAACCGAATTAGTTCAAACAAGACTCATTGAATGTGGTTGGAGGGATCAAGTGAGATTGGCTTGCCGTAAGGCAATTACTGAAAGTAAAGATAAGCAAGTACCCACAGTGGATGAGTTAATAGCTACAGTTACACCTAAAGCAAGAAGTATGGTTCCAGATTCAGTTAAACGAGAATTACTACATGAATTAGAAATGATTCTAGTTAATGTTGATAGGACTGGTTATGCAAAACATTTTTAACATGTTTACCAAGTTTAAGTTATTATTTTCCAAATATGGTAATTTTCTTTTCATTTGTCTTATTTGTGATATTTTGGGTTATTTGACTGCAAATTAATTTATATGTTGCATTTTTTAAAACAACACATTCTAAAACAATGAATTCATTGTGAAATTATATTTTCATCCAATAAATTAATCCTAAATAATTTTTTCATTAAAAAGATTCAATGTGTGTGATTGAGTTTTGTGTAAGAAGCTCCTATAAAACTGATAATTCTTGGTGGTTGTTATGGAGAAAACAGTAGAGACTCGATAATCCAGATCAATTAATGCTAGGGCTAATCCGTATTTGTGAGGAATCCGAAATATCGCGTCTTACAATTTAGTAGAGATGCAATTTGAAAAATGGTTTAAATAAATATAGAATTTATTCTCGAAATCACAAAACAAATATAGTATTTGAAATAATCAGGTATTGCACATTGTTTTTAACTGTAAGAGTAGAAGAATGCCTCACTATAGCTTTCTCCTGTATATCTTTCAGGAGCGGAATATCAGTAATTCCAATATTATTCTCTTCTGTCCATTGCAATCCCAATGTGAAATATTTCATTGCATTGGCTTGCTTGATTTTGTTTGGGTTGATATCGACTTTTTCATCACTGCTGGTCTTATCATCTATAGTCTCATGCTCAAGATCGCCACCTTTATATCTTTTTCAGCATCTTCAACTCATTGATTTAGTTCAACATTCAAATGAACCTCGCCATCAATTTATGTCAGCATGTTTGAAATGTCTTGATAGTCATGACTTATTTGCTGTATTTTTTTCTGTAATGAGTTTAGGGGAATCAAATCATCTGAATCATAATGAGGAAAGTTGCCTGATAAAAGTTTGTGCCAACACTTTTCTAAAGAGTTCATTGTCACTTTTTGCCATGAATTATGGAGTAAACAAACTGCATCGAAAAGATTTATGCTCTTAATGCATTTGCCGACATCATCCCCTTCTTCGACTAAAGAATATGTGCTAAAAGGCCTTTTCAGTAGTGCAGGTTTGTTAATTTGATAGCATTTTGATCTAATAGAGACTGTATCAAAGCTGTAAAGTTTGGCTGTGGAAACATACCGAAGTCATCCCTGCGTTTCCACTAGAGACATACTCCACAGGTAGAGTTTTGTTCCTGAATTCCTGTGGATTTTTTGCTTTCCCATAATGATAAGAGGTCGAAGTTTATCAGTACCATCGCCGTTTGTACAAGCTAGAAACGTGATTCGTTCTTTGCTTGATTTTCTGCCGGGTGCCGTTGCTTCGTTGGTGTGAACTAAGGTTTTATGAGGCAATAACTTCCAAAAAAGGCAGGGCTTGTCAGCATTATAAATTTTGCCGGAGATGGAGATCATGAGCTTCTATTACTTGTTTTAGTTTAGGCAGAAAGGGAGCTACAGCAGTTTCATCATTTGATAATTTTTCTCCACAGATTTTAAGATGTTTCAGCACATGCCTCACTTTTTTGTTTTATAGAATATTTCCCTCCTGTCAAAAATTCTATGTAAATGGAATGCAATTATCGAAAATTACAGCGATAATTGCATTGTAGGAAGCAAAATGGCACTGCGATAATTGTTCTGTTCATAGATGCATAGTTTAGTTTCTATGAAAATGAATCTTACACAGTTCAAATCTATGGAATAGCCGCCTTGGTGGCAGTAGTGGGATGGTTCCCGACTTCCATAGCTAAGGTACAGGGTTCGAATCCCGGCAAGGGCATGGATGTTTAGTGGTTGTTCAAGAGAGAGAAATAATATAAATTGTATGTTGACATAAGGATGAATGCGAGTGTGAATTATATGTAATACATGTGGAAAAATTAGGAGAAATCCAACAAAATTGTGACTGGGTACATAACCAAAGGTTAAGCCCAATAAGCGAGAAAGAATGAATGAATGAAATCTATGTCACTTTGACAAGTGAACAGTTTATTCGGGAAATACTCCCCCGAATTACACTCGTGCATCAAAATGAACGGATAATTTCGCATTCCAGCGTGTCTCCTTTGCAAAACTGCATTCGGTCATTTTCATTTTTGGAGAAAAATGAAAACGAACTCATGCAGTTTTTATGACAACGCGCTGTCATGCAAAATTATCGGTGATTTTGATGCACTTGTGGAAATACTTACGAATATTTCCCTCCTGTCAAAAATTCTATGTAAATGGAATGCAATTATCGAAAATTACAGCGAATATTTCCCTCCTGTCAAAAATTCTATGTATATGGAGAACAATTATCGAAAATTACAGCGATAATTGCATTGTAGGAAGCGAAACTGCACTGCGATAATTGTTCTGTTCATAGATGCATAGTTTCTATGCATCTTACACAGTTCGAATCTATGGCAATTCCATTCTAAATCAGTTTGACAAGTAATGTAACAGTTTATTCGGGAAATATTCCCCCGAATTACACTCGTGAATCAAAATGACCGGATAATTTCGCATTCCAGCGTGTTTTCTTTGAAAAACTGCATTCGGTCATTTTCATTTTTGGAGAAAAATGAAATCGGCGTTCTTGAGGATTTTTTTTCTAAGGGACGGTTTTTTCTCATGCGAATGAATACATTTATTCCTCTTGTGTAGGTTTTATACCTAGCTGAATCCTGTTCTAAGGAATGAACTAAAATGCATAGAAAACCTGGTCTATTCATACCTGTAAAACTTTCAGGCACAAAATGTATGAAAAATGTATGTTCGGGAAACCAAATGATTTTAATTTCATTTGTTCGCGCATAATGGTACCAGGGGGGTCTCCCCTCTCACCATTTTCCTGAAGGAGGGAAATTAAACACGCATGGTCGGTCGAAGAGAAGAAGAATCATCCTACACTTATAGTGTGCAAGTCGAGATTTCATCATACACTGCTTTATGTTAACAATAAGACTCACTCAATCAAAGCATCAACCTCGACTGCAACTACCATCACTTCTGATTCACTAGGCCAGTCCAATTCGCCTAATAAGCCAGACTGCTCAACCTTTGTTGGTACAGGTTTAGTACTGAAATCTTCTCGAGTTCTTTTATCGACTGCTTGTGTCCATGTTGAGCGTTGCAACCGCTACTTTGCAAAATCAGCAAAATGTCTCTTTCCAACAAGCTTCTTCTATATAAGCCCACCATTCGGCCGGTCATATCTTACGCATGCTCGGCTTGGGGATACGCCGCAAAGATTCATCTGCAGATTCTTCAGGTCGTGCAAAATACGATCCTGAGACGAGCTGTAAATGCACCATGGTTTTTCAGCAACGTACGGATATATGAAGACCTGCAAATACCATTCCTTGACGACCATCTAAAAGATCTGAGCGTGAAGACCTTCAGTAAAATGGAAAATCATGCAAAACCTCCTATAAGGAAGGCTATGATGAAAAAGCCCCTAGGAAACACAAAAGACCGAAGATGGCACTTCCCTAGGAAGTGTATGTTAAGGCCAAACTCTTACTGGCACAGATATTGTGTAATGATTTGCAACGATTTTGCACGCTTCATTCCATGTTACGCTACTGGAATTTTTGAAGACGCGGTAATTTGTCAATTAATCGTATCATATCGGGTACTATCGGTCGGAACGCAGATGCGCGTTTCTGGAGAGAATTTTCTGAAAGATTTTCAATTATTATTGACACTTCAGCAAGAATAAGTACCTCAAATTCAGATTTCAGTCATTATTAATTTAATTTGAGATTCGGAATCTTATTTATCGGCGAGAATTGTGTCGGGATTCTCGGTAAGTGTTAACATGAATATTAGTATTCAACAAGTAATAATCTCACCAGAATGAATCAATTTAATTTGAAACAGTAGTTTTTTTTTAGAGTCATCCATCTTGTCGAAACGTATTTCAGGTTTGGTAGAATTCTTTTTGTGTCAAATAATGTCAGCAAAACTCCTTCTCAGGTTTATTTGATAATAAATGTAATGATTTCTTTGTAATTTCTTGGTTAGAAATCCGAGAAGGAGTTGTAAATTCAGTTAACATATTCTGATATCATTTTTGTTCATTTTCTCAAAGCACCTCCCGTGGGATTAGAACGAAGAAACCTCCCGTGGGATTAGAACGAAGAAAACCTCCCGTGGGATTAGAACGAAGAAAACCTCCCGTGGGATTAGAACGAAGAAACCTCCGGTGGGATTAGAACAAAGAAAACCTTTCTTGGGATTGATAGATATCAAGAACTACTTCCTTGAGATACAGAATTTGGGATAGTACGTATGTTAGACCACTTTACTCTCTGAATCTGAAAGAATTCCTGCGAAATACCTGGCATTATCACACCAACTTCGTTGAATGAGGACTGGAGTACTATAGCTTCCTGATAAGAATTGGTGTTCAGAAGGCTGAAGATAGTTTACAGAAGAGGTTCCATCCTAGTAGCAGAGTGGCTCATTTAAAATCGTTTTAAGTTAAGTTTCTATTTTATTATTTGTTTGGAGTGAAAAGGATCGATCATTGTATATTTTAATTTTATTAAATTTTTAAAAACCTGGGTAGGAGTTTTGTTGCCAAATAAGCCAAACCACCCCTAGAAATTAGTCCTTAGAGTCTCATGGGCAATTGTAACGTTACAGATTACACAAACCTTCTGAGTGGCATATCGCGACCTGCTAGAGCAGATCAAAATAGCTCACCAGAGGTGAATTATATTGATATTGATCAGTAAAAGGCTAATAGCCTGACTTCCAAAGAGAAAGAAGTTCCAAGTATACCTGTAAAACTTTCAGACAAAACGGGAGATTTTTCAGAATCATACCTACTTGATTTCGAGGGATCGCGTCTGTTTCAGATGGCACATACATCGTTTATGTTTGACATTTCTCTCTATTCTTGGCTCTCGTGACCTTTGAGTATTGAACAATAATATCACAGATTACTTAGTCTTTGATAATATTTTATATTCTATGCTCGTAACAATCTTCTGAACTCTGTCATTATATTCCATTCATTTCATTAAAAATTCGATAGGAACTGAATTATAATTTATTGTGAAAGTTTGTAAAGTTTCTGAAGAGCGTAACCTTACAGAACTCTGGTGAAGCAGAACACTGAAGCAACAGGTGGATATCTCAAAAAATCTGAAACAAAATCGAATCAGTACAAATACCAGGGACTGTATTCTCGACAAGTGATCTTTCAAAACGTATACGTTCTTTCAGTGCTTTGAACACTGAATGAACGTATACGTTTTGAAAGATCACTTGTCGAGAATACGGTCCCAGGGATTATACTCGTATGCACGGGTTCAATTAATACTAAATTGTCTAAAGATCAAGTTTCACTCTCATTTAAACCAAGCAAGCTCAATAATGAAACGGTACTTTTCACTGATATAGTGGATAAAATTTGTGATAATTTGCCTGTAAGTCAAAAAAAATCTGACTTTCGGACTCATCTCCAAAATATAGTTCGCTGATCCAGTATTTTATTCTCCTGGTGCCATAGATCTGCTACTAGGAGCAGATGTATTAGGCCCGGTGCACACATCCGACTTTTGCAGTTACGACACCGTTGCTGTGTCGTACTTGCGGCTTGTGGTACAAAGAATCAAATGGGAGCATGCACACTACCCGCCGTGCAGTTGCGACGTCGTAACTGCCAGCCTACGGTCGTTTTTTGGTAGCATGTCCCTCTAGGCCGCAACTGTGCCGCAGTCGTACATGCGATCTCTCAGTACTCTTTTCTATATTGGCCTGTGCACACATACGACTTTTGTCGTGAGTTCGCACAATGGCAGAGAGGGAATTGGATATCGATTTCTTCATTGAAGAAACTAAAATGAGATGATGTCAGAAAAATTTATTGGGTAGTAGTATGTTGTTCTCATCAATTCTTCGAACAACAGGATTTTCAACAATTCATCTCTATTTCTCATGATCGGTGAGTCCGCTGGAAGCCTATATATTTTCTTCCGAACGATTTTATCATTGTCTATAGTTATTGCGAAAGTAATAAAGTGTCTTATTCAAACTCTTATAAAAATTTAAATTCAATTTTTGAAACAGCTAGAGATTTCAAGATCATATGAGTGACAGTTTCGTAAAAATCATGAAAAACTGAAATAGTTTTAAATTTTTATGATCCAACAAATACAATGCGCACTAGTTTCCCATTCAGCATCGTGAATGTAATACTTTCTGGACTTATTTGATTATAATCAAATAAGTCCAGAAAGATTACATTCACGATGCTGAATGGGAAACTAGTGCGCATTGAATTGATCCGGCTCCGCAACCACGCCGGTGTAGTGTGTAGTGTGCATTGAATAGGTACGACACCGCAACGGGTGTCGTAACTGCAAAAGTCGGATGTGTGCACCGGGCCTTAGAGCCCGTTCAGATGACGAGCGGTTTCCGCGCGGTTTGAAACCGCGCGTTTACAAGTACATGAATTTTCTTCGAAGCGTACACATGCCTCCGCGCGGTTTTATGGACCGCGCGTAGAGCGCGGTTCTAGAGCTTGCCCGTAGTAACCGCGCGTTGGCGCGCGGTTTGAGATCATAGGTTTCTAATGTAACCGTTCAGATGACCGCGCGGGCACGAGCTGATAGATGCCAGAGACGTATTTACGTATTTTCCTTCGATCCGTTCGGTCAGAAATATTTCAAAATGGAACCGGACGCTCCTAAATTATTCATAGATGAAATTGAGAATTTTACTGTAATATGCGACATAACAAGTAGTGTTTATTCGGATAAAAACTCAAGGAGACGGGCTTGGGAAGAACTCGTCATCATATCCTGTGAAGGAGATGCTAATGAAGAAAAAAAATTTATTATGTGACCATATAAAAATGATAATAGCTCTTTATTTAGAAATCATGAGATACACGCAGAACAAATACAAATGAAGAGAAATAGTATCAAAATAACATTCACCTACCACTTAACAGCAGAAATCGACTATGTATATGTTCTATATGGTTCTAATTATAATTATTCAACAATAAACTAAAAATTATATTCTTAAATGGTTTATAATTATTTATTTCTTTGATTTCATTAGGCAGTCTATTGAAAAACTTTAAACAACTGTATTCTAGCTGCTATTTGTCTTGAATTTAGTTTACTTTTTTTTTCTGTCGAGCCACGTGTCCTGCCCACTGCCAATTCAATTCTGCAACACGCGCTATAATATCTACGACTCTAGTTCTTTGTCGGATTTCTTCATTCCTTTTTCTGTCTCTGAGACTGACATTGAGCATAGTTCTTTCCATCGCTCTCTGCATCACCCTCAGCTGGTTTGCGGTCTTCTTAGTTATTGCCATAGTTTCCAGGCCATATGTCGCTACCGGTAATATGCAGGCATCGAAAACTTTCCTTTTAAGGTTTATGGGATGCCGTTATTCCTGAATATATATTTCATCTTTCCAAAAGTCATCCAAGTTAGCCTGATTCTTCTTTTTATCTCTGCTGTTTGATTTTCTTTGCCGATTCTTATTGAGTGTCTTGAATATTATATATTCTTCTACATTTTCAAATTGTGTGCCGTCAATGTTTATGTGTTCTGTGGTGTTGTTGATAAGTTTGGTCTTCGAAACATTAATTTTCAAACCTACTTTTTCCAGAGCATCACTAAGTTGTTTTAACATCTCGCTCAATTCCTGCATGTTGGTACTTATTATGACGATGTCATCGGCAAAACGAAGATGATTTAAGTAGGATCAGTTTTAATTGATGAATAATAGAAACTATTTGATCTATAATTACCTATCAAAACTCAAAAAAGTTTAATTTTCACCCAAATCTGATACTGAATCCAGATTCAAACCAAAATGTAGAATTCAAACTGAATACGGGCCGTTACGGCAACGCGCGGTCACCGCTTGGCAACCGCGTTCCATGTGAACGGTATCCAATTATCAACCGCTCATTCAACCGCGCGTAGACCGCTGGTCATGTGAACGTGCTCTTATTGTTTCATAATACATTTGAGAGTTTCTGTCAAATAAGAATTTGTCATTTACAACTTTCATTTGAGAAATCTAGACATAATTGGAGATATAGTATGAGTTGTTTATGTAGGAGTAGTTTCCCATCTTGTCCTCAATATTCAGAAATTCAAGAGAAGTATGCACAAATATTTCACATTTTGAGGAAGCTGACTGATTTATTAGAATCCGAATTATTATCTTGTTTAACTGGTCGAGAGTTTGAGCTATTCAATCATTACTTCGAAATGCAACCCTTAGCTCATGTAAGTAGTACGAAGAAAATTACTAGATTACTCATAAATATTTTCTAGTTTGTGAATGACTTACCATTCGTGTGCAGACTCTTAGAATTGCTTCCTGAAAGGATGTATGAGAACGACGTATTTGAAGAATATTATGAAAAATATCTTTATCTTTGTGGCGTTCCTCCACTGATGTTACGTTCTTCAGAAGTGTTAACTTGTGCCAAAGATTTAGAGGAGTTCTTTTCTGTTCTAGGTGATATTATAATTTCGTCTGTTCAAACCAATTTTTTTAATATAGTTTCCACAAATATCAAAATCATTTCAGGTGGCCTATTATTCTACCTTAAGAAGGAAAAACATAGATCAATTCTGCTAGAATCAATCAGTAACATTTTATCGAAGAAAATTAAATATCCTCGATGTTACGTTTCGTTAAGTAAATTACAACAAGCAGCTGCTGAGAGCTTCCTTCCAAAGATAATTGGCAGATTTTTGTCATTTGCACCAGACGACATGTACGAGAGACTTTTGAATATTAGTATTTTGCTAGCGGAAGCTTCAAATCTTGCTTGTGAGTTGTTTTTCAAACCGGTACGAAGAAAACATGAGTCAAAATTCAATTTCCTCACAGGTTATAAGATGATAGAAGAAGGCGCTGTAGATTCCCTTTTGATTCATTTGGACCCTAGATGTAAACTGGGTAAGGTCAATAGTGCAGCAATAACTATCACATCTGATTTACATCTGCGCCACTATGAAGAATCTTCTACCTTGATTTGGTTGTTGTTGAAGAGTTTGAAGGGATTGGGTATAGAGAAAAGCAATAAACTACCTCCCCCCTCTAGATATGCATTTTGGTTAGTTCATTTCTATTTTTACTTACAAGACTTAGGCACTTTTTATCATGCTAGTATGTCTCGTTGAAGACTATGATTTTGAACAAACCTGTATGATTAGAGACGTATTTTAATTTATACATGAGATATTGATAATCCATACCAGAAATTTCAGCTTACTAGGATTCCAAGTATCGGAGTGATGAAGCTATGTTTTGCACAAAAAAAAAGGTTATCAATCAATTTCTCGAAAACCGCTAGAGATCCAGGGTGATTCACCGGGATGGCCTATTAGACGTTTATGGAAAACTGATCATAGTTTTGAGCTGAAAATTTGCATATATGGGTTTGAGACAATGATCTTTCACCCTAAAATATTGTCAGATCTCTACAACTTCCGGTTAAACCGGAAACAGACTACTACTTCCTACTAATTGTTAAATTGGGTACTAAAATATCTGAAGCTGAAAGTGTATCAAATGGAGTTCCTCAGGGTTGAGTCCTTGGATCCCTGCTTTTCATTTTGTATACCAATTAATTTGTGAAGCTCATTCATCACTGCAGGGTGCATATGTATGCCGACGACATTCAGCTCTTCATCGAATTCTTCATTGATGAACTAAATAATGCAGCCATCCGACTCAATGAGGATTTACATCGGTTATGGGACATTGCTAGGAGACATGGCCTGTCTTTGAATGCAAAAAAAATTATTTGCTCTTGCATTTGGTTCCAAAAACAATAGACAACTCGTTAAGGATAATCTCGAAATCGTGGTTGCAAATAATGTTATTACTTTCTCTGATAGTGCACGTAATTTGGGGTTGATTATGGATGAGGATGAGTAGCTTAGGTTTTGCGAGCATGTAGAGAATACGGTTGGTAGAGCTTATGGAGCGTTAAGAATCTTATATCCGCGTAGATCATATTTACCTATCTATACTAAAAAACTTCTGTGTGAGAGTCTGGTATTATCGAAATTGAGTTACTGCTCCCCTGTGTATAGCTTTTGCTTGGATCAGGACTTTCTTGGTCGAATTTAACGGGTACAGAACAATTGTATAAGATTTATCTTCTGGATTAGAAAATTTGAACATGTATCCCATGAGCTGGTAGAGTTGAGTTGGCTTCCTATGAGACTTCGTTTCAACTATCATGTTCTCTGTACAGTGCATCCCATTTTGGGTGAGACAGCCAGGTTTCTCGCTTGTTATTTAAGATAGAGCCTTGCGGTTTTCACGTTCCTGTCCTACTTTTTCGTGAAACTCAAGTTGGTCTAATCAGATTCTGCATGACTGTTTCCGTTCAAAAGATACAGGGTGATTTTGGAAAATGATACTTTTCGGACCCCTCCTTTATCTCCGAAATTATTAGAAATAATGCTGAGCTGAAAACTACGTCTGAATCAGAATGCTGCGTAGAATCCAGTGGCGTACTCAATATTTTTTTTCGGGGTATGGTTTTGAAGATTCAACACAAACCTATATTTTTTTTGATTGAACACCCTATATATCATTACTTCGTTGAATTCGTCATTGGCCATAAATTTTCTATGTTTCAATAAAAGGATTATTATTTTCGATTTTTAAAAGTAGTAAGTCATTGATGACACAAACATCCTTGTTGTTATTATGGCTACTATGCATTTGGGAGCATTGTTTTATCAAGTAGGCATTGTAGGGAAAAAACCAATCTGATCTAGCTGTCAACGCTATAATTATTATATCATTATTGATTCTTTTTTTCTATGGGAAATCCATTGCCCATTAACAAAAAATCATCATTATTTGATGTTTTAGTGTTTTTTTAACATTTCTGAACATCCTACCTACATAGTGTCATATATCATTTTGAAGGGAAAAAAATAACGAATTCAACGAAGTAATGATACACATGGTGTTTCATTAAAAAAAACATAAGTTTGTGTTGAATCTTCAAAACCATACCCCGAAAAAAAATATTGAGTACGCCACTGGATTCTACGCAGAATTCTGATTCAGACGTAGTTTTTACCTCAGCATTATTTCTAATAACTTCGGAGATAAAGAAGGGGTCCGAAAAGTATCAATTTCCAAAATCACCCTGTATCTTTTGAACGGAAACAGTTATGCACAATCTGATTAGACCAACTTGAGTTTCACGAAAAAGTAGGACAGGAACGTGAAAACCGCAAGGCTCTATCTTAAATAACAAGCGAGAAACCTGGCTGTCTCACCCAAAATGGGATGCACTGTACTTTCCATAAAATATATAGTTGTGAAGAGAAGACCACCTTATCTCTTCAATAAGTTGCAATACAGAGCTGATATTCACAATGTTAATATCAGACATAGAAATTTGCTAACATGTCCTCATCATAGAAGCTCAACATTTCAAAGAAGGAACCTTATGAATTGAAACAACTTAATGATTACAGATTCAGGAACAAAATCAGAGAATACCTGCTCAGTTCCTCCTAACTCACCTTCTATCTTCAAGAAGGTGAATAAGGAAGTTATTTTTTTTAATTCTTTAAGCTCTATTATTGTTTTTTTTCACTGTTTTTTGTTTGTTTGTTTGTTTTTTTTCACTGTTTTGTTTGTTTGTTTTTTTTCACTGTCACTGTCACTGATAAGGAAGGCACAATCAAGAGAAGAGTTTGCGGAAGTCATCGCCAACCTTCGATAGAAGACGGCACCTAAAGAAGAAGATTGTTTTTTTTTCAATGTTTTTGGATTGCACACAATGTATGTATGTATATTTTTTCTTTCATGTATCAACAAGGGTTAAGTGGTAGAACACCTAAGGGTTAACTTCCCCTTGTGATTTCTATAAAGAAATAAAGGCATTTTTATTATTTTAAATGGCACACCTAGTATATTATTGCATCATTAGATAACTTTTTTTATGGCAATTTCCATACCTTAGGTGAAAACTCAAAGGGATTCTCATGAAAAAAATGGCGGCGATAAGGACACACATTTTTTAAATTTTCCGATTCTGCAAATACGTAGTATTATAAGACTGTTCGCGGTTTGGACCAAAAATGTACAGGGTGTTCATAAGAAGATCATGAACTTGGACAACTCAAATTCATCAAAACTCAAGATTTTCAAATTAGAACCTATATTTTTATTATTTCAGTCAATTCTACGTACAAAATAGTGGGGGTTACCTAAGCAAACCTTATACCTAAAATGAATACTTTAAGTGTTATCGCGGAAGTTGAATGAGGAAAAACCGCAATTCCTCATTGTGTGGAGTAGTCTGTGTTTTCCGGAAAACACAGAAAGAAACTAAAATTCGATGTTGGGATAAATAATAAAAATTTTTTCGAAAAAAGCTTTTTCTGCCGAAATATTAAAAAAAATGTGAGTCCTCATCGTCACCATTTTTTTTTTATGAAAAAATCCATTAACTCAAAAGCCTTTGAGTTTTTGCCCAAGGTATGGCATATTACTGAAATTGTCATCAGAAAAGCTATCTAATGATGCAATAATATACTGGATGTGTCATTTGAAATAAGGAATTAGTAGTCTGTTTCCGGTATAACCGGAAGTTGTAGAGATCTGAAAATATTTTAGGGAGAAAGATCATTGATTCAAACCCCAATGTGCAAATTTTCTGCTCAGAATTATGATAAGTTTTCCATAAACGTCTAATAGACCATTCCGGTGAATCACCCTGTATAGGGACAATGAAGTTAATACATAAATAATCAAGAGGCTACGGAAAACCTAAAAAAGTAATAATATACAGGGTGTTCAATTTGAAATATCGAAGTCCCATAGTGTCGACAAATTTCTAATATGAATCATAAAATATTTATTCCAGAATATACAAAAACTTCTAACAATCAATTTTTAGGAGTTTAAGATTTGCGCTGAAATACTTCTACATGAATAAGAGGTGCAGAATTGATCGTAATAATATAGTGGCTATACTTCTGAAAATAGTTGAAGTATTCCCAACTACAGAATTTGTTCAATCTGGTTTGGCTAAAGGTAAAATCAAACAAATAATATAGAAGCTTTACCTAAAACGTTTTTAAACAGATTTCTATAAAATTGTAGTTTTATTTTTTAAGTTATCTATTATATCAAAACAAAATTCCACTTCCTCATTTCAGATATTATCGAATTAAATTTATTAGTAGAAACTGATAACATTCAAGATTCAGAATGGTCAGGAATTCAAATAACACCTTGTACGGAAGATTTTGTTTTTGTTCGGTTATTGTTGATGTTTCTTTATTACTTCAATAGGACCGAATATTATGGAGGAATTCACGTAAGTTATGCAGCTTTGTAATTTAATGAGATTGTTGATTCTTTCTTTGAATCTTTCAAATTTAAGTTTCTCAGGGATACAAGTATAATTGGATTAAAAATGAAATTGGTGAATAACAGACAATCAGTGAAATGGCATAAAGATCATCTTGGGAAATTAATATCCATTTTTGTGGGTGTTTTTGCACAGACTGCATCGTTCACAGTAGAGGTATTTCTTGCCGAAAAAGGAATAATAAAGTAAGTATCTGTATAGTTGAGAGCTAATATTAATAATAATATTTCAAGATCCTAATTTTTCAAATGTTATTATTTTTTTTTTACTTATAACCTCGTAACCCGTAATGTATAAAGCATATAATATAAAACTCTACACTTAGAGGTATAAAGATTACATAGTAGGACAACCCAGTGGTTTTTAGTTTTTCACAATTTTAAGAGCTTCAAGTAGTACTTCAATAAAATTGGTCTGTGAAATGGAGACCTCTCAAAAATCGGTCTTATTTTGAAGAACTTATATATTTGATATTGCTTGGTTTTTATATTTTGATATTTCTTCTACCCTTAGTGCGTTCGGCAATACTATATAAAGTGTTTTTTATGGTTATCCTAGAGGGATAAGCTGCCAAAGCACCAAGGCAGTAGCTCATTTTTGGCGTTCCTTGCTGAACCCCTAAATTAAGTTTCTGTTTTCCAAGACAACTTCAGTTAGCACAATCAAAATTTGATGAATTTTATAACTATGCTGGAGGGTGAACTAGAAATTAAGATGATCCAAGTCAAACAGGAGGATAGAAGACGCTGATGTTTTGAACGTGCAGATTGCTATTTCAGTTTCCGAGAAGAACGACAGTGTATTAATTACGAGGGGAATACATCAATCTTTTAGCGGTGCTGAATGCTATGAGATCTTCAAAGGAAAAATCCACTTCCAGAAAAGTGGAAAAGTTGACACCCCAACTTTTATTTTTCCCACTTTTTCAAACACAGACGCCAGGATAAATTTTTCCTGCACGAGTTATATATCTCGTTCTAAGACCATAGCAACAAAATAAGCAGACTAAGGAAGAGAAGACATGTGTAACCTGACCGCTTCGTGGAAGATGGCCCGTTTCGTGGAAGATGGCTAAGTCCGCAATTCTTACCAGCGACACGGACGCTTTATCTTATCTTAGTCTGTATTAAACATCTAATACGAACACTTGTATTTGATTTCAATAAAATTCTATCGTAGAATTATCTGGTAATTTCAATTGTAATATTAAAGTTTTTAAAAACAATCTTGCTGGACCAAAAAACATAAGTGGCGCAGTCGACGGAGTTTTCGCGAGTTTTCATTGTGAAGGACTTTTGAGTTTCAACTCATTAAGCGAAAAAACGAACCCATCAAAAAGACTTGGTGCAACCGTGAAGTTCCATCGAGGATACAATCACGCAGCGAGGCATGAAGATTTTGATGTTCAACTGGATCCTGTAAGTGAATTGAATATTACCATTGTTTATGTCAGACTCCTCTGATTCCAATCCTATTGATTCAATTTCCGAAAACAATTCTATTGAGTTAGAGACAATTCTTGATTTAATTAACACATTTGATAATTTAAACATTACTGACGAAAGTAATACAGTAAATATGGCAGTAACGCCCAATTTTGACACAAAGAATCTTTGTATCGTACCGGAATTTGACGGTAACCCAAATAAACTACACAGATTCGTAAAAGCTTCTGAATCGCTTTTACTTCACTATTTTGATGTTAATAACCCTAATAACTTTCAAAATACTTTACTGATTAATGGAATTTTGAATAAACTTCAAGGCAAAGCCGAAGAAGTAGTAGCTATTCACGGCGCAACTAATAGTTGGAAAGAAATAAAAAATTCTCTTATTCTAAATTTTGGCGATCAACGAGATGAAAACTGTTTGAATCAAGATTTAGTTAACTTGAGACAAAGACCCGGAGAATCTCCCCAAAAGTTTCATGAAAAAGTTTTAACCCTTCTTAACACCATTTGCAACTACATTGACCTTAAATGCGAAGAAACAGAACGTAAAGCCAAGAGAGAATTTTTCACCAAACAAGCTCTCAAAACATTTTTAGCTGGATTAAGAGATCCACTAGGACCAATGATACGCGCTATGAGACCTAATAGTTTAGCTCAGGCACTTCAATTCATCATTGAAGAAGATAATATAAAACATTATCAAAGCCCAAATAATTTTCAAAATTTGAGAAAACCGAATCCACAAAATTTTTCGACACATCAGCAATTTTACCGATCACAAAATAGACCAATTCTGACCCAACAACAATACATTCATCCCCAAAACAGCCAAGCAAATTCACAAAATAATTCTAGCTTCAAATACCAGCAATTTCCTAGTGTCCCCATAAATCTCCAGAGGAATCCAAATTTCGTTCCGCAACGATTCCCGACCAACTCCCAAGTTTTCAAACGATCCCAAAATTATCAACAGAATAAACCTACACCAATGAGCATTAGCAGTTCCCTTAATAGTAAGCAGCGAACTCAAAGAAATTTCCAAAATACACCCTTCCAAAATACCTCTCAAAAACCAGACTTTATTAGCGAAGAACTTTTCAACACTGAACATTACGATAACGGACAAGAAAACATAGAATTCGACGAAAACATTGAAATTGACAACCCCGAAGAAGATTTCCCAAATTATGATTTCCCCGAAAATTTTCAGACGGACGCTTTCTCGGAACAAGAGACTTAATTGAAACATATATATCATCGGATAAAAGAGAACTACCGTATATTCAGATAAAAAACCCTCCTTTGAAACTACTAATAGACACTGGATCAACAAAATCTTTCATTAACCCAAAAATCGCTCATGAAAATTATCCAAATCAAATTTTACTAGAACCATTCACAGTTTCTACAGTTTTTCAATCAGAAACACATCAACATTGTGCCGACATCCCAATCTTTCCAGAATTCAAACAAAATGTCAACCTTAAATTTTACCTTTTCAAATTTCATAATATTTTTGACGGACTCATAGGATTAGATAACCTAAAGTTATTGAACGCTCAAATCGACTTAATAAACTCCAAATTAATTACCCCTGTAACTACTATTCCCATTAAATATCAACCAAGCCAAGTAAACCAAATTTTCAAATTAAGAATTAATCCTCATACACAAATTATTGCGAATGTACCCGTGAAACAAAACAACGGCGATGTTCTTGTACCACATCAGATTATTCAAAAATGCGAAATACCGGCAACACTTTCGAAAGCTCAAAACGGTTTTGCAAAAATTCAAATCTCTAACAAAACAGACGAAGATATCATTATGAATTTAACACAACCAATTAACTCATTCCCGTTTACAGAAAGCAACTACGAATTTTATCACTTAGACTCACAAAAAACCGGCAGTACTAAATTCAACGCAGAAAAATTAATCAGAACCTCGCACATGAACGAAGAAGAAAAATCCCATATCCTAAAATTATGCAATAAATATTCCGATATTTTCCACATCGAAGGCCAACGTCTCACCTTCACAAATCAGATCAAACATTCAATAAAAACAAAAGACGAAATTCCTATTTATACTAGATCCTATAGGTATCCATTTGTACACAAAGACGAAGTAAGGCGACAAATTAATTCCATGCTAGAACAAGGCATAATTAGGCCAAGTAATTCACCCTGGTCTTCTCCAATTTGGATCGTACCCAAAAAGAACGACTCATCCCTAAAGAAAAAATTTAGAATCGTGGTAGACTTACGGAAACTAAACGAAAAAAGTATTGATGACAAATATCCTCTTCCAAACATCACCGATGTTCTCGATAAACTCGGAAAATGCAACTATTTTTCAACCATCGATTTAGCCAGTGGTTATCACCAAATTGAAATGAACCCTGATGACATTCCTAAAACCGCATTTAGCGTCGAGAACGGTCATTACGAATATCTCAGAATGCCCTTCGGATTGAAAAGTGCCAGTGCAACCTTTCAACGAGTAATGGATAATATGCTTAGGGGATTACAAAACGAAATATGTCTTGTATATCTCGATGACATAATCGTCTATTCAACATCACTCCAAGAGCATATCGTCAATCTTGAAAAAGTTTTTCAGAGACTCCGCGAAACTAATTTCAAAATTCAACTCGACAAGTCAGAATTTTTAAGAAAAGAAGTAGCTTACTTAGGTCATATCGTCACCCCTGACGGCGTCAAACCTAATCCAGATAAAATCAAAGCTATCAAAAAATACCCAATCCCTAGAACACCTAAAGAAATAAAAGGCTTCTTAGGACTTCTCGGATACTATCGAAAATTTATCAAAGACTTTGCTAAAATTACTAAACCCCTTACTCAATGTCTGAAAAAAGGTTCAAAAATCGAACACACACCACAATTTATAGAATGTTTCGAATACTGCAAAAATCTCCTTACAAACGACCCCATTCTTCAATATCCCGACTTCGAAAAAGAATTTCTTCTTACAACCGATGCAAGTAATGTGGCCATAGGAGCCGTACTTTCACAAGGCCCCATTGGATCCGATAGACCAGTTGCATACGCATCGAGAACACTAAACGATAGCGAACGAAACTATAGCACAATAGAGAGGGAGCTTTTAGCCATAGTCTGGGCAACTAAATATTTCCGCCCCTATTTATTCGGTAGAAAATTTAAAATATTATCCGATCATCGTCCACTTCAGTGGGTAATGTCACTGAAGGAACCAAACAGCAAACTCTTAAGATGGAGATTAAAACTATCAGAATTCCAATTCGAAATTCTATACAAGAAAGGCAGCTCAAACAGTAATGCTGACGCACTTTCTCGAGTCGAACTACACAATAAAGAACTTTTTGAATATATGCAAAAATTTAATGAATCATTCTCGAAATCGAACGATAATGATAAAGACAACGACAATTTTTCTATGTTAGCGAACGTAAGCGAAACACCGAATGTTAACGAAATACCGGAACCCGAAGCAGGTCCATCGGTATCTCGACCTCTCGAAGGGGAGGATGCGACGGCAAGCCCATCTCACCCATCAGACAATCCTCCAGATTCCGACGATGACGATACAGTTCATTCAAGTTCTGAAGAACCAATACAAGGAATCCCAATAACAGAAAAAGCACTTAACATTTTCAAACATCAAATTATCCTAGATTTCGTTTACCACTCACCAGCAAAAACAAAAATAGAAAATCTCTTTTCAACAAAGCGTAGAATTTATTGTCAACTCTCCGTGAACAACTTAGAAAGTGATACCATAAAATTATTTAAAAATTACATAAAACCAAACACAATATATGCGATAAATTTCAAAAATGATGAGTATGTACCAAAAATTTGCGAATTCTTGAGAAATACATTCAAAAATTCTGCATTCAAATTGATCAAATGTAATACCGTTTTAAAAGATGTAGAAGATAAAGAAAGACAACAAGAACTCATTAAATTTCTCCATGAAACAAAAACCAATCATAGAGGAATATTAGAAACAGAAAACCGTATAAAACAAACATATTATTGGCCAGGAATCAAAACCGACGTAAGTAACTACATAAATTTTTGCGATATTTGCCAAGTCAATAAATACGACAGAAACCCTCCAAAACAAAAATTAATGCTAACACCGACCCCAATCAAACCTTTTGAAATAATCCACATCGATACCTTCCAGACACAAGGACAAAAATTCCTTACATTGATAGATACATTTTCCAAATACGCACAAGCATATCCATTAATTTCCCTATCAGGTATTGAAGTTGTCCGATCTCTATTGACTTTTATGACCCATCATGGAGCACCGACTACCATTGTAATGGATAACGGAAGCGAATTGAAAAATTCGGTTGTTCAAGAATTTTTAAAACTCCATCAAATTCATCCCCATTACATTACTGTGAACAATAGTCAATCAAACGGATCAATCGAAAGACTTCATTCAACTTTAATAGAACTACTTCGTATCATTAAAGAAAAAGACAAAAATTCAACCAACATTCTAAACCAAATGCCTTACGCTATATTAAGTTACAACAACTCTATTCATTCCGCGACAAAGCAGAAACCAATAGACGTAATCAACGGACACTTAAACACAAAAGACCCCCTTAATATTGATATCAACGAAAAATTCATAAACAATTACATCGAAAATCATCGTGATAAAACACTCGAAATATACAAAAACCTAAATGAAAATTTGGCCAAGAAAAAACAAGCTACAATCGAGAAACACAACGAAAAACGACACGAACCATTGACATACAAACCCGGAACTACAATTTATCGCAAAATTACATCTAACAATCGAAATAAACTAACACCAAAGTTCTCAAAAGATCAAGTAATCCAAAACAGAAAAATTAAAATCACGACCCATCGAAAAACCCTCCACAAACAGAACTTAAGAAGACCAAAGACTAAACAAAATGAATCTTTACAGGACGAGCCTAATCGCAATAGCGACGACAGCAGACCAGAAGATAACAATAACTAACCTCAAAGACAACCCAGGAATTCTTCCAATTGACCTAGGCAACGCCAAAGTAAAATTGAAATCCCACAATTTCATCCACTATTACAATCTCCTACCCATACACACTGAGTTGAATATGATAAGAAGTCATTTCGACAAAATTACTGAAACAATTCTAAATAATAAAAAGAATCCATATTATTTCGAATTGCAAAATTTCGACAGAGCTTTGAGTTACCAATTAAACATGGCAGAACAAAAATTAAACATAATTTTTCCGAAAACAAGAGTCAGACGTGGTCTCATTAACGGTTTAGGCACAGTAATTAAAGGCATTTCAGGCAATTTAGATGCAAATGATGCAGTTCACTACGACCAAATTCTTGACGATTTAAAAAATAACCAACAGGAGATTGTCACTAAATTAAATACCGAAATTTCAATAACCACCGAAATAATCAAAAATTTCAATAATACAGTTTCATTCTTAAAACAAAATCAGGAAGAAATTAAATCTGCACTTTCTCAGACAGTATTCCAATTAAAAGAACTAAATTTCAACTTCTTTAACTACCTCCAAGCAAGAAACGTCTTAGATCAAATAAATGTATGTTTAAATATAATATTGCAATTACTTAATGATATCGAAAACGCTATAAACTTTGCAAAGCAAAGAATACTTCACCATAGCATAATAAAACCATCAGAGCTACACACGATTACGAAATTCGTTCTAAAACATAATAAACCAGAAAACCTCCTTTTCGTTGAGGAAGCAGAGATTCACAAATATTATAATGTTATAGACGTAGATGCATATATTTCTGGCAACAGAATTGTTTTCATCCTATATTTTCCAATAATATATCCCACAAAATTTTCACATTACCACCTTTATTCGATACCAACAAAAAAAAATACAACCATAATTCCTGCCAACTCATATCTGACAATGAACGAGAAGTATTTTCAATACACTCCAACACCATGCATAGATTTGCACCCAGGATACTATTGTACCCAAAACAAACTCACCGATGGTACGAAACATTCAGATTGCACATTCCAATTACTGCAACTCCAAGATACCTACAAGGATTGTCAACACATCCCTATATCATTATCAGAAAGTTTCATCGAACAAGTAGACAACTCGAAATACATTGTAGTAGCACCAAAAGAAATGAAAATTCTAACAACCTGTGAAAGAACCGATTTTGCTACTCTGAAAGGTACCTTCTTAGTAGACATTCCCTCCGGATGCCTATTCGAAACTGAAAACAATCGATACAGAAATGATAAACATATGATTAAGAATCAACCAATGTTCCTGCCACAAATAATTTCAGAATTGAAGAACTCTACACCCCAATACACCAGGATACATCTACACAAAATTCGCTTAGACAAAGTACATGAACTTCAAAAACAACAGGAGCAGATAAAACCCCTAATACCAAAATTTCAAGAAACAAAATCAACAAAATATTGGATCATTATCATCTATTTACTAATTATCCCATTATGTTCCTATTTTATTGTGAAAAAATTGACAAGACTAAATTTGTGCAATCGAAGGGCTACCAATAGATCCACCTCAGCTGAAGACACCAACAGCCCAAGGACATTCATCATCCCGTAGACGACACTCTGAGGATGGAGGAGTTATATATCTCGTTCTAAGACCATAGCAACAAAATAAGCAGACTAAGGAAGAGAAGACATGTGTAACCTGACCGCTTCGTGGAAGATGGCCCGTTTCGTGGAAGATGGCTAAGTCCGCAATTCTTACCAGCGACACGGACGCTTTATCTTATCTTAGTCTGTATTAAACATCTAATACGAACACTTGTATTTGATTTCAATAAAATTCTATCGTAGAATTATCTGGTAATTTCAATTGTAATATTAAAGTTTTTAAAAACAATCTTGCTGGACCAAAAAACATAAGTCACGCTATAAGTGGTTGCGACACCATCTCAGCACCCTTTGGTTTAGGGAAGAAGATGGTGATATAGATGTATCAAATGATGGTTTCCAACACTGCTACAATGAATGCTGCTGCACAACAGCTCCGCATAGTTCACTGCATGTACAGGGTGGGCAAATAAGCGAGGTAAGCGGCTATATCTCAGGATGCACGCATCGTAGAGACTTGTGGTAAAAAATTTTACCACTAAAGTGAACAAGAGAACACACTGGAAATTGTTTTGAAGTTCATTACTCTACCGCTAGGGGGCGTAATAGCTACCGTCGAGTAGAAAAATGAATTTTACTCGAAAATGTTTGATATGAAGTTGAAGAAAAAATATCATCACAGTAATCCTTGGAAAATTCTCTATCTTTTTGAATTGTCACTTTCGATTTTACGACATCAAATAAGGCTAGGTGGAAGGGAGAAATCTGACTGATTGAAACGCCTGTAACTTCAGTTTAGCTCAACATTTTTGAGCAAATTAGATCTCGTCTGAAAGATAATATCTTTTTGATTGAGGAAAAAATATACTCATGATGAATTTGTTTTTGCTGCTTTCGATAGGGGGCGCTTAGTCAGAAGTTCATTGTTTTGTTCATTTTACTCCGAAATTTCCAATGTAACGATAGGATTTTCTCAACAGAAACAGAAATTCCATCAAATTTGCATGAAAAAACCTGAAGGTCGCAAAGCGATAATTTCAGGCGTTCTGAAGTTATGGCCGAAAGAAGATATTCTTCAACTGATGCACTGCGAAAAACCAAATTGTGTCTTTAAGTGCTAAGAGAAACAGAAATGCCTTCAAATTTGTATGAAGAAACCAAAAGGTCGCAAAGCGATAGCTCCAGGCGTTCTGGAGTGATGGCCGAAAGAAGACACAATTTAGTTTTTCAGTGCATCAGTTGAAGAATATCTTTTTTCGTCCATAACTCCAGAACACCTGGAGCTATCGCTTTGCGACCTTTTGGTTTTTTCATACAAATTTGATGGCATTTCTGTTTCTCTTAGCACTTAAAGACACAATTTGGTTTTTTGAGTGCATCAGTTGAAGAATATCTTCTTTCGGCCATAACTTCCGAACGCCTCAAATTATCGCTTTGTGACCTTCAGGTTTTTCATGCAAATTTGATGGAATTTCTGTTTCTGTTAAGGAAATCCTATCATAACATTTGAAATTTCGGAGTAAAATGAACAAAACAATAAACTTCTGACTTAGCACCCCCTACCGAAAGCAGTAAAAACAAATTTATCATGACTATATTTTGTCCTCAATCAACAATATATTATCTTTCAGACGAGATCTAATTTGCTCAAAAATGTTCAGACAAACTGAAGTTACAGGCATTTCAATCAGTTAAATTTCTCCCTGTCCCCTACTCTTATTTGATGTCGTAAAATCGAAAGTGACAATTCAAAAAGATAGAGAATTTTCCAAGGATTACAGTGATGATATTTTTTCTTTAACTTCATATGAAACATTTTCGAGTAAAATTAATTTCTCTACTCGACGGTAGCTATTACGCCCCCTAGCGGTAGAGGTATGAACTTCAAAACAATTTCCAGTGTGTTCTCTTTATCCCTTTAGTGGTAAAATTTTTTAGTCTCTAAGATGAGTGGATCCTGAGATATAGCCGCTTACCTCGCTTATTTGCCCACCCTGTACATAACTAGATGCACCACCGCTGTTAAAAGGATGGTCTGCATGGGCGCCCGCAGGGGAACCATGGCTCCGCAGTATACAAGCACTGAGTGGGCATAGCATGTGAAAACACCTCTAGCGTAACACCTATGAAGTTGATACAGACGACGAGAGTGTGGAAAATCTCACCCTTACACCTCTTCTAGGCATGTCCATGAACCCCGAAAACATGGACTACGAAGATGACGAGGATGGTACAGCTACCCTCAAGCGCTCCAAATTTTTGGTGGCTCCAACAAGTTCTTGTACATAAATTGTATACCAATCCTTGATCATTTAATGTTTGATTCTTATTTAATCCTTATTCCAATCATTATTTCAATTAATTCTTGGTTATTATTTATTGATTTTACCTAGCAGATTTGATCATTGAGGTTGAGGGTTGATAGAAATTTACAGTAAGTTGGTAACATGCCAAGATAACATTGAAATATCTTCATTACGCAAAAACAGGCTCTTAGTCAAAGCTACCTTCGCCCTCTCTATGTTTCAATATATTGATGAGTGCTTTTTATAATTACAATAGAACCGATGGTAATTGATAGTTAGAGGGCCAAATCTCATTTTTTTGCCAATTTTTGTAATTTTGAGAAAATTCTTCTAATTTTGATAGGATGGAAATCAGTTGATATTAAGCTCAGGAAAAAGTTTATAACCACAAAATTATAGGGAATTTAATGCTCTACAACTTTGAAAAATTACGTTTTGGTCGAAAACTGCATCAAATTTGGGACACCCTGCACAATGTTTTCCATTATACAATGACAAAATAACAATAAATAAACGCCAACGTGTCTCTTACCGTTACTCTATACATATATGAAATTTTCATTGTATGCAACTATTTGACAACTTAAGTAGTACCGGTCGCCTCTCTTAATATATTACCCTGTATATCTCAAAAACTGGTCAAAGCCAATACTGTTTGACATTATAATAGAGTACTCGAACTAAGAGTAATAACAAAAAATTGGAAAATTCCACTGACAACTTTTTCATTACAGGGTGAATTATGAACTAGACGAATTTCATTTTGAATAATGTTTGACTCACCCCGTATCTAACTATAATTTTTATTGAAACCTGTCTCGAATTATTACTTTATGGGAAAGCAATATTTGTCGCGCAGAAGTGTGTCATTCAAGAGAAATGTTCATGAATAATGTATTAAATGAATGCCACTTTCCAGTTTCGACACCCTGTATCTTGAAAACTAGCCATAGGACTGATTTGTACCAACAGACTTTTTTGTTCAGGAGGTCATTTTAAACAATATACGAAAAATTCAAAAATATTAACCGATGACAATTTTTGCATTAGTCCTTTGTACCAAAGCTTTTGAAACATATAAGTACGTTATTATTTTTTTTTTCGAAAACTCCCTTGTGATAGTTATAAAATTTGGTATATTAGTTTTTCAAATCTCACTGTTGAACATTCATTATTTGATTTTTTTATAAGTTGTGATATTGTGGGGAAAGAAGAATCTAATAATCTATTCTGTAAAATTTGTCTTCACAAATGACTATAGTTTTCAATGACTAATTTTTCAGGTTTCAAGAGATTCTTCTTGAGAAAGAACATAATATAGATGTCTATCTCTCATTACTGAGATCGTTGATTATAATGGGAAAAATGGATAAGATCAAATCACGAATGATACTAAATCGTTTGTTAGACGTCAGAGCTCAGGTGACTTTAATGGGTAGGTTAAGTTAATTTCTCTAATCTTTATTATAAAAATAGAACATGTCTCCCACTGGAAAAATTCTACTTTGTGGAATTAACATATGTACTCAAATTGCTTCAAGCTTGTTAATGCGTTATTTCTTGTTTCATAGTAGTTTTCCCGTCTTAACGATTAAAGTTAGCTGTTTTTCAATTCTGTTTCTGGGTGAGATGCACATATCTCATATTCCTCGTATGTTTACTGTATGTAGGCATATTTGCTGAGATCTCTTGGCGATATAGGCAATTCTTTACAAACGCTGACTGTCTGATATTTACTGTCCCAATGCCGTGAGTCCCTAGTTTTTCCTATGTGATACAGAGTTTTTACGTTTTTCAGCAACTTACAGTACACCTTCCTCAAGCCTAGAGTATGGTGGCCTTACGGTGATGCTTCTTCCTTGTGGGGTGCGTTGTATATGGGAGATTTGCTGAGGTATTCTGGATACATTTTTGGTCGCTATAAAGGATCTAATAGAATTGATTATATCATCATATTACTATTGTCAGACCTAGATGATACTTTGCCGTGATCTATAGACAGACGAAGTTCCGCTTCATTGCACACTTTTCATTATCAAATCAGGAACATACTGTATAACATTATTCTTTCACATAGTTTCGGCCCTTTATTAGGCCTTCTTCAGGCTAAAGACAATAAATAATAATCAGTGACATATGAAAAGGGAGTAAAGAATATACATTCCTCAAAATTATTATATAAATTATTAAAAAACATCAAACATATACGTATATGATAACTCATGAATTCAATTTTCATAACAACAATGAAAATGTAAAGTCAAAACACTACACTATAGACACCGGTATGATAAAAAAGAACAAGAAAACGAAAAAAGAAAAGAGATACTCACTGTCAGAATAATAAAAATTTCGCTATATTTTAATATTAATAATTTCCCAATTCTCAACAGATATAAGAAATGTGAAAGGAAAAGACGATATTATAGCCGACGAATATCCAAGGGTAGAAGAATTCGGGGTAATCGATTATGCAGAGATCGAAAAACAACAACAAAATGACCCTAGCTAGCTACAATGTTATTTTGTTGTTAAAGATTTGAAACAATACAAATGTCACTGTGCTAAAAGACTTTTATGCGCGGTACATTTGCTTCATTTACTCGCACTTTCGGCTTGGAAACAATACCGACCGTTTTTCGGTTTTACCGCACTGTCATGATAGGTACTTTGTCGGGAAATGCACTTTCCTACTATTTCTTGCTCTTTTTGTCTGTAATGATGCTCGATTCAGGTGTCTCGTTTCTTCCATTTAACCATCTCCAACTTATTCTCTTATTCAAATATAAGAAGTTTTATTATTTTATTTCATACCACATTCCATCACATTATAATATTTTTCATTTTTTATATGAAATTAACTAGTTTTGAGCGTGGGCGCATTCAAATTTAAAATAATGGTTCAACCGCATAATCCGATTGTTTTACTCGATAATTTCGAAGAAAATAAAAACAAAATGCTCAATCTTCTTATAAAGTTGAAACTGAGCAGAAGAAATATTTCAAAAGTTTAATACTACTGTTATAAAATGCTTATTTTCTGAGATATTTGGTAAAGTATAATTTCCCTCTTAATGGGAAGGTTATAAACATCAGATACGCGGATGACACAGTACTAATAGCAGAAACCCTGGAAGAACTACAAAGGCTAATAGATCTAGTAGTACAGATCAGTGAAGAAAGGGGGCTCACACTTGACACCAAGAAGACTAAATTCATGACGATCGCAAAACACCAACAACAGCGAGAAACATTATGGATCAAAGGGGAGCCAGTGGAAAAAGTCTGCAAATACAAGTACTTGGGAACAATTGTAAATAACAATAATGATTATTCACAGGAAATAAGATCAAGGATCGGAAAGGCTAAAACAGTGTTTAATGAAATGAGGAATGCATTAACCAGAACAGATCTTAGTCTACATCTTAAAATCAGAATGCTTAAATGCTACGTATTTCCAGTACTACTTTATGGAATGGAAGCCTGGACGCTTAAGAAATGCGACACCGACAAGCTGGAAGCATTCGAGATGTGGACATATCGAAGAATCCTCAGAATAAGCTGGGTGAGCAGAATAACGAACAAGGAGGTATTGAGAAGAATGGGAAAGGAGAAGGAAATAGTCGATACAGAGGTATACGCTGTTGCAAACTATTATACAAGGAAAAATACAGGGTGAAAGAAGTATAGGAAGAAGACGCATCTCCTGGTTGAACAACCTAAGACAGTGGTACAACAGTAGCTCTGTTGAGTTGTTCAGATCCGCAACTTCAAAGATAAAAATCGCACATAAAGAAGAAGAATTTCCCTCTGAGGGATCCTAGCTGCTGAAGCCGGAGGCCCGCTCTAGAGGCAAATAATGAAGGGCGGCATTATCTACTTTTTCCAAGAAATCTGGATTCCCGGAAGAATGAATTAAATCATTCTTTTAAATTTCAGCGAATTTAAAAATGATTTTTGTTATAATTATAAAATTACTAATCTTAAACATCTTTGCATCGAGAATGTCTGTTACTTCTATTCGAATTTAAAATAATGGTTCATTCGCATCTTTCAGTGGTTTTATACAATCATATAAAAAAAACGAAATGTTCGAGCGTTTCATGAGTTCGAAAGGCAGAGGAATTTGAAACCTGAATTCAATTGATATATTTGATCATTTATTCATAATAATTCAGTTGGACACGTTTACTGTTTATTACATTACTAAATCATCTGTTCGATTTAAATTTGAATACATAAAAAATAATTATACTAAATATTTTTGTTTGTTCTTTCACACTAAATCTATGAATACAAATTCACCAATACAACCAAATCAAAATCCTTCCGCTAGAGCTGGCCCTGCACCCCGATTATCCCATATTAATTTATAGCATTCTGTTGAGTTAGCTTCTAATGAGGCGGAAAATTGGGTTTCCACCTAGGGCAGCAGTTTGGATAGCGACGGCCCTGAATATTGGTCTGTATGGCCCACATAATAAGCACTACAATCATTACAGTTGTTCTTATATACCACTCCAGAACATCTATATTTTAGAATTTCTATCTCGAATTTAAAAAATATAATTTAATTCAATTTTCTTAAACAAATTTCCGATATGGTCCGGGCTGCGTCGAAGCGAGGAAGAATTGCGTGAACGCGTATTCGACGCAGCCCGGACCATATCGGAAATTAGTTTAAGAAAATTGAATCGTAATTTTATAAAACGGTGTCATTTATGCATAAGAGTCCGAGGGAAACAGTTTGAACATTTACTGTAAGTTAGATTTAAGAATTAAATAAATAATCGAAAGTTAAGTCTGTTTTTAATTAATTTACCTTTTTTTTCAATAATATTCCTTTTTCGCTTCCCCTAATCCATCTTTTTCCCTATTGTGACTTTAACAAATAATAACAAAGCCCGGTATCAAATGTAATGTCATAGCAAGCGGCAAAATTACCTGATAGCGGGGTTTCTAGTTTCAACTTAGTTAAGTAGGGCAACAGTAAAATGATGAAAATACCTAGTTTTATGGGCATAAGATTCGTGTATTGTACCATTTCTAAATCTGTCTAAAATGCCCAATTTTTTTATGTTACTTGCTCGTTTTGTTTCAAGGATTTTTTTTTCACAGCAGGTGTCCAAAGTCGAAGTTCTCGTTTTGCTAGCAATTGAAATCAAGATTTATCCATTAATTTACGGAAATCCACATAACTTTTTGACAGAATCATACTCATGTCATCTTAAATAACTATTTAAGATTCCATTACAACAAAAAAAATAAGCTTCGAGAGCTTTCCAGCAGAATTCTGACCCTGACAATGTTAAAAAAGGTGAAAATTCACTAAAAAACGTAATTTGGTAATAACTCGAAAACCATGCAACTTTTACTGGGGTCATGTTAGGCTGGTTAGGTCCCTCTTTAGCTGACCTACCTCCGGTGTCACTGTGACGTGCCACTTATGGGACACCCTGTATAATAAAAGGCTAAACCGTTCTGAAAGAATAGAGTTTTTTCTATCCATTCTTTTAAAAACAATTTCTTCTTATCTTTCTCACATAAAAAACAAACCTCGCATAACTATTTCTTCTGTTCGAGATGATATCTATTTATTTGCAAATTGTGATTTCCTGTAAAGACTTCAGACAAAAGGAAAGGTTGGAAGTCAGTCTAATGTTTGGGTAATCCAGTCAAAAATCTTGGTGAATGGAACCGGCTTTGTAATCGGTAGATCCTAATTCTTTTCCTCTTTTCAATATCAACCGATTACTTGAGCGATTTCCAAGAAAAGCTTGGAATTAAACGTTTTTAGCATTCATAATCACAATTTGCAAATACGAGAGTAAATCTTCATCGGAGGAAGACATTTTCACAATTGTTGAAGTAGTACCACGTGCCACTTCAGTTCGCATTAAACCGCTTCAAAACTGCTTTAGTGATTTGTCGCCATACCGCGGTGATTCCACTCGCCACTGCGCCTTGCTTTAGAAAACCCATTATAACTGGCACCCGATAATCTTTTTTCGAACCAAAGCAATAATTACCTTGTTAGTTCTTCTCTCACGAGTAATAATCTCACAATGCTTTTCCGAATGGATGAAAGACCCAATCCTGGATATTCCATTCTCCTGACAACCTCCATATTGGAGATAATAGGTAATAATTTTTATTAGGGACTGCGGATATCAACTAGATATTTTCGAATCATTTGATGTATAGGCAGTCAAAACATTTGTTTTTTTGTGTACTATAAACATCAGTATAGGATTCAATATTTTTATAGTTATTGAGAGGTAACCCTCAAGAATTTATTTCAACTTTAGACCCTATTCTGATTTGTCGGTACGGTATCGATAAGAACTATGTACGATCTTTCCCCTTTCACCTAGCAGAATATACTGTATGTAATTCAATAGTTCGGTTGCTCGGTCAAAGCAGCAACAGGCAGGTGCTGTTCACAGAATATGCCGACCCCTCACCGACAAGGCAGGAAAGGGTCTCTTTCCATTGAAAGGCATAATGTATTAGATTGGAATTCGCATGTTATTACTTGATTCCATTTTATCAATTAATATTTAAATATTTTCTTTCTAGCATATTGTGAAATGATTCTTTCCAAAGAAGTGTTAGATTCTAAATACCAATTGGCAGTTGCATACTGCTTTGCGATTTTAGAAAAATTATTCAAAATAAAAAACAACTTGTCCAACAGAAGGTTAATGGACCTTTCTATTGATTTCCTCAGAAGGATCAGATGCCCTTGGCAACAAGATCCTTTCATAATACCACAATTACCAATCATGATAATATCATGCTTATGGAACATCCTTCTATGTGATGAGCAAAATTTGAATACATTCATCCAAGAGGAGGGAATTTACATTTGCTTGGATTTGGTAGAGGTAAAAAGCGTATTACCTTGGCTCAACTCACCTTAAAGTGTATACTTTACTTCAGAGTTGTGTCTGGCCTGTTAAAGTTGTTGCTCTCGGTTTACTTACTGAAGTTTGTGAAGAATCCCTGGCTATACCGTTTTTTGTTACATGGAGAGGAAAGAAACATCAAAAAATTCTGTCCTTTTTGTTGGAAATTTTTAGGGAAGAGAACCAAATGTTGGGAACTAAGCATACTGCAAGTGGACTCATTGAAGGTTAGTGAAAAAAAAAGGGCCTTAGATCTTCTTTCTCTTTTGCAGTTAGGCTATTAGCCTTTTACTGCTGATTCTCAATATAATTCACCTGGTGAGCTATTTTGATCTGCTCTAGCAGGTGGCACTATGCTTATAGTAAAACACTAATAGTCTCTGCAGGATTCTTTTATTCCACATCAGGTCAATTCATGTTTACCATTGCGTTGCGATACTCCTGCCACTACAATAGCATTGTAACATTCAACTGAATAAATAAAGGGTGTTTTTTTTAGAGCTATAGAACTTTAAATTGCAATAAAACAACGATGGATTATTCGATTGACATGAATTTTATTTATCCGCAAGATAATCTTGTGGCATTACATTTTAAATATGATTTCTGGCATATGACCGGCACGGCTGGCTCGGATGTAGCCCAATCTGGACGTCCAATTTTCGATGACTTTTTCCAACATTTGTGGCCGTATATCGGCAATAACACGGCGAATGTTGTGTTCCAAATGGTCAAGGGTTTGTGGCTTATCCGCATAGACCAATGACTTTACATAGCCCCACAGAAAGTAGTCTAGCGGTGTTAAATCACAAGATCTTGGAGGCCAATTCACAGGTCCAAAACGTGAAATTAGGCGGTCACCAAACGTGTCTTTCAATAAATCGATTGTGGCACGAGCTGTGTGACATGTTGCGCCGTCTTCTTGAAACCACAGCTCCTGGACATCATGATTGTTCAATTCAGGAATGAAAAAGTTAGTAATCATGGCTCTATACCGATCACCATTGACTGTAACATCGTGGCCATCATCGTTTTTGAAGAAGTACGGACCAATGATTCCACCAGCCCATAAAGCGCACCAAACAGTCAGTTTTTCTGGATGTAACGGTGTTTCGACATACACTTGAGGATTAGCTTCACTCCAAAAGCAGAAGTTTTGTTTTTGACGTAGTTATTCAACCAGAAGTGCGCTTCATCGCTAAACAAAATAAAATGGACGGAGTGCGCGATACGTATTCCGCACAGAACCATTATTTTCGAAATAAAGTTGCACTATTTGCAAGCGTTGTTCAGGCGTGAGTCTATTCATGATGAATTGCCAAACCAAACTGAGAATAAATCACTTGACAGATGTTAAATCGGTCGCCATCTTGAACAGTAATGCCAACTTAAAGTTATATACCTCGAAAAAAACACCCGTTATATTCATTCTTTTTTTGCGGGATCATGTTTCGCACTTTTTTCTGAGCATTTTTGACAGTCATTAACTGTCCGAATTTATATATATTTTTGGTACGTTTTTTATTGACTCACCGAATTCTCCAACAACACGGTCTCCCTTCCTTCATTCTACCTGTTCTATAGGGCGACTTCTATAGATGTTCCAATTTTTCCTATCTCCTGGTGTAGTTGTTCAAAGAAGGGAGACTCTACTGAATTATCAAAAAGTGAGTCGTGTGGTTAGCATTTTCATATTGTCGAATTTATCAACAAATTTTATTCAAGGTGCCATGTTGAGAGGTACAGAAGAATCATGTAAGAACCATTTTTAAACCAGTTTGATGATGAATAAAATGAGCTGGGATATTTTCAAAAAGATAGGGCAACTGCCCATGCTACTCCTCCTGATAAGGAGAATTTCAATTTAAACCTTCTGTAGATGTGACCTATCAAAAACTAAAATTGATCAATCACTAGTACCATTCATTTTGATCATGTTAATTCATAACAAATATCTGAAGGAAGTTAAGCACCAAATTATTGTCTAAAAGTGATATATATTTATATCTTATAACAATACATAATACATGGCAATTTATTCTTGATAATTTATAAAATTTTTTTAGATGTAGAGTTACCGTTGATGGGTATTGAACAGTACAAAAATATATGCGATCCACAAAACACACTTGAAGCAAGTCCAGCTATATCTGATGTAATCGGAAGCTGCAGACCTAAGATCTACGCAATTTTAGATATGCTCACCTATGTTCACAAAGAAGAAGTAATGATGGCTAATGAAATTTATAAAATGTGGGACGAGGACTTGAGCATCCAGGATCAAGTACCAATTTTTTTATTTTAATATTAATTCTATGAGAAAACTTTTACAAACACCAATCAATTTCTTTATAACTGAAATCAATTTGTTCAGTTAATTATTATTTTTTCATTTTACTCTAGTACATCAATATTACCATAATAAAACAAACATAATTTCATAATTTGAATCCAACTTATCAGTTGGATTCAAATTATGAAATTATGTTTGTTATGTTGTTATGTCGAAAGGTTAAAGTGACACAAAGTCAACCTCTGCATTATGTGTATTTCTCTTAGATTACGAAGGTAGTTGCAGAAAATTTTTTTGCTCTGAAAATAGCGGAAGTTTGGAATGAACTGCAATGGCACTTTGAAAGATGTGGAATCAGACCATTAGCAAATGATTATGAGATGCTCTCTTTGGTTCTGAATAGAGCCAAAAAATGGGGAACTTTCATTCAAGATACACAAAGGGAAATTCTCAGAAATAACAGAGAAAATGTATGTGACAATTTATAGTAGAAATAGAAATAGTTCACCATCAATTTCATTTCCAGGAAATGGTGAGAGAAAATCTTTTTTATATGGATCTCAGAGAGGCAAGACTTGGACAAACATTAGGAGCTTGCAGTGAATTAGAATATATCGCAAGATGTACAAGAGAAATATACAGAATAAGAACAAAGAGGAAGCATAATTTGCATCTGACAGAACAAACTTTTAAAAAAACAGATCCTAATATACTTTATCATACAACATTCATGTATGACATTATGGTTAATGTAAGTTGGAAACTTACACAGATATTGGCTGAACAGTTTCAAATATACTTTTCAGAATATGTAAAAAAACTCATTCATTGCCTCTTTTTAGCCCATCTTTGATCAAATATTGCATATTGCCAATATCAATAATACTCCAATTATACATTCAGAGGGAAAGGGTATTATGACACCAAGAATGAGAAAAGCAATTCAAAAATTCAATAAGCCAAAATTTGAAGAACTGCCTGTTACGGCAGAAGATCAACTGTGGGGATCAATTGCTGCTGAAACTTGCTTGAATAGATAAATTCTATTTATAATGAAATATATGTGAAATTTATACACAATTCAATTGTAACCCATGATAGATGATTTGAAAAGGATTTACAAAATGGTTAAAAATAGATTAGGACAATAAACTTACTAATGTATCATTGGCTATGTTTTGATGATTCAAAATTTGCAATAGAATGAAACTCGTATTTGATTTCACTATTTATGCATAATAGTACATCAATATAAGTTATGCAAAATTAAACAAAGTATTTTCCACTCAACCTTTTAATTGTCTGCAACAATTGTTATCAGGCTACAGTTTTTCACTGATAAGAATACAGGGCTTGTAGAAAACTTACACAGGTGAAAAAACTCAACATTGACAGGAAAATATGAGTATTGCATAGGACATCATAAACTTCACAGGTATGTATATTGGACAATTGACCGCCTGGGATTTCCACACTGAAGAAATTCAATAATGGGGATGAGTTTACATCTGTTTGTTTGTTCAACAGAATCTTTTGGGAAATATACCTGTTTATTTCAATGGATTCTAAGAGTGATAATTTTGTGCTCTTATTTTCAATTTGGATAATTTCAAAGTTGTTATCAAAGGTATGGTCCCAATCATTCAAATGATTCCCGAACAATCAGATGTATTACTCTTTTGATGTCCGTTTATCCTTTTCTTGAAGAATCTTATCTATAAAAAACCATAGGGCAATCATTGCAAGTTTGTAGACACCAAATTCATTTTCTTTATTTATTTTTTTTTGTTGTTTTTGATACAAATTTTCAAATTGTTCCTTGTTTTAAACAATATTGTGAAATTAAACTTAGACTTCAGCTATTTAGGAGGTATTTCCAAAGTATTATCACCATAAGTTAACGAAATAAATTTGTTTTCAATATTATACTTTATTATATGGTATTGTTGCAGGCGATTAAATAGTTCAGTGGAAATTACTTTGATTTCATTTTGTTTATAATAATTTCCGCCAAGTAAGGACCGAATCCATTAAAAATACATTCCATGAAGAACATTTGAAAAATGTTCAATATTAAGTTGACAATCTTAAGTTTGGCTTATTATTAGAGCAAAAATATAATCAAGATGAATTTTATCTTTTCAATGAGTTTTGGGGGAAAAAGTAATTCTGGGATTTTGTAGAGGTTTTAATTTTATTTCCTAATTATAAGCCAAAGATTAGATATTTCGACCATTATGGCTATTCAGTCTTGATAAGCTGGTCATGGCATTCTTAAGCAAATAGAAGCTAGAATTACTGCTTCACAATTCTTCAAGTATCTATTATAAAATATGATTGAAATTACACATGATAAGTAATAATGAATTTGGTAATTATTCAGAGTGAGCCATTAATGAGAAATAATGCTCTGATCAAGGTGAAATTTTTCAGACATTCCAAATTTCAGGTTTAGATCACGATCCACTATGAAAAAATTGCTATCGCATTTGATTTTCCAAAAAAAAAATAGAAAATGTTCACAAAGGTAACCCACTTATTTCTCTTATACACTGTTGATTTGTGATTTACCATTACCATGAATTCAGCCACTTACAAAAATAGGAGATCAAATATTAATATATTCTACATATAGTTTTATACCAATTTATTTCTGTAGAGAATATAAAATGTTCAATTTCCCTCAGAATTGGACTTTATTCAAATTAAAAAATTTTAAGTCATCAAATCACCATTCTTGAAATTACATTAATTTGGGTGATTTGAACCTATACTCACCTTTTTTTAAAGTAATCCAGTCCCTAGTTATATTTGTATTTAAAATGCCCAGTGCTATACTCTTGAGATTCTTTCGGAACAACAGGAAAACAGCACCATAATATAAACGCAATAAAAGCAACTATAGTTCCGATCAGAAGAATAATATCTTCGAATGCCTGAAAAATAAAAAAATATCAGTTAAGCTGAAGCATCCTCAGAGAGAGCATCCTCTGAGGAGCATCCTCTGAGGAAGCATCTTAAAATACACGTTCTTACCGGTTTTTCGCCTAGTAAAACATTATTGAGCAGAAAGAGCAAATCGTCGAGTGGAGTGAGCATTTTACTTACAGACAATAAAATTTGTTTGGTTTCATAATTCAATCCGCATATTTATGCCTTTTGCAGGTGATAGTGATACCTTTGTCTATTGGACAAAATTACTATTTTTGTTGAGGAATAATCAGACCTTTTCCGAATGTCCTTGAATATTCGAATTAATGTTTATGATACGAAAATAAGTTTGGTTATGCAACTCCGTAGGTAGCGCAGAACACTTATGTAGGTAGTTCCGAAATGTAGTTCTCCTACCATATTTTCCGTCCGTAGTTCAGTTTTCCTACTTATTTTTGTGAATTGTGACGGAAGACGGGAAGACTGAAGTTGAGGTTGAGAACTTGTAGGCTGTTCTGTTACTGTAGTTGTTGTTTTGTCGTGTTTAGTGTTCGGAGTTTTTCTGATTTGCTGTGCTTAAATTGATACGGTTTTGTTTAATATGGCTAAATTAACTTTACGTGCGAGTGTGATTCTTTTTTATTCACTTATTTTTATAGAAACTTCTGGAATACACGCATCTGATGGTATGTTAACCCTTCAAATAATTTATTATTAGGTCACATCAAAACAGATTGCTTTCTAGTCTGTAGCTACTTGAAGCAGTATATTTCGAGACTTTTGTATTAAATCTGCTTTTCTTTTCTTCTAATGAATTATAAATATAATCTAAATTAAGTTTAGTGTTTTGTATTGCTCCACAATTTAGAATATTTGCGTGAAGGAGACAACCTGTTGCTGATTCATTCTATAATACGAAACAAAACAGGAATGATATTTAAGTTCAGCAGTTATTATTTATTTTCAAATTTATGTTATCCTAGAATAGTTAGTTTCTGATCAGTTTAAATATGTTACGTATTTTAATCAGGGATCTGTACCTATGTTAGAAAAATTACCCTTGAATTGTGATATAATAATAACAACAATAACCATTTTAGATCGCCATAAATTAGTACTAATGTTTGTTGAATGTATAAACACTAAGTAGGTAAACTTGATCTTGAATTTCCAGACTTTTTTTATGCCATATCACGCTTCAAATTCGTTTCATTTAGATGAGAAAGTAGGTATCTCATTTCAGTTTTTGCATCATTATCTTCAATATGTATTGCCCATTTTTGGACTAATCTTTATTTAATTTGATATTCACTTTCACCTTAATGAGAAACAATAGCTTCAGAGCCCTCCTTCATTTAGACATATTAAGTATTTTGGTTTATTTGAACTGTTGATAATATTATGAATATTACTTTATAGAAGTTACGCATTTTGTGAGTATTGAAACTTGTAAAGTTGATTGTTGCTAACTCTCTTCAATGATACATATTAGGTATTTATTACTGAATTACCTTTTCACTTTCTAGTCTGTTGAATGTAACCTTGATAGGCTTAAAACTGATAGGGAGCACTTATGTTACGTTTTTGTGCGGCTTGTTCTAGAGAAATAACGGACCATCATAATTCTCTAATTTTATGCCGAGTTTTATCTTTAATGATTCGACTAATTGATAAAGAACTAGAGTTCAAAATCAATTCTGTCCGGCCGCCGTGTACACGATAACTCTCGAACGGAATGTGCTAGACATGACATTTTACAAGGTAGGTTCAGGGGGCAAATCATCTTATCAGTGAACCTTATATATACATAAAATTCTATCAAAATTACACAATTTTTTATCTTTCAACATACAGGGTGTATATGAATAACATCGAAAAAATGTTTTGGGTAATTCGGTGATGAAAATTAAGGTTAGTATATGGTAAAACTGAAGAACAGAAAACCGAAGATTAACAAAAAAAATCCAATAAATATTATAATTGTATTGATATTCGACAGGTTTTTGTTCCTTGGTTGTTCACTATTGTAAAAGTCTAATCCTAGTTAAATCATGATTTGCTCGATAATTTGGTTGGTTCTTGTTCAATAAAATGCTGTTTAACATGAGCTTGTAATAAATTTACTTATGTTTTTCTCGTAAATGCTCAAGTTATCGAAAAAACTTGTAAAGATAACAATATTAGTAAATGGCCTTTAATCGATTTTTTCAAAGGAAAAATTTTTATCCGAAAAAAGTTATAACAAAAAATATATTAGGGGTTGACTATTTCAACCCCTTTCAAGAATATTTTAGGTTTGAAAAAATTCCGAAATGTTTAGTTTTATTGACAAATAATATTTACAAAGTTTCGTGTCTTCAGTTCAATAAACATGAAAAATAAAAAAGAAACACAATTCATCTTTTTAATCTTCGATGGGGTGTAACTTTTCCGGGTAGGGTTGTTCAAAAATCATATTTTCGGTGTTATTCAAATACACCCTGTATATATAGGGTTATTTATCAGCTCACCGTCAAACTATGCCATAAGAAAGGTCATTAAATTTTAACAAAAAAACATTATAGGAAAATATGTGCGATTTCAATTATGAATAAAATGAGTAAATAAATGTTTTAAAGAGTTTCATTCATGTCTATTGATATTATTCATTATTAACAAAAAAGTATCCTTAGAAATAAACGTGAATAGTACATAGAAACAATAGTAAATACGAGAGTTAATAGTTCACTGACGTTTCCATTGCATTAACCATAAATGAATTTGATATCTGCATACTCTTCCGTGCTGAAAGCTAAAATTTTAGTGTAACAGAACTCGACAATTAGATAATGATAATGAAGTGACAAGTTTACGCTTATTTCTGAGCATATTTTTTGTTATTAATGAATTACATCAATAAACATTAACGAAACTTTAGAAGCCATTCATTTTCTTGAATAATTGAAATCGGATATAATATGTTCCCCTAAATTTTTTTTGTTAAAATTACATAATATTTCATATGACAAAGTTTGTCGGTGAGCTAATGAATCACGATGTAAATGTTTTTTTGAGATAGAGTAATACAAAAAATTATTAACTTCAAATAATAAATATGTCTACACTACTGTAGATAAATCTCAGTATTAACAGAGGAAATGTGAAAGGGGCATCATACATTTCAACTCTCCTTTCAACGTATTACAAGAGCAACCGGTGTGAACCTAGATGCAAGTTTTCGTCTCGATCGAATTAAGTGATTTTGCAATAAATAGGAAAACAAAACTTCGAGGTTTCATATTTCGTCGGATTTTACCCATTAACGCCATTACTGTAACATTCGAGATACCTTCGTTTGAGACCATTCCAAGCCCAAAATTCGAAAATTGCAGATATTGTGCCGAAGTTATAGAGAAGCCTTTTCGAAGAACGAGCGCTCAAAATAAATGTAAGGAAATTTTGCAGTTGAAAAATCAATGAACACAGAACTCGACCAAGACAAAATTATAGAATCGGTGAAAGAACCAATTTATTTTTGGGTGTGCTTCCTACAAGTGAAGGAACTTCCATTAGTTAGATAAGCAGTGAAATAAAATATTCTCTGACACGCTTGGTAAAAGGAAATGTTTATTGATATTCCTTCAACGTGGTTTGAACTTGAGAAACAAGTCGTGTCATTTCCACCTTTATCGAGAAATAGATATGTATATAAATAATCATAGTTTGTAGTGTATGTACATAAGTTTTGTTTGCCATTGATAATCGATGGGAATGATAAGATTAAGGTATGAGTTATTCATATTTTCTTTTCGGCATAAAAGTTCGTCTTATCTAGTCTAGAAAGTTTCTATTTATGAAAAACTACAAGTTTTTCATTTGAATAAACCGAAATGATAATGTACACATCGGAATTCCGAACAGACGATTATTAAATATACATATACCAAATGCCTGATCTTGAAAACAAACATTAAACTGTTCTTTGTGTACAATAGAAGTTCAATTGAACTCGTCATAAAGCAATAAATCATTTCTTTATGAGTCTACCAACTCATGATTCCCCATTGTTCTTATTAAAATATCATTCAATCGAAAAATAAGGTGGATCCTAATTTACGAATAGAACAATGAAGTTGTAGTTAACACTCTCCATTTCATGAAATATTCATTTTTCAGAAATCAAAAGTTACCTTTTATTTCTGAAGATGATATAGTTATTTTCCTAACAAGTGTGGAAAGTTATACTTTTCCGCAATAGACTGCAGTTGACCGAACGACGCGAAGCTATCAAGTGCGGAAACGGCACTTTCCACACTTGTTAGGAAAATAACTATATCATCTTCAGAAATAAAAAGTAACTTTATTTCTGAAAAATGAATATTCCATGAAATGGAGAGTGTTAACTACAACTTCATTGTTCTATTCGTAAATCATTTCACTTTCACTTTCCGCACGCATATGCGTGCGGAAAGTGAATAGCAGGGCTTTTTCTCCCCCGCGAGTATATAAAAATGCAGGTTTGTCTAGCTTTCAGTTCAATAACTTTGGCGTTGGATAGAACAACTGTTTTTATGAAAAAAGTTCATATCCTAATAAGCTTCGATTTAGAGATACAGGGAAAACCTGTGAAATATGATCTTTAAAGAACCATTGAATGATTTTATTTTCACCAAATCCCAAAACAATGGACTTCTCAGACTGGATAATAATTTTTGAACTAGCCAAAGAGCACTTAGATTTCAATCAATCAAAGACAACATTTCATAAAATTAATTACATAAATTTTCAAAAAATATGATCGAAGAATTCATTTTGATAAACAACAAAATATAATAGATTATGATTTTGTGGTAAATACAGAGAATACTTGCAACAAAATGATAAAATTGGATATTTGACAAATATAGTCGATAGTGGACTCTAGAAAACAACCGATGAGGTTTTTTCAAGGTTGAAGCTACACTATTTTGAATGCTGGAACAATTCATGGATTTTCACCTGTATGTGATTTAACTCTTGACATAAGGATTACCACCTTGTGATCATAAGGGTTACCAAAAATCTAATAATGGAAAAATATTTCAAAATTCAGTTGTTGAACAATTAATACCTTTTCTACAAATAGTTGGCGAAATGTGTTAGATCCCAACACAGATAACAAATTACAAGAATTCTTTGGTGAAAGATTTTTATTTTTTCCGACATCCAGCTATGTAAATAAGAAACTGTAAACAATCTATAGTTCATTTTTATTCTATTTCGAAATTGAATATTGTTAGGTATATCTCTTTTTTGGCTTTAGCTGCTATACTATTCAAATTATCAAAGTTTTCTGTTTGCTTCTCTTGTTTAGCTGCCACACCTAAAATGGATCATAAATCCTGACATAATATAGCACGTTTAGAGTTATATGATTATAATTTTGTAAACAGGTACCCAGCATACATCAAAAATGCAATAATTATTCAAGAAGCTTTTAGTGGAAATGATCATATTTTAATGATCTTCGATGGGGTCTTCTATCTATCATGGGCGGCTCTTGTATAAATAGATATCTCTAGATTATGGAGTTCCTTGAAATGTGAAAGCATTCCACTATATTTTTGGGCTATCAAACATGATTTCCCATATATAGAATCATGACTGCATGCCTCTCTTCGTAATTTCGAAAATTTGGGACCTAATGAAACCACAGCAATTTTCAGTAATATTTTTGTAACCAGAAATGAAGCCGCGACTGGACGTTCAAGACCTACTTCGATTCCTGAATGGACTATATATCTCATATAAATAGGCCTACTAGTATCACGCAAAATCTATTATTGACCTAATTTTTGTTAAGGAGAACAACTGTTTACAAGGCAAAGTTGAAGTTGATCCAGTTGTTTTGATTTCGATATAACGGACCATTGTACAAATTTCCTAGCATATTTTTCAAGAAAATCAAAACCTTCTGAGATTGAGTCGCATATTAAACATAAAATCAATTATAAATTATAAACTGAATTGATCAATTGAAAGGACTGGTTGGAGAGTGGTATTGATAAGTAATGACTCATAGGTATAAAATGAAGTTTATCCACAAGTTACATTAATAAAGGGTGTTTTTTTAGAGCTATAGAACTTTAAATTGCATAAAACAACGATGGTTTATTCGATTGACATGAATTTTATTTATCCGCAAGATAATCTTGTGGCATTACATTTTAAATATGATTTCTGGCATATGACCGCCACGGCTGGCTCGGATGTAGTCCAATCTGGACGTCCAATTTTCGATGACTTTTTCCAACATTTGTGGCCGTATATCGGCAATAACACGGCGAATGTTGTCTTCCAAATGGTCAAGGGTTTGTGGCTTATCCGCATAGACCAATGACTTTACATAGCCCCACAGAAAGTAGTCTAGCGGTGTTAAATCACAAGATCTTGGAGGCCAATTCACAGGTCCAAAACGTGAAATTAGGCGGTCACCAAACGTGTCTTTCAATAAATCGATTGTGGCACGAGCTGTGTGACATGTTGCGCCGTCTTCTTGAAACCACAGCTCCTGGACATCATGGTTGTTCAATTCAGGAATGAAAAAGTTAGTAATCATGGCTCTATACCGATCACCATTGACTGTAACGTTCTGGCCATCATCGTTTTTGAAGAATTACGGACCAATGATTCCACCAGCCTATAAAGCGCACCAAACTGTCAGTTTTTCTGGATGTAACGGTGTTTCGACATACACTTGAGGATTAGCTTCACTCCAAATGCGGCAATAACTCTGATGGCCAATTTCAGTTTTTACTTATGACGTCATCCATTTTTACAGAGTGACTAAAATGACTACCCCAATTTTTTTGCTGATTTATTTAGAAAAGTTGGTGCCATAGTTAAGATTTTTTTTTTTGAGAATATAACAAATTTGCTGTGATAGTTAAAATGAAACTTTCATGGAAGAAAATTTTTTTTCAACCCAAAAAACAAACGAAATTAAGCGCAAATGTTCAAATTGGGCTGAGTTAACCAATTGACACTGACGTATGTTCCTAATCAGGATATGTGGTAGCAATAAGATGGGACTCCCCACTCTGGAAAAAACGTACGTCAATATCTTGAAGCCACATTTCCTGGAAGCTGGATATGACGTAGAGCCCTCGGTAGAGCCCCCTTAGACTTTTTTTTGTGGGTCATTTAAAATTTATTTCAATAGGCCAAATAATTCAGAAGAATTACGGCAAATAAATCACTCCTGAAGTCCTTGAGCCAAGTGTACCAAGAGTTTACCTCATGTCGGTCAGAGCCAAATGGTTAACACAGCACATACTCTAATCATAATGAAATTCTTATTTCGAAATACCCCACTTGTCATCATTGATCTGTGGTATTTTTTTTTAGCTTTTTAAATGATACGTAGGCTGGCAGAATACGTTCTACGCATAGTTTCAAAGGGATAAGATTACTACTCAACTCCGGGTGGTATCGTGTTTCACCACTTACGAACCAGCCTGTAGAGCCAAAAATAATTTGAGCTTATGCGCTGAGTACTGTCGATTCCGTCAAAATTAAAATCATTCTCCAAATTCCCAAGAGTTATCGACCGATCGAGCACCATTGACTCATACTGTATAGTCCTTTCACATCAAAAGTTGCTCATAAAAGAAAAATGGAATACCTCTTATACTTTCAGAGAAGAGCTCTGAACAGCGAAAGGACGTATCTTTTTTTTTTGCGATTTTTGGGTACTACACATCCCAAAACGTGTGTTGTGAAAATTTTTGGAAATAATAAGGTGAAAAAACGCTTAAAGGGATTGTCAAAATTGATCTCGCCAAGTTACCACAACTGTCTTCTAAAACTCAGAGTTTGAATGCATCACTATTGCATCACCACTTACTTCATTGATTTGATCGAGTTGGTAATATGTCCGATCGGTATCCGAGAGGTTCTTCAATATATGTACCGGGAACTTCTGATCCATATTGCAATATTTGTCTAGTGTACACATATCATGGAATTATAAAAGTGGAATTCAAAATGCTATGTACTACATATCATTCGTTGAGCTGCTGCTCTACTGTTAATAGTATCAGACTTTCATGAAATATTGCATATTAAATAAATCAACTGACGAATTTTATTCGTATTTTTAGCCTTCATTACTAATATCCACTAAGACTCCTCAACCTACGTCTGCAATATCGTTCGTTCTCCTCAACCAGAGGTCGTTACATTGAACTTTGTCCATTTCTACGTTGGAGATTCAAGGACACGTCTAACACCTATGTATGTAATCATAAATATCAGCTATGAGAGCTGAAGAACGTTGGCAAAATTGAACGTGTCTCCCTTATTTTAATTGATTGAAAAAACATCCCACTCCAGTAGATTGCTGGCTTCATTCATTCCTTTTTCTTGAAATATAGTGTTGTATGTTGTCCGTCTGCATCTATCTGACCCCAAATTCTTGACGAAATCGATTAATCAACAGACAGTGACGTGGTGGAAATTATTTATCTGTAGTATCGAACCAGGTCAAATAGTAGTTATATATGCGATTATGTTGATAATCACTGTCATTTATTTGTTGATTCGCGATTCGCCACTTTCAGACGAAAATTAGTTGCGAGGGTATGGGTGCGAGAAAACTTTTTCGTGGTTCATCATTCCCAATAATGAATGTTCATATCGTTCAAGAAAAAAAAAATTATAATTTTGGTTAATCTAAAATTCGTTTATAGTTATTTATGCAACAAGTGCAATAAACAATTTTTGCACGAGTTGCATACAACATTTCTTCTACGTTCATGCAAAAAGCAAAAAATGATTTATTGAGGTGCGGCACTAGGTGTAGGAAAATGAAAAGCGCAACTTGAATACTTTATTATTAATATCGATTTGCATTGAAACAGGAACTAATACGTTACGAACAATTTAACTCAAACTTTATTTTTACCCTCAATGTTGAAAGCGAATGAACAATTGGTGCAATTTTCAATATGAATATTTCGTAGTGAAGTACTTTTTAAATCCACTTTTTGATTTGTTACTGCTGTAAACCTACTAGTACCATAGTATAAGGAAAGGATAGTAAGCCAGTGTAGTGCTTTTTTAGATTTTGTTGATGTTGAGCGCCATCTAGTTGCACTCACGTTTAACCTCGAATTTTACTGTCCTTGTTTTACTTGGTCCGTAAAGTTGAGCCCTCTGAAAAAATTGGTGTTATTTTGAAGAACTAAAATATTTGAAATAGAGTGGTCAAAAGATTTCTATATTTTGATATTATTATCTATTATCGAGTTACTTCTCCACTTTGGGTAGTCAATAGTGTTCGATATATGCAACCCGTAACACACCCGGATCCAACTACAGTAGCGACCCCTGGTGACGAGTTCCTTGCCGTCAAACGGCGGTTGTCTTACTATCCATTCCTTATACTATGCTAGTACTTGGTAAATGTACATCCTTATTTCCTTCAGGCTGAAATATTTGTTTGTCATGATGACAGCACGTTGAAGTAGAAAGACAGATGAGTGCAATAAAAACTTTATTGCACTAGTGCAATAAAGAACTTCTTTTTCCACTAAATATAGTTCAATAAAGTTTTGCTTTTTGCATGAATGTGGAAAAAGCAATTATTGCATTATTTGTTGATGGCAATTCCAAAAGAAGGAGTTTACTTTGGATCTGGAGATGAAAAGAAGCTACCAATGAATTTCTTTTAACTGCTTTTGTTCAGGTTAGATCTATTGGTGGTGACTAGTGAATAATTGATATATTTTCTTCCTTGGAAGGCTTGTATGTTTCCATAATTTCCATATTTATCCTTGGGTAGTAGCTCTGAATAAGGGATATTAGGGAGCTTCGATTGAAATTACACTTCCTCTTCCGATTTCGGTTCCGAAACTTTTGAATCGGAGGTTTAGAATGCTTAGATACTGAATTACTCACAAAGTCAGGGCAGTTTGGATTGACTGGCAAAACAGGAAAGCAGAGGAGTCCTTGCCACATGCAACATCCTCCTGAAAAGATTACCTAGAATCTGAGCGATAGCAAAACCTGCATTTTATCAGTACCTTATTCCATAAATACATACACTGCAGTTAACATTTCAAATAGAAAATAATGAACCAGACAGAAATGAAAGTTTGAAACTCTAATACAATGTACCCTCGACCAACCGAATTGAAGATTCGAACATGTTATTTTTAATAGCCACATATCTATATTCCTGAGTATAAAACAAAAGTTTTCATCGAATATACACTGATCAACAATTGCTAGGGATCACTTATGAACTTCTCTTCATTTGTATTTTTTTCAAGTTATCTCGTGAATATCTGTACATTATATGTTCTCTAAGGAAAAAGTAAGATGTTTTGAGTTGATTATATCAAAGTCTTCCTCACTTCATCGGCTCTTGTTCACAAAATCGATTATTATCTGTAGGCTGTTACAGGTGGAGTGAAAAGCAATGTGGTATTTGTTATTAAATCTGTTTTCTCTCGTTCAAACACATGAGGTGACAATAATTGAAGAAATGAGAACAATATCAGCTTATCAGTCATGCCGAGAAGACGTTTGGCTCCTGTGCAACTGGACCAAATCATACGGTGGATACAGGAAGGTTTGTCCCAGCGAGTTGAATGTTTCGCAAAGTGTCGTGAGTCGGGCTTGGAATAGGTTCATCCAAAACGACTCAGTAGCTTATGTTCATGGGGGAGGTCGGCAGCGCAGTACAACAGCTGCCCAAGATCGTCTTTTGATCCTCAATGCTAGGAGAAATCCCACTTACCCGGCGTCGCGGCTCAATAGATCACTGAGAGTTGCAACAGGAGTTCTAATTTCGAACCAGACTGTAAGACGACGACTACATGTTCGTGGTTTGAGAGCACGTAGGAGGGTACAACATCCCCGTTTGAATAGGGAACACCGGGTTCATCGACGGCAATGGGCTGAGGAGCACCGCAATTGGACACTTGAAGATTGGAGCCGATGTTTATTTACGGATGAGTCTAGATTTCGTTTGGTCAACTCCGATGGACGTATTCTTGCTTGGAGGAAAAGAGGTCGAAGGTATGCAGAACAGTTTATGGTACCCACAACAGCTTTTGGCGGAGGTTCTATATGTGTATGGGGAGGCATTTGTTTGAACCAACGCACAGAGTTGGTTGTTCTGCAGAACACCACCATGACCAGCCAGAGATATCACGATATGATTATTGAACCCATAATTGTTCCGTTTGCGGCTGCCGTGGACGAGAATTTCATTTTAATTGACGATAATGCCCGTCCACACCGTAGTCGTCTGGTTAATGAAGCGCTAGAAACTCATGCTATTGATAGGATGGACTGGCCAGCTCGTTCTCCAGACATGAATTGCATCGAACATGTCTGGTCTGAGATGTCTAGACAATTGTCAACCTTAGAACAACCGATCAATAACCTGGAGGACCTTTCTAACGCTTTACGGGATATTTGGACGAATTTGCCCCAAAATTTTATAAATCGTTTGATCGAAAGTATGCCTCGTAGGGTAGAATGCTTGAGACGAGCTCGTGGGGGACCAACTAGGTACTAGCTTAACCGAAACTTCAGTCTTCTTGTGGTTTCATCATAAAATCTTTATTTTATTCAAACACAGAATTTTGAGTGTTCCTAATAAAGTCTTTTTTTCTCTCCAACTTTCCATTTTTTCATTCTTTTCTCAAGTGAACCATATTATCAACTGAAAATACTCTGATATCTGACTAAATTTATAATCTTGGAGCGAATATTTCAGAAATGAATTTAGAACAAGTAAGTGATCCCTATCAATTGTTGAGCAGTGTATTAAAGAACAAATACATACATATTAAAGAACAGATCGAATCCAAATTGATACAGTTTATTAAATCAGCTAATGAGGCTGAAAATATTGACGCTCCTGCAGCAAAACGGGTAGAGTTGGCTTCACCAGTAGCTGGTCAATCTAGCAATATTAATAACAATAACAGTGTCTAAACAATTTTATCCGCTATATTGTCAAATAGCGATATAGATGATAATTCCACATCAGAAGAACATGCTGTCTTGGATAAAGTTCTCATATTGAAAGGACTATTAGATGAATACAAGATTACAATTCAGAAAAACGTATTCCTATCAGTCAAGGGGAAATAACTACGAAATTCAAATCTGTGAGCTCGATTGCCGCCAATATTTGTCGTGTCCACCAAACTCGGTGCAAGCGAACAACTATGCAGCGGTGCTGGCCTAATCTAGACTCATTGAAAAGTAGATTGGACGTAGATAAAGTTGCGGAGCTTTTATTCATTAAGGATAATTTGCTTCTTTTGAAGTCGCTAGGTATAAAAATGTTTAAAATTGAATAAAATTTGTTGTTATTTATTGAAATTAAAGAGAAAAAATAATATTTTAATTAAGTTTATATTTGTTTGAAAAAATATATATCCCCATTTGCCTTCCTTTCGGTTTCGATTCCGATAAATCAAAATTGATGAAAACACCGATTTTGCAAGCATTTCTCCGTTTCCTATATAGGGATAGCGCCTAGCGCATTAGGAAACGGATACGCGCGAGACAACACCGTTCCCTATGTGGTTTGCGCAACTCACACATTTTTTAACCATGCTTTCTGCGTACATGCAATACAATTTGTGCATATACACCTTTTTTTCAATCATCCTATATAGTTGTATTAAACTCTATAATCATTTACCATCACAGGTTCGGGCAATGGATGGACGAGGTTTCAGAATAACAGTGAAAGCTTTGTTGTTAAAGAAGGTCTATTTTAGTATTAGTGAATATTTGAAAGATGTAAACATTCTAGTGTAAATTGCTCTTTCTGATGTAATGATGACTTGTCCTATATATTTCCATGTCGAACTGGATCAATGAATGTATTATTATCTCTTCGTTTGAGATCATTCCCCGCTCAAAATTCGCGAACGAAAAATTATCTGATAATCCATCATTATCAGCTTTTCTTCTTCATCATTCTTAGATTGAACAATTCTGCTCAATTGTAATTTTTTTCATTGAGCTAATATATATAGAAATGTAGTTTTGCATTCTTCATGGATTTATCAGAATTCTGGCATTTTTTTTTTAAGTTTTCTCTTAATTCTTTCGTTTGATGAGTTTTATTCGGGGTGAAGCACTTTCTGTGGCTCGACACGAAAAGTCACTATTTCAATCGTAATAAAACTAAATTATATCCAGTACAATGCCAAATTTCATTATATTAACCTATGTTGATCAGAGTGTTTCTTAAGAACTGCCCATCGGGCATTTTCATTTACATACTTTGAACACAACAGAACGATCAAATTTGTGCGAAAAACGGAAAAACATTAAATTATGAAATTCAATCTTCGTTATGACTCTACTTGAAAGAAATCTCCAGACTCCACATCAGTGCTTCCTATATTGTGTTTACTTTCTCATCAAATGCTATATCATGTGATGAAAATGTTTATTGAAGAAATATCCTGTATTATAATATGCAATAAAAAAGTCGATACTTATGTTTATTCAATGTTTAATTTTATAATTTGAATGAACATATAAGTGAAGAGGTTTGTTATAACATCATTGTAGAGATTTCAACATTAAAAATGTACATATGCAATAGTATCAATATAATATTATTTCAAAAGCTTAATCTATAGGCATATAATGCGGTTTCTTCAATCTGATAAGATTATGCTATATTTGGAATTGTCGATTGATAATTAATTATTCATTATTTAACCGTTCAATGTTTCTTGTTTTAATCTTATGATTTCCACTTGGTAATGACTAATGACCTTTTCGATATCAATATCATTCACTTCTTCGATATAAAGCATTTTAAATACACTGTCCATAACTTTTGTTGAAAAATAACAAACATGCACTTTCTATTAAATATTCTTGCATTTATCTACAAGTTGAAAAAAATGGTTCCTATATTAATGGCTAGCTTGCGCACGCGATTTGGCCCACCTTAAATTTTACTCGAAATTGACTTCGGCCCAACTTTGGAAAAACAATGACATCCGTCTAGTAGTTTGGGAAATAATCTTGTACAAACAGAAAAACAGACATACAACAATTCAAAAAAATATATTTTTGTGTGCTGGTATTATTTTCCCACCGCTCACGAAAATTTTTCCATGAATTTATAAAATATACAGATCCGATATTCTAGTGCTTCGTTATATGTATAGATAACTACCTATACATCAAAAACTGTGCGAAATTTGAATTTCATCAAGTTATCAATAACCACTACCGAATCATAAATATATTTTGGGGAAGTTCAAATAATTTTTTCTCAACAAATATTTTTCCTCGGAACTTCAAAGGTACGACCTTATATACGACAATATTTTTGGTTTGCGAATGAAAAAAAAGTTGATATTTTCTTCGTTGTTCGCCAAAGAATGATGATATTTTCAATGTTTAAAGCGCCGATATATTTTTAGAAAATCAAGAGAAAAATATTTAATCTTTATCGTCAATGAAATTGGGATAATTGTATTATAAATACTACTTTGTTCAACAAATGGAATGTTAAAAGTGAGTTTATGATGGTTTTTCCAATCTAGTAGCTTATTTCCAAGGTTCAAATTGTATATCTTATACTTGCGAAAACTTCAGTGTTCCGGTTACCAGGGGTGAATTAGCTCATTATGAAAATTTAAAATGGCTAGATCTTTTTAACAGGGCCGAATCGGAAAAAATGGTAAATGAAAAAAGTGTTTCTTTTGACCTCAAGAATCTTCGGTTAAAATATATGTACAAGTCAAAGACTCACCCTGTATATAACTATGATTATGTGAAAAAAATAATCGACCGTCGTACAATGCTGCCCTCTACTTATATGATTCTTAAAGAGAAAGAAGATAAATTGAATGTACAACTTCGTATAGCGTACAAAGTTTGGTCATCGCAAGAGCGCCAGATGGGAAATGAATGGGTTCCTAATGTTCGACTGATACGCGGAAAGCCGCGTAGTGTCAATCCCTCTGAAGATGTCATTTATTTCCTCCGGAACTAACGCAGCAAAAATTATCAGGTGTGTGAATAAGTCTTTCCCGTTTTTTGTAAGAGATGGCGCCACCAATACTGTGCGAGTATTTAATGGTTACATATGTCATAATCAAAGCTTATTCATCTGTCAACAATTCCACACTAACACATTAGTTGAAATTTTTTCGCATCATAAATTTTTGAAATCGTGAAAATGTCGAAATTTGAGCCGAGTCGACGTCATTTGCGGGAAGTTTCACTTTATTGGTTCAATTTGAAGAAATCTGCTGCCGAGGCGCATCGGTTGCTTCAGGAAGCTTATGGAGAAGGTTGTGTCGATGATTCAAGTGTTCGCGGATGGTTTCGACGCTTCAAAAGTGGCGATTTCGACGTGGAAGACAGGGAGCGTTCCGGGCGGCCGCAAATCTTTGAAGATCAAGAATTGGCGACTTTGCTTGATGAAGATTCGTGTCAAACGCAAGAAGAACTTGCTGAAGCATTGGGAGTTGACCGAACAACCATTTCCAAGCGTTTGAAAGCCATGGGAATGATCCAAAAGCAAGGAAATTGGGTGCCGTACGAACTGAAGCTGAGAGACGTCGAACGGCGTTTTTTCACTTGCGAACAGCTGCTTCAGCGACATAAAAGAAAGGGTTTTCTGCATCGTATCGTGACTGGCGATGAAAAGTGGATCCGTTACGATAATCAGAAGCGAAGAAAATCATGGGGACTACCCGGCCATGCATCATCATCGACGGCCAAGCCAAATATTCATGGCGCCAAGCTCATGCTCTGTATATGGTGGGACCAGCCAGGTGTGGTTTACTATGAGCTTCTGAAACCGAATGAAAGGATCACAGGCGAGGTCTATCGACGACAATTGATGCGTTTGAGCCGCGCACTCCGAGAAAAACGGCCACAATACTCCGACAGGCACGACAAAGTCATTTTACAACATGATAATGCTCGCCCACATGTTGCACAGCCGGTGAAAACATACTTAGAAACGCTCAAATGGGAAGTCCTACCCCACCCGCCGTATAGTCCAGACATTGCTCCGTCTGATTACCATCTCTTCAGATCGATGACGCATGGCCTGGCTGACCAGCACTTAGCACTTCCATTCCTACGAGGAAGCCAAAAAATGGGTGGATGACTGGATAGAGGCCAAACCGGTAGAATTTTTTCGCAACGGGATTCGTATGTTGCCAGAAAGATGGGGAAAAGTTGTAGCTAGCGATGGCCAATACTTTCAATAATTCATTTGTAACCATTTTTTCACAATAAAGGCTCAAAATTTGAAAAAAAACGGGAAAGACTTATTCACACACCTTATATGAAATTATTTATCACATTAATAATAATAATAATTTACTTGGGACCTTTCACAAATACATATTGCGAATATACTATGAAAATTTTAATTAGATGCGTCTTAAACTGGAGGCTTCAAGGATAAACAACATTGTGGTATCTCAATATTCTCCAATTATGTTGATTTTGTATCAAGATATTTTGTATTAAAAGAGAAAATAATAAACCATGCTCTTGTCTCTTTTCGAGTGACTTGATGGTTATATAGCAAAACAATAGATAACATCCCACCCTGAGTCATAAACTGTTACAATTTCAATGATTCATAATTGAAATACCTATCACGATTTTATGGTCTCATAAGAATTGCTCGAATGATAAAACAATTTATCGATTATTCATGAAGATACATAGATGACTTAAATTATCACATATTATGTTTGTGTACAAATATTTTCTATTGTATGGTTTCCCCATTCCTTTGAAATGAGCGTTTACATTTTTAGAACCGATGGAATATGATTTAAACAAAAATTGTTCCAACGCATTGATTATCTACTGAATTTACTAGGTGAAAAAACCTAATTCATTACTGAAAATTAATAATTCTTGAAAATTTTAACCACTCCATCAACTTGTTGTTTGATATTGTACATATACGTTGACTAGAGAAATTTACTAAAATTAATCTGAGAAATGATTTTATAGTGACAATCATCATAATAAGAGCTTCGTGGAACACGCTATAAGATTTTCATTTCATTTTGGAATTTTGAGCCGAGAGCGGTCTTAAATGATTAGATTAGAAATACAGACGAATAATTCAAAGTCAAAGTTATTATGTCCGTCCATTCCACACTTTATTGCAATCTAGACATCTAATTTCATACTTTTCAAATTATCCTGAGATTTTCCGAACATGTTTTCTAAAATTTGATTCACTTTCTGGTGCTAGTTTCACTTTTTGAAAATGTCACCGGATGAAAAGTGAGAGCTTCAAGATCGTTATACATCTTGGAGATTTTCTCTCGACTAAAAATTTTTTATTTTAATGTTTGTTCATTAAGTCCTGAACTCCTAAATATTTTCTGAAACCGTTACATTCTCAATTTGAGAAATTCTTTTTTTTTTCATTCTTAAAACCGTTACATTCTTTGAAACCGTTACACTCGCAATTTGAGAAATTCTTTTTTTTTTTCATTCTTACAATGTTCTTTGCTTGAAGGAACCGTAAATGACCTTCTTATAAAAAAATATAACCCGCGTTTTTGTACGACCAAGGTGTACTGCAGCGGGAGTTCACACTTTTTTGTAAAATATTCAAACTTGCGTTAATTTTTTTTGAGAAACTACTCAAAAATTTGAAGATCATTCACGACTAAGAACGAAATATTGAGAAGAATGTATCAGACTTTGGCTATCTCCTCTGACTTAAAAGTTGCAGTACTAAAACATCAAAATTTGTCCACTCTATACAAAGTCATATTTACTCATCTCGCAAAGAATTACTGAAAACCCTGTTGATAATTTCTCTAATTCTGTGGTTATTTCGTTCATTCTTCCACATCTTGTAGAACAAAATCGTGCGAGAATATATCAGAAACGCACAGTTTTCATGGTTATATTTTATTATTCTATGTTGGCACTCCGAACTTTCCGCTACGGCTTTATCTGTCAATTCATCAATTTGCCTTAAAGAAATCAGTTCTGCCAACCAACATTTTTCAATGCAAAAATCACTAAATTATATTTATGGAAATATTTCATTAATTTCAATGAAAATGCAATGAATTAGAGAAAATAATGTATAATACTCGTACAGAAGGCTCATTCTACCACTCGTTCATTCCAAAACTCGCCACTTCGTGGCTCGTTTTTGAATTTTGAACTCGTGGAAGAATATCAATGCCTTCTGCACTTGTATTATAAATAACTATTCTAATATGAAACTACGTGATACTAACATCCGAATGAGACAGAAAGTGCTTGAAGCAATATTAATAATATTATCGACAAAACGAATTGATAATTGAAAGAAGGTTAGAGGTAAACAAAAAGTGATACTACTGCAACCAATATGAACTTGAACTATAACAGTAGTTATTCTAATATCGCCAAAAAGTTGATGAAAACCTGAATAACAAAGATATGAAATAAAAAAATGCATGATAAAAGGGGCATCTAGGGTTAATCCGATTAAGGCGATAAATAAACTGATTACGTTTGTTCCACGAACATCAGCTAATAATGAAAGATCTCCACAAGATGATCTGAAGTCTGAATGTGTAAATGTAAAATTGCAGTCCAAATTTCCGGATAAGTATACTTATTTCAAAGTCTGTCTCGACTATTTCCCTCGTCTTAATTTCCACCAATCACAAACGCTAAATTTTGAATTACAAATGGTTTCTAGATGGAAATAGTAATTTACGTAACAAGTCCGGAAAATAGGGTTTTTTTGGACGAATAGACTCACAGACTTCCAGGACGAGCGTAAGCGAGTCTGTGAGTCCAAAAAAACCATTTTCGGGCGTGTTGCGTACAATATTTTTTCGGCAACCGTATAGAATAACACTATCGCTGCTGCTTTCCATATTTTATTGCGATTGCAATCAAAAAACATGCAAATTGTTGACAAATAATTTCATATGAACCGTCAGCCGTTTTCTCCGTTGCTATGGTAATGATCAACTGCATTTATTAAAAATATACCTACCAAGATTTTCATATTCACAATGACATAAACGATGTGATTCTTTTCCGGCCTAGTCCGGGAAATGCTACTTTCTCAGAGAAAAAGCGTCCGGGAAGTGAACACTTCCCGGACGGTTGCCGAAATAGTAATTTACGTAACAAGTCCGAAAATGGGTTTTTTTTGGACGAATAGACAAAATTCCAGTAAGTCTGTGAGTCCAAAATAGTAATTTACGTAACAAGTCCGGAAAATAGGTTTTTTTTGGACGAATAGACAAAATTTCCAGACAGACTTCCAGGACTCGCTTACGCTCGTCCTGGAAGTCTGTGAGTCCAAAAAAACCATTTTCGGGCGTGTTGCGTACAATATTTTTTCGGCAACCATGTAAAATAACACATCGCTGCTGCTTTTCATATTTTATTGCGATTGCGATAAAAAAACATACAAATTTTTGACAACTAATTTCATATGAACTGTCAGCCGTTATCTCGGTTGTTATGGATTCTATGATTCTTTTCCGGCCTAGTCCGGGAAGTACGTACTTTCCGGACTAGACCGGGAAATGCTACTTTCTCAGAGAAAAAGCGTCCGAAAAGTGAGCACTTCCTGGACGGTTGCCGAAAAAAATCATTTTCGGGCGTGTTGCGTACAATATTTTTTCGGCAACCATGTAAAATAACACTATCGCTGCTGCTTTCCATATTTTATTGCGATTGCGATCAAATACAAGTGCAGAAGGCATTGATATTCTTCCACGAGTTCAAAATTCAAAAACGAGCCACGAAGTGGCGAGTTTTGGAATGAACGAGTGGTAGAATGAGCCTTCTGTACGAGTATTATACATTATTTTCTCTAATTCATTGCATTTTCATTGAAATTAATGAAAAATTTCCATAAATATGATTTAGTGATTTTTGCATTGAAAAATGTTGGTTGGCAGAAATGATTTCTTTAAGGCAATTTGATGAATTGACAGATAAAGCCGTAGCGGAAAGTTCGGAGTGCCAACATAGAATAATAAAATATAACCATGAAAACTGTGCGTTTCTGATATATTCTCGCACGATTTTGTTCTACAAGATGTGGAAGAATGAACGGAATAACTACAGAATTAGAGAAAGAAACTTATCGAAATCGGGCTGGACGGGGATTTTGATGTCTTGTAATTCTAATCTATTTTTAACACACTTGCAGGAAATTTCAACTAATGCAAGTGTAAATGACAGGATGTTGCAGTAATTTCAATGATAAATTTTGCAATGACGAAAATGAACTTATTTCTACTGACAATGAAGCTCTGTGCAACTTGTTTGACTTATTTGGCTTAAAAAAAACAAATTCACCTCAGGATAATAAATGTTTAGATAATATTTTTACAAGTGGAATTGAAAAAAGTGATCTGTATCCTTTTCAGATCATGATGCTCAATTTTTTGGACAAGAGTAAAATCTTATGTATATGCAACTCGACCACTCATCCGGAGGTGTTTTAATAGTTTTGCATAATATCCTGTGGATTTTGTGGGTGATTCAAATTTGGAAACATATTGGCTTTCGGGATAATTTCATCAGTTCTTTGTTTCGTTAGGGGAGAATCAATTAAGATTTAATGAAATAGGAATTACTAGTTTACTGGCTACTTGAGAGAAATTAGAAATTGTTGTTCTTTATTTATTGGACTAATAACAAGGATTCCTATTTGAAATTCCAAAGTTGATTCGGTAGCCCCATAAGGGGGAATTAAGTGTAAAAGGTTCTGGCCCTCTGAACTTGCCCCTAAAACCATTTACCCTTTATTCGAAACATCTTTCCATAAAATATGTTCTTGTTCGAGATTTTTGACTGATTCAACTCAAAAAAATCACCCAGTTTATTAAGGTTTGCAGTTGTTTGGTATCTCAGGCTCAAATTTTTGCCGAGTTTCAATACAAACAGTGCGAATGTCAAATAAGGCTCTCTTTCACATCGAACAACGTCGTCAACGTCACGCTTTCATCAATTCCTGTCAAAGCTATCTACTTTTTCACTCGTGAATGCAACTCGGGCCAACCACAAAACAGCGTCTATTATAGTACCGTAATCTTGGAACCATAATAATAATAGAGTACAATTAGCATCCGTGATGTTAAAACTTGGACCCCTCTATGCTCCGGCGGCGCGTGGTATTGTTTCAATGTTCCGGGCCAGGCCAAAAATAAGATCATTGAACTTATGCTCGCTCTGTTAGTAAAGTTAGGAAGTAGGGAGTATTGTAATATTGTAATTGTAAATATTCAACGGAAACTCGTAATGATATTTTTGAAGTCCTTTTTGGTATACAGGGTGGCCACTTTTTCAATGGGATTGTATTGGTAACTTTTAAACCATAAGAGTTAGAAGGTCGGTCAAATTGAGGAAAAGTTGCATGCATAGAAGCATTATCAAGCAGTTCAAACAAATCGAGATTATCAGGGCCGGTTATTGAGATATCATAAGAAAAGTAAATTCTGTCATTTTGATTTTTCTTTTTTTCCCACTTTATTTCAAATATCATCAAAAAATATACAAGAATTTTTTATTCGACAGTAAATTATCCTCAATTTGACGTAATCAGATTTCGTATCCATCGTTTCGTACTCTCTGGGCCACCCTCAACCTCATTATTTTCAATACGGACCTGAATATTTTATGACATTTTTCGAAATAACTTTTGACGCTGAATTCAACGATATATCATACAATGTCATTCAAAGTAGATTTTCAGGTGATTTTGACCCTTATCCAATTTCCTTTGGGTCGGATCTGTTATACCTTCATTTAGTTAAATTAACAACATGCAATATGCAATAAATTTCGATAAAAAAATCAACTTACCCATCTTGAACTAAATGGAACATATTAGAATCAAAGCAAGAAACCAGTATACTGGTTTCTTGGTTCTTCTTTTATAATAATCATTTAAATATTTCAACTCATAATAATTAAACGAAGTATCATTTAATGAAAGAAAAATCAAATGATTATTCGAAAGTAAATGAAAATTAATGAAGTAAGTGTTCGAAATGTCCACCATTTTGTAAAATGCACTTTACGGTTCTGGAACCCATACTTATACATTTGCTTGTTTGATCTCCTTGAATACCTTCCAAAACATTCTCAATTTTCTCGCGAGGTATCACTATTGTTGTATTTGTCATTCGTTCCGTTGAAATAAATTACAGAATCGAACTTTATTTTGAGATCATTACGATATTTATTTTTGCAGGGCTTGGTATTCAAATTTAAAATCATTGTATTCGCGTCTCTTGCCTATTTTATTAACAGCAGTTTTTGAAAACTTCCATTCACTGGCCACAGTTCTCGATTTTTTTTCTGGGTTCGATTGAATTTGGGTCCTTGCACGCATCTTCCTGCGTTTTCGCTTCAGAACATTGATATTGTTAATAGACTTGTTTTTTCTTACATACACACCATTAAATTTGGATGAGGGTCAAAATCACCTGAAAATCAACTTTGAATGAAATTGTATGATATATCGTTGAATTCAGCGTTAAAAGTTATTTCGAAAAATGTCATAAAATATGCAGATCCGTATTGAAAAAAATGAGGTTGAGGGTGGCCCAGAGAGTACGAAACGTTGGATACTAAAGCTGATTACGTCAAATTGAGGATAATTTACTGTCGAATAAAAAATTCCTGTAACATTTTTTGATGATATTTGAAATGAAGTGGGCAAAAAAGAAAAATCAAAATGACATAATTTACTTTTCTTTTGATATCTCGAAAACCGGCCCTGATAATCTCGATTTGTTTGAACTGCTTGATAATGCTTCTATGCATGCAACTTTTTCTCCATTTGACCGACCTTCTAACTCTTATGGTTTAAAAGTTACCAATACAATCCCATTGAAAAAGTGGCGACCCTGTATATAGTATATCCAGATATAAGAATTCAGAATGGTTGGATAATGGTATATTCTAAAACAAGTTGCAGAATCGGCTACTATTCCAACGCAAATGGGAAAATTCCAACACTCGCTCCTTCGTCGCTCGTTTTCGAACGAATAAGTGTTGGAATTGCCTTCTGCAACGAGTATTAGACAATATTTTCTCTATTTCAGTCAAGTTTTGTGAAATATTGTAGAATTTCAATTTAAAATTAAGATAATACATCCCAGTGACTCTCGTATCGTAACTTGGCAGTTGGTGTGACTTAAGAAAATTGACAGATTACGGAGTTTGAATTTAAATCGTATTATTATTATAATACCAATAAAAGTGGAGGTAAATACATATGCACTCAAAATACTAAATTAAAAAAGTTTTCTGCTTACAAACTAGTAACCTACACCTAAACATAACGAAAACAAAAGTTAGAAAAAACCAATTAATTCATAATTTGTTCAGAAATACTGTCTCTCCACCGATCATACCCGTTTTTGAACCCGTTCACAGATAACATCGAAGACATGTTTCGAATTTTGAAATAATTTATAATTACGCATTAAATTCGTGAATGTCAGACGAAATCGATTCAACACCACCAGAATTTAAAGAAATTGCGAATAATATTGCAAATCATTTCAATATATCTGAATTATATTATATTGACAATTGACGTGTGTTGAAATTCAATAGGATAGTCTGTGTTGACAACCACAAAACAAAAAATATAACTGAAAACAATGCTGTAATGAGTTGAACACAGCACTGTTTTTAGTACTGTAATGAACTCATTACGATAATGAAATAGAGAATATGTAGTATATTCTGAAACAAGTTGCAGAATGGGCTCCTATTCCAACACGAATGCGAAATTCGAACGAATGAGTGTGTAATTATATTACATTGACAATTGACCTGTGTTGAATTTTGATAGTACATAGGATTGGAAGTCTGGGTAGACAACCACAAAACGAAAAATATAACTGAAAACAATGCTGTAATGAGTTCATTACAGCACTGTTTTTAGAACTGTAATGAACTCATTACGATACTGAAATAGAGAAATATGATTTATGTACAGCATTAAGAGTATCCCTTAAATAAATGTTCAACTTCCCAAAGTAATTTATTTCAATCAATGTAATTTATTTTACCAAATTTAGTACAGTAATTTTCAAGAAATACTGTCAGTAGACCGCGGGTTATTTTTAAAATCTAATATTCAAAAATCACCGGTCGTGATCAGACGTTTTTCAACTGGCGTCCTAAATGTATAATATTATTACTTGAAATTTCAGGAATTCAAGTTCCGACAATTCGAATTGTGAAACGTCATAAGCGAAAAGTTGGCCATCAATAGAAGAGTTATTGCAACGCACAAATAAGCGATCTTTTATTAAAGGATCCTCTATCGTGGACGTTAAAAGTGAACTATTGCAAGGTGCTTTTAACGAAAGTCAGTAAAGTGACAGATCTTTAAATTTGACATATTTATATTTTGTCACCTTTATTTTGTATTCTGATAAATAAAATAATTCATTTGGTAAAAGTTCAAAATCGAAAATGAAAGAACAAATAGCGTTAGCAATTTTAGCTGGGACCATTATTGAGGAATTGATTTTTCATAATAGATACAGTTGGTGTAGAAAATCTATCAAAACCAATTCAAACAAATCGACTAGTTGACTTGGAAAATTTTTACTACAAGTATCGCAATCATTATCGAAGTTTATTTTTATAACTGAAATCTTCATTGTGGAAAATCATGGACACTTCTAAGATAATTTGAATGCACATAAGTGGCTTTATAGAAATAGTTATCAGCTATATGTACAGGTAAGCTATTAGCTGAATTAAACTTAAATTATTATATATTATATTACCTTAATTCGTTTTTAGTCTACCAATTCGTAATATGGGAGGAGCTGTACCAAACTACTGGGGTTTTATCGATGGAACTATTAGAGAAATTTGTTGACGAAGTATCATCAAGTTTGAATGGAAGTCAATCAAGTATTTCTTTTTATATGAAACCACCAGTATTGGAAGATTATTTTGTTTAACAGAATTATGTTATGTATTTTTGTACTTTTTCCTACAATAATTTTGAAAAAGTGTACGTAACGTATAATTTTATAATAACATTACTGATAATTAATTCGGTTTTGCATTGTGATTTGCTTTTTTTATGCTATGTTGATTCAATATATAAAAAAGTACTTAGGTAACAAGTTTATTATTTTTCTTTCAAAACAATCCCATTGGTGTGTCCATATTACAGAATGAATTATTTATATTCAATATAAAAAAAATAATATTCAGTATGCAGTAGCATTCTTTAACCATAGTATAAGGAATTCCTTATACTATGCTTTAACAATACTACATTACACATATAGGAAAATTCTTATTTCTAATAAAATTCAGGATTTATCAGTATTATTTTTAATTCTTTTAGTATGTAGGTTCAAATTAAATATGTTTCGTTGAGAATCGTATAAGTTCTTGAAAAATTCTTTATTGAGAGCACATTTTTTTTCTCGAATGAAATTTCCACAGATGCCCAAAATCAAGAAATAAAATGCAAATTTCTCAAAAAGTTCACTTCATTACTTTGTTTACCTAAACAGCTACAAATATTTATAGGTTAGTTCTTGCTGAATAACGACGGTAAATGTTCGGCATAAACAGATATCTGTCAAAATAAAAGATCCTTAAATAAAAGTTGGTCGCCTGTATTTGAATAAAGTAAGGGAGGCCTGTATTTAGATTTAAACAATCCTTAATAGCTGACTCAATGCGCATGAGTACATGTCAAAATAAGAGATCCTGTAATAAAAGATCGCTTATTTGTGCGTTGCAATAACTCTCTAATCTCTTATAACTCAAAACATGCCTTAACGGTATAAAAAAAGTCAAGTGATTGACGGTCGAAAAATTGCCTTATAGAATATTCGAAGAAAAAAATTACGGATCTTCAATCCAGTGGATTTTCCAATCAATTCACGTTCAAAGAGTTACAGTATTCAGCCACCCAGAGATTAACGTCATCTGAAAAATAGCCTTCATATGTGTGTATTGCCTGATAATTTCAAGGATGGTTATGGAATACTTGAATCGGAACCATATTCTTTGAAAGATTATTTGAATTGATGTATTTCTTTGTTTTGACACCATTTCGTTTTATGTATAAGTATTTCATACTCTGAAATAAAGTATATTCTTGTTATGAGTTTATTGATATAAAACAAACAATGCAGGACCTATTCACAACATTTTGTAAATATGTCCTTTAAACAGATTGTGATTGATATTATTTGAAATGTTTCATTCGATTCATTTCATGATACAAATGGCTACAAAATGTTATCAAAGAAAATGTATGATGGCACATCCCTCAAAGAGAAGTGCCAACTGCTACATTTTTTTCATATGCAATTACCCTCATTATTTCCTCTTAATCTTATATTCAAAACATTGATAAATCCGAAACCGTAAATTTAAAATTTCGGTGTTTAAAGATTTCTTGCTGTACCTTTCATTTTCTTCATTGTAAGAAGGAATTTATTAAATGTATGGACACACCTCTTTCTACTGTTCAATAATATGTACCTATAGATAACATATGTTTATAATTGTACCTGGCTGAAAGACTTCGGTCGATGACCTTTGACTTCCTCAATAAGGAACGGTTGTTATTATTATCACATCACAGCTTAAGTCTTTTTGGCCAAAAGTTGGTGAACACTGAAAATTATTTTTCATATCCAATAGTTCTGAAACAACTTATTATCGCTTTCATTATGTGTTAATTATTAACATTTCTGCTCTTAACCTTGATATTGTTAAACCTTAGAATATCGATATTCTATATATCAAAATGTGCATAATTCCAATAAAATTTCAAAACCACTTGTTCGAGCTAATCATTGATTTTCTATTAATATAAAAGCAACAAGAATTTAGGAAAATAATGTAGGTGGGAAACTGAAAATAGTTCTCGAAAATTTTCAGTAGTAATACCTTACAAGTAATTTTTTGCGATGTCAGACGATTTACTTTGAAATCACCACGATTCCGCAGGGCGAATTTTTCTTCAAGCAACTCAGTTTAGTTATGCAATAGAAGACAGAACAATTATGAGAGGAACTCGAAATCATCAAATCACGAGTCAAATTTCATTAGACTGTTCAACAAACGAAATGAAAAGTGATAAATTTGAAATTCGCCGAGTTATTTATATTTTAAGTTGAACTGTCACATATACAAACACCGAACTTGACAGCCCAGAGTCAAGTTCTGATTATCGATAATTCGAACTTGTATAGAGCTGCTGATTGGTATTTAACAAGAGCGCGTAAAATAGGCGCTAGAACGGATATAATATGTTACAGCTAAGGTAGGTGTGAATATAAACTTAAGATTAGGCGGTTTAACTTGTGTTTACATTCGAGGACCGGCTAGAGTTTGATAGAATGTTTATTTACGAGGGGAAATTTTATCTTTAGCCGGTTGATGTTGACATTATCCGATACGAAATGGTTAAAAACTTATTAGATGAACATGCGGGACGGTGATGTCACATAAATGGTCAGATGGAAGACGATGAGTGCATGGGGCAATGTTTTTGTTTATTGTTCCATCAAGAGGCCAATTGAAAACTCCCCGGTCTACAATCGTAAAACATATTTTTTTGGCAAAATTCGATTTTATTATGCAACATAGTTGCCTTCGAGGTCGATACAGCGATTATAGCGATCTTCCAACTTACCATTTTTGTAGTACGATTTGTCTTTCGCTTCAAAATAGGCCTCAGTTTCGGCGATTATTTCTTCATTGGCGCTAAATTTCTTTCCAGCGAGCATTCTTTGAGGTCTAAGAACAGGAAAAAGTCACTGAGGCCCAGATCTGGCGAATACGGTTGATGCAGAAGCAATTCGAAGCCACAGATAACAGAGAAGAAGTTCGAAGCTCAATTCATGCAATTCTGCCATTGTTTTCATTGATTTGTGACACGGCGCATTGTCTTGATGGAACAGCACATTTTTTTCTTCAAATGGGGCCGTTTTTAACGATTTCATCTGTTAAACGATCCAATAATGATATATTATCATCGCTGTTGATTGTCTGGCCTTTTTGGAGGTAATCAATGAATATTATACCTTGCGCATCCCAGAATACTGATACAATAACCTTGCCAGCTGACTGTTGTGTTTTTCCTCGCTTTGGATTTGGTTCATCGTGTGCAGTCCACTCAGTTGACTGTCGATTAGAATGATGGAGCCAAGTTTCATCCATTGTCACACATCGAAACGAAAATTCAGGTTTATTGCACTTAAATAGCTTCAAACAGTGCTCAGAAGCATTAACACGTTGTTGCTTCTGATCGATTGTGAGCTCGCGCAGCACCCATTTTGCAAACAGCTTTCTCATCTACAAATATTCGTAAATTATATGATGTACACATTCATCTTGTGCATCAGATCGGGGACTTTTCAATTGGCCTAATATTTTTCATGGTGATGGCTTGGCGCTTGTTCAAAAATTCGTTGACATATTGGGGCCGTCGCAAAATCTAATAACCTTTAAAACGAAGTTTGAAGTAGGTTTTGCGCTTAACTGACATCAAAACAAACTGATATATGATGAAATATCTAAAGAAGTAAGATCAGCAAAGCTCGCCGCTAAGCGTACAACATTGTTATCGACGGTTAAAAGATGTGATATTTGCCTATTGGCAGCAATAGTATTTTATACTATGTATATGAAAATTTCAGATCTGTTCGACGTGTTGCATACCATTCACTTTGATACTGGTAATCGCATGAATTAAATGAATCTTTCACATATTTTGCATATTTGGTGCACCATCAATTCTATAATCCAATAATGGGCACGAGCTTGTCAACAGCGTTAGAGCATGATGTCTAAGACATAAGATTAGGAACGAGACCATAAGAGAAGAGCTCTAGATATAGAATGAGGAGACGGTGTCGGAGAGACCACATGGACAGAATGAGTGTGAATAGATGGACAAGAAAGGCTAAAGATCCAAACCCCAACTCGAAAAAACCTCCTGGCATACTACCTAAAAGATGGTATGAAAGCTGGTTACCAGCTTCACAACCAAGATGGAATACATAAACAAGTCTGAAAGGCAGTTATAAACATGATCATGTCTTATAAACAAGAGAAAGAAGAAGTGGTCTGTCATAAAGACGCTACATGGCAAACCACACACAATCACAAATTACAAGACAATATTGAATGCGCCAAACAAGCTCTACAAAATATTTTGATGACGTGGATGAAAAATCCTCAAAATGCTCAGAAGGTCTTTAATACCTACAATTACAAAATCATATTAGCCTATCATGACGGAACCAAGAGTACGCCGCATAAAGTAATTTTCGTTGAATAAAAGTTAATTCAAAATCATCGTTTTTGTCTAATGAAGTAACCAGCCAGCTAATAACTGATATAAAAACCTACGAAAGGATATAGATAACTTAGAAGATAACGACTTGAACAAGGAAAAGCAGACCTCAGAAATTGATACCTCAGACAATATCTCTAGGCTTTCTGAAGAACATGGCATTTTTTTCATTTTGTTATTTTGATACAAAATATCTTTACGCGTGTACGTAAATCAGATCAGAACTCGAAAAGTAATAGTTTCAAAACCTAAAATAACGTAAAAACATGTGGAATTGCTGAATTGTAGGTGGAACCCAAACTGGTGATCTGGTATTTCATTTATTATGTCAATAATTATTGTTAGATCCGCTTTCCAAAATTCGGACGGAATTGACAAGAGACACTCTTTCTAATGAGAATGCGCATATTGAAACATAGGGCCAGAAGGCAGATCATCACGCATGTAGAACGAAGATTACAGTAGGTGAATCTGGAGTCTGGAAATCGCATTGTTTATGTTGTAGCTATTTTGATAATATTTCTGTGGGTTCAGGTTGAGAGGTTGTAGATAGCACAGAAAGTACAGTTTTGTCAATGTTTGCTATATATAAAAAATGAAAGCTTATGTATTCAATAACAGTTATTTTAAAATAACGAGGAGATCGATAGTTTCAATAATTCATTATTAAAAGTGACTTATAGGTAATATAACCACTTTTTGATATCCAATTTCTCGAAAACCTCACTTTCAAGTTAAAAAATGGTGCAGCAAAATTGTCTGCGCGGAAATTTTAATTACTCGTTTTCATTCAGTTCTTCGTGCTCTTTTCAGATCTACAAACGGATCTTCTATAAACAGAGTGTTGTTTCAAGGATACAATCGTTTCATAATTTTATTGTTAATCCTGACCTGTATTATTCTTGTGATCTAAAAGGGATTCATTTGAGCTTTGAATAAGAAAGATTTGTGCCAAATATAAAGAAAATATACTGGGTGGTTCGCTTGATATGACTACGAAAGCAAAGTTCATGAATCACCCTGTATTTCGGTAACCAAGGCAGTCAGACCCAATAAATGGAGTGTCTAGAAACACATCGGTGTCAACTTTTTTCGTTCACCAATGGAACAACCTGTATATTAAAAAAAAAACAAAATCTTTTCATTTGTGACATATTCCAGTGAATTATACTCGATAATATTAAGGTGACCAGAAAATTACCGGCAATGTGTATAATCCAGCATTCTATGTATAGTCAAAAATCAAACTCAATTATTATTCTATTTATTATCATATAATCAGCATAATTTTTGTCTGTTTTAGGTACTTACTTTTACGAAACACAACCAGAAAATCTCTCATCCGATGTTTCATTCAAATTCTTGCATAGTAAAATTCATCATCTACAAAAAAGACAAACTTCCGATAATAAGCAAGGACAGCCTGTACTCAACACAGCGATTGATATTAAAACACATTTGCACGATTCTGATGTCCCCGATATCAAATTGGTGAGTACAACCCTGCAATTACTGAAATATAACGTTATTCTAGAATAAAACCTATTATGTATCTCCAAAAATAATCGATGAGATTTAGCAGCCAAAATCTAGCAGCTGGTTTCCAAGTATTTCCGAACAATCAGTAGCGTCGCAAAATTGGTTATCAGATTGAAATGATTTATCGAAATAATTTCATTTTATAAATGAATTATTCTGTCGGATTTAAATAATACAGAATTCATATCATAAATGACAAACCTTACGGTCGTAAATAAAGAAGTAAAAAAGTAACCAAACAACAACAAAATTAATTTAAATAGCAAACTTGAAATTCATACAGAATATCTAATCAATTGATTTGTTTTTGGGATGTATTTCGAGAATAATTTTCACCTACTTATGATGTAGATTCCTTATGGTGATATGTACATTCTGTATGAATTTCAAGTTGGAACTTTATCGCCTTGATATCGAAATGGATTTCTTTTTTTTTTTTTGGAGGGCACTTTGGAAGGAGCAGAAAATTTAATGGGGATCAGTAGATTTAGTGTACCGCGCGTTTTTTATCGATAATTTCGTCGAAAAATTGAGTGCAATTGCAAAACTCTACTTCTCAGATAAATCGTACATTGAATGGAAACATTTCTTGCTTCACTGAATGAATATTTGTATCTCTTGATATTTTGACAGATTTTTCTCTGAGGTGATAGAGACGTCCAGAAAATAGCACCAGAAGGATTGATCATGCCCTGGACGTGTAAATTAAAAAAAAATAAACTTCACACTTTTCATCTGCAGAAAGTATAACGATTTGAACCAGATGATGGAAATAAACTTCACACTTTTCATCTCCAGAAAGTATAACGATTTGAACCAGATGATGGAACTTGTTGAACGGAAAATTTCTCTTCTAATAGAAGTAAAATTCATATCTCGGAAATTATCTTAATAGATTAATTTTCCTTAGGATCTAGGACTACTTTTTTCAACCCGGTTAATCTCGAAAATTCATATCTCAGAAAAGTAAATGAACATTAAAAAAATGATTAACTGCCCTTGGGCTCCAGGAATAGTTTTTCCACCAGTGTGAACTTAGCAGATCGTTTCCAGCAGACTGTGACCAGTGGCGTGAGGCAAAATAACGATATCTCATGGAAATATTCACTAGATCGGATATAAATTTGGGAAGTGGGTTCCGTATACTATTGAGAGTATAAGTTGGAGGAAATATTAATTTCCTTTAGACCTCAGGATATTTTAGCAACGTTTTTATTAAAATTATCATGCGTCTAATTTGAAAAATTCATATCTCCGGAAGTACGCGTCGGAGCATAACCATATTCGGCATGTAGATTACTATTAGCGATGTGAATAAACTGGGAGATGATGACCGACTTCCCTATGGATCCAGGGGTAGTTTTTTCAACCCTTAAATATCGAAAATTCATATCTTCGTAAATACGCGTCTGAGCATAACCATATTTGGAATGTAGATTACTATTAGCGATGTGAATAAACTGTGAAAAAATGATTGACTTCCCTAGAGATACAGGGTAAGTTTTTTCAACCCTTAAATCTCGAAAATTCTTATCTCTGGAAGGACGCGTCGGCGTATTTTATTTTATTTATTCCTGACCCTTAAACAGCTAAAAGCTGGTATAAGAGCCTACCTATAAATTGGATATTAATAGCAACATGAACCATGAATGAAAAGCTGACAGTACAATTTTGGTTCAGAAGAAATACTTTCACCATCAATAAGGCACATTATTCATCATTGCTGTTTAGAAGAAACCCTAAATCAACCTGCGTGCCACTAATCAGTTGGAATCCGCACCAAAAGAACATAGAGCACCAAAGTTGTTACGATCTGAACAAAACTCGGTCAATCTGATATCCGGAGACTCGAGTACAGCAATAACGGAGATGATCATCAGATCATGAAATAGAGGACACTATTTGAGAATGTAATCGCTCAACTGAAGTCGACCACTGGGACAGATTTCATTATCGACAAGACCCATCCTGCATAAATTGCCATTAAAAGGAACGTGGACAGAAATGAAATATGCCAAAGGGAAACTTGGTCGGAACTAAAAGTTTTCAGAGACAAAGTTGACGGCAGGGATCCAGTCGAAGATGCATACACCACAATCACGTCAAGGTACCACTGCTGTCAGGCCCATCGAAAATAACCAGAGGTAGGTGTTAGGACGCGACGGCTCAAGTCGAAAGATCTCCTCAACGTAACGGTAACGGACTCAAGAATATGAAGATCCCATTGTATTACTCCAGAACCACTCCAGCGTGATATTAATATGGCCCTGAAGGGCGATTTCAAGTGAGCGCCGGCTATTGACGCTGACAACAAGAGCAAGGTCGTCCACATAGCCGATGGCAAGGTCAGGTTTTCTACCGAGCAGCAGAAAATGCTCGTTAAAGTCAAGTTCACACGATGAGGGATCCAAAATGAGAAAAGGAGTGGCGAGAAAAGATGGCGTGCCGATTGGCGAGGTAACTACACAAAAGTCATAGCTGGTCCAAAGAAACCCCAACATCTCGAGCATGCCGGAAGACACTTACTAAGCCACCAGAGATTGTCTGAAGTGAAGACTTTAGGAGTAGGCAGACAGTCGCGTCAATACAAATATTGGGAAAATTGCCGAACAGAAGGCAACAGTTGTATAGGAGTAGTAGCAGACAAGGAATCTCGACGCACGCCAGCATGCTCCGATGGGTGCCCAGCAGGGCACCTTCGGAGGGAAGAGTCGGTCCTAAATGACACATCGACCTACTCTGGAATGTCCTCGATGGAAGTAGCGTCATACAAAGTAAAAAACCAAAGGCCTAGGTAACTTCTCAGAAGTGATACTGTAGGATACACTCCAGGGAAACCTATCCATTTCAGACCTGGGAAATTTAGAACAGTTGTCATATTGGTATGCAAGTTTCTCGAAGATTCAAACTGGGGAAAAAATTCAGAGGATGACAGAAGTTGTCTGTGAGCCTTGGCTGTCTGGATGATTCTGCAGTTACGATTAATCTCCGATCTCATTGACGAAAGTTCCCCCATCCACGAACACACCCGAACCAAGCACGAGTCGAAACAGGGAAGGAAATTAGATCGGAGTCATAAGGGCCGAATTGATGGTAGTGGCCATGTTTTCCAATTCCCTGGAAGAGGATGGTAAGAAATAGAGACCGCGAGTATGCAAATACAACAGATGGCGTGGAGGCAAGAGACGCTGGGTTCAATATGAGACGATAGTCACCGACATCAAGATAGTCGTGCACGCGCCAGCGCCCAATACAATCCACAAGAGAAGACGCCACATCAGCGTGACCAGATTTAAATATAGTGAATCTACTAAACTTGCCGCAGAAATCTACTAAAAATCTATCAACACCGTTCAGAAATCTACTAAAAATCTACTTACATATTTTTTGACAAAATTTCACAGATGGCGCTGCATTAGATTTCAACATTATTCAGAATACACTTTATTCTAATGTCTCTTATGGTTAAATTTTACTTCATAAATAGGATATACAGTACAGATGCGTTCAGATTCGAAAATGAAACAAGAATTTATTTCAAAATTTGAATGACTCTTGCATTTGGCATTCGAAATCTGAAATATGCAGCCACCCAAATTTGTCGATGAAATTCCAGTTAGACATATTTTTTTCCACTAAATAGAATACCAAATGTGAGATAATGGTATATTTTCAACGGAAGTTTACACACCATCTGTTTTCAATGAGGCACCCTTCGGATATTCCATCATTCTTCGTATTTATTCTCAGCCGACCGCCACCAAAGAAGTTTTATGATTTTATTATGTTTAAGTAGGTACGTTCTTCTAGTCTAGAAAGACGTAGAACGTAGAACCTCAATGAGAATGAACAATGAATTGATTCATAGAAACAGTCTAGACATCCGAATTTCCATATTCCCAATCGTCTCGGTTATATTATTTAAAACTACCAAAATCTACCAAAGGATTTCTTTCTACTAAAAACTCCATGAAAATGCGAAAAATCTACTAAAAAAGTAGATTTCTACTAAATCTGGTCACACTGCGCCACATATATATTGGATTCTCTGTTTGGAGACCAGAAAGTTGAAGGCTGGCCCTGTAAATTGACAACCAGGGGGCGATGATGAGCAATGAAATCCTCAAGAGACGAACCTCGAGAACCAGACGAGGGAATTTGCATTCGAACCCGTACATATGACAAAATTGGTTGTGTTCAAAGGAGATATTATAATATATGATCCAGCTTATTCCAAAAGATTTAAATGTCCTGACTAAATAAGCAGGCGATCAACCGAATGTAATAAGAACCGGAATAATATCGGTATAGCAGAATTGAGTAAGAGCAAATACTTCTAAGACTGGATCAAGAACAATTACTGTACAGGGTGGGCAAATAAGCGAGGTAATCGGCTATATCTCAGGATCCACTCATCGTAGAGACTTGCGGTAAAAATTTTTATCACTATAGTGTACAAGAAAACACACTGGAAATAGTTTTGAAGGTCATACCTCTACCGCTAGGGGGCGTAATAGCTACCGTCGAGTAGAAAAATGAATTTTACTCGAAAATGTTTCATATGAAGTTGAAGAAAAAATATCATCACTGCAATCCTTGGAAAATTCTCTATCTTTTTGAATTGTCTTTTTAGATTTTACGACATCAAATAGTGGTAGGTGAAAGGGAGAAATCTGACCGATTGAAATGCCTGTAACTTCAGTTTGGCTCATCATTTTTGAGCAAATTAGCTCTCGTCAATTCAATTCAATCTTTATCAATCCTCCAATACATATTATAATGTATAGGACATGTCAACATAAAGATAATATCTGAAAGATAATATCTTGTTGATTGAGGACAAAATATACTCATGATAAATTTATTTTTGCTGCTTTCGATAGGGGGCGCTAAGTCAGAATTTCATTGTTTTGTTTATTTTACTCCGAAATTTCAAATGTTATGATAGAATTTTCTTAACAGAAACAGAAATTCCATTAAATATGCATGAAAAAACCTAAAGGTCGCAAAGCGATAGTTTAAGGCGTTCTGAAGTTATGGCCGAAAGAAGATATTCTTCAACTGATGCACTGCAAAAAACCAAATTATGTCTTTAAGTTCTGACAGAAACAGAAATCCTATCAAATTTGGATGAAAAAACCAAAAAGTCGCAAAGCGATAGCTTCAGGTGTTCTGGAGTTATGGCCGAAAGAAGACACAATTTAGTTTTCCAGTGCTTCAGTTGGAGAATATCAATAAAAAGCCATAGAGGGCCAGGAACAACACTATCCACGAATTGTTCCCCGTCAGCAAATTTGAACTTCGAGCTAATTATAACTCTCAATACTATACGGAACCCACATCTGAAATTTGTATCCGATCTAGTGAATATTTTAATAAAAAATCATTATCTCGCCGCACGCCAATGATGCTAAGACCGGTCAATACATATGTAAACATTCAAAGTAGTGAGTAGAAATTCAATGTGGACAAAAATAAGGAAAATAATTCTAATGAAAAATTCAGAGGTGATGCACTGTCGCCACTCATAAATATCCACTGAAGCAGCCAAAATAGCTTAAAAATTACCTCAGTACAGATTGTGCAATGTTTTAGAACGAGAATTTTTCAGGAAGGAACCGGATCGGAGTCTCAAAACCAAAGGATTATTACAAAATTTAAACAAAACATTTCTTGTATAATATTCTAGATATCTTTCGAAGAAATTCTTGGTGTATTGTCGAAGTTGTCAGACTATTTACTATTGAGAGATCTCGATTATTGCTTCTCTGTATCTCGTGTATGCTTCTTAAACGAGGTATATGTCATAAGGCTAAAATTATTTTCCCGGTCTGACCTAGACGACTTTACGTATATGTTTGTCCAGTTTATAATGGAACACCCTGTTAACAAAGTTTTTTCTATTTTTATATGTTTTATTGTTTTTTTTTTTTGTTACCAGAGATGTTTTTTTATGAAACATTTATGAGTACATATAATACTACCTATTTTCCCTTCATTCTTTTATTTTTTTGACTTCGCGACAGGCCAGTACGACACTTCCGATGTAATTTCTAAATTTGTCCATTGTGGAAGCATCACTTTGGGGTTAGATCAATTTATTTCTCTTCGTGTTATTCGTCTGTCAGTAATGTTGATCTTGTTAACGTTTTCAGTATATCATTGGGTATGATCCGTATATCTTTCAGGCTTTTTGATGCGTTTGACACGAGTCTTAATCAGTTAATCAAGTAATGCCTCCAATTCTGCATCTTCGAAAACCTTCTCTCTTCCACCGCCATGCTTGTCTTCGACGTTAAAATCACCATTCTTGAAGCGTTGAAGCCACTCTCGGCATGTTCTGTCAATAATAGCGACCGGCCCAACATATGTATTTGAGAGCATTCGATGAGCATCAACTGCAGATTTCTTCATATTAAAGCAGAAAATTGAAACCTCCCGTAAATGACAAGAATTTGGCTCGTAAGCTGACATGTTTGATCGATAATAACTTTATAATGCAGACACAAATCGACTAATATTTCGATGGCGTTATGTTTACAAATACCTTAGTTTATTGTATGACATCTACGATCTATTTTTTTTCGACTACCACTTACCGCTACAGCCAACGCGAAGCAAAGTTGTACACCTAATAGCTAAGTTTTTCTTTGACACAATTTTGGAGTTTATAAATGGTTAATCTCTTGTAATTTGTAAAAGACCAAAGGTTCTTAATAGCTCTGCAGGGTATTTGTTCATAATTAAAGTTTTGAGAGTCGGATGCCATGGAAAATGTGCATAAACATTAATCTGAAAATTAAAATGTCAAGACGAATGGGAGAACTTACTACTTTCTATGTCTCGCGTTCTGCTAATCTGATTTTGATGAAATTTGGAATGGGTATTCGGGTTTGGAAAGGAATTTCTAACTTTTCGAATACACATTGCTCATGCGCAAATGAGAACATCTCGAAACGAAAACAAAATATATTGTGTAGTCCCACACATGTGTTATATTTCTAAACTCCAAAATAATCGATGACAATCGAGACATAGAAAACATCATTTCAAATAATCTATTTTTTAATATTAATTGTTATTTTTCAGAATAAAACCAAAATAACAGAGGCCCCTAAGATATTTCCTAGCGATGCTCCTAAACTTAATATGGTAAATATATTGAATGTATTTTTCTAATTATTCAGTATCAAATGTAACAAAATTTCACAGAAATTATGTGAATTTTAATTTAGGGCTGAAAAAAATATTTATGCACTTCAGGGATTAAATTAGTAGTTTTAAACCCTAATTTCAGGGTTTTAAATGGTACTTTTAATCTAGAGGGATTAAAAGTGAATTGACATCCCTTTATGTAACAATAGTACTAGCACACTACTCCTACATGATTTCCAATCTGACACATTTTTGACGATTTGTTTTACTAGGCAGTCAATCTACTTTGCCGCCGAGTTGAACATATAATTTTTTCTCCGATTGTTTATAATGATATATGTAGGATATTACATTTTCGAATTATTTCAATTCCCACATGATTTTTATTTTTCCTGTAGTCATGGGCGTACCCGTGACAGTGGGGAGCAGCTGCCCCCCTGGAAGCAAAAAGTTAATCTTTATTGAATTTTTTTTTAGTAATAAAAAAAAACTTATACCATTGAAAAAAATTAAATTAGGGTAATTTATCGTTATTTTATAAAATTTTGAAACCATGGTTTGCCAAACCCACCTGTTCTGATTCTGGGTACCTACGTCCTTGCCTATAGTGATAAAACAAAATTTGATAGAAATCGCAATTGCTGGAATGGTTGGTTGCTATGGAAATGTATATCTCCATAATGATATTATCGTTTGACAAATTTTGAAATGTTTTATTCCCATTATGAATTATAATTTTGCTGCCTAGGGAGGAGAAATAATACTTTGCTGATTGATATATGTCTGCAAAATCAATATTTGCTGTCAATTATTTGTTGAAATATATGATGAGATATTCAAATATTTTTTCAAAGTGCATAAGATATCTTATTAACCACGTGACTGAAGGGTTTTTCCATCCCTCAGCGAATTGTACAAACTCACAAGATTATTGCAATAAATTGAAGATATAAATCAATCAATTTCAATATTGAAAGTATTGAATGATATAAATAAATGTATTGCATTAACAGGAAAATAATATTTTATACCATCTCTAGATGAAAATCGCGGAACTACGAAGTATCCTTGCTTTTAGTTCATATTTCGGTGAAATATACAGGGTGGCCATTTGAAAACTAAACAGACGAGATTACAGACGAAATAAAGTTTTTCGATAGAAATGCTCGAACAGGTCGATTTCTGTTTCGAGGGGGACAACTTAAGATGTAGGTTACGGACGCATAGCGCTTCAACCCTTGCTACTACAACCCTCACCCCCAAATTTTGAATAGGGAAGATGGGGTGAGTGATACCTCATTTGAAAGGTATTTTTATACTGATTTCAGCACAGTTATTGTTTTTTCATTTTATGCATTAGTTCTCGAAATATTCTGAACTAAGTATTTGAAAATGAAGTGGTGTTTTCATGGCACTTGTAGTGTTTTGTGAAAAATCGACATTTTGAGCTTCAAAACAACCATGACTGTGGCTTCCTTCCTAACTAACTAACGCATGAATATTTCAAGAACTAATGCATAAAATGAAAAAACAATTACTGTGCTGAAATCAATATAAAAATACCTTTAAATTGAGGTATCACTCACCCCATCTTCCCTATTCAAAAATTGGGGGTGGGGGTTGTAGCAGCAAGGGTTGAAGCGCTATGCGTTCGTAACCTACATCTTAAGTTGTCCCCCTCGAAACAGAAATCGACCTGTCCGAGCATTTCTATCGAAAAACTTTATTTCGTCTGTAATCTCGTCTGTTTCGTTTTCAAATGGCCACCCTGTATATGTTAACAATTCATAAAGTTTAATTTTAACATATATATTTTTTTAGACAGTCACAAAGTTACCAATACGTCTTCTAAACAATGGATCAAGATTGCTTGGTGTGAATGGAACAGGACAAAGAAAGCAATACCCCTCGACAACTGACCAACCCACTGTGATATCTAATACAGATCCACCTTTATTACATGATATAGCCAGTAATGAAAGTGGAAAACCTGATTTCGACGATATTATCAATAACATTTCTATATCTAAGTTCACAGATAAAGAGTTAAACAATACTCTTGCACAACATAACATCACCAATGAGACTATCACTGTAAGTGTATTTGTTGTTTTTCAATGAGCGGTTGGATTGCATCCTTTGAAAGTGCTATGTTTCATTTCATATATTCGCAGGAAAGCTACTTCTACTACAACAGTACTCTGCTCACTGATCCACATGTGGCCCGATCTTATTGGGTCAATCTTAGCGAATTTGAAAACGCTACAACACATAAGCTCTTATCTTCAGCTCACAGAAGAGCAGCGGTAAGTGCTCATATTGAATTGAATTTTTCTGGAAATTGTTGAATTTTCTCATTATTTCCAGACTGTCACTCTTTCCTTCGAATTTCCATTCTATGGACATCTTATTAAAAATGTTACCATAGCTACTGGAGGTTTCCTCTACACAGGGGATTATGTACATGCATGGTTAGCAGCTACTCAATATATTGCCCCCCTAATGGCAAATTTTGACACAAGTTTGTCAAATAATAGTTTCGTTCGATTCATGGATAACGGTATGTATATATGATGAAATTATTGTACGTAAATTTCATAAATAACATTATAGGTACCGCCTTCACAGTACTGTGGGAGAAAGTTGTATTGAAGGATAGAGCTAAAGAGGGAGAATTCACTTTTCAGACAACACTTCATAAAAATGGAGATATTATTTTCGTCTATGGAAACGTGCCTTCAATCATAGAAAATATTAAAGATGACCATCATCCAGTAAAAGTTGGTTTGTCAGATGCCTACATAATTGACAGTACTTTATTCTGTAAGTTCCAAGTTTATAAATTAGTCTTATCACTGAAATAATAATCTTATATTTTAGTTTTGAGAAGAAAAACTATATATGAATACCATAGGGTTAATTTCCAAAAGGAAGAAATCAAAAATGGAACTGTGATAATCTTGAAAGCCTTACCAACATGCCTTGATGCTACTGACTGTACAACTTGTTTAACCAAGGAATTGTCCTCATTTCAAGTTAGTAGTTTCAAATAGTATTTTTTATTTTCACTGACTTGAAAAAAATTGTTTACCTTTTCATTCATTGGGTAGGTGGGATCGCCTGCTACCTACTCAGCTTCAAAAATTTGACCTAACCCCCAAGGATATTTTTATCTGACGTGAAGGTGATCTTTAAATTTTAATATTTTTAATTTGAGGCTCCATAACTTTTCTAGCAATAACCTGCGACAAATATCAATTTTAAAAGACATTCCAACCATTAAGATATCATTTCAAATAAAAAAAAATATTTTCAGAAAAAAGTTAAAAAAACTCCAAGGCTCAACTTCGCGTAGCATTTAAAAAAATCTTGGAGGATAGGTCAAACCTTTGAGGCTGAGTAAGTACCAGATGGTCCCATCTATCTGTCTTATGTTCAAGTTCCATAGAACACCCTGTATAGGGTAAGCTTCTGACTTGTACATATATTTTAACAGTAGATTTTTGAGGTCAAAGGGGACAGTTTTTTCCTTTACCATTTTTTCCAATTCGATCTAAATGAAAAGATTTTAATTTTTCATAATAAGCTTTACCATCCTTGGATATCTGCACACTGATGTTTTTCCAAACATAATACGTATATATAATTCTAACCTTGGAAATGAGTTTCATAAAAATCAGAAGGAATTCGATTTTTCCATTCCATTTGTTGAACGAAGTATTATTCATTATACAATAAATGAGTTATCGCAATTTCGTTAGCCATAATAATAAATATTATTCTCTCAAATTTTATTATATTTTCAATAATAATAACGAATTCAGCTTTCAGCCTTTATTAGCCCTGATATTCATTTCCAATCATTTTTTATCCTTGTTTATTCCATTGCGTGCCAGAGTTGCCCATTTAACTTTTCATTTTCATATAAATAAATAAATAAATTTTATTCATCTGCGATCATTGCCAAATTGATAAACACAGAAAAACAACTGCAGAACACTATAGTGACAAAAAAGTTCCCTTCAGAATAATAAGCTACATATATCTAAAAATAGTCCAATAGTCCAATTGGAAAGTCCCCGGTCTGATGGCGGTGCTAGTATTAAATCCATATGATTTTTAGTTAGTACTAACCTTCAAACGATACGTGTCAAAATTTTACTGAGTTTCGACCATTAGTTGTGAATGTAGCTACTCGTTGTTTGAAAAAAAAAGGAAAAAAAAATTTCGTGTGCTGATAAAATATTGCCTTTTGAGGGGAAAAAATACAGTTCAAGCTAAATCTTGGCTTGATGAAGAGTTTCCGGGGTCTGCACTAGGAAAATCAACCATCATTGATTGGTATGCTAAGTTCAAACTTGGTGAAATGGGCACCGAAGACGGCGAACGCAGTGGACACCCAAAAGAGGCTGTCACCGACGAAAAAATCAAAAAAATTCACAAAATAATTTTGAATGACCATACAGTGAAGTTGATCGAGATAGCAGACATTGTGAAGATAGCATATGAACGTGTGCATCATATCATTCACGAATATTTATACATGAGAAAGCTGTGTGCAAAATGGGTGCCGCGCGAGCTCACAATCGATCAAAAGCAACCACTGAGTAATGTTTGAAGCTGTTTGAGTGCAAACCTGAATTCTTGCGTCGATATGTAACAATGGATGAAACATGGCTCCATCATTTCACTCCGGAGTCCGATAGACAGTCAGCTAAGCGGACTGCATACGATTAACCTAATCCAAAGCGAGGAAAAACACAACAGTCAGCTGGCAAGGTTATGACAGCAGTATTCTGGTATGCGCAAGGTATAATATTCATTGATTATCTCCAAAACGGCCTGACCATCAACAGCGATTATTATATAGCGTTATTGGGGGTCATTTAAAGGATGAAATCGTTAAAAAACGGCCCCATTTGAAGAAAAAAGGGTGCTGTTTCATCAAGACAATGCGTAGCGTCACAAATCAATGAAAACAATGGCAAAATTACATGAATTGGGCTTCGAATTGCTTCTGCATCCACCGTATTCGCCAGATCTGGCCTAACTAAGTCGGCTAGATCCCTTACCTATCATTCCATTTGCTTTATTCCTTAATTTTTAGACTCGACAACCTATCAAATATTCATTTCAGCCAAAGTAATCAATTTTTTGATTTCACAGTTAATTTTTTTTTTTAATTACTTCGAAACTACGCGTTACACGCGAATATAATTATATGAAAAATACTTCGATTGTTCAAAATGGTCAAATATTCAAAAATGAGCGTTCAACTTACTTTTAAGATTTGGGTTCATCAAATTTCTGGTATTTTTATTGAATTCAATGATATTTACAAGGAAACTGGAAGATGTGGATGGAATTTTGTGTTCGGTGAAGATTCATCACATCAATGAAAAATTATGTCTCAAAAATCATTTCCTTCGATAAAACCAGTTAGTTATATATAACTAAAAATTACATTTTTATGGATTTTCAATAGTCTCTATCTTTTCATTCTAGCCGAATCTGAAAAAATGGTTATAATAATGGTACTTATTACTTACCTAAGAAATTCATGATATGATGAAACATTTATAGCGGAATAAATAATTACGGAAATTATATTTCAAGGTTGTCAAAAAGTCTGTATTCCTTTCAGTGCATTTGGTGTCCAGCGTTCAATAGGTGTTCAAGTGGTGTAGACCGCCGTCGTCAAGAATGGATTATGAAAGGCTGTGACCAAACAAAAGTAAAAAACGTATCTTACTGTTCCCAGACAACCTCATATGACACAAATAAAGGCAGTACTGCCTATGTACATGACTCTAATGGTATGAATATTTACATGAATACTAATGGTTCAACTAGTCCCTTCAGTAAACAGTCAGATGCTATAACTGCTTCCCAACCAGATCAAATTGGAATGTCTGGAGTCTTAGCAATCATGATGTTATTATCAATGATTGTAGCCATCTCTATGTGGGTGTACTATGCCTATAGAAATCCTCATACTACTAGTGGTCAAATGTTGATAAGGGTAAGAGATTCCTTCATTGATGATTTCTCCATTCATTGAATATACAAAGTGTGTATAAAGTAAACAACAAAATTCATTACTCCTTTTATTTATTGAATGTTACGTTATTGAATATTTTCGATCAAAACTCTCGGACACATGAATTTTAGTTATGGCATATATTTATGCCATAATATTTTTTACTTATGACGTCATTTATTTTTACAAAGTGAAGTTATTTTCTTAAATTACTTTTATTATTAGCTAATTACCTGATTGTTGTGTAGAAAAATTGGTACCATAAATAACAAGTTTTTTCAGAAAATAACATGTACACTATGAGAGTTAGAAATGAAACTTCCATTGAAGAAAATCTTTTTAAATCAAAAAACAAACGAAATATAATGCAAATTTTTTCAAATTGTGCTATGTAAACCATTTGACACTGACATTTAAAACATTTGGTACATTTCGCTCATAGACATTCAGGAGTGATCTGCTTCCACTTCAGCGCGAATTCTTTGACGTAACTCTTCTAACTTATTTGGCCTATTAAAATAAAGCTTTGATTTTGAATGACTTCACAAAAAAAGTCTCTGACATCATCGAGAGATTTTTTTTGATCAATACCTGCAATTGAGCCGATATACTATCCCATTCAGGCAAAAAGTGGCTCTATTGAAAATATGATATTATTCAAAAAATTGGTGTCTTCATCGCAGCATAACATTTTAGTTCTTCGCAAAACTTCAAACGGCAGTCTGGATCATCCTCGTGCACAGAAACATGGATAGAGGAAGTATATGCAATTTTTACATGTTCCCAACATGGTTAGATTACGTTGTCAGATTGTGATATATTTTCAAATCCACAATTTTACTATATCATTATGAATGGATATTATATTGAATGAAATTAATTTATTTGAGTGATTCTCAATTAAATATGCAAATTTGAATATTTGGAATCCATCATTCTTCTTAATTGTCGAATTTATAAATAGCAGAATATTTATTATTAACATTAACCAGGAACAGTTGAAAAATCGCGGACACCAGCATTTTTATTGGCCTGTGTCATTAATATTATTATGTTAGAAAATTGCTTTATACTGTCTCTTTAATTTCAGTATCGACCAAGTCAGTGGAGATGGAAGAGAGGTGAGGCAAGGTACACAGCAGCTACTATCCACATGTAATTGATGATGAAATTAGAAAAAGGTTGTGCTTTTCATGAATCATTCCTTGAATGGAAAATATGGAATAACAATTAACTTGTGAGATTGGCTTGTAGGTTGTAGAAAAAATTATTTTCACAAGCACTTCATTTGTTGACTCGGTTCAAACTTGATGAATCAGTATATAAAGTTATCGCTCTTCAAAATTTTCATCATTTTACCATTGATTCATAAATGAATGACCTAAAAGCAATAAGATTATGGCCACAGTTGACTAATGTTGAGCCAAATCAATAACAAATAAGATTCTGTGATAGAAAAATTATCGTCCAAATTTTTGAGATTGTTTACGAATTTATCTCTACAGAGATTTGTAAATTATATTGATAGTTTACTAACTGTATGAATTAGTTCTTGATTGTATGTAAATAAGATATTTGCAGTTGTTCAAATTACAACAATTTTCACATGTTTCTGCCGACTTGAGAAGGCTTTAAATAATGGTTATGTAATTGTGAATTTTATATATTTACTATAATTTTTGACCAATGTAGTTGATTTTGTGATCTGATCATCAATTCTATATATGTAACATTAGGTAATTAAAGTAAACCGAATATTTATGGACTTCCTTCCAATGGATGCAATAGGTTTAAATGACATAATAGTTGTATACTTTTTGTTATAAAATTATACAGAGAAATTATATTTGCCTTGAACATCTTAAACATAATCATTATTGCAAGATTTTTAAAAAAATATGTATGTATCATTTTTAATGAGTTGAATATGAACAAAGTATCAACTAACATTCATTTACCTATAGCATATCAATGAAAAGAATATGATTAATTATAACTGTTGTATATTATAATTATAGCGGACTAATGCATAATAAAACTTATTTTGTAATATGATCACTTTGTATTGTTATAAATAAAAATATTGTTGTAGGGTTCTTTGGACGATTTCTAATATACCAATAGTCCAAAAAACCCTCAAACAACTAATACATCATCAACAATATCATTTCGATGTTGTTCCATCGATCTTTTTGGTTAATTTTACACTAGGCTGGTTTTTGTGTCTATTTTGACGCCTTTTTCATGTTTATTGCATTTTTGACAATTATCTGGCACTCCCACAATATTTTTTAGGACTAATCACAGAGTTGAAAACCTTGAAATCATTTTTGAGGATATTTTTATGTTTTGTTCATAAGTATTCAAGAGATATAGAGCTCATCTTCTGTAAGTAACAAAACATAAAGTGATATTAGAAAAAGCATAATTTATAACAATAAGCACTATAGATCCTAATTTGAGTTGAGTTGAATTCAATGGTCTAATAATACAAAAATCATCTATCTCTATTGTTAAGTGTACACTTTCTTAACAAACAAATCGTAAGGGTAGTTTTTTACTGCTTTCGAAAGAAGGTTTCAAATCTTTTATAGCACTACCATTTTTGGAACCAAAAAAGTATCTGCTGTCAGACAGTTCTAAAAGACATGATAACTCTTTAACGGAAAGACCTAGAATCTTCTGATTTCGTTAATGAGCGAAATCTGGACTGGGCTTCAATAAATATGGCAGTTGGAAATGTTGTTTTCCTGATTGTGTCGAAACTACCGATTTGATCAAAATGAAATATTACATTTAAATGTGAAATAACAATTTCATCAAGCTTCATGCAAAAATATCAGAGAAATATTTTAATAGAATAAAATATCTCTATTTTCTTCACAAACATATGTAATTACATTAGGAAGACATTGTCAACAAGTTTCGCATCAACATTTACAATAGTTGAAATATTCTGCAATTTATAAATTTAAAGATATTTCGTTTGAATTGCTTTTCATTGTTACATTCTATTTCTTTAGGCAAAGCATTATAAAATTTGATTGACATATACAATGGGCTTTCTTGTGATAAGGTCAAATAATACATATAGGTTTCGACTCTCTCAGTCAAGTTCATATTTAGGTAATCTTAAAATATTTCTTTGTGCTCATATAAATATAAGACATCGGTATATATACAACCCCGTTATTGTAAGCACATCATTTGACCAGAAAACACATCTGTAGGTTTTTCTATAGGCGGTGTGCGTATTTCTGAAATGAGACATCTGGTGATTACTTTCTGCAACTTTATTAGTAATACATTGGAGACTGTTTTGTGTGTAGCAATTTATAAATTATTGTGAAGTTTATTTAGAAGAACAATAGATATTCAAGCATCTTTCGGGTTTTTAAAAATCAACTTCAATCATTTCTCCAAAGGAAATTAAGAAAAAGGCAAAGGTTTGAAACAATCTGGTCATGTTACATCATTATAGAGCGGACTGGCTTCTTTATTCCTAAAGTAATGAGACAGGCTTTAGTGAATTTGCCAATATCGAAATTACGCAAGTAAGTTGGATAAAGCTGAGGATATTTAGAACTACAACATCAACAGCATTCCCATTATTCACTTACAAGGACAACGTCCTGAAGATCATCAAGTCTTAAAAAATATTTCTAGGTACCATATTTATATTTGTGTCAGCTAATAGTTCATCATACAAAAGTTTCAGAGAAAAAATTTCCATATTCAGGAAATAAGACTTGTAGATGTCAGTCAGACCCATCGCTGAAAGTTTCTCCTGATGGAGAGGCAGTGAAATTATTGGAAATCCATCGATTCATTTTTATCGGAATATTTCTAGTGAATTCAAATTCCCATAGAGGGTAAACTAAACTGCAGGATTACCCCCCCTTTATTTAAGTTTTCCACAGACACCCAAAATGTCAATAACTCCTGAATGAACCTTTATTTTTTTTGAATTCTTTGTTTCTGGTGATGTGATCAACATTAAATTTTGTAAGATGTATTATCTATTATTCTGAATCCAGAATTACACCCCCTAATTTTGTAGTTTTGAAATGATAAGAAAAACATATTATTAACTGCCATATTTGCGGAATTTCTAGGCGAATTTACAAACTAAACTGCGACATTCGTGATCTTAATCTACCCTAAATATGTCAAGTTTCTTGGTTGTTATCGTGTTTGCGGCACATAATTGAATTTGAACAAATATCGTTTGATGCCATTTCCGGTTCCCAATTATTAGAAAAACCAGACATTAATACTAAATGGTATACACTGGGATTCATAAAACTTTTATCGACCGATCAACTTGTTGATTGTTATTGTTGCCAACCTTCAATAATGAAGATACCTAAGGAAGACAAGTTTATAAATTTTCATTGGGTATTTGTGGTAAAATAAAAGCAAACAGAATTCAAAATTATTTTATCATTCAATTGAATACATAATGTACTATAACTTTCAATTTGAAAGTACCAATAAAAAAAAGATAATTCTTGAAAATGATTTTTTATTTTACAAGTACTTAAAACTATACTCCAGGAAAAAATCTCTCGGACATTTATGAATTTTTTAAATGATAACTATGCAGATCTACACACGACATTCTTCCAGATCAATGAGGGATATATTTACATTGGGGTGGATTCAAAATATATATATATAAATATAACTAATTCTCAATGGAACTATACAGAAAAAATAAATTAAAATTTTCGTTTATTCACATCCAACGATGTTGGCATTGTTTTAAAACTTAATTGCATACAACTATATTTACTTTTCACAAAGTACAATTCTTTATAAAATAATTGATTGCTAAAGTTGAGGAAATGATAAATCATTAAGTGGAATAAAAAAAAACATTCATATAATTTTAAATACCATCAAATTCTTATAATGTTTCTGTTATATATTCAATGCCAACATTGAATGTGCATGAAAATGTTCCCTACTTAAAAATAAGTAAAATTTGTTCTTTCTTGAAAAAGAATCGGAATTCTATCATTACTCAGAAATAAAAAAATTTAAAAGCACTCGGTGAGGAAAACAATTTCATTTACGTCTATTCGATTTAATCAATCATACCATCAAGAGGATTTATTAAAACAACTTGAATTTGGTCAAGTAAATATAATTACAATGATAATAAAATTGCCTACAAAATTACTGTCTATGAAAGAACAAATTCCATACAATTCAAATACATTCATTAAATAAAACTAAAAATTATATGCAACTTAAAACCGATAATCAGGTCCAGCCATATCGATGGCCCACCTGAACTTGTCTCTCTGAGTTTTGTTGTATATCTTTTCTATGGGGACATTATATTTTTTGCACCAGGCCACACTGATCCTAGGATCCAGATAATTCAACTTGGAAGTACCTAAGGCTATGGTTTTGTTCTCATCACGGTCAGTTTCTTGAATTTCCAGTTTGCTCAACTGTTCCTTCAGTCTTTCAAGCATTTTCTTTTTTTTGTCATAAACCACCTTCTCTTTCACACTTCCATTGTTGGCGTCTCTCTTGGCGTCTTTAACCTGCCTTTCTGCATCCTTAATAGCATCTCTCTTGGCATCAATTTTTTCTTTAAGTTTTTCCATACTTTTTTGATGACCTTTAGGGACTGAACGTTGATGGTTACAGAGAATAGCAACAGCTCTGTTGGCTCTATTGTATGATAAAATTTTTTCAGCTACTGTATCATCTTCATTCGTGAGAAGATCAAGCTGTTGTTGTAGTGTATAAGAGGCGTTGTAGGTACGGAAGACTTTAGCTGTTAGTCCTTCCATAAGTTCGTTCAAATGCTTATTTAATATACTAGTATTCAGGCGATCAAACAAATCATCACCAGGGTTTTTGTTTTCCATAAACAACTGTAAGTTCTTGAACACTCTCTTTTCTACTGGAACTTCATTGTAATACCTAATAGAATCTTTACCGAGAAAATCAAAAACTACAACGTATTCTTTGTCATCCTTTTTTTCATGAAGTTCTATGTGCTCGAAACGTAAAGAACAGCAACCAACAGTGTCTGCCTGATCTTCATCTTTTTCATTACCTGCCCTCAAAGCTAATTTATCGATAAAGTAGAGGGCAACAGCTCGTTGTCTTACTCTCATTTCTTTAGATTTCCAATCTTCCTTATATTCCTTTCTTATTTTGTCTATGCAACTATATAAACGCCTGGCAGTTTCGTATTTCTGCATATCTTTTTCCCCCTTCAGTTTAGAACTAGGATTCAACATGATGTATTTGACCTGATTTTGAACATTTTCTGTCCATGAAGCTAACCATGTTACCTGTGGGTCATGCCGTACTTCCTTCCATCTGTGGCCAGGTGGAGGTTCAGGAACTACAGAGTCCTTACTACAATTGATTATGATATCTTCTGCCTCAACTCTTCTCTTCAATTTACCCATCTTAGGATGTTCCCCTCTTCCTAAAGAGAAAAATATTTAGTAAGAAAAATCCAAATTACATAATAATATAAAAATGTGTTTATAAAAAAATACATATTATAATCTACCTCTAAACAAACCCGGAGGTTCAATCTTGAAGTTTCCGATTTTCTCCTTGTGCCCATCAATGGTACAGAAACCATACTCCTTAACTAAAGCCTCGTTCTTTTCTTTCAATGCTAACTTTTCCTCTTTGGTACGATTTCTGTTCTTTTCTGCTTGGTCCATGAAGAAAGCATGCATTTGTTTAAAATTACATTTGCTTAAGTCTGTTATTTTAGCCCTTTCTTTTTCAGTCATGAGCTTTCTCCAATCTTTGAAGAAATTTGTATTGAAAATTTCTTTAGAAGTATAATCGTGATCCAACATTCTAGCATAAAAACCTGCAATTTCTTCAGCTGGTTCAGATAATTTCATCTCTTCTCCATCATAGAAGAACTTCACATTCGATGGCAAAGGTTCATAATCTGGGGCGAAAACAGGTCCTCTATGTTCTAAGAAGGACCATTTGGTGCCATCATCTTTTTTTTCTTCTTCCCACCTAGGAAATAATCCATATTAAATTGGAATCATTCTTACAGAAAAACTGGAATTTTCAAAATCACAAAATTTACTTTATCTAAATTCCATCATTCTCCTATATTTTACAAACAAATTACCTTATAACATTTACTCGGTGTCTAAAATTTAAATCAACTATTTCTTTTTCTAAGTTGCAGAGCTTATGAACATTTATTTGTTTTTCAAGTGCATGGACTTCTGATAAACTAACCTCTTTTTGTTGCTTTACATGAGAGGCAAAACGGTAACAATTTTTCATCTTTATAACGTTTTTGTATGTTAACCATAATGATCTAATTAACATTCCTCCCTGAACTCAACAATAAAAAAAATATCAACAAGAGCGATAATCTACCGTAAAAGAAAATGCGGCCATATTGGAATAATAATAAACGAATTGCGCATCTCTTGACGTCACATAATAGTGGCGGCAAATTTAAAATGTGGAGGACGTTAGATGTACAAGGGCAATCGGAAACTATCTAGCTTCACAAAGATCAAAAGTAGAGATAACAAGCGACGAGAAATCATAATATTTTGTGCGATTGATATATTTAAATGTTATTTTCCATTCCAATAGAGCCAAGCCAAAAAATATATTCACCATTGAGTTTAGATCAGAGGAAATATTTTCAATTTAACTTTATTATTATATATTTTCAATAGTATTTCAATAGTTAAATTATTCAAAAGAGGATTATATCTTAATATATACGCATTTATTATGAAAAATTTTTCCAAATTTTCCTCTAAAAATTTTCACAAAATGAACCAATTTATTTCAAAATTATTAGATTGAGAATTTTCAGTGGTTGATGACATCACGTAAATCGTATTGTTTTTATAGAATGTATGAAATGTTCACAGATTAGACTAAAGATTGACCAAACTTTCATTTCCATATAACAAGCTATTGAAAAAACAAATGAAAAACTACGTAAATTAAACATTTGGGAAATAGTTTGTCTGCAAAAACTCAAATTTTAGTACAATATTATATGTAAAATAAATAAATAGGTGTATTCAAGGCAAATGACCTGAGTCCTTCGGCCCAAGACTTTATGTAATTTTTGAATTATTCCAACATTCACTTGCTATAAGCATTTCATTGAAAACCCATTTCCAATAATTATTATACATAAAAAAACTTAAAAATAAATATACAAATTAAATCAACTTTGAATCACAGACAGCATCCTGAATTGATGACAATAGGACAAGCAAGTATCCACAGATTTGTAAACACTTTGAAGAGTAACAAGAAGTATTTAGTTGGTATCAAAATTTTTGTGACGTCATGCCATTGTTAAAATAAATACACCATACCAAGACTTCATTAGTAGATCAAAACTAAATCTTTGAAACTATTTTCTGCTCAAAATTCATAAAAAGTACTCACCATTTCCAAACTTCCTGTTCTTCCTCTTCCTTCTTTTTTCTACCTTTCTTAGGACCATCTTCGTTTGTTTCAGTTTTTACGGAAGTCTTTGGCTTTTCTTTTTTCATAGCTTTGGTGGCTGGTGGTGGTTTTTTCTTTTTCTTGGCATCTTCGAAGTAATCATCCTCTTCATCACTTTCTATTTTCCTTTTTTTCTTTTCTTTTTTAACTGGTTTTAAATCCTCTTCATCATCGTCACTAAAAATTTGGGTCTTCTTTTTATCTTTTTTCTTAGGAGCATAATCTTCTTCATCATCATCACTCATGACTTTCTTCTTCTTCTTTTTTTCCTCAATTTTAGGTTTTTTTCTTATTGACAGGGGTACATCCTCCTCATCATCGTCAGAGTCTTCAAGTTTACGTTTTGTGTTTGACATACGAGAGGACTAAAAAAAATTTCGATAGTTTATATTTGTGCTATTGAGTATTTAATTTTCATGTTGAAATGAATATCCCGACAAGAAAACATGCGGAATAAAATTTAATATAATATTAATTATATATTAGTAAATATGAAGTGTAAAACCTAGTGTGCAGGATACATTGTAAATTAAAAAAAAAAGATATTTCCTTTACTTCATGAAATAAATTAATAAAAAAAAACTCCAGAATGAAATATTTTATCCCCGGAGTTGAACATAATACATATAGAAAAAAAAACAAGAATTTATTTCTGGATGTAATATGATTTAAAGGACAGCTTTGCAGGTTTCCTATTCAATTTAATAAACATCAAGTTCTTTTCTACAATCAAAAAACAAAATTATATGCCTCTTAAGCATAAACAACAATTCTTTTCCTGAAACAACATATATTATCAATTTCAAAATTAAAGGGCAAACAAAACTCAAGATTTAAAATTTCATATCAATATCAAATATATGAGCTTAATATTTCGGAAGTTGAACATTTTCACCACAAACAACAGAACATACCAGGCAAGAACCTTTTTGGTGACAAATTTATTGTTCCTGGATTGATATCCATGAATATTTGAAAATAAAGATGAGTTGATTTTTGTTGAAGTGTTGAGACACTTTATCTTACTTTTCTGTTCATGATAAATTTAAAGAAATGGCAGACTATCTTCGACGAATTGAAAGATACTTTAGAAGGGAGAAAACCTGTTTATATATTCAAATTTAAAAACAATAAATGTGCTGCCGAAATGATCCTTACCGATAAATCATAAATTCTAAAGTTTATTAATTGGAAATGATGAATCGGATGCAGCTTAATCACAGAAATATATTCATCTACAATCTACACATATACAACAGCACAACACAAAACCTACCAAATGGCCTTTGTTGTGGAAAGAACTCCTCTGAAATGTGTAATACATAATTCATCACAAAATTCGAGGAGCAATTATACATATAAATTTTATAAAATTTACAGTGTAGACTGTTACATACCAAAGGAATGTCTTCATCTGAATCTTCTTCAGGTTCTTCCTTAATCTCAGACTTTGTATCTTCGAAGTCAGGCTCATTTTTGCTGAACTGGGACATGCTATAATCACAACTGCTAGCTTGAGAAAGATTTACATTATCAGGCTCATCTTGTGAATCAGGTTCATCCTTAATATCAACGTCTTCCTTAATACTTAGCTTATAATCGTCATCATCATCCATAGATTCATTATTGATTGAATCTTCTGCTGCTGAATCTAATTCTCTTTTTGGTTCAAATATCTCTTCTTTTTGCTCCTCTGTAAAGAAAAAAATAATCTTTGTGAAATAGTGATATTTGATACAAATATATAGTCAAAAATTTTGAAACGAATGAAAATTTAAAGTTTACCTACAACTCTGAGAATAAATGCAATATATTGTTTTGTTGGCATTAGCTATATTATTCTCAGTTTAATAATGGAGGATAATATTTTAATTCAAAAATAGTCGATTTTGCCGTTTTCCCCATTCAATTAGTAATACAATTTTGAATAGAGATACTTATTAGTAAAAGTATTCACTACTACTAATTTATATTAATTTAAGTATAAAAAAACAAGTGTTGAAATGGAAAGAAAAATTGTAGCACTTTGAGATCACTCGAATTCATAGCACTCAAACAGTAATCAGTTTAATTTTTTTAAAGTCAATACTTTTTTATAATGAGATTCACAACAATGTATGCAGTAAACAAAGAGAAAATTGTCTATAATTTTCTAAATATAACCTTAATTGGATTTTTTCAACTCAGTTTCATATAATAACAGTCAACAACATCATATCAAAACAACACAAGTTACTAGAATTTTACTTTGAATATATCCAATGATATAAATCTAAACTCACCTATTTTCTCCTTTTTCTCTTTTTTTTCCTTTTCTTTAGAACTAGAATGTCTATCTTTGTCTTTGTCTCTGTGCTTGTCCTTTGAGCTGCTATGTCTGGATCTCTCCTTATCCTTTGACGAGCTATGCTTACTCCTATCCCGGTCTTTTTCTCTTTCTTTATCCTTGTCCCGATGTTCTTTATCACGACTGGATGACTTGTGGTCCTTATCATGGGAACTCTTATGCTCTTTATCCTTATCTTTTCGTTCTTTATCCCTTGATGAAGATGAAGAATGTTTTTTGTCATCCCGGTGTTTATCCTTATCCCGATACCTATCTTTATCACTCTTTTCCTTGTCTTTATCCCTACTTGAAGATTTGTGAGAGCTATGACGATCTTTATCTTTTGAACTAGAATGTTTATCTTTATCCCTACTGGAACTTTTATGGTCTTTACTTCTATGCTTATCCCTGTCTTTATCCCTTTCCCTATCTTTGTCTTTATGCTTACTTTTATGCTCTGATCTTTCACTTTTGTGCTTATCTGAAGAGTAACCGTTCAATCCATTCATGTGATTTTTGCTTGAATTATCAAAGCTTGAATCCTGCAATAAAAACGTGCTTTTCAATAATTTCAAAAATTTTCATTAAAGTTAACTGAAAATATTAAAGTAATACTTAAAGAATCACTTGATTTAATGAAATGCTTTGAATTTTCGTAATAATAAACATTTAATGTAGTTTGAAACCACAATACTTCACTATACGTGGTGGGACTTAGAATCTGACGCCATGTTGGGACTTAGAAAATTTTCGGTTGCGTTATGAAATGTTCAAGCGAACTTACTCTATAATGAAATATGATTATAATTCATCGAATTCAACTAAAAGAGTTCAAAAAATAAATACAAAATATGTACTTACCGACTTCAAAACTTCTCCATTTGTTGAATTTTCAGCGTCCATAATGTCCAAGCAATAAAATTTCAGCCCGCGAACACAACAACACAGACAGAAGTCCTTTTCTTGACTGACAGAATACAGCACAGAATTCAAGTTAGAAGAGAATTTGTAGTTACCGAATCATCGAACAGGTTGCAAGTATGCGTCTAGATATACTGCGCAGTCGCTGAGTAAAGAAGCCATTCACCTCTAACAGCGGGAATTTCAAATTAACTGAGCATTATTTTTGGGATGAAAATGAATCACTATTGGAAACATTTTTCGATATGAATATTCCAATGGAATTATCGAACCATAGATGTCTAACACAAATAACAGTTCAACTGAAATTGAAAATCATCCATTTTCTAAGGATAATCATAGACTAACTAAACGGAGAATAGATGAGACACTAGTAGAACAAGCTTCAACGCCATCTGTTTTTGTAGAACATTACTAATTCGTGAAAAAAGCTCAATTGAAAAAGGAATCTGTATCGTAAAGCTGCCTCAAAAAGAATTCTGTAGTGCACCTTTTGAATAGGTAGGTACACCCATATACAAGAGGCAAAAAGTTTTTTGAAATTCAAATTCCAAAAGGAAATCAGAAATGGATTCGTGCAAGTTATCGATGAGTGAGGAAATTTATTTTCATGAAAATAATACCTGCAACGAACTTTCATCTGATTTTCTTTTGGAATCGAGAAATGAGGATAAATAATCAAATTCTGGATAGAATAAAAATTTATTAACTGAAATATCACCAATTAAAAATACAGATTTATTTCATGAATATCTAATCAATAAACTAATAATTGCATTGAAAACATTCTCAAAAACTAAAAATAATGAATTCAATAATACAAAATATGAGTATTTATACCTACTATAAAGCTCCTTCAGTTAATAACCTGGCAAATCAATTGAGGGCAAAGAACCTTTTTTCAGCTTTCCATTGCTTTCCAAACAATCAGTATGAAAATGGCACTGGCATATTCTAACATGCTTAATTTGATATTTCTCCAATTCCAAAAGTTTCCTATTGCCGATGCGCTCAAGCCACACTTTTCGAATTTTCTCATCGGTAGTGATGGCATATCTACGAAAATAAAATAAATATATTCTTTTTATAGGTACTGCAAATCTTGTGTTGACGTTAAAAAGTTTTCAATTGGGTTTTGAATTCATATTTTATAATTACCTTCTTGCATCTCGATTTTCACATCCAATAACACAGCACGTCTTCACTCTTGCAGGCATATCGAAATTTATTATATTTCAAAAAAAAAAGTGTCAAACAACTCCTTGTGTCAGTTGACATTTCAAAGGTTTTTTGATAATAATGATTATACATTATACTTACTATTTTCATACATCTCCCCACACAAGCTGCATATAAACCTGGAGACTTTCCTCCCAATAGACCGTAACGTGTATGGGAGCCACTATTCACGAGTGATCTCCATGAATGCAACGACATCTAACTATCAAATTGAAAATAATTTTTTCGTGTATTAGTGTCCTCCTCCGACAGATGGCGCGGAATATACGAGTGGCTCATCTATTTTTTTAGTTTGTCTATGAGGATAATCAATATTGAATCAGAAAGAAATTTTTAGTGATCAGGCTCAATGAGGAAATTCTAGGAATTCTCAAGCCTTTTTATTTTATATTTGGAACTGATTTATCATGGACGAGTTCGGAAAGTCAGCGCTGTGGAATGCGCATTGAGTGCGTTGTCAAAAAAGCGTTCGTAAATTACCGATTGAAGCATGTGATTTATTTTGAAAATTCTTTTGTATTTCAAATTAACAGGTCAATGTCAAAAGGATTACTGATAAAACATTCAACAATCAAATCATGATTCTTCACGCCTATGCGTAGGTACTAACGGCTATCGGCTAGCTCGATTATGATTGGCGACACTAAACACCCATCTCACATGTATTTGGGATCGAGCACATGTTTATTTTCGCGGTAGTTCCTCCTTTCTTCCGTAGGTAGCGCTATTTAATAAAATGGTCATATTTCCATAGAAATAGTACTGATCAACAAGACACATAACTTCGCGCTTAGTAGGAAATACGTTTTTCTAATTTATGAATTCCACTTAAAACCACTAAACTTCACACAATGTGCCCACAACCATATCCGAACTTCTGCTTTTATCTAAAAAATTTATGACAAATTTAAATTGTTAAATTGATTAGACCATTTGCAGCTAGACTAGCTCTATTCGTCCATAAAAAAAAGCTACCATTTCTTCATTTAACCAATTAATTCAATAAAAGGAATCAAACTTAATATAAAAATATTCATAATAATTCTTAAACCAAGTTCACGATTTATTATTATTATCAATTTTGATGATACCATAACCTCTTCAAACTCAAAATCTACGGTTTATATTTGCCATTGCTTTCAAGAACCGAACGAAACCTTCCTTGCAATAATATTGGCGCTCGATTTAAGACCACAAAAAAAAGGTTGCAGCGATTTTCTTTGTTAATATGAAAATTCATATAGACGCATCAAATAATAATAATAATACAATAATATAGATAAAAAGTCTATGGGAAATCGGATATTGGAGAGATATGGAGGAACAAATGGAATTTGATGTAAGCGACATAGGAAACGATGCGCAAATCAAGTACTGGAAGTACTGGAAAAATCCTTTAAATCCAAGTTCGCTGATCATTTCAAGGTAATCAGTTTTATTTTAAACTTCTTCCAGAGTGAGTGATGTGGACACCAGTATTTCTGAAATAGCATCTTACCAATGGCAAAACTCTAACATCTATAATTTCTAGGGCAAAACTATCGAACGTTTCCAATGATTTTCCAAGAATCAATGTAGAAAAATTTGATGAATTGCGATAATATTATTTTAGATTAATAGTTTCCCTGATTATATGTCCTTATTGTCATGCATAAGGAAATGATTATTAGAACTACTAAAGGATTTTTAATGATTGGTATAGAGCCAATTATAATATTGAACGTTTTTCCATCAAATGGTTGTAACTGAGGACAACAAACGAAAGCACAAAAAGTACCTACCTACTGAATTGTTAGTAATAATTCATACCTTCAAAACACTGATGATTGCTCAATAAAGATGTTCCGAAGCCATCATAAATTTTAGTATTATTAATATTTTCTAATAAACTTTGCACATCGAGAAAGCGTTCCTTACAAATCAATAAATTTTGAGACAGCATTTTGAAATAAAAACTGAAAATTTTCAACTGAAGAATAAAATAACTAACATTTCAGACTGCACGATCACAAAATGTCAGTTCAAAAAAATTAAATATGAAATATCTATGATATGAACTCATTATAGTCAAACTTTTTGATTATCATGAATGAAATTAGGTGCTAGAGAAGTACATTTGGGTATTGTCTTTTTTATATTTTATTGGATTTAATTTTTTTCATCAACAACTTTAATTTTTGAAAGAGCCGAAAGGTCATTTTCTGTCTTTTAGATTCTACAAAACCAAATTAATAAACTCTACAGATGTAAAGGCTCAAGTACTCGAGGCGAGTTTACAACTTCGGATTCATAAAGAATCCTCGAAATTGTGCAGAGTCACCTCTCCACGATGGTGTGAGAGGATGTGTCTTGGACAGAGATTGCTGGATAGCCCAACTGGTGAGTTCACCAGCGATCTCGGGACGAAACCACAGAATATAGAGGTATTAATCATAGACCTTATATCAATGTGATATTATGATATCATATGTGATATTAGGTCTATGGTATTAATACCTCTCTATTCTGTGACGAAACACTGTAATCCCTAGAAAGAAGGCCCAGTTACGTCATTTGCCTCGAGAAAGCCTCGTCAACATATAATATCAATTATCAATATGAGGCATAAAACGATGAAAAACTGTCAGCCAAAAAACGAATCTTGGGATCATTCAAAAGGGCACCAGCTTTTGTGATGGTATCCGATTGTATGGAGGATGATTGTATATGTTCTCCATACAGCCGACAAGGGCTTCTCTGTTTTCATAAACAGTGTTAACAGTTCTAATTTTAAAATTACATCTTGAAGTAGTTGCATTTGGGACTATACTTCCAACGACCTCATCTAGAAACTCGTTGTTCTCAACAACGTTCTCAAGTGCTTCCATCTGAACTTGCACTGTTTGGAGTTGAAATCATAGCTTCAGCTTTCCATCGCTGATGCTATAATTTTCCAGTGTCGTTCTTGATGGAACAACTGCACTCGAACTTGCTTTCATTGGCCTTATACACTGTGTCCGTAAAGTATGGAAAAAATTCATTTTTAGCTAAACAGACCATTTTAAGAAATAATCCTGAAACACGTCGATTTTTTATTTCAATTTACCGTATTTCAAAATAATAATCTAAATATACTATTCTAATTACTTTCGAGTAATGTACCCTGTACCAATTGGAATCAACATGTGATACATTTTTGGAATCAGCTCAGCTAGAGTAATCGGAAAATTGAGACAAAATGGGGGTGTTCCATAAAGAAAAAGACGATGACTTAATTACTCAAAAGTAATTCACCCTGCATATTAGATTATTATTTTAAAATACGGTAAATTAAAATCAAAAATCGACGTGTTTCAGGATTATTTCTTAAAATGGTCTGTTTAGCTAAAAATTAATTTGTTCCATACTTTACGGACACAGTGTATAGTTCGATTAGTTTCATTATGGCAACATCAGACCATGTGCATTTTGATGAGGTACCTATCTTTTGAAGTTTTAGGATAAGTTTGCAATAATGCATGACCTGACATAATCCCATTATTTCGCCCGATTTAGTTACCTCAAAAATTTCTCCACTACCTTTGAAATAATGAATATTAATACAAATATTACTCATTACATTTCCGCTTTTCTATACCTATACCTTTATTTTTCAGAATAATGGTTTCAAATCCAATATGAATCATTTCGTATTCCCTTATTGCGACTGAATTTTTAACTATAAATTAGGCTATTTAAATTTCAAACAAAATAATAATAATAATGACGTCAGAACTGTACTGGGAGTAATTGAGATACAGGTTTTAAATTTCAAATTTTACCTTCTCAAGATATTTAACTTAAATTGGCATAGATATTCCAATTCAAAGTTTTCATCATGTGATATCCTAATTCTGAATTCAAATCTACAGGGTGAATTTTTTCTGGAAGGGTGCCCGCTTCTTTCCTCCAGAATAATTTTTTTTGTGAACCACTGGTAGTTTAGAAAAATTTCAAAAGAAACTCTGGTTCAGTACTACACTTTTTTAATTTTTTGGGATAATGGTATTATTACTATCATAATACTTAGGTGTAGATCTCGATTCTAGATTAAACTTTCATAAACACATAGATCAAACTCTAGGTCGGGCCTACGCAATGAATACCTTATTCTATACGCTTTAATGTGTAGAAAAAGTAAATTAAACAGAGAATATACAAAAACTTCCATAATAAGACCCATCATAACATATGCCGCTCCAATATGGTGTCACCTAAAACCGACACCCTTAAAGTCACTTCAACTATTTCAAAATAAAATACTTCGATTGATAATAATTTATAAAAACAGATCACGCGTATCACCGAACTCCACGAATTGGTATGAGAGTATGTTGACAAAATATCATCAACATTTTACGAAAAACTTAATTATGCGAGCGATTCCTACGAGGAAAATCACTAGTATAGAATCCGACACAACAACAAAAACTTGAACAATAAGCATAATATTCCGTCTTACAAAAATCTGCCGATTTTCACGCAGCATGTTTGAACTGTGTACATTTTGTAAACAGTTTCTTTCTATTTTCTTGAGCAGGTTTTTTATTTTTATTTTCCTGTATATAACTAAACACATTTAAATCATCCTTGTAGAAAACTTTTTAAAAACTTTATGTCCTATTTTTATGAAAACTGTAGTAAAGCAAAAAATAATTGCCGGAACTATCAATTGTACCTATATAATTAACTTTAAAACTATTGTAAAAAATATCTTGTATGAAAAACGTGTAAATAAATTCTTCTTTCTTTCTTTCAAGAGCTTCTGAGAGAAATTAACGAATTAAATGAAATTTATTGTAACATATCTCAACTCCTATCTCTCATAAGAGAACTAAAATATTCGCTAAAAAATAGTAGGTACTTCTCCCATGGAAAAAATTCTAAATAAATAATTTAGCCCAAAAATATGAATTATAAAAATAGAAAGAAGAATATCAACATTTTATCATGGAATTTCAATGGCATCAGAAACAAAATTAACGAATTGTAAATATTTACGAACGAAAACAAAATTGATATATTATATGTATTCAAGAATCAAAATCAAACGGAGGTCTTCTGATTTATTATAAAAAACATCTAACCCCAATCCAAATAGTAACGAGTACCGAAAATTTAGGAAGTCAGGCCATTAAAATTGAGGATTTTACAATAGTAAATATTTACAATGATCATAAATCTATCAACCCTAATGGCGCCAGGTCATAAAACTCCCATTACAGGCGACTTCAATAGCCGTAATACCCAGACAAACAAATAATGCTACAAAATTTTCTGAGAAATTCAAACTATATGTATGTTCTGAACTATACTCAAAATTCATATACTTTCTATACAACAAGAAACGCAAATCCTTCAACAATAGATCTGATGCTTGCAAAGAACTTGTCGATAAGGGAACCTTTTGCAATCAACGACCTTGATTCAGAGTTCAGATTCAGACCATCATCTACCTGTATGTTCGATAATTTCAAATTCCATTTCTTTCAAGACCATTCACAAACAAAAAATTATATCTACTCAACTGACTGGAAAAAATTTAAAAAAAAAAAAAAATTCAACCACTATATTAAGTTGAATCATCAAATCAATTCCATACCTGAAATAGATAAAGCTGTTAAAAATCTCACAATATAAGAGAACTCATTCGAAATAGAAACAGAATCCGAAAACGCCTTTAAAGTAATTTCGACAATAATCTTCATCAAAAATACAAGGAAGCAGTCAACTTGATAAGATCGTCATTATCTTCTTTAAAAAATAAAAGATGGGAAGACTTTACTAGAAATTTGCATAATTTTAGCTATTAGTGGAAGTGGATCAAATCACTGAAACTCAGAGATAGTCCTCGTAAAATTCCACCCCTCCAGAGTAACCAGTTCTCCTATTCAAAGACAAGGATAAAGCAGATCATATAGCCGTGTCATACGCGGAAACCCACGACACCACGAAATCCCTCTCAAATACAAACTCTGGAATAGGCTTCATTGATTTTTGAGAAAATGGCTTCGCTAACTTTATAGGTCGTATAAACGAACCAGGTTACCTGAATTATTGAAAATGACTTGTACCACTCTGAAATTATCGGCGATATACGGACCAATGACCATACCCTTATTCTACATGATTACCATTTGTTACAGAAATTTGCATGGTTTACATTAAAAAAAAACACAATTTTGCATTATAATTTCAAAACTAATTGCAATAAAAAACAAAATGATAACACCAATGGATTCTACTGAAAAAAGTGCCTGTAGAATGTTTTTGCTTCATGTTTATAGCATCAATAATAAAGAAGTAATGGAAATTTTCATTTCACGCCATCTTCCAATATTCTCTTATAGCTTGAAAACAGTTGAATTGAATTTATTAGGTTACAGTTTTGACCAAATTAATTATCTCGAAAAAATACCCATCTGGTCAAACTGAATTGTATTGTAGAATCCTGAAATGAATATTCATGCGAAATATTGTAGGGATCATATCATTTGGATATTTGAATAATTTATAAATATCGAGAGAGAAAAAAAAAGTATGCATTTGTTATCTATTTGCTTCCCGGAAAAAAATTGTGAAGTGATTGTGTTGAAAGCATCACGTCAATTTCTCTTTTCATGGAGTAGGCCAGAAACAAAATTGTTGAAAAATTGAATATATACTTGTTTGAACAAGCGCCCCAAATTTAGATATTTCTTTTACTTGATCAAGCTACAGTCTGGAAAAACAATTGTCTTTTTTTGAATTGTTGAAGTTAATGCTTCTTATTATTTTAAATATTATTTTTTCTTTGAACTGGGTATGTACTAATAAAAAAATATTCAAAATCACAATATTGTTGAATACATTATATTTTAGATAAAACAGAATTATAAATATAATAAAAATCAGTTGGTTAATGAATATGATTCACAATTAGAAACAACAAGAAAGCAAATACAAATCTGCTTGAAAATGCCACTGAACTATTACTTAACATCATTAATGCTTCTCAATTTTGAAATGTACTTTTTACAGTGTTACAACATTCCCGCTTTTTTAGCCACGGTCTGGTCAGTTTTTCACCTGAAGGGTAAAAAGATAGGAATTTTTTACTCTATTAAACAATCCTACCATCAAAGCATTGTGTTATAATAAATTATATTGCTAATGGTATAACAAGTCAATTAGAGGCTAAAGTTTCTTCACAAAATATATTACATTTTGATTATAATTCCCTATCCTGCCACTTCACAGCGGAAAATTCTAAATATAAAAGTATAAATTTCATACAGTTTGGGTTATATAATAACCAATTGCTAACAAAATGTTCAAGTCACCAACATGATATTATATGTCATAACAAGGGGTTCCATCTGGATTCCAAGTATTCTTCACCTTTTGGAAGGCAAAGGTTAAATAAAGTGCTGAAAAAAACAGAAAAAAACATTAAAAAATTAATTTTCAATAGTCAATAGAATAGTCTCTTAGAAATATCTCGTTACCATGGATATACAAAATAATATAAAGTGAATGTTTGGTAATAGTATGTTCTAAAACAAGTTACAGAATGGGTCTTATTCCAACACGAATGCGAAATTCGATGGAATTGCCTTCTGCAACGAGTATTAGACGATATTTTCTCTATTTCAGTCCAGTTTTGTGAAATATTGTCGAAATTCAATGAAAAATTCAGATTATACATCCTAGTGACTTTTGTTTTGTATCTTGGCAGTTGGTGTGACTGTTACAAAAATTGACAGATTACTGAATTTCAATTTGAATCGTACATTTCGAATTTTGAAATAATTTATAATTACGCATAAAATTTGTGAATTATGTCTGACGGGATCGATTTAACACCAACAGAACTAAGAGAAATTGCGAATAATGTCGCAAATCACTGAATCCAATTTATATTATATTGACAACAATTGAGATGTGTTGAATTTTAATAGGATTGGAAGTCTGTGTAGACAACCACAAAACGAAAAATATAACCGAAAACAATACTGTAATGAGTTCATTACAGCACTACTTTTAGAACTGTAATGAACTCATTACGATAATGAAATAGAGAAAATGTTTTCCATTCCAAAAGCAAAATACAACATTTGGGCAGGCCATGACAGGACAATTTGACGATGGAAAAACAAACCTTGAATTAATTGAATCTAGCAATTGTAGACAACAAGTGCTAGTCTTGATAAGGTTGTTAGAGGATAAGAGCAAAACACTGTTTTCATTAGATGAACAATTCGAAAAAATTTATTTTCAATTGAACCATGCGACTAAGATTTTTTTTTTAAATCATTCATTTCAGACCTCAAATCAGTTTTACAAAACTGGCACTAATAAATTATAACATGTATAAAAATAACTAAAAATAAACAAATCAATAAATCATTCTCAAAATTAACTTGAGTTAGTTGGAGAGAGAATTAGATGCAATTGAAATTTAAAGAGAAGAACTCATAAAATTCGGATTCTGAAGCAGGCAGCCGAAACAAGGATAAGTAACTGAGAGCTTTCGAATCACCTGGAGTAACCAGTAATAAATATGCAGCAATGATTTTTTCTCTAGTCTGCCAGATAAGCTATTAAGAATCTGATGTTGGGCTAATAAAAAGCAGGGGGCAGCATGTATTGAAAACATTACGAAAATCAGATCTGTTTTTGATGCGTCAGCGAAGGATGAATATGGTAATTTTTTGAAATGATTGCTTGCAAAAAGGACTTCACTTAATTCAGCTGATTCCAATATTATTATTGAGGTACAGACTAGGAATTGTTGGTATAACAGCTGGTAGCTGTTTTATAAATAATTACTTCATCAAGTGAAAATTTAAAGTTGGGTGAGATATAAATTGCCTGAAACAATGGCTAGGATGACTGAAAAAAACTCAATTTCTCTGATTTTGTTCAATTTCCTGGTCAATAAGCATGGGAAAAATCTTCAATAGTTAGGAGTCTTTCCTCCATATTTTCTGCGATACAAGCAAATCGGCTTTTGCAGCATGTGTGTTTTTGAGAATCGTAATTGACAGGCTTGTTTCAGTATGATTGGCTGAGTACAGCGGACACAACAGTTGTAAAACAGTTGGAAGCATTTTTGCTGAACGGATCTGATCAGTGAGCGCATACTCAACATGTTTAGTGAGCGGACGCCATTTTTCTGAGCGACTTTGAACTACGCTCACTAAGCTCAACATAGTGGTGGTCTTTCATTCATCACAGATCCACCCTGATTGAAACACGATGAGCTGTCAGATGGCTCATCAGGTGTAGAATAAGAGAATGAGCTGCATCGGTGATTACAAGAACGAGTGACAGTTTCAATTGTTGAATAAACGAACGATTTGATGTAACCGTGGTTGAAGCACTAAATACTTTTTTGAATAAAAGAACACCACTCATGTTGTGAGAACTGTCAAAACAGAGGTTTTAGAGGTTAGGTATTCTCTAACCGTCCAGAAAACCGCTCTCTGATCACTTTAGGATCAGTGAGCGCTTAGTGATCAGATTTGCAACTGCTCTTTCCGCTGAACGCAGCCATTGAATCAAGCAAAGTTGAGAATTGCTCTAAAGAATATAGCAATTCCAAGATTAGAATTATTTGTTTGTCTTATAGGAGTAAGATTTTATGAATTAGTCAAGAAGGTCCAAGAATCTGGTAATTTGTGTTCTATTTTTGGAGTTATTTTACGGTGGCCTTAACATGGATCAAAACAATAGGCACTTGGAAAACTTTTGTTGAAAATCGGGTAAACAAAGTTTACAAATTCACAACCACACAACAATGAAATCATGTGCCAGGCAATCTGAGCCCAGCTGATATTGCTTACAGGGATTGCAATGGTATAAAGCATTGATGGAAATTGTTATTAAATTTACTTACATGAGGCCTCCCACTCAGATTTCGAAAGTGTACCAATTTTAATATTCCTATTTTGTTGCCGCAGAAATTCTTCAGCATGTTCATAATCACCCTCAGATGTTCCTACTAAATTAGAACTATGAAATGGTGGATATGACTCCAAGCTACTCATATTACTCAATAACTTATTCCCTTCATTTTTCATTCTGTTGAAGAATTCATGAAACTTTTCTTTTCTCACAAGTTTGAGGCCATATTTTTTGGCCAATTTCTCTAACATTGGAAAATATACTAAAAATTCGGGACAATCCACAACTCCATCCAAATAAAAATTATATTTAGCACCAAATAGAGGGGGTTTATCCATATCACAATCAAAAACAACTTGGTAGACATCATTTCCAAAACTATTTGAATTGTTTCTTTTTGCTCTTGATACAAGTTCATATGCATCTGGAATAGTCCCAATGAAATATCCCCCTGCTTGAAGGCACTCGCTAGCATTTCTTAGCATACACTCTGCTTGGGGTAAGGATTCAAAGCTGTAGTGAAATGCAAACTGGCAACTAACAATATCTAATTTTGCAGATGGGTCAGAATATTTTTCTCTCAATCTTAACCTTGAACAGTCCGCAGATATGTATTCAATACTGAATAAGTTACCTAAAAAACAAGCTGTCAAATACAAAAACATACATAATATCCCTACTGCTTAGAGAATAGAAAGTTTGTGTGTTGTTTACAAACAAACAAACCATTTGTGAACCAAACATTTTATAATTATCTTCTTCAATCTTAAATTTAAGATAAAAGAAATTTTTTATGCTTGGAGTCTACCCATGAGAACTTAACAAAATGTTTGACAGAAACACCTGAATACCCTTACCAGTGGCATGCACGGAACCCAAATCCTCAATTTGAAGACAATCTAGTGAATATTTCAATGAGAAATCATTATCCAGCCGCACACTAAGGTTGTGTGTCAGGTTGTTCAGATGTTTCCATCAAAGAATTTGCAAAGTTCAAAAGGTTTTTGAGTCTCTATAGTTAAAGAGGGAAAATTTGGATAAATCATCACGAAATTATTAAAAACAATCCACAAACACACATACTGAACAAGACACAACTCTCAATTGATTAAAGGGTACTTACCTCCATTTCTATCTTTAGCACTCCTTTCTTTCATATCACTATATCGATTTTTACATTGGTCCAATGAAACTAAGGCTATATCAGTGCAAATCAAATGAGATATGTTTCCTTTCTTCCATTTAAGCAAATCTCCCCCTTTTCCACAGCCCATGTCAAGAGCCCTTATTGGAGCATTATATTTTTTTGATGCTTTTATATTGGTTAAATATTCATTGATTAACATACTTTTTATCCAATTATGAAAATTCCTCATGTATACTATTCTACTTTTATTCCTTTCTTGAACACCTTTTTCCTGTAATTGATTGTAATGAGTAGCAACAAGTTTGGCATACCCTTCAGGTTCAACTGATCTAGTTTCATCAGAGATTTTAATTTTTTTTGAACTTCCTTCATCATCATTGATCTGAGTAATATTTCTCTTTAATGAAGTAGAAGAATTTTTTACGATTTCATCTTCATTGTTTTGGTTAGTTTGAAACAAGGACTTCGAAGATTCGGTATCTTCTTCCAAGTTTTTAGATACTCGTCTTGGCAATGATGTGTTTGCTTTAGAGTTCATAATATCTTCATCATTCGTTTCAGATTCTTTTTCACGCTCTTCATTGTCAGAAGAATTTTGTACACAGTTATTTTCAGTAGAATCATTAGTCCAGTAAGCATCTGCTGCAGCTACCATTAATGCTTTCTCTAAATCTTCCGTTGATGTATTTTCCTGAGAAAAATTATTATCTTCATTGTCAAACACTTCTTCTTGAGTAGTAGCCATTCTAAGTTCTAACTGCAGTGATTTAATGTCTATTTTTTGATAGTAATTCTAAACACTTATGTTTATTTGTATTTCATAGTAGTCACCACAGAATACTAAATATATAGTAGTCACTGAATATGATACTTCTAACAATATGACACTTTCTACTTTTCTATTTATATTAATTCGCCACCTGAATTACGATTACCCAAAAATAACGTCTCTGATTAGTATGATTGGTGTATGAACTGATTAGCTTTTGTTTTGCCAATTTTGAGAATATTACTTAAGCTTCATTATGTCAACTGTAGATAGCGCTATCAACAAATTAAGATTCTTGTTATTCATTATTTACGAGTTTTGTGCCATTATATACCTATATGTATATCTTTCATTATAGTTATGATCTATGGAAGTAATTCTTGTAATTGAAATACCAATAAACTCTCTCTATTACAAATATTTTAATTCATTCCAGTATACGTTTCGTGTTTTGTTTCACGACTTTGCACGATCATACTCGGTTACACGTCGCTTTTGATTGGTCAGTATCGGGTTTTAATTAATGTATCCAATCAAAATCAACGGAAATGACAAGTATGACATTGCGGCGCCGCCACGAACTAAAACTAATATTTTCAATTTGGTCGAATGTCATTGCATTCAAAATTTGACGAGTGCATTCACCATGTTTTTAGACATCTTAGATTGAACATGAAGAAAAATTTGTTGTTATAAACATATAGCATCTACTGAACATAATAACCACTGAATGTAATACTGACAAATATCAAATCTTTTTCTGTATGTAACAACTGATTCACCATAACGAGCCGTCGAGCCCATGGTTTCCCCAAGTTTGGGAAACAAAGAAGAAGAAGAAGACGATCAAGCTTTTTATCAAAAACTAATTGTAATCTGTGTTTTTATATTTTAGCGGATTTTGTAAAAAAAAAGTTTACTCAAGGCTTGTTTAGAATTTAGATGAAGCCACATATAGAGATCTGTTTCAAATTGATTTTGAAGCCTCCCAATTAAAGTACGGTGCGAATGAACTGAATATTTCAATTCATAGGGAACACTAGACTTCAAAATGCACATAAAACAAATAATTATTCATGGATTCAAAAGCTACAGGGATCAAACTGTCGTAGAACCTTTTGATAAAAGACATAATGTGGTAGTAGGTCGCAATGGATCTGGAAAAAGTAACTTTTTTTATGCCATTCAATTTGTTTTGAGTGATGAATTCTCTCACTTGAGACCAGAACAGAGGCAAGCTCTCTTGCATGAAGGTACAGGGGCTCGAGTCTTGGCTGCATATGTAGAAATTATATTTGATAACAGTGATGCTCGTGTACCAATTGAGCATGAAGAAATTTATTTAAGAAGAGTAATTGGATTCAAGAAAGATCAATACTTCTTGAATAAAAAGATTGTGCCAAGGACAGAAGTCATGAATCTTCTTGAATCTGCTGGTTTCTCAAATTCTAATCCTTATTATATAGTCAAACAAGGTAAAATTAACCAAATGGCTACCGCTCCAGATGCTCATCGCTTGAAATTATTAAGGGAAGTTGCTGGAACGAGGGTTTATGATGAAAGACATGGACAATCTATAACTCTTTTGAGGGAAACTGAGGGTAAACTGGAAAAAATTGGGGAATTTTTGAGAACAATTGAAGAACGTCTTCAAACATTGGAAGAAGAAAAAGAAGAATTGCGGCAATATCAAATACATGACAAAAATAGGAGAGCCCTTGAATTTATTATACATGAAGTTGAATTGAATGAGAATAAGAAAAAATTGGAAGAATTAAAAAAGCAAAGAAATGAATCTGGTACTGAACAAGAAAAATTAGCAGCAAATTTAAAAAAAGCACAAGATAATATTAAGAGTTTGAGTAAAAAAATTAAAGAAACTAAAAAAGAACTCATATCAGTCAAGGAAGAACGAGATATTCTAAATAATGATCAGCAACATCTTATTAAAGAAAAGGCAAAATTGGATTTGACTATAAAAGATTTGTCAGAAGAAGTTTTAGGGGATAATAAGTCAAAGGAAAGGGCTGAAAATGAATTAGCTCGATTAACACAAAGCATTAAGGAAAAAGAAGCAGAATTAGAAAAGGTAAAATATTATTTTTTTTTGTTTAACATATATATTCAGATGATACATTTTATATAGAAATAGAATAGAGAGAGAGAGAACTGTTTTTCATTGTCACAGACATAGACAAGAGCCATCGACCTTCGGTCCTTCAGCTCAATAAATTGAACATTAATATTTAACAAAAAAAAAACAAAAAAAAGTATAAAATGTGCTCTAATCAAACTATCAATTTCTAAATTTCTGTCTTAGTTTCTGAAGAAGTGTTGATGTCGGAAACTTTCTTGTTGGGTTGTTGATGGGGTCTTCGTGGTAAAGCTGGACGATGTCTGACATCTCTTCCAGTCTACTGTAGAATCTTGCATTTAGATTTTGAAGCCTTTCTAAAATGGGTTGGATCTTGATTTTTGCATATAATAATTCATTGAGTGGGTTGTGCAATCTATTGTGTGGATGTCTTATTCTTGAAATGGTCCTCAGTGCTATTCTTTCTGCAGTTTCTATATTTTGGATTGCTGGGTTTCTGCAATTAATTAAAATTGGGTGGGCATACTCCAAAATTGGTCTGCATATCGACTTGTAGATTTTAGCAGCATTTTTCATGGATAGTCCTTGGTTTCTAATTACAAGCTTTGAGAAGTGTTTTGCTCGGAATGTTATTTTTTTCTTCATCTGTTTAGTGTGCTGGTTAAAATTCATTTTATTGTCTACGTAGATATTTTATTGCCTGTTGTGGGTGTTTCTGCTCACTACCTATAAATATTGTTGGAGAGTTACTCGAGAGTCTGTGATTGAAGATTATGAACTGGGATTTTGCTGGATTTGGCTTCAATCTCCAAGTACTAAACCATATTTCTATCTTTCTCATTAGTTCTTGAAGCTGTTTTACACATTTCATTAAATTTTTCTCGTGGGATATCAAAAGAGTGTCATCAGCATACTGTAGAACATATTGTAGTTGGCTATCAGGATTAAATATGTCCGCACAGTAGAGCTTATATAGTAGTGGTGAGCCCTGTGGTGTCCCTTGTTGTGGTACAAAAATGTATTATTTGCTCTTCTTGATTCTTACACATAGTTGTCGATCTTCCAAGAAATCTCTTGTAATATTTAATAGATATCTGGGTGTTTTCATCGAGTTTAGTTTGAATAAGAGACCTTTATGCCATACACTGTCAAAGGCTTTATTTATATCCAGGCTGATTGCAGATGTTTTGAGGTTCTTCAATGTGGCATTTTGCGTGTTTGATATTAATATAGTCAGTGGATGTGTTGTAGATTTCTGATTTTGGAAGCCGAATTGAAAGATAGGAAGTGGATCTTGCAGATTTTCAGTTAATTTTATTTTTATTATTTTCTCATAAATTTTCCCCAAAACTGGCAGAATGGTTATCGGTCTATAGTTTCTTGATTTTGAGTGATCCTTGTTTGCTTTAGGTACTGTTATTATACATCCTTTCTTCCATATTTTTGGGTATATTTCCTGATTGAGACAATGTTCGTAGATACTTATAAGGTGTTCATGTATTTTATCACTGAGTTTTTTAACAATTTTCCATGGTATGTAATCGACACCTGGGGCACTATTTTTGGAGTTGTGTACTATCTGAAAGTAGATCTCTCTGTCGATTTTTATTTCTTCTGCTGGAATTTTCTTTAGGGTTGAAAAGAACTTTTCCTCTCCTGGGATTTATCAAAGTTATTGTCGTTGTCGTAATTGAAGGCATTTTCGTAGTATTTTGCGAACAATTCTACTTTTTCCCCATCTTCGGAGTAAGATCTTCCATTTTCTATCAGAGTGGAAATTTTATTATATTGTTTATATCTTGACAGTTTTTTGATTTCTTGATAGAATGATCTCCCTTTAGATTCATTTATTTTGTTACAGGCCCTTATCAAAGTGTGTTCTCTGTATTGGTGAACCATTTTTTGTACATTTTTGTTGTACTCATTTAGTTTGTGTTTCAAGTTAGGACTTATATTCCTGCAGTAATCCCTGTATATCTTTCTTTTGGTCTTAATCAGTTTTATTATATAAGGTGGCAGTTCATGAAGGTAATGGGTATGACTAATAGTGGGCGTAAGAAATAGAATATTATTTAAAGAAAGTCTAGTAGAATATTTGACACAAAGCTCATAAGCTTAACACTGAATTTCCCAAACACTTAATCATCTCTATTTTATAATATTTTATATTTTATATTGGTAGATTCCCGGATCTGTGTATCTAATCACATTGTGAATCTTAACAGTAATATGAGCGGTTCATCTGACTTACCCATTTCACACTAAGTTAAAAAATTGTTGTTATTTATTTATGCTAAAAGTGTGTAAAACAAATGGATTGAGACAATTTCATAAGTGAAAAAAACATAATTACACACGTGTTACGACATTTTTTGAAGAAATTGGCTACATTCAGCAGTCATTTTGAATTAAGTCATTAAAAAAACCATAGATACCTTCAGTTGATGAAATCAGAAACAATAATAATGAAAAAATTTGAATTCAAAAATCTGTAAATTTCACAAAAATATTTGAATATTCAAGAACTTTTTGGTTATTAAATAAATTCCCTGATCTTGACCCTTATCTGCAAAAAATTAAATGCCAAACTGATACAATAGAAATAATTCCAATTTCACTTTGAATATAAGTATCAATTAATTTTTATCTTTAATAATATTACTGAAATTCAAATTAAAAAATCTAATGACGAAAGAAATCTGCTAATGTAATACGTTAAAATTTCGTTAAGACGCTCTTGAAGGGATCGGCGCAAAAAAGCGTCTTAAGTGGTAAAGCATCTCACCCTAGAATCTCAAAATGATTGCAAAATTTGTACGTAAAAATTGTTAAAATGCATAATACTTGTAGAAGGGAATGTTATAAATACTGGCATGAATAATATATACGTACACTGCTCACTCACTGACCAGAGAGAAACCTGTCAAGGTTACTTGTATGTGGAGAGGAAGTTGTCTATTCTGCTAATGTAACATAGCATGCCCTCTGCATTTTTCAGGGTGGAAATAACTTTTCAGAGCTGGCCACGTTTTATAACCCAGCAGAAACTATAGGTGATGGGGAATGATTGTCCTCTTCTTCAGAGTCATTTTTTTCACTCTCACTCCCCAAAGGGTCAGTGGTGATGTCAGCCATCATGACATCAATAGTGCGAATGTTGCTAGTTACAAGAGCGTCATTCACTCGCGTGATACGGAAAATTTTGGAGAAGTTTCTCAGTTCTTGTTGCTGTGTTGTTAGTCAAGTGGTAACTGTCTTATATGAAAATCCAATCTTCCAAAAACCGTTTCTTATAACGAGTGCGTCAATTTCATCCCAAGCAGCAGTAATAAAATGTTTAGTCTAAAACATCACTTTTGATTGCCTCTTAAGTACCACTGTACTAATTTTTTCCTGTACTTTTGTTAAATATTAATGATAATGTTTATTCACTTCTTATTGGCCACTTCATAATACCCTGATCTAAGGGTTGCAGTATGGATGTGACATTAGGTGTCAAATAAACGATTTTATATTCGTGACACATATTATGTCTTTTAGATGTGCAGGGCACTTGTCAATGAAAAGAATAACTTTTCTTTTCTGCTTACCCAAAATGGCATCCAACTACTGAATCCATTTCTCAAACAGATCTTTGTCATCAAGAATGAGTTTAAGACTAAGAATGACTTATGTGCCATGTAAACGTGAGTTTGCCATTCATTGATCAATTTTCTACTTTTTTCACCGTCTATCTGCGACGAAAAAGGAGCTTCTTATCCAACAAAACAGAGTGTCTTACTGAGTACTATTTTAATGTATTAGCATAGGAAGATTCATAACGAAGTTTTACTGTATTCGTATGCTACATTGTAGAAATTTATATGGATGTTTCCTCATGAAAACAGAAAACCAAAATTAACTTCATTATACTTTTTTGCACTAGTTCTCAAAATACTTTTATTATAACTTTACAAATATTTTTGGGTGTGTAAAGTTGAATGTTATGTACAGGAATGGCAAATTTTGATGTTTTAGCACTACACCTTTCAAACCAGAGGAGATAGACTGAATGTGATACCCCATTCTTGTTCTCTTTTTCTGAGAAACTAACAAGAGTAGTGTTCATTTTTGGCCATCTTCTTTTGTTTTCGATTTATAAGCGAAATTTATATCTATTTAAATAATTATTCATATTTTTGTTGTTGTTTAAAGCTACTAGAGAAATTAATTAAAATAAAATTATTTTTGAACTTGGAATATTCAAGAAGTAACTTTAAAATATCTTCATTCATAGATTAAACCTCAGTACGAAGCAATGAAGAAAAAAGAAGAAGACTGCAGTAGAGAGTTAGTATTGAAAGAACAAAAACGTAAAGAACTTTATGCTAAACAAGGTAGAGGAAGTCAATTCACTTCAAAAGATGACAGAGATCGATGGATTCAAAATGAATTGAAATCTCTCAATAAACAACTCAAAGATAAAAAAGACCATCGTGATAAATTAGAGGCTGATTTGAAGAGAGATGCCTCAAAAACTATTGAATTGACTAAAAAAATTGAGGAACAGTCACAGGTAAGATAATATGTGGTAATACAGATAAAATTTGTAAAATATCAATCTTTTAAGGAAATGGAGAGACAAAAAAATTGTATTGATGAACATAATAAGCAATGTTACGAACTGAAAAAAAACAAGGATACTTTTCAAACAACCAGAAATGAATTATGGAGAAAAGAGAACAATGTGCAACAGAACTTGTCTTCCTTGAAAGAAGATCTAGCCAAGGCAGATCAACAACTGAGGTCTATGGCTGGTAAACCGATTTTAAATGGAAGGGACAGCGTAAGAAAAGTATTGGATACTTTCTTGAAAAGTGGAGGAAAAGATGCTGAAATTGTTCGTTCCTATTATGGACAGGTAATTGACAAATTTACACATATGGGCTGGGATCCCAATAATTATTATCAATTGGTAACAGTTAACAATCGATAATAATTGGTGGAATCTCAGCCTTGGTTAGTTCTTCTATATCCCTCAAACACAAAAATTCTACTACTCAACTAATTATTTTATAAGAAATTGGATTTATTATTGAGATCTTATGTGATGATATTTATATACCGAGTTACACCTTATCATCAATTTTCAAACTTCTACTGAGCACTGTAATAGATAGTAGTCTTCATCTCTATGTTTTCATAGCTCTAGTATCCATTGCTTCCGCTTCCAATGGTGAAGCATTCTGTTACTAGGTGCTCCCACCAATCTCAACAGTGTTGGCAAGCCGGTATCTCAGGATGTAATATCAATTTGTTAAAACGAAATGTACAACAGAAAAGTTAAACAGAGAACTACCAAGTTTGCCCCTTTTCCCTTCAATAAATAATGAAAGATCAATAAGAAACAAGAGGAGAGTAAGAAAGGATGCAAATCTTCGTGGCAACTTCATAGTCGTGTCTCTTAGAGTCTTGAAAAATTTGGCATTCTTTCAACTATCTAGCAAATGGTTACAGAACGGAACCCCAATAATTAAAACTTTTCTTAGTAATATTCAATCTCTGGTAGAGTGTTTCCTGAGCATTTCCCAAATAGTCCCAGAAATTTCACACTTTTCACGCTATCTCTCCCTGATTCAGTGTCAATTGATAAAATTTCAATTTTTGCTCTAAACAATTCATTCGCCATGAACCACTTCCGAATCTTTCAAAGCCGCTTTTGTTCTTGACTTCATACCATCCTCACTGCGTCAATAATAACGCATCGTCAGCGTAGTGTCAAAATTTATTCAAATGAACGAGCAACAAAATGGTACCCTGTGGTGCTCCCTTAGAATAAAGAATAACTATGTATGCTATGTTCCAAGGGTACTCCTTCAATTTGGGGAAATTATCGTTTTCCACTAGAATCCACATACTGTAATTTGTCGCTCAGATATGAAACAAACAACCAGAGTGGCAAACCCCCAAGGCCATAATATTCCAGTTTTTGGAAAAGAATTTAGTGCACAACATTGTCAAACACTTTAGACCAATCAGACAATGTCAGCAGTATTTTTTCTTACATTTAAAGTCTCCACCATCTGTTCAAGGATATCCAGCAAAGCTGAAATAGTTGATTCATTACATCTGTAACCATGCTGTTCTTTTGATAATAATCCGTAGCGTTTCAAGAAAATATTCATCCACCATTTCATGATATTCTCCAGAATGCCTAAAACTTGTTGTTTTGTCAGGACTTATCGAGCGATGTGATATATGAAGTGAATTTGTAGTGATTTGACTATAATTATTCAATATAATATAATGTTCACTGTCAACTCACAAATATTCATGTGATACATATATGAGATGTTTTATAGATGTTAAATAATGTTCTTCAGTGTGATAAAGATCATTTATGTCATCGAGCTCTAAATCTGGCACATTCGTCAGCATTTAACGTTAGCGTCGAAAAGGGTTTTGGGGCAGGTTCACATGACAAGCGCTTGACGCGCGTTTACGACTACATGCGTTTCATTCAAAGCGAAGGGTGAGTTCGATGCTGCGCTAGTGCTCGACCATTGCAATGCGTTCTTTGAGATCATAGGTTTTCTTTTATTCCGATAATCGCTTTAATGAAGCTTTTAACACCTAAAAAGCAGTGAGGTGCATTACTTTTATCTATCAAGAGAAATTTAAGATCTTCTGAAATATGTTCACGCCAAACTCAAAGTAATAAACCTAGATAGATCGTATGTCATTTTCAGTAAGCAAATTTTGACCCCAACATAAATAATCAAATTTGACATGAAGCGCGCGGAAATGAAAACATCAGTGAAACGATATTTCATTTATTTTGGAGATAATAAGAAATCAGAAAGCAGATCAAAGATAGATATCTTGGTTTCTGTTCGAGATATTAGAAAAATAATTTTTATGGTTTATAGTTTATATGATACTCACAATAGGTAATAGAAATCAATTACCGTTTTAGAGATATGAGATATAGAGAAGAGTTGGTGTTTTTTTAAATAGGGCACCTATTTTTTTGGCGAAGTTTTTTACCGCAGATTTTCCTAAAAGCATCGAATTTTCAAAAATATCATCTGTTTCAAAGATATTGAGTTTCTGACTTAAATTTTGATGGGGCAATGTCTTTTTCAAATTGCAGTCTCTTCAAATCATTATAGGTTTGATGCACAATCCATTGTGTTTTAGTCAGAGCAGAAAATTTATTGATCCAATCAAAACACTGGCTGTTGTAATCCTCAATAGTCGTTTTGGTTCTAACTAGTACCTCGTACTCGCTTTCACTTGTCATTTCAGAATTCGGCATTCACCATCAATCTTTTATGAGACCTTCCATAATTTCCATTGTAATAAGACTTGATCACAACACAATGAAGTAAACAAACCGATAAACGTATGGCTTGAAGACACGAACAGCGCAGACGCTACATTTACTGTTCGGAGTAGGGAACTAGTCCATAAGTTGCGCAAATCACATAGGGAACGGAGTTGTCTCGCGCGTCTCCGTTCCCTAATGGGTTAGAACACCTGGTTGCGCTAGCCCCATAGGAAACGGAAAAATGCTTCCCGGAAGGCTAACAGAGCCGCAACGACCCTTATTCACTGAATAGTAATAATAACACACCTAAAATATGCCTGATATCAAGAACAAATTATCATCAGAAACATTAATTTGAAACGTAACAGTATACTTGCATAAGCACATATTTTTTTTGCATGTATTCACACATTGTATATGATCACAACTTTTATTACTTCATTAGGGTTTATATATGTATTTTTGAGCAGTAAATCATTATCTTTATTTCGAATTTTTTTTATTTCATTTCGACATTTTTTGAAAATTTTGAAATCAAATATTTATTAATTTATTATGTTTACAATTATCTAAAAATAAAATTTTTGTAGGTAATTGAAAATTTTGACTGTGAGAAGAGTATCTATACAGCAGTTGAAATGACAGCTGGTAACCGTCTATTTCATCACGTTGTAGAAACAGATAGAATAGGAACATTAATTCTCAAAGAAATGAACAGACAGAAACTTCCTGGTGAAGTTAATTTCATGCCTCTTAACAGACTTAGTGTCAGAAATATTGAATATCCCAATGATTCAGATGCTATACCAATGGTTTCTAAACTTCATTATGAACCCAAATATGATAAGGCAATGAGATATCTGTTTGGTAAGACTTTAATCTGTAGGAATCTGGAAGTTGCCACGAAATTATCCAGAAATTCAGGATTGGACTGTGTAACTTTAGATGGTGACCAAGTATCCTCAAAAGGTGTGTTAACAGGAGGTTATTGCAACACCTCAAGATCACGTTTAGAAATGCAGAAAAATAGAAGTGAAACAATACAACAAATTAAACAGTGTGAAGAAGAGCTGAAATGTCTTCGAGAGGAACTGAGTAAAACTGAAACTTCTATCAACAGCATAGTATCTGAAATGCAAAAAACTGAAACTAAAAACAGCAAAGCCAAAGGTATTTTTGATAAAGTTAAGGGGGAATTGAGATTGATGAGAGAAGAACTATCTAACATCGAAAGATTCAGGGGTCCTAAAGAAAGATCATTAGCTCAATGTAAATCTAATTTAGAAGCTATGCAATCTACCAAAGAAGGTTTAGAATCCGAGTTGCATCAAGAGTTATTGTCTCAGTTATCTGTTGCTGATCAAGCTGAAGTTGATTCATTAAATGATGATATTCAACGATTACAAAAAGAAAACAAAGAAGCTTTCAGTATGAGAATGAAGTTAGAAGCTGAAAAGAATAAATTGGAAAATTTGCTTACAAATAATCTTATTCGTAGGCGTGATGAAGTTCTCCATGCTTTACAAGAAATATCTCTTGAAGATCGTAAAAGACAACTGGTCAACGCTAAGAGCGAACTTGAAGAAATCGATAGGAAAAAAGATAGAGTCAATAAAGATTTGAGCTCTATGGAAAATAAGGTCAAAGAGATGACTAAAAGACTTAAAAATGAACAGTCAGATTTAGACAACTACAAGAAGAAAGAGAAAGATGCTCAAGATAGGATAGATGAGGATGCAAAACATCTAGAAAAATTTGCAACAAAACAAAACTTATTGGAACAAAAAATTGCTGAATGTGTTGAGAAGATAAATCAACTAGGAGCCCTTCCTGCTGAAGACCTATATTCTCACTACATACAGATGTCATCAAAATCATTATTCAAGGAATTAGAAAAAACCAACAACCAACTGAAGAAGTTCAGTCATGTGAATAAAAAAGCTTTAGATCAATTCATGAGTTTTTCAGATCAACAGGAAAAACTACATAAACGTAAAGAAGAATTGGATAGAGGAAATGAAAAAATTCAAGAATTGATAGCAATGTTAGAAATGCGTAAAATGGAAGCTATTCAATTTACATTCAAGCAGGTTTCAAAGTTCTTTACAGAAGTTTTCAAAAAATTAGTACCTGCAGGTCGTGCAAAATTAGTTATGAAAACAGCAGATAATGAAGAAGGGAGAGCTATAGGTGAGAGAAAAATTTTTTTTCTAAACATACAATAGAACTATATTTTTTCTGACAAGATCATTGAAAAGTTCTACTTACCGGAGGTAAAAGTGTTGCTATGTCAACAATGAATTACTTTTCCGTCGGCCAGAGGGAAAAGTGTAGCAGCAATGATAACTATTAGCGTATTTGACTGGCTGCACCAGTTCGAATTAATTCGAGCTAATTATGTCATTTAGCCCTACAAAAATTCGAATTAATTCGCACTGGTGCAGTCAGTCGAATACGCTATATTATACTTCATGTCTGTCAAAATTAATTTAGTATGAGAACTGTAACTAGGCATATTTTCCATTGATGAATCAATTATAATGATCGTTAATATAAATCTTATTTAAAGATGGATCTCCAGATTTGTATGAATTTCAAAAAGTTTGAAAAAAAAATAACATTCTCTTTGGAGGAGAAGTGACTTTTCATGGCACGCCTTCAATATAATATATTATACATTAGATTCTTCAAAAGAATTGTTTTCCTTACTCAGACACTATAAGAATTTTTATTTTCTAGGTCCTGAAGATAGTTCAGATAATTTCACTGGTATAGGAATAAAAGTTTCATTTACAGAATCAGACTCTGAAATGAAAGAAATGAACCAGCTCTCAGGTGGTCAAAAGTCCTTGGTTGCACTTGCCTTAATTTTTGCAATTCAAAAATGTGATCCCGCTCCATTCTATCTATTTGATGAGATCGATCAAGCTCTTGATGCACAGCACAGGAAAGCTGTTGCTAATATGATCCATGAATTGTCTTCTGAAGCCCAATTCATCACTACTACCTTCAGACCTGAACTTCTCGAACATGCTCATAAATTTTATGGTGTTAAGTTTAGAGGAAAAGTGAGTCATATTGAATGTGTTAGTCGGGATGTAGCTAGAGATTTTGTTGAAGATGACCAAACCCATGGTTAAGTTTATTTTAAAGAATGATAATTTTATTTATATTGAAATATAGGACCTCCTTCATTATTGTTGTTTAAACCAACAAGTACTTTTTCATTATGTATTTTATTGTATTTAAACATTCATTTCTTAAACTTTCACTCCTGACCCATGGTTAAGTTTATTTTAAAGAATGATTATTTTTTTATATATATTGAAATATAGGACCCCCTTAATTATTGTTATTAAACCAACAAGAACTTTCTCATTATGTATTTTATTGTATTTAAACATTCACTCCTGACAATGAATTCTCTGCCAATGGGTATGTCACTATGCTTCCTAGTCCTTCACTCCTAAAATCAGCCTTCTACAGTATGGTAGTCTTAGTCTTGAAATACAAATTTCTGCAGAGAAGTACTAATTCAAGTATGCACATAGCACTCCATATATTCAAAAGAACTAAACTTTCTAATGGAACCATTTTTGTCTCAACTTAAATATACCCACATTCAATTTAATCGAAATAGGAAAAATATTTATACCCTGGGAATTTCAAGTTTTCGAGTGTGCAAAATCCGAAAGAGCTGATATTTCTACGAAAATACTTATGACTAGGCGTCAATACCCATACCAAATTTCATAAATATCAGACTGGTAGAACGAGAAATGTTGTGGTCCCAGGAATATCTGTATATTTTGACATTAAAATTGAAAACCTGAGCAGAGTAATTTTGTGAATTATTTCAGAAGATCAAGTTTTTTTTGTATGCGTAATATTTGAGGTTGAGGGCTTGTGTTCAAAAAAGATCTAGGCCCAGTTAAAGATAGTATTCAGTATGTTCATCCGATTTCGCAATGAATTTTCAATGTATTCTTCCATTTTATTGATCATGAAAACATTCCAGAAACACGTTTTCCAAGTTAGAATTTGTCTTCCTTTGATTTCTGAAGTAGTAAACTTTCGGTTATTGTATGAGCAGATTGAATTGAATAATTGGACAACTAATCGAGGATGAAAAAAGACTACCTCATATATCATATAACTTTCAAGTGAATTCGTAACTTTGCGCCCCTTTAAGAAATCCTGCATCCGCCTCGTGACAGTGGCCTTATTTTTTGTTCTTCTTGAAGGTTATGTTATGATGAGAAAAAATATTTTATATATTTTTAATATTGATTTTAATTTCCAAGTTTGCTTTCGTTATTATTAGCGTTTTATTTTGGCTGAACTCGCCTAATTTGGAAAGTGAAAATAGAGTAGCACTTCCAAGAAAATTTTCATGAAAATACATATCCCCTGTATATGGGAGATTTAGAGAACATTTCAGAATGTATATTTTTCAGTTTCCATTATTTGAAATTTAAATTTTCTCCCAAAACCACGCACAGCAAAAAAGAAAAAAAAAAGGTCTATCTGAAATTTTAGTTCACATTTTTCCGCCTATTATTGAATTTCATTATCATTTGTGTAAAATTTATATATCGAATAACAATTTATCCGCTTTTTTTCAACTGAGAATGGGTAACAAAACATTTTCAAGCATCGATTTTGAATAAGGGATCAAATCGGAGAAGAACGTTTTGACAAAACTATAATATAAAATGGCTTGTCCTTGAATTATAAATAAATAAATATTTCATATACATCAAAAAATTCACCATAGAGTAATCCACCTAATATTTTTAGCCATCTCTTGATTTCATTTATGTGAAACTATTGAAACTGCATTTATCCAGTTTTGTATTTTTGCATGCAGTATCAATTTTATTGATAAGAATCAAGTAATGTTTAAACTTAATACAATTAAGTTTGTAAGAAAATGCAATTAATTTAGAAAGAAAAATGCTATTAATTTTGAACCTGAAGTTTATCACATATTACTATACAATTACATTAAAGAAAAATTTTGTCATTATATACATATAAATACTTGAAATAATGGCACTTATTTCATAAAAAAATTTGGTTTCAACTTTATACAATTCATATCTTCAAAATATTTTTTTTCCTATAAATATTTTACAGTGAAATTATGTATTAGGTTATTGATTACATCATCTTCTTTGTGTGTATTGTTTCCACTCTCATAAGAATCCTCATCGTCTTCATAGAGATCATCGAAATTTAATTCATTATCATCATCTATGTGATCTACATTCAAATTATTATCAGCTATATACATATCGATGTCATCTGTTGTATATGAATTATCGTCTTCTATGTATTTGATGAAATTTTTTTGATGATCTTCTCCATGCTTTTGCATGTGCTTATACAAACATAGTCTCAACCTTGTAGTATAAGAACATAATGAACACTCCAATACTCTTTTTTCTGAATTATTGTTTTCCTGTTTGATAGTAGCCTTCTTTTTTTGGTAGGCATCATTTCCCCAATGAGCTGACAAATGTCTAGTTAAATCACCCTGACGAATCCACCTTGTACCACAAATATGACACAAATGAGGCTTTAGATGTTCAATATCGATTTTATGTACTTTTAAATGATCCAAATAAAGATACCTGGATGTTGTATGAAATGTACATTCTGGACATCGATTATCATCTCCTCTTTTGTTATGACTGATTGTTTTATGTATCTTTGCATCTCTTTCAACGGTACAATTGAATTCACATTGGGGAAATTGACAACAATATACAGTATCTATATCTTCATCTATAAAGTAACCTTCATCATCCTCAATCCTTATTTTATGTAATTCAACAGAATAACCTAGATCTTCATCAAAGGGCTCAATTTTAGGTACATGTTCGGCAATCAAATCATCACCAGAATCTTGTTCATCATTTAAATGGGACGTTTCCATATGGGCCTCGAGAAGTTTTGGGGATAAAAAGCCTGAACCACATGAAGTACAAAGGAAAAATTGCTCAGGAATCTTGGAATGTATATTACAATGCTTTTCAATTAGCACTTGAGAAACTGTTTTGTAAGAGCATAATCCACATTTTTTCATGATTATTTCTCTCTGGTGACGGTTCTTCATATGACTTGTCAGATGGTTTCCTCTTCTAGATTCATATGAACAAAAATCACATTTGAACAAATGAACTTCTTCATCAGTTTTGTGTTTTACAATAATATGCTGTCTCAAATCTGTTTTTCTCTTTGATTTGAAAGGACAGTATGTACACTGAAACATTTCGATTTCATATTCATTACGATGGACAACCATATGTTGTTTGAAATTATTAAATTTTATAGTCCTATATGAACATTCAGGACACTGATATTTGTTTGGATCTGGACCATTTTTATATTTCAAAAGGTGGTTTCTTCTTGCTGTCATGGATTGGAATACTGCTAAACATACAGGGCATTTTGTACTCCTTGAGCTTCTATGAGTATGTAGATGTTTTTTATAAAGGGTTTGATTAGTTGTGCTAAAATCACAATTTTCACATTCAAATCTCATTTTTTCTGGTTTATAATGAATTTCAGTATGTTGGCTAACATTTGTTAATTTTTTAGATGAATATGAACAAAGATTACATTGATATCGATCTCGATCATATTGACATCTATGTCTTTCCATATGATCAGCGAGTTCAACTTTTCCATCCATTTCTCTTCTACATATGCTACATCGAATTCCATCTGGCTTAGAGTGAATGGTAATATGACGTCTATAATGACTTTTTTGATATGTAGAATATCCACAAATATCACAAATATGATTTCTTCTTTTATTAGATTCTAATGGTCTACCCCTTTTACGTTTTTTAGACGCTGTGTTTTCTTCATTGTCTATGTACTCATCATAATACTCCTTTTCAGAATTTTCTTCTGAATCTTGTGATAGAAAATATTCACCAAATTCCAGTTCTGGATCTTCAATCATTTCCCTGCAAAAAATTTATAGATGATACATATTTTTAACTTATGAATTGAAAAGAATTAGGGTAAATGCACTGGTTCTCGACCAGTTAACAGAAACATCGATTTTGAGCACTTTTTCACACATAAACTCACCAAATTTTAAATGATTTGTCATATAATTTTGAGCTTTCTTTTCGCATTTAACCTTTGAAATGTGAAAACATATAGAAAATCTCAATAACCTTCGGTTCACGACCACGCCACAGAGTTCTCGACCATTTTTGTGTTAGTTTTCGACCATCAATAATAGTGGCTGTTCCACTTAAAAATTTTATTAAAAACTTTAGAGCGAGATGAGTGATTAGTAGTTACTTTCGTACCGTACTACCGACATCACTACCTATCACTCAGATGGGTTTTAGATGAGGTAATTAAGTAAGAAACACTCGGAATGTAAAAAAAAATTATTTTGCAAAAGTTTCCACTTTCTATAAATATTTCAAAATAGGAACTCATACAACATTTTTTGGTTATTTTGCTCTTATAATCTATTTAGAAACTAATGAGTAAATAAAATATAAAACACCGACCACCAATGGTCGAGAGTTAAGTACAATCAAATTGGTTCTTGACCGCGAATAAATAAAAGGTAGAAATAAGTGTTTTAACGTTAATTCGGTGGTCGCAAACTAATATTCAGAAAGTAGATATATAAATGAATCAGGGTATCGAAAAAAAAACGAAAATGATCCAACAGAAATATATCGGTTGACATAAACAATTATTGATAAAACATATTGGTTCTCGACCACTTTGGTCGAGAAATAAAAGATACAAATTTTCCAATACCAGTTCGCGACCGCCGAATATTTAACAAAAAAATATACATTTATCTGCTTCTTGATTGAAATAGACTCAAAAATATATCTTATAGTTGATATGGAACAAAATATACACACATAATTCATTTAAAATAAGAAATAATTACTATTTTCTGGTCATATATCACAAAGCACTTTTCTAAGAGAGGACGAGAAAGAACCCTTTTCTATGATAGACGATTATAAACTAATTTTTAGCGTAAAAGCTTTGACCTATACTCCTACTATGCAAACTATCTTGGAAGGGTAGAATGGTCGAGAACACGTACGGCGGAAATATTTTGAACTACATGATATATTTTTATTATTATTTTATCTCAAATCACGGAATGGTCGAGAGCCAGTGCCGGTCGGCTAACCAGTGCATTTACCCCTCGATTTACCCTATTTATAGTTAGTTACAATTGGATAAACTATAACTGTTATTGAATAAAGGACATTACCAAGAATAGTTAATTCGAGTTTATATGTTCAGAATAAAAACTATGTAATTTTGAAATAAATCTAGAAGTACTGAGTTCTAACAATTTTGAGATTATTCAGTGTACTTATTGAATAGACCATTGAGCAGAGACCCTTGCCAGAACTTCTGGTACTGTAGGTGTCACGGCTTTGTTGTCACCACCTTATACAGAGTTGTCTATTAATGTTTCTTGCTTCAAAGTAGGTAGGTACAGATCTTAGTACTGTTTGGTATGCTTAATTGCTTCCTACAGTTTTAAATATTAATAAGCGTCATATCGAGGCATACACAATAAATAAACAAACTAAAAAGAAATAATAAAGTACTCTTAAAACAACATTTTCAGTAGAATAACTAATTCAGAATGAGAAATATTGTTCATAGCAATCACTTATATATTTAAGTAAAACATTAATATGTGGAACTTACACTTTAATATTTTCAAGTAGCAAAGCGTCTTCATGGGAAATATTTTCTTCTAGCATACCATCATCTGTGAAATAAAATTGAACAGTTAATTACAACAGGTAATATGAGAATTTTATTTATTTTTATATTCACCTTCTTTTGATTCCAGATTCTCATTGGTGTTTGAAATTTCAAGATTAATACAATTGAGAGTGTTTGAATCAACCTCACTTTCGGTTCCATCTTCAGCAACAATAATAACTTTGATAATTTCATTTCCATCTTCTGAATTTCGATCCATTTCTTGAATTTAAAATGCTGGTTAAAAATCAAAATACTGTAATTGCTCTATATATTGTTTGGAATGACCATTTAATAATGACAAAAAGAATCTTCAAATTCTCTCGGAAATGGTTGCTTACAAACGACGAAACGGCCAGGCTTGTCTTGTCTGTCAGTCAAGTCACGAATCATAGAGTAATACATAAACCAGAGATAACAACGAGAAGGTCAACTACCATTCAAAATGGCTGCGTTCAGTGGACACAACCATAGAAATATAATATAACCATAGACCTAATTGACAGGCCCTAACGAGACTTTCACGAAGAGTTCGCGGCAGGCTGAATATGAAAGAGAGAGATGCAGCTAGATGGGTCAATGTCAAAATCATATGACCAAAACATTGGACTTACGTTTGGAAAATCTTGAATTTTTCTTTTATTTTGAATGAAACTCATTATTATTTTGATATTTTGGAATTCTAGCAATGTAAACGAGAGTAAGAATTGCTTGAAATCTTTCTTATATTAATCCATTTTCGACTATCCAAAGTTTAATTTTTGTTTGGGAATTTATGGAAAAAGCTATAATAAATAATATTTTTATTATTTACATACCAAGAAAGAAAAGCATTTTTTTCCTTAGGTATGCAGCTAGATGGGTCAATGTCAAAATCATATGACCAAAACATTGGACTTACGTTTGGAAAATCTTGAATTTTTCTTTTATTTTGAATGAAACTCATTATTATTTTGATATTTTGGAATTCTAGCAATGTAAACGAGAGTAAGAATTGCTTGAAATCTTTCTTATATTAATCCATTTTTGACTATCCAAAGTTTAATTTTTGTTTGGGAATTTATGGAAAAAGCTATAATAAATAATATTTTTATTATTTACATACCAAGAAAGAAAAGCATTTTTTTCCTTAGGTATGTAGTCTTTTCTACTACTTTTAAGGTCGTCATTTTTATCAGTCAAGGAGGAAAATGGTACTTTTACTCCTGCCGGGAGGAAAACATTTTTCCTTCCTTCTTAAGGGGCGAAAATGAAGTTTTCTATTGAGATAGTACAAAAAATATACTTTTTATTATATCGCAACTTAAAATGAGAATAATTTTCATATATTTTCATCAAATGAAAATCGTTATATTATGTTATTATTGAGTGAAGATGGTCATTCTTTCAAATGTTTGGTTGGAATATTCAATTCAATATAGACTAATTCTTAAATATAACCATTTAAAGATTCAAAATGAAAGTATACTGCTTAGTAATCACCTATTTGTGTTGTTCTAATTTATTACTTTGGCCAGTGGCGTAACTAGAGTTGACTCATGGGGGGGGTTATGGGTAGTGGCATGAACTGAAGTGAAAAGCGGGGGGGGGGTGTAGATATCGTTTCCATTCGAAAATTTGTGTGAAAAACTCTTTTAAAAAAATTATTTCATCATACAGGCACAATATATACTATACTATTGAATACTACACTTAATAAATAATGAAATACGTGTAAGAATTAAAAAAGGATTGAAAATATTCTAAAATATAAATGTATAAGTAAAAATTGCTATCAAGCTCCTCTATACAATCATTCAAGAAAGTCTAAATTCAAGACAGCGAGGTCTTGAAGGAAGGTCATACTTCCTTAAATATGTTTTCAATCTTCTAAGTGATAAGAAGGACCTTTCACTGGTTGATGTCGATACAGGAAGAGTGGTAAGAATTTTCAGGAGGGTGTTGATAGTGGGGAAAACATCCTAATGGCAGGCAGTGTAATAATTGATTGACTTCTTGAGCTAATTTTCAAATCTTCCACCCTCTCGTACCACATATGGAGTTCCCCAATGGCAGCGATGTCATCAATTTGAATATCTTCCTGATAGAAATTCAGGAGCTTTTTAAAACTTTCTTCCTGTGTTCTGGTGACTTCAGCATTACTGGTAGAGGTCGGTATAAGACACTCAAAACTTTTCAGTACGTCTTAATGTTTCAGAAAGCGACTATTTAATTCACTTAAAAAGTGATCTAAAAATGGCAAAAATAGGGATATCTTAAAGTATGATTGAGGATTGTGATTGTCGGTTTCAATGTTGCACCTAAGAGTTTGTCGTCCAGTTCTTCTTGGGGCTTTTATTGAGGTACTGAGTAATTCAGCCATAGTCTCTGATGCGTTAAATATGGTTGCGAATTCTTCTTCAGCATTGGTTCTGATTTTTTCTATCGTCCCTTTTAGATTAGTCACCATGTTCATAGCATTTAAAAGATCGATATGTTCATGCTGCAAAAATCGAGCAAGGGGTAAACTTAAGGAAAATACTCTAGCCATCACTTGCAAACTGATTATAAAGGATGAGCTCAGAAGTCCACATAAAAGCTGCGATGCCATCGACGCTAATTCTACATCCTTCCACTGTGAAACTTCTTCAAGAGCCTCCTGGACAGCAGGTAACATTTCTTGAAGTAGTAATATTGAATCATGGCGCTCAACCCACCTAGTTGGACAGAGTTGTTTTAGACGAGTAGATTTGGCTTCAGGGAACAGTTTATCAATTGCTCTTGTAATAACCTCCATTCTTTTTGGGGTGTTAAAAAACAAACATAGTTTTGTTGCAGTCCCACAGCATTTTCTGATCTCAGAAATTGAACATGATGCACTTATAGCAAGGTTTAAGCTATGGGATACACAATGGAAATATATTGCAGTCGGACGCTCTTCCATTACATCTGCATGTGCTCCTTCGAATTTTCCACTCATTGCAGCGGACCCATCATATCCTTGCCCCCTCAAATACTTTGTATCAATTCCAAACTCGCGTAATGATTTCAAAATGACTGTCGCAAGGTTTTTACCAGTTAAATCAGAAACAGGTACAAACTGAAGGAATTCTTCTTTAATATCATTGTTGTATAGGTATCTAACGCCGATTGATGCTTGTTTTTGTGTTGAGATGTCTGTCGTTTCATCTGCAAGAACAGTAAAACATTTCGCGGAATTGACCATCTCAACCAATTTCTTCAACATTATATCGTTAATAGCCAAAATAATTAGTACAATTTAAAAATATTTTTCTTCTCACAATGATACTTCTGTAATTCCACAATAACAACTTTGAAAAAGCAAAATCTTCCAAGTTATTTTTTTATTGTTCTGCCAAAAAAATGTTTTCCTTCTGATCAATGGGGGGGATTACGTCCCCAATAACCCCCCCCTCGTTACGCCCATGACTTTGGCTCTCGACAACCAAAATTCTAAGGGGTTGTCCATTAATCACGTGAGGCTTGAAAGGGGGGGGAGGGGTTTGATAAAAATCACGAAAATAACACAAGGGGGAGGGGGGGTGTAGGAAGATATCACGTGTATTTATTTTTTCGTCAAACGCGCGATTTTTAAACAAATATTAAGCGGCACGGCGCGGCGTGTAGTGCAAAGCACAGTGCCAACAACTGACCTGTAAGATGCTTATCCAGTTGTTAGTGTTGAAGAATGTCTTGCTAATCCGTGGTCCGAGGACAATATACATTAAATATATTCATGTACTAGTACAATACATGTTTTTCCTTTGATGACACTCTTCGTTTATTATTATTGTTATGGCAATCAAAAAAAAACTTGCAACCAGGTGTAGACATTTTTATTATAGTCCTTAATTTCAGAATAAAATAAGATTATAGTTTATACCTGTATTTAAATTAAGATAATATTCAGAAAAGATTCGTTGTAGGTACTAAAAATACACGTGATGTTGAGAAGGGGGAGGGGGGTGGTCTTAAACCTCACTAAGTATCACCAATGGGGGAGGGGGGGTTAAAAAATGCTAAAAAAAGATCACGTGATTAATGGACAACCCCTAAGTACAAATATTATTGAAGGTAGAATAAAAAATCATATTTACAAACAATATTATCGTTTGAATAGAATCAGTTATGTCTATTACATTTCATTCTTCAATTTTGTATTACTTCCAACTAGTTTAGTTCAAGTCACTTATCAATTTGATAATAGTAAAATCCTTAAAAAAATTGTTGCAATTGTTGCAAATATGCAATCCTGTAGTCAGTCTTCTTTTTGATTTTATACTAGAGAATACTCATACTTTGTAATTGTGCTGAAATAAACCTTTTTAAAAAAGCTACCCTTCTGTGCAATTTACATAATTATATATATGTATAGTCTTCAAAATATAGGGAACTCTGAATTTTTCTATCTAATGTTCTGAAATGTGTGTATGTAACTTGTACATAAAAACTCATGTGTTTTTTTCTTACTTTACTATGGTATTTAAAACAAAGATGTCAAAGAAGTACATAGGTATGTATCAAGTTCCCTAATTTTTGAAGAGCAGTATATTTTAACATTATACTTGTGATTATAATAATCCTTCAAAACCAACTAGATTAAAGTTAAATTATGTTCCTCGGCCTTTACTGCAATATCAAATTTATCATCCTCATCCTTATGATTCCAGAACTTCCCCAAATGTTTCTTGTATGGAAATTATTTATGATTCTAACAATAACCATCTACGTGATCCAGAATTATCATATCAAATTAAAATGAATTACTAATTGATCGCTATTTATAATTTTTTTTTCATATCTCCACCTACAACCTCCAAATGAGCTGAAAATGAAGTACCAAAGAAGACCTGTGATAATTAAAGTGAATTACGAAATGAGCACTATATGACGTAGGACGATAGATTAATCCAACTGAAGATTTTTTATTTTTCATGTATTTGTAGAAATTTGAAATATTGCTTCAGAAATGTACCAATTCAGTTGTTCATCAGATAGAATTTTATGAAGAAGGTATAAATAGGTATTTTTTTTCATTCAATTATAGTGTTAATCTCCCAATATAATGAATATTTATGTATTGATTTTTGTAAATAATTACAATTTCAAGCAAATATATGAATTGCCTTTGATAAATAAAACTTATGATATTTTTTGTTTTAATTTGAAATAATAACAACATAACCTAAAATGAATTCTAAAAATATTACAACAATTTCAATGAATAACCATGCCTTCATATTCAAATTTTTCCGCCATGTAAATCACTCAGCGATGGCGGACAAAATATCGGCCATATTGTTGCCTTCATTTAGCACGGCTAAGATGTCTAAAAACATCTTAAGCACGGCGTTAGCACTTCTTATATATTTAGTTGTCTGTGGTTCTTAGTTGAGGCATGCGCACGTGCTCGAACTACTTTCTATTCTATACCTTGATGTTTGAAATTGATATTGATTGTGAAAAAATTAAATTTAATTTTTTCAGATACACCTAATACTTTTCATCGATAAACACGAATAACGGAACATTAAATGATAGAAACTGGTACTCGTTAAAATTGAAATTCTATGCGGCGCACGCGCACTCCTATATTTTACCTGAGTTATATTCATAGAGCTGTGATATTAGGTCTATGTATCCATATTATTATTAGGTCTATGGTTGATACTGAATATATTTATTGTTTATTATATTTGTCATAATATGAGGTAACGCATAGTGCATAGAGAAAGGAGGAAAAGAGTGACGACTCAGCGGTAAAATGAATAAGCGTGATTGTGGCGACCTTTTGGGCAAGATATGGAACTAATGATGTTGATTCTGCGCATTTGGCGCCTTATTATTTCATAATTCGAAACAACTCGCAATTTGAATGAAAACCTGCACCGAAAATTGTGAAAAAACTGTAATATCAATTACAGTTTTTTCAATATTTCAGTGAGGTTTTGCATCCAACTTAATTTTTACTTAAGTAATAATACCCAACGAATTTTGACATACTTTTTATTGCACATAATTAAGATGCAAATTAACAATTGTGAACAGAAATTAATGAAATAATTGAATCAAATTATATATATATATATATATATATATATATATATATATATATATATATATATATATATCGTATTGTACCACTTAAATACTAAAAAATGTGACGGCGACTTTCTTCGGATTGATGATTGTTTACTATTTCCCTCCTATATTACCTCGGGCGCCAATTGCGATAGGTTTTATAAGGTCGCAATTCCTTACGTCGCTCACTATTATCGACCCTGGGTAGCTTTTAAACAGTTGGAGAAGGGTTCGATTCAATCTAAGGTAAGAGCGATTGACCAGTGGTGATTTATTTCACTAAATGGCAGTAAATGTCTATGAGATAAATAAAAGACACCCTGACGAAACACACTATATTTAACAATATTCGTTCCTTTATGTACAACACCAAATAATATACAATACTATCCTATATATACAATAATGCAAAAGGCTACCAAACGCCAAAAGCAAATATTTACAATGCAACACGGTACGGAACGAGAACTAAGCGAGGTGAGCAGGTGGCTATATCAAGCAGCAGAAATGAGTAAGCGGTGAGCAGGCAAATTGAGCAATGATAAAAACGGTTAAGTGCGGACAAGCGTGGAAAGCATGCAGATTGGCGTGTGAAATGCAGTCTAATAAGTTAGATGTGAGTACCTATCCTGTGTTCCGTACGGCCTGGTTCGATACCTCTTTATTAGAAAAAGCAAGCCTGAACAATATCTTCGAATCAGGTCTTGTATCGGCGCATCCACCAAAAATGGATATCAAGTCAGACTGGGCAGGATGACTCACCGAAATGACCACGGTGATCGGTGAATCGGAAATAAGCGATCCCTCTCCACAAGATAAGGAATTCTGTCTGGTGGTCCCAAATAAGAGTTGCTCGCAATAAGGGACCCGACACACAGATTCCACTTGAGACAGACGGATCTAAGAAATAAATTTCAAGTAGGGTATTTGTCAGCGCATCCACCAATTCACGATTAGAGTCGGGCCGGACAGGGTAAGTCGCCGAAAAGGCCGCTGTGATCCGAAGATCGGAATTAAGCGACCCCTCTCCCCAAGATAATGAGTTTTGCCTGGTAGTTCCGAATAAGAGTTGCTCGCAATAAGGAACCGGACAGACAAACTCCACTTGAGAAAGAAAGATCTAAGAAATAAATTTCGTTCGGGGTATACTTCGGCGCATCCACCAATTCTAGACTCGAGTCAGACCGGACAGGGTAATTCGCCGAAAAGGCTGCTGTGATCCGGAGATCGGAATTAAGCGACCCCTCTCCCCAAGATAGGGAGTTTTGCCTGGTAGTTCCAAATAAGAGTTGCTCGCAATAAGGAACCGGACAGACAAACTCCACTTGAGAAAGAAAGATCTAAGAAATAAATTTCCCTCAGGGTATACTTCGGTGCATCCACCAATTCACGACTCGAGTCAGACCGGACAGGGTAATTAGCCCAAAAGACCGCGGTGATCCGGATCGGAAATTAGCGACCCCTCTCCTCAAGATAAGGAGTTCTGCCTGGTAGTTCAAAATAAGAGTTGCTCGCAATAAGGAACCGGACAGACAAACTCCACTTGAGAAAGAAAGATCTAAGAAATAAATTTCACTCAGGGTTTACTCCGGCGCATCCACCAAATCACGACTCGAGTCAGACCGGATAGGGTAATTAGCCCAAAAGACCACTGTGATCCGGAGATCGGAAATTAGCGACCCCTCTCCTCAAGATAAGGAGTTCTGCCTGGAAGTTCCAAATAAGAGTTGCTCGCAATAAGGAACCGGACAGACAAACTCCACTTGAGAAAGAAAGATCTAAGAAATAAATTTCACTCAGGGTTTACTCCGGCGCATCCACCAATTCGCGACTCGAGTCAGACTGGACAGGGTAATTAACCCAAAAGACCGCGGTGATCCGTAGATCGGAAATTAGCGACCCCTCTCCTCAAGATAAGGAGTCTTTTTTTTTTGTTCCTATATAAGATTCCGAAAACCTTTGTACTCTTATCAGTTCAGAAATGTAGCCTGATGAAGCCACAGTGTGGCGAAACAATTGTTGCTAACAATTAAATAACATAGTGGAAATTACTTCGTTTTATTTTATTTATGAGGAGTCTTGCCTGGTAGTTCCAAATAAGAGTTGCTCGCAATAAGGAACCGAACAGACAAACTCCACTTGAGAAAGAAAGATCAAAGAAATAAATTCACTTAGGGTATACCTCGGCGCATCCACCAATTAACGACTCGAGTCGGACCGGACACGGTAATTAACCTCAAAGACCGCAGTGATCCGGAGATCGGAAATAAACGACCCCTCGCCCCAAGATAAGGAGTTTTGCCTGGTAGTTCCAAATAAGAGTTGCTCGCAATAAGGAACCGGACAGACAAACTCCACTTGGGAAAGAAAGATCTAAGAAATAAAATAAATTACAAATAAATCACACTCGGAAAGTATCGATGGAACACAGGAAAGTCACCGGTAATACAGACAGGAATAAAACGGGTCTTACCAATCCTAAGAATTTCCCACTTCACCACACGAACTCAAATTCTTTTCGTGTACGTGCTAAGTGTCAAATTCACGAATATAAAATACGGCACTAAAACGTCCAACGTTCAAAAGAAAAATTGTAAACTAAAAATTAAACTCTAAATTGTTACTCAAGGAAAACCACAAAACGATCCGCTCAATAACTATAAGAAAATATATAGTTCGAAGACGCCGACAGGAGTAAATCGGAAAATATCTTTATACTTCGAAGACACCGGCGAGACTAATTCTCCTTTTCCGAAATACTTCACTTGTAATGTCGGTTGGAAGGGGAAAATTTTGAGTCTCAAAATCGGCGGTGTGCCTATGAAAAACAAACTACAACATGTAAAAAAGAACATATTACAGAGATAACGTCTATCGCGGTGTCGCTCGGAAGTTTTTATACATAGGCTGATATTTTAAATTGCATCGTTATATTTTCATGAAATAAATAAATCAGAAATTATTCCAAATGAATTTTTCTGAACTGGACGGAAAATACCTTGACTGCTTTCGATTAAAACTTTATTTTAACCTACTCATATGACAGGTAGAATAATGATGGAATTCTTAACCTGGAGCAAATTACACTGGGCGATTCTAATAAAATAATTATTGAATTCATAACCTGGGGCAAATTATACCGGGTGATTCTAGTAACGAATTTCACTTCGTTACACACCCCTCTTACTTCCCCAAAAAAAAAACGACAGTTTTTTTTGCCACCACCTGCTACCTCGTTGTTGAGAAATATATTGGCAGACGGCCAACATAACCCCTGGATTAATCTTCAATGGCCAGTGATGGAGGTTCGTCGCGGGTCGCAGCAGCTCGCATTGGATTCCAATGAACTCGGGATTGGGTTGGTCTGATTTCGCTTGCTGATTGCGGTTTCCTTCAGCTCGCGATGGCCCCTTTTGTCACCTCGTTTGGACTCGACTATCTTGGGGGAACTCTTTCGAGCACAAGTATTCCCTGGACATTACCCCCTCGCAGTCTTGGCCAGTAGTCGAATGCTTCTACCACCAGCTGGTCTAGGCGCACTAACATGGAATCCACCAACCTGACATCGAATAGGTCCTACTACTTTCTAGACATGTCTATTCTGAAACATAAAAGGATTAGCGACCATTCGTATGGTTCCCCCCACGACCAACGACGACCCACTTCGGACTTCAACATAAGGACGTCTTGATGGACGGCCTCACACTCTGGGAGTCCAAATTCGCATTGTGGTCCCATCTGCAGAAGAGGCGAAAGTCAGTTCTCCCACTCGCTCATCCCAGGAGCGATGATCCTGCTCGCAGAATTGTGCTATCATGGTTTTGATGGTCCGGTTAGCTCTTTCCACGGGATTGCACTGCGGCGAATAGACCGGAGCAAACCTATGTTGGATACCCAAACTCTTCAGGTTTTCCCTAAATAGACGTCCGTCGTATTGAGAACCATTGTCGCTTATAACGGTCTTTGGACATCCAAATTTCAGCAACACTAGGTCGTAGAACGCCTGGAACACACCTTTACCCGTGGCTGTCCGGAGTGGTTTGCATTCGATCCACTTCGAGAAACGGTCCTGGAACATCACGAGGAAGTTATTACCCCTTTTGGAGCGAGGTAATGGGCCTATTAGATCCGTGCATACAGTATGCCATGGTTCGGTGATGTGGTACGGTTGCATTTTCCCTGGGGGTTTTTGTTGGCAAACCTTGTACTTCTGGCATTGCTTGCACCTTCGAACGTATTGGGCTGCTTCACGGAACATCCCAGGCCAATAGTAGCTTTGGGCCACTCGAGATATGGTCTTTGCGATTCCCAAGTGACTAGCCACCGGCTCATCATGGTACTCCCGCAGTATCGACTGCCGATCCTCGGTTGGGATGCACAGTTTCCATGGCGTTCCCATCTCTGTTTCCGTGAAGTCATCAGCGCTCCAAAAATATCTATACAGGGTCTTTCACGAGGAACCTCACCCATATTTATACGGGAAACTACTGAACGTATTTTCATGAAATTCAGCACTTATAAGTATTTCACGATGCTGATGAAATCTAAATCTAAAAAATCTAAATCTAAATATTTTCAAGGCATGAGCACCTCCGGTTTTTCCGGAAATGACGTCAACTTCCGTTTTTCAAATTAGAACACCATTTTTTTATTGCAGAAATAGATTCCTTAAAAAATTTCAAGTTATTTTGATGTAACATTTTTCAGTTTTGGTTGAAAAAGTCTCTCTGAGCGGGAAAATTCGAAAAAAAAATCGAAAATAGAGCTCCGCTGAAACAAGAATAACTTCGAGGTTTTTGGATGGAAAATTTTCATTTTTGGATTTTTCGAAATGTAAGATTGATGTATCCACTTTAAAAATCGAAATCGCGATTCATGATACAGGGGGTGAAAAAATCGCTTTCAAAGTTAGGGATGACAAAATCGTGAAAAATCAATTTTTTCAAATTAGAACCCCATATTTTTATGACAGATATTGAATCTACGTTAAAAAATAATGTGAGTGTATGCATCACGCCCTTGCCCTAAAGTGGATATTTTCCGAGTTATTCACCAAAAACTGTTTTTCGTCTTGAATTTTCAGCTATTTCTTTTCCCTTCACGCCAAAAAGATGAAATTTTCAGGAACTGTTACTTAAACCATGTTTTAGATTTTACTACCCTAATATGCAAGAGAAAAAAGTTACAGGTTGTTCCTAAATAGAAGGCGAATTTTGATTCGAATTTGTATCGGAAACCTCTTTATTTCAACTAATCGGCCATCGGTTTTCTCTCCAGTGATAAATAAATAATTCTTTATGAACCATATGCAAAAACTTACCATGTTTTACATTCTTTTTTTTTAATGATAGATATCATTAATTACATCTGCCAAATTCCTCTTTATTCAGTAGCATTTTGTGTTTACTATTAATTTGGTGATAATTCGTATTAAGTTATAAAATCGATCACTATGCCTAATTTTACCAATGAAGATTATTTAAATCTCATTCTACTTCATGGAGAATGTAATAAAGTTGTAGATAGAACGATTCGACTGTTCATTGAGAGGTTTACTGACCGACCCAGACCAACGAGAGATACCATTAACAGAACCATGAAAAACTTGAGAAATGTCGGATCTTTCGTTAAGAAAACTACACAGAGAAAAAAGTGTAGTAGAAGATGAGAACAACGAAATTCCAGTTCTTGCATATTTTCGTGTGAATCCTCAAAATTCTCTCAAAGATGCCGAGATTGATCTGGGATTATCTCAATCGAGTGTTTGGAGAATATTAAAAAAACATAAAATGCACCCATATAAATTCAATAGAGTACAGCATTTGAAGGAAACTGATTTCGTCAGGAGAACAGAGTTTTGCGAAGCTATGATGATTCGATTTCAAGAGAATGAAAACTTTTTGGACTGTATAATTTGGACAGATCAATCTAAATTCACAAAGAATGGTTCTTTCAATAGGCATAACAGTCATTATTAGGATGAAGAGAACAACCACCACTTCAGACAATGGAACTTTCAAGAGACCTGGAGTTTCAATGTTTTTTGCGCCATCAAAAATAATGCAATTCTCGATGTTCACATTTATGATGGGACTTTAACTGGTAAGATAGAACACTACACATGTTTGCATTATTTAAAGAATGTTCTCCCTTAGGAGATAGATATTCTGACATATTGACTCAAATAATTGAGCCGCTAGTACAGAACCATAATGACTTATGGTATCAACAACATGGCGCGCCTCCACACAATTCACTCAATGTGTCAAATATCCTCTACAGGCTATTTGAAGATCGATGGTTGGCGAACAATGGTCCACATCTTTGGCCACAACGTTCTCCCGATTTAACTCCTTTAGACTATTATGTTTGGGGTAGGTTAAAAAATATTGTCTACTCAACTCCCCTGACTGATAATGAGGACTGCATAGAACGAGTCAGAAATGCGTTCAGGTTTGTTTAGATTTTTAGATTCATAGTTTTGAAACTCAATTTGGTTTTTAAACACTTTTGCAGATCTCTTCCTCCCGATGAAATAAGAAGAGCAACGCAAGAAGCATTCCTGAGACGTATAAATAAATGTCTAGAAATTAACTGTCAAAACTTTGAGCATCTTCTCTAGTTATAACTGCGAGAGTTTGCCATGGTTCTCCTAATAGTAACTTGAAATCGGTTTCAAGAAGGGGTGAAAAATCTACAGCATGGTTCAAATAACAGTTCCTGAAAATTTCATCTTTTTGGCGTGAAGGGAAAAGAAATAGCTGAAAATTCAAGACGAAAAACAGTTTTTTGTGAATAACTCGGAAAATATCCACTTTAGGGCAAGGGCGTGATGCATACACTCACATTATTTTTTAACGTAGATTCAATATCTGTCATAAAAATATGGGGTTCTAATTTGAAAAAATTGATTTTTCACGATTTTGTCATCCCTAACTTTGAAAGCGATTTTTTACCCCCTGTATCATGAATCGCGATTTCGATTTTTAAAGTGGATACATCAATCTTACATCTTGAAAAATCCCAAAAATGAAAATTTTCCAACAAAAACCTCGAAGTTATTCTTGTTTCAGCGGAGCTCTATTTTCGATTTTTTTTTCGAATTTTCCCGCTCAGAGAGACTTTTTCAACCAAAACTGAAAAATGTAACATCAAAATAACTTGAAATTTTCTAAGGAATCTATTTCTGCAATAAAAAATGGTGTTCTAATTTGAAAAACGGAAGTTGACGTCATTTCCGGAAAAACCGGAGGTGCTCATGCCTTGAAAATATTTTAGATTTCATCAGCATCGTGAAATACTTATAAGTGCTGAATTTCATGAAAATACGTTCAGTAGTTTCCCGTATAAATATGGGTGAGGTTCCTCGTGAAAGACCCTGTATAACCTTCCCTCCTGTATCCGGTAATCTGGAAATTTCGCAGGATTCTTCAAGACCTCCTGGTATTTCTTGGTGTACCACGGACATCGGGTCGTGTTCTTGGCCATACAGACCTGTTCCTCGATTTTCTGCATCTTGCGCTTACTCGGACGGTATCTAGGCTTTTTTGGTTTAATCATCGGTTGGGCCATCCTTGTTCCTTCGGAACCTCCGAGTTCCTTCTCCGGGAACTTCTGAACGACTCGTATTTCCTGTCGGTGCAAGGAACTGATCGACGAGTTGTACGGCGTGGAGATCGGCGAAACGGCTCTCTTCAGCAACTTGCCCTTGAGGAAGCACTGCGAGGTACGGAAATCAATCTTGAAATCGTGCGAAGCCAGCAGCTCCATTCCTAGAACCAGATCCATCGGTAGATGGGGCACCAAATGGAGTCGAGATTTGATCTCCTCCTCCCCAAACCGAATTATGAGCTCGTACATCTGTTCCACGGTGATTGAATTTCCGTCGGCCACTGTGGTCACCATATCTGCGATCTCCGACGGAAAGACTCTCATCCTCCTGCATGCCTCTGCTGCCTTTTTGCTCAACAAGGACTTAGACGCACCAGTGTCTAGCAGGGCTGCCACGGACTGTCTTCCGATGTGGACAGCGACTATTGGCCGGTTATCCTGCATGTGGATGATAGGCGGAATGCCATGGAACGGAACTGTCTCTTCCCCGCGAGGCAGCTCCGCTCTAGTTTTCCGAACATCGGCAATCCCTGGACATCACGCCTTATTTCCCACATCGGGAACAAAACAGCCTCGGCGTTGATTGACACTCCCTTCTCAAGTGTCCGACCTTACCACAACGCCAGCATTGGAGTTCTCGGAGCCTGGTGTCTTCGAACCGAACGACCTTCGCATTACGGGGTGGTGAGTCTCCGGGTTTGACTCTAACTGATGTAGACTCCCTGTTTGGTGTTTCCCTCTGGGCCGTAGGCGTCGACTTCGGTACATTTTCCGGTGGCTTCATTTCTTCCGGCCTCTTTGACGGTGGAGACTCGACGGTCAAGGTCTGTGGAAGTTTTCGGCGGGGTCTTTCATATACCAGGTGTGGATCATCGATTAGACCTTTGTGGGCTGGAGGTTGAGTATATTGGTCCGCATGCCACTGGACCAACTCAAACACCTTTCCTTTGGACAACAGTTGGCCATAATTGTTGATCTCTTGAAAAGCCAGTGCCTTCTGCAGGGTCGGCAACAGACGCTTCCTGATCATATTTACCTGATCTTCTTCAGGGGGTCGCTTTGTGGTCAATTTCAGGAACAGGTTCTGCATCCTTGTGACGAACATCAACAGCTTTTCGTCCTCCCCCTGAGTTCGTTTCCTTATTTCTTCTAGAAGCGTTTCCTCGTAGTCGAGGGGGAGGAAAGCTTCACGCAGTTGCTCCTTGAAGTCTTCCCAACCTCTGAATGTACCTCTCCTGGGAATATACCAATCCCTGGCATCCTTCCGTAGTAACTCGAAGATAGATTCGAAGAGGTACTGTCGGGTAACCTTGCGAGTTTCGGCTAGATGTTCGACCTCCTGCAGGAATGCGTTAACGCTGGTTGATCCATCGAATTGTATATTCCACTTATAAACAGGTACGGATAGCTGATTGAAAGATCTATCCCTTCCAGTCCTGTTGTCCTGTCCTGTTCTGCCTCGCTCCAAACTATCTGATCTGCCTAGATCAGCTTGACCTCCTGTAGCCGTCGTGTGGGCTATATCCTCTTCGGTATCTCTCGAATCCTCGGGCACCAAAAATGGAAACGAAATTCTCCGAGTCGACTCAGCCACCACTCGCATGAGCGGTCCAGAAGTTTCATCTGTTCTCCAGGGACTAGTGAAGTTTAATCGTCGACGGACAGCTTCACAAGCCCTGTTGTGTAACCGCCGGAAGAAATTCAATGAGAAACCTCCCTCGCTATTTTCCTGCTGCAAAATCTGCGTTTGGTCTCCCCTGAAGGTGCCTCCGTTATCAGCGCCGGTGGTTTGTTGGTCTTCCATTGGAGGATCCTCGAAGGAGATGAGACGCACGTCTCTCTCTCTGGTTGGGACGCTCCACTCAGCTCGGGGTTTTCCCAAACATCCCTCCACCCATTCCGGGCAACTTTTGCTTTGGCCAAGACCACGGCGTCCACCAGCATCTCGTCTGTTTGTTTCCATAACTCAGACAGCTCGTCGGCCTTGGCCTGTTCCTCCATCGTAGTCGGTCTCACCAGGCTAAGACGGTTCTGTAGGTGTATGAGTCTACTCCTGATACGCGACTCCTCATTCGCGGTGTTCTCCTCGTCAAAAGCTTGAACATGTTCCACCAAGCTTCTCAGGATTCGACTGGCATCGTTCAGTTCTTCCTCGGTGTCTCTTTCCATGGGACAGAACTGTACATCCTGTGCCAACACCTTTCTCAGTTCCTTCCGGTTTTCTTGTACGGTTCTCAACTCTTCCGCTCTCAATCTGTTCACCTTCATTATCCTCTGAAAAATATTCTACACAAAAAATACTCTAAAGGGCTCTTCTGTCAGTCCTATAGCAAAAAAAATCAGGTCCCTGCTCGGGCGCCAATTTGTGACGGCGACTTTCTTCGGATTGATGATTGTTTACTATTTCCCTCCTATATTACCTCAGGCGCCAATTGCGATAGGTTTTATAAGGTCACAATTCCTTACGTCGCTCACTATTATCGACCCTGGGTAGCTTTTAAACAGTTGGAGAAGGGTTCGATTCAATCTAAGGTAAGAGCGATTGACCAGTGGTGATTTATTTCACTAAATGGCAGTAAATGTCTATGAGATAAATAAAAGACACCCTGACGAAACACACTATATTTAACAATATCCGTTCCCTTATGTACAACACCAAATTATATACAATACTATCCTATATATACAATAATGCAAAAGGCTACCAAACGCCAAAAGCAAATATTTACAATGCAACACGGTACGGAACGAGAACTAAGTGAGGTGAGCAGGTGGCGTATATCAAGCAGCAGAAATGAGTAAGCGGTGAGCAGGCAAATTGAGCAATGATAAAAACGGTTAAGTGCGGACAAGCGTGGAAAGCATGCAGATTGGCGTGTGAAATGCAGTCTAATAAGTTAGATGTGAGTACCTATCCTGTGTTCCGTACGGCCTGGTTCGATACCTCTTTATTAGAAAAAGCAAGCCTGAACAATATCTTCGAATCAGGTCTTGTATCGGCGCATCCAACAAAAATGGATATCAAGTCAGACTGGGCAGGGTGACTCACCGAAATGACCACAGTGATCAGTGAATCGGAAATAAGCGACCCCATTCCACAAGAGAAGGAATTCCGTCTGGTGGTCCCAAATAAGAGTTGCTCGCAATAAGGGACCCGACACACAGATTCCACTTGAGAAAGTTGGGTCTTAGAAACAGATTTCAATCAGGGTATTCGTCGGCGCATCCACCAAAATTAATCTCAATTCGGACTGGGCAGGATGACTCACCGAAATGACCACGGTGATCGGTGAATCGGAAATAAGCGATCCCTCTCCACAAGATAAGGAATTCTGTCTGGTGGTCCCAAATAAGAGTTGCTCGCAATAAGGGACCCGACACACAGATTCCACTTGAGAAAGACGGATCTAAGAAATAAATTTCAAGTAGGGTATTTGTCAGCGCATCCACCAATTCACGATTAGAGTCGGGCCGGACAGGGTAAGTCGCCGAAAAGGCCGCTGTGATCCGAAGATCGGAATTAAGCGACCCCTCTCCCCAAGATAATGAGTTTTGCCTGGTAGTTCCGAATAAGAGTTGCTCGCAATAAGGAACCGGACAGACAAACTCCACTTGAGAAAGAAAGATCTAAGAAATAAATTTCGTTCGGGGTATACTTCGGCGCATCCACCAATTCTAGACTCGAGTCAGACCGGACAGGGTTATTAGCCCAAAAGACCACGGTGATCCGGAGATCGGAAATTAGCGACCCCTCTCCTCAAGATAAGGAGTTCTGCCTGGTAGTTCCAAATAAGAGTTGCTCGCAATAAGGAACCGGACAGACAAACTCCACTTGAGAAAGAAAGATCTAAGAAATCAATTTCACACAGGGTTTACTCCGGCGCATCCACCAATTCACGACTCGAGTCAGACCGGACAGGGTAATTAACCCAAAAGACCGCGGTGATCCGGAGATCGGAAATTAGCGACCCCTCTCCTCAAGATAAGGAGTCTTGCCTGGTAGTTCCAAATAAGAGTTGATCGCAATAAGGAACCGAACAGACAAACTCCACTTGAGAAAGAAAGATCAAAGAAATAAATTTCACTTAGGGTATACATCGGCGCATCCACCAATTAACGACCCGAGTCGGACCGGACAGGGTAATTAACCTCAAAGACCGCAGTGATCCGGAGATCGGAAATAAACGACCCCTCTCCCCAAGATAAGGAGTTTTACCTGGTAGTTCCAAATAAGAGTTGCTCGCAATAAGGAACCGGACAGACAAACTCCACTTGGGAAAGAAATATCTAAGAAATAAAATAAATTACAAATAAATCACACTCGGAAAGTATCGATGGAACACAGGAAAGTCACCGGTAATACAGACAGGAATAAAACGGGTCTTACCAATCCTAAGAATTTCCCACTTCACCACACGAACTCAAATTCTTTTCGTGTACGTGCTAAGTGTCAAATTCACGAATATAAAATACGGCACTAAAACGTCCAACGTTCAAAAGAAAAATTGTAAACTAAAAATTAAACTCTAAATTGTTACTCAAGGAAAACCACAAAACGATCCGCTCAATAACTATAAGAAAATATATAGTTCGAAGACGCCGACAGGAGTAAATCGGAAAATATCTTTATACTTCGAAGACACCGGCGAGACTAATTCTCCTTTTCCGAAATACTTCACTTGTAATGTCGGTTGGAAGGGGAAAATTTTGAGTCTCAAAATCGGCGGTGTGCCTATGAAAAACAAACTACAACATGTAAAAAAGAACATATTGCAGAGATAACGTCTATCGCGGTGTCGCTCGGAAGTTTTTATACATAGGCTGATATTTTAAATTGCATCGTTATATTTTCATGAAATAAATAAATCAGAAATTATTCCAAATGAATTTTTCTGAACTGGACGGAAAATACCTTGACTGCTTTCGATTAAAACTTTATTTTAACCTACTCATATGACAGGTAGAATAATGATGGAATTCTTAACCTGGGGCAAATTATACTGGGTGATTCTAATAAAATAATTATTGAATTCTTAACCTGGGGCAAATTATACCGGGTGATTCTAGTAACGAATTTCATTTCGTTACAAGAAGGAAACATTTCATTTGAAGATTGACAATAAAATAATTATTTTTGTGATTACTGATAAATATCCAGGAAATCGAAGGATTGATTTAGAATTGGAATCTTCAATTCTTTGGCAGAACTCCAACATAAGCCTTTTGAAACCTGGAACAAAGTGAAAAATTGATGGTGATCCTGAAGAGACTTTTATTGAAAGTAAATAAGGTGATAGCAATAGAACAATATGAAGTGAAAATATAGCTCCGTTTTCTTAAATCGTCACAATTGCTCCCTTAGACATTTAGGTACTAATAAAAAAAATTTCTCTTTGTTAAATGACTCTTTTTCTTGATATTAATTTGATTTAAAATGCCTGGTCTTTTCTTTACAAAAATGAAAACAGTATCAGTATTCGGTTGGTTATTTCTGATCCTATCTGAACTTGAATCTGTTAAACTAGTAGGTACTCGGCACACAATTAATTAAATTATTCTGATCTTAAAGCAGTGCATAATTTGGAAAATCTGGCAGGGATGAAGGTAAAAGTCTTGTTTTAGGTGTATTGAAAAAATTGTCCTCACTGATATGGTCCCCACATATTTTACTCATACTCATATTAATATTTGCTGGATAGAAAAGCTTCAATTGCTTTATCCCATTCAAAAATTCTAGTTGGAGGTCTAAAACAGTGCTTGTTCGTGGTTGAACCCCTGACAATTTTGGATGCAACATGATATGATATGATAAAATGCTGATCAGTTATGACAAAAGGTGCTTTATATTTATAATTATCATACATACGAAAAAACTAGAAGATATATGCCTAAGATTCTTCAATGAGTTGCCAGCAAATATTCAAACGGAGGAAAATTTCAAAAAATATGAAAAATACATACCTACATGATCATTTAATTCAACTGGAACCCTCTAAAATTTAGGATTTTTTTATGTAAAGAGTTTTTGACATTGTTTCATTTGTTCTTTTTTTGTAAATGAGAACCTTCTGAAATAAAGATTGTTATTATTATTAACAAACTTGAACCTGCAAGAAAATAAGAATCAGGAGAAACTCAAACACAAAAGAGAGGTTGGAATTTACGCCGAAAACATTTCATCATTTACAGTAGATAAGGATGAAATATGTTTTTGTGTGAAATAGCGATACATTAGTTCCTAACCCTGTCGCTCGGGTCGCTAACATCAACATTTCAAACTTAGAACATCTATCTATATTCTAAGATTTCAAACGTCTCTTCGCAGTCGTCAGTCTTCTCTTTATTTGTCTATGAGGTAACGTTTCGGGCAGTGTCCTTTTTCTATTATTATTGGCAACCATAGAATACTACTCTAAACCATAGAGAATACAAAAGAAGTGAACATTTTATTTCAGAGTATTTTGGGAGGGTCTGATTGAAATGAGATCTAAAGACAATTAATTACATAAATTTTTGATTAAAATTCACAAATTTTCATTGTGACTATTTCTATATATTTTTTGGCAACACTGCTAATATACTACGTGTCAATATCAAGAATTGTGTTGTTCTTGATGTTGGTGACAAGTGAGATACTTGACTAGATTGAGTTATTGAGTTTCGCCGGTTCTTCTCATTTGAAAATGTTTAGGCTAAAGTTAATAGGTGAATTGAAAAATAAATTTTGAAAAATTTTATATGAAATAAATATATCTTTTTCAGGATTAACAATATTATTATGTCTCACAATAGGTGTTAACAGTAGCGTTAAAGGTTATATCGGATCTGTAGATACTAAAAAGTTCTTATTAGTTTTGTCTGAATCATTGTCCGAAGATAGTTCAGATTTGACTGGAATTTACTATGGAGCAGCTGGACATAAATTATTAAATGTAAAATTAGATGTATTAATAACCAAAAAAAATTGTGATGCCTTACTAAAAAATTTCAAAGGCGATGAAGACCCTGAGATAGTTTTTTACGCATTCGGAGCTTGGTCGCATCTAGAATGTCCAGGTAAAATTCACAAAGAAGAAACTCTTAAGGTAATTTGTGAATTATGATTGTTAGTTGCTTTCTTGATGGTAATTACCGTTTCTTTTAGTATCTGCATAACATTGTATTAAATGAAAAGTCATCCCCGGCTGATATCCGATTTGCTTCTGCAGCACTAAAAGTTGTTGGTGATAAATTACCCAATCCTGCCAAAGTTTCACAGTTATTACTATCCAAACTAAAGGAGGATGATAGTTTAATCAATTTGGGACATGCCATTCATACTTCCTTGATGTTGGGAAACCATGGAAAATTTGCCATAGATAGAGCAGAAGATGTTGTTGTCCAATTAGATGAGGTTAATGGAAAATTACTGCAATGGGAAGGTGGTTTGAGTACAACATCTCTACTTTTGACTGGTTTGCTTAGACTACAAGGTCTTAAACCATTGACACAGATTCAAGCTGATAAAATTGCTAATTATTTACTCACAAGAAAAACTGTTCAAACTGCTAAAGGCATTGTTGCCTTGTTGGATGCAATTAAAGTTTTAACTACTAGTTCTGTTTCTCCTGTGAGTATAGGAATTATGGGTAAATCTTCTGTGAGTACTGAAAAGCCAGAACTGAAGGTACGAGTATCAGATTTACTTGGAGCACCCATCAAACCACTTCCAGGCCCGGTAATTGCAGTATCAGCAACTAGAGTAGTAGACGATGTAGTAGTTCTTTCAAAACAACCACTAACTGCTGGTTCAGGTCCTAGTGAGTTCATTCTTCCTCTTCGTTTGGATCCAGATCACTATCAAGTTGTTTTGAATACAGGAGATAATACAGAAAGCTTTAATGTGAGGGTTATGGGTCCAGTCAATCTTAAAACATTTGAGATTGGTCTTGGAGATCTCGATGGTACTGGTGCTCCTCGTTTAACAAAACTTGATTACCCTAATAAACTATCTAGCATTCTGCAAGCAGATTCAAGTCATTTGTTAATTTCAAAGTTTTCACTTTCACGTTCTGTTCATCAAGCTTTTTTGAGACTATATTCTTCTAAAAAAGAAATTATTTTCATAGCAGAACAAGATAATAATAAAGTCTATAAGGTCGAAATCAATTTAAATGCAGAGTTTACTTATTCAGGTATTTTCAATATGGAGATTATATTAGGTGATCCAGTCATGAGTAACCCTCTCACTTGGAATCTTGGTCAAATTGATTTGAATTTGGGAAAAATTGACCCTCAAGTGAAAAGTCTCAAAGCACCAAAGCAAGAGATAAAACATCTATTCAGACAGGCTGAAAAACGACCGTCAACTACAGTCTCATTATTATTTTCAATTCTTACAGCTGCTCCTATTCTTCTACTTTTAGTTTTGTGGTTGAAAATTGGCCTGAATATTAAGAATTTTTCTGTTGTTTCTCTTCCCTTTCACATAGGATTTGGCTCAATATTAGGTCTCTTTCTATGTTTTTGGCTTAAATTAGATATGTTCACAACTTGCGCATGGTTGATACCTCTTGGAGCATTCACTTTCTTATCTGGTCATAAAGTATTGAGTAACTTAGCTGGCAATAAAAAGTCTGATAAGAAAGATTGAAAGAAGTAGTTTAGGTAAGAATTTGTTATTTCCTTGAGTTGTTTCATTTATATGTATTTTTGTACTGTCACTTTGAAATCAATAACAACAATTGATGTACGTTAATTCTCAAATTAGTTTGAAATAAAAAGAACAACAGATATTTTGTTTATCATTTCTAGGAATGTGTTTGATATTGGATCTATTTGATTCAGTTAACAGTAGTTATGACATTCATTTGTTGGGATGAGACATTCACTCGATATTGTGAAATATATCTTAATGTGATTTGACAATAATTTGATTTTGACTTATTGTCAGTTCAGTTGGTCAAGGCCGTAGCTTGGAAGAAATAGAAAATATCGCAATAAAGAGGTCGACAATTTTGGTAGTTTCAATCATACAACCTCAGAATCCAGGGCTAAAAATGATCCAAAATCTTATAAAACATAAGAAATTTATCTAGCCACTGGAAATATAAATAGTTGGTACCTCGATTTGTTTTACCAAAGAAAAGGATAAAAATTCTGAGAAATATTGTTCGAAAATGGCACCAGAAGATTAAACAACACTAATCCAAGGAAAAGGTGAAGTTATGTTGATATTTCCAGATAAAGATGGAATAATAACTTACCGAATACCCTTTATAAATCTCATCTAATTTATTGTCGTGTTACCAACAAAGGATACACTGTGTAATTTAACCCGTAACCTCAGACGAGGGGCAAAGTGACCCCGTCCGGGTTTCAGAATTTATATTTCTCCTTAATTATGTGTGAATTATGCTAAAGGACCTCGGTCAATTGCCCTTTGATAACTTGTTATCAATAAATATCAGTTATTATTATGTGTACTTATCAACTATTTCATTGACAAAATGCATTGATTTGAATCTATTGAAACTAAAGGATATTGAATATCAGATAATGAGGGAATGTTGAATACTGATTGAGATGAAAAATTTTAGATTTTCGAGATAATTCCGGTATTTCTATTGAGGGAGTCAAAATGACCACGTCTTTTTCTGCGTGATAATATTTTCACGTCTGTGGTTAAGGATTAAGAAGAATAATGCAATAATGAAAGATAAAAGAAGGACAACAAATACTGAAAGCAAAAATAAAAGATAATTTAACTACATATAAAATGAAATATCATCCATTGATGAATAAAAAATATTTAAAATAAATCTTTCACTTTTCAGTAAAATGATATTATGGCATGAAAGATAAAGACACATAAATGAAACTGATCTGCTATGAAAAAAAACGGAATAAATGGATTAGATTTCAATATGTCAAACAAGTTGAACTGACATATTGACACTGCATTCGGTCTATGCGGCACCGTAAACTCCTTAACTGTTCGGTAAATGTTATCTAGAGACACCGATGCTCAACCTTGCACTCTGTCTAGATAGACGGAGAAATGGTGCAAACTGTGGACCATTAATTGGATGAGATAGTATAAAAATATAGTATATTGAACTCAAATTAGTTTTATTTTATATTGAGGACAATACATATCAAATTTTAAATGAAAATTGGAGGCTTCTCAATAAGAAATAAATATATCTTTATTGAGGAGACTAAACTGGACATTCCAATTATTACAATTGATGCCTTTTTGATCAAATTATATTTCTCTTGAAGTCTGGTAGATCATATTTAGCTTTGAACCAAAAAATAAGAAATAGGTACAAGCATAGGTTGTCTCTCAGAACCATGCATCGTTCGGCAAAAAAGGCACGTTCCTCTTGCACGGTGGTCACATGATTTATCAACCATTCACACAGTTACAAGTTATCGTCCGATCCCGCACAATTGACCCACCCTGTATATGTATTATAATTGTCTTCTTTTATGACATGGGTTTCAACATATTTTCCATATCATTTCCTTCAGAAATCATTAATTCAGGGTTATCTTTGATTTTATTTATAAACTCTTCTGCCATACAGCAAGCTTGCTCAATACTATAATTTTTAGATACTAGTTGAACCCATTTGGCTTCTAGTTCTTTTAATTGTTCACCAACTTTTGTTTGACTGGATTTTCTTTCCCAGTTCAATTCTTGTAATGATTGTCGCAGAGCAACTACTTTAGAAGTGGCTATCTTTTCTGTATCTGTAACCGTTTGTAAATATCTTTGCCATGTTGGGCAAAAGTATTCTATCATCAAATTCAAATTTGATATTCTTACTCCCTGATGTTTTAGTTGAGCTTCTGAGTTATCAACACATTCTTGCCATGCGCTTATTTCATTTGCCTTACCACTTGGTGGTGGAGGTAATTCATAACGTTTCATTGAGAAATGTTCCATAGGACTCCTGTTTTGTAATCTTTCAAATTCATTATGTATCATTTGGGTTTCAAAAGAAGATATATTCAATGGCGGTAGGTGTTCCAAGTAATTTTTTGTGGGTCTATAACGTCTGCATTCTTCTTCTACCATAGCAAGAGCCTGAAAACATAAAGTATTGATATCTGCACTACATAATAATATTTTATTGAAAGTATTTAATGGTTAGTGTAAAACCTAACTTCATTATTCTGAGATAAATAATAACAAAGGATGGCTTACTGCGTCACGGACTCCGGCTTCATTATATCCTTCGTCAATGTAAGGTAAAGCATCAACAATTACTTCTCCGGCCATATTTAATAATAAAATATTCTTTGTTGATTCAGTTGTAGATTTTGTCTTTAACTCTTTACCTATTCGATTCGACTACTAAACCCACAGATTACGGATAACTTCTTCTTCTTCTTCTTTCAAGGTTACCCTTATTGGAAGGGCAATTTGGGCTCGACCGGAGGTATTACGGATAACACAGTCCGTAATATGCATAGACCTAATATTAGCACAGATTACTACAGATGTTTAACTCTATGCATTTACAAAGGAAATCGTCACCGGCGTTTCGTTGAGGATAAGCTAAAACGGACCAAATATTTGGACCCGAAGCTCATGAGTTACAGATACTCCCAAAGATCCTAAATGAAAAGTAACTGTCATGCGCGAGAATGACGAGAATTCCCTTCAAATACGATTTTGACGTTGATGTTATTTTGTTCCAAACGACAACAAAATTTACATTTTCTGTTGCTTCCCATTTTAATTGCAGAGTGGGATGAAACAGGTAGGTATATATGTAGAATTTTTCCAAAATTCGTCTTTAATTGAGCTTTCTTTGTAGATGAAATTTGGTATTATTATATCAACAGCTACAAAAATATACAAAATCTTCTGCAGACCAATTTTTAATATAAACACATTATACAGAACTGAACTAGTGCCAATAAGGAAAAGACTGCAAAAATTTCCAAGGAAACTTCTAAAGGCTACACAACATAGAACTAAAGTGACCATTGATGCGAATATGATAGAAGTTGTTTATTATTATTATATTTATTTGTAGGTTGATCAATTAATGTGATTTGATAATATGAAAGAGAAGTTTGTATGATGAGATTGAATTGAAAGTGCCCTTTTGTTACTATGAATAAGTATTCAAATTAAAGCTTCTTATAATTATTTTATGTGAATTGAGAAATTTATTGTTTGTAATAATGGATTGAACTTTAAGAAATTACATTAAAATATCTAGAAATCGATTTTTAAAAGTACTACTAGCTTGTTTCATATTAAGATTAGTTTGACATTTCACCTTGATAATAATTTCAAACTTTAAATCAATGTGTTATGTGAAGGATCAGGGCAAGAAAAAGATTATTTCAGATTGTAGCATCCCTTATACTATTATATATAGATCATTCAGAAACCACTCATGAATCTCAAAAAAGATTTCTCTTGGGGTTTCAATACAGAAGGGTAATATCATTTAGTGATTATGGTTAACACTCGGACAATAATAAGTATATGATTGATAAAAAAATTGGAGGACCAATTTTGTCACTTGTATCATAATAAATATGAATTAAATATTTCTTTTTTTTTAATAAGAAATCCAAATTGTTAATTTTTAGGTTTTCTTGCACTCTATAATAATATACTGAATAATTTAACGATATTACTGGGCAGATGCTCCATTACTAAAAATGCTAATGAGGTAATTTTATTTTCAGATTAGGATATAATGCATATAATGGAAATATAATAAAATCTGTATCAAATTCTTTACAGCATAGAGAATTTTGGCTGTTCAACACAGTTGAGAATACACTTTCATTGAGTTATGGGAAATGAAATCGTATAATCAATACAGGAAGTAGTTTATTGTAAGAAAACTTACAGTTGTTCAAAATTATATATAATTATATTATATTATTATATAATATATTAATTTCATTAATTTATGTAAAGGATGTATGTCATATTTTATTTTGATATTGACTGGTTCTTCTATCCACATTTGAACATTGTACGTCTCTTATATGTGTAACATGCTGGTTCAGTTAGAATTTATTACCTCGATTTTTTTGTCAATCTCATTTCAATGTTCTGAATTATTTGCTATGAAGTTCTAGTAGTCTCTGCTAAAAATGAAAAAAGAATATGAATTGAGAGAAAAGTCATTTTCATGGAAGATGCATACTATTCATTTTTTTTCTTGGGAAATAGATTTGCTTCTCAATTTTCACTTCTTAGATGTTAGTTCTTCTTGCCATTGACCCTATGTTTGGAAAATTTTCCATTGGTAGTTGCAAATACTCTCCTCTTTCCTTCTGCATTGAGAGTCTTCAATTGTTTTACACATTTCAGCAAATCCTAAAACAGTTGAAATAATGAATTATACAAAAACTTGAATTGAGCTTGCTTTAACTTACATTTTCTGTGTCATTGCTTATAGATGTGAAATTTTGTGAACTAGAAATGGTTTCGTCTATAAAATGTCCCACATCTTCATTATAGTTAACTTGTTTATGGCTCATTAATTTTTAAATTGTTGTCGTCATCTTAAACAGAATTCATTCTTTGTCCGAACATAGTAACAGCATGCAAATGCTTGCACAATATAACTTTGATGCTATTAGTGGAACACTCACATTTATATTTGTGCAAGCATATTTAACAATGACTACAATATCCTTAACCACAATCTGGATCACATGATGATATAAATTGTGTATTATAATATTTATCATCATATACAGACCTCCTCTATTAAGTCTTTCATTGTTTCTGCTTTTTTATGAGATTCTACAGAAATTTTTTGTTGATAGTTGTTGGAGTTAGGTCTTTCATTTCTCATAATTTTCATCCACGTCTTCTCATCAACTATTTCTTCCAACAAATCTGATAGCTTGTCAACTCTAAAACAATGAATACTCGTAAATTGATAATTGCAAGAATAGAATTATGTATAATACCTTATTTTCTTTTCCTTCTATTTTATTAGATTTCGGATATTTATTCAAGCTCTCTATCGCCATATTTGTATGAATACCTGCTCATATTCTTTTACAATAGGCCACATCATTATTCTCTGTTGGTTTTGAAAGTAATGATTATTATATCCATGATTAGTTTCGTTAGAAACAATCTGCCAAATTCTGCTCACTTTTTCAGATGATTTAGGAATTTGGGTAAATTTGTTCTTCCTCATTAACCAATATATTTGTATGAATTAAGCAATAAAAATTGCTCTTCTACACTTTTTCACTTGAAAAATTCGAATTTACCCAAATAGAGGCAAATGTATTGTCACTGTGTCTATTCATGACAGTTGACAAGTGTCAAGTAATGATTTTAGTTGCAGGTTGCAGATGCAGATCCTCGGGAACTCGAGGATGTACGACACAGCCGATTCACGAAGAAACCCGAATCATCGATCGGGTCCAAATATTTGGTCCGTTTTAGCTTATCCTAAGAATGAAGAGAGACGTTAACAGATGATTTTTACAGGTTGTTATTTTACATGAACATAGAATGTTGTGCTATTACACAGAAATAAAACTTCTTTTTATCGATACATTACAATTTCAAAAGCCACTATTACAATGAGCTCAAAAAAAAAAATCGCAATTGAAATTACGAAATTACCGTATTTTGGCGTACGGTAGCCCCTTCGAGCCGTATACCGTATTTGGCATCAATTTACCGTACAAATACGGTAATTACCGTACGGTTGGCAACGCTGCGTTGACCTCGAATTCGTTCTACACGTATTTATGAATGGGTTCGGGGTGAATCGGGGTGACCAATCAGAGAGCTAGATTGATTCTTTCGACTAATCGCAGCGATAGTTCAATTTGAATCGTGGATTTTGGGTTCGCTTAGGTTATGTTAATGAAAATGACGGTTGTAAGAAAATACATTTTATTTTGTTCTTGCTTGATTTAAAATATTAATCGCAAATAATTCTACATTCAAATATTTCTCTCAATGTAGGATCGCTGCTCGAGCTCTCCTTGCAATCATAGTCTGCCGTAAACAGAGGAGTCATTCGTCAGTAAGACGAAAAAGATTTTTTGAATCTCAGAGATACCAAGCAACCCTTAGAACATTAATGAGATTCTAAGAAGCAACCAATAGACGTTTTTTTTAGAATCATGCTAGTATTCCAAGGAATTTCATTTTTGATACATACTTTCACACTCAGTTATTTTAGTGTATTGTTAGAAGTGTGGTGTAAATTTTAATTCTTGAGGTGTGATAAATTTAGCTTGGTATCCAATATTCAAAGAGAATAGGAGTTGAATATAAACAGTCGGGTGAATTCAAAAATTTGAATGGGTTAATCTGACAAATCACATGCGTTTTGAACCTTTTAGAAAGAGTGGGAAGTTCGGTTATCTTTGTCATTTTTTACTACAGTAGTTCATAGTGAAATTCAAGGTCAACGAAACGCCGTGCCTAAAAACGACAGAGTGAATTGTCTGGTTAGTCTGTGATATTAGGTCTATGGTAATATGTGACTAAACCACAGGCACAGACTGATTGATAGACTACTTAATCTTTGACCATAGATAAGTAGATACTTAGATAGTCTTCTTAGAATATAGATAATTATATATATATATAATTATATTATATTAATGTTCTAAGATAGTCTTTGACTATCTAACCACAGACTACTAGTCTTTGAAACAACCTTAGAATAATAATAATAATCTTTATTTCAAATAAAGTTCACAAACTTGAAGTGAAATTGAGTCAGATTTACTTTGAAACATACTCGAGAAATTCCCTAATACAATATGGTTCAATGTCTAATAGAATTTTATATATGCTCTTCTTAAAATTTTTCAAGTCAGGTATGGTTCTTATATAAACATATATAAAAACTTATATACGATCACATTGAGTACTTATCAATAAAACTCAGTAAGATTAGTTTTGGCATAAGAACATTGTCAAAGTATATAAGTGAAAAAGAATTAATGATTGTATATTTCGCAAATGCTGAGTCGATTATGAGGTATGGAATAATTTTCTGGGGTAGTAGTTCTGCGGTAGATGTAATTTTCAAAGTTCAAAAAAAAATTGTTAGGATTATGTATCATATGTCATTTAGAGAGTCTTGCAGAGGAGTGTTCAAAAAGAACGGAATTTTAACTCTGTACGCTTTATATATATATACTCGCTCTGCTCGCCGAAGGGGCTCCGCCCCTTGGACCCCGTCACTATGCCGGTAGATCCTTCACTGGGTATCCCTCTAGAAAATAAAATTTTTTTTTCGGAAACCTTGTATCGTTAGCTGATTTTAGACGATTCACTCGGTATCCTATGCTGATTCTAGGGTAGAATTCTATAAGAAGACTTCTTGCCTAGAACATATCGTTTCGCCCTTGCTCACATGAAAATATTTGATGCAAATAACTTTCCATGACGACAAACCAAGGGCGGTCCTAGCCTTAAATTTTGAGGGGGTTCGCCGTTAAAGGTTTCGAGTTTTTCTATGGGACCAAATCCCAGATTACACCGATATCGAGCTTAACCTCTCAAAAATATTTATATTTAGATATTTATATGAATATTTATACAGGGTGTTTCAAGTTCAAAGGCCTATTAGACGTTTCTGGAGAACGGGGCCGATTTGAAATCTGAAAATTCAGAATATGACATTGTTCATGATGCCCTATTCAGCTAAAATATTTTAGAAGTTCTGGCACTTCCGGTTATACAAGAATTAAAAAAAAATTCTTCGAAAAAACCATTTTTTTTCATTTTATGTCTCAGATATTATAAAGATTTCTATTCTCAATTACTCTCTGCTAAAATTTTTGCGTTAGTTCTCATAGTTTTCAAAATATCAAGAAAAAACCGTAAAAAAGAGAGAATTTCCATAGTCACTATCACGTGAATTATTTTCACTGTGAATATCCTATGCGTATACTCAATTCACTTTCACAAACTAGAATGATGTTGGAATATCGTGCATATCTTGAATTTGAAAAATATCATCACAGGGTGTTTCAAATATTGTGCCAAAAATTGTGAACACAATTTGATCATAACTTTCGATTTTCAAATCAGAACCCTATTTTTTTGTGATTTCGTTGAATTCTACGGTAAAAATAAGGGTAGTGTTCAAACATGATTATGCTCTCAAATTCAATAATTCAAGAGTTATTCCAGATTTTATGAATTTATGTTATACGTAGGGTCAATTTCATTCAATCTGTTTCTAGAGTGCGTTTCAAATATTCAATTATTTCAAAGTGACAGGTGTACTCATTATTGAATCTAGTAGATTATAATTTGATGATATGAATCCCCGTTATTCAAATAATGAAATTCTGGATCTATTCCATATCCACGGTGAATGCAACAGAATTGTTTCGAGAACTTGTCGAGCATTCAATCAGAAATATCCACATTTACCACCAATTGACGAGAAGATAATTCGGAAGGATGTTTCAAACTTTCTGTTACTCCCTTTTCATCACCACGCTGATTTTTTCCTGAATTCATAAAATGTATTCTACCGCTTTTTCATATGAATAGAATTGGCACACAGGAGTCCTGCATGATTTTATTTCATTTGGTAGGTAGAGGTTTTTTTCTTCTAGGTAGGTACTCCATCCAGTATAATGGATATTCATGAAGTATGCAACATCCTTTCAAGTAGATGAGGAAATTTCTGATTTAAAATTTGATGAGTTCTACCAATAATTCTATTGCATTCATCGTGAATATGGAATTAGATATTTATAATACAAGTGCAGAACTTATTGATATTCTTCCAAGAGTTCAGAATGACCAAGTGGTAGAATGAGCCTTCTGTACGAGTTTTAAACATTATGTTCCCGAATTCACTGCCTTTTTATTGAAATTGACGGAAATTTCCATAAATATCTATTAGTGATTTTTGCATTGAAAAATGTTGTTTGGTAGAACAGTTTTCTGTATCACAAATTTGACAAATAAGAGATAAATCCGTTCCAGTCTATTTTGTTCCACAAAATGTGCCGGAAAGAACTGATTTGCCACATAATTAGAGAAAAGTTTATCCAGAATTTTGTCATTTGAATATCGGAAATTCAATTCGTGAAATCAAATTAGTGAAGCTTTGATAATGAAAATACCTGTCACATGTAAAGTACCTAATTAGATATTTAACTTTCTATGGTCATAGAGTATTATTGCTAGTCTGTCTGGAAACAGATCGAATAAAATTGACCCTACGTATAACATAAATTCATAAAATCTCAAATAACTCTTGAATTATTGAATTTGAGAGCATAATCACGTTTGGACACTACCCTTATTTTTTACCGTAGAATCCAGCGAAATCACAAAAAAATAGGGTTCTGATTTGAAAATCGAAAGTTATGATCAAATTTTGTTCACAATTTTTGGCACCCTGTGATGATATTTCTTAAATTCAAGATATGCACTATGTTCCAACATCATTTTAGTTTGAGAAAGTGAATTGAAATAGGCATAGGATATTCACAGTAAAAATAATTCAGGTAATTGTGAATAAGGAAATTCTCTCTTTTTTACGGTTTTTCCTTGATATTTTGAAAACTATGAGGACTAACACAATAATTTTAGCAAAGAGTAATTGAGAATGGAAATCTCGATAATATCTGAGACATAAAATGAAAAAAAAGTTTGTTTTGAAAAAAATTTTTTTAATTCTTATATAACCGGAAGCGCCTGAACTTCGAAAATATTTTAGCTGAACAATGTCATATTCCGAAATTTTAGATTTAGGCGTACAACTTTGCTCTTGCCGTTTTGCAATAGCTGGCTGTAACGGTAAGTGGTAGTCGAAATAAATATATCGTAGATGTCATACAATAAGTTTAGTTATTTGTGAACATAACGCCATCGACATATTAGTCGATTTGTGTCTGCATCATAAAGATATTCACGATTAACCATGTCAGCTTACGAGTCAAATTCTCGTCATTTGAGGGAGGTTTTAATTTTCTACGGAAATATGAATAAATCTGCGGCTGAGGCTCATCGAATGCTCTCAAATACCTATGGTGAGGCCGCTATTAGTGAAAGAACGTGCCGAGAGTGGTTTCAACGCTTCAAGAATGGTGATTTTGATGTCGAAGACCAGCATCGCGGTGGAAGAGAAAAGGTTTTTGAAGATGCAGAATTGGAGGCAATACTTGATCAAGACTCATTTCAAACGCAACAATAATTGACAGGATCATTAGGACTACAAGCCATTTCAAAACGCCTGAAAGTCATAGGAATGATTCAGAAACAAGAAAAGTGGGTGCCGTACGAGTTGAAGCCGGGAGGTGTTTGAACGGAGTTTGTTTGTTTGTGAACAGCTGCTTTCGAGGCAAAGACGGAAGGAATTTCTGCATCGGATTGGGACTGGAGACGAAAAACGGGTTCATTACGATAATCCCAAGCACATAAAATCATGTGGATATCCCGGCCATGCTTCCACGTCGACGGCTAAACCGAATATTCTCGGTTCTAAGGTCATATTCAGTATTTTGTGGGACCAGCTCGGCGTAGTGTATTATGAGTTAAAACCGACTGAAACGATCACAGGCGATCGTTATCGAACGCAATCAATGCGTTTGTGTCGAGCATTGAGAGACAAACCGCCGCAATACGACGAGAGAGTAGATGAATGGATTTTACTGCATGACAATGCTCGACTCCATGTTGCGAAAGTCAAGATATACTTGAAAAAGTTGAAATGGGAATTCCTATCCCACCCGACGTATTCTCCAGACGTTGCTCCCTCGGACTATCACTTGTTTCGATCAATAGCACACAGCCTGGCTGACCAGCACTTCCTATCTTATGAAGAATTAAAAACTTGGATCGATTCGTGGATCGCTTCAAAAGATGACCAGTTTTTTCAATCCGTACGCTGCCCGAAAGATGTGAGAAAGTATAGTGACCAGCGATGGGCAATATTTCAAATCATAAATGTATAATCAGTGTTTTACAATAAAGCCTCAAATTTCGGTAAAAAAATTTGTACGCTTATGTATTTGTTATATTATAATATATTTATTTACTTATCACGGTTTTAGCCATTCAGGTAGAAATAAAAAAAAAAAAATAGTAAATCTATTGTTTCATATGAAAAAAAAAAGAAGACAATTGGCAAGTATAACACAAAATCTAATTTGGTCTGTGAACCCTTTGAAATCCTTGTAATCACAGCGTCCTCGTCAACATCAATGTCCCTGTATATGTTCAGGAGGACTAAACTGAATCCTATGCCAATATCGAAAAAACCAGAATAACACCATATGAACTACCATTTATTCATTTCGAAAATAAACTTGCCGAATTTTCTGCTCGAATAGCTGTGCGAAACTTATGAGTTCCCATACAATTTTATAATACGTCATAATCTCAAACAATCTATTAATATGAATTTCCACCAAGTAAAAAACCGATCCCATCAAGAAGATCTGGCATACAGGCAACGTTGCAGATTATTTCGCATCTGACCATAGACCTAATATTAGGTCATAGACCTAATATCCAATGGATATTAGGTCAATGTATTAGGTCTATGCATCTGACAGACGTTACGTATTAAACATGATGGCCGCCGCCATATTTAAACAATGGATGAAACCATCGATTTTGACGAAAAAAAGGCATTTTTATTTCAGGGAAAGCTTGAAATGTGATTAATTAATCATTTCTAACGAGAATCAGTTAATAAAATACAAGAAAACTAGTTATTAATGTGGATAACCTCACCTTCATTAGGCCAATTTCACAATTAAAAAAAAAAAACTAGCTGGATTAAGGAATTTATGATAGCGGATTCGTGATCTAAGACCCAAAATAAGTAAGTCTGCAAAATTTCATCACTTTTGAATAATTATTCAAATTAATTCTATATAGTAAACATTGTTTTTCTTTTCAGAAGATGGATTATTCTCGTTTGGATGGATAATTATACAGGATATTTATTTGTCGAATATCAATTAGAAGTATCTAGAGATGTTGGACCAATTTAAGTCTGAAAATTGAGATTAAAGCTTCAAATTATTAACTTATTTGTAAAGAAATACACAATATTTGATCAACAATTATATAGGGTGTATATATATTTGAAGTAGTAATTAGACATTTTGAAATCTGAAATTCTCATTTCTCTAGAAATGGCAATTTCTTTCTTCTTTAAAAAATTTGGGAAAAATGCATAAGCAAAATGTGAGAGTTATTATCAGTCAATAGAAATACTACCTGAAAAAGAAACTGCATTCAATGTTTATTTTCAGTTTTGACAAATATTGAATTTTCTTAATCATTCGATAAGATCTATGAAAAGACCTGCAGTGAAATTTTTGTTTTAGGAATATTCAGTATAGCTATAATAAACTGAAAAGCAGCAGAATGAATAGATCTACCTTCCAAAAACCCATGGCTTATGTTGCCTCACAAGCAATCGTAACATTTTTGAGAAATCAGATTATAAGAAGTCCCTCATTTCCAAGGTTCATCAATACTTTTTTCAGTTGAGCAACAAATTATTCTTCTATTCCATAATTTATTAAGAAATACAATATATGATCAACAATTATATAGGGTGTATATATTTAGAATACAAGGAAGGACACCTTTTGAAATCTAAAAATTTGGTTAATAGTAGGTTATTTTTCATAATTTATAAACTAATACAATATATAATTTGCAATTATAAAGGTAGGTTGCATAGATTTAGAATACCAAATAGTGATTTCTATTTTGCTTACTCTTCTGTTGCATATTTCTTGAAGGTATATGGACAAAAATGATTCTTGTGGGTTCTGGTGAACGATCAAAGGGATACAGAATACAGGTAACAATGTCATTAGTCGAGATGTAGTTATCATAGATAAGGGATGATATAGAAATTTCACTAGATAATTCTGATTCAGTGGAGGACAGCTTGTAGCTCTGGGTTTTACTCAGAAGTAAATTGAACAGGGCAATTTATGTCCTATATACAGGGTGAGTCTTTGACTTGTACATATATTTTAACCGTAGATTCTTGAGGTCAAAAGAAACACTTTTTTCATTTACCATTTTTTCCGATTCGGCTCGGTTGAAAAGATATGGCCATTTTAAGTTTTCATAATGAGCTATGCCGAACCTGGAAATCAGCCCACTGAAGTTTTTCCAAGCATAAATTTATACCATTTGAACTTTGGAAATGGGTTACTATATTAGCAAAACAAGCATAAACTCACTTTTTCCATTCCCTTTGGTGATCGAAGTATTATTTTCAATATAATAAATGAGTTATAGCAATTTCGTGGGAGATGAATATGTTGATTATTTTTCTCTTGATTTCTATTTTATATTCGATAATAATAAAAAATTCAGCTTGCAACCACCCATATTAAATCTGATATTCATATCCAATCATTTATTTTCGCTTTTTCACCTCTTTTCCTACAAGAGTTAACAATTCATATAACCTTTAATTTTCATAAAGGTAAATAAACATAAATGATAATCATCTGTGGACTTTCCACGTTGCCAAGTTTACAGTCACAAAACACCTACAGAATAATAAACTAAATCTATGTACATATGAATACTAATCATCTCGCATCTGTAATGTTATGTTTAAAGGTTATGTTATGTTTTGTCAATAAAATTCAAGAAACCCAACAAACGGTTGAAGTTTTGTACATTACTAGAAATTTGGGCTAATTGAGTATATTTTGTTATCTAGAGGTCAGCAAAAAAGTGGTATTCAAACCAGTGTTCAATTTGAATTCTTATTATCATGGAATCAGTGAGAAAAGTTTTAAATTTTTAGGGTAGCAAGAAGTGTAAGAACGCTTGCATTTTGGATTGAATGAACCCAGAATACTTTATCTAAGTACCTACACAATAACTTAGCTCGAAAATGAAAAGGCAGTTTCATGAATGGATTTATGTGGAAGATGGAATCACCTCTGTATCACACAGAGGTAATTTTGTGATGGAAAATTCCGATTTTATATTGTTAAAAATAACAGTAGTATGAGAAGGAATAAATAATTTCCAGAAGGAAATGAATTTTTTTCCTTTTTCATCCTAGAAGCTTATAAGTTTCATGAATCTTCAATATTCCATTATTGATTAATTATTGATCTTGATTTTAGTATTAAAAATGAAATGGTGGTATTCAATATGAATATCCACTATTGAATATTCTGCTTCTTTCAACTCACTGAAGTTTTTTATTTATTTTCACGTTAAAACAATTTTGGCCCTCTTAAAAGTATGTCAATCAAATGTTCTAGGATGAAATTATCGAATAGCAAATGGATAGAAGTATTCAATCACGTAAAAATGAAATTTTAGGATGTATTGTTATGTATCGATGAAAGCTCAGAAGACTGGAAGAAGATTATAGTAATGTTTGGCAGCAGCAGTTTTTAATGGGATTTCATATCTTGATTGGTTTTATTTTATAAGGAGCCTAGTTTGTGAAAATTCACTTGAAAATGAGTTTCGATCAGAATTATTCAAAATAGAATATTAACTTTAATGAAATATCTTCATATTATAGGGCTGTGCCAAAGCTCAGTAATTTGTTATCATGAAAATATTTGAAATCCTTTTCTTCTTAGTGTTCACTAATGCCAATATTCTGTCTGAAAATTTGATACCCAATAGGTAACTCCAAAAAATGCTCTCGAGTACTTTTGATAATAAAGAAGCAATTAGTCTTTCCTTAATATTATCAATGTTATAATCAACATCTTCGAAAATTTTATTTTCCTGAAGATGGTAAAATGGTATTCGGCTAGAAAAAAGGAAGTACAACGTACAAGTAAATTTACTTGTTTGTTATCGAACAGATAAACTGAAAATATTATGAAACTTCCCAACAATTATGTAATCTTTTTTTTTTGTTTTCACATATCAACTACATGTAAAATAAATTTTGAATTCTTGTAAGGTATACCTTTTTTTCAAAAGTACTCAATAAACTGAAGCTTTTGATAAACTTATCGAAAGATTAACAGTGACTTGAAATCATGTATTACTCTTTTACTATAAATCCAGTGCCCCAGGTATACAACATTCAAAGCAATTTGAAATAAACATTTTTCATTACTGAAACAAAAAAATGCATATCAAAAAACAAGAATTGAAGTACAAACTACCATAATAATAAATTGTCTTTATTTTCATTTAATTTATAAATAACCAGGTTTAACATTTTTTACTCTTAAACTTCTTACGTAGATTCATTTAGCAGATGTATTGTGCGAAATAAAAAACATTCAATATTTAGCCAATAATTATTAAATTAGGCCTGCCATTATTCGAGTTTATTCTCAATGATTCCTGATCTCAGATGTATTCATTATTATAATATCTATAAACCAAGGACAGTAACTACAAACTATGTGTATGCCTTAAAATATCAATAGCTATTGATTCTGAAACATATGGATTGGATCAGTACATGTACTAGATAATAGGATAGGATCTGGGTTAATGGTGAAATCAGTGACTTTTAAATTATTTTTCAGTACATCAATGAGTATGAAGTTTGAATAAGTATTCATTACAGAACTAGTGCTTCACTTATTCAAGTAGTTGAATTTATCAACAGAATCATTGTATTGTAGATTTTTGGTTATTTCAATTAATCAATTTACTTTTCCATTCATTATATGGAAAAATTATCCTTATGAAATCATGAGCACCTCACAGCAAACTGTTTCCGGTTGGATTTAATTTGAAGGGGTTCAAGATTCTCTTTAAATACAGGTCATCTGAAACTTCTCTGTATCTAGTGGCAATCATCTTCACGAAATAAATCACGAAGGAAAATCGTCGTCCAATTAAATTCATTATGGTGTTTTTCTGAATGATTCGATGAATTATTAGGAGATCTGAAAAAATACAATAATTATTCAATATATTATTTATATTATATAATTTAGTAACTTACTTACGCCGAACTATGTTGTTTCTTATTGAAACATAAAATATTTTCGAATCAAATATCGAATTATTCCACTTGTTTGCCAAACATAACCACACTTCTTCGAGATTTCTCAAATTTTCAGTTTGGCCATGCGCATAGAGTCATAATCTCTGAGGCCATGCGCAATAGTTCAAATCGTTCATAACATACGGTAATCTAGCATATTATGACTTATTTTATTATACAAAATTCGATTTAACATTTCGGATGATACTAATTATTACATTTAATGAAATTCATAATAAAATAAATTTATTAATTTATAAATTTGATGGTTTGTTTAAAAAATTATTCGAGATTCTTCTATGTTGATCGGTCATGCGCATAGAATGATCCGAAAACAATTGAAATTCGAATTTATGGTATCATGATTTCTGTTGCTCTGTTTAATGTAAATGATAAGTATTAAGTGTATTTAGTTTGTTAAGTGATACCTAAGTGCGTTTAACTTGTTAAGTGTTAAGTGTGTTTAGTTTGTTTAGTGTAAGGTGTCTGTTTAGTGTAAAGTGTTTGTTTGTGAAGTGTGTTAAGTGGAAATTAGCAGAATGTATTCTAACCAGGAGATGGTAGATATGTTGGAATGCTATTTCACAAATGGAAAAATAGCGAGAAGAGCTAAAGAAGCTTATGGAAGGCTGTTTCCAAATAGGAGACAGCCAAATGAGAGAACTTTCGTAAGGATTGTTCAAAGATTGTGTGATCATGGAATTGAATTTTCTCAATGGGTGAGCTTATTCAAATCACTTTATTTTCAAACTAAGTCGGCTGGTTTCCTCACTTGTCAATGCAAATTCAGTGTTTCAATCCATGATTTTTGACCTGACAACGTAGCAAATATTCATTTCTGTGAGTCTTTTCTATCAGAGTTGCAATTAGCCAAAGTACCCAATTTTTTGAATTTCACAGATTTTTTTTTTTTTTTAAACACATATTACTCGAAAACGGCTCAATATACGAGAAAATATGAAGAATACTTTTATTTTTTAAATTAGCTAAATATCCTTCAATGAACGTCCTAGTTACTTTTAAGAGTTCGGTTCTTTGAATTTCTGGTATTTTTATAGGATGAAGTGTTCATAATGAAGAAACGGGGAGATGTGGATAAAATTTTGTGTACGGAGAAGATTCATCACATACATGAAAAACTATATCCCGAAATTCATTTTTTTCTATACAACCATTTCCGAGATATAACGGAAAATGACATTTTTTTTATCGATTTTCAACAGCCTGTATCTTTTTAACCTGGCCGAATCGGAAAAAATGGTAAATGAAAAAAGGGTTTCTATTGACCTCAGGAATCTTCGGTTGAAATATATGTACAAGTCAAACACTTACCCTGTAGTAAATAAAATTTTGACAGATATTAGTAGAAAAAGATCAACAATTGTGCATTGTATTTACAATCCAAAAATAACTTGCTAACTGTTGTTGCATTGTACGTGGATGATTTCTTTGTTTATTCTGAATGAATATATCTGATAGAAAATTTAAGTGATAATTTTATCATAAAGAATTAAGGGAACGCTAAAAAATGTTTAGGGATGAATATCCCTAGAAATTATGAAAAAGGTAGTATAGTAATTGTTTATATTCTTCAAATATGTATTGTAATGATTCAACATGTCTGATTGTAAACACATGAAAACTTAATTGAAAATTGATTCAACATAAGAGAGTTGTAATGATGAACCATATAAAAAATTAATAGGTTTATCAACGTCTTTAGCAGTATTAACTAATCCTGATAAAGCACACTTTGTTAATCTCTTGATTCAATTTAATAATTATCTCATTATTGAACACAGGAAAAGTGCAAAACTCATTTCAAGATGCAAGTAAAGAAAGATCATCCTTCAATGTTTACTTCAGTGAACAAATAGGTATCTACATTTTTAAACGAGTTTAATCATTCATCCATGACATGGAAAGTTTTAATAAATAGTCACTTTTTAAAGTATTTTATACCTACATTGAATTGCTGGAAAATTTATACCAATTTCGAAAATAACTGCCATGTCAAAATTTTTCATATACTGAATGATCCTTCAAATTTTATTTCTGTCGTAACATTTTGACTAGTAATTCAAGTGAAAAATTTGAACTGATTTTATATATGTATATAGTATAGCTATAAATGAACAACCTGAAAAGAGACAGAATGAATAGACTTGCCTTTCGAATACCCATGGCTTATGTTACCTCATAAGCAAATTTAATATCTAGATAGAACCTTTTTGAGAAATCAGGTTATAAGTTTGAGAGTCTCTTAATTTCCAAGGTTTCAGTTGAAGGACAAATAATATTATGGTAATATAACAGGGTATATATGGTTGAAATTATTCGTATGAAAGATTACACAACGATTTGATTTCTTCATTATAAATTCAACAGCACTGCACTCAAATTCTTCAAAAACTGATAGGTCACTTATATTTTTGCACTCTTCAGTCGTAAAAGTGTATATTTTAGATATTCAAAGAACACATGGAAATTTTTGAATGTCATCTGACTAACATGGCTCTTTTTCCAGTAATAAAGCCAATTGTGAATTATCTATAAGGAGTTTTTCTATCTGTTTAATACATGATCAGATGAAGCTTCTGTTCTCTTTGGTAGTTCCATCTTCTGTCGCAATAAATTCAAATTCTCACGAAAGAGAATGTAGTTTTATAGTTTGTGGAAAATAAACGAAAAATTCCTGAAATAAAGTAACATTCATATTCAATTGAATGATACAAACACTTAAAACAAACCTGAATTGAGGAAAATGCATTCGATGATATAAATGTTCATTTCCAAATTTTGACAAATATCTATCGAATTTTCGATTCGCCGAAGACTTTGCATTTTATCTGTCGGCATTTATTTAAATATTGAATAACAATTTTGGAAACTGCAAACTTTTTCAAGAACTTTCATATATGGAAATGGAATATTTATTATTAACATGACACTGACAGTCAAATTGTCCACAGATACCACAGAAATATGGGACTTGAAATGTCAAAATGATCCGAAACACCCTGTATACTCGAAAACCGCGAGGAGAATCGAAGGTTTGGGATTTTTCCCGGGATCTCCAGACGATTTTGAGGGGGGTCTTATTCTTGTCATTTTTGCTCTAGATGGTCCCGTTTGGGCTGTGATTTTACGTTTAAAGTTTGACGTATATGTGCAAGCGGTTTTATATATACTTAGACTCGCTCTGCTCGCCGAAGGGGCTCCGCCCCTTGGACCCCGTCACTATGCCGGTAGATCCTTTACTGGGTATCCCTCTAGAAAATGAAAGATTTTTTTCGGAAACCTTGTATCGTTAGCTGATTTTAGACGATTCACTCGGTATCCTATGCTGATTCTAGGGTAGAATTCTATAAGACTTCTTGCCTAGAACATATCGTTTCGCCCTTGCTCACATGAAAATATTTGATGCAAATAACTTTCCATGACGACAAACCAAGGGCGGTCCTAGCCTTAAATTTTGAGGGGGTTCGCCGTTAAGGGTTTCGAGTTTTTCTATGGGACCAAATCCCAGATTACACCGATATCGAGCTTAACCTCTCAAAAATATTTATATTTAGATATTTATATGAATATTTATACAGGGTGTTTCAAGTTCGAAGGCCTATTAGACGTTTCTGGAGAACGGGGCCGATTTGAAATCTGAAAATTCAGAATATGACATTGTTCATGATGCCCTATTCAGCTAAAATATTTTAGAAGTTCTGGCACTTCCGGTTATACAAGAATTAAAAAAAAATTCTTCGAAAAAACCATTTTTTTTCATTTTATGTCTCAGATATTATAAAGATTTCCATTCTCAATTACTCTCTGCTTAAATTATTGCGTTAGTTCTCATAGTTTTCAAAATATCAAGAAAAAACCGTAAAAAAGAGAGAATTTCCATAGTCACTATCACGTGAATTATTTTCACTGTGAATATCCTATGCGTATACTCAATTCATTTTCACAAACTAGAATGATGTTGGAATATCGTGCATATCTTGAATTTGAAAAATATCATCACAGGGTGTTTCAAATATTGTGCCAAAAATTGTGAACAAAATTTGATCATAACTTTCGATTTTCAAATCAGAACCCTATTTTTTTGTGATTTCGTTGAATTCTACGGTAAAAATAAGGGTAGTGTTCAAACATGATTATGCTCTCAAATTCAATAATTCAAAAGTTATTCCAGATTTTATGAATTTATGTTATACGTAGGGTCAATTTCATTCAATCTGTTTCTAGAGTGCGTTTCAAATATTCAATTATTTCAAAGTGACAGGTGTACTCATTATTGAATCTAGTAGATTATAATTTGATGATATGAATCCCCGTTATTCAAATAATGAAATTCTGGATCTATTCCATATTCACGGTGAATGCAACAGAATTGTTTCGAGAACTTGTCGAGCATTCAATCAGAAATATCCACATTTACCACCAATTGACGAGAAGATAATTCGGAAGAATGTTTCAAACTTTCTGTTACTCCCTTTTCATCACCACGCTGATTTTTTCCTGAATTCATAAAATGTATTCTACCGCTTTTTCATATGAATAGAATTGGCACACAGGAGTCCTGCATGATTTTATTTCATTTGGTAGGTAGAGGTTTTTTTCTTCTAGGTAGGTACTCCATCCAGTATAATGGATATTCATGAAGTATGCAACATCCTTTCAAGTAGATGAGGAAATTTCTGATTTAAAATTTGATGAGTTCTACCAATAATTCTATTGCATTCATCGTGAATATGGAATTAGATATTTATAATACAAGTGCAGAACTTATTGATATTCTTCCAAGAGTTCAGAATGACCGAGTGGTAGAATGAGCCTTCTGTACGAGTTTTAAACATTATGTTCCCGAATTCACTGCCTTTTTATTGAAATTGACGGAAATTTCCATAAATATCTATTAGTGATTTTTGCATTGAAAAATGTTGGTTGGTAGAACAGTTTTCTGTATCACAAATTTGACAAATAATAGATAAATCCGTTCCAGTCTATTTTGTTCCACAAAATGTGCCGGAAAGAACTGATTTGCCACATAATTAGAGAAAAGTATATCCAGAATTTTGTCATTTGAATATCGGAAATTCAATTCGTGAAATCAAATTAGTGAAGCTTTGATAATGAAAATACCTGTCACATGTAAAGTAATTAGATATTTAAATTTCTATGGTCATAGAGTATTATTGCAAGTCTGTCTGGAAACAGATCGAATAAAATTGACCCTACGTATAACATAAATTCATAAAAACTCAAATAACTCTTGAATTATTGAATTTGAGAGCATAATCACGTTTGGACACTACTCTTATTTTTTACCGTAGAATCCAGCGAAATCACAAAAAAATAGGGTTCTGATTTGAAAATCGAAAGTTATGATCAAATTTTGTTCACAATTGCACCCTGTAATGATATTTCTCAAATTCAAGATATGCACGATGTTCCAACATCATTTTAGTTTGAGAAAGTGAATTGAAATAGGCATAGGATATTCACAGTAAAAATAATTCAGGTAATTGTGACTAAGGAAATTCTCTCTTTTTTACGGTTTTTCCTTGATATTTTGAAAACTATGAGGACTAACACAATAATTTTAGCAAAGAGTAATTGAGAATGGAAATCTCGATAATATCTGAGACATAAAATGAAAAAAAAGTTTGTTTTGAAAAAAATTTTTTTAATTCTTATATAACCGGAAGCGCCTGAACTTCGAAAATATTTTAGCTGAACAATGTCATATTCCGAAATTTTAGATTTAGGCGTACAACTTTGCTCTTGCCGTTTTGCAATAGCTGGCTGTAACGGTAAGTGGTAGTCGAAATAAATATATCGTAGATGTCATACAATAAGTTTAGTTATTTGTGAACATAACGCCATCGACATGTTAGTCGATTTGTGTCTGCATCATAAAGTTATTCACGATTAACCATGTCAGCTTACGAGTCAAATTCTCGTCATTTGAGGGAGGTTTTAATTTTCTACTGAAATATGAATAAATCTGCGGCTGAGGCTCATCGAATGCTCTCAAATACCTATGGTGAGGCCGCTATTAGTGAAAGAACGTGCCGAGAGTGGTTTCAACGCTTCAAGAATGGTGATTTTGATGTCGAAGACCAGCATCGCGGTGGAAGAGAGAAGGTTTTTGAAGATGCAGAATTGGAGGCAATACTTGATCAAGACTCATTTCAAACGCAACAATAATTGACAGGATCATTAGGACTACAAGCCCTTTCAAAACGCCTGAAAGTCATAGGAATGATTCAGAAACAAGAAAAGTGGGTGCCGTACGAGTTGAAGCCGGGAGGTGTTTGAACGGAGTTTGTTTGTTTGTGAACAGCTGCTTTCGAGGCAAAGACGGAAGGAATTTCTGCATCGGATTGGGACTGGAGACGAAAAACGGGTTCATTACGATAATCCCAAGCACATAAAATCATGTGGATATCCCGGCCATGCTTCCACGTCGACGGCTAAACCGAATATTCTCGGTTCTAAGGTCATGCTCAGTATTTGGTGGGACCAGCTCGGCGTAGTGTATTATGAGTTGTTAAAACCGACTGAAACGATCACAGGCGATCGTTATCGAACGCAATCAATGCGTTTGTGTCGAGCATTGAGAGACAAACCGCCGCAATACGACGAGAGAGTAGATGAATGGATTTTACTGCATGACAATGCTCGACTCCATGTTGCGAAAGTCAAGATATACTTGAAAAAATTGAAATGGGAATTCCTACCCCACCCGACGTATTCTCCAGACGTTGCTCCCTCGGACTATCACTTGTTTCGATCAATAGCACACAGCCTGGCTGACCAGCACTTCCTATCTTATGAAGAATTAAAAACTTGGATCGATTCGTGGTTCGCTTCAAAAGATGACCAGTTTTTTCAATTCGTACGCTGCTCGAAAGATGTGAGAAAGTAAAGTGACCAGCGATGGGCAATATTTCGAATCATAAATGTATAACCGAATGTATATTTACAATAAAGCCTCAAATTTCGGTGAAAAAATTTGTACGCTTATGTATTTGTTATATTGTAATATATTTATTTACTTATCACGGTTTTATCTATTCAGGTAGAAATTAAAAAAAAAATAGTAAATCTATTGTTTCATATGAAAAAAAAAGAAGACAATTGGCAAGTATAACACAACATCTAATTTGGTCTGTGAACCCTTTGAAAACCTTGTAATCACAGCGTCCTCGTCAACATCAATGTCCCTGTATATGTTCAGGAGTACTAAACTGAATCCGATGCCAATATCGAAAAAACCAGAATAACACCATATGAACTACCATTTATTCATTTCGAAAATAAACTTGCCGAATTTTCTGCTCGAATAGCTGTGCGAAAATTATGAGTTTCCATACAGTTTATCTATTAATATGAATTTCCACCATGTAAAAAACCGATCCCATCAAGAAGATCTGGCATACAGGCAACGTTGCAGATTATTAGACCTAATATTAGGTCTATGCATCTGACAGACGTTACGTATTAAACATGATGGCCGCCGCCATATATAAACAATCGATAAAATCATCGATTTTGACGAAAAAAAGGCATTTGTATTTCAGGGAAAGCTTGAAATGTGATTAATTAATCATTTCTAACGAGAATCAGTTAATAAAATACAAGAAAACTAGCTATTAATGTGGATAACCTCACCTTCATTAGGCCAATTTCACAATTAAAAAAAAAAAACTAGCTGAATTAATGAATTTATGACAGCGGATTCGTGATCTAAGACCCAAAATAAGTAAGTCTGCAAAATTTCATCACTTTTGAATCATTATTAAAATTAATTCTATATAGTAAACATTGTTTTTCTTTTCAGAAGATGGATTATTTTCGTTTGTATGAATAATTATACAGGATATTTATTTGTCGAATATCAATTAGAAGTATCTAGAGATGTTGGACCAATTCAAGTCTGAAAATTGAGATTAAAGCTTCAAATTATTAACTAATTTGTAAAGAAATACACAATATTTGATCAACAATTATATAGGGTGTATATATATTCGAAGTAGTAATTAGACATTTTGAAATCTGAAATTCTCATTTCTCTAGAAATGGCAATTCCTTTCTTCTTTGAAAAATTTGGGAAAAATGCATAATCAAAATGTGAGAGTTATTATCAGTCAATAGAAATACTACCTGAAAAAGAAACTGCATTCAATGTTTATTTTCAGTTTTGACAAATATTGAATTTACATAATCATTCGATAAGATCTATGAAAAGACCTACAGTGAAATTTTGTTTTAGGAATATTCAGTATAGCTATAATAAACTAAAAAGGGGCAGAATGAATAGATCTACCTTTCAAAAACCCATGGCTAATGTTGCCTTACAAGCAATCGGAATAATATCAGTAACATCTTTGAGAAATCAGGTTATAAGAAGTCCCTCATTTCCGAGGTTCATCAATACTTTTTTCAGTTGAGCAACAAATTATTCTTCTATTTCATAATTTATTAAGAAATACAAGGAAGGACACCTTTTGAAATCTGAAAATTTGGTTAATAGTAGGTTATTTTCCATAATTTATAATATTGAAAGACCAATTGGACATTCCTGAAGAACTAAGGCGTTTTTAGAATCTGAAAATTGTATCGATGAATTTTGCATACTCTTCTGTTCCATATTTCTTGAAGGTATATGGACAAAAATGATTTTTGTGGGTTCTGGTGAATGATCAAAGGGATACAGGTAACAATTTCATTAATACCAGTCGAGATGTAGTTATCATAGATAAGAGATGATATAGAAATTTCACTAGATAATTCTGATTCAGTGGAGGACAGCTGAATTAAAGCTTAATCGTGATGGTTTGTTACGTTATAGAGCAAGCTTGTAGCTCTGGGTTTTACTCAGAAGTAAATTGAACAGGGAAATATATATAGTAAATGAAATTTTGACAGATATTAGTTAAAAAAGATCAACAATTGAGCATTGTATTTACATACAGTGCCCTATTACCGCCTAGGCCAACATAGGCCATGGCCTAGGGGCGGCACAATTTTAGGGGCGGCAAATTTTTCGGTGAATAAAAAAAAATTCTTTAACTCCTCTACGAAAATGTAGAAATAGCCATCTTCGAAAATTTCGCACATTTTTTCATTACCGATGTATAATTCTTTTGAATGGAAGATAGAAATATTGTTGCATTTTTCACACCCCTCGGTAATCTGAAAATCAAAGGAGCCGCCCTAAAACCGAACAGCAGTCGGCACTGTCGGCGGTTAAGCGCATCAAAGAGAACATGGAAAACCTATCCTATCGTAAATTGTAATTGCTACTAATAAAACACGGATTACTGTCAGGGAAATCAGAGGACTGGCATAATATTTAAAATATGAATGCGGCACGTTTGATGAGTTGCCCTAGTAGGTATTATTTTCAATGGATGCAAGTAACTAGTTAAATTTTTTGCGTGAATTTCGGAATCGGCACTGGCAGCTCGTCAGTCCTATTTTTCCGTCCATGCAATACACTCAGAATCTAGAACTAACCACTATAGAGTTGTCGCCAGTCATTTTTAAACATTGCTAGTGCAATTTTTAGTATAAATAAATTTTGTGGGAACTTATCTTCAGATCTACTTGTTCATTCTTTTTTTCGCTATGTCAAGAAAACGTGAAAGTGGTTGTGAATATAGAAAACGAGCAAAGGAAAGATCAGAAAAAAATGAGGAACTGGTGAAGAAGATTCCCAAGATTGACACCTTTTTACAAAAAGGTGATAAAAAACAAAAAGTGGACTCGACAGAGCTGAGTGAAATTCAACAAGAATTCGATCAACCTTCAACAAGTGGTAACAACACATCAAACAAAGCTGAAAGCATTATGGAGATTCCGGAACAAGTGGAATCTTGTGAAAATCCGAAAAAAGCTTTTCCAGAAATTAGCGGCAGTTCAGATAACTTCAGTGATGATCCAGCTCTGTGGGATGAAATAACAGAGGAGTTGAGGCAGAATTTTATCAATCGTGGAATTAAACAAAATATTGATTTATTAGATTTTGAAGCTTCAAGAAGGAATTACAATGATCGCGTTCGATATTGTTCGAAAGGATTGTTTAAAACCCGATTGAAAAATGCCGAGACTCACACTCGCGATTTCTTGATTTACTCTGCCAGCACAGGACGTCTCTACTGTCTGCCATGCCGTTTATTCAGACTTCGAAGCTGTGTTGCAAAAATTTGCGGAAAAGAAGGCAAGAAGAAAACCATTATTAGTTTGATTATGAAAGCTGTAATTTTTTACTATGAAATATAACTCTGAAACATTAGATTGTTTTATTTCCAGATAGAAAATTGTCTTTATCAACTTCTGCGAAAATCACGTATTTAAAAAATTTGAATTTTTAAAATTCTCTTTACTCATAGGGGCGGCAAATTGTTTTTGGCCTAGGGGCGGAAAAGAGTTTAATCCGGCCCTGTTTACATAAATTCAAAATATAACTTGCTAACTGTTGTTGCATTGTACGTGGATGACTTTTTTGTTTTAACAAATGTTAATTCTGAATGAATATATCTGATAGAAAATTTAAGTGATAATTTCATCATAAAGAATTCAGGGAAAGCTAAAAATGTTTAGGGATGAATATCACTAGAAATTATGAAAAAGGTAGTATAGTAATTGTTTATATTCTTCAAGTATGTATTGCAATAATTCAGCATGTCTAATTGTAAACATATGAAAACTCCTTTGAAAACTTAATTGAAATTTGATTCAACAAAAGAGAGTTGTAATGATGAACCATATAAGAAATTAATAGGTTCATTAACGTCTTTAGCAGTATTAACTAATCCTGATAAAGCATACTCTGCTAATCTCTTGAGTCAATTTAATAATTATCTCATTATTGAACACTGAAAAAGTGCAAAATTCATTTCAAGATGCAAGTATAAAGTATTTTATACCTACATTGAATTGCTGGAAAATTTATACCAATTTCGAAAGTAACTGCCATGTCAAAATTCTTCATATACTGAATGATCCTTCAAATTTTATTTCTGTTGTAACATTTTGACTAGTAATTAAAGTGAAAAGTTTGAACTGATTTTATATATGTATATAGTATAGCTATAAATGAACAACCTGAAAAGAGACAGAATGAATAGACTTGCCTTTCGGAATACCCATGGCTTATGTTACCTCATAAGCAAATTTAATATCTAGGTAGAACCTTTTTGAGAAATCAGGTTATAAGTTTGAGAGTCTCTTAATTTCCAAGGTTTCAGTTGAACGACAAATAATATTATGATAATATAACAGGGTATATATGGTTGAAATTATTAGTATGAAAGATTTCACAACGATTTGATTTCTTCATTATAAATTCAACAGCACTGCACTCAAATTCTTCAAAAACTGATAGGTCACTCATATTTTTGCACTCTTCAGTCGTAAAAGTGTATATTTCAGATATTCCAAAAACACATGGAAATTTTTGAATGTCATCTGACTAACTTGGCTCTTTTTCCAGTAATAAAGCCAATTGTGAATTATCTATAAGGAGTTTTTCTATCTGTTTAATACATGATCAGATGAAGCTTCTGTTCTCTTTTGTAATTCCATCTTCTGTCGCAATAGATTCAAATTCTCACGAAAGAGAATGTAGTTTTATAGTTTGTGGAAAATAAACGAAAAATTCCTGAAATAAAGTAACATTCATATCCAATTGAATGATACAAACACTTAAAACAAACCTGAATTGAGGAAAATGCATTCGATGATATCAATGTTCATTTCCAAATTTTGACAAATATCTATCGAATTTTCGATTCGCCGAAAACTTTGCATTTTATCTGTCGGCATTTATTCAAATATTGAATAACAATTTTGGAAACTGCAAACTTTTTCAAGAACTTTCATATATCGAAATGGAATATTTATTATTAACATGACACTGACAGCCAAATTGTCCACAGATACCACAGAAATATGGGACTTGAAATGTCAAAATGATCCGAAACACCCCGTATACTCGAAAACCGCGGGGAGAATCGAAGGTTTGGGATTTTTCCCGGGATCTCCAGACGATTTTGAGGGGGGTCTTATTCTTGTCATTTTTGCTCTAGATGGTCCCGTTTGGGCTGTGATTTTACGTTTAAAGTTTGACGTATATGTGCAAGCGGTTTTATATATACTTAGACTCGCTCTGCTCGCCGAAGGGGCTCCGCCCCTTGGACCCCGTCACTATGCCGGTAGATCCTTCACTGGGTATCCGGCTAGAAAATAAAAGCTTTTTTTCCGAAACCTTGTATCGTTAGCTGATTTCAGACGATTCACTCGGTATACTATGCTGGTTCTAGGTTGGAATTCTATATGATTTTTTTCCTAGAATATACCGTTTCGCCCTTGCTCACATGAAAATATTTGATGCAAATCCTAACTTTTCATGACGACAAATCAAGGGCGGTCCTAGCCTTAAATTTTGAGGGGGTTCGCCATTTTGGGCTTCGAGTTTTTCTATGGGACCAAATCCCATATTACACCGATATCAAGCCTAACCTCTCAAAAATATTTATATTTAGATATTCATATGAATATTTATATAAGGCGTACAACTTTGCTTCCGCCGCGGCAACGGCGCGCCGTTTTGCAATAGATGGCTGTAACGGTAAGTGGTAGTAGAAATAAATATAACGTAGATGTCACACAATAAGTTTACAGTCCATTCAGGAATTATTGACATCGAAGTAGGCCATGAACGTCTAGCCGCGGCTTTATTTCTGGTTACAAAAATATCACTAAAAATTGCTATGGTTCATCATAGAAATAACCAGTTTAAATTATTTTCATCATTTTTGTATCCGAAAGATCCTGAATTTTCGAAATTACGATTATTACGAAGGGACGCATACAGGCATGATTTTATAAATTGAAATTCAGATTATATAACGTAAAAATATAGTGAAATGCTATCTCATTTCAAGGAAATCCAATGAAGAGATATCTATTCATTTAAGAGTCGCCCATGAAAGATCCCATTGAAGATCATTAAAATATGCATATTCCTTTTCACCAAAGGCTCTTCAAAAATTGTTGCATTACTGATGGACACTGGATACCAACCTGCTCGCAAAATTCTTATCAAATAACTCTTATGGATCATTTCAACTGTGGTGTGGTGTCTAAACTGGTGAAGAAAACAGAACAGAAAACTGGTTGATAAATTTAAATAGTGTAGCTTAGTGAATGGAAGAGCCATATCATAATAAGACAGAAATAAAATTCAAAGAATCCATTTAGTATAAGAAAAATTTTGACATCACAGTTGTACTGTTACTTTCAAAATTGGAACCAATTTATCAGCCGATGTGTAAATTACTTTCTGAAGTCACTATTTATTGAAACTGTTCATGACACGAATGATTGATTTAACTTGTATGAAAAATATAGGTGCTATTTGTACTCGAGTTTTCTGTTTTTTATTGAAATGCTTTTATACTAGTTTCTATTAAATTACATCAATTATTTTGCCCTTAACAGCTTTAACTCACTCACTAAAAGCATTTTTGCATGAAATTATTTTTAATTTGTGAATTTTAAAATTTTATTGCATTCTATTATTATCTTCAAGTGGGTAAGAGGTGAAGAAATTCTTCTGAATATATTTTTCTATTAAATACTCAGGAAAAATTCTATAAAGCAATTGGAATTTATTAGATTTTTGGATTACTCATTGAAGAACAAAAAACAGATATAACAATACTTAATTTCAATATAGAATATAAATAAACTATAGATGCAATGCCAAGACTTTGTTTAGAAATCCAATAATAAAATAATTCTCTCTATAAGATTTATATAATCCTCGTGATCACCACTGTCAAAACAAAACATCCAGGTAAAAATCCAAATATCCAGTATTCAAAATAGTGCTCCTTCTACTTTTACCCTTTAATATACTTGAAAAACATTTTGTTTACTTTCTAGAGTCCACTGTTGAATAATGCTGGCATTTTCAAATAACCAAGTTTCCTCCAGATAAATGAATTTCACATTTTGTTGCAAATATTCTCTGTATTCACCATAAAATCGTTCTCAACTTATTATTATATTTTTCTGTTTATCAATAAGAATTTTCCTTTTATTAACTGTTTTGAACTTGTAACCAATTAAGTTTATGTAAGTTGTCTTCGACTGATTAAAATCCAGATGCTTCTTGGTCAAATTTCATCCAGGCTGATATATTGGTTGCTTTTGGCTCGGCTTTTGGTAACAATCAAATCATTCAATGATTATTTGAAGGTGAAATGGTATTGCACAGGTTTTCTTTCACTAATAATCCAGGTTGTAATGACTTGCCTTCTTCTTTTTTCTAACAGTACTGTGAGAAATACTCAAATAGACTAATCAATGTGTGTTTGAAATTGATACAACTTTTAAGTTTGAAAATTTCTTCGATCAAAACGAATAACACAAACAAACTGAAATCTAACCTCCTCTCAATGACATTTCCAATGCCAACCCGAAATCTGCAATTCAAAATGTTACTGAATGAGCCAGTACCAACTTAATTTCGATTTTCCAAAGCCACCCGGGATGTCAATAATTCTTGAATGGACTGTAGGTATTTGTGAACACAACGCCATCGACATGTTAGTCGATTTGTATCTGCATCATAAAGTTATTCACGATTAGCTGCCATACGTCCCGGTACGCCGGGACATGTCCCGGTTTGGACCATTGAGTCCCCGTGTCCCGGTTAGTTATTCAATTGTCCCGGTCAGTAATTTGACCGTTATGAGATTCATATTTCCTTATATAGTGTAGGTGAGACAAAATTTGTTTTCATGGAATCTTAACGGATTCCAGTAATCATAAATCTGAAATGCTGTTTCCGTTGCTCAAACATTATTTTTCAGAAACCGAAGGATTGAAAATAAAATTATTAAAATTGTTCAAAAGAATAGTCTTATGCAATCACTTTATTTTATATTGAATCCTTAGAGTACCTTAATATTTCCATATAAAATATTTTCGCTGTCAGTGCGGTACTTACTTCGAAGTAAAATAAAGGCGAGTTTTTTTTTAATTCGACAATGAAACTATCGGTTGTCCAGCGCATAGACTTCACAATACTGCTTCCACTTCCGCCGATATGATTTTAATTTCTGTGCATTCTATTGGTCTTAAAATTTTCAAATATTTTTCGATATTTTTTGTAAGGGTCGAACGATGAAAGGTTTTCGTGAGTATGCAGAAATAACTTACAGCAATGTTCTTTCTTATTCTAGAATTCGATGGCTTTCACTAGTTCTAGCTATTGAACGCTTGCTGAAGCTATGGGTGCCATTGAAAAAAAATTTCTCAGCTGAAAAAAAGGCCTTAAAAGCTGTAACCGATTTTTTTTGACTCTTTATTAGAACTTTATACTCTATTTCTACACAGTCAAGCATTTCTGATTGACAAACCGATTGAAAGTATTGACAAATCATTAATTACTGTTATTAAAGATTAAAGTAAAAATTAATTGAGAGGATAGGTACTAAGAAAGAGTTGAATGGAAGATTACTAAATAACTATTTCGGAAACCAAACAAGACAAGTCTACAGGGTGGCCACTTTTTTAATGGGTTTGTATTGGTAGCTTTTAAGCCATAAGAGTTAGAAGGTCGGTCAAATGGAGAAAAAATTGCATGCATAGAAGCATTATAAAGCAGTTCAAACAAATCGAGATTATCAGGGCCGGTTATTGAGATATCATAAAAAAAGTAAATTATGTCATTTTGATTTTTCTTTTTTTCCCACTTTATTTAAAATATTATCAAAAAATGTTACATGAATTTTTTATTCGACAGTAAATTATCCTCAATTTGACGTATTCAGATTTCGTATCCAGCGTTTCGAACTCTCTGGGACACCCTCAACCTCATTTTTTTCAATATGGACCTGCATATTTTATGACATTTTTCGAAATAACTTTTAACGCTGAATTCAACGATATATCACACAATGTCATTCAAAGTTGATTTTCAGATGATTTTGACCCTCATCCAAATTTAATGGTGTGTATGTAAGAAAAAATAAGTTTATTAACGATATCAATGTTCTGACCCAAATTCAATCGAACCCAGAAAAAAATCGAGAACTGTGGCCAGTGAATGGAATTTTTCAAAAACTGCTGTTAATAAAATAGTCAACAGACGCGAATACAATGATTTCAAATTTGAATACCAAGCCTTGCACAAATTATATCGTAATGATCTCAAAATAAAGTTCGATTCTGTAATTTGTTTCAACGGAACAAATGACAAATACAACAATAGTGATACCTCGCGAGAAAATTGAGAATGTTTCGAAAGGTATTCAAGGAGACCAAACAAGCAAATGTATAAGAAGTATGGGTTCCAGAACCGTAAAGTGTACCTATTTTACAAAATGGTGGACATTTCAAACACTTACTTCATTAATTTTCATTTACTTTCGAATAATCATCTGATTTTTCTTTCGTTAAATGATACTTTCGTTTAATTATTATGAATTGAAATATTTAAATGATTATTATAAAAGAAGAACCAAGAAACCAGTATACTGGTTTCTTGCTTTGATTCTAATATGTTCCATTTAGTTCAAGATGGGTAAGTTGACTTTCTTATCGAAATTTATTGCATATTGCATGTTGCCAATTAAACTGAATAAAGGTAATACAGATCCGACCCAAAGAAAATTGGATAAGGGTCAAAATTACCTGAAAATCTACTTTGAATGATATATCGTTGAATTCAGCGTTAAAAGTTATTTCGAAAAATGTCATAAAATATGCAGGTCCGTATTGAAAAAATTGAGGTTGAGGGTGTCCCAGAGAGTACGAAACGTTGGAAACGAAATCTGATTACGTCAAATTGAGGATAATTTACTGTCGAATAAAAAATTTCTGTGACATTTTTTGATGATATTTGAAATAAAGTGGGAAAAAAAGAAAAATCAAAATGACATAATTTACTTTTCTTATATCTCAATAATAATGCTTCTATGCATGCAATTTTTTTTCCATTTGACCGACTTTCTAACTCTTATGGTTTAAAAGTTACCAATACAATCCCATTAAAAAAGTGGCCACCCTGTAGACTTGTCATGTTATGAGTTTCCATACAGTTTTATAATACGTCATAATCTCAAACAATTTATTAATATGAATTTCTACCAAGTAAAGACCGATCCCATCAAGAAGATCTGGGCATACTGGCAACGTTGCAGATTATTTGGCATTTGACAGACGTTACGTAAAGAACATAATTGCCGCCACCGGATGTAAACAATGAATAAAATAGTAGTTTTTGACGAGAAAAAGCCATTTTTTTTTAGGGAAAAGCTTGAAATGTGATTAATTAATCATTTCTAACGAGAATCAGTTGATAAAATACAAGAAAACTAGCTATTAATGTGGATAACCTTACCTTCATCAAGCCAATTTTACAAATTTTTAAAAAAAACCAGCAGGATTGAGGAATTTATGTCACCGGATTCGTGATCTAATACCCAAAATTAGTAAGTAAGCAAAATTTCATCACTTTTGAATCATTATCAAAATTAATTCTATATAGTAAACATTCACCTGTTTTTCTTTTCAGAAGATGGATTATTATACAGGATTTGGATGGATAATTATACAGGATTTTTATTTGTGGAATATCAATTAGAAATATCTAGAGATGTTGGACCAATTCAAGTCTGAAAATTGAGATTAAAGCTTCAAATTATTAACTAATTTGTAAAGAAATACACAATATTTGATCAACTATTATATAGGGTGTATATATTTGAAGTAGTAATTAGTCATTTTTGGAGAAATGAGACATTTTGAAATCTGAAATTCTCATTTCTCTAGAAATGGCAATTTCTTTCTTATTTAAAAAATTTGGGAAAAATGCATAATCAAAATGTGAGAGTTATTATCAGTCAATAGAAATACTACCTGAAATAAAGAAACTGCATTCAATGTTTATTTTCAGTTTTGACAAATATTGAATTTACATAATCATTCGATAAGATCTATGAAAAGACCTACAGTGAAATGTTGTTTTAGGAATATTCAGTATAGCTGTAATAAACAAACTGAAAAGAGGCAGAATGAATAATAGATCTACCTTTCGGATACCCATATCTGAGAAATCAGGTTATAAGAAGTCCCTCATTTCCAAGGTTTATCAATACATTTTTCAGTTGAGCAGCAAATTATTCTTCTATTCCATATTTTGTGAAGAAATACAATATAATTGAACAATTTGAAGGACCTATTGGAAATTCCTGACGAACTAAGGAGTTTTTTAGTATCTGAAGATTGTATTGATGCTATGTTATAGAACGAGACTTGTGGCTCTGGGTTTTACTCAGAAGTGAATTAAACAGGGCAATTTATGTCCTATATAGTAAATAAAATTTTGATAGATAAAAGTTTCAAAAGATCAACAATTGATCATAGTATTTACATAAATCAAAAAATAACTGGCTTACTATTGTTGCATTGTACATGGATGACTTTTTTGTTTTAACTAATGTTAATTCTGAATGAATTTTCTGATAGAAAATTTTATGATAAAGAAATTAGGGGAAGCTAAAAAATGATTAGGGATGAATATTACTAGAAATTATGGAAAAGGTAGTAAAGCTATCGATTATATTCTTCAAATATGTATTGCAATAATTCAACATGTCTGATTGTGAACATGTGAAAACTAAATTGAATTTTGATTCAACAAAAGAGAGTTGTAATGATGAACCATATAAGAAATTAATAGGTTTATTAATATCTTCAGCAGTATTAACTAGTCCTGATATAGCATACTCTGTTAATTTCTTGAGTCAATTTAATAATGATCTCATTGTTGAACACTGGAAAAGTGCAAAATTCATTTCAAGATACAAAGATAATTGTTCAATTTTTACTTCAGTCAAAAGGAACTGAGTATTTGAAATCGGTACTAAAATTGTATCGGCCAATACTATTGACCCATATGGGTCAATAACTACATTGACTTGATTTTTTCAAATGTTAACTTTGGATCTGAATCAATGAATAATTTAATTCTTACCAAAATGAAAAGCAATGAATAAATCAGTAGGATAGCATTTTTGAAATGGCCATATAGCACCTATTCCTATAACGATTAAAAGATTGGAAACTTTAGTGAACAAATAGGTAGGTATCAACATTTTTATACAAATTTGATCATTCATTCATGACATGGAAATTTTCAATAAATAGTTGCTTTTTAAAGTATTTTATACCTTCATTGAATTGCTGGAAAATTGATACCAATTTCGAAAGTGACTGCCATGTTAAATTCTTCATATACTGAATGATCCTTCAAAATTTATTTCTGTCGTAACATTTTGACTAGTATTTCAACTGATATATTCCATACGTCATTGAAATCAATATTTTCAAAGTACTATTCGAAAGACTTATAATGGAATTTAGAAAAATATGTCTTTCTCAATTTCATAGTCATATATGATATGATGCATAAGTCCAAATTTAATTAATTCACATCTAAAGTGAATGTTATTTTTAGAAATATTCAGTATAGCTATAATAAACCAACTAAAAAGAGACATAATGAATAGACTTGCCTTTCAAATACCCATGGCCTATGTTACCTCATAAGCAATTACCTACAATATCTTATCTTGGTGAAACCTTTTTGAGAAATCAGGTGATAAGTTTGAGAGTCTCTAATTTCCAAGGCTTATTAATACATGTTTCAGTTGAGCGGAATATAATATAACAGGGTATATATAGTTGAAATTATTAGTATGAAAGAGTTGACTTATTCATTATAAATTCAACAGCACTGCACTCAAATTCTTCAAAAACGGGGTCACTTATATTTTTGCACTCCTCTGTCGTAAAAGTGTATATTTTAGATATTCAAAAAACTCATGGAAACTTTTGACTGTTATCTGACTAACTTGGCTCTTTTTTTTCCAGTAATAAAGCCAATTGTGAATTATCTATAAGGAGTCTTTCTATCTGTTTAATACTGTTTCATAGTAGCATAACTTTTACTCCAATCCAAGACTGAATTGATGAATGAAGCTTCTGTTCTCTTTGGTAGTTCCATCTTCTGTCGCAATAAATTCAAATTCTCACGAAAGGAAATGTAGTTTTATAGATTGTGGAAAATAAACGAAAAATTCCTGAAATAAAGTAACATTCATCCAATTAATTCCAAATAATACAAACCCTTCAAACAAACCTGAATTGAGGAAAATGCATTCGATGATATAAATGTTCATTTCCAAATTTTGACAAATATCTATCGAATTTTTGATTCGCCGTAGACTTTGCATTTTATCTGTCGGCATTTATTTAAATATTGAATAACAATTTTGGAAACTGCAAACTTTTTCAAGAACTTTCATATATCGAAATGGAATATTTATTATTAACATGACACTGACAGCCAAATTGTCCACAGATACCACAGAAATATGGGACTTGAAATGTCAAAATGATCCGAAACACCCCGTATACTCGAAAACCGCGGGGAGAATCGAAGGTTTGGGATTTTTCCCGGGATCTCCAGACGATTTTGAGGGGGGTCTTATTCTTGTCATTTTTGCTCTAGATGGTCCCGTTTGGGCTGTGATTTTACGTTTAAAGTTTGACGTATATGTGCAAGCGGTTTTATATATACTTAGATTTGAGTGTTTAGTATTTTTTTTTCAAACATAGAGAAGTGTTTGAAATACATACAACTCATCATAATTACAGAACCAGATCAGAAAATCTGTGTAGATTTTCCAATTCACAGATTATCAGTGACGGAAAAACATCTATCTTACATGTGCATAAAATTGTTCAATGCACTTCCTAGTAATTTAAGAATTTCATGTAACCTGAATGAGTTCAAAAAAAGACTGAAAAACTCTCTTATAAATATTGAGCCATATTCGCTGAGCGAATACTTTGAAGCTACTAAACTCTTGTAGTTATATTTTTTTATATTAATGTACAGGACAGTTAAAAAAATCTTGCACTTGCACAGTATAAAAACTATTCTGCATCAAAAATGCTTTAAGACGCGTCCTAAACATCTTAAGTGTTGAAATGGACCTAATATTTTCCGATAAATGATTAAAAATACGTGGTCCTAGATAGTAAGGTGCCCTCTGAGCAATCCTGTATTTTGCAACCTGCGTGTGAATCAATCCTTTTCGGCGTGTATTCATGTTATGAATCTCTTCGTTACGTTTGAAAGAGCTTATGTTGCTATAAATATAACACGAAATTTCAAAAATATATAAACTGGCAAGCGTCAAAATATTGCCGGACCTAAGATGGTTCTTAGGTCCGGCAATATTTTGACGCTTGCCAGTTTATATATTTTTGAAATTTCGTGTTATATTTATAGCAACATAAGCTCTTTCAAACGTAACGAAGAGATTCATAACATGAATACACGCCGAAAAGGATTGATTCACACGCAGGTTGCAAAATACAGGATTGCTCAGAGGGCACACCTGCACACTGGTGTGTGCAGGTTTCTCTCCTAGGGATGTTAAAAATGCACCTCAAAATTGCTTTCTGTGCAACAAATACACCCTTTGATTTGGTTGAGATGCCCCACAAGCAGATTCCATATCGAAGACGAGATTCCACTTGTGCATAATAGATACTCACAAGCTGGTCAACATCCAGCACCGCCCTTAAGTTTCTAAACATGTAATAGTAAGAGTGCAACTTCGAAGCCTCACAGAGCGACACCCAGTTGACGTGTTCATCAAATTCAACAACAATAAATTTGATCGTATTCATATTGGACAGGAGTGTATCACCGACAGTTCAAATGAATAATTAAATTTAGATATTTGTTTCATTTCCTCACATATGAGTATATTTTATTTATTAGTACTGATAGAAGAGATAAAGTACGAAATAGACAAGGATGAAAGTATGTTCATCTCTTAGACTTAAGTTAGATAGATATTAATGATCTAAGCCTTACATTCTTGGGTTGCGGACCCTCTAACACTAGCGGCATTAATTTAGGTCAGTTCTCAATAGTTCTACCATAAGAGATTTTTCTCCTTATCTCTACCTTCCATAGATATATATATATTAATGTTCTACGGGGACTATATTCCCACAGTGCCAACAACGGGTCATAAATATGTCAGAAGTGCCGCCATTTTTGTATATAGGTTTCATGTTTGTGTCTTGTTTCTTTAGGGAGTGACGTTATGGTCCATGAGTTCCATTCAATTGACCATATTCACCGCCGTCATATTGTTGTGCGACAATACCAACTATCCAGTGTTCCCAACGAAGAAATATTTAGTTTACTAGAAAAATTCCAGAATATAAAGTTTTAGAGTGAAGTTTATGTGTACCTTTTCTGGCTGCTACGCCAGATAGGCTTGTTTGGGACAATATTTCGCAAAAATTTCACCTTTTGGAAATAAAAACATTAGTGAAAGGTGGTTTTATGAACAATTTAACTGTGGCCGAGTGTATAAATGAAGGCTTCGCTCCATTTTTGGAATTAGTCAGTGGAAGAAAAATCTCTATGGCTGATATAGTAATTTTGATATTAGCGGTATTTTTCTAGTAAACTCAATATTTCTCCGTTGGGAACACTGGGTAGTTGGTATTGTCGCACAACAATATGGCGACGGTGAATATGGTCAATTGGTGTTGTTTTGAATTAACTCATGGTAGGTATCAATTATTAGGAGGGGATACATTCAAAATATTGGTAGGAAGAGTTTGAAATAGATAAAATAAATTGAAACATTTCGAATTTAATCCCCATTTGCTGAATAACAGATAATATTGGTAAAACAAGTATGAAGTTAAATTAATGAAAAATTTTCTCAAGATATTGTGGTGTTGACAAGGTAAGATGAGAGATAATAATTTCGCAGGAAGAAATTGTCTTGTCTTGGTTGAGGAATATCAGTGCATGGAGTAGTGGTCTAGGTTTCGAACAACTGATAAGAACGGCTGAGGATAGGGATAGTTTTGCCAGAGTGATCCCTGATCTCCCCTATCGGAGAAGGAAGAAAGAAGAATAATTCCGCAAAATTACTGGTTTTCAAAAAATTGTTGTGTCGAAAAATAAATCTTGTTTTATTAACGCAATTTGCGCCCCGGCAAAATGTCCGGTATGCTCTTAGAATAACAGGAGGGAGCATAACGTACCAAAACTGATGAACAGAAGGGCCTGTGAATATGTCCGCTTTATCTTATTTAAAATTTTGTTGTGGACAGCTTGGAATTGAAGTAAAATAATCAAAGGAATGGGATAGATGAATGATTATAATAATAAAAATAATTTTTATTAACAAATTAAAAATTGAGCAATTACAATCATTTTTTTTTGTACGTGACCAATTTGTGTTTTATTTACCAATCTTCTGCAGGTGTTTCAAGAAGAAGAAGAATAATTATGAGTATTATATAAGTATTGATCATAATCTCAATATTGTAGTTACATAAGTAAGGAATCTTATTGTTTTAGTATTGTTTCAATTGATTTTGTCAGTTTGCCAGTATGTCAATTTTCGTATATAAAAGTAATTTGGGGTAACAAGTTCTTTTCTGGCGGGGCGGGTTGTTCCGCGGAAAAACTTACCCAATCGACATTCAATCGTATCTGAAATTCTCATGACACATTTTTATTTTATTCTACGGATGTGAAACTACAAGACAGAGAGAAGTAAGACCTCCTGGACAATTGTTACGTCAAGCTTCCCCTGCTGTTATCAACGATGGAAAATCTGTTGAAACTGAGGCAAGACAAGAGAAACTGAATTTTCCGCATTACCTCACATCGATTTCTAGAAAACAACGTTTACAAAACACGACTATTTCAACAGACATGCCAAAAAAAAATGTATTGGCTCAAGAACAGGCAGAAAAAAAAGACAAATAGATGAAGGCATTACAAGAACTGGAACAGAAAAAACAAAAATACAAGAAAAGTAAATGGTAAAGGCAAGGAGAAAAGTAAAGAAAAATATCAGGATCAGGAAAAAGCAAAACGCAAGATACCGAGAGTGACAGCGGTAATGATTTGTAATGATACCTACTGCCTAATATGTTATGATTCATATTAAAATTCTCAACCAATAGAGCAATGGATTGTGGATAGAATGTACTATGTGTAAATTGGGCTCCTACCAAATACTTACATGGAAATGATAAAGCCACTATTATGTGTGTATCTTAATTATTATGAGTCAGATGAAGAGAAGAGTGATGAATAAGATTGTTGATGAATAAAAATGGAGATTGCCAAAGTTAATTACAATTGATAAAAGAAGACTGCTGATTGATGATTAGACTAAATTAACCTGAAAATAGTTTATATGGAGGTAACTTGTTATGTTTTTTATTTTGAGAATATATTTACTCACAGAGCCGTATCTGAGTACTATTGCGCCTGTGGCAATATATTAGACAGCGCCCCTCATTTTCGAAGATTTTTTTTCATCCATTATATTTTCTTATAGTATTTTTTGTTTATAACTTAAGTCATATATTTTCGTTTTACTGATCATTTTAGGCTTAGTACGCAAATTCTAGGGAAGGCTAGCAATATTTTCAATGTTTTCAGATTCCTCGGCATCGTTCGTTGCGAGGCATATACATTATACATTAGGGCTTCACGGCTTGACTTGATATTCAAGCTACTTGGCTTGGCTTGACTTGAAATCAAGTCAAGTTCAAGTCAACTAATAGTTTTTCAATCTCAAGTCGAGTAAAGTATTTATTCATGAAGTACTTTAATTCTATCAAGCTACTTGGTTTATAGCGTTCTGTAGTGTCACATCAAAAATAAAATAATGAAATGAGAAGGAACCTTGCAACAAGCACTTTCATTCATTAAACTATTTTGCATAAAAGAACCAGAAATATCAGCAATTTTGAAATGGGAACCAAAATTTAATCACTATAAATAATAATTACAATATAAACACTACAGTTTAGTACTACTACTACTGATTAGGCTTTTAGATTTTGCTAGCTTAACGTTGAGCTAGCAGAAGCCGTGTTTTCTCCGACAATAGAGAGGAAAAAATTTCAATAGGATAATATATTAGGCTAAAATTAAGGCCAAAAATAAATCTTAAGTTCCAAAAGTGGTTCTGCTAGATTTATTGGGGTAAACAATAAATATCGCAAATCAAGTCAAGTTCAAGTATGTATGTAAAATTTCCGAGCTTGATTTTCAAGTCAAGTAGTTGGTTAAAATATCAAGGTACTTGGTTTGATGAATCCCTAGAATACATGAAAACTGAGTTGTGATCTTTCGAATTATTTCGCCTGTTGCTTTAATATTTTTTCTCTTGATATTTTTGGGCGCCCCTGCGGACCTTGCGCCCGTGGCAAGTGCCACCTTTGCCACGCCCTAGATACGGTACTGCAGACAAGATCAGGGAACCTGCATTATACTATTCAAAGATTGTCGGTAACGGAAAAACATCCATCTTATGATTCTAATATGTACATAAGATTGTTCAATGAACTTGCAAAAGTTCAAAAATTATATCTTATTTGAATGTTTTCAAAAAGAGACTGAAAATTTGTCTTATAGATATTGAGCCATATTAGCTGAGCGAATACTTTGAGGCTACAAAACTTTTATAGTTGTAATTTTGTGACGTCAATTTGACTTGATCTTTGTAACAATGAAATAAAGTTGTTATATAATCATTATTAATTTTATTATTGAGAATAAATATGAAAAAAAAAACGTTTCAATTATTTTTCTATAAATATATTTTTTTACAATTAAATATCGAATATAATATTCATTTCATATTCATTTTTCTGGTCGGAAACGTAAGCTGTTGTCATGGACTTGAGCATAATTTCAGAATGCTGAAAATTTACGCATCCATTCGCGAGATGCATGCTTTGCGAATAATGCATCATTCCATTTATTGTTTTAGTCAACAATATAGCCACATATTATAAAATAATATGAATCTAAATAATTGAATTGATTGGAAATACAAAGATTCTGAGAGGCGTCTCACAGTCCATTCACTTACGTTTTCCTGAGGTACCTTCATCAATTGATTTCGATCTTCAACAGCAGTAACATGGCGATTTCGAAGAAACCATGTGGAAACCATGAAACTGTCATTCCTCTACGATGTGCACCCTTTTCTTCCAGATCCACGTCTTCTGGTCAGCCTGTCTGCCTCCTCATGCCTTGTCAATGCCTTTGGACTGTAGATATGGTAACATTCATTCTTCAAGCAACAGATCTCTGACTCATTCCATTTCCAATAAGTGCCACTATTCTCCCAAAACTTTAATAAGTAAACTCATTTCATGAAATTGTTTCTGTGGAAGACAAACTTTTCAATGACCATTGTTGAGCGTATCTGATAAACGATTGATTTATCGTGAAGAATCATTCGAAGATGATTTCTTTCATCAAGTTTTTCAGCCCATATGTTTATATTTTGCGCATATTCAGTTGGTTTTCTAATGAAAGATAGACGAAGAATAAAATATCATTGAATCAATTTGAACACGTGATTCTATTGGAAAAAAACAGTGTGAAATCTTAGTGACCTTTTTTTTGCATGCCAGTTTAATATTTCATATGATTTCAGTGAAAATGAAGAGTTCGTTCAATAGCTTCAATTGATTGTTATTTCACTTAGAAAATAAAACTGTGTCTTTCTGATTTAATCACTCTCTAGCACGGGCGTAGCCAGGTTTCAGTTTCGGGGGGGGGGGGGGGGGGGGGGGTTTAAGATAAAGGCGTATACAGAAAGGATAATGGGAGAAATAAGAATTTTTTTCATAGAAATAAATGAGTGTTCGTATTGTGCCTGCATGTACATGATATAGCAAAAATATCAAACTCGTTCTCTGTATATGCCACTGGTTCAAGAAAATAATGTTTATAAAAGGGCTTGACATAACCATAATCATATTTATTATAAAATATATATTTAACCATATACAAAAACACAAAAGAAAAAGTACATTTGATTTTATTTACATATTATAAAAAAAGTCTTCTGTTTTTCTTTTTAAATATATCAACTTTATGAGAGCCAACCCATTCAGTCTATTTTCATTAGTTTTATTTCTCAAGAATGTTTTGAGAAAAAAAGCAAATTAAATTTAGTTTATTTATTTACATCGATTCCTATGAATATATTTAGGAAATAAATACCGTCGTTGTATTTATACAACAGGGTACTCAAATTCAAATTTATGTGTAGAAAGTTTATATGTATACAAAAAACCGGCAAAAAATGAAAATTTTTACCTTTTTTGCATTTTTTGCAATGTTTTACCTTGAAATTTTGGTGGCAAACCTCAGATTCGAATTCTGTACCCCAGAAACAAAGAAAATTAGGAAATGTTGGTGCTGAATGTCAGATTCGGATTCAGCACCTAAAAAAAATACATATGATCGAAGAAATCAAAACTACCGCATAACTTCCCTTCAGGGGCACATGTGAGCACGAATTGACTGGATTACGTGGGGGTAATTTAATTCAGATTTCAGATTACAAATGAATTAAACTGAGAGTGATAATTTCATTCTTTTTTTACAAATTCCATTAAAAAAATATTTTCGAGATTTTGAAAAAAACAATTTGTTTCAAAGTGAACGATCTGAAATTACTAAGTACTTCAGATTCAGATAATTCAACATACTGAATTAGATCGAATAAATTCGTTAAATTGTAAAGTCCCCAATGCATGTTTAGAAGAAAATATCATTACTAACGGGTGTTTTTTTTCGAGGTGTATAACTTTAAGTTGGCATTACTGTTCAAGATGGAAACCTAATCAACAGCTGTTAAGTGATTTATTCTCAGTTTGGTTTGGCAATTTATCATGAATAGACTCACGCCTGAACAACGCTTGCAAATAATTCAATTTTATTTCGAAAATAATGGTTCTGTGCGGAATACGTATCGCGCACTACGTCCATTTTATCGTCGACAGCGATGAAGCGCACTTCTGGTTGAATGGCTACGTCAACAAACAAAACTGCCGCATTTGGAGTGAAGCTAATCCTCAAGTGTATGTCGAAACACCGTTACATCCAGAAAAACTGACTGTTTGGTGCGCTTTATGGGCTGGTGGAATCATTGGTCCGTACTTCTTCAAAAACGATGATGGCCAGAACGTTACAGTCAATGGTGATCGGTATAGAGCCATGACTACTAACTTTTTCATTTCTGAATTGAACAACCATGATGTCCAGGAGCTGTGTTCCAACAAGACGGCGCAACATGTCACACAGCTCGTGCCACAATCGATTTATTGAAAGACACGTTTGGTGACCGCGTAATTTCACGTTTTGGACCTGTGAATTGGCCTCCAAGATCCTGTGATTTAACACCGCTAGACTACTTTCTGTGGGGCTATGTAAAGTCATTGGTCTATGCGGATAAGCCATAAACCCTTGACCATTTGGAAGACAACATTCGCCGTGTTATTGCCGATATACGGCCACAAATGTTGGAAAAAGTCATCGAAAATTGGACGTCCAGATTGGACTACATCCGAGCCAGCCGTGGCGGTCATATGCCAGAAATCATATTTAAAATGTAATGCCACAAGATTATCTTGCGGATAAATAAAATTCATGTCAATCGAATAATCCATCGTTGTTTTATTGCACTTTAAGGTGCTATATAGCTCTAAAAAAACACCCTTTATCTTCTTACGAATATATATTCCTGTTAACTTCATATTTCGTTTTATTGAATTTTGACATCTTAAACATTTCGGGGGGGTTTGAACCCCAAAACCTCCCCCCCCCCCCTGGTTACGCCCGTGCTCTCTAGATATACTCACAGGATTGAAAATGCAATATTACGAGGTCAAGAACCGGAGTTAGTCCTTATGAAAGAATGGTGTGTTTCTCTACAAGGTAGCGCTCGTATAGTAAAGGAAGATCACTCGTATCTATTTCCAACCCGTTAATATATTTAATGACATTATTCCTCCATCTGGCCGTGGTTCTACCGAGCCCCCGAGGGCCCGTAATCAGGTTCATCCTACCACAAGACTCACGACAATTTCGCTGTTGTGTTGTGACCACGGAAATACTTTCAGTCTACTCAAGTTATTGAGTCTTGCCGGCAACTTTAAAACTTAGAGGTGTTTTCGCGGGTTTTTTTTTGTGTTTCGTGTTATGTTGGAAATATTACGTGATGTTTTGGATGTGAAGTGAAATTGATCAGTTCCAAATGGTTCTGCAGCAGGACTTTTGGTTCTTCGAAGGTAATTAGTTTGTGTTTGTAACCTACTTACCGCTGGCTGTAGTTAGCCAATGATTTTGTTTATTTCGCGTTTTATATTTTACTCGAGATCACTGAACGAACTAGTAGAAGCGAATGATGAGTCAATTTTGATTTTTATGCAGGGATTTTGATTTTTATTATTTATTTCTAGAATGGAATTCCAAAGGATAAATAATAGTTAACCAGTAGAATATTTCAACTCACATTTTTCATTATCCCATAACTGTCGGGGTGAGAACTACATAAAATGTTGTTCCTATACTTATAACCATTACATACATTAAATACATTTTCCAATGTTATAGATTGATTTTGTAGTTGATGGGGAATTATTGTCTTATATCTGATGCTAAGGAAACCTTCATAATCGATATCAAATAATTTTAAGAAAATACTTCTCTTATTTTTCGAAAAAAAAACTAAGGATTGTACCCAAAAAGGATTAGGTATATGAAAATTTTATGATGATGCACACTTGTTGGAAGTATTTTTCCATCAATTGTTTAGTTATTATTACAGTAAGTTCATTTTAGTCTATATTATCTTATATATTATATTATCTTTCAAATTTAATTCACTTGATTTTAATTAGATTCAATTTACATCTATTTTACATTCTATAGTCTCTATATTAGAAGATCAATGGTATCTGTTTTGCTGATCCTTAATAGAAATGGAGACTCATTACCCACATCAAAAATCTATATTTGTATTTATATATTTCCTTTGATAGCACATCTTCTGAATACCGCACTTTCTCTATTGCTTGCTTATTATCTTTTACTCCAGATACCTATATCGATTACTTGAAGCGATTCTAAAATTGAAATAATTGATTGTTTCGTTCTCCACTTGGATGAAACCAATATTCTACTTCCACTATTTTTTATTTCAAGGTAATTGTTTCGCCATAACACCTGAAGAAGTTGAATAGTTGAACATTAAATAGAAAAAGATCCCATGAAAGTTAAGTGACGTTGTTTTTAATGCTTTACAATCGTTTATAGCTTGAATGATATAAAGAGAAAGTTTTCATGGGAAAAATGTATACTTCCGGCCCAAGATCCAAGAATAATTTCATGTTTTATTAATTTTATATCGATTTCGAACGATGTCTTTCAGACGACAGAAATAAATATTTTTGATTATGAGGAGAACTGCAGTAAACTACTCTTGAAATATTATTTTCAGAACAATAATGTAACATATCAACAAGTACCTACTAGAGTGGAACACCTATCTTGATGGTTTAGAAATTTGATCTTAAATGAATTGGTACATTTCACCATAAAATGAAACAACCTGTATATTATTATAACGACAGGATGCTTAATTGAACAAGATGCCTTTTCAAATAAATGGTTTCTTCTGGGATACATTTTCTTTCATTTCAACCTGATTGTTTGAAGTACTGACTTGAAGTAAAGAGCTTTTGAAAACTCATCATTTATGGGTTAATTGTACTCTTGGATAGAGCTATTTACAGTTTTGTGGTCTACAAGTATCCATTTGACGCATTCACGAGCTCCTAAGTCCTAACTACAAGTCAGTCACCTGAAATTTGAATAATATTTTGGTGGAAGAAGAAAGAACGCAGAATTCTGCATCATATTTGAAATGTTTAGTGAATAATAACAAAATTGAAAAAATGTAATTCCCAAGGTCACACATAACTTCAACGAAATATTGACATTTAACATTTACACCGTGGATCTCGCTTATGTTTTGAAAACGACATCTATAGTACTGTATGCTTGTCCATTTTATGGTGATACACCTTGTATTTCATAACGGATGCTTAATTAAATTAATGATAATTTATCGATCCTGTTGGACCCAATGTTACAATTTTACAAATTTACAAAATTGCTAAAACATATTTCTGTCATCCAAATGCTCTTTAACACTATTATACGCCTTACTAGACATCAGCGATTTAACTATTTACTTAAAACTCAATCTATTCGTTACTTTGACAGAATCAAGTGATTGTAAAGCTTGATTCACTGTTAAAATGAAGATGTTTCAAATTTCCTTGTTCTGGGAACAGGCGAAGACAGAGTACTTCCTGTAGAGTAACAATGAAAATTACACAACTTGTTAAAAGCAGATTTGTTGTCTCTCACATATAATAAGCTTTTATATAGGTATAAATATAGAAGGCATAGTCAAAATACTATTGGCAACGAATAAAGGTCAGTGTTCACGATGACCAACTCGGAAAATCATTCTTATGATACGTTTCTGGGATATGAATATTCTACTAAATTCCACAGAATTTTCCCATATTATTATGTTATAGGCAATATGGGAATAACACAAGCTGTAAGGAATAGAAAAATTTTAGACAAATGGTTTCTTCTAGTAGACCTTCTCTTTCATTTCAACCTACAAGTTTGAGCAGTAATGATATTTTTATCCATTCACGTTATCATAGTAAGATTAGGCTGAAAAGTAATTTATAATTATAAGACTTAACGGAAATGCCACAATTGTTTGCTATATCGAAACAGGCAGTATTTTATCTTCTGAAATAAAATGTTTCACCTGTTACAGTTTGTTGACCTTAGATAAGATTTATAGTGCTCTTAATGTTGCGATGAACTTTAAAAAGATTGTTCTCTTTGAATGTTTACTAAATATTATATAAATCCTTCAACTTGGATTTGCGTTTTAATACGCGATTACCCATATTGAATTTATAATGGCCTGAGTTGAGGTGTTATATACCAATGATGAAGTTAATCGTTGTTTAGTCATATCGCATACGTAAAAATTTGAGAATTCGACTGAGGTCAGAATAATTTTGAAGCAAATTCGAATTAGACAGGAAATTTTTCTCACGTACTAACCTAAAAAATGACTGTCCTATCTTAATGCATTATTCGTTTTCGTGTATTTTATTATTGTTATCATTCGGTAATCATCGTGGCCTGAGAAGAAATTTCGTAATCGACTGCAAGTCCTTGAATGTTTAATTGTATACTTGCGAAAAATCCTAACATTTTTATTCATTTATGCAATGAAGTTGTATCGCGATTGAGAAACAATTGCATTCCAGATGGAACAAAATTGAAGAGTTTACGAGAGGAAAATTGCGGACCCAAAACACTTAATAATCATAATCTAATAATCAAAGCAATTTTGAACGAAAATTCAGCTAATTGCGTCCCAATTTTTTTTATGTTAGGTATTCTATGAACTGGAAATGGTTAACATTCTCAGAGCTTATGTATACGAAATATCATTTGAAATGCCAAATTTGGGAGATTCTTCAATCTGTTCATTAATCTATTCTAAAAATCATATAAAATACATCATAGGTTTTCTTTAAAAATGAATTATTGATTATTTTCGATCTGTCTAACTGTTATCAGTTGTTTATTCATAATATTGAAGAAAATGAAAAAATAATTGCATTATTTACAATCAGAAACCGGATTATTTTCAACATAGAATGCTTAAAATTTTTAGACCAATATGCAAGAAAGATGCTTGAAATATACATTAAAATTTTCAGAATATGAATTTTAAAAAGCAGTAATATTTAATTAAATTGAAATTCATCTCTCAAACATGTTAAGAAGAACGAATAATTAGATATAATTAGCAAATATTTAGTATTTCTGTACTGTAAATGAAAACACTCTGATATTTTTTCAAATGCTCCGGTATTCGTTAGTTATCCTTCTATCATTAAGACCATTTCTATAAATGAAGAAGGACCGTTTTATTTTCATTGAGGCAACTAGAAAGTATTTTAATTTGGGTGCTAAATTAATACAATTTCAATTTCCAAGTTCACTCCTTTCAATAATGAAACTAATTATTTCACATAAAAGTTCGGAGTTAGTGTTATTCTTTAAAATGTGTTTGAATTTTTCTTTGAGTTCACTCAGCGTTAGGACGGAAACACCTTCGCCGCTGCCAAGTTTACTTGGTGGATTTTATTTATTGAATTAATATATGTAATTAGTCAATGGCAAACCATGAGTTCCAGACTCTATAATATTTAATTGTAGATGTAAGAGAAAGAGAAATGACTGTTAATCGAAGCTATGTTTTTTCAATTTGTAACGTTGAAAGCTGCCTTGGACTGATAAACTAATTTTGCCTCTGAACTATCGAAGTCATCGACCAAACTTCTGATTGCGAAGTGCGACCGCATTAAATATATAACATTTGAGTTGAATATTGAATTGACTCAGTTTTTACTCTTTACCAAATGGAAATTCATTAAATCGAAAATAGTCATTATATTTTCACTTTGTCAAAAAGGATATTGTCTTGGACAAACAAGAAGATCTTTCCAGATTAGAACTAATGAGCATCTGAAGAGTAGTAACCTTAACAGAAAGAATATTTTACATATATCAATTCCTTAGACTTCAAACAAATGCTTAAACATAATTTTGAAACTCCACATAACAAAAATAAAAGTTAAATATCTTGCTCTAAACCATATATTGCTGGAATTTCCTGGATCTACCTTTAGTTGATAATTATAGGTACCTACTCCCATATTGACCTTTATAATTGAGAATATCATTTTCAAAATCATCTATTGAAAATTTGAAATCTATAGAAGCTACTGTGTAGCGAAACAATTGTAATATATACCTAAAATTAAATGAGTTTTAATTCAATAAAAGTCATGCTATTTTCGATTTGGGTGAAAATTTAAAAAATTTTAAAATTCGAAAAATACAGAGGAGTTTTTTCGAATATAAGGATTAGGCAAGCCTAGTTGAAGGGATTATAAGAAGTGTCAAGATACAGCGTGTTTTATTGATTTTGTCAATTTATTCAATTACCCATAACTTTCGAACCACCCTATATGAATATTTCCATGATATTTGGGGTGTTCATTCTGTGCAACAACTTCTTCTTACAGACATAGCAATTGAATTATTTCTTCAGGTCCGGCCTAGGAAAAATTGATAGATAAGATTCAACCCAAAAAAAACACCCTGTAAATAAAAATTTCTTAGAATATTCGAATAAAGGAGAAAAACTAAAGGGAGCAAGGTATTTCTCAAACTTCCGCATGCGATTTTCATACTCATACCTACTGAAAAAAAGTTTCCAGAATATTTTTGTTTCATGCTTATAGCACAAGTGATAAAGAAGTTATGGTAACTTTTCATTTCACGCCATTTTCCAATTTTCTCTTATAACTTGAAAACAGTTGAACTTATAAGGTAACCGTTTTGATCAAATTAATTCTCTCAAATTCGTTGTCTAGTGAGGGTATCTCAGAATCCATTTGAGCCGAGCTTTGAGCTGGAAAGAAATGAATGGCACATTTTCGGGCTCGGTTTTGAGAGAATTAATTTGTATTGTCCAGGCCAAAACGGTATATTTCGCGTTCTACCAATTCGATTATGATAATATTTCTCAAAGTTTGTTCGGAAATGCTCATGCGTAGCTAAATGAGCATGTCGGGAGATAATAGATAGTGAAGATAATAGTAATAAATAATTATAAGATTGAAAATGATGTCGTGTCGAGTGCTGACCTTTTAGAAGCGAAGGACGAGGAATCATTGTGCCACACTTATTGGCATGAGTACTTTTTTAGACTTGTTATTTCCGTTGATTCAGACTTGCATTCAATTTTGTTAATAATGTCGTTGAAATGCATCAAATAAAGTTTATTTTCTGAATAATTCTATCATTGATCCATAAAGCAGGAATACCGCAGTTCAAATAGAATATTTTGATAAATGACTTCAATTGTCGTTTCAAATTGACATCGACATCTTCATCATTGGCTAGTCAAATGTAGGATACTATCAATTTGATACACCTCCTCTTTTCAAAGTTACGAAATAAGGTACGTTGAACTTGACTATATTTAGCCGCCAAACAAACCAGTAGGTCGAAGGCGCTGATATATAAAACGCCTCGAGCTATGGACCACGTCCCGAAAAACCGTTAACGACCATGTCTTCGAATGTTTTGCAACCAGTTTCCGAGTATTCTATTCGGTTACATCAGTTTAGGAAGATGAGAAATACAATTTCCGATCAGTATTAAGTGGAAATGAGGCTTATTAGGCTTGTTTGAACATTGACTGAATGAAAACAAACCTTAAAGTTTAAGATGGCTTTACTGTGAAATGGTTCTCATTATTTATGAGATTAACTCGATGCAATGGCGCACCCAGGATTTAATTGCGGGACGGTCCTGAATCTCAATGCAAATCTGACATAAGATATGAAATATTTTATTATTTCGATATATACTAGTGATAAAAATTAAAGGTGAAAATTAAAATTCGAAATTTTTAGCGGTTTTTCAAATGGCTGTATTTTCGATAACAATGGTCGTATCTCAATTTGAAAAAAAGCTTTTTGAAGCTTAAAGTTTATAGTTTAGAGATATCATGATGAAAAAATTTTTCGAGCAATGTGTACCGCTCAATCCTAATGAATACAGTATCTAAAATTTCTGCGAAATTTTTTCAGTTTTTATTTTTGGCCCACAGACTTGGAAACTATTTTTCCAACTTAACCACTATATGGATAATAATGATATAGTAATTTACGTAACAAGTCCGGAAAATAGGGTTTTTTTGGACGAATAGACAAAATTCCAGGACGAGCGTAAGCGAGTCCTTGAAGTCTTCAGACTCACAGACTTCCAGGACTCGCTTACGCTCGTCCTGGAAGTCTGTGAGTCCAAAAAAACCATTTTCGGGCGTGTTGCGTACAATATTTTTTCGGCAACCGTGTAGAATAACACTATCGCTGCTGCTTTCCATATTTTATTACGATTGCGATCAAAAAACATACAAATTGTTGAAATTAGTTGTCAACAATTTGACAACTAATTTCATATGAACTGTCAGCAGTTTTCTCGGTTACTATGGTAATGATCAACTGCATTTATTAAAAATAACCTACCAAGATTTTCATATCCACAATGACACAAACGACGTGATTCTTTTCCGGCCTAGTCCGGGAAGTAGGTGCTTTCCGGACTAAGCCGGGAAATGCTACTTTCTCAGAGAAAAAGCGTCCGGGAAGTGAGCACTTCCCGAAAAAAACCATTTCCGGGCGTGTTGCGTACAATGATTTTTCGGCAACCATGTAAAATAACACTATATCGCTGCTGCTTTCTAAATTTAATGCGATTGCGATCAATAAACATGCAAATTTTTGACAACTGATTTCATATGAACTGCCAGCCGTTATCTCGGTTGCTATGGATTCTATGATTCTTTTCCGGCCTAGTCCGGGAAGTACGTACTTTCCGTACTAGGCCGGGAAATGCTACTTTCTCAGAGAAAAAGCGTCCGGGAAGTGAGCACTTCCCGGACGGTTGCCGAAAAAGATAATTTGTTCATTCAGCTTCAATATCTTTTTTTTTAAATTTCGATACGAGCATTTCTCTCTGAAATATCGAACTTTGAATTGAGAAGGACCTTTTCGTCTCTAACCATCAATATCTCACCAATCAATATTTGCACAGAAAATTCAGGAGATGTTTTGAAATCTTGAATGAATTCTCTGCAAAAAGTAGCTATGGTATTTTCGGAAGAAAATTTTCTTCGTTCTCTACATTAATTTGAATAGTTGATAAAAAAAGGGCTTTTGGAGACTTTTTGGATAATCAAGCGCTGAATTGAAAATATCGAAAAAACCATCAATATTGAGTGTGCGTTTTACAGTTCAACAGCACCACAAAAATTCAAGAGAATTTCAATTCAATTCATGGAGTACATACTTTCCGGACTAGGCCGGGAAATGTTACTTTCTCAGAGAATAACCGGAAGTGTTCACTTCCCGGACGGTTGCCGAAAAAATATCTTTCGACCATCATTATTTCAAGGCATAAAAAAGTGTAAAAAAATCTCCTTTAAAACGTCATTCAAAAGATTATTTTTTCAAATCAATTATTGAAACTTCAGGGGTTTTTTAGGTATGAATTCGCAAATAGATGAATTTTTTTATTACGGAACATTTTGAATACTTATAACTTTCTTTCGCTTTCTTTTGAAAAAACACTCCATTAATTTTTTCGGGTTTGATGTATGATGATAGAATTTATAGAAATTTTTCGATTGTAGATTGCTAGGGCGATTTGTAACCATTTTCGAAAAATTGAACTTTGAAAATTGTGATTATAGCTGGAACACACTGTATAATTGACCAAACGTAACATCACTTGAGAACAATGCTTTTAATAGTATCTCATATTAATGAGTTCCGATCTCGATTACTCAGAATAGTCATGATTTTCCAGGATAACCTTTGATATAGTTTAACAATGGAGAACAAATGAGAGTTTTCAGGGACCTCTAGAACTTGTGCCTTTTAAAATTCTTGTTTGGAATGACTTGGACAATAACATATCAAATATTCAGCCAAATTAACAAGAGGCCACTTTCTCTAATAAAGTGTGAGGTATCCTTTGTCTGTCTTTTGCTCATGTTTTTCTGAAAAATATTAAATATATTTTGCAGTTTCTACTTCTTGTCTCTTCGTCATCAAAAATAAACGAATTTTTTGATTCCAATATTCATCCAATAGCGAATATAATATTGAATAGTTCCAAAAAAAGATGACTTCTTTATGCAATGCCTTACATGTAATAAGTGTAATATACGTTCTACAAATACATTATTCTTTTTAGAAACCACTTGGAAAGGTTATTCAAGGTAATATTTCACTATTCTCAGTTATGCAATTTTTTTTATTCATCAGTATTTTTCATGGATGCATTAAAGAAAGAAATACTTGAAAATTCCCAGGACCAACAATACAATGGACCCCGCATTCTTCACCTCGATAGGTACACCTTTGATTAGAGAGTTTTCAAACATTCGTAAAAGTCTTAATGACAGACTTGATCCTAATTAACGTTTCCTGCCGGATGAAATGATGCTTCTGTTCTCTCGTAATTCTTGCTGCGAGAAGAGTTCACAGGGTTCGTGAAGGTTAAGACGCTAATAGTCGGGTGTGAGGCTATCATTGAGGGAGCTTCATTTGAATTTACACCACACAGTCATAATTAGAGCTTCTATGCAGTTTTCAATTATGGGTAGAGCGGAGGTTCTATGTTGAAAATGGAACTACTCTGGCTTCTTGTGATACGAACTTTAAGGCATTATTCCTAAGATTCGGTTGCCTCGGCTCAGAGTTACAGAAATTACGGTCTGATCGTCCCACTTGAGTTATAAAATTAGAATTGGGAGGGATGAGAACTTGTTCACTGACAAAATAATAGGATTCTTGGATTTATCTAATGGATCACGAATACGATTAGAGTTTTTATGCGATTATACAAGGTGAATAGTTGCGAAAAAATTTAGGGGATGATTCCTTGTCAAAAAATAGGGTGAGTTTTTTATATAAAACTTTTTTTCTATTGAACTCTCCCTCACTGCTTAGTTACAGCTGCCTAAAGATGGCACTCGAAAAGTAGATTTTAATTTTTTTCTTAAAAACCAAAATATTCACAAAAATGGAATTAAGTTGACATATTATGAGGGCGAGAAAGCATTAAAAACATATGAGTTAGTGTTCATCGACAATTCCAAAGGGTAGAAAAAGCCACCCCTCAATCTTGTTTCGCAATAACTGTTTCTATATCGAGTGTCCCAAGTAATCGTATACAGGCAATATATAGCTTATTTGACAACATAATAAAAAATAAAAAATAGCTTTGAATAACATCAAATTACCTTCCCAATGATGTATAAAAACCGTTCTTACATTTGACAGTTCTGTGGTAGCTACCCCTAACTTTTTATTTTCAAATGGCACCCCCTATATATTGTCAGTGAAAATTGCGTGTCAATCTATTTGGAATATAACGATATCACATACTTGGTATTTTTTTAATAACAACGAGAACATTAACATTTTGTGAAGGATGAATTGCAACCCAAATACCTACTATGCAATTCAAAAAACGAATAAACTCATGAAGCAAGTGTCCAAAATTAATTATTTATTATCTTATTATTTCTCGGTTTTTTAAAACAAAAAAAAATCTACTTCTTATATGTGAAGTTTGTACAAACATGGGTGGAGTCACTAGTTTTTTGTAGACTATGGATTTCAAATGCCCCAAGAGGGGGAACCGAAAGAAAATTCCTAATAACTAAAACTGTACAAATTGAGTAAACGGTTAACAAATTGAATAACTAAATTAACATTAAGACAGACGTACGTTTCGGAATTTTTGTATTTCATAATACAATTTTTTAGTTCAACAAAATTAGTTATAATTAGACTAAGCACAGGGGCTATAAAGATCGTTTGCTACGCCGATGATGCGGTGATCTTGTCTGAATGCGAGGATGACCTACAGAGACTATTATATTCATTCTTCCTAGAAGCATGCAACTTCAACATGCAAATATCAATCACAAAAACAAAATCAATGGTCATAAGCGAAGAACCAAAACGATGCAAACTTGTCATTGCAGACCAACCTATAGAACAAGTTATGTCGTTCAGTTATCTTGGCGTGGAGATATCCTCGAACCAAGATAGAACACACGAGGTTCGTAAACAGGCAGATGAAGCATGCAGGGTTGCCGGTGCACTTCGCGACGTCATATTCAACAACAAACATATGAGTAAACATTCGAAAGCCAGGATCTACAAAACTTGTGTTCGACCCATCATGACGTACGGCATAGAAACTCGAGCAGATAACAAGAGGACAAAATCCATCCTAAGAACGACGGAAATGAAGATACTGAGAGCCATATCTGGATACACGCTGAGAGATAGGAAGAGGAACACAGCCATCCGAGAGGAATGCCAGACTCAGGACATAATTAAATGGGGAAGAAAACGACGACGATATTGGAACGACCACGTCAGCAGAATGGACGCAGGCAGAATTGCTAGGATAGCCCGAGACGGAATCCCAGGTACCAGAAGACCAGTCGGCAGACCCCCTAAGCGCTGGAAAGACTCCTGGATATCTACATCCACCGAGGACTAAAGTGGAATATACAAGCCCTAGGCTTAAATTAAGAAGAAGAAGAGAAGAAGAACAAAATTAGTGAATTTACTAACTCACCACTTGTATATCTACTTCCGAAAAATTGCAATTGAGGAACTTCATACTAACTAAACGTAACTATTTCTCTAGTAAGAATTCACAGAGAAAGCAATTATTTCAGGTAGTCATAGATTTCTTTCTTGTTATTCTATTGAAATACATATACAAATCGACATTCACAATTGAAAAAACAATTTTAGAAATTTTTAATGTATCCTTTGGTTGGTAATGACTCTTAGGCAATAAATGATTACTTCAAATTATAATGGTTTAACTTGATTTTACTTGATGAAGGATATTCAATATAAATATGAAAAAATTCACATCTTTGTGTGATAGAATTATCTCTTGATTGATTTAATAGCTTTAGGATTTCTCTACACCTTTTTTTAAGCCTGATTTTCAGTACCCTACCTCTCAAATTTTAGTTTTTAAAAAAATGTTCGGAATTATAAAATTAGTTTCTAGTATTCACATTAGGTGAGCAGCATCATAGAGGAATATTTCCTACCCACATATTAATTTCAAGATCATTTCGACATTTTACTAGTGTCTTACTAATTATCTGCTAATATTGTTTACCGAACTGAGAAGTCGTTAAACTTTTTCCAATAGACTCAGGCCATTTCGAACCTTTCCGACTGTTTGAATTAATCCAAGTTCCAGTTGGCCAGGAAAACGTGATAAGGTTTCCAAACAAGCAACCTATTTCGGAAAGGATGCTGTGGGATGTTTATCTTTATGGCCTTATCATTTGCTATAGTCCTTATCTGATGGAATTTAATCTAGGAGTTAAAACGATGTGAATAGGCTGAACCATAACCCTTAAGGGAACCACCTCCGCTCTATTCGATTATTTCAGCAAGAGGAGCCGTTTTGGGAATTGATTCATCGGTCCTGGATGTTTTCACTCTTTTTGTATATGGTATTATTAACTTGAGGGATACTTTACAGAAAAAAGGTCTATATTCATGACTATTTGTGTATATTTCGAATTTTGAGCTGGCTATGGTTTAAAACTCAGAGTAATAAACATAGATAGAGGGAGCATAAGTCATTTTCAGTGAGCAAATTTTGTCCCCAACATGAACTTTCAAATTTGATATGAAGCGCGAGGAAATTAAAACATATTAGTGATATGATATTTCACTCAATTCCATAGACATAAACTGCTCCACAAAAGTTAAGGAAGTTCAGGGTTTTTGAGACTGTTTCAAAAATTTTCAGTTTTTCAGCAATTTTTCAAATATGATAGATCTAAATGTTTACTCACTTATCTAAATAATTTTTTTGCCCATGCCTTTATGAGTTTCACAGTTTCAGTTGAAAATTTATTTTTTGTATTTGTAGTACCTACAAAAAATTTAAAAAATAAAGTTCAGTAAAGAGTATAGCCTCCTCGAACATCAACCACAGCTTGACAACGCGTTTCCATACTCTCGATCAGATTCTTGAAGCAGTCATGATCAATTTTTCTCCAGAGTTGTGGTAAAATCCGTCTGAGTTCTTGATGCGTATGAGGAGGTGATTGGTGAGAATCTAAAGCTCTTTGAAGCTGACCCCAAGCGTGTTCAATGGAATTGAGGTCTGGCGACCGAGAGGGAAAGGCCAAATGCGGAATATCGTGGATTTACAGAGCTTCATCGACAATTCTCGAACGATAGGGTGACGAATTATCGTGCCAAAACTTTTGAATCGGTCACAAAATTTTATGGCGCAATCAATATATTCCACTCAATTCCATAATCCATTATACGTTTTTGATTAATTCAGAAAACGAACTTCAACCTCGCTAAATGACGTGAAATAGTCGTTGACAGTAGGAAATTGCCAAACCTTAGTTTTCAGCAGTCATATACAGAAAATAAAAAATATTCTGCTTACTGAAAATTTGACAATTAGGAAAAATAAGGGATTCGAAATGTTTAAATTTGCATATTTAATATGGAATCACTCAAATAAATATCTTTCATTCCGTAGTAAAATTGTGGATTTGAAGATATATCTCAATCCGACCACGTAATCTAACCATGTTGGGGACACGTAGACTCCCTCTAACTATATTTATTACTCTATGGTCTAAAACGATAGTCGATAAGGCGATTCACACTGATTTAAATTCGAATTTTGTTTGAATTATAACAGAATAATCTTGAAACTGGAGATTTACAGGGTAGGTTTGGATCCTGTTAGTTAAAATGTTAATGGTTACAAGCCCACTATGGTTTCCTTAAATATTACCTTTTGAAAATTTTTCTTGAGGATTTTATAACGAACGAGATGAAAATTTGTATAACCAGAACCAAAAAAAAATCAAAAAGAAATTTGAAAAGAATACTCAATAATCAATTACACTCGGACTATCACTTGTTAAGATCAATGACACACGGCCTGGCTGACCAGCACTTCCGGCCTAATGAAAAAGTGAAAAATTGTATGGATTCGTGGATCGCTTCAAAAAATGACCAGTTTTTTCAACGCGGGATTCGTATGCTGCCCGAAAGATGGAAGGAAGTAGTGGCCAGCGATAGACAATACTTTGGGTCATAAATGTATAACTAGTTTTCTTCAATAAAGCTTGAATTTCGAAGAAAAACAGTGGAAGCAAAGTTGTACACCTATGTAGATTATTTCTTATCCCTCTTCAAAGTTATTTCGAATGTAATCACAACACGTTTCAACACTTTCCCTCAATTTGAAGAAACAAGAAATAAGAATTGTCTCTCGAATAGAAATCACAACACATGTTAATGCCTTTTATCCATTTGATAAAACAAGAAATAACAATCGTCTCTCGAAGAGATAATAAAACATGTTTTTGTACTAAAGAATAAATATTTGTCAAGAAGAGAGTCTACAGAACAAAAACAATGTGCGGTGTTGCCAGAACGATTGAAAGATCAGTAGAAGTTCTTGGATTTCAAATATTTCACTCTAGATATCCTAGCAGGTGCAATATTTAAGGTTGAATAGAATTTTTTTTAATTATTCTAGAGAACGAGAAGATTGTAATTCTCAAAATTATAATTTTTTGCAATAAATCACCATCCTGCACTGAATAAAATTTAGCTTTCTTTGTCGATCAGAGAATATTAATAATTTTTTCTACTAACACCACCTCTTTATATTACATCTAGAGGTCAAGAATACCTATTTAAACCATATTTATTTTTATAATACAAGCAAGCAATGATGCGATCATTATCTTGAGGCATGAGACATATATTCAGTCCACAATGCTGGTTTGATTATAGAGGAAATAAACGATTTTTATGTTTTGTTCTGAAGTGAAAGAATTGTAATTCAGTTACATACTAGTGAAATGCGTTGCAAAATGGCGAATGCGCCCCGATTGAAAATATGACTCACTGATACTTAAAATCTGAAGTAAAAGTAAAAGTATTAATGGAATTTTTACTCAACATTGTTTTGACAAAAAATGTATTTCATGAATTCTGTTATTGTTCTGTTCTGTTAATGATAAAAATGCAGATAAAAAATTTCTTCAGTTTGTTGGAGATTATGAACATTTGAATCGAAAATCGTGATACTTTAATTTTTTGAAAATTCGATCGAATGAAACAAAAAAACCGCTCCATGGATTGAATTGAAATTCTCTGGGATTTTTGTGGTGATATTGAACTGTAAAACGCACACTTAACATTGATGGTTTTTTCGATTTTTTCAATTCAGCGCTTGATTATCCAAAAAGCCTCCAAAAGCCTTTTTTTGATCAACTTTTCAAATTAATGTAGAGAACGAAGAACATTTTTTCCTAAAATACCATAGCTACTTCTTGTAGATAATTCATTCAAGATTTCTGTGCAAACATTTATTGGTGAGATATTGATGATTAAAGACAAAAAGGTCCTTTCCAATTCAAAGTTCGATATTTCAGAGAGAAATTTTCGTATCGGAATTTTGAAAAAAGGATATTGAAGCTGAATGAACAAGTTATCTCATCAATATAGTGGTTGAGTTGGAAAAAAAATTTACAAGTCTGTGGGCCAAAAATAAAAACTGAAAAAATTTCGCAGAAATTTTGGATACTGTATTCATTAGGATTGAGTGGTACACGTTGCTTGAAAAATTTTTTCATCAAGAGATCTCTAAACTATAAACTTCAAGCTTCAAAAAGCTTTTTTTCAAATTGAGGTACGACCATTTTTATCGAAAATACAGCTATTTGAAAAACCGCTAAAAATTTCGAATTTTATTTTGATCCTTTAATTTATTCCACTAGTATATTTCATGCTACATCCACGAAGCGATAGATTTTTTCCTGTTCTGTGAACGGTATCTTGGCAATGGCAATTATTTTGAGAAGGTCCCACTTTGAAGATGTTATATTGCATTTGAGTTCATGTGTTGGAATAATGTGAGACCCATTAATTTAGATGACAACCAAATTGAAAAAAATCATATTCTTCATGAAATTGGGTATGAAAAGTGCCACAAGGCACCTATCCAATAGAACATCTTTAACCGCGAAGTCTTTCAGAGTCATAGCGGTAATCTAGAATATTGGTTCGGAAATTTATCCAGTGAATTCGACCTCATTCATAAACAAAATCTTAGAAAACCGTAATAAATTGCTACCAGTTAACACCTGGTTCATGTGATAATGAATAGAATCATGTAGTCAGATAATATCTTCCAATCAATTTCACATTTCCAATAACTCGATGATACTTCAGCATTCTGAGCGATATTGCTCTTAATTCAGATGTTCAAAGTGCTGTACATAGCAATTGTGGCGTTCAGGCATCGCTCATCAATCACGTTAATGTATCAATAAATCACCAGTGGAGTAAACACAAATACAGTAATGGCACACCAACCATCGATCTACGATATTGGTGATGGATAACTTGAGCTATATCTAACTTCGTACCGAAAAAGGAGAGGTGTATGCATGAAAGTCTAAGAAAATCATTAAGGGAAGCAATTACTGCCAATATGCGTATTGCATAAAATGTTTTCTTAAAGTTTAAATCAAATTTGTAATTAATTACTACACTACTATCATATGAAACCAATGCATTTTCATACACTTTTTTGATTCAATACGCTCTTTCAGTGTTTACGACACTCCGTCATTCTAGTTGTCCTAGGACAGGGATCTGTATCCAGACAAATATAATTTTTTTCGATTACGTAGGGTGTCCTCGAAAATTCAGCCTTTTTCGATGACTAAGAGGATTTATTGAACTTTTTCATTATTGATTGAAAGCCTGATGAAACCAGAGTAATACCAGTAAATTTGAAGCCTACATCATTCTCCAGTTTTTGTAACCTCAAATACCGTAATACGAGTGACTTCCGTTGGTAGATAAATTAAAATTTGCTGCCACACTGTCAATTCAAAAATGACATGGTTATAGTTTGAAAAAAAATTGTGCTCACGATGTCCTATACCAATATATTGACATTGGGTCACGGTCGATGGTACCCTGGACTTGAATCAATCCATTTCTCAAAAACCGATAGAGATAGGTACCAGGAAGTTAATACTAATTTGAACTTGTTAGTACTTTTTGATATAAGGACTCAACAATTATGAATATAGAACAATTGAAGATCTTTGAACAGGTAAAACTTATTTACAAAGTGAAAAACAGAAGACTGAAAACTTTAATAGGACTTAAACAAGTGAAAGGATGTCATAGTTATCAGATAAGAAAGCAAGAGGCCCTGAGAAATAGATTTGCCAGAACAACCAAGGCACAAGATTCGCCAGTATATAGGAGTACTGCAGCATATAATAGAATACCAGGGAACATAGTGGAAAATAATGACTATTACAAATTTGTTAAAAACCGTAAAATGTATGTAAAAAATAACTAGGATCTCATAAAAAATTATGTGTTATATATATTAGAATTTAAAGTTTATTTTTGTAACAATTTACAAAGGCTCTGACACCAACATTTGTTGATTAAGAGTCAGGAATAAAGATTATTATTATATTATTATTATTATATTATAACGAGCAACACCGTAGCGCAGAAAATATTTTAGATCGATCAACCAGTGGCTCCTAACCAAATTTTCAAAAAAATCGTTCCGTTTTCCGTGAAATTGAAGTACCATTGACCGTCGCCCACCCTGTATATCAACAAAAAAGTTTTGGCCTAATACTGTAAATCGTGTCTGAGCGAATAAGGTTTGAGTGATTCTATACCCATTGAATCGGTATGTTAATTTAATACTCCAATCAGATGTGTAGATGATCTGAATTATATTATATCCCTTTGAATTTGCTCTCAAATACTTTTAGACCAACACAGTCCCATTATTTACTTGGATGTCCCAATGGTACAAAGGGGAGAACCAAACATCCTCCATAACTTTGTCAGTTTCTTGAAAATCAACAAGTTTAAGAGAATTTTTATGAAACAACTATGAATAAGGCCACTTTTTCTTACTGAAAATAAAAAAAACACATGGGGATGGAAAAAAACGCCACAAGTTTAAATCTGGTAAAATTAAAAGTGTTATAAATTATTTAGCTATTTGCTGCTAAATGAAATTATTCATTTTAACTTGCACATTCAGTTTTCTGTGAAATGTTGGCTTATTAGTCATAATGAAGAATTTATAAGAAGTTTGTTGTAAAACCTCTTATTTTGAAACAACCCGTGTGTTAACTCAATTTTAACATTTTTTTATTTTTTACTATTTGGTTTTTCTAATTGCACCATGATGTCAATTCTAAAGCTCAATTTATGAGTCTACCAACGAGAAGACAACGATATGTTGTTAAGTTTATGATAATCAATCAGTTCGAGATTTATTTATGCAAACTTATCGAGTTTAAGTGAATAATCTAACTTCAAAACAAATAAATTCAACTGTGAATTAAAAAAACATAAAGAAAACATGAAAAGTAGGTACTTTTTACATCTAAATACAGGGGTTTATTTTGAAGTATTGTTAGACAATAAATTCACTGGTCCCAAAGGAATTTCTGGAAACTTGGACAACCCTTGTATAATCGAAATATTCTGGCTTCCCCCAAGTGACTTTGGATATACTATTTATATCACCTCTAGCTCTACTCAATGCCTGCATACGTCAACGTCATACTGTCAATTAGCTTGCGAATATCATTATATTGAGAAAAATTTCATTTCCCAAATTGATGACAAGCTTATTTCTTCTTAAAAACGAACTAGTGCACTTGAAGCCAAGAACCAAAAAGCAAAATGTTGAAAAAGAATAGATGAAATTTATGATTTGAAAAAAAATTGACAATGAAATTGTCACATTACAGAATGTTTCGAAATTAGGGTTTGAACAAACTTTTAACTGACCCTGTGTAGTGACTAAGCCAGCACTTAACAATAGAGTTGCAAGTTGAAATTAACAACTTCAAATCTACAGTTAACTAAAAATTCCAGAAAATTTAACTAAAAATTAAAAAAAATATGAGAACTTAAAATGTACCAAATATCAACTTGTTGCATTTTTTGTACCTTAGTTTAGATATACAGTGGGAATTTGAAGATTTTACTATTGAAACGGTTGATATTGAATAATTAGCACATTCGCCATTTTGCAACGACTGAAAATCAAAATTGTGTCGATACACTAAAGCAGCGTCCGCATCCTATATCAAAAATTCCTTTGATTATTGAATATTTATTCAATATTTCATTTCATCAGGTTTGTATGCCTCAAAATCATATATTGCTTTCCCCACATTCCTTTTCTCGTCCCATTTCACTAGCACGTTTCCAGAGTTTATTAATCCACTGCAGATTTATTGCGATAATAATATGCAGCACGTGACACAGTTGACTTTAATTTCACACAACAATAACATGTTTTCTGCAAATGAGTTAAATTCCCCCTCTTGTGCTTCATAACTTCAAGAAGTAGGAAGGTTGGATGCGATATTTTTTGTGGAGTTCAACTCCACAAGAATTGATATTCTTTGTAAAATTGTACATGCTTAAAGAAGTTTATTCAAGAATATCAAGTTACAATTTAAATTTCAGGATATGACAATAAAATATTTGGAGTAGGTTCTAGAATCAATTGTGTATGAAAAGTAAAATAAGAAATAATTTGAGTTTGATAAGTCTTCAATGGATTCTGTTCTTATTTTGTGGAAATTCATTATGAATAAAATTTAAAAAAAAAATCTACTAAACTGATTTATTAGAAATTGCTTTAATTTAATTATTGTTTAATTAGTCACTGAGAATTAAGATAGTTATGATTGTAGTCAAGACATATCAACTAAAGCCGACGTTTCATCGATACCTATACATCGAATTTTTCCAGTCTGCAAGCTCTCGAATGAAATCACAACAAACGTGACTATTAGATTTCTAAGATTCTAACATTTACCTGGTTTGACAATTTGATAAAAATTTGTATTTGGCTGAATTTGAAAAATTTTAAATCAATCTCATTCAAAAATGACTAAATCCAGAGGTGTTGATCACTGCCAATGTACGCAGTCAGATTATGAGCTTTTTCAACCGAACTCGGATCCAAATACATTTGATGACTTACGGCCTATTAGTATACTCCCGGTGCTCTCCAAAATTGTTGAGAAGGTCATGCAAAAACAATTACAGGAATATATAGAAATTAATGAGATCATTCCCTCCACACAGTATGGATTCAGACCTGGCCATGGTTGTTGCACAGCCTTGCTCAACATCACTGATGACATTTTCAAGTCTGTTGATCAAGGCAATTTGACTATTTTGACCCAGCTAGACTATAGTAGGGCTTCCGATTCGATTTCCGATTTCTTCGTTTGAACGCGAGTAAATCAGTACAGTATGTCAACTTTTTGGTCGTAGAAATGTTCTTGGAGATTTATGGCCAGGATGTTATCATGGATGGCAGCAAAATCAGTTTTCTGGAGTTTACAAGAAATTTGGGTCTAACGGTCGATACTGATTTGCGTTTCAGTAGGCTTGTTGAAAGCTTATGCCAGTTTGAGGAATTTATATCAATTTAGAGGCATTCTGAGTAAATCCAGTAAAATTCTACTGTGTGAGTCTACGGTACTGTCATATATGAACTATTGTGATGCTGTCTACGGTCCCTGCTTAACTGCTTTCGATAAGAATAGGATTCAGGTACTACAGAATTTTTGTCTGAGATTGATACACGGTCTACGGAAATATGATTCTGTGAGTTACACCCTTAAAATTACCAGCTGGCTCAGTATGGAGCACAGAAGACGTTTCCATTCATATGTTTTATTTTATAGAATCATCACTGAAAAATTACCAATAAATCTTTACGATAGGATTACTCTCCGTTCTGCTGTGCACTCCATCAATATTCGCTCCAAACGCACCATCCCAATACCAAAACACCGAACCGACATATTCACTAGATCGTACTCCTATCAAATACCCAATTGCATGAATAGCCTAGACTTTGAGTATGGAAACATTACGCTTGATAAGTTTAAATTACATATTATGAATAATTTTCGGATCGACCCGCTTTATGCCTAGGCTAATGACCGAATTGCTTTCCGGAAATGGTTGTGACTGTTTCTTTTGGCGTTTTCCTTTTATTTGCTTGTTGAATTTTGAATCTGTGTGCTGTCTGAGATGGAATATTTCAAATTTTTATTTCAATTTTACGGCAGGGTTTGGATTATATTATTGTTTTAGTGCTCATGGTAAAAAGTTTTGTTTTGTTTTGTAAGTTAGGTTTAGGAGGGTTAGATGGAAGAATAGACACATGGTTAAGAAGTGAGGTTGATTGTACGGTACTAGATAATATTCTCTACCTTATTTATGCGAGCTAAATCTCGCCCCCAATAGTGTAGTTCAATGTGCTTTCCGATTTTTTCTGAATAAAGACCTTTATTATTATTATTATATTTGGAACACTATACAGGGCGAGTCTTCGACTTGTACATATATTTCAACCGAAGATACCTGAGGTCAAAAAAAACACATTTTCCTTTACTATTTTTTCCGATTCGACTTTTTCTCATGAATAACAAATGAACAAATAACGGGCGATCAAAAGCTGTTGACTTATCTCTGAAGATAAGTCAACAGCTTTTGATCGCCCGTAATATAAAGAGAATATTAGGAAAACGAGGAAAGCACTGATGCTTTCCTCGTTTTCCTAATATTCTCTTTACATTTTCTGAAATACAAGTCTCTTTTCAATATTCTTTTTGAATTTTCTACGGTTTTATCAACACAAAATTGCACAATATATCATTTCTGCCGTAACATTAACTAACTGTGTGTATGGCAGAGCTGACAAATTAAGAGACTCCAATGAACATTCATTGAGCTTTTCATCGACGTAGATCCTCCTATACTGTCAGGTTTTATTTTGACCCCATTGAACAGTTCTTTATTGGGACAAATTTATAGGCTCACCATGTCTCAAATTCCAACATTTCTGTTTACCCAATTCTGCTAACTTCTGAAAGAAACATCCCAAATCTTTCGATGATGAGCGATTTATGGCTGTAACAAAATTTATGAGCATTATATGGCCCAAGACTCGACTCGATCTGATCCAATATCAAATACAGTTCTCTTTCTCACGAAAATCTGCTATTTCAGAGGAATCGTTCAGTATTCACTTGATACTGTCATTTCTTCAATCCCATTCTTGTTATAATTGTTGAGTAGAATTGAACAATTTCCATTAATCTTTTTAGAATGAATGTGCTTTACATATTATGATATTTCTTATTTCATAAAAATAAATATGGTCTCTATCACGGGCGTAGCCAGGTTTCAGTTTCGGGGGGGGGGTTTACATATTATAAAAAATCTTATGTTCTTATTTTTAAATATATCAACTTTAGAAGAGCCAACCCATTCAATCTATTTTCAGTAGTTTTATTTTTCAAGTATGTTTTGAGAAAAAAAAGCATTTTCAAAATCACTTTTTGAAATTTAGTTTATTTCTTTACATCGATTCCTATAAATATATTTAGGAAAAAAATACCGTCGTAGTATTTATACACCAGAGTACTCAAATTCAAATTTATGAATAGAAAGTTTATATGCAAAAAACCGGTAAAAAATGATAGTTATCACCTTTTTTGCATTTTTTTCAATGTTTCATCATGAAATTTTGGTGGCAAACTTCAGATTCGAATTCTGTACCCCAGATACAGAGATGATAAATCGAAGAAATTAAAACTACCCCATCAACTGAGTTTTAGCAGAGATAGATATAATACGCCAATTTTGAACTATCGTTTGAGCCAGGTTTTTCGGACGAAGAACTTTATGGAAGAAAACGCCAGAAGATTAAATTTTTTTTGTATTTTTTTTTTAATTTCTGTCACAGAATTTTGGTGCTAAACCTCATATTCCGATTCAGAACCCAAAAAAATAAATGGTGTTTTTTTTAGAGCTATAGAACTTTAAATTGCAATAAAACAACGATGGATTATTCGATTGATATGAATTTTATTTATCCGCAAGATAATCTTGTGGCATTACATTTTAAATATGATTTCTAGGATATGACCGACAAGGCTGGCTCGGATATAGTCCAATCTGGACGTCCAATTTTCGATGACTTTTCCAACATTTGTGGCCGTATATCGGCAATAACACGGCGAATGTTGTCTTCCAAATGGTCAAGGGTTTGTGGCTTATCCGCATAGACCAATGACTTTACATAGCCCCACAGAAAGTTGTCTAGCACAAGATCTTGGAGGTCAATTGGTCCAAAACGTGAAATTAGGCGGTCACCAAACGTGTCTTCCAATAAATCGATTGTGGCACGAGCTGTGCCATTCATTCAGGAATGAAAAAGTTAGTAATCATGGCCAGGGCCGGATTAAACTCTTTTCCGCCCCTAGGCCAAAAACAATTTGCCGCCCCTATGAGTAAAGAGAATTTTAAAAATTCAAATTTTTTAAATACGTGATTTTCGCAGAAGTTGATAAAGACAATTTTCTATCTGGAAATAAAACAATCTAATGTTTCAGAGTTATATTTCATAGTAAAAAATTACAGCTTTCATAATCAAACTAATAATGGTTTTCTTCTTGCCTTCTTTTCCGCAAATTGTTGCAACACAGCTTCGAAGTCTAATTTTTTCAACAATTCAGCTTCAATGCACAAAACGGCCAGAGAATTCAAACGCTCTTGAGACATGCTAGATCGCAAATAGGATAAAATTCGCTTCAATGCTGAAAACGACCTCTCTGCTGAACAGTTCGTTGCAAAAGTGCATAAAAACATTCTAATTGTAATATCGATGTAGGGAAACACTTGCACTAAGCTTTTATCACTTCTAATGAAGGTACTCATCTCGTGTAGAGTTTTTGGAGGTTGTTCTAACTGTGCTAAGTAGGATTTGAAGTGCAAACATTCATCGTGGAGTTTTTCATCTAAATCCTGAGGAAAACTAGAGATGAGATTAGTAACCGCTACTCCTAATTCTTCAGAACTAATCGATTGCAGTTTTAATAAAAAGGAGAATTTCGCAGCAAAACCCTTGTAGCAATTTTTACGTTGATTCAATTCTCTTGTTAGATAGTCAATTATAACAAGATAAACCCCTACTCTGAAGTTTTCCCTCCCACTCAAAACAGTATGTCCCACTCGAGTTTCATCAGCAGGAACAGTTCTTGTTGTGGCTCTTCTTTCTTCACTTCGATATTTCTCAAATCCAGAATTGATCTTCGCTCTCTCCTCAAATCGATCAAATTGATCTCTTAATCCTAAGATATAATCAACCAATGACTCATAATACAAAACTACTTCATCTATACCAATGCCAACTTTCTGTATTGCTTCGCTCACTTTATCAAATCTTTCCAAAATTGGACTCCATACAGCGAACATTATTGCGGTTTCCAGAGATGTTAGCTTGATTTTCAATCCTTTTGCTTCACTCCCAGTCTTAGACCTGTCCCGCTCATCAATTTCACTCAAAGCTGCGACAACTTCTTTCCAATTTTGGTTCATGCTGTTGCAAGCTTCATATCTCGCCGACCAGCGAGTTGTAGATAATCGTTTCACTGAAGGGCCAGTCAGATGTTTCATTAGTATCCCCCAGCGAGCAGTCGAGATTGAGAAGAAAACGTAAATAACCTGAAGAAGTGAGAAAAAATCCCGAGATGCCTTACACGATCCAGCAGCGTGTTCTCCGACGAGGTTCAGCGAATGAGCCGCGCATGGGATCCAATATGCCAAAGGAGAGATTTCTTTTATTTTTACTTGCAGTCCATTATATATTCCTGACATATTTGACGCATTGTCATAGGATTGACCTCTACAATTCGCAAAATTGAAATTATGCTCCTCCATCATCTTAATAACAGCGTTATAAAGGTCTTCAGCCTTGTGTCCCGGATTTGGTATAAATCCTGTGAGTAAAATTACCTAAGTTAGTACCAAATTATTCAATGAGCTCATAAAGATAACTATTATTCACCCTAGTAAATATCAGTAATTATGTGTGAGTAGAATACTATATTTTATCCACGACTTCCTGGGTAAAATTCGAATTAATCTGCATTTTCAAAAATTAGAGTAGTTTCCAAAGCGATGACAACATTTTCTGCGTTCGCACTGAAAATTGCAAGCTCAAAATGAAGTTCAAAATTTTCACGTGACATCGATTCCATCAGTAGCCTTTTTTTTTACCGCGCTGATAGCTTGGTGGTTGATCTTACTGTCAGTCAGTCTATCACGATGCTGATAAGTTATTCACTGCTATAATTCATATGTGCATATTATAGAATAGTCGTGGACAAGAACAATTACATTGCATAAATCAATTCAAATTTTCATTTTTATGTCAAAATTATTATAATATGTAATGAATTTGTTATTTCAAACGTTTCGATCATTAATCGCTCTTACTAATAAACTGGAATTGATAAAATAGCTACACTTAAAAACATTTTTTGAAAGTAACATCATTTCAGTATTGGTAAATGAGAAAACATTAAGAAAAAAATGCAACTTTTCTCAATCTTACCTAAAAATCTTTCCACTGGTTTTCCGTCTTCTTTATTATAGCGAGTAATAAAAGCCAGTTGATCGGTATGCGTTATATCTGGTGTGGAGTCTACGCTTATTGAATAGTATTTGGCTTCTGTAACTTCCTGATCAATTGATTTTAGAACTTCTGTAGCCATAATTTGGATAATTTCTTCACAAATCGATGATGACAAGTAAGAGACGTTCCCTCTGCCTTGATTTCCGTGCTTTTCAATGTGATCAGCAAGAAAAGGGTCAAATTCAGCTAGAAATTCTAATAGCATCATATAATTGCCATTATGTAGACTACCAAATACTTCCGTCGAACCCCTGAATGAAAGTCCTCTTGATGCCAATGCCTTGATCGCTGCAACAACTCTCTTTAAAACTTCTCTCCAGTACTGTACTTCCCGCTTGTATTCTTTAACATGAAGTGCATCTACCTGGCCAGCTGCTTTTTGCCTTTGGAGTAAAATTAGGACACAATTTTTGTGATTCTGTGAATTCTCGTGCTGTTCAATAGTAATAGGATTTTTCCAATCATTAAATCCGGTAGATGCAAATGGACCTTTCCCATTGAATAAACGGCATGGCAGACAGTAGAGACGTCCTGTGCTGGCAGAGTAAATCAAGAAATCGCGAGTGTGAGTCTCGGCATTTTTCAATCGGGTTTTAAACAATCCTTTCGAACGATATCGAACGCGATCATTATAATTCCTTCTTGAAGCTTCAAAATCTAATAAATCAATATTTTGTTTAATTCCACGATTGATAAAATTCTGCCTCAACTCCTCTGTTATTTCATCCCACAGAGCTGGATCATCACTGAAGTTATCTGAACTGCCGCTAATTTCTGGAAAAGCTTTTTTCGGATTTTCACAAGATTCCACTTGTTCCGGAATCTCCATAATGCTTTCAGCTTTGTTTGATGTGTTGTTACCACTTGTTGAAGGTTGATCGAATTCTTGTTGAATTTCACTCAGCTCTGTCGAGTCCACTTTTTGTTTTTTATCACCTTTTTGTAAAAAGGTGTCAATCTTGGGAATCTTCTTCACCAGTTCCTCATTTTTTTCTGATCTTTCCTTTGCTCGTTTTCTATATTCACAACCACTTTCACGTTTTCTTGACATTGCGAAAAAAAGAATGAACAAGTAGATCTGAAGATAAGTTCCCACAAAATTTATTTATACTAAAAATTGCACTAGCAATGTTTAAAAATGACTGGTGACAACTCTATAGTGGTTAGTTCTCGATTCTGAGTGTATTGCATGGACGGAAAAATAGGACTGACGAGCTGCCAGTGCCGATTCCGAAATTCACGCAAAAAATTTAACTAGTTACTTGCATCCATTGAAAATAATACCTACTAGGGCAACTCATCAAACGTGCCGCATTCATATTTTAAATATTATGCCAGTCCTCTGATTTCCCTGACAGTAATCCTTGTTTTATTAGTAGCAATTACAATTTACGATAGGATAGGTTTTCCACGTTCTCTTTGATGCGCTTAACCGCCGACAGTGCCGACTGCTGTTCGGTTTTAGGGCGGCTCCTTTGATTTTCAGATTACCGAGGGGTGTGAAAAATGCAACAATATTTCTATCTTCCATTCAAAAGAATTATACATCGGTAATGAAAAAATGTGCGAAATTTTCGAAGATGGCTATTTCTACATTTTCGTAGAGGAGTTAAAGAATTTTTTTTTATTCACCGAAAAATTTGCCGCCCCTAAAATTGTGCCGCCCCTAGGCCATGGCCTATGTTGGCCTAGGCGGTAATAGGGCACTGATCATGGCTCTATACCGATCACCATTGACTGTAACGTTCTGGCCATCATCGTTTTTGAAGTACGGATCAATGATTCCACCAGCCCATAAAGCGCACCAAACAGTCAGTTTTTCTGGATGTAACGGTGTTTCGACATACACTTGAGGATTAGCTTCACTCTAAATGCGGCCGTTTTGTTTGTTGACGTAGCCATTCAACCAGAAGTGCGCTTCATCGCTAATGGACGTAGTGCGCGATACGTATTCCGCACAGAATTATTATTTTCGAAATGAAATTGCACTATTTTCAAGAGTTGTTCAGGCGTGAGTCTATTCATGATGAATTGCCAAACCGAACTGAGAATAAATCACTCGACAGCTGTTAAATCGGTCGCCACCTTGAACAGTAATGCCAACTTAAAGTTATATACCTCGAAAAAAAACACCCGTTACATACGATCGAAAAAATCAAACTAACCCATAACTTTCCTTTGAGGGGCACATGTGAGCACAAATTGACTGGATTACGTAGAGGTAATTTAATTCAAATTTCACATTACAAATTGATTGAACTGAGAGTGATAATTTCATTCACTTTTTACAAATTCCATTAAAAAATATTTTCGAGATTTTGAAAAAAAATAAGTTTTTTTTACATCTTCAACATTTCAGGGGAGGGGGGGGTTTGAACCCTCAAAATCCCCCCCTGGCTACGCCGGTGCTATCTATGAAGATAATTCGGTTACATTTTTACATTTGGAACTGATTCCAAAATTTGAAGGGTCAATGTCCTTTGTATTGTATTTCACCCAATGCATCAGACCATTTATTCTCCAAAGAAAATTCTTTAAATTTAAGAATATATGGAATAACATACAATAAGGAAGATTTCCAATAAAAACCACTGGGATCTGAATATAATGGACAATGTGAGTTGGGCAAATCCCGAAAATGAAATAAAAAATATATATACTCAAATAAAAATAAATATATAAACTTAAGTTGGGTTGGGCAGAAAGTCACTTTGAGATCTTACAAAAAGTATATAGAATCTACCGTCCGTCTCCATTTTGTGAAAATTGATTTCCAGTAGACTGTTTTTAATGAAACTGTCAAACTTTAGGGAGTTATTGAATAAATGGTTTGTGACCTAAGGTCATCTAAACACATTCCAAAAAATAAATAGAGCAATGGAATAGATTTTCTCCATTTCAGTATCGTAATGAGTAAAAAAACAGTACTGTGATGAACTCATTGCAGCGTTGATTTCAGCTATATTTTTCGTTTTGTGGTTGTCTACACTGATTTCCGATCCTATCAAATTTCAACATACGTCAATTATCAATATATTATAATTTGAATATAGTGGAATGATTTGCAACATTATTCGCGATTTCTCTCAATTCTAATTCACGAATTCAATGCTTTATTATAAATTATTCCAAAATTCGAAACGTACAATTCAAACTTGCTCCTTCCTTCGTCGCTCGTTTTCGAATTACGCATTCGTGATGGATGAGGCGATTTGTTGTAGAAAATACTTTTCTCCAATTCTGTGGTTATTCCGTTCATTCTTCCACATATTGTAGAACAAAATCGTGCGAGAATATATCAGAAACGCACAGTTTTCATGGTTATATTTCATTATTATATGTTGGTATTCCGAACTTTCCGCCACGGCTTTATCTGTCAATTCATCAATTTGCCTTGAAGAAATCAGTTCTGCCAACCAACATTTTTCAATGCAAAAATCACTAAATGATATTTATGGAAATATTTCATTAATTTCAATTAAAATGCAATGAATTAGAGAAAATAATGTATAATACTCGTACAGAAGGCTCATTCTACCACTCGTTCATTCCAAAACTCGCCACTTCGTGGCTCGTTTTTGAATTTTGAACTCCTGGAAGAATATCAATGCCTTCTGCACTTGTTTTATAAATAACTATTTTCTAATTCTGTGTTTAATCCGTTCATTCTGCCATATTTTGTAGAGAAAAATCGTTTAAGAATATCAATGCCTTCTGCACTTGTATTATAAATAATTCATCCCTAGTATCACTTTAACGATGGGTTTCATAAAATCTTGATTGACCGATGAACTCGTTGATTGTAGTTTTAAATCTATGTAAGTGTCAAAAATGAACTCAATTTTGAAAACAAATCATTTGAACGAGCAAATTACCACTATAAAAGTTTCATGAAACCCACCATTAACATTTCAACGAAATCAAAAGCCAAAATGAAAAATTGTCAGATTCGCGTAGATATCAAGTTCGTTACAAATTGATACTCTCTCCCAGTGATGAACGTTGTTACCCTTCAAATTCGCATCCGTGTGTTTCAAATTCGCTTTACTCCGGCAAACTCATTTTCAATTTGTTCAATTTCCGGTGTGGAGTTGATCCAAAATCGAATAAACTACCCGATACAGGACCCCGGGCTAAACTGGAACGAAAAAGGAGGTGTGAAGTAACGAAGACAAATCAGCACACATCAGTCATGGTTGATCGATGTTGCTAGTTGTAGGGACTATACAGTGTACACTATACAGATTTTGGGGTGGTATGACAGTTCACTACATTAGTTTCTGGTATATACAGGGTGAGTCTTTGACTTGTACATATATTTTAACCGAAGGTTCTTGAGGTCAAAAGAAACACTTTTTTCATTTACCATTTTTTCCGATTCGGCCCTGTTAAAAAGATATAGCCATTTTAAATTTTCAAAATGAGCTAATTCACCCCTGAAAACCGGAACACTGAAGTTTTCTCAAGCATAAGATATACCTTTTGAACCTTGGAAATAAGCTACTAAATTAGAAAAACCATCATAAACTCACGTTTAACATTCCATTTGTTGAACAAAGTAGTGTTTATAAATCAAATAAATGAGTTATTCCAATTTCGTTGACGCTAAAGATTAAATATTCTTCTCTTGATTTTCTATTTAATTTTCGATAATTATAACGAATTGAGCTCGCTACCACCCATATTAGCTCTGATATTCATATCCATTCATTCATTATATTTCATTTATATGATATCGTTGTTTATTTAATTTTGTATAATGCCATTTAACCTTAAAATCTCAAATAAATATTTATCTGTGAAAGTTCTAACACAGACTATAATAATCTGTGGTTTCAAGTTTAAATTTCAAATCTCGAGTGATGCCAAATTATAAACACAGCAGTTCGGTTCGAATAATCTATGTTCTAACCTAAAATTTTCATTTACAATTTACACTGTTATTGTTGTAAGATATTTGTTATGAAATGAAGCATTCGATTTGTTCCAACTATCTCATAAAAATATTGGAATGCATCAATATTTTTGAAGCCATCAGAATGAAAATATGGAAATATGTAAAATATTCTGGCTCTGTAATCAATGGAAAATGTTAGACTCCACTTGTAATCAAATTTGTTCTTAATGTGTACCTACATTATAGCCAACTCTACTACTTGATTCATGTTGATTTTGCCATTGAAAATAAATGAGAACTATTCAATATAAATATCCACAGTTGAATATCCTCTTTCTTTCAACTCACCTAATTTGTTTTCACATTAAAACAATTATGGCCCTCTAGGAAGTATGTCAATCATATGCTCTTAGGATGAAATTATGGAATAGCAAAAGAATAAAAGTATTCAATCTCAATCACATGAAAATTTGTCTAGTATGTACCTAGTCCTAGTGGTATGTTTCGATGTGAGTTTGGATAACCCGAAGAAGAATGCAGTATTGTTCGATAGCAGCAGTCTTTAGTGGGATATTGATTGTTGTCATTATAATGGGACTATTTTGTGAAAACTTTTTTAAACATGGGCTTTATGAATAATCTGGACTTTTCAAAAAGAATGTTGATTTTAGTGTAGTATCTTCTTATAATCAGAGCTGTGCCAAAGCTCAGTAATTTGTAATCAAATCGAGGAGTTGAGGTGAGCTTATTCAAATTACTTCATTTTCGAACTAAGTTGACTAGTACTTCAATTCTAAAATCTGAGACATGACATCATAGTAAATATTCAGTTCTGTGGTTTTTTTTCCACAACAGAACAGAGTTGCATTCAGCCAAAGTACCCAATTTTTTGAATTTCACAGATAATTTTTTTTTTTTAAGATCAAGTTATTCGAAAACGGCGCTTTGTACGAGAAAATATGAAGAATACTTTTATTTTTCAAATTAGCCAAATATTCTTCAATGAACGTTCAAATTACTCTTAAGAGTTGGTTTCTTCGAATTTCTGGTATTTTTATGGGATATAATGTTCATAATAAAGAAACAGAAGAATGTGTATGGAATCTTGTATTCGGAGAAGATGTATCACATCAAAAAAAAGCTATATTTCAAAAATCATTTCCTTCGATACAACCATTTACGAGATATAGCCGAAAATCACATTTTTTTAACGATTTTCAACAGCCTGTATCTTTTTAACCGGGCCGAATCGGAAAAAATGGTAAAGGAAAAAAGTGTTTCTTTTGACCTCAGGAATCTTGGGTTAAAATATATGTACAAGTCAAAGACTCACCCTGTATAGGGGGTATCCGAATTCAACTTAATTATATTTTTTGAGTGTTTTTAGAGGAGGAAATATGAAAAAAAATTCAGATAAAAAAACTCAAATAATTCACTTCTAGGAGAGTCACAAACTTTTCAATATGTCTCTGTACCTGTAAAATTTGTGGTGCGATCAACATTGAAATATTGATTTGAATAATTGTTATGTGTATTTATTTTTTTCAACTTTAGCCTATGCGCGTAGGGGATAGATAGATAGATAGATGGTTTATTCGTCATTCACTCAATACAAGAGTCTTGATACGTCATAAAATTATAATTAAAATGTAATAGAATTGGATTATAAAAAATAATTTCATATGTAGGTACAGTCAATATGGTCAAATACAATATACAATAAATATAATATTATATACAAAGTTTTCAACAAAATTACCAGTACATGAAACAGCAAACATTTTTTTAAATGAATAACATACTACATGATATTTCAAATATGCGAATAGTAATCGCGAAATTCTTCAATGGAATAAAAAGCATTTTCAGCTAGGAGTATCTAGAGACTTTTCTATTACATGGTAACAGATTATATAGGGACATTCCCGCATACATGGGAGATTTTTTGTACATTTCTCGCTTCGGTCGCGGCAGCGCAAAATTGCTATTTTGTCTAGTAGAGTAGGTGTGTACAGTGCATCCCATTTTGGATGAGACTGCCAGGTTTCTCGCTTGTTATTTAAGATAGAGCCTTGCGGTTTTCACGTTCCTGTCCTACTTTTTCGTGAAACTCAAGTTGGTCTAATCAGATTGTGCATAACTGTTTCCGTTCAAAAGATACAGGGTGATTTTGGAAAGTTATACTTTTCGGACCCCTTCTTTATCTCCGAAGTTATTAGAAAAAATGCTGAGGAAAAAACTACGTCTGAACCAGAATTCTGCGTAGAATCCAGTGGCGTACTCAATATTTTTTTTCGGGGTATGGTTTCGAAGATTCAACACAAACTTATATTTTTTTTAATGGAACACCATGTGTATCATTACTTCGTTGAATTCGTAATTTTTTTCCCTTCAAAATGATATATGATACTATGTAGGAAGGATGTTCAGAAATGTTAAAAAAACACTAAAACGTCAAATAAGCGAGAAACCTGGCTGTCTCACCCAAAATGGGATGCACTGTACATCACTGCAAACTTTAAGGGAACTTTTTTTGTCATGGATGTGGGACAATAATTTATAAATATATATAGAGATAAGGGTTAGGATACCATACTTCTTGAAATAAGGTCCACATGACTGTCTATACTGGAAACCAAAAACTAATCGGATGGCTCTCTTTTGGGCGATGAAAACTCTTTGTCTGTCGGTTGCCTGACTCCAGACTGTTATTGCATAGCTCAAGATAGAATGAACATGCGCGTAATAAACTTCTATTAGTACGTTAGACTGAAAAGAATTTTTCAGTACACTAATTGCGTAACATGCTCCGTTAAGCCTTTTGCAGATTCCATCGACTGAAAAAAATTTCCTCGCAGTCGGCTTTCTCTAAGGGAAACATTCACTTAATTCCAGATATTCAAAATATCAGAAGGATAGAGATCGGTCGTGTCCGGTTCTTGTTGTCCCTCTGGTCTTCGGCGAGCTCGGTCCGCTTCCACATGATCCCTTCAATCCTTGGACCTGGCCTTCGCCAGTAGTCAATATATTATTTTTCTCGCAATGTTTGTAGATTCAAGATTCTTAACATGATGTGATGATTTTGTATATTGTTGGTAGGCATGTTATAGGTCTGTATTTTGATGGATAAATAGTGTTTTGAAAATCTTTCGGTATGAGGTAAGTGATACCTGTTGTCAAAAACGTTGGCATTTCCCTTGCTATTTATGGATTCGACTAGTCTACTGTGCAGACTAGTGAAAAACTTCTTCAACTAGAAGTTGTGAATTCCATCTGGGCCTGGGTATTTCCAATTGTGAGTGCACTTCAATTATTGCTGTAGTTTTTCAGACGTTACTACACTATGCTGCATATTTTCTATGGTCTCACATGATTTCTACTATTTTTATCCAACTCGCTTGGAAGTTACAAGGGGTCGATGTTGACAGTTGATCGGTCCAAAAACTCTCTATATCGTCGGTGCTTGGAGGACTCCCTGATTTTGCTGAGGTTTTTTCATTCAGTATTCTATAAAATTCCTTTCCGGAGTTTTCAAAAAATTTTAATAATTTGTATCATTCCCCGACTCTAATCTATACGCGTAGGATAGAAAAATCTTCTCTCCGTCGGTATTCTCACTTCCTGTTGAGAGGAACATTCACTCAATTCCAGATATTTAAAATATCAAAACAGTAGAGCTCGGTCGTGTCCAGGCCTTGTGGTCTCTCTGGTCCTCGTCGAGCTTCTGGTTCTCTTCCACTTGATCCCGCCAATCCTTGGACTTGTCCGTCGCCTCTTAGGAATTTTCTCACCGTTTTTGCAGTACCTAAAAGAACACCTTTTTGCATTATATTACAAATAAACTCACTAAGTCCTTATTGTTTGATATTTATCTTTAGATTTTTGGGTACTATTCCAGTTGTTGAGATGATAATTGGAATAGTTCTTGTTGATACCATTCCCCATTGCCGCTTTATCTGAAATTCGAGGTCCCTATATTTTGAAATTTTTTCGACCTCCCTTATGACGCATGTTTTTGTTATTTGGTATTGCTACTTCGATGAGTATTGCTGTCTTTTGATGTTTATCGACTTGTAGTATATCTGGTCTGTTGTGAGGGACTGTTTTATCTGTCAAAACTGTACGATCCCAGTACAGTTTATTGCTTTCTTTTTACAGGATGGTCTCCGGTTGGTACTTGTAGTATGGCACTTTTTCAAAATGAATTAGTTCTAATATAGTTGCCAATTCTCGGAGTAGTATTTTTCCTACTGCATCGTGTCTCTCTTTATATTCATATCCTGCAAACATTTGACATCCTCCCGTGATATGTTGGATTGTCTCATTCGTTGGACACCCATATCGGCATCGATCGTCAGTAATAGTTCGATCCTTAATGATATGCTTGCAGTAATTTTTAGTTGAGACCACTTGATCTTGGATGGCTAAAAGAAAACCTTCCGTTTCTGGAAACATCGCACCTGATGTTAGCCAATAGTTCGACGCTTCAATGTCGACATGATCCTGGTTCACCTCGTTGAACTGTCTTCCATGTAGGGGCTTCTCTCTCCATCTTTGCAGTTTTTCTTGGTTTGTCTGGTGGTTGTATGAAAATTGTTCCTTGTGAAGTTGTAAAGGTGTTGATTCGTCTGCTTCACACATTATTTTGTAGACGTATGATCTACTTGCTTGATCTCTGAAGTATTACCGTAGGCTTTCTATCTGCCATTAGCAAGTTCCATGATGTCCGTCAGACCCATGTCTCCTTTATTTCTTGGTAGTGTAGTCCTCTCAATGCTGCTTTTCGGATGGTGCTTATTTGCTTTTGTTATCAGTTTTGTTCTCATTTTGCGTTGCAGGTTTTCGATGTCTGTTTTGCTCCATGGAACTATACCGAATGTTAGAATTGAACATGCATACATATTGATGGCTCTCGTATTTATTATTATTTATGTTTCTTTACACGTGATCAACATGATATTTTGTCAGAAGGCATGAAATTTCATTTCATGAGTACAACCAAAATCTCAACAGAATTGAATATGTTGTAACCGAGATTTCCAATCCTTTTTTTCGATATTCTCATGAATATGTAAGGAAGCAAAAACTTTTCAGTAACATATTGGGACAAATTGTAATATCTCATAACTTAAAATTCTATATTGAACAACATTAATCATCCATTGAAATATTCGAAACATCATTTTCTCGAACCCTCTAGTATTACATCAATGGAAAGATAATCAAATAATCGAAAAAAAAAATTTGACTAACAAGCGCAGTTGAATTCGATTTTTCGCAGGTTTTAGTGAATACCATCCGCGTCAGTCATTTTCGTTCTGAGCCAGGTAATTTTACGTACTAATTGACGCCAATTCTCAAATTGAATTGATAAAGGTACAGAGTCTGTCAGATTCGTTAATCAGAATTTTAATTGGTTCGTCTAGACATGGGGTAACTGTCAATAATGCTTATTGAGTTTTGGACCCCTTCTACACCCACCATTGATTGACGAAGGTTAATCAGGGCCTCTTCCCCGTCACGATCATTTTAGTTTATAGGTTTGGCACGGCCCTTCATGAAATAATGAACTGAAATTTGTTGGATCTGTCTTCGAAAAACACAAAAGGACGGCTGGCTTCTGTTCTTGACTTCGCTTGTTTGTTGTTTTCCACCAAGTCTTGCTCATCTCAATATTTCTTAACCGTACTGATGCGTGCCGAAAGCCCGAAACACTTGACTACGGTTAGCGCACTTCCTTGAGGTATTTCCAGAAATCTTTTCTTTGTTTTTGAGAAACTTACCCCCTCAATAATAATTAATACAGAAGAACTGGAGCAGCATAAATTTGGAAAAGATATACTTTCCTCAGTCCTCATCCTATTGACAAGTTCTGCCATCACTGTTATTTATATTATTTTTTCTTGATATTATTACCTGTTTTGAGTGAATTTTATATAGCTTAGAGTCGGATTTGCGGATTAATCGCCTATAGGCCATCTAACTTTTGCCGCCTTTGAATTTTGACACCTTAGTTCACATTCATATCAATCACATTCTATTTTTATGATTTATGCTTCATCATCCTCGTTGCATTTTTTTTCCCGGATCATTAGTATAATTGAGAACTAAGGTAAGGTCAGATCCTTGCTTATTTTCATGGCAAAGAATTATCAGAAAAACATAATTTCGAGCAAAGAATATCTCAATCATGTACCACTTTCAAAATAAGGTGAGGTATATGTCTTGAAACTATACAATACTGACAAATTATAGTTAAACATTTGGCGAAGGTTGATAAATATTTTTAACACATTTAAAAAAAAATATCATAGAAGAATTTTCTTTCTCAATTATCTGTTAGTAATATATTTTGATTTGAAATATAAAAGCATTGCAATATACCTTCTTGCGGAGACTATAAATTCACAAAATCATTAATTATATCATCGTACGATATCTTTTTCATTAGTGTTTTTTACAAAGAGTTTAGCAATTGTTCATGTAGAGATTTTGAAATATTGAATATTTGGTTCCAAGTATGTCATAACCACTTTCGCCAACAAAGGGTCGAGCATTGTCATGCTGTAAAATCACTTCATCATGTCTTTCGTTGTATTGCGTCCGTTTGTATTTCAGTGCTCGGCTCAAACGAATTGCGTTCGATAACGATCGTCTGTGATTGTGTCAGTCGGTTTTAACAACTCATAATACACTACGCCGAGTTGGTCCCACAAAATACTGAGCATGACCTTGGAACCGTGAATATTCGGTTTGACCGTCGACGTGGAAGCATGGCCGGGATATCCCCATGATGTTCTGCGCTTGGGATTATCGTGACGTAATGATTCCATTTTTCGTCTCCAGTCGCAAAGCGATGCAGAAATTCCTTACGTCTTTGCCTTGTAAGCAGTTGTTCACGAACAAACAAACGCTGTTCTACTTCTCTCGGCTTGCCGAATTTCCTTGTTTCTGAATCATTCCCATGACTAGAATGCGTTTTAAAATGGATTGTTGCGTCACTTCCAATGATCCTGCCAATTATTTTTGCCTTTGATACGAGTCTTGATCAAGTAATGCCTCCAATTCCGCATTTTCGAAAATCTTCTCTCTTCCATCGCCATGTTGGTTTTCGACGTACGTAAAAACACCGTTGTTGAAGCGTTGAAACTACTCTCGGCACCTTCTGTCACTAATAGTGGCCTCACCATATGTATTGTAGAGCATTCGATGAGCCTCAGCAACAGATTTCCTTATATTGAAGCAGAAAATTTAAACCTCCCGCAAATGACGCCAATTCTGTAAATAAAAAAAATAATGAGTTCAATTTGCAGCCCTAGGATTCAGCCTACTCAGCCTGCGGATTTACCAACAGGTAAATCCGCCACTGCATTTGCAAAACTGAAATACAGCCCATCTAGTTATCTACCACAATATTGAGATATTTAATAAAATAGGAATGAAAACAATGAAACATTCTGTAGAATATTGGACTCAATCCTAGCGAATCCATAAACTGTGAAAGTTTTGATTATACAGGGTGTCCCGTAAAGACCACGTCAAACCGAGGGAGAATGTAGATCAAAGGATAACCCACCTGCTATGACAAAATTCTCATTATAAAAGTCTTACCGTTTTCGAGATATTTTTTTTTTTTGAAATTAATGAATTTTTGCCCCTTTCAATAGTTTTGCCCTTACGGTTGGTACAATTTTACATCTTTCTGGTTAATTTTTTCTGTAAAATATTGCTGAAGAATAATTCTATAGTTCATATCAAAAAAATCTTCCGAAAATTTTAAAGGGGGGCTATGAGAAATATTTTTATTGGAAATTTTGGAAGTGGATTATTTTGTTCATAAAGTTTAGCCCATCGTAGTGGGAAAAAAATGTACCGAGCTACTGCTGCACATTACACCAATAAATTGTCTATTTTATAGTGATTTCAAAGAGGTATCACACAAGTCATTTGTTATTCAAAGAAAAAAGATATAGCTGTTTTTATCCAAATGGGTACGTTTCAGACAAAATCAAGTATGTCAATTCTGTTAAGAAATCTTCGATGTTGCATTACTTAGTGAACAATGGCAATTGTTTACGTTCGAAAATATTACTCGCATAATTATTCACCTCAACGAAATTTAATTTTGCCGGCAAATTTTGGAAAATATCATGCAGATCCAGGTTTTTTTATTAAGATTATTTGGAGCGACGAGTCTTCCTGTACCAAGGATGGGTACATGAATCTCCACAATTTGCATAGCTGGAATATCATAAATCCACACGAGGTGAGAGAAGATAGATCACAATATCGATTCAAGATCAATTTATGGACTGGAACATTTAATGGTGCAATTTTGGGCCCGATCGAACTGCCGCCATCACTGAACGCAAACAATTATTTGGAAATTTTAACCAACCAGCTGCCCATTTTATTGGAAGATGTGCTACTGGCGTTGCGACGTAGTCTGTGGTTTCAAGTTGATGGATGCCCAGCACATAACGGACTCAAAGTTAGCGCACATTTGAATAGAACTTATCCCCACCGGTGGATTGGAAGTGAAGGTGAAATTTTGTGGCCTCCTCGTTCACCTGACCTAAATCCTATGGACTTTTATTATTGGGGCTGCCTAAAAGACAAAGTATACGCAACACCCATACGTGATGAAGCCGAATTGAGAGAACGCATCCGCAATTCGGCTTCATCACGTATGGGTGTTGCGTATACTTTGTCTTTTAGGCAGCCCCAATATTGAAAGTCCAGAGGATTTAGGTCTTCATGTACCCATCCTTGGTAAAGAAAGACTCGTCGCTCCAAATGATCTTATTAAAAAAATCTGGATCTGCATGATGTTTTCCAAAATTTGCCGGCAAAATTGAATTTCGTTGAGGTGAATAATTATGCGAGTAATATTTTCGCACGTAAACAATTGCCATTGTTCACTAAGTAATGCAACATCGAAGATTTCTTAACAGAATTGACAAACTTGATTTAGTCAGAAACGTACCCATTTGGATAAAAACAGCCATATCTTTTTTCTTTGAAGAACAAATGACTTGTGTGATACCTCTTAGAAATCACTATAAAATAGACAATTTATTGGTGTAATGTGCAGCAGTATCTCGGTACATTTTTTTTCCACTACGATGGGCTAAACTTCATGAACAAAATAATCCACCTCCAAAATTTTCAATAAAAATATTTCTTATAGCCCCCCTTTAAAATTTTCGAAGGATGTTTTTAATGTAAACGTTAAAATTATCCTTCAGCAATATTTTACAGAAAAAAATAAACCAGAAAGATGTAAAATTGTACAAACCGTAAGGGCAAAACTATTGAAAGGGGCAAAAATTCATTATTTTCAACAAAAAAAAAATATCTCGAAAACGGTAAGACTTTTATAATGGGAATTTTGTCATAGCAGGTGGGTTTTTCTTTGATCTACATTCTCCCTCGGTTTGACGTGGTCTTTACGGGACACCCTGTATAGGAATTAGGAATACTAAGAATTCTTTCGGAGGTTTATTCTAGAGAATAATATAGGGAAAGCGCAAATATTGAAGGCTGGCTCTTCAACAGTCAGAATGATGTGATAGCCATCGCTTAAATTTATTGCCGCTTCGAAACCCAACTCTGAAAAGCTCCGAGTAATCAAAAGCTAAGATTTCATCAATTATCAATAAGAGGGGATAATTATAACGGGAAGATGAGCTCCCAACTAAATTACTACATGAACCACGAGACATTTGTCTAGACAGAAATACGACCATTTAAATTTACGGTTCAATTCAAGCTTTGTTCTTGTAATGCTACAACTGGTAAGGTTACGATGTAAGTGCACACACCCATGTTATTGTTTTTGGGTAGTGATGCGAATTGCTGTGAACATCTTATGGGTGAGGGCATTCAAAATATGGGATTGGCGGATGATATATCTTATTGTGGAGTTCACTTGATGCGATGTCTTATACAGGGTGGCCATTTGAAAACGAAACAGACGAGATTACAGACGAAATAAAGTTTTTCGATAGAAATGCTCGGACAGGTCGATTTCTGTTTCGAGGGGGACAACTTAAGATGTAGGTTACGGTTACAATTTTTGAATAGGGAAGATGGGGTGAGTGATACCTCAATTTAAAGGTATTTTTATACTGATTTCAGTACAGTAATTGTTTTTTCATTTTATGCATTAGTTCTCGAAATATTCATGCGTTAGTTAGTTAGGAAGGAAGCCACAGTCATGGTTGTTTTGAAGCTCAAAATGTCGATTTTTCACAAAACACTACAAGTGCCATGAAAACACCACTTCATTTTCAAATACTTAGTTAAGAATATTTCGAGAACTAATGCATAAAATAAAAAAACAATTACTGTGCTGAAATCAGTATAAAAATACCTTTCAAATGAGTTATCACTCACCCCATCTTCCCTATTCAAAATTTTGGGGTGAGGGTTGTAGTAGCAAGGGTTGAAGCGCTATGCGTCCGTAACCTACATCTTAAGTTGTCCCCCTCGAAACAGAAATCGACCTGTCCGAGCATTTCTATCGAAAAACGTTATTTCGTCTGTAATCTCGTCTGTTTCGTTTTCAAATGGTCACCCTGTATATCAGAATAAGTCAGGGATAATTGTATTCTTTTCTGTCTTAATTATTTCGATTTTCGACAAAAGATATTGTGTTGTTGAAAGCATTGCCAAAGCGAATGATTATTTTTTCTTCGAGATGTTTATTCATATATGAAATAAAGTAGGGTTAGACACACCAATTACAACCTATGAAAAATTGTTCTTCAAAAGTTGCATTCGAGAGAAGGTGAAAATTAAAATTTTGATAATTTACGGAGTATGTTCAGGATTTATTATACGCTTTAGAACTCAACCAAAAATAAACATCAAGTGATTTGTTTAAAAATGCGTCCATTGAAATTGAATTTCTGTTGCGTCCACTAAGGAATTGTATATTATATGTATTTAGAAGAAAGAAGGATTGATTAAAATATAATAATAATTTGTCTTTCATAGTGCATCAAGAATCAAAATGGTCATTTAGATGATTTATTTTTTCACTTTTTGTTTTATTTATTTATGTGTAGTGCAAATTGTAATACAACACAAATTTGTTGAATGGCCCTTTTTTGCCAATTAATAACTTATTAGTTGACAAAATACAAATACAAATACAAATACAGATACAGATACAAATACAAATACGATTACAAATACAAAGAGTGGAACGGTTTTCGACCATTATTCTAAAAACTAATCCAATTGAATTCAAATTCCAAAATATGGTTGTTCTGAAAGTTTAGTATCTCAGAAATGGTTCGATGGATTCTATTGCAGTTCATTAGACATATATTTATTTATTTAAATTTACGTGTCTCAACACTTATGGATATTTACACGAGGGATATATAGACATCAGTGAAATTAGATGTTTGAAATATTGGTAAATGCTGAGGAAGGAAATTATTTTTTCATGTAACATCCTTATAGCATTGGACGTGGATAATAATTAAAACTAACATCAATATTTATATCTGCTCTCATAAATCATCAAATATAAATTCATTGTAACAGCATCGAAAATTTTCACATCGCATTCGATTTTTATTTTGTTGCAAGTAGAAATTATTTGAAATAATGTTAATGAAAGAACCCTATCTATTTCAGGAAAACTGCGGAATTTCAACAAGGATAGGACGTTCATGAGATTAGAATGAAAATTCAACATCCCTGATCCTCTTTGAACGTGCTTTGAATATATGAATGTTATATCAGGCACACAATATGTATATGCAATTATCACCTGAAGTGGTTTTAGGTGAGAATAACTTACTTTTATCTTTCCAGCCATGCTATAATCAAAAAGGTTTGACAGTCAGAGTAGCACCTTTTTCGTACGTGAATATATTTTTGTGCTTCTGATCTGAAGCGAATAGTCGGATGAAAAGTTTGAAGATTAGCTCGAATTATTTGTAGCTGTGATAGCTCGATATTTTGAACATATATGTTACGTATTTCATCAAAAGTTAATTCGAATTAACTTTGTTTTATTTTGAAAGAGAGTAGTCCAATAAAATCATTCTTAAATATAATCGTTTTTTTTTTCATCACATCAAAAGAATTATTCGAATAATTCTGTTGAATAACATTTTTCTAAAATGAGAAAGAAGATTTAGAAATAGGTTTTTTCTCTACATAAGTCATTCATATTATAGTATTGAGTTGTCATTGATTAATATTGACAGAATAGATACAGAAGAAAATCATACAAAGTGAACGGAAACTCACTCTGTGCCTGAGCACATACGAATTGGATTAGGATTTTGTCAACTCAACAAAAGTATAGAAATAATAAATAGCTAATACAGATTCACCAAGAACTGCACAACTGAAAAAGATGTTAGAAGGATATATCTCCCTCAATATGCATTTTAGGTCTGAAGTTTATTCATCAAACTATACTTACTTTTTACTTCTCAATGTTGGCACTATCACGCCCAGAAATCTCGGTAAAAATTTTTGACATATTTTATCTGAGTTCTTATGAGTTCCTCTATCTTTCCAGGAAACCCTGATGGCCTTTAGACTGGACGAAATCGGTTGGTTTTTGGCATAATAAAACTCTCAGTGTTATTCATTCGAAGTATTGAGTTTTTACCTTCCGAATTCTTCTTAAATTTTATCTAATCCTGTTGAAGTTATCAACATCGAAATTCGCATGAAGCATGAAATTGTTGTTTTACACATAATTAAAAAAAAATCATCCAGGTCGTAGTTCTGAAATTGTCAGAAAAACAAAATTTTGAACGGCCATATTGACGAAACCCCTATCGGATTTTGGCCATTAACAACCGAGATTAGAACCTACTCTGAAAATTTGAAGTGATGAGATTGATTCGTTCGAAAGTTATCATGTTTACGGCCAACTAGATGTCTAGAACCCCAGAGTACTGTAATTGTGATGAAATTAGACACCAATTTGTGATGATATGAATGTTTATAAATAAGAAAAGCACTGACGTGAAGTAAGAAGCTTTCATGCGGCAGTTGCGCAATGGCGCAAGGACTTCACGTTAGTGCTTTCTTAACTTTTATTGAATTTCGAGTCGAGAATGGTTTCAACCGATAAGGTTCAACTCAGTGAAGACGAATTCGTACTCAAATTCGATTCTCATCTAGTCGACTGGATCTAAAAACGAAAACTCTCGAACGAAAAAACCTGGGATCATCAATTTTCCAGTTAGGTTCGGATCTCAAATGAAATGGTTCAATTAATTCATAGACAAAACTCGGCTAGGGGTTCAGTAAATTTGATATTTCGAAATTTGCATTTTTTTGATAACTTCAAATCTGTTGATTTGATGATAATAGAATATTAAATTTAGAGGTTAAATAATAATATCAAATTCAGAATTCAATATTCATTGAGTCACCAGAAAGAACTATAGAAACTTTATGCAGGATAATGAAAAAATTAATAGTCAATACTCTCCAACAACATGTTGAAATTAGTGTGACTAGGTATGTAACATATAACCACATGAAATGCTCATGCTTCATTTCAGGAGGGATTTGGCATTAGAAGCTTGGAATTTAATTTTCGACGAATAAGCGCTGCAAAAGCTCCTTCCCAAGGATTCTTATAATCTTTTTCGGAATAAGCTTATGACAATACCATACATGCGTCGTATTTTAAGTGCATTGTATACAATTCTGCAGAATTTGCGGTCTCTTTGTCGATAAAGAAAAAGCAACTACCCAAGTTTTTCCCGAATCGAAGTCTAGACCGGATAAAATAATCTACGAAAAAATCCATTCTTTTATTCCGACGTAAACAAGTCCCGAAAAGTTTGAACGACATCAATAAAAGCTGTTGTGAAGTGTGATTGGCGGAACGCAAAATGAGAAATACTGAAAGTGGATCGAAAAACTTGAGTGATTTAAGTTTCCAATGGGTTATCGTTCATTTCAGATGTTTTCATCTGCCCAGATTGCCGTTGGAGTGGTAATTTAAAGAAGAAAACTTTATGAAGCGGTTTTTGTATTCGCGTATTCTTTTATCCGGGAGGAAAGTTGGTGTTAGCTACAGAGACGTATTAACTAGCATTCTTGGGATAAAACTAACCTGTTGTAATTTTCTATCCTCCCATCCTCTAACTAAATAAATTATTGATAGTACCGATTGTTTGTGATTTCTCCATTATGTATGTCGCTGGTAGTTTCCGATGTTTTGCCAAGAATTCGCCTGCCATCTTCATTTGGTCCTGAGAAGGACTGGTTGCAATACTTGTTCTATGTGTTTCCATACTTTTTTGAGCGATAAAGCTTTGCTACCTACTTCAGAATATTCTCATTGATATGGAGCAAAATTTCCATAGTGTTCTTTCATAAAGATTTTCCGCCAGAAATCCAGAATGTGTAAAAAAAAATAAAAACACCTGAATAATGACTTATTATGGTTAAATCTGAAACGGAAAAAGAAGTTCAGAAAACGCAATGCATAGGGTGTTTTTTTAACCTGCACAATTAATCTGAAATTATTGCAATAACATCCATGATTAGATATAATTAAAATGTGATTCATTGATTATAAAGGGCGGCTCAAAATTTAAAGACGAAAACTTGTCTATGTTCGTCAAAACAAAACATGACTGGTGATTTTTGGATTATAGTGCTACAAAAAAAGTTTGAGGAAACCTTGAGGAGCATCATTTTACAAACATCTACGATTCATGCAGATTCTAAAAACGTGAAGCATTAATTGGGTAAAATATCCAAAAATTTATTCACAGCAATACTTAAGATTGTTGTTGATATATAACAAATTGTCCATAATGTGATTTATCAATGGTGTGTGTTTGAAAAGATAGGTTTTTATTATACCGAAAAAGCTGTGCTTTTTCATTCGAGAAAAAACTCGATTCATCGCATCCTTCTTGTTGATATCCTACCTACATTGTTTCTAATCTATGTACTCTTTCTAATGCGTTTTCCATTAACTCGACGTCAATAGAAACTGTAGGGAAACACGACTCTCGTACTGAGTGCATCAGATATATTTCACAATAGGAGTATAGATTTCGTTCACAATGAATTGATATCCTTCAAACTATCGAATTCACTTTTTTTCGCAATGATAGCAGTTAGAAGGTTCAATAAAGTGTGTATCGAACTGAGAGGTGAGCAGCGTAAAATTTCATGCTAAACCATAGAGGATTCAAGAAGAATATTGGACAGGAAACACCCAATTCTGAATATATTTATTTATTGGATTGAAAAAAGTTCAATCGAGTTTGATGGTACCCTGAAACAGAGAACGGAAGGTACGATTTCAATGATTATACAACTCATGTTTTGATGAACCAATAGACTCCCTAAATTTCCCATAGTTACAGTGTATTGATGAGTGAATATACTCTTGACGACGGTATAATACACTGATTGAACAATTGCTAGGGATCACTTATGAACTTGCTTCATTTGTATTTTTTTCAAGTTATCTCGTGAATATCTGTACATTATATGTTCTCTAAGGAAAAAGTAAGATGTTTTGAGTTGATTATATCAAAGTCTTCCTCACTTCATCGGCTCTTGTTCACAAAATCGATTATTATCTGTAGGCTGTTACAGGTGGAGTGAAAAGCAATGTGGTATTTGTTATTAAATCTGTTTTTTTCTCTCGTTCAAACACATAAGGTGACAATAATTGAAGAAATGAGAACAATATTAGCTTATCAGTCATGCCGAGAAGACGTTTGGCTCCTGTGCAACTGGACCAAATCATACGGTGGATACAGGAAGGTTTGTCCCAGTGAGAAGTGTCCCGGCGGTTGAATGTTTCGCAAAGTGTCGTGAGTCGGGCTTGGAATAGGTTCATCCAAAACGACTCAGTAGCTTATGTTCATGGGGGAGGTCGGCAGCGCAGTACAACAGCTGCCCAAGATCGTCTTTTGATCCCCAATGCTAGGAGAAATCCCACTTTCCCGGCGTCGAGGCTCAATAGATCACTGATAGTTGCAACAGGAGTTCTAATTTCGAACCAGACTGTAAGACGACGACTACATGTTCGTGGTTTGAGAGCACGTAGGAGGGTACAACATCCCCGTTTGAATAGGGAACACCGGGTTCATCGACGGCAATGGGCTGAGGAGCACCGCAATTGGACACTTGAAGATTGGAGCCGATGTTTATTTACGGATGAGTCTAGATTTCGTTTGGTCAACTCCGATGGACGTTTTTTTGCTTGGAGGGAAAGAGGTCGAAGGTATGCAGAACAGTTTATGGTACCCACAACAGCTTTTGGCGGAGGTTCTATATGTGTATGGGGATGCATTTGTTTGAACCAACGCACAGAGTTGGTTGTTCTGCAGAACACCACCATGATCAGCCAGAGATATCACGATATGATTATTGAACCCATAATTGTTCCGTTTGCGGCTGCCGTGGGCGAGAATTTCATTTTAATTGACGATAATCGCCGTCCACACCGTAGTCGTCTGGTTAATGAAGCGCTAGAAACTCATGCTATTGTAGGATGGACTGGCCAGCTCGCTCTCCAGACATGAATTGCATCGAACATGTCTGGTCTGAGATGTCTAGACAATTGTCAACCTTAGAACAACCGATCAATAACCTGGAGGACCTTTCTAATGCTTTACGGGATATTTGGACGAATTTGCCCCAAAATTTTATAAATCGTTTGATCGAAAGTATGCCTCGTAGGGTAGAATGCTTGAGACGAGCTCGTGGGGGACCAACTAGGTACTAGCTTAACCGAAACTTCAGCCTTCTTGTGGTTTCATCATAAAATTTTTATGTTATTCAAACACAGAATTTTGAGTGTTCCTAATAAAGTCTTTTTTTCTCTCGAACTTTCCATTTTTTCATTCTTTTCTCAAGTGAACCATATTATCAACTGAAAATACTCTGATATCTGACTAAATTTATAATCTTGGAGCGAATATTTCAGAAATAAATTAAGAACAAGTAAGTGTCATGTCCATAAGAAAACTACGTTTGGTTTTTATAACTTTATTCGATATGCAACTCCTCAATCTCGACTACTACTATAAAATCTTTCCGAATACTGAACTTATAAACGCATGTGGAAACCTAGATGCTTAATCAAGCATGCGCACACAATATTACAATACAATATATTACAATCTCCCCCATTTAAATAAGTACAATTTGATTTAATCAGAAATTACAATTATATCTTAATCTAAGAATTCATATATTTTAATTTTTTAAATTTTATAATTTTTTATTTTTTTGTTTTTCTGTTATTTTTCAAAATTCACAAATACGATCAAAATCAATTTAACAATATGATTCCAATATAATAATTTACAATCATAAATTTTATTTTTATTTTTCATTATGTAATATAGAAACAATTAATTAATAGAGTTATTATTATACACTATATAATCAATTATCATTACTATACAATTAATATGCAATATAGAACTAATTACAATATACATATAAACAGAAATTCTGGATCTTAATTTCATTTATTTAAATTTTTCAAGCGTTCAGATCTCCTTATACTTATATCATCTTTCAAGTCTTTATTTATATCATTGTCATTATTTAAAAATTTCAACATTTGATTAACATGTCTTTTTATAATTCGTCCTCCATCACATAACAAGTTAAATGTAACTGGTGATAATTTTTCAACGATTTTTGCTTGTACTCGGTGCCTCTTATTATTGTTGTAAACATCTACTAAAACCACATCTCCCAACTTGAAATCAATTTTACTTATTTTATTTTTATCTGACATATTGAATTGTTTAAAAGATGTTTCACTAACTAAATTTTCTCTTAAAAGATGAAACCTCGTTTTAATCTCCCTTTTGAAAATAATATCTGATGGTGATTTTCCCGTCGAATGCTTCATTGTACGATAATCAAACAAAAATGAATTCACAGCAAAATTAAATGACTTACCCTCTCCTGTAATTTTCAAAACCTTATTTTTAAATGTACCCACAAAATTTTCTGCTGCTCCATTAGTTGCTGGGTGATAGGGTGGAGAATATGTGTGCCGTATACCTAACGATTTCAAAAATTCATTAAACTCTTCACTTGCAAATTGTGGACCATTGTCTGAGACTAAATGATCACATAATCCAAACCTCGAAAAAATAGAATCAAAAACTTCAATCAATTTACTAGCTGAGGTGTTATTTTTCATATTTATAGCTTCAGGCCATTTACTGTGTGCATCAACTATGACTAAAAACATATTTCCTTGAATAGGTCCTAAAAAATCAGTGTGTAACCTGGACCATGGGTTAGATGGAAATGGCCATTGAAAAGTACTGATTTTGTTATTTTGTTTTCTATTTTTCACACATAACTCACAACTATTTGCTAATTTTTCTATATCATCGTCCAAACCCGGCCACCAAAAAAACGAACGAGCTACTTGTTTCATTCTAACAATACCAAAATGAGACTGGTGAAGTGATTTCAATAAAGTTTTTCGCAATGCTTTTGGTATTATTAGTCTAGAACCTCGAACAAGACATTCATTCTCAATACTTAATTCTGTTTTCTTATCAAAATACATTTTCTCTTCCAAAGAAATATCATTTGAATTTTCTACCCATCCAAACATTAACTTTCTTTTCACATCACATAAAACCTTATCTTTTTTTGTTTCTTGCTTAATCAAATTTAAATCAATCAAATTACTTTCATTTTCAATAAAGTTTATAACATCTAATTCAGAATCAAACACAGCCATCTTATCTCGCACTGCTAACCTGGAAAGCGCATCACAATTACTGTTTTTAGATGATGAAATCAATTCAATCTTGTATTTGAAACCCGATAAAAAATATATCCATCTTAACAACCTATTCTGAATTGTAACATTCAATTTCTTCGAATTACCAAATATATACTTTAAAGGTTGATTATCAGTTTTAAGAATAATTTCATTACCAACAATATAATGATAAAATTTTCTAAACCCAAAAATTATAGCTGCTGCCTCTTTATCTAGAATAGATCGATGTAACTCATTATGAGGTATTAATTTAGAAGCAAAGGCAATTGGTCTCTCTGTACCGTCTGAAAATCTGTGAGACAAAATAGCTGACAACCCTGAGTAACTTGCGTCTGTAGCCAATACTAAAGTTATATCTTGCTGATATGGAACCAAAATTTTATCCGATGCTAATTCCTTCTTTACCCAATTAACTGCTTGATCACAATTAGAATTCCAATAAAATTTGCTCTCTTTCAAAACATCGTACAATACCTTTAGTTGATCAGCTCGCTTATACAAAAATGACTCGTAAAAATTTACTAACCCTAAAAATGCTTGAAGTTCTTTTTTAGTTTTTGGAGAAGGCATATTCACAATTGAATGAATTCTACTAGGAGATGGTGATAAACCCTTTTTGTCCAATTTGAATCCTAATATCTCTATTTCAGACCTGAAAAATTCACATTTTGATTCGTTTACTTTAAGTCCTGCTTCATTTAACTTATAAAATATTTTTTCTAAATTATCGAGATGCTCTGAATCATTCTTTCCCGTGCAATAAATATTATCTATGTAAATTTCAATATTCGGAATACCTTTCAAAATATCAGTAACAATATCTTGACATTCTGCTGGGCTGGAGGCTACACCCTCTGGCAATTTTTTGTACCTAAACAAACCTTTCTGTGTGATTATTGTCAATGGATCTCTACAATCTTCAGCAACTTCAAATTGCATAAATGCATGTTTTAAATCAATTTGGGACCATTTGGTTCCAACCTGTAACGTCTGAAACACTTTTTCTTTTAAGGGTAATGGATATCTTTTAACAATTATTTGAGGATTCACTGTTAATTTAAAATTTCCGCATAAACGAACTCCTTCCCCTTTCACCACAGGAACTACTGGAGTAGCCCATTCACTCACCTCAACTTGTTCCAAATTACCTATTCTTACCAGACGATCGATTTCTGCATCTACTTTGTCTTTCAAAGCGAAAGGGACATGATAAGGTTTACATTGAATTGGTTGATAATCTTTTTTGAAAGTTAGTTTAATAGATTTACCTTTATATTTACCTGGGCTGTTATCGAACAATTGGGGATATTTTGATTTAAAATGTGAAATAATACTGTTATGATCATTCAAGCAATTCAACGCAAACTGAGGTTTAAAAGTTATCGGCCACATACCTAAGGCTTGAAGCCATTGCCTTCCTATTAAATTTTTCCCGTTACCTGCCAAAACGTAAGCTTTCAAATTTGCTTCAACCCCTTCGAAATGCACCTCAAGATCAGTCAACATACCCATTACATTCAACTTTGTTCTGTCATAGCTGGACAATGAAATATCTGATTTGTGGATTTTCTTAGCTGCAAAATAATTAGCTACAGTTTTTTCTGAAAACACAGTCACATGTGAACCTGTATCAACTTCCAATTCTACCTGATTATTATCAATAATTAATTTCATACTATGAGGTTCTACCACAATATTGTTTACCTGAAATTCAGTAAAATTGTTTTGCTGCATATAATAAAAATCTAAATCAGAACTATCCAAATCTTCATTTTCTAATAAGTTGTCATTGACTAAATTAATTCCGTTTTGTTTTTTTAGACATGCTCTATCAATATGACCTTTTACATTACAATAATTACAAGTTTTCCACCTAAGTTTACAGTCTCTTGCGAAATGATTAAATCCACCACAACAATAACATTCATTATTATTACGCGTTTTTGAGGTTATATGTACCTGAGAATTGTTTGATACATTCGACCTACGGCTGCCGTTTCTGTCTTCTCGTCTGTAGCTGCTCCTGTTATCGTGTTGTCTTTGTCTATTGTCGCTGATGAGTTTCTGGCTCTGGTCTGTGGAAGTGGAAGCCGCGGCTGCGTTGTTTGGATGCGAAGATTTGAATTTTCCTTCTGCGTTTCCGCTTCCCCTTCCTCTGTATTGTTGATGATTGGAATATTTTGAACCAGCCTTATTCATGTAAAAAATTGTATCTTCAGACACAGCATATGCGGGCTTCATTGATAAGGAATTTTTTATAGCTGCTTCTCGATCCTCCGCTATCTTCACTGCACTTTGAAATGTTAGATTTTCTTGACGAAATAATTCCACTTTTGTTTCGTGATTTATAAGTCCAAATACAAATTGATCACGAAGAGCAATATCAAGGTCCTTGAAATTACAATAAAAAGATCTTTCTTTCAATTTTGTAAGGAATGCGTGTATTGATTCCGAAGGTAATTGTTTCGTGGCGTAGAATTTATTTCTTTCGGAAATTTCTGAAGGCTTTGGATGAAGATGAGAGTTCATGATATTAACTAAATCAGAGTAGGAAAGATCTTTGGCCTTTTTTGGTGAAGTTAAATTGCGAAACAACATGAAAGTCTCTTGACAAACCCTTGTTAACAGTTCTGCACTTTGTCTTTCCGGTGAAATACACTGACACTCGAAAATTAATTCTAGTCTTTCGACAAAAACTTCCCAATTGTCTTTGTTTAGGGTAAAACTTATTTTATTAAAGTCGAACATGTCGTACCTGTATAGTTCCTTCTTTGTGAAAGTTTCGTTTTTTCTACGAAGTTTTTTGACGAGCGTTTTTCGTAGGTTATCAACACTATCAGTTTCACTCACAGTAACGTTATACGTTTTTAGTTTTTCAATTAGTTCTTGTTTATTAAGTTCGTACACCCAGCTCACTCTCACTTCACTGGATGGACTTCTTCCTCTGGAACTAGGCTGAGAACTTGCAGCACCATCTGCGTCCGACATACTCTTTAAAATTCATAAGCCGGAATAAGCAATCCAACAATTTTTACCATAATCCTCGTCGCCAGATTATTGTCATGTCCATAAGAAAACTACGTTTGGTTTTTATAACTTTATTCGATATGCAACTCCTCAATCTCGACTACTACTATAAAATCTTTCCGAATACTGAACTTATAAACGCATGTGGAAACCTAGATGCTTAATCAAGCATGCGCACACAATATTACAATACAATATATTACAGTAAGTGATCCCTATCAATTGTTGAGCAGTGTAGTTTTGGTGTTTCACCTCCAGTCATATTGTGATAATTTCCATAGTAACATTCTTGTACGTTCGCCAAAAAAATAAAAGTCAAGCTCAGTGAAATGTCATTGAATTATCAAAATGCAGTGCTTTGGTTATAGTTATTGGAAATATTCGTTATATAATCGTAACGAATACCAACTCGAGCATAGACAATATCTTTATATTATACGAACCTCTTCACTCCACTCGATGTAGTTCGCAAAACATCACGAGAGGTGTTTCGCGAACTACGTCTCCTGAATCGGTGTATAATCGAATACTATGGGTATGCTCTTGTGATATTATACCTGAAAATTTGGTTTTTTGTGGAAGCACTGCTCTATAGATCTAAAATATTTTCAGCGTTGCAGTGTTGCCGCTTATATAAGAAATATCAACAAATTTGTTTTTATAGTCAAATAAACTTTATCCGACTTTTGCCTATACGCGTAGGATTTCTCCTCGCCGTCGGCTTCTCACTCCTCGCTAAGAGGAACATTCACTCAATCCCAGATATTTAAAATATCAGAAGGGCAGAGCTCGGTCGTGTCCGGTCGTTGTGGTCCCCTTGGTTCTCATCGAACTTCTGGTCCTCTCACACGTGATCCTTGGACCTGTCCTTCGCTTCCTAGGAATTTTCTCACCGTCCTTGCAGTACCTAAAAGGACAGCTTTTTGCATTATATTACATATATACTCACTAAGACCTAGTTGCTTGATATTTCTCTTGAGATTTTTGGGTACTATTCCTTTGTTGAGATGATAATTGGAATAGTTCTCGTTGATATCATTCTCCACTGGCGCTTTATCTGAAATTCGAGGTCCCTATATTTTGAAATTTTTTCGACCTCTTTTTGACGCATGTTGTTGTTATTAGGTATTGCTACGTCGATGAGTATTGCTGCCTTTTGAAATTTATCAACTAGTAGTATATCTGGTCTGTTGTGAGGGACTGTTTTATCAGTCAAAACTGTACGATCCCAGTACAGTTTATAGCGTTCGTTTTCCAGAATGGTTTCCGGTCGGTACTTGTAGTATGGCACTTTTTCAGAATGAATTAGTGTTAATTTGGTTGCCATTTCTTGGTGAAGTATCTTTCCTATTGCATCGTGTCTTTCTTTATATTCATTTCCTGCAAACATTTGACATCCTCCCGTGATATGTTGGATTGTCTCATTCGTTGGACACCCATAACGGCATCGATCGTCAGTAATAGTTCGATCCTTTATGATATGCTTGCAGTAATTTCTTGTTGAGATCACTTGATCTTGGATGGCTAAAAGAAATCCTTCCGTTTCTGGATACATCGCACCTGATGTGAGCCAATAGTTCGACGCTTCAATGTCGACATTATCCTGGTTCACCTCGTTGAAATGTCGTCCATGTAGGGGCTTTTCTCTCCATCTTTGCAGTTTTTCTTGGATTGTCTGGTGGTTGAATGACAATTGCTCCTTGTGCAGTTGTAAAGGTGTTGATTCGTCTGCTTCACACAGTACTTTGTAGATCTCTGACATGCCTGATTTGCCTTTGAAGTATGTTCGTAGGCATTCAATTTGCCCATGGGCAAGTTCCATGATGTCTAGCAGACCTCTGCCTCTTTTATTCCTCGGCAATGTCGTCCTCTCAATGCTACTTTTCGGATGGTGCTTGTGTGCTTTCGTCATCAAGGTTCTCATTTTGCGTTGCAGGTTTTCTATATCTGTTTTGGTCCATGGAATGATACCGAAAGAGTATGTAACAATTGAACATGCATATGTATTGATAGCTCTCGTCATGTTCTTGCTGTTGAGGTTTGTTTTTAAAATTTTGTTGATTCTCCTAATGAACTCAGTTGTTAAGTCTTCCTTCATTCTTTGATAGTTTATTCGTCGGTTTTGTTTCATTCCTAGGTATTTATATAGATCGTCCGATTTCATTGCTTCTATCTCCTGTCCATTGGAGAGAGCTATCGGTTCATCTTGGATTTTTCCACGCACTACGCTAATAGTACGACACTTGTCCAATCCGAATTTCATCCCCACGTCTTCCGAAAAATTTTCCACCAGTTTGACCATAATTTGCAAGTGGTTTTTGTTGCCTGTTATAAGTTTTAGGTCATCCATGTATAGCAAATGATTGAGTGCAATAGTATTTCTGTTTCCTTTGACATTGAAACCCTGTTCAGTAGCATTCAGTTGTTTAGAAAGGGGGTTCAGCGCCAAGCAGAACCATAAGGGACTCAACGAATCTACTTGAAAAATTCCCCTTTTTATTGGCATATCTTTAGTAGTTATGTTCGCCGTAGAGAGTTCGATATTCGTTCTCCAGCTGCACATTGCATACTTATTATTATTATTATCTCTAGCGGTTTTCGAGTAATTGATTGATACATTCAATAACAATAACAATAACAATAACAATATTTTATTGATTTCCCATATATACAAAGTAGAAAGGAAAACAGGTCATCCAAAAAAGAAAAACAAAAAAATTTTTCAAATATTGACTACATTATCCCTACTTGAACAATAAAATTCTTCAAAATGTATGGCTCAATATGTAAAAGAAAACAATAAAGAGACTTCCCGAAAGACCCATGACCATATAACCTTTGAATGTTCACTGGTAAACTGTTAAACAGTTTAATACCCATATATGCCGGTCCCTTTTAAATAAATAAATAATAAATAAATAATAACTTTATTTACCCAACAGGAAATTTCCCAGTAACAGGGTAACAAATTACATCAACTTAAAGAAAATACATGTGAATTCCCTAAAAAACTAAACGAAATGGCAAGTACTCCAAAAAATGATAGTTATAAAGAAGTAAAAAAAAAAAAAACTTTAAATAAACAATTACAATAGACTTATATTGACTTTGTTAGCACAATCACAAAGCCTATACACAGGTGCCCGCTGGAGTATGTTGGTCCGAGGCGTGGGTAGACTAAATGTTGGAGAACTCCTGGCTGCCATCCTCGGGACGTGAATGTTCACCCGAGAGAGAAGAAATGGGCAGTCAATCCTTCCACCTAAGAGTTTTTGGGCGAATCTCGCGCACTGCTGAACCTGCCGCTCAAATAAAGTTGAAAGCTTCAGCTCTTCCATTATGCCGGAAAGATCAACACCACGCTCTGGATATATGCCTGTCTTCCTATAAACGACGTATTTCAGGAACTTCCTCTGAACTCGCTCAATGGGAGTAAGATGCGTTGCATAAATTGGGAACCAAATCATGTTAGCATACTCCAACCTACTGAGAACAAGGGAAAAGTAGACATTTCTGAGAGCAGATAGATCGTCTAGCTCACGGAAGCTCCTGAACAGAAAACCCAAAGACCTACAGGCAGATGAACACAGATCCTCAACATGTGGAACAAAACTCAGCTCACTGTCAAACCAAACTCCCAGGTCACGAAAGTGATCTCCAGCCGCAATTAAATCACCACCAATGTGATAATCGAAAGCTAGTGGCTGCGTCTTCCTGGTGAAAGTAACTTTAAAACACTTCTTCAAATTTAAAATAAGTCCATTCCGCAAGCACCAACTTTGAACCAACTCTAAACTCGACTGAAGAAGTAATTGGTCATTAATTCCATGTATTCTCATGAACAGCTTCAGATCATCAGCACAGGCTAGAGCCTCACAATTGAGAGAGCATAAAAGGTCATCAATAAATATTATAAACAGCAATGGTCCGAGATTAGATCCCTGAGGAACGCCAAACTTGAGCTCATACTCAAAAGATCTGAATCCATTGTAGAAAACATAATTAGTTCTACCCTTCAAATAGGAACGAAGCAACCTCACAAAGTCAGGCGCAAAACCAAGTGATGCTAGCTTGTTCAAAAGCAAATTATGGTCAACGGTGTCAAAGGCGCGTGAGAAATCTTTTCAGTTAAAGACAAAGAAGGAACCGGAAAATTAAATGGATGTATTCTTCTAGTGTTATTAACATTTAAATGACTACAGAAATAATGCTGGTGATTATGCATGAACATCAATATCTTATAAATGTACAATCCATAGATAGTCAAAATGTTATTTTGCTTGAACCTACCACGACATGATTCCCTGAAACCTAGACGAAATATTACTCTCAAGGCCGATTTTTGCGTTCTCATAATCTGATGAGCTCCAGAACTGCTTCCCTAAAAAATGATGCCATAACTTAATTGTGAGTGAAACATAGCATAGTAAACCGTTTTTAATACATCAACATCAACTTGATCTCTAAGAATCCTTAATGCAAAAATGACCGATTTTAATTTCTTATTAACTTCTTCTACATGGCTATGATATTTCATGAAACTATCTATATGAACTCCCAGAAACTTAACACATTCACTGATTGATACTACAGTATTTCGGTAGGTTATACTTTTTGGGTAGTAGCGATTTGCTCTTTCAGTCTTGAAAATAATACATTGGGTCTTATCATTATTAATCACAAGCTGATTTTCAATACACCATTCATTTACTCTATTCATAGTATCCTCAAATTCTCTTATACCACTAAAAATGTTCAAAGCCGAGATGATGATGTCCGCATCATCCGCAAATAATAAGGACTTGATGGAATCAGAAAGAAAAATGTTAGGGAGGTCATTGATGAAAATAACAAAGAGCAATGGTCCCAAGATACTGCCCTGCGGCACGCCTAACTCGATAATTCTCTCTGAAGACAGGTGATCACGTTTTCCGTCAAACACAACGACTTTTTGTTTTCTGTTCTGAAGGTAGCTCTGAATTAATTTAAGTTGTTTGTCCCTTATGCCGTAAACACTCAACTTGTAGAGTAAAAGTTTATGATTTACACTATCAAAAGCTTTGGCCAAGTCAAGCACGATAGCTATGGGTACCTCTCCTTTCTCAAGTGATTCGAAAATCTTGCAAGTGAGTTCAAAAACAGACGTTTCGGTACTCTTTCCCTTCATAAAACCATGCTGGCAGCCCGCGAAAACATCAAATTTCCGAAAAAATTTCACGAATCTATTAGCTAAAACCTTCTCAAACACTTTTGCAAAAGAGGATAAGAGACTTATGGGCCTATAATTACCCAAATTATCCCTTGCACCTTTCTTGAAGAGAGGCTTCACTACAGCTACTTTAAGATCATCCGGAAATATTCCAGACTGAAAAGAAAGATTCATAATATGGCATAGTGGATCCATTATAAACACTAAACAGTGTTTGATAACACTCATAGGAACCTGATCATGTCCGCATGATCTCTTATTTTTCAACTGTTTCACGGCATGATAAATTTCCGACTTTTGAACCTCAAACATAAAACATGATTTTTCCCTACGTTCAAGTTCTCTGCTACAAGATCTTGGCAATTTCGAAACCAGGTTAGGTGCAGTTGTAACAAAATGTTCATTAAATTTCTCAACAAACTCTGAAACATCCCCAACAATCTGAAAACCGTTTTCACGCGATTTACCTGAAACATGACGGATTATATTCCAAGTTGTCTTGGATTTGTTATTGGATTCTGAAATTTTGTCGCCATAATACGCTTTTCTTACTTCACAAATCGCTCTATCATATTTAATTTTTGAATTTTTATATGCATTCCTGTAAGAAGAATCTATCCTAGACACGACCAGTAATATATCAAGATGATTTTTTAAATTTTCCACCTTCTTTTTTGGGCAAAACATAACTCCAATTAAATATTCATTACTCTTGAATATTACTATACTTGGAATTCTAGACAGCTGAATTCTGGATATGGATCACCAATATCCCGAATATCTTTTACGTGTAATAAAATACACCGCTAATTATACAGGGTTGTTTGAAATCACATGCTTCAGCGGGACATATTAAAATGATGAAAGGTGAGTTTTTTCAAATGAAATTTAATATGAGAAGAGAACAATAATAGTAATCATAACTAATAATAACATTAATAAGAGTACAATAATGTTCAACAAACATTAAATAATTAATAGTTTTGTGATTGAGATTTGGAAGATTTACGAGAAGAGCTACCTTCAGGTCGTCAGATTTATCGAAAAAAAATGAATTTTTTTTCGAACGATATAACATGTTCTTACACCTATAAATTGTAAGGTTTCCTAATAAAATCAAGTTTTCATTCCAAGGGCAATTTTTCTCTTGACTTAGTCCCTAAATGAATATTATTCGAAATGCTTTGCATTTTATGTCTTGCACTGGGGCTACTTTAATTCATATTTCTAGTACTATCTGATATTAAATAGAATTGAGTAATCTTATCCCTTTTGAATTGTATGCGTGGAAATAATTTCGGAAATTAACCATTTTAGGCACAGCATTTCTAGACAAAAAATGAAGACTATTCACTAGGCTATCTGACAGGCAAATATTCAGGGCATGCCATTTGAAAAAATTTACTTATTGATATTTTAAATGGTCATTCTTCAAAATTAGCAATGTCTTTCAAACCATCTTTAGAGTGATCCATAAATTTGCAGAAGACTAAAAACTTTTTGGGGTTTAAAAAAAAATAAATCGTACGTTCATTTAGAACGGTTTTCAAGATATGATCTTTAGTTCAAACAATTATTACCAAGAAATTTTTCGAAATAAGTGGCCTACGTTAAAAAGTATCACATCAGATAAATGATGACAAGTATAAGTATGACATCAAAATTGGGCGTTCCCATTCAAAATTAGAATCATTCTTCTCACCCAAAATTTACAGGAGTTATCAACCGATCAAGCACTTTTGACTCACCCTGTATGTAAAATATCAATTCTAAGCTTCTTTTTGGATTTCATGTTAATGGGGATCTCAGAAGCACTGATGAGAAGTCAGCTAATTACATCCGTAGAGTCCATTTATACAGGGTCTTTCACGAGGAACCTCACCCATATTTATACGGGAAACTACTGAACGTATTTTCATGAAATTCAGCACTTATAAGTATTTCACGATGCTGATGAAATCTAAAATATTTTCAAGGCATGAGCACCTCCGATTTTTCCGGAAATGACGTCAACTTCCGTTTTTCAAATTAGAACACCATTTTTTTATTGCAGAAATAGATTCCTTAGAAAATTTCAAGTTATTTTGATGTAACATTTTTCAGTTTTGGGTGGAAAATTCTCTCTGAGCGGGAAAATTCGAAAAAAAAATCGAAAATAGAGCTCCGCTGAAACAAGAATAACTTCGAGGTTTTTGGATGGAAAATTTTCATTTTTGGGATTTTTCAAGATGTAAGATTTATGTATCCACTTTAAAAATCGAAATCGCGATTCATGATACAGTGGGTGAAAAAATCGCTTTCAAAGTTAGGGATGACAAAATCGTGAAAAATCAATTTTTTCAAATTAGAACCCCATTTTTTTATGGCAGATATTGAATCTACGTTAAAAAATAATGTGAGTGTATACATCACACCCTTGCCCTAAAATGGATATTTTCTGAGTTATTCACAAAAAACTGTTTTTCGTCTTGAATTTTCAGCTATTTCTTTTCCCTTCACGCCAAAAAGATGAAATTTTCAGGAACTGTTATTTGAACCATGTTTTAGATTTTACTACCCTAATATGCAAGAGAAAAAAGTTACAGGTTGTTCCTAAATAGATGGCGAATTTTGATTCGAATTTGTATCGGAAACCTCTTTATTTCAACTAATCGGCCATCGGTTTTCTCTCCAGTGATAAATAAATAATTCCTTATGAACCATATGCAAAAACTTACCATGTTTTACATTCTTTTTTTTTAATGATAGATATCATTGATTACATCTGCCAAATTCCTCTTTATTCAGTAGCATTTTGTGTTTACTATTAATTTGGTGATAATTCGTATTAAGTTATAAAATCGATCACTATGCCTAATTTTACCAATGAAGATTATTTAAATCTCATTCGACTTCATGGAGAATGTAATAAAGTTGTAGATAGAACGATTCGACTGTTCATTGAGAGGTTTCCTGACCGACCCAGACCAACGGTTTGGTTTTTAAACGCTTTTGCAGATCTCTTCCTCCCGATGAAATAAGAAGAGCAACGCACGAAGCATTCCTGAGACGTATAAATAAATGTCTAGAAATTAACGGTCAAAACTTTGAGCATCTTCTCTAGTTATAACTGCGAGAGTTTGCCATAGTTCTCCTAATAGTAACTTGAAGTCGGTTTCAAGAAGGGGTGAAAAATCTACAGCATGGTTCAAATAACAGTTCCTGAAAATTTCATCTTTTTGGCGTGAAGGGAAAAGAAATAGCTGAAAATTCAAGACGAAAAACAGTTTTTTGTGAATAACTCAGAAAATATCCATTTTAGGGCGAGGGTGTGATACATACACTCACATTATTTTTTAACGTAGATTCAATATCTGCCATAAAAAAATGGGGTTCTAATTTGAAAAAATTGATTTTTCACGATTTTGTCATCCCTAACTTTGAAAGCGATTTCTTCACCCCCTTTATCATGAATCGCGATTTCGATTTTTAAAGTGGATACATCAATTTTACATCTTGAAAAATCCCAAAAATGAAAATTTTCCATCCAAAAACCTCGAAGTTATTCTTGTTTCAGCGGAGCTCTATTTTCGATTTTTTTTTCGAATTTTCCCGCTCAGAGAGAATTTTTCAACCAAAACTGAAAAATGTTACATCAAAATAACTTGAAATTTTCTAAGGAATCTATTTCTGCAATAAAAAAATGGTGTTCTAGTTTGAAAAACGGAAGTTGACGTCATTTCCGGAAAAACCGGAGGTGCTCATGTCTTGAAAATATTTTAGATTTCATCAGCATCGTGAAATACTTATAAGTGCTGAATTTCATGAAAATACGTTCAGTAGTTTCCCGTATAAATATGGGTGAGGTTCCTCGTGAAAGACCCTGTATACCTACTTGAAGTTATGTGCTCTCCAAGGGTGAAATTGGCGCACGAATAAAGGGGCCCTCAAGAGCTCCCGAATTCACGATTTCCTGATTCTTTCTAGATATTCTGGTTTTCACGTACAAACACATTGCGAATACAAACAAGGCCTTTTGCTTGTATTCGCAATACCCAACAAAAATTTTCCAACTGTGTGCAAGTTATCAGTTTTCAGGATGTCGAGAGAAAGAGCAAAAGTTCCCTTTCAAGCTCTGAAACCGTCTGACCTAGTTTTATTTCAACGGGGTCAAGGCATCGACTTGAGCGGAGGGGAGAAACCTCTGTACCCGAAATTCACATTCCCTCGCATTGTTATGAAAGGAAAGACGACAACCTTACTGGATTTGGAGGACGTAGCAGGAATTTTGATGAATGTTGAGGAGCAATATGGAAGATGCGTCTTCATAGAATAGTTCGTCATCTTTCTTATGTCGTAGGTATATAAATACGACCCTCATATTTTAAAGGAAGAAATTAATAAACATAGGTACAAACAATTATTTTATCCGCGAATAACAAAGTATTCGCCATTTAGCTATATTATTCAGTTTTAGAATTTCAAACAGTAAATTACTTCTTCATGAACGTTGCTCTGTACTTCTTTTGATATTTAGAGGGGTTTATACCATGCGGCATTCTCGTGATCTTCCAAAGTTTAACTACTCCTCTCCTCTTAGCGTTTTTGAGATCACACCACTTTTCAGGATGAGTGAAGCAAACTCAAACGTTCCTCTGATTTATCGCACTTTCCTACCATATGCAAGAATTCAAAATACGTTTTCACATCTTTATTTTTAATTTTATGTTTTTTCTAGTCTTTATATTGTGTGAATTTCATTTTAAAATATACTTCATGTTGAGATTTCTTTGATGTACGATTGTTGTGGTTTTTTTTTTGTTTTGTGGTTGTTTTTTGTTCCTCTAATGAGGTGGTATCAATTTTAGTTATTTTTTTGATCTTTTGTAGCCCTGATGAAGAATCAATGGAGATTCGAAACTCTGTTAAATTCAATAAAGGTTTTTTATTCTTTTTTGCTGTTCACCGGTCCTCAAGCTGTGATTACCTACTTTGTTGATTGATTACAAGGACGAGAATTGAATATCAATAGTGAAATCCCGAATGGAAACCTTATATAAATCGATAGTCTCTAGCGTAAAATATTATTTATACTTATTTTTGAACTGACCAATCTGAATTTTTCAAAATCCAATTTTCAATACATTGGATCTGGAAAAATTAGTTTATTCATTTATTACATCAGATTTTCCTTTATAAAATGATACAAAGTACTTACTTCAATCGGATTGGTTATTTAATTTCTCACTCTTTGGTGCTAGTTTATTCAATTACAAGAAATGATTGCTTTTGAATGGCATCCTCCATTATTTATATATTACTTGCAATTGTTTACCGATCTTTGAAAAATTACTGGTACAATAGGTAGTTTGATTTTTGTGCCTTTCTCAGTAGAAGATTTCAAAATAAAAACAAAATATTCCAGAGGAGTATTGTTTGCTTTTGAGCTGGTTCAGTCCTGTGCCTATATTGGAGACAGCAAAACTGTTGCCATACACTTGAACTTAGTCTTAGTAATTAAAATTCGAGTGAGTATTTTACTATACAAAATAAATTTCAATCAAATCGGATGTGTCGTTACGGTTATATAAGCTATTTCTTTTCGATACTTGGCTTGAATTTCTATAGTTCTGGTAATATTATAACCATGAGAATTCATCCCATTGAAACTGTTCAAATACTACACCAAAAACATGTAGACCAGGGCTTAGATTTTTCAATTTTTGCTCTCGGGTTTAATGAAACACCATGTACAGTGCATCCCACTTTGGGTGAGACAGCCAGGTTTCTCGCTTGTTATTTATGATAGAGCCTTGCGGTTTTCACGTTCCTGTCCTACTTTTTCGTAAAACTCAAGTTGGTCTAATCAGGTTTTTCATAACTGTTTCCGTTCAAGAGATACAGGGTGATTTTGGAAATTGAGACTTTTCGGACACCTCCTTTATCTCCGAAGTTATAAGAATTAATGCTGAGGTAAAAACTACGTCTGAATCAGAATTCTGCGTAGAATCCAGTGGCGTACTCAAATTTTTTTTTCGGGGTATCGTTTTGAAGATTCAACACAAACCTATATTTTTTTTAATGGGATACCCTATATATCATTACTTCGTTGAATTCGTTATTTTTTTCCTTCAAAATGATGTATGATACTTTGTTCAGAAATGTTGAAAAAACACTAAAACATAAAATAATGATGATTTTTTTGTTAATGGGCAATGGATTTCTGAAATAAAAAAAGAATCAATTGGATAATTTCCATTTGTGATTTTTATGCATAGTAGAGTAAGCAAACAAAGATAATACACTCATCACTAACATGAAAAACAAAACGTAGGTACCTACCTAATAGCAACAAATAAAAAATACAAAAATTCATAAACATTGTATAATATCTTACAGATTGAACTTTTCAAATTGCTGTCCATTTTATCTAATACATATAATATACTACAGTAAAAGACACAACAGTCTCGAAGAACTTCATGAATCAACAGAGGCAGTTTTTCAGGATTTACAAAGCCGCTCTTTTATAATATTAAATGCACTCAGGCGTATTGAAAAGTTTTGTCAATTATGTATTAGGGGAAAATGGACAGCAATTTGAACAGTTTAATCTGTAAGATATTAGAAATTTTTGTATTATTTATTTGTTGCTATTAGGTAGGTACCTACGTTTTGTTTTTCATGTTAGTGATGAATGTATTATCTTTGTTTGCTTATTCGACTATGAATAAAAATCACAAATGAAAATTATCCAATTGATTCTTCTTTTATATGGGAAATCCATTACCTATTTACAAGAGAATCATCCTTATTTGATGTTTTAGTGTTTTTTTAACATTTCTGAACATCCTACCTATATATTATAGTATCATACATCATTTTGAAGGAAAAAAAATAACGAATTCAACGAAGTAATAATATACAGGATGTTCCATTAAAAAAAATATAAGTTTGTGTTGAATCTTCAAAACCAAACCCCGAAAAAAAAATTGAGTACGCCACTGGATTCTACGCAGAATTCTGATTCAGACGTAGTTTTACCTCAGCATTATTTCTAATAACTTCGAAGATAAAGGAGGGGTCCCAAAAGTATCAATTTCCAAAATCGCCCTGTATCTCTTGAACGAAAACAGTTATGCAAAATCTGATTAGACCATTTTGAGTTACACATTGTAGATGAAATTTCATCAGTCGTCAATATCATCTGATTCTTCATAGATTTGTCGTTCGAATAGTGTTTTCCACTAGAAAGGCTCACAAACCGTTCATTTTTAAGGTCCATTACTGCTTTGAACATTATAATGGAACCTTCCTGAAAGCGAAATAATCTATGACGAGTAATTGAAACGGTATTTTTTATTTTTAAAATTCGTACTCTCGATATATTTCTTCACTCTCTCATCAATTGAAGACCCACTGAAAGGGAAATCAAATTATGTGCTGGTAAGAAAATACAGTTTATTTCTGGAAAAACGGGATATGTCGAACTATTGAAAAAAAATAAAAAAAATAGCGCTATTGGTGTTTTTGACTTCGCTTAGTCGACAACAGGTCGGGAGAAACCGTTACATTCATATTTTATCAAAAATGATTGTCAATTTGTTGCAATTTCATAAAGTATGATATCGACTTTTCCACTTACTGAACACTTTGTAATCAGCACTATATTCATTGCGTTCCAATTCAAAGGAAAAAGGAAATTTCAAATATCAATTTTCCTTCCTTGAAAATCGAGGTTCATTCGGTGGCCAAGCGGAAAGGTAATCGAAATCGATTTTCCATAAAGCGCCACCAATTGAAGCTGTGGAAAGCTAGCCGAATTTTGCTCCCACGCGTTAGCACCGTATTGGTTTATACTTGAATGTGGCGCAATTCTAGTTTATTGCTCAACACTGATGGAATTAACTTTAAATTGGAACTACTAATTTGGCACTATATGTACATATTTATCATCTCAGGAAGCACGCATCTACACATCCACTAGTTTGTTTCATTGAAATGAGAAATTCTAATATGATTATAATACCAATTTTCGCGAAGTGCATCCTAATAAAAGTTCAATAATTTGAATGAAAATCAAAAGACAACAATTTATCAGGGCCGTCGCTAGCCAAACTGCCGCCCTAGGCAGAGACCCAATTTGCTGCTTTAACAAAAGCTAACTCTGCAGAATGCAAAAAATTAATATTGAATTATCGGGCTCCAGTGCCCGCTCTAGCAAAAAATACAAGTTAGCACCCTTGTAGGTTTTGTAGGTACTAAGCAAAAAAACGGGAAAGGGGTTGTGTTGGTTAATTTGTATTTATAGATTCAGTTTGGAAAATTCCACACTTTTTCAATGAAAAGTATTTAAGGAAAGAAAAAATGTATTTTAAGTTCAATTATGTTCTATGGATTCAAATTTAAATCGAAGAGAGGATTTAGGAATCGTGGAATAAAATAAACAATAAACGTGCTCAACTGAATTCTTATGAATAAAGGATGAAATTGAATTCAGGTTTCAGATTTTTCTGCTGTGTTTTGACTTCATAAAACGGTCGAACATTCCGTTTTTTCTTTCTTTGATATGATTAAATAAAACAACGGGATGATGTGGATGGACCATTATTTTTAATTCGAATAGATGTTCAAGATTAGTGAATTTGATACAAACAATCATTTGTAAAATTAAAAAAAAATATTCAATTCATGCTTCCAGGAATCAATCCGGACAAAATAGATAATGCCGCCCTCCATTTTTTGCCACCTCTCTAGAGCGGGTCCTGCGGTTTCAGGTTTTTCTGTTCAGTTTTGACTCTATAAAAAGTTTGAACATTTGGTTTTTTTCTTTAAGATTATCGAGTAAAACGTTGTAAAACGAATGAACCATTATTTCATATTCGAATGTGCCACGCCAACCCTAGTTAATTGTTAATTTGATATAAAAATGAAAAATATTATAATGTAATAGAATGTGGTATGAAATAATAAAATTTCTTATATTTCTTAAGAAGGCTGAGTTGGAAATTGTGAAATGAAATCGTTTCTCGTATATTTTGCATTCCATTCTGGGGAATCAACATTCTCATCGAAGAGTTGAAAAGAAAAAAAATCCAGAAACCGCCCCAAGAGGCAATAAAATTCAGCAACGTTTAGCGAAGCCAAAGCCGACAAGCCTGATGAGTGCATGTGTTTTTTTAGCGTCAATAACTCGTAAACAGCACTATGAGGTGATTACGCGACATCTGGATATTTATGAGTACCTACAGGGTGTTCTGATTTGTTTCCGACAAACTGAAATGGGTGATAGATCACATCATTTTAAGCAAAAAAGTTCCTATGAACATGGGTCCGGAAATGCTTCGTTTCCGAGATACAGGGTGTTAAAGTTGAAAAAATAATTCGCGTTTTCTTTAATATGTTTTGACTGCTCCGAAATCCTTTCATGAAATTATTCCTATTCAAATATTAAATTTGAATTCATTTTGAAAATTTCTAAGGCGAAATGCATGCGGATTTTCTATTGCCCACTAATAAGTAGAAGTGGTATGCTATGTAATTGTTGTTTTTAAGTGTTCTGAATATTCTGTTTCCTGAAATATTGCGTTGTTGGGATGCTTTACGAATACTGAGTTTTATTTTCTTCGAAGGTCTGTAAAATCCTATTTCTCTGTAGATGATTTCTTCTTTGTATGCTTCGTTCGGGCCTTTGGTAACCAATACCATTTTCCTGTATTTGTTGATGAGCTATTAACTTAGTTAACTATAATTATAATTAATGACATCTGAACTTAACACACTTTAAATCTGTCATTGTGTATAGCCATTTTAAATCTATTGCCGCAACAATTCTTGAATGTAAAACAATCAATCATTCGAAGATGTCATTTGTGCATTCAACAGAACAGTGGACATTTCGAACACCTTCTTTAAAAATTATTTTGTTATTTTGTTTTGTTCTAAATTGTTACTTCTAAAAAATATTTGATTTAAAATTATTACAAATTTGTTTCTACATGTTTTAGAGATTACAAAAATATGGATTTGGCTTTAACTGCGTTTTTCTCTGAAACGGTTCCCTAGCAATTTAAATGAGTTATACCTTTTTTAACTAGAAAAGTCAAGGAAATCGATTTTTTTAGTTCAGAATGACGTACAGGGTAGCACAGAAAAGTTGCTACGGCTTAAAGGGGACGAAATGATTGCCAGTGGCGCCCTCTAGAGAATACAACCAAATCGACCACAAATTTGAATTTCTCACTTCAAAAAACCCTATGTACCAACTTTCATGCAATTATTTGGAATCAGTCGAAAGATATTCAAGAAAACGCGAATTATTTTTTCAACTTTAACACCCTGTATCTCGGAAACGAAGCATTTCCGGACCCATGTTCATAGGAACTTTTTTGCTTAAAATGATGTGATCTATCACCCGTTTCAGTTTGTCGGAAACAAATCAGAACACCCTGTATAATGCCTAACGCGACACCTTCTATGGTGTCTGAAGTTAATTGAATTTGTCGATATTACTTCCTGTTGTTTTTGACTGCATTAAATCTCATTCGGTACTTTGAATTTCTACATATGTGATTTTGTTGATCAAGCTTGAAATACCGCTCTACCCCCCTAGCGACGGCCCTGAAATAAATACAAATTTCATCGTTCCACAAAAATTATCTGATACTATTTCAAAAACAATCCCCAAACATCGACTGATATAAAATACAAATCAGCAATATGATCCAATGCTGAAATATTGTACGTTTATCGAAGCTATTCGCATTGGGATTCCAAATTCTGAAAACAAAAGCTTTCGGAACACATATATTCCGCAAGTTCCCAATTTTGTGGGCGGCCATTTATGTGGAAACTGGCGTGGGTTTGGAGAACTGATAAGAAACAATGCCTGAAAGCTTTGAATGGAAACTGCTCAAAAATTGATTCCCCGAAAAAGCTATCAATAAGATTTATAGATTACCTACCCACTGCATTCGTGTTACTCTTACAGTAGGGAATTGTACATGCCGCAGCCATTACTTTTGAAGGAAAATTCAATATAATTCGATTAATGTTCATACGAGTGTTCATATAATCATTGTTTTTTTTATGAATCTTTCTCAAGGGAATGCTCAGCATTTCAAAATCAATTAAGTTCCTAACAAATTGGTATGTTGCGTCATATAATAAAATCAAATTAATTTAGGTTTTCCACATTGAAGGCCGTTTCTAAAATACTGAAATAGTATTTTCATTATCTTATTTCTCGAATTTAATTCAATAAAATTTATTTAAATTGAGGGTTAATCTTTACTTTAACGCCCCCTCCCCAATTTTGATAATATTTCGTATAGTGATTCGTTATGATGTTTTCATGCTATATTTTCAATAAGAGCACTGGCAAATAAATAGTTCTCGAGATAATCGATGAAGAAAATTGCTATTTCAATAACACTTACTTAATACGTGTCTGATATTCTGATGACAACTAATTTATATTTTCTATGAATATCTATGTTCATATTTTTCACCATCAAATTTAGCACAAAATACACAAGACCTTTAAATTAACAATAAATCATACTTCTTAACATTTTTCCGGTTTTCAATGACAATCATGGACGCCTTTTCGTTTTTCAATATTTTTCATTTTGCCCCCCTCTGAGAAAAATTTCTACTGGCGCACATGCCATTATAGTTATAATTGGTTAATATTATTCTATAACTATATATAGAAAAAGATATTGAGTAGGCCGTCGCTTCATATTTTAATATCCATGGTTATTTAAAAAAATTGAAATTCAGATTTGAAAATAAATTAGAAATTTTAATTTCTTAGAAGTGATTTCCTATTTTTAAAGCTCAAATTCAAAATGTAAGTAAATTAAGAAATTTTTTATCTTGAAATATTGTTCTTTCCGATAAGTTCGCATGAATATTTTTTTTTTTTTAATCATTTGCAGATTGAAATGGTTGATCTACAGCCTGTTGTACAGAGTTGTGGCTATAACGTCTGCAGAGAATGTTCCTTCACGAAATTTTAGTTCAACCAGCATATTTCGAATGAAGTTGTGGCGCGGCTATTCCTTATAGCTCATGGGGTGTTGTCGTGTCACTCTTTATGCGAAAAATGCCAGTCAAGAGTATCTGCGGACTTTGAAAGAAATCTGTTTAGATGCCGTAAGGTGATTTTCGTGCCAAAAAGAGGACGTGCCAAGTGCAATTCTTCTTGTTTGCTATCGTAAGTAATTGCACAAGTGCATCAAAATCACCGATAATTTTGCATGACTGTGTGTTGTCATAAAAACTGCAGTTTTTCAAAGAAAACATGCTGGAATGCAAAATTATCCTGTCATTTTGATGCTGTAATTTTCGATTATTGTTCTCCATATACTTAGAATTTTTGACAGGAGGGAAATATTCATTGATATTGTATTGGTGCTGGACGGTAAACTGATGTTGTGGACTTCTTTCATTTTGTTGCTGACTTAAGGTTTAGGAATTATTTTTTGTTGGTAATTAATGATTGCGAACTAGTTTTTATGCTGAATTACATTTACTTTAGATATATTTTTTTTAATTTTTGAATTATTTCGTTTCTGAGAACAACGTCATCAAACAGCAGAATTACAAGTGTGTAGTTATATTAGGTTAGGTTATGGTTATGTTAGGTTATGGTTATGTTAGGTTACGTTTAATTTTTTTTAAATAAAAATTGTAGAATTTTTTAAAATTGTTTTTGAGAATGACGTCATCAATTTACAGAATCACAAATGTGCAGTTATATAAGGTTTGGTTATGGTTATGTTAGGTTATGGTTATGTTAGGTTATGGTTATGTTAGGTTACGTTTAAATATTTTTGAATAAAATTTGTAGAACGTTTCTTCAAAAATTCTTACCCACCCAGCACCCCTGTTCACTCCCTATCCCGTTCAACAAATCAGCAAAAATACTTGTTTGCCATCATCGAAAACCATCAAGAATCATTGTAAAATGCACATTTTCAATGAAAAATAACAGAAAAAGGAAAAATACGAGGGGGCGTTAAAGTAAAGAATTACCAAATTGAGTCTTATCGACTACCACGTGACTGCGAACGCCAATCAGGGCAACTTGACGTCATAGCACTGAAACGTTTAGACAAACTAATCTTATCTTGAACTAGATTATCTATTGTTCAGAACGTCAGATGATATAATCAAACCGACTTGACTGTCAATATCAGCTGATATCAGTTACGTTTGACAGACTGTTAGCACGTGGTGACCATAATAAACTAGTTAGATTGTCTATGGTGGTGAAGAGTCACCACCATAGACGCTCCATTCTGTCAAGGTATTAAGGTGACGTCACTGCATAATAGAGATTATGCAGTGACGTCACCTTAATACCTTGACAGAATGGAGCGTTTCAGTGGGAATTTTGTAAACTTTTTTTATTTACCTATTTTTTATTGGAACTTTATATATTTTTCCATGAAATTTTTTTTTCGTGTTTATATAGGGCTTATCTATAAATTAAAAGCAATTTCAAAATATAGGCAACATCCCTATTGAATAGGGATGTCCTAGCAGGCTGCTTTTTTATCCAAGAGCGTTTAAACACTGGTACATGTATATCAAATAAATTGAGATCTTTACCAGCGAAAGATTTTTGGAAAAATTATTGGACTACTAAACTTCAGATTGAGCACCTCTTGAAGATTCAATCGAAGATTTAATAGGGAAGTGTCAGCTGACAAGTGACAGTACAGCTGCTGTGGGAATATCCGACGTTTCACATGACTAGAATATTCACACAAAATACAATAGTTTTGTGTGTGCTCATAAAGTAACGCGTAACATTTTTTATTAGTTAAATTAACAATATTATCAAAAATACTTATTATCTAGCGGCAATTGGTTTGAATGTGACACCCTGTAGTTTATTACACTTTTAGATTAATAAAAATGAGCACCGAAGTTCACAAAATGATTTTGAATGACCGTACAGTGAAGTTGATTGAGATAGCAGACATTGTGAAGATATCATCTGAATGTGTACATCATATAATTCACGAATATTTGTACATGAGAAAGCTTTGTGCAAAATGGGTGCCGCGCGAGCTCACAATCGATCAAAAACAACAACGTGTTAATGATTCTGAGCAGTGTTTGAGGCTGTTTAAGTGCAATAAACCTGAATTTTCGCGTAGGCCCCATTTAAAGGAAAAAAAAGGTTCTGTTCCATCAAGACAATGCCCCGTGTCACAAGCTCACAAGCACTCTTAGTCCGGACCAATCTCCAAGTGATTAACATCTGTTCCTGTCCATGGAAACAATTTTGCTGGTGAAAAATTCGCTTCAATTGAGGCTTGTGAACATCGACTGTCTCAATTTTTCGCCAATAGGGCTTCAATGAGTGAGGCATAATGATATTACCTTCAGAATAGCAACAAGATAACGAACAAAACGGCGAAAATTTAACCTAAATCAGATCATTCTAACTATGGTAATTAAAGCAAAAATAATGGATTTTCTTCTACTATTATTTTACGTATAGAACGTCTCGCTTGCCAATCGTGTTGTCGAGTGTGGTTTTCAGCCGCCCAATCTGGGTCAGACGCTTTATGTAGCCGCTCAATTTGAATCAGACACTACGATGCTAGTTTTTGTCCTCTCCGAGTATTTGATTTCCTCGACACCCACCATATCTCGTAGGCATTCCCCTAGGAGGACTTTCCAATGGGGGACTAGTACCCCACACGGGGTGAAGGAGGTCTACGTCCAGGAGTAGGTGAATAGTGTCTGAGAAAGAATATGTCACATTTTTGAAAATTAAGAAATCAGTATTAACTCTCAACTCGTGTTCATAAAACTGAACTCATGCAGTTTTTATGACAACAAGCTGTCATGCAAAATTATCGGTAATTTTGATGCACTTGTGCAATTACTTACCAAAACACGTTAACTTCATAAAAATTACATCAATAGGTATTTCACCAAGTATTCGGAAGCTAACAGCAGTTATGTCATCATATGTTAGTATTGTATCAGATTGTATAGGGTGTTTTTTTTCGAGGTATATAACTTTAAGTTGGCACTACTGTTCAAGATGGCGACCGATTTAACAGCTGTCAAGTGATTTATTCTCAGTTTGGTTGGGCAATTAATCATGAATAGACTCACGCCTGAACAACGCTTGCAAATAGTGAAATTTTATTTCGAAAATAATGGTTCTGTGCGGAATACGTATCGCGCACTACGTCAATTTTATTTTGTTTAGCGATGAAGCGCACTTCTGGTTGAATGGCTACGTCAACAAAGAAAACTGCCGCATTTGGAGTGAAGCTAATCCTCAAGTGTATGTCGAAACACCGTTACATCCAGAAAAACTGACTGTTTGGAGCGCTTTATGGGCTGGTGGAGTCATTGGTCCATACTTTTCAAAAACGATGATGGCCAGAACGTTACACTCGATGGTGATCGGTATAGAGCCATGATTACTAACTTTTTCATTCCTGAATTGAACAACCATGATGTCCAGGAGCTGTGGTTCCAACAAGACGGCGCAACATGTCAAACAGCTCGTGCCACAATCGATTTATTGAAGGACACGTTTGGTGACCGCCTTATTTCACGTTTTGGGTCTGTGAATTGGCCTCCAAGATCTTGTGATTTAACACCGCTAGAGCACTTTCTGTGGGGTTATGTAAAAGTCATTGGTCTATGCGAATAAGCCACAAACCCTTGACCATTTGGAAGTCAACATTCGCCGTGTTATTGCCGATATACGGCCACAAATGTTGGAAAAAGTCATCGAAAATTGGACGTCCAGATTGGACTACATTCGCGCCAGTCGTGGCGGTCATATGCCAGAAATCATATTTTAATATAATGCCACAAGATTATCTTGCGAATAAATAAAATTCATGTCAATCGAATAATCCATCGTTGTTTTATTGCAATTTAAAGTTCGATAGCTCTTAAAAAAACACCCTTTATATTGATGTTGCCACTTGAAACTTTACTCAAAGTCTTTTTTCAGTGTTCTTTGCAATATATAACATAATGATGATTAAGAATACTCACAATCTATCTAATTAATCAAATTGGACTGTAGTAATCTAGGGGTCTGTTCTTTGAATCTGGAATATTCTCTAGGTTTTTATGGTTTCATTGTAACAACAAAGAATTAGGTTTCCGTTTTTAGACCAAATAATAATAAAAACCTGGAACAAAAAACAACTTGACTATTTTTCTGGTTGGTCACTCTTTTCTGAAATATGAGATGTATTATTAGCATGAGATGAATGATATATTCTTCTTCTTTCAGTGCCTATCCGGTCCGGATATTGGCAATCATCCTTGCTATTTCAATCTTATCGACTGCTGATCTGAAAAGCGATGTAGTCGCTGTATAAAACCAGGTCCTGGTTTTTCAGTAATTTATGTTATCAATAATTGAGAATATCCGTTTTGCAATATTCTTGAAGGAATTATAATTCTTTTCATGAAATTTTCGGTGACTAGTCCAAGGGTGTAGAAATGAGGGGGTACTGGGGTAATTAACAGCACACCACCCCACCCCCCAAAGATTTACAAAATATGAAATTTCAGAATTCTCTCAAAGACGAAAAACGAAGATTTTTCCATGAAATGAACAAATAATCTTTTCATTTTTCTTTGAAATCGACACGGCAGCAAAAAATCGGACCCTTTTACAGTTTATGAGTTTATTGTAGCTCCCAAGATGATTACTTTTATTGCACTACGAGCCCTTCTTTGTCATTTTTTATTTTATTATTTTCCTTCATCTACCCGTTTTGTCGGCGTCTCCCTTGTTTTGCAATCTGTGATATTTGCAGTCGTCATTGGTATACACTTAGCCGTTGTTTTCGGTTTTTGTATTACAATATTTTAAAATTGTAGTTATCAAAGTACTGCACTGAGTTATTCGCTTCGAAAAATTGTCAGTGCTGTGTTTTATAATTTAATAAGTTCCATTCAAATTGCAATTTATTCGTGAAGTTTTGAATTGTCCATACAGGGTATTCCTAAATTAGGGGTATAAACGAAAACGACAGATTCCTCGGATCATTTTAAGAAATAAAGTCCTATAACATGTTAATATGTTTGTTGTTGAAGCTTGTTTATTAACAGGGACCTCAGCATTTCCTTGAAGGTCCGTCTATTGCAGTGTTACGTTTTCTCAGTAATGTTCTACGGAGTTGGACCCTCACTGACGCACTGCTTAAAAGACTGGAAGTATTCGAAATGTGGACTTATCGTAGAATTCTTCGAATATCATGGATAGATCACATCACATGAAGAACTATTGAGAAGAATGAAAAAGAACAAGGAAGTTGTGTTTACCATCAAACAACGAAAGCTTCAATACTTCGGACACGTCATGAGGAACAGCAAATATCAAGTACTGCAGTTGATAATACAGGGAAAAGTGGAAGGCAGGAGGGGACCAGGTAGAAGAAGACATTCATGGTTGCACAATCTCAGGACAGACATCCATACAACTTTTTAGGAACGCAGCGAACAAGATAAAGCTTGCCATGTTGATTGCCAACGTCCGGAACGGATAGGGCACGCCAAGAAGAAGAACATGTTTACTATAACTTAAGTTTTCATCATGTGATATGATAATTTTGAATACCATCCTACAGGGTGATATTTTTTCTTGAAGAGTGCCCTCTTCTTTCCATCAATGGTGAACCACTGGTAGTTTAGAAAAATGTAAAAAGAAACTCTGGTCCAGTACTACACTTTTTGATTTCTTGTTGGTTCTTGTCAAACAATTCTCTGCTAATTCCCAGGAAAACTCAAATTATTATAAGATCCGGTAAGCTGTGATGAATAAATAATTAACTATAAGTTTTAGTACTCATTTACCCAATCTGTAGAGAAGATTAAAAAAGATTCGATAAACTGTTATAAGCATCACAAAAAAGTAGGACACGCTGTATCTCGAAAACAAATTGTTTGCTGGCCTATGTATAGGACATTCAATTCTTAGAATTATTCAAGGAATTTCTCATTTTTCTTCGTACCTTCAGTTCATGAAACCCCGTATAAAGTGAGAACTTTCGAATCCGTGATCAAAAAATTCTAACATTCCGAGTAATTTTTGGTTCAACCTTCGTTATCGTTCTTTCTTATATTACAGATATGAGTAAACGTTGTTGTCAAAAAATTTTTTTTCGGTTACCCCCCCTTCCAAGAAGAAAAAAGGTCGACGTCGTTGGGCTAGTCAATCTCTAACAATAATATTTGATACAAATGCGTATTTATGTTTATTAGCAATTTTTTCCAATTTTTATTGATATTGTTATATGTTCATACCACAAACAAATTGTTTTCATTATCATTATGGAAGATTACCTAAGATATGCGAGATATAACGTCAGTTTCCTAAGGTGTTCTTTCAACAAAATAATGCTGGTAATACAGCATTTAAATGAAATATTCCCGAGTGTTGATTTATAGCCTACATGAAAGCTCGTCTCGCTAGTTTTTTCCCCGATGAAAACCATCTTGAGCACGAAAAGATCCCTGGGCACTGCTGTAACTGTCAAGAAAGGAAGGGCGCAATTTGTAACTGGCTCCGCTTCTCTGCTGAATTAGGCTGCCGACATCCTACATCTTTCCCACAGACAAAGGGTAAACAAGGGGCTATACTTCAGGCCGTTAATACTGGGATGATAGTTTCGTGATGAAAATTTCAAGAATTTTGCATTTCCTTCGCCTCATTCGCAGACAAATTCAATCATTATATTGATAAATGAAACATTATTTTTTAATGTAGATGGTAATATTTTTTCTCGATAAGATGACCATTTTGAAGTATTATACATGTTAAAGTATCTTAAGTCTCTAATGTAAGTACACTGCTCAACAATTGATAGGGATCACTTATTTGTTCTAAATTTATTTCTGAAATATTCGCTCCAAGATTATAAATTTAGTCAGATATCAGTGTATTTTCAGTTGATAATATGGTTCACTTGAGAAAAGAATGAAAAAATGTAAAGTTGGAGAGAAAAAAAGACTTTATTAGGAACACTCAAAATTCTGTGTTTGAATAACATAAAAATTTTATGATGAAACCACAAGAAGGCTGAAGTTTCGGTTAAGCTAGTACCTAGTTGGTCCCCCACGAGCTCGTCTCAAGCCCCCCTACGAGGCATACGCTTCATTAACCAGATGACTACGGTGTGGACGGGCATTATCGTCAATTAAAATGAAATTCTCGCCCACGGCAGCCGCAAACGGAACAATTATGGGTTCAATAATCATATCGTGATATCTCTGGCTGGTCATGGTGGTGTTCTGCAGAACAACCAACTCTGTGCGTTGGGTCAAACAAATGCCTCCCCATACACATATAGAACCTCCGCCAAAAGCTGTTGTGGGTACCATAAACTGTTCTGCATACCTTCGACCTCTTTCCCTCCAAGCAAGAATACGTCCATCGGAGTTGACCAAACGAAATCTAGACTCATCCGTAAATAAACATCGGCTCCAATCTTCAAGTGTCCAATGGCGGTGCTCCTCAGCCCATTGCCGTCGATGAACCAAGTGTTCCCTATTCAAACGGGGATGTTGTACCCTTCACGTGCTCTCAAACCACGAACATGTAGTCGTCGTCTTACAGTCTGGTTCGAAATTAGAACTCCTGTTGCAACTCTCAGTGATCTATTGAGCCGCGACGCCGGGTAAGTGGGATTTCTCCTAGCATTGAGGATCAAAAGATGATCTTGGGCAGCTGTTGTACTGCGCTGCCGACTTCCCCCATGAACATAAGCTACTGAGTCGTTTTGGATGAACCTATTCCAAGCCCGACTCACGATACTTTGCGAAACATTCAACCGCCGGGACACTTCTCGCTGGGACAAACCTTCCTGTATCCACCGTATGATTTGGTCCAGTTGCACAGGAGCCAAACCTTTTCTCGGCATGACTGATAAGCTGATATTGTTCTCATTTCTTCAATTATTGTCATCTTATGTGTTTCAACGAGAGAAAAAAACAGATTTAATAACAAATACCACATTGCTTTTCACTCCACCTGTAACAGCCTACAGATAATAATCGATTTTGTGAACAAGAGCCGATGAAGTGAGGAAGCCTTTGATATAATCAACTCAAAACATCTTACTTTTTCCTTAGAGAACATATAATGTACAGATATTCACGAGATAACTTGAAAAAAATACAAATGAAGAGAAGTTCATAAGTGATCCCTAGCAATTGTTGATCAGTGTAGTAATACTATCACCCAGGATGCAGAGTTCATTATAACAAACACAGTTGAACTAAATTATCTACAGGATCTAAGTCGAAGTGATACCAGTGAGGGCCGTCTCTAAGCGTGTAATAGAGCGACGGTACATTGGTATCTTCACTGTAGATTGGGTTCAATCATATAGACTCATGTGCGTGATTGAGATTCTGACAATTATGGCCTCAGCAGGAAGTGCTTAGGATTCTATGGTCTCCTTATTACATGGGCTTAGTATCAAATTATGAATAGCTAACATAATTTTTTTTGCTACGAAATAGATTTGTTTCAGTTTAGTTTTGAAAACCATGTCATTTATGGGTCATATCCTGGATTTCTGGCGATCCTCAGTTTTCTTAGAAGTATTTCAGCTTGCATATCGCTAGTTTCTATTTGAATGAAAACTTTCACTTAATGATGAAAAAATATAGAACACTTATGGTTCAATTCATCGAATTGCCAAGGGTCAAAAATAGAACGACAAAACACCCAAAAACTACTCTGAAATAATGGCTCATCATAACAATCCGCCTCCTATCTGAGGTCAAATCAAATGTTTAATCTCCATTCCCTTTCAGAAGAGCGTTATGGTATTCTGAAAGATCGATAACCAATTACAGAACCTTGAATTGTTGTCGTTCTTCGAGATCCTACCGTTTACTTTCAATGCTTCTGCCGTTTATTTTACGTAATTGATTTCCAGACGATTTATTCTTTTGCTGACACGTACACAACTCGCATTTGTGCGAATGAATAAAAGGAAAATATGACTAAGAATAAACTGAGAATACTTTCAAGATCTGTGGCTGATGGTTTAATAACGTTTGAATTCTTAAACCAAGTTTAGAACTCTTAAGGCTTAAGGTGAAAGTCATTTTACCAGACACAATTTCAGTCCTTTGTGTGATATTGTCTTATAGAAATAGTTTCGACTTTAGAACTTTGAATTTTGGCCTTCCATTCAATACTGATTCTCTGTTTATTGTTTTAAGTACCTAATGACTGTTCTATTCTTCTTCTCGCTTCTTATCTTGCGGAATGGTTTCAAGCGGTTTTTTATGATGGTAAGATGAAATATACGTGGGAGTACCGCAAAGGATCAATTTAAGGCCCTATTATGTATATTTCTCAATTTGTAAGGTTCCTTTTTTCTTGTTTGAGGTAAAATTACGCAGATGATAGTCAGGTGTATATCTACTTCTTCTAGAAAGAATCTGCTCATGTTATAATAACATTAAATTTTCACTTGAATATGATCTGAGCAAGATTGCTCTTTTAATAAATGCAAAGCTCACTATTACGCAGACGATACTCAAGTATGTATATCCTTTGACAACACTGATGTCGTTGAAGCTTGTAACACGTTGAATCTCGAACTTGAAAAGCTTATGAATTTTTCAGCTCAACATCACCTTCACATCAATGCAGAAAAATGTACGGCATTACTTTTCGGTCCTAAAAATTGTAGAGAACAAACTGAAAAATTGGTAAATATAAAAATCGGTGATAAAAGTTTGAAGGTTGAAAACGGCAAACGTAATCTAGGAGTGATTTTTGATAATAATCTAAGATTTGATGATCATGTCTCGAACTGTATTCGTCGGGCATATTAGAAATTAATGCTGCTATATTGTAATCGGCACTAATCAGTGGCGTAACTAGAGTTGACTCATGCGGGGGGTTATGGGTATGGGTAGTGGCAAGTTTTAGCGAGTGACCTGAACTGCAGTAAAAAGCGGGGGGGGGGGGGGGTGGAGGGTTGTAGATATTGTTTCCATTCGAAAATTTGTGTTTTAAAAAAATTATTTCATCATACAGGCACAATATATATTATACTATTGATACTATACTATATGCTACACTTAATAAACATGGAAATACGTGTAAGAATTGAAAAAAGAAAATTGCTATCACGCTCCTCTATACAATCATTCAAAAAAGTCTAAATTCAAGACGGCGAGGTGTTTTTGTCAGCTCGTCCAACACTACAGCAGCATTGATATCTAGCTCTCTGTGAGTATTGAGCACAGCAAGCCCGTTCAACCTTTGCTGGCCAGTTGTGTTCCTTAAGTATGTTTTCAATCTTCTAAGAGATGAGAAGGACCTTTCACTGGTTGATGTCAATACAGGAAGAGTGGTAAGAATTTTCAGGAGGGTGTTGATAGTGGGGAAAACATCCTGATGGCAGGCAGCGTAATAATTGATTGCCTTGCTTGATCTAATTTTCAAATCTTTCACCCTCTCGTACCACATATGGAGTTCCCCAATGGCAGCGATGTCACCAATTTGAATATCTTCTTGATAGAAATTCAGGAGCTTTTTAAAATTTTCTTCCTGTGTTCTGGTGACTTCAGCATTACTGGTAATGCTTCTTCTTTAATATCATTGTTGTATAGGTTTCTAACGCCGATTAATGCTTGTTCTTATGTTGAGATGTCTGTCGTTTCATCTGCAAGAACAGTAAAACAGTAAAACATTTCGCGGAATTGACCATCTCAACCAATTTCTTCAACATTATATCGTTAATAGCCAAAATAATTTCATTTTGTGTTTTTGGTGAGAGGTAAAGTGCATTTTTCGATTATATTTCTAAATGTTTTTTCAGAGCCTTATCTCCAGAATTGGCTCTGAATCTCAGAAGAGCTCTGAAGTTTCCCTCATTTTCAACAGGACAAATTTCCAAATCAAGCTTCCCGTGGTCTCGATGGCCTCGGAGTGGTATACCCTGCCGATCACAAAAAATTACTGTTTCAATTATTGGTAAGACTGCGATCCTATTTTCAATAATTTGTTGCTGCAGAGCTGTGTTTTGTAGTACCTCGACATTCGGTATCAAACCCCTATAAGTTTTCAACAAATCTTCAGCCTTAAGTAAAGAGCGTTTATGGTATTCATTATTTTCGTGGTTATTGAATTGTTCCACCGCGTTGTCCCCCAAATTTTCCCCAGAGTGTTCAAAAATCCCCCAAATTCGGGGAAAAATACCCCAACATGAAACATGACAACCCTGGATGATTGCAATAAGCAATAACATAATTAATCAGACGGGTCACGTGACTTGCTAGGCCCAGAGGCGTCGAGTATTGAGGGGCACTTACGGTGCCCCGATTCCCTCAAATGATAGTATTATTCGCTGTTGTTTATGCGCGGTTCTGGGCGAGAAGACTATTCTTCTACTTGTAAAAGTAAGAAATAATACTGAAAAGAGAGGGAATTTTGGTATCTTAAAAATTGCTTACACTTCAAGTAAGCATTTTTTCATGTAGTATATTTTAAAAATATTTTTCTTCTCACAATCTGTAATTCCACAATAACAACTTTGAAAAAGCAAAATCTTCCAAGTTATTTTTTTATTGTTCTGCCAAAAAATTTCTTTCCATCTGATCCATGGGGGGGTTACGTCCCCAATAACCCCCCCTCGTTACGCCCATGGGCACTATATCCCAGAGAAACAAAAAAAAATTTTATGTGACTCCCTTGTACTGTCAACTTTTAACTTTGGTGACGTGATTTATGGGGAAGGCTTAACTGCAATAGCCAGGGCGAGAATTCAGCGTGTCCAGAATTCATGTCTCAGATTTATATTCGGCATAAGAAAATTTGACAGAATCTCTCACAAACTCAAAGAAATAGGTTGGTTGAACATGAATTTCCGCCGAAAATTACACTCAGCCTGCTTCTATCACAACATTGTGTTGAATAAAACTCCGAACTATCTTCATAGAAAAATAATATACAGAAGTCATGTCCATAATATAAATAAAAGAAATAGAGATTTTATAACACCACCTGTTCATAGAACGACCTTTTTCGAAAGAAGTTTCACCTACAACATCGCAAAAGTCTATAATCCTATTCCATACACCTTCAAGACATTGAACATAAAAGCATTTAAAAATAAAATGTTTGAATTATACTTGAAAGAACAGAACGAGCACTAGTTCTTCTATTTTCTTGCACATTATCTAACTGACTCCATTAGTGAACGCAGAACGCCTATGAAAAAAGTGTGAAAAACAAATCAAAATTATTTTTTGTTTTCTTCTTTATTATTTTTTTCTGTAAGGGTTGAGTAGAGCAGAATATGCATGAGCATAACTGGACTCCGCCTTTTTTCACAATAAATCAAATTAGCTTAATGACTGAAATAAGATAAGATAAGAATTATTGTAACTTTTTGTGAAAATAAAGACATTATTATTATTATTATTATTATATATCCACTAAGCATTGTTTGCAGTTGAATAAAAATGAGACTATTACCATGTTATTCGGTAGGAAAGGAGAAAGAGTTGAAAATTTGGGAGTTTGGATAGATGTTGACATGGTTCTCACAGACTGCCTGTTTACAAAAGGTTTATTGCATGCTAAGGGTTCTTTATAGAAACAGAAAAGCTTTAACTAAAAAGTTAAAGTATTGCCATGTGAATTGCTAGTTCTGTCACACCTTAACTATGTCGATTGTTTCGGTCCCTGTCTGAAATTTATCTGATGAGCAACGGATACAAAAACTACAGAACTCTTATCTAAGCAGAAAAATTTGAGAGAATAAATCATAGATACCCTACGCGTTGTGGAATTGCTAAACGTGGAAAGAAGAAGATCTACAATTTTTTTTAACTTTTTCAAATTTGAAAAATTCATGAAGAAAGAATGTTATATGTGACAACTTTGAGTAATACCGCGTATTGAAAATGAATTTATGTACTGGGAAAATATGAACAATGATTTCGAATTCAAAATATAAAGTGATATTTTTAACGGGAACATTTCAAAAGAGGAATAATCAGTCGGGTCCTGGCAGGCCCGCTCTGGCTCCACTGGGGGCCCTCGGCTAGATGCTGATTTGGGGCCCCCTTCAGGAAATAAAACGAGAACCTATCACGGCAGCCAAAACGTGCTCTTGAATAATTTCAAATTATGGTTGTTGAGGTTTGAATGAATCTCAAAGTATTCTGCCTCCAGCAGCAAATTTAGATTAATTTATTATTGTATCTCTAATTGAAAGAACAAGATTATGCATACAGTACTCCTTGAAAGTGGTTATAATTGAAGTAGAATGAGAGTTCAATGAGAGACCAATGACGTAACTACGAACATAAAAATGAAAAACACAAGACAAAAAAAATGTACAATTATAAACTGAACTTTAAGGTAACAACTAGGTATATTGATACTAAAAAGTAAAAAAGGGCCTAACATAATAATGAAATAAAAGTGTAAAATAAATCATTATATGAAGTAGGTCAAAATGAATACTGTTGTTAACAATATAAATACAAAAAAAATTCTTAGCACAGTGCTAGTTGAGTAATTAATGATTTTACTAACTATCCTTTCAGTCTTTGGTAAGTTCTTCACAACTCCTGCCCATGACATTAATTATGTCATCTTTGTCCAAGTCAGAAAATAAATCTCTTTCCATATTCATAAAAACTAGGATAGAAATAAGGTTTTGGCTTGAACTAGACCTAAGACGATTCTTGATTATTTTTAACTCAAAAAACACTCTTTCACAGGTACCTAACCTGTATACAAAATATCGTTTTTTTTATAAGATACATACAAGTGAATGAATAAGCCCGATCCAGAGAAATAAAAAAGAACTGAAAATACGCATGACGAACACTTGACAATTGCTTTACTGTCATTACGTAGACCACGAAAAGTTGCTCCTTCTGATTTAGGTTCTGAATCAATTTGACAGTAATCTAAATTTCCTTCTGCTTTGTTTAACATTTCGCCTGGGATTTGTTCATCTTGAGTATTTTCGATTTTCATGAAACTTTTGAACTGATTGCAAATTATTTATGTTAATAATCAACTTCTTCAAACTTTGCAGGTTTGAAATACAAGAGGGGACTACAGTTGGAATATCTTCAAGCTTATTTCATTGAACTTTCTTGGGTGTAACCAAGACAGGTCCTCTAAAATTTATCTATTTGGACAAAAACTTTCTTCAATGCTGGTTCTAACACATCGAAAAATACTGACTTGTAATTATTTTTGTTGAGATTTTAGGAGAATCATCTTTTGATTTTTCCCAGACATCCGTTTTTTCTTTGAAATTCTTCTTTCCGTGAAATGCAATTTTATTTCCACATCAATATTCCGATTCTTCCAATATTCTTCCGATTTACAATTAATAGTAGACTCTTGGCGCATACTCTCTTATTTTCGTGTATACAACTTCAAAATGTTTATCATTTCTTTTTTCATTAATTAGTTTGAGCAGTGATTGAAATGAATTCCAAGCAACAGCGTAGTTCAATGTTTTAGTTTGCAAATATTTTGAACCAGTAGTTATAACAAGAACCAAATGTAGAACGAATGAAATAAATGAGTTTCTAATTTTTGATCATTGATTTGCCAAATTTCTGGCCATATGTCTGGATTTACAATCAAACTGACCATCATGTTTTTTTAATACGGTTTACTGACGTCAATTATTTATCTTTGGCAGTTTTCTTCAACACACTTTCATCAATTATCGAAAATAGAGCCTTAGAGACTTTTGCAGTCTATAAAGTTTGTATGTTGTTTTTTGTTTCTTTCTACCATACTGCCATTCGCTTGTAAGATGAACTCAGAAAAACTGCAGATTCTTCCACCAATCCAAACAAGTTTTCTGTCTCTATTAACATTACTGCTGAATCAGCTACTAGGTTCAAGACGTGATAGATACGTCATATTTTCATTTAGCTTTTTAAGGTGAGCCTGTAAACCGTTATAATACTCTTTCATGTTATTTTTTCCATCGAATGAACATGAAACATGAAACGATATTTGATTCCAGAATTATGTACTTGGTTAATTCTGGAGTTACACTTTTTTACAATGCAGGACCACTCGAGTCTTCAACTACAGTAATTTCTAGAAGCCTTTCATAATCTTTTCATCGAATGACATATCGTACGAAAATAGCCAATTGGTATATAAGTGCTTCCTGTATCTTGGGTAGAGTCTACCATAACGTTATGAATAATGCTATCGTGGAAGCCTTTCAAAATTATATTGCGTTTTATCGAAGCAATTGTTTTTATCAACTTGTTCAGATAAAAGATTTTGACAAAAATATCAATACAGAACCTTGCCCATAATGTCTATTCGTTGTTCATTTTAAAACGTTTAAATGAAATAAAAGTGTCAAAAAAACATATTTTCAAAAAATTGTTTAGTTTAGTTTGGTTCAGCTGGGGGCCCCCTTGGGCCGGGGCCCTCGGCGATCGCCGACCTGCCGACCTGGCCAGACCGGGCCTGGGTCCTGGAATATTGAAAAAATTAATATGTCTCTGACTCGACCTAGGCATGTATCAATGACATCCCAAGTATCAATAAATTCCGCTGATAAGTTGGGTTCTGATGAAGGTTTCATTATTTCCACAAATATGCAAACTCTCCCTGTAGCTTTCTTAGGAAAGGCAGAAATTAATTTTTTGCTCAGCTAGTCCTACTCTACCTTCATTAAGACTTAAGAGTATATGCAGTAACTTCCGGGACACCTTGTAGGTATATTTGAACTTATAATGTGCATATATTTTCATTTTCTTTTGCATACAATTGTAATATGATTTCTTCAAATTATGTCATGTTTTGGGAGGTTAATAGTATATAACATTACTAGCAAGGTAAGAGGGTTTTTACTGGCGAACGGAGGATATAATTGACGAGCCGCAGGCGAGTCAGTTACCTCCTTGAGCCAGTAAAACCCGTTACCTTGCGTGTATTGTTTTATATTTTATTTGTTTCTCATTTGTAAAAAGGTTAGATAAATTCCAAAAAAATCCCAATAATTTGTCTCAAATGTCGTAAGCTATCATAGACATATATTTATATAAGTCTATGTAAGCTATGGAAGCGTTGTCATGAACATGTCTGTTTATTTTTCTTTACATTTGTTTTGGCGAAAGCGAGAATGAATGTATCAAAAGAAATTATTGAGGCAGCCAGTAGTGTAGCTTCAAGTTCATTACCTGCAAAATCAGCTTCAAGGTACGAGCGAGAATACGACGACTTCAAAAAGTGGCAAAACAAAAATAGTGTGATTGGGGTAACTGAAGATGTTTTGTTGGTCTACTTGAATCAACTATCAGCTAGATTCAGCCCTAATACTTTATGGGCAAAATGGTCTATGCTGAAAAGCTGCTTGGAAATGAAAGAAAATGCCCCTGTTCGCAGGTTTGTTTTCCTTAAAAAATTCATTGAAAAATATGACGTTTAGTTGTCATTTGCAGATTTCAAAAGATAATAGCGTTTCTGAAACGAAAAAATGAGCGTTATACGCCAAAAAAGGCCAAGGTATGTTGTCGATGTGACGAAATTCTCTCCTTAAACATGAATGATGTAGAAGATATGGAAAAATACGTTATATGACGATAAAACAAAATTTTCTAATGTAAATAATACTACTAACTTGTAAAAATTTTGCAAGTTTACTGTCAGTTTTACAAGTTAGTGACTTGATAAAATAAACTTTCTTGATTAATATTGTGTTTTTGGAAACTGACGTTTACAAATGAGAAACAAATAAAATATATTTGAAAGTTTGGTGGTTTTGGTTGTTATGATGAATTTTTCTATTTCTTTTGTCAATTAATCAGATGGTTAGGTTGAACAATGTAGTGAGCTGGATCTCTCCCCTTCGATTATTTCTTGAACTGTAAGAGTTTTGTTATTATTTTTCATGGAATTAATTGAATGAATACCTTTATTATTATTATCATCCTCAAAATATAGAGAAAATTGAACATGATTATTTTTGTGAAGAATATTGTGATGACACCAAATCGCAGAATCCCTCTATGTTTTCAATAGAAGGTACAAAGTGGGTCTTTGAATTAAACATATATTTCAACCGAACATACCTGAGGTCAAAAGAAACACTTTTTTCCTTTACTATTTTTTTCGATTCGATTTTTTTTTATCACTTAGTATAGCGGCCATTTTGGAGTTGACTGAACATTGATGGAATTTCATGTTCGGAAAAGATTCATCACATCAATAAAAAACTATATTCCGAAAATTATTTCCTTCGATTCCATTCCATTTGCGTGATATAACTGAAAATTACACTTTTTATGGATCTTCAGAAATTCTTTATATCCTTCTAGTTAATTGCATAGCAATATTGCAATACTGTAAACGTGCTTGGCTTCATTATTTTCATATATTATTGCTTCAATAATCAATTACCAATTTTAAAGGACTTCTTGTGAAAAAATATCAAATAATTAATCGAACTGCCTCGAATATTGCACTGCACCATATTTACTCCGATTTGAAATGACTATTTGCAATTACGATGGAAATAACCCAAAATAATCATCCAGAAGTAATTGATGTTCTTTTATAGGCTTCCCAGACAATCGTTCCGAAGGAGAGACAAGAAATTCAAATTTCCTCTCGGAATTAAATTACCCAAAAAAACGACGTTAATTTGTCTCTCAGACAAGAAGTAATCAGTGAAACCCTGGCAAATATTAAAATGAGTAATAAATGAAGCCAGTTTGTGAGACGAATCCACCGAAAATTCACTGACTCTACAAAGAACCCTTCTGCTCATTATCTTATTGAAATCAGAACTGCAGAAGACGTGAATGTCAACGCAATTGATTTTAGCAGTGGCGGTATACTCCAATATTTCAATAATTGTATTTTATATTTAGGGATAGGTAAATGAATATGAAAAAAAATTATGTTTCACATAAATATTATTATTTTTCATTATACAGGGTGTTTCCAAATTAGACGTGAACTTTGATGGAGGGTTAAGTGTAACTCATTTGCTGACAATTGAGACGATGGATATTTATTGATAATCAACAGTTTTCGAGATATTTGAGTTCTTGTGTTCTTTAAAAAATTTCTCACCCTACTTAATTATTCGTCAATTTTTCTACGTTGACCACTGTTGATTCAAATTTTGGATTATTTCCATTGAAAAAGGATTCAATATGCATGAAAAAATCAAAACTACGCTGTATTAGATGTTGAATAAGAATTAGTATGATTTGAAAGTTGAATTATTAAAAAAACTTGCCAAATTCCTTCTTTATTTCCTTGAAAAGTCAGAATGCAGGCACTAGATTTGTTTTACCAGATTTGTTTTGAAAGGGGAAAGAAGCAAAAAAAGGAAAGTAATGAATAAAAAATTTTTTAATTGCAATTAAATTCAATATTTCTGTAGAAAATGTTTTCATGAATTATGTTTGAAATGACCTCCACCATTCCTTATTCAAGCACGTAGGTATCCTCTTCCTTATTTCTTCAGCTGTAACTGAAATTTACTCTCAATCTTCTCGCTGCTTCATCTATTCTAACGGTGTTAGATCCGGACTTCTCAATGGCCACGAAAATAATTCAAAATTATAATCAAATTTAGTCAACGTAGATAAGATTGACGAAAAATGATGGTGGGAAATCTTTTTAAAATCACAAGAACCTGCTATACTATGTGAAATTTTAGGAGAAAATTATAATTTCATTTGTGAAACTCGAGAATCGACGATATCGGTCGATAGATTCAAACAGAAAAATATTATTTTCGAACTCTCCTGAAGGGGTTTTAGAACCAGATAATTCGAATAGAACTAGTAATTTGTGATTTCTGATAACGCCAACTGAAATAACAAAACGTGCTTCAATTGCCAACAGAAAAATCTCGTGGACAAAAGTATGGTTCCTTTCTGCTTAATTTCATTCAAGTAGAGACTGAAAAATAACAACAATAATTTAAAACCCCGGATGAATAAATTTTCAAGCTATTCCAATAATGTTTATCTTTCTGATCATTTTATTTCTTAGGAGAAATTCTAGAGAATTTAGTCGATTCTAAAGTGGAAATATAGTAGTGATAAAATAAAAGACCTTCCATATCTTCCAAGAAATTCAGCAACTGGATTCGCTACTGGATGTGAATGTGACGTTTTGATGAGGACAGTAATGGATTTTCCTGTCCATAATCCTTAACTCCGTACCATCCTGTTCTAACCGTCGACCTGCCAGGAGACATGCGATGTGAATCGAGACTAAATTATGATGAATAAGTACTGTGCCATTTTCTTACTTTCAGGATGAAGACGATATAATCTCACCGCAATCTGAATCTCTTGTTGAAGTGGTGTGAACTCCTTTTTGGCGTTCACTGAAATCAATACCGAGAAAGTTTTACATTCTCAGCTTATTAGTGTATACAAATCTGAAAAATGATTTCACCTAGAAATATCAATTGAGTTTTCATTATGAGTATATTTTTACCGAGCCACTGACTTTCTAATAGTGCTTTGATTTTCGATGTATGAAAAATTTTGGATTGGATTATCTTGATCATCGTATTATTCTCTACAAACTTATGATGCATACCATACGTCAGAAAATATCAAACATGAATAAATGGTATTAAGCGCATCTGCTGAAGTAAACGCAATAATCATAAAGCTAAAGAATAGTTATTTATAATACAAGTGCAGAAGGCATTGATATTTTTCCAAGAGTTCAAAATGAAAATGGTTGACATATAAAAGCATTGTTCGTTGATTTACAGAAAGCATTTGACAGTTGCACTGTAGACCATCAAACACTATTGGAAAGGCATTACGATAGGCTGGCAAGAGCTCAGCATTTAACCTTATAAAAACCTATCATTAGGGCAGATATCAGTATATAATACATATTATGTAAATGGAACAAAAAGTGAAAAAATTGTTAAGTTTGGTATCCCACAAGGATCAGTCCTTGGACCATTATTATATGTAGAGAAAATCTCGGACTTGCACCTAGGCATGGAGTACTTTTTTGCAGACGATACTGACTGCGTTCAGCGAAAAGAGCAGTCGCAAATCTAATTCCTGAGCGCTCACAGATCCTAAAGTGAGCAGAGAGCCTTTTTCGAACGGGTAGAAAATACCTAACCCCTAAAATATAGTTTTCACAACGTGGGTGTAATTCAAAGATGCTCAGAAAAATTCTTCTGTTGTAGAAATTTTGTGTCCGCTGAATTCAGCCTTTGTTATGTTATAAGAGAATACGGATTTGATAGAGATCAAATCAGTTTCTGTACTGGAAAATTCAATTAACAATACAAAAGTATTGTTAGTTGAATGATTTCATTAAATGACAAGAGGATTGAAAAAATTGCAGTAATAATATAATATATAACTTTCAATATTTGGAATAATAAAATGAATAGAATGATTTGATTTATATAATTGTTTCTCATTTATAAAAAATCACACTTATACCATCTCTTTGGGAAATTATTAAGAGAAATTTTCCGCTTATAAATTAAGTAGTATATATGATGTATTGCACTAAGGAAATTAATCGACTGAATGGACTCAAAAGTAAATAATAATTATTTGCTATGAAAAGTGGAAGAGGCTAATCCCCAAATATTCAATGATTAAACAAAATGCAAATATGTTTTAAAACAACTTATTATTATATAAGGAAAAATTTATAGGTGATCATAAACTACATTATTATTAATAAAAATAAAACAAAAGATAAAGATAAAATAATTGAAAATGAAATGATTTTACATTTGGATCACTCTTTTTTAATTGATTTTATATTCTTTCCTCGAAATTTCATTTGTGAAAAACAACACATATTCTACGAAATAAATGAAATCAAATGAACTGTAATAAAAAATTTGAAAGAATATGGATTTTTCCCAATTAATAATATTTCAAAGAAAAATATATTCTACAATCAAAATGGATCAGAAAGTCTTGTTCCTGATTCTTTTTTGGTGATTCTCCTCAAAAGATACATAAGACATAAATCATAAATTCTCTTCTGAGAATTTTCCCGAATTGCTAATAACAAACAAACTAGTACAAGGACAAGACTGTACACATGAGATTCAAGGCAAAAAAGAAAAAATCGAATAAAATTTTAATAAAAAAGAGGACAATTCAATGACCCTGTCACTTGCAATGTTGAACCATTGAAGTGAAACATACAAAATAACAACTCCGAGGAGATATAGCAAATTTTGAGAAGATCAATTACATCCTCTCTTGAAGAAAGCCCATTGAACATTAAGATAACAAGTGAAATCCTTGTATCACAGCGGAAACGAGTTGATATTTGAGCGGAGAAAGAACAAAACGCAAGGTTTAGATTATAACATGAACCTCGAGCAGTATAATTTGCTCAGTCGGCATATTCGGACTGCAATACGGAAATACAAAAATTTTTATTTAGCGAGCATTAGTAGGGATGTACAGTGCATCCCATTTTGGGTGAGACTGCCAGGTTTCTCGCTTGTTATTTAAGATAGAGCCTTGCCGTTTTCACGTTCCTGTCCTACTTTTTCGTGAAACTCAAGTTGGTCTAATCAGATTTTGCATAACGGTTTCCGTTCAAGAGATACAGGGCGATTTTAGAAATTGATACTTTTCGGACCCCTCCTTTATCTCCGAAATTATTAGAAATAATGCTGAGGTAAAAACTACGTCTGAATCAGAATTCTGCGTAGAATCCAGTGGCGTACTAAATATTTTTTTTCGGGGTATGGTTTTGAAGATTCAACACAAACCTATTTTTTTTTAATGGAACACCATGTGTATCATTACTTCGTTGAATTTGTTATTTTTTTCCCTTCAAAATGATATATGACACTATGTAGGTAGGATGTTCAGAAATGTTAAAAAAACACTAAAACATCAAATAATGATGAGTTTTTGTTAATGGGCAATGGATTTCTCATAGAAAAGAAGAATCAATAATAATAACAAAAATTTATAGCGATGATAGCTAGATCAGATTGGTTTTTTCCCTCCAATGCCTACTTGATAAAACAATGCTCCCAAATGCATAGTAGCCATAATAACAACAAGGATGTTTGTGTCATCAATGACCTACTACTTTTAAAAATCGAAAGTAATAATCCTCTTATTGAAACATAGAAAATTCATGGCCCATTTACAAAAAATCATCATTATTTGACGTTTTAGTGGTTTTTTTAACATTTCTGAATATCCTACCTACATAGTATCATATATCATGTTGAAGGGAAAAAAATAACGAAATCAACGAAGTAATGATATATAGGGTGTTCCATTAAAAAAAATATAGGTTTGTGTTGAATCTTCAAAACCATACCCCGAAAAAAAATATTGAGTACGCCACTGGATTCTACGCAGAATTCTGATTTAGACGTAGTTTTCAGCTCAGCATTATTTCTAATAATTTCGGAGATAAAGGAGGATAAAGGAGGGGTCCGAAAAGTATCAATTTCCAAAATCACCCTGTATCTCTTGAACGGAAACAGTTATGCAAAATCTGATTAGACGAACTTGAGTTTCACGAAAAAGTAGGACAGGAACGTGAAAACCGCAAGGCTCTATCTTAAATAACAAGCGAGAAACCTGGCTGTCTCACCCAAAATGGGATGCACTGTACAGAGCCACGCAAAATCGGAAAACACGAAGAATCTCTTTTAGAAGATTCGAATAAGGTACTCGTGAGTTAAGATCATGTCATTGGATAATGAAGGATAATAAAGTTTCAGTTACATAAATAGACAAAATAGCTTCCATCGGGAAGGATTACTGAAAGATCCTTCATTTCAACACAGGTTCCACTGCTGTGGAACTTAGCGATTTTAGAAAGATATTGTGAGATATAGGTTATTTTTGGTGAGGTTAAGACAGCAGTTACGAAGCTAAAAGAAGATAAAGTGACAGGAATTGATCGGATATCGGTGAAAATTCTTGAAGCCCTGGGCGATAGAGGGCAGACGGTCCTACAGGTATGGAAGAAAGGTTTTAGCTGCAAGATTAGACGTCAGAATTGTTGCCATTCCACAAGAATGGTCCTTAAAATAGTTTGGATAACTAACGTGTGGTTTCATAAGCCCATCCAGTTAAATCATCATTGATCATCAGACTGCTGAGGAACGAACAGGATTCATCAAAGGGCGAGGAACTCGAGAGCAAATATTCAATGCAAGACAGCTTACAAAAAAAACTCGAGAATATGGTGTTGCAATATATCTTTGCTAGATCGATTATGCGAAGGTTTCCAATAACATCGAATGGTCAAGGCTTCGGTTGAGGTTGGTTATTACTATCATCTAATTTCACTGGTTAAGGATCTAAATGAGACCTCGGAAGTAGTACTTACGATTGAAAGGCCTTTTCCAGATAAATGCGATATTCGATGAGGTGTATCCCACGCCAAGCCTGCATTATGTCACTATTGTTAAATAAGGTATTGAGTGAAATTAAAATGCGAAACGTTTTTGAGAAGTGGAATGGTGGGATTATGAAAATTGTCAATAAGTAATTTACCAAAGTTCTCTTCGCAAGTGATTCAACCTTAATTGCCTGAAGTAGGAACTACTACAAATACTTAAAGTTGTGAGACTAGAAATTGGTTTACAACAAATTAATAAGACCAAAATTATGAATATTGACAACGATAATGAACATCAAAATCAGCCAGACAGAATAGGCCGTTTCACAGTAGTGGATAAATTTTTTTCTCTATTTCAGTATCGTAATGAGTTCATTACAGTTCTAAAAACAGTGCTGTAATGAACTCATTACAGCATCGTTTTCAGTTATATTTTTCGTTTTGTGGTTGTCTATACTGACTTCCAATCCTATCAATTTCCAACAAACGTCAATAATTGTCAAAATGATATAATTTGGATATAGCGGAATGATCTGCAACGTTATTCGTAATTTCTCTTAATTTCAGTGGTGATAAATCGATTTCGTCCGACATGATTAACGAATTTAATGCGTAATTGTAAATTATTTCAAAATTCGACATATACGATTCAAATTCATATTTCGTAATCTGTCAATTTTCGTAACAGTCACACCAACTGTTCAATTCAAGTGTCACTAGGATGTATAATCTGAATTTTTCATTGAATTTCGACAATATTTCACAAAACTTGACTGAAATAGAGAAAATATCGTCTAATACTCGTTGCAGAAGGCCGTTCCAACACTCATGTGTTCGAAAACTCACTCCTTCGTCGCTCGTTTTTGAATTTCACAGTCGTGTTGTAATAGGAGCCCATTCTGCAACTTGTTTCAGAATATACTATTGTCTAGGCTAAATGCTGCATAGTTTCGGTGCATACGAACACGAAATCAGACAACGCATTGAGATGGCTCGATGCGCCATGACACAGCTGACCGAAATATGGAGGGATCGTAATGAAGCAAAAGCCACCAAGACCAGGTTTGTTGATACTATGAAATTTCCGATTTTTTCATACAGTTCAGAGACTTGGATGTTTGTGTGGCAGATAGGTGAACAAAGAAATTCCTTTGAGATAATGGTTTGGCGGAGAATGCTGCGAATTCCAGAGATGGCTAGAAGTTGGATGAAAGTGGTGGAAAAGCTCGTGGATTCGCGTCTGCTGCGCGATAGGGGACTGAATTCGCTGGAGAAAAAATGTCCTGCAGGTTCTGAGAAATTTGGAAAACATCGAGTGACAATCATTTCAATCACCACTTTCGAAAACGATGTTAGGATTAAGTAGGAGGAATGTCAAATGAAATTGAGTTAATCACTCACCTAAACTTTTGTTTTATTGGCTGCCATTAGGACATCATTTGACATCAGATTTATGTTCAGCCGATTGAAGGAATATTGAAGCAAAAATCAGTTTGCTAAATTTCGTTAAAAATTAGATATATCTTGGATACAAATACAATGCTTTTTTCATTTTTTTGATTATCCTCATTAAGAAAAGAATATGAAATATACAGAATGCCCATTATTCGCTCTCAGTACACTTAGTTTAATGAATAATAATCTGATAATTTCTTCTTTACAGATCTCTCTGATACCAAAATGGATGTTGTGGCGGTTTCCAATGGACAAATCAGAACCCAAAGATTCTGCAAGAAAAGTGAGTAAACATAATTTTTTGAATACGTACATCACACTACAAAAGTATGAGTAGGAGTTGTAATGGAAAAATTTTATAATATTACGCGATATTAATACATTGTGTATGAAGGATTATTAATTATTTTCTGATTGTTTCCAAGGAAGAATATAATATCAGTCATACATAATTCTACCATTTTGAGCTTTATGCTGAATTCCGTGTTGACCACGATGCAAGCGATATTCAAGCAGGAGCTTTTGAGCAACCGTCCATTCATGCCCCAATTGTATAATTATTTAGTCTCCAAGGATGCAATTGACTCCAAAAGCTCCTGGCTTCACATCAGTGCATTACTCATTTTTGTTCAGTTTGGTATTGACTAACGAAGGGACTATGTTTTCATAGTATAATCTGATTTTACTCGTCCAAATTTCATCAGGAAATACTCGTGGTAGCCTGTTATAAGGATGAGTAAAAACTAGAAAGAAGGAGCCGATTTTATTCGCCTGGATGCCTTAACGATTTTCACGGTTGAGTTTCCTGTAGAACAAAGACGATTCCAACGTCGTTAACAGGGTTGTTATCAGTGTTTATTTTTCTTCGCTGTTCCGTTTAATTAGCTTTCTTAGCTGTGAGAGGAAGTTCGGGAAAATTTTTATTACGAATGTTTTCGATAGAGAAAATTCGATTATGTTCAGAGATATCTGGAATTTCTACTGAATGGTTCAAGAGTGTATCGGGTGTCCCAAATTCGTTGTCTAGTGAGGGGGTCTAAGTATCTCTTTGAGTTAGAAAAAACTAAATCGTACAGTTTGCTCGATTTTTGGGAGAATTGATTTGGTGAAAATCACATCCCTATGAATTCAACAGTTTTCAAGCTCTAAGAGAAAATTGGAGAATGGCACGAAATCAAAAGTTCTTATAACTTTTTCATTACTGGTGGTCAAGACCGTAGCTATAAATAAATTTCGTCAACGGAGTCGATCGACCCGCCCGTTGACTTGAAATATTTCGGAGTTTGCGATGAAAAAAATTATAATAATTGAATAGAAAGAGTTGATAATATTTTCGGTGAAATTAGAATCCTGTATTTTTGAAAAAAAAAAATTGGGGTACTGGTTTCGGTCCCCATCGGACCCCCTGGTTACGGTCTTGCTGGTGGTATAAACATTCTACAGGCATTTTTTTCAGTTAAATCCATTGGTGTCCTCGTTGTTTTTTTGATCCAATTAGTTTTGAAGTTATGATAAAAACTTGTGCTTTTTTTAATGTAAACCAAAAAAAATTCTATAACGAATAAAATCGATTTTTTCTCTTTTCAGTGAAACATGATATATAAATTTCATATCAACTATAAAAATCATTAAAAGTTTCAGTCTTCGAATTTACTTCCGTTGAATAACATAATAAACAACATTTATCAATTTGAAACTATTGAAAAGTTGAAATTTCTATAATAAATGAAATGGCTTTTATTCTCTCTTCAAAAATATATAACATGATACATAAATTTCTTATCAAACTACGAAAATCATCAAAAGTTTCAGTCTCCGGATTTAACACTATTTAATTTTTTACTTCGGTCACATTCAAAGAACAACATTTATCAATTCAAGAATATTGTTATGTTGAAAAAATCTAACGGTGTTGAATCCGGAGACCTTGGTGACCAAAGAAAATTTTCTAAAATTCATAGATTATCATGGATCGGCACTTGGTTGATTCGCCATGTGAAACTGAAACTTTCGATGATTTTTATAGTTCCTTAAAAAAATTATATATCATGTTATATACAATTAAAAAAAAAGCGATTTTATTTGTAATGGAAATTTTTTTGGTTTATATTGAAATAAAATAACAAATATTTCAAAACTATTTGAAATAAAAATCAAATGATGACACCAATGAATTTTACTGAAAAAAGTGCCTGTAGAACGTTTTTGTTTCATGATTAAAGCAAAAATATTAACGAACTTTTCATTTCCCGCTATTTTCTAATTTTCTCTTATATACTGAAAACGCGGCCAATAATTTTTATAGCTCAAAAGAATTCTGAGAATAGACAACAAATTTTGGGACACCAGATTCAGAACATTTCTCACTACGTCCTTCAGTGCAGATTCTTTTTGATTCTGTGCGAAAATCGCTTGATGGATTGTTTCTGAATTTCTGAAAGTAATATTTGTATAGTATCTAGTTATTTTTCTCACAAGAAAAAAATAGTTTTTGTTCTATATCACTTCAAAAATTTGAAGGTTTTTCAATCGTATCTCAATTATTAAATTAAATAATTACAAAAAGGTATTTATTACATTCTTCTAGGAATATTTGTCACCCCTCTAGTGCGGGCTCTGCGGTTTCAGGTTCTGCTGAGTTTCGACGATATAGAGTGCTTGCAATTTTTTTTTTTAAGATGATTTAGTAAAATAATCGAATGATGCAGATGAACCATTATTTCATTGAATTCGTATGCGCCCACGCCCAATACTAATTAATTATGTAAGAAAAATCATTTGGTAGGTAAATTGTTGAAATTAAAAGAAAAAGGTTAATACATTTCGTTTTTTTTCTTCGAGTAGAAAAATCGGATGATGCGGATGAACCATTATTTCAAATTCGGATTCGCCAACGCTCAACACTAGTAATTTCATATAAAAAAATCATGTGTGAAATTCGTGGAAATTGAAAAAACATATTGTTTACTTCATTCTTCTAGGAATTCGGATTTTCCCGAAAAAGAAGAAAATGTCGCCCTCTTATATTTGCCGTCTCGGCAAAATGCCGATTTTCCGGCCTGTAGATCGGGCAATGAGGAATATCTTCCTAAAAAAAAATAAAACAGATATAACTTTGATTAAGTATGAATCCTTCAAAGATCACAATCAATAATGTAACCTGTTGGCAGTTGGCATACATACCTATATTGTCAACCAAAGTTCAACCAAGGTTGAAAAAAATCTGTATAAAAATAAAATACAGATTTCTTCAATCTTGCAGTGGTCAGTCTGAACCCTCAACTTATTCACCCTCGATCTAGATAAAAAAGTTACTCAAGTGGATTCGGCTTACAAACATATCGATCCTATCGTTGCCTCGGGGTTTGTAGCAAGTGGCATGGAAAGAACGAATTATGTTTCAACCCCATCCACCTCTGGTTAATTATATCCCCGTGCACGGTTTGCTGGTCACAGAGTTCTCTGGAACGGTTGATATCGCGGACAGGTGGTTTCTTTGATGGAAAGACGTAGTCACTTTGGAGGGAAATAGATAGAAGAGGTTACTTCCGGATTGATACTCAGTGTGGTTTGAGACGTTAGATTTGATAGTTATTCGGGTGGTGGTATGTTGTGACATCAGTGAATCAGTGAAAAATTGTTTTTAAGAGTTAGTAACTGTTGGATATCCATTGTTTTTTGTAGAGGTTATTGACAAATTTCGAAGGTAAAATGAATTTTTTTTTCAGTGTATCAGAACTTTTTCAACCCTTAACCATAGTAGTCCAAACACAATAGCCCTTTCACCGTTTTGCGGTCTTCGAGAACACTTGTAGAAATGCAATTATTGAAATATGAAAGTTAATATTCCTATGGAAATAACTGGATTTATTCGAGGTTTGCTTCTCAATGAAAGAAAAAACTATGATATGTTGTTCCTTTCATTTGATTTCATATCGTACCTATATTAAGAAAGAAATATGTTGAATGTTAAGTAACATCTTTTCAGGAAATCAATCAACAGAAAACGCATTGATAAAATAACAAAATATTATGTATTCTCAAAAATAGAAATATCAAGGAAAACAATTATGAAATATCGTTAATATCAGCATTAGATGATCGAATAGTGCAAGCAAATATTATTCCCACAATTTTTACAGATTTTACTAGCACAATTCGGCTTATTACATTATAAGATTTAAAATGTACAAACCATAATCATTAGAGTCCAAAAATTGCTCTCCGAATATAGGAAGGACACAATTTGAGTACTATAGGTACTAATATGTGACCAAATCCTTCTAAAACGAGATATATGTCATAAAATAAACATGATACTCTTGATTAGATCTGCACAACTATACATGCTTGTTCGTTTAAGGTGTGACAGCCTGTATATGTATATGAGATGTGATTTGTTATGATGTAATTATTGTCAGTTGGCTTTTCTGAATGAGGGGCTCTGATGATCTTCCTACAATTCGGCATGAAAATTTGAGCAATAATATACATAATATACCTACTACTGAATCTCAACCTACAAAGATTTTCACCGAAATATTGGGTATTTTTATAAATTTTGTTCGAATATCAATTGCATTGATGTTTGATTGAAAATTTAGATTTTTTTGGAGTTTCTGCTCATAGGCGTAACGAGGGGGTTTATTGAGGACATAAACTCTCATTGTTCAGAGAAAATCAAAATAAATTGCAAATAAAATAAATAAAATTATAAAAATTCAAAGATTTTGTTTTTACAAAGTGAGTTAACTTCAATTATGCCCTTCATTCTGCTTGAATTGTTATTACATTCTATGATCAATATTAAGTTGAAAATTGTTATTTTATAACTAACTATAAGCAAAATCCCAATTCCATTCGATTTTTATGTCTGGATATTTTGTTCAGATATTCGATTTTCGATGGTTCTGATGATTGTTACTTTGCATCTTTCTGGAAATGTTCATGATTAAAGGAAAAAAAAATAAAACTGCAGAATTTGCGGTATGTCTAGTTAGATTTTACGTACTAACAAACTTGACCAAGGCATTTGAGATCCGAAACTACCCTTGAAAGTCATCGTATTCACGAATAATCCTAATTAAATTTGAGAACAGCTCGAAATTTTGATATTCTGCTTGAATTCTCTATAGTTCTTCGACCTATACTGAAAATTTTGAGTTTCTAGGATTTTTTGTTCAAGAAATATTGTGTTTACGGTCAGACAAAATTGAATTTGACCACGAATTCGTCATCAGTGAATCAAACGTCAACGTATCAAATTTCTGGCTCAACACTCAGATATCTTGACGAAATATTCTGTTAGTGGAACGAGAGCTCAAGAATTAAGTATTGCGAAATGAACAGGGTTCTCATTTCTGAAAATGATAAAAGATCGAGAATATGTGGCATCGATTGTATATTAGTAACTTTAAGAGATATGAAGCTAGAAAGAAGAGATACTGAAGAAACTAAAGAGACCATAAGAAAAACCTTAGTCGACGATCACAGTATAGTGGTTTAAATGAGACCATGGGCATCAGGAAGAAATTCACAAGGATCTGGGATGGTATATCAGATATCCAAAATGAACTTCAAGAGTGATCGTTGAGGATACTATAGTAATAAAAATAAAATTTGTTGGTTTTTGCAATTGAGGTCTATGACTTCGAAACTGAAACAAATACATGTGCTTTGAATTCAAATTTATTTTCGACAATTTCATTGAAGAGAAAAAAAATATTTCCATAATTTGCCGGAGTTTGGAATTCTGTAATCACATGATTTAATAGTTATTTATAATACAAGTGCAGAAGGCATTGATATTCTTCCACGAGTTCAAAATTCAAAAACGAGCCACGAAGTGGCGAGTTTTGGAATGAACGAGTGGTAGAATGAGCCTTCTGTACGAGTATTATACATTATTTTCTCTAATTCATTGCATTTTCATCGAAATTAATGAAATATTTCCATAAATATAATTTAGTGATTTTGCATTGAAAAATGTTGGTTGGCAGAAGTGATTTCTTTAAGGCAAATTGATGAATTGACAGATAAAGCCTTAGCGGAAAGTTCGGGAACCAACATAGAATAATAAAATATAACCATGAAAACTGTGCGTTTCTGATATATTCTCGCACGGTTTTGTTCTACAAGATGTGGAAGAATGAACGGAATAACCACAGAATCAGAGAAAAATATATAAAGGCCAACATTTTATATTTCAAGAGTAATAATGATGACAATAATATTTCAGGTTTAAAAGTATGTAATAGTATCCACAATATTCAACTTAATTTATTCGATTTTCCTATGTAAATGTAATTATCTAACTTATAATCAACCATTGAATAACGCATTGAAGTTCTGTATTATTCTGCTTTAAGCTCCTTCAGGCAGATTCAATATTCAGGCACAAAAACCATCACATTTGCTCCAAATACTCTTCATAACCGAAGAAAGTAATCTCCTTCATATCCCTTATAATGTGAACATGCTTTGCAATTCAACGTTCATTTTCCACAGCGTTTTCTATGAGAAAAACCAACTCTTCTTTAATAACCAAAGTTAGGTTCATTGTGCACACTTTATTCGATCCTCTTTACATCACGTGCCACTTTGAAACTAATAAAATGAGAAGAGGTCGCTACCTGAAAATTGAATTCGTTGTTTGAAACCACAGGTAGGTATTAAACATGACAACATGTATAGAGGTGGTAACGCATGATAATGTTCCTCAATAGCCATTTTCAGTAATTTTCACACAAAATATATTCTGCAATTTTCCATTATAGAATTATATCATACAATCCCAGAATTCATCATCTTTAATTCTGTGGCTAATCCATTCATTCTGCCTCAACAAAATTGTGCGAGAATATCTGAGATTCGGACAGATTCCATGGTTCTATTTTATTATTATATGGTACTCGGAAACCTCTTGCCATGAATTTATCTATTATCTGACAAATTTGTGATACGCACAGCTGATTTGCCAACCCACATTTTTCAATGCAAAACTCACTAAACGATAGTTATAGAAATATTCCAATGAAAACTTAGTGAATTAATAGTTATTTATGCAACAAGTGCAAAAAATGAATGTTTATTGCACCCGACGTGAAATTGTCCGACGAGGCCGTTAGGCCGAGTTGGACAACACGTCGAGTGCAATAAACAATTTTTGCACGAGTTGCATACAACATTTTTTCTACGTTCATGCAAAAAGCAAAAAATGATTTATTGCGGTGCGGCACTAGGTGTAGGAAAATGAAAAGCGCAACTTGAATACTTTATTATTAATATCGATTTGCATTGAAACAGGAACTAATACGTTACGAACAATTTAACTCAAACTTTATTTTTACCCTCAATGTTGAAAGTGAATGAACAATTGGTGAAATTTTCAATATGAACATTTCGTAGTGAAGTACTTTTTAAATCCACTTCTTGATTTGTTACTGCTGTAAACGTACTAGTACTTGGTATAACTGTATACATCGTTATTTCCTTCAGGCTGAAATATTTGTTTTGCAACACTGAGTTTGTTGAAGTAGAATGACAGATGAGTGCAATAAAAACTTAATTGCACTAGTGCAATAAAGAACTTCTTCTTCCACTAAATATAGTTCAATAAAGTTTTGCTTTTTGCATGAATGTAGAAAATAATGAACCTATAATACTCGCACAGAAGGCTCATTTTACCATTCGTTCATTCAAAAACTCGTGGAAGAATACCAATGCCAATTCTACATTTGTATTATAGAGTGCCTTTTCCGCATCGTTCGGTCAAGCTTGCGGAAATGTATCACTTTCCACACATCTTAGGAAAATAACTATATTTTACTACTGACACATTCACATCAGGCTGAATGGCACTCCATTTTCTGATGAAGATGACGATACAGCTTGCATCTTCTGCAATTTATTGTTTTCGGCGTTCATCCGAAAATAGATCTTCTTTATTTTCGTCCTCAGGATCCAAGTCATCAAATAAACTTTTTTTGTTATTGTATTTCTGTTTAAAACTTTTCTTTTGAGGTGAGATTTACTGTTTCAAACCTCCCTAGAAGACAAATTTAGAAAATATAGGATGTGAACATAATATGATAATCGACTGAATAGCTTTAAATTCCGACCCTCAATTCTGGTGCTCTATGCGACCGCCTATCCTACCTACTCCAATACTCCGTAGCGATGGCGCTGATCATACAACTTTTCTTGTTACTGCACCGAATTTCCATTGGGGGTACGATACAGGAGTTGAATGTGGTCTTTGAATACAGTACTTATTTGAAGGTTATTTATTCACAACTATTACAGCAGATTTATGATATATTCATTAATAGTTGAATTATGCAAGTTAACTAATAGAAAATAAAATATTTGTTTGCAAGGTATTTAATAATATCTATATTTATAATTGAAAAATAATGTATATGAACTCAAGTTATCTCCACACATAACATAAATTCATTTTCAACTGATAGTTAACGAACATTTGATATTTATGAATAAACTTTTACAAGACTAATAATTTATTTACTCAAAATAAAGGATTTATTAATTATCGACAATCTAACATAATTGTAGCGATCCAATCTGTGAAAAAGATTAAGGACACATCCCTCAAAGAGAAGCGCATCTCCTTGAAGGACCTGTCCTTGAACTATTCCTTTGATTTCAATTTCCTTTTTAAACATAAAATCTATGTTACTTCACTATGGGCTTATTGAACGTCGCTTAGCACATCTGTACTGAATTTCGCGTTTAGATAGTTTATACCTGCTTATTATTTGTAATGTTGGCAGACCAGTGGTTAGAGTGAACGAATGCAACCAACATGATAGGGTTCAAACCTCGATACCTTCATTATGAACTCTAAAAAAATACCTAAGTTTGGCAAACGGTTCTTCTCAGAACCTAAATAGAAACAGTCCAAATAACTATCTAACAAATACGTTAATTGAAATGAAATATTATTTTGATTCAACATTCAACATTCCTCAATGATATATTAACTTCAGCTATATTTATTTCAATCGAATTCATATACATTCAGCATTATTGAATCAAAGTATTCGTAAATAAATAAGGTGTGATCTGAACTGATGATTATTGATGTAAATTTAAATAAATTCTTTATTTCCATCAAATAAATATTAATGTATCCATATCGCCAATTAATGATTCATTAATTATAATGCATTTTCGATAATATCAAATAAATACTTCTCTCAGTGCAGGAATTTATTTAGGTAATTTGATATGGATATAGCACAATGGACATATGAGGTCCGAAATGAATTAAATTATGTACTCCTCCAATGAAGGTACAAGAACAGCAAGTAGAGAACGATATACCAAAGTTGGTTTATTTTGCCAGTTTTCAATCCGGTCATTACCTCAAATATTAGGTGCTTAATAATTTTCAATTCAATATATTCCGGAAACGCTACATTGTATCCAGTTTCATCAGAAGTGCCTTTTTGGTGTAAAATTGAATATTGTTCATTTGGAATTTTGATCAATAAATCTATAATACTTGGTATGAAATGTGTAACTAGTGCCTTCTATGAGACTCAGATATGAAAACGAATTCATGGGATGTATCAGCTTCCAAAACAGAGTCGGATAAAATTTCATCACAATATTAACTGAGAGAAGTGTTTATTTGATATTATCGAAAATGCATTATAGTTAATGAATCATTTATTGGATATATGGACAAATAAATATTAGTTTCATGGGAATAAATAATTTATTTGAAATCCCACCAATAATCATTATTTATTATTACACTTCATTTATTTTCGCATAACTTATATTAATAATGCTGAAGAAATATTCATTTGAAGGAAATAAATATAGTTGAGGTTAATATATCATTGATTAATAATTAATAAACCTTATTTATAATAATGTAATATGTAATGTAGGATCCAATTATTGTTCCCTGTGAATGATTGCGATGGTCAACCGGATGCTTGGAGACCTATTAGTTTCTTTTAGTGTCGAGGGCATGACAGTTTCAATTGATTTACAGGGAACGAATTGTTATTGTACATAATGTAAAAAAGGTGTGTTATTCTTCGGGGTGTCGAAGATCTGTCATGTCGGTTGTAAATCTTAAGAGACTTACTGGGGTTGGGAAAGTTCGAGAACAAGACGGTTGTACCAGATGTGTTACATCAGTTTATCAGGCTCTAGTCCTTCTAGAATATTCGATTTCCAGGAATCCGCGTAGATCTTTGTGGGCGGTACGGCAAAGCTCTTATTGGACTAGGGGATGGTATTTTCCCCTTAGGGTGTGGCCAAGACGAAAAGAAGGGAGGTCAATATTCGAGACAGGGTAGTTCCAATCCGCAGAGACACAGTTTAACTTAAGTCGAAGACTAGTCAAGTTCGGGCGGTCAACTTAAGACGTAAGACGAAAAGACGTTTCGCGGACTAGATTAAGACGAGTCGCGAACAAGTTGAAGACGAGACGACCGAAAACTTGAAGTACGACGAAGACGTGATAATCCAAGACGTTTCGAGTAATCAACAAACGAGTTAAAGACGAAATTCAGTACCGTAGTGAGAAACTTGTAATTAAGACGTAATTAAGATCTTCTCAATACTGAGTTTGTACTGTATAATTGTGGCTTTGTAAATAGATGTAAATAATTCAAAAGAGTTTAATTATTACAAATCCAACAAAGTCGCGGAGAAAAAGACGAAAGGCCAGGTAATCGAATCATACCTCTAGACGAACGATTAACCAAGCATACATCCATGCTGAATAAAAATAATATTTCAATTCAGTAATGGTTAACGTAGTTCTTAGATAATTATTTGGGTTGTTTCTATTATCAGACTATTAGGGTCTGAAACGAACCGTTTGAGGGTATCCGGGTTTGAACCCTAGTCATTTTGATTGCATCTGTTCACTCTAACCATGACAGTTCTGTCAACATCACTAATAACTATGCAGGTACAAACGATCTAAATCCAAAATTCAGTACAGATGTGCTAAGCGGCGTTCAATAAGCCCATAGTAACACAGATTTTATGTTTAAAAAGGAAATTCAAATCAAAGGAAAAGTTCAAGGACAGATTCTTCAAGGAGATGCGCTTCTCTTTGAGGGATGTGTCCTTAAACTTTTCCACAGATTGGATCGCTAGAATTATGTTAGTTTGTTAATAATTAATAAATCCTATATTCTGAGTGAATAAATTATTGAATTATTGTAAGAGGTTATTATTATTATTATAAATAGCAAATGTTCGTTAACTACCAGTTGAAAATTTGTTGACAATGAATTTATGTTATTTGTAGGGATGACTTAATTTCATATAAATTATTTATCACCGAAATATATTAAATATTATCAAATACCTTGTAAACAAATATTTTATTCTCCATTAAAAAACTTTTTTGAATTCATAATTTTACTATTAATGAATATATTAAATATAAATCTTCTGTAATAGTTGTGAATGAATAACCCCCAAATAAGTGCTTTATTACTAAAAAAATATAGATTTCTCTCAGTGAATTTGTAATTTTTTTTTCTCTTAAACGCCCTTTATCTTGAATACGGATGGAGTTACGAACATTTTTCATTAAGCAAAGTCCAATTTATTTCAGTTTCCTACCTATCCTAGAGACAGGGTCCATTTTTTGAAACACCCTGTATATTCAAGAAGTGTTTTCAATAGTAGATTAATGATGAGAACACAAAGTTTTGTATTATTCTTCTTACGTCGTGAGATTTTTTTTTAAGTACATATCATGAAACCTTTGCATTGAATTACTCAAGAAGGCGTGTTTATGCAAATTCCGTTACGCTTCACCAGCACTAAATCCATCGCCAAGTGCTCAATTCACACGCTGCCAAAATCGAAACTTGGGCTGGATAGATCGACACTGTTTCTGTACCTGAACGACGAAAGGAAATTGCCGTGTCATCGCCAGAATTCTGGTTAACGTAATGAAAAATCCCGAGGAAAAAACATAAACAAGCATCTCCATTTCCCCATCCAATTCATTTTATCGATTCCAAACAGGCGGACGAAAAGCTCCCGCCTCCGTCGAGACGCTTCCTAGAATTTTTCCCGCTATAACGACGCCACCGTCTTGCCTAAATATTCATAAACCGCACTTGGATTGTTTTAAAACAAACTCCGGCAAACTTTCCTCTCGAAAATCCATTTTAATTGATGGCGGGTGTCTTTGGCCCGGTTTCATATTGAATTAGTTCGCTTGGTTGAACCAAGAGTGCATTGAGTAGTCCCATGAGGGTCGTCTGGATATAATCAGAATTGTGAGGAGAGAAGCAGATTACCCGAAACTTTTTTCACAATTTAATAAGGTAATCAACGCAGCAGTGGCAGCTAGTGACGGTATAAGATGGTGAGGCACATCAGAGAAATTATTATTATTGTTATAAACATATACAGGGTGATTCCGGAGGAGACCGTCAGATTTTAGGAGAAATTTAAACTAGTCAAGGCAGTTTCGAAACAATGTTTGGTTTATGGTTGGGGTTACTGGACGTGTGCCAAAAAAAATAAAAACGCTTCAGTAATGTAAACTTATTGTAGAATCTGAAGCAGGTAGTGAATTATTGGAAACGGAATGTACAGGTTGTTTTTTCAACCTGCAAATTTAATCTGAATTTATCATAATTTCCACCATGTATTTCTGAGAAAGTGTTGGAATTATTAGAAGTAGATAATCTTATTGTTCTACACTGAAAATTTCATCAATATTGATCAAGCCATACCAAAGTTATGAATAAAAGAAAAATCGGTTGAATCGGACAAATCACCCTGTAGACTCTCAATAAACCAATAATTGTTTCGAAAATGCCTTGAGTATTGTAAACTTCTCCGAAAATCTGACGGTCTCCTCCGGAATCACCCTGTATTTTTTGAGTTTACGGACAAAATTTATCTAGTGAATTTTACTTTGTAATTTGCATAATAATCAATGTGAAAAATTTAATTACTAATAATTGATATAGATGATAATATGATGAAAATCCTGAAAGGGCTGAGAAAAAATTTTATCCTGTTGGATTAAACTGTACGCATTACTATAAAGCAAATTGAATACGTGTGTATAGCAATGTAAACATCGCTTGTGGTGCTTCAGATAGCTAGCCCCGTCATATGTTTGAGCCACTAATTTTGAATGCAAGTCAAATATTCGCCTAATTCGATTGAACGTGTAATTTCCAGAATTACGCCATTGCAACGCAGATGCGATCTTGAAATATTCTGAACAGAAACAGAATTAGATTCATTAGATTAGGAAAAAATAAGTGATGAAAACTTTTTATACATGAATTAATTTCATCGGTCATACTTGACGATACCAGTTATCCATATTGACCCATCAAGGACGTATATCTTTTTTTCTGGGGATGACAATCGAAAAAAATGTCGTCGGGTACACATCAATTCTTCTTCTTCTTCAGCCCGTGTCCATCCATTGTCGGATATAGGCCTTTTCCAGGTTTTTCCAGGCCACACGATCTGTTGCCAATCTCATCCACTTTCCTACCGCTACTTTTCTGACGTCAACGATGCATCTCTTTTTAGGTCGGCCCAGGATACTATGGAGATCAAGTGGGTCGAAACATCAATTATTTTATCAAAAATATATACTTATAAAAAGTATAAACACAAAGAAACTATAATAAACACAACAAGAAACATTTCAAAAACAGGGTTTTAAAAAATTCAAAAGGAAACATTTCTTCCTTATGATAATTTGATCTATTATGAACTGTTAGATCTCCATCTCTATCGAAAAGGTTTGAATACTTCTGTTATTTACTAACACTAACTACACATATTAAGCAAATGAAACACATGATTCACAAAGAATACCGTCCCACAATTTTAAATGAGTTATCCACGAAAATTGTGTAATTTATTAAATAAATCATTGGTACAAGTTACAAAACACAAAAACGAAAGTCAGTCGTTCTTTCTGTATGATTGGGAAGTATGTTGACTATTTCCGTAATAAGTAGGTATTTTGTACTGCACTCTTCTGTTATCAAACATCGTCGTTTTTTCCTGAAATACATGAATAATAAATGCACTGCCAATCCAGTTGGTATCTTCACATTTGGGAAATTGCTCTCTATTGTTGCCGAATTTCTCAAACTTCCAGAACCAAAGCAATATACAGGCCACTATTTTCGTAGATCATTCGCTTCTTTGCAAGCAGAATCAGGAGCAAATATTACTGAGATAAAAAACATGGTGGATGGAAATCTACGTCGGTAGCCGAGGGCTATGTTGATATTCCACTGCTTATAAAAATGTCATTCCGGAAAAAGTTCTCCCAACCTCTTACATCTCAGTAGATTTTGGAACGTCATCATCCAATATTGTACTTCCGGTTTCTACTAGTTCTGATGGTACTGGGGATTTTAGTAATGTGTTGCGAAGCTCTCTAAGTTGCGAAGCAAGTTGTAGGACTTATGGTGGGTTTATGCACCTAAGAACTAAGATTAAACCTAAGAACTAAGAACGCTAACAAATCAATGAGGGCGTTTATGCACGTTAGCTAAGAACTAACCCTAGCACTAGAAAGTTGGCCAACTTTTAACTAAGAACTAAGGGCTCAGATTAAATATATAAGTGCACGTGCACCGCATAGAATTTCAATATTAACGAGTACCAGCTTCTATCATTTTATGTTCCTTTATTCGTGTTTATCGATGGAAAGTGTTAGATGTATCTGAATTAATTTAAATTCAATTAAATTTTTTCACAATCAATATCCATGCCAAACATCAAAGTATTGAACAAATAGAAAGTAGTTCGAGCACGTGCGCATGTCTTAACTAAGAACTAACAAGAGAGTGCATAAACGGCACTGAATTTAAGAATAAAGAACTAAACCTAAGGGTTTAGTTCTTAGTTCATAGTTCTCAGTCCCCAGTTCTTAGGAACGGTGCATAAACCCACCATAATATCAATGTTCATAAGTAATTATTGTTAAATATTGATAATAAAATTTGTAATTTCTAAAATATTATTATAATTTTATCTGATTTCATCATAAGAAAATGTAGTGCCAAAAATATTTTGAACATTGTGTTGAAAATATTTTTAACATACTTTGGCGTAAACAATCCCTTTTATTGGCTGTCATTAGAAGTGTCACTTTTAATGGTAGTATATTGTGCAACAAGTGGGGAAAGTCCAACTTTTCTCGCGATTGTGGAAGTTTGTGGCACGAGCCTGAAAGGCGAGAGCCGCAAACACACGAGCGAGAAAAGGATTTTCGCCACATGTTGCACACTATACTTTTCCTACACTTCCACAAATTTCAATAATTCAAGTAATGGACTTGATTGAAATCAAAATGGCTCTCGTTTGATAGTATGTGCTAATTTATTGAGTTTCCATAGACACGACTCAAAAGCCCAATTTAATTGTTCTACCAAGCGAGGTGTTGGCAAAGTGCCGTGAGAAATTATATTTCCCTCAGTATGAGCAATACATAGTTTTGAAATTAATTTTGCAGACACCTATCAATCAGCAAAGTCTTACTTTTTCCTTATTTCTGTTGTAGTAGAGATTGACCGACTTGGCTGAATTCCTAGCCTTGCTACGCTTGCCAAGGCAGTCAATCTACTATTTTGCTGCCTAGTAAAACAAATAACTATTATCGTGGTGATTTGAATGTTCGAATGATTTTTGTGTTCAATTTCAATTCATTTTTGACAGTTCCATAGATTTCGAACTGCAATCAACGGGTTGATCGATCAATCAGAGTTTTATGAAACCCGCCGTGAATGTTCTGGAAAAGTATGTATGAAAAAAATCAAAAGACGGCATTTTTATAGTATCGACCAATGAAACATGCATCACTCATGAATTCGTCGTCAATAATAATATGCAAATGCTGACACGGATTCAACATGTAGCTTCGCAAACGAATGTGCATGACATTAATTTTGATGGATCATCACGCATGCCGTAATTCGTATTATTCACAACACGTGACCGTAATCCGAATTTGGTCCGGAGACATTCATCTCTTCGATTCGAATAGATATTCGAATCGAAGAGATGAATGTCTCCGGACCATGGGATGAAAGCACTGTCAATGACCATTGGTCAATGAAATTTTGATCAAGATTATTTATGAGCTGGTATTCGTGTTTTCGCATGACGATCGAATGAGCCCTTTGGGCGTGAAAATATCGAAAAAAAAAAGGAAAAATGCTCTGTCAATAGGTGCATAACTATGCTTCCTAGTCCCTTGTTCCCAAAATCAGCCGTCAGTTTCGGTCTTTTTACTATATTATCAGCCCTAATGTTCAAAATTTACGCATGAGAGGTAGTGCTCATCAAATATCCGATGGATTTGAAATTCCTATGGAACCGATTATGTTGCGCCTTTTTTCACATAACGCAGAAAAAAACCTTAATGAAAAATAATTCTTTTTCCTACGTTATGGAAAGTAGCGTATCTTCATAGCTTACTCAATTTCAAAATTGAGAGTGAGAAAATGTGAGTGAGAAATATTATTCCACACGGTACTATGCCCACACCTCGCTTGGTTGACCAATGAAATTGGGTTTTTGAAAAATCGTTTCTATGGAAACTCAAGAAATGAACAGGAATTGTCAACGAAGGCCATTTCGAATTGAATTAGGTACATTACTTGAATTATTCAAATTTGTGCAGTTGTATGAAAAGTGTGCAACATGTGGAGAATGTCCTTTTCACGCTAGTGTGTTTGCGGCACTCGCCTTTTAGGCTCTTGCCACAAACTTCTACACTTGTGAGAAAAGTTGGACTTCACCTACTTGTTCCAACTTGCCCTCAGAATTATTGAAAAGTTGTGCGAGGAAGAGGGGCTTAGATTCAATCCCTCGAAAACAACACTTATTCCGTTCATTATAAGAAGGAATCTCGATCTCAGAGCTCCGGTCCTAAATGGCCAGACTCTGTACTTCTCTAGTGAGTGCAAATATCTGGGTGTTATCCTGGACAGTAAACTGAACTGGGGAAACATATAGATCAGACTCTCTCCAGAGCCACGGCGGCCATGTGGGCCTGCAAAAGACTCTTTGAAAGACATGGGGCGTGAAACCGGAAATGGTACTGTGGTTATACACAGCGGTATTACGCCCTATTGTCACCTATGCGTCTCTAGCATGGTGGACAAAACCCAAGGAGGCTACCACACGTAGCCGGTTGCAGAAACAGCAAAGGCTGGCATGCATTGGTGTTACAGGAGCTATGCGCACAGCTCCCACAGCAGCGATGGAGGTCATACTTGGCTTACCTCCCTTACATTTAAATGTGAGGAAATGTAGCCTGCTGGGAGCAATAAGAATTTCCCTCAATGGAAAGCTACTACCTGGAAACTGGGTTAGACATATGAAAATATTGAATCAACTAGATTCAAACCTTTCGGCAAAACCATCGGATTTTATGCCAACCATCCTCGATTTTCAAACACCCACTGAAACGGTTTTAAATGACCGTCCTAGTGCAAAAAGTTTCGTAAATCGTTTGGACAAAAAGTCATCCATATGGTTCACCGATGGATCAAAATCAGAGAGAGGTACTGGCATTGGGATATATGTGATCTCTAAAGCCATGGGAAGTGAGCCTTCTATTTTACAGACCGAGATACTGGCTGTTTACGTATGCGCTCAGGAGTGTCTTAAAATGAACCTCAAGGGGACGCATCTCTACATCTTCACGGATAGCCAGACCACGCTGAGATCCCTGGAATCGCACTGCCAGGGGTCTCTGTTGACCTGGGAGTGCCGAAACACCATAAAGCAACTGGCCAGAGGCAATAAAGTGACTCTACTATGGGTACCAGGGCACTGTGGTGTTGAAGGAAATGAAAAAGCCGATGAACTTGCAAAAACTGTAATTCATGTATGAATGATTATTCAAATCAAATTTGATCTATGTATCAGTGTTTTTGTTATAATATCAAAAATGATGAGTTTGTGTTGTTGAGTTATGTTGCCTAGTGACGAAGGACAGTCGATGGTAAGCGTTAGTTCCAAAAACATAGTGGTAAATGTGTTCTGAAAAATACATATTCAATAATCGTATTTCGCTACAACGAAATGAATATATCTGATCATGATCATGGCCTACCCTCTGATATATTAGAAGCAGCTAATCAAGCCAAATTTCGTTTGCTACCATCAAAGTCAAAATAAAAATATGAAAAGTCATATTCTCATTTCATTTATTGGTATATATTCTACTAAAAGAGAAAAGAGGAAGGAAAGTACCACTTTCCCCACTTGAATGACTATCTTAATAGAAATCGAACTAGTACAACGCGAAATATTGAGATCTTGGGAAGTTAAGAGTAACGGATATATGTTTGACATAGCTCTAATACTTATACCGAATTTGATGAATTACGACTAGTAGAATGCGAAAATTGAGATTCTGAGAATTTCACCTTTACCTATGAGCGTATGGAACTATAACACCGACTCAATACGAACAATTTTCATCAAAATTAGACAAACAGACGCAAGATATGGAAATACCAGGAAATGCATATCTGAACTCACGGGCGTAGCCAGGTTTCAGTTTCGGGGGGGGGTTTCAAGACAAAGGCGTATACAGAAAGGATAATGGGAGAAATAAGAATTTTTTTCATAGAAATAAATGAGTGTGCGTATTGTGCCTGCACGTACATCATATAGCAAAAATATCAAACTCGTTCTCTGTATATGCCACTGGTTCAAGAAAATAATGCGAATAAAAGTGCTTGACATAACCATAATCATATCTATTATAAAATATATATTTAACCATATAAAAAAACAGAAAAGAACAAGTACATTTGATTTTATTTACATATTATAAAAAAAGTCTTCTGTTTTTCTTTTTAAATAACGGGTGTTTTTTTTCGAGGTATATAACTTTAAGTTGGCATTACTGTTCAAGATGGTAACCGATTCAACAGCTGTCAAGTGATTTATTCTCAGTTTGGTTTGGCAATTCATCATGAATAGACTCACGCCGGAACAACGCTTTCAAATAGTGCAATTTTATTTCGAAAATAATGGTTCTGTGCGGAATACGTATCGCGCACTACGTCCATTTTATTTTGTTTAGCGATGAAGCGCACTTCTGGTTGAATGGCTACGTCAACAAACAAAACTGCCGCATTTGGAGTGAAGCTAATCCTCAAGTGTATGTCGAAACACCGTTACATCCAGAAAAACTGACTTGGTGCGCTTTATGGGCTGGTGGAATCATTGGTCCGTACTTCTTCAAAAACGATGATGGCCAAAACGTTACAGTCAATGGTGATCGGTATAGATCCATCATTATACTAACTTTTTCATTCCTGAATTGAACAACCATGATGTCCAGGAGCTGTGGTTCCAACAAGACGGCGCAACATGTCACACAGCTCGTGCCACAATCGATTTATTGAAATACACGTTTGGTGACCGCCTAATTTCACGTTTTGGACCTGTGAATTGGCCTCCAAGATCTTGTGATTTAACACCGCTAGACTACTTTCTGTGGGGCTATGTAAAGTCATTGGTCTATGCGGATAAGCCACAAACCCTTGACCATTTGGAAGACAACATTCGCCGTGTTATTGCCGATATACGGCCACAAATGTTGGAAAAAGTCATCGAAAATTGGACGTCCAGATTGGACTACATCCGAGCCAGCCGTGGCGGTCATATGCCAGAAATCATATTTAAAATGTAATGCCACTAGATTATTTTGCGGATAAATAAAATTTATATCAATCGAATAATCCATCGTTGTTTTATTGCAATTTAAAGTTCTATAGCTCTAAAAAAAACACCCTTTATATCAACTTCATGAGAGCCAATCCATTCAGTCTATTTTCACTAGTTTTATTTCTCAATTATGTTTTGAAGAAAAAACATTTTCACTTTTTGAAATTTAGTTTATTTATTCACATCGATTCCTATGAATATATTCAAGAAATAAATATCGTTGTTGTATTTATACAACAGAGTAGTCAAATTCAAATTTAGGTATAGAAAGTTTATATACAAAAAACCGGCGTTTTATCATGAAATTTTGGTGGCAAACCTCAGATTCGAATTCTGCACCCCAGAAACAAAGAAAATAAATTGAAACTACCCCATCAACTGGGTGTTAGCAGAGATAGATATAATACGCCAATTTTGAACTATCGTTTGAGCCAGGTTTATCGGACAAAAAGCTTGATGGAAGAAAACGCCAGAAGATGAAATTTTTTTGTATTTTTTTCTGATGTTCTGTCACGAAATTTTGGTGCTTAACTTCAGATTGGGATTGAGCACCAAAAAAAAAAATACATACGATCGAGAAAATCAAAACTACCCCATAACTTTCCTTTGAGGGGCACATGTGAGCAGAAATTGACTGGATTACGTGGAGGTAATTTAATTCAGATTTCAGATCACAAATGAATCAAACTGAGAGTGATAATTTCATTCACTTCTTACAAATTCCATTAAAAAAATATTTTCGAGATTTTGAAAAAAAAATATGTTTCAAAGTTACTACTTCAGATTCAGATAATTCAACATACTGAATTAGATCGAATAAAATTCTTTAAATTGTGGGGAGCTCAATGCATGTTTAGAATTGATAAAAAATCTCAGTAGTACTATCTACTTACGACTATATCTCCTGTTAACTTCATGTTTCGTTTCAATAAATTTTGACATCTTAAACATTTCGGGGGAGGTTTGAACCCCCAAAACACCCCCCTGGCTACGCCCGTGTCTGAACTGGAAATTTCTATGGATTACCTTCCGATGAAATCTGAACATGAATAATTTGCTTCATTAAAAACCAGTAGAACGCGATGAACAGGGTGATTCAAAATTCAATATCAAGATTTCAGGGGCGTATATTTCAAAATAAGACTTTTTTCCATAAACATGTGTCTGCAAACGCTTCGTTACTGAAATACAGAGCGTTAATGTTTCAAATTTTTTTTAGTTATTCATTCATAGCTTTCAGTTTTTGAGATATTAGAATCAATTATTGAAATATAGGTTCATTAGGTTATAGGTTTTTTATTCTAGTCAATGTTTAAGTAAACTCGTAATTAAGATAGAGTTTTTGTTTTCATTGTGTTAATAAGTTTCTATCTTTAGTTGAAAATTTCAATCAAATGTAGCCAATTACAGAAAATGATTTCACTTTTTCCTCGATAACGATCGCAGCGGCAGATTCGTAAAAATTGCAGGAGCCAAAAATTTATCAACAAAACATAGTGTAGGATTTCACAAATGCCTACTTATGCGTTTCGTCCCTGGCACACACACCGGACGCATCAGTGTGACTTTGGTATATTTGTGTGTGCCGTGTCACAGACGCTTGGGGAATTATTATCGGGAGCCGCCGGGACTCGAACCCGGCACCTTGTCGAATCTCGGTGAGTTAGTCTACACTCTTAACCTCTAGGCCACCGAGTGCTGTGTTTATTATTGCTATATGGAGCTTTATGAGAAGCAGCCACAATAGAATTCATTTCATATATTAGAATCCACCAGTAGCTCACTCCAAAAAATTTATGGGGCAAAAAAGGGCTTAGCCCCCTGAAAAAATATCTTCCTGTTGCATGTTAAAATTATTCGACATAGTGGATGACGTGTACTCTGAAACGTTACTTATATTTCAAATCTGATTATATCTATATCTCCAATACTGAGAGAGCTATTTAGAAAAACTAAAAAATCTTGAAATTTTAACACTCTGTAGTTCGGTAACTAAGCGTTTGCGGACACATGATGTTTATAAAAAAAAATCTTATTTTGGCCTGAAAAATACGCCTTCGAAATCTTGATGCTGAATTTTGAATCACTCGGTATAAATATGAGAAATTCGATGTTTCCGCATGCAACAAAAAAGCTGAACAGACAGACACTCAACAAAAGTTGATAAGAATAGTCTGTACTACATTTCGCGATGGAAAATTCCGAAATCGGTGACCCAAAATATTATTCCAATTCCTATAAAAACCCTTTCTCTGCCCTCGAAAACAATACACATAAATTTATCATTATTTATTTATTTTACTAATTCATTATATTAGTATGGACGAAAGAAATTTGGAGTTGTCAGTTGTCCGTTCCATTAATCATTTCTCTTCCCTCGAACTATATGTGCCAACGAAAACGATCTTGGTATATATATTGATAATAAATAAGTTGAAAATTCCAACCGATTATGGATAGTCCGGGAGCTAGGTGGTTGATTATTTCCTCTCGAGAGATACTTGGTGAGATGCATCAGATAATAGTAATAAAGAGCGTCGTGAACGTCAGCTACGACTCGGGAGAGCGGCGGCAGCCCCCCCAAACACGAAGAAAAAAAAATAAATTCAGTCATTTCCTCCCAACTGAAAATTTGTCAAATTGTAGCTAACCCAATATCTACACGAAAAAATACAATCAGCTGGCTATAGCATGGTGGATTATACGTCAGCGGGTGCCTCAAACATGAAAAAAAAAATTATATTTTTCAATGACAGCTCTGACAGCGACTCTGATACTGAATCAGAGAGTGGAAGTAACTAAATAGTATTGTGCAACATGTGGAGAAAGTCCTTTTCTCGCGAGTGTGGCACTCTCTGATTCATTATCAGAGTCGCTGTCAGAGTTGTCATTGAAAAATATTTTTTTTTTCATATTTGAGGCACCAGCTGACGTATAATCCACCATGCTATAGCCAGCTGATTGTATTTTTTCGTCTAGATATTGGGTTAGCTACAATTTGACAAATTTTCAGTTGGGAGGAAATGACTGAATTTTTTTTTTACTTCGTGTTTGGGGGGCTGCCGCCGCTCTCTCCCCCAGCAGAGTCGTAGCTGACGTTCACGAGCCTTTTTATTACTATTACCTGATGCATTCTACTAATTACCGTTTGAAAGGAACTTGGTCATGTATATCTGTTACTGGCTCCCGGACTAGGAGGGAAACGATTATTTTTCCACTCTAAGCGCAATTCGTCATTCAAATATAGAACTCGGATACCAACCCCATTTGATAATATATACGACAAAGTCAAGACATGATTTCTCACCCCGATCGAAACACAAGTCGTGAACTATTGAATTCTTTTTGATAAATTGCTGTACTTATACTGAGAGACGAGAAAAATTCTCTGCCAGAACGGTAATTGGATGAATTGGCAACTAATACTTGTAGGCTATCTTTTTAGGAGAGCCCCAATCCGACTTTACGAAAGCACTTGAATTGCGGAGTTTCAAGACGATCAATCACCTGAGAGTCTCATTTCACGGGATTGAAATCTCTACTTGAACATTCTCTTCCGTTCCTCCGTTGCGACAAATAGACGGAATTGGAAAAAGTGTTACGTATTACTGTGATCCGATTGGCAAGAGTTGGAAGAGAAAACAATTCAATCGACGGATGGGACAATTCGAGAATTGGACAAATCAATAAGATTGAAGCGGCGACTAGTTTCGTAGCCTTGTATAGGCATAAGGTAAATGTCCCAATTATCGACAATTTCGATTTGTTTTCACTAGTAATACTATACAAGAGGTCAAATTATTTCGAAATTATAACGGACAAGCCGACAAATTCGCAAAAAGAGCTATATACGAAGGACAACCTGTGAAAATCACGACTACTTATGACCTAAGCACTAAATACAAGAACGAAATAAAACATAAATGGGCTACATTATTTCATCAACGAAGATCGAAACTCTCATTCATTGAACGTTCTAACGCCAAATCCCATCCCATTATGACGAAAAGAAATCAACTTGTAATGCTGAGCAGACTTGGAATTGGTCATACACGATGTACCCACTCATACTTACTGAAGAAAGAACCCCACCACAGGGCACTTCATGTAATGTCCAAGTAACCGTCAAGCATATAATAACAGAATGCCCGCTTTATGAAAACCAAAGGAAATCCTGTGTACTTAGCTCCAAAATGGAAGACATCATCAACAGACCAGAGGCTTTCAACACAATATTATTTATTAGAAAAATTGGTATCAACATATAACAGTACAATATGTTAACTAAACTTTGTAAATGAATTGTAAATTTTATTGTACCAAAATCGCTAATGATCCAGGTGTCGAAGCGAAAATTTATAAATAAATAAATTCTTTCCGGAAATTTTTTCGAGCTCATTTCAGGACAAAGACGAGGGATAATTTTCTAAAAATATTCATGAGCGAGAAAAAATTTCCGGATTTAATTTGACATCGTGTGGTATTCGGTAAGAAAATTCCACATCAAATTTGTTTATTTCCAACAACATCCATTTTCGTCTTCATCTTGTACTCTAAAACAAGAACAAGCAACTTCCAATCAACCTGCCAGAGTATATTATAATAGCGTTTTTAATATAAACATTAATCATAATGGTCCAAAGAATTCAGAAAACATCTAAGCTTGTAGTTAAAATGAATCAAAATTATCATGTGAACAAATAAAATTAGATTGTCAAATGAAATATGCTGTCATTATAAACGTCAAATTTCGAGCATAATTCGCTGTTGAGTACCCACGAGGAAAATATTTCCACTAAAATTCATCCGTTGCGATGGTGATCTGTCAGAAATACACGTTCTGATTGGTTAAAAATTACATGTGTGGAATTTTCTAAATAATAAGATCGAAGGAACTCTGGTGGAAATTTTCATTCTACGAGGTTAAAACTTTGTAGTTTCCTGAACATATATGAATATACCACCAACTTCTCCTAAACATCCCTTTCACAATAACAGCTGATGATCTGTCGAATGTCAGTCGACGTCGAGAGAATACCGTTTTTCTAGCTGAATTAGCAAGTGCGCACCCTTCACTTATGTCTCTCTAAATCCACAAAATGTTAATGAATTATAATTTTTTGAACGCAAACATACTTTTATATATTCGATTATCTTCAGCTTCATGCAAAATTTAATATTCATTACATATTTATTGAGAAATCAGAGTGTCGATAATAGGTACATTTGAAATATGCTGTTTCCCAAATATCGATACAGATGTCTATAAATTGGCCAAGCAAGATGATTTTTGCTTTTCTAACAGAAACTCTTTTTTAATGTTCCACCAAATAATTGTTTTGTTGGTATGTTCAATAGACCCCCAATTCTCCATGTACCAATTATCGACATACTGTTGTTTATTTCAAGAATGTCGAGAATCGGATCATTCATGTGACGGTTATTAGCTATATTCAATTTCCAATTACAAAAACATTTTCAAAATGGCCAGAAGTTTACACTATACAGAAGAAGGCAAAAAATGCTTTGTCCAACGGCAAAAAAAAAATTATCATCAAGTTTCAATAGAAAGAACATCAATAAAGAGAATATCCGGAGATGAAAATATCTCCTTTCCTTTCAAGAATGCTTTGTTATGACCGTCTTCAGAAATCCAAACAACTACCAGAAATAACCGAGAACAAAGAAAAAAATTGAATCCAAATGCATTCAATGTTAATGCAAGCTGGCATACAAATCACAGAAGAAAATATAAACAAAGAGACAGTGCGGAAAAAAATTGAAAAGAGGGACAGTGCAGAAAAAAGAAATTTATCAAAAAAGTAAAAATAATAATACCAATAAAACTAGAGATAAGGGGAATTTAATTTGTATTATTTTTACTATTTCATTATTCTTTTTCTTTGTTCATCATTATTCAAAGAATGGGAACATATATATTGTAACTACATAAAAATTGTCTTTGCAATAGAAAACTGTTTGTCATTCTCACTAGCACGCTATTGTGTCGATAATTGGGACATTTACATTGAAATTTTTTTATATATTGTCATCTAACTACCTCCATTCTTAAAGTATTCTCAAATGAAAAGTCATATAATTGATGCAGACGAAAATTAAATACAACACAGAATGAATTTTCATCAAAGGCTCCTTCATGTACGATTTCTTTCAGTCAGACTGTAATGCGGAATCTCAGCTCCAAAAAGATTTCTTTCTGCACCGGTTCATTCATTTTTGATACGCACAATTCCTTCTGTTCGGGGAAATGGACGAGCCGAAAAAAGATTACAAAAGATTCCAGTTGATATTCTGAAATATGGACTGGAATAATTTAACGAAATTGGCCGGCTGACTACTTCAGCGGGTCTGGAAAGTATGTTATAGCAATTTAGCAGCGGAAAGAGGATTTTTGAGTGTTGTGAATGGATGCAGGACAGTGACGGCTCGTGCCCTCGAGATGTGGGTCGGCCACACACATATATATATATATATAATATATACTATATAAGGGATATCGATCAGCAATTAACGAGATATATTTACTCTTTATTCATGTAAAGCCTAGCTTTCGAAGCTTATTTTGCTTCTTCCTCAGGGCAACTGTAAAATACAACAAAACACATCATCAACAATAAAACAAAAAACAGAGTACAACAACTTACTGAATGCGAGGTTAATCTCTAAGTCTAAGAATTGTACAAAATCAGACACAAGCATCAAACAGGACAATATCAAATGATTATCAATTAAGAAACGCAATATCATAATACGCAATAAACAAAGTTAGGTTAAATGTCATCCATCAACTGGACCATCGAAAAATGGTCTGTTAGAAAATTCTATGAGATATGCATATATTGGACTTAATCTCTGCGTGTCCGTTTTCTTGTTAATTTTACTTTTTTGAGTTTGTATGTGGATCATTTCTAGTATACATCTTTTTTTATAATTTACATTTACATCTAAAATTTTTACGTTATTAAAATCAACACTGTGTGAGTACTTATTAGCATGAACAGATAATGCACATCTCAGGTTATTTGTTCTAATATCACTTTTATGTAAGTTCATGCGATTTCTAAGCCACTGAGAGGTTTGACCTACGTAGGTTTCATGACAGTCAGTACATTCCAGTTCGTACACCACATTCGATTTTATTTCTTTTGGTATAGGGTCTTTCAGTTTTGAATATAAATTTGCCACTTTCTTTTTGCACTGTGCTACTATTTTCACTTTTTTATTATAATCTTTAAAACAATTTTTAATTTTGTAGGTAAGGTAAGGGATGTTAGGGATGCTTCTATATTTCACAACTTCTGTTTCTCCCACCATATCAGGTTGTGTTTGACTTTCAGTCGAAGGCAACATTGAAGTAGAATATAGAAGTTTTTTCAACATTGTTTTAGGATAGGCATTCTCAACTAAAAGATCAAACAGTCTCTTCATGCTTCCATCTCTGAATGTTGGATCACAGATTTTATAAATCCTGTTTTTTTGTTCTTTAATGAAATTTAATTTTATGCTCATTGGATGGTCAGATAAAAAATGTATAAACTTTCCTGCAGAAGTCGTCTTTCTATACCAATTTAATTTTACTTTATTATCCACTCGGCATACCTTGGTATCTAAGAACGGAACAGAGTTGTAACAATCTTCTGTTTCAATCGTGAACTTTAATTTAGGGTCGAAGCTGTTGAAAACTTGCAATATCTCCTCAGTTCCCGTTGATGGTAGGGATATTATTAGGTCGTCTACATATTTTTTTATAAATGCAAGTGTGAATGTTAATCTAGGTATACAGGAGTCGAGCACATAGTCCATCACATACAACGACAAAATCGGGCTAAGTCTGGATCCCATAATGCACCCAAACATCTGCAAATAGAAACTGCCATCGAACATGAAGTAACCTGATTCTAGGAGAAAGGTGATAATCTCCTTGAAGTATTCTTTTGATATGTTGCAGACTGCCTCAATCTTGTTCCAATGGAATTCCATTGCTCTCAGTACCAACTCCTTTGATATGTTGCCAAATAGGTTGACTACGTCAAGTGATATCACCACATAATCTGGGGGTAATTCAAAATTGTTAATCTTACTGGAAAAGTCAAACGAATCTTTCACATAATATGCATTATCCTGGTCATAGGCTTCTGTTAGGATTTGTGCAATATAATTTGAAAATTTACATGTGGGACCCTGTACATCAGATACGATTGGTCGCATTGGGATATTTTCCTTATGTATTTTGGGATTTCCGTACATTCTAGGGCTCACTGAATTATATGATTTCATTGATCTTGCAGCTTCTTTACTTAGTATATTTTGGTTTACAAGTGTGGATATGATCTTGTTGGTTTTATTCTGGATAGTGGTAGTTGGGTCTCTAGAAATCTTTTTGAAATCTTCAGTGTCAACAATTGAGTACATCTTCTGAAGATAATCCGCCCTATCCATAAGTACAGTCACTGAACCTTTGTCACTGTCGAGAACTACAAGGTGATCATTAGTTCTTAAAAAGTTTTTCGTTGTTTTATATAGCTTTCTTATGTTGTCTGTCGCACAAATATTATTTTTACCTTTATGTAGATGACCGGTTATAATGCTTGTTATCTTAGCTCTCAAAGTGTCTCTTCTATCTTCCTCCACCAAGTCCAAAATGCTCTCAACGTCTGCTATTAGGTCTTTGATGTTTATTTCTTTGTGGTCTAAAGGGACGTTAAATTTGGAACCCAAACCAAGGACTGTTCTAACCTCTTCAGGTACTGTTGTCTGGGACAAATTCTTGAACCATTTCTCTGGAACTTTATAATCTGCTTTATGTATTCTTCTTTGTAGTGCTTTAATTTTTCTGAGGTTTGTGGCTTTTACTTTATGAAATATTTTGTTGTATGTAGTCTTCTGGCGTCTGAAAAATTCTCTATGTATCTCTGTTGGTATTGTCTGCCTCAACTCTCTTTTTATGGTGCTATTGTACTTGCAAATGTGTGAAATCTTTAAGTGAGTGTGTTCAATCTCTAAGGAAAGTAATCTATTAACTAAGTTTTTGTTAAATCCACTAATCTTTTTATTGAATCTACTTCCTGTGTGAAATTCAACCAAATTCAGAACATTCCTGACTCCTGTTCCTATATGATTAGGTGTTAATCCCAGTCTTTTACATTCGAGTAGGAATATCCTCCTGTTCAAGAGGTTCGCTATCTTTCGGTTGTTGTTACTCCATTCCTTCATGATATCTGATGTTCGAATGCCATAACGTGATGTCATCGTCCGATAAAATCCCATCTTAATTTAATGTTCAAGATAATGATCGTTGAAAATGATAATATATACTATATAAGGGATATCGATCAGCAATTAACGAGATATATTTACTCTTTATTCATGTAAAGCCTAGCTTTCGAAGCTTATTTTGCTTCTTCCTCAGGGCAACTGTAAAATACAACAAAACACATCATCAACAATAAAACAAAAAACAGAGTACAACAACTTACTGAATGCGAGGTTAATCTCTAAGTCTAAGAATTGTACAAAATCAGACACAAGCATCAAACAGGACAATATCAAATGATTATCAATTAAGAAACGCAATATCATAATACGCAATAAACAAAGTTAGGTTAAATGTCAGGAAGTAGATTCAATAAAAAGATTAGTGGATTTAACAAAAACTTAGTTAATAGATTACTTTCCTTAGAGATTGAACACACTCACTTAAAGATTTCACACATTTGCAAGTACAATAGCACCATAAAAAGAGAGTTGAGGCAGACAATACCAACAGAGATACATAGAGAATTTTTCAGACGCCAGAAGACTACATACAACAAAATATTTCATAAAGTAAAAGCCACAAACCTCAGAAAAATTAAAGCACTACAAAGAAGAATACATAAAGCAGATTATAAAGTTCCAGAGAAATGGTTCAAGAATTTGTCCCAGACAACAGTACCTGAAGAGGTTAGAACAGTCCTTGGTTTGGGTTCCAAATTTAACGTCCCTTTAGACCACAAAGAAATAAACATCAAAGACCTAATAGCAGACGTTGAGAGCATTTTGGACTTGGTGGAGGAAGATAGAAGAGACACTTTGAGAGCTAAGATAACAAGCATTATAACCGGTCATCTACATAAAGGTAAAAATAATATTTGTGCGACAGACAACATAAGAAAGCTATATAAAACAACGAAAAACTTTTTAAGAACTAATGATCACCTTGTAGTTCTCGACAGTGACAAAGGTTCAGTGACTGTACTTATGGATAGGGCGGATTATCTTCAGAAGATGTACTCAATTGTTGACACTGAAGATTTCAAAAAGATTTCTAGAGACCCAACTACCACTATCCAGAATAAAACCAACAAGATCATATCCACACTTGTAAACCAAAATATACTAAGTAAAGAAGCTGCAAGATCAATGAAATCATATAATTCAGTGAGCCCTAGAATGTACGGAAATCCCAAAATACATAAGGAAAATATCCCAATGCGACCAATCGTATCTGATGTACAGGGTCCCACATGTAAATTTTCAAATTATATTGCACAAATCCTAACAGAAGCCTATGACCAGGATAATGCATATTATGTGAAAGATTCGTTTGACTTTTCCAGTAAGATTAACAATTTTGAATTACCCCCAGATTATGTGGTGATATCACTTGACGTAGTCAACCTATTTGGCAACATATCAAAGGAGTTGGTACTGAGAGCAATGGAATTCCATTGGAACAAGATTGAGGCAGTCTGCAACATATCAAAAGAATACTTCAAGGAGATTATCACCTTTCTCCTAGAATCAGGTTACTTCATGTTCGATGGCAGTTTCTATTTGCAGATGTTTGGGTGCATTATGGGATCCAGACTTAGCCCGATTTTGTCGTTGTATGTGATGGACTATGTGCTCGACTCCTGTATACCTAGATTAACATTCACACTTGCATTTATAAAAAAATATGTAGACGACCTAATAATATCCCTACCATCAACGGGAACTGAGGAGATATTGCAAGTTTTCAACAGCTTCGACCCTAAATTAAAGTTCACGATTGAAACAGAAGATTGTTACAACTCTGTTCCGTTCTTAGATACCAAGGTATGCCGAGTGGATAATAAAGTAAAATTAAATTGGTATAGAAAGACGACTTCTGCAGGAAAGTTTATACATTTTTTATCTGACCATCCAATGAGCATAAAATTAAATTTCATTAAAGAACAAAAAAACAGGATTTATAAAATCTGTGATCCAACATTCAGAGATGGAAGCATGAAGAGACTGTTTGATCTTTTAGTTGAGAATGCCTATCCTAAAACAATGTTGAAAAAACTTCTATATTCTACTTCAATGTTGCCTTCGACTGAAAGTCAAACACAACCTGATATGGTGGGAGAAACAGAAGTTGTGAAATATAGAAGCATCCCTAACATCCCTTACCTTACCTACAAAATTAAAAATTGTTTTAAAGATTATAATAAAAAAGTGAAAATAGTAGCACAGTGCAAAAAGAAAGTGGCAAATTTATATTCAAAACTGAAAGACCCTATACCAAAAGAAATAAAATCGAATGTGGTGTACGAACTGGAATGTACTGACTGTCATGAAACCTACGTAGGTCAAACCTCTCAGTGGCTTAGAAATCGCATGAACTTACATAAAAGTGATATTAGAACAAATAACCTGAGATGTGCATTATCTGTTCATGCTAATAAGTACTCACACAGTGTTGATTTTAATAACGTAAAAATTTTAGATGTAAATGTAAATTATAAAAAAAGATGTATACTAGAAATGATCCACATACAAACTCAAAAAAGTAAAATTAACAAGAAAACGGACACGCAGAGATTAAGTCCAATATATGCATATCTCATAGAATTTTCTAACAGACCATTTTTCGATGGTCCAGTTGATGGATGACATTTAACCTAACTTTGTTTATTGCGTATTATGATATTGCGTTTCTTAATTGATAATCATTTGATATTGTCCTGTTTGATGCTTGTGTCTGATTTTGTACAATTCTTAGACTTAGAGATTAACCTCGCATTCAGTAAGTTGTTGTACTCTGTTTTTTGTTTTATTGTTGATGATGTGTTTTGTTGTATTTTACAGTTGCCCTGAGGAAGAAGCAAAATAAGCTTCGAAAGCTAGGCTTTACATGAATAAAGAGTAAATATATCTCGTTAATTGCTGATCGATATCCCTTATATAGTATATATTATCATTTTCAACGATCATTATCTTGAACATTATATATATATATATATCTTTTTTTTTGATTCACACTAGCGTGGTAGTTCAATTGTGATTATTCGGGCCGGAAGGCCAAGAATAATTTCTGTTGTCAATGGAAGAAGATATATATATATATATATATATATATATATATATACTTCGAAAATGTGATTACGAGATCCCTGTAAAATTTCAACGCTACGAGGTCCATGTCTTATAAACCAACAATCCGAGATCCCCTCCTATATACCCTATATACATGGTATACCGCGAGGCAACGAGATCCGTTCGACGTTGCCACACAGACGGATCTCGTGAGATGCGAGATGAGTATCGAAATCTTTGTATATCAATAAGGGTCAAAATCGCATATTCGTCGGATCTCGCAAGATGCAGAACATGTCGTGTACTTGGAATATGTATTTATGCCAACGTCATTAATTCCGATAATGTTTTTTCCTGAAATGATTAGTTTTGAGTGGTTGTTTCTACGAATGATCGCTCTATCATTTCGTATTGATGTCTGTATTTTCAGAATTATTCTTCTTCCAAATTTTTTCAAAAGTGATCTCACAATTCAGTTTTTCCTGATGACGAATTCGTATTTGAATTCAATGGTGTTCCTCCTGCCGTGTTTACGATCTTTTGAACCAGATACTTGAAATTTTCAGGGTAGATTCAGATGGTAATAATCTCAGTCAAGTTCGTTAACGCGCAAAATCTGATCAGTGGTTCCGGAAATATTTCCTTTCGAAATGTTATGTTCTCAATAATTCAAAACAGCAGCTTTCATTTCGATGAAATTTTGCATTTAGTTTAGATGAACATTCAACCAGAGCCAGAGAAAAATCATGGAGAATATCGAAAAAATATTGGCGAATATCTCGGAAACCACTAAAATGACAGAATTAAGATTTCAAATGCTCATATGAAATCGCAGCATCAAGAAGTACTTCACGAAATTTCGAACGGATCACATCATCAGAAACATCTAAATCAGACCATGGAAAAATATCGAAAATACTCAATAATTCGATCATTGAACATACCACCCGGATGGAATTTTACACACATATGGGAAATGATCATGCCAAGCCCCATCCACAATTTCGTATGAATAGCTTAACTGGAACCATAGAAAATTCAAGAAGAATTACTGAATATCACCGCAATCAAAATCCGACAACGTTGAGATTGCGAGTGCCTGAATAGAAAAATAATTTCAAGCTCTGCCCGAAATTTCAAGCTGATCACACCATCACAACCATCAAAAACATACTATAAAAAATTTCAATGATTACAAATTCGATCGACTTGAAAATTTGCGTGTGAATAGCCATCTTCTCGCGAAGTTTAGTTCAGGTTGCTCATCTAGAACCACAGAAAATGCGAAAGGAATATCGAGAAATAAAATCCTGATATATGTCAATGAGGTATGATGATGCTATTGGCTATTCGTGGATTTTGGCACGTATGTATAAAAAAAAGCAGTTCCAAACCCCGTGCAAAATTAAGATCTGATAACATAACCAGAAATATAAAATTCCTAAGAATATTGAAAAATAAACGATTTATATTTCGTTTATTAGGAGTGAATCGTGAAGAAAACTTGCGCGAGGATAAAAAATCACCATTTTAAGCTCCCTTCAGAATTTCCCATGGATATCAAATCCAGAACCATAGAAAATTTGAAAAAAATAGGAAACTATAGAAAAACAAAATCTCGATGCTTCAGTTTGGTGTGGATAGCTTCACCATCAGAATAATAAAAATGAAGTTAAATATAAAAAATCGTGATATGTTAGTGACGAAAGATCGGACCAAGTTTTTTCGTGTGCATAATAATAGCAATTCTAAGCTCCGTCCAAAATTTTGAGCTGACAACAACCAGAGATGCAATCGGTTCATGGATAAAGAATAAAAAAGCTCCTGACCGTCAGTGCTTTTCCCAATTTTTTCTCGACATTGGTTCATGGACATCACATGCTATGTAATTTCAACTCAATTCTTATTCTAAATTCCATCAATTTCGGTTTCATTTTTTCATTTGAAATGCAGGATTTCAATTAAACCTCCTTTGAAATGTCATTCCTTCTTTAATTATACTTTCAAAAATTCAGATACCTTCTTCGTATTGGTTTCTTGAACTAAACAATCTCTTCTTTATGATTTTTCATATTTGAGTTATAACATGTTTTAATAATATATTGCTTAGTTTCTTCATTACAAATTCAGTTTAGGAAATGATCAGGAAATGAATGAGGGAAATATTCTCAAAAAAAAATGTATGAAGAATATAATTTACAAATCATTTTAGATTGAAAGAAATTCAAAAAAAAAAGGAATAAGAACTTGATTTTCAAAAAAAGGGTATAACCATACACAAATACAGGCAAACATTCATCATTTGTTTCGATATGCGTTGAAAACAAACCGAGAAACAAACGCTTTTATTTGTTTCCAAGTTTTATTGTTCATGAATAGATGAACAGATTTGAACTCCTTGATTTTCCCTTCTGTGACCGTTTTTTTCCTCTAGATATTTCTCTGAAAATATCTCACAGTTTAACATGCGTACAACAGTACTGAGTAGATTATTATTTGTATTACAATAGATTTTCAAACTGTCGTTCTTCAGCAGCAATGCAAGCTGATGGTCCCAGTTTAGCAGACTTTATACTTTGCTCTATCTAATTTGAGAACATTCTATTGCATTCTTTTGTTGTTTTGTCCATCTTATTTTCGGATGTTTCACTTTTGGTGTTTCTGAGATAAAATAAGAAGTTTCCATATCATTTCCCAATAAAATGCAATTTATAAAATGGCTTTCAATTAAACGAATGAAAACTACAATTATTTGTTGATTAATTACCCTTCTCCTCAGAATCGCTTGAATTATTCGACTCTCTTTTTCTCTTGACCTTTTGCGTGTCTAGTAGCCGTTCTTCCTCTAAAATTAAATCAATGAGGTCATTAAATCAATAAGGTCTATCTATTGCAATTTTTCAAACGGAATCACAAAAAAAATTTGTCTTTTACCTAGAATGAGTTCCCTATCAAATTTCCTTGATATCGAATGACATTTCAGTTATTTTCAGTTGATTTAACATATTATGGGATCTTTGATGCTACTTGATATAGAGGAAATATTCTGGAAACAACAAGTGCAATTCGATGGAATCAAACGGAATAAAAAAAAATTTTGTTTTCCACCTAGAATAAGTTTTCTATAAAATTTTTTGGACAACGAATGATTTTGTTTTTTTTTTTTGGTCAATTTCTCGTATGAAATCTTTGATGTCCTTTGAACGCTATTTGAAATAAAGGGAATATTCTGGAAACGACAGGTGCAGTAACAAGTGCATGAATAAAAATATACTTTTTCGTTTAGAATAAATTCCCCATCAAATTTCCCCTATTAACGAATGACTTTTTTTCAATTTTCGGTAAATTTCACATATGAAATCTTTGATGTCCCTCGACCACTACGTGTTTCAAAAGAAATATTCTAGAAACAAGTTGTGCAGTGCAATTTGATGGAAATAATTATAAACGGAATCATAAAACGGAGCATTAACTTATATAGGGTGAGTACTCCTTTGAAATCGAATATAAACGAGTGAAATCTGAATTTATCCGAACGCTTCGTGATTTAAAGTGGAATATTGTAAGAAGCAGACGTGCAGAAGCAAATGCAATTTCATTAAAGTATTCCACAATTTAAATTTAACTTAATCTACCTGCAGTTAGATGCGAAATAATCAGAAAAACGCTTCGCTTGGCTTTTCTTCAGAGACATAGGTAGATTTCATCATACGTCAACTTCAATTTCATATTCAATTTGAAGGTAGCTTCAAAAGCCAGTTAAAAATCAAATTGTTCGGAATTGAAATGTAGTTTATGAAAAAAAAATCAGCTTTCTGTATTGGTTCAAAACAGGCCTGCCGCTAACTCTTTTGGCGCCGAGAGCATTAAGTATCGTATAGTCCAAATACAAGTTTGTTATGTCAATTGTTTAAAAGATTGTTATAGACAAATGCGTTGTTTGCAACTTAATTAAAATGATTCTGAAACATATTAAGATTAAGAAGCATATTTGTTGATAAACAAAAGTTTTATTCGACTTATTTTTATTTTCGAATAACTAACTAACCCTTTCATAATTTATCCTGCTCTTTCATATGAAAAATATTAATTACATTCAAACTTGAATTGTTCATTCAATAAATAATTCGTTATGAACAATTGGTTTTCTTCCTTATGTTTGTTTTACTTAATGAAGCAGAAACAACCAGAGGCCGTATTTTAAAAAAATAATTAAATTATGTAATGGAGAATTATTGCAACGATATTTTGATGAGTATCCTTTATTTCAATATGTACGCGCGTTGAGTTCTATTTTAAGGATTTCAAATACAGACCTTCCTTATATTATTAAGATACGAGCGACCAATGTTTATTCAAAGAAACTTTTAATCATAATCATAATAATGTTTATTGACTAAATCCTACATGATGTCAGGTCAGTCAAAAGGAATAGAGTTCATGGTGAACATTTGCCTCCATTATTCAACAGGAACTAATGAACGAATAGTTGTAACTGTATAAGTAAACGAAATAATAATGTGAATTTTTCGAGAAATTTTAATTATTTTTTGATTTCGAACATATGACAGAACCATTACATTGGAGGAAAAAAATTTGAATTAAAAAAAATTTTACAAGAATTTCAAATTCTCAAAAAAAGTTCGACTCAGTTAGTACTTGAATGAATATATTCAAAATTCCAAAGAAAAATACTGTCAAGTTCGACTCAGTTAGTACTTGAATGAATATATTCAAAATTCCAAAGAAAAATACTGTCAACTTCGTTATGAATTTTTTCCTCAACATTTTAGTCACCAAAATATTGAATCGTTCTGAATGGTTTTCTATAATTCACACCAAACAGATGGAACGAAAATATATACTTCTCAAAATCTTCGTATAACGTCACGGCGAATTGAGCAAGCTCCTAAAAATTCTCCGAATTAACACTTTCATTGTTTCCCCTAAAAGTTCTTGTGTCGATAGTAGAATGAACATGTTCATTAAATACTTTATCATTTTACGCTTTTCCCTTTACCTATTATTAACACTGTTGATGAATTCGCGTTGAGCACGGTACAATGTATTTACATTATTCTGAACAATTTCGATTTCATAGCCGGATGAATATGTTCTTTGGAAATTTCTGGTTTACCCGTAGCGCGAGAAACTACAAGTTATCTTATCCAGTCGAAACGAAAGGCCTTTTTTGATAGGAATGTAGCAGGCAGTATCAACAGAAAAGTTTGATTAGAATTTTGCTACCGGTTAACCAACTGAATTTTTCGTGAATAGTTTTTGAAAAAGTACGATTCTGACTCATGCGCTGAACCAGTTTTGACATTGAGGGTCCTAGAAAATGGTAACTCTGTCACAAAATTTTTGTCGTCGTATGAAAATTATGGAATTGTATTCTCCATTATGAAAACCTTACAAAGTCACCGTTACTTGACACTTTCCACCATATGTTCATAATTCGATAACCGAAGAAATTCAGAATTCACTTAGATTAACGAAATGAAGCAAAGAAATAAAAAAATATGTGCACCCCTGACTTTCTCGCATTTTATCGCTTAATTCTAATGAGCGATTCGATTCTAGATTGTCCCACCCTCTTGATCGGCTGACCGATGAATCCAAGAATTCCAAATAACCCGCATCGACTTCACTCAACCCAGTGTACAATTTTTGCATATTCTCTCAAGAATGATATTTTCAGAGCTGAGTTTTCATATTAACATATTTTCTCGATAACACAGAAATATTTTTTACGAGATAGATTTCATGGCAGTGATTTCTTATTGCTTTCTTATTCATGTGAGGAATGAAAATGTTGTATGAAAATAAGTGTTACCTACCATTAAAAATGATGGTTCGATAATCACTCAATATCTTTGAACGGTACGAATACATTATTCAGTGAACCTAATATTTTATAATTAACCATTAATTTCATACATTATTGTACATAGGTCCCAGAAGATTTCACTGAAACATCAGAGATTCGATAATATTATTCCTATCATTCAATAATTAAATAATGTCACAACAATACAAAACTGTGAAAACATAATCATTCCCGCGCAAACAAAATGCTTAGGGGGTCTCAAATTGCTTCGGTTGACTGTGTATGTATCAAGAAAAGACCGAATGTCAGGTATTCCTTCTTTCTACACAGTCGCTAACACCGTGAGCCGTAGGTCGTGTATAGTATCATGACTGAAGTTTCCTATCGGCTGGCCGACCAAGTGTTGATAGTGTTAAGTTAAAAAACCGATATGAATGCGTTAAAAGTTATCTTGGTCTGGGCAAATTAGGTTATACCTGCCAACGTTTGAAGTGTCCCCCTGCATATCGGCCTTTCTTCGAGATGTTACGTCACCACTTAAGGCCGATGTGTTAGAATGGAGACACGTCAATATTATTCATAACTCTAACTATTGCTTCTTTTCCTAAAACGTTCATATACAGAGTGTCCATCAATTTTTCAGAATAGGCCGTCAAACGTTTTGTTAATTCTCTGCATGATATTTTCCGGAAAATACGAAAATATTCAAGCGCCATAACTTTCGAGCCACAGAATAATTATTATGGTTTGATATTCTGTTACGTAACCTTCAAGTCCTAATAAATATTCATGACATAATTCAAACGTAGTGTTAATAAATCTTTTTGGTATATACGGAACATATTTCTAAGATAATAATAAAAAAATGTTTTTATCAATTAATCGTGAAGAATAGGAACATGTTTCATTTCGAGTAGAACAAATTCACATGAAACTTGGATTGTTTGAATACACAGGGTGTCCCTAAACAATGGTTCCAAATTGAAATAGAATATTCCCATTGAAAAATAAATAAGACTTTTTTAATGTTTTTTCCTCAAAAACCATTCGTTGCAGAGAATATAATAAATTATAAGTAATTTCATTTGGTTAATTGTGAAATTTCCATAATTTTTCAATCATCTTCTGAACGGTTAGTTTTTCCGGATCCGAACAAATATATATTTTTCACCAAAAATTGAATAAAGAAAGCGAAATTGTTCTGATTTTACCAGTGGCTTGAAAAATAGAGAAGAAAAGGAACCATGATGTCCTTCTTGTGAGCCACTGGTGGCATCTGAAAATGTGATTATTTGTTCAAAATGAAGCACCTTTTGAACACAAACGTACTTTCAAATTCAATTGAAAAATTTTGAGAATTGTGAAAGTAATGTGTAAAATTACTTTCAATTTTTTATATTCTCTGCAATGATCGATTTCTGGAAAAAAAATTAGGAGTCTCATTTATTTTTCAAGGAATTTTTTTTTTCTGAATTTGGCACCATAGTTTCCGGACACCCTGTATGTACTGGGTGTCCTAAATTCGATGCTCACTGAAAATATCTCGAGACTCATAAGACTTAAAAAAATCTTCAAGGACCTCCGTCCCTGATTTCTATTTTCGAAATAATCAGATGATATCAGAAAGCTGATCATAGATATCTTGCTTCGTTCTGAAGTTAATGTTACAAATATTTCGCAATATTTTGGTTTCTGTTGGAGATATTAAAAACATTCTAAAATATTTTTTTCAGTAATTTTTATGGTTTATATGATACTGGTAACAGATCATATGATGCTGATAACATATCATTATATATATAATTAATTTTAGAGACACAGAGCAAAGTTGATGTTTCTCAATGGGACACCTTATATTTTTCAACGCAGTTTTTTGTCTGCAGATTTGTCTTGAAGAATCCAGTTATTTTTCGAAAAATGTCATCCGTTTCAAAGATATTGAGTTTTTTGTTTTCACTGTTTTGATAGAACACCCTTCATATGAATAACTTTCACTTATTTCGAGATTTAATTCATTTTGTGTTATTTCAGTGATATTATGGTTCATATTTTATGCATGAAACATCATAGAAATTAATAACCGTTTCAGAGATATAGAGGATAGTAGGTCTTTTTCAAATGAATACCCTACATAAATAAGACTTGACTAAAACCATACAATGAACAAAATATGAATTAGATCTCGAAATAAATTAAACATATTGAAATATATTCAATCGAAAAAATTAAGTTATCCATTTCAAACATGGGACTCCGTTCTGATGGGACACCTTATTCAAGGTGAGTCCATAGTGCTCGATCGGTCGATAACTCCTGTTAATTTTGGGCTAGGAAAATTATTCAAACTTTGACGGAATCGACAGCACTCATCGCATAAGCTTAAATTATTTTTGACTCTCTAGGCCGGTCTGAAAGTGGTGAAACGCGATACTTCCTTATTTTTCAAATGGGAATGCCAATTTTTATATAATACCCCATTTGCAATCATTCATTCATGGTACTTTTTGACAAAGGTCATTTTCTTCGAAAAATTTCATGGTTTTGATGGTTTCAATTGAATATCATCTTGGGAAGCGTTCGACTTAATTGAAGGATTTATTTTTTATTGAATTCCCAAAAAATATTTAAGTCTTCTGCAAATTTATGGACGCCCTATACATTTGTCATTCATTTGGAGATTTAATTCATTTCGTGTTCATCGTAGAATTGTAATCCAGTCAATAGGGTGTCCAATTTTAAAAATACCAACAAACCTTGATTTATTTAACAATATTTCATTTCTAATTGAATGAGAACACCCTATATATTACATAATAACAATTGTATGATGGATACAAAATAAATTGAAACTCGAAATAAATGAAAAATTTTTACAGGGTGAGTCAAAAGTGCTCGATCGGTCGACAACTCAAATCAAAGAAATCATCAAAATATTTAAAACATTCATTCAGAGAAAATGAAATGGAGACTATGTGAACAAACAGAAATATAGGTTATGAAATTTTTGCCTGTCGAATAGCCCAGTGAGTAGTATTCGAATTTTATCTGGACAATTTGTGCCTAAAATGAATTAATTTCAAAATGCTTCGCATTTCGTGTTCTGTACTGATATTCGGACAAAATGAAATGGAGACCACTTGAACAAACAGAAATATAGTCAGAATTCTCTTAGGGAGTTTGAAATGACTGCATATTTTCAGCTGAAAAAGTGTCATCAATACTTATCGCTCATATGATCTGCTCAGATGTCTGCAAACTTTTTTAATAATTGCAGTTCGAATTGAAAAAAGATTTAAGACATCTGAGCAGTTCACATAAGCGATAAATAATTTCGATGACACTTTTTCAGCTGAAAATATGAAGTCATTGCGAACTCCCTAAGATAATTGTGTTTGTTTCTGTTAGTTCAAGTGGTCTATTTTGCTGATTTCTTTGATTTGGCTCATCTTCAATTGATATTATTATTTGGTGTGATATAGAGTTAAGTAATCTTATACCTTGAAATTGTACGCGGGAAAAGCATACTGCCAGTCCCAGTACAAAACATGAAATGCGAAGCATTTTGAAAATATTTCATTTTAGGCACAAATTGTCCAGATAAAATTTGAATACTACTCACTAGGCTAAAATTTCATGAACTATATTTCTGTTTGTTCACATGGTTTCCATTTCATTTTGCCTGAATATGTTTTAAATATTTCGATGATTTCTTTGATTTGTTCCAAAATTTACCGGAATTATCGACCGATCGAGCATTTTTGACTCACCCTGTAAATATTTTTCATTTATTTCGAGATTCAATTTACTTTGTACCCATCGTGTTATTGTTATTATGTAATATATAGGGTTTTCCCATTTAATTAAAAATGAAATATTGTTAAATAAATGAAGGAGTGTTGGTATTTTTAAAATAGGACACCCTATATGACTGGATTACAATTTTACGATGAACACGAAATGAATTACATCTCCAAATGCATGACATATATAGGGTGTCCCATGAAAAAATTCAGACGAAAATTTCAATTTCTTCCAAACAGTTGACATTTTTGGAAAAACGATAACGGAATAATTTTCGACAAATCTGGGGCTAAAGAACTGCGTTTTTGAATGGAAATTTTTAGGAAACACCAACTTTTTCTATGTACTCTACTATGTACAAAACGATAATTAATTTCTATGATTTGTTATGAGTATCATATAATAAATAATAAAAATACGTTTCAGAATTTTTTGAACATCTGGAACAGAAACCAAGATATACCGAAATATTCAAAACAATTATTTTTCAGAAACGCCCTGTAACTCGAGAATCGAGATATCTATGATTCTTGAATATTTTTCTCTGTCTTATAGTTTTCGAGATGCTTTCAGTGAGGATCAAATTTAGGACACCTCGTAGATAGATGATAGAACTTGAAGTTATTAGTTCCTTAATAATTTTTTCATATAACTATATTTATAGGTAAGGACAATCCCGTTGCAAATGATATAATTACAAGACATTCTCTTCATACAACGAGAATTTCCGAAGTGTATAGAGTTCCAAGACATTTTGATACACAGCATAGAGTTCCAAGACATTCTTGTCATATATGTATTAAGCCTACTTTCATCTACCACCATCAAATTTCCTTGATGACGAATGAATTTTATTTTCTGTTAATTTCTCGTATGTAATCTTTGATGTCCTCCAACCACTACGTGATTTAAAGGAAATATTCTAGAAATAACATATGAGATGGAAAAAAACGAAATAATAGAAAAACTATACCTTTGTATAAGGTGGGTACTCAGTTAAACATGCCCGCCGCTAACTATTTTAGCGCCGCGTTCAATAAGTACGAATTGGTAGTCCTAGTACAAATTTTTTATTCGTTGTTTAAAAAATTGTTAAAGACAAATGTGGTCACAACATTATTTGATTGTTTTTGAAAAATAATCTTGATACATAAACTTGGTGATAATCGGATAACAGAATTTTAAGATTTGATTCTTTTGAAATTGGAATTCAAGCAATTCGATGAAGATCTTCTAATAAAAACTAATGTTTTCGATACAATTATTGGGCTCAAATTTGTAGTAACTTGTTAGAAATATTTTCATCTTCAACACCCTGAATATCGGAAGTGAAAAGATTTAGCACCTATATTTGCATTAAATTCATTTTAATTGTCATTCGTCTTCTAGAGAAAAATCAATTCTTCAAAAAAGAAGAGAAGGTTCTTGGGGAACACCAAGTGAGAAGGAATGTTCTTCCCTTACAATTTACTTATTGAAAATTACAACAAAGCAATGGAAATTGAATTCAACAATCCCAAATTTTTCCCAAAAAAACATACACGAATATTGGTTATATATGAGAAATTATATTGAAGCTTTTTAACGATATCTACAATCTGCCTTGTGTTATTCGAAATCGTTTAGTACCTGTCCAAGTTATGATATTTTACGTTCTCCCTACATTTATTTTCAGTAGGTACTTCCGTTCGTTGTTGAAAACATAATCCGCTTCAGTAGGCTAATGTAACATTTCAATTTTCATGGAAAATATTGCTTGAGAAAATGTAACACAACTTTTCCTTAAAAAAAAAATCACCGATTTCATTTTTGGTCTCAAACAAATTGGCATGCCATCCGTAATGATGATATCCATTCTTACAATTATAAATTAACAATAACAAAATCCAAGACAAACATCTATTGACTCACACCTACAGGTTTTCAAAGAGTCGTAAACTTTCGGCGAATCGAGTGTGTTTTATTTCATAAAATCAATTCAACATTTAATCTCCTCAATTTGAGCTCTACCAATAATTTTTTTTTGCGCAAAGTCTACCACAATTTTATGCAGATGTATGAACACTCAATATTTTTCTTTTTTATGGAAAAGAATGGTACGTTTTGAAGGATTTCATTTATATTATTAATTCTGAGAAAAAGTGATATTTCTTCTTATAAAGATGAAGCACTTCAATACATATCTTTCAAAAAGTGTTAGTTTTCGGTTTCTAGATATGAACTTCTCTTTATTAATTTCGGTGAATTTCACTTTTATGATGTATGTGAACATGTACATTCAGAAGTTAGAAATTCCCAATGAAAACCTTCTGGTAGAAACTCATTTCAAATACACTTATCGGAAAAACAGCTCAAACTGCGCTAGTAAGACTATCAAGCGTCGTCGAGAATTCGAATCCCAAGGAGCGAAATATACCTGTGTCTCTTCAAACCCTTCTCGGAAACATTCACGTACGTGAATCAACCCGACATGCATAATAGGTATGTATTTAATTCTTCAAAGTGATAAAAAATTTCGACTTTCCGAGATCCACACAGTGTTGCATTTTACGGATCTCTCAAAGTTCGTATGACACCTCTACCACGATATACATTTTCGATAACAGCGCCAATTCTCTCGAACTTCATTTGTACAATTTGCATGTAATTAGTGACCGCTATGAGCTCCATCTCAAACTTCGCCAGAATGATATATACTACCTTAGGATACCGAAAATGAACGAAATACGTTACGAGATCCGGCCATCGGATCTCATGATCTCGTAGCGTTGATAACTTGGTTGTATACGGATCTCGTATTCCTACACCAGACATATATATATATATATATATATATATATATATATATATATATATATATATATATATATATATATATATATAATATAATATAAATTAATATAATAAATAAATATAATATATATATATATATATATATATATATATATATATAAAATGATTTTGGGAACCGTGAATATCTTACGGAAGGTCGTATACCCCCATTGACCAAAAAGAGGGTTATCCTTGATGCCTTGGCGTCCGGATAACTCTACGAAACCCACTAATAAGTGTGAAATATAAGAAAAAAGAAAAAAAAATAAATAAACACTATGCTTCAGGGAATAAATAAATATATATAAACAAATAGATTTCCACGTCACCCAAGAGGTACTATTTGACGACGCGTCGGTTTTTTGTTTTTAATGGGAAACTTCGCCTAGAATAGCCCTATTATAACCCAATATAAAAATGTAGTTCTCAAATCAATGAAAACTGAAATAAAAAGAAACTCTTGAAAAAACAGAAATAATAAAATATTCAATTATCAACATAACATATATATTTGAATAAACATAGAGAAAACCTCTCATGAATACCTACATATAAATAAAAGTATAAAATAAAAATATAAAAAATCTTATAAAGACCACAAAAATATTGTGGAAATGACCGCATGTATTCTGGTCAAAAATGTATGAGCTTGCGTACCCTTTATTCATTTTTATAGATCAAATCAATTCGACGATCTTTCTTAGTCGCGAAGTCATCAATTATTTTCTCGAAAAAAATGTTTCCTCTGGCTAGTTCTTTAACTAAACCTCTTTCGATTGATATCAGTGCCAGGTTATTTAAACGGTCTTGAGACATCGTGTTCCTACTGAAAGATTTTATTCTTTTGAGCGCTGAGAAACTTCTTTCTACTGACGCGGATGTTGGTGGCAGGGACAAAATCATACAAAATAACTTATATAATTCAGGAACATCGAAAACAATATTATTTGAGAAAATGAATTCCGTAATACCATTCAGCGTATTTGAATTGCCGAAGATAGCATTGTCCGAGTACAAAATTTGTAACTCACGTTTGAGTTTATCCTTATCGAAAAAGTTTTTGTAATTATCGATCAAAGATTTGAAAGGTATTTCCGGAAAATTACGAACGTATATATCAAATTTATTAAAATTCATTAGTTCCAAAAAATGAAGTGATGAAATGTCTTTAAACCTTATTTCAATTTAATTAATTAATTAAGACGTAATATCCCATAACTAACCATTCATTTGAAATATATCATATTAATATATTTTCATGATCTGAAAATCAATAGCTACTATCGAACGGCATAAATAAGTTCTGTTCTGATTAAGACATAATGTCTCCATAATTAACCATTCATTTAATTATCAAATATTTGAAATAAACTGAAAAGTTGCTGCTTGACGCTCTGCAATACGATAACCGGCCAGCCGACCCAGTGTATTGGGAAGCGACCTAACATCGAGTTGTTGTGCCGTTCTACTGAGTGGTCGTATTCTGGGCGTATGTCGTAGTATCTTTTCCTTTACGTAGCGCTCTCGGTAGCGCTGGTTCCACCATCGGCTCTTGGCCGACCTAACGTGATGAGATGCTTTCATTCAGTGACATTCCAGGAGTTGCAATTGTATAATTGTAACATTTGTGTTACACTGTTACATTTCAGACCTAATGTTACGGTGTTACGTACAATTCTGGAATAACTTGTTTGGGGTGATGTTACGAAAAGTAACCATTTACGATTGTGGTTTGTTACAATTTATGAAAGGGAATAACAACGCTGGATGCTTTGGAAATCGAATATTAGGTGGGTCCGAAAGAAAATATTGGCCAGTATAAGTTATATTTTCCTGTTCTGAGTGGAAATATTCATTATCGAGGGAATTTGGATATCGAAATCGATAACTCCGATTGAGTTTGAATGAATTGAATATCTAGAATTATTTTCTATTTCCCGATAATTTTTGGGTCGGCCCGGCCGACCCTGCCGACCCTGACGAGCCGTCACTGATCTTTTCTTCGTGAGATACTATTTCCTGGGTTTATGATATAATGCAGCTGAAAGTCAACAAATGGATTTGCCTTAGCAAGAGGTTTTCCTCTTTTTATCATTTCCATCTGATAATCCCAGAAATCAAGTTGGTGTTTTTTGGTTTTCATAAGAATTATAGATTCAGAGTCCTACTCATACGAATTTCAACAGATCAATGAAGATCGTTTCAATTCTTCATTATTACTCACAAATCATTGAAGAAGTATAATAATAAAAATAATGACTTTATTTTCATATGCAATCCTGATATTGAATTTGAATTTGCGAATGAATGAAGAGCGCTTAACAGCTAGTGACTTAATTGTTTTCCATGCTTTTCGCATGTTCTTATTGAATTTTTTATGATTCTGATGACGCTAAACTTAAACTTAAATTAAAAACTTAATCGGATCTGATTTTACTGAACTATTAGTTTTTGTTGAATATTTTAGTTGAATTTGCTATGGTTCGGATGGCTCCATAAATTATGAAGAATTCAAAAAGCGATTGGTTCAGGAAGGAGTGCTGAAATGATGAGCGATGGTAACGAGGTCGTTGTTCCACATTGCATCAAAGAAGAAGCGAATGCTGCTGCAGAAAGTGTTACACCAGTGAAATCGAAAACTTTGTTCGAAAAGGAATATGCGTAATGATAAGAACGAAATTGGTGCCAAAGAAAAAAGTATAGTTCAGAGTAGTTCAATCTCAATTTTTATGGTTTTTTCACTCGAAAAAAATTGGTTTTGAGATAAATATAGATATAAGAACATTTTGCACAGCAAAAAGTCGAAGATAGTCACAAGAGAATAGTTGGAATGGTTTTTAGATCGGAGATGAGCAATATTTAATGAATAATAATGATTCATTAATAGATAAATTAATGAATAAATTTGATTTGGAATAATTTTGAATTTTGATTTTCTTTTTATTACTGATGTTGCTGAAGGTTGTAGAAGTGGAGAGATCGTGACAAAGACAGTAGATGATGTGAAAGATCGAGGCGGTCTAAGAATAGAAATTTTACTGTTTTCAATAGTTGTAATAGGCTGCGCGAGATGTATTCCTCAAGTTCATGAACTTGAGGCCGAAAAATGTTGATCACAATCGATTTTTCTGTATTATAGAATCGAAAAATCCACTGTCTAGCCAGTGGATGTAAACATATTCTTAAATTCCCATATAATAATCGCAAAATACTTAGGTCTTTCAAATGCTGAATAATATACAGGACGTAGTTCCAGGCGTATGGGTAATTTCGAGGCGACTGTGATAGTTTTGAAAGGAAATGCTGAATGAAGCTGAATTTTAGTTGCAGAAGGGTTCATCGATGGTTCCTTATTTCTGAGCAAATACGATGATATCGGTAAAATGAAAAAAAAACATTCTTAGTGCATCTGTTGTAAAAGTTCAGGGCCTGAAAATTACAAATCTACTTCTGCAGAGCGTATTTCGGTTTTAAAGCAGTTTCTCGAATTAATTTTAGTAATCTTAATAAATAAGTTATTTGAAGAAAATTAAATAAACTTAAGTACGTTAAAATTTATTACAGAACAATCTTGTATTGGCCAATGAGTTACAAATTCTGAGAGCGAATTGAAAATATTTCAATTCATTAGTGAATTTTTTGATTCACCTAGAGTGTGTATACCTAATCATCAAGTTACACTTATAGCTAAGGGTTGAATAATATTATTTTCAAATCAAAATGGGATGAAGATTATTATTTAAGAGAAGTTAAATTCAGTGAATTCGGTTTTCCTTTCATTGTATTATAGCTATATCTCGTTGCAATTTGAATAATTCCACGTTTATCAGACTGGGCCCGCTTTAGAGGCCGCCAAATCTGTATTTTGCCGGGGCAAATATTTGAGGGCGCCATTATCTACTTTTTCCGTCCGAATTCCTAGAAAAAAGTACCAAAAAAAAAATTTAAAAATTTTTTTTTTAATTTCAACGAATTAAACAGATGATTTTTCATATTAAATTCACTAGTGTTGGGCGATGGGTGCATTCGAATTCGAAATAATGATTCATCCGCATCATCCTATTGTGCTACTCAATCATCTCAGAGAAAAAAACAAAATATTCAGGCGTTTTATAAAGTCGAAACTTAACAAGATAACTTGAAACTACAGGGCCCGCTAAGGGGCGGTAAATATTGAGGGGTGGCATTTTCTACTTTTCTCGAGAAATCTGGAAATCAGGAAAGAATGTTTTAAATAATTTTTTTCTTAATTTGAACGAATCTTTGCATCAAGAATGTCTGCCACATCTATCCGTTGGTTGTTATACCTAGTGTTGAGTGTGGGCGCATGGTTCATTCACATCATTCCCTTTGTTTTACTCAATCATCTCAAAGAAAAAAGAACGAAATGATCGAGCGTTTTATAAAGTCGAAACTAAGCAGAAGAATCTGAAACCTGAAATCAATTAATATATTTTATTATTTATTCATTAGAATTCAGTAAAGCATGTTTATTGTTTATTAGATTTCACGTTTCCTGTGTGGAGTTTTCCACACTTAATCTCTGAATACAAATTCAACGCCCTTCTCACTTTTGCTAAGTACAAAACCCCAAACCTGTAAATGCACCGGTTTTTGAAGGGATCGAACGATTATATACTGCTTTTCAGAAGTTAGGAAACTCTGAATGAACGTAAAGGTCAAAGGATTATAAACTCTTCTCAAAAAGTAAGAAAACTCTGAATTTTTCGAACAACACACGTATATAATTTTCTGGAATGTGTGTATGTAACTTTGTACTTAAAAACACAATGGCAATTTTTGTGGTTTTTTCTCATTTTATTATGCTACTTAAAATAATGATTTCAAAAGAGTAAATAAATATATCAATTTTTTCTAAAGTTTCCTATCTTTCGAAGAGCAGTATATTTTAAGACCAAGGGCCAAATATCAGAATAATTTATGATTTACTTCAATTCTCCTATGAAAAATGTTTCTTGAATCTTCATCGGGAAACACATAAAGTAAATAATTGCACAACTTTCTCGAATTTTTCATGGGCCTAAGGGGTGGTGCATATATGTACTATTAATTTTTACACAAATGTTCATTTTTTCACTATGTATACGGTTTTCTTCTCTCCATTTATTCAATTCGCCCATCTACTGAGACTTTGGCATCTACGCCATCTCGATATATTCCTCGTGTGTAGAGATTCCAACTCATCATCAGAATTTCCTTATAAATAAATTGATTCAATTCAATTCAATTTCAATGCAGATAGGTTGAAGCCTGAAATTGAATAGACTTATGTTAGAATTGGCATCGAAGTCTACATATGGTTTCAATAAAGTCGATTTTGCGGAGATACCCAGATGCGGGAAAAATTCCAACGGAAAGGAGAGCCCTTACAATAAAATCTTATGTGAATGGTTGAACGGCAGTTTTTCCGAAGTGAGACAGTTCTGAAGCGCGAGAGAGTCTTTTTTTCTAAGGAATCAGAAATCTACACTCACAGCCAAAAGAAAATGCATCGAGTTGATGTTTGGTAAGGTTTGTGGTCTCGTATTTTTGAGTTTCAGTTCGATTTTCAAAATTTTATCAGTGAACTGTATATAAAATTATCAATTTCAACTTGCATATGCATTTTTTTGTTGTTGAATGCTGACTTATTGGTAATTATACAGGGTTTCTTAGAAGTTTGTTGTTAAAGCCTAATTTTGAAAAAGGTATTTAAAACTTCGTCGTCAAATTCTTTTGAATTACCAATGTTTATCAAATATCATCCTTTTCGAACATTTTGTCTTTTAGTTCGTGCCTTTGAGTGCATCAGTTCATTTCTAAGAAGGCAATGAACTTGTCATGAATGATTTACTTCACAAATTGAATTTTGACACGGTGGCTTTAGTCGTTGTTGTCTTTATACCAGTTTGACAGTGAGATACATAAAACATCATGGCTTCAAGTGTGGAAAATTGTGCAAAAGCTGTTGCTATTGTTTAATATGGATGTTATTATGAATATGTTGCAAAAATATTTCTTGCTCATTCTACCATCAAAAGAGCAGTCGAATGTTTTAGACAAACGGCTAGAGCAAAACATGTAATGAAATAAAACGAAAAACGACTGCTATTGATGATAGATTTATTCACGTGAATACTCTGTGGAATCGTCATTTAACATCAGTGCAGTCTAGAAAACAACGTCAAGATGCCGGAGGTACAAGTTTTTGCGTGTAGACAGTTCGCCGAAGATTGAAGGAGTTTGGTTTGAAAGCTTGCAAACCACCAACTTGGCCCAAATTACTTCTACGTCATCGGGTAGCTAGGCTCAGTAATCTTCACATAGACTCCATTCTTTTATACCCTTCTTTGATGCGATGTGCAACAAGGACGCGACTTGTTTCACAAAATTAATTGCACTTGACTTGTGGAAAACCATCTATTTTCTTGACAAATATTATTGATCTGTTCTCGCAGATCTCCTACACTGTACTACTGTTTACTACTAACTCTTCATTCGCTTGCCGAGCTTGCACTCTGGCTTAACAAAGTTGACAGATCGCTAACATACTGCCGGCTTTGAAATGACTACATTGCAACAAAAGAAAACAAGATTACGTTGGATACGTTGACCGTCTTGACTTCTGGAATGGTACATTCAGCCACTTCTCCTCGGGTAGTGAGTAGACTGGTTCCGTCCAAAACTGTTTGGTTCCTTACTTGCACAAGCAGGTTGTAGAAACTCAGTTACCGATGTTGGGTTTGGACACATCTGCGATGACGAACCTCCATGTGAAATCAGGACTATGTCGTGATTTCAAATGGAGGTTCGTCATCTTAGATGTATCCAGCGTGAGAGTGGTTTTAATATATATGGTGATGACTGTCTCATTTTCTATTGAAAGGATGAAGTCGGATTTCGTTTTCGAGTTGGTGACTTCACTACGTAAGAAGATCTGCTCCAGTGTCAACCAGGAACTGCAGCTTGTAGTGGCTGATAAACATGCGGAATGTCGATGGATTGGGATCACTGACCGACACAAGTGTAGGCTCATTTCCCGGGATGTGGTTGCACGCATGCTTGAAGTTGGCTCCAAATTTACAGTGATAAAAGCACTTTTCGTCGGTTGGTTGTCAGCCGCTTCTTGGTCTGTGTGTGCTGCCAGATCCTTTCCCAGGGTTCACTCGTAGGGTGAACTGATAAGGAGCACTATGCTAGGTCAGGAGTTTTCTATCTTGGGTAGCCAAGTCTTATTGTCTTCTATTTCTTTAATATTCTTCTCTTCTCGATGGCACTCGGACGTCGAACCAGTTCCTTCCTCAGTCTTTGGTATGCCTCAACGGCAAATATTTCATAATGATGTTCTCTACCTCGCCTGCCTATTTGGCTATTAGGACACCCACAATGTAGTCATATTAAGTTTGGTTTTGTGTGGCCTCTGCACATTAGAAACTTTTTTTGGTAATGGAACACCATAATTCAGTATTGGCGGCGTGAAATGCTGGCATCAGAACAGAGACTTTTGAAACATGTGCTTTTTGTACAATTTTTCTTTCGGGCTTCTTCATCAATCAAGTCGGATTTCTCTTTGAGATCACGTCGGGGTTACCAATTTATGGTTTGAGATGTTATCGAGCGGTAACCAGCGATTAGTACACAGGCAGAGAGCGAAAAGGAAATAATAATATATTCAATTAATTTCAACCACTTGTCGAATGTTACCGACATAAGAATTCAGTGATATACGGTTCATGTCGATTCTAGTCGTTAAAAGCTCAGTCAGAAGAAATAATCTTCTGCTTTTTTTCTTTTTAAGTAGGTAAGATCCTCATGGACGAACTACCTTGAAAAATATCGTACAGTAAGGGACTCCATGACTGAAGAACATGACCTACCCACTCAATATGACCTAGTGTTTACGAGTCATAAACTCCTTCATCCTAATTTGGAAAGTAAGAAATGAGCAAGCTTATCAACTTTCGTGAAGTTTTAGAAAAGATACATTGGCTGACTAGGCCTTTCGGGAGGGGATTGTGTAGTACAGTGCACTACCCACTGGAGGTCATCGAAATAATCAATTTGGAAAACAAGTTTTGGACGCTTGTATATGGTAGAAGATTCGTCTCAGTTGTGGGATTTTCAAACCCTGGTTGGAGCTCGTTGAAGTTTGAACTTCTATAGGGCAGATAGGCCTTCAGCCTTTCACTGCTTTCTCCTATGTTTCTCTTATGTGTTATTAACATCTGGTTACTTTATGCTGGACTCTATACCATTCCTTGTACACTGTGAATCAGTTGGGTTGGTTTCCTATTTTTAGCGAAAAGCTGATATAACACTCGACGCACGGGTTAAGTGTCTTCTGAAGCTCTGACTCTTTTTCATGGAAGTCAAAATAGGAGAACGGGTACATACTTGGAAACTACAACCCTCGACTTCATTTCCAGCAATCATAAACGTTCAATTTTAGATAACGAATGGTTTCTAGTTGAAAAAACTGTAAGACGGCAAATTTTTCGAGTTTACCCGCAGCAAAACTTGACAGCTGTTGCTATGAAATAACCACTTTTATACTATAGTGTGTTTTTAATAGCATAAGACCTTTTTATGAGCATTGTAAACAATCCCGCATTCTTGCGGATTCGCGGGATTGATAATTTTTATCCCGCGGATTTGCGGGATTGATATTATACTTTGGTGCGGGATTGATTGACTGTTTCCGAGTAAACGTAAATATCCAGCAACAAGAATTCAAAAAACAAATCGATCGAAAGTGATCAAACTGTTTTAACGCCCCAATATCGAAACCCATGAGAAAAGGCGGAAAACAAACAGAACAGCCTCACCGGCGTTATTCGGGAATTAACGGGAATGGCTGAGGGCTGTCTCCTGTGAAATTCAAACGTCAATTCGGGATCAGGGTCGGATGTGGTGTATGCGGTGCTTCTCGAGATCATCTTGGGGATGAGATGTGATAAACCGAGGGTGTCTGTTTGGGAAATGGCAGGTTCAGTTTATCTGGAGATTCGCACCTTAGGAAACTCAACGGTTTATTGGAATGACGGTTTTCGTTTTCGCTGTGCTGCTATGGGGATATGAAGCTTTATTGGTGTATAATATTCTGCATGATCGGATTTTAACTGACATGGACATGGATATGAGTATAATATGATAACAGATGAATATGGAATATTATTGTAAGAAAAGTACCGGAGAGTTGAACTACAAAATAAAGGTGATGGCACCGCCGGTACCACACCATTTCTTTCTTATTAGTACCAAGCTTCAAGATATCATAACATAACATAAAGTTAGCTCTGGATCAAGATATTGAAGGTTAAACAAAAGTTGGAGGAGTGTTGAAGTATAATAGTACATACATCACTCTCTTACGAATAAAGACGACTTTAAGAAAAAATGTGTTTTCCCAGGACTTGATTGAAGTGTTCAATTATCAATTTAATTCATTTCTTTTGAATTGGAGTACCTACAGATTAATTAAAATCACAATATTGCTGCTAGAATGAATTTCAATTGCCTGTCTGCCATTTGTCCCATCAGAGACATTTCAAGTTGAGTGTACATTCATTTAACATTGTGAGAAGAAAAAAACAAAAAACAACTGGTTATCAGATTTCTAATATTGTGTAATTTAACCTCCGCAAGTGTGTGTCACAGGGCAGAACACACCAAACAATGGTATGTTTTTTATGCAGAAAAGTAGTCTGAGGTTAGGTATATGAAAAAATCATGGGAAACATTAAATATCTGAAAATATTTTACGATGCACTATAGTTCAATTTAATTGACTACGGTCCAAGAATAGGTATATTGCAGGTTCTATCCTACACTAATTCATACTTTCTCGTCATTGCCTCCGATGCGTCTTCAGTAAATAACTCTTTTCGAACTTTAACCATTTGGTTTTGTTCGCAGGAGAATTCCACAAACAGTCAATAATAACCAACCATAAAAATGGTTGATTTTTTCGTCCAATATTATTTATCATTTCATTTATTAAATAAAACGTCTTAAGGTCAACTCATTAATTTTATTTTCAACTTTGTCTCACCAAATGTATAGAGATTCTTCATATTTCGTTTATTGTTCACCATAGATTTTTTGAATTGTAATTTTTCATATCGATTCTTTGTTTTTGATAATTGAGCTTAGTTTTCTCTTGATATCGTTCAAATGGTTACGATATGTAACGAATTGACTCTTCTACTCGTCGTTTCTCTTTTTTTGTTTATGGTTCTCTTTGATCTTTATCGTGTTATTGGACAAAATATCCTGTAGAATGGAGAAACAGCTGTTGCATCTTGTTCGTCATCAAATCTCGTCAACTCACTTCCGAAGTCTCAATACCCTGTTCAAATTGACGTTTTAATTCTCTTAGTATAGATCATCTTTCTTCACTTGTATCACTTTAATTGATCATATTGACTTCACATATGTATTATAATTGTTTGTTTTCAAATGAGGTTGAAGGAGTTCAAATCCAATTAAATAAATGTAAGGCATCAGGTTTAGATAGTTTGAGAGCAGATGTACTGAAAAAGATAAAAGAGGAAGTAATTACTCCATTGACCTATCGTGTTGATAATTCTATCAAAACAAGATGATTTCTTTATAATTTTGAATAATGAATCACAAACCATTTTACAAAGATGGAATGAAGTTAAAGTACAAAATGATAGACCGATTTCCATAATTCAACTTGATGAAAATAATTGAAAAAATCTTGAAATACCGTATCATGAAATTTTTGACAGATAAAATATATAAGTTTCTGAACAATATGGATAACAGGTTGATCAACTGCTGACGCCATTTGAAAAAACTAACAAAGAATATAAGACTCATCACAAAACAATACCTTCCCTTTCCAAAAGTCTGAAAACGATGAATTTATTTCGCGCACACGTGGAAAATAGGAATTTTGATACTGGGGTCTTTAGTAATTTCGTCCGAGAAATCGAATGGGCCATCAGATTTTGGACCCAAAATATACAAGATATGAAGCCCAATTTTGAAATTATAGATGCAAACCCATCTTTTTTATTGCAGATTCGTATTCAGCGGGAAATTTTACATCCAAATTGAAAACCAAAATTTTTCGTTTTTTCTTTGGACCCTATGCAGCATTTTTTGTTGAAAAACTTGGGGGCGTTCATTCAGATCAGGATGGAAAAATTCATATTCTGATACTCAGGTCCTTAGTAATTTTTCTTGTTGAATCGATTGAGCCCATCAGATGTTGGATGTATAAGGGCCTTATACGAGATAAGGGGCCCGATTTGAAATCTGCTATAAAAAATATGGGTTTGCATTCGAAATTTCAATGTTGTGCTCCCATCAGATGTTGGATGTATAAGGGCCTTATACGAGATAAGGGGCCCGATTTGAAATCTGCTATAAAAAATATGGGTTTGCATTCGAAATTTCATAAGGCTCTTTTGCACCCAAAATCTGTTGGGCACAATCGAATCAACGAGAAAAATTACTAAGGACCTCAGTATCAGAATATGAATTTTTCCATCCTGATCTGAATGAACGCCCTAAATTTTTGAACAAAAAACGCTGCACAGGACCCAAAAAAAGACGAAAAAATTTTGGTTTCCAATTTGGTTGTAAAATTTCCCGCTGAATACGAATCTGCAATAAAAAAGATGGGTTTGCATTTGGAATTTCAAAATTGGACTTCATATCTTGTATAAGGCCCTTATGGGTCCAAAATCTGATGGGCCCATTCGATTTCTCGGCGAAATTACTAAAGACCAAAGTATCAGAATTCCGATTTTCTACCTGTGCGCGAAATAAATTCACTGTTTCCAGACTTTTGAACCACCCGGTATATAATATGAGAACCAGATTTCCATGCTCGAGAAGTTCAGGACCAAAGTTCCTTCAGGTAAAATTAGATTGCAAAATGCGAAATCAAGAAGAAATTGAGAAGAAAGCACTCCCCATCGTAATTTCAGCCCTAGATGTCGACGGGCGGGATAACGGAAGGGCTGAACAGCGTAAAACAGGACGAAACTGGACGTGAATCCAATCCCCGAAATTGTCGGGGCCTGAAACAGAACGGAGTTACGGTGAAAAAAAGGAACGGACCACAACACCGCAATAAGAGATTTGGCCGACTGTCTCTCTGTAATTGCCAAGACATATAGCAGCAATTACCGCTAGGTCTACTCGGCAAAATGAACTGTCCATGTTATTTCTGCGAAAAGAAGGAGCAGTAGAACGGTCGTAAAAAAAAACTTTCATCAGTTGGGTTTTTCTGGAGATCAACGATTATGGCCACTGCGGATATTTAGGTACTTCTGAATTTGTGCTGGGGAAACTCATTCGAAATTATAGGTTATATCTAATTCAAATTGCATGAGGATATGAAAATTATGGATGATTTTGGAAAAAACGTATTTTTTAGTATTTTCACTTTGGATTTCAAATGATGTCATACCTAGTGAGAATCTGGTATCAACCACTTGAAGCGTTCACAAATAATCCAGGGATATTTGCACACCCTACTGAGTACTGTTACCTATTATATGCGATGTGTCGGTTATTCTGATTGTAATCCAAATTTGACGATATAATGTCATTATTTCAAAACTGGATTGGTTAATCTAAGTATATATAAAACCGCTTGCACATATACGTCAAACTTTAAACGTAAAATCACAGCCCAAACGGGACCATCTAGAGCAAAAATGACAAGAATAAGACCCCCCTCAAAATCGTCTGGAGATCCCGGGAAAAATCCCAAACCTTCGATTCTCCTCGCGGTTTTCGAGTATACGGGGTGTTTCGGAACATTTTGACATTTCAAGTCCCATATTTCTGTGGTATCTGTGGACAATTTGACTGTCAGTGTCATGTTAATAATAAATATTCCATTTCGATATATGAAAGTTCTTGAAAAAGTTTGCAGTTTCCAAAATTGTTATTCAATATTCAAATAAATGCCGACAGATAAAATGCAAAGTCTTCGGCGAATCGAAAATTCGATAGATATTTGTCAAAATTTGGAAATGAATATTGATATCATCGAATGCATTTTCAGTTCAGGTTCGTTTGAAGGGTTTGTATAATTATTGATTCAATTGGATGAATGTTACTTTATTTCAGGAATTTTTCGTTTATTTTCCACAAACTATAAAACTACATTCTCTTTCGTGAGAATTTGAATCTATTGCGACAGAAGATGGAACTACAAAAGAGAACAGAAGTTTCATCTGATCATGTATTAAACAGATAGAAAAACTCCTTATAGATAATTCACAATTGGCTTTATTACTGGAAAAAGAGCCAAGTTAGTCAGATGACATTCAAAAATTTCCATGTGTTTTTTGAATATCTGAAATATACACTTTTACGACAGGAGAGTGCAAAAATATAAATGACCCATCCGTTTTTGAAGAATTTGAGTGCAGAGCTGTTGAATTTATAATGAATAAGTCAAGTCGTTGTGAAATCTTCCATACGAATAATTTCAACTATATATTATCTATTATATTATTTGCTGCTCAACTGAAACATGTATTAATAAACCTTGGAAATTAGAGACTCAAACTTTTTACCTGATTTCTCAAAAAAGTTCCACCAAGATAAGAAATTAAAATTTTTTATGAGGTAACATAAGCCATGGGTATTTGAAAGGCAAGTCTATTCATTCTGTCTCTTTTTAGTTTGTTTATTAAAGCTATACTAGGATATAAATATAAAAAATCAGTTGAAATACTAGTCAAAATGTTACGACAGAAATAAAATTTAAAGGATCATTCAGTATATGAAGAATTTCAACATGGCAGTTACTTTTGAAATTGGTATCAATTTTCCAGCAATTCAATGTAGGTATAAAATACTTTAAAAAGTAACTATTCATCAAAACTTTCCATTTCATGAATGAATGATTAAACATGTAGATACCTATTTCACTAAAGTTTTAAATCGTTATAGGAATAGTTGCTCTATGGCCAGTTCGAAAATGCTATCCTACTGATTTATTCATTGCTTTTGGTTTTGGTAAAAATTAAATTATTAATTGATTCAGATCCAAAGTTAACATTTGAAAAAAATCAACCCACTAACATGGGTCAATAGTATTGGCTGATACAATTTTAGTACCGAGGCAGTCATTTCAAATACTGAACACATCTTCTGACTGAAGTAAAACTTGAACAATGACCTTTTTTTACTTGCAACTTGAAATGAATTTTGCACTTTTTCAGTGTTCAATAATGAGATAATTATTAAATTGACTCAAGAAATTTACAGTATGCTTTATCAGGATTAGTTAATACTGCTAAAAACGTTAATAAACCTATTAATTTCTTATATGGTTCATCATTACAACTCTCTTTTGTTGAATCAAATTTCAATTGAGTTTTCAAAGGAGTGATATTCAGCCCTAAACATTTTTTAGCTTTCTATAAATTCTTTATGATAAAATTATCATTTGAATTTTCTATCAGATATTATATTCATTCAGAATCAACATTAGTTAAAACGAAAAAGTCATCCACGTACAATGCAACAACAGTTAGCAAGTAATTTTTTGGTTTTATTTAGATACAATGCTCAATTGTTGATCTTTTTTAACTAATATCTATCAAAATTTTATTTACTATATATATTGCCCTGTTCAACTTACTTCTGAGTAAAACCCAGAGCTACAAGCTTGCTCTATAACGTAGCGAACCATCATTCAGCTGTCCTCCACTAAATCAGAATTATCTAGTGAAATTTCTATATCATCCCTTATCTATGATAACTACATCTCGACTGGTATTGATGAAATTGTTACCTGTATCCCTTTGATCATTCACCAGAACCCATAAAAATCATTTTTGTCCCTATACCTTCAAGAAATATGCAACAGAAGAGTATGCAAAATTCATCGATACAATAATCAGATTCTAAAAACGCCTTAGTTCTTCAGGAATGTCCAATTGGTCTTTCGATATTATAAATTATTGAAAATAACCTACTATTAACCAAATTTTTAGATTTCAAAAGGTGTCCTTCCTTATATTCTAAATATATACACCCTATATAATTGTTAATCATATATTGTATTTCTTAATAAATTATGGAATAGAAGAATAATTTGTTGCTCAACTGAAAAAAAGTATTGATGAACCTTGGAAATGAGGGACTTCTTATAACCTGATTTCTCAAAGATGTTACACCTAAATAATATGATTGCTTGTAAGGCAACATAAGCCATGGGTTTTTGAAAGGTAGATCTAACCGGTGTGAATTTGGCAGACCGTTTCCAGCAGACTGTTTGACGGAAACACCCGAAGGCGGTGACCAGTGGCGTGCGGCAAAAAAACGATTTATTATGGAACTATTCTCTAGATCGGATAGATATTTAGGAAGTGGATTCCGTATAGTATTCAGAGTATCCGTTGAAGGAAATATTGATTTTTTATAGATCTCGGGATATTTTAGCAACGTTTTTATTCAAATTATCATAAGTCTAACTTGAAAAATTCATATCTACGGAAGTACGCGTCGGAGCATAACCATATTTGGAATGTAGATTACTATTAACGATGTGAATAAACTGTGAAAAGATGATTGACTTCCCTTGGGATCCAGGGGTAGTTTTTCAAACCCTTAAACTTCGAAAATTCGTATCTCCGAAAGTACGCGTCGGAGCATTACTATATTTGGAATGTACATTACTATTGGCGATATAATTAAACTGTGAAAAGATGATTGACTTCCCTAGGGATCCAGGGGTAGTTTTTCCAACCCTTATATTTCGAAAATTCGTAACTTCGGAAATACGCGTCGGAGCATAACTATATTTGGAATGTAGTTTACTATTAACGATGTAAATAAACTGTGAAAAGATGATTGACTTCCCTTGGGATCCAGGGGTAGTTTTTCCAACTCTTATATTTCGAAAATTCGTAACTTCGGAAATACGCGTCGGAGCATAACTATATTTGGAATGTAGTTTACTATTAACGATGTGAAAAAACTGTGAAAAGATGATTGACTTCCCTAGGGATCCAGGGGTATTTTTTCCAACCCTTAAACTTCGAAAATTCGTATCTTCGGAAATACGCGTCGGAGCATAACTATATTTGGAATGTACATTACTATTGGCGATATAATTAAACTGTGAAAAGATGATTGACTTCCATTGGGATCCAGGGGTAGTTTTTCCAACCCTTAAATTTCGAAAATTCGTATCTCCGAAAGTACGCGTCGGAGCATAACTATATTTGGAATGTACATTACTATTGGCGATATAATTAAACTGTGAAAAGATGCTTGACTTCCATTGGGATCCAGGGGTAGTTTTTCCAACCCTTAAACTTCGAAAATTCGTAACTTCGGAAATACGCGTCGAAGCATAACTATATTTGGAATGTAGTTTACTATTAACGATGTGAATAAACTGTGAAAAGATGATTGACTTCCCTTGGGATCCAGGGGTAGTTTTTCCAACCCTTAAACTTCGAAAATTCGTATCTCCGAAAGTACGCGTCGGGGCATAACTATATTTGGACTGTAGGTTACTATTAACGATGTGAATAAACTGTGGAAAGATGATTGACTTCCCTTGGGATCCAGGGGTAGTTTTTCCAACCCTTTAACTTCGAAATTCGTATCTCCGAAAGAACGCGTCGGAGCATAACTATATTTGGAATGTACATTACTATTGGCGATATAATTAAACTGTGAAAAGATGATTGACTTCCCTTGGGATCCAGGGATAGTTTTTCCAACCCTTATATTTCGAAAATTCGTAACTTCGGAAATACGCGTCGGAGCATAACTATATTTGGAATGTAGTTTACTATTAACGATGTGAATAAACTGTGAAAAGATGATTGACTTCCCTTGGGATCCAGGGGTAGTTTTTCCAACCCTTAAACTTCGAAAATTCGTAACTTCGGAAATACGCGTCGAAGCATAACTATATTTGGAATGTAGTTTACTATTAACGATGTGAATAAACTGTGAAAAGATGATTGACTTCCCTTGGGATCCAGGGGTAGTTTTTCCAACCCTTAAACTTCGAAAATTCGTATCTCCGAAAGTACGCGTCGGGGCATAACTATATTTGGACTGTAGGTTACTATTAACGATGTGAATAAACTGTGGAAAGATGATTGACTTCCCTTGGGATCCAGGGGTAGTTTTTCCAACCCTTTAACTTCGAAATTCGTATCTCCGAAAGAACGCGTCGGAGCATAACTATATTTGGAATGTACATTACTATTGGCGATATAATTAAACTGTGAAAAGATGATTGACTTCCCTTGGGATCCAGGGATAGTTTTTCCAACCCTTATATTTCGAAAATTCGTAACTTCGGAAATACGCGTCGGAGCATAACTATATTTGGAATGTAGTTTACTATTAACGATGTGAATAAACTGTGAAAAGATGATTGACTTCCCTTGGGATCCAGGGGTAGTTTTTCCAACCCTTATATTTCGAAAATTCGTAACTTCGGAAATACGCGTCGGAGCATAACTATATTTGGAATGTAGTTTACTATTAACGATGTGAATAAACTGTGAAAAGATGATTGACTTCCCTAGGGATCCAGGGGTAGTTTTTCCAACCCTTATATTTCGAAAATTCGTAACTTAATAGTAGAAATAAGTAATAACAACTAAGTAATAGTTTTTTGTTTAGTGTTAAAAAACCTAATCTCAATCGATACAAATTCATTAGTCAAATTTACTCATAATCTATCTCCTGACATAAATATCGATTACCGATTTTACATTTCCAAATATGCAACTTATCGAAACGTGCTTTATCTGTGAAAGAAAGTTTTTCAATGGGAAGACCATTACGTCTCAGATAGATATTCGTTTATTATTTATAACCCAGCATCATGGATTGCTTCGGTCGGCAACTTCTATATAGAAAGAATTTCTTAGGGGTGGTTGTCAAAGATAACCATAACATTCAAATTTTATTGTCACCACCTGTCAGGTAGATTTTCAGTAGTTGAACACTATGGTACAAAAGAAATATTATTATTTTTTTGTATAAGGTATCATGGTTGAGCACGTTCCAAAAACCGACAAAGTTGCCAACCGATGCTGCTATTGCTCTGTCGTGTAAATAAGCTATTATGTAACTAGAAAAACGTTTTATTTCCGTGAAATGAATGTTTTGTTACTGAATTATATCTTCTTGATCAATTTTCAAATAAGGTAAAAAACCACTTATACTTCCTGGAAATGACATTTTTAGTTATAACTGAAAATCAATAGAAACTATTCGATCTATAAACCTTCAGAAAACTTGAAAAAAAAGAATGTTCCCCTGAATCTAATACTGAAATTAGATTCAAACCAAAATTATGAAACAATCTGAATCTACCGAAACATATCGATTTTTGGATACGAAATCAATCGATCGCATTGAAATTGGAGTGGCAGCCCTCCGAAAACAACAATCTGGCTCCGATATCAATTCACATCGTTAATAGTAATCTACATTCCAAATATGGTTATGCTCCGACGCGTATTTACGAAGTTACGAATTTTCGAAATATAAGGGTTGGAAAAACTACCCCTGGATCCCAAGGGAAGTCAATCATCTATTCACAGTTTATTTACATCGCCAATAGAAATCTACATTCCAAATATAGTTATGCTCCGACGCGTACTTTCGGAGATACGAATTTTCGAAGATTAAGGGTTGAAAAAACTACCCCTGGATCCCTAGGGAAGTCAATCATCTTTTCACAGTTTATTCACATCGTTAATAGTAAACTACATTCCAAATATAGTTATGCTCCGACGCGTATTTCCGAAGTTACGAATTTTCGAAATATAAGGGTTGGAAAAACTATCCCTGGATCCCTAGGGAAGTCAATCATTTTTTCACAGTTTATTCACATCGTTAATAGTAAACTACATTCCAAATATAGTTATGCTCCGACGCGTATTTCCGAAGTTACGAATTTTCGAAATATAAGGGTTGGAAAAACTACCCCTGGATCCCTAGGGAAGTCAATCATCTTTTCACAGTTTATTCACATCGTTAATAGTAAACTACATTCCAAATATAGTTATGCTCCGACGCGTATTTCCGAAGATACGAATTTTCGAAGTTTAAGGGATGGAAAAACTACCCCTGGATCCCTAGGGAAGTCAATCATCTTTTCACAGTTTAATTATATCGCCAATAGTAATCTACATTCCAAATATGGTTATGCTCCGACGCGTATTTCCGAAGTTACGAATTTTCGAAATATAAGGGTTGGAAAAACTATACCTGGATCCCTAGGGAAGTCAATCATTTTTTCACAGTTCATTCACATCGCTCATAGTAATCTACATTCCAAATATGGTTATGCTCCGACGCGTATTTCCGAAGTTACGAATTTTCGAAATATAAGGGTTGGAAAAACTATCCCTGGATCCCTAGGGAAGTCAATCATTTTCTCACAGTTCATTCACATCGCTAATAGTAATCTACATTCCAAATATGGTTATGCTCCGACGCGTATTTCCGAAGTTACGAATTTTCGAAATATAAGGGTTGGAAAAACTACCCCTGGATCCCTAGGGAAGTCAATCATCTTTTCACAGTTTATTCACACCGTTAATAGTAAACTACATTCCAAATATGGTTATGCTCCGACGCCTATTTCCGAAGTTACGAATTTTCGAATAATAAGGGTTGGAAAAACTACCCCTGGATCCCTAGGGAAGTCAATCATTTTTTCACAGTTCATTCACATCGCTAATAGTAATCTACATTCCAAATATGGTTATGCTCCGACGCGTATTTCCGAAGTTACGAATTTTCGAAATATAAGGGTTGGAAAAACTACCCCTGGATCCCTAGGGAAGTCAATCATCTTTTCACAGTTTAATTATATCGCCAATAGTAATCTACATTCCAAATATGGTTATGCTCCGACGCGTATTTCCGAAGATACGAATTTTCGAAGTTTAAGGGTTGGAAAAACTACCCCTGGATCCCTAGGGAAGTCAATCATCTTTTCACAGTTTTTTCACATCGTTAATAGTAAACTACATTCCAAATATAGTTATGCTCCGACGCGTATTTCCGAAGTTACGAATTTTCGAAATATAAGAGTTGGAAAAACTACCCCTGGATCCCAAGGGAAGTCAATCATCTTTTCACAGTTTATTTACATCGTTAATAGTAAACTACATTCCAAATTTTCAAGTTAGACTGATGATAATTTGAATAAAAACGTTGCTAAAATATCCCGAGATCTATAAAAAATCAATATTTCCTCCAACGGATACTCTGAATACTATACGGAATCCACTTCCTAAATATCTATCCGATCTAGAGAATAGTTCCATAATAAATCGTTTTTTTGCCGCACGCCACTGGTCACCGCCTTCGGGTGTTTCCGTCAAACAGTCTGCTGGAAACGGTCTGCCAAATTCACACCGGTGTAGATCTATTCATTCTGCCTCTTTTCAGTTCATTATAGCTTTACTGAATATTCCTAAAACAAAATTTCACTGTAGGTCTTTTCATAGATCTTATCGAATGATTATGTAAATTCAATATTTGTCAAAACTGAAAATAAACATTGAATGCAGTTTCTTTATTTCAGGTGGTATTTCTATTGACTGATAATAACTCTCACATTTTGATTATGCATTTTTCCCAAATTTTTTAAAGAAGAAAGAAATTGCCATTTCTAGAGAAATGAAAATTTCAGATTTCAAAATGTCTAATTACTACTTCAAATATATATACACCTTATATAATTGTTGATCAAATATTGTGTATTTCTTTACAAATTAGTTAATAATTTGAAGTTTTAATCTCAATTTTCAGACTTGAATTGGTCCAACATCTCTAGATACTTCTAATTGATATTCGACAAATAAGTATCCTGTATAATTATCCATACAAACGAAAATAATCCATCTTCTGAAAAGAAAAACAATGTTTACTATATAGAATTAATTTTAATAATGATTCAAAAGTGATGAAATTTTGCAGACTTACTTATTTTGGGTCTTAGATCACGAATTCCGCTGTCATAAATTCCTTAATTCCAGCTAGTTTTTTTTTTTATTGTGATTTTTTTTTTTTTAATTGGGAAATTGGCCTAATGAAGGTGAGGTTATCCACATTAATAGCTAGTTTTCTTGTATTTTATTAACTGATTCTCGTAAGAAATGATTAATTAATCACATTTCAAGCTTTCCCTGACATAAAAATGCTTTTTTTTTCGTCAAAATCGATGGTTTTATCGATTGTTTATATATGGCGGCGGCCATCATGTTTAATACGTAACGTTTGTCAGATGCATAGACCTAATATCCTAATATGGATATTAGGTCTATGGTCAGATGCGAAATAATCTGCGACGTTGCCTGTATGCCAGATCTTCTTGATGGGATCGGTTTTTTACTTGGTGGAAATTCATATTAATAGATTGTTTGAGATTATGACGTATTATAAAACTGTATGGAAACTCATAATTTTCGCACAGCTATTCGAGCAGAAAATTCGGCAAATTTATTTTCGAAATGAATAAATGGTAGTTCATATAGTGTTATTCTGGTTTTTTCGATATTGGCATCGGATTCAGTTTAGTCCTCCTGAACATATACAGGGACATTGATGTTGACGAGGACGCTGTGATTACAAGGTTTTCAAAGGGTTCACAGACCAAATTAGATTTTGTGTTATACTTGCCAATTGTCTTCTTTTTTTTTCATATGAAACAATAGATTTACTATTTTTTTTTTAATTTCTGCCTGAATGGCTAAAACCGTGATAAGTAAATAAATATATTATAATATAACAAATACATAAGCGTACAAATTTTTTTACCGAAATTTGAGGCTTTATTGTAAAACACTGGTTATACATTTATGATTCGAAATATTGCCCATCGCTGGTCACTATACTTTCTCACATATTTCGGGCAGCGTACGAATTGAAAAAACTGGTCATCTTTTGAAGCGATCCACGAATCGATACAAGTTTTTAATTCTTCATAAGATAGGAAGTGCTGGTCAGCCAGGCTGTGTGCTATTGATCGAAACAAGTGATAGTCCGAGGGAGCAACGTCTGGAGAATACGTCGGGTGGGGTAGGAATTCCCATTTCAACTTTTTCAAGTATATCTTGACTTTCGCAACATGGAGTCGAGCATTGTCATGCAGTAAAATCCATTCATCTACTCTCTCGTCGTATTGCGGCGGTTTGTCTCTCAATGCTCGACACAAACGCATTGATTGCGTTCGATAACGATCGCCTGTGATCGTTTCAGTTAACAACTCATAATACACTACGCCGAGCTGTTCCCACCAAATACTGAGCATGACCTTAGAACCGAGAATATTCGGTTTAGCAGTCGACGTGGAAGCATGGCCGGGATATCCACATGATTTTATGTGCTTGGGATTATCGTAATGAACCCGTTTTTCGTCTCCAGTCCCAATCCGATGCAGAAATTCCTTCCGTCTTTGCCTCGAAAGCAGCTGTTCACAAACAAACAAACTCCGTTCAAACACCTCCCGGCTTCAACTCGTACGGCACCCACTTTTCTTGTTTCTGAATCATTCCTATGACTTTCAGGCGTTTTGAAATGGCTTGTAGTCCTAATGATCCTGTCAATTATTTGAATTTGAGAGCATAATTATGTTTGAACACTACCCTTATTTTTACCGTAGAATTCAACGAAATCACAAAAAAAATAGGGTTCTGATTTGAAAATCGAAAGTTATGATCAAATTTTGTTCACAATTTTTGGCACAATATTTGAAACACCCTGTGATGATATTTTTCAAATTCAAGATATGCACGATATTCCAACATCATTCTAGTTTGTGAAAGTGAATTGAGTATACGCATAGGATATTCACAGTGAAAATAATTCACGTGATAGTGACTATGGAAATTCTCTCTTTTTTACGGTTTTTTCTTAATATTTTGAAAACTATGAGAACTAACGCAATAATTTTAGCAGAGAGTAATTGAGAATGGAAATCTTTCTTGTATAACCGGAAGTGCCAGAACTTCTAAAATATTTTAGCTGAATAGGGCATCATGAACAATGTCATATTCCGAATTTTCAGATTTCAAATCGGCCCCGTTCTCCAGAAACGTCTAATAGGCCTTCGAACTTGAAACACCCTGTATAAATATTCATATAAATATCTAAATATAAATATTTTTGAGAGGTTAAGCTCGATATCGGTGTAATCTGGGATTTGGTACCATAGAAAAACTCGAAACCCTTAACGGCGAACCCCCTCAAACTTAAGGCTAGGACCGCCCTTGATTTGTCGTCATGGAATGTTATTTGCATCAAATATTTTCATGTGAGCAAGGGCGAAATGGTATGTTCTAGGAAAGAAGTCATATAGAATTCTACCCTAGAATCAGCATAGGATACCGAGTGAATCGTCTAAAATCAGCTAACGATACAAGGTTTCCGAAAAAAATATTTTATTTTCTAGAGGGATACCCAGTGAAGGATCTACCGGCATAGTGACGGGGTCCAAGGGGCGGAGCCCCTTCGGCGAGCAGAGCGAGTCTAAGTATATATAAAACTGCTTGCACATATACGTCAAACTTTAAACGTAAAATCACAGCCCAAACGGGACCATCTAGAGCAAAAATGACAAGAATAAGACCCCCCTCAAAATCGTCTGCAGATCCCGGGAAAAATCCCAAACCTTCGATTTTCCCCGCGGTTTTCGAGTATACGGGGTGTTTCGGATCATTTTGACATTTCAAGTCCCATATTTCTGTGGTATCTGTGGACAATTTGGCTGTCAGTGTCATGTTAATAATAAATATTCCATTTCGATATATGAAAGTTCTTGAAAAAGTTTGCAGTTTCCAAAATTGTTATTCAATATTTAAATAAATGCCGACAAATAAAATGCAAAGTCTTCGGCGAATCGAAAATTCGATAGATATTTGTCAAAATTTGGAAATGAACATTTATATCATCGAATGCATTTTCCTCAATTCAGGTTCGTAATATTGATTCAATTGGATGAATGTTACTTCATTTCAGGAATTTTTAGTTTATTTTCCACAAACTATAAAACTACATTCTCTTTCGTGAGAATTTGAATCTATTGCGACAGAAGATGGAACTACAAAAGAGAACAGAAGTTTCATCTGATCATCAATAGGAATACCGATATTCGTAAATTGTAAACTTTTAATAAACATGAATCACCCAGTCAATTCAGTCTTGGATTGGAGTAAAAGTTGTACTACCATGAAACAGTATTAAACAGATAGAAAAACTCCTTATAGATAATTCACAATTGGCTTTATCACTGGAAAAAGAGCGAAGTTAGTCAGATGACATTCAAAAATTTCCATGTGATTTTTGAATATCTAAAATATACACTTTTACGACTGAAGAGTGCAAAAATATAAGTGACCTATCAGTTTTTGAAGAATTTGAGTGCAGTGCTGTTGAATTTATAATGAAGAAATCAAATCGTTGTGAAATCTTTCATACGAATAATTTCAACCATATATACCCTGTTATATTATCATAATATTGTTTGTCGTTCAACTGAAACCTTGGAAATTGAGAGACTCTCAAACTTATAACCTGATTTCTCAAAAAGGTTCTATCTAGATATTAAATTTGCTTATGAGGTAACATAAGCCATGGGTATTCGAAAGGCAAGTCTATTCATTCTGTCTCTTTTCAGGTTGTTCATTTATAGCTATACTATATACATATATAAAATCAGTTCAAATTTTTCACTTGAATTACTAGTCAAAATGTTACGACAAAAATAAAATTTGAAGGATCATTCAGTATATGAAGAATTTTGACATGGCAGTTACTTTTGAAATTGGTATAAATTTTCCAGCAATTCAATGTAGGTATAAAATACTTTAAAAGGTAACTATTTATTAATACTTGCCATGTCATGAATGAATGATTAAACTTTTATAAAAATGTATATACCTATTTGTTCACTAAAGTTTCCAATCTTTTAATCGTTATAGGAATAGGTACTATATGGTCAGTTCAAAAATGCTATCCTACTGATTTAGTAATTGCTTTTCATTTTGGTAAAAATTAAATTATTCATTGATTCAGATCCAAAGTTAACATTTGAAAAAATCAAGTCACAATTTTAGTACCGAGGCAGTCATTTCAAATACTGAACACAGGTCCTGAAGTAAACATTGAACGATGATCTTTTTTTACTTGCATCTTGAAATGAGTTTTGCACTTTTCCTGTGTTCAATAATGAGATAATTATTAAATTGAATCAAGAGATTAACAAAGTGTGCTTTATCAGGATTAGTTAATACTGCTAAAGACGTTGATAAACCTATAAATTTTTTTATATGGTTCATCATTACAACTCTCTTATGTTGAATCAATTTTCAATTAAGTTTTCAAAGGAGTTTTCATGTGTTTACAATCAGATATGTTGAATTATTACAATACATATTTGAAGAATATAAACAATTACTATACTACCTTTTTCATAATTTCTAGGGATATTCATCCCTAAACATTTTTTAGCGTTCCCTTAATTCTTTATGATAAAATTATCACTTAAATTTTCTATCAGATATATTCATTCAGAATAAACATTAGTTAAAACAAAGAAATCATCCACGTACAATGCAACAACAGTTAGCAAGTTATTTTTGGATTGTAAATACAATGCTCAATTGTTGATCTTTTTCTACTAATATCTGTCAAAATTTTATTTACTATATAGGACATAAATTGCCCTGTTCAATTTACTTCTGAGTAAAACCCAGAGCTACAAGCTGTCCTCCACTGAATGAGAATTATCTAGTGAAATTTCTATATCATCCCTTATCTATGATAACTACATCTCGACTGATGACATTGTTACCTGTATTCTGTATCCCTTTGATCGTTCACCAGAACCCACAAGAATCATTTTTGTCCATATACCTTCAAGAAATATGCAACAGAAGAGTAAGCAAAATAGAAATCACTATTTGGTATTCTAAATCTATGCAACCTACCTTTATAATTGCAAATTATATATTGTATTAGTTTATAAATTATGAAAAATAACCTACTATTAACCAAATTTTTAGAAGGTGTCCTTCCTTATATTCTAAATATATACACCCTATATAATTGTTGATCATATATTGTATTTATTAATTAATTATGGAATAGAAGAATAATTTGTTGCTCAACTGAAAAAAGTATTGATGAACCTTGGAAATGAGGGACTTCTTACAACCTGATTTCTCAAAAATGTTACGATTGCTTGTGAGGCAACATAAGCCATGGGTTTTTGAAAGGTAGATCTATTCATTCTGCTGCTTTTCAGTTCATTATAGCTATACTGAATATTCCTAAAAAAAAAATTTCACTATAGGTCTTTTCATAGATCTTATCGAATGATTAAGAAAATTCAATATTTGTCAAAACTGAAAATAAACATTGAATGCAGTTTCTTTTTCAGGTAGTATCTTTATTGACTGATAATAACTCTCACATTTTGCTTATGCATTTTTCCCAAATTTTTTAAAGAAGAAAGAAATTGCCATTTCTAGAGAAATGAGAATTTCAGATTTCAAAATGTCTAATTACTACTTCAAATATATATACAGCCTATATAATTGTTGATCAAATATTGTGTATTTCTTTACAAATTAGTTAATAATTTGAAGCTTTAATCTCAATTTTCAGACTCAAATTGGTCCAACATCTCTAGATACTTCTAATTGATATTCGACAAATAAATATCCTGTATAATTATCCATCCAAACGAGAATAATCCATCTTCTGAAAAGAAAAACAATGTTTACTATATAGAATTAATTTTAATAATGATTCAAAAGTGATGAAATTCTGCAGACTTACTTATTTTGGGTCTTAGATCACGAATCCGCTGTCATAAATTCCTTAATTCAGCTAGTTTTTTTTTTTAATTGTGAAATTGGCCTAATGAAGGTGAGGTTATCCACATTATTAGCTAGTTTTCTTGTATTTTATTAACTGATTCTCGTTAGAAATGATTAATTAATCACATTTCAAGCTTTCCCTGAAATAAAAATGCCTTTTTTTCGTCAAAATCGATAGTTTTATCGATTGTTTATATATGGCGGCGGCCATCATGTTTAATACGTAACGTCTGTCAGATGCATAGACCAAATTAGATGTTGTGTTATACTTGCCAATTGTCTTCTTTTTTTTTCATATGAAACAATAGATTTACTATTTTTTTTAAATTTCTACCTGAATAGCTAAAACCGTGATAAGTAAATAAATATATTATAATATAACAAATACATAAGCGTACAAATTTTTTTACCGAAATTTGAGGCTTTATTGTAAAACACTGGTTATACATTTATGATTCGAAATATTGCCCATCGCTGGTCACTTTACTTTCTCACATCTTTCGAGCAGCGTACGAATTGAAAAAACTGGTCATCTTTTGAAGCGATCCACGAATCGATCCAAGTTTTTAATTCTTCATAAGATAGGAAGTGCTGGTCAGCCAGGCTGTGTGCTATTGATCGAAACAAGTGATAGTCCGAGGGAGCAACGTCTGGAGAATACGTCGGGTGGGGTAGGAATTCCCATTTCAACTTTTTCAAGTATATCTTGACTTTCGCAACATGGAGTCGAGCATTGTCATGCAGTAAAATCCATTCATCTACTCTCTCGTCGTATTGCGGCGGTTTGTCTCTCAATGCTCGACACAAACGCATTGATTGCGTTCGATAACCATCGCCTGTGATCGTTTCAGTCGGTTTTAACAACTCATAATACACTACGCCGAGCTGGTCCCACCAAATACTGAGCATGACCTTAGAACCGAGAATATTCGGTTTAGCCGTCGACGTGGAAGCATGGCCGGGATATCCACATGATTTTATGTGCTTGGGATTATCGTAATGAACCCGTTTTTCGTCTCCAGTCCCAATCCGATGCAGAAATTCCTTCCGTCTTTGCCTCGAAAGCAGCTGTTCACAAACAAACAAACTCCGTTCAAACACCTCCCGGCTTCAACTCGTACGGCACCCACTTTTCTTGTTTCTGAATCATGCCTATGACTTTCAGGCGTTTTGAAATGGCTTGTAGTCCTAATGATCCTGTCAATTATTGTTGCGTTTGAAATGAGTCTTGATCAAGTATTGCCTCCAATTCTGCATCTTCAAAAACCTTCTCTCTTCCACCGCGATGCTGGTCTTCGACATCAAAATAACCATTCTTGAAGCGTTGAAACCACTCTCGGCACGTTCTTTCACTAATAGCGGCCTCACCATAGGTATTTGAGAGCATTCGATGAGCCTCAGCCGCAGATTTATTCATATTTCAGTAGAAAATTAAAACCTCCCTCAAATGACGAGAATTTGACTCGTAAGCTGACATGGTTAATCGTGAATAACTTTATGATGCAGACACAAATCGACTAACATGTCGATGGCGTTATGTTCACAAATAACTAAACTTATTGTATGACATCTACGATATATTTATTTCGACTACCACTTACCGTTACAGCCAGCTATTGCAAAACGGCAAGAGCAAAGTTGTACGCCTAAATCTGAAATTTCGGAATATGACATTGTTCAGCTAAAATATTTTCGAAGTTCAGGCGCTTCCGGTTATATAAGAATTAAAAATTTTTTTTTCAAAACAAACTTTTTTTTCATTTTATGTCTCAGATATTATCGAGATTTCCATTCTCAATTACTCTTTGCTAAAATTATTGTGTTAGTCCTCATAGTTTTCAAAATATCAAGGAAAAACCGTAAAAAAGAGAGAATTTCCTTAGTCACAATTACCTGAATTATTTTTACTGTGAATATCCTATGCCTATTTCAATTCACTTTCTCAAACTAAAATGATGTTGGAACATCGTGCATATCTTGAATTTGAGAAATATCATCACAGGGTACCAAAAATTGTGAACAAAATTTGATCATAAGTTTCGATTTTCAAATCAGAACCCTATTTTTTTGTGATTTCGCTGGATTCTGCGGTAAAAAATAAGAGTAGTGTCCAAACGTGATTATGCTCTCAAATTCAATAATTCAAGAGTTATTTGAGATTTTATGAATTTATGTTATACGTAGGGTCAATTTTATTCGATCTGTTTCCAGGCAGACTAGCATGACCATAGAAATTTAAATATCTAATTACTTTACATGTGACAGGTATTTTCATTATCAAAGCTTCACTAATTTGATTTCACGAATTGAATTTCCGATATTCAAATGACAAAATTCTGGATATACTTTTCTCTAACTATGTGGCAAATCAGTTCTTTCCGGCACATTTTGTGGAACAAAATAGACTGGAACGGATTTATCTATTATTTGTCAAATTTGTGATACAGAAAACTGTTCTACCAACCAACATTTTTCAATGCAAAAATCACTAATAGATATTTATGGAAATTTCCGTCAATTTCAATAAAAAGGCAGTGAATTCGGGAACATAATGTTTAAAACTCGTACAGAAGCCTCATTCTACCACTCGGTCATTCTGAACTCTTGGAAGAATATCAATAAGTTCTGCACTTGTATTATAAATATCTAATTCCATATTCACGATGAATGCAATAGAATTATTGGTAGAACTCATCAAATTTTAAATCAGAAATTTCCTCATCTACTTGAAAGGATGTTGCATACTTCATGAATATCCATTATACTGGATGGAGTACCTACCTAGAAGAAAAAAACCTCTATACCTACCAAATGAAATAAAATCATGCAGGACTCCTGTGTGCCAATTCTATTCATATGAAAAAGCGGTAGAAATACATTTTATGAATTCAGGAAAAAATCAGCGTGGTGATGAAAAGGGAGTAACAGAAAGTTTGAAACATCCTTCCGAATTATCTTCTCGTCAATTGGTGGTAAATGTGGATATTTCTGATTGAATGCTCGACAAGTTCTCGAAACAATTCTGTTGCATTCACCGTGGATATGGAATAGATCCAGAATTTCATTATTTGAATAACGGGGATTCATATCATCAAATTATAATCTACTAGATTCAATAATGAGTACACCTGTCACTTTGAAATAATTGAATATTTGAAACGCACTCTAGAAACAGATTGAATGAAATTGACCCTACGTATAACATAAATTCATAAAATCTGGAATAACTCTTGAATTATTGAATTTGAGAGCATAATCATGTTTGAACACTACCCTTATTTTTACCGTAGAATTCAACGAAATCACAAAAAAATAGGGTTCTGATTTGAAAATCGAAAGTTATGATCAAATTTTGTTCACAATTTTTGGCACAATATTTGAAACACCCTGTGATGATATTTTTCAAATTCAAGATATGCACGATATTCCAACATCATTCTAGTTTGTGAAAGTGAATTGAGTATACGCATAGGATATTCACAGTGAAAATAATTCACGTGATAGTGACTATGGAAATTCTCTCTTTTTTACGGTTTTTTCTTAATATTTTGAAAACTATGAGAACTAACGCAATAATTTTAGCAGAGAGTAATTGAGAATGGAAATCTTCATAATATCTGAGACACCAAATGAAAAAAAATGTTTTTTTCGAAGAATTTTTTTTTAATTCTTGTATAACCGGAAGTGCCAGAACTTCTAAAATATTTTAGCTGAATAGGGCATCATGAACAATGTCATATTCTGAATTTTCAGATTTCAAATCGGCCCCGTTCTCCAGAAACGTCTAATAGGCCTTCGAACTTGAAACACCCTGTATAAATATTCATATAAATATCTAAATATAAATATTTTTGAGAGGTTAAGCTCGATATCGGTGTAATCTGGGATTTGGTCCCATAGAAAAACTCGAAACCCTTAACGGCGAACCCCCTCAAAATTTAAGGCTAGGACCGCCCTTGGTTTGTCGTCATGGAAAGTTATTTGCATCAAATATTTTCATGTGAGCAAGGGCGAACCGGTATGTTCTAGGAAAGAAGTCTTATAGAATTCTACCCTAGAATCAGCATAGGATACCGAGTGAATCGTCTAAAATCAGCTAACGATACATGGTTTCCGAAAAAAATCTTTTATTTTCTAGAGGGATACCCAGTGAAGGATCTACCGGCATAGTGACGGGGTCCAAGGGGCGGAGCCCCTTCGGCGAGCAGAGCGAGTATGACACATATGCTCCATTGTTTGAAATTAACAATTTGTATCGCTCTTTATAAAAAGAATATATATACACTGTGTCCATTAAGAATGGAACAAATTCATTTTTAGCTAAGCAGACCATTTTAAGAAATAATCCTGAAACACGTCGATTTTTATTTCAATTTAACTTATTTTAAAATAATAATCTAATATACAGGGTGAACTACTTTCGAGTAATGACGCCACCGTCATTTCTTTTAAATGGAATTTTGTCTCAATTTTCCTATTACTCTAGCTGAGCTGATTCCAAAAATGTATCACATGTTGATTCCAATTGGTACAGGGTGGATAAAAATACAATAGTTTTGTGTGTGCTCATAAAGTAACACGTAACATTCTTTATTAGTTAAATTAACTATATTATCAAAAATACTTATTCTCTAGCGGCAATCGGTTTGAATGTAACACCCTGTAGTTGTTACATTTTTAGATTAATAAAATTAAGTTGTTTCCAAACATGTTTGGTATTTGTGGTCTAGCAGACAGAATACGAAAGAAATTATTTCTTATTTTCATACATTTTTATTAACCTAAAAATGTAATTACATTCTAACCAATTGCCGCTAGACAATAAGTATTTTTGATAATATTGTTAATTTAACTAATAAAGAATGTTACGCGTTACTTTATGAGCACACACAAAACTATTGTATTTTTGTCGACCCTGTACCAATTGGCATCAACATGTGATACATTTTTGGAATCAGCTCAGCTAGAGTGATCGGAAATTTGAGACAAAATGGGGGTGTTCCATTTACATAACATGACGGTGACGTCATTACTCGAAAGTAATTCACCCTGTAATGAGATTTTCATTTTAAAATACGGTAGATTAAAATAAAAAATCGACGTGTTTCAGGATTATTTCTTAAAATGGTCTGTTTAGTTAAAAATGAATTTATTCCATACTTTACGGACACAGTTTATTTTATATTATGATTTCGCGAAAAACGTATTTTTTTTTTATTTTCACTTTGGATATGAAATAAAGCCATACATACTACCTAGTGAGATTCTGGTATCAACCACTTGGAGCGTTCACAAATAATTTTGGATATTCGGGATGATTTTATATAAAAATACCTAGATGTCTTAAACTTTTATGTTTTATGGAATTTATATAGTCATAAACATGATCACGCTAAACTAATTGAGAACTTTTTGTTTATTCCAACTTTCTCGGTCGTGAATTCTTAGTCTACATTGGATTTCTCCGAATTCCGAAGTTTCAGAAGCTGTCGAAGCATCACATTTTTGACCACTTTTTCCCCGAACTGAGCTGAATATTGTTTTCTTATCCTTTTAATTGAAAATTTAATTTTTTGCCACCTTCTCGATTCACAAATAGTGATACTCTGCTCTTTAGAAGGTATGTGTATGTTGATAGTTTCAAATACATGACCTATACTTATTCCAAACGAAGCAAAGTCCTGCGCAGTCTATTATGAATAATGAACACTCTCATTTTTGGCTCTACTGCCCTAGAAGATGATTTCAGCGTACAAGAGACTCAAAGTAGGCAAAATATACCATCCCTTGTGATTTAATAGTTGTATATTCTATATCTTGACAAAACCCTGATGCTATAAGTTAACCAATATCGAATAGAGATAATCAACATGGACATTCCATGATTCATTAACATAAGGAATCTTGTAACCTTGTTTATGGTTGAAGTGGTGTCGTTTATTAGTCAAAACATGGCTGTTTCGTTTTGAATACATAGTTGAATGTTGTTGGTCTCAGATTCGTTCAATATTAACCGATTTTGAATAAAACCAGCCACTGGCTCTCAGCATCAAATTGCTAGCCTCTCCAATTACCTATTCTCCAGGGAAGTTGTATGAAGAAGATCATTAACATACAAATACAACGAATAACAATGGTCCAGCAATGTTTCCCTGTGGAACTCCATTTCTGGTATTCAGGCTCCCTGACTGATGACGGGTATCATTACTGTTGATAAGTACCCTCTGTTGTCGATTTGTTAAATATAATTTGAACCTTTCAAACCACTCAAACCATATTGATACAGCTAGCAATATGGAATATGGCATTTCTAGGTCTAAACAATCATATTCTTTCAATTATCAAAGAAATAGGTACAAAGGCATTTTCTTGCTCTCAAAATTGCCAATTATATCTTAAAAAAATTGGAAGATTGCAGTTTGTGTCGACCTGCCCTCTACGTAGTCTCGCTGAACATATTACTTGATTTTATAAAAGATGTCAATCTGCGAAACATTACTTACTCAAATATTTCAGAGGAACTATTCAACAAGCTGATCAGCCTGTAGTTATCAAATATCTTTGGGTCACTTTTTTATATACATATAGGTACAATCATTGCCATTTCCAATTGTTGTGAAAAATATCAAAACTTCAATGAATTATTGACTGTAAGCCAGTGAAATCTTGTTTTCCTCAATGATTCGCACAGTTATTAGTAATATTTCTCAGTTCAGAAACTTGCAGAACCAAGAACAATGGAAGAAATCTTCCAAAGGGTTTTCATTGTTTAATTTTTCGACAAATCCAATCGTTGAACATGAAATTTATTGTTATTTCTTTCTATATTAAGATCATCTTATATCTATCGGTTTGATTATTATTCAAACCATAAGTTCTATAATATCATGTTTATATTTGGAATCATGGGAATAATCAATACCTTCACTCAGAAATACTATAATTCAACTGCTTGTTTATCCAGAAATTGTGTTCTATGTGAAAATTTGTGGTCAGCAATCAGCTTATTTTTTTTTCCTTTCCAGATACGACGACCAGAGAGAATTATGGAAATCCTCCAGCCGCATAAAACACCAATCTCGGAGTTCAGTCGAAAAACTCTCCTACCATAATCGGAAAGTCCCTTATCTAAATTTTCCGCTGATTGAAATATGGAATTTTTGGGAGAATTGAATTTCCTTTCTGTAATCGAGGAAGAACTGGAATTCGAAACGACGGATTATCAGGTTAGGGAAAACTGGAACGAACTCACTGAGAATAAAAAGAGCGACGAGAGAAAATCTTCGAGAATACCTGTACGTCAGGTCAGGACGCAAATGGTTAAGAAACCTTCTGAAAATGTTGAAGGAACGAGCAAGGAAGATGGACCATTGAATGCAGAGCGGAATTTTTCAGGGAATCCTGTTAAATCTAACGATGAAGACGTTGTTGATGGTGGACTGTACGAAAGTATTTCGAACTCCGAAATCTCTGTTGATCCAGATTTAGTCGCCAAATATCAATCTTCAAGTGAAATCGAATTAATAAGAACAAAGCTCGAAGATCTTTCTGGTATTCACAGCTTGAGAAAATCTCTGGAAACTCTTCTAATATCCAAAGAGGACAATGATTCTAACAGATCCAAAGACGGTCCAGATACTCAAGTCGATAGAGACACGAAAGTGGAAGGAAGTTGGTTATCACCTAGCGACAACTTCGAAAGATCGAATCCTCCAGATGGGGACCGAATTGACCCCGCACCTCCCTCGCCACTAGAGATTCCAACAGATTCCGTGGAAAACGCCGGAAGCGACTTTTGTTCTGGCCAGGAACACTTCTATTTCCGCGAAGCGGTCCAAAGTTTTTTACTAGCGGAATTGGGAGATAAGAGCTGTTTTGACATCACGTCCTGTTCTCTGGTTCCCGCGAGTGCTCGATTAGTTTGTAAGGAATCTGAAGAACCTATATTAGAGGCCCCTGCGGAATTCCGAAATGGTCCGGGAGGATCAGAGGCGAGTGATGGAGCGTCAGATGCATGTCAGGTTGTTAAATTTGTTATTCTGTTGTTTTGTTTCAATAGGTACGTGGAAATTGTTGAAAGTGGAAAAATTTAAATCTTGAATTAGCGCATGAAAACGTTTTAATATCATTCAGGGTGAAAAGAAAACATGGATGCAGATTTATGTAGATATTTAGACGGAAAATCAAGGAAATATTCGAATCTTAAACAAAAGTTGAGCAGTCAAATACTCGGTGAAATATCTCTTTAATTACTCAATAGCCAAAAATTAGATTGTATGACCACATTCCACATTTAACTCAACATTATATTGATAAACAATAAAAAATTGTAGAAAAGCATCGACATTCTGTCAGGAGATTTATGTTGATTATTCGTGTATTTATTTGCTCAAACTATCGAGTTCTTGATTTATCCTCAAAAAATTCTAGATGGAAGTTTCTTCAAGTGCTTGAAATCAATTCTCCTGGCAGATTAAAAATTTTTTTTTTTCTATTCAATTATTAACAGGCCAATTGAAAAGTCCCCGGTCTACCGTAAAACACACTTTTTTTGGCAAAATTCGATTTTATTATTCAATATAGTAGCCTTTGAGGGCGACATAGCGATTATAACGAAATTAAAACTTTTCCATATCATTTTTGTAGTACGATTTGTCTTTCACTTCGAAAGAGGCCCCAGTTTCGGCGATTACTTCTTCATTGGGCTAAATTTCTTTCCAGCGATCATTCTTCTGAGGTCTGAGAACAGGAAAAAGTCGCTGGTGGACAGATCTGGTGAAAACCGTGGATGCAGAAGCAATTCGAAGCCCAATTCATGCAATCTTGCCATTGTTTTCATTGATTTGTGATACAGTGCATTGTCTTAATGAAACAGCACTTTTTTCTTCAAATGGGGCCGTTTTTTAACGATTTGATCCTTTAAACGATCCATTAACGCTATATAATAATCGCTGTTGATGGTCTGGCCTTTTTGGAGGTAATCAATGAATATTATACCTTGCGCATCCCAGAATACTGCTGCCATAAGCTTGCCAGATGACTGTTGTGCTTTTCCGCGCTTTGGATTCGGTTCATTGTGTGCAGTACACTCAGCTTACTGTCGATTCGACTTCCTGCTCAGAATCATTAACACGTTGTTGCTTTTGATCAATTGTGAGCTCCCGAAGCACCCATTATGCACACACCTTTTTTATGTACAAATATTCGTGAATGATATTATGTACACGTTCAGATGATATCTTCACAATGTCTGCTATCTCGATCAACTTCACTTTACGGTCATTCAAAATGATTTTGTGAACTTTTTTGATTTTTTCGTCGGTAACAGCTTTTTTTGGGCGTCTACTGCATTCGCAGTCTTCGGTGCTCATTTCACCATGCTTAAACTCAGCATACCAATCAATGATGGTTGATTTTCCTGGTGCAGGCCCCGAAAACTCATCATCAAGCCAAGATTTTGCTTCAATCGTAGTTTTTCCTTTCAAAAAGCAATATTTTATCAGCACACGAAATTCTTTTAATAATAATGATAATAATAATAATAATGCCTTCATTGAAGAGAATAAAAAATATTACAATTCCAAAAAAAAAACATCAGAAAAAATCAATCACAGGGCGGAGTTCAGATGGTGATGAAGCCATACACCCCTGCTCTTCCACTCAAACCCTGACGAAAAATATATGAAAAAAAGCTTTATACATCTCGAGACAATAATGATTGAAAAAGAAAAAAAAAAGTGACATAACACAAAGAAAAAATTTCAATAACTTTCTGATTTCAAAATTTAATTATAAGTGAGTCATATGTGTCAAAAAAAAAAAGAGAGAATTACTGATTACTGAGCCCGCACTGATCCCTATAAACTACATCCCTGACTTTAGCTCTGAAAGATGACACAGACAAATCTACAAATGAATTACAAATATATCTGTTATAAAATTTATAAATGGAAAAACTAAAAGATCTTTCAAATCAATTTCAATTTTTCCATCTTTTTTCAAATAACAAAAGTAGCTACACTCACAATGCAATATCTCACAAACTAATGGTCGCCCTGCTGTCAAATTTTGACTCATATCGTTTGAAGGTTGATACTAACCAAAAATCATATGAATTTAATACTAGCACCGCCATCTGTGCATCAGACCGGGGACTTTTCCAATTGGCCTAATATATAATATACCTGATATGATAAACTTGATACTAAATTGCGAAATCTATCAATCAAAGATCCACATCTGTTAGATGAACTCTGAAAAATTAAAGTAAAACGTTGAATAGTATTCAATGCCATGGCTAATTTAAATACTTCGATTTGACCTTCAGCAATTGCGTGAAAATGGCTTATTTCAAGGACATATTTCCGGTACACACATTTAACAGCCAGTTATTAATTATTCCATTAATTCTCCACTGAATGCGAATGAATTTTTTTACAAGAAATAGTTCAGAATGTCTAAAAGCTGAAGTCTTATCTGTCTTGTTGACTTAGTTCGAATTTGAAAAAAATAATCTCATTGATTTCATCGTTCGTTAACTGGTCCAATATAACGCACCAAAAATTCATAGCTACAATGACAGATTGTAATGTATTTTTGGTGAATAGTGGACGGAAATGTCAAGTTTGAGAAACCGTTCAATTTGTCTAACCGCCCTTGCTGAGGTCTATCGTAATCTGCTTCAAGCACTCCTCCAGAAACATATTCGTTTGATTAATTAAAGGAAAACCTAACACACACCTTGTTGTTCAGACATTTCTCGTACATCTTATTCTCTCTTTGACATGTGTATGGAGTATAGGACGTTATCCAATTTTCTTACTCCAAAATATCACAGAATATGGTGTAAACAATTCTGAGCGTGCCATTGGACACGAGTTAAATGATGGAACTTTAGTCACAGAATATACCAAGGACGTAGATCTTTGTATTTTTGGAGGGGGGGGGGGGTGTGGAATTAAACGAAAAAAAAATTTTGACGACAACGTTTACTCTGTAATGCGAGAAAAAGAAGTTTGATAACGAAGTTTGAATTTTCCAATTCGGTTGTTCTTACCTTCTACTGGGTATTCCTAAATTAGAGTTACGGAAGAAAATGAGAGATTCCTTGGATAATTTTAAGAATAAAAAGTCCCATGAATATGAGCCCGCAAATGCTTTGTTTTCAAGATACAGTATCGCACTTTTTAGTGGTGCTTATATCAGTTTATCAAATTTTTATTAATCTTCGCTACAGAGTGAGTAACCAATATTATATTATATATATTATATTTATAATTAATTAATTCATTACAACTCCCCGTTTTCCCCCATTTCTACGCCCTTGGTATATAACACTCCACTCAATCAAAATTTCAATTTCAATTTTCAAGATGAAGTTATTCATCGCTACAACGTTACAAATTATCTTTCGAGATTACATCTAAAAATACCATTCTTCAAACTAGGAATAATTATGTGTGAGAAAATCAAGTTAGTATCCATAAAATCATAATGAATGCTAGTAGTACTAATCAACACAACTCATGAATATTGATACTGTAAACCGAAGAAAGTACCATCTCCCACACTACTCCATTACCAAGCCACATTCCGTCTAAATTCCCGATTTTTTCAAGGCACCTCCACCGCAACCACCGTCGGTACCGGAAGAGGAATCACCTAACCGTGACGACGACAATACCAACTCGACGGAAACAGGCGATACAACCCAACGATCGGGGAAAAACGGCCCCTATGACTGGCAGAGCCGAGAGAGCGAACGCGAGAAACAAGCCTTGGACACCGGCGGTACCGCTAGCGTCTTGGTAACGTACGCTAACAGTACCGAAGACAATGACCATATAGAGCTGGAAGGTGACAATCGAAACGTGAGTGCTTTCGAGCACGTGGGCAACGTCGCGCCCATACAAAGACACGACATGCTGCAAATTGATCGGGGAGAGACTGCAGAACCACTCGAGAGTAGCGCGGTACCACAGTCGCGTCAATGTCAAATTGACCGTGGTGGGTGCGGCAGCTTGGGTGAAGTTCTACGCGCGTCTGAAACATATGATTGCAGTGCTTCCGAAAACCGAGCGAAAGATGTGTGCGGGGACCGAGTTGAAGATTCTCATTATAGTTCTTTTGTACCTGATGTATTAAGCTTCGAAGAGTGCGGATATAATAGTTCAAAAATCCCGGATTTGTCGTGTAGTGTAAGTGATAGTGGGAGTAGTTCGGACTCGTATGTTAGTTCAGTGAGAAATTTTCTGATTGAAGAGTTTTTGGATGATGTACCTGAGATGTTTAGTGACAGATATAAGTTCAAATTTTCAGCTGTGGTGGGTGATCAACTTGGTGAAGAGAAATCTCTGGTGGGCGAACAGGACGACAATAACAATGTGTCAGGAATAGATGAACTGTTTGTTAGAAAAAACTGGAAGGAAGAAAGGTGAGCCCATGAGAAAAATATTCTGTACATAATAATTCTCAAGTTGATTGAATGTAATGGAATTATTTGAAATGTGATTGTTAGGAAGAAAGGTCCATTTCTTTTTTGTTGAGTTGATTTCCTTAGTGCTCAATGAACCTTTTCAAATAATTGCAGTAGAAAGTTATATTTGATAGGTTGCTCTCTTTGGTGCTCAATGGAGCTTGTTCAATAATTCGAAAGACAATTATTCTGACCTATATTTCTTCAAATAATTCTTGAAAGTTCTGCAACTAGAGACCTTCTAGTAAAAGTGATGAATGGGAATGAAAGTTTCGAAATGCCAGGGCCCCCGCAACCGCGCGTTCAACGCGTGCACCGCACGCGGGCGCCACTCTTAAGGGGCGCCAAAATCTCTTATAGACCGCATGAAAATCCGAAAGACCAAAGGTTTTTGAAAAATTTTTTTTTTATTTTTTCAACAATTTTAAACGTTCAAAGACACCTTTTACACATCCAAAGAAGTTCCCGAACGTCACAATCCCTATAAAATAACCTCGGCCACAGATTGCAATTATACGATTCTTTTCGAGTAAACAAATCATAAATAATCATCCCTTTGTCGGTACGGGATTTCTTTATGGACCACCTTGCACCGGACAGCGGGCACCATTTCTTCGATCATCACTAAAACGCATATGGTACACATAAACAATCATAAATACCGAAGCGATAGCTTTTAGCCAGGGAAATTACTGAAACTTTCGCCACCATCTGTAGGAAAAATACTACATGTTACAGAGAATTTCTGAAACTACCAAAATCTGCTTGCTATGCTATAACAGCAGAAACCTATCCAAAGAATAGTTATTTTGTTTCGAAACGTTTAGGGGTTGAGGTCAAGACGCAAAAAATTAAAATACTCAGATAATTGGAAAGATTTGTATTTTGTGTAATTGTGGTTTGTTTTACTGTTTCTTGTTGTGATTAAATTAAATTTTATGAAATGGTAAGTACCTATCCACATACAGTATTAGCATTTCTATTAGTCTATAAAATTCGATATTTTTTTTTCTGTTTAAAATGGTGCACATCCTAAATACCTATACCCATACCTATATACTATAATATTATTTTTATTTGCTTCAAATAGGGAAGTATTGTTTGTAATCGTGAAAAAATTTAATCGACTTTGATATTTTGAATTTGTTACCTGGGGCCACCATCATATTATACTTAATTTTTTTTTCAATATGCACCCTGGATCTGTATTATTTATTTGATGTTCGTAGTCGTTTGACATTCTGAAAAAATTATATTTCCCCTTTGCCAAAAATTAATTATTATAATAGGAACAGGGTATGTGCTTCAGATCGGTCTTAACTTATTATTATTAATAATATTAACTCCGTTTAGGTTTAAAGGCTCGGATTTAAGGTTTAAATTCATAAAAATGAAAACATACGGATTATTCTCAAAGGGATGGCGCAAAGTAAATCATGGGTGAATGTCCTTACCAATTTTGGATCAAGTTTTTCTTAAATTCTAGGAGCCATACAAGAGAAACCTTCTGGTGCAAAATTTCGAGAGCAAAAAAAAGCTAGATTTCAACAAAGGGAGAAGATGGCTGGGAGTATGGAATAATATTTAATAATTATTAATAATAATATTAATATTTTAATATAATATTATGAATAATTTAAAGAAGAATAAAGCTCAGGTTTTGAAAACTCTGCAGTTTCATTACAAAATTAAAATAAAATGCGGTTTTGATCGAATGCTTGAATAAAATAATGAAACATTTAAAGAATGTATTATGCAACAACTGACAGCATAAAGTTCTTAAGGCATTCAATAAAGGTTGCTGATAGTTTTTTTAACTCTTCTACAAATAAATTCCTAACAAAAACTGAAACATTTTTTGCCGATTATCCTGCGACGTTTTTCTCCACTTCCCCCCTTTTTGGGGCGCCAAAATATTTTCGGCACGCGGGCGTTGATGACCCTTGCGGGGGCCCTGCGAAATGCACATAGGCGTACAATTTTTTGTCCGCCGTTTTTTCCGAAATTCGAGGCTTCATTGTGAAAAATTGATTATACATTCGATACTTTCGATGATTTCGAATATTGTCATGCTGTAAAATCACTTTATTATGTCTCTTGTTGTATTGCGGCCGTTTTTCTTCGAATACTCGGCTCGAATGCATTAATTGCGTTCGATAACGATCGCCTGAGATTCTTGTTGCGTTTGACACGAGTTTTGGTCAAGTAATGCCTCCAATTCTGCATCTTCGAAAACCTTATCTCTTCCACCACCATGCTGGTCTTCGACATCAAAATCACCGTTCTTGAAGCGTTGAAACCACTCTCGGCCATTCTCTCATTAATAGCGCCCTCACCATAGGTATTTGTGAGCATTCGATGACCCTCAGCCGCATATTTCTTCATATTGAAGCAGAAAATCAAAACTTTCCGCAGAGACGAGAATTTGGCTCGTAAATTTACATGTTTAATCGAGAATAACTTCATGATGCAGTCACAAATCGACTAACATTTCGATGGCGTTATGTTTACAAGTACCTAAGCTTATTGTATGACATCTACGTTTACCATTACCACTTACCCTGCAGCCAACTATTGCAAGAAAAGTTGTGTTGTATAGCAAAATAGTTACATTCTTCATTCTTACAAGAGTTTTCATGGAGTTTCCTCAAGTTCGCAGCAATGAACTTCTTCATCTAATTCAATGAGGAAAACTTTGAGATAGATATTAATAAATCTAGTTCCTTTATTCTATCCATTTCCATTATAATTCAATGAAAAGTTCAATTTTCCTTGATGGTGAAAAATGTAACCATGATATGAATGAAGAGGTTCATTCGTACCCACGTTAATACCTAATTGTATATTTCTATCAATTTCCGAAATTGCAAATTAAAATGAGTAAATTTTCTTCCCGATTGTCGGGTTGATGAAAAAAAGATTTACATCCATTTTGGCGCCCCGGCAAAATAAAATTTTGCCGCCCTGCTTTGCCTTATTCATCTGAATTTTCAATGAAGAAGCCTCTTCTCAGGCATCTTTTCAATTTCATATGAAATCGTCTAACTGCTACTAACTAACTAACTTCACTACTAAGAAAATATTTTTGGGTCAAAAAATATGTTTTGTTAACTGACTTTGCGTCCATAGAAAATTGTTAGGGTCATATCATTGTATGAAGTTGTCTATTTATGCATCCTTTAGTTTCTCAATTTGACAACATCATTTTCGCAATGGAATCGAAAAAAATTAACATTCGTGGACAAGAGCGTGCTTACTGCGAATGACAGATTGTAATCACACTACCTACTATCCATAACAGCAATGTTCTCAAGTAGGAAAATACAAACAGTATTGTCCTTAACCACTCCTTGCAAATCATTTCGGTACGTACATATCATTACAGAATTACAATATGGAAATGATTTATTTTACTCGACATGATACCTTGAGACAAATGGAGAATGTTGTTATCTGTGAAAGCAGAGGAAGTACTATTAATGGTTATGTTTTCATTTCAATTGTTTTTTGAATGTTTTGATATAGTGTTTAATTAATTATTAAGATAAAGTAGCAAACAATTCGAATGAAGCTTTTCCAAATACTGCATTGCAATAGTCTATAGAATTGTGTTATTGGTACGATAACATTGTTCTTTTCTATAATAATTAATAAACCTTCGAGTTATTCAATCCTCATTAGGTCTTCAGGTTAACGGCATTCATTACATTCCAAAATTGTTTGATATTCAACTGAAGCAAGATACGATTCATAAATACTTTAGGAAATGTAGTACCTACCTGTTTAACTGAAAGAAAAATGCCGGAGATTCAATGGAAAACTCCTTTTATATTAGAGATGACTTGAGGAATGAAAACACCTCTCAAAAGATACTCTTTCAAAGTGTTGGTTATCCGAGGTCATTATGAACAATAATTTTTATTTAGGGCAGGTCTAGGAGTAGGTTGCGTTCCGTAAATATGGTCATTCGAAATTTTGTTTTTCTGAAAATTCAAAATCTACAGATTCGATATAAATGCAATTCAAGTCTATGCCTGATTTGATGTTAGTCACTTTACCAGAATCAGAAAGATTGAAAAAAAATATCGGAAGAAATAATCAATATTTCAGTGACAATATATCCGATAGAATTGAGATTTGATTTTTTTGATATAACATAATAATTGCAACTTGATGCAAAAGTTTGTGTTGAAATTTTCATCAGAACAATTGAAAATCCAAGCAGACTATCGAACATAAATACAACATACAATATTTTCTTGAAAACAGATCCGACCATTTCGAAATTAAGTTTTGTTAAAGTTAAATGAAATGAATTTCAGAAGGATCGTATTTAGCAACTTCTAAATAAAGTAACGGACGAGGTAACCAACAACAATTAGAACATAATAAATCGTATCTCACATAGATATAATTCTGTAGTATCCAAGGCTGAATTGGCGCATGGATGAATAAAAGGTAGATGGCTTCTTACGCAAAGTAGATGATTTTCTAGACTTTTATTTATCATCACTTATTATTTTGAAGTCATTCTGTTAATTATGTCGTTCGATTTCCGTTTGCAAAAAAAGTTTTATCCATGAAAAGCTGTCGAAAATTGAGTTCCCCTGAAAAAGTCACTCTTATTTAAACAGAGAACTAATTCGTTTTAGGATTTTCGATCATTAATAAAACTATTTTTCATTTCATTTTCATTATATAATTTTTTTTCTTGAAATATTGAGTTATTCGACGAATTCAAGCTTCATAAAATTGATTTTCTGTAGAAATACTTAATAACCTAATTATAATATCATTGACGTTCCGTAGTACACGAGGTTGTACAATACATGATGGGTAAGTTTCAAGTGGAAACGGGTATTCTAAAAACGATTTAAAGAAAAGGGAATGCAAATGAAATCAACTTTCTGCTGGCTTCGAAGCATAATTATTAGTTATTCAAATGTCATTGAGTTGCTAGAATTGCTTTTCTTAGCAATGGATTTATGGTAGAAATCTCTTTTGACTTCCTTATGTTTAGGTTTTTGCACGTATCGAATTGTAAATGTGAAAATACAGGAAACATGCATTTTATAGGCTGTAGTTGTTGAATTTTGAATTGGGCATTTTTAACAGAATATAATTATCACAGGGATCTATATGACATCAGTGCGTTTAGGTCGAACTGTCGTTCGAATTTCGGAATTGAACCACTTATTAAAATAGCAATTTGAATGTGTGATGATAATCTAAATTGAACAAATTGATACGAATACCATCGGAACCAATCTTTATGGTGTCATGATAAAAGCGGCTTTTTTTAAAATACCATAAGTGACCTTCAGTTGAATGTGATTAGCAGAACTATCAATCAAAAAGTATGGAATTTGAAAAAAAACAAATCCACATCTCTTCAAGCGAAAGTTTTATAAAGATGAGACTGATATCAGTTCTGTTTTATACTGAACTGTTCAAATAATTAAGGATGAAAGAAATTCAAAATTTTCTTCAGCTAATTAGTATTTCCTTTAATTAATTCGTTCATTCAATTAAAGAAGTATAGATACGATCATGGAGTTTGTTGCGTTGACGCCGTATGCAATCATTTACAGATATTTCGTAATTGAAACCGGAATGGGCTCTAGCTAGATGACAGATAATTACCTATGTCGAGCTAAATGTTTTCACCTCACGATTGAGAAATCAAAGAAAGTTAATGAAAGGTTGAACAAAGAAGTTTTTGTTGAGATAGCTACTAGTGTTGCCGTTTCTCTATGTTTTGAACATTAACAATCGGTTTTAACAATCTTTAAGGTTTTTTTCATAATAAATGGTACTCAGTTTATGCTTATGAACGAAAACGTCTGAAAAGTCCTTCAAAAAGGACACCGATTGCGATTACGATTAGTCAGTTAATGGATTGTGAGATAGTCACTTCCGTAACTAGTGTGTAATGTTATATTTTCTATATTCGTTTTCCATTATTTCACCAAGCAAACAACTGCAAGAAATATAATTATCATTCAAATTTATGATTCTAGGCTTGTATTGATATTGAAGCTACTTGGCTTGATATTCAATCTACTTGGCTTGAGCTTAACTTGAAATCAACTCAAGTTCAAGTCAAGTAGTAGTTTTTTAATATCAAGTCAAGAATTCATGCATTAATTAGATACTTGACTCAACATTGAGAAACTACTACTTGACTTGAAATTGAGTTGATTTCAAGTAGCTTGATTATCAAGCTAAGCCGTAAATCCGTAAATCAAATTATATTTCTTCACACCAGTAAGAAATCAAGATCCAATTCATACATGTAAAGTAGCTGTAGCAAGTTAGTACCTAAATCAAGTGAAGAAATGAGTGCTGGAATTGCCCTCTGCAACGAGTATTAGACATTATTTTCTCTATTTTTAGGCAAGTTTTGTGAAATATTGTCTAAATTCAATGAAAAATTCAGATTATACATCCTAGTGACTTTTGTATTGTAGCTTGGCAGTTGGTGTGACTCACAAAAATTGACAAATGACGGAATTTGAATTTGAACCGTACGTTTTGAATTTTGATATAATTTATGATTACACATTAAACTCGTGAATTATGCTCAGAATTATGTTTGACTAAATCGATTTAACATCACCATACTCAGTGTAGACAAACACAAAACGAAAAATATGACTGAATGAATTCATTACAGCACTGTTTTTTTTTCGATACTGAAATAGAGAAATTTTGTTGAAGCAAAATTACTAATTTCTCATTTTAAGCTTTCCACTTCTTTATCTTTGCACAAGATCAAAAATAGATAATTAAAAATTGCTCCTGTTAGTTTCACATATGATCCATTTGGAATCTCTCAATCCAAAATTACAGTGCGCGTCAAAATCATGGAACAAATTCATTTTCTCAGAAGAAAAATATTTTTGTTTCACTTTTACCAAATTTTTATGCATTTTTGAAGGATTTTGGGTCATTTTGAACATTTCATTCAACTTATCTTGTAATGCACAATGATTCTTCGGGTGGTACTTCAATGCCTTGTCACTCACATTTTTTTTCTCCATTAAAGGGTTCGTAGGCGTTGAAAATTGTGCATGAACAAAACTGTGATGGTAGACTTTCATTTGGTGACAAATTTCATCGTCTCAAAGTGAATGAGACATGACAAAGTGTACATACTGAAAACCTCTTGGAACTAACTGATTTAAAAAAAAAAAATAATAATTTCTTGAAAATTTCTGCACGCTTGTAAAGAAGATACAAAGGCCTTGCTAAAAAAGTACCACATGACCCACTTTCCCTATTCAAAAAATTTAAGGGGTTGATGGGAATGGCACAGGGTGCAACAAAAATGCCTAAAAATTTGGTAAAAGTGAAACAAAAAGTGACCTGTTTCAGGATTTTGTTGCTGAAAATTTTTCTTCTGAGAAAATGAATTCGTTCCATAATTTTGACGCGCATTGTGTAATCGAAGAAAGTATATCAACTACATAAAAATTGAATCATTCTCTTAATAAATGCCAAGGCAGAGGCGGCGCAAGGTGTGGGTGACGTGAGCCTTCTGACGGGTCATATCGCCTTTCGGCTCTAGCCCGATTGCGATTCCATCCTTCTTGTATTTTGTCACAAAATTCACGTTCACGGTTCACAATTAGTAACATTTCCTAGGGTAGGCTACCCTAGTTGCCGAGAATACCTTAGGCTGAAATAGTGGAGCATAACATTTCCCATTCTGTTATTTTAAGCCATATTTTCAACATGAACATTCGTCAAGTAAAGAAGAAGGCATATTTTTATAGTTATTATATCAAAATTTGATGATTATCCTGAGATTCTGTAATACTTACATCAATCGGCATAATAGATGGGCACTCTATCGGATTTCTTGTTGTCACTGAGACAATACATAAGAGAATTCAACTAATGCCGTAAGGTAGAGTTAGAAAAAAAACTTATTATTATAGATATTCAAAACTAAGCCAAGGATATGACAATGGTGCAAATATGGTAGGCACAAATAGTGGAGAGAAAACTCGCTTACAAATATTAATCCCAGGGCATTTTTCAGTCCTTGAGAATGCTGTAGCGGAAATCCGCTGTTAGTTGATGCGGCTTATTTGTCTGTGGCAGCAAAAAGAATTTTCAGCTTTATTCCGAAAATTTTTTCATCAAACGCTGGGAATTAATCAAATGCAAATGAAAGTTCACAGTATAACCTTTATCAGACACAAGATGGAAAGCAGAACTGAAGCAGTGTGTGCAGTTACAATTCGATTACGTGATAGAATGCCTTGAAAGCTTAAAAAACAAACAGAACTAATGATTGTGATTCAGTATTGAAGAAAATGCTCAGTTTCCAATTTATTATATCACTACATATATGGTATGAGAAATTATCGCGCATTAATATTATAAGCTAATTATGGCAATCTGTAACAATCGATCTAATCACTGCACTTCAACATTAGCATACATTGCAAAATTTCCATAACTGGATAGAAGAATATCGACGAACTGGTTTTGAAAACTCCTTATCTGAACCACGTTAATTTATTGGAAAAAGCAGTTTTATTCTTCTACAGAGTGAAAAAAAACGAAAATGTTCAATTATGAAAGCAGTGATCAACATATATCGAATCCCCCAAGAGCCGACATGATAGAAATAACAATATGATTGACTTCATAATGAGTAATAGTATTATTATTAATGATAGATATAAGCTAAGGCTAGGCCTATAGGTAGCTTTAAATATACAAAATCACATAAAATAATCAGCTTATAGTTCACTTCCTAGCAAGAGAAATACAAAAAGAAAAAAAAAACACAAAGTGTTGAATGTTAGAAACCATCACGCACATATCCGAAATCTATTCGCCGAATGAAGTTGTCGTACATATTCTTAAAGACGTTTACAGAAGAAGCACCAACGACCTCTGAAGGCAGACGGTTTCAAGAGTCGAACACTCGAATAGACAGGAAGATTTGACGAGGGGTGGTCTTGAACTTTTCCTTCTTCAACTTGTAGCAATGGCCCCTCAGATTGTCGGTATTAAGTGGAAACAAGGCAGACAAATCCATGCCAAATTAACCATGTAGAGCCAGGTAAGCTACAATCAGGTAACCCCTCTCGCGTCGGTCCTCAAAAGTGGTGAAAACGAGTATTTTAAAGCGTTCGTCATAACTGGGGCGATTGAGGCCATATGGGATAGCGGATTTTTGCAGCTTCTCCAGTTTATCCATATTACCCTTGAGATTAGGATGGTGTAACATATGATTTGTAGGTTTTGCAGCACACATCTGGGTTTGATTTGATTAAGTTTGAAATGGAAGGCCTAGGAGATCATATAATTTACTCTCTTTGCCTTGTTTGTTATCTTCTGAACATGCATCGACCAAGTGAGATCGTCCGAGATTGTAAGACCCAAGTCATCATGGTGGTCAGAAGTTGTAATATTTGTCCATCCAATGTGTAAAGGTTTCTTGGGTTCCCCTTTCCGATATGGAGCACATATCACAGATCACGCTGCAAAATCGCTGAACAATTGTTTGCGTCATTGTAGAGCTTGGAACTGGGAACAGAAAGACTCCAGAAGAAGTGGTGAATACAATAGGAACAGAATAGGTCCCAAGACCGACCCCTGAGGAACACCATTGAAGACCAGTCGAGGAAGTGAGATACCGTCAGACACACGCAAGCTAAACTCTCTACCACTAAGAAATGTTCTGATCCACATCAGGAGCCTAACTCTGATACCTAGATATTCAAGTTTGGTAAGGAGTCTTCTTGAAGGCACACGGTCAAAGGCTTTGGAAAAATTTTAAATAGGCCACATCCATAGGTTTTCCGGCATCGACGGCTTTCGTCGGGATTCAAAATTTACGTCATTGCATCAATATGTAGAAATTTTTGGTTTTCTGTATTTTCTAAATAAGTTGAAAAATATATTAAATTGCATATTTTAACCAATTGTCAAGATTTACATATGGCCCTGAGTGTAGGTGAGGGGAGTAACTTCCATTGAAGAATTACAAATTATGATCCCAAATTTACCTGAATTCATTAAAGATATATAACTGATATATAGCTGATATATCCTGGGTTACTATTTGGACCAATTTCTGTATATGTGGGTAAATCTCTTGTCAACTGTTTTTTGTTGAGCATTATAAAAAGTTAACCAGTTAAATAAAACACTACCATTATTCAACACTACGCTTAATATAATATGAACAAACCTCGAATCAAACTTATTGAATTGTGTTCACTTCATTGCCTCTTTCAGTCAGCAGACAGCCCATGGAGTTTTTCGAGAGAGAACCCCCTCGTGAGGAATACAATTTTCATTTTTAGTACTGAAACTAGGCATTCACGACTTGGCTTGATATTCAAGATACTTGGTTTGAGCTTGACTTGAAATCAACTCAAGTTCTCAACACGTCTTAGCATTGATGAAATTAGAAGGTCTATATCTTCTTGAAATGAAAAATTATTCCAAGCTACCAGTACTTCATGTCTCAGAGCCGCCAAAGTAGGTGGGGGTTGGGGTAAATTTCCAAGCTTTCTACCCATGATGTCCCAAGCATACTCTATGGGCGACAGATCAGGGGATCTGGGCAGCTATGGCAAAAAAAAATGGCCTTGTTCTCCTAAGCACTCATCAGCCAAAGATTGAGTAGTCGCAAATCGGTGTCTAATGGCCATAATTTTTAGAGCTCAATCTTGAACTTCATTTGTGCCCTTCCGACGTCCGGTGCCTACTCTTCTTCGATTTTGGGCATTATCAAACCACGCTTGACAACACTCATAACAGTAGTTGGATTTCTGTTCGTACGTTCAGCGATTTCTCGAAATGACAATCCCGCCTCCCAAAGACCAATTCGACCTCTTTCAAATTCACTAAGCTGGCGATAAGTTCGTTCTCTTGGCGCTTTATCAAGAATTAAACATTGACTTTGTATCTCCTCGAACTACTGGTTTGTTGTCAAATTTAAAAACTTGCAAAAAACGACTACAATATTCAAATAACAAAAATTGTTTACATGAGAAACCTTCTTTCTCCAAATTCATTAATTTACTTCTTGCTATACTATCTAAGTTTTACCAAAAAAAAATTGAAATTTAAACAGCTCCTTCTGAGTGTTACAGTTTCCTTGTCATCTAGTATATTTTCTTCTAAACTGATGATGGCTTTTTGTTTAAACTTGTATGGATTGAGCCAGAACGGTTTATCGAACAAAAAAACTTGACCGAAGAAATGTGTAGGTAATTTTATTACCTTTTCATTTGTATGAGAAGGTCATTCACGAAAAATTGATATTTTCCGAGTTATATGCAAAAAACCGCCAAAAATGCATTTTTCAAAATTTTTTTGCATTTATGTCAATATTCCTTCATGAAATTTTGGTGGCAAACCTCGGATTCAGATTCATCACCACAAAAAAACATAAAAATCGAAGAAATCAATACTACCACAAACTTTCCTCTGAAAAACACAATTGACTGAACTAGACGGACATTCTCGTATTTGACCATGAATTCGTCATCAGAGAGTCAAACCTCAAACCTCAATGTTTGAGACCATTCTAGCCTCAAAATTACATACATTATGACAATGACGTTGTCTTGTGAGATTGTTGAAGTCACCATCTTTTGAATATTATACCCATCCGGTTTTTACTCGCTCTAGGGTGAACATGTCTTTAGTAGTTCCATTGTATAGAAAAACGCATATCTACACAACATTACATTTCGTACCTGGGACCAAAATTCATTAATATATTGTCTACTTCATTGAGAGACATAAGCACTAAAAGAGAAGTTGAGAGATTGTTCTCGCAATTGAACTTGCCTATTGTAATTTTTTTGTGAGTTCATTTTAGGTGCACTTGGACGAAGTTACACAGCACAAGCTTGGCTTAGGTGTTCGTTCAAATATTGAACTCTGTTTGTATATTTCTCTCCTGAATTGAATTGAATTGATGAATATGATAGAGTGTTCTGTTTGGTGAACCAGTGCTCAAAAATAAATAGATTCAAAACGCGTATAGTCAATAGATTCTTGTCCTGTAAATCCTATATAATAAATGATAATAATAATAAATGAGTTAATTCAAATACAATGAGTACAAGTTCAAAGTAAACTCAGAAAACAAACTGTGAGCTATCTTTGGAATAACTGTTTCCAGCTATAAAATAAAAATATGATTCTATTAACGATAGATTCGGCTAATTGGTCTTAATTGGGAAATTTTTCTCATAATAGGGAATTTTTAATTGTTTTTTTCAATATCGGGAATTTGACTTATCTTGGAAATTTTCTTCCATCATCTCATCTTTTAAAAATACTAGCAACTCAATTCATGAAGATTTTATCAGACTGTGTATAAATTTTCGATCTTCTTCAATTAACCAGTTTTTAATTTCTTTCTTGAACTTTTTTAAATTTCTTATTTCTCTTATATTCCTTGATATTTTTGTGTACAGTCTTGAGGCTATGTATGTTCAGCATTGTCTATTGACTATTCATACATTTTTTGTTCCTTACAGGTCGTCAACCGATCCCGTCGTCCCGGCACCATCATCGACTCCAGCATCCTTCTCGCCGGAAGACGGTCGTGGACGCGTTACCTCCGACGCGCACCTCCTCGGCGATCGCCCGCCGTCGAATCCTCCCGGATCGATTCACGCCGAATCCTGTGTTCCTGCACCGGCGCCGGGGTGCAGTCCGACGAAGACGGCCGCCCCAAAAGGCTGCGTCGTGTCGAGGCAAGCTCTTCTACCAGGCTGCACCAGCTCGAACCCAGAATTCTTCGAAACCGCCGAGAAAGACGCCGAACAAGAGCCAAACGCAGCACCAAGCCCCGAGCCCAAGAACCTCCGCTGGAGCTTCAAGAACGGGAGGTTAGTTTTCGACAGTGAAAGTGACGTGAACGACAACAAAGTTGCAGCTCCTGATAGCAGTAAGCAGGAGGTCGAATCTGGTGGTTTGAGGCTCAGTTCTAAGGATATAAACAAGAGGATCGACGAGAACAAGTCGCGATTGAGGTACTTGGAGGAGAAGCTGCTGAAGAATACGGGGATCGGCCAAGAGACCAAAGAAGGTGACGGTGGAGCAGATGTTGCAGAACAGGTGGTCGAAGATTGTGGACTGAAAACAGAAAGGGGCCAAGGCGATAGGGGGGAAAGTGATAGGACAGTGAGGACCTTGGAAGTTAATGGAAATGATTATGACGAGGATTACGCTGAAGGATTGACTAGCTTTACAGGTAATATTTCGTTTGATTTCTGCATATTTCAGTCCTTCCAACCAGTTGTGTACCCAAAGGTTTTGATGACGTACTTTTGTTAACAAAACATGTAAGGTGTTAGCCTCAGTCATCATATCATGTATTTAAAAGGATTTAAAAAATCATGACGTTGATAAGTTCTAAACAATTCACAGTATTGAACCCAAGCATACAAATAATGCATTGAAATTAATGGTATCTTATTGATTTCCAAAATCTTAAGACCACTTGAAACAAATTGTTTACAATGTTTTGGTTTCAAGTCTAAGTTTCCAAGACTTTGTTTCATCACTTCCGAAAAGCTGAATGCGCTGTAAATTTTTTTTCTCCTGATGAATTGAGAATCAATACTTACATATTAACTATTAATTCTTCTAAGTACTCCTTACTCCTTCTTTTCAAGAGTAAAGTAGAAATTCAAAAGTATATTGAAGCTGTTTCATTGCAGCACTTCATTTTCTTAGTTTTTTTTTTGAAATAGTGAACTTTATTTGATTTGAGGAATGAAAATTAAAAGGTCAATTTTTAGAATTTTTTGTGACAAATGAGTTTGAAATTGTATGTTCCGCCATTGTTAATGATTCAACAATTTGCGCTTTAGATGATTGACCCTTACCCAAGATTTTCTGTGCCGTTTCAATTTAATTGTTTATGCTTTTTTCAATGTATCCTTCGGCTGTAGAAGAACTTTTCTAACCTCCATGATGTTTCAGTTGGATTACCTCTTCCATTAACTTAAACGATAGCTGACATTCGACGAAAACCTTGACCTGTATATTTGTTATAATCTGATAAATTCAAGTACTGGCCGATTTCAAGGGTTATTTTTCCAATTATATTCATTGCCACCTCTTGTTTAGAACGGTTTCTGTTACAATATCGTAGAAATAGACAATATAGGGTGTCGTCATATGATGGTCTCAATGCAACATACCTTCTGCAGAATGATAAAATTCAATTTCTCCACTATTAGTAACAATACAGATTTTTCTTGTTTTTGAGTGAAGAATTTTTACTATTATTAAACATAAACATTGATCGCAGAGGCAAGAGCCTGTACTATTGATAAGGAATATTTGTCTTCAGTGTCTTTTATGTCTTCTTCTTTTTATGTCTTCATTTTCACAAGTTCATCTCGTCCATATGCTCCAAAACTCCCAATTAATTCTAACTCTCAATGAAATCGCTCATTAGTATTTACAGACTAATGAATGCTATTCACTTTCTTCATCAAAAATATTTCATGTGGCGCTTCACAAAGGAATTTGCACAATTTCTTTTTTTGGGAAAAGTTGTTGATTTTTTTGATTTGTATCCCACAGATTGGCTTTTTATGTATGCCTTTAATTTTTTATATTGGCTGATGTCAAAACTGTTCCTTATACAGATAACACAGATCGTAGCATTGAGTACACCGACCAAAGTGTAGCAGAGTTCATAGTTTTAACTTTTTCACTGAAGTCTGCCATCCTTTTCGTTTTCAGTTTACCTTCTAACTTTCCTTGAAGTATACCATGAGGGTAAGAGTTCCTTCTGCTTTTTATACTTCCCCCGCAACTTTTCTGGCAAAAGGTTTTATGTCGCCACTTTAGCGGCGCTTGCAATTTCTGGTGGTGTACATGAAAAATCACTACAATAATTGTCCATTTTTGTTTCTTCATGCTCAGATACGATTATTATTCAGAAAATTTCTCATTTAAATGAGAAATGTTACTCGTTGTCATTAGATACTCTGAGCAATGCATATTTGATTTATAGTATCGAAATTTTGAAAAAAGGATATTGAAGCTGAATGAACAAATTATCTCATCCATAAAGTGGTTAACTTGGAAAAAAAATTTCCAAGTCTGTAGGCCAAAAATAAAACTGAAAAAATTTCGCAGAAATTTTAGATAGGTACTGTATTCATTAGGATTGAGCGGTACACGTTGCTTGACAATTTTTTCATCATGAGATCTCTAAACTATAAACTACAAGCTTCAAAAAGTTTTTTTTCAAATTAAGATACGACCATTGTTATCGAAAATACATCCCAGAGCGACCGTTTTTTTTTATTTTTTCTCCTATAAGTGATAAAGTAACATTCTTAAAAAAAATTACGTTTAAGTTGTCAAATACGAGCGCAAATGCCTACCTTGGATATCCTTTCTAAAAAATTAATATATTCCACTATTCAGTGGTCAAAATGTTTGATTTCAATACTTTCGAATCTTTCCGTTGAGTTTAGAATAATGCTGAGAAAAATAGTGAATGGCTTTGCTTGACGGACTTTCTGCTCCCGTTACATCATCATTAATTTTCCGTAATGAAAAATACTACCAACTTCTCATTTAGGTAAATTTCCATTCCATTCTTCACACAGGAGCAACGAGAGTGTTTGAATAAAAATTTTTATGAAAGTAAAAGTTGAGTGCAGATTTTATAGAATGGTTTTCGTTTTTTTTGATCCAGGAACCTTTTATTTTTAAATAATAAATCTTCCTCGCTGGCCCAATTCCAAAAACACCAACTGTCTTCTATATCTTTAAAACGGTAATTAATTTCTATAATGTATTATGATTATCCTTTATCACCGAAATAAACGTATCAGAATGTTTTGAGTATCTCTAACAGAAACGAAGATATAGCGAAATATTTGGAATTATATTCTTCAGAAACAGCCCATAACTCGAGAACGAAGCAAAACATTTTCGATATGATTCCTGATAACTTTTTACATATTCCGAAAAATGAAATCGGTGGTCTTTGAAGATTTTTTTTCTCCAAGTCTTATTGTTTGATTTAGTTGACATATTTTCAGTGAGCATCGAATTTGGGATATCCTGTACTGTCTGAATATGAACGAAACGTCGAACAGATAATAAAAAAAACATTGGTTGTATAAACATAGTGAAACGAAATATAAGTGCATAACTTTTGATTCAATAGCTACAAAAAATAATCGGATTTTTAAAAACTTTTACGCCGTTGCACTGCATTACAAAACAAAGACATGAGTTCGTCATTGCACTGTAGTATAAACATGATAGGCTATACAAAAAAATTGATGTACGTTTCCAGTTGGGAAATTGATAAATCTGTTGGTTCAACATCAATCTCTGTCATCGTTGCTTTCAACGATTTGGGGAAATGTTCAATCAACGCTCGATTAATCACCTTGGCATTGATAATTCACTACAGACATCTGTTGGCAGAAGGTTTTTCAACCTGTTTTTTTCACAATTCACTTTAAAAAATCAAGTGGGAACCGGAATAAGGGAAATCAACATGAAAGCGTTTTCAATTGTTTTTATTATTTTAGAATAAGAGCGCTAGTCGATATTCGAATGATTACAAATTGGAATAATTTGTTGTGAACCTTTGGGTATCGGTATGTGATATTTAATACAATATTCATTTGCTATATCACATCGATCCTCGATGTGAATTTGATTGATTAATTTGCTCGAAATAATTGTGTTCTTTTCATTCCTTCGGAAAATTTGTAGAAACATAAAGTACAAATATATAAATAAGAGATTTCGATAACTTGGACATTGTTCGAAGTAAGAATGTGCAGTACTATAATGTCATCATCTATCTTCATTTCCAATAATTCTTTTTTCTGATCCTTCAATTTCAGTTTTTGTCATTCAAGAATTTAATTTTTAAGTTTAGCGATTGATTGACATTGATATATTGTCCCTAAATCACAGGTACAAACGGAAATGAGAGATTCCCCTCATAATTTTGAGGAGAAATGTCCAAAAACATAGGACATAATGTTAAAATTGATTTTTTTCCCACAGCGCCTGCGAATCACGAGTTATTCAACTGAAATTTGGCATAGTTATTCCAATTTACAGTTTCCATTACCTGCTATACCAATTTCTATTGCAAATTCACAGGGTGATATATTTTTTGGAACACTACCGCTTTTTTCCTTCAGAAATTTCTTGATGGATAAGAGGTAGTTTGAAAAACTAAAAAAAAACTGTGTTCTAATGCTGATCTTTTTGATTTCTCATACTCTTGTCTTATCTGCTACCGATTTCGATAAAAAAAAATTGTAACAATTCTCTCTAAATCCTCGGGAAAATTCAAATTAGTAATCATGTATCTCGAAAACACAGAGTTATCATGCCCATGTTTATAGGACTTCATTCTTCAAATTTTCCAAGTCATTTTCGTTTGTACCTCCAATTTATGAACATCCTGTATAATCTTCTATTCATTTTTGTAGGTGTTTCATTCCGATTGTTCTATATCTTTGTAAGGCTTCTCATTATCTAGAATCAGGAGAACAGGTCATGTTCTGTGTAGGTTTTGTTACCGTATCTTCAGAAAGGGATCAATTGAAATGAATTGAAATGAAAAACGCAATCTACAGCATAAGTGATGAATTATCACTGATGAAACATTTAACCGTTAATTTTTTTTTATCCAATGTTATGAGTAAACGTAATGCAGGAAGCATTGAAATTAAAAAACAAATGAATACAAGGCTTTGGATGAATGGACAATTGCCCATAAATCGGAGATAATATGGCAGATCCTTCAATTTCTACATTATGAATAAACAACTAATTCGTTTATATACCTGACGTAAATAAATAATTTTTTTTATCGTTTTTCACATGTAGGTACGTATACTACCTCAAATGACGAAATCTTTAATCAAATATCTACAGAATAGGGAATAAGTAATATGAAAATCATCAACGTACATCGTTTACTTTTCAGTCCACTTAAGACATAATTTCTTATTTCAAATTATCATTCAGTGCAGGAGAATATACTCGGAAGACTTTAATTTTATATATTTGACATTTGTGTTAATTTATATAGCCCAAGACATTGTATTCAAGCTAAAGGTATCACGAAGGTTATTGAATATTGAGTATATCGATGAAAACTCACAAATTTGCAGTTAGGTTCTATATGAGGTAATATCTGTAATCCATGTTTGATAGTTTTTTTTTACATTAATACCGGTACTTCACTTTCATATACACTTCAAAGGCTCGCTTCAAGGCTAATGAACTAGTACATTTGCCATTTTACTGACACCCGTTTGCTATGAGCTCTCGATTACAACTAAGGTCTAAGGAAAAAAGGATCCAACAGCTGACTTTAAGAGTTATTGTAGATTTCCTCTTATAACCACCGATATTTATGGGGTTTTCACATAATTTTCACAATAATCTACATTGTATAATGCCAATAGTTTAATTTGCCAATTAAAAAAAATTTTTGGAAACTTTAAGTTTTTCGCAAAAGAATTTATGATATGATCAATGTATCGGGTGTCCCAAATGCGTTGTTTAGTGAAGGATCTCAGAGCCCCTTTGTGCTAGAAAAAAATAAATGTCATATTTCATGCAAGAATTAATTTGGTGAAAACCGCAACCTAATGAATTGAACTGTTTTCATGCTATGAGAGAATATTGGAAAATGGCGTGAAATGTAAAGTTTGAAAAAAAGAAAAGATTGAACTATCGCTCTATATCCCAAATTGCTTGTCTCCATGTTTGTGAATGGAGATGAACTGGATTTTGGTCCAACTTCTCCTTTTGATACACCAAATTCAAACTGCAGAGAATTCGATACTTCTGAATATCGCCCATCCAATTCGCGCAAGAATATACGAGTGTTTACCCTTTTTAAGCACTCAGTATATATTCGAATGAACCTTATAATCGAATATATCGCCCTCAATACTTCCATTTAACTTGCTCATAATACTTATTAAAACTATTAATCTGAAGATCATCTTCTGTGGTTAAAATTGAAATATTTGGTAGGGTTTTTGAATTGTGCCCTTTTGAGTGGTGAGCAGATGTGAGTTTCAACTAAAACACGCTATCGCTATACGACACCCACGACCTGACAACTAGGTACGCGCACTTCTTCATAAATTGCCCCTCATAAATCGTTGGAAATTTATACTCCAAAAACACCCACCTGAAAAACCTGAATGAAATTTCGTAGCGAAGTTTGGATATCTGTGGTATTATAGAAGGTAATTAACTACGTGGAGGTTTTTCATAATCCGAGAAGATAACGCCCAGGCCGGTTATTCACGTTTTTTCAATGAAATTTTCAATCGTTTCAGTTTTCAGATATAAACTTTAAATTTTTTTACACAACTGTTGACCAAAAGAATAAATTTTGCAATGAATTCATGAGAATAATGAAGTTCTTCCATTTCGAAATGTATAATGGAGATATACGGCGATTGAATTTCAAGAAAATGAGAAAAGTACTGAAGTTGGAAGCTTTTGTTCGCTTATTAGAATTCATGTGTTTTTTTTAGAAATTCTGCATGAAGATTTTTACTTTGTTATATCCACTTCAGTCTTCTGAGCCAAAAATCTTGAAGATGAAACTTTCTGATCTTTGACATGCCATGGGAACATTACATGATGTGATAATTGAATACAGGATCACTTTTTTAGAATTATTTTTTTAGGAAATGAACTGGCTTGTACATGTTGGTAAATGAGTGCGACTTCAGGGGGCGATTCCGCATGAAAAATTAATGATAGTTTGCTATATAATTTTTGTTCCCAAATGCTACTTTTTCCGAAAAACGAGATGTTGAAGTTATTTTTTTTGCTATCAATTTTTTGATGGAATTTTGGAAAAAATATTTTTAATTCAGAAAAGAGCAACTCGAATAATTCACAAATTGGGGTTCAAAGAACATTGATGTTTCCATATAAAAATAAATACAACTTCTTGTCTGAAAATGTAAATAATTATAATACAAGGAATCTAGATTTGATGTTTCCAACCCATAGTTTGACATTAACTGAGAAGAGTACCTACTGCCAGTGCCTATATATGTATCAAAGCCTTCAATAAGTTACCTTATACAATATTAAATGTATAATGAATTATAAATCATTCCGAAAAAAAGTAAAAGATGTATTAATTCCATTAGAAACATATAGTATTAAGGAATATTTTGAGGCTACAAAGTAACTGTTATTTTTTGACGTCATTTCATTTAAAGTTTAGCTGACTGTAATGTACATGTAACTTGAATTTATCTGATATAAAGAAATACATCTTATCTAATTTTTGACAGAAAAACTCTCATACCTTATTTTCGCAAGGGGCGCCGATTTTACATCTTGACTAAAATACATTATCGAGAAAAAATTATTGGAGAGATGAAAAATACGCGTTGAGGTGTTTTGTTTCAGCTTAATAACGGCTCCCTATAAGCATGAGAGGTGTTTCGTCCCAAATTGATAAAGAAATTCAAAAATGAATTTCAGCTTGAAATATTTCAGTGGCGTACTATTTTTACCTCTCAGAAAAAAAGATCATTGTCTGTATGCGCGTCAATGAGGAATAACAAATTCTTGACTGCATATGAATAAACGCGCAATAAATAAGTGAGCAAGTAAGCATTTCCAAATGATAATTATAAGTGAACTGTCATTATTTTTATGCAGAATCACCCCCTGAAGTTTGTCGCACTTATTATATTCTTATATTAATGGCGCCTAATCATGCAAGAAGGATATTCTGCATTCTAATGTGTCTATTCCGGTTGAAATATTCCTTTTTATCGAAATTCATAATTATATTGAAAATAAAATAGTAAACCTATTTTTTAAGATTTCTGTTTTGAATTTAGATGTGAATGATTTTCACCACAAATCACAATGCTCAATGGGCGAGAACTTAATGTTTTGGTCTGACCCTACTGTGATGTGGTAAGAGTAGTGTAGGTACCAGTCTTGACGGATACTATTTTTTATTTCATGAATCTCCTTGTTTCGATGATTTGAATATTTAATAAAATTCGGGGAGGAAGTAAGCCACTAGTACTAATTTGATGCAAATAAACAATTTTGATTCAAATCAATTTCCATCAAGTAGGGACTAAATCTATTGAGTCTAGTAGTTTTTGAGCTTCTCAATAAGAAAAGTCATTCGATATTTCATCAATTTTTGCTGCGTTAGTTCCGACAAAAATAACATACATTTATCTAAAGAGGAACATTTTTGAAAAAAGAATCATTCCTTCAATATTTTCCATCGTACAATACGGTAATGAATTATTGAGCACTAATTCTGGGACATTCTTTCATTAATTGCGTAAGAAATACATTTCCAAATGTGTTCTGAGTAAATCGGATGATGACAAAAGCTCTTTATGCCAGAGCTGTTTATTTATTTCTCGGAACCTCTCTAACCATAATATACCTCAGACGAAAATTCCACGTTAAACTGAAGTAATGCACATACAGCAGATATCGATTCGTTGTTCTAGTTTCATCTCGGAAACTTTGCAACAAAGAGGCATCTCCTGGAAGTATCTTGGGGAAGATCCAAACGAGTATAACTTCAACTTCTCATGTAATCTTCATCTTTGAGGGTTCACACGAGATTCACTCATCTAGCGTCTAGCCGCGGACTTCACAAAGGGAAGATGATACATCATTACTGCTTTTTCTCTCGGAGTCTTTATCCACAAAGGGAATATGTATCCGAAGAGTAGTAGTTGATACTCGAGGTGATTATATCGAACTTAATGTTCACTTCAAAGCGGCGGAATTATATCGTAAAAAGAGTTGATTTCTGAAAGGGAATTTAATATTTCGTATTTCTCTTGCTTCAAACCCAGTTCATTGTCTTGATTTTATTATGAGGAAGGCACGAGGTTCCACTTGGCGTTGAATTTGGATTTACGGACCTGTAAAATTCATAAAATGTTGGAGCATTCAAATTGGATGAGAGTAAAATCAAAAATCTAATTTTATCAAAGTTTATGATTAGGTATAGGATATATCATCAGTATTTGTTGAAAAAACATTTTAAAAACTTTGTTTATAGCTTCCAATAATCGAGTTGAGCACGAAAAATAAAACACTATGACTTGACTATCTTGACAATTTTTACCATAATATTAGTATATTCTAAAACAAGTGGTAGAATGTGCTCCTATTCCAACACGAATGCGAAATTCGTGAGTATTGGAATTGCGTTCTGCAACAGGAATAAGACGATATTTTCTCTATTTCATTCAAGTTTATTTGAGAAACATTGTCGAAATTCAATGAAAAAATCAGATGATACATCTTAGGGACTTTTGTATTGAATCTTGGCAGTTGGTGTGACTGTTACGAAAATTGACAGATTACGGCGGAATTTGAATTTGAATCGTACGTTTCGAATTTCGAAAAAAAAATTATTAATAATATAATTACGCATTAAATTTGTGAATTATTTCACTATATTCAAATATTATATTGACAATTGACGTGAGATGAAAATTGGTTGGATAAGAAGTCAGTCTAGACAACCACTAAACGAAAAATATAACTGAAAACAATGTAATGAGTTCATTAAAGCACTGTTTTTAGTACTGTAATGAACTCGTTACTATACTGAAACAGAGAAAATAGTTAAACAACCTTCACGTTTCGGGGACTAACCCATTTTCAAAAGTAAAAATAGTCTAAATGCACATATACATTTATATTTGTATAATACCTCTGAGATTCAAACATGTTTATTTATGAATAAACATTTTCTTATTCTTATCATAACAGGCAAATTGAATAGTCCCCGGTCTACCATAGTAAAACACATTTTTGGAAAAATTTATTATTCAACATAGTTGCCTTCGAGGGCGATACAGCGATTATAGCGATCTTCCAACTTTTCGATACAATTTTTGTAGTTCGATTTGTCTTTCGCGATTCTTCTTCATTGGCGCTGAGGGGTCTTTTCAATTGGCCTAATAGATGTAATTTCACTGGAGATGAACGGAATTACTTTCGATCGTTATTCGTTGATAATTGGCAGTTGTTGAGCTAAAAGGTAGTAGATATTAAAATATCTATCTGAAGCTAACAGCTTCATGTAAAATTTTAGTTTTATTATAATCTACAAAATGATTTAAATTAATATATAATACATAAAATACAATACAAAAAATGGGAGATGCCAGTAGTTGATTCGTTTTGAAGAATGGATTTTTTGTGTTCATCCTTTAATTCCCAAATTTCAAAAGAACGTCCAGTTTGACCTATATAAAAGTCAGGAAGCAGTAAAATCTGCATTCTTGCTATCGGCGTTAAGGTGTAAACATCTCTCAATCGTGAATCCCAGTAGTTCGAGTTTTATCACCATCTTGGGAAGCGTTGTTTATTGTATACCGATCAGCAAAATTATGGAACGGTAACATCGAGTGCGCCCTAATAGATTGGAACTGGCGTTTTAATTTCATGATTGTATTGGTTTGCTGATGAGTTATAATTCAATCACCCTTGATTCACCTATTGTCCATTAATGTAATTGAGAACTGCTTCATTTCTATCTTTAAGAACCTAAGCAGGGTTGTTAATTGAACAAAATTGTCATTTGGTTCAGTACCATAGTACTCCGTTTCTGTGTGAAGTCATAATGCATAATACTCCATTGTTGAACGCACTCACTGGACTTGTGGGAAAATTATTCAAAGATTAAAATCATAATTATGAGCAGAAACACCTAATCACGATCATACATCGCATTCCTATAGATAACATAGGAATCTTCCCCTTTTCGCACAAAGGCTTCTTCCTGGGAAAATATCCCATTGAAAACCGCCACTAGCAAAATCCTAATGAAATTAATAACACATGCACTGAATATTGTTATTCATTACAGGTGGCGAGGATTTCTGCCAGTTCGACGTCAGTCAGATCAGTTCTTTCTCATCAGTGTTGAATGGATATTGCTTGGTATACGACGAGCTCAATCAAGGCGACGACAGCGACGAAGAGTACCACGTGATCTCGCTAGACGAAGACGCTGAATTAGAGGAGCAGTTCTACATCCTGAGAAATTTGAAAGCCAAAATGGGGACTGATAGTGAAAGGCCAAAGCACAACCCTGATGCGGAGAACCTGAAATCGCTGCTGAAGAGGCCGGGTCGAAACAGAGATAAGAAGTCGAATAGGGTAGTGTTTAACGAGAACAAGAATGAGTTCTTTGATGCGGACTACATAATACTGATCCGTGAGGAATGCGACTACGATGACGAGGACGACGATAGCGTCTGCACGTGTAACCAGCATGAAATGGTGCGCCTTACGTGTTGCGAGCCGAATTGCAACTGTAGCGTTTACGAAGGTTATGACCCAACCCCTCAAAGTCCGAAATTCGCACCGCCCCTGGAATTCGTTGACGCCGTAACTCTCAGTCCACCAGAGGGGTACAAAGATATGGAGCTGGAAGAGCAAGAGTTGTTCGCGTTGCAGCAAATGGCTAGGAGAGGACAACAGAGACATGCCGTTTGCAGAGAATGTAGTGCCACACATGATGACAACGATGACGAGGGTGAGTTTATATAATTTCTCTTGGTGATCTTGCTAAGGTTATCGTTGTTAAAGAGACTGAAACGTTCAATTTTATCGTATAGAACACCGACTTATCTACAGGATCTCTTGATTCACATAAAGTGAATTGTCGTCAACGATCTCGTTCACTCAAGGTCATAGCTAAAAAAAAAATCGTGGAGGGGAGGGGTTTGATTTGTCCGTTGACTTAAGCTTTAAAAAAATATTGCGAAGTAGACGACCATAATTGTACAATAATGCAATTTATATGTATATCAGAAACATATCACACACTCAATTGATTTTGTTGATATAAACAAGAGACTATTTATATTGAATAATCGATATGAACCATGTTTCAATTTTGCAGATTTATTCATGGGACGATATTTGACCCAGGTTGCAGTAGAACTCGATTTATTGATAAAAAGTAACAAAATGAAATAATAAATTCATAAAAAATATGCGTGAAAAATATTAATAACGTCTGATCCATATAACAAAACGATATTGAGCCTTTTAGTTTTTACTTTCAACTGAAAGGTACATAATGGAGTTTTCAAAACCACATGTAATACCATTGGCGCCATATATAGGGCAAGGATTTTTGTTGATGCCAAGCCTCTTTTCGCGCCGCTCAATTTGTGAGGAATTTTATCTACAGGAAGAGGTATCGTTACCAAGGTATGGCCAGTTCGGAGCCCGGATTTAAATTCCATAGAAAATCATTGGGAGAAGATTACAAAAGAAACGTAACTTTGGAAGACGTACGCAGCGACTGATTGCAATTTTAGAAGGCCTGGACCAAAATGGCATGAAGTCTCTTATTTTAAGTAATGGGTCGTCGTTGCCAAGAAGGTATTCGTGCCATAGATGAAAATACTCGCTACAGACCAATATAATGAAGTGACTCAAAAATGAAAATGTTGAAAAAAGAAAAGGCTGAAGTGTAACTTCAATTCCAAGTTGATAATGTAACTGTTACACTCTACAGAGTATTACAAATTTCATGGAAAAACAGGCTTTAATTGCTGCACCCGGTATTTGGCAAATAGAGGGTAAGGTTAATAAATGACCGTCCAGAAAAAAATAACCTGGAATAAAAAAAAAGAAACGTAGAATCGAACAAGTAGTTTTGACGTTTTGACGAAAATGTACCTTAAGCTTTTGCTAATTTTAGTGGTGTGATAATTTATTGACGAAGGGAAATTTGGGAAAGTATCTCTCCGAAGTAAATGTTGTAACAATTAAATTGCCAATATTTTCAGAATTTTATAAATATTCAGAGGCAATTACTGATTACATTATCCGAGTGTTTCAATTGCACAGGTTGAAATTACAGACTGAATATCAACTGAATGGAATCTGTTGTTACAGAAATGCTTTTATTTTTCTATATTCTGCTTCCATCGACAATCTTCTATGCTTCTTGTGAATCAATCAACGCGAAATTTGGCATCAAGAATGAAATTGATATCTGAGTTTAGCCTATCAGTGTAATGAGAGAAAATGCTCCAACAAAATATTAAAAATCATTTACTGCTCACTGATAAAAATTAGTTTCATTTGTGCAGTAATAATATGTAGGTAATTAGAAGAAGATAATGATAAGAAACCGCAACAAAATATTAATTTTTCAATGAAAAATTTCACAGGCACTTTCAATGCGATGTACAATTCTTCTAGTAGGTATTCATCTGTTTTTAACGATATACCAAATACATAAAACGCATCTGAAATTAATGAACATACCAGAATAAGGAGGATTTCTCAATGAAAATCTTAATTAAACTTCTAAGCCAAAATCATTCCAACAAATTCCAAAAGTAGCTGAATATTTTATTTTGATGAGTTATCCCTTGTTGAAAAAAAGGAAGACCTTTAAGAATACTCTGTTTAACAGATTCACTTGAGGAAAAAATAAAATTTTTAGATACGATTTCGGCAAAATACATATAATCTGTATACAGTAGGATCCTGACTCGTCTATCAAGATAAGTTTCTACTTCATCGTCCTTGTCCTTTCAAAATGACCTCTTACGAATGTTAAAACAGTTATGATTGTCAAAAATTAATATCACTCATAATTATTCATCACTCAAAACAACTTATTTTATTCACTTCAAAAGAAAACAAGGTGATATCACTTAAGATAAGTTATAAAAGGATTCAACGAATAAGATTTTCAGTCGGTCATCTGTAAATATTCACTTCTGGAATTGTAAAATAGTGTCGAATATCAGAATCGCACTTTCAATTCCAGAGAGTATGACCATTATTATATTCTCTCTATAGAAATCATGACCATAACCAATGAACATTGATAACAGTGCAACTAAGAACATCCATAAGAATACAATACATCCAACTATACAGAAATACTTTTCTAGAAAGTCGTGGTCATCGGCGAATATCATCGTCAATATGAATCCGAGAAATATGAGCCAGAACCCGCAGCATAGGTAGGCGAAATGGTGTTCTGTGAATGTTACAATAGGATATCCAGTCCAGGCCAGCATTATAATTATGGCAAGGATAAATTCTATCACTTTCAGCCACCACTCAACCTGCTTCACGCACGAACTTATATTGCCCATTTTCTACTTATTCGTTTTGTAAAATATTCAACGAAGAACTTGTGAACGTCTTGTTTCTGACAGCTAAGAAATTGAGGTTTGACTTTCACTTTTCTCAAAAAGTGGCAGTGCTCACTCGAAATTCAAAGACTCTGGTGAGACTTGAAATCATAGAAATGTTTTTATCACAAATGCTATAGATATAGAATAATATTATTTTTTTTCTAATTCTGTTGCTAATCGGTTCATTCTGCCAAATCTTGTAAAACAAAATCGTGCGAGAATATCGCAGATTTGCAAATATTTCATGGTTATATTTGATTGTTTATGTTTGTACTCGGAACTCTGCTGCCACGGATTTATCTATTATCTGTCAAATTTGTGATACAGAAATCTATTCTGCCTATTCTTATTTCCCAATATAAAAATCATCAAACGATATTTATGAAAATATTTCATTGATTTCAATAAAATTCAGAGAATTAGAGAAAATAATACTCGTACAAAATGCTCATTCTACCAATCGTTCATCAAAAAACTCAACCAATGGCTTTTGCACTTATATTATAATTAAAACTATGAGCTCATTTGACATGCTGCACCAGTGCGAAGTAATTCGAGCTAATTATGTCATTAGCTTGACAAAAATTGGAATTAATTCGCACTGGTGTAGCCAGTCAAATACTCTATATTCAAAACGTAGAATAACGTCATATTTTGACTGACAAAATCATCTACTTTTCTACTTTTTCTCCGCCGGAAGGAAAAAGTTTCCTATCAACTATTATAACGAGCGTTCATTTAAATTCATGGTCAAGAGTGCTGTGGAGAAATTAGAGAGGATTTTTTGTGATTACAAGTAGCGCTAAGCTTTTTCTCCAATTTGAAGTATGTTAACAAATATTAGTAATATGGTACGAGCTAAGCGTTATTTGTAATCACAGAAAATCCTCTCTAATTTCTCCACAGCACTCTTGACCACGAATTTAAATGAACGCTCGTTACTTCATGTCTGTTAAAATTAATTTAACTACAACCATAACCAGACAAATTTTCTATTTCATCAATCAAGTATAACGGTCGTTAATATGAATCTCATTTAAATTTGGTTCTCCAGATTTTTTTGAATTCCAAAACGTTTGAAAAAAAAATAACATATTTCATTCGAAGGAGAAGTGACTTTGAATGCCTTCACCATAGACTCACCATGAAAAGTGACTCTTAGCCTTCTTATAAAATAATACAGTAATTCGACTTTGATCACATTCTTTTAACTTTCATTACCAATGTACCTACATACCTACAGGGTGATTCACCATAAGACGTTTATAAAAAACTAATCATAATTTTGTTCTCAAAATTTGCATATTGGGGTTTGAGGCAATGATCTTTCTCCCTAAAATATTTTCAGATATACCGGAAACAGACTATTACTTCCTTATTTCAAATGGCACACTCATTACTTTATTGCATCATTACATAGCTCTTTTGATGACAATTACAACAATATGCCATACCTTGGATATAAACTTCACGGTTCATGGGATTCTTCAATATTATCCCATATAAATTTGAAAAGTTGAGGGTACTTGCGGTTCAACCGATAGTATATTATCAACGAAAAATTTTACATCAGATGCATTTTGCGCCATTGCACTTACCTGCATAATTTCATAAGTATTGTCCTTTTCTTTCACTTCACTTCAGATCTTGTGAAATTGTCCTTTTCATTCAAAAGATATTTACTTGGTTTTTTTAGATTATCCCAACCCTGTATATGATATCATTGCGGTATTTTCTTTCGAATGTAATTAACGTTTTAATTAGAGAGGATTGTGATCCCTTGATTTGAACTTCACTGTTTCATATTTCATTCTGAAACCCGGAAACTATTGAAATGCGTAGTATAAAAGCAGCTCATCATGTTGAAATGTTCGATTCATTGTTTTAAGAGTATATGCTCAGAAAGTCTACGGATGCTTGCAAAGCGTTCGTTATTATGAATACCAAATCAGTCTCTATGGAAATATTCCAAGAATAGTATTTGATGTTGGGACTACGACACATGACAGTTGGACCGAAAGCTTCTTTTGGTGCTTGTCGGGAATCGAGAAATGTTCGGTTACTGTGTTACGTTCTTTTAAGTTTGTGTCCAAAAATGACATTCAAGGGGTAAGATTGGAATTTGAATCTAGAACTATGCGAATATATAACGTGCGTTTTATATTTCGAGTTTCAATATATTGTCAGTTTCACGAAATATAAAAATTTGTTCAAATTATTATTTTCTATTCATGTCATTTTATATGTTAGGTACCTATAATACAAAAATGCAGTATTGTTACTCGGTATTTTCAACTAGCTATTTTCGATAACAATCTAATGGCTTCACTTCAAGAGCAGACTATCAAAATGGACATTACTAGGGTCTTGTACAATTCTGCTAGGTTCACTGGGGACGACGTAAGTTGATGAAAATTAAATCAGTGTACTAATTTTTCCTCTGATCAAAAATACAAGAAAAGTTTGTGTTGACAAAATTAGAGACGCATTGAAATTTGACGTATAGTGGTACCATAGAGTAATACACATAGATGCTCTCCTAATGTCATCCGTTGTTTCACGTCGTTTGGCGCGCATGAAGTTTGTTTTCTGAATTTCTGATATATTTAGGTATTCATCTCAATATATTTTGAGTTGATATGAAACGTTGATTCACTATGGGACATAAGAAGTGCGTTCTTTGTGGAGACTCTCGCGAATTGCGTGAAATATCGTATCACTGATATGTTTTCATTTCCGCGCGCTTCATATCAAATTTGTAAGTTTATGTTGGAGACAAAATTTGCTTACTGAAAATGACATATGATCCTTCTATCTATGTTTATTCCTCTGAGAGAAGTACGATTATAATCCTACAGATCATTCTTATAAAATGCACTTGTGGCTTATCATTGTGGTCTGGGTAAATAAATCAAACAATTATATCAACTTTTGAAGGCTTTTGGTAATTCTTTCATGCATTATGGAATAAAGATGAACAATAAATCAAACAGGGTCATTTGATAACTACGAGACAGTAAAATCAAGTAAGTGATCTTCTTCTTCTATTAGACCTCAAGGTCTGTTGGTTGTGAAGGTCGCCTCAGTGGGTTGAAGCTTCCTGGGACATATAACGCTAGCTATCTTTCCATCGTTTGGGTGGTCTTCCTAATGGTCTTCGGTTTGCTGATTCCCCATCCTTAGCGATGTATGCTAAAATGTTGTTGTCAATTTTTTCTACGTGATCTCACCAACATATTCTCTCTCTTCCTCCACATATAGATCATATCGCTGTTTCTCACTCTGTCTCTTCTGTGTTTTCCCCACGGTGGTTTTTAAAGTTTTCATCTACGGTGTTCTTAGGATGCTCTCCATTTTATTTGTGTCAGCTTGAGTCTCGATACCATAGGTTAGATTAGGACTTGTCTTACCCAAGATTTAGATATTTACACTTTACCATCAACATGAATATGCTTGTTTGCTCAAACGACATCTCTCTCAGACATCCATATGTTATTGAGACTTTGTTGACCTGTGATTTGATGTTTTTTATCGGATTTTTCTTGCTGGATATGTCCGCTCCAAAGTAGTGCAACCTCATCAAAAGAGTGATCGTTTTTCTAAATTGTTATCTACCTTCATTGGCCAGAGTCAGTTTGTTAAAGGACTATGCTATTCAGTTTTACCGGTGATTAATGAAGAATTTTGCAGTTTGAATAGAAAAATAAACTGATCATGGAATCATTTCTAGAAATGTCAACTTGTTTACTTTTTTATGTGCTGTGGATGTTGGCAATCTTGTTTGTCCACATGACGGTGTTTTTAGATTTGAGAAAATTTGTAATTTGCGATAGAAATAGATGGGAAACCAATTTGTCGGATGAAACTCGTTAGTTACTTGTTTCGCCCTTCTAATAAAGTTAAATATTCAAACGGTTTCTAGGTTGTCCAATTTTGACATGAGATTCAAACCCGCAACTTCCTGTTCAGCAGCCACTTCCCCTATATTCTGGTAGATCTCCAGTACTTCTATTACCTCTGTAACTTTTATCGAAACAGTTTTTTTTATTATAAATATTTTCGATTTTCAACGTTTCTTTCGAGAAATAATTGGAAATTTGCTATCGAAATTCTTTACCATTCATTAGGTATCCAACTTCGCTTTCACCGTTTGGGAATAGATGAGTGTAGTGATAAGTAGTAGATGTCATACAATAAGCTTACGTATGTGTAAACATAACGCCATCGAAATATTAGTTGATTTGTGTCTACATCATAGGGTTATTCTCGATTAAACATGTCAGCTTACGAGCCAAATTCTCGTCATTTACTTTTCTGCTTCAATATGAAAAAATCTGCGACTGAGGCTCATCAAATGCTTTCAAATACCTATGGTGAGGCCGGTATTAGTGAAAGAACGTGCTAAGAATTGTTTCAACGCTTCAAGAACTGTGATTTTGTTGTCGAAAACCAGCATGGCGGTGGAAGGGAGAAGATTTTCGAAGATGCAGAGTTGGGGACATTACTTGCTCAAGACTCGCAACAAGAATTGACAGGATTATTGGAAATGAGCCAACATGCCAGTTCGAAACGCCTGAAAGTCATGGGAATGGTTCAGAAACAAGGAAATTGGGTGCCTTACGAGTTGAAGCCGAGAGATATTGAACGCCGTTTGTTTTTCTAGATGTAGGCAATTTAATTGACACTTTACAATAACGTCAGCGTAAAAAACCGACGAGCTCAAGTTATTCTGTTTGTGAACAGCTGCTTGCAATGAAAAGATGAAAGGGATTTCTGCATCGACATGATAAAGTGTTTTTATAACATGAAAATGCTCGACCCCATGTTTCAAAAGTGTTGGGAAGTCTCACCTTACCCGCCGTATTCTCCAGACGTTGCTTCCTCGGACTATACTTGTTTTGATGGTACACGGCCTAGCTGACCAGCACTTCCGGTCTTAAGAAGAAGTGAAAAATTCGAAACGATTCGTGGATTGCTTCGAAAGATGATCAGTTTTTTCAACGCGGGATTCGTACGCTGTTCAGAAGATGGGAGAAAGTAGTGGCCAACGATGGACAAAACTTTGAATTATGAATGTATAACCAGTTTTTTGCAATAAAGCATCGAATTTCGGAAAAAAACGGGTGCAGCAAAGTTGTACACCTATGTATATTTTCTTTAACATTTAATTTAATATTGTTTGTTATTGATTTATTGAATGACGGAAACGTTGAAGTATTTTCAATTTTTCTTCGAACAAAACTTCGAATTTCTCTAAAACAAATGAACCAGTTCCTAATAATATTATACAAATGAGGAACAAAGGACCTTTCGAAAGAATGTGTGTGAAATATTGTGCATGATTTCCATATTGGAGTTGAATCTTTTAAAAACACAAATTGATGTGTTCTTTGAAATTTTTTGATCACATAAATTTCTAACTTACAGGGGGGAAAAAGTTTGAGTGGTATGTCCATTATCCATTTTCTATGAAGTCAAGATTGTTCGATTTCCTCTGAAATGATTTTTGAACGATAATTCTTTTGATAAATTGAGCAGAAAGAAAGAACTGCAGTGCCAACATAATTGAAAAAAAAAATAATAAAATTCGTGATTGGATTGTTCAAAGGTCAGTTATTCATGAAGGTCTAATCTGAAGTTGTTGTTTCATGGACCACTTTCAAATCTTTAATGTAGTAGGTAGCTATTTCAAGAATGTCGGAGTGTGAAAAAAAATATCCAGATTCATGTTGCTAGTGAAATTGATTACATTGTTGTTAATAATAAAATGGTCTGTTATTTCTCGGTCGGAATTATGCCCGATCGAGAACGGCACGCGATGGAAATATGCATCCTGCAGTGTGCTTCGAAAGGCTTCATCATTATCGGGTTTCATTATGCAAATTCGCTAGTCGCAACCACACTCCGCCATTTCTAATTTCGAACTTTAAGCTCCCCTTTGATGTTGGCGCACGTGAAATTCGCGGTCGTTTTGAACAAGAACGTACCTCTCTATTTTAGGAATCTGGAATAACTCCGTCGTTTGGCGAATATTTAAATAGAACGTGAATGAAAACAGCAGTCACGTAGCGGCACGGCTGATTGCACTTTTCTTCGAAAATTTGAAATGGAAATAATTCACTGTTCTTGATATTTTAGCGTCGCGCCGATACGGAATAGTTCGGTTGGAATATTTTATTGAGCTCCTCTGTTCACGATAAATTGTGGAAAATCAAAATTTACGAGAATACACACATCGTCAAAAGTCTTGGCCCTCCCATCAACTCTCAACTTGTTTAATGTAACATGATAATTTTTTGTGTGTGGAATCTTCACAATTATCAAATGAAAACAATGAACCAGCAAAAAATGTTTTTGTTCGGGGAAAGTTAATCAATTTTCAGCGGATAACGAGAGTTGTAATATTGAGAATATTCCGTGGAAAATGCCGGGACATCCAATTTCTGGGCAAGAATAATAGCCCTACATCAAAAAGCTTTTCGAACCACCAGATTGCGCAATATTTGAATATTCCACGGACTTCAGTAAGGCGTATACTGCCCAATTCCTGGAAACCGACAGCGTTGCCCGAAAATTATTTTATCGCAAATTTTACTAGAAAGAAACGAATGGTATCTGTAACAGCCCTTCGAAGTCATTTTTTGAGGAACTATTGACAGGTAATCTCAACCAGTACCATAAGGAGACGGTTGCATTCCTCAAACTTAAGGTCAAGAAAAACTTAAAGAGTACCTCGACCATCACCTGGACATAGAGCTACCCGTTGGCGAAGGGACTAATATCACCAAGATACCAAGACGGACCTTCTGCATGGGGCCGAGATACTAAGGGTGATACCATTTCAGATTGACACAATATATTTATCAATTTTCAATTCACCAACTCTACATTTTCATGCGTTTGTGTTATTTTCAGGGTTTGAAATATTCGGATCGATTCCTGATTGTAGAAAAAGTTTAACTATCGGTTTAATGCCTGACTTCAACGCTGTAAGCAATGGAGTTTCCCCGAGAGCATTCGACTCATCGGTTTTAGTATATTCTGATTGCAATAAAAGCCTAAATATTCGAACGAAATCTATTCGGCAAGCTATGTGAATTGGGGCATCGTCGAAATCATTCTGGATATGGATTGTGGGAATAAAGTCAATTATAATTATATTCATGTCAGCTTTATATTCTAGAAGTAACCTAATCTGTCTCGCTTAGTATTACTGCATCGATAATAGGTGTATTAGCTCCATTCATCAGCAAATTTTCTACTGAGAACATATTACCTGCAATTACAGAAAAATTTCCATCAACGACGTCCAATTTTGGCATGCTTTTCAATAGTCCCAGTACTATAGAGCTTCAATATTTCCATTTGCGACTGGATAAGAGATGCTTTCCGCTTTTCCCAATATCATCAGTGTTAGTTCCAGATTTTGATAGAAGTTTTATCATGTACCGTCCTCAAAGGAAAGAAAAGATAGAGGTGCCTTTAGCATTTGTTGACATCGTTATAACATTTTTGTTTACAAATACTTATAATGTACAGGGTGGGCAAATTTCGATGTTTTAGTACTACAACTTTTAAACCAGAGGAGATAGACAAAATCTGATACCCACTTCTCGAACTCTTTTTCTGATAAACTAACAAGGGTAGTATTCATTTTTGGCCACCTCCTTTTGTTTTCGAGTTATAAGCGAAAATTGGAAAAATGGCGAAATCAAAAAACAGTTATATCTCCGCTAATACTCATGATAGAGCTCTGAAATTAAAACATTACACAGGCACTTTTTTACGTAGAATCCAGTGGCGTACTCGTATTTTCAAAAGGGTTTTTAATTACGAAGCTATGACCCAAAGTTATGTTTTTTTAAATGGGAACACTAGATTTTTGTGCCATTTTCTGAAAGCTTAATTTTTCCTGATTTCAAAAATATATAACATCGTATGATTCGGATCAATATAAATAATAGAAAATGGCCAAAAACCTCTTTTCACCTAAGAGTCTCAATATTTCTATGGTTTCAACTGTTGATGAACACAGAAAAATTGAGCTTCCTATAACAAGAGCAGTGTCCTTCCGTCAATCTGATTGTTTATATGCTTTTCACTTATTTCTACAAAATTGAAACTGTGTTCAAGCTACCTAGGAAACTTTTTCCAAGTTCGTTTATCTTTTCGAAACTATTTGTATAAAATAAATATAGATTCGAATTTTGTAGAAATAAGTGAAAAGCATATAAATAATCAGATTGACGGAAGGACACTGCTCTTGTTATAGGAAGCTCAATTTTTCTGTGTTCATCAACAGTTGAAACCATAGAAATATTGAGACTCTTAGGTGAAAAGAGGTTTTTGGCCATTTTCTATTATTTATATTGATCCGAATCATACGATTTTATATATTATTGAAATCAGGAAAAATTAAGCTTTCAGAAAATGGCACAAAAATCTAGTGTTCCCATTTAAAAAAACATAACTTTGGGTCATAGCTTCGTAATTAAAAACCCTTTTGAAAATACGAGCACGCCACTGGATTCTACGTGAAAAAGTGCCTGTATAATGTTTTAATTTCAGAGCTCTATCATCAGTATTAGCGGAGATATAAATGTTTTTCGATATCGCCATTTTTCCAATTTTCGCTTATAACTCGAAAACAAAAGAAGGTGGCCAAAAATGAATACTACCCTTGTTAGTTTCTCAGAAAAAGAGATCGAGAAGTGGGTATCAGATTTTGTCTATCTCCTCTGGTTCAAAAGTTGTAGTGCTAAAACATCGAAATTTGCCCACCCTGTACTGCGTTGCCATTCTGAGGAAGAAGTAATCTTTTCTCCGTTCTGTGGCATATATGTTTTGCGAATATTCTGAGGATTTGGCAACACGGTTCTGTTGTTGTTATTGCACGTGTCAACTAGAGGTGCGTTAAGGGTTAACTGTTCATTTTAATTTCACGTTTGTAATCGGCGTTATTTCATACAAGTTTGTGAATTTTAAGTTACATATTGTTAATTTTAATCATGGTAAATACTCGAAAAACATGTATAGGGTGTAAAACATCGGAAATGAAAACCTAACCTATCATAGGTAAGTCCACGTTTTGAGTCCACAGGCGTAGAATATATCTCGTCTATAGCGTAGTATTTGTGAGATCGAAAACTTAATTCAATGCTAACATTGGTAGGTTTCCTTCAAATAGAGAATTTAGCAAAATATGGTGTCACGTATTAATATTGCAAATGAACAATTTGCCCAAATATGCATATGTTTGTTCCAAACATTTCAGCACCGAAAACTTAATAAGAGGCAGTAAGAGAACCATTGACTACGCCACTGAAATGTTTACCGCCCCTCTAGTTGTCAATTTTGCAGGTTTGTTGTTGTCCTATCTCACTTTATCATCATACTTTTGCAATTGATTACAATACAACGCTATTTATTTCTAAGGGCACCTCTATCTTTTCTTTCCTCTGAGGTACCGTCCATCATTTGATCATCATGGAGAGCTACCGACTTTCAGCGTTTATTTTTTTATTGTTCAGTAGAAATTCGGTAGATTCGAACCGAGATCCGAACATTTTTTTCATTGAATTCTGATGAATGAAGGGGGGTTCCACTATCTATTATTCGATTGATATTCGCATTTGCATACAAGATAAATTGCGAACCGAATACCTTTTTGATTGCTAGATGCAATGCTGTTCAATTCGATGGTGTTGTTGCATTCGAATCAATTTCTTTCAAATATACACAAGTAGGTAATTTACGTGAGCAGAATGTTTATATTTGTGGTTGGGGCATAATGCCGACAAGTATGACCACCATATATTTTGTTAATATTGTTTTTCTTGTAGTAATCTTCGATAATAAGAGTGCTTTCATCAATGTCACTCTTTTGTTTCAAAAGGTTATAAGAAAGACACAAAACACCCAAGACGTTTGTAAACAATTATTTTTAATCATTCAGACCTCAGAACAGTTTCACAAACCTGGCACCAAAGCTTCAATTGATAAATTATAAGAAATGTAAAATATCGAAAAATAAACAAATCATTAAATTATTTTTGAAATTAAGTTAACTTAGTTTGTGTTCTTGAGATATACATTCAAATTGCAACTTACATTTTCAGACTACGATATATAGGCGAGTTCTGTGATTTGAGTGTTCTGTTTCTTTTACTGCATACATTTTGTGTTGACCGCAAGGGTAAATAAAGTAACACTTTAACTAGAAAGGGTACATAAAATGTTTTAACTTTTTTATTTAATTAAATTTGTTGGCAGGTTTTCTTCTTCTCGGGTTAATTCTTTTCCATACATTTTGTATAATCTTCTCAAACAAAACGCCAAATACTGAACTCTCCGAATTTGAAGTCTTGCTATAGAAAAAAAATGTAAAATTGTATAATAGGTATTAGGGCTGGGACTTTTTCGCCTTTTTGTATTCGAATATTCATCCATAAATTTATTCGATTATTCGAATAATTCATTCAAACAAATATTCATGCTTGATTATTCATGAGTAGTCATGATTATTCAACTATTCGTTGATTATTCAGTGATTATTCAATGATTATTCAGTGATTATTCAATGATTATTCAGTGATTATTCAATGATTATTCAGTGATTATTCAATGTTTATTCAGTGATTATTCAATGAATATTCAGTGATTAAACTAATGTTTTAATGAACCAATAAAATCCGAGCGTTTTGATGAGTGAATATACCCTTTGCGACGTGGTATAATCGTTTTGGTGTTTTGCCTCTCGCCATATACGCTCTATTAGTGTGACGTCACACACCGCCATTTTTGGTTCTCCTGTCAGTGTTCGGAATCCAAACAAATAAATTGTCATTCAAATTAGTACAGTGTCGTTGAAGGAATGGGCTTATTTTCATAAATAAGAGTATTTGAGAAACGATTTCAGTATTAATTGATAAACGAGGAACGAGGTTAATACCAGTAACTTTGAATCCTGTATCATTCCCCAGATTTTGTAAAAAGCCGTGTTTATTAGTTGAACCTCAAGTTCGAACTTACGGCATTAATCTCGTTCCTTCTGTCTATCAATTAATAGTAAAATCGTTCCTTGATTAATCTCATTCATCAAAATAAGCCAATTTTTTCAACGACAACGTACTAATTTGAACGACAATTTGTTTGTTTGGATTCCGAACACTGACAGTAGATACAATAGATCCTTGAATAGGCGCAGTAAAATCTTCGCTGGGACAATACAATCTACATAGAGCCTTTACAGGTCTAGATGTACAAAAAGGATGATCAAGCGGATACTGAGAACATTAAATTCTTCAAGAATACACTTCGTGATCAATTATAGGTACGGAATTCTCAAAAAACTTTTTTTTTGGATTCAGTTTTGTTAGAGAAGGATGTTACTTCAGTCGATGTGTGTACATTTTAAGACCATTGATTTAAAAGAATATAAAGATTCGTCGGTTCTTAATTCAGAATACATAAAACAATATTTGACCACTGAAATAGAGCAATGTCTAGAAATGCATACGGAATAGGAAGGCAAGCTCACATTTTCGAATGTAGAATCTTATATTATTATTATTAGAACTCTTTTTTGCTAAATTCATATGATAGAATCTTATATTCCATTTATATATTTTTTCATTGATGAAATCCGAATTTTATTAATTTTTCTTCGGCTGAATACCTTTTTCTATTACTATTATATGAATAATTTCAATTCAATAGTATCTATCAATTTCAATATTATGTAATTTCCAGTAATTTTAATATTAATAAAACGATTCGTCCGTAGTGAATCACAAAACCTTGTTTTAATCATTCCTGAATAGTGAGTCAAGTGATCATTCAAACTTTCATTCGTAACATAAATATCCAACTACTCACTGAATAAAAAACTATTCACTGAATAATATGTGAATATTCAACTATTCACTGATTATTCATGAATAGAAAAGTAGTCATTGATTATTCAACTATTCAGTGAATACTCGACTATTCACTGATTATTCATGAATAGAAAAGTAGTCATTGATTATTCAACTATTCAGTGAATATTCATGATTATTCGAATAATGCAAAATGCAATTATTCGAATAATCATTCAATGATTATTCGAATATTCAAATCATTCATTCATGATTCCCAGCCCTAATAGGTATATTATCTCGACGCTAAAAGACACTCTCAAAGATAAAGTACAAATTTATCAATGAAACAGTAAAGGAGATATTTACTACTGTCATTCAATGTATGTCTACCTCTTAATAGCTATCAAAATTGGAACCACTTAATCTATAATAACATTCACATGTGAATTCCACGTTAAGTTTAGTGATTATCACTCCCAACTAATTATATACTGTTGCACCCTTTTGATTTCAATGTTATTATCTATTCATTGAAAAATTTCAAAGAAAAAATTGATTTCATACAATGAATACTTGACTGAAAAATAAATGACAGACATCTGACTAGAAATTGTAATCACTCACGGATATCGCTTAGATTCGAAGAAAAAGAATTTGCTTTCTTTCTTCGATTTCAGGATTGCATCATTGGTGAATTAATGCTTTTCGTATATGACAATATATGAAGGCTTCAGAAATTCAATAGAAATTTTATTTTTTGTCGAATTATTATGTCGATACTTGGACATAAGACTCCAGAGATCTCAACGAGTTGTTGATAATGATAACTTCATTTCATATAATAATGGCGTGGAGACCTTCTGTCTGACAATGGTTATGTTGATAGCATTTTGCTGATACATTAACCAGATAAATAATTAATATCGTATGATATTATTACACTATTGTAAATTGTACTTCTTTTTCTTTACTTCATTTCATGTTGAATTCAACACCATATTTTTTATTGTAAATGTACACCAAAAATACGGAATTTCGTTTATATCTTCCTTGATATTACCCGATTTTCATTTTGATTTCCCTCGAATATTTTTCGCGGTTTAATGTAAAATAATAGATATGATGGTTCTATGTTGACAGTTTTGAGCGATTGCGCATATAGGAGCTAAACAATTCAATTCGTTTTGACCGAACGTGGGAATTTCAACATCGACCTATAATTAATATCGTATCAACAAATATCAGGTAATATACGACATGGCCTCTGTAAATACCATGAGAATGTTACGGTTTTGAGCAGCGTGTAAGCGGATATTGTAATGAAGTTCAGACGGATGTTCTTCAAGAACTTCCGTCATACGACGGTTCATGTTATGGTTGTCAGTCTAATTTCACGATTCTTGAACATGTTTTGGTGAAGTAAAAGTTGATTTTGGTTCATTATTGGCTAATAACGAGAGTTCATTGAAATTCGTGGTCAAGAGTGCTGTGGAGAAATTAGAGTTGATTTTCTGTGACTACGAGTAGCGTTTAGCTTGTACCATATTCTTCCCAGTTTCGAACTATGTAAACAAATAATATTAGCGATATGATACAAGCTAAGCGCTACTCGTATTCATAGAAAATCAACAGGAATTTCTCCACAGCACTCTTGACCACGAATATGAATTCATTGTAAATATAATGTAAAAATTGAATGAAAAATCCTTCTATTGAATTTTATTTGAAATTATTATCAAAATAATATGGAACCTAATACATAGGGTGAAACAGGGAGAGATGACGCAGCTGGACAGACGACTCAATTCGATAATTCGCGTTTTTGGTACACGCAGCGCCGGTTGACCAAGACAGGTGCATACAGACGGTTTACTCTTGCTGTTCGAAAAAAATCATGTTGAAAGTGAGATATACTTACAAGTATTGGTGATATACAGGGTGTTTCCTAAATATGCGGCAAAAATTCAGGGGGTTGTTCCTTGGACTATTCTAAGAATATTTTGTCCTTTGATGATTTTTGAAAAACCTATTTGTTTCGAAGATATAGGGGAAACAAAATTTCAGATAATAACATTTTATTATGAAAAATTACATGAAAATTCAACTCAACCTACAAAAACTGTTGAAAATGACCACCTCTAGCCAGCATACAAGCATCCAATCTTCTCCTCATTGACTGCCGAACCCTTTCAAAAACACCAGGATCATTTCTTATTAAGTTACACCCAGCAATGAATTCAAATGAAAACCGTGTTTAATCTGTATTCCTTTACCATCTGCACTTATCAATTTTTAGTCAAAAAACTGGCCGTTTTTAGTAATTGGAATGTTGTTAAACAAATTTAAAAATAAATTGTACCTACTTAGTAAACACAGTGCGGTACGCATTTCTATTTAAACTATTATTAATTTTAAAAATATGAAAAATGTTGTTCGCCCTGTATCTTCGAAACAAAGAGGTTTTTCAAAAATCATCCAAGGACAAAACATGCTTAAAATAGTCCAAGGAACAACCCCCTGAATTTTTGCCGCATGTTTAGGAAACACCCTGTATAGTTGGTAAGTACCTTAAAAGATTGCAAGGTGTTTAGTTTGTTCCACTATTAATCATTAATTATTTTAGAAAAATGTTTGAATTTTTTTTTCATGTTGATGTTTTAATATAAAAAATTAATAACCAAAGAATGATTTATGATTTTAGGACCTCGATCAGTTCAAAACTGTAGATTTCCGGCGAATTTTACAAAAAGTGCGTCATCTCTCCCTGTTTTCCTATACCTATTATATTTCAGTACAGGAAAATAAACAGTCTATGTCGACTCCAAATGTTTCATCAAAATGGATACACCTTTCCATCGCCAATCATATGCTAAAACCGAAACTTCGCTATCACCTTAGCTATCAGCAACGAAAATTTTTCATTCCTATAAAAATATTTGTAACTTTTTACGTAGAATTCAATGACGTTAAAAGGTGTTTTCCGCAAATTGATATTTCATGAAATATCCCTATAAATTTGTTTTCCAAAGGAACACCCCATATATTTCTACATATGTCCAATCTGGCCCACCCTGTACATCCAAAAATCAGGTAAAATAAGTGATGAGATATATCGAACTTCTTCTTGAAGACTTATGCTCATTATTACTATCAAAGGTTTTTCCATTTTCTTCTTCGTTCAATTTTTTTTGTTATAACAAACTACTGAAAATGAAAGATTCCTCTTAATATTAGATCAAAAACTATCTCCTAAAACTTTAGCATCATTTGAGAAACATGTATAGATATAAAACATTTATTTCTCCACAAATTTCACCTGTCTCCTTCTCAGCAGACATCAATCAATAAAACCAATTCCTTCGAAATTGCTATTCAAACTTTGATATATAGTAATAACTTTGGGGATGCGCGGTTTCAGAAGCCTTGAGGCATCTGCCGGATTTCATCCCAAAGAGGGATTCAACGAGAATCAGGATAGCAGCCGCCCTAAAATATTCAGGAATGTTTAGATGTGTGAATTTATTCATGGAGGAAGGATATACGAAAGTTTTGCAACTCCAGGCAACATGTGTTATCAAATGCATTTGTGAAATTGTGAATAGAAGTTTTTTTAGGCGTTTAGAGTCGAATTATTTCACGATTACTCGTTTGTTCTACAGTTGAGGTGGAGAATTCTCATTATTTTCATTTCAAAGGATTCCATAACAATTATATGTTTCACCATAAAAATATTGAGCCCTTTTCTCACTTCGTAGGGTACTGGCAAGCTCTGTGTATGATCCACCCTGTCTAGTCGCTACAGGGGGTAGCGACTAGATCAGGAAGCTCTGAAAGATGAACTGAATACATTTTGTCCAAAACATGATAGTTATAACTGTCATTATTCATGTCATTTTTGATAAGTAGGTAAATCAAATAACACACTGGTGTTTTATGATCCATAACTCACTAGTGAGTTATGGATTAGCCACTAGCGACTATGGATTAGCCACTAGCGACGATGGACTAATTTTTTTTGGAAATGTAAAAAATAAGCCAATAGAACATTTTCATCGATACCTTTTATCTTCCGTGAATTCAAACAAGACTCAAACATTTTGTCGTAAGTATCTCGGGACTTTTCTGCATCTTCGGCTTCCATAAGGATATCCTCAGAAACGTAATTTTCATCGATTTCCTCCATTTTCTAAAGAGTTTTTTTTTTCAAAAGAGCTTCTATATTGCACGGAAAACTCACAATGTCACAATTTAATCAAATATTTGCTAACAATGCCCGTGGAACCAAACAACTTGCTTCGACCAAAATGTAAAAAGTCACTGTCAAGTCAATCTGGCCTTTATAAGGTACTATTTCTCTTTTGACTTATTTTCAACATAACATAACCATAGACACCTAATATTTAGTTCAATTCTTTAAGTGTTTCCTGAAATTGATCCGGAACTCTATATTTTGCAATTATCTAAAAATAAGTAGATAGCGCATAGAGAGAGACAGAGAGAGAGAGAGAGAGAGAGAGAGAGAGAGAGACAGAGAGAGAGGAATCGACTCTAACAGAAAAGTGAGACGCACGATGTTTACACCTCGTGATCCAGGGCCCAACAAACCGATGTTTTAATTGATTGAACATATTGAAACAATCGATCATTGGATCATTGAACCATTTCAAATCATGTGATTTGATTTGACCCTTATCATTGCTTGAAATTGAAACATCTTTATCCTCTCCCTCGTGGTCTCCAGGACTTTTTCTCTCTAATGTTGGAGTCGATGGTCTCGTGAATAGTATTCTATAAATAAAATCTCAACCCATCGGATCTGTAATTTTCCAATATTCTTCTTGAATTTCTTATGGTTTTGATGAAGATGAGATTATCTCGAAATATTGCATAGAGCTTGGAATTGTTTTTTCATATCGACATCTCCAACCCCCAACATGGATTAAATTTTATCATATTCTTTCGGAATAGTTGTGGTTCTGATTAAATGATCAACATTACATTTTGTATTAACCTTGAAATTGTCTCTTTATATCCAAAGATAAATTTTCATCTCGATCGAATTTGCAGTTTATAAATTATGAGGCAAATTTGGAACAGTTATATTCACGGAACCACATCTTGATTTTATTCATCGACGCACTTCGAGATCCAAACCTACCCTATAGATTTCAGATTTCTAGGTCTTCGAGAGTTATTGTGTGCAGAATCGAATTTGAGGACAGATTCTTCATCAGTTATTCGAATCTTATTGTTTGAAACGAGGTAATTTTTCTATCCCATTTGAACCTGACTTTTTTCTGAATACGAAAAATTTTGGACACTAAAGATCATTCAGAGGGAAAAAAAGTATTGTGATAAAAAAAAGTTCATTCAAAAAGAGAATTATTGGTCATAATTAAGCGCAAAGTCTTCTTGATGCATGTCAACCAAATATCAAAACAAAATGAAAATTCATGGAAAATACACAATGATTAGACTTATTTTCTATTAAAGGCTCTGAGTTTTCGAGATGCTTTCAGTGAGCATATGAAACATATTGATAGGATATGAATGAAATATATGTAGGATCCGGTTTATTGTTCCCTGTAAATAATTGAGATGGTCAATCGGATGCTTGGAGACCTATTAGTCCCTTCAAGTGCCAAGGGCATGACAAATTCAATGAATTTACAGGGAACGAATGGTTATTGTACATAATGCACAAAGGATGTGTTATTCTTCGGGGTGTCGAAGAAATGTGTCAGGTCGGTGGTAAAACTTAAGAGATTTATTGGGGGGTTGATAAGGTTCGAAGACAATACGGTCATGCCACATGTTTTTCATCTTTTTTCTCAGGCTCTAGTCCTTCTAGAATATTCGGTTTCCAGGAATCCGCGAAGATCTTTGGGGGCGATACGGCAAAAGCCCTGATTGGACTAGGGGGATGGTACCTTCTCCTAAGGGTGTGGTCAAACCGAGAGAGATCTATATTCGAGAGAGGGTAGTTCCAATCAGGAGAGAGCAGAGTGAAGATTAAACCGAAGACGTGTACAGACGGTACAGTTTAACTCAAATCAAAGACGAGACAAGTTCGGTCGGTCAACTTAAGACGTAAGACGAAAAGACGGTTCGCGGACTAGATTAAGACGAGTCGCGAACAAGTTAAAGACGAGACGACCGAAATCTTGAAGTTCGATGAAGACGTTTCGAGTAATCAATTAAACGTGTTAAAGACGAAATTCAGTACCGTAGTGGGAAACTTGTAATTAAGACGTAATTAAGATCTTCCGAATACCGAGTTTGTACTGTATAATTGTGGCTTTGTAAATAGATGTGAATAATTCAAAAGAGTTTAATTATTACAAATCCAACAAAGTCACGGAGAAAAAGACGAAAGGCCAGGTAATCGAATCATACCTCTAGACGATCGATTAACCAAGCCTACATATATATTATATGATGATGATGATGAGCTTCGGATTTGGTACATACAAATTTATAATATCAAGGTTTCTCCGAAATTAAAAAATTCGAGCAGAAAATCGAAAACAAAACTTAATATTTCAGTTACAAATATTCGACCTAATTTTTTGATGTTTGATACACAATTGCAAGTTGTTCACATCACCAAAACATCATCATTTTCACAACTCCGATTGTCTTTCCAATGTTCGAAGCAAATTTCGTCGCTTTCGAAATTGTTGGAGTTGAATATAACGAAAGAATAAGTGTGGTGTGACTAAATTCGACTCGGACTTTAATTGAGTTTAACGTAATTGAGTTTTCCACATGTGCAACAGAGTTTCATTTCCAATGTCGTTCACGATGTGTTCTGAAGCATAGGTAGAATTTGCATTTCAGATTAGTGCTATTTCTCATTAAGATTTTCAGATACCATAGATTAGCATGTGAGTACAGTTTACAAATGTCAAATAATCTAGAATGGAATAAATTAGTGAGGATGTTCATTATATTCACCCTGAAGAAGGTATCAGAAGTGCATCATTAGAAAACACCGGTTAAATGAATGCTCGATATTCTTTTCACTCTGAGTTGATTTGAAGAAAATTTCCTCTTTCTCGAGCATAGTTTTCAATAATTTATAATAATAATTTTTTTATTTGAATAAAAGCACTTGCATCATTCGAAAAACTATCTTATTCGAATTTGATTTTTTATGTTGAGAGGAAAGAATACTGGAATCAATTACTGACTTTCTGGAAACAGTTTATAATAAAATATCCTGCATGTGAATTGAAGTACCTGACCCATTACTTAAGAAGGCCTTTAATCTTTTTTATTGTAGTCAATGTAGTAAAAAATAACAACTGAATCGATGAAATATACAAGTAGTTTTGATATTATCTATAATAGTACTCAAAATCACCATTGATAATTGCAATAATTATGTTTGTAGGATACCATGAAGTTCAAAAAATTATTCATACTAAATCAGATCAACGTTATTACATTCATTATTCAGATCTTCAACAAACATAATAAAAAGGTAATTAGTAATACCATAGTATGTATCTATCTAGTATCATAGAATCTTTATAATATGGTAATACCTCATGGTAATTTGTAATGTTTATTATTGCCCCTCTGCTGAAGACCTACCATTATCTCCAGAGGATAATTTCATCGAGCATTCAGTTTCCTATTCTGCCTAGTAATCATAAAGGATATATTAATAATAAGTACATAATCTAATCAAACAACTTCTGGTTAGAAGTACAGTTCTATGCACAGATGCCGGAAAATACACAAGATTATTGACGAATGAACGAGCGCTCAAAAGCTCCCGGTTTCAAGACACAGCTTTCCTCATTTTTTCATTGCAATGTTATGCAATTTGAAGAGCAGCGAACAGCATTTTGCTTTAAATGTCTGTAATTCTCGAATTTTGAACCGAGAACAAACGATTGAATCCGATTAACTGATGAAGAAATCGAGGTCCAATTCGAGTCTGTTAATGTACGTCCACCATGTTTATGATATCTCTCGAACGGAATGTACAGTGCATCCCATTTTGGGTGAGACTGCCAGGTTTCTCGCTTGTTATTTAAGATAGAGCCTTGCGGTTTTCACGTTCCTGTCCTACTTTTTCGTGAAACTCAAGTTGGTCTAATCAGATTTTGCATAACTGTTTCCGTTCAAGAGATACAGGTCGATTTTGGAAATTGATACTTTTCGGACCCCTCCTTTATCTCCGAAGTTATTAGAAATAATGCTGAGGTGAAAACTACGTCTGAATCAGAATTCTGCGTAGAATCCAGTGGCGTACTCAATTTTTTTTTTCGGGGTATGGTTTTGAAGATTCAACACAAACCTATATTTTTTTAATGGAACACCCTATATATCAGTACTTTGTTGAATTTGTTATTTTTTTCCCTTCAAAATGATGTATGATACTATATATGTAGAATGGTCAGAAATGTTAAAAAAACACTAAAACATCAAATAATGATGATTTTTTGTTAATGAGCAATGGATTTCCCATATAAAAAAAGGTTCAATTGGATAATTTTAATTTGTGATTTTTATAAATAGTAGAGTAAGCAAACAAAGATAATGCACTCATCACTAACATGAAAAACAAAACGTAGGTACCTACCTAATAGCAACAAATAAATAATACAAAAATTCATAAACATTGCATGATATCTTACAGCTTAAACTGTTCAAATAACTGTCCATTTTCCTTTAATACATAATTGACAAAACTTTTCAATACGCCTGAGTGCATTTAATATTATAAAAGGGCGGTTTTGTAAATCCTGGAAAACTGCCTCTCTTGATGCACGAAGTTCTTCGAGACTGTTATGTCTTTTACTGTAGTATATTATATGTATTAGGGAAAATGGACAGCAATTTGAACAGTTTAATCTGTAAGATATTATGCAATGTTTATGAATTTTTTTATTATTCATTTGTTGCTATTAGGTAGGTACCTACGTTTTGTTTTTCATATTAGTGATGAGTGTATTATATTTGTTTGCTTACTCTACTATAATGAAAATTATCCAATTAATTCTTTTTTTCATATGGAGAATCCATTGCTCATTAACAAAAAATCATCATTATTTGATGTTTTAGTGTTGTTTAACATTTCTGACCATCCTACCTATATAGTATCATATATCATTTTGAAGGAGAAAAATAACAAATTCAACGAGATAATGATATATAGGGTGTTCCATTGAAAAAAATATAGGTTTGTGTTGAATCTTCAAAACCATACCCCGAAAAAAAAAATTGAGTACGCCACTGGATTCTACGCAGAATTCTGATTCAGTCGTATTTTTTACCTCAGCATTATTTCTAATAACTTCGAAAATAAAGGAGGGGTCCGAAAAGTATCAATTTCCAAAATCGACCTGTATCTCTTGAACGGAAACAGTTATGCAAAATCTGATTAGACCAACTTGGGTTTCACGAAAAAGTAGGACAGGAACGTGAAAACCGCAAGGCTCTATCTTAAATAACAAGCGAGAAACCTGGCAGTCTCACCCAAAATGGGATGCACTGTACAAGAAAATTGAAAATTTCGCAGAAGATGAAATTCTGCATTTTGTATCTATGAAATTTTAATATCATGCGTTATGCAAAATTTCGTGTTGATCACTGAAAAAATTCCAGAAAGATATAAAAAAAAACTCAATAGACAGCAGATCCCACCGAGATCGAAAAAACACGTAGACTTATTTAATCTTTTTAGTTCTCTATGCTGTTTCCTTTGAAGTTGATGTTTGAATGAAATAGGATTTTCACTTACTGGATTCACAAGTATAAAATCAGGAGATTTATTTCAAATATTCAGTTTTCCTGAAGAATTTTCTATTCCTTTTTAATTCATACGAAATCCATGATCATCATCATCATCATTACATGAAATTCTTTAACACGAAATGCACTTAACAACTTTTCTCATTGTTCATTAGTACAACAGAAATAAGATAATATCTCTTTTTTGCAATTCAAATCAGTAACATCTGTGATGAGAATACATGACTGGATGCAAGGAAAACTATTTCAGCGAGGAGAGTAAAGAATTTATTTTATTTTTATATCACGCTTGTTAGTTCTTGGCGATGCAAGTTCAAATTGTTTCTGATTAATTTTCGGATAATTAAAATAATTTGAACAGCTAAACTGTTGACAAGGAAAGAGTTTGCTCGAACAACTACGAAATTCAGATGAGAATGAATCAGAGGAACTTTGACACATTTTAAATTCGTGCTTTCTTAATATTTACAAAGAGTAAAATATATCGGTACTCTTCGAATTGAAAAATAAATAAAATGCTGTATTGCATTACATCAATAAGATGGGAAAAACAAACCATGAATTTCAAGGTCTAGTCCACCACATTTTCATTGAATTGGTATAAATATGGTGAAATATATATCCTCATAAAATTAATATATTTTAATATAGAATTAGCCTTAATATTATGTGTACTGAGTCAAATTTTATTTGAAAGTGGAATCAACTATATCTACCTACTTGGGAAATAAAGCACGATTAAGAAACTTACGGTAATGGCAAGACAGTAAATCTTGTTTAGTGTTTACTGGTTGGTAGGACGAAAACATTGCTAGATAATTCACTTACCTACTGTTACTTTGATTGATTAACAACTACTTACTCCATAAAAATATATTCGATTTCATGGGTGCAGAAAATTTCAATAGGTACATACTTGGAAAAATTTGGTGATGTTTCGTGAATCAGTAGAAAAAGTGAACAAAATGAATAACACTGTTGTGAACTCAGAATATTTGTACGTTCAATCAAATTTGTTTTCGTGGATTATCGGATCCATGTTTTTGTTTAGATATCTTTAAACCCTCGTTTAAACCAGTCTTTCAAACACATCACAAATTAATACTTCCAGGTAATTGATATGTCATGAAAACATGAAATTACTAAGACACTTTCAAGATAAAGCCCATTTTTCACAAAATCTTTTTGAAAAAATTAAAATGCTTATGAAATAATGAATGCTTCAAAATTTTTTCAAATTCGGATAAAATTGATCTTTTCAGACAGACATGATCATCGAGAAGCTTCATCTCGCCTCTGCAATTGCCAGAGGGAAATTTTTTGCTATGTCAACGATGAATTAATCTTTCGTCTGACAAATGGAAAAGTGTTCTATATATAAACCATGAATTAGTTACTATGAACAACATTAAAAATTAAACCTAATTCGAACGTCATTTTTATTCAATAAACTCACATGTGCAGTTGGTCACTGTTGCATTTTGAAACTTGAAAGCATGTGGTAAAGTATGGGTAGGCTTTTGTTCAGACGCTGATGACTCAATGGGGTTGCTAGTTCTTTGAAATTAGTTGACGTTCAATATTTATTTTTATTTTTATTTCGCAGCGAATTCTCGAAGTAGCTTTCTCCTACACAACTTGACTTCCAACCCCCGTGTCGTTTCAATGACTCGCAATGTTAGCTTCTCAATCTTTAAGTAGTGTATAGCTGAAGTTCGTTAATGAATGATCTATGTACATATTCGTTTGAATCATTCGACTGTAAAAAGGTGACAACCTTTTCTAGAACACTACTTCTACTATGTATTGTCATTCTCGATTCCCATCACATTTTCAGAATAATAATTTGGAAACTTTCAAAAAAACGTATGTTTTTTGCATGATATCCTTCATTCGACTTTTTCAAAAACACCTTTGTGCTGAGATATACTTAAATTACATTCTTTTGAAAAACTGTTACACTTTTCGAATTGCACCAATTCACGAAGTGATTATATGCTTCAGTAAAATTCTCTAATTCTGTGCGAAAATATCCCAGATTCACACAGATTTCATTGTTTTATTTTATTATTACATGTTGATATACTCGGAACTCTCCTATCACGGATTTATCTATTATGTGTCAAATTTGTGATGAAGACAACTGTTCTGTTAACCTACATTTTTCAATGCAAAAAACACTAAATGACATATATATATAGAAATATTCTATTAATTTCGATAAAAAATCAGTGAGTTAGAAGAAGAATATTAATGGCTTCTGCACTAGTATTATAATAGTTATTTATAATACAAGTGCAGAAGGCATTGGTATTCTTCCACGAGTTCAAAATTCAAAAACGAGCCACGAAGTGGCGAGTTTTGGAATGAACGAGTGGTAGAATGAGCCTTCTGTACGAGTATTATACATTATTTTCTCTAATTCATTGCATTTCCATTGAAATTAATGAAATATTCCCATAAATATATTTTAGTGATTTTTGCATTGAAAAATGTTGGTTGGTAGAACTGATTTCTTTAAGGCAAATTGATGAATTGACAGATAAAGCCGTGGCGGAAAGTTCGGAGTACCAACATAGAATAATAAAATATAACCATGAAAACTGTGCGTTTCTGATATATTCTCGCACGATTTTGTTCTACAAGATGTGGAAGAATGAACGGAATAACCACAGAATTAGAGAAATAACTTTTACTAGATTGATAGCCCAAAGAAAGAAACTGCTTCATTAGTCGAAGCCTCAACTTTTGAAAACATTTTCACTCCTCACCAGCTATCAAGTGATTACTATCAATTAGTATACTTCATGTCGGTCAAAATCAATTTTGCATTAAAACCATAACTAGGAAAAATTTTTCATTGATCACTCAATTACAACGATCGTAAATATAAATCTAATTCAAAGGTGGATCTCCAAATTTTTATGAATTTGAAAACGTTTGAAATAGTTATTTTCCTAACAATGGCACAAAGTGGTACTTTGCTGCACGAAACTTGCCAATTAAGTGTGGGAAAGACACTTTTAGCAAATGTTAGGAACAACATTTCCTCTACAAGCGCTGGAAATAAATTGAAACTCAAAAGATTTGATTAATTATTCACATACACATGAGTGACAGAAGTAATTCTGCATGTCGTTTCCATAGAGGTTATTTCATCCTTGACGTTAATTGGGCGTTCGGTGCGTAGAGACATGACAAAATTTAATTTATTTTTTCTTCCAGCGTTTCGAAAGTATTACTTTCCACACGCCTTGACGTTTGTCCTGCTATTCACTTTCCGCACGCATATGCAGGCGGAAAGTGAATAGCATCAATCATAAAATTTTTTCTCTATGCGCCAATCATAAAATTCAAACGTTTCTCTATGCGGCTGAGCGCACAAAAATATAATTTCTTATGACGTCAGTCGGTATCGAGACGAAAACTCTTCGTGAAAGGGTTTCATTTACGCTTGTAGGAAAAATATTGTTCCTAACTCATGTGGAAAGTGCCTTTTCCGCACTCGACAACTTGACCGAACGACGCGAAGCGGACTGCAGACCTTGCGGAAAAGTATCACTTCCCACACTTGTTAGGAAAATAACTATTTTCATACCACAGTGCGGGAAAAATCCCTGCTATTTCTTTCTCGCACGCATGCGTGTGAATAATTAATCAAATCTTTCAAGTTTCAATTTATTTCAAGCTCTTGTAGAAGGAATGTTTTTCCTAATTATTGCGGAAAATATCTTTCCTGCACTCAATTGTCAGTTTCTTGACTGAGGAAAAAAATTGAAAGCGCACGCCCGTGGAAAAAAATTACAGATTTCATTCGGAGGAGAAGTTTCCAGCACGCATATTCATGCGGAAAGGAAATGCGGAGGAGAAGTGACTTTCCATGAAAAGAGACACTTTTCCTCCTTATGACAAAATATACTATACTGCTCAACAATTGATAGGGATCACTTACTTGCTCTAAATTTATTTCTGAAATATTCGCTCCAAGATTATAAATTTAGTCAGATATCAGAGTATTTTCAGTTGATAATATGGTTCACTTGAGAAAAGAATGAAAAAATGGAAAGTTGGAGAGAAAAAAAGACTTCATTAGGAACACTCAAAATTCTGTGTTTGAATAACATAAAAATTTTATGATGAAACCACAAGAAGGCTGAAGTTTCGGTTAAGCTAGTACCTAGTTGGTCCCCCACGAGCTCGTCTCAAGCATTCTACCTTACGAGGCATACTTTCGATCAAACGATTTATAAAATTTTGGGGCAAATTCGTCCAAATATCCCGTAAAGCGTTAGAAAGGTCCTCCAGGTTATTGATCGGTTGTTCTAAGGTTGACAATTGTCTAGACATCTCAGACCAGACATGTTCGATGCAATTCATGTCTGGAGAGCGAGCTGGCCAGTCCATCCTATCAATAGCATGAGTTTCTAGCGCTTCATTAACCAGACGACTACGTTGTGGACGGGCATTATCGTTAATTAAAATGAAATTCTCGCCCACGGCAGCCGCAGACGGAACAATTATGGGTTCAATAATCATATCGTGATATCTCTGGCTGGTCATGGTGGTGTTCTGCAGAACAACCAACTCTGTGCGTTGGTTCAAACAAATGCCTCCCCATACACATATAGAACCTCCGCCAAAAGCTGTTGTGGGTACCATAAACTGTTGTGCATACCTTCGACCTCTTTCCCTCCAAGCAAGAATACGTCCATCGGAGTTGACCAAACGAAATCTAGACTCATCCGTAAATAAACATCGGCTCCAATCTTCAAGTGTCCAATTGCGGTGCTCCTCAGCCCATTGCCGTCGATGAACCCGGTGTTCCCTATTCAAACGGAGATGTTGTACCCTCCTACGTGCTCTCAAACCACGAACATGTAGTCGTCGTCTTACAGTCTGGTTCGAAATTAGAACTCCTGTTGCAACTCTCAGTGATCTATTGATCTCATTTCTTCAATTATTGTCACCTTATGTGTTTGAACGAGAGGAAAAAACCGATTTAATAACAAATACCACATTGCTTTTCACTCCACCTGTAACAGCCTACAGATAATAATCGATTTTGTGAACAAGAGCCGATGAAGTGAGGAAGACTTTGATATAATCAACTCAAAACATCTTAATTTTTCCTTAGAGAACATATAATGTACAGATATTCACGAGATAACTTAAAGAAAATACAAATGAAGAGAAGTTCATAAGTGATCCCTAGCAATTGTTGATCAGTGTATTAACGCATTACACCAAAATACCAATACGCTTCGTCCTAGGAGAAGGCTGAAAAAAAAAGCCACCAATAACCAATTCAAATCTCGCTCATATCAACTGAAGCATTCCACTATATTTCCAGAGGCTTCCCACCCTAGTTTACACAAACGTTAGACCCTCTCTCCTGAAATTCTAACCTACATCCGACCCCCAATATCTCCGGATTTCGCGAAAACTTCCGACGGATCAGGTTTTTATGTAAGATCCATCGGAATATATTTGCTCTAGGAACAAAAAGCGATCGCGATGTTTTCCGTTTTCCCAGGGATGGGACATAAATTTTATTGATCTTGCCGAAGTCGGGAATGCTTTCCTTTCTTGCTGCCACGACTTGGAGTTTTCCAGGAACGTCCATTAACGGCAACAGACCTAAGGGGTGCTAGCAGCTAGCAGAAAATTGCATTCGTTACACTAGAACGTTTTTCAATTTTTTCATGTCTCATTTCCATGTTCTTCATGACATTTTTCCGCTTGAAAACTTAATTTTATGCTTTCTTCTTTGCGAATCTCGATGAGGAACTGGATTACGCAAGGCAGATTGTGTGCTCCTTTCTCCATTACACCTGGGAATATCAAAATGCTGGGATTCAATTTTGATGGTTATAGAGGTTAGGTTAGTAGGTTATGTTTATTGGCTTGTATTCATTTTATTGTGCAGTAGATGTCAAAATTTGAGCAATACTCTCGGTTTTATAAAAAATTTAGTTCAAACAATTTAACAATCTTTTTTGTGATTGATCCTTTAATGGACATCCATCCATGGGCGCCCGCAGGGGGGGGGGACAGGGGGGGTCATGCACCCCCCCCCCTGTGGTTTTGATTGCCTCATTTTTCAGCACAGCGCCCTCAATATTACTTTCTCAATCCAAAGGGCATGAAAAAAAGGAAAGTAATAGATTCTCAACAATTTTCCGTTTTTCAATGACAATCATGGACGCCTAATCGTTTTGCAATAATTTTCATTTTGCCCCCCCCCTGGGAAAAATTTCTGCGGGCGCCCATGCATCCATCCCAACTCAAGAGATCGCAAAATGATACTATGAATTCAAATAAATTACCAACCGTATTCAATATATTCTCTAAAAGATTTTATATTCCTCAACACGAAATACCAATTTCGGTTACAAATTTATTTATTTCGAATCGTTTTTAACATAATTTTTACCTAGCTAATTAGCTAATTATACTTAGCGATGTTTCGTTATGTGTCTTAGTGCACGAAATGCTGGCTTTTTGGAAACGAACAAATTTTGAGTTTATTTACCTATTGAAAATATTTACGCAATAAAACCCATCGATGAGATATCTCATCAATCTGTTCACATATACGTTCATGTTCAAGGGAAACATTTGAAATATCATGTTGTATGTTATTTATTTGAGAAAATGTTTGCTGTTTTATGTACTGGTAATTTTGTTGAAAATTTTGTATATAATATTATATTTATTGTATATTGTAGTTGACCATATTGACTGTACATATGAAATTATTTTTTTATAATCCAATTTTATTACATTTTAATTATAATTTTATGACGTGTCAAGACTCTTGTATATTGAGTGAATGACGAATAAATCATCTATCTATCTATCTATCTATCTATCTAACAGCTGCAGTTGACCCAATGATGTAGAATATGAGGTCAAAATCCATTCTGTCTGGCCACCGAGTATACCATAACTTTCTTATGAAAGATTATTTATAAGCAGAATGCGTTCAATGGTTTCGGTGTTATAAACAAAAAATATTGTTTTCTCCAAGATCAAAAAAAATTTCCCATATTTTTGTAACAATAAATTCGATTAGGTTCTAATTCACTTTGTCAAATAATATATCTCTATGTGTCGACAACCCAAAAAAAATATATATTTATATATGAACTGTTGAACCGATTATCTGATAGAAAGAATAGCATAGTCATAAATTTCAAGGACACAGATCCACTGGAACGACTCATTCTATCAAAAATAAAGATATCGAAAAAACTTCTGCATCTTTTGGTCGTAACGTAACGCAAGGAGATTATACCCGATTTCTACTGTGCAGTTTTTTCAATAGAAATACTGCTAGGCGTGAAGCCGAAAACTAGAAAGCAGCAACCAACTGAGGAAAAATAACATAACAAACCACATTGGAAAAAATTGTGTATAAAAGATAACATGATAATAGAATTCTTGAAAACTTCTAAGAGAAATTTGAAAAAATGTAAATAACAATGCTTCAGCAAAATCAGAAAGTTACCCTTGCACCGAAGATTTTGAGAATTTTTGGATAGCTAACCCCTACAACTCCAAACGAATTTAATAATAAGTGAAGAGAAATAGTGTCATACAATAAGACACATATCGCAGTTTTACTCGAAGAATTCCATGAAATATTGAAAAACAAACACAATTGGAAATCTCCAGGCCCAGAAGGAATTCACAACATCTGGTTAATGGTACATGGTACATGGTAGCATGAAGAGTATCCATTGAAAATGCCAACATTTTTAACGATATAGGGATTACTTACCTCCTATCGAAGGATTTTCATGACACAGCGGATCCAATGAAACACAGGCCAATAACATGCCTACCAATAATAAAATCGTCATATTATGTTTAGCATCAACATTGCGAGAAAAATAAAATAATTGCTCTAACACTCTAACATAATCAACTAAGCCTTAAAAAACACAGAAATATATTTATAACAAATTTTGACCATGAGAAAGTTTGTAACTCTGTTCCATATGGCTGGCTGATAAACATTTTGTCGTCAAATATAACTAGTAAGCGGATAACAATTGGAATGGACATTTTTAAGGGAAATTCCTTGAAACTTTAAGGTACTGCATGGCGTTGAACCCCTATCTGAACGCTACTGAAAAAAGGTTTCAATATCAGAGGCAACAGTAATACTATTACCCTCAATCACCTGGTCTACATGGATGATTTAAAACTAATAAGAGAAAACAAGAACCATCTGCAAGTTAGGGTCAAACTAGTGGAAAATTCTTCGAAGTTTGTAGGGATGGCATTCGAACTGGACGAACTCTCAGCGTAATGCGAGGAAGAATTCGAGAAGAACCCATCGCTCTTCCAAATGGATCAGAAAGAGAAGCAATGATCTTTACAAATCTCTTAAATTGAACAAAACCGATGAATCAACCATTAAAGAATGAAAAAATGGTTAACGAATCAGTTCTTCAGGAGAAGAAAGCATATGATACGCAATGATTTAATAATAATCAAACCTATAATATAATAATGAAATTAAAATTATAAAATAGCATCACATACAGCTGATCTACGAAGTCAGCTAACATTACTTAATGGGTCCTGATCCCTCGAAAGCACGTGACAAAACTCCGTGCTTCTATACAATTTGATTGGTGAGTGAATTTCCATTGAATTTCGACGAATTGATGACATTTTGTAATCGTAAACTCATCAATCAATGGAATTCATCAGTGAAACTGATTAAAATGGAATAGATAGCATCTGGATGCATAAGAAATATTGGATTCAAAACAGACAAGAGAAAACGATATCAAATATTCCACTGACTCATGTTCTCCTCTAAAGAACCAGTCTCATTATGGAGTTCATTCTACATTTGCATGCGAAACTCCAAATAAACCGTTAACATGCTGCCGTTTTTTTTTTTCCAAGAGTAATTGCTCCATTGTTCGTAATTACCTCATCAATTAATGATATATTTCGACTCTTACCATAGGTTAACTACTTCCAACGAAATACCTCTAGTTTCAGCCCAAGTTCTTCAGAAATGGATTGAATTTACATTACTCTAAAAACTACGAATGTTGAATACTAGGAGGTGCAAACGAAAATGAGAGAATTCCAGGATAATTTAATTTTAAGGAAAAAAGTCCAACGTTTTGTATCCGAGTGAATTCTTCAAGTTTTCAACCCAAATTAACCATGACATCCATGACAGTTAGTTTAATAAAACATGATTGTGCATACCTGTATGAGGTGGTTGTTGTTGAGTATGCTATGTAAAAACAGATATAATATGTCAGACGGTTGTCAGCTGATAATTTGATACGGATATGTTGCTCTCAAACATTATAATAGGGGTGAATGATTAAACTTTTACTTTTGGTGTTTAATAAATGTTCCTGATCTGTAGCAATGATTCATGAAGATTCATTAAATTCGTATAATCATCAGTCATCGCACAAAAAAGAGGATTACAAGAAACACCCTGTATGTCAAAAACGAAGCATTTGCAGGCCCATGCGTATAGAAACTATTTTTCTTAAAATTATCCAAGGAATATTCATTTTAATTTATAGATACGTCCAATTGAGGAATAATTGGCTATTTGGACAATGGCTAAATCAGTTGATCATTTGATTTTTGTAGACTGTTGCTCGATATAAGTCTATTAGCCTAAGTTATATCCAATTATTTCCACATGCATACCATAAGGATAATGTATTTGTGCTTTTTTTTAATGAACTCGGTCAATTGCCATCTGGAAGAAAAATTCTGATTGAATTGTTTCGATCATAATATCTTCAATGAAAACATTTCGTTTCGTCTGTTTCATTAAAGGTAGGTATATTGTATTTTCATGGAAATAATACAACTTCTATCTTTTCTATTGTCTTGTCGTTTCCACAATCTCCGAACTATATGTTAAATCATGTTGAGCGAAACAAGGTAACCTCTATTGTGCTTTGATATGATGGCGGTGGTATTCTCCATCATTTGAATTTCGTACACGGCAGATATCTACTTCAGTTTATCTGCTGGAATTGTAAATTTGTATGGGAACATACAGCACAACGATAACACAGCAAACGTAGCTGAGAGTCAGTTGTTAAGTTGTACATCGAGCATTCCTGTCGCGTTTTTAACTGCCTATGGCGAAACAAGAATCGGTTGTTATAATAAAGTATAAAGTGAGGAGGGACGGTGAGTACATCATACCCTTTCATCTGCTGTGATCGCCCCAATGATATACTTTATTAACAGAAAGCACCATCCAGAACACACATTGATTTAAAAGTCTTTCCAGTCTGTCAGATACGAGCTTTTCATAGTTACTACAATATAGAGGTTTGAAGCTTTTTATTCATCAATTTTTTTTTATTCTGATGAATTAACTCCAATGTTAAAATGTCATATACCTGGAAATGTTATTGTCGCTTTGACATCGATAAAAAAGGTGCATCCTTTTCTATCGGATAAAAACTTCTCTTCCTTAATATCTAGTAAAACTGTCAATTTGTCTGTCAGATTTTTGAATTGTTAACTTATAGTGCTTTTATTTTGAATAATTGGTAATTATTTAACTTTGTTGATATAATTATAGTTGTTGTTCATTCATCTATTCTGTCGTTGATTTATCTTGCCAAAAAACACTCGAGCTTTTCTTTTATCAGAGAAATTTCTCTTCAACTCAAAGTTTTGCCAATCACTAATTTTACGAGAAAAACTGACATTAGATACAATTTTATCATGTCAGTTTTTCTCGTAAAATTAGTGATTGGCAAAACTGTTTCGTTGCAAAGAGAAATTTATCCGATAAAAAAAGCTCTTGTGTTTTTACTGTTGATATAAATGTTTTTCTTTCAATTCATACGCTTGTGGACATTCGAAAAACATTGCTATAACTTATGATCCATGTTGTGAGACTTGTGGTAGTTTGTAGTTAGGAAATAGGAGGCACAATTGTTCCACCAAAATATTTGATTGTCAAATCAGTGCTCCCACCATATTTCTTGGATTCCAGCTCGCTTCAAATATGTATCTTGCAGTTGTTTGGATTGCATGGGGTCTTGTCAACTGAATGTATAAACTGAATGTGCTTTTAGTGGGTTTCTGTTGTGTAACGTTCAGAGATCATTATAAGGATTCCGAGATGTGACTTCAAGAGGGCATGATAATTTATTTTTGATAGAGCCAGCACGTTAAACTGCAGTCATGCAATGGAATCGGTCGGATCAATATTGCTGAAATATTGTGCGCTGTGTTTTTATCTGAGTTGAATTCATTGCTTGCTGGCAAATTTCTTACCAAAATATCATCATCATCATTCTCAGCAAAATATACTAACTGACGAAGAAACTGCAACACCCAGAAGGAGTATAGCAAGGACTATATTATTGAAATAGGAGAAAAAATCGTGAAGGTCAAACATGTAAACAATTTTTGTTACTTAAATATTGTTGTCGTTTTTTGCAAGTTTTTTGAATTTTAACAAACCAGCTGTTCGAGGAGATCCAAAGTCGATGTTTAGTTGTTGTTAAAATGCCTATTGAGCCCGTGTATGCGGAATTTATCGCCAGCTAGGTGAACTTGAAAGAGGTCAAATTATTGGTCTACGGGAGGCGGTGTTGTCATTTAGAGAAATCGCTAACCGAACGAACAGAAATCTAACTACTGTTATGAGATGTTGTCGAACGTGGTTTGATAATACCTAAAATAGAAGAAAAGTAGGAACGGACGTCAAAGGAGCACAAATGAAGTTCAAGATCGACGTCTAAGACATATGGCTATTAGAGACCGATTTGCGACAACTCGATCTTTGGCTGATGAGTGGTTAGGAGAACAAGGTCATCCTGTAACTGTCCGAACCGAACCGAATAAGGTATTTTGGACTGGAGCATTATCGACCCCATCTTGTGTTACCTCTGTCGGTTGAGCATCGCCGGCAACGATTACAGTGTTGTAGAGAACGTTAACATTGAAATATGGAATGGCATCAAGTCGTCTTTTCTGATGAATCTCGATTCTCCTTGGGTGCATATGATGGCCGAAGAAGGGTTAGACGACGTCGGGGAGAAAGACGTGAACCTCAGTATGATATTGAGCGTCATGTACAACGGACAGTATAGGAGTTATGGTATGGAGTGCTATTGCACATGTCAGTAGGTCACCTTCAGTCTTTATTCGAGGTAATATGACAGCGCTGCGTTACTTTCAAGAAATAGTGTAGCCATATGTTCTCCCTTGCATTAACCGGCTCGATGATCCAATATTTCAGCAAGATAATGCCCGACCTCATGTTGCTAGACTGCTAGAGTTAGTTAAAAATTTTTTCGGAAGCCACCCATGTGAATATTTTGCCATGGCCCCTCCGATCTTTCATCCATAGAGCATGTTTGTGACATCATGGGTAAAAGGCTTGGAAATTTACCCCAGCCCCCACGGTCTTTGGCGTCTCTGGATCCCAAAGTACAGATATTATTATTAGTACTTTATTTGCTTTAATACATACACCTATGTTAAGCATAAGATAGCTTGGGATAGTATCCCTCAAGAAGAAATAGATCATCCTATTGTATCAATGTCGAGAGTCGAGACGTGTTGGGGATATACAGATAATCGCGGTTTACAAACACATTATTAACAAATTTATTGAAAATTGTAAACCGTTCGCTTTTTTCTCCAAATTTCCATCATTGCTATACTATGTTTTACCTAAAAACCATAAAATTGAAACAGCTCCCTCTGGGTGTTGCAGTTTCTTTGTCAGTTGAAATATTACGATATCTTTTATCTGAACGCAAACTCTTCCACAGATAAGCCATTCTGGTTTTAAGTATATTTGAGGAGTTATTTGGATTTGACAAATATGTATAGATTCAGAATGTTGGGCTTGTGTGGTACTGCATGAACACCAAGAATTTCCATACAATTCACCAACTTGTTCGACAGTTTCGCTTGTTGAATTTAATGGCTCATACATAATCCACAAATGAATCCAGTATAGAAAGCCTGGCATCAATCAGGTCCAATTCAGACGTCGGAAGAAGTTGGGGTCAGTTAAAGTGATTGGGGCATAACCTCTGAAGTTGCTGCCAATGCACGCTGGACGGGAGAATTTTCTATGGTTTTCGCTAATGAAAGTCTGCGAAGTTATGTTGATACACTATGCATATTATGCAGACGATATATTATTGGGGCAAAGGGGGTAATTCAGCATGATAAAAAATTGAAAACCAACATCAGATGTATGTGAAGTGCTTTAGATTATTGGTTTCAATGCAGATTAAGTGAATTGATTTCGAAACACAATGAAGAATAATGATAGTCAACCTCCGCTATGTTGATTCAGAAGCGGCAAAATGATCGTATTTAGACTATTTTGACAATAATTTAAATTATTGTGTACTCTTTTGGGAAAGATTTATAGAGTGAAATTATTTTCATCAAACAAAAAATGTTATTAGAACACTTTGTGATATCACTAGCCTACACATTTGTAGAAGTATTGTTATAAGTATGAAAATGATTTCAAACCAGTCAATTGAAGAACAACTTCAATCATGAATACAATACACTTCACCCGCCAACATTATACAGGGCATATACTTCAAAAAGTCCAAAACTTCAAGGCGAGATTCTACAGGCGATTTTCTACAAAAAATAACAGACGGTAGAAATATTGACGGTAATTCTCCAATTCAACATTGTGTTTCAACGAAATATCTCAATTTTTTCTATGAAATCAATATCTCGAAACAGCATGAAATTGGCTATAACACAAGAATTTTTTTGTGCCTAAAATTCCTTACTGCAGGCGTGGTAACCAGATAAACAAAACTATTACCCGCCTACTTTATACAGGGTGTCGACGTCAAAAAGTCCAAAACTTCGACATGTGATTTTCTACAAAAAATATCATATTAGACATGATCGAAATATTGACGATAATTCTTCAATTCAACATTATGTGTTTCAACGAAATATCTCAATTTTTTTATCTATAAAAACAATACCACACTCCAGTTATCCTTGTAGCTTCATCAATTTTGATCACATATCTCGAAAGACAATGAAATTGGCTATAACACAAGAATTTTTTGTGCCAAAAATTCCAGTACGCCTACATACTGTAACCAGATTCTTTTACTGAATCTACAACCCTGCGTAGTTCAGAACGTTTCTGACTTTTCTTCACATTCCACAACACAATTTGATTCTATTCATCAGAACATCTCGAGTTTGAATGCGTATCTCATAAACTTTTTCTTTTAATGTGTTCCGGACAAAAAATCCAAAGGAGTAAGATCAGGGCTCCTTGGTGGCCATCTTCTTTCGGAGAACAATGATTTGGAAGGTACGATCCAGTAAGATGCCCACCAAGGAGCCCTTCGAGTTCAAACTCGAGATGATCTGATGAATAGAATCAAATTGTGTTGTGCAGAAATGTGTCAGAAACGCAGGGTTCAGTAAGGAAACGATGTGCTAAAAAAATGAACAAGGCGGTAGACATTTTGAACATTTGCTATGAGTTAATTGTTTGAATATTTATAGTGAGTTTTTTCAGCATTTTGTCCTCTCTCTAACTTCTTTTTTATAATATGTATTAATGAAATTAAGTTAATTCTTTTGACTCGATTGACTTGACAGACAAATTCTAGCAAGATTAACTTCAATAATCAATCAGAGAAAATCACTGATTCAATCATTAAGGGCTTCAAAATGGAAGAAAATCAAGTTTGAGTTGTTTCTTATTTTTCTTTGTTGTTAGCCATGATATTGAGGCAGAAAACTAGCAGCTTGTTCAAAAGTTGATATGTCATTCGAAAGATCACTATATGGGTAAGTTTTTGCTGAGAAGAAAACAGGTTTACAATCATTCATTCTCATCGACAAACCTATTGGAAAAATATAATTGATATTGGTCACCTAAGAATACTTAGTTATGTTTATCTGCAGTAAGGAATTTTTTGACACAAAAAATTCTTGTATTATACCAAATTTATGCTCTTTTGAGATATGTGATCCAGTTTGATGAGACTATAAGGAAAATTGAAGTGTGATTAATTTAATAAAAAAATTAAGATATTTCGTGAAAACACAAAATGTTGAATTGAAGCATTACCGTCAATATAGCGAGTATGTGTTATATGACATTTTGTGTTGAAAATCACATGTATAATCTCGCCTTGAAGTTTCGGACTTTTTTGAGTAGACACCCTTTAGAATGAATGCCGCCCAATTAAATAAAAATTACAATGTAACACAGAAATATAATAAGATTTCCATGTGTTAAAGAAATGAGTAGAGGTAAGCAGAAGAAAGGACTCAAAAAATACCAATGACTTCAGCCTGAAATATTGTGGAGGATCTAATTGAATATTATATTTCATATCTAATATTATATTATATTGATTATTATGATTTTTGTCTTATTTTACTTTTATATTGCCACTCAATAGTGATTTGACACATGTAAATTTTTGTTGTCTTTTTATGCGAATATAATAAATCTCTGTGACCAACAAAAGCAAACGAAATATATGGGAAATATCTGAGTTCTGTATATTCTCATCATCTGAAGAGAAAGTATCGATTCCAACAATTGAATGTTCAGTACGCCCTAACATTGTAAATGCGAAGACAGAAGTTACTTATTTACAGCTTCAAGTTGAATCGCTCGAGTTGGTAAGATGGAATCCATTGTAACCCAATCTTATGAAACCATGGTTGTTGACGAAACTTATAACTATGTGATAAATATTAAACTCGCGTGAGGGAGACTAACACAAATCATATTTCAACCTCTCAAAGGCGTGCCTTCACATACTGGAAACTAATGGAAAACGGTTATTTCATTTCCACGAGGAGATATTAAATGTTGACAGTGCCGTTTGATCTTTGCATAGCATGAATATTTCCCTGCGTTGTTAGGCTACGAGTGTTCATCAGATTACACTGTGTCAAATATATTTTCAATCCATGCATTCCGGTGGTTTTCCATATTCATTCGGTGCCAAGGGTCAGCCAATTTTTTTGACGATATATTTCGAATATGTTGTAACGTTACAATTGCCCATGAGACTCTAAGGACTAATTTCTAGGGGTGGTTTGGCTTATTTGGCAACAAAACTCCTACCCAGGTTTTTACAAATTTAATAAAATTAAAATATACAATGATCGATCCTTTTCACTCCAAACAAATAATAAAATAGAAACTTAACTTAAAACGATTTTAAATGAGTTACTCTGCTACTAGGATGGAACCTCTTCTGTGAATTATCTTCAGCCTTCTGAACACCAATTCTTATCAGGAAGCTATAGTACTCCAATCCCCATTCAACGAAGTTGATGTGATAATGCCAGGTATTTCGCAGGTATTCTCTCAGATTCAGGAACTAAAGTGGTCTAACATACGTACTATTCCAAATTCTGTTTCTCAAGGAAGTAGTTCTTGATATCTATCAATCCCAAGAAAGGTTTTCTTTGTTCTAATCCCACGGGAGGTTTCTTCGTTCTAATCCCACGGGAGGTGCTTTGAGAAAATGAACAAAAATGATATCAGAATATGTTAACTGAATTTACAACTCCTTCTCGGATTTCTAACCAAGAAATTACAAAGAAATCATTACATTTATTATCAAATAAACCTGAGAAGGAGTTTTGCTGACATTATTTGACACAAAAAGAATTCTACCAAACCTGAAATACGTTTCGACAAGATGGATGACTCTAACAAAAAACTACTGTTCCGAATTAAATTGATTCATTCTGGTGAGATTATTACTTGTTGAATACAAATATTCATGTCAACACTTACCGAGAATCCCGACACAATTCTCGCCGATAAATAAGATTCCGAGTCTCAAATTAAATTAATAATGACTGAAATCTAAATCTGAGATACTTATTCTTGCTGAAGTCTCAATCATCATTGAAAATCTTTCAGAAAATTCTCTCCAGAAACGCGCATCTGCGTTCCGACCGATAGTACACGATATGATACGATTAATTGACAAATTACCGCGTCTTCAAAAATTCCAGTAGCGTAACATGGAATGAAGCGTGCACAATCGTTGCACACACCTCTCACCAGGAAAAAGAAAAAAAATGTTTTTTTCTTTATGTACGAATATCTCAAAAACAAAAACTCGATGGCATCAGATCAAGCACAGCACGTCAAAAGAAAACATACTCCGACTTGTCAACTGGAGCAAATGATAAAAGTTATAATTAGTGTGATATATTACAAGAGAGAATTCCGCAAACGTACCATGTCTTACCCAAAACCTATCGAATGTAACCAATTTGAAATATGAAATGCCAAATATTATGACCAATTGCTGAAGGCAAGTTGAAAAAATATATATCGAACAAATAGTCAACCAAATTTAGAAACGACCTGAGCACTAAGGAAAAAGGAAATGAGGGAAAAAGTGAAACAGACTTCAGTTGCCTAAGGCTTCTCTCTAAAAAACGAAAGAGAGATGAGTGTAAAGGAGCTCAATGAGAACTTCTTTACACCCTAAATATTTAAATTACTCAGAGTTGAGTGAAAAGGTGAAACAGAAGTCGGTTGCTGAAGGTCTCTCTCTAAAAAACGAAAGAGGGATGAGGATACTTCACACTGATGTGAAATACCATCATCCTACCGATTCTGGAAAGTCATGCCCAAACGACCTATCGTCAAAAATCTCAATATAAATTTCAGCCACTGCTACTAGAAAGTAAACAGTGCTGCAGTTATATAAATGAAAACTAAAAAAAAACCGTCTCAACTAAAAAAAAGTGAATGAATTTAAAAGGTGCCGTCGCACTTAAACAAGAAAAATCTTCCTGGCACCCGAGACGAAGGTGGACCAGAAAGGGGGGTCATGGAAGATTTTTAGTTTGAGTCCAAAATTTTCAAAAATGACTCCATCATTCTATGTTTCTTGCATAGAACGATGTCGAATCCGATAATGAAACTAAATTGAGGTAAATCCAAAATTAGCAAATATAACGTCAGATCCGGTAATGAAAAGGTAAGGTAAAATCGATATTTATCGACCACGAAAAAATGCGATAACATTCGACAAAGTAGGTAAAAGATAATTAACGCCGTCTGTGAAAAATCAGCCATAAATGGCTCAAAATAGTCAAATAATGTGTACAAAGATGTTCTGTACTGACGTGTATATGAATCAACTGAGCTCAAGGATTCACTTCCCTACCTCCCTCTCCATTGAAGTGATATAACTGAAAGTTCACAGCAACGTTAAGTTGGGCGCCAGCAAGTATATAACTTGCAACGATAAGATAAATGAAAATTGAAGGAAAAATAGGGGAAACGGGATATTGCAACAGTACACAGAAAATAAGGAAAAAACTGAATCTTTACAGACCCAAAATAATAAATTTTTCCAACGTATACTCTCAGTTACGCCAAAATCAATTTGCTCTGCATATCTAAAAGACACTTCAGTCAGATTAACAACAACTTTAAAGGTAAATATAAGTAGTATCCATACTACAACGATAAGATAAATAGTAGCCACCATAAACTAATAGTGGTACAACGATAAGCGATAATAGTAGCTATGCTACAAAGATACGATAATAGTAGCCACGCTACAAAAATACGATAATAGTAGCCACGCTACAAAGATACGATAATAGTAGCCATGCTACAACGATAAACGATAATAATTGTCAAAAAATAAATGAAATAAATAAATAATAAATCTAAAAAGAAAAACATATAATCTGTGCATCTGGAGCAAATTTAGGAAGTAAAGGTTAAAGGCAAAAAGGAATTATTCATCATCGTCATCAGTTTTGTCAAAATCGGTAGAAACATAACCACGGGTCAGATCTAGTTTTATGTATTTGACATGGGAATTGCCAAGGTCAGTCCCGTTCAAGAAATCTGGATTATTCATTTTATCAGACAAAATAAACAAGAAAAACAATTATATGTCAATATATAGCTACGAAAAAATATATCACGACACGTGTGGTCAATCTGATACCAACGAAAAATATCAAAGACGAGACAAAAGAAAGAGAAAAAGTTAAACAAAGATAAATTATTACTTTAGAACTGAAAAGGTCGAAATGACAGGAGCAGTTGCCAAAATTTTCGGGCCCCACGTTGTTGCGCCAAAATGTGTAACGTTACAATTGCCCATGAGACTCTAAGGACTAATTTCTAGGGGTGGTTTGGCTTATTTGGCAACAAAACTCCTACCCAGGTTTTTACAAATTTAATAAAATTAAAATATACAATGATCGATCCTTTTCACTCCAAACAAATAATAAAATAGAAACTTAACTTAAAACGATTTTAAATGAGTTACTCTGCTACTAGGATGGAACCTCTTCTGTGAATTATCTTCAGCCTTCTGAACACCAATTCTTATCAGGAAGCTATAGTACTCCAATCCCCATTCAACGAAGTTGATGTGATAATGCCAGGTATTTCGCAGGTATTCTCTCAGATTCAGGAACTAAAGTGGTCTAACATACGTACTATTTCAAATTCTGTTTCTCAAGGAAGTAGTTCTTGATATCTATCAATCCCAAGAAAGGTTTTCTTTGTTCTAATCCCACGGGAGGTTTCTTCGTTCTAATCCCACGGGAGGTGCTTTGAGAAAATGAACAAAAATGATATCAGAATATGTTAACTGAATTTACAACTCCTTCTCGGATTTCTAACCAAGAAATTACAAAGAAATCATTACATTTATTATCAAATAAACCTGAGAAGGAGTTTTGCTGACATTATTTGACACAAAAAGAATTCTACCAAACCTGAAATACGTTTCGACAAGATGGATGACTCTAACAAAAAACTACTGTTCCGAATTAAATTGATTCATTCTGGTGAGATTATTACTTGTTGAATACAAATATTCATGTCAACACTTACCGAGAATCCCGACACAATTCTCGCCGATAAATAAGATTCCGAGTCTCAAATTAAATTAATAATGACTGAAATCTAAATCTGAGATACTTATTCTTGCTGAAGTCTCAATCATCATTGAAAATCTTTCAGAAAATTCTCTCCAGAAACGCGCATCTGCGTTCCGACCGATAGTACACGATATGATACGATTAATTGACAAATTACCGCGTCTTCAAAAATTCCAGTAGCGTAACATGGAATGAAGCGTGCACAATCGTTGCAATGTCAACATTTTAGATAAGGGTGGTCCAGTTGGATCGGTCGTTTTGTATCTCCGTTAGGGATACTCGGCTTGGCTTGATTTTCAAGCATGGCTTGAGCTTGACTTGATTTCAAGTCCAGTTCGTGTCAAGTAGTAGTTTTTCAATCCCAAGTTAAGTCAATTATTTATTTATCAAGTATATGAATCATATCAGCTACTTGATTTTTAGCAGTTTTATTGCGTAGTATCACATCATTAAAAAAATGATTAAATGAAAAGGAACCTTGCCAAAAACACTTTTATTCATCAAACTTATTGTATAAAAAAACCGAAAATATCAACTTTTTCGAAATAAAAACATAAATTAAATCGCTATAAATCATAACAAAATAAAAAATAATTAAAAAATTGAGTTTCTTAATATTGAGAAACCTCGAGTATTTGTTTGATTTCATAATTTTCCATCCAGGATCTAAGACACATGAAGCATCTTATAGATTTGTCGCCTAAACTATTGAGGGTTTTTGTTACTGTAAGAACAGCTCTGGAAAATTGTCTTTCAGCAGGAGCCGAATATGCTGGCGTTGGTAAAAAATCCCTGGCCATTTTGGCCAAGTTTGGAAAGATATTGCTGAAACTACCAAAATCTACCAATAAATTTCATAGAAATGTGAGAAAACTACTAATAAAGTCACACTGTCGAATGCTTCAGTCCCTCGGCGCTCAAGGAATCCTCTTATTTAGTCTAAATCCGCACGAGATCGCAGAAATATATGCCGTGTGACGCATGCATGTCAAGCTCAAGTAATATCGAGTAGCTTGATATCAAGTCAAGCAATAAATATCTAAAATCAAGTCTAGTCAAGCTCAATTATGTGATTTTTTACAAGCTAAGTAGTCAAGAAGTCAAGTCAAGTAGTTGGTTAAAATGTCAAGCTACTTGGCTTGATGAATCCCTAATTTCCGTATAATGCTATATTTCCCGAGTTACTTACTTACTCAAGTAAGATAGTATAAATACAAACTCCACGATAGAAGAAAACGAACGAACATACAGTATGCTACAAATTTTCTAGGTTACAGGAATTAAGATTCCCAGATTTTTTATCTTTTGAAGATGGAGACAATAACAATCGTTCACCAAATTGTACAATCCATCGACATGTATGAACAGGCTGTAGCATCTAGATTTTCTGGACTGCTTGTCTCTTTGAATAAGTGAGCACTAGAAAACAGATCTCCAATTAGATAAATATGATAGCATTGAATTTTATTTCGCTGAAACTGTATATGAGGATGACAATCCACATGGGGATAATAAGCTTCAAGAGATTACCCAAGATAACAGTCTAGGGTTGTCATTGTGAGAGTGTATATAAGTTTCATGTTGAAGTCCAGAAAAATAACAATCCTATGTGATTACTGCCTTTTTGAGATTCCTGCAAAAATTCTTTCATGTCAGATTTCATACACTGGATTAATTTTTCTGATCGGTGATTTTGATATATGAAATAATATACAAGCAAATAAATTTATCTCTACTTCACTATGGAATAGTTATTTATAATACAAGCGCAGAAGGCATTGATATTCTTCCACGAGTTCAACATTCAAAAACGAGCCACGAAGTGGCGAGTTTTGGAATGAACGAGTGGTAGAATGAGCCTTCTGTACGAGTATTATACATTATTTTCTCTAATTCATTGCATTTTCATTGAAATTAATGAAATATTCCCATAAATATATTTTAGTGATTTTTGCATTGAGAAATGTTGGTTGGCAGAACTGATTTCTTTAAGGCAAATTGATGAATATACAGATAAAGCCGTGGCGGAAAGTTCGGAGTACCAACATAGAATAATAAAATATAACCATGAAAACTGTGCGTTTCTGATATATTCTCGCACGATTTTGTTCTACAAGATGTGGAAGAATGAACGGAATAACCACAGAATTAGAGAAACATATACACCAAAATCCTTAATTGATACTACTATCATATCTTCACCAATTACAACAAATAATATGAAATCAAAGTACTCTACAATTCTTTTTCAAATGATTCAGTTAGGACTTTGAAGTATCAGTTCTTGGGACAAAAATTAGTTTGATCTCAAAATAATTTTCAATGACCCAAACAGGAAAGACTAGAGGACTGGATCTGGATGTATGAGGCGAGTGGTTTCAATGGAATATGTCAGTGTTTGTATACTATTTTCCTCTAACAAAGTTTTCATCAAAAAAATTCGATTGAAAAGAAACCACTAATACTACAAGTAATTGACCAGAAAGCCATTGGATATTTTATATATGCTTAGTTGCAGATTTTACTTCAACTCAAACATGGTCATAGTTGATACTGATGTTTTGTGTAACTTTCAAATTGAATTAGTTCTTGTTCAGCTTCGATTTACTGGGAAACTATCGCTTTTAGACAAAAATGAAAAAAAAAACTTCAAATGCTATTAACATCCATCAGAATATTCTGAGGCAAATACGGTTTAAAAAAATTTGGTTAAGGGTATTTCAATAAGGTTATCATTCCTGCTAAATTTCGGGATTGTCGAATTGTGCTATTCTTTGGGGGACTCTATCTAAACAGGAGATGAGGATTCAAAAAAAATTCATATGACGAATTATCCTCATTTTTGGTTGAGGAATCCGCTAATGAACTTAAGATATCTATTCATGAACCACCCTGTATATTCATCAATAGAAAAAAATTGGTTGTTTGGTTGTACATTTGAAAACTTGAGTATAGGTATTGAGACTGTAGCATTATATCAAAATGTGAATGTTAGGGTGAAATCATGTGTGTTCCATTTCAATTCATTCTTGAATGCATCAAAGTAAAGGCTTCGTTCAAGCTTTGTGATACGTCTCTATAATTTTAAAATGGGTATAAAAATTGTCATCCTAAACTGACTTTTTTATAGTTACTTTTAGGAAAAGTCCTTCAAATTTTTTGTCCTTCCCAAAACCCAGTTCATGATTTTAAACTAATTATTACTGGTTGTTCCTTTATAATCTAGTGTAATTTTCATACAACTACAAAAGCTTCCTTCAGCTGCCATCTAAGCCCACGCGAATTCGAATTCGGTAATTGGAGGATCCTGCCATTTATAAAGCCCAAAACAACATTTAATTACGGTAATTTCATAAGTTCCGACATCCAAAGCTGTAACCGTCCAACTGAACCCTGGAGACTAATCAGCACTCGCAACAAGGAGCCCTGAATCGGGATTTTCGAACAGGAAGAAAATGAAATTATTGTTGCTACAAGGTCAATTGTAGGTCAACTGCAAATAATCTCACCTCATAAATATGCAAGAACTCCCTAAGAGCCGTCTCTCATTGAAACCCCTTTCTGATTATTCTTCAATATCTAGAATACTGTCAAGTTATAAGTCAAGTAATGTCATGGACAGCAAGGTCGGCATTACTATGGTGATCCTTAGAAATGTGTGTATACATTTGATCTGATTGGCCTTATCAATTTTAAATTACATAATCTAATATTCTCTCTACATTGTTCTACAACTTCATCCCCAGAATTGAATTGCATTTCCCATTTTTTCCAAAAATATAACGAGCCCATACTTTTCACTAGAAATTTCAAATTATTAGGAAGTGTTCCAAATATATGTGACACTTTCAATTTTAGTCATGAAAAAATCTATGCATTTATTTCCATAATGAAAATATCTAAATTTGGTCTTTATTCTTTAGCTTGTGCTTGTGTAGATATTTCTTTATCATTTTTTTTATGGAAACGGTATTATTTGATATATACCTGATGATTGGGTACGTTTTCGAACCTTTCCAAACGCTTTGTCAAATTTTGGCGAATTTTAAAAGGTGCACTAATTGTTTTGGAAGTTTTTGTAGCTGGTATTTACAAGAAAAACATAACAAGAAAAATTGATTCAGAAATCAATTTTTCTCTAGTGAAAAATATAAAAACCTAACCTTTTTGTGTGTGTCCAGAGACACACACAAAAATGAATAGAACGATAAGAAAACGAATGCCAGTTGATAGTTCTGAAACTTTGAGAATTATTTTTGAAGCAATAAATTGAAAAATTTAATATTGCCCGAGATCTCTACTAGCAAGCTCATTCTTGAAAATTTCGATATCAGAATTTATCCGTATGTTCACATATATGAAATCAAACTAACTTGTCCAGAAATTCAGCAATTCAGCTTTTATACGGAAAAAACTAAACGCTTCGAATCACAAAATATCCTTCGGTTTACGGACTGATTTCTTTTGACATTTCTCATTCATGGGTACAGTGAATAGGAGAAAATCCTATTTGCATATTCTTTCCTTTTTTTCAAGATAATTGCTGCCTCTTATTATGATATTTGTTCTCAGTTTGTATGGAAATCTGTAACCCGAGATTAGAAATTAATTTTTAGTTCCCAATTTTCAAACATTTTCAAATCTCAATTGAAATAATCAGAGATATTGTACGAGTAAGAATTGAATTTCAAATTTTACGATTCAATTCCTAATTCATGTCCATTCAATTCAAATCAAATTATGAATTCTCATCATTTGTTGGCTTTATGTTTCTTTCGGAAGTTTTTTGGTTTCTTTGGGATAATATGAGGTTATATTGTCTTGAAGAAGCCATTAACAGAACTTTCAACGTTATTGCACTGCGTAATGAAACAAAGTTTTTTCACGTAGATGAAATTGCTGAAGTTTTTCTTCTCTTTATTGTTGCAGACATAAAGAAGAGTTGAACGAGAAAACTGGATGGTTTTAAAGTTTATGATTTTAGGGGAAGTTGAAGTTTATTTCCCAGATATTAAAATGTGCTCTTAAAAACACTAGATAATCCATTCACGCATTTTGCCGAACTTTCTTTTCTGATCATGATTTTTACGTTTTCATTACGTTCATTTATCTATGAAGGAAATGTTCTTGGAATAGCCTTCAATTTTATTTTTTATGAGTAGTACAAATATGATACAATTAATAGAAAAAGATCTTTATCACAACATAATACCTTCGTTCCTGAAGAATATAGATGGAATATAGCTATAATACCAATATAAATATATTTCAGTTTATTTACCCAGAACAAATCACATCCAGGAAATTTTTCGGTAATAACATAAATGCTCAGATTATTATTCTGAATATCAAATATTCTTGGGGAGTAATTCCAATCAAATTACAAAGCAAAATTTTGCTTATAATTCCTAGGAGAGATTAAATACATAAGTATGAAAGGTAATTTAGACCTGAATTTTTTGAAATTTCATTGGTGGAGACGTTCAATCCTTACGAATAGAATATAACTGTCTACTTTTGTGATTTTATTTTTCTCCTTTTCAGGTGATAGTTCCCAATCTGATGATGGTGGAGGACCACACTCGGATCTAGATGACCCTGGAGAGAGGGAGAAGACTGATCAGAGCCAACAAACAACCCCAACTACTCCTGAAAACTGTATAGGTGAGATAAACTGTAATTTTATTTGGTATTTTTTATTTTTCATATTATCCTATAAAAGCAGGGAATTATGGTGGTTCAACCACTTCTCTAGCACTTTCATTTGCTGTTATGGTTTCATCTTGGAACTTTCTGTAGTAATTGAATGGATTTAGTACCTACTGAGCGAAAGATTCATCATTTGATAATTGCTCCAAAATCTATCCAGTTACATTTAGAATACTCATTCCAGAGGTTTCGATATGCCCGAGCTGCTTCTGGAATTAATCAACTAATTTAAGGACTTGATTATATACTCTGAGAATGAGAATTTCATCCCAGGATCTTTCAATAACTTTATAGGCTCTTCAGTAATGAAAAGAAGGTAGAAAGTGGGAAACTTCTCGGGAGTCTCATTCACTCTCAACAGATTTTATTCCAGAATCCAAAATTGATAACGTTTCTTCGAAAGCGTCGATTTGGTCGTCCTATTGATTGAGAAAACTTGAATATGATCATATTTTTCTTGTTCCTTTCTGCAATTGATGAGAAAAGATGTTACCAGTTATTGAAGGCGAGTTGTTAGTATAAGCAGAGATAAAAATCTCGATGAAAATTAATGTACAATAATAAGGTTTCAGCGATATGTAATATACGAGAGGTGTCTCGGGAAGGATGCGACAAACGGATACCACGAATAAAGGTCATCATGGAGGACTCGTATCATGAGGTTTCAATCGCCTGAATGCCTTCGTTTGGGAAATTTCACAGTTCAATAACTCTTTAACGAATCGACTGAATAATTCCAAATTTTGAAGTTTTGTTACCCTTCTACTACCGCCTTCCTTCAATAGTTCTGTTATCGAATAAATCATATGCGGACATTTTCTATTTTCGTAAATATTGGATCACCCAGTATAGAGATAATACTGGATAAAGAATAGAAATAAATAAAATATTTTCAGTTCATCAGGAATTGTTCAAAATAGTAGCCCTCCATTTCAAGAGGGATTTAAAATACTAAAATAGCATTTTCATCATCTTATTTCTCGAATTCAAATTAATAAAATTGATTCAAATTGTGTTAATTCTTATCGACCAGCACGTGACTGCGAACGCCAATCAGGGCAATTTGACGTCATAGCACTGAAACGTTTAGAACATAGACAAACTAATCTTATCTAGAACTAGTATATCCATGGTTTAGAACGTCAGATGATATAATAAAACCGATTTAATTGTCAATATCAGCTGATATTAGTTCAGTTTGACAGACCGTTAGCACTTGGTGATCATAGATAAATTAGTTTGTCTTTGGTGGTGACTCTTTTATGCAGTGACGTCACCATAATACCGTGACAGAATGGAGCGTTTCGACGGAAATTTTGAAAACTTTTTTGTTTAAGTATTCTTTATTGGTATTTTCTATCTTTTTCCATGAAAAAATTTTTTTCGTGTTTATATAGGGCTTATCTACAAATCTAAAGCAATTTCAAAATATAGATAACATCCCTATACATTTTTGACCACTTTGATATAGTCGTTTCACAGATGTCGCTATCGTATTCGATTGAGATTTAATAATACGAGTATCTCAAACGTCAATAACTATTTGTAGCAGTTGCTCCCTACTGTTAGTCTGTACCACATAGAGCTCCCCATAATAAATAATCCAAGGGTGTCATATAAAGGGATCGAGGAGGCCAATACACAATTCCATCTCTGCCAATTCATCTTTTTCAAAAATCTCAGTCTAATATTCGCGCACCTTTTTCTGGTTAGTACGCTTTAGCTCCATCATGTTGCAACCACAGTGTTTCCATTGGAATGTTTTTCAACAAACAAAATTATGTTTCAAAAAATTTTTATAAATTTCTCCTGTCATGTATATACGTTCTATAACTTTTTATTTTCGATAAAATAATGGATGTGTACCATTTTGACTTCTCCCCTCCAAGAAAAAAAGATCTACGTCCTTGTTAGAAAATTTGACGAAGCGGAATAACGCAGAACTAATTTTTCTACCAATGAAATCTCACTGAAATCAATTTGAAACACGATTTGCTACGTCCGCAGTAATTCTGATCTGTTTCCTCCACGAAAATAAAACATTTCCTGATGTCAAGGTCCTGCCTTGACTCCTGTACGGTGGAGAGATAAAAATAATTTTATTCGACATTCGGCAGACTTTCCCAAACGTTCGGCATTGAATTATTCGACGAAAATTCAACACGTCGTGGGTGTAACGAAAGATAGGAGAGTAATGCGCTTGAACGGGGGTAGCCTCAAAACGTGTATTGAATTTCCTCCTGCCATTTTCATTTTAGATTTGGTTGTGGTCTTTTTTTTTCTGAACTGGTCATTGACGCGATGAGGAAATGTTACAGGCTCGTCTTAGGTATAAAATTGTAGACAAGTTTTCTAAACATTAATTTTAATACAGATTAGGTAATTATGAACATGAACATGAAAATTTTGTTTTCGAATAAACAAATAACTAATGAGTGTATAAGTTCTTTTTCTGTACAATGATAACACAGGGTGTTAGTGAATAAGTGCGACAAACTTCAGTAGGTGATTCTGCATGAAAAAGTAATGACATTTTGCCTTATAACTTTTGTCCGCAAATGCTTCGTTTTTCGAGATGCGTATGTTAAGTTTAACTTAAAAACTGGCTATGACAAGAAGTAGTTATTACTCATTTTCTGACATGCAATTAAGAATTTTATGTCCATCATACGGGAAATGGTATCAATTTTTTTTTTAAGAAAAAAATTGTATTTTGCATTCTTGTCACGCACATCTTTGAAGGCAGTTGGAGATGGTGCCACATCTGCTTTGTGTTTTAGCGCGGGAATTTCAAATTATTAATTTCAATTTAATTGTTTTTAGGCTTTGAGGTCTTGAGGCAATTTCGCGCAACCATAATATTAATACTTAAATATTTGCCGTGCTGAATATTGTGATTATTCATCATTTCCAGGCTAAAATAAGGCAAAACATTTTCACTACTAATATACCTGCGTGAAATTGTTTAAAAAACAGAAATACATCATTTGATGAGATTATATAGTTTAATGTAATTTTTGTTGTAACTTTCGAAAACATTCATAATATAAGACAGCAACTAACATATAAGACAACAAATACAAGCCAATCGATTGTCTTAGAATATTGATTATCGAATAATTGTAAGCAAAACTTGAACGCTTGTGGTACCAGAAAGCTCTAAAATGCTTCTCAAAGTTTTGACTTTTTCCTATACTGCTTTTTGATTTCCCATAATTAGCTTCTTTGTGATGGATTATCTTAACCAACTTCCTTTACCAAGGTGGCTCATGGAAAAATTTTCTGTGGAAAATTCTACCACTTTCTTTTTGATATTTCAGCTGATTAAACTTCAGCATCTAAGCTTTGTTGTAGATATCAATATATGACTACGAAGTGAAATGTTTAGAGCATATTCTATAATTTCAGAGAATCCTTCATGTGAATCTCATTCCTAGTTTTCTTGTCAGACTTTTGATCTGCAAAAATAAAAACATAATATTCAAAGCATACTGACTGGTATGAAGATTTACAACTTACTTGTTTATATTTCTTGGAGATTATTACATTTCTGCAACTTTCTTTTCTTCACAGACGGAACGAGAATTAATTAAATAATTAATTATGAATAAAAATTGAAAACAACTCTTAAATTTTTGGCAGAGGATGCACGTCAAACTTTATTCCGTGTAAAAATGCATAGAATACATCTTATTTCGTGTTGTCAAAATTGTTTGGAGCATGTTTATTGAAGATCATTGATTGAACTTTCGCCATATAAGAAATAAGAGAGAGTGCGCTTTTTTCTTGAAATGGTAGTAAATATTTTCAGATTTGACAACGCCAACAAAAGCGTACGTAGCGCCTCTACTGGTGCCTTTCATGACCGAAACAAAGATAGCTTTATGTGAACTAGAATGATATAGATAATGATAGATGACGAAGGCAAAATCGGATAAATTTAGTGAAGGAGTTGACAGTTTCATTCGTTGTCTCTGATCTTACCATCGATTTGACTAGTGTCAATTGTACTGACAGCATTCAAGAAACATCTAGGGAAATAGAGAGAAAACGCCAAATGTTATATCAAATTCAATAAGGATATCTGAAATTGAATAGATTCATACGATTCGCAGACCCCCTTCGAATGGTAGTTGTTACAATGACGTCGCTGCGATGGAAACATGCCGAAGCAGCAATCGTAGTTCCTAACCGTTTCTGTCGAGGAACAATAAAATTTCCCGAGGAACCGTTCTGCACAAAATATACCTCTCTGAACGGAAGACTCGATAGCGGCCAGTGTCTGTAGTCTGGGAACATTGTTCGCAGGCAGCATTGTAAAATGGGAGCGATATGGAAATTCGACGCTACTGAACAAACGGTAACTTCGAGTTGAAAGGTTCGATTGTTAAATTTCATGACCGACGTCGGCGTCGTTACAGTGTTTGCATGTTTAGATTAGTGTGATTAGACTGTCTCATTCATCGGCAGAAATACCTTCCTCCATGGACGATGGACAGAGGGGAAACATTAGGTCATGGGATCTATTAGAACATTCGTGAGTAGATACAACTAGTAGGTACACTTATCAATTCTAATTGATATTGGAATCTGCCAGAACTGTACCTTAACGACTTTACGTAACAAATGATCGCCCTTAAGCTAATCGCCTAATGTGTAACATTTCAATTAATCGCAGATGAATATCTAACAACCTTCTGTAATATTGATGAATCTACAAGTAGATTTGTGTACCAGGTTTTTCACCATAATTTGGCCACCCTTTAACTTTGTTACTAAAAGAGGTACAAAAAAATGTTTTCTACAAAAGTTTTACAAAATCGACTAGTGTTTTTTAAAATTATTCCACAAAACGGAATATATACAGAGTGAGCAACATATTGATTGCATCTTATTTTTTCAAATGGAACACCCTGTATATTTTTCTTTGTTTAACTAGCTGTTTTTTTCCCTGATTTCGAATATATAACATATGTTTGGCCTATCTCTCTTATTCTGTGTACCACAGAGTTTCAAATTTTAAGAACCACCTGGCAAGCTAAGTAATCAGTTTTCAAGTGGAAGGCTGTTATAATTCAAAATTCCCTTTTTTGAAGTATCTCGTTGGCAACGATATATGACATACAGTCCATTCAGGAATTATTGACATCGAAGCAGGCATATAACGTATAGTCGCGGCATTATTTCTAGTTACAAAAATATCACTAAAAATTGCTATGGTTCATCATAGAAATAATCAGTAAATGTTATTCATATCATTTTTCTATCTCAAAAAACCCAAAATTTCGAAATTAGGAAGGCAGGTATACAATCATGATTGAATATATGTGAATTCAGATTCGATAACGAAAAAATAAAGTGGAATGCCTTCAAATTTCAAGCAACTCCAATGAAGAGAAGAGATATCCATTCATTTAAGAGTCGCCAATGAAAGATCCCATTGAAGATCATTAAAATATGCATATTCCTTCTCACCAGAGGCTCTTCAATAATTGTTGCATTCTTTATGGACACTGTGCGCAAAATTCTAATCGTATAACTCTGAACGATTATGGATCATTTTAGCTGTGGTAGCTGAACTGGTGAAGCAATCAGAAAAAACGTCTTGATACTTTGAATTGAGTGGCTGATTGAATGAATTGACAAAATCATAATGAGACAGAAATAAAATTCAAAGGACTCATTTAGTATATGAAGAATTTCAACATAAATGTACTGTAACTTTCAAAATTGGAACCAATTTATCAGCCGATGTGTAAATGACTTTCTAAAGTCACTATTTATCGAAACTGTTCATGACGCGAATGATTGTATGAAAAATATAGATATATTTGTACACTCAAGATTTCTATTTTCTATTGAAATGCTTTTATACTATTAAACTCGCTCTGCTCGCCGAAGGGGCTCCGCCCCTTGGACCCCGTCACTATGCCGGTAGATCCTTCACTGGGTATCCCTCTAGAAAATAAAAGATTTTTTTCGGAAACCTTGTATCGTTAGCTGAGTTCAGACGATTCACTCGGTATACTATGCTGATTCTAGGGTGGAATTCTATATGTTTTTTTTTACTAGAACATACCGTTTGGCCCTTGCTCACATGAAAATATTTGATGCAAATAACTTTCCATGACGACAAATCAAGGGCGGTCCTTGCCTTAAATTTCGAGGGGGTTCGCCGTTATGGGCTTCGAGTATTTCTATGGGACCAAATCCCAGATTATACCGATATCAAGCCTTACCTCTCAAAAATATTCATATTTAGATATTCATATGAATAAATTACAGGGTGAGTCTTTGACTTGTACATATATTTTAACCGAAGATTCTTGAGGTCAAAAGAAACACTTTTTTCATTTACCATTTTTTTCGATTCGGCCCTGTTAAAAAGATATAGCCATTTTAAATTTTCAAAATGAGCTAATTCACCCCTGAAAACCGGAACACTGAAGTTTTCTCAAACATAAGATATACCTTTTGAACCTTGGAAATAAGCTACTTAATTAGAAAAACCATCATAAACTCACGTTTAACATTCCATTTGTTGAACAAAGTAGTGTTTATAATGAAATAATTGAGTTATTCCAATTTCGTTGACGCTAAAGATTAAATATTCTTCTCTTGATTTTCTATTTCATTTTCGATAATTATAACGAATTGAGCTCGCTACCACCCATATTAGCTCTGATATCCATATCCATTCATTCTTTATATTTCATTTATATGATATCGTTGTTTATTTCATTTCGTGAATTGCCATTTAACCTTAAAATCTCAAATAAATAATATTTATCTGTGAAAGTTCTATACACACAGACTATAGTAATCTGTGGTTTTAAGTTTGAATTTCAAATTTCGAGTGATGTCAAATATAAACACAGCAATTCGGTTCGAATAATCTATGTTCTAACCTAAAATTTTCATTTACAGTTTACACTGTTATTGTTATAAGATATTTATTATTATGTTACCATGAAATGAAAATCATGGAAGATTTGAAGAAACCCAACAGAATATTGAAGTTCCGTACATATTTTCAAGAAATATGAAAACAACTTCCAAAATAAATAAATGTGTGGATACAAAATAAATCACTGTGCATTCTGATAGAAAACAATTCCTTTATGAAATGAAGCATTTGATTTGTTCCAACTATCTAATAAAAATATTGAAATGCATCAATATTTTTGAAGCCATCAGTATGAAAATATGGAAATATGTAAAATATTCTGGCTCTGTAATCAATGGAAAATGTTAGACTCCACTTGTAATCAAATTTGTTCTTAATGTGGACATTATAGCCAACTTCACAACTAAATTCATCTTGATTTTGGCATTGAAAATAAATGAGAAGTTTTCAATATAAATATCAATAGAATATCCTGTTTCTGTCAAAACCTAATTTGTTTTCACATTAAAACAATTTTTCTTTTGGAAGTATGTCAATGAATCATATGCTCTTAGGATGAATTTATGGAATAGCAAAAGAATAAAAGTATTCAATCTCAATCACATGAAAATTTGTCTAGTATGTACCTAGTGGTATGTTTCAATGTGAGTTTGAATGATCCGAAGAAGAATACAGTATTGTTCGATAGCAGCAGTCTTTAGTGAGATATTGATTGTTGTCATTATAATGGGACTATTTTGTGAAAACTTTTTTAAACATGGGCTTTATGAATAATCTGGACTTTTCAAAAAGAATGTTGATTTTAGTGAAGTATCTTCTTATTATCAGAGCTTTGCCAAAGCTCAGTAATTTGTAATTAAATAGAGGAGTTGAGGTGAGCTTATTGAAATAACTTCATTTTCAAATGAAGTTGGCTATTACTTCAATTCTGAAAACTGAGACATGACATCATAGTAAATATTCATTTCTGTGTTTTTTTTTCCACAACAGAACAGGGTTGCATTCAGCCAAAGTACCCAATTTTTTGAATTTCTCAGATAATTTTTTTTTTTTAAGATCAAGTTATTCGAAAACGGCGCTTTGTACGAGAAAATATGAGGAATACTTTTATTTTTCAAATTAGCCAAATATTCTTCAATGAACGTTCAAATTACTTTTAAGAGTCGGTTTCTTCGAATTTCTGGTATTTTTATGGGATATAAAGTTCATAATTGAGAAACAGAAGAATGTGTATGGGATCTTGTGTTTGGAGAAGATGTATCACATAAAAAAAAAGGCTTTATTTCAAAAATCATTTCCTTCGATAGAACATTTCACGAGATATAGCCGAAAATCACATTTTTTTAACGATTTTCAACAGCCTGTATCTTTTTAACCGGGCCGAATCGGAAAAAATGTTAAAGGAAAAAAGTGTTTCTTTTGACCTCAGGAATCTTGGGTTAAAATATATGTACAACTCAAAGACTCACCCTGTATAAGGCGTTCAACTTTGCGTCCGCCGTTTTGCAATAGATGGCTGTAACGGTAAGTGGTAGTAGAAATAAATATATCGTAGATGTCATACAATAAGTTTAGGTATTTGTGAACATAACGCCATTGACATGTTAGCCGATTTGTGTCTGCATCTTAAAGTTATTCACGATTAACCATGTTAGCTTACGAGCCATACTCTCGTCATTTGCGGAAGTTTCAATTTTCTACTAAAATATGAAAAAATCCGCGGCTGAGGTTCATCGAATGCTTTCAAATACCTATAGTGAGAACGATATTGGTGGAAGAACGTACCAACGATATTGTTTATGTCTAGGTTTAGTTATTTTCTGGTACATCTGTAAAACGGCTTGTTCCGTTTGATTAAATAAATTAAGAAATAGATGAGTGGTTTCAACGCTTCAAGAATGGTGATTTTGATGTCGATGACCAGCATCGCGGTGGAAGAGAGAAGTTTTTTGAAGATGCAGAATTGGAGGCAATAATTGATCAAGACTCATGTCAAACGCAACAATAATTGTAGGATCAATAGGAGTGACACTAAAAGCCATTTCAAAACGCCTGAATGTCATAGGAATGACACAGAAACAAGGAAATTGGATGCGGTACGAGTTGAAGCCGCGAGGTGTTCGAACGACGTTTATTTACTTGTGAACAGCTGCTTGCAAGACAAAGACGGAAGGGGTTTCTGCATCGGATTGGGACTGGAGACGAAAAATGGGTTCATTACGATAATCCCAAGCGCATAAAATCATGAGGATATCCTGACAATGCTTCCACATCGACGGCCAAACCGAATATTCACGGTTCTAAGGACATGCTCAGTATTTGGTGGGACCATTATTATTATTATTATATTACCAGCTCGGCGTAGTGTATTATGACTGAAAGAATCACAGGCGATCTTTATCGAACGCAATTAATGCGTTTGTACCGAGCATTGAAAAACAAACCGTCGCAATACAACGAGAAAGAAGATGAATTGATTTTACTGCATGACAATGTTCGACCCCATGTTGCGAAAGTAGTCAAGATATACTTGGAAACGATAAAATGGGAATTCCTATCCCACAACCCTACCCGACGTATTCTCCAGACGTTGCTCCCACGGACTATCACTTGTTTCAATTAATAGCACACGGCCTGGCTGACCAACACTTCCGATCTTATGAAGAAGTAAAAACTTGAATCGATTCGTGGATCGCTTCAAAAGATGACCAGTTTTTTCAATTCGTACGCTGTCCGAAAGATGGGAGAAAGTAGTGACCAGCGATGGGCAATACTTTGAATTATAAATGTATAACCAGTTTTTTACAATAAAGCCTCGAATTTCGCAAAAAAAAGTTGTACCCTTATGTATTTGTTGTATTATAATAGCATTATTTACTAATCAGGGTTTCAACCATTCGGGTAGAAATTTTAAAAAAATTGGATTGTTTAATATGAAAAAAAGAAGACAATTGGCAACTACATCACAAAAACTAATTTGGTCTTTAAAACTTTGAACCCTTTGAAAACCTTGTAATCACAGCGTCCTCGTCAACATCAATGTCCCTATAAATGTTCAGGACGACAAAATACTCCATAAAAATGGAAGCAAACTACTAAATATGTCGTTTTCCACTGAATCTTGTCATCTGAATCTTATTATTATCCTCTATGATAGAAAAACTTTATTCAAATCAACAGAATTTTCTCACACCAAAATATCACAGCGATATATATCGATATTTTACTCTTACATATTCCGATACATTTCGATAGTGTCAGAAAATATCGATGCAATATATAGATATCGATAGTTTTCTGACCTTTGCCCATCCCTAGTGTGGATTTGCCGAACGCAGTCATAACCATAAACAAAGATTTCTCTATGACATAATTGTCAGTCAAACGCATGTCTTAAAATTTTGTTCAAATATAAATCGTATATTGTATTCTTTAATAATGAATAAAAAATAACCGATATCAACCAAATTCTCAGATCTCATTTTTCCAGAAATGGCAATTTCTTTCTTTGAAGAATTTGGGAGAAATGAATAATCAAAATGTGAGCGTCAGTCTTTCAAGAAAGTTATTCATGCTTATAGGTTTGTAAAAAATTTTTAGAGAATATTGAGTAATAATATAATCCCAACATAAGATTTTAAATTAGCACATTTCTTCTTTATAGAGACATGTATGATGCATAAGTTCAAATTTAATTGATGATTGGGTGGGAAAAATTGACAAAAAAAGTTTATGTTTGTTAGTTAAGTTGTAATCCTTTTTATGGTCCTTTTTTTTGTTTATTTAATAGTTACAATAAACAATTATTAGCATATTTTTCTCTGAATTTCAACTTTGAAAGAAAATTTGTCGTTTTATGTCTTGCCGATGAAAATATTGATATTCTTGTAAGTCAATTCAAAATGAATAATAGATATATTTTAAGGGCTATCATTCCATTGGATATTTACTTGTGAGCCCTAAAATGAAGTTACATTCATTCCATTGACTCATTAATAGAAATACTACCTGAAATAAAGAAATTGCATTCAATGTTTATTTTCAGTTTTGACAAATATTGAATTTACATAATCGTTCGATAAGATCCATGAAAAGACCTACAGTGAGATTTTGTTTTAGGAATATTCAGTATAGCTGTAATAAACAAACTGAAAAGAGGCAGAATGAATAATAGATCTACCTTTCGGATACCCATATCTGAGAAATCAGGTTATAAGAAGTCCCTCATTTCCAAGGTTTATCAATACATTTTTCAGTTGAGCAGCAAATTATTCTTCTATTCCATATTTTGTGAAGAAATACAATATAATTGCAACAATTCGAAGGACCTATTGGAAATTCCTGATGAACTAAGGAGTTTTTTAGTATCTGAAGATTGTATTGATGCTATGTTATAGAACGAGACTTGTGGCTCTGGGTTTTACTCAGAAGTGAATTAAACAGGGCAATTTATGTCCTATATAGTAAATAAAATTTTGATAGATATAAGTTTCAAAAGATCAACAATATTGATCATAGTATTTACATAAATCAAAAAATAACTGGCTTACTATTGTTGCATTGTACGTGGATGACTTTTTTGTTTTAACTAATGTTAATTCTGAATGAATTTTCTGATAGAAAATTTTATGAAAAAGAAATTAGGGGAAGCTAAAAAATGATTAGGGATGAATATTACTAGAAATTATGGAAAAGGTAGTAAAGCTATCGATTATATTCTTCAAATATGTATTGCAATAATTCAACATGTCTGATTGTGAACATGTGAAAACTAAATTGAATTTTGATTCAACAAAAAAGAGTTGTAATGATGAACCATATAAGAAATTAATAGGTTTATTAACATCTTTAGCAGTATTAACTAGTCCTGATATAGCATACTCTGTTAATTTCTTGAGTCAATTTAATAATTATCTCATTGTTGAACACTGGAAAAGTGCAAAACTCATTTCAAGATACAAAGATCATTGTTCAAATTTTACTTCAGTCAAAAGGAACTGAGTATTTGAAATCGGTACTAAAATTGTATCGGTCAATACTATTGACCCATATTAGTGGGTTCGATGAAATGGCCATATAGCACCTATTCCTATAACGATTAAAAGATTGGAAACTTTAGTGAACAAATAGGTAGGTATCTACATTATACAAATTTGATCATTCATGAAATGGAAATTTTCAATAAATAGTTGCTTTTTAAAGTATTTTATACCTTCATTGAATTGCTGGAAAATTGATACCAATTTCGAAAGTGACTGCCATGTTAAAATTCTTCATATACTGAATGATCCTTCAAAATTTATTTCTGTCGTAACATTTTGACTAGTATTTCAACTGATATATTCCATACGTTATTGAAATCAATATCTTCAAAGTACTATTCAAAAGACTTATAATGGAATTTAGAAGAATATATCTTTCTCAATTTCATAGTCATATATGATGTATAAGTCCAAATTTAATTAATTCACATCTAAAGTGAATGTTATTTTTAGAAATATTCAGTATAGCTATAATAAACCAACTAAAAAGAGACATAATGAATAGACTTGCCTTTCAAATACCCAAGGCCTATGTTACCTCATAAGCAATTACCTATAATATCTTATCTTGGTGAAACCTTTTTGAGAAATCAGGTTATAAGTTTGAGAGTCTCTAATTTCCAAAGTTTATTAATACATGTTTCAGTTGAGCGGAAAATAATATAACAGGGTATATATAGTTGAAATTATTAGTATGAAAGATTTGACTTATTCATTATAAATTCAACAGCACTGCACTCAAATTCTTCAAAAACGGAGTGGACACTTATATTTTTGCACTCCTCTGTCGTAAAAGTGTATATTTTAGATATTCAAAATACACATGGAAACTTTTGACTATTATCTGACTAACTTGGCTCTTTTTTTCCAGTAATAAAGCCAATTGTGAATTATCTATAAGGAGTTTTTCTATCTGTTTAATACAGTTTCATAGTAGCATAACTTTGACTCCAATCCAAGACTGAATTGATGAATGAAGCTTCTGTTCTCTTTGGTAGTTCCATCTTCTGTCGCAATAAATTCAAATTCTCACGAAAGGGAATGTAGTTTTATAGTTTGTGGAAAATAAACGAAAAATTCCTGAATTAAAGTAACATTCAACCAATTAATTCCAAATAATACAAACCCTTCAAACGAACCTGAGTTGAGGAAAATGCATTCGATGATGATATCAATGTTCATTTGCAAATTTTGACAAATATCTATCGAATTTTCGATTCGCCGAAGACTTTGCATTTTATCTGTCGGCATTTATTTAAATATTGAATAACAATTTTGGAAACTGCAAACTTTTTCAAGAACTTTCATATATCGAAATGGAATATTTATTATTAACATGACACTGACAGCCAAATTGTCCACAGATACCACAGAAATATGGGACTTGAAATGTCAAAATGATCCGAAACACCCCGTATACTCGAAAACCGCGGGGAGAATCGAAGGTTTGGGATTTTTCCCGGGATCTCCAGACGATTTTGAGGGGGGTCTTATTCTTGTCATTTTTGCTCTAGATGGTCCCGTTTGGGCTGTGATTTTACGTTTAGAGTTTGACGTATATGTGCAAGCGGTTTTATATATACTTAGATTACATAAAGTATGATGCCCATAACAGCTTTGATTCACTCACTAAAAGCATTTTTGCATGAAATTATTCTCAAATTGTGGATTTTAAAATTTTATTGTATTCTGTAATCATCTTTAAGAGGTTAGGAGGTGAAAAAATTCTCAAATTTACTCTTATGAAATTATTTTTCGATATTATATTTTATTTTATCGATATATTTTCGATTTTTCGATGCCAAGACTTTGTTTACAGGTCTTTTTCATATAGCCTAATATAATATAACTTCGGTCATGCTCCATGAATTTTTGAAATTCATCATTTGATCTGTGAACACATTCCAAGTATCTACAGAAAAGCATAGTATAAGGAAAGGATAGTAAGCCAACCGCCGTTTGACGGCAAGGAAATAGTCACCAGGGGTCGCTACTGTACAATTTATGGTGATAAACGTATGTCATATCGTTGCCAACGAGATAACTCAAAAGAGGGCATTTTGAGTTATGGCAGCCTACCGCTTGAAAACTGATTACGAGCATGCCAGGTGGTTCTTAGAATTTGAAACTCTGTGGTACTCAGGATAAGAGTGATACACCAATATATATATTTATAATTGTATGTTATATTTGAAATCGAAACATATGTTATACATTCGAAATCAGGGGAAAAAGATCTAGTCAAATATAGAAAAATATACAGGGTCAATATATCAATATGTTGCTCACTCTGTATATATTTCGTTTTGTGAAATCATTTAAAAAAATACTAATCAATTTCGTGAAACTTTTGTAGAAAATATTTTTTTATACCTCTTTTAGTAACAATGTTACAGTGGGGGTCAAATTATAGTGAAAAATCCGGTACATAGAATGCGCATGCACCGATATTGTCATTTCATGGTTTTGTTGCCACATTATTTTTAAACTCCACTGCTATTTGTAAATCCATTAATATGCCATTTCATCCCTTCTAAGGGAGTCATAAAACCGAAACTATGTAGTCATTTTCTCTCCTCGAATATCTTCGTCACTGAAGATTTACGATAGAACCACAATTAGGGTTGAACTAAAAGTAGTTTGTATTATATCACACATTTCGAAGGATGAGATAATGTACAATATCAGCAAATAAACCAAGATAATATTCACTACACCAAAATCCTTTAGAAGTCGTAAGCAAATGAAATATATTAACAAAGACTAGTAATCTGTGATATTAAGGTATTATCATAAGGTTAATCTGTTAGATTGTAATAACCGGTGGTCGCAAGAAATTGACTTTCTGTCTTAATTCTATTACATTTTTCAAACACCTGATTAATTTTCCGAACTGGTAACAAAGCTACGAATTCGACGTGACGCTCGATGATCTCTCAAGGTCACTTGTAGATTCGGCAACATTACCACCCTTCAGGGTTTCCAGTTCTTTACAAACTGAATTTTTAATTGCTAAAAGCTTTTCTGATGCTGATGATAGATCTTCAATTTCAAATTTTCAGTTGCGGTTAACAATCGTGTTGAATAAAACTTCAAATTTCAAATTATCAGGTTTAAAGGAAGAAGTTCGCCTGAAATACGATTTTAGAAAAATTAGTCATCTCATCGAAAGATACGATCTTCGGTTTTTGCGGGAGTTTTATTCTCCAGTATAAGATTCTAAAGGTTCTTCAACCCAAAGCTACGAGACCCTACGGGAATTTCATACTCCCAGGTGTATGACGAGATTAAAGTCGTAAATCTCCTCAAATTTAATCATATGAAAACCTCGAACAATTCTAAAATAAAATTTGAGAAAAGTAACATTCTTGAATCTTTATGTTTTTCAGAAGACCCAAATTCCTTTGTCACGCCTCCTGTCTATTTTATTATTATTTATTACTTTTTTCTGTAGTCGATATCATGGAGCTCAGCTTTCCTCATATGAGTTTTTAGTGGCCCCTGCTGAGTTATCATTTCTATTAGGTCTTCTCTTTCTTACCAATTTGTTGCTCACGTGCCATAGGACTCCTATGGGATATCCAATTTCTTTCAAATGAACTCTGAATGGATTTTTCTTAGAGTGTTTCACAATGTGGCATCTGATTCATTCATGATGGTATTATTACTGTCTGTAATATTTGGCATATGTATAGCTTCATTTTCTTTGAATTCTTTAATCGTGTGGCAAAACTCTAGATTTGGTCGTGAATGACGCCCAAATATTTGGCTTCTTCATTTCATGAATGTTCTGTTATGGCTCCCGGAACCTGCGGTCTCGAAGATTTATGAAGAAACTTTTGGAAACAAATCATTAAACTGATATTTGTATTGACTTAAATTCAAAATTTACTAGAATCGGTTAGGCCACAAGGAAATCATTTGGGTGCACAAATCTTGTAAGGAGGCGTCATAAGAAAAAAATCAAGCATTCCTGTCTCGTTTTTATATATTTTATTGACACCTGTAAAAGAACCATGTAGTGCCTCTTATTAATCATTATAAAATTGCACCTTTAGAGAACACATACACTGTGTCCGTGAACTATGGAACAAATTCATTTTTAGTTAAACCGACCATTTTAGGAAATAATCCTGAAACAAGTCGATTTTTTATTTCAATTTACCGTATTTTAAAATAATAATCTGATATACAGGGTGAATTATTTTCGAGTAATAACGTCATTGTCATTTTTTTTAATGGAACACCCCCATTTTGTCTCAATTTTCCGATTACTCTAGCTGAGCTGATTCCAAAAATGTATCACATGTTGATTCCAATTGGTACAGGGTGTACAGAAATACAATAATTTTTTGTGTGAAAAGTAACTCGTAACATTCTCTATTGGTTGAATTAACAATATTATCAAAGATACTTATTGTCTAGCGGCAATTGGTTTGAATGTAATACCCTGTAGTTTGTTACATTCATTACATGTTTTCAAAGTGATAAGATATAATTTCTTTCATATTCTGTCTGCTAGACCACAAGTATACCAAACATGTTTGGAAACAGCTCATTTTTATTAATCTAAAACTCTAACAAACTACAGAGTGTTACATTCAAACCAATTGCCGCTAGAAAATAAGTATTTTTGATAATATTGTTAACTAATAAAGAATGTTACGCTTTACTTTATGAGCACACACAAAACTATTGTATTTTTGTCCATCTTGTACCAATTGGAATCAAAATGTGATACATTATTGGAATCAACATGTGATACATTATTGGAATCAGCTCAGCTAGAGTAATCGGAAAAATGAGACAAAATGGGGGTGTTCCTTCAAAAAAATGACGGTCACGTCATTATTCGAAAATAATTCACCCTCTATATTATATTATTATAATATTTTAAAATACGGTAAATTAAAATAAAAAATCGATGTGTTTCAGGATTATTTCTTAAATTGGCTAAAAATGAATTTGTTCCATACTTTACGGGCACTGTGTATATATCTATATATCATTGTGTTCTCTTCAAGGGTGCAATACGTTCAAAAGCTCCTGACTTCACATCAGATCTTTCCTCATTTTTGAGGATTTTGTGAATGAATGGAACTACACAGTTAATTGAATCAAATCATCAAAAAAGAAAAGCACAATTCCAATAAAGGAATGCAGATTATACAGGGTGAGTTGGGAGGGACGTATATCAAACTCCAGGTGAGTATTTTACACGTAAAAATAATTTGAAAAAACTCGTATGTTCTTATCCGATTCTCATTTGTTTTTGAATTATAGCGTATTTAAAATGTTTTAAATAGTTTATCACAAATGCTGTAGTACCGATTGTTTGGTACGTTTTGTCGTTTTGACATATGATAGAGTCAGTGTGTTTGACGCATTTATTTTCGAGTTTGTACGATTGAAATCTTAAAAACCATGTTAATAAAGAAAATTTCGTTTGTTTGTAATCACTCTATATTTTGAAAACAAATGAGAATCGAATTAAGAACCTATGGGATTCTTAAAATTATTTTTACGTGTATAATACACACCTGGAGTTTGGTGCGTTCCTGCCGATTCACCCTGTATTTATTATAATGTAATTCGGTGGATTTGCATGAAAGACAATCTAAAGGGATAGACCCACGACAATATTAATCCGACAACGACCAATAATCCAGGATGATTTTGAATAATGGACTAGTTTTCATTTTTTTGTTAAGAATTAATTCTAAAAATTTAAGTAAAATGAAACAAAAATGTGGAAGAATCATTGAAATATCTCTAGAAATGAAAAAGTTATGGGACTTTGAAGTTGCGCTTGGAAGAATAATTTCATAGAACGTGTAAGTGGCGTGACGTCACACACTAGACGACTGGTATTCGCAGAGTGCTTACGAATTCATTGGTGTACAATCACTTGTGCCGTTCGTGTCGTGTTTTGTTCGTGACACGATGGCGGAAATAACTTACTATATACATACATATAAATTACTTTTTTCTCTTTTTACTTTTTACTCCTCACATAAATATGTTTTGCCATTGATAGACTTCAACAACCAGTACTCAACTACAAACTGTTTATGAAACGTTTTTTCATAAACATCGTTATAAGTTGAACCATGATGAAGCAAACTCAAAAGTAGATATTTACTTGAAAAGTTCAACTCCTTTTATTTCAGCACTGACATAAGATGGATTTGAAGAAAAAAAAACTCTATCACTGCGAATATATCTATTTTAGGCAAATTGTCACTTTGTCCTTTCACGAAGCCTTCTTCCATTATGGTGACATAAAAACAAAACTCGAGTTAAAACTACACTGTACAACTACAAACGGCGCGAGAGCCTTGGCGCGGCTAAGTATTTAAACGTAATTTATGGTGTAGCGATCACAGGCAAGTGCCGTGACGTCACAGACCAAAGACGTTCCGCGCTAAAATACGTAAATTTAAATAATCTATTTCTCAGTCATTTATTGATGGATTTTCAAAATTTTTTCACCGATTTATCAGTTTTTCCCTATATTTTAATTCTATCGTGTCAAATATAGTATTGTCAACATCACTAAACTAGTCCATTATTTTCTAGATGACTCCGATCTCCACGACTTCTCGCTAGATCGGCCACAAATGCCTACGACGGAGCGAGGCTATTCTTCTGACGAAGAGAGGAGGGAGGAGAGGCCGACTCCTTCGATCCGGCTGAATGTCCCGGCGGGAGGTTCGCCCATAAGCGGCATACTCAAAGGAGGCAAACTGTGGAAACAGTCCAGTTTGGACGGAGGAAATAGCGGCAGCCTCTCCAATAAAACGTTGGAGCTTCAACAAGTAGGTATCCAATTAATCTGCCCCCGCGATTTCCTCTAGAGGATCTTGCGAAGATATCGCGTTCAGTTGTATTCGATAGAGAACGAGGCAAAATGCCACTTTTTGAGCGCATAATCGCATGGAGTGCGCTAGAGTCTCGGGATTTTAGTCAATGAGACGTCCGATATATCGGAATACACATGAATGCTCTTGAGGAAATATGGGAAATTTGCACGTAAGAGTCACGCCTCAGTTCGTGATATGCATTTATACTCTTTCCTTCATAGCGTTTATATGTGATTGCATCTATCATCTCATCAAATGGTTTGTTAACAATTGTTCATTTGTTTAGGCAAACGGTGCAACTGGCCATAATACTTCTTCATTTCGAATGAGGCATACAAATAAGATGCTCACCTGAAGTGAAATAGTGTATGAATAAAATTAATATAATTTAATTGGTTTGGTCTTTAATGTGACATTGAAAAAAATCTCCTAGTTCATAAGGGCCAATTGCACTGTTCAAAGAATAATGGCCAGTTGCACCATTTGCCTGAACATTGATTTAAATTGAATTTGATTAAATTAAATTTGATTGAATTTGAATTTTTGATCAATGTTTTGGCAAATGGTGCAACTGGCCATAAACATTGTTTTCATAATCAATGTTTAGTATTAACCGATGTTTATAATTTTTAGCGATTGCACCGTTTGATAATTACCGATGTTTATGGCCAGTTGGACCGTTCGCCTAAACATTGATTAAAAATTCAAACATTGATTACTTTCTGATTTCTTAAGGGAACTCAGAAAGTAATTTCTGATTTCTTAAGGGAAAACAGGGAAGTAATAAATGCTCAAATTTTAATCAATGTTTAGGCAAATGGTGCAACTGGCCATAAACGTTGTTTCCATAATCAATGTTTAGTATTAACCGATGTTTATAATTTTTACCGATTGCACCGTTTGATAATTACCGATGTTTATGGCCAGTTGCACCGTTTGCCTTAACATCAATTAAAAATTTTAACATTGATTTCTTTCTGATTTTTCTTGCACCACCTTTCAATGACGTTTAATGTGGCCTAATCGTCGGTTACACTAAACAGGAAAATTTATATGTTTATTTTCCCGATTAGTTTCAAACAGAGTTCTGCGCAATTCAAAACGTCGAAACATATGACTTATTACATAACCATAAACATTATTTCATTATGGCCATAACCTGATTGTGTCACATTGTGTATTTCTGTGTTTGGTGTTTTGAGAAGAATCAAAATTGAAATATGGATTCAGATCAGATTCAGAAATATCATTTAATTACATTTAATTATCTTACAATAATAATTTATAATTTATGTTAACTTTTCTCTACAAGAGCAGAAAAAATGATATTAGAAAATTGAACATTCTGATTTCTTTATGATCACCGTCGAGATTTTGCAATGTTGCCAAACATATCGTCTGTTTACCTAAACATTGGTAATTATCAAACGGTGCAATCGGTAGAAATTATAAACATCGGTTGATACTAAACATTGATTATGGGAACAATATTTATTTTTTGAATGGTGCAATTGGCCCTTAGCTCAACAATGATGTTTGGCATCATGTAAAATCTCGACTGTGATCATAGAGAAATCAGGAATTACAAATTTCTAGTATAATGTTATCTGCTCTTGTGGTGGCAAAGTTAATATGAATTATAAATTATTTTTATAAATGCTCATATATGATAATTCACGATCTGAATCTCAATCCTCCTAATATCAATTCTGAAATTCCTCACAAAACCAAACACAGAAACACACAATGTGACACAATCATTTCATGTCCAAAGAGAAATAATGTTTATGGTTATGTAATAAGTCATATGTTCCGACGTTTTGTGTTACGCAGAACTCTGTTTAAAAATAATCGGGAGGATAAACGTCCAAATTCTCCTGTAATCGGTGATTGAGCCACATTAAAAGTAATTTAAAAGATGGTGCAAGAGAAATCATATAATAAAATAATTAATCTTTAAATTTCCAATCAATGCTTGCAAAGTTGCAAAGGGTGCAACTGACCATGAGGCTCAAGTTTTATAATTAAAGATTTTGCCCTAATTTTGAAAACTCTAAAGTTATTTGTGTTCTTGATGTTATTTGGTAAATGATTAAATATTCTGATGCAACTATATTAGGGGTGCATAAACCTCTTTTTTGTTTTATTCGATTTTTGAATGATATACATTCCAACATATAAAATGTTGAAGGTAAGGGGTAAACGAAAATGTTTCTCCGATGATTAAAATAAAACAAAATCTAATTTGAGATAAATTATTCGTAGATGTCTAATCCTGTTCAAACCAATCAAAATTTCAGTTTATTGATACATATTTTGATTGACCCCTCGCAAATATATGTCACGTGCTATTTTCATCATATGAAATTGGTTTCTGATGGTAGTCTTAACGATTTAATTTCGTTATGGAGATGTTATTTTCACTGTATATTATGATTTAATTGGGAAGGATGGACTCTACTCATAAGAAACAAACATGGAAGGTGCTCATCGTAGTTTAGACGTTATTCAGTAGAGAGATAATAAAGCTCCGAACATCTGTTTTTATGTTGCTAGTTGCAACTACTTTTCACAATTTCGCTTCAAATTTCAATATTTTAAATATTCATGTCTATTTATTTTAAGCTCAAGTTGAACGGAATTAATGAAAAAATATAAAAATCTGAAAAAAATAAACAAAACAATAGCCGAAATCCACTTCAATAGGGTGCACAATATTAGCAACCGTGATAAAGAGTAAGAAATCATCTCACTGTCGAGAACATGCCGAGAACTATATTAATCTCGATATTAATCACAACAAATTGATTCAACTGAAATAACAGTACAAAATGTTGCAATAAGGGTATTTGACATGAATGAATAAATATTATCATGTGGAAAAAGAAATATCTTCCTAACTCCCATTTGTTATCAAGTCTCTGAAAAATTTGAATGAACTGGAGAATGTAGTTCTTGTTAATTCATCATATTCGATAAACAAGGGTCATACCTACAGGTACTTTCCAATCTTTTCATGTTTTTTTATGTTGACGTTACCGACAGCCTCTCGATTCAATTTCACCTTCCTTCAAGATATATGAACCTCTTCATTGGGTTGTTATATTGACGGTATAGTAAATTGGATAAAAGCGTCGACTTGGTATTGGACAACATATAAGAGGGGCGATTTCTTTTCCCACCTTGAATTCTGACACTTATTGAAATTACGTCTACCACTTTCAATGAAGAACTCACACTGATACTGACTTTGTTATCTACACTTCAAAAGAGTTCCACTTCTCATGTATTGATATCGTTTTTTCTTTAGAGCTCAGAAAGTGCTATCATTGCTTTCATCATGTGATTCTGACCGAGTGCTGAGTATTTATACTGTACAGGGTGTCCCGGGAGTAAAAGTGAATATACACTTATCAGAGGTGGAGAAGGATGGGAAAAATTTGGTCGGCACGAAATCGTAGAGGAAAAGAAATCAGATCAATTAATCAACAATTAATTCAAACAAGAGACAGAAATAAGGATTGACTATAAAAAATTGATTTCTGCTTTCCTGAGAAAACAAATTTTTTTCTACTGTTTTTCTTGTTTCGCTAATGAATTATTCCATATATTTGCAAATTTTGATCATTTACTAAACGTTCACGTTATTTTCAAGAAGATTTTCTTTTTTATATTCATTCACGACTTTCACGAGATTCCTCAATACTGAATAAATGAAAAAAATTGAACTTTTTCCAATTTCGAAAATTCACAAATAAATGTGTTAGATGTGACAACTTTGAGTGATATCTGATACCGCGTATTGAAACTGAATTAATTCTCTTTTTGGAAAACTGAACAATGATTTCGAATTCGAAATATAAAGTGATATTTTTAACCTGAATACTTTAAATGAGGAATAATGAGTTCGGTTCTGTAATATTGAAAAAATTAATATCTCTCTGACATCCCAAGTTTCAATAAATTCTGCCGCTAAGTTAAGTTCTGATTATGGTTTCATTATTTCCATTAATATGGACACTCCCCTTTAGCTTTATGAGTGAAGGCAGAAAGTAAACAAGTTGCAGAATGGGCTCCTATTTGGAATTGCCTTTTGCAACTAGTATTAGACGATATTTTCTCTATTTCAGTCAAGTTTTGTGAAATATTGTCGAATTTCAATGAAAAATTCAGATTATACATCCTAGTGACTTTTGTATAGTATCTTGGCAGTTGGTGTGACTGTTACGAAATTTGACAGATTACGGAATTTGAATATGAATCCTACTATTCGAATTTTTAAATAACTTACAATTACGCATTTAATTCGTGAATTAAGAGATATTGCGAATAATTTTGCAAATCATTTCACTATATCCAACTCATATTATATTGACAATTATTGATGTTTGTTGAAATTTGATAGGATTTGAAGTCAGTATAGATAACTACAAAACGAAAAATATAACTGAAAACGATGCTATAATGAGTTCATTACAGCACTGTTTTTAGAACTGTAATGAACTCATTACAATACTGAAATAGAGAAATTAATTTTTTATAGTCAACCTGTACTCCCCTACCTCTGTTATGATTTACAGTAACTGCCGGACAGCCTATATATGGAAATGTTCAAGAGTTGTACGGTATTTTCCTCTCAATATTTTATGTACAGTGCATCCCATTTTGGGTGTGACAGCCAGGTTTCTCACTTGTTATTTAAGATAGAGCCTTGCGGTTTTCACGTTTCTGTCCTACTTTTTCGTGAAACTCAAGTTGGTCTAATCAGATTTTGCATAACTGTTTCCGTTCAAGAGATACAGGGCGATTTTGGAAATTGATACTTTCGGACCCCTCCTTTATCTCCGAAGTTATTAGAAATAATGCTGAGGTAAAAACTACGTCTGAATCAGAATTCTGCGTAGAATCCAGTGGCGTACTCAATTTTTTTTTCGGGGTATGGTTTTGAAGATTCAACACAAACTTATGTTTTTTTTAATGGAACACCATGTGTATCATTACTTCGTTGAATTCGTAATTTTTTTCCCTTCAAAATGATATATGACACTATGTGGGTAGGATGTTCAGAAATATAAAAAAACACTAAAACATCAAATAATGATGGTTTTTTTTGTTAATGGGCAATGGATTTCCCATATAAAAAAAGAATCAATAATAATAATAATAATTTTTTGCGATGACAGCTAGATCAGATTGGTTTTTCTTTCCAATGCTTGCTTGATAAAACAATGCTGCCAAATGCATAGTAGCCATAATAACAACAAGAATGTTTGTATCATCAATGACCTACTACTTTTTAAAAATCAAAAGTAATAATCCTCTTATTGAAACTTGGGACATTCATGATCCATTAACAAAAAAAACCAACATTATTTGATGTTTTAGTGTTTTTTTATATTTCTGAACATCCTACCTACATAGTATCATACATCATTTTGAAGGAAAAAAAATTACGAATCTAACGAAGTAATAATATACAGGGTGTTCCATTGAAAAAAATTATGGTTTGTATTGAATCTTCAAAACCATACCCCGAAAAAAAAAATTGAGTACGCCACTGGATTCTACGCAGAACTCTGATTCAGATGTAGTTTTTACCTCAGCATTATTTCCAATAACTTCGGAGATAAAGGAGGGGTCCGAAAAGTATCAATTTCCAAAATCGCCCTGTATCTCTTGAACAGAAACAGTTATGCAAAATCTGATTAGACCAACTTGAGTTTCACGAAAAAAAAGGACAGGAACGTGAAAACCGCTCTATCTTAAATAACAAGCGAGAAATCTGGCAGTCTCACCCAAAATGGGATGCACTGTACGGTATTTTAATCTCAATATCTTATTTACAGATAGATAAAATCCTCAATGTATGATGTTTCTGTTTTTTTTTAGAATACAGACTCGAGTGCTACATCTGATGAAGAGGGTAGTCAGCGGAGATTCGTGAGATTCATAGAGACGGAATCTAACGGACAAAGGGACGGATGCGATGGCGCTTCTGATGAACATACCCAAGAGGAGGTAAACAAGGAAAGGTCGGCGGAAAATGATAGGACAAAGCAAGAAAATTGTCACAATAGCGTGTCCCCAGATACAACGGAGATGATGCTCACTTTCAAGCTCGGAAATCACGTCCTGATATCGAACAATAGCCTGAAGCCTAATTCTGCAGTTAGACAGCTTTTCCCTTGCACCAAACCATCTACTGCTGGTATGTGAAAACAGTAGTTTTTGTTTTTGTCTTTGTTTTGGACTATACGATATTTCAGCCCATCAACACAACAGTATTTTTGCTCAACTAATATAGCTTATTGTACTTCTATTAGACAGATTCTTAGCACTGCTTAACAATTACATTACAATTACAATTATTACACAAATATTTTCATTTTTATATAAAAAAGGATACATGAAAAAATATCAAATTTGATTGAATTGACAAAGAAAAGATTCAAAAAATGTGTAAAGGAAAATTTACTTCCTAACCATTTCTGAAAATATTTAGTAGATCAAAGTTGATCAACTAAATTTTTGTTGACTTGGCATGTTAACAGGCCAATTGAAAAGTCCTCGGTCTACCATAGTAAAACACATTTTTTTGAAAAAAAATCGATTTTATTATTCAACATAGTTGCCTTCGAGGGTAATACAGTAATTATAGCGATCTTTCAAACTTTCGATACCATTTTCGTAGTACGATTAGTCTTTCGCTTCAAAATAGGCCTCAGAACAGGAAAAGTCGCTGGGGGCCAGATCTGGCGAATAAGGTGGATGCAGAAGCAATTCGAAGCTCAATTCAAGAAATTTTGCCATTGTTTTCATTGATTTGTGACACAGCGCATTGTCTTGATGAAACACCACCTTTTGTTTCTTCAAATGGGGCCGTTTTTTAACGATTTAATCCTTCAAACGATACAATAACGCTACATAATAATCACCGTTGTTGGTCTGGCCCTTTTGGAGGTAATTAATGAATATTATACCTTGCGCATCCCAGAATACTGATGCATAACCTTGCTAGCTGACTGTTGGGTTTTTCCTCGTTTTGGATTCGGTTTATCGTGTGCAGTTCACTCAGCTGACTGTCGATTGGACGCCGGTGTGAAATTATGGAGCCATGTTTCATCTACTGTCACACATCGACGCAAAAATGCAAGTTTATTTCAATTGAACATCTTCAAAAACTGCTCAGAATCATTAACACGTTGTTGCTTTAATCGATTGTGAGCTTGCGGGGCACCCATTTTGAACACAGCATTCTCATGTACAAATATTCGTCAATGATATGATGAACTTCACGTTACGGTCATTCAAAATTATTTTGGTTTTTTTTTATTTTTCCGTTGGTGGAAGCTTCTTCGATGCTCATTTCAACGCGTTTAAACTTAGCATACCAATCAATGATGTTTGATTTTCCTGGTGCAGGCCCCGGAAACTCTTCATTATGCTTCAACTGTATATTTTCCCTCCAAAAAGCATATCTGCATACGAAATTCTTTTTTTTCCATCTTTTTCCAAATAACAAAAGTAGCTACACTCACAACGCAATATCCCACAAACAAATGGTCGGACTGCTGTCAAATTTTGAAACGTATCGTTTGAAGATTGGTACGAACTAAAAAGCATATGGATTAAATACTAGCATCTCCATCTGTGCATCAGACCGGGAACTTTTCAATTGGCCTAATGGTTAATGTATTTTGTAAATGCATTTGGTCAACTTCCAGGATTTATCTGAGGAAGCTGTATTTTGTAGAGGATTATTTACGACCCAAACTGAATGTCCGTACTCAATTTAAAAAAATTCTGATAGGAATTGTAGAATTTAATGCTCTTTACAAATATGTGCGAATACACACATACCGGAAGACCGATGAAATGACAGACACGAAACTACACTGAACTAATTTGGTTCAGGATGGTCTGGAATGCATTTTTCGTGTAGACATTTTTAAGTAGGAGAACGACCTTTTTTTTTCATTCCAAAAGTATTTACTATTTTCCGTAGACTCGGAAGCAAGGTGAAAGACTGAAATGTCTATAGATTTCCTCCGTCAACGATAACAACACCAATGATGAGTATTAGGTTCTGAATATTCAATCAACAAATATTCTTTTACAGGGAAAGACGAGGAGTCGGCTCAACAATATCTAGTCACGGCAGAGTCTCTTCGGGCCTTCGAAGAAGCCAAAAGATCAAAGTTGCCGCAGATCATTCAAAGTGGAGAAACGGATGAATCAATCAAAAAGGCGATAGAGAGGAACACCTTAAGGAGATCGCTGATAAGGTACGAACCAAGGAGTCGGAAGAACCAACCAAAGACGGATAATTCTCTCGTAGAGAGGATCAAGCAACTAACCTGCGACGTGGATGACGTCCAGATTGAGCAAGAAGAGACCGAAGCACAGACAAGGGCCAGTCCTCCAGGCGAAGAAGCCAGAAATTCTCCAGAGGTAAGTACTGTATTGTGTATAGTTTAGTTTCATTTCTAGTATTTTATTTACATCAAATCAAAATGCATACTGAGTACAAGAATGTGGTTGAGTGGGTTGCTGATCCAGACGATCTTCAGTGACTCAATAAAACACAGTGACAATATGGCAACTTTTTGTTGACATTCTGCGTTTACCTGATTTTTGGGATTTATTCAAAATATAGAAGGTATTCTTCAGTTGAATATGTTTGTTCTTGAACAAATCTATCAAGTTCAATGAATCGTTTTCTTAAGTTCTATGGTTAATCCCCGCCCCATTCGCCATTTTTAGGCTCAATTTGACTGAAATGTTGATAATTGAGCAAGTGACCTAAGTAGAATTGTCGAGGTCGCAATCTTGGGTAAACTTAACCATCAAACTATATTCTATAAAACCACAAAATAAATTTAGGAATGTAATTCTCCTATTTGCGGTTCAAAAGTATTACTTTCCACACGCATTGACTTTTGGAAAGTAGTGCGGAGAAAACCCTGATATTCACATTTTAAAGTGAATAGCAAGGGTTGTTTCCAAACACAAATATTAAAAAGTCGCATCAATCATAAAATTGTAGCATGTCTCTATGCGCCAATCATAAAAATTCAAACGTATCTCTATACGACTGATCGCAAAAAAATTTAATTTCTCATAACGTCAGTCGGTATCAAGACGAAAACTCTCCGTGAAAGTAGGAAAAATGTTGTTCCTGACTCATGTGAAAAGTGCATTTTCCGCACTCGACAGCTTGACCGAACTCTGCTTCGCGTAGTTCAGTCAACTGCAGTCTTTTGCGGAGAAGTATCACTTTCCAATTGGAAAATGGTTATTCCTCGAACTCACCTCATGACAGCTTCAAGGCTAATTTCATATGTCTTCCATTTAAAAAATTTTAGAAAGATTTATCAAAAATTTTGGAAAGATTATTGAAAAATCTAACAATATTTTAAGAACAACTTCTGTCATACCACAATCTCATGTCATCTAATGTATAGTTTTGTACATATATGTATTTGTGTTCTGAAAAAGGTTCTTATGTAATAGTAAATAGGATTTTTCGTATAAAATGTGTCCGTATAACATGCATAATATAGTTTCCTCCTGAATTAAAGTGAAATAGACTTCCAGAGACCATGAATGAATATAAAACATGAATTTTGAACTAGTTGGATTTTGGATTCTCCTTTTATCGAACAAAGTTTATAACTTCTACATCATTACAAGCTGTTCTTTTATTTTACGTGATGAAGCGTAATAATGTTATATGATTTTTCTTAGAACTCCGTCGCAGCTGGAATGGAACTCGCAACAAGATTTTGAAGTTTTGGAAACTATCAACTTAGGTCTCACTACCAAAAGAGTCAGGACAACGTCTGTACCAAATTGATATTTGAACCACCGTCTGAAATCAAATTCAGGAGAGAATATTAAATTTTGTTTGAGAAACGAACTCTCGATAACCCATGTAGCATGCTCTACTACTAAAATCCAACAGAAATAATATTTGGAATGCGAAAACATATTATAAATGCAACAGCATTGAAATCCTTTCCGAAACCGGCTCAGTTGTTGAGGACCTTGATGAAAAGAAAGATGCAGCATGCAGCATATTAAACTCAGTCGGTTTAAAAAGATGGACCATGATTCACAACTAAGGATTATACAATTTCTTCGTTCCTCCTAACCCTACAAAAATAAATCTCTTAAGCGGAAAATATCCGCCTATATCTTTTCCGGAACTGCTTCAACAACAGCTGTTGATAAGAAGACAACAAGATTATCTGTTCGACGTATTTTGTCCATTATCGAAATGCTAAAAAGTCTGAATACTCATTGAATCTTATCTAACCGTTCTCGCCGATTCCTTTCTCCAGGAAATGTTTCAATTGGGAATCCATTATGGTCCGTGTGTTTGTTTTCCATCTACGTGCTTGCTCTCAGCGATCTGCCTACAGGAAAATGAAAATTTTGGATCTTCTTGCCTGGAGCTTTTTCCGAGTGAGTTACTCCAGATCAGTGACATTTATTTTCTTTCGATCGAAAACGTTGTGGTTCATCGAGGAAGATTTAAATGAGATCAGGAATCCTTGTTTTTTCAACGGTCGGCTTTTGATAGAAGGGGACTTGCCGAGAGAACATTAAATCCATCGTTCTCAGGAAAAATTTTATTGGTATAATGAGTATTGATACGTGATTCCGAACATGAACAGGGGTAGGATTCTGTAACTTTCGTTATCATAGCAAACGAAAGCGATAACGTTACGAAGCGAAGCTAAGCGAAGCGAATGCGGTATTCTGTAAGGGTCTTTTTCTTTATCGTTCCGTTATCTTTACGCTTTTAGTTTCGTTGTCGGAGCTTACCGACTTTACACGAAGGAACATTGGCAACGTTGCAAATAAGTAGATATTTAAGCTACTGTAGGAGACTGCAGGTTTTGACATATGAGGTACCTGAGATAATCTCTAATAAGAGCAATGAGATAAGAGTCCCTTTTATGGACTCTAGCTGTAATGTCCTTTGAATAATCCACAGTATTTAACTTGAGTATTGTCAGAAATTATATTTTGATTTATGACTCTCATTGGAAGTTACTTAACAAAGGGTTTCATACCATTTTAAACTGTTTAGTTTATCATTAAGAATGAATTAGCTAATTGAATACAGCACCTGAATGTAAATATTGAGTATTACAAAAAGTCTTATTTGAGCACTGGAAGGAATTCGAAATGGAACCTCGTTCAATGGATTATAATTTAAAACCTTCATTCTTATTCCAGTTACAAAACCTACCCATACTACAAAATAAGTTCGGGGAGTCAACTAATAGTGTGTATAGGTATAAAGAAATATTCATCATGTTTTCAATGATTCTGATCATCGACGAGGAAATCTCAAGAAGAGTTCGTCTAACTCTTACAAAAGAGGAGAATAGATTTCTTCGAGATAGAAGTGATCCATTTAACTTAACGGATGAGAGATTCATAGACGTTTTCCGTTTGTCGAAACATTTAGTTCACGTTCTATTCGATGAATTGAAACCATTTATGGATAATTTTTGGAGGAACACGAGAACGCCATTTGAACAACGAATATTGATAACTCTGAGATTTTTTGCCAGTGGAAATTACCAACGCGGTATTGGACAAGAATATTTGCTAGCAGTATGTCAACCCATGGTCAGTCGTTGTGTTAGTGAAGTGACTAAATTGATTAACCATGTATTCCAAGGAAGAATTAAATTCCCTAATGATTCTGAGAAGACCCAAAATAAAGGGAAATTTTTTGAGAAATGTGTGTGTTCTTTTCTTGAAGATAACTTTCATAACGCAATTTTTCAATAATTAATAGAATGAATTTCAAACTTAATATTAAGAATTGTGATATTGTGAAGCAAAACATTCAAAATTATAACCTCGAAATCGAAATCATTCAAGTGTCATGATATGACGCTTAAGACTTGGTCACGTGGTAAAAGTAAACCAATCAAAAACGTCGTCGGACTTTTCGTAATGACAACGAACCCTAAAATGTTTCGTTATCGTCATGAGGTCGTTCTTTGCTTCGGCAAACACGACTATTGCCGAATCCCTTTACAGAATACCGAACCGAGCAAAACTGTCGTTTCGTCACGTTTTCGCTTCGCTTTGCCGTTACAGAATCCCACCACTGAACACATTGGATTTTTATAAATTCCTTCCAATGAAAATTGATATTCAGCATCACAAAACCACAGTTTTGTTCCTGAGTCTATAAGCAGAGAGAAACTTCTTTTCTTTATAATAATAATAATAATAATAAAATTTATTTCAAAGTATGTTCCACAACAATCTACAGATCAATCATGAGCATAAGATGAAATATCGTCATTCAAGTTTGGATCATCCATCAAAATATTCGCTTAGACAGTACAGTTCTATCTCGACCAGCAAATTCTTGACCTTCGTCCTGAATAGGCTCATAGGTGAACATGTTTTCACATTATCTGGCAGTTTGTTGAAAAATCTTATACCTGCATAATTTGGATGCGTCTCTGTAATGTGTAATCTATGCTTGGGATAGCTAATGTTAACTTTTCTTGTATTATAACTGTGAAAAGAGCCTACTTCTGGGAACAAGTTTCTATTTTTGTAGATGTACATTATTGTCTCAAGAATGTACAGCCCATATATTGTTAATATCCTAGTCTTCTTGAAGATACCTCTGCAACTTTGGTACATTTCAATCCGAACATCGCTCTCATTACCCTCTTCTGAACTCTGAACAGTTCCAACATGTTGTAGTGGCTTCCCCATACAATAATACCAAATCTCATGAGGCTTTCGAAGTTGGCAAAATACATTATTTCCATTGATTCCTCATTCAAATACTTTTGAATAACTCTCATGGAGTATGCCACTGAGTTAAGTTTTTTTCCCAATTTTTCAATGTGTTCTGTCCATATTAGATTTTCTTGTATAGTGATCCCTAGAAATTGTGTGGAATTTTCTGGTTTTATGCCTTGACCTGATAGCGTAATACTGTTAGGAGTCTCAATCTGTTGCTGTTTAGTTCGAAACAGGATAACATTAGTTTTGTCTGTATTTATAATCAATCCATTATTTAAAAACCATTGTTCCAACTGTTGAAGTAGACTGGAAGCTTCAGCTATCAGATCAGGATAGCTAGCATTTGCAACTAATATATTTTTGTCATCTGCATAACTTGTGATCTGGCATGCGCCTCTTGATCGTACAATTCCAATCACATCGTTCACAAACACAATAAATAGCAATGGCCCCAGTATGCTACCCTGCGGTACTCCTATATTATTTTCCTTGATATCTGATTTGTTTACTTTTCCATCTTTGACAATTTTAGTTCTTTGAGTTCTCTCACTTAAGTATGATTTAATCCATTCCAAGGCATCTCCTCTTATCCCATACCTTTCCAGTTTGTACAGTATATGGCGATGTTGGAGGCAGTCGAAAGCCTTTGACAGATCTAAGAACAATCCCAAAAGCAATTCGCCATCCTCAAAAGCCTTCATTATTCGATCAGTGAACTGTACAATAGCAGTTATCACAGATTTCCCTTGTATATACCCATGCTGATGACTGCTCAAGATGTTGCAAGATTTCATGAACTGTATCAACCTATCATACATAGCCATCTCAGAAAGTGATATGCATATTGTGAGGATTGTGTTTACGCAAATAAGAATTCCCGAGACCACAATATATCGCATTATGCAGATCTGATGGTGACGAAATTTTATATGGATATATTGGGCTTTTACAAAAATTTTCACTATTCCCAATTCACGAAGGAAGAGGAAACCTATTGACAGAATATCGTTTAGATTGAAGTCATATTTTGACTTATTATTATTGTTTATGACCTCTAATCTTCTTGCCATATCTGCAAATTTTTCAAGAAGGCTTGTTTACATTTTCCAAGATATAATAAGATGTAGTCGCTCAGTTTTCTTCTTACTTCGAGTGTTCATTTGCCCATAATCTTTCGGTCATTGAACGAACGATGATATGTAAACTGGCTTGTTCTGATCGTATAGTAATAAAAAACCATCTGACATTTTGACAATGAAGAATTGTTAGATGTTATTAGGAGTTCTTCAAGAATATAACTGAAGACTTTCTCATTCAGATCGTTTAACAGAGTTAGAAATTTTCTCGCTTTCTATACGTGTTCTAGTCGGTCTTTTACTTAACGTTTCTCCTACAGCAGCATTAGAAATCTTCAGAGATTTTTTTGGTCGTATATTGTTACTCAACAGTGGATTACACCGAATAAAACATGACTGAAGAGCCTGATAATGTCCTAACCTCCTTATTCAAACAGAAGCTCAAAACATTGCCGCCGCTATTTCAGATATTATCATTGGAATTGATAAAACGAGAACAAACTAACTGATGAATTTATTTTTCAGGTAACAGCACTGAAGCAACAGGATAAGACGTTTTCGCCATCATCTTCATCGACATCCAGTTCAAATGCATCCTCAGTATCGTCCACGTATAAGAAAATCACCGATCTGTTCACGAAAAAATCCGACAAACCCTTGGATAATCAGAACAATGTAGTCCATCAAAATAACTCAACGCAAGAAACGAAGATCACCCCTACACTTCCAGACCTCGGAAACGGTCCTCACGAGTTAGATCACGCCCATGTACCTGCTGCCAGGATCAACTCCACAACCAACGAGTCTAGGAAACAATTTCTCTCCTCTCTAGCGCCTCTCACTGCTTGCGTGAGTGGCATCACAAATGTTGATGACTATTACTACCAAATGAATAATCACGTCAACCACGTGGGCGAGCGAGCCTCGATGGCGAGTTCCGTGGGGACGGAGTACAGTCTGGAGGACATCGACGAAGCACTTCGGACCGACCAGGAGGACAACAAAAGGATAACTCCGGATGTTCTGGCTGGTACGCCTTCCGCTTCTGAGTCCGGGGACGAGCTAGCGATGTTTGTTCAACAGGATGCCAGTAGGATTGAGAGGATTAAGAAGAAGTGAGTATTCTAATTATGAATATATATGAATATATCTTAATGAAAAGCTATGTTCCTATATAGATGCTAATACGTAATGAATGAAAATTCAAACGCACATATATACTAACTGACAAAGAAACTACAACACCCAGAAGGAGCTGTTTTTTTAATTTTTTTGGTAAAACAAAGATAGTATAGGAAGAAGTAAAAGATTGAATTTGGGAACAAAATCGTGATGGTTTTTTTATGTGAACAATTTTTGTTACTTAAATATTATGGTCGTTTTTTGCAAGCTTCTCAAATTTTACAACAAAACAACTGTTCGAGGAGATCCAGTTGATGTTTAGTTATTGTTAAAATGCCTAGAGCACATCTACGCAGAATTTATCGGCAGCGAGGATGTCATTTATATAAATCGCTAACCATACGAACAGAAATAAAACTACTGTTATGAGATGTTGTCAAGCGTGGTTTGATAATGCCCAAAATCGCAGAAGAGTAGGCATTGGACGTCGAAGGTGCACAAATGAAGTTCAAGATCAACATCTAAAACTTATGGCCATTAGAGACCGATTTGCGACAACTCGATCTTTGGCTGATGAGTGGTTAGGAGAACAAGGCCATCCTGTCCGAAGGGTTTATCGCCGGATAAGGTCTTTTGATCTGCAGCATTATCGACCTCATCTTGTGCTATCTTTGACGGTTGAGCATCGCCGGGGACGATTACAGTGATGCAGACAACGTGAACATTGGAATGTGGAATGGCATGAGGCCGTCTTTTCTGATGAATTCCGATTTTCCTCGGGAGCACATGATGGCCGAAGAAGGGTTAGACGACGTCGGGGAGAAAGACGTGAACCTCAGTTTGATGTTGAGCGTCATGTACACCGGACAGTAGGCGTTATGGTATGGGGTGCTATTGCACATGCAAGTAGGTCACTTTTTGTCTTTATTCGAGGTAACACGACAGGGCTGCGTTACCTTCAAAAATAGTGAAGCCATATGTTCTCTCTTACCTTAACCGGCTCAAGAATCCAATATTTCAGCTGATAATGCCCGAACTCATATTGCCAGAGTTAGTTTGAACTTTTTTAAAGGGACTCATGTGAATCTTTTGCCATGGCTGCCCAGATCCCTCGATCTTTCGCCCATAGAACATGTTTGGGATCTCATAAATAGAAGGCTGCGAAATTTACCCTAGCCCCCACGGACTTGGAGGCTCTGAGATATGAAGTACAGATAGCTTGGGATAGTATCTCTCAAGAAAAAATAGACCATCTTATTGCATCAATGCCAAGACATGTTGGGGAATGTGTAGATAATCACGGTGGGCAAACACATTATTTACAAATTTATTAAAAAAAATTGTAATCCCTTCGTTTTTTTCTCCAAATTTCAATCAATTGATCAATTGCTCCTTGCTATACTATCTCTGTTCTACCAAAAAAAATTAAACAGCTCCTTCTGGGTGTTGCAGTTTCTTTGTCAGTTTTATATTTCAAATATACGTAGTGGACCATTGAAAACGAAACAGCGGCTCTATAGGCCGAATAATATAAAAACGTTCGTGAAAACTTCATCATCGAGGGCGACATGGTTTGCGATGAAATTCACCCAAAATACATTCCATCCCTCGGAGCTGTGATCGCCACCCCTAAATTTTTAAATAGCAAAATATAGCAAATGATACCTCATTTGAAAGATATTTTTTTCATTAATATCAAACAAAAAATATAAATTATTTCTATCGATTCGTTTTCGAGATATATAAATTTGTATTTGGGGAATCACTTTTCATTCAATCAATCTTAAAAGATACGATCTTACAAAGCAATTATTTCAAGTAATAATCTAACTTTCTACCAACAGATACCATGCAATTCCGTGTCAATATTTAGTTTATCGCCCCCTCACCAATTCTGGAAATATTATGTAGATATAGTGATTCCTTATGATGTTTTCATGCCACATTTCCAATTAGAGCATTGGAAAATCAATAGTTGCCGCGAGAGTCAAAAAAGAAAATTGATATTTCAATATTTCAACTGCCTGATATTCTGGCGTCTCCGACTCGTTTTATTTCGATGGAAACGAGGACGAAAACATTTAATTCTTAAGAAAACATTCTCAGGCAATAAACAAGCGTATATGAATCGATAAAAAGACGTCTTCTCGAAAAACGACCACACCACAAATATGTATGAGGTAATTATTTGCACCATCTCGCACTTTTATAAATTCTATCCGTATCGAACTGATTATTGAGTAAATGGCAAAATGAGTTACTGGACTAAAACTACTGAATATCTTTTCTCCCTAATGGTATACGATCGCGGAAAAAGATGAAATAATATTTTTTTTTTAGAATGATGAGAGTGGCAACCAATAGCTAATGTGTTCAATGAAACATATCCCGATGAACTTTTTATTAAAAAATAAGTTTTAGATTTAGCTAAAAAGTTTCGTCAAACTTGATCAGTAACCAACGAGAAACGTCATCCAGAACTTTAATTTCTGTTTAGAAATTAACCTGATGAAGTTAAACTTCCGAAGGACAAGTTCATGATGTAGACCTAATATCGAGCTGTAGTGCTAGTGTTACCAATATCAGTATAGAACCAAAATCTGCCTAATAATTGTAAGATATCACAAATTCCACCCCTACAAAATACATTTGGTACACCAATTAAATGAAGATAATTTTGATATGCAACAGAAATTTTGTGGAATTATGACTAGGAAAATAGATGCTGATGAAAATTTACTATATAATAACTGCTTTTCTGATGGGTCTACATTCTGTTTGAATGCTACTGTTCATTGTCATACTTATCGTTATTGGTTAGATGTCACTCCACATGTTTTCCACTTGGTTCATACTAAAACTCCCCAAATACTCTAATGTCTGAATAGGTATTTTCGGGGACTGTTAAATTTCGATACAAGATCTAGAAACGACCTTAGAATACCTACACATCGACTCTCGAACACACAACTCGTTCCTCGTGATGTCTTTAAAAATATATAATAATATACCAGCCGATATACGACATATCTCGGATCTAGCTCATTTCAGGAGAAAACTCAATGAGCTTATTGTCAGTCAATCCTTTTAAAGCTGAGAAGAATTTTTTGGAGAAAAAATTTGAATGGAAAGTTTTGAATTTTGAAATGTTTTTTTGTGTTACTAGTTTTTTTTTTGTTATGACTTTTTCTATACCTTGTTAGTAGATGGAAAATAAAGAGATTCTATTCTATTCTATTGGACCAGTATTTTTTCACGGTAATTTGACGGGAGAAACTCATTTGGAATTATTAAATTAATTTGTTTATCCACAATAAGTAGAACGTTCCTTGAATTTGTATTGAAGGAAAAGGTTCTATAGAGTGGCCAGTCAAATCCCCAGATTTAACCCAACTTGGCTTTTTTTTGGACAGTCACTCTATGCCACCGAAGCAGAATCTCTGAAAGAAATGCCATCGAATAATTCCAGAAAAGCGAGTTCCCATTTTGAACAGAACTTGTACTGTTGTATGAAAATGGGTGCTAAACACTTTCGACTTTAAGTTCATTGACAATCATAATTATTCTTTTCATTGATTGAGTGAATAAAGAGTGATCTCCAAACATCATGTTCCTAATATCTCGAAAAAGAATTGATAGAATAGATTTATACTGTTGTTCGATATTAGGGAGGAAAATATCTTTTAAATGAGGTATCACTTGTCATATTATGCTATTCAGAAATTTAGGTTTTGCGGCCAAATCTCCGAGGTATGGGATGTATTTAGGGTGAATTTCATCGCAAATGATGTTCCCCCTCGAATATGTAGTTGATGTGTCCGAGCGTTTTTATATAATTCGGTTCTGCCGACCTACAGTGCTACTGTTTCGTTTTCAATGGCCCATTCTTTATATTTGAAATATATGCACCCTTGAATTATTATGATTTAAGTAATGAAATTATTCTACTGATGATACTTAAGAACAATTAGTTCTGTAAATCTTGGTTCTATGTCGACATTATAATTGGTTCGAGAATTCCCAGTATTGTTTTTGCGAATTCACTCAACCTTTCTATCGCAAATTCCATATAGGGACTAACAGAAAGCTCCTTCAGTTGTCTTGATTAGTAATACAGTAGCGATATTTGTACCTTTTCTTGATATGACATAACGAGCTTCTTGACTGTATGCATTTACAAAAAAAAGGGCATATATAATGATAATTGAGAGCTTCTAGCATTTTTAAACTCAATCAATATTTATATCAACAGAGTCTTTGTCAAATGAACTTGGAGAAGTGAACAAACACCGACATTTTTCATATGGAACCTACTGCTGGACTGATTATCATTTCATTCTCAGGTACCAAGCGGAATCGAACAAAGAAGAAGACGACGAGCACGACGACTACGGTTTCAACAAGAGACCCAGCGTCCGCGGAATAAAACCAAGATTCGGCACCACGACTCAGATCATCCAAGAAATCCAGAATCAAATGCAACCACCAGAAGCAGCAGCTCGAATTTCCTGGCCTTATTACTCAGAGAGTGGATTATCCAACGTGGACAATCCAAAGGCCAAAAACCCGAACCAGAATTTGCCGCAACAGTACCCGGCAGTTGCGCCCGAAGAGTTCAAGGCTAGAGGTTATCCGCCACCATATAGACCGACGAGTTTGACTGAGGAGAATATGTACCAATCGGGACAGTATTGCAGGCAAGTCTACAGAACTAATGGAAACCCGAACAGCTATCCAACAGTGATGAAAGTCGGTGCAAGGTGCAACGAAACGTATCAGAGTCTTCCTCGTCAAAAGAGCAGCGGAAGACCATTGTCACCTCCGCCATCAGAGGTGTCAAGAACATACCATCAGACCATGGTATATATACCTTACAATCACATCGAAGGCTGCCAGACTGGGGTCTCTTCAAATGTCTACTACCAACATAGTGACTACGCAAGAGTTTCTAATCAAAACCAGATAAACAAAAGATATATTGAACCTGTATACCAGCAAAGATTCCACATGCACGTTGAGGATCATCACTACCATTACAATACGAGCGTGATGACACAGAATGCTCCCAAGCAACTGATTAGAATACCGTATCCTCAACAGCCACACTCTGTCAACGCCAGAAGTGAATCTCCACTGCAGTTCACTACAGCAGCGAGAGGAACGCAGACTCCTGTACCCAATTGTAACTACTACTCCAACCCGAGGTACAGACCAGTCAGCGGTACAGTATGGCAAGGAGACTCGAATTACGTAAGCAAGATGAACAGACATAGCTTTCCTATGGGTACCAGATACAGCACGTCAGATACATCGACCGATACTGACAGCGGGCAAGGGATTCCAACTGTACAGAATGGTTACAGACAGTCGATCGAAATATCATTCCCTCCTTCCAAGGACGCCCTCGGAAGCTCACCGACTAAGCCGAAATTCACAGAGAGAGGCGTCCCAGAGGGCGCTGCTAGCGTTTCGCCTCCAGATACCATCAAAATGGGTAAGAGTAATAGCAGTACGATGACGTCTCCGACTTCACCTCAGGGAGTATCAATACAATCCCAAAAACCCATGTTCTACGCTATGAACGTCTGACCGAATGAATAGGGCCACATCAAAATTTCATGGCGTTTGAAGATCGAGGAGGTTTTTGAGAATGTTTGACTTACTCTCTCTTTTGAAGAATTACCTAGAGTGTGGTAGTTGACCATATAGGATAAGAAACGTTCTGATATTCTCATATTTCAATTTTCAAAATATAAAAAGGAATTCCCTCATCATCATATTCCATGAGATAGAAAAAACTAGATTTTTTTTCTCTTTTATCAAAAAAGACTGGTAGTCCTTTAAGCATCACAAGAGAATATTATGAAATTGGTCGCAAGAACGATTCGAATCTTATTTGGTAATTTCATCCTTCATTGTTGAATCATTTTTGGATACTAAAGTACATAAAATTTTCTAAAAATATTTATGTGAAAGATATTCGTAGGTTATAATTGTAACACTTCCTCAATTATGGATACACTACGAAATGTTTTCAGAAACATTAAATGTTTCTAGTTTGAATGAGCCATGTAAAAACTATAAAGTAAATAAAAAATATGAATATGTTAATGATGTAGGTTATAATAACCAACAGGCAGAACAATTATAGATTAGGTTGAAAGTATTCAATAAAACTGGAAAAAACTTCCACATATCAGAACCTCATAAAAAAACTTCAAAAATGTCTTTAAACCTTTACATTCAACATCAGTCGAATTAGATTTTATGAAAAACTCGAACTCTATTGTTGAATTATACAGGACTGTCCACATGGAAAGAGGAAATGAGAATAAGGAAAATTCAGATATAGGTCTCCCAGTATACTGAACCTTATCTCCAAATTATTATCTCTTCAGACTCACTGTATGATCTATTTTATTTTTTTGGAAATACTTTGAAAGGGAAAAATTCGCATATTGTTGAAACATTGTTATAATTCTAAATGGAACTGAAGATGAAGAGGCATCGTGATAACCCAAAAACCCCAATTTTTCCAGTTTTAATGAAAAACAGACGAAGCTCTCCAATGAGAGGGATCATTAGCGGACAGTACATGTTTTTAATCGTTAAAATAATGTAGTCATTGTTGCCAAAATATGAGATTCCAATATTACCAAAGTATTAACTAGCTAGATAAGTGTTGACCAAAAAAGAATCAAATTAATATTTTCAAGTTATGAATCTGATAGTATTGTTTGTATATTGTGTTGCTGTATATGGTATTTCATATTGTGATTCGAATGTCCTCGAGACAAATGTAGCTTTAAAATATTAATTAGAATCGAGTTGGTAGGGATATGACCCAATGGATTATTCCATGTTCGGTGCATTCAACAAATTGGGTCCTTACTGTTTTCAATTATTTTCGTTCTGTGATTTGCTACATATGAAATCCCAATTTTCGATTTTATTCTTGGACATTATTGTTATCACAACCAGATAGTTGTTAGGTTCACTGATAATTATATATCTGCCTGTGCCAATTCGATTTAGATAGTTGTAACAAAAATATGATATTTATTTATTTGAATGAGATAGATCGGTCTAATATTATTTTTGTGTAGATAAAGTTTGTAAAAAGTATATATTCAATATTGATGTTGCTCAGATCCTAATTGTAACTTACTGGAAATGAAGATTTGGAATTGGTTTTGTATTATATTGTACTTAAATTATTTTGTTAATGTTTTTACAATTTATTATTTGGTAATATTTTGTACCGATTAGAGAATTCATTGGAAATACATAGGCAGTGAGAATATTTCCAAAACTGTACTATTAATAAATATTAAACTGATTGTATAATACTACATTTTTCAGTCAAAAAAATCCTTCAAATTCAAATGGTAGAAAACGCTTCAACAAAGGATAAAACCAATATAAAAGATTTCCGGTCAGAATTTGAATGTAATACGTTATGGTAAGTTAATAAGCCGTTTAACTTTTTCGTCTTTCGAAGACAAGGATCGCAAATATACCTAAATAGGTATCTACTATGTACCTACTTAATCAGTAATAGCAATTAACACAGAATATTCTCAGATAAGTATGAATTTAATTGTTATCTTATTTTAAAACATAATATAGTTCATCTTGGTGTCACATTCAGCATGAGTGAACCTTCTGGTCTTATGGTGTATGAGTAAGGATGTAACTTCAGCTGTTTCCCAGAGTCTTTATATGGACTGATGCTAAATTTTCTGAACATGTGTATTGCTCCTACGGCAATCATAAAATATCCCAATCTCTTTCCTGCAAGAAATTATAACGGTTTTTAAAAAAATATATATAAAGTCTTGAGCAAGGACTTCTGAGCCATTGGAATAGCTGTGAATTGAAAAAAAAAATTTTCCTTTTTACATAATTCTGCTGAAATTCAACATATGCATCGTAGTCCCTATTTTACATAGGTGTATAACTTGTTCGAATGTGAAAATTAGGGAGGATTGGACGATTCGCTAATCGGTATTTCAGGTCATAGAGTAGGTATCAGGTTGGTATCAATTGGGGGTTCAGTGATAGAGACATGACATAATTTAATCTACTCTAAAAGCAGGGATTTTTTTTCGGACCTTGTGGAAAAGTGATTCTTTGCGACTTAAAATGCTCAGGATAAAGGGTTGAAAGCGCACACTTGTAGAAAAAATTATTTTAATTGGTATATTTGATTTACCAATGCAGTTTCTTGGTCCTTCTCCAAATGGTATGTATGTAAGAGGATGTCTCTCAGCTTGGTTCTCTTTCGAAAACCTTTCTGGGTCAAATACTTCAGGATTTGGATAATATTTCGGATCTCTGTGCATTCCTTGTATTGAAACATACACCCTTGTTCCTTTTTTTATTTGTAGATTGATTTTTTCGATTCTGTAATCTTCCACTGCCTTTCTCATGAGAAATTGGAGAGTTGGGTATTTTCTAAGTGTTTCTAAAAAAACTCAAATTTTATTGGTCATATCTGATTGATCCCGAATTACTGACCTGATATAACCATGTTCAAATATTTCATCTCTAATATGGCTTCATAAGTTATTTCACCTCCGCTGGCAGCAAGTGCATCATCTATATCTTTCTGTAGTTTATGCTGAATATTTTTGTTCAAAGAACATTCGTAAAAAAGCATTATTAGAGTGGAAGAAGCTGTTTCGCTTCCAGTAAAAAGGTAAGTATAGGCTTGAGCTACGACCTCGTCCATTGTCAAACAGATATCTGGAAATATTACATTTCGTTGTCAATCACACAAATCTTTTTGTATTATTTTTTTTTTTCAATGAATAAATTTTGGAGTTGATTCTGGACTGATCATGAATAGACTCACGCCTGAACAACGCTTGCAAATAGTGCAATTTCATTTCGAAAATAATGTTTCTATGCGGAATACGTATCGCGCACTACGTCCATTTTATCGTCGACAAAATCGTCCATCAGAGCAGTTGAATGGCTACGTCAACGAACAAAACTGCCGCATTTGGAGTGAAGCTAATCCTCAAGTGTATGTCGAAACACCGTTACATCCAGAAAAACTGACTGTTTGGTGCGCTTTATGGTCTGGTGGAATCATTGGTCCGTACTTCTTCAAAAACGATGATGGCCAGAACGATACAGTCAATGGTAATCGGTGTAGAGCCATGATTACTAACTTTTTCATTCCTGAATTGAACAACTATGATATCCAGGAGCTGTGGTTCCAACAAGACGGTGCAACATGTCACACAGCTCGTGCCACAATCGATTTATTGAAAGACACGTTTGGTGACCGCCTAATTTCACGTTTTGGACCTGTGAATTGGCCTCCAAGATCTTGTGATTTAACACCGCTAGACTACTTTCTGTGGGGCTATGTAAAGTCATTGGTCTATGCGGATAAGCCACAAACCCTCGATCATTTGGAAGACAACATTCGCCGTGTTATTGCCGATATACGGCAATAAATGTTGAAAAAAGTCATTGAAAATTGGACGTCCAGATTGGACTACATCCGAGCCAGCCGTGGCTGTCATATACTCATATTTCATATTCAAAATGTAATGCCACAAGACTATCTTGCGGATAAATTAAATTCATGTCAATCGAATAATCCATTGTTGTTTAATTGCAATTTAAAGTCCTATAGCTCTAAAAAAAAACACCCTTTGTATATACAGGTGTCCCAGAATTCGACGCCAAGCCTGAATCTGTTAACAGGTTAAGTCATAATAGACATCAGAAAAATATGAGTCGTATATTTTCAAATTATATTGCATACATATCCTGTGATAATTTTAGAACTCCTGTTATTACAAATCTTCACATTTTTTCCAACTTCAATTTTTCCTTTATCATCCTGAATAGTGCTTTTGTAACCTGTAACGTTTAATTCTAAGCCAACAGCTCCAGCTTGGAAGATAATGTCACTTTATGGCGAATCAAGTATTTAATAGTTATTTATGCAACAAGTGCAAAAAGAGAATGTTTATTGCATTCGACGTGAAATTGTCCGACGAGGCCGTTAGGCCGAGTTGGACAACACGTCGAGTGCAATAAACAATTTTTGCACGAGTTGCATACAACATTTTTTCTACGTTCATGCAAAAAGCAAAAAATGATTTATTGAGGTGTGGCAGTAGGTGTAGGAAAATGAAAAGCGCAACTTGAATACTTTATTATTAATATCGATTTGCATTGAAACAGGAACTAATTTGTTACGAACAATTTAACTCAAACTTTATTTTACCCTCAATGTTGAAAGTGAATGAACAATTGATGCAATTTTCAATATGAATATTTCGTAGTGAAGTACTTTTTAAATCCACTGCTTGATTTGTTACTGCTGTAAACGTACTAGTACTTGGTAACTGTACATCGTTATTTCCTTCAGGCTGAAATATTTGTTTGTCATTATGACAGCACGTTGAAGTAGAATGACAGATGAGTGCAATAAAACTTTATTGCACTAGTGCAATTAAGAACTTCTTTTTCCACTAAATATAGTTCAATAAAGTTTTGCTTTTTGCATGAATGTAGAAAAAATCAATATTTTACCCAACTGACTATACTGAAAAAAGTGTTCTAAGTATTTCGCGAGTGTCATTCGCTAAACTTTTTAATTCAGATTTCAAAGTCAGCGCATTCAGAAAGTAGTCTAAAATAATATAACACTTACTGCATTATGTCTTATATTAGGCAAAAAAGGTTTTTCTTGTAGAAAATCAGTTTTATGGTAAAATTTACTATATTCACAAAAGATGTTCAAACTCCCCTCCTTCTCAAAAAAAATCAGGATATTAGACGGGTGAATCTTTATCAGTAAGAGAATTCTAACTGAAAGGTCATAGTGCAGTAGCCAGCCATCTTGTTGAAACCTCATTCTCTGAAAATACTTAGTGGTATGTCTTTTAATAAATAAGGTTAAGGGTTTTGTAAAAACTCTGAATAAATTCCGGCATTGAGACATTTGGTAACTCAGAAGTTCCTATGACCTATCACCTAATGAACCTTCTTATAACAACCTCTTTGAGTTTTTATCACTCAAATTAGATTTTATTCAGGAGAATCATCCCACAGCAGAAATCATGATCGTGGGGGACTTCAATATACATAACGCAGCCTGGCTCAAATTCTCGAACAGATGGTGCAGGTCGCCAAACTGAGGCCTTTGCCATCACACATGCCCTCACCACCAATCCTGATCCGTATAGAATAGAAGTCTGTGCCACACTTGGAAACTCTGACCACACCCTCATCTCCACAACCTGCTCTTTTAATCTACCATCGAACATCACATTACCGCCCTGTCTCATGTGGCATTACAACTCGGCCGACTGGGAAGGTCTTCGTATGTTCTTCTCAGCGTTTCCATGGAAGAGAGTTTGTTTCTCCTCAGAAGATCCAACACGATGTGCCGAGACAATATCTGAAATCATCATGTTGGGAATGCAAACTTACATACCGAACACAGCAAGGCGAACATCTTCCGGTAAGACCTGGTTCAGCAGAAACTGCTCTAGAGCTGTGGCTTCCAGACAGGCACCGTTCCATCGATGGCAAAAAGATCCGGGCTCTGAGACTAGAGCAGTATATGTCGAGGCTAGAAACATATGCAATGAGACAATCAAATCGTCTAAAGATGCTCACAATGCCACAATAAGATCAAAACTTATTGAATGTCCTAACGGATCCCGTTCATTTTGGTCTTTCGCCAAAGCTGTTGAAAAAAATTTCACTTCCAGCTCGTTTCCTCCTCTAACCAAGGAGGATGGAACACTAGCTACGAATGTCCAGGAAAAAGCCAACATTTTTGCCCATTTGTTTGCCGGAAGTTCCACTCTGGATCCATCGGAAAAACAACTCCCAAACATTACTCCTATTGACGGTCATATGCCCGAGATCACATTTTGCCAACGTTCTGTCGGGGGGATTTTGTTGGGTCTCAACACCAACAAAGCCTGTGGATCCGACGGAATCCCACCGATTGTTCTCAAGAAATGTGCCCCTGAATTAACACATGTTCTCTGGAAGTTGTTCAACCATTCTTACAAATTGGGGATATTCCCGTCCAACTGGAGAGTTGCAAGAGTACAACCGGTCCCCAAAAAAGGCAAAAAGACCCTACCTAGCAATTACAGACCTATCGCACTGCTGTCTGATATTTCAAAAGTCATGGAAAAAGCTATCAACATCGAGCTCATGGAATATCTGGAGCACTCAGGAATTATCAACGATAGGCAATATGGTTTCCGTCATCAAAGATCAACTGGTGACCTGCTCGCTCACGTCTCACATTTATGGCAGCTATCTATTGCAAAATATGGTGAAACCTTAGCCGTGGCACTAGATATCTCCAAGGCATTCGATCGAGTCTGGCACCAGGGACTCCTCGCCAAACTTTCATCTTATGGCTTGCCTCCTCAACTTTGTTCTCTGCTAGCTAGTTTTCTCTCGGGCAGTTCTCTTCATGTGGTTGTCGATGGAGTTTCATCTGACTCTATAATCATAAATGCTGGTGTTCCGCAGGGATCAATTTCAGCACCAACACTATTTCTACTTCACATCAATGATCTGTTGGGAGCTACTTCATGTCCAGTACACAGTTTTGCGGATGATAGTACCCTCCATACCACCTTCTCTTCCAGGGCTCCAATACCAGCCCGCCAAATCAGTAACGAACGAGGAAAAAATGTTAATAACATAAATATGGACTTGGCAATAATTCTTGAATGGGGATTCAATAACTTGGTGGATTTCAATGCAGACAAAACACAAGCATGTCTTTTCTCTAGAAAGGCCGATCTCAGTATGCCCAACATAAGGAGTAACTGTGCCTTTGAAGTCATCCATCTCGATGCTTGGTATTACTATCAGCAATAACCTTTCTTGGGAAGATCACGTGAGATCAATTGCCAAAAGTGCATCCCAACAACTTGGTTTTCTGTTTCGTGCTAGGAGCTATTTCACTTCCAGTCAGCTACTTATGATTTATAAGGCGCAGATCCGACCTGTCCTGGAATACTGTTCCCATGTTTGGGGTGCGGCACCTAAGCATGTTCTGAAACTGCTGGATTCTGTCCAAAAGAGGGCAATTCGTCTCGTCGGTGATGCCTCGCTTACAAACTCGCTCACCACTTTGGAACACCGTAGAAAAGTAAGCGAAGCTTTTCTGAACTATCAGAAATCGTTCCTCCTTTGGCAGTTTCTTCGAGGTTAACCCGTCAAGTTCAGTCTTCACAGCCCTTTTTGGTCGCGTTGGAGACCTGCAGAACATCTCTCTTCAAAGACTCGTTCATCCAATGAACAGCAAGGCTCTGGAACACATTGCCTAGGGAGGTGTTCCCCGAGGCATATAACCTTCATAAATTCAAAAAGAACACAAATTCCTACCTTCTTTTCCTTGGTTCTCACGATGTTCTCTGAACATTACAGGATATCTCCTTTCGTGGGAACCAGAACATAAAAAAAAACTCTTCCGTTCAAAATTCCAGTCCACATGTTCACTTTAAAACGATATTGAGGCCTGTTTTGTCTCATTTTAGGCGATGCGCCTAAAATGAGACAAAACAGGCCTCAATATCGTTTTAAAGGGGAGCCTCAGAGAAAAGAAAAGATAGAGGCTATCTTTTCTTTTCTCTGAGGCTCCCGTACACTTCTATGGATTACTAAACACTAAGCCCTTTCGAAATGTTTTAACACATGACACATTTTTTTTGCAGTGTTAGACTTGAAGCATCAAACATCCTTTCTAAAATTCGAAATTGCACTTTATATTCAATACTTTCTACGTTTAGGATTCCACAAATTACAAAAAATTTTTTTTATTTTCTGCAAAAATAACTTGTCAATTCGGATATCCATTCCTTAAAAATTGAATATTCAGTTATTATATGGCAAGAGCATAGACAATTTTAGATTATACACCGATTCACGAGACTTAATTCACGAAATATCATGAGATCGCAGCTCGAGTGATTTTTCGCGAATTACGTCAAGTGAAGAGGATCATGAGTGAAGAGGAAGCACTATTCAGGGTAACATAGGAAAAATAAAATTGGAAAAGAGTAAAGATTTGTTTCAATAGGAATTCAAAAATGACCACAGGGTCTGCATTTGTCAAAGAAAAAAAAAATGCAAATTGATTTGAAAAATACAGGACTTTTTTTGACTAATTTGACTTGGCTTACTACCAGAATCAGACCTGACGTCGAGTTCTGGGGACGTATGGGAAAACACGACAACACTTCAGTTAAAATAGAGGATCTTAAACTGAATGAGCACTGGGTTGGGTTTTAAATGTCCCATGCAGATATTAGTTTATCTTGTCACGATGAAAAATTTTAAAAATTGAAGACACGAAAATTACAATTTGCATGTCAGGTGAAAAATAACACTGGGTATTATTCATTATCATTATTTTTCTTTGCGTAATTCAACGCAATCATAAAAAAAGTTTTAATTGGAAAAATAGTTATGGGCTATTTCTGATCACAATCTTTGTCACGATATTCAAAACACCTTGTGACGAGTTTTCCAAAATTCAGGTGATGCACAATATTCCCACATTTTTCTACTTCGAAATTGTGAAAATTATTTCGACAATCAGAATTAAATACTCGATCATATCAGAAACGAAAAACGAGGAAAACATCCCAATTTTTTAGATTTCTCCACTTGAACCTGGGGCACCCGCTTGGTTTTTAATAGATTATAGATTTACCTAGTCATATAATATTTTATTACAATATGTGAGAATTATAATCCCTCACGTGAGTATTCGTTCGAAATTATTCAATAAAGTCATCATGTTCACGTTTGGGCAGCTAGTTGGACGCACTCAACTATCTTCTTCAATAAGATCAACCTAACACCAACAAGCGAACAAAATACATTGAAACTAATATTCATACCTGATGTTACTTTCTCTCCATTATCTCCGTCCACTTTTCCGAATTTCTTCAACTGAATAAGAAGCTGCATCATGTCTTTTCCTACATTTCCTGTTTTTTGCCTGAAATCGATAATTTTTTCCACCATATTGTATACAAAAGCTAGAGCGTATTTGTTAACCGTCTCAATCTTGAAAAAACTAAAAACATCTATAAGGTTCGGTGCAATGACTTGGAGAGCAGCCTTGATGGAGTTTTTCCTATTGAATGTGGATAGCAAACATGTTGACATTCTCAAAAAGTCATCATCTTTATCTTTGAAGCTTTTTACTTCGAGACCGAATAAGGACGAACCAATGATGTCGGCTGAAAATCTCCTGCACAAATCGTCAACCTGCAATGTTTGATTATGAAACGTCTTTCACCAGTCAAAATCATTAAACACAATATGAATTTTTGCGACACACCGTTAAAATGAAAAAAAGATTGTACGCCAATATCTAGATTTTGCGGATCTTTTGGGAGAAAATTTAGATGTTTGGACGCCAAATGTTGCATCAACACGTAGCGGTTGCCCCAAATTCGTTATTTAGTGAGGGGATCTCACAATTCCTTTAAAAAAAATGGATGGAACATTTTCGTGCACGATTTTTGAGAGAATTATTTTGGTGAAAACCGCAACCTTATAAATTCGACTGTGTTCAAGCTGTGCGAGAAAATTTCAAAAAGGCGTGAAATGACAAGTTCTCATAACTTCTTTATTAATGGTGCTATGAGCATAAAAAAAAACCCTACAGGCACTTTTTTAGTATAATGCATTGGCGCTATGATTGATTTTTTATTGCCACTAAATACAAACTTGTGTTTTTTAAATGTCAACCATAACAATTTCTTGAAAAAATAAAATCGCTCTTAAAAATATATGACATGATATATACATTTCTTATCAAACAATGAAAATCATCAAAAGTTTCAGTTCCATACGGCAAATTAACCAATTGCCTATCTAAAATAATCTGTGAACTTCAAATTAATATATTCGGTGGTCACCAAGATCTCCAGATTTGACATCATTAGATTTTTTTCCTTGGTCACATTCAAAGGACAACATTCATCTGTTTGAAAACGGACAAAAAAAACAAAATTTGTATTATAACTTAAAAACTAATGGTAATGAAAAAGTATATTTTAAAACAAGTTACAGAATAGGCTCCTATTCCAACACGAATGCGAAATTCGAAGAATCCGAACTCGGTTTTTTCGGTTAGATTTTGTGAAATATTGAAGTAATTCAATGAAAACTTCAGATTATATATCCTAGTGACTTTTGTATTGTATATTGACAGTTGGTGTAACTGTTACGAAAATTGACATATCACGGAATTTGAACATGAACGTACGTTTCGAATTTTGAAATTATTTATAATGATGCATTAAATTCGTGAATTATGTCTGACGAAATCGATTTAACACCACCAGAATAAAAAGAAATTGTGAATAATGTTTCAAATCATTTCACTATATCCAAATTATATTAAATTGATAATTATTAACGTTTGATGAAATTTGATAGGTTTGGAAGTCCGTATAAACAACCACAAAACGAACAATATAACTGAAAATGATGCTGTAATTTGTTCATTACAGCACTGTTTTTAGAATTGTAATGAACTCCTTACGATACTGAAATAGAGAAAATAAATTATTACACCAGTAGATTCTACTAAAATAAGTGCTTGTTTTATGTTTCTTGTTCATGTTAAAAGCAGAAATAATAAAGAAGTTATGAAAACTTTTCATTTCTCGCCATTTTCAAATTTCATCTCATAGCTTGAAAACAGTTGATTTCATGAGGTTGCGGTTTTCCCCAAAATAAATCTCTCAAAAATCGAGCCCGAAAATGTGGCATTCATTTTTTTTTAGCTCAGAGGGGTATTGAGATCCCCTCACTAGACAATGAATTTGGTACACCAGAGACAACGTTAAATGTTACTTGTGGCTTTCAATCAAATAGAATCTGTTTTCATCTATCGGTCATCAAATGATAGGGTACTCAATAGTAAAATGATTAGCTTCAAAGAGAACTAAGCTATTGTATATAACTGTTTTCCTCATAAAATGAGTCGGAGTGAAGATATTACCAAAAAAATGAATTTGGGCGCCTTTTTCCAAGATGGCGGGCGAGCGGCGAAATTTATAAGTTTGCAAAGTTGGAATTCGGAAAGAGCACATCGATATCTATAAAATCACTTATTTTCAAAACGTTTGGAAAACTTCCAGGTAACCCCATTATTCACACCAAATGACTGGACTATAAGCGTATGACTAAAGTTTTGGCTCATGGAAAGCGTCTGACGCTTGTGAAATAGCCCATTGTTTCTGTCAATTTTTTACCTGGGTATCTTCCCAAGTATCACTGAGCGAACTCCACAAAGTCATAGGTATTACAAATTACTTGGGACACTACTCAGAGACTAGGTTTCATTCTTTTGAAAATAAGTTAACTTACGGTTCTGGGACTCGGATTATAAGTTATACAAAGAAATACTCACATCCACCGATTCAGCTTCAGCAGCTTTATCGAGAAATATTTCCATCTCACTACCCGATTTCAAAAGATTGGAGAACATCATTTTCAGTTTTCCGATTGTAAAACAAGTTGACATTTTGGCTCTTAATGGTTTCCATTTATATCCTGGAAGTTTCCATAATTGACCTGTTAGAACATCATTTTTATCCATGAAAATACCTCTATCCATGAAACTGTTAAAATCCTTTACCAAAATATCCTTTATTATATCTGGATCCTGAAAGGTTTGTCTTCATTATTTTCAAACATATCTGTATAACTTCCTTGACCGTTTCTCAATTAGAAACATTGAGGAATTCTTTCACTGTTTTTTTTTATTTTCTTTATCAGAACAAATCGCAAAAATCATTTAGTAAATAAGAACGTCGGTTTTTTTCAAATTTTTTACTGGAAAAATCTTATTCAATTCTATCTTTCCGTTCGGTAATTCGTAAACACGATACCTATACAGGGTGGCCATTTGAAAACGAAACAGACGAGATTACAGACGAAATAAAGTTTTTCGATAGAAATGCTCGGACAGGTCGATTTCTGTTTCGAGGGGGACAACTTAAGATGTAGGTTACGGACGCATAGCGCTTCAACCCTTGCTACTACAACCCTCACCCCCAAATTTTGAATAGGGAAGATGGGGTGAGTGATACCTCATTTGAAAGGTATTTTTATACTGATGTCAGCACAGTAATTGTTTTTTCATTTTATGCATTAGTTCTCGGAATATTCTTAACTAAGTATTTGAAAATGAAGTGGTGTTTTCATGGCACTTGTAGTGTTTTGTGAAAAATCGACATTTTGAGCTTCAAAACAACCATGACTGTGGCTTCCTTCCTAACTAACTAACTCATGAATATATCGAGAACTAATGCATAAAATGAAAAAACAATTACTGTGCTGAAATCAGTACAAAAATACCTTCAAATTGGAGTATCACTCACCCCATCTTCCCTATTCAAAAATTGGGGGTGGGGGTTGTAGCAGCAAGGGTTGAAGCGCTATGCGTCCGTAACCTACATCTTAAGTTGTCCCCCTCGAAACAGAAATCGACCTGTCCGAGCATTTCTATCGAAAAGCTTTATTTCGTCTGTAATCTCGTCTGTTTCGTTTTCAAATGGCCAGCCTGTATATCGAACGCTAAGACCCAGGGCGGATTCGGTTCTTGAATGCGGATCTTAAACCATAGAAGGTATTGGAAAATAAATAGGTACCCAATATTTACGTGATAACGTTGAGATTTGTACATGAAAAATAGCAATTTCAAGCCTCTTGGAAGATTCGAATCAACCGGAAATAAAATTCATGAAGAATCCCAAGAAACGACCAGAAAAGCCTGCAGCTTTTAATACTCCTTAATCGCATGCGTCAATTGAGCTCTTGGGACCATAGACACGAAAACAGAACCAATCCTTATTTTCAGATTTTGAATTTGGTATAATCGAAATGGGGAGACTATCATTCTCAATGATGCGCTTGAAATTAAGCACTTTTTGTACTGATTTCAAGATTTTGTCAAATGTCATAATTCAAATGACTATTTCCCTCGTCTTAATTTCCACCTATCACTCAATATTGAATTGCAAATGGTTTCTGGATGGAAAAACTGTATGACAGCACCTGTCAGTAGTTTTTTCGAGTTAACCTGCGGCAGAACTTGACAGCTGTGGTCACCAATGTAGAGTAATATTTTTTAACAAAAAACATTCATGCTGACGACTCGGATTTTTGTTGCCAAAAACACTCATGCTTCTTGTTGAGATATTACTTAGCAACGTGTATTTTTCGATTTTTTTTTCGGGGAAATTATGTGGCCTTATGATATGTATTACTAACCAAAATTTCACCAGGAAAATATCGGAATTTTTATCGGAATGCATTATATTCAGGGTGTTTCAAAAAAAGGTGACCCCATCTCTAAGATAGCAAAAAAACTGGAAAATATCTGTATTCAAGATGAAGGACTATGAAGAAAAAAATTTCCACACATTCCTTCACAATTTTTCCGGAACTACCGCTCACATTCTAATGAAATTTTATACGAAAATGTTTTGGAAGCTGATACATCCGATGATGTACATGTTTTTATATTGGACTTTCAGACAAGGTTCTAGTTACACCGTTACACGGTTCATACCAAGTAGAATGTAACTTTTTTAAGTGACTTAAGAGTCCGTTCACACGGCGCAAATTCAGGCGTTTTCTTAACTAATTCGGTCTTGATTTTCTCAGGAACGGTAAACGCTATCGAGATGATTCAAAACAATATTGGAAGGTCTTTATCCCTTGTGTGTTCGTTAGGTAATAATTTCACTTTAAGTTGCAAATTAATTGTTTTATTGACATAGAAAGTACCATTTTCATAACAATTTTGAATAATTTATTGTCGCTTCAGTTGACCTAAATTCGAAAATCTAATACAACATGGTCATAGCCTATTTCTTCTTCTTTCTAATGGTACCAATTAGAAATATATTACATCATAGTTACGCAAAATTCTATGTGACGTTGTAAATCTGTTTCAAGTGCCAGAATTGTGAACTAAAAAGCGTTGCTCCTCCCTGAGGGGCGTGGCTTGTAGCTATCAGGACCGTCTTTTAGGAAATATATTCTTGAAAACCTGAATTATTTGTCACGAACAAAAAAAATATTTTGTCGCTTATACCTGCTTGTTACTATTGCAGCATTGATTATTTTTAGAGCCATACGACCGATTTTCATGTAACTTTCTCGAATGAAAAAATGGATTCCTCATGGAAAGTTTTGGATTGGATCCAAAAGTCAATTAATTACTACGGACCGAAGGTTTCGTAAGTTTGTTATTATGAAGGAAAGCGATTCGGATGTAATGATGGCTGGCAAATTACCTTGTTTTTACCATATTTCATATAATACAAAATTTGGGAAGTTCAGAAGCTCTCTTAGATTCGGTATTGTGCTTGAGGATAATACTTTGGAAGTAAACAAGAAGTGATTTCGTGTGAATTCATTTGAGTTATTTCACGATTTTATTGCCACATCAGATAAACATCAGTTGTAAATAAAGGTTATTCGGTACTCTTTTGTGTACCGCATTATTTCATTGCTGGACAATTTGACAGTTTCTAGGTAGGTTCAGCATTGCATAGGTACCTGAAAGAAGGCAATTTCGGAGTAAAGATTTAAAATGGTCTATTTTTGTACCGACACGTATATTTCTACTTACTCAATGATTTTATGTAGAAATGAAGAATATTAACTATACCTGACATTAAAATAACGCATTTTCAAACTGAAATTTCGAGAATGGTATTTTCAATTTGGGGTTGAGGTATTACTAGAAGTTTTCATATCTATTTGGCCTGTGCTCTTATAATTTTGTTTATGTGTATTGAATCGAACCTTTTTTGCTGGGAAATATCTTTGGATGAATTCCGAATTGTTTATATCCTGCAATTGATAGATTCTCTGAAAGAACTTTCTAATCACTCCGTTTTTTTTTTTAATGAAATTTATCTAATATGCGTTTTGTGAAGGAAATAAAAATTGGGTTTCAGTCGAAATTAGTTTTCATACGTGATATGTGTAGAATTTCGAAAACAATATGTACTTGTCCAGAACATCCAGAAATACTTGATGTAAGCACATCCGCCCTCAGTAGTGTCATGAATCCTGGTGATGGTTATGCACAGCTGAAGAAAATAGGAATGATATGAATATCCCTTGTTTTTCATTTTCACTGTAAGAAAGAAAGAAGAAGAAAGAAAGTTTATTCAGAAGTAGGTAACAGAAAATCATTCAAAATTTTTTACAATGATCATAACTATAATAATTTCAAAATAAAAGACTATACAATGAAGTATGTAATGCCTGGGAACAGATAGCGTTGGAGTCTATGGAAGAAGCCGCAGCAGAAGAAGTGAAATAAGCGATCGAATGTGGATGTATCGACATAAATGGTACACCTTCAATAACGGTATTTTGCGATGATAGTTGGGCTAAACGATCTTATGGAAACTGGGGAAATTATAATTCACTCTCCGGAGTTCCTCCAATTGTTGGGATGCAAACTGGAAAAATTTTATACTTAGGTGTGAAAAAAGTATTGCATAATTACGAGAACTCTCGACGTAGTGTTCTAGGGCTGTTGAAGAATGTGATCAGCAAAAATATTTCACGATGCAGAACGGCTATATTAAAATCTGTACAATTCAGAAAAGGAAAAAACGCAAGATAAAATCAATTTTTTGAAGATGGATATTATTGATAGCGTCACTCATATATTTGGTGAACATAAGAATTGTGCCACATTAGGCTACAATTGTGAGAAAAAAGTAGCTGATTATGACAACTATATGCAAGATTTGTGACAGTTCGATATACAGGAGAAAATTATGCAGGCGGTGAGATATTTAGCACTACATGCCAGAAGTCTCATAGAAAATGTAACAACGAACATTGTGGAACAATTCAATGCTATGATCAAAGAGTAAGAGGTAAAAGATTACGCTTTGAGAAGATGCTACCAAAGTCCTTGTTAGGCAATAGTTGTTGCAAAGAATAAAAAAAACCGCTATACACACAAAGATATGATAGGTCGTAGTCCAGGACAAACGGTGAAGAGAATGGAACGAAGTAGTGTCTTCAAAAAGAAAAAGAAGAAGGGGCAGGAAGCTACAGTTCTCTGCCGGGCCAGATAATAATTATTGAGAAAATTGTGAAAACCCAGACATGGATGAGGAAATATTCCAATTATATAGGGCTGAATTCTTGAGGGGTTTAATCAAAACAGAAGAAGCTCATAAAGAAATTGAGCTGAAAACACGGCTTCAAACTGATTCCGTTGATTAACATCAGCAGAGGAGGAAATTGTTGACGGCTTCAATATTTGAAAAAATATGTAAAATGCCCCCTATGTCAAGTTATTGCTCAACAGTTGAAAGCATTTTATATAAACATTTTTCTGCAAAAGCTATAGATTGGGGAAAAATAATGCAGATCGAGCGAAGCGTCTATTAGAGAATGAATTGTGCTCGAAGATCACAAACAGTGGCCTTTTTATTAATAAAAAAGGTCTAGGTCCTTCTCCAGATGGCATTTTTGAAAAAAGTTATCATTCAATTAAAATCAAATGCCCTTTTTCAGCAAGAAATAATATGATAAAGGACGTTATTGAAAGGAAACAAATCACTTATTTGGAAAAAATGATGATCAGGAATATCGATTGAAACAAAGTCAGAATTATTATTTTCAAGTTCAGGGACAATTAAAATTGCTGAAAGAGAAAAATGCTTTTGTCGTGTGAACTTTGAAGGACACTTTATTCATCGAAGTCAACATCGATGAAGAGTTTTTCGAAGAAAAATTTCATTAAAACTGTGTTTTAGCTGTAATAATTGACCTAAGACATAGATGCTTAAAAATAAGGATCCTCAATACAAACTAGATCTTCAGGATAAGAAAAATTGAAGAAAACAGAAGGCAATTAGAAATATATCATTATGAATCAAGCTGATTTTTTTTAATTATAACAAAGTACTATTCCTTAAAACTGTAGATATTTATGCAATGAGTTCATCAAAATTCTCAATGAAACTTTTTTATTTCGGATTAGATATTTCAAAATTCATTCCATTTAATTCATAAGGGTTTTTAACAATTCAAAAGATGAGGATAATGGTATATCAAAGCGTATTTGGATTCGCAATTCGACATCAAGTAATTATGGAAAGTAGAGTCTTTTTCAAAACCTAAAAAACAGTTCGTGTTTCTCAAGTCTGTTCTTATTATAAAGAAACCGTCTTTACAACCATAATCATAGGTGACCATTTGACAATAATTCAATTTCATCAAAATGTCGAAAATGCGGCTGCATATTGCGACACGCACTAGTAGAACTCGAGAAAGAAACGAGATCATCCCAATGCGTTACAAATTCATTCAATCTGGGCTGAGGGCCTAATACGGTCTCTATATTTTTACTACGATAGTCGACGCCCACCCGCTCTTGCCCCTTCACGTTGCGACCCCTCTGCTTCCCAAGCAGTGTGGTGTAAACAGACTCATTCAATTTTACACCAAAAAGATACTCTTGGTACAAACTCGATACAATGTACCGTTTTCGGAATACTTACTTTGCTATGAAAATTATGGATAATAACCGATGCTGGTATAAAGCGATGATAAATTTATCAATTGAACAAGAAATCACAAAAAGACAATTGAAATAACGACTGAAACATAATGAAAAAACAATTAGAGAAAGTGTTCAAAATGTAAATAAAATGTGTTTTCACGAATACACAAGTTTATTCCTTTTTTATAAAAAAACCATTAATCTTATGAAAGGTTGTGGATCAACCATGAGGTTATTAAAGTGATGTTAAATTCTGTCTTCTGATTCTTGACGTGAATTTATCTCTGTAGCATAGACTATTAGCTATTATTTCCCTCAAGATACGGCCAAATTCTGTAGTTCTAAACATTAAAATCGCATGACCGAGGAGGCCAATGAATCGGAGCTTTGCTGCACTTCTACCAATCCATCAATTCGGATTCCATGTATCGGTTTTATCGATGAGGTTTCATTTTCGCAAAAAATTCCTTATTTATATAGTGAATTAATAATAATCAAAAACTTTATTATTACTTTTTTGGCGACTCTTTCTCAAGCCAAATATTGTAGGTGCACCCTCTCTCTAGGGATTACGGTATTTCGTCCCGAGATCGCTAGTAGACTCCTCAGTTAGGCGATCCAGAGATCTCTGCCTAAGACACCCTCGTGATCCATCGTGGAGAGATGACTCTGCTGCAACGCCCTTTAGGTTGAATACGGATGGCTTTATGAAATTTTTTTAATAAGCAAAGTTCAATTATTTTGGTTTTCTCTCTATCCTAGAGACAGGGTCACTTTTTGTTGAAACACCCTATATATAACGTTCTGTGTTATCCAAGGACGCAATCCTAACTTCGACATAGTGCTCTCTTTATTATTTGTAAAAGTTGGTTTCCCTCATTTTTCTCTTCTTTTGGGGATAAATTATATACAGGCCAGGTGATATAAGAAAAAAGGTACCTCTGTAAAAACCAAATGAAATAATGTTGAATTTAAATTCACAGAAATATGTGGATATTCTTTTCTTTTAGATACTATAAATTAAATTTCATCAAGCAAGGTAAAAGAATATTGGACATGCCCTCAGGAGAAGTGCTAACCGTAAACACGTGTTTCAGGCTTTCGGCCTCATCAGTACGGTGAAAAAGTGTTAGATGAGCAACACTTGAAGGAAAACAACAAACAAACGGAGTCCACAATAGAAAACCAACCGTCCATTTGTGGTTTCCGCAGGTGATGTTGGTTGTTGCCCGAAAACCCATTGAGTCTTCCTGCGGAAACCACAAATGGACAAATGGACCACAAGTGGACTCCGTTTGTTAAATTTTTTTTCAAGTGTTGCTCATTTAACACTTTTTCACCGTACTGATGAGGGCCGAAAGCCCAAAACAAGTGTGTACGGTTAACACTTCTCCTGAGGGCATGTCCAATATTCTTTTTCCTTGCTTTTTAATTTGACCCTCGATAACCTTTTCACATAAATTTTATCAAATTGTGAAGCATACTAAAATCCAACGCACCGAAGTTTACCTTCCAAAACTATCTCAACAATAACTTTTCAGTTTTCCATAGAATTAAACTGATAATTTGGATGCGAACTGGGGAGATAGGTATTAGCTTTTGGAAGATAAGTGGTACCAATTTTGGTTCTCTATTTTCATTTGCTGGAGACTTACTAACTTGAGTTTTTCAGGATCAAAATAGAACATTCAAAAAAAAAATTAGGTATTCTTCAGCTTACCCTCACTAACAGAAATGGTTCGTTAATCGCGTACAAGCCTACTGCTTCAGCATCTACCTCATTATACCATTCTGCAAGCATGTGACCAACACCAATATCTCTCTTAATTAACGTCCAAAAATTGCCTAATGGAAACACTGCCGATTGAACAACTTTGATCCCTCGTTCTTGCCAATATTGATATGTTTTCTTGAAATGAATGTATATTCTCAAAAAAATGAGAAAAGCCATAGCTAACAGAACATTTGTAACGAACATTTTTCAGACAAAATTTGACCATCGACTGAGTCATCATGTCTAAAAGGTAAGGTAATAATTTTCCTTGATAAAATATCCATTAAGTATTTTATTTGTGTTATCTTAATGATGAAGTATGGTGTAGTGACACAATTCATTATATTCATGTCAAAAATAGATAACAGCAATTTTGGATACGTTTAGGTGAACTTTTTAATTGGAATTTAAAAGTTATGGACGCCTTGAAGAGAATATCCGAAAAATGAGGAATGCTTTTTTTCGAGGTGCCTACTAATTCACCAAAGAAGAATACAAAATATTTCACGATTATTGAGGCTATTTTCTACATTTACATAAATCAAAAAATTTTGAGGAGATAGCCCAAATTTATTAACAGAAGGAGAATTGGTGACCTTGAAGTCGGGAGCAGATCTAAATTTGAGTGATGCTTTTACATTTTGGACCAAATATGGGGTATTTTTTCGATATTCCGCTTGAATTCTCTATGGTTCTGATGATGCGATCAACACAAATTTCTAGGAGAAGTTTAGTATTGTTATTTCATATCTGGACACAAAATTCAGTTCAGTCGAATCTGTTGTCACTGGAATATTCAGTAATTTCCTAGATATTTTATTTTTATTCATTTCTCTTATGTATCAGTAGATGTAAATATTCATTTATGTTTTTATTATTTTTGAATTTTACCTGATTCAGGTAAGGCAATCAACATGAAATTTCGCTTGAGGTTAGAAAATATTATGCTACTTTCAAATACAAAATGTCTTCATTGAGTAATGAGTTAGTTTAGTAGTTATTATAAGGAATAAAAATCTCGAACATCCATCTTCATGAAATCACTATTCGAATTTCGCTCATTAAAGACGGCATTTCAGATCTGAACATAGCCTGAAAATTTCAAGTTTCTATATTTCTATGTTCGTGACTTATTGTGTTTACGGATAGACAGAATTGAATTCGACCACGGATTCATCATCAATGCGACGAACTGAGTTTGATTCATTTTAATAATTCTCAGAACTCCTGTTTATTCTAACAACCTAAAAAAATATGAAACAATGCTCCACCTGGTAAATTTTCAACAATATTCATTCTTCCATAGAATAATGTAATAATTATCTGGCCTCATTTTTCTTCTACAGATTATTATGCCCATTTCATTTGTTGAGTAGTATAGCGTTTCGATTTTATTGGAGAGTAGTCCTTGCAAACGGATTCAAGGCAGAGTTCGAACAAATCTTTTCAATATGTTTTATTATTGTTTTGCTCAAATCTTCTTCTGGAGTAGAAAGCATCAAAACCGAGATCAAAACTTTGGTAGCATCGAGAAAAGAGTATATCATTCTGTCGTTATCCAACTAATATTTTCTTCGGGGATATAGAACTATTGAAAATTTATGAAAGAAAGCTCAAGTATAGGATTTAAAAATCTTCTTTGTGGCTAAATTCATTAATAGAGGATTTTGATTACAAATTTACTTTTACCTCACATTAACACCAAACACCTTCAAGGGTAAGATAAACTCATCTCTATCCAGAAAGAATATGCTAATCTTTGTTCTTTTCTCTTTTTTAGGGTTTTTATTTTCTTAGATAATGGAATTCATATTCTCCATTTTCACTGCTTTCATTCCTTATTAATTGGAACATGAAAAAGAATTGCATCAAGGAACTATGCCACCCTATCTAGAGTATAGATAAGTAACCTTCAGTAGACCAGTGATATTTGTATCACTGTGGGTTAGATGCTAATTGTTTGGTGACATTGGAGGTTTAAATCAGCAATCGAATTTACACCACTATTCGTTTTCACAAAACAAAAATGATGATGATTCAAATTTTGAATTGATTTTGAGCAAAAAATTGCTGTTTGTAAGTTCCTACCTGATAGTTTCCAGTTTGATCTTCGATGTTGAATATAAAGCCTCAGAAGTAATATCAGGGATGAAGGATTGAAAGGATAGGGGTATTACTTCCGATGCAGCTCAGTATATGATGAAATTCTTTGAATAAGAACTCACTCAGTTTTTATTTACGTGGTCTATATAAACCGATGATAATGAACACTGATTGGTTCACATGAAGATGAAACGTTACTTTTCTCAGATGAATACGAATATGAAATATTTCACCGATTCTGTCGATTATTATCAACGCAAGAAAAAACTGTAAACAACTACTTTTCACGTTAGAGAGACGAATCAATTGTTTGAGTAAATTTTTTTTTTGCTGAAGCAAAGATATGATGTCTGGCATATGTAATATGTATATAGGTAATTAAGTTTTGATGCGAACAGATAGGGGCTGAGGTTTTTGGCAAAACCCTGCATGTCTCCGTATGTTATGATGCTGCTTAATGCAGTGGAGTGGAATCCTCCACTGTTAAGTGGATATCGGCTATGCGGAGAGGTGATCACATAACAGTGAATGTGGGAGGTGAGCATGGGGATTCACTAAGTGACCGAATGCAATATGCCCTCAGTATCATCCAGAACTGATGCGAGAAAGAAGGACTCGCCATCAATCCATCAAGCAAACAACTAGAAAAAGAAATCTCAACCTCAGAGTATCAGTTCTGAATTGAGGGACTCTGAACTTCTTCAGTGAGTGCAAATAATTAGGTGTTATTCTGGATAAAAAACTCAACTGGAGGAAACATATAGAAAAGACTTTTTCCAGAGACACTGCAACCATGGGGTCTGCAAAAGTCTCTTTGGAAAGACATGTGGAATGAGTATATACACAGCAGTAGTACGCTTCATTGTCACCTATGCGTCTTAAGTATGGTGGACAACCACCACCACCACACGCAGCCGGTTGCAGATATTCCAAGGCTGGCCAGGAGATGTTACGGGAGCTATACATAAAACTCCCTCAGCAACGCTTGAGGATACACTTGATCTGCTTCCCTCACACTCACATGTGAGGAAATGTGGCTGGAAACAATAAGAATATCTCGCAATGGGTATCTCCGTCCGGAACACTGGATTGGAGATGGAGATATGGAGGTATTTAATCAATAAGATTGAAACCTCTTGACAAACATTGACACAAATTGTAATAAATGGACCCAAAACGACATCCCTTGGAAGTAAGTCGTCTATCTCGCGAACCGCGACACTAGCAGTCTATACGTGCTCCCAGGAGTGTCTCAAAAGATATCTCGAAGGAGCGCATATTCACATCTCTACGGACAGCCAAGCCATGCTGAGGTCCCTGGAATCATATAGCCAGGAGAATGCCGCAATACCATAAAGCAACTGAACAGAGGCAATAAAACCGATGAACTTGCGAAAAGGGCATCAAGGTTACTACCTGTTGGTACTAAGCCTGTCTGTGAGCTTGTGAAAGCACAATATAAGACTCCAACAATGGGAGTGATACAGTACAGAGTTGAATCGTGAACAAATACTCTATTAAGGAAAATAGAATCCTTTGAAATAAGGGCCTAGTAGGTACTCAAACCGTCTGAGCGATATATTGAGAAAGACCAAGTCGAGGTTTGAGTCCAGCCTTGCTTGTCTTCTCTTGATGTCAGTAGTGCCCCCGGAGGTGATGGAATTTCTGCCCTTCTCTTGAAAAACTGTGCACCAGCTCTGTCATTACCCCTTTCGATGATTTTTACAGAATAATTCACCACGCACACATTGCCAAATTGTTGGAAAGAGGCCCTGGTCACGCCAATTTTCAAGAAGGGTGACAAGCTCGATCCTAATAACTGTAGGCCTATAAGTCTTGTTTTGATTATCGCCATAATCTGTGAGAGGATAATCCACAAGTCGATACTTCAATTTTGGACTCCCCAATGGTATTATACCTGACGATCAGCACGGATTTCTTCGCTCCGTGATCACCAATCTTTTAACTTGTGTTAACGACTGGAGCTCAATGCTCGATGGTGGAACTCCCGTTCTCCATCTCCCCTAGACTTCTCAAAGGCTTTTGATCGTGTTTCTCACAAACTTCTTTTCCTCAAGTTGAACAGCCTCGGCATTCGTCGCGACCTCCTTATGTAGCTCGAGGCTTTTTTGTCGGGTAGAGTTTTCCGAGTTCGTGTTGGTGACTCCATATCATCGACTAGAAGGGTTTCTGGTGGGGTCCCCCAGGGATCTGTGCTGGGGCTACTTCTTTTGACGCTGTTCACGTCGGACCTACCTTCTTTGGTGAAATCATCTTGCTCCTTGTTTGCCGATGACGCTAAGATTTACGACAATCCATTACTTGGTTCGGTCCTGCAGAGAGATCTCGATACTATATGGCGGTGGTCCAATACTTAGCTGCTTCCCCTCAACTTAGACAAGTGCAAGGTTCTCCATATGGGAAAGCAAAATCCAAAGCTCTCTTACCACTTGGCCAACCACGTAATTGGAACGGTATCATCCCACTCGGATCTGGGGGTATTTATTACTGAGAATGTGTCCTGATCTGAGCACATATCATCTGTCTCCAACAAAGCAAAGTGAATGTAATTTCTTCTTCGAAAGACTTTTGGACGGTGTGACCCTCATACTTACAGCGTACTCTATACCAACCAGATTCGGCCCATTCTTGAATATGCTGGTCCGGTGTGGGCCCCGGTGCTGACCCGAGATGTAAACCACCTTGAGTCCATTCAGCGGAGTGTAACCAGAATTCCTTATGGTACAAGAATACCTAGCTATGAAGAGAGACTTTCCATAATGCGCCTCACTTCATTTACTACCAGACGTCTAAGGGGTGACTTGATTACCAAATATAGAGCCCTTCATGACTTATTCAACGCTAACTTAGCCAATCTCTTCTGCCTGAATAGTGATACACGACTTCGTGGCCATAACTACAAGCTGGCGAAGAAGAGGTTCCGGTCCACCAACAGAGAACACTTCCTCCCCAATGGGGTATTCAATGTCTGGAATTCTCCTCCTACAAGAGTAGTGAACGCTCGCTCGATCAACGGCTTCAAGAATGCCCTGGACAGATGGTTCGCGAGTGACTCTTTTTGAAGATTGTGGGTTAAAGTGAATCATTCTTTTCATTTTTTCAGTGACAATTCGTGTTAATTTTTTTCTTTTTTTAGTGAGTTTATAGATGTAAATCTCAACTCTTCTGTGGCAATAATTATAATAATAATACAATTTATCGCATGGATAAATCAGCAGATCAGATTTGCAGACTCAGTAGGGAGGAGCTGATATGTATACCTGTGAAATATCAATGAAAAATTTGCCAGAATAATGAAGAAATAGGAGTTTATAGTTTAACCATTTTTCATCAATACCCCTGTATCTTTGAAACCAATATCCTAATGAGCAATTTTAACCCTAAGGGGTTTAGTCCTAGTAGAAGATTGGTCCTCATTAAGTTTGTGGTCCATTTTCTCCATTAAGCCGTTGTCCCTTGATTCGTCAGACTAGCGACGAGCAGAGTACTCTTTTATCACTCACGGATACAAGAATTATTCAACATCTTTGAAAGAATTTGGGAATAATTACTCTTTTAGTCAATGGGAAGCCGACTTTTCCACTGAAAAACCTCAAAGTAGGGCTATTTTATTGATCAGTGATTTTGAGTATATTCGATATCACAAAAAATGGTTAAAACGGAATATGACAGTCCAATATCCTTGTTTGATAGAGTATTCGATGTATGTACTTTTTGAGCAACCATTTGTTTACGAAAAAAATATGTACAGGGTGTTTTGAATGTAATATCAAAAGTATAATTTTCTTAGTCCGGGTCTAGGCTACTGATTTTCAACTGAGACTTAATTAATAGTGATTGTCCTAGAATTATCCTTGAAATTTTCGTGAAAATTTCCGGGAGCATTCAAGAGTTATTTTAAATGAAAATTTTAGTTTAAATGCAACAAACACCCCGTATTTCATAAACGAATAGACTTGGCTGAACCTCAATGGATAAAATTTAATTTCTTTGAAAATAAATTAATTTCAATTTTCATGATTTATATGATTTATATGATTTATTTCGATCATATAGATGTATATATTCAAGAATTTGAATCAAGTTTTGATGAGTATAGAATTCCGAGTATAAGAAACTCAGAAGCGGTCTTTCAATTTGGAGAATTGTCCGAACTCTAAACTAGGTATTCTTATGTTAAAATGAGATGTGTCGACTAGTATCCTTGGCTTATTTTAGAACTAGAGAGAAAAAGGCATCGGAGGGCTCGATCTGAATCCATGTAGTGCATCGATCAAGTACGTCACTGCAAGTATCAAACCAAAGACCTGTAATAAAAACTCAAGTTAAAGGGGTTATCTTAACCTCTAGTAAATTTTGTTTTAACAAAAATTTGCTTTAACAGAAAATTATTCTGAACAGAGATATAAAAAGCACTGGATAATATTTTTGATGATTCCACCAGTGGCATGAAAAAGAGCAATTCCTCATCAAAGAGCTCATCAAATAAAAAACTTCCAATAAATGAATTTTGAAAATTATGAAATACAGAGTGTAACATGAGTGACTGGCCATAGCCTAAAAGTGAATGCAGATCATCCAGGTCTTCAGAAAAGTAACCTTTTTTGTATCCTAAGAGTGTTAGTTTCGTGGATACAGGGTGATTCATGAAAATTGACCCCAATTCCCGATCTCCATAACTTGGAAAAGGGCAATCCGATTTTGTTAAAATATTATGGACTTATTCACATCATGCAACCCTTCAAAAAGTTGGTTGTAATTTCAATATCCTCAGATTATTGAGTTTTTTCTTTAAGACTCCAAAATCTATAGTTGTAACATGTTTTGGGAAAACATCATTATTGTCATGAAACAATATATAATTCAGTCTAATGAATTCGATTTTTACTTTGAATGGCACTCATCTTGAAAGAGTAGCAGACCAAGTGAATTAATCTTTCATGTATTTTTTTCAAATAGGGTCCTGTTTTTATTCCTTTCTTGTTATCCGATATTATTTCGGATTCTGTTCAACTCCCTCTCATTGTAAACCCTCAGCATCTGCTGAGTGTTGTGAGACGCTGCTTAAAATATTAATTTATGCTTGTTCAAACGAATGAATTATTTAACTCTCGATATTAAATTTAAAAAAATTTGACGTAACCCATGTTGCAAAATGTGAACCGTGAGTTAATTTGCTCCGCAGCAGGTCTTGAAAACTAGTTTTTTGAAAAAATTTATAGCTATTCATTTCATTTCATAACATGGTATCGAAAGAGAAGTATCGAAAAAATAACCCCAGAATAACAAGAAGTATAATAAATAATATCTTGATAAATATGAAATATGAAGAAATAGAAGACCTAATTTCTAAAATTTCTTTTGATACTTCTCTTTCAATACTATGTTATGAATTGAAAAAAATAGGTTTGAATATGCTCAAAAAACTTAACTTATTTTTTCTGTGAGCAAATATATTCAACGTTTTCCAAGATGGGTTATGTCATTTTGTTTTTAATATCTAGTTTTTAAAGAATTCAGATTTTGATCAAGCATACTTTTAATTAATATTTTACTCAGTGTGTCACATCACTCAGTAAGTGCTGAGGGTTTATATTGAAAGAGAAATCAACAGAAAGCTATAAAATAGAAATAAAAACAGGACTGTATTTTAAAGAGATACATAACACATTATGAATTCTTTCGTTTGCTACTCTCTAGAAAAAGTGTGATATTCTAGGTAAAAAATGAATCAACTAGATTAAAGTATGAATTTTTTCATGACAATAACGATATTTATATAAAACGTGTAAAAATATAGATGTCTAAACGAAAAATATCAATAGTCTGTGTACTGACCTGATTATATTGAAATTACATTAAACGTTTTGAAGTGAATATACCTACAAACTTTGAACAAAATCAGAATGCTGATTAGTTAGGGAGATCAGAATTTCAGGCCGATTTTCATTAATCAGTCTGTATCTCCGAAACTAACAGTCTTAGGATACAAAACAAGCTACTCTTCTGAAAGGCCTGGATGACCTGCATTTACCGCTAGGCGATGGCCAATTGCTCATGTTACCCCTGTATATTGACTGTTGGTAAGAATCAACAGTTTTGATTATCTAAAGAGTCAATTCAATTGAGAAGTTCAACGTCAAAACAAGAAAATATAATTAAAATTACTTACACCAGCACATACTGCTTCGAAATTGGAATTAGCTCCATTCAATACAATGGACGATATTCCTGTCATGTAGAACATCCAAATCAAATGGAAGTAGGTTTGCAACCCCATGAATGGACCTAGCGCTTCAGAAATACCAATGAGGTAGAGCATTAATATTACAATGGCAACTACCATAGCAACGATGACTCCCATGAAGAATTCTGAACGAACAGCAAAATAATCATTGTCTATTAGGTATAATACGAGACTAATCAAACTGAATACCTAGAAAAAACGAAATGAATCAGTACTTTCATTTTAATTCAATATTTGATTGATTTATGAGATGCGAGAGAAATCATTTCAAAAATGAAGTTTCTAATATACATACAATATACATATTTTGAAAATAATTTTAATTTTTTAAATTAACTCTCCTATCCAAAATTTGAATTCAAAGAATTTCAAATGGAATTTCATATATAAAAATCCTTATCTCTATCAGTTTTTCATCATTTATATCTATGAAACATATTTTAAGAACTCACAATTTCCAGAATCTTCAATGTCCCAGGTACTGATCTGAAGAATTCTATTCTGATCGCCTAAAAATAAATAGGTTACATTATTATAATGGACGTGGAATTAAGAATTACTTACCATTTTAAGAAGGAAGAAGTAAGTAGAAATGATGTTACACGTTCACAGTCGCAAGTAATATCAATTGTAATCTTATCTCATGATTGCTCATGACAGGTACATGCTCAGATTAGATTCCCATTTTGAGATAACAATAGGAAAGGATTGGTTATATCGCAAAGATTTCGTCTTTGAGATCATTTCAGATGATGAGTAATTAGGAAATTCTCAAATTGAAATTTGTTGATTCCTCATGAGTCTCATATTTTTTCTATTATGATAATTATCAGATTACTATTTAAATATATAAAGCCTACCTCGATGAATGCAAGGGAAAATATTAATAGATTGTAGATAGTATCAGTCAGTGATATGTATAAAAATAAAATTTGTGAAGCCTTTATCAATTCCAAAAACTACTAAAATCGAATGCCTTGGATCAAATGAATTTTATCACGTATAAAAGAAAAACATATTGGGTCATAATAAGTAATGTTGTGGGAGCACTTTTATTGGATTTATATTAGGTAATAACCTATTGAAGGGAAATTCTTAGTTTCAAAAGTCACCCCGCAATTTCAATGAAGAAAAATGCCTGGTCAAGAATTAATATATTGTAAGGGTCCTTTGTAAATACATTTAAAAAATTTATTGAACTTTTCCTTACAAAATATTCGAAACGAAAACAGAATGGATATCGTGACAATAATCAATAAAATCACATTTTCCAAAAAAACGCCACTTTCTTGATTTAATTAGTTCTCGTAGCGATGAAAAAATCCTCATCTTCATCTCCTCCAACAGAAGTTTTGAAAATCGAAATTTATGGCAACATTCTCAAACTGTTACTACGGTTATGGTATCAGCGTGGAATCCATTTATTCCATCGACCAGGAAAGTGATAGCGAGAAGAACTCCACTCGTCTGAAATATTAATTGATTTCAAGAATACATTAATATCTGACACAAATAGTAAGAAATTCAAAATAACAAGAACCAGAAAGTTATAATGATATTAGGTGTACAGCTTTGCTTCCGATGGCTGCAATAGATGGCTGTAGCGGTAAGTGGTAGTCGAAATAAATAGATCGTAGATGTCATACAATAAGCTTAGGCATTTGTAAACATAAAGCCATCGAAATATAAGTCGATTTATGTCTGCATCATATGGTTATTCTCGATTAAACATGCCAGTTTACTAGCGAAATTCTCATCATTTGCGGGATGTTTTAATTATCTGCATCAATATGAAGAAATCTGCGGCTGAGGCTCATCGAATGCTTTGAAATACCTATAGTCAGGCCGCTATTAGTGACGAGCCGAGAATGGTTTCAACGCTTCAAGAACGGCAATACAACGAGAGACATGATGAAGTGATTTTACAATTTTACAGCATGACAATGCTCGACCACATGTTACGAAGGTGGTCAAAACATACTTGGAAACGTTGAAATTGGAAGTCCTAGCCCCCCCGCCGTATTCTCCAGACGTTGCTACTTCGGACTATCACTTGTTTCGATCAATGGCACACAGCATGGCTGACCAGCACTTCCGGTCTTATGAAGAATTAAAAAATTGGATCGATTCGTGGATCGCTTCAGAAGATGGCCAGTTTTTTCAACGCGGAATTCTTATGCTGCCGGAAAGATGGAAAAAAGTAGTGGCCAGCGATGGACAATACTTCGAATCATAAATGTATAACCAGTTTCTTTCAATAAAGCCTCGAACTTCGGAATAAAACGGCGGAAGCAAAGTTGTACGCCTATGTACTAATAATAAAGAACCATTATATCGTTATGTTATACAGGGTGATTTATTATCTCACCGACAAACCATGAAAGGTCATATAAAGTAGTATAAATGTCCGATTTTAAGTATTTAAGTAGAAACATGCCTTCGAAAGTTTCATTTATGTCTATTGATATGATTCATTAATGAAAAGAAATATGCTTAAAAACGAACCTGAATACACTCAATAGATCATTTTCAGTAGATATTCTATACGTCGTGTTCTGTTGTATTAGGATTAGACTATAACAATTTAAGAGGAAATACCACCACGTGGCTCTTCCCGCGTATCAGTCAAACATAAAGTACCAATTAATTTCTCGTCTGGCGCTCCTACAATGACAAAACTATATACAGTGTACGAAGTTGTACATTCACTTTAAATTCTTAATCTTCTCGAAGCATATGAGCAGAGGCAGCACTGTACGACGGTCGATTTTTTTTCACAAAATTATAGTTTTACCTATTTTGTGATGATTTTTTGTAGGGTTTTTCTTGCGAATATTTTGAAAATATATCAGTGCTTTATAAATTGAACAATTTATCGATTGTTTTGCGAAAAACAAAAGGCTCCCAAATTTTTTTTTCCTTCTTCGACTTTTTTTTTCGTAAACTAAATATAGATCAATGTACAATGTAGATCATTGTTTAAAGAAATCATGTGAAAATCCCATAAATATCAGTGGTTGCAAGAGGAGAAATCAATTGTTTTGCACTGAGCAGTCAAGTCATGGTGGTATTCCCTCTTAAGATTATTATTTCATATCAATAACTACAATCTCAACCCAATCGAATTTTTGTAAGTGCTTTCCTTATGTTTTTCTCATAGGGGAGAGTGAGGCAAGCCATACGGGGCAAGTGCGTCTTTCGCAATATCTTCCTTGTCCGGCAATATATCCGGCAAAAATGAATACAGTTCCTCGTACAGTTCGCGAGTGAATCAATTACCTTGTGGTGTCAATGAAAAACTTTATGAAAAATTGTGAAAATTAAGTAGATATGGTGATTTACTGAGATACAGCTTTTGTCTTGTGATAGGAGGACAAAAAAAAAATTCACCAGAAAACCACCAACAATATCAGATGAAGAAAAAACACAATATAACGAAAGAAATTAAGACAATTTTCATGAAGAATGAATAATGTGTATTAATAAAGCGCCTCGATGAACGAAGAGTAGAAGAAATGCTCACTTAAGAATTATTATTCTGTTAATTTTGTGTATTGAATAAGTATTTAAAGTTATGTTTCAATCAACAAACATTGTTTTATTCGCAATTTTGAGGAAGCTATACCTCGTTAAACCTCAAGGTGTCTCAGTTGCCCCACCTCCCCTACAATGTCCCAAATCGTCAAAAAAAGGGATTGTTTGAAATAAATTCAATTTGCTTCGAGTTCTCAATCAAATATTGAAAATATTAAAAATATTAAACACTTACCCCCGCCAACACCAGTTGAATGTATGACGATCCATTATACAACATTATGGATGAATAAGAAAGGATAAACATCATAAATATGAGATGAAAGTATTTCTGATACTGTAATATGGATTTGAGGGCTTCACCCATATTTACAAAATAAACTATTATCAAAAACAGCGTTACTCCTAAAGCTATAGCTGATAACACTGTGTATGTCCGGGAAATGGGGAAATACAGATCCGAGTATTTATTGAAAAGTATTGTAAGGACCATTCCTATGGAACTGAAAATCTAGAAACAATTTAAGTAATTAGTTCCTACACAAAAATATGAAGAAGATTTGAGATCTATGCATTCCTTAACTGTTGGATATTGAATATATTAGTCCAATTGAAAAGTCCCCGTTGTGAGGCACAGATGGCGGTGCTAGTATTAAATCTAAACGATTTTTAGTTAGTACCAACCTTCAAACGATACGTGTCAACCAGCAGTCCGACCATTAGTGTGTGAGATATTGCGTTGTGAGTGTAGCTACGTTTTTTATTTGAAAAAAGATGAAAAAAAAAAGAATTTCGTGTGCTGATGAAATATTGCTTTCTGAAGGGAAAAAATAAAGATAAAGCAAAATCTTGGCTTGATGAAGAGTTTCCGGGGTCTGCACCAGGAAAATCAACCATCATTGATTGGTATGCTCAGTTTAAACGTGGCGAAATAAGCACCGAAGACGGTGAGTGGACGCCCAAAAGAGTCTGTCACCGACGAAAAAATCAAAAAAGTTCACAAAATAATTTTGAATGACCGTAAAGTGAAGTTGAGTTAAGATAGCAGACATTGTGAAGATATCATCTGAACGTGTACATCATATATCTTTCACGAATATTTGTACATGAGAAAGCTATGTGCAAAATGAGTGCCGCGCGAGCTCACAATCGATCAAAAGAAACAACGTGTTAACGATTCTGAACAGTATTTGAAGCTGTTTAAGTGCAATAAAACTAAATTTTTGCGTCGACATGTGACATCATATATCATTCACGAATATTTGTACATGGGAAAGCTGTGTGCAAAATGGGTGCCGCGAGAGCTCACAATCGACCAAAAGAAACAACGTGTTAACGAATCTGAGCAGTGTTTGAAGCTGTTTAAGTACAATAAAATTGAATTTTTGCGTCGACATGTGACAATGGTTGATACATGGCTCCATCATTTCACTCCGGAGTCCAATGGACAGTGGACTGCACATGATGTCCACGGAATTCAAAGCGAGAAAAACATAACAGTCAGCTGGCAAGGTTATTGCATCCGTATTCTGCGATACGCAAGGTATAATATTCATTCATTACCTCCAAAAGGCCAGACCATCAACAGCGATTATTATTATAGCATTATTGGATCGTTCAAAGGATGAAATCGTTGGAAAACGGCCCCATTTTAAGAAAAAAAAGGTAATGTTTCATCAAGACAATGCGCCGTGTCACAAATCAATGGCAAAATTGCAAGAATTGGGCTTCGAATTGCTTCTGCATTCACCGTTTTCACCAGATCTAGCCCCCAGCGACTTTTTCCTGTTCTCTGACCTCAAAAGAATGCTCGCTGGAAAGAAATTTAGCGCCAATGAAGTAATCTCCGAAATGGTATCGAAAAAAATGGAAGATCGCTATAATTGCTGTATCCCCCTCGAAGGCAACTACGTTGAATAACACCTAATATCGAATTTTGCCAAAATAATGTGTTTTACTATGGTAAACCGGGGACTTTCAATTGGTCAGTAATGGGGCCCACAGACGATGAGCAACATGGTTGCCAACCAAGTTGCCAATTAAGTTGGCAACCTAGTTGGCAACTTGGAATAACAACCACCCACTAGCCCACAGACGTGCGACTTAGTCGCCAACTTGACAAATTGGCAACTTGGTTGGCGATTAAGTTGCTCGTCTGTGGACCCCTTTCATTACTGATGCATGAAATTCGAAGCATTTCATGAATAGGAAAAAACTTATGAAAGAGCTGACAATGTTGACAATGGAAATGTATTTCTCACTCATTTGAATTTTTTAACCGAAGAGACATCAACCAAATATGCAATATACATTTTATATTGTATGTTTGATTGGTATCTTATTGGTTGAAAAAAGATTTGAAATGTATTGAACGTAATGTGAAAACTGCCACCTAAAAAATTTGTCTTTTCTTTAAAGCGTCATATTTCGGAAAGGGCTGAGAGAAAAATAAGATGAATATAGCTTTAAAAGACTTCTCCTTTCGAAAAAAAAGGTCTGTTAATTTCTTATTGAACCTAATGAAGAAAAATCATGAAAGAAAACTGAAAAAAAGTCAAAAATTTCATAGTTTCAATTTCTATCCCTCATTTTCCACTACTTGAGTCCATCGATCAATCAATAATTATCCTTTCAATAGTTCTTCCACTTGAAAAATATTTTGTTTCCAATGTCACCATAGGTCAATCAACAATATTTCAATAGAAATGAATATCTTACCTAAATGAAAATGGATATAATAACTTTACTTACGAATTCAAAAACTTTCAGGGTTCCTGAGAAGGTTCTGAAATATCCAGTTTGGAACACCATCTGAAAATACTCAATTCATTAATAGTGAAGATGATTTCAAGAAAGAAAATTCCTAAAGTTTACATGGATATTGGTTCAAGAATTCTTAGAATTCGTGTCAACGGAACAGTCGTGCAAATATTCACGAAACCAAGGATTTATCCTAGTTGACATGGGTAGTGAGGCACAATCGAAGTTAGTTATGTGTGGAGATCGACTCGTTTCAACGGAAGACTTGTGACGAAACGAATGATTACGAAAGGCGGCACGATCGCAAAACGGGATATCAAACATCTTAGATCTTTAAGGAATCTATAGTGGAAAAAGACAAGGGTAATTTTCGATTTTTTTTTCGTACTGAATTGTGCTGTAATAAGTTTTTGATACTTTGTACATTTGACTCTTTGTTTTGGTAAAAATAAATATAAACACTTACTACTTTCCACAGATTTTAATTATTTCCGACAATTGTTTCGCCGTCTAAGCGGCTTCATCAAGGTGACATTGCAAAGTGTTGAATTTTGAAATTCAATTTCAGCTATATATACAAGAAAAATGAAAGTGCCTATGGAGCAATAAAATGTTAATTTATGGATTCTTTGATGGGTCAACGGTCTTCTCGGTTCGGGGTACTATATTACTTTATTTGGTGCAATTTGGAATTTCCGAAAAATTTTTACTTAAAGATGTTCAAAAGCGGTGACTTATTTACATTTGTTTGGGAATTTAACAAAATATGTCTAGAATTGTACCCGTTAATCTCTAGTGATTCTAGTAGATTCAAACGGTGACTTTTATTTTCGATATGGAGTATTTTGTAATTTGAATTGAAATTATGTCCACTTCCTGATAAATGATCTGTATATGACGAGAAGGTGTTATCACTAGTGTGACTCCTTTGGTGTTCGTGAATCCTTTTCTTGAAGTTTCTTCCAGTTTGTCCAATATATACCATTGGGCAGTCACAACAAGTTAACTTATAAACTTCAGATCTATATCTTTTTCAATCCTGTCTTTATTGTTTTTTATTAATAATAAAATAATAAAGGCAGACATGTTCATTGTTTTCAACGGATGAAATGTTTAGTACATTCACTGGAAATCACAAAATTCAATTAGAAGCTAGGCCAGCACCTATCTTTTTCGCTAGTCTCAGACGAGCCATTTCTTATACCCTACTGATTGAAACTCAGCCTGAAAATTTGGACAAACTACGCCAACGAATTGTAAATCAGTGTCGTCAAATAACTCTAGTTATGCTGAACCATGCTAGAGACAGTTTTCAGTCAAGATTGTATTATTGTATGGAAGTCAATGGAGAACAATTGTCAATTCGAACAGTTGATTTGAAAACGCAGATCTAATGTTTGTTATTAGAAGCAGGATAAAACAATTCGATTTTTCTTAAGAATGTGATTTTCTAAGTTTGTAAAAAGGGCTCAATAAAAATTTGGCCACTCTGTAAAAGTCTAAGACTCTGCTTACATATAAGAAATTTAGATAGTTGTTGATCACATTATGAAAAGGAGCACTATTTTTAAATGATGTTTATGAATTTTCTTCCGTTGTAATTAATAATCATTTCTAAATAAAGAGTAATTATTACCTATTATATCTGATTCAGGTAACGAGCTATCAGAAAAGGAGTTCGGCTCCAGCAATACGAGACGCCACTGGTATCAAGTGAATGTAGGTGTAAGCATAACGACTTACTCCTACTCCAATGCAATCGAGGAATATTCCTCGATGCAAAATTATCTATTTCATCTTCGAACGAGATAACAGATGTATGTAGGTATGAATATACACGAAAATGATTAGAAAATTTTGTCCTAAAAATGCAGTAAAATCAACTCGATAATCTTGTATTATATCGTAATATAATATTAGATATGTACTCACCATGAAACCATTAAATTTATGGATTATCCGAAATGTGCAAGCAAAGAAGTAGAAAACATTCACATTCTCAATCAATGTCTGTTATTTCATCTAGATGGAAACTTTTTACGAGTAGATACTCCTGAACATTCATCAATAATTGTTAGTAATACTTAGGTACATATTATCTAAATGATACGATCATAATCATCTTATCGTTTGAACCTATTACCAGCTCAAAATTCAAAAAATACATCTTGACGGAATTATATAGTGCTCAAATCAACTGAGTACAGCATTAAGGTTGTAGACTACTTTGCGCTGAAACTGCAATTCCGCTAGATGGAGCTACCCGAAAATTTTTGGTAGATTTGTACCTGACACACCCATTCAACTTGAAGAACCGCCTGTTTGGTATTTATTGCCCCTAATAAAATCTCAACTCTCGATGAAGCCCAGCAAAGAGTAAATTTGTGTTTCTGTAAACTTTAGAAATTCAGTTCAGTTTAGATACAGTGGCGTATCCTAGGGGGGGGATAAGGGGGATATATACCCCCAGGAGGAATATCCATTATATGTAACAACCTTATATATCACAATCTTATTATGAGTTAGCAAAATTCTTTGGAAAACTTCTTCAAAAGAAGGAAAATTTGATTTTTTTTCCTTTATCCCCCTTCCAAGGCTTATGTCTGGGTACGCCACTGTTTAGGTGTATAATCATTCAGAATGATTATTCAAATGATTATTTGACATTTGACACGTATTATAAGTCGTGAAAAAAAATTAGTGAGGGCAATAAGAAAAGAGTAACAAAATAGGAATGAAAAGTTGTATTTTGTTCTGTCTATCGGGTGTCACTTTGGGTTTTTACAGATATATTCAGCTCATCTAAGTTCAATATTCAAGCTTTGTTTCATCGAAATCGGATGAAAAGGGTTATTGCCAAATAAAATTCACACAATAATTTGTTTTACTAGGCGACAAAGTAGTGATTGACTACCTTAGCTGAATTCCCAGCCACGCTACGCTCAGCCATGTACAGTATAACTTCAGTAGTCCGGGCAGATTTCGTTCCGGTACCTGCCCGAATTATGAAGGCGTCCGGATTACTGGAGTGATTTTAATTTATGAAATGAAGCAACTTATAAATTATCAAAATAAGGTTTATTAATCAATTCACAAAAAAAAATATTATTTTCTCATAAAATAAAACAAAACTGAACAAAACACTCAAGTACATGTAACACGTTATGTAAATATGTATATGTAGGTATTTATAATATTGTATACATACATATTATGTATGTATGCAAAATGAAATATCTTCTACTTTTTTGAAAAATACATATCAATTTTAGTTTGGACCTTTTTGGATGCATCTATATCAATTGCGTTGTCTTTAAGCCTTTTCAAAAGCTATAAATGTTCACCTGACAGCTAGACTTTTCTGTGAGTGTAAGTGTCTTATGTGATCGTTTGACTGCAACCATTGCGTCCGGCACGCTCAAAAACAAAGTGCAGAATGAAAGATGCTGCCGCCACGCTGTTTCCAACCGACATGTTACCGTTTTTTACATGTATAGACAGGAAAATGCTATTATTTTGCATAATGAATATTTTCGCGCCCGGATTTCAGAGGCAAAAATTTCAAAATGCCCGAATCCCAGCAGTGTCCGGAATACTGGAGTGTCCGGGCTAGCGACTATCCGAACTATCGAAGTTGTACTGTATTAGTATTTTTTATAATATGACTCGGCTTTGAACTATCAGCCGCGGCAATCTATCTACTACTTTGCTACCTATAGTGAAATAAATAACTATTGAAAGTATTTTTTATTTGACAATAACTATTTTCATCCGATTTCTATGAAACGAAGCTTAATTTATTTTGTAGTGATAAATTAAAATAAAATTTGATACAAATTGCAATTGTTGGTATGGTTGGTTGCTATGGAAATGTCCATAATAATTATAGTTTGAAAACTTTTTGGAATGTTTCATTTCCATTAATCATTTCTGATGATGTCATTCATGAAACTACTTACTTTGCTGCCTAGGCAGGAAAAGTAATACTTTACTGATTGATATGTGTCTGCAAAATTAATATTTGTTGTCAATCGGAGGAAAAATATTTTACAAATTTCAAGAACTTTTTTGGTGTGCAAGGGGAAGCCCTACTCGTTATGCAATCTTGATGAATTAGGGCGCTTCGCCATAATTGAGTTACAAAATAATGATAATATAAAAAATATCACAAATATATGCACTGTTATTCACACGTTTTCCGAATAGCTTAAACTAATATTTTTTGTATCATCCATTCAAATATATAGGTACTCATCATATAGAAAATATACTAATTACACAGTTCCTTTTCATAAATGGAATAAGTTATGCCTTCAAAATTGAATTATCTACAAATATCTTTTCTTATATATTCTAAGAAATAACGATTCATAAAGTTCTAGTTTGATTTATAAATTCATTGAAATTGAATATATAGATAGTGAGAAAGGGCTGCATATCATATATTTGTCACGTATAGGACGGCCTGACGGACTGACCAGAATCGAATTTGAGGACGGATTCGTCATCGGTGAGTCAAACACTATCGTTGGAGACCATTCCCGTCACAAAATTCGAAAAGTACGGCCATTGTGGCGAAGTGATATCTCGAAAACTATCAACATTTAAGAAATCTAAAGAAACGAAAAATGTAATGTGTAAATTTTTTTCAATTCAATATGTTATGATCCTTCCTTCATCAACGAAGGCATCTATTAACTCGAGAAAAAATAGGAATATATCAGTACTGTTAGAATTTCATATTATTGAAATTCAATTACACAAATGGCGGATTTTTTTTGGATTGAAAGCTCGATTAAAAGATGTCATTCGCTGATGGAGAAACGGTATATGATGATGAAAAAGAAAAAACGCACATCACTTTACATTGCATTACATAAATTTTTCATTTTTTGTTAACGAAAATAATTATTCAAAAAAAATATTGCAATTTCTTAAACTTTTATGACATGAAATTTTCAAGGAGGTATGTATACAAGAATGGCTTCACGAAGCGAAAAATGTTTACTATAAATTTTTTCAAGTTAATATTAATGAAGGAAGTACGAGAAAATTTTCTTAATCAAGAATTGCATATTTTTAGGGTTAAATTGAAATGATAAATATTGTAGATAGAGTTTCGGGAATAGGAAGTTTTTCAAAAGAAATTTTTTTTTTGAGAATTTTTTTTCAGATTTCTCAAATATTAATAATTTTCCATATTTCGGCAAAAATCCAGATACTTTTTTTTCATCTTAATTTCTTTATGACTTTTGAAATTTTCTTTATGATACTAAGCGCTCAAAATGTACTTCTCCAGACATCATTATGAATAAAATCAGCTAGCATATATATTTTAGGAACAGTATCGTTTGTAATTCTAACAATGATTTCATAACAAGTTTTCTACCTATCCCTATTCTTCAGTGCAATATTGTCATAAACTAGTAATGTACACAATTTTAGCCAATCAGAGAAACCCTACCCTCGTAAATCATAAGAGTGTCATTCATCTCGAGCCATAAAATACAGTCCAAGATTCTATTGGCGTTGATGTTGCAAAAAGGCGTAAACCTTTGGGAGGCGTTCCAAAAAGCATAATTCCATATGAAAAACATCTACAATTAGAGCAAATCAAGCAATTTTAAAAAAATGTTTGCACCAATTCAAAACACATAATATCACTGAGCATTTGTGGATGAGTTACTTGAAATGAGAAGTCTCTCTAAAGCTGAATAGTCATTTAAAGAAAGTGTTTAATTTCAAAGTTCGATTTGCGGAATACTATCGATTTTTTTTTGAAAATCGAGAAGACATGCTCAAGTTCACTATCACGTCATTGTTCACTCAAAAAATGAAATGAATCCGACCTGTATTTTGGAAATGGGAAATGCAGTTGATTAGCACTGAAATAGCAGTGGTATGAACAAGGTATTGAACACCCTTAATGCACGAGTTTTTGAGCGCTCGTTCATCCATGCACCAATTGTATGAAAAAACGAGCGTCCTAAGCTTTCGACTTCACGTCAATAAATTCTTGAATATTTTTTGATATTCTGCTTGAGTTTTCTATCATTCTTGTGAAGCCGGTAAATACGAAATTTTGCATAAAGCACGAAATTATAATTTTTATTCACTTGCAGTTGCAAACTTTTGCCACCTCTGAGTTTTTATTACTAAATTCACAATCATATCAATTATATTTTATATCAATAAAGTTCTAATTTTGTGATTTGTGCTCCATCATTCGTTAAATATTTAAATTTTTCTCGAATTTTCGAAATTCGTACATTATGTGTGAATAACATTTTTTTCAAATTCTGTGAATCGAAATAAGAAATTAATAACCTCAATCTGCCGTTCCTTAAAATTTTTTTTCATAGACTTCAGCCTATTCAGTCTGCTGGTAAATCGGCAACTGTTTATTGGAAAAATCTTTACTCAGTGGGATTTGTTGTCAATGAAATGCTTTTTCCATTTTCTGTTTAAATCTTCTTTGTTCTTGATAACGTATCATCACGAAATTTTGCATGCAGCTTGAAAATTTTATCTTAAATATACAGGCAAAAACTCATTCTGATCGGATCGGTTGTGATTTAATCCTTAAATTTTGCAGAGAATCTTGAACGCAACTACGTCCATTGTGTAGTCACGAAAGTTTTTTCAATATTTTTCTTGAATTTTCTATGATTTTTGTCAACCAATCTTCATGAAATTTGTCACGAATCTTTAAATTGTTTAACATCCGAGCAGATTTTCATTCCAATCGAATTTGCGATAATTGAATTAACACTGAAACAAAGTTTCGTTAGTTCATATTTAAAGAATTTCTAGTTGGATTATACTCATAAGCGAACTCAACTGTGTTATTCGAAATTGATTTTACGGTCAGTTTTTCAATTTTACATGTCGATTTGACGATTAGTATATGTAGTTCATGAGAAAAAACAAGAAAGAACTCTATGACTACCTGTTTTGATTGTTTTTTCTGTGACTTTTCACTAGAGAAACAGTTACGCTCAGTTAGTTTGAGGTTCCTCAATTGCAATTTTTGTGAAATAGATGAGTGGTGAGTTCTGAACTATAAGGTACTGATGAGGAAAAATTATAAAATACAAATAAATACAAAAATTCCGAAACGTACGTCTGTCTTTATGTTGTAGTTTTTCAATTCGTCAACCGTTTACTCAATTTGGACAATTTTATTTATTTTGAATTATCTTTTGGTTGGTCAAGACTCGTCAAAGGCTGAAAATGCAGTTTTTCTAAAATTTCAAAAAAAGATGTAAAAACTTATCTGAATTGAATTCTTGCATGTGGTAGAAAAATATGGTAAATCAGAGGAACGATTGAGAATGTTTCAGTCCTCCTGAAAAGTCTTAAAAACTCAAAAACGCTGAGCAGAAAGGAGTAGTTAAACTTAGGCTGATCTCGAAAATGCCACGTGGTTTAAACCCCTTATGAGTGAAATTACTGTAATTGCAGTGTATTCCATGTTTGGTTTTCCTTAGACCAGTAAAAAATGGTTATATCGAAAGAATCTTTGCTATGGAAATAAATTCAAGTGGCGAGAGATTGATGTTGACAACTTTGTAAAGGAACCATTTGTGCCTCATGTTCGCGTATAGACAAATTACTTAAATTGTTCGAAGAATTTTTTGAGATTTCATCTTACAAAAACAAAATAATATGATTGGGAGGTTGCAATTGGGATTTTAAGGAAACGGGTCACCATTCATAAAAATGTAGATGTAGAAAAAATATAATTCAAAAGATATTACCGGATATAACAGGAAAGCTGAAGAGAGTTCCACTCAAATTGATTATGTAGAGACAAATCAACCGTAGCGTATAAGTATGTATTTTTTTCTGCACCGAGATTTCGCAACTTCTTGCCTTCATATATGAAACATAATAAGCAAAAATTTTAAAAAATCGAAAACAGCATTGTCTTTCAGCGCTCGCTTATTCATGCGCCTATTGATAATTGGGCTAAAGCATTTATAATGACTTTGCAACTAGTACACAAAATTCTAGTTTTCTGGTAAAACACTAAAATCAGACTTTGACTTAAAAATATTGTTATACATCTACACGCAAAATTTCAACTCAGACTGATATGTTACCACTGAAAAACTCAAATGTTTTAGTTCTGATGGAGAAATCAACACGAAAATTTGCACAAATTAATTTTTTATAAAACTTGAATTCTTTTGAAGGTGCATACTTCATACAGAGATAGCAAGAACTTAAAAGGTTTCAAAAATACGCCATATATGCGAGGTTCTCAACAATTCTCTTGAATGGAAGAGAATAGTTTCCAGTTTAGACATTCATTTGCAAAAGTCTCTATTTGACGAACGAATTTATCACAAGTTCAAGAAACATCTCATTGGGCACTGCAGGCAATATGTTGACTGTATTTGGTTTCAGAATTTTGTGCGTAAAATGAGGTTCTCAGTCGCTAACAATGACATAAAAACACGTTCGAATGCGACTTTTTGAGCAAATATTTAGAGCGTTTTCGAAAGGATAAAGTGGTTTTTGTACGTCGATTCATCAATATAGATGGGACTTGGGTATATCACCATCTCAGAGGAAAGAAAAGATGGAGGTGCCTTATAGCATTTGTTGACATCGCTATAACATTTTTGTTTACAAACACTTATAATGTACTGCGTTGCCATTCTGAGGAAGAAGTAATCTTTTCTCCGTTCTGTGGCATAGATATTTTGCGAATATTCTGAGGATTTGGCAACACGGTTCTGTTGTTGTTATTGCACGTGTCAACTAGAGGTGCGTTAAGGGTTAACTGTTCATTTTAATTTCACGTTTGTAATCGGCGTTATTTCATATAAGTTTGTGAATTTTAAGTTACATATTGTTAATTTTAATCATGGTAAATACTCGAAAAACATGTATAGTGTGTAAAACATCGGAAATGAAAACCTAACCTATCATAGGTAAGTTCACGTTTTGAGTCCATAGGCGTAGAATATATCTCGTCTATGGCGTAGTGTTTGTGAGATATCGAAAACTTAATTCAATGCTAACATTTGTAGGTTTCCTTCAAATAGAGAATTTAGCAAAATATGGTGCCACGTATTAATATTGCAAATGAACAATTTGCCGAAATATGCATATGTTTGTTCCAAACATTTCAGCACCGAAAACTTAATAAGAGGCAGTAAGAGAACCATTGACTACGCCACTGTAATGTTTACCGCCCCTCTAGTTGTCAATTTTGCTGGTTTGTTGTTGTCCTATCTCACTTTATCATCATACTGTTGCAATTGATTACAATAAAACGCTATTTACTTCTAAGGGCACCTCTATCTTTTCTTTCCTCTGAGATCACCATGATTCTGAATCAAAACATTATGCTTAAGAGTGGTGTGAGCCGGGTTCGCATCCAGAAATCAGCCAAGAAGGTGTTAGCATCAGTTTTTTGGGATGCGAAAGAATTTTGTTTGTGGATTATTCGAAAACTGATGAAAAAATAAATTATACATTTAACTGCAACCATTTAGGCCAGAAGATCGAATACACCGTATTCACCATATTTGGCTCCTAGCGGCTTCCAAACCTAAAACAATTAATGAGTGGAAAGCGTTTTCCATCAAATGATGAGGTCATAACAGCTGTAGGAGCGTATTTTGCAACCCTTCCAAATTCTTATTTCAGGGATGAAAAAATATTATAATTGAATGTGGTATTAAATGAAAGCAGTTTTTATATTTCTTCTTTAAAGTTTCTTGTTTGTGACTGAATTGAATTCTCATTCGGTACTTTGAAACTCTCCACGTTGGATTTCTGAATGACCATTGAATTGTGGAGATTGTCCTGTTTTCAACAATTCATAGAACGATAAACATCCTGTATATTGACTAGTGAAATTAATGATCAATACACAATGCTGATAATAATCGACCATTTACGTATCCAAACTAATTTGCATGGAATACATGCAGATATCAGATATGGAAAAGATAAAATGTTCTTAGTTGAAAAACAGTATTCACCTGATTTTTTAATTAAATTCAATTCAATTTTATTCATAATTGAATTTTTGATTTGATGTACGCTTTAAAGACAATTGCAATTCAATTTTTTTAAACATCATCAGAAAAAATATCCTAGGTACGATAGTTTTGAATACCAAATAGTTTGAAGTTATGTCTTGATTCAATCAGATAAGATTTTTTTATACGGTCTTTCAAAATAATAAACAATATTATACAGGATTCATATGAGAAGTTGCGAAAAAAATCAGGTAGCGATTCCTTGTCTTTCATATACACTTTTTTGCGCCTCCCTCTCTTTAGTTACAGTCCACTTAAGATGGCGCCCGAAAAGTAGTTGTTAATTTCTGAAAAGTTTATAATTGTTTTTTTTTGTTACACTCATTTTATATTTGTACCAGTTCTCAATAAAAATATCGTTTCGTTTGACATCTGCCTATTGGATAAATTTGAGGAGAATAATTCCAACCTCCACAACTCAGTCGTATTATCTATTGATGTTTTTTTTTCTCAAAAACCGTAAATTTTCGCAAAAAATTACAAGTGACCTTATTTGTTAAGAATTGATCAGTCAATCCAAAATTAATTTACTTATAGTAAAATATTAATAAAGAAAAAGTTATTGCGAAACAAGTTTTCTAACCCGTGGAATCATAGAAGAACACCACCAACAATTTTTTCGAATGCCTACTCGCTCGCATCAAATGTCAGCTCAATTTTATTGCTGTGAATTTTTTGGTTTTCAAGAAAAAAATTATATCAAAATGATATGGTACAAATATAAATTGAATATAACAAAAAAAAAACAATTATTAACTATTCACATATTGAAGACAACTTTTCGGGAGCCATCTTTAGACGTTGTAATTAAGCGGGAGGGAGCTCAAAAAAAATTATATGAAAGATCCACCTTTTTTTTTTAAAAGGAATTCCCCCAAATTTTTTCGCTACTATTCATAAGCACCCTGTATATTTACTTATTTTTATTGAAACCATTGAAATACACGTTTCATATAGGTACATACAGGGTGTTTCCTAAACATGCGGCAAAAATTCAGGGGGTTGTTCCTTGGACTATTCTAAGAATATTTTGTCCTTCGATGATTTTTGAAAAACCTATTTGTTTCGAAGATATAGGGGAAACAAAATTTCAGATAATAACATTTTATTATGAAAAATTACATGAAAATTCAACTCAACCTACAAAAACTGTTGAAAATGACCACCTCTAGCCAGCATACAAGCATCCAATCTTCTCCTCATTGACTGCCGAACCCTTTCAAAAACACCAGGATCATTTCTTATTAAGTTACACCCAGCAATGATCCGATTTCGCAAGTCTTCCACATTTTCTACTGGAGTGGTATAAACTAATGATTTTAGATGGCCCCATAGGAAATAATCTAAGGGTTTTCAGTAATTGGAATGTTGTTAAACAAATTTAAAAATAAATTGTACCTACTTAGTAAACACAGTGCGGTACGCATTTTTATTTAAACTATTATTAATTTTAAAAATATGAAAAATGTTGTTCGCCCTGTATCTTCGAAACAAAGAGGTTTTTCAAAAATCATCCAAGGACAAAACATGCTTAAAATAGTCCAAGGAACAACCCCCTGAATTTTTGCCGCATGTTTAGGAAACACCCTGTATAAAGAGATAACTCCTGAAGATTTAAAACACCGATCGTTAAAAAATTGTATCAAAGAAAACGAAGCCGCACTTCACCCAAAAATAGATGATAGACCATTTGTCGAAGAAATACAGACAAGCTTGATGAAGCGCAAAAAACTGTTGAAAATAGGGGTAATAACAATAAAGTATTCCAACGCGCGACCGTAATATTTATGATCTGAATGCGGCACCTTTAACATGCCGACGCCCAACAGATATATTTATGACTAGATTACGGCACGCTTGAACATAGCCATATTTATATTATTTCTTACCCTAAATTAAAGTTTTATTGATCTGGATTCTCGACATTAGTTTTCTAGTATCTGGATTCTAACACCCTGTAGTGTGTTACATTTTTAGTATAATAAAAATGAGCTGTTTCCAAACATGTTTGCCGTTTGGTACTTGTGGTCTAGCAGACAGAATATTAAAGAAATTATTTCTCATCAATTTAAAAAAAAACATAGTGGTCTAGTTGAGTATTTTTGATAATATTGTTAATTTAACTAATAAAGAATGTTACGCGTTACTTTATGAGCACACACAAAACTATTGTATTTTTGTCCACTCTGTACCAATTGGAATCAATATGTGATAAATTTTTGAAATCAGCTCAGCTAGGGTAATCGGAAAATTGAGACAAAATGTGGTGTTCCATTTAAAAGAATGACGGTGGCGTCATTACTCCAAAGTAATTCACCTTGTATATTAAATTATTATTTTAAAATACGTTGAATAAAAATCAAAATTCGACGTGTTTCAGGATTATTTCTTAAAATGGTCTGTTTAGCTAAAAATGAATTTGTTCCGCTTATTTAGGGACACAGTGTATAATTTGGGGAATTTCGGACATATCTTCAACCAAAAATAAGTTTCTGCCCAATTAATGCCGTCTCTGGCGGTCTTAAAGACTTATGAGGAAAGTATTGGAAATAAATCACGATTGATGTTTGTATTGCCTCAAATAAATTACCAGAATTAGTTGGTAATCACAAAAAAAACTGAATTATAGGAGTACCATTTGGAAGGTAGGCATCGTGAGATAAAAACGAGGATAAAAATTAAAGCATTCCTGACTTCTCTGTATCTATTTTATTTCCACCTGAGGAGGAGTCAATTAGTGCCAGGACAGCCTGTATAGAATAGTCAATAGTCAAAAAATTATCCAACAATTCCGTTAAAATAGATGCGACCGAGTTGAGATTTTGCAAATGAATATACACAAACAATTTTGATAAGTTTTAAGGATTCGATCCTTATTTGATGGAAATGCATATTGATTTGATAAAGATAAATATAAACACCTTCTACTTTCCACAGAATTTTAATTAATTCAACAATTAGAAGCGGCTTTATCAAGAATAGGTCACATTGCAAAGTGTTACTTTTTAAAATACATTTTCATACATAAAAATGATATGGTTAATTGCTTTTGAAATTAAAATTCGACGGGTGCGGGGATTTTCCTTAATAATTCTTCGTACAAGAATTATTGACGAGTTGCGTTACTTTTTTGGCACGCTGTATAAATTAATCTACTGCAATCTGAAACCTCCGTGGAGGAAAACTACTCTCATCAATTAATCTTCAAATTAATTCAAATCAGATATTATTACTTCAAACATAATAATTTTAAGTTATACCTATGCAAAACGTTTTAAACGTATTCATTATTCATTTATCATATTCATCTATGCAGAATATCGAAAATGAAATGAGGAATGCACTAACGTTAAGTCAGGATCTGACATGAAACATAACATATCAGGTAACATAAAAGGAATAACATTTTTCAAAATTTTGATGGCATATAAAAAACCTAAAGATGCTCACCTCTGAGTAAGTAGCACAATTACAAAAAAATATACCGATTTATAACTTAGTTTTGCAACAAATCATGTATAAAAGTTATAACTATTCCTAATCACATTGCATATTATGAAGTTAGTCGACATCGGTTTTTCCTTGAACTATGTTATTGATGCTTTCAGCGCAGAAGAAGAGGTATGTATCAAATCTTAAAATAAACCGCATTACACATAGGCCATTATCAAGGTTAACTTCCGTCAATATTTCGAACAGATAACGCTTTTGAGTGGTATATGAGAATACAGGTTTCTATTATAGAATATTTTTGATAAGGAATATTATACAGTTCCCCTTATTGAATCGTTCATAGAAAACTAAATACATTATGCAAATGTTGAATCTCAACAGTTTTCTCAACAGAAATCCTTGATTACATGTTGATATCTTACTACACTTTTTCAATTGAAATATAAGAATATTATACTGAAAATGTATAATGGGTACTAGATTAGTGTTCTCGAGTTAATTTAATTCTAGATCATCGATCAACACAATTGAATTCTTGAAGATGTCTAACTGGCCTTGACCAATACATTTTTTCTGTTGGAGTGACTGCCAAACGATATTTATTCAGTGCATCTGCGATGTATACACAAGTATTGAAATATCCAACTGCCTGAAAATTAAATTCGAAATGATAATTTCTTTATTGAAAAACAGAGTCCTTTGAAAAAGAATACTCACGCAAGTTAAGATAAACTCTTTCCTCAGAGTGATAAGTAGTGATGTAGATGAAACAATCAAAGACAATCCAGCAACTAAACCATAAGCAGATTCCACCCAGTAGTAGGATGAAGGCATTCTGGTCAGTGATTCTAATAAAGAGATCACCAGGAAGATGGCAGTTAAAATAAAACCAAACATCGCTACCAAAAATAGGAAGTATGCGTGTGTTTCAAGTCCAACAACTACTAAAGATACTATGATGTAGATATTGAGAATCTGGAAAATTATGTATGTTAACTTCCCATTCAGATTTATATTATACACCTAACCGAAGAGTTGTACCGGGTTTTTGACCCGCCTTTAACTTTATTACTGAAAGAGGTACAAAAATTTTTTTTCTACAAAAGTTTCACGAAATCGACTATTGTTTTTCAAAATGATTTCACAAAATGAAATATATACAGAGTGGGCAATATATTGATTGCAAATTCATTTTTTCAAATGGAAAACCCTGTATATTTTTCAATATTTGTCTAGCTCTTTTTCCTCTGATTTCGAATATATAACATATGTTTGGCCTATCTCTCTTATTCTGAGTACCAAAGAGTTTCAAATTTTAAGAACCACCTGGCAAGCTTAGTAATCAGTTTTCAAGTGGAAGGCTGCGATAAATCAAAATGCCTTTCTTTGAGTTATCTCGTAAGCAACGATATATAACATTCGTTTGTCATATTCATATTCATCGAATATTCACTACACAGAAGCGGAAAAAATTGGAATATTTATGTGAAGAACAATAAAAATAAGATTGCTACAAGGAGAGAATAATATAATGGAGTTGCATCCAAATCATCCAATTCCAATTTATAGTGAAAAACGTATATCAGATCGTTGCTTACGAGATAACTCAAAAAAAGGCATTTTGTATTATCGCAGCCTTCCACTTGAAAATTGATTACTTAGCTTGCCAGGTGGTTCTTAAAATTTTAAACTCTGTGGTTCTCACAATGAAAGAGTTAGACCAAACATATGTTATATATTCGAAGTCAGAGGAAAAAGAGCTAGTCAAATATAGAAAAATATACATGGTGTTCCATTTGAGAAAATGAAGTTGCAATCAATATGTTGCTCACTCGATATATAATTCATTTTGTGAAATCATTTTAAAAACACTAGTCGATTTCATGAAACTTCTGTAGAAAACATTTCTTTGTACCTGTTTTAGTAACGAAGTTGAAGGGGGGGTCAAATTATGGTGAAAAACCCGGTACATATTATATACAATAAAATATACAGGGTTTCTCCAAATTGGAAGGAAATTCACGGATTTTATTAGTTTATTTTACACAGTTATATGTGTTATATGTTATTAAGTTCCTGCTTACAAAATACAAACTGGTTGATAATTCAACTAATTATTGTATTAGTACTTATTTTAATTTTTTTAATTAAATTGTTCAATGAAAATCTGAAATTAAGATATCAGTCGAAAATAATGTTGAATATAGTATCTACTCGTAATAATGGCTATTAATACATCGGGAAAAAAAACTATAATTATAATAATAATCTACTTGTTTTGTAGAAATGCATTCGCTTCTATATATAACTTTTTTAATCAATGCTTATCAATTTTATTGATTTTTCGGTTCGAAATTATCAATGAAAACAATATACAATTCCGCTAAGCAGCGGAAGTAGAATAGTTACTTCGTATTAAAAGATGTACTTTCGTCAAATAGAGATGAAACATTCCAACATTATTCCTTTCTTTCGGTGAAATAGTATTAAATGATCATGGGAAGAACAATCAAAACAAATTTTTCTTTGATCGTAGAATTGTATCCAATTACTCAATTTCTATACAATCACCAAATTATTTTTATGCACAACCCGCATGTTTCTGCAATTGCAACATACAAAATCTCGAAACTCTTATGGTGAAGCCAAGTATAAGTATAAGGATGAAAAATTTCTTAAAATTGCCAATAAAAAAAACATTATGAATTGTTCTAAATAACTGGGAGTTCTTCCTATTTTTCGACAAAGGCAAAGTGTACTTGGATAGATGGGATCAGAATAATTAATTTATAATACCTCTTCAACAATTTTAAGTACTCCTGGGTAGTTCCATATAGAAGTTGAGCTTTCAAATCTTCTTTCCTGAAAAAAAATCGATTAAATGAAATTTATTTAATACGCATTTAATCCTCTCGAACAAAAGAGAAAAGAAAGGTTATTTTAATAGTAGTAAATGAGGTCATCAGAAAGTCGAACCTTATCATTTGTGACCATTCCTGGATAGAATTAGAACAATACAGGATATTGTGACGAAATTAAATAACGCTAAATAGTGTTAAAGAACAATATGTTAAATCCATCCGTGAAAGGCGCGAATTCAGATTTCTTTGAGGAATTTGAGTAGTTTTGAGCAAGGAGTGATTCGATAAGAGTCAACTCACTGATAACGAATCCATCTGCAAATTCAATTGTGTCCGTCCTGTCCTAAACATGATGAATTTAGTTCTAGAAAAAAAAGATGTACAAAATTGATTTTTGTAAAGAATATTTGCAACTTGAATAGGCTATAAGTTGGTTGATGGACAAACTCCATTAGAAGTTCTGAAAATATTGCCGTATCTAAAAATTATTTTGTGATTTCAAAATTATTATGGATTCAATAGTTTCAATGATTTATTATGATGTATTTTAATATTATTTCGTTTCCACGATGACGTCATGATCTTTATTCGGTCATGTTGATCACTATTGTATCCGAAGATACAATACAAAAAATGATCTGAAACTTATACATGAATACATTACAATTAACTCATCAAAGCAGATGCTCAAAAACATTTTTGCCTTGAACCTCGCAATAAATTAACCATGAAATTCCTCCCGCACATTCCACAACACCTGTTATCGAGCTTGTGGTGTCGATATTCTAAGCTTTTATAAATTGTCAGGTCATTAATGTAGATATCTGTTTATTTTCTGAGTCAAGTATACCTACCAAAAAATTTAGTGCAAATGAGCATTTCAGAAGAAATCAATCTAAAAAATACCTGAACAATTGTGCCTTATGAGCGTGGCTTAGAAGCCAGCAGGTTAGAACCTGCACAAACCAAAGTTCTACGAAATCGTCATTCAAGTTCTTTACAGTTGGTATGATGACATTTTGAAGAATCTCCTGATATTTTTCTCCGTTTCAGTTTCCATCAAGACCCAAATGAAATGAATTGAGATTGTCCAGAAGTGGATATTTTTGCCATTTATGGAAAGTCACTCATATTTCCATCAGATGAACTATACAAGATATCTAGAATTATAAATCCCCATCAATTGTTTAATCTAGATACCGATAATGTCACGAAAACTGCATATCTCAAGAAACCAACATGATTCCTTGTGACCTCTGCTCCACCCTACCTTAAGGAGAGACTCATATACAGGGGAGGTTTGCATGAACGTTGTATACGCCATTCTCATACTCTAGATTTGCCAAGATTCCTTCTTTCCGTTTCGAGTCGAGGTTTCACTTACAACGCAGTCACTGTTCATAATTCAGTTCCTTTAAGTTACAAAACACATTCAGAGATGTTTTTAAAACGGAATTTAAAAAAATTACTGTTGCAGTTGCAGCGTGAATAATTTGACATATGTAATATGTTTAACTTTTTTTTTCCTTATGTTTTCAACAGAATATAATTTTATGTTTCAAGAATTTCAAGAATTGTATTTTTATTTTGTTATTACAAATTTTTGTTTTTTTTATAGAGGTTGAGTAAAAGTAGCTATGCCAAACTTCACCTCTTGAAATGTATTTTTCTTTTCTTTAATAAAGGCAATTTATTATTATTATGATTATGGGATAAAGAATAGAAGAAATCAATTTATTGTTCCTATAGTGCCGAAAAACGCATAGGACTAAGTTTTATACCACCTGGGACCCCGCCAACATTCCATGAAAAACTGAGGACTCCTTTAGACATAAAAAAATCTAAACAATTGCATATTCGAAAAAGGAAGATGTTTTTTTGACAAGTTTATAAACCAACATGAAAAGTTGTTGTAATTCTGGATAGAAAATGAGGATTCATTGGTGAAAAAAATGGATGGTTCAGTGGATGAATGAGTTATAGGCAAGTGTCAAATAACAACATCTGAAATATTCAGAAATAGAGTAATGAAGAAGAGGAAACTGCTATGTGAAATCAGAAAATTAAAAACTGACATGAAAAAATGCAAACCTGAATTTCTCAGTACTTGTATTCTGTAACATAACCCTTTCATCTTTCGATTCTTACTCTCTCACGAAAGGTGAAAAATATAATTATGATGTAGCACCATAGCAAATGAAGGTTTTCTAATTAGACTTCCACTGTTTGAAGAAAGAAAGAGGGAAATAAGTTGTGGCTCTCCTTTTGACACATTGACCTCACCTCTTTGGAATGAGAATAAAATATATATATCAAAAAAACTATAGACTTCCAAATCAATTGTTTTAATTAATTTAATGAATAGTTTTGGTAAAGCGATCAGCTGCGTATAGATATATAAGATGTGTAACTTTACATAATTTTGAATATTTTGATTTCAATATGTCAATAATATGTGTGAATTCATAAATACTAGAAGCCTTTTTCAGATGTGTATGAATATAGCTGGTATAACACCATAGAGCTATCCACCATAGGTTCATTCATACTTGAAATGAATATCATCGAAATTGACTGGACATACTGGAATAAAATTGTGTACTATACTTAACATAATTCAGCAAATGTACCGTTTCGTTCATTGACCAATCCATTTTATTTTCAATTTAGAAACTAGATCAAAACCTTGGGCCACAAAAACTACGTAATATTGAAACCTTTTGATATCCTCACTATAGCACTTCTCAAAACTTCACGTTACTATTCCAGCTTTTGCCTGGCTCTTATCTTATCGAGTTGAAAAAAATCGATTCGGTATCAGTGGAACTCCAGATCATTGTTGTTATGTTATATATCAATGTATCTCCGAAGTGAACTATCTAATTTTGAATCAACACCTTATTATTATGGAACAAATTTGGCTTATTGTGTTTCATTCAGAACTTAGCCATTTCAGGGTTAAAAGCAGACATACTTAATGCTTATATCGTTATATAGTTGAGTATGATTTCACGATGACCCCTTTATGTTTCATTATCAATAATTGACTAAAGATAGGCTACTCTACAAAACCAATAAAAGAAATGGTGATAACTTTTCAAGTCAAGATATAGGTTGGAACCAGATAATTATTTACGTATTCACTTGATGCAGGTGCTATTTCGAAAAAGTAAGGAAAGATGTAAATACAAAAATGAAAAAAAATTTAATTTCGAAATATGTATTTTATTATTCAACATAGTTGCATTCGAGGGCGATACAGCGATCTTCAAACTTTTCGATTCAATTTTTCAGTACGATTTGTATTTTGAGTCGCAATAGGCCTCAGTTTCGGCGATTACTTCTTCATTGGCGCTAAATTTCTTTCCAGTGAGCATTCTTTCGGGGTCTGAGAACAAGAAAAGTCGCCTGAGGCCAGATCTGGCGAATACGGTGGATTCAGAAGCAATTCGAAAACCAATTCATGCAATTTTGCCAATGTTTTTATTGATTTTTGACAAGGCGCATTATCTTGATGGAACAGCACCATTTTTCCTTCGAATAACGCTATAATAATAATAATCCCAGAATACTGATACCATAATCTTGCCAGCTGACTGTTGTGTTTTTCCTCACTTTGGATTCGGTTCATCGTGTGCAGTCCATTCAGCAGACTGTCGATTGAACTGCGGAGTGAAATGATGGAGCCATGTTTCATCCATTGACACAAATCGACGCAAAAATTCAGTTTTATTGCACTTAAACAGCTTCAAAGAGTGCTCAAAATCATTAACACGTTGTTGCTCTTGATCGATTGTGAGCTCGCGCGGCACCCATTTTGCACACAGCATTCTCATGTACAAATATTCTTGAATAATATGATGTTACACGTTCAGATGATATCTTGACAATGTCTGCTATCTTGATCAACTTCAATTTACGGTCATTCGAAATCAATTTATGAACTTTTTTTATTTTTTCGTCGGTGACAGCCTCTTTTGGGCGTCTACTGCGTTCGCCGACTTCGGTGCTCATTTCACCACGTTCAAATTTAGCATACCAATCAATGATGGTTGATTTATCCTGGTGCTGAACCCGGAAACTCTTCATCAAGCCAAGATTTTGCTTCAATTATATTTTTCCCTTCAGAAAGCAATATTTCATCAGCACACGAAATTCTTTTTTTTTTTTCATCTTTTTTCAAATAACAAAAGAAGCTACAATTACAACGCAATATCTCACAAACTAATGGTCATGCTGCTGTCAAATATTGACACGTATCGTTTGAAGGTTGGTACTAACTAAAAGTCATATGGATTTAATAATAGCACCGCCATCTGTGCATCAGACCGGGGACTTTTCAATTGGCCTAATAGTTTTTCGTATATGGAACCCAATGGGCACAGGTACGTAAATATTACGTTGTGAAATAGGTATTTAACCAACCGTTTATTAATAGTAAAAATGTCGCGGGAAATAACAGTTATTTGCTCGAAGTAGGTATATTATATATATATATATATATATATATATATATATATATATATATATATATATATATATATATATATATATATATATATATATATATATATATATATATATATATATATATATATATATATATATATATATATATATATATATATATATATATATATATATATATATATATATTTAACGTTGTTTTAGGATGTAAAACTACGGTTTTATTAATATATCAACAGGCTCGTTGATCGAACATTTAAAAAGATATATAATTATAAACAATTGTTCATTCATCAAGTATTTTACATAACATAAAGTAAACGTACTCGACTCAAGCTATTTTTTGTGGGGATCACTGATTGATCGTCAGTTTGGCAACCAGCGATCTCTACCAAATACACCTTCCATTTCTATAGCGAAGAACTTTGCCCGAAAGAAATAAACTCAAAGGTCAAAGCACGTGGTGTTCCTAAGCAATCAGTCACCCAATTCCTAACCTCGCTCAGCGCTGCCTGGCTTCAGTATTCTAACGTGAACTGACAATTTCAGCGTGTTATGGGCAACTTTGCTGAACTAGCAGCGAGTCACTATAATATCAGGCCGGCCGCTAGATTTTTGGCGTCCGCGTGCAATACCTATTATACCGCCCTAAGACTATTTACTCTGAGTTCCGTAAAAAAAGGAAAATTAATATTTTTTTACTATGATGGGAAAAAACACTACTTCACAAAAATAGAAAATTTATTTCAATTTATTGAGTTATTATTTATTTATAATTTTTCATTAAAAATTTACGTAAATTTTTCATTAAAAATTTACGTAAATATTACATGAAAAAATTTACGTTCTAACATGCACGTAATGTTTTGACATGTAAATCTGACTTACATGTCATGTAATATTTTACACCCAAAGGAACATAATTATAAATTTATATAAGAGTGTTTATTGGGGAAGGTAAAAAGATATTGTTTGTGAATCATTAGACTGGTTTTCTGCAAATTGCAATTTAAATGCAATGATTTCATTGAATAACCACAACCATCATTGTCTGATATACTATTTGAATAATCTTTTAGTTTCATGAATTCATCATTCGAATATTTGAATCCATAAAAATATTTGAATCGCTTAAAAAGCCAAATACGTCGATAAATGTTTTAAGCTCGTTGATTCTATCTTTCAAAGAAGTTATTGTCTGATGTAGCATTCTAAAATAAAACTAATCCATATTTTATTTTGGGGCCTACTGAAACTTCATCTCTGAGTTCATAGTGAAATTGTGTTAATTTTTTTCGTGAACGAATTCTATTCATTACTTATTGGTGGAAAATATGTTTCTACGTTGAGTTCCTGAGCTACTTTGAAAGCTTCTGCTTACAACATTTAAAAGTGTTCAGCCGTGCGATATTCTGTAAACTTGTCAATCAACTTATTTAACAAATCTATGATGATTTCAGTATTCATTGTGGGGCTCTGCATTATTCTGCTCAAAGCACATGTTGGTTTGGTGAATTTGTTTCCAAAGATTTAGTGTGGAAGTGTGAAAAACCCCATACTTTTTCACAAAAAGTATTTTAGGAAGGAAAAAATGTATTTTGAGTGTAGTTATTTTTTATGGATTCAAATTTTAATCCAATAGATGATTAAGGATAAGTAGAATGCAATAAACAATAAACTTGCTCAACTAAATCCTAATGAATAAATGATAAAATATATGAATTGAATTCAGGTTTCAGATCCTTCTGCTGAGTTTTGACTACATATAACGCACGAACATCTCTTTTTTTTTCCTTGATATGATTGAATTGAACAACCGGATAATGCGGATGAACAATCATTTCAAATTCGAATAAATGTTACAGATATTCACGATGCAAAGATGTTTAAGATCAGTAAATTTGATCAAAAAAATCATTAGTGAAACTCGTTAAAATAAAAAAAAAATTTATTCATTCTTCCAGTAATCCAGATTTCCCAGAGAGAGTAGATAATGCCGTTTTCCATTATTTGCCGCCCTTTTAGAGTGGTTACTGCAGTTTCAGGTTCCTAGCTTGGTTTCGATTTTAGAAAGAGCTTGAAAATTTGTTTTTATTCGAGATTATCGAGTAAAACAATTGGATGATGCGGATGAACCATTATTCGAATGTGGTATGAAATAATGAAACTTCCTATAATTCTCAAGATGGATCAGTTGAAAGTGAAGAAATGGATTTGTTTTCTTATATTTTGCATTCCATTTTGAGGAATCAACATTTTGATTAGAAAATTGAAGAGACAATAATCCAGAACCCCAAGTAACAATAAAATTCGGCAACGTAAAGCGAACGCCGACAAGCCTGATGAGTTCATGTGTTTTCTTTTAGCGTCAATAATAAGCCAATAACTTGTAAACAGCACTAAGAGGGGATCACACTACATCTGGATATTTATGAGTATAATGTATAATGCGGCACCTTTGATGGTTTTTGATGTTAATTAAATTTGTTCGTATTCCTTCCTGTTGTTGCTGACTGAATTGAATCTCATTTGGTACTTTGATTTTCTAAAAATGTAATTTTTGTTGATCAAGCTTGAAATGCCGCCCTTGAATTTTTCTGCCCTAGGCGACCGCCAACCCTGCCTACCCCCTAGCGACGGCCCTGTGCATCGATCACTACCAAATTAAGACTATGCGCCAAATTTGGTATTTAAAAGGCGCGGTTATTGATATTGAAATTTTTTATTGTTGTTGTTTTATTGAAAGTTGAGATTCAATTGTGAAAATAAATCCAAAACAAAATTGAATAGACCTTCACCTGTAGATCTGGTGATCGGACAGAATTAACCCATGAAAGTTTCACATATCTCAACATCTTCAGTCCTGATTTCATAGAATGACATATGACGTTTGGTATTGCATATAATCTAATGGAGCGCACAGACGAGCAACTTATTTGCCTATGGGCTGGTTGGTGGTTGGTATCCCAAGTTGGCAACTATAGTCCGTTCAGGAATTATTGACATCGAAGTAGGCCTTTAACGTCTTGTCGCGACTTTATTTCTAGTTACAAAAATATCACTAAAAATTGCTTTGACCCATCATAGAACTAATCAGTTTATATTATTTTAATTTTTTTTGTATTCCAAAGATCCCAAATTTCCTAAATTACGAAGGGGCGCATACAGTCATGATTTCATAAAATGGAATTCAGCTTCTATATTGTAAAAATATAGTGGAAGGCTATTACATTTCAAGGAAATCCAATGGAGGGATATCAATTCTTCAAAGAATCGCCAATGGAAGATCCCATTGAATATCATCAAAATCGAGATTAAAATTTGCATATTCCTTTTCACTGAAGGCTCTTCAATAATTGTTGCATTCTTGATGGGCACTGAATATCAACCTGCTTGTGAAATTCTAATCATATAACTCTTATGGATCATTTAAACTGTGTTGTCTAAACTGGTTGATAAATCTTAATAGTGTAGCTTAGTGAATGGAGAGCCATATCATAATAAGACAGAAATAAAATTCAAATAATCCATTTAGTGTATGAAGAATTTTAACATCACAGTTGTACTGTAACTTTCAAAATTGAAACCAATTTATCAGCCGATGTGTAAATTACTTTTTAAAGTCACTATTTATTGAAACTGTTCATGACATGAATGATCGATTAAACTTGTATGAAAAATATAGATGCTATTTGTACACTCGAGTTTTCTATTGAAATGCTTTTATATTATTTACTATTAAACTACTTAACGTATTTTGCCCATAACAGCTTTGATTCACTCACTAAAAGCATTTTTGCATAAAATTATTTTTAATTTGTGAATTTTGAAATTTTATTGCATTCTGTTATTATCTGTGAGTGGTTAGGAGGTGAAGGAATTCTTAAATTCACTATTCTGAATATCTCTTTCGATTAAATACTCAGTAAAAATTCTATAAAGCAATTAGAATTTATTAGATTTTAAGATTACTCATTGAAGAACAAAAAACAGATAAAACAATACTTAATTTCAAAATAGAATATAAATTAACTATAGATGCAATGCCAAGACTTTGTTTTTACAGCTCTTTTTTATATAGTTTGATATAATATAACTTCGGTCATGAATTTTTGGAATTCATAATTTGAGCTGTGAACACATTATTCTATATTTCAAATTATTCATAAAAATCTTGGAAACACACACATTTTTATAACAATTGGTTTTTCGGCCATTTCAGGGACTGACGAAAAATTCAATTCAATTCGCAAACTTAGAAGTGAATTTTTTGGCAGAAATAAGCATATAGTTTGATAAAAGTGGTTGGTACATTCCCAATATGATCAATATTTTTTACACATCTTCACTGAAACAATTGATGAAATCACTCAGATTGAATTAATAGTTTCTAGAGATAGATGCAATTTGAAAGTTTAAAAATGAAGAAATCTTATGCCAAGAATTTTATCGCCCCAAAACTCCACGACAAATATGGATATAAATGGTTTAATAGTATGATAATACCTACTCAATTCAATCAATATCTGCAGTCGATAACTACCTACAACTTTTCAGTTAGAAAGTTACGATTCGATTTGAAATTTTAAGCATTTACCCTAGTTAGGAGTTGGAAGATATGCATATAGGCCGAATTAGAAGTAGACTCTCATTCCTTAATAGCTTAATCACAGGAAGAAGCGAATAGGTCGACAGGTCTACCAAAATTGAGTGTCAAAAATCGAATATAGGACTCGACTTCCGCCCAGCATTTGTTAAGAATTGAATGTTGTTTGCAAACAAAATTAGTCTGATGCTTTATGTCCGATTCGTTGCATAGAAAACAATTAATTCTTGAGACCAGCTTTATCGTTCGTGGAAGATATGATTAGATATAATTCCTCTTTATTCAATGAAGCCATCACATTCGAAGATTGCAAATAAGCAGTCTAGAGTGTTCACCTATTATTATTTGTGCTCATGGGCCAATTGAGGGGTCCATTATCTCATTGACCCAGTAAATACCCGTAAGTGTAAGTGCCCCTGAGTAAATCTACAATAGTTTTGATTTCCCATTAATGTTTTAGTGCTTGTGCAAACCTTTCATAATTCAGTGGTTCAAGTTTGGACGGACATGCATTTAGTGAAGATCCAAGTCAGAAAAATTTTGAAGGCGTTCTTGCAAGCTTGTATTTCTACAGATAGATCCACCGAATACCATTTGCAGTTAAAATATAACTACTGAGGCGAGTGAGTAGATTTTTATTTAATTTTTTTTCTTGTTCATGACAATTCCATGATACCTACTTGCTACTTACTGTACCCAAGTTTTTACTTATAAGTTTCTGGAAATGTAATTCATTCATAAATTAATAAAACTTCAAATACTCAAATTTCCAAACAGGGATTTTTCCTTCATGATGGACACTGTAAATTCAATAACTTTCATGAAGATTCAATTATTATTCAATTCAACTATCCTGTTCTTATGATTGCCCCATAACGAATGGATTTGAGAAGAAAATTATTCATTCAATATCATTAGAACATAATACATTCTAATTGTTCCTTTGAATTTCATACTGTTTTATTGATCTTCTTTTTCATAGTGTTAGTTTTCAAACTGATTTTTCTAAATTTTCTGAATCATGGCCAATGCGATAGAAAGCTCACTTTCGATAGAAACCTAATGTCATGCATTTTTCTGCGATTTTCCAAATTAAGCATATTGAACTTAGATTGCACTTCATCATGATATTTCATGAGGAAATTTGTGATACACGCTTTCAAAAAGGTGGCATTGCAATCGGATTGTATATTTGCCATTTATGGATCTGTAGTGTTTTTCAATATTTCATATTTATGTTCCTCAGACGAAACTGAATTATGTGTTCTATTGTCTGGCACTATTTCTTTTTCCTTCTTATCCAATGCACTTAAGAGTTATAAAGAGTGGTTGTTGGTATTTGATCAATCAATTTTGAACATCTTCGTTCTAATGAGAACAACTTCATTTTGCTGACGTTTGATCAGCAAATTTCTGCTTGGAGTTCTCAAAAATTGTATGTGTCATGTTTTCGTTATAGCTCTCGTTGTATCTTATCAGTCATTTGAAGTATCTTACTCAGTTTTTGTTTGACTGTGTCTGAAATTTATTGAACATTTTCGTCCTGGGTATCATAGCTGATCCCAAACTTTAGCGTAGGATGGAAAACTCCCCTTTGAATCGGATTTTTCACTTTCCGATAAAAAGGACATTCATTCATACCATACCTAGATATTTAAACTCAGATAAGTAGAACTCATCCGTGTCCGGTCCTCGTCGCCTCCTTGGTTCTCATCAACCCTCTGGTTCGTATTCTAACAAACTTAGGGCCTCTCTGTCTCGCTTAAGAATTTGCTCTCCGTCCTACACCTATAAAAGAACATATTTTCATATTATATATATTACTACTATACCTACTTTGATCTAGCTTATTTGGAATTGCTACTTTAATAAATATTGCTGTCATCTTATGCTTATCGACTAATAAAGTTTGATAGACCTCTGAGGTACTAGATTGGTCTATGGAATATTTTCGTAGGCTTTCTATTTTGTCATGATCAAGTTCTTGGATGTCCAGCAGACCTTTTACTCCTTTGTATTTTGGCATAGTTGTCCTCTTAACCCTACTCTTTGGGTGGTGTTCGTTTTCGATTGTAATGAAAATGCTAATTGTGGCTTTTAAGGTTTTTGATTTCTATACATAGATTCAAAAGTTTTACATCGACTTATTCTTATATCATATGAGAAGAAAATTTCCAATATCAACAATTTGTTGTGGGTTTGTTTATGAATGTTTCTCTTTCTAAATCATCACATATTTTTTTGCATCTCGTATGAACAATGCATATTATGTCTCATGATAAAAAGATGTTGAATATTTCCTGCTATGTCAACTTCCGATTTCAGAGGTTCCTGTATGTAAAATTTTGTATTGATAGCGTCATCAGCATAATATGAATTTCAAGCATAAGAACCTAACATTTAAGTGACAACTGTAGTCGACGCACCTTTGCTCATCCTCACTTTTATGACTGTAGTTCCAGAACTTGGTAAATAATATAATATTTTAAAAGTGTTTTGTTCCTTATTTTATATTTTCATTATATGTTTTATTCATTTAATTCGCCCGTTTCACGAATATACAAATCTGTCTAATTTTTGCAGCACAACAAATTCAAAATGGCAGAAATAGTTCTGGAGGGTATTCAATCGTCGGTGGATGTTGGGGAGAAGACTGTACTTGGACTAGGGGTGGCTGATATAGGAGCTGCCATGCAGCGTTTCGATTGGCAAGACTATGGATCATTTGTAGTCATGTTATTCCTATGTGTTTTAGTAGGGTTTTATTTTGGATTTATAAAAACTTCGGAGAATGCTCAAGAGTACCTCATGGGAGGAAGAAATATGCAGATATTTCCTGTTGCTATGTCTCTACTCGCTAGGTAAGTTTAATTTCATGATTATCATCAATGTAGAACTATATGGTTAGTGACCTTAGAAGTCGATGCCGGAAATTCATTGAAAAAAATTAAAACTATAAGTCAAATAAGTCGATCATAATTATGGAAGCTGTAGTAATATCGAGGATTGGGTGATTCATTTATTTTGGTAACCCTTATTTTCTCGAAAACGCGCTGTTTCCTAGAACCAAAACTTTTTCATTATGCCATTTGAAAGATGGTTCCATTCATATTTTTTTTAATACTATTTTTGTTCCATTTGGAACTGTAAGAGAAAGAGCTTCAGCAACCTTGTTCTCTTTATGTTGAAATCAAATCCATCTATGTTAATTTCAATTTTTACTGTATCAATTTGGAATTTAGTTCTCTATAAAAATTTATAGAGCCATAATAGGCGATTTTGAAAGTGGAGGATTTACAAATTTGCCGTCTATAGGCAATTCAGCAATTGCTCTCTATCAATTATATTTTCTATCGATAAAATTCTAGCTTCATGATTTGTGCTCCATCATTCTCGTTGTATCAACTTTTCCCGGATGATCAGTATCATTGAAAAGTAAGGTACTGTGTCAGATCCTTGATTACATATTACATTGTATTTTCACGGTAGATAATTATTATCAAAAAACAATATTTTAAGCAAAGAATATCCCAATCATGTACCACTTTTAAAGTAAGTCAAGGTATATATTTCAAAACTATCGAATACTTAGGTACATAATACAAATAAAGCCTACAAAGAATATATACATTTGGAGAACATTGATAAATATTTTTATTACACTCAAAGTTTAAAAACAATACAAAAATTTCCTTTCTTAATTATTGTTAGTATAACAGTTTTGAATGGAATCATTATAGTTATTTTCATAACAAGTGCGGAAAGTGGTACTTTTCCGCACGAAACAGCCGCTTCGCCTCGTTCGGTCAAGCAGTTCAGTGCGGAAATAGTACATCGTGCAACAAGGGGGCAAAGTCCAACTTTTCTCACGAGTGTGAAAGTTTGTGGCACGAGACTGAATTGCGATTAAATGATAAATTTCCAGTACTCTCTTGTATGAATTCTATATATTCATACTCTAATGGTTCTGAATATAGTTGATCCCTTTTTTTCAGTTATATTAGTGGAATCTCAATGCTAGGAATCCCAACAGAAGTATATGTTTACGGGATTCAGTATCTATATATAATTGGAGGATTGTTCATAATGGCCTTCGTATTCCAGTACATTTATCTGCCAGTTTTTCATAATTTGAATTTAACATCCACATATGAAGTGAGTTACATTTTGAATATAGGTAATTGTATTCTATAATTTCCATTTTCACTTTCAGTATCACGAAAGAAGATTCGATAGAAAAGTGAGATTATTTGGTTCGATACTTTTCTCTTTTGGAATGGTATGTATTTTTTGTACTCATGGAATCTTAAACTGTAGTTATTTATTGATGACATTAGAAACATTAGGTACTGAATTTATTCATGAAATCTAAAAAGGTCATTTTGATCAATACTCATCAAGACTTGATAACTGACCAACCATATTGAATATTTTATTCGGGAATATGCACACAGGGCCGCCGCCAGACATTTCAGCGCCCCGGCATAATAAAATTCGCCGCCCTGCTTTGTCTGATTTATATGAATTTTCTTTGAAAGAGCCTCTGTTATTCTCCTCATAAAATGTTTTCAATTTCATAGGAAATCTTATTTTTCAACTTAAAATCACCTTGTCTAATTTATCAAAGGACGTTTTGTCGAATTCATCAAAAAACGTCTTGCGTTGTATGAAAGTACGATGTTCTATTTATAAATCTATAGTAAAAAGATGGCGTAGTTCTTGAAGATGCAAAAAATCTTGTTTAATTAACTGACTTGCGCCCCTACAATTTGGCGCCCCGGCAAAATGTGCGGTTTGCCGCTCCTGGCGGTGGCCCTGTATGCACACTCTGTGATCATTTTTGAACTCCTGTTGCTACAAATCTGTAGTTTTTTTATGGTCATTAATAGTACTGCTGTCTTTATGCTATTGTCTTTTTTGGCCGAACCGAGTATCAAAAATTAATATTTCGCCCAACATCAACTGACGCTACTGAAAAAAGTTTGGCGAGTGATTTTGAAAGTTAGTGCATACAAGAAGGATTTTAAAATGATTTAAGACTTATTCACTTGATTTATTAGCTCACCGACAAATTTTGTCATATGGAAGGTCATATAATTCCAACAAAAAATACATTATGGAAACATATGTCCAATGATTCAAATTATTCTTGAATTTTTATGGTTTCTTTGAAGCAATCCACGCAAAATTGTAGACAATTTATTATTAATTATTTATTCATCCAACATCTCAACACGTTCGAGCGCTCAAAAAGTTGTCTGTCCAGAACTTGTCTCGAAAACTATAAAAGCTATTCGCATGAAATTCAGTACAAAAATCAGATTATATACCGTATTGATCCCCCTAGCTCAAAAATCCGATCCTTGAATTTTGAATAGAAAAAATGAAACTATAAAATCCTGGAAAATTCATATCCACAGAAATTTAATATACGATATTGTAATGAAATACCCTCTACTTTGGGGTATTATAAATCAAAGAGCGGCTTTCCACTGACGGTTTTAAAAATGATATCATTATAATATTCTTCAGAAATGAAGAATATTGTGGGTTTCGGCTGATCACACTAGAGACAGGACTTCTTGTACTCTTTCTTTCTGTAAGGATAAAGTGAAGGCTGATATAGAAAGAAACTTGTTGTATTAAATATGCATCATTCTCCCCGTCTTTTCTTTCGACCCATTTTTCCTGTTTTGGTCTTTCCTGAAATTCCCATGCTTCGTCAACTTATTAACTCGAATTGCCACCAAATAGTTGTATAGGTTTTTTCCTCAGTCTGAAAATCTTCCAGTCAACTGATGAGTACCGAAAATTCTGCTCAAATACTTATATTCAGGTATGACCAAACAATGAAAAGTCCTTATGAAATGAAAACAATTTCGTCAATTTCCATGCTAGTATTTATCTTCTATGTATTGACAGTCCTACCTATCACTGAGCCTTTTTTTTAGTTGACTAACTTGAAATAATTTATTTACAAGACTTTACAAATTTTTTTTCATTAAATAAATACATCCCACTCCACAGAAAAATCAACACAATATCCAACTCTACAAAAAATCAATAAAATATCCCACCGCTGTCACCAAATGTAATGAAATATCCTCTACTTTGGGGTATTGTCAATATTAGTTATATATGGGTTATACGCTTCGGCCTCCACCCTTCTCTATTGTAATAATAATAAGAACAACTTTTCACTTACTGTTTTAAAAATTATGTTATTGAAAATATTATGTTATTAAAAATTATGTTATTTTAATTTTCCTCAGACATGAGGCAAATTGTGGGTTTTATCATCTTTCTTTCTGTAGGAATAATATGAAAGCTGATTAAGGAAAAATCTTAATATATTCAATATGTATAAAGACTCAAAAAAATTAAAATTTCAGTTATCGAGGGCTGAGATAAAGCCTATTGAATATATAATTCGCACAGAATTTCATGATAGAAACAAATAATTGTTTCCAATTTTTCCAAAAAAAACAACAAAAAAATTGAACCCTTTCCAATAGACATATGTCTTAATTTGGGAGAATTCAGAACTTTGGAAGTTTTTGCTCACTTATTTTCCATTACTTTTCAAATCAGAAGAAATTCGCTAAATATTATACCAAAAAGTAAACTAAATTTTTAATCTGTTTTCAGTCGTAGCCGGATCCTTTTCTTCCGGTTTAGATATGAGGTTTTTCACTCAGATATATAAAAAACTCATTATATTTCACTTTTCCAAATATTACCTTCTACTTCAAAACTATAATTGTATTTTATTTAACCCGAAACCAAGCTAAAGTCCCTTCCGACTTCTCGATCGATACTTTTTTAAGCCCCTTTCTATCGAGTATCTTGAGTCCCCGATCAATACTTTTTCATTTCCGTTTCTTTCGACTACCTTGAGTCCTTGATCGATACTGCCTTAATTTTCAATTACTCATTAAAGGGCTAAGTTGAAGAAATTGAAAGCAATTCTATGCTGAACACAATTATTTACACAGAAGAATTATTCCTTTCGAAACTATTGGATTATCATAACTGCGTATTTAAACCTTCGAAAACCGTTTCAACCACTCAATTTATGTGACAATTATGCTCAAAACTGTTGAACGATCTAATTAGGAGTTATGAATAATTCGAACCTCGCAAAATGCGTAAAGTTTGGTTTCTCTTAATTTTGCAAGTTTTCCTAATTTACGATTTATTACAGATACATAAAATATCAAATGTGTATTATCAATATTGTTCTTATATTTGTTATTCTTCACAAATTGCGGAGGTTTATAATCGAAAATAATTAACCAAAATCAAAGGACTATGTTTGAGAAATAATATTTAGAATTTTGTCGATAAATTAACCTAATCGAGTAACAATTTGAAAGTTCCACCTGCGGTGAAAGTTTTATGTTATCAGATTTTTTTTCGAAAATTAACTTATTTTTGATCGACCAGATCTTGATGTGAGCGCGAAATCCTCTTCAATTGGTCCAATCCCATTCAAGACCCATTCAAAATTCAGAAATTGTCTAGCGATAAAGCAGGACATAAATATTAAATACACTGCTCAACAATTGATAGGGATCACTTACTTGTTCTAAATTTATTTCTGAAATATTCGCTCCAAGATTATAAATTTAGTCAGATATCAGAGTATTTTCAGTTGATAATATGGTTCACTTGGGAAAAGAATGAAAAAATGGAAAGTTGGAGAGAAAAAAAGACTTTATTAGGAACACTCAAAATTCTGTGTTTGAATAACATAAAAATTTTATGATGAAACCACAAGAAGGCTGAAGTTTCGGTTAAGCTAGTACCTAGTTGGTCCCCCACGAGCTAGTCTCAAGCATTCTACCCTACGAGGCATACTTTCGATCAAACGATTTATAAAATTTTGGGGCAAATTCGTCCAAATATCCCGTAAAGCGTTAGAAAGGTCTCTAGGTTATTGATCGGTTGTTCTAAGGTTGACAATTGTCTAGACATCTCATACCAGACATGTTCGATGCAATTCATGTCTGGAGAGCGAGCTGGCCAGTCCATCCTATCAATAGCATGAGTTTCTAGCGCTTCATTAACCAGACGACTACGGTGTGGACGGGCATTATCGTCAATTAAAATGAAATTCTCGCCCACGGCAGCCGCAAACGGAACAATTATGGGTTCAATAATCATATCGTGATATCTCTGGCTGGTCATGGTGGTGTTCTGCCGAACAACCAACTCTGTCCGTTGGTTCAAACAAATGCCTCCCCATACACATATAGAACCTCCGCCAAAAGCTGTTGTGGGTACCATAAACTGTTCTGCATACCTTCGACCTCTTTCCCTCCAAGCAAGAATACGTCCATCGGAGTTGACCAAACGAAATCTAGACTCATCCGTAAATAAACATCGGCTCCAATCTTCAAGTGTCCAATTGCGGTGCTCCTCAGCCCATTGCCGTCGATGAACCAAGTGTTCCCTATTCAAACGGGGATGTTGTACCCTTCACGTGCTCTCAAACCACGAACATGTAGTCGTCGTCTTACAGTCTGGTTCGAAATTAGAACTCCTGTTGCAACTCTCAGTGATCTATTGAGCCGGGTAAGTGGAATTTCTCCTAGCATTGAGGATCAAAAGACGATCTTGGGCAGATGTTGTACTGCGCTGCTGACCTCCCCCATGAACATAAGCTACTGAGTCGTTTTGGATGAACCTATTCCAAGCCCGACTCACGACACTTTGCGAAACATTCAACCGCCGGGACACTTCTCGCTGGGACAAACCTTCCTGTATCCACCGTATGATTTAGTCCAGTTGCACAGGAGCCAAACGTCTTCTCGGCATGACTGATAAGCTGATATTGTTCTCATTTCTTCAAATTTGTGTCACCTTATGTGTTTGAACGAGAGAAAAAAACAGATTTAATAACAAATACCACATTGCTTTTCACTCCACCTGTAACAGCCTACAGATAATAATCGATTTTGTGAACAAGAGCCGATGAAGTGAGGAAGACTTTGATATAATCAACTCAAAACATCTTACTTTTTCCTTAGAGAACATATAATGTACAGATATTCACGAGATAACTTGAAAAAAATACAAATGAAGAGAAGTTCATAAGTGATCCCTAGCAATTGTTGATCAGATATACTGACTATCACTAACACCAATAATGAAATATAATTGTAAAATAAAAAAAGACAGAAAGACAAAATTTTATCAACATGATTTTCTGACTTCAGATAACCTGGCTACCGTTAGTTATTTATGTCCCAGCCTTAGCTTTCAATCAAGGTTAGTTGCAAAAAATTTTATCATTTTTTAAATAGGGAATATTTAATTTCACTCTGATTTTTCAGTTACGGGTGTGAATGTCCATTATACAACACCAGCCGTTTGTATTATATGCATTTTTTATACATCTATGGTGAGTTTTTACAGTCAGCCGATGGGGAAAGAATCCTCAACCAGATTTTGATATATTCTTTGTAATTTATTCCTTTATGGATTATATCATATTTAGTAACTTCATTTTTCTACTTCAAATAAAGGGTGGTTTGAAAGCAGTTGTTTGGACTGACGTCATCCAAACAATTATTATGTTCGGATCACTGGTTTTGGTAGTAGTCAAGGGGACTTTAGACGCTGGTGGATTTAGTAACGTATGGCAGAGAAACTGGGATAGTGAAAGGATTGAGAGACCGAAGTGAGTATTTTTCCTTCTTTTGAATAATTTTCCATTTTATTCATATGAATTTATTCAAATCATTTTTTTAACCAAATTTCATGAAAAAAATTTATATAATATATCCTTTTCCCTATAAAATATTTTTTTGATTCAGAAAAAATCCATTCCTATAAAATGGAAATAATTTCTCTCCCGATCTCTATAATTTTGTAGAAATGACTTCAATTTTAAATATTGTCGATACTTTGAAAAATCATTCTATATTTCATGAATCCTATCACAGCTTTGATTTAGATCCATCATCAAGACACACCGTATGGTCGCTGTCTATAGGAGGATTCGTTTATTTCCTTCAGAATGGTGCTGTTACCCAGAATATGGTGCAAAGATTTTTATCTTTATCTACAATCAAGTCAGCCACAAAGTAAGTGCATTTTCGTGGCAACTCATGATTTGATACAAAATCTGTAATTCTTTCAGGTCATTATGGTTGTATATTTTCTTACTAACTATTACAATGACTATTTGCTGTTATGCAGGAATGGTGATCTACGCAATATATCACAAATGTGATCCACTAACAACAATGGTAAGAAAAATTATTGTATGATTAATATAAAAAAAAATTTATATATAAGAGATCGAGTTTTACTTATCAATAATTTTTTGAAAGTTAGGCCAATCCATAATTCTCAGTTCAAGAATAGTTCCATTTCTATGGAAGAACGCTCAGCAAAATTAATCCCTGAAAATTAAAGAAAAAAATAGTTTCTTTAGAGATTGTTCATTTAGAGACAATTTATTCAATCGAATTCTACTTTTTAAAAAGGTAGGAAGTAGACTTTTTTCTCAGAAGTTTTTTTTCAGAAATTCTGCGCAAAATTGTAATTATATTTGAGGAAACATAATTATTTCAGTTAGCCAAGGAGAAAGATCAATTACTTCCACTTCTCGTAATGGAAACAATTGGAGAATACCCTGGATTACCAGGAATATTTGTCGCTGGAATTTTCAGTGCAGCTTTAAGGTGAGTTGGGGACAAAAAATTAGAACATGTTCTTTATATTTTATATTATTTAGTTTACGAGTACAGTTTTTTCGCGAACTTGCTCTAAATATTATCGACCGGAAAATTGTCTTGAAATTTTGGTTGGAGTCACTTATAAATGAATAAATTATTTCAGGCAGCCTCTAAGTAAGATGAGACCGAATAAACTAACACTCAGCTCGAATATAACAATGTTCTACAAATTTCAGAAGAATTGATTTTCCATTGTTTCTTAGCTAACAGATTTCGTTCATGTCTACGAAACTTGATGAGATGGTATACCCGATCAGATACTACCATGATTTGTTCAAAAATGGGCAATAGCGGAGTACACTCGTACATGTGAATATCTTCATTTCACAAGCAGTATTTTAAAATGAATGAACAAAATTTTTTTTCTATTCTAAAAGTGACGTGGAGGCTGAGCCTTCTGTAGCTAGGCCTTCCTAGGATATCAATAAATGGAAATAATACCAAATGAGAAAGTGATAAATGATGATTTGTTGAAAGGGGAGTTCTGTAAGAATTGGTGATCCTATGATAATGAAAAAATTTAGAAATATAACATTGTAATAATTGAGATACGATTGAAAAATCTTTCAGGTGGTATAAAACAAAAATTATGATTTTTTTTGTGAAAAAACCAGTGAGTTTTTTCTAAACTACCATACAAAGATTTCTTCCAAAAACTGAAAGAATCAATCAAACGATTTCCGACCAGAATAAAAATGAATCTTAACTGATAACCTAGTGGAAAACGTATTGTACACTTTTAAGTAAGGGCAATAAACCACGAATTGATGAATTTTTTCCACTCAAAGGCAGCAACAAACACATATTTGTTTTTTTTTTCAGCTCATTGTCTACTGGTCTCAACTCGATGGCAGCTATAGTATTGGAAGATTTCGTCAAGCCTTTCGTTGTGAAACCCTTGACTGACAAACAAACTCATCTACTGATGGAAGTGACTGTTATTGTAGTAGGTGTAATTTGTGTAGGTCTGGTCGTTGTCGTGGAAAGATTAGGAACTGTCCTGCAGGTAATCAGCCACAGAAAATGCTTAATTCCCAAATTTGTTCTACAGAAAATTTCTAATGATTTCAGTTGACAATGAGTCTTAATGCCATTGCAAGTGGTCCTTCTCTTGGAATATTCACTATGGGAATTCTATTACCATGGGTTAATGCAAAGGTGAGCTATATATATGTTACTTGAAATAGTTGTTGGAAAGGATGATCGCAAACATCTATTAGTTGATAAACAGTGCTAGAAGAAGAAAAAAGTTGTTGGTTCGATAATATTTCCAAGTGATATTCAAGCATCTTTTGATGACAGCCTTAGTAATCGAATACTGTAGACATAGTTTATTTCCACTTGAAAATAAAATCCTGATAAATAAAAAATTTACAGAAAATTATTAATGAATATCCATAATACAGAAAATTATGAGTTCGAAATCAAAATCTCACATTATGTAAATAGTGCGGAATTTCGATTTTTATTGTTTCTCATTTTCTGCATGATGGACTCCTTTTTGAGCAAGATGGACGTTTTGACTATATTTTATCCATAATAATCTATGACCCCAACTTCAATGATTTGTCATAAATGTCAATATCTTATTGTTCTCCAAAATTTTCGTTCCGTCGGCGTCGTCTGAAATGTCTTCAGAACCCAGTGAAAAAATTCGCTATATATCTGAGACTATCAACAGGTTATTCAAATCCAGGAAATCAGCATTGGAACAACTCCAAGTAAAATTGAATGAAGTCAAAGCACAAATGAATCGGAAGCATACAGTAGAGAAAATTGAGAATTTGCCAGATGATAGATCGAATCATCAGAGGATGTCGAACTCTGTCATCTTCAAAAGGAGTTAAAAAAATTGAAAAGAATTAGGGATTAGATCAACGGAAACATGTTCTTAATATTTCACCCCGCGATAATATAAGCTCAATTAATAATGTGAGTTTTGTGATTGTTGATGTTAAACATGTTTTATTGAGAATCTAATAACATAAATGTTATCTGAAAAATTGTCAATCGAAATAATTCTTTATCCATATACGATGAGTGAGTAGATATAAAACATAAATTTTATATCAAATCAAAATTTTGACAAGTGTATTCGGTTTGACAGTAACATTAATTTTCTCAATTAAATCTAACAATTCTGAAAAATGTTTTTGGTTTACGGATAATTTTGAACCGTATAAAATCCATGTCATAGGCATTAATTCAAGCAAAATATTTGTTAGGTCTATAAAAAAACAAAAACAATGTAATAAATTTAATAAGCATTCATTCCCTCTCCTCAGTAAGAATTTCGATTGGGAACTATAACTTATATCAAAGGATTTTCTTCGTATAAAAACCATATCCAGAAGCTAGAGTCCTCTGAAGATGACGTCCAGGCAACATTAAGTGAATTAAATGATTTCGTATAATTGTTTTATGAGGTGCAGATCTCATAAAATAATTTAAATCAATTACAAGAAATTGGTTACTTTATTATAATTCTTTAGATAACGAGCATTGAGAAGTGAACGGAGAGAAAATTTCGAATCAATTTTTCTGCAATGCAGTGCAACTGGGCGATATTACATCAGAGCATCTTTTTTCGAGAAAAATATCATAGTTCATGAATTTGAAGTTTAATTTGTAAAATAATGAGAGTCAAAAGAGATATCACTAAAAGTACCCGTCGCCTTCCCAACATGATACGCTTATGTTTGACATGAAAAAAATTCACTCAAACCAGTAGGTGCGTACCTTCTTTTGATTTTAGCCAATGTGTAAAATTTCAACACTTTAGATGATGCTGTTTTGGAGATATGTAATAATAAGTAGTGACTAGACATCATTTTCAGAGGGCTCTAGCTCCTTGACGAAGCATTTTTGCATTATATGATTTGATTCGAAAGTTAAAATAATGTCTGAAACATTCACTAGAAGCTTAACGGCCCAATTATGAGACACCCAGAACTGGGGATAATACAATAAGTCTGTATTTGTGATTAATTTTTCAATTTTCTTTGGAATTACTAAGACCTGACTTTAGATACGTTTGCATTATGAGAATGTTCGTTAACTATGAAGATTTTCAGAGTTCGATTGAATATGAGGTAAAAACAATAGCGATCCTAGGTTATTACAGAATTTTTCAATATCTGCTTTCAGGGATCAATCAAATTCTTCAAAATAAATACCTAAACAAACATAAAGTTCAACCCTTAGCTGAACTGAAATAATATATCATATGAAATAGTCCCTTCACAAAAACAATGTTGTACCTATTTACTTTTGTTTATTTCATTCTCTTCATAATATTATTTTTGGTTATATGATTCAAGGGTGCTTTATGTGGTGGAATTTCTGGGCTAGTGATCATGTCTTGGCTTGGTTTCGGTGCGCAAGCAGCGATAGCCTCTGGAAGTCTTAAATTTCCGGAAAAAGGTGTGACTACAGAAGGATGTCATTATCATTTTGTGCCAAAACCAACTTCCCCGTTATTAGATTTACATTTTGATCCCACTTTGAACGGCACTGACATAACACATACCGAGTAATTTTTTTAAAGTTTTGTGACTGTGCATGTGCATCTTACGTTCTTGGAGTATGTGATATATTTTGATGCATGTTGATTTATTGAATGAGAAATATTCCTTAAGGTTGCCTATATTAAGAATGAAGGTTTGAATGAATATGACCGTTAAATAGCTTTTCACAACTTCGGATTCTAACCTTTCGACTTAGCCTTCAATATTTCCAACGATTTTATCTTATCACCTCGAAACTTTTTATTCAGTAACTTAGTAAGTATTTTCAAAACATTCAAAGATGAAAATTTGTCTGGTCTGATTTTGACAAAAAGGATGCAAGTAGTTTTTTATGATTTTTTTTCACAATTCACTGCCGAAATATAACATACAGATATGAAAGAATAATTATTTTTCGTAAGTAAGAGCACTTAAATTTTTCAGAAAAAAATCGAAAAAACACTATGCTGGATAATATTATAACAAGAAGCATGTGTGCTGGTGGCAACAAAAATCCGAGTTGAAGACAAAGATTTTTGCAACTGCACGAAGACTTTTAAATTACTTAAAATTGAAATTATTCAAAAAATAAATTACTTCACATTTAAGATTTTTTCCCAGGAAAAATTAGATGCACGAATGGTATTTATCAAGACTATTTCATGAGACCATAATTATTTCTTTTTTTAATAAAAGGTATTGTACCGGCTTTTTCACCATAATTTGACCCCCCCTTCAACTTGTTACTGAAAGAGGTACAAAAAAATGCTTTCTACAAAAGTTTCACGAAATCGACTAGTGTTTTTTGAAATGATTTCACAAAATGAAATATACACAGAGTGGGCAACATATTAATTGCAACTCCATTTTTTCAAATGGAACACCCTGTATATTTTTCTATATTTGACTAGCTCTTTTTCCCCTGATTTCGAATATATAACATATGTTTGGCCTATCTCTCTTATTCTGAGTACCACAGAGTTTCAAATTTTAAGAACCACCTGGCAAGCTAAGTAGGTAATCAGTTTTGAAAAGGAAGGCTGCGATAATTCAAAATGCCCTTTTTTGAGTTATCTCGTTGGCAACGATATGACATGTGTTTGTCATTGAATGAATGACGGTATCATCGAATATGCACTACACAGAAGCGGATAAATTTGAAATATTTTCACTTTATGTAAAGAAAAATAAAAATAAGAAAGCTACAAGGAGAGTGGCATTCAAATAATCCAATTCCAATTTATTGTGAAAAACGTAAGTCATATCGTTGACAACGAGATAACTCAAAAAAGGGCATTTTGAGTTTTCGCAACCTACCACTTGAAAACTGATTACAGAGCATGCCAGGTGGTTTCAAAATTTGAATCTCTGTGGTACTCAGAATAAGAGAGATAGACCAAACATAATATGTTATATATTCGAAATCAGGGGAAAAAGAGCTAGTCAAATATAGAAAAATATACAGGGTGATCCATTTGAAAAAATGAAATTGCAATCAATATGTTGCCCACTCTATATATATTTCGTTTTGTGGAATCATTTTAAAAACACTAGTCGATTTCGCGAAACTCTTGTTGAAAACATTTTTTTGTTAATCTTTTAGGACAAAGTTAAAGGGGGGGTCAAATTATGGTGAAAAACCCGATACTTTTTAGTGACAAGAGCTGTTCAGTTATTCAGCAGGTAAACTCGGAAAAACTGCTGACAGATGCTGTCATACAGTTTTTTCATCTAGAAATCATTTGATATTCAAAATCGCGCATATGTGATTGCTGGAAGTTAAGACGAGGGAAATAGTCAGTAAAAGCATTCTAAAGTTGTGAAAAACACCTTAGAATAATATATAATCTTTTCATTGAGGCTAGCGTTATAGGTACGAAATATCTGTAATAGTGATATGTGTGTTATAATATACAGGGTGTCCCGTAAACCGACGTCAACCCGGCGCTTGCTGATAATAATAGCTTAGGTCATGCTCGACCAGAACATCCAAATTTGATTTCAGTAAAAGTGTCTTAGTTTTCGTGATATCGACAGTTGATTGAAAATCTTCAAAATTTACACCTTAGTAATTGTTCTGAGTGCCACAGATACAAATATTGGTATTTTATTATTCTTCTTCCTATCGAAAATTACAGACGGATCTCACGGATCAGCCTACCAATATGATCAAAGATTTTTTCAAGTTGCCAATGGTAAGCTCAGAAAAACGGAATGGTGCTCACTTTTTATTTTTTTCAATTTTCGTCATCCAACTTTGATCGTTTCTGCTATAAAAAAAATTATCAGACTAACTAGGCACATTATTCATTCATTTTTTCTGGGCATATCATAGGCACCTTTAGAAAATCTTCGGTAACGTTGGGTAGGCTGATCTGCCTGTAATTTTTCATCGAAGGAAGCAAGGAAGAATACCAAAATATCAACATTCGTAGCTGTGGCACTCAGAACAATGACTAAGGTGTTCATTATGAAGATTTTCATAAAACTGTCGATTACTCGAAAATTTAGACACTTTTACTAAAATCAAATTTGGATATTCTGGTCGGACCTAAGCTATCAGCATGCGCCGGATTGACGTCGGTTTACGAGACACCCTGTATAGGGTTAGTCTTTGGCTCGTACATATTTTTCAACCGAAGATTCCTGAGGAAACACTTCTTTCCTTTACATATTTTTCCGATTCGGCTCTGTTGAAAATATACAGGCTGTTGAAAATCCATAAAAAAATTTAATTTTTAGTTATATCTCGTGATTGGAATGGACTCCAAGAAAATGATTCTCGGAATATAGTTGTTTATAGATGTGATAAATTTTTCCGAACATAAAATTTCATGAAAGTTCGGTCAAGTCCAGAATGCCCGCTATACTAAGGGAGAAAAAAAAATCGAATCGAAAAGAATAGTAAAGGAAAAATGTCTTTGTTTCGACCTCAGGAATCTACGGTTGAATTAAATGTACAAGTCAAAGACTCACCCTGTATACAGTATTTGAATTCCTTGAGAATTAACATAGAATATCTGAAAATTAAAATCAAGAGATGAACAAGTGAGCAAAAGCTTAAAATTCTATAGTCTTTTCCCGTTTTTTTGTTAGACCTCATTATTAGTCAGAATGAAAATTGTGAATAGGCTTGAACAATCGAATGATTGCAATAACGTGTTCAGTATCTAAGTATTACTTAATATCTAAATCAAAATGAGAGAAATGAGAATTTTTCAATGATGGTAGGTAATACCTGAACAATTAATTTGGATTGACATATGATTAAACCTTATTCTTCTTTGGAGGAGTTTGTAATGAAAAGTTATTATTATGATTTGATTTGTGGACATGTAAAGATGCTTATTGCTGTATTGTTTTTGTGCTTTTTGTGTTCTGTCAGATATTCTTTTGCTCTCTTAAAAATTTGATGAAAACTTCCTATTTGTTTCAGTGAAAGATTTATGTTGTATCGTCTATCGTACTTATGGTACTGTCTGATAGGAGCTTTGGTTACCATCTTTGTTGGACTGGTTGTGAGTTATTTCACTACGCCTAATAATCCTCAAGATGTAGATCCCCAACTTCTCACGCCTTTTGTTAGGAGACTGATCAAACCGAGGAAATTTCCTAACGAGCCGACTGACCGAATTATATTTGCATACAAAAATGAAGAAGTGAGTGAAAATGGATCATTGAAAATTTTCGAACTAAACATTTTACTCAATGGTGAATTAAAACACAATGAGATATACTCACCTATTTCTGTATCTCAATACATTTACAAAACTAAGACCAATTTGAATTCTATATTGAGGGTCATAATATCCTTTCATAGAATATTCGAATCGAGGAAACCTGGAATATTTCTGAAATTCTGAAATATTTCAGATTTCCTCGATTCGAATATTCTATGAAAGGAATCGAGGAAATCGAAATGTAAAATGAAGAAATCACAAAAATCTCATTTTACTGTAGATTTGAGCCATTATTCTATATACAGAGTGAGCCGATAGTTCTAGATTGGCCGATAAATCTGGTAAATTTTGAGCTAGTAGAATGATTCAAATTTTGACGGAATTAAGTTATTTTTGACTCTACAGGCTGGTCCGAAAGTGGTTAAACACGATACTATTCTGTTTTTTGAATGAAAAAGGTCAATTTTCTATCATACTCATAATCCCCCGGAAATTCGAAATACCCCACTTGTCATCATTCATCTGTGGTACTTCTTGACGTAAGCCACTTTTTTCGAAAAATTTTATGGTTATAATATTTTGACCTAAAGATAATATCTTGAAAACCCACCAAGCCATTTCCAAGCAACTCCATGCGTTAGGAAAGATAGGAAACTTGGGTTACTTCAGGAATTAAAAACAAGAAACTTTTCATTTCTCAACATCTTCAAGGGCAAAAAGGGAAGGGTTTTCTTCATCACATCGGGATGGGTGATAAAAAATGGATCTATTATAGCAACCCAAAGAAGAGAAAGTCATGGGGACTGCCCGGTCATGCTTCTTCGTCGTCGCCTCGTCCGAATATTCACTCTGCGCAGACTATGCTGTATATTTGTTGAGACCAGGTCGATGTTATTCATTATAAGAGTTGGAACCGAGTGAAACCTTTACTGGAAAAACGGTATCGACGTCAATTGATGCAATTGAGACGAGAACTGCATAAATATGGCCACAATACGATAAAATTGTACAGCATGACAACTCCTGACTTCGGTTGCTAAACTAATTATTAAAAGCTATCAGGATACGCCAAATGGGACATCCTACTCCACCCGCCGCGGCAGATATTGCACCGTCAGATTATTACTTGCTGCGATCGATGGCACATAGTCTGGCTCATCAGCAGTTCCACTCATATGAAAACATAAAAAAATGGCTTGATTCATGGACGGTAAGACGGTAGAGCTCTATCAGAAAGATTGGCAATACTTTGAATAAATAATTTGTAACCATTTTTTCACAATAAAACAGCCATAACTTAGTTGAAAACCTTATACAATTAGAATAACTTTATTTCTTCTTTTTCATTATTTTCACTTCCAATCAATTCAATAAGAACAATTTCTGCCAAGTAGAGAACAAAAAAGTACACATCTAGTTACTTACTTACAGTACTTACTGATTGTGTCTTAGGTGAAAATGTTTAGGAAGAAATTTCAGCCTTTATTAATTTTTTCAGGAAAACAATGGTGTGAATGCTATTGCGATGACAAAAATCGAAGATGATGGAACCCCCTAACATTTCGAATACAAATAAAGTTTCCTGCTCCTTCTTTAATTGTTGAATAATTAAAATAGTATTTTTATGTTTTTGTAAATAATTGTTAGTTTTTCGGAACAATCGCAATAAATAACTAAAAATATGATTTTGTTTGAATTGCATCCATAGATCATTTAGATCAAAAGGCAGAGTTCTATCAAACTTTAATCGATATAGATTTCTATGTACTAACGTAGAATTCTACGTACCAACGTAGAAATCTACATCTCTAAACAAAAGTTTGGGGACCTCTATCTGCAAATCAACAGACTAATTTATCGATTCAAATGCTGCCTTCTGTCAGCTAGCGATCAGCTGTTTGTCATGTCTGGTAAGAGTCATGTGTCAAATTGGTTGAAAAAATACTTGACAATTGATATTGTTCTTTACTGCCTAGCCGTCAGATAGATACAAATCTCTCTGGAGGAACGTGCTTTGTTTACAAGTCAGCACTTAATATCACAAGTGTCACTCTGTGATAACCTAATTTCGTAAGGTAGGATCACTGAAATTTCTAACCTTCGATACTATTAGGGCTCTGAACAAATCGATATAGGCCTAAGCTCAATGATTTCATTCGTCGTGTTCGCTTTCCTTTTCATTATCTAGACCAATTCCTCAGTTGGTGAATTCTAAATATATTTTTGGCATGAAAATAATTTTGATTTGCTTTTTCATACGATTAACACATCTTTAAAATCCATTCTTAATCTCATATTTAAAACTGCCGCTATTGACTTGTTGAATTTTCTATTTCAGGTAAGTAGAAAAACGGTTTTTCTAAACTGTTGAAAATTCGAAGTTTATATTTTATATTATAATTCGTTTAGTGTGCTTGCCAAAAATTTAATTTAGGCTAGTAGAGAAATCTGCCAAGTGTGAATTAATAAAGTTTGAATATTTGTTCTAATATTGAAGGAATATAATCTCATGTAAAAGCATACTTAGATATCGCTAATATGAGTTCCATTCTCAATATCTAGTAGGTACTTGCATTCTTAACTGATAAATTATTATCCAGTTCGACAAATTGAATAATATGATGAAAGCTTTCACGACCGAATTTTTTAACAGAATTGGAAAATTTGTGGCTTTTTAGCCAATCATATATTGAAATATTTATTTCTATCGTCATTGCAGAAAAAATATCATTAACTTTATATCTTCTCTGCACGAAGTTTCGTGAGGAGCGATGAGAAATAAAAAGAATTAAATATGTTTTTTTTTTCTCATAAAAATAAATATTTTTGTATTTCAAAGGTTGACAAGACTTTTCGATTAAAATGATGTTATTGAAAAATCTCATTGCTTTTTTTCATTCCTTAATGTGAACTATTTCTCGTTACTATTATCCTTCTGAGAATGGTATCGACAATTTTCAATAAAAAATGAATGATTAGGATTAGGTACTACATTTGATAAGTACCTAATTATTTTCATTGCGTCATAAGTCGCTTCTGTATTGAAATACCTGCGATATTAAATTATGAATGAGTACTTCATCATTTTGAATTTCTAAAAAATTAATTCAACCTTATTTCCATTTGGCTCTTCATTCATTAATTGACATGAAGTATATCAACGGAAATACTAGGTACGAAATTAAAATAAACTAGATCCTTGATATCACATAAAGGGATCTAACCAATGGAATAATTTTCATGATTACGTAAATAGTTACACTGTTCATCGTACTCTTATATTAGCAGTTATCGCGAAATAGTATAGCTCATGGTAGGTTTATTGATACGGAATTCAATTACCTAATAGGATATAATTAATCAATAAGAATGCAGTACAGGATCCAGTATACAAAGAAAAATCCAAAAAACATTTTCAATCATCAAATTTTTATTTATCTTCTAAAATTATCCAAAATCATAGAGCTAGTTCAATAAAAAATTAATACATTATACATTCATTCTCATCTCTGTACAATCTATCACGAAAACATTGGAAGCTAATCGTTTAGGAGTTATAACATAAAACCAATTGCTATCCGAGATAAATTCTCCTATAACTATAAGAAATATTATGAAACAATTGCAAACAAATCATTTCCAACCAACTGTAGATAACACAAAATCGTGAAATTCGATTGATTGAAGTACAAACAATAAACGTTTAAGTTTCGTGCTAGTGTTTTTAATTCTTAGTGTAAGTTTCAGTGAATATTGAACTGTACAGGGTGTTTCAATAAGCGGGTTACTGGATTTTGTGGCTTATCCTTCCAGCAAAATTGAGAAGTGACCCATTAATCTGATAGTATTTTTAACGGGCTATCCAAATAATAAATATAACAATTTGGAAAAACTATCGAACAAAGACATGAAAAGTAAAAGAGGAAAACCCGTTTTTTCAAAAATAATTTTTTTCCAAATTTGACTGGTTATCAAAATAAGAAGGCCTCTTGACGATTTCTCACCAATTTTTCCTTCATTTGAATTTCCACTTTTCTAGAAAACAAAAGATTTTTTCTTGCAAAATATACTTCTCTATATTCTTTCATATTTTCTGAATGTTCAATCGATTCTGAATTCTAATATGTAAATATAGTGGTAGTTTTATATTTATTTCAAGCTATTCCATTCAAATCGAACTGAGGCATTTCAGATTCCATATTTGGAAAATATCTCCATATTGTCTATGGTTCTATACCATTCCTGTATTTCTCCATTGCTCATAAAGTTTATGCGAAATATTTTATCGATCTGGATGCAGCGTTTTTGATATACAGGGTGTTTCCTAAACATGCGGCAAAAATTCAGGGGGTTGTTCCTTGGACTATTTTAAGCATGTTTTGTCCTTGGATGATTTTTGAAAAACCTCTTTGTTTCAAAGATACAGGGCGAACAACATTTTTCATATTTTTAAAATTAATAATAGTTTAAATAAAAATGCGTACCGCACTGTGTTTACTAAGTAGGTACAATTTATTTTTAAATTTGTTTAACAACATTCCAATTACTAAAAACGGCCAGTTTTTTGACTAAAAATTGATAAGTGCAGATGGTAAAGGAATACAGATTAAACACGGTTTTCATTTGAATTCGTTTTGTGATGTATTAGCAATTAACATTTTATCTTTGACTATTATGAATCGCTACAAACACCGAGATGACTAACATGCATTTCATTTATGGACTTGCTGATGGAAATTCATTAAAAGCTAGGAGGTTGTACATTGAACGATTTCCTGGGCGTAATATTCCTGACAGAAAATTGTTTCAAAATATTCATCAACGTCTGCATGAAACAGGCGCATTGAAAAAAATGGGGGGACTAGGAAAACCAAACACAGTAAGAACGGTGGAACTGGAAGAGAATGTGCTGGACATGATCGAAGAAGACCCTAGTACTTCTACTCGAAAAATTTCCAATACTTTGAATGTGAGTAATAAGACTGTTTGGAAAATTCTTAAAGACAATTTGTTATACCCATACCATATGCAACGCGTTCAGGCACTTATTCCTACTGATTTTCCCCCACGTATTGCATTTTGTCAATGGCTTTTAACCACATTAGTTCAAATTCCTCAATTACTGACGCTGATTCTTTTTACCGATGAAGCGAATTTCTCAAGAAATGCAATAAGAAATTTTCATAACAACCATGTATGGGCCGAAGAAAATCCACATGAGGTAATTGAAGATCGTTTTCAACATCAGTTCTCATTGAATGTTTGGGTTGGTATTGTGGGTGACTGCCTAATAGGGCCGATATTTTTACCAGAAAGACTTACCGGGGACGTGTATCGCAACTTTTTAGAACAAACGTTACCTCTGTTTTTGGAGGATGTACCATTGGCAATAAGACATGCAATGTGGTTTATGCACGATGGTGCACCAGCGCATTTTAGTTCGGTTGCTCGTGAGTTTTTAACATTAACATACGGAGATCGCTGGATTGGAAGAGGTGGACCTCATTTATGGCCTGCTCGTTCCCCGGACTTAAACCCCTTAGATTATTTCCTATGGGGCCATCTAAAATCATTAGTTTATACCACTCCAGTAGAAAATGTGGAAGACTTGCGAAATCGGATCATTGCTGGGTGTAACTTAATAAGAAATGATCCTGGTGTTTTTGAAAGGGTTCGGCAGTCAATGAGGAGAAGATTGGATGCTTGTATGCTGGCTAGAGGTGGTCATTTTCAACAGTTTTTGTAGGTTGAGTTGAATTTTCATGTAATTTTTCATAATAAAATGTTATTATCTGAAATTTTGTTTCCCCTATATCTTCGAAACAAATAGGTTTTTCAAAAATCATCAAAGGACAAAATATTCTTAGAATAGTCCAAGGAACAACCCCCTGAATTTTTGCCGCATGTTTAGGAAACACCCTGTATATTACCAAAATATCACATCTTTCTTCAGAGTAAACATATTGAGAACTTCGAATGAAAATTCATGATTTACATTCTAGTTTTTATTATAATCGATATTTATATAATTTGACAATCAAATATGTATTGAACCACAGACAACATTGCTATACCAGTCAAATATGAAGAAAAATTTTTTTGGAAAAACGGTTTTTCCTCAATAACTTTTCATGCCTTGGTTCGATAGTTTTTTCGATAACATATCTGTATAGCCCGTTAAAAATACTATCACTGTGATGAGTCACTTTTCAATATTGCTCAAAGGATAAGCTATACAAAATCCAGTGACCCGCTCACTTGAATCGCCCTGCACCCTCCTACAAATTTCAAATTAAAAATCATGAATACTTCTAAACCGGAAAAAGGCTGGATTATGTTCACATTAAGTTCCTACGAATATTTTCAGGATTAATACCTTCGTCATTCGGTTCAATAAGAGCTTGATTTTAAAAATGGTATGGTATGACAATACACTTTTCTGTGCGGTCGAGTTGACAAGCATCCAAAATTGAATTTTATGCATTATACACTCGTTCCTACATCTAAACAAAGCTGGTTTTTCTGTTTTTGTCTCATTCAAAATCATCTCATATGAGCTTTCATTTGTACCTGCCAAATTCTGACAACACATTCGCAAAATTTCAGGTTAATATATATATATATATATATATATTATCTGCAGTTGAGATTAGTTGTTTCAAAATGGTTTGGGTGTATTGAATCCCTTTTTATTCATTATGGAGTTCAATGATTGATTATTGTTATATTATTATTATCATATTATTCCCAATATTAAGCTTTTTTGAATTGTATGCTTTGATCTTTTGGGCTCCTGAAACTAAGAGGATATAGTAGTTACCGGATAGCAATTGATTAGGGGTTGTCCATTAATCACGTGAGGCTTGAAAGGCACGAAAATATCACAAGGGGGAGGGGGGTGTAGTAAGATATCACGTGTATTTATTTTTTCGTCAAACGCGCGATTTTTAAACAAATATTAAGCGGCACGGCGCGGCGTGTAGTGACCTTGACTACATTAAATATATTCATGTACTAGTACAATACATGTTTTTCCTATGATTACACTCTTCGTTTATTATTATTGTTATGGCAATCAAAAAAAACTTGCAACTTGGTGTAGACATTTTTATTATGGTCCTTAATTTCAGAATAAAATAAGATTATAGTTTATACCTGTATTTAAATTAAGATAATATTCAGAAAATTTTAAGATTCGTTGTAGGTACTAAAAATACACGTGATTATGAGAAGGGTGAGGGGGGGTGGTCTTAAACCTCACTACGTATCACCAATGGGGGAGGGGGGGGGTTAAAAAATGCTAAAAAAAAAGATCACGTGATTAATGGACAACCCCTTATCAATTATAGTAATTTCACGGATGTAGTTTTCAACTTTTCGAACCATTCTCAAATTGAACAGCAATAAATAATCAAGAACCTTATTCTCATATTGATAATGACCTCTATTTAACAATATCGAAATTTCATTGTTCAGTCCTCTGTGAATGTGATTTTTGTTGTATTTGTTTACAGAAACTGAACTTTAGACAGACAAATAAATGGGAGATTCTCAACCTCGTTTTTCGTAAGTACATAATACAAATAACATGCATTAGATCATTACTCAAAACTAAACATTATATTATGTTACATTGTTCGTAGTATTTGAAATGAAGAATAATAAAATGCCCAATTTATCATAGTTACAATGTTCCGGAATTCGTATCACGATAATTTTTTATCAGCAGAACTTCGTAATCCTATACAAACGTATCAATAAATTGATACCTATAATGATTCAATCGCCCTTGTTTCTAAAAAGATCGAATATTTCAAATATTTTCTTTATTCTAAAATCAACCAGGAATCCTTGCTCAGATAATTAAGCTTTTCTTCTCCTCGCAGATCGTTTATCCCCCAAACGAAAATACCTGAAAATTTGAAAGTATAGTGGTAGTTTCGGATCTCGAATTCCACGCGTTTATATTCGTTAAGGGGCAAATTTTGAATAGAGGTTCCGTGAATAATGTCCTTCGAAATTTTGTTTTCCTGATAACTTCAAAACTATGATTTCACTGAAATGACATATTGTATTTAGTTGTTTAATATCAAATTTCATATTGATCGCGTCGCCTGAACCAGAGAAAATACAAGATGAATATCGAAAAAAATCTACTATATTTTCCTTACAACAGCTGCGACTAGTATAAGCCCAGTCAATATGTGTTTTTCACAAGAAGGTTTTGGGGTAGTTTTTATTTCTTCGATTCTACATGTTTTTTTGAGGTGCTGAATGGCAATCTGAGGTTTGCCAACGAAATTTCGTGACAGAACATTAAAAAAAAAATACAAAAAGAGGTACGCAATTTCATTCCTATACGAAAACGAAGTAAATAAAATTTTCTATAAGTTTCTTTCATTAAGTTTTTTTGTCCGATCAACCGTTCCGACTTAAACGATAGTTAAAAATTGGCGTCTTTTATCTGTCACTATACAAAAACTCACGTTTTCCACTCCAAAACTTCAATTTATTTTTGGTGGCATGTCTTCTATTCGATAATTTCTTCTTTCAATACAATCCAGATATGTTTGAAATGTTTAGAAAAAAGAATTTTTTTTATATTGACTTCAATGTATATATTCAGGAAATAATACCGTCCTAATATTTATGCAATTAAGTACTCAAATTCAAATTTTGTATAGAAAAGTTATTCACGATAATTTGATATTTTCCAATTTAGATGCAAAAAACCGTCAAAAACTAATTTTATTTTTTTTTAAAGTTCTTTTCAGTGTTCCGTCACGAAATTTTGGAGACAAACCCCAGATTACGATTCAGAATTCCACAAAACTAATCAAATAGAATAAATCAAAAACAACAAAAAAATGGATTTCTGCAAAGACAAATAAAACTTTCAACTATCGTTTAAAACTTTTCATCAGACAAAAAAACTGAATGGATGAAATATGTGGGGAATTTAATTCAGTTTGCTTTAGTATAGGAAGGTCATTCACGATTATTTGATATTTTCCGATTTATACTCAAAAAACCGTCAAAAAATAAAATTTAATTTTTTTTTCAATGGTCCGTCACGAAATTTTGGAGACAAACCCTGATTATGATTCAAAACCCCAGAAAACATAATTGAAATCGTAGAAATCAAAACTAACAAAAAAATGGGTTGCTGCAGAGACAGATAAAACTTTCAACTATCGTTTGAGCCAAAACTATTCATCGGACAAAAAACCTCATTGGATGAAATATGTGGGGAATTTAATTCAGTTTGCTTTTTTATAGGAAGGTCGTTCACGATAATTCGATATTTCCGAGTTATATGCAAAAAAACGGCAAAAAAATGTTACCCTTCTTGCACTTTTTTCAATCTCCCGTCAGGAAATATTGTTGGAAAACATCAAATTTAGATTCAGCACCTCGAAAAACATATGAAATCGAAACTACCTCAAAACTTTCCCGTCAGGGGCATTTGTGAGTACAAATTGACTGTATAGGGAAAAATTTAATTTTTGGACCTATGTTAAATACTCGATTATCTCCCGATGGCACATATAATTAATAAGCAGGAATTAGAGCGGCAATGGCTCCTGACGGTAATAGTGGATTTATGCACCGTACCTAAGAACTAAGGACTAAGAACTATGAACTAAGAACTAAACCTAAGAATTCAGTGGTGTTTATGCACTCTCTTGTTAGTTCTTAGTTAAGGCATGCGCACGTGCTCGAACTACTTTCTATTTGTTCTATACTTTGATGTTCGACGTTGATATTTATTGTGAAAAAATTAAATTTAATTTTTTCAAATACTCCTAATACTTTTCGTCGATGAACACGAATAAAGAACATAAAATGATAGAAACTGGTACTCGTTAATATTGAAATTCTATGCGCCACACTTGTACTTCTATATTTTACCTGAGCCCTTAGTTCTTAGTTAACAGTTGGCCTGCTAGTGTTGGTTCTTAGTTCTTAGGAGACGTGCATAAACGCCCTCATTGATTTGTTAGCGTTCAATTCTTAGGTCTTAGTTCCTAGGTTCAGTCTTAGTTCTTAGGAATGGTGCATAAATCCATCATAAATCACTTGTTTTTTATTTCCATCATAGACATAGTTACTTCCTTCACAATTTCCATAGCGGAACCTTTATCTATTATTTGATAACTTTCCAGACTCGTTCCAAAAATCATCAATGGCGGCATCGCTGGTATCATCGGCGTATCTTGCGTTTTTCCACTGGACTTGGTCAAAACACGACTACAAAACCAAAAAATTGGTCCGAATGGAGAACGAATGTATACATCAATGTAATTATGATTAAATAAAGCGAATTGAAGAAGAATACTAATTGTGATGTTGCAGACTCGACTGTATGAGAAAAACGTATAGGGCAGAAGGATATTTCGGTATGTACCGAGGATCTGCCGTCAATATTCTACTAATAACCCCAGAAAAGGCAATAAAACTAGCAGCTAATGACTTTTTCAGGCACCACCTAACCACATCAGACGGGTAAGCAGAAGTTCCATTGATTCTATTGAATCGCTGATTGATACTTTCCAATGTTCAATGTAATAGGATGTCTATTTACCAAACCACATTATCATGAGTTAGGAATATACGAGAATTTAATTTATTTCTTTTCAAAAACTGTCCTGATACATAGGGAACGACTGTAAATTTCTTCCGATTCCATCATGTCCATAATATGTTCCCGAAGAGATGTGATATTATTATTATATCGAACGACTGTGAGACGTAAAAACGTATAAAAAACAATAACGAAAATTTCACAAGTGTGCAGAGAGAACATCAAGGTGGGTATCAAGATTCTGGTGGCGAGTTTGAAGGTTGGTTGCATCTCTATTTTTTTTCCTTATTTACCTGTCCAAGAATTCAACGGTCGATGAATTCTAAACATCATGTTAACGAATGAAAGCCAAACGTCTCTTCGCTGCGTCCTTTGTATGTTATTGCTCGTTTTACAGTTTCTTGTGGGGTGTCCATAAAAGATTCAAGTTCCACTAGGGAAATTATAGCAACTAAGCCATTCCTACTGCTTCTTTCTTGCTGGAAAGCGTTAAGGGTAACTCTATTATTCACCCCAAGTCTCCCAAGACCGCTATGCAACTCCAAATGGACTCTGGTGTACAGGGTGGGCAAATTTCGATGTTTTAGCACTACAACTTTTAAACCAGAGGAGATCGACAAAATCTGATACCCTATTCTCGATCTCTTTTTCTGAGAAACTAACGAGGGTAGTATTCATTTTTGGCCACCTTCTTTTGTTTTCGAGTTATAAGCGGAAATTGGAAAAATGGTGATATCGAAAAACATTTATATTTCCGCTAATACTGATGATAAAACTCTGAAATTAAAACATTATACAGGCACTTTTTAACGTAGAATCCAGTGGCGTGCTCGTCTTTTCAAAAAGGTCTTTAATTACGAAACTATGACTAAAAGTTATGTTTTTTCAAATGGGAACACTAAATTTCTGTGCCATTTTTTGAACGCTTGATTTTTTCTGATTTCAAAAATATAAAACATCGTATGGTTTGTATTAAAATAAATAACAGAAAATGGTCAAAAAACTTTTTTTATCTAAGAGTCCCAATAATTCTATGGTTTCAACTGTTGATGAGCACAGAAAAATTGAGCTTTCTATAACAAGAGCAGTGTCCTTCCGTTAATCTGATTATTTCTATGCTTTTCACTAATTTCTACACAATTCGAATCTATATTGTTACTTATCAATCCTAAAATGATTTTTATTTTTTGTATAATTTTGAACTTGTTGGTTTTGTTTATATTTTTTCTATGTTATTATTATTCAAGTTTTACAAACAGTCGCCTTCAATTTTTCCATATTTCGTTAGAAGACCCCGATTACCCAAAATAATTTTTTTGCATTCTCCAGAGTTGACTGTTAGGGCGGCAAATTGGTTATTTGCCTAGGGCGGCAATTTGGCTAGCGACGGCCCTGCATGAACCATGAATTTCTTTCTCTTTTCCATGCAATAATTTATTTATTTATTTATTTTATTTTATTTTGAAAATAATACATCCAACAGGCCATAAAGCCCAATTACAGGTGTACATAATTAAACTATCTATTAAATTATACAATAATTATACTATCAAAAAAAAAGAAAAGAAATAAATCATGATAAGCCTACTACAAAAGTATTTAAAAAATATAATTCAATTCTGAAGTGCACTGAACAATAAGTGCCTAAATTGGTATAAAGACAAGAAGAATATATCTACATTCTGAAGATTATTATAACTCCTGCACATTGACGTAAGTGGACAATAAAAATGATGCTGAGTATTAGGTACATCAATATGGAAAGTTAAATGTGATCTGGATGTAAAACGAGGAACATTCAAACATATTGACGAAAGAAGAATTGTCGAATCGATACGTCCGTGAATTATTTTATAAAGGAAAACCAAATCATTAATTTCGCGGACCTTTCTGAGCGAAATGAAATTGAACTCATCCAAAAGAGAGTCGTAACTGTATCCTCTATCGGGATAAAAACCATGTTTTCTCCGAAAACCGAATTTGAGAAACCTCCTCTGTACACCCTCAATGCAAGTTACATATTTTGCCTGGCAAGGATTCCACACTGAACTGCAATATGTCAATTTACTCCTCACCAAAGCTTGGTACACAGAGGAAATTGCTTCAAAGGATGAAAATTCTCTACAATTACGAATCACAAAACCCATCATCCTCATAGCACTTGCCGTTATATCTCCAATATGGGAAGAAAATGTGAGTTTCGGATCAAAAACAATACCCAGGTCCCTTGACTCATTTACTTTTCGTAATAGCGTGTTATTAAGGTGGTAATCATAAGCAATAGGGGATGGCCTCCTAGTGAACGTCATAGTTTTACATTTACTTATGTTTAGGAATAACTTATTCTCCACACACCATGTATAATGGACAGATTGACGCGCTTGAAAAGAAAGCATGGTGGTTAAGTACATTCCAGCTTGACATTGAGTATGAGTATACGATGCTCATCTTTTTGCTGACCTCTTGAGTATGTATTATTCATTTGTATCAAATTCCATATTCAGCCAAAATTACACTATCTAGACCCTTTGATATCCAATCTTCTGAAATTGAGTATACATATATAACAAGCCCATCTTAGGGTTATGCCACATTAGCTAACAAAGCTCATTTATAAACCTCAGAGTCTAGCTAGATGGGAAATGGGTAGCTTGGCAATATGTATCTCATAACTTTAGGTGGAATCGTTAGTTTGGTATCTCTGGCAAATGCACCTCCTATCTCCAAAGTGGAGGATGGTTACTCTAAGGTGCATAGAATCCCTGGAGTATACTGATTCGATTTTTCGAGATATCCACCTGTTCATTTCATTTCTTAACAGTAACAGTGTTTTTTTACATCATTTTCTCCTACGTTCTGTTACATTTCAGGTGTTATTACATATATAACATCACGTTTTTCTGGTGAAGTAGGAACACGACACTTTTCATCTGACACCACAAGTTTGCAGGTGTAAAATCAAGAGAACTCAGCGGATATTCAATGGAACCTGTTGTTCTTATTCAATGGCCTCATGATTGAATATTATTTTATGCACGATTTAATACCATAGTATAAGGAAAGAATAGTAAGCCAACCGCCGTTTGATGGCAAGGAAATAGTCACCAGGGGTTGCTACTGTAGTTGGATTTGGATTTGGAGAAGTAACTCGATAATAGATGGCACTGAATCATGAGCTATAGATGGCACAGAAATAATACGATAATTCATTCAGTGGCGTGGTTGAAAAGGGGTTGCATGACATTGCCAACAATTTTTATGTTATTATTAAGTTATCACAAATACACGCCACTGGCGTAAATACTTATTACATGGCAGAAACAATATCGAAATATAGAAATCTTCTGACCACTCTATTTCAAATATTTTAGTTCTTCAAAATAACACCGATTTTTTCAGAGGGCTCCACTTTACGGACCAATTTTTGACAGTAAAATTCGAGTAAAACGTGAGTACAACTAGATGGCGCTCAACATCAACAAAATCGAAAAAAGCACTACACTGGCTTAATATCCTTTCCTTATACTATGGTAATACATTAGTAGTTGTTCATATCATGACATAAACAATGTCATCATGACGGCCAGAACAGCAGTTGAATCTAGTAGATACTGTTTTGTTGATATACAATTTTCAGTGGCTAATTCCCTTCTTATATTCATTTAAAACTATTGAGTATTGCATGCATTTATTGTTTTCTATAAGAATTCTCGAAAAACATCGCTTTCCAGAAAACTGCCGATGGTTAGACAGATGGCAGCTGGTGGTATGGCAGGATTTTGCCAAATTGTGATAACGACGCCTATGGAACTTCTCAAAATTCAAATGCAAGACGCAGGAAGGGTGACTGCTGCCGCTCTTGCAGGTTGGCTATCTTAGTTAATCGGTATTCCATCAAATTTTTCTATTTCTCGATTTTTCAGAAGGCAAACCTGTACCTAAAATGACAGCTACTAGTTTAACGTTGAACCTATTGAAATCCCATGGTTTGCTTGGCCTGTACAAAGGAGTTGGTGCTACGATGGCCAGAGATGTTACGTTCTCGGTTGTGTACTTCCCGCTTTTTGCTACTTTGAATAGTTTAGGACCTAAACGTAATGATGGATCCGGTAAGTGGTCAATAATAATATCGTGCTCTCTTCAATCGATATTAGAAGAGGTTTCGTCATAAATGAGTTTTCGCAAAAAAAAAATTCAGACAGCAAAATGACACCTTATTATACTTTTCCAGGTGAATCCGTGTTCTGGTGTTCTTTCATATCAGGCTGTGCTGCAGGCTGTACAGCTGCTCTTGTTGTAAACCCAATAGACGTAGTTAAGACAAGATTACAAGCTCTCACTAAAGCTGAAGGTGACAGAACGTATAATGGAGTGGTTGACGCTTTTGTGTGAGTTGTGAAAATATTTAAAAATTCATAAGTTCTGAAATATTCCTAACGATTCAATATCGTTTTAATGGGTTAACTCTGTGTAGAAATTCTTTGAAAACATAATATCATCAAGAAATATCCTTTCAATCTGATCAAAATGTTTTATATTTCCAGGAAAATAATGAAATATGAAGGACCATCCGCCTTCTTCAGGGGAGGTGGTTGCAGATGTATGGTTATAGCTCCTTTATTCGGTATTGCCCAGATGGTGTATTACCTAGGAGTAGCTGAATTTCTTCTGGGCATGGGTCATAGGAAATATTGAACGTCTTGGAGGTAGTTTCGATAAATGGTGGGTTCAAAGTGAATTTGATCCTTGAATTTTTTTTGAGCTTTCGCTTTTTGAACAGATCATTTCGTCATGATTACAGTATTCTATAGTAGGTACCGGTCGTAATCACGATAACTCTCAATCGGAATAATCTAAAAACTGTAGGTTCAGGGGCATGTTGAACCAAATTACCTAGCAACTCTCTACTTTTCATTCTTGAAATAAATTACATTGCTCGAAGAACATTGAGAATTATGACAAGAAAATCTTGGACATAATGCATATTGGTTTTCTAAAATGTTGCCGCAATATGAATTTTACTACGAATAAAGCAAATAATGAAATCATAATTGCTGTATCCTTCATAATTTTATTATCTTTCACTTAAAATTGTTCATTGAAAAGAATAACAGGAGGAAGGGAAAGTAGCAAAGTTCGTATTGTCGCGTCATTTGAGAAAATCGCTATGTACTGTTTTATTCTTCGAACGCTCTAAATGAGCGGAATAAAGTGAAAAATATACAGGGTGGGCTACGGTCGATAGAACCCTAGCTCTTACGGAGAACGGAAGGTGTTTTATTGAAAATTTAGTTTCTTGGGTAGGAACCACTGCTCTATCGATCAGTACTGTGGTGATGCCGCTTATATCAAAAAGTACCTGCACATTTCAAATTTTGAAGGTTTTCCCGAGTGTTATCGTGTTTGCGGCGTCCGCGTCTGGACTTAGAGGACAGACATAATTTGATCCAGCACTCTGTCCAGGAATCGAGCTGACAAACGTGTCAATTCAAGAATTAAATTAATAATATTGTTTTCAATATCACTGCTTTTGTGCACACAGTATGCCTTGTGTCTAATGAAAGATATTTTTTTTCAGATGGAACATGCTGGAAATGCTTCCATCGCTATTTATAGATATCAATTAAAATCTATCTTCTTGGAAGATGAATTGCGTTGTCAATTGATATTTCAGGAAACTTGGAGCCTAGAAAATATGTGAACTTAAACCTATATAAGTTATTCTAAGTTGGTAATTAATAAGTACAACTCCGTTTGATAATATGCTTTGAAGCTCACTCTGTTCGAAATCGGGTCATTTTGACAATTATTGAATAGGTTTGATATTTTGTTTATAGTTTGAATTTTTATGAGCCGATTCGTTGTAGAATCATTGCAATTTGTCATTTTATTGAACTGTTAATGAAGTAGTTTTTAAGTGTTGATTTATTCATTCCAATTATTTTGCTTATTTTAGCTTTTTATGCAGTATTATGTTCGCATTTCATGACTACTTTTTTATCTTTTTGCTGATGCATTATGTGTGCAATTTTTTGTATGCATTCTATTTTTTTGCTCAATAAAGTTATTTTCTTATGTTCGATATCATAATTTCATTCATCTTCATGTATCGCATTATTATTATTTCTGGTTTATGCTTGGATTTTTTCTTCACTCATTCAATCAAAAATTATATTTTATTTTCATTACTCATAATAGTTACTATAAGTGTTGAGAATATGAAAAAATAATAAATCTCCGAGTGGAATGACAATAATATAGAAAGAGAAAAAATTGTTGAAGCGGCTGTTGGAAATATTCATAATTAATTTTTCCACTATAACAAAATATTCGGTAATTCTTCATTACTTTCGAATTGCCTGGAAAACTCTACTCGATATTGTGATTGATAATTATGTGACCATTACTTGAAGGCAATAGTATCTCGTCAATTGGCATAACGCCCTTGTTTTGAGTGTTACAATAAATGTTTATGAAGCATTCTCAAGTTTTTCATTTGATCTTGTTCGTAGACATAGTTATATGTACCTACAGTCCGGCTTTCAGTGGCATACCCAGAAATGGGTAGCCTTGGGGGGAGATAAAGAAAAACAAAATTGGTTATTCGTTTCCGATGTCCTTTGCATTTACAGATACTTCTTGAGATTTATTTTCACCTGTCGAAGTGTCAGCTGTTATAGTCAAACGCAAAAAACTTGAAGATTCGCATGCATCAATTTTCCTTCTTTTAGAAGTTTTCGAAAAAAGTTTGCTTACTCATAACATAGAGAGTACTTTCCTTAATGCGTAAACCACTTGAGCTCCTTATCAGTGTAAAAGAAAGACCAGATACATAGGACATGTGATGAGGGGTGAGAAATATGAGCTTCTTAGGTTGATGATAGAAGGAAAGATACAGGGCAGAAGATCGGTGGGGAGAAGACAAAATTCTTGGCTGAAGGATTTGAGAAGATGGTTTGGTTGCACCTCCACCGACATTTTTAGGGCAACTACATCTAGAGTTTTGATTGCCAGATGGATCGCCAACCTTCGTTAGGAGACGGCGTACTAAGAAGAAGAACTCATAACATAATGAGATTGTGATATATAAGGTTGTGACTTATGATGGATATTCCTCCTGAGGGGGATTTATCCCCCCCTTGGGTACGCCACTGCCTGCAATTAGAATCTTCACATACATTAACTAGTATATTCTATACATTAGTAGACAGTCAGTCAATGCGAATCACTACATAAGTGAAGCGACGAACTACATAATGTCAGTGCGTTCTCCTCAGAGCAACTAGAATTTTAAATTATGTACTTCTCACTACAGCTACGATCATATTCATCTGAAAATATTAATTGTGGTTTTTTACTGCAATAATGATAAAGGATTACGTACCTCTAATTACATACATCTTGTGCTGTGTCCAGATCGATAGAAAAGCACTGAGGGAATCAAAAGGCCAGCCTGAAGCCTACACATGATGAAACCTCAGAAGCGATGAAAGAGCTGATTAGAATAAATATAAAACTTAGGAAAATCTGCAGACCTTTAAAAATAAATCAAGATTAGAAAGTGCTGTTTGGCGAATCTTTCTCGAGTCAAGTCTTTGTAGGTGCGTCCTTTCTCAGGGGATAAAGGTGTTTCTTTTCGAGATCACTGGTGGACTCATCAGTTAGGCAATCTAGCGATCTGCGCCTGAGAAACACCCTCTCACACCATGGTGGAGAGGTGACTCAGCTGCAACGCGTCGACCCCTATAAATTGGTCGTGGTCAAAGTAAGTGTGGCGCGAGACCCAGTACTCCATTTCTTGAGTAGACAGAGTCACTACAGTTGAATAATTAAAATAATTGATAGAATCATAGAACGAAGAATTAACGATGATATCATACGAGCTTTTCGGATTCAGAAGAGGTCATTCCACAGAACTAATGAGGCTTACTGAATATGTTATTGAGGGAATTCAAAATAAACAAGCCGCATATGTTGAGAGAGCCTTCGACCACGTCTGCCACGAAGAACTAGCCTACAAGATGAAGAAGGCAGGCTATACGATCAAAACTTGCAAACTAATTAGAAACTGAGAGGCAGGAATTTCTATGTCAAAATAGATAATTCAGTATCCACAAACAAACAATCTCTCAAAGGAATCCGCTGAATTACTTGCATCCAGATTAAAAGAAAAAAATCTACTTTTTCGAGGTACTAATATCACATTTTATCGTAAAAGAGATAAGGATCTGCTCCCTTTTTTCACTCAGGAAAATGACTTGGTATTCTGTAACAATATAAAAGGGCTCTTAGAAAAAATGGGTTTGCCTGAATACACTCCAAATGATTTGCGCCTTTTTATTGACAGTTCAAAACGTAGATTAAAATGTGTTCTTTTACATAACGGTAACAAATATGGCTCAATTCCTATTGTACATTCTACTACCATGAAGGAAGAATATGAAACAATAGCATTAGTTTTGAGAAAAATTAAATACGAAGAACATCAGTGGTCATTTTGTGTTGATTTAAAAATGGTTAACTTCCTCCTTGGACAGCAGAGTGGTTATACAAAATATCCTTGTTTTTTGTGCCTTTGGGACAGCAGTGCTAAAAATGAGCACTGGGTTAACAAAAATTGGCCTTCAAGAGATGTCATGATTCAAGGAATACAAAACGTGATCAACGAACCTTTGGTTTCAAGAGAAAAAATCTTACTTCCGCCCTTGCATATCAAGTTAGGCCTAATGAAGCAATTTGTGAAGGCCTTAAATCGAGATGGAAATTGTTTTGGGTATTTGTCACGTAAATTTCCTGCCATTAGCACGGAAAAACTAAAAGCTGGTATATTTGATGGTCCTCAAATAAGGCAACTTGTTAAAGATCCACAATTCACCACATCAATGAACGAGACTGAATCTAACGCTTGGAGTTCATTTGTTCAAGTAGTACAAAATTTTCTTGGCAATCATAAAGCAGAGAATTACGTAGAATTAGTGGAAACTATGCTTTCAAATTTTAATATTCTCGGCTGTAACATGAGTATAAAAGGTCACTACCTCCACAGCCACCTAGATCGTTTTCCAGAAAACTCAGGTGATTGTAGTGAAGAACAGGGGGAAAGATTCCACCAGGATATTAAAACTATGGAAGATCGTTATCAAAGACGATGGGATAGCCACATGATGGCGGACTACTGCTGGAGCCTTCAGCGAGACTGCCCTAGTAAACTCCATTCTAGAAAATCGTATAATAGAAAATTTTTATGTGATTAGTGACTAATGTAATTATGTAAATTAAGTTTTTGCAATAAATACTTAAATCCATGTGTCTTTGTTTTTTTCAACTGTCAATAGTAATATTATATATTATAACAGTTATAACGTAAATTATATACACAATTTTTTTAAAAATCTCAAAAACTAGATCTGATAGACAAAATCTGAGAACTTTTTTACATTCTGCATCCAAAAATTACTCAGGAACAGTTAAAAAATCGCAGGCACCAAAATGTGTGTTGGCCTGTGTTATCGAAAATAGAGCCTTAGAGACTTTTTCAGTCTATAAAGTTTGTATGTTGTTTTTTGTTTCTTTCTACCATACTGCCATTCACTTGTAAGATGAACTCAGAACTTCATGTATCTTGGGTAGAGTCTACCATAACGTTATGAATAATGCTATCGTGGAAGCCTTTCAAAATTATATTGCGTTTTATCGAAGCAATTGTTGTTATCAACTTATGATTTTGACAAAATATCAATACAGAACCTTGCCCATAATGTCTATTCGTTGTTCATTTTAAAACGTTCAAATGAAATAAAATTGTCAAAAAAACATATTTTCAAAAATTTGTTTAGTTTAGTTTGGTTCAGCTGGGGGCCTTCGGCGATCGCCGACCTGCCGACCTGGCCAGACCGGGCCTGTTTCAAATGAATAGCCTTCGAACTCATAATGGTCGAAATGAAAACGATTTAATAAACTAACATTTTTGAGAAAAGAAATCCGTGAGATACTTTCCGTTGATGGCCAGCCAGGAACCCGACTTCACCTCTCCGGAACTTTATGTTAGAAATATAAAACATTGTGAAGAGTTGCACACTAAAAAAATAGTGCGCCAAATTTCGAACAGAAAAATTTTAGTTTTTCGTCTACTACCTCTTTGGGTCCACCTTATATACAATAATAGTATTGGCATCTTCTAACTGAATGAAAGTTATGAATTGTGGCAGCGTTACTTGATATATCTAACGCAACAAAATATCCTTCAATCGATTTTTACTATGGCTTCAAAGTTTCACTCTCGTGTATCTGTCTCGTTTGAAATATCATACCAGTAATATGAAGTTTTCTGAAAGGTCTCTGTTAATACAAACCGAAGATGTGAAGTTCAGAACAGCTGGACATGACAAATTATCCCTTATTTCTGCAATTGTTTGTATTATTGATGTTTTTGGTGTGTTTCCTATAGTAGCGTTGCCTAAGGCTATAATCGACTGTGGTAAGCAAATTTAGAGTAGGTAATTACAAGATTATTCCGTCGTTATCAAATAAACCAATGAATTTTGTTTGGATGAATAAATGAAATAACGAAAGTACTGACATGAAGTCAGGAGCATTTAAGAACACGTTCATTTATGCGCCAATTGCAACTTTGGTGATCGCATAACTGTATATAGGTATATATGTGGTCTCTACTTATATTCAAATGTCAAATTTTTTAACGTTAGAATTATTTTCAACTAATATGGCGTTTTATTAGTTTGTTTTGATGTACTTGATGGTCTCCAAGTGTGCAATTGACGGAAAAATGAACGAGACTTATAATAACATCTAAAAAATTTTAGAAAGGTCCTGACGTGAAGTCAGGAGCTTTTGAGCTTTTGTTCATTCATGATCCAATTATAACAATATCACTGTATAAAATATTAATGAGGTCTCCAAGGGTTCAATTGGCGTATTCGAATGACGAGCTCAAAAGCCCTTCAAATCACGTTAGCGCTTTTCTCATTTTTAATAAATGAGATGTAAAAGATTAAAAATTATTGGATAAGAATTGTATACGGAATATTTTCAAAATAGAAATCAAGCTTTCGAGTGATATGATATCAATGAAAATTGAAAATCATTATTAATCAATGAAATTACTTTATTCTCTTATTCGAAGTATTTAGTTTTAATTCTTTATAGAGACTGATCATTTTTTCTGCAGGATATTATGGTATTATACTCATCATAGTCGTAAGTTCTGTACAAATATACACTGCAATATTACTCGGAAGATGTTGGTTGATAGCTGAAGAAATCGACCCATCCATAAATACCAAAAGCCGATACCCCTATTCGGCATTAAGTGAATTCACATATGGAAAAACAATAGGCAAATTAGTGACTATTCTGGTTGATGTAACAGTTTTCGGTGGAGGCATACCTAACTTGATAGTTGGTAAGGTAAAATACCCTTTGAGCCAACACCAAATTCAGGATGAGTTTTTCAGCATCCCAAAATATGCAATTGATAGGGTTGAGACTAACGAATGGTGATATGAATGTCTCTTTTTGCATCTGGATATTGGTGTTAGGAACTGTTCTATGTCCTATTTTATGGCTGGGTAGTCCGAAGGATATGAAGTAAGGTTGAATAAGTTCTCTTTAATGTTCCATTGATAGCTACTATTCATCAAGTTATTTAATCAAAGAAAATTAATTAAAAAAAATTCGAAGAACCTTTGTTATTGCAAAGTAGTCGAAATGAAAATATTTTTAGATATCGCAGTGGCTCCATCAGATTTCATTTGAATTTTTTGTTCATATCTAGTTCATCGAAGAAAATCCGAGAGAAACACCTAAGGCTCACTTTCGCGATGATACTTACATACTCTATAATGTAGAAAAAAAAATTTTGGAAATAGGTTCGTGAACTGTATCACATAGCAACAGTGCGATGTTTCTTGATATGCTAGTCGAAGAAACTCAATATTCATTTCAACATCTTACCAATAAGTTATCATCGCTAATATTCCTCTAAGATAAATGAAAATAAGTTACCTAATATCCAAGATTAGATACATCTCATTTGAGGTAATGCATCAGTAGCGAATTTCGTTTTCTTGAAGTAGAAAAGTGTCATAAGATCTCTGGTCAGAATTAACAACACGATCTCAAGCAGAGATCTCTAATGCCCGCCACTCACGAAGCGTTTCTTCCAGCGTTTGGTAGCAAGCGTCGAAGAGATTCCAGTCGGGCAATCAAGTTCATACTCTGATTTACAGTCGTACGGCCGTGTCCCGAGCTGTCTGACTGGAATCTCTTCGACGCTTGCTACCAAACGCTGGAAGAAACGCTTCGTGAGTGGCGGGCATAATGAAATATATTGAAGCTAAACTCTTCATGCGAATTTTCATGAAGGAATTAAGTTAATACGTATTTGAACAAGGATGGAAAGTTCCTGATTTTACGTCAGTGCTTTTCAACTTTCGATCTTTCAGCAAAGCTTAATTTAACATTTTTGAGAACCTGTACTCTGTGTCAATATACGCCCAATAATGCAGGCATCAAGTTTATTCGCCAATAGATCACTTGAGGGCACATTTTCACTATAATAGTAACACGATAGTATTAGATGGTGTCAGAGTTCTGTTGCGACAGTATGATAGTGACCATCAAGAAATTTATATGGTGATAGTTCCTTAGATAGTTGTATACTATCATGAGTATAATCAAAGTGAAAATGAGCCTTGAGGATTTGAAATATACCTTTCATTATTCATTCAGATAACGATCCTTGGAAAAGCCTCTTTATCTCGCCATGTCGAAATTAGGTAATTCAGTGCCTGCTGGCTTGAATGTCGTTTTCGAATTACCTAACCAAAATAATACAAATACCTATTTTGCATTAACTATAGGTATACAATGCTATAAGGTTTCATATGTAAAAGGGTAAACTTTCTAAAATTTAATATCACATGTCTGAAATTAACATATTTCATTTATGAAATATGTTAATTTCAGATACATGTGATAATATTAAGAGAATTTTGAAACATATTTATAGGCATACAACTTTGCTCCTGCCGCTTTTTTTCCAAAATTAGAGGCTTTATTGGGAATAACTGGTTATACATTTATCAAAGTATTGTCCATCGCTGGCCGGGATATCCACATGATTTTCTGCGTTTGGGATTGTTATAACGAACCCATTTTTCATCTCCAGTCAGAACGCGGTGCAGAAATCTCTTTCATCTTTGCCTTGCAATCAGCTGTACACAAGCAAATAAACGCCGTTCGGCTTCAACTCGTACTGCAACCAATTTCCTTGGTTCTGAATCATTCCCATTACTTTCAGGCATTTTGAAATGGCTTGTTGCGTCACTCCCAATAATCCTGCCAATTCTTGTTGCGTTTGACACGAGTCTTGATCAAGTAATGCTTCCAATTCTGGCATCTTCGAAAACCTTCTCTCTTCCACCGCCATGCTGGTCTTCGACGTCGAAATCACCGTTCTTGAAGCGTTGAAACCACTCTCGGCACATTCTTTCACTTATAGCGGCCTCACCAAAGATATTTGAGAGCATTCGAATTAAGACCTCCGGCAAATGACGATAATTTGGCTCGTAAGCTGACATGTTTAATCGAGAATAACTTTATGATGCAGACACAAATCGACTAATATTCTGATGGTGTTATGTTTACAAATACTCGAGCAAATACCTTAGAATATCGTATTCCGACTACCACTTACCGCTAAAGCCATCTATTGCAAAACGGCGGAGGCAAAGTTGTACACCTAATACCTATGTAGGTAGTTCAATTATCAGAAGATAACTTCATTTTTCAGATATCTCTGCCTATTGTCAGTTAGTATTGTTTTCTCAGTATTTTTTCTTGTGAATGGAAGTCTATTATTTAATTCTGAAAGAGAAACTAAGACGACCAATGTTGTAGTGGTTGAGAGATCACCTTGGGAATCTCTGCTGATTGCCTTCGGTATGATAACCTTCCAGTTTGACATCCATCCGAATATTCTGACAATACATGTGGATATGAAAAATAAACGCATGATTTCCACAGCTGTTATTATGAGCTTTCTAGGTAATTTCCAGATATATCGTAATTGATGCTTGTCAAGTAAGATTTCTTATGTTTCAGTCAGCTTGTTTATGTTTGGTGTTACGACTATAAATATGTATCTGGCATTTGGTCAGTCTCTGAAACCCAGTGTACTGGAATCTCTCCCAGTATCTATGCTTCTTCACATCGCTTCGATACTGGTGGCTGTTCAACTATGTTTGACATCGGCAATCAGTAATAGCGCTCTTTACCAACACATGGAGGAGTACCTGAATATTTCAAGAGGTAAGAATAATTGGGAAAAGATACGAAAAATATATTTTGATATCATCGTCTAGATCTAGAACTATACCATTTTTGAACGCTCGTTCTCCGAACCGATGACATTTCGTTACAATGTATATGATTTTCGAATTTTCGGCCGGGAATGATCTCAAAGGATAAGGATGATGAGGACTGATGACGAATCTATTCAATTCGGTTCGTCAGCCTAGTAGGCCGTAAACGCGAAAATATCTACAATGTAGAATAAACATTTCATGCTACCTTCAAAATTCAACAACTACTATCATCATACTATTTACAGATTTCAAATGCAAAGAACCGGTTACAGATGTAACGCTTGTTGCGTCAGTCCCAATGATCCCGCCATTTCTTGTCGTGTTTGACACTAGTCTTGATCAAGTAATGCCTCCAACTCTTCATCTTCGGAAACCTTCTCTCTTCCACCGCTATGCTGGTCTTCGACGTCAAAATCACCATTCTTGACGCATTGAAACCACTCTCGGCACGTTCTTTCACTTATAGCGGCCTCACTGCAGGTATTTGAGAGCATTCGATGAGCCTCAGCCGTATATTTCTTCATTTTAAAGCAGAAAATTAAAACCTCCCGCAAATTACGAAAATATTTCAGATAAAATTATCGTTCCGAAGATTTAATTCGATGGTGAGGAATATCAGTCACAAGGAACAGTTGTATACAATTTATTCAATGGCAACGTTTCTGAGCATTTACCTCCTTCATCAGGCTAAAAACAAAATCCAATTTATAAAATTAATTAATTGTTTCATGTTGTTTTGCTTTATATTTATATTCATTGTTATTTGTCATCTAGTTTATATTTCATATTTATTATTGTATAGCGACATCATTTTATGTATTTTTTATCTTTATTGCTACACCAATTGTATGATCCATGCCGTTTTTTATAAATTGGATTTTGTTTTTAGCCTGATGAAGGAGCTAAATGCTCAGAAACGTTGCCATTGAATAAATTGTATACAACTGTTCCTTGTGACTGATATTCCTCACCATCGAATTACGAAAATATGGCTCTTAAGCGAACATGTTTGATCAAAAATAACTTTATGATTCAGACACAAATCGACTAATATTTCGATGGCGTTATGTTGACAAATACCTGAGCTTATTGTAAGACATCTACGATCCATTTATTTTGACTGCCACATATCGCTATACCCATCAGTTGCAAAACTGCGGAAGCAAAGTTGTACACCTCATAATTCCGAAATCATGACATATTTTGACTATTAATGAAATCAAGTAAATCCTGAACGCATCATATTCTCTAGCATATTCAACGATAACATTGAATATATCAAATGATGTCAAGTTATCAACACTCTCATTCCTTTCAGAGTTACTCTATCGATTAATATATGAAGGAGTTCGATTGTTGATTGATATTATTAGTTCCATTTCAAAAAACGATTAGCTTATCATGTGTCTGGATGATTTCATTCTTGATGAAATGGGGATATTGTAGATGATTTTTTTTGTTTTCGAATTGTAACAATATTGTGATCAAATGATAAAAAATACTCCACAATAATTAAACACAATTTCGTTTATGCTGTTCAATCTTAGAGGTTGAAAATTGTTACTTTTTCAGAATTCAACCACAAAAGATGCATCCTGAGGACTCTGCTCATTATTTTAGCAATAGTGCTAGCAGAATGCGTACCACGATTCGACATTGTCATGTCTCTTATTGGTGCCACCCTCATCAGCCCTTTGGTTTTCATTCTACCTCCTCTTATCTATCTCAAAATACTCAAAATTCAGGACCGACGGAAGGAGCAACTTACATTCGAATTGTCGATGAATTCTGCAGACGATGAGGACACTGTGAGTGAACATTCAATGACTTCAAGCAAAAGCATACTCACCTATAGAACAAAAACTTCGAATGTTCTTAAGGAACCATCAATTATAAATGTGAGAGGAATTGAAAACTTCATATGTTGCAGTATTATTTCAACAAGTCTTTTTTGTACGATATGTGCTACCTACTTAAACCTAGAAGACGCTTCAAGTTTTGAAAATTTATCATATCCTTGTATATTAAATATAACGTCTGTTTTCTCAGAAGTGTGAACTATTTTCTTTCTGAATAAAATCTTTGAAGCACAATTATTTTCTTTCCTCAACCCTTGCGAATTATATAAGGTATACTAACTCTCTATTCTGGGATTAGCGGTTCCTCGTTGCGGAGAATCTTCATCTTCCTCGGTGGCTTAGTGGTTAGAGCGCTGGATTAGAGATTCAGAGGTGTGGATTCGAATCCCACTCGAGGAGGTACTCTTTCCAAAATTGAAAAATTTTCTTATAAGCCATAAAATTAATTTCATTACACACAGACGTGAAAACTATGATTTAATGTCAATACTCTCCATCTTTATTTTAGAAGAATTTGATTTTTTCTTTGGGGTGATAAATCTTTTATTATTAAAAATTATATTTCGGGGCAAATTAATACGTATATGTATATCAAATAGATATGTGCAAGAGAAAGTTTTTTCACAATACTGTAATAATTTTATGTTTACAAAACTCATATTTCCAAGAAAAAAAAATTAAGTTATGAAGGTGAGAACATAATTTCTCTTAGAACACAGCTGCTAAATGAGTAGTATGAATATCAAAACCTCAGGAGGGAATATAAATTAAAATTCGAGTATAATATAACTAAGAATAATTATTGGCAGACTCCTATTTCTACACATTCTCACATTTCACTCTACTTCTGAATAAATAAACGAAAAACAACTTCCAATGATAAGAAGTACAAGTATTCAGTCAAATCAAAAATATCACTTAATTTTGTTTAAAATCCCTTAAAGCTTTAAAAATCGAATAGAAAGTATCCCCCAACGTTGGTTGTAACTTGTCTCGTAGGGAAGAATACTTTGTTAATACTATGGACGACACCATTAGTGGCCAAATTATCACAACTAGTAACCACACCACGACCAATGCGGATCTGATGACTGCCAGTCCTGCCAATCTGAAGATTCTGATCCGATAAAGTTGGCACAAGTGAATTGAAGCCCCATGTTTGAGGACCAACGCCAGTACAACAAAGAATTTCTAAAAAATAAATAATTGTCAATATCTAATGCAAATAAGGCCAACAATTATATCAGAAGGGTGAATCTACAAGCTACAAATGATGGAACAGAGATCCGCTATCACATTTTGTAGACAAAAGAATGAGTATTCTGCGGTGGCTTTTTGAGTGTTACTTTCCCGAACAGAGCTCCATATAATTTTCAGAGTCAGTAAGTCTCGAATTTTCAGCCGAAAATAGTCTCAAACGATGAGATACGATTCAACGAAGACGAATCCTTGGTTATGATTTTATGCTAGACCCATTCTCATGAAATGACAATGCCCTGTGAGGAATCCAGTGAGGATATGTAGTATATTCTTGCTAAGATCTAGATACCTCTTGGATCTCGCATTGTCAGAATTTTGAAGAAACTTTTTGGAATGATCCAACCCAGGAAGATTCCGCCAGAGTGTTTCCCTTTCAGTTTTTTCCTTCTCCGGAAACCCATCCTTGTAGGTACACTTGCCTATACCACAAAAAGGTTCCAGGCTAATGAAAAGAGATTTTGCTCTTTTTGTAGCAAATGTGTTGGCCTCTTCATTCCTATTAATTCCAGAGTGACCAGAAACCCATATTGAAAAGATCGTGTTATTTCTTTTAGTTTTCTTTGGCACTTCAATTCCATCCAATACCATCTTAGAATCGATGATATGTGAGCTTGTTGGATTGCAGCCTGACTATCAAAGTAATATATTGCTCTAAACGGATTTGTATATACCCGCATAAAACTAACCCATAAAATTAAGGTATACTATAATAATCAAATATGTGAAAACAGATCGAAGGCATCAAGAATATCACTTATAAAAAAGCCAATTTTATTGCATGTATTTTCTCAGAATAACATACCTGTTAGAATATGAGTCTTCAAAATTTCTACTGCTTTGTCCTTGTCTTCCAAAGATTTGAGTTGATCCTCATCCAAAGCTGCCAAAGTTTCATCAGTGGGAGCTAAAAATGTGATCGTTCTGTTCTCTTGTCCCAATATGTCTTCAATCTCAGTGCCTTCTATGATTTTTTGAATCTTAGAATATTTTGGATCGCCTTTTATAACTTGAAGGATACTTTGCTTTGGTGGCGCCAAAACTCTGTTAACTTCGTGTATTACAGACCCGCAAGTTTTCTCATCAAAGCCACTTACTTTTGCGCAATTAACAGTTGCTTTGAATAGAATATTGCTAAATATTGGAAGCTAAAAACAGACAAGTAGAATGTGATTCCAAAAAAAATGTATATGTCAACTTACCGTTGAATAAAGGTTCACTCTCAAAGGTTTGTCATTGTCTAGAGATTTAAGTATAGCATTATTGTTCATATCGCACGATTGTATCTTTCCTTGAACAGTATGATACCTCACAAATTCTTTCAACTTCTCCTGATCATCTCCAATTTCTTCTAAAATCTTCTTGGCGCTTTCCTTCTTGAAGGCTTCATCTGAAGGTGCAAATACTGTAGCGTTGTCTAGGTTATTTATTTCATCGGTTAGGCCGGCTCTTTCTATTATTTCTTGGAATTTAGTGAGGTTTTCATTTTTCAATGCTTCATTGATGAAAAGAGCTGATTCAGGAATGATAACGGCGTCAATGAGATGAATAACACCATTGGTTCCCATAATGTCGGTTTCGATAATCTTGGCTTTGTTCTCAAGATTTAGCTGGTCGTCTAAAGTCCTTTCCATGTTCAATATCTCACCATCTACGTTGTGTGTTGTTGAATTGCCGATTATTGCAACTGAACACACTGTATGGGCGGTCACATGATGACTGATGATACCTATAATAGAAGATTTAAATGAGGAATGAAGTACCTAAAAGTATATCTTATTGTTTCGAATTTTGTGTGCACTCTGTGCCAAAATATCTAAACTAAATATGAGCTCTAGACCAACTCCGATATCTGGCTGATAAAACGTGTCTCAGAAGTTACACAAATTTACAGAATGCTAGGTTTGTTGAATTCAATCTGAGCCATGTCTTCATGATTATGCTGATGAATGGGGTCAATTATCGTCGACAGAGTCTAGTTTAGTCAGGAACTTGGCTTAATTGCAGTGCTGAAAACATGGAACAACAATAAACACATTCCCCAATGCCAAGTATCGGTAAAAAATTAGCCCCAAATGTTTCAAACTATGAAGACCAGGTGTCTTTTCCTTTGTTTCAATGTTTCCTGTTCTGACTCTTGTAGTGCTCTGTTAGATCTCTCATAAGTTTAGATCTTGTACCAGAGAACAAGTTGTGTTCTGTACTGATTTTGTTACTGTGTCCTATCATCACTTCAGGAACAGCTTATAGGAATCTGACAGCGTCGAGCTAATTATTGTAATGAATGTGAATGATAATTCGCAATAACTACAGGCTCATTGAAAGGATATTCAACAAATTCCCGTTTCTATCTCAGTAGAGTGAACGCAAACGAAGTCGTTGTCACCCCTCACATTTATTAGGCATTAATTCCTTCATCCTAGCTTAAGTGGCTTAAGATAAACACCCCAGGATGGTTGGCACATATCGGTATCCCACGATAAAACAACTAGGCTCCAATTTCAAGAGATTTGTACAGGATGTCAAAGTAATAAAAATTCAGTCTTAAAAATCTAGGGAGGATTAAATGGCCCAAAACTTAGAACATAAAAATCTGTTTTATTCTGAGGGACCACTAGCGGTACGTTAAAATGGTTCCTGATTTTAGGCGGGGCTAACGGTACAACCCCATGTCAATAGTACATAACATAAGGTGGAACCAATAATCTAGGTACATAAGGACAATCACTCTGATTGGACAAAAGGAAAAAGAAGATAGACGCTAAGAAAAATTTGATAGAAGGAGGGTGACGATTATTCAACTATAAAAATAATAGTTTTCAATTCGGTAGAGAGTTCAGGTGGAAGTTCGGGTTCGGTTCGGAAGTTGGGACCAAAAGGGGAATTCGGCCCTGAGTTCAAGTTCGATTCTAAGTTGAACAAAGTTCATGTCGGTTTTCGGGAACGTTTTCAGGAAAGGTACAAATAGGGAATTTGTTGAAAGGTTTATTCGAACAGTTTGGAAGTGATTGTGATATCCAGGGTAAGGATATTTAATTTAATCTTATATACAGGGTGTTTCCTAAACATGCGGCAAAAATTCAGGGGGTTGTTCCTTGGACTATTTTAAGCATGTTTTATCCTTGGATGATTTTTGAAAAACCTCTTTGTTTCGAAGATACAGAGCGAACAACATTTTTCATATTTTTAAAATTAATAATAGTTTAAATAAAAATGCGTACCGCACTGTGTTTACTAAGTAGGTACAATTTATTTTTAAATTTGTTTAACAACATTCCAATTACTAAAAACGGCCAGTTTTTTGACTAAAAATTGATAAGTGCAGATGGTAAAGGAATACAGATTAAACACGGTTTTCATTTGAATTCGTTTTGTGATGTATTAGCAATTAACATTTTACCTTTGGGTTCGGCAGTCAATGAGGAGAAGATTGGATGCTTGTATGCTGGCTAGAGGTGGTCATTTTCAACAGTTTTTGTAGGTTGAATTGAATTTTCATGTAATTTTTCATAATAAAATGTTATTATCTGAAATTTTGTTTCCCCTATATCTTCGAAACAAATAGGTTTTTCAAAAATCATCAAAGGACAAAATATTCTTAGAATAGTCCAAGGAACAACCCCCTGAATATTTGCCGCATGTTTAGGAAACACCCTGTATATTATTGTTTGATTTTTCTCCTTATAAAAGATTAACCAAATAGTCCAAGATTGTCGAGTGTTATTATTTTTCGTATTTACTCTTAAGGTGTTTGCATTGGCTAGTAATGTGCAAATTTTATTGACTATATTTTCTCATTAATTATTCCAATCCATTATTAAACTTTGTTATTCAAGAATACTTGGTCTCATTCAGTGAAACACCTCCTAGAAAAAGATCAAATATAAGACTTATCCTAGGGCATAAGCCGGACGCACGAAAGGTTCTTTCATAAAAAGGAAATTGTGTTAATTTCAAAATAACTGTACTGGCCGGAACTATAGAAAGCCGCCCTTCTAATAAGTTCCTTTTTTTTTAAACACTAACACCCAACTGTAGTTGGGTGTTAGTGATTACAGTCGTAATCTACGATGAATCTCGTATGTTCGGTTTAGGAATTCATAGCTTGGCTTGATATTCAAGCTACTTGACTCTAGCTCAAGCTCAAGTAGCTTGAGCTTGACTTGAAATCAACTCAAGTTCAAGTCAAGTAGTAGTTTTTCAAAGTCAAGTCAAGTATTTATTTATTAAGTACTTGACTTGAATTTTCATCAATATAATAACAGTTTTTTGGATAGCAGAGATTATTTGATTTGATATTTACTTTTTGCACACTTTTCTCCCTTGAGCAATTTGTCCCTAGTTGATGGTTCCAATTTTTCGAAGGCCTCATTTGTTGGTGCAAACACGGTGTAGTGTCCTTCATCTTTGAACTTCTTCAGTAGATCAGTACTTTCCAGAACTGCAATATGAAGAACCAATTAAGAAAAAGATATTTGATCTATAATTCGAACGTAATTCATTAAAAATGAATAGTCAAGGAATTGAATTTCACAAAATGAACAAGGAACAAATCTGTTCAGAATGAAATATTTACCTTTAAGAAGATTGCTCAACCTCGGGTCGTTTCGGATGATGTCCTGCACAGACTCTTTGACTGGCGTGATGACCCCATCTACTAAGTGAACAATGCCGTTGCTAGCTAGATTGTTTGCTTTAGCAATGCGTTTACAATTCGCAGTTACCAAGCGGTCGTAGTTCTGAGTTGGATAGTTGTTGATGCGGATAGAGTTGTTCTTGTTTTCACTAAAGGAAAAAAATAAATTGAAAACTGTAGGCACAATTCATATAGATCGGAACATATTTCATTACTTAATAATCAAACCACCTATTCCTACATTTATTTTCATAAATAAAAATCTATGACTGATGTTGTTTCGATATATCTGAATAAATACATCTATCGATTTATCTCATTCTTCTACATGTGAAAAATTACACATACAAAGGTGGATGGCACATAAGTATTATTAATAAATTCATTATACATTTTTCAATATGTTCAAAGTAGTGAACAAATACTTATGTGCACTGTTAACTATCACATTGATGATATCCGTAGAAGTTGAAAAAACATTAAAAAATTAACATTCTTGTAAAAGCACCTAGTGTATATAGATTGAATTGACACAAGTCGGGTGTCGGTCAGTACTATCTGTAAACAACATTCCAGAGATTCTCAATGGTGTGAAATTCAGCAATGAATAACGTAAATTCAATATTTTGCAGCTATTCACTTTCTAAGTAACTACTCAATAATTCGATAAACTCCAAAATATAATTATGAAGTAAGGCATCGGTAACGAAAAAAAAAATGGAATAATGAATAATTAGCACCAGTCGAACACTGGTAACACAGGTCAAGGTTAACTTAAAAATGTTGATGTTAATTGCGAAATTAGCACCCAAAAAATAAGATATATCTTCATAACGGTTCATTTATAATGATCCCAAGGGTACTATGGGTGGTATAGAAATTTTTGGGTAATTTGAAAATTTTGATGCCAAGTACGAAGTTAACACCAAAAACTCCAATTGCCAATTTCACGAAAAATAGAATAGTGGCTGAGTAGATTAACACTGCACTCCATTACAGATAGCGCGTTCTGCAATTACCTCAATCCGCTCGGATTGGTCCAAATCGTTCATTTATTAAATCCAGATTCAGGGGAGTACACACCTGGACCGTTCGGCAAAGAAAATCTGATCAATCATCAATCAGATGACGATATTTTTCGTCGAGCTTTTTCGACCGAGCAAAAAGATAGCAAAAACTGTTCTTTTTCATTCATCGTTCGTTTTTTTTTCTTGTTGTTGAAGGCATCGACTACTCTGGTCATTAGCCTCTAACGTAACCATCACCAGACATGTACCGGGTTTTTCACCATAATTTGACCCCCCCTTCAACTTTGTTACTAAATGAGGTTACAAAAAAATGTTTTCCACGAAAGTTTCACGAAATCGACTAGTGTTTTTTAAAATGATTTCAAAAAATGAAATATATACAGGGTGGGCAACATATTGATAGCAACTTCATTTTTTCAAACGAAACACCCTGTATATTTTTCTATATTTGACTAGCTCTTTTTCTCCTGATTTCGAATATATAACATATGTTTGGCCAATCTCTCTTATTCTGAGTACCACAGAGTTTCAAATTTTCAAGAACCACCTGGCATGCTCAGTAATCAGTTTTCAAGTGGTAGGCTGCGATAACTCAAAATGCTTTTTTTTGAGTTATATCGTTGGCAACGATATGATATACGTTTTTCACTATAAATTGGAATTGGATGATTTGGATGCAACTCCATATAATCTCCCCTTATAGGTTTCTTATTTTTATTGTTCGTCACATAAAGTGAAAATATTTCAAATTTTTCCTCTTTCTGTGTATGAAACGTATATCGTTGCCAACGAGATAACCCAAAAAAGAGCATTTTGAATTATCGCAGCCTTCCACTCGAAAACTGATTACTTAGCTTGCCAGGTGGTTCTTAAAATTTGAAACTCTGTGGTACTCAGAATAAGAGATATAGACCAAACATATGTTATATATTCGAAATCAGGGGAAAGAGAGCTAGTCAAATATGGAGAAATATACAGGGTGTTCCATTTGAAAAAATGAAGTTGCTACCAATATGTTGCCCACTCTGTATATTTTTCGTTTTGTGAAATCATTTTTGAAGATACTAGTCGATTTCGTGAAACTTTCGTGGAAAACATTTTTTTGTACCTCTTTCAGTAACAAAGTTGAAAGGGGGGTAAAATTATGGTGAAAAACCCGGTACAACATCTATAACCTAGCCAGGATTCGAACCCGGTACCTTCGGCACCACAGTCGACTATTCAGTCCACCGTCATCGAGACAAACATGTTCTGCGCTGTGTGTTGAACATTAATGACACCCACGGATGCCAGATATGTTTGCCATACATTTCACTCATGTATGCCAGGTTGTGGCCGCTTTTATATTTTATATTTTTTATATCCTTAGTTACATTATACTATGTCTTTAGGAATTAATAAATATCGACTGAATCTAGCCAAAAATTCTTCATGAGGGGCCCTCATTCATTCCTTTAAAATCAAAATAAAATAAAAATAACTTAGAGCAACTGAGTTGTCGAACAGTACATCACCCGTTAAACCCTTGGACAAGAGTGTGCTTATTTCAGCTTTCAAAATAACAAAAACAGCAATATCACCAATGAGCTCGATAAATAATTGTCTAGGAATAAAAATGAACAATGGTGACCTGAAACACCACAAACAATAGCGAATAGCATTTTGATAACGCCAACACACATAGGATAGTAAACTCAACCAACTGGTTTGATGCTGCGTTATACCTACTTGTAAATGATTTCTTCGTTGACAAGTTCCGTTAAATCCACAAAACCGTCTGTAACATGGTTCCAAATGAGCTCATCTGTCGACAATATACTTCTGAAATCACTTTTTTTTCTAAGATCGGTGGGATTCAAATCATTCTGAAACAATAAATTGAAGGTTTTGAATACATAATTCACTTTGGATTTAAGTGGAAGTCATAAGTGTTCAATTTTTCTACAACAATTTCTGGATTTGCCAGGACAACTGTGTCTTTGTCTCATAAGTAAATAAAAAGTGATGGGAATAGTCAGTCAAAAAGTCTAACGTCGGGAAATAATATTTTTCAAGTAGAATATCGAAAAAAAAATGAGGAAAGCTTTTGAGCTCTCTTTCATTTTTGAACTAATTCTTTGGAATTCACATACACCAAAACAGGGTATCCCAGAATCACCATTTAGAAGGGATATTGAGCGCTCTGAAAAAATAAGAAAAACTCTGGAAATATTCCTTTTTTTTTCAAAATAACGATTTCTAGTATACCACGTACGTTTTTGTGTACCACGGTTATAAATTAATCAAATTCAATTTTTTTTTTTGGTAAAATGTTCTCCATAGAATAAACGACTAACTATCATAAATGCAGAAAATCGTAGGAAAGATAAATTCAAATTGCATATAATATAGATGAATATTTTATTTTTCGAAAGTTAAGGCGTTCTTGGTGAAAAAAAATATTTATGAAAGCCTGAGTAGCCAACGATCTAAAAATGTAGGTACTTTGTATTTTCATAAATTGTGCAAATATGTGATTATTCCTTATAGTATTTAAAAGGACTAAATTCAGGAGTGAAAGATTATCTAAATATTCTCAAACTGTTAGGGGCTCGAAAAAAAACCTAAGACAGTCTAGAAGCTTTAGTGATTTCACTCAGCAAATCAAAGTTGAAATATTAGAATTATTATTATCTATTTTTCCTTTTTTGATAATGTTTAGGGAAGATAGTTTATTAGAGAATTTGTGAAAAAGAAGTTATACTTTGGTATTTTCAGATCAATTTATATATCAGATTATTATAATATGAAATGAAAAGTATTTTAAGTTGTTTTCTTTGAAAGCCTTTCCATCAGGTCCTATAGATTGAGAGAAGAAATCATCGAATGCTCATGTGTTATGTAGTATAATTTGATTCTTTTGTATTCTTATACCAATAAATTCTTATTTACAGTTAGTTATTATGGTTCAGCATTTTTTAATGACTATAATTATTGGTGTTTATGTAAAAATAAAACACAAAATGGAAAAAAGATTTTTCTAGAGGGGACATATACATATACATATACATATACTCGGAGTATATATCGATAAGCATTTGAACTGGTCAGTACATTGTGAAACGCTTACAACCAGATTAAATTCAATTATATATATGATAAGAGCTTTAAGAAACCAAGTGGATCTCAACACATTGAAGATGATATATTTCGCTATTTTTCAATCGATTGTGTCATATGGAATAATTTTTTGGGGGGGCAGTTCTTCTGCGGAGCGTGTTTTCCTCACTCAGAAACTGGCTATAAGAACAATTTTTCACATGAAATTTAGGGAATCTTGCCGTGGAGTATTCAAAGAAAATAATATTCTTACTTTGCCTGGTCTATATATTTATAGAATCTTATTATTTTTTCACAAGAACAAATTATATTTCGAGAGTTGTAAGAATGTAAATTCAACTCGGAGAATATACGAGTATTTTTTTCCACCTCACAAACTGTCAAGTACTGAACATAGTACTTTTTACATGTGCCTTAGACTATTCAACTATCTACCGAGAATACTAAGAAATATATTCGACTTCAAAATTTTCAAAAAGACACTTTTTTCAATGATTATGGATTGTGAACCCTACTCTATAACAGAGTTCAAGGAATACTGCATATTGAAGTATATTTAGAATTTTGTTGTTTTCTCTTTTTTTTGAATTAGGAATTATGGACCTGTTTTCTCTTTGTTATTTATAACAATTTTGGAAATAAATGGATGTTATTATATTATTATTATTATTATATTCTTTTTTTATCAGAGGCCCAATAGTCCTTCTATGAGGTGTTTCAGTAATATCCATTCATTTTTGTGCAGCCCGTATAATGTATAAAGATATCGGATCTCCAAGGCCGCATGAATGCACGAGCGCTCGAAAGCTCCTGGCTTAATGTCATTTCTTTCCTGATTTTCATTTCCCATTAAGGTTGTTGGATAGACTTAATTGAAAAGGAAATGGTATATACTACTAGCAGCGTAGAGTTTTTTAATAGCGAGGTTCTGCATGGGATTTTTTGTGTTTTTCAGAAGATCGGGTTATATGCCGGTTATATGCCCATTCTTAAAAAAATCAGATGTTTCCTTCAATCTTTGTGTACCTCGGCTAAATTCCCAATTGGTTTTAAATGAACTTTCTCGTTCATCACCATTCCACATTGAAATACTAGTGGATCTAAGTCAGGTGTTCTTCGGCCAGGTCACCTGACCACTCTAGCCTTCTACCCGGATCTTCCTTATCAAGGTGCCCTTGTAATTCAAGTGAGGGCTAATTATTAGAGTTGCCAATTACGTTTTTTTGATTATGGTCAGCTCAATGGTCAGTTACAACTAGACTAAGTATTTATTGAAAAAGTAAATATCAGTAGTACTTGGAGTAAAAAATCTCTCACAGGGTGTAAATTTTGTTTTTCTTCTGAATGTCCATAATTTTTAAAAGACATAAATCATATTTGTGTTTTTTTTTTATATTATAACTATAAGCCTTCTACCCGAAACCGACTTGACGTCGACTTGTGGGACACCAGTATATTATGTAAATTTGTTCCAAAAACCCGATTGTAATCATTGTGGTCCACTTTAATCAAATTTACCATGACAATATATACTTCATATTCGAGGAATCAATTGTGTCACCTAAACGAAATCCGAATTCGTGAAAGTATGTCTGCTTAGTCCACTAGACTATTTACATATATAAGTGAAACTTACAAACTGATTCATCTTCTCGTTATACTCATTCATAGATTGGTCCAAGGGTGCAAATAAAGTGAGATTTTCGTTTTTGAACCTTTCACCAGCTCCGTTATCTTCAATTAGTTTCTTAAACTCGTTGGCGTTCAAGTCTGTCAATGTTTCTAATACTGGTTTTAACTCCACGCGTTTAGTACATCCTGAAGATCCATCCTGTCTAGCAAAACCGTAGCAACACTTGTAGCGAACAGTGAATGTTTTGACCACGCCATGGTTGTTCACCCTGAAAATAGTTTTCGAACTTACTTTCTATAAAAATAACAAATATAATAATAATAATTAATTGCTTTCATTTTGTACAAATTAGGTGGAAAAAAAGATGGAGACAAAGTTTAGCTTTCGCTACTCGTTAGTTAGAACAACCGATTAATTCGTGAAAATTAACCAGATGAATATCAAGCATCAGATGAAAATCATAATGATATTCATGAATAATTTATCTTTATTCGTACAAATTGCGTAGGAAAAAAAATAGAGGTGAAGTTCAACTTTCCCTACTCATTTGTTAATGCAACTGAATAGTTAGTCAAAATTAAACATCAAATGAAAATTGATGCAATCACCATCTTCTCAGAAAAAAACACAAAACAGCTGTTGCATAAAAAAAATAAAATGTGAATATGTACGATAAAGTATATATCTAACAACTTACATAGGCTGAATTTAAAAATATATATTCTTGAAACAATTAATATCTAAATCAACGCCACGCAATCAAATGCTTTCTCTGTGGAGCCAACAAGGTCAACTGAAATAATTTCTGAAGGAAATTCAACTAACATATCTTAACATTTCTTTACATCGGAAAATTGAGACAAAATGGGGGTGTTCCATTAAAAAAAAATGACGGTGACGTCATTACTCGAAAGTAATTCACTCTGTATATTAGATTATTATTTTAAAATACGGTAAATTAAAATAAAAAATCGACGTGTTTCAGGATTATTTCTTAAAATGGTCTGTTTAGCTGAAAATGAATTTGTTCAATACTTTACAGACACAATCTATATATGATTCTTTCCTTAAGGTTAAAATTTCAATTACACTACCAGCATTCTCCTCCATTTACAAAAATTCACAAGGAACCTATAGATAAATCTAAAATTAGATATTATAACGGACCTAGCAACCCACTAAGTTAATATACCTACAATCTGCACGAATAATAGGTAGGTAGATATTTGGTGTTTCATTGACCTATTACTTTTTCAACATTGTAGTTGAACATAATTGTTGAAATTAATTTATATCCTTCCTAGCATTTTATAAAATAACGAAGTAGATCATACAGTTTGTGTTAATATGAATAATTAGAGTGCGATTGAACTTGAAAAGCAAATAAATTGCTACCGTTTGAAATATTCTACGTTATCGTCTATAATTTCTAGGACAAAAATGCAGTTAATCTTAATTTCCTCAATCAAGCGTCAAGTAATTTCCCATATCATAAAATTAAATATTTTTTTAACGCCGTCCATCAGGCGTGTCGAAACAATCTGCATATATTTGCAATGGAAATAAATGATGAATCTGCGACAATTCATCAGAAACCTTCATGCTCCGTTGAAAGTGATGTGCTACAACCATTTATCCAATGCCGATCATATACAGTGTGTGGATAAAGTAAGGAACAAAATTCATGAATACATTAATGAATGTTTTTAAGCAAAACAAAAAAAAAATAACCACCTTAAGGCATACAAATTTACTTCATAATAATAATTCATTTCATCAGGCATCATATCTTTTCTTTTTTGCCGACTCATCTTACCTTTTTGATAATGTGAAATTTTTTTTAAGAATATAACGCATTTACTGTGAGAGTTAAAAATAAACTTTCATGGAATAAAATCTTTATTCAAACAGTGTAAACAGTTTGTAAACTCCGCTCAAGGACTTCAAAAATGTTCTGCTCCACTTCAGGGCGAATTCTTCGCCATAATTCTTCTAAATTATTTGGCCTATAAAATAAACCTTTGATCTTTAAGTCTGAGGGGGTCATGTCTGTGGAACGCGGTGGCTACTCAATAGGTTCTCAACGTCCTATTCACCTTCCACGAATTGTGGCGTCAATATATTGACGGATATTTATTCCAAAGTGAGAAGGAGCCCCATCTTATGATCTTGTTGATACCAAACATCCTGAGGGGACCTTTACATTCGTATCGCTTGTAGTGACTTTATGGTGTATAAAGTCACTGTAGTATCGATCACTGCTAAATGTTTAACGGAGCACAATTTAAATATTTGCATTCAATTTCATTCGTTTTTCGGGTTGAATAAGAATCATCTTTCATGAAAGTTTATTTTCAACTCTCACAGAAATATTTTATTATCTCAAAAAAAAAAGTTACTAAACTTTTGACCATCAATTAGTTGAGTCTGATAAATCAATACAAAAAAATGGAATAATCGTTTGAAAACAAAATAATGACGTACGTCCCTCTGTAAAAATGAATGACGTCATAAGTAACATTTTCATGCCAAAAGGTGGTCAATTACAAACTAAAGTTGATCCGATCGTTTTGCTGAAAAACATTCAATAACGTAGTTATTAATTTTGTTTCTCACTCAATTCAAATTGTATTTAATCCCAATGGAACAATGTTTTTGAATTTTATTTTATTTACATATGATAATTATCGCTGTAATTTTCGATAATTGCATTCCATCTACATAGAGTTTTTGACAGGAGGGAAATATTCATTATAATTAAACAATTATAAAGGATATTTTCTGTGAAGTGAAAACCTACATCCGTTGCTGGTTTTCATGAAAAAATGCAACCAAAAAATGAATATATACATATATATACTTACTTCGTGACGCATTCATATTTAGTGGGAGTCTGATGACAGTTTGATAAACTGACCGAAGTTGCGAAGAAATTCGGAACTTCTTCTGTTTCTGTCTCATTTTTGGGGGATTCGCGTCCTTCTTCTGCGGTTTCGTCATCGGTGCTTTCCTCTCTTTCAATGCAAACGTTAGGTCTGTAAATATAATCAAAAGATAAAAAAAGTCAAGATAATCTCAGATGATGAAAAAAAAATTTTACATATCACATCACAACTAAGGCATTCAGTACCTATTTTGAAAGGTTTATGTCGAAAATTAAAATCACATTTCCTTCAATTGCCACTCTAGAAATCATTTCAACATTTACAAGAGAGATAAATCTGAGATGAAATTCGATGGTGATGACCTGAATGAGATAGTAATCAGTGAATTTCAGCAAGAGGTCTATTGTTTCAACATAGTGAACATTTGTGAATCTGAATCTATCTTGAGAAGAATCCGTCGATGAAATATATTTTTCGAGTTCTCGTACCTAAACAGATACTTAGGTACCTACCTCTATAATTTCGTTACAACATTCATAATTTTCGAATTTTTCTCTGAGAATGGCCTCAAACGTTGAGGTATATTGCTCATGAATCTGTCCGGCCGGTCGTGGACGCAAACTAATCCCAAACGGTAAGAGCTAGGAATTAGAAAATTTCAGAGTAAACTTGGATTTCGAATGCCGCGGTTAAGTTCATTATTGGCTAATTTCCTTCTAGGAGATGATAAAAATGGCACTTCAAATTTTTTTTCTGTTAATTTCCAAATCACAGGTCTCATCTATAAAAAAATTTGAGGTTGGGAGAAGGACAATTTAAAATCTAGTGAACAATATAAAAAAAACAAATATTAGTGTCGGAGTTCAGAGATTCAGAGATTTTGTGTGTAGGAATATCTAGAAAAACAATTTCAAACTTCGGTCTCCGTATCGATAGCATCATCAGAATCATGGAAAATTAAATCAGAAATTCGAAAAAAACCTAATGTTTTGCGTAGCACAATTTGCTAACAAATATAAAATAACTATTTGCAATTTTATTCGAAATTCGTTTATTGTGTGCTGACCGCGTCATCAAAATTATAAAAATTCAGGAGAATATCGAATGAGAAAAGCATTGACGTGAAGTTAGATGCTTTAGTTTGCTCGTTCATTCATCTGACAAACTCAAAATCTCCAGAATTTACGTTAGTGCTTTCTTTCATTATGGATTAGGTATTATTTTCAAAAATAGAACTTTGAAAATATTTAAACCCACCATGAAATTCTCACAGTTTACGGTTGAGAATGTGTGGGATCAAACTTGAAACTCAAACTTTAAATTGAATTTTAAAAAATCCGTGCTTCTGTCGAAAACTCTTAGTCCTCTTTATATAAATGCAAATCGGTTGTTGTATCGTATTACACATTTGTAGCTTCACAATACTCCGCTTCATCGGAAAATTCATTGCTTGCAAACTTGATAAGACACCTAATTATGAAATTGGAAGAATTTTTGGCTAGAATGATTCCAGATATAAAATTTTTTACGACATAGACCTGGCCCTTATAGTTCTGGAGTTATGCAATTTTGAAATTTCTATCCAGATTTCGGAACGGTTTAACCCAGGTTCGAACCTCGCCACTAGATATTCGTTATGAAGTCATTTTCATTGTTTTTTTTTAACGGGCCAATATATTCTGCCTTGACAGAGAAAATGATAAACCATAATGTAAAATTTGCAGTGTTTTCCAGTATTGTCACCTGTTGTTTGAAAGTTATATATTTTTGAAATTTCATACATCCGATTTAGGCATATCGGCATATCAACTATCTAAGTCAATGCTAACTAGTTTTTGATAAATTCATATAATATTATTCAGCATACGCTACAGTTTCCATACCTATATGATCTCATATATGCTACGTATAACAAGTGCTTTAAAAACGTCAAGCGTATTATATGTTTTCTTTTCTCTAAATATTCCAAAGATTCATTATGGGTTAGAATAGAATGGAATCATGGCTTCATATAGCAGCAATAATTTTTTCGAACATTCAACAAAAGCCAACATAAAAGGATAATAGGTGCAGTCCAAATATTAATACACCATCGAATTTTATGTTTGTTTCGTGACCGTGCATCAGCACTCATGCCAAATTGAAATTCCGACATAGATGGGAGAAAGGTTGACATATTAAGGTGTATGAGAAATCGTAAGATGAAATGATTCGTTGCTTATGATACGTACATTGACATAGGTACATAATACAATAGGTACCTACTACATATTTCATTCTATGAGGATCTCATGAATATACTCGCATCTTGACTTTTTGATAATGAATGCCAAAATAAATCAATATTAACAAGCTTATTTCGAATAAAAATGTTTTCATTTCTATCGTGTCCAAATTTGGTATTCTGTATCCAATTCTTTTTCTATTGTCAAATGTAATTCGTAATTGATATCCATCAGATTGAAAGAGCACGAGCATAATACTAGAGAAAAACAAAATAATTATGAAAGAAAAAAGCGGAAAAAGGGATTGGCCAACGTTGTTGTACCTATATAGCTTCAAGAATTTACCCAATTGTACCGCAAAAAATCAGGGAACTGAGAAGTGTGAACAGATTCAAAAAAGAAATGAAAACATGGCTTATAACAGAGGATCGATACATGTTCCATAGAATGATCAATTCTAGTTGAGATTTAACTGGTCAAATCTAGACGAGAATCACCCGAATGCAGAAATCACTGACTGAAATAGGATTCTTTATAAATTCCCAAACATGTACCTACCACCGATGAAGACGATCCACACCCGATAGTGAGACAGAGAAAATACCGATGATGACAGAAAAAAATGATTATTTGAATGGAAATTGAAGAGGAATAGATGGTGAAATTGTTCATTTTGGTTTAGTTTTTAAGTGAATTTAATTTTGATTTTAAATATCTGTAGACAGTTATCATTGAATAACTCCACAGTATTTTTTAAGTTTATTTGTAGTTTTCGAAAGAATAAATTTATTATTTATTATTATTATTATTTATATCCATAATAATTCTACTTGACTTACAGAAACTAATTCGAAACGATTCCGGTACATTTCTTTTCGATCCATACCATCTTTTTTCGATTTGAAGTTACAAAATAAGGCGAAATGTCAGTAGTTTTCGAATTTTGAGACAAAGATGTACACTAGAACTCTCCAACGGAAGGACTTTTCTGAGGTAGTTTCATCAAAATCGGAAATCGTGAAAATGAACCGTTAATATTAAAACTACTGATCCAATAATAATGTTAATTTGAATTTAGATGTAAAGAGCATTAATTTAAATTCGTGGTCAAAAGTGCTTAGGCGAAATTAGAGTGGATTTTCTGTGATTACATGTAGCGCTTCGCACGTATATCATTATCTGCAAATTTTCCATTTCACTTGAAACTGTCCTATTTAGAATTTGAATTTTCGAATCTGTGAGAAAACTATCAGTAAATAATAATAAAAATGAGTTTTTCCGACGTACAAAAACATTCATGAACGAATCTTACTTCAGAAATGGACAGAAGATTGAAGGCGAATGGAATTATTCTATAGATGAAAGATATCTATGTCGAATAAACGGAATTTAGGATTGAGTTCTCAGATGTTCCAGCATTGATTATAAATGTTTCCAAAGCATTGTTTCACGGTGCGATAGTGTTTTTCGTGAAACTGGCATCGTGGAAAAAAAAAGTGGAATAGGTAGACAAACAGAAAAAAACACCAGACTTGATTCGAAGAAGTAATGAAAGAAACTCCCAGAACTTCTGTCGTTCTGTCAGAGTTTTATCCCAAGTCACTACTGTTTTCTTGTTAGTTGTCTTGGCACATGTCACAATATATTGAAACAAGACATCAATTTATTTTCATACCATATATGTTACCAAAAGGTCAAGAGGTTGATTATTCTCGTAGGATGGCTTTTTGTCAGTGGTTCCTGAGTGAATTCAGTAATAACCTCACGAACGTTTTTTCTTTTTTCTGGCGAAGCCTGGTTTCACATTTCTGGATATGTCAACTCACAAAACATGAAACTGTGGAGATTTGAAAAACAAAAAAATGTTTTCATTGAAAAACCCTTTCATTCTCATAAAGTTATAGTACGAAGCGAATTATTGGCTCAATTTTCTTCAACGGAACCTTAACAGCAGACCGCTATAGGGATAATATTCTTGTACCATTTGTTGGTGAATTGAATTTTGAGGAATTGACTGAAAGCTTCTTCCAATTCCAACAAGATGGTGTAAGAGCACACACGGCTATAGAAACTTCATCCTTTTTGAGGAATGTTTTTCAGGACCGGCTTATCAGTTTGAACACTTAGCAAGAATTTCCTGCACAGTCTTGCGACCTCACACTTTGTGTTTTTTTTGTGGCCTTATTTGAAAAAAGTATTTTTCAAGTACCTATACTTGATTTAGTCGAACTGAATGTATGAAGAGGTTGAAGAAATTAACAATTCACCCCATACATTGAATTATGCCTTCAATGCCATCACAAAAATATGTGAAAAGATGTGTTTAGAGCTGGGAGGTGGTCATTTCCAGCAGCTCCATTACTTTAAATTATGTTTTTGTATAGTTAAAAATTGAATGAAAGTCAATCCAAATGAGAATTTTCAGCTGATTTTTCGAAATTCCTTGACCAAAAAGTGTCAGAAACTTTTAATTTTATCGATTCATACAAACTCGCTAATGAAATTTGGGAGTTGGAAGAAACCATTTTTGTGAATCGGGGGATAATAACCTCAAGAAACTCGAAAATTGAACTACAGGTTTTGTCTCTAACATTTGTTTACATACTTCGAATCTGGGAACTATATGGTACAAGCTAAGCGCTACTTGAATTCATAAAAAATCAACTTCAACTTCTCCACAGAACACTTGTCCACTGATTTGAATGAATGAGGTTAGAATCGTCATTTCAACCCTAACCAGAAAATCCAAGAAGAATATCGAAAAATTAATATCCAATATTTCCGTGACAATAAATCCGTTGAGTTGAGTTTCTGGGTGTTGATATAAAATAACAATTTCCAGCTTCGAGCTTTATTTCAAGCTTATCATCAAAACCAAAGAAAATTCAAGAAGAGTAGCGGAAAAGAAATACTTCAGGGAATGCAGATATAGGTAATCGGGTATAGATTTGGTGTATATCTAGGTGCCTAAAGAATATCCATTTGAAGATTTATTCAGAATTTTGTAATTATTAGGATCATAGAAAATTCAAACAGTAAATCAAAAAACAAATATCTAATATTTCAGGAAAAAGAGATCGGACTATATTGAATCTTGCTTGTACGAGTATACATTAAGGAGTATCAATATCAGGCTTTTAACAAAATCCATTGTTAATGCCCATGTCAGAACCATAGAAAATTCCCGCACAATATCGAAAAAGTCAGACATTATTACCTCTGTATAAAACTCATCAATTCCAAAATTTGAGGACAAAATAGCAGAAGCGGTAAAAAATATATAGTGTATTTAGAGATGAAGCTGTAGTTTATCGAATAGCACGGAAATTCCAGTTCCAGCTTAGGAGTTGTGGGAGCAAAGTCTAGTAAACTTTCTTCCTATAAGATCATCAGATAGAGAAGAACAGAAAGTTGAACAAATGGGTACTACATGATAATACGGATGATAACAAATGTCCATCGTCTTCGCGAAACTCATATGTGGTGTCGGTGCAAACCCAATTAAAAAAGTTCCGTTTTGAAAATAAATCCTTTCAACTGGAACTCTGCGAATCATAATCATACATAAAAACTGACTCCTACAAATTAGTTGATCCATAATCCGTTATATGCACGTCTCTAATTGCATAGAAACGGTGTAGAATTTGCGTGAATCGTAACGATTCATATCAGACCATGAATAGGTTAACTCTTTCGCGACAAGTCAACAAACTGAAAGTAGCCCAAGTTTGAATGGTGATAATGATGAGTAAAACCACCTACTTTCTACTCTCATTCGAGAAAATATGATTTGATATTAATTATTAACCTGGTTTACGACCTGTTTGGGTTCTATTATGCCCGTACAGTACGTTCATTGACCGTGAATCCATTTCGGATGACCATGTAATGGCTTGAGGTTGAGACTCTTCTTTTTTGTGTGCTCTAACTATAATGACTCAACTTATGGTTGCATTTTTTGTCAAAAAATATATTTGGGTCATAAGTTCTCACCAAACCTATAAAATAGGTATGTATTTCGTAGGCAGAGAAGAACTCAAACAGATTCGATAAAAAAAAATGAATTAAATTTTTACTTGAATTTTTTTTTTTTTATATCTTGATATAATAGGTATCAAAGGTAGAAAATTCGATTACCCAAACATTTTTAGGTATGCTTTCAAGAAATGTTTATAGCAACTGAAGCAGTCAGAGCTAGATGTCTTAATCGATAAGTTGTATCCCTTAGCAATAAATATAAAAATCTTTTATACTTCTCATACAATATAAATGATGGTTAGTTATGGTCGTAATAAAGTAGTATGGTATATGATATCTCACATCTGAGAGATTTTAAATTATGTCACACTTTTTATATAACTTCGAATCTTTTTTTGATAGTTTGAAAGAACATAAATTATTTAATCACAAGACTACCTACATAATGAATAGTTAAGTTGCATAGGCAAAATGTAAATGTAAAATTGCATTCAAAATCTTCTTCACGCTTGTTCCTCTGCCAATTAAAATGAAAACATTTCCTTGAAATGTCAAGTTATACCTTACAATATATTCATAACCAATTCAATTAAAGTCAGGCTGATTAATTTCCACATTAAACAAAATTTGATCGTAATAGCTTAAAGATGAAGATATGCAGATACAAATATATATAAATATAAAGATCACTTTTGGGATATCTACACATTCGGAATATATTGAATTTTTGATTAACATAATATAAATTGATAGGTACCTACATAAAATAATTTCGTGAATTGATGCATATTAGTTTGTTTATAGAGACTAGGTATAGAGATTTTTACCAGCAAAAGGACAAACATACATAGTCGTCTAGAAGACATGAGAAGAATAATTTTTTCCTTATGACATATATTCCATTTTCGAATTATAAGCGAGGTACAGAGAGTTTGTATTGATATTTCTAATGAGTTTGATTCTTTCAATGATATCCAATTTGGCAACTGAGAAACTAAGAACAAAAATAACAAACTTTGCTGTTTTCTGTCGAAATAATTTTTTCTTCCTACAACTAGAATTATTGATTACCTACCTACTAAGAAATACTAAGATGTGACCAGAAATCTTTATACTCAACAAAATATTTTTCAAAAATTTAGTTGAACATCCTGTTCTCGCTTAGGTATGCTTCGAAAATGGGAATATGTCATTATAGGAGAATATGATTCTTCTGGTGTCATTTCCGTATATGTTTGTAGATTTTGTGGTTTCTTGGTCACTAAAACCGCCCAAAACAAAAAAAGATAATTAGTATTATTTGTATATATTCGAACTTTCCATGAAGTTATCCCAAGAAATGAGTAATGGTCTTTACTACAGACGAATCTAATGAAAACAACAATATGTAATTGTCGATAACGGAAATTCATTCATAATTGTATCCGTATTAGGTAGGATAGGCTTGCGGTTGTCAGTGAATGAAAAGAACCATTGAACAGGGGCAAACCATCTACCCATTTAATCGAGCCCATTTCATTATTTTTTCCATTAGTCAGAGAGCAATAAGGAACTTAAAAACTGAAAATGCAGTCTGATGAAGGTACGGTATTATTTGAAGTAAAATTAAAGTTTCTGTTGAGAGATCATAAATAGATATCCTAAGGTAATAGAAATGGGTCAATAATCATAATGATAAGTATTTCTCAATTCAAGAGACATTTCAATTATTGGGAAATGTTCCCAAAAAATAATATGCAAACATATTCTGAAATTACTAAGGAACAATCAAAGATCTAATTCTAATAAAAAAGGAGGAAAAAGTCAGGAGGTTTTGAGCGCTCGTCATTTGTGCGTCAATTGCTTCCTTGGCAATGATTGGCAACGATACGTCTTGATATTGCAAAGATCCATTACGAGGAACATAGATGAAATCCCAATAGTTGAATAAAGACAGTATGATGCGATTATTCGAACAATTTTCTTTCTTACATAGCTTTCAGGGAATGGGGTACACGTAGGCATAATCGAAATATTTCCGTAAATTTTTTTTAAATCTGATTTTCACAAAAAAAAAGAAAGATGTACTCTCTTCTTCTTCCTAATTGGACTTCCACGGTTTGTGCATATTTTTATAACAAGAATTTTACATCCAAAGATAACGACTGGCCATGAATCTCTCAAGAGATCTCTTTTCACATCCGTACATTCTCATTTGTTTTTCTTTAGTCTCCTTAATTTTTCTATGGTTTGGAATAATTATTCTAAATACAAGGTGGATCATCAAAAGATTTGAATACATATATACTAATTACTACCTATAGTAATTCGTATATATTTTCACTTTTCAAATAGGAATTTTAACATGAAATATTATTGCAAAAATCAAAATCCAGATTTGAACTTTAGAGAACAAAAACAATGTATTCTCTTCTGATATAATAGACAGATTAATAATCAAAAACAAACAAATAGATTGTTAACTTTGGTCTATCCACCTCAATTTGAAAATCAAATAAAGAAATATGTATACAGGGTGAGTCAAAAATGTGTACCGAGCTTTCTGGGGATGATAGTTCATTGAAAAATAAGTATAGTTTGATAATAAAATTATGGCCCAAAATGTATATTGAAAGAGTTAGGTATCTATATCCTTCCAAAGTTGATAAAATTAAAAAACTTCTCCGCATAACTGCTAAACGGTGAATGCCACCAGATTGAAATTTCGTGCATAAGCAAGATTTTGTTGACATTCCGCACACTTTAACTCTTTGAATAAAGATTATAATACGGGTTTGATAAAAAACTATTTCCGGAAAACAAAAATCTTCAATTTAAAAATTCGAATGATATAAGAAATTGTCAATTCAAAGAATGTTCAAATAATTAATCTCAGTATAATCTCATTGATCATCCAAGTAATGATGAATTACTTCAAACATTATATCACATCCTCTACTAAGTTTCGTTAATGAAAATTTATGTTTTAATTTGATCGGAACAAATGACATAAGTATTTCCACCTTACCAAGGTTACAGTAGTAAATCTATGATAAAAATTCACAACATAATCAGTGTTCAAAACTTTCAATGAGCTTAGATATGGCGCAAAAACAATAGCTGATAAATTAGCTGATATCAGCCTAACAAGAAAATTGTGTGACTCATTAAATCCAATAAAGTATATCCCACTTGCAATAACAATCGTTAACATTGCAGTCCAACCGAAAGATCTAGAAGGTGAAATTTCGAAGCGTAGTTGGTTCGAACAAATAGTAATGGAATAGCATACATTTCCGGACACAACTGATCGAACAATTATTACAAATGAATTTAAAAGAATTCCGATGATCTTATCTGACATTTTGAGGTTGTGATTTCGAAATTTGTCTTCCTCTGAAATGTTTCTTTCGATGATATTATGAGGAAAGGAGTTTTTGAGCAGATGATTATATCTTAATACTAACGTATTATTTATACTCCTTCAGATGTTGACAAACAATGTATCGATTATATCAATTTTTTAAATTTAATTATTGATTTGATTGTAAAACTGAAAGAATTACCTAATATATGATAAAAATGGATTATGTAGAAATTTTTGAAAAAAATACCAATCAGTACGAAATTTTATTTCAACCGGAATATCATACAACAAGAATAAAACGTAAATCTATACCAAATTTCTTCAAAATCGGATGAGTAAAATTTAAGGCTGTTCAAGGATTTGCAGAAAGGCACGAATCCAGATAACTTGACTCATACTCATACACACCAAACAAAATGTGTTCAAATAGTCTACAATGCATTTTGAGAGGAAAAAATTTCAAAATCGGAGACAAAATATTTTTGATTGATCGTTCCCCAAACACATTCGTCTATCATTTCGTTGTTAGTTTTCTTTGGAGCTGCCCAACTTTCAACAAGATAACTCTCGAACGGAGAAATCTAAAATCTTGGAATTTTCAGGGCAGTTTCAGATGTCGAATACAGTTGAGTTTTCAATTGGCAAAATCAGACATATATAGGAGGGCCGTAATTATAGCCGTTCGAAATTTTGATTTTTTTATAATTTCAATACTACAAACTCGATTGATATACAATTCTGAATTAAGAAGCTAAATAACATTTAAAGATTCTTGCCAAATTTTTCTGCTAGTTCAAAAATGTTTTGTGAATTAAAAATATCAGAAAAAAATTATTGAAAAAATCACAATATGATCAAATATCAAAGAAATATTTATAACAGAATTGTGTGCCAAAACCTCCATTAATTGATAAAAACATTCATTATTTGATATATAGAATAGAAAAATAAATTATCCAAAATTGAGTGAAGGGTTAATAAATTAAATATCTAAATTAACATGAAGACAGACGATCGTTTCAGATTCTTTTATTTTTTAATATAATTTTTTTCTCATTAGTGTCTATATGTTATATAGTTTTTTCATTTAGTATACGGTTCCCAAAATGCAGGTTCGTGGAATAAATATACAAGTTTGAAGTTTGTAGTAATTTTTTCGAACTAAAAGACACTGATGGGGAAAAAATGTATTGAAAAATACAAAAGTGCCGAAACGTACGTACGTCTTTATATTAATTCAATTATTCAATATCAAGCGTTTACTCAATTTGTACAGTTTTGGATACTTTATTTTTCTTTTGATTGGTTTTCGATTTTTTTTTCAATTTGAAATCGTACTCATAAACAAAAAAGTATATCAAAAAGATTTTTCAAATTGTCAATGTTTTGGTACAATGATGTCAGCATTTTATATTCCTAAATTGACTTCATCAAAGAGACTCATTTAACCTTTATGTCTTGTGCATAATTTCAAGAAGTGATGTATAAATGATGATATTTCCTGCAAAGTTTGGCCATAATTCAAACTCACCCTTTCCACCAAGGTCGAAGTTCTCCCAAAGAAGAGAAGAAACTGCCAAAGAGTCCTCCAGGGTTTTGACCGTTCAATCCTGGAATGCCCAACTCATCGCTGTCGAAATCAAAAATGCCCCCAACAGGCCTCTCGTTTGGTATGCGGAAAGGATCTCCAAAGATTGGAGGAAATCCTCCAGCTGGAATGTCTATAACTCCACCAGGTATCAAGGACTCGTCGAAGGAGGGTTGTTTGGGTTTAGATCCTAAAACTGGTTCCTCGTTTTTGCGCTCACTAGGATCCTTATAGTCAGGTGATAATGGTTCTCTGTCCCTTTCAGTCATTGTTTCAATATCTCTTGGCTGATTTCTGCTTTCTGCCGTAGCTAAGTCACTCCAGGGTGAGAAGAGTGTATCATCTTGAAAACTGAAATGTTAAAAATTATGAGACCATCTGAATTTAATTCGAACTAACTTTACAATCATTGCAGTATGTAAAATTATCAAAACTCCATAAAGGTGCCTCAATATTCAAGAATAAATAATTTAAAATTCTAGGAAAATAGTGACGTAATGTCGTTGCTTCCGGGCACAACCCAATTCGCTTATAATTTCGACACATGTCTGTAGTTTACACATTTTCAGCCTTTTTGAACTAGTATAGGTTGGACTAACTAATGAAGAATTTTGTTCAAAACCAATTCTTTCGAACTCATAGGCATGTGATTTTTTATTTTTCTACAACAGGTTCTAAATAACTACTCCTCCGCATTGTTTTCTATTTGAAAAGTGTCACTTTTCCGCACTAGTGCACTAGTTCCTTTCCCAATGACTCGAATTGACATTTGGTAGTGTGGTGAAGTAATTTTTCTTCACATTTTACTGAAACGTTTCGTTTATTTAAAAGGTATCGTATCGGAAACGCAGCTTTATAACTGTATATTCAAATTTTTCAGTTGATTTAATTTCTATGACTAAGGAATGAAGTGTTTCGCCTTTTTCGTGAAATCGATTATACTTCTCTTTGGCATGTAATATCAAAATTATGGTCAATAGTTAACATTAAAATTAAGTGAATAATATTATGATCAAAATACTAAGAACGCTCCATAAAAATCACATAAACAAGAACATTATCATATTCTTCATCTCAATCATTTAAATCTATTTGATATTTACTCAATAATAATAATAATAAATAATCTTTATTTCCAAACAATTCAAGTTACAAACAAGAAGAGAAATGAAACAGTGACAAAATAAATGAAAATAATAATCAGATCGATCACTTTTCTTGAGAACTATTCTAGAGATATCCAGTCGCCTTATATAGAAAACATAAATTATGAACAATGTGTCGAATTTTCCAACCAAATGCATTTTCCATTATTTGGAAATTAAACGGTAAATAATGTGAAAACAATAGCATGCCTTCCGTCTCCTTATCGTTCTATTTCTTGAAGCGTGTAATAAGTTTGTACATTATTATTAAAAATAAATTCTATGTGTGGAACCTCAAAAATTCTATTAAGTATAATAACTAATAACTTCGATGGAATCGACCATATTCTAATTGCTACGTCATACATTTCTCATTCACGAAGTTGTTTTACACATATTCAGCTGATGTAGAAAGACTCCAGAATATCAACAATGCTAATTTTGTTTTCATTGTATTTCTCGAAAACTGACTCATCACAAATAATTACTAAAATCAAGCAGGTATGCTAATGAGTACCATGATATTTATCATTTGAATAACTCATTAACAAGTTTATTCTTCCACAAACTAATCATATTAGTTAGTTAGGTACCTATATAATTCAAAAGGAAGAGGTTTTTTATTTTTCAGTATTATCATTTTTCATAAGTAAAACTACAATAGCTCATTTTATTGGATACACTTTTTTCAATGAAAACTTTGTTCCTTAGAAGTTCAATCGATATTTTCCTATGTAAAGTACTCATCTTTTTTCTGGTTCTGATGGCCATATCAACAAGAAATTCAATCTTGAAAATATCATTTTACACATTATAATTACTGCACAATTTCATCAGAGTTGAATAAGTGATCATGAGGTAACGAATTTCGAAAATTCATATTTTCGGAACTCCTACTCTGATTTTCGCCAATAAAAGCGTCTTCGAGATTCGAACCTACTCTGATAATTTAGTTTTCAGGTTCTCCGTTCGTGTGATATCGTATATGATATATCGGACAGTTGGTCGAAAGTAATTGAATTCAATTATGAATTATGCATCAATCAGTCAAATTTTATAGTCAGAAACCATTCCTGAATCAAAATTTGAAAAATACTGACATCGTGCTGAATTGGCGCTATGAGAGTGAGACTATCCATTATAAAATGAACCGTTGCTGCAGCCAAAATATTTTATTGGTATAAAAATTTGTTCCTCACTTTCTGTATCTAATTAGATTTATTAACAAAACGCGAACCGATCCAGTGAGTGATTTTGTCAAAATAATTATCATAAGTTACATTGACTAAAAGCAATAATTTTGGGCGAAACATCTAGACTCTTAAATAAAAATACCTCGTTTATTCAACAATGAAAAATAACTTCATTTTATAAGAATGAAATATCATGACATTTAGGTAAAATAGCAAGAGGAGATATATTTGTTGGCAAATTTTGTTCGATTATTTGTTGCTTTGGTAATTTTTCCAGTGACGCTTGTTAATAAAATTTCATCAAAACAAATAGCATAAGTGAAACAGCCAAACACCAAGTACATTGAATAAAATTGAACAAAATTGCAGAATAATGTTCTCTGACATGATATTTGACAATTTCACGAGATCAAATTGAAACACTTTTCTTATTCTACACGCGGAACAAGACAGGAAAGTAACCCTACTGTTTTGTGTTTAAATATATCTAATAAATTATTGTCAAAATTTCGGAAGGCTAGACAATATCGGATTTGAGGACAGATTCGTCATCAGCGAGTCGAATCTTATTGGTTGAAACCATTCTATACTCAAAATTCAAAAATTACATATATCATATTGTAACGAAATGGTAGACAACAGCGGAAGTGTAGAAGAATTTTTATAAGGCCTCTCTCAATTTGTTGATACGTCCATGGCTTATCGTAAAAACATTATAGGGTCAAGTTCATAACCAGTTTGAAAAGTCGGACAGTATCTTCGTTTCTAGAAAGAACACATCACTTGTTTATAGCGGTAAATATCATATGTTTTCATGTGTTCAATTTGAATCAACTAGAAGATTCTAAATCATAATATTCATGAGCACCATAAAAATGATAGTGAAAGATTAGCATTCGTTCGATGTACAAGAATAATATTGTTATAAAATCACTGACCTTGTCCACAAACATGGAGCTCAAGTGTTAACCGACCAATTAGTATGAACAGGAAGATGTACAATTCGTTTTATCAAATAGCTCTCACAAATGAGTATATTGATGACGTCGGAAAAAAACATCATTCAGTATAATCGAAAGATATAAGATGACCTTAAGAATTGTTTTATTTCAAATCGCATCTTCCTTCGATTGCAACTAAGAGATGACAGTTATTTATCTTGCAGATTTATCTCGAATGACATTGAGATGTCAATTTTTTTTTATAATCCTTTCACTTGAAGATGCTTTCGAATGTTTTATTTATTACATCTAAGGTTCAGATAAGTTTATCGTTAGGAGTCATGAAACGGTAAATAAGACTCTTCCGTGTAGAGGAACTGTTCAATTCGTTACATCAATATGCAAGTGAATTCAGGAAATCATTATGCAGCTATTACCAAAGAAATAATAATCATTTCTTACAGATTTTTGCTCGTGATATCAGTAACTTTCTTGAGAAAATATAATGGAATCATTCCTTCTTCTACCTTCCGACCAAATTCTACATCTTTTAAGAAAATAACCAAGCTAAGTTAATCCTTTAACTTCTCTATTATCTATTTTCTCTATTTTTCTCTTCATTTTCTTTCTCCATTCAATTATTCAACTTAATATCTTTCGATTGTAACAAAGTGTTCAGTTGAGAGCCATAATGAGGAGTAGATTCAATATAGATATTAATTTTCTTGTCGTATTTGTAGTTTCTCAAGAAATTGTAAGAACTCAGCAAAATGTTTGCGCATTCGCCATTTTGTTAAAAGTGCAATGACTTTTTTATCCCAAATCTACAAATCCACTGGGAGATATTTCAGAAGCTTATCATTTTTTCCCGTTAGATAAATTTATTGTATTTTACGAAGGCTTTGTAGCTGTTTCTTTTCCCCCACATAAGAATTACTATTATTATTTTTCCTTAGAAACTTGTAAGCTGAGGGGTTTATTGATTTCGCTGAACCACTTTCGCTTTCCAATTTCATCTGAATTGTTATTAATCTTCAGATGAAATGACTTATCAAAATATATATAATTATAAAAAAAATATCAAATATAAACATTTTGTAAATACAAATTTGTAATTCCAATGTTTGTGGAATGAATATTTTGAAACTTTGAATCGCATTTTAAGTCTTTCAATGCCGTACCAAAGAATTTCTTGTTTCGGCTGTTTGAATATATAAAGTAAGAATTATATGCAATGAATCATCACAGATTATTCAACATGTAATATAAATTCATAGAAGGACATCGAATAATCAAAATTAAAAGATTGAATAATCATGAGCACCACCTTTGAAATTATGAACATAAATGTTGAAAGTCAGACGAGAAGACATCACATTTCCACGATTAACTCATAATGACAAAAGACGGTTTTGAATATGAAACAAAAATGAATTTTATTATGTCTCTTAGTGTTTCCTTATTAATTTGTTACATATTCAAAAGATTAATGTAAACTGCACTTAAATACTGAACTATTATGAGGTCTCTCATTCAGTGTAAAATTAATATTTGTATAAATCATTTCGCTGATGCATTTCTTTCAATGAGTAGAACAATAATGTAAAACCCTGACAAGTTCAAATTCAAACGTATTCAATTCGTTAAAATCTTGTGTAGCTAGAGCTGTTTTTTTTTTCTGTTTTATTGCGGTTTTAAGCTTGGCAGTACTAATTTATGTTTCTTGGTTCTATTCTGTAATTGTTATCATATGAGTATTATATAAGTTCATTTTCTTAAGGCTCCCTTCCGAGTATTCATTATCCATATAAAATAAACTATTTCCTCTTCAGTTCAACTTCAAATCATCAAATTATGAATCACTATTCTTAGAGTTCAATTATAACAAAATTATGATGAGTGGTAAATGGTAAATTTCTTAGTGATATCAGCTGATAAACTACAAAATCAGTTATTTAAATGAAAAATTATGTTTCGAATGCATCTTCTCACTAAAAATTTCAAAAGAAAATTTTTTTGGATTAGGCTTTGTTGTAATAATTATTGTAATCATAAGTGAAAAATCAATGTTAAATTACCACTTTCGTTAATACAGTTTTGAAATTATTAAAAATGAATATTCAATACTAGAATAATTGTTCATTAGACTGTTTATATTTCTTTCAAAATAACTCATCAAAATATGTGATATTTTAATTTCAAAGGACACAATTTCAGAGTTCAAGTTCAATCATGAAATGTTGACAGTTTTTCAGGCGTTATAGAATGTTAAATATTCATTTGATTTTTACATGAAATTCCCTACATTTCTTCTGGCGAACTTACCCAAAAAGACCATCTCTAGCTTGGGCCCCAAGTGCAAGTAGGGCACTCAGAAGAAATGCTTTCCACAGCATATTTGAGTTGGGTAAAAACACACTTGAGTACGTGTCGCACTTAACTGATCGCGTATTCAATGTACTTAAGTCTGTTCCGGTCTTGTTGCCTTTTATAGTTTCAGTGAATGGTGGGAGGTGCCTCATCCGAGCGAAGAGTTAATGAAGATAACCTGTGTATTGAGGAATGAAGAAGGTGTTGTGTCTCGTATTCTGCAAACTGGGCCTCCTGACATTTTCAATATTGAACTTACACAGATTGCAATGATTAAGGCACCTGAATCAGAATTATACTATTTTCACGCATAATCTTTATTTTGTTTGAGGGACTATTTTTTGAGAAATTTAGCTGTGAATATGAAGTCATTATTATTTTCATTAATGTTATTATATTCTAAAATGACTTTTGTTTGAAAAAATATTTCAAACCATCAATATATTAAGTATCGAGAGCAGTAAGGACATTTATAAGACAATAGTTTGGATGACGAACGCAACGGCAACTCGAATTATTGTCTGAGTTTGGTAGTCCTTTACGTTCTAGATACTTAAAGCGTTATTTGCACTATAGACACACTTTTTCTTAAACTACTAAATAATTATCCAAAAAATATCATTCATATCATCGTGGCTTCAATGTCAATGCTATGTAGGAATATAATAGAAGATGTTTTCTTGGTGATGAAAGCGTATGGATTGTAGATTGTCAAAGTGATAAATTTTGAAAACTGCTGAACGAAGCGAGTTGAAACTAAAAATATGAATTCAGCAGCAGTTTCTGTGAATTCAGCTTCTTCTGAAGCCAGCCGTATTTCCATCTGCAATTGCAATAATGGTACTTTCGCTTTCAATATTAAATAAATTAAATTCAAATTGTTTGTGAATTATTTCAATGAATATTCAGTTATGTTCACTTATCGTTCGCTGAACAGTAAGTGATTCACTTACTGTTTTGTTTATCTCAGCAACCATTACAAATAATCTACCGATCTAGCAACAAACGCGGTAACTAACAAAAAGAATTTTTCAGCTCACCTTTCGAGAATTCTAGATCCATTGATCATATGTCATGCGTTGCTAGGAAACTCTAAGAAGTTTAAATTTCATTGAAATGAATACTTCATCTCGAAGCTCCGATATATTCATTTATCTAACTAAAAATCGAGTTCAAATTTGAAGTTCCCAGGTTAAGTTGTTCCGATGGTAATAACTTTGTAACGAAAAGATATAGCAAGACTCGTAGCAAGACATGCAAATGATGCTGCTAAAGCAACAAGTGGAGCGCAAATTTGGCAGTCATTTTTTACTCTGGCGACGGTGGTTGAGTGGTTTGTGCACGAGCTCTTGAAATGTCACGTAAGTACATTTATTCATGTTTGAACTATTTGGTTTATCTCTGTTAGTTATGAACCTAATCAAACATAACTTCCCAAATTGTATTTACATAGGTAAGGAATCTTACTGCTTTAGTATTGTTTCAATTGATTTTGTTAGTTCGCCAGTATGTCAATGTTCGTATATAAAAGTTATTTGGAGTCATAAGTTCCTTCTGGCAGGGCTGGTTTTTCCGCGGAAAGACCTACCCCAATCTACTTTCATTCGTATCTAAAATTCTCATGAAACATTCTTTCATTCTAAGGATGCGAAACTACAAGCGTTAGACAGAGAGAGGTAAGACCTCCGACTAACGACGGAAAATCTGTTAAAACTGTGGCAAGAGAAATTTAATTTTTTGCATGACCTTACATCGACTTGTAGAAAACGACATTTTAAAAGGGACTATTTTAACAGACATGCCAGAAAAAAATGTAATGGCTAAATAACATGTAGAAAAAAAGACAAAACAGAGAAGGCATTGCAAGGACTGGAACAGAAAAAAACAAAGATACAAGAAAAGTAAATGGTAAAGGGAAGGAGAAAAGTCAAGAAAATATCAGGATCAAGAAAAGGCAAAACGCATACCGCGAGTGACAGCGGATACACTACGTGTATCTTAATTATTGTGAGTCAGATAAAGAAAAGAGTGATGAATAAGAATGCGGATAAATAGAAATGGAGATTGCCAAAGTTAATTACAATTGATGAAAATAGACAGCTGACTGATGATTAGTCTCAATTGAAATTTGCCTGAATAAAATGTTTAAATGGAAGTTACCAGTTATTTTTTCATTTTGAACACACATTAGATAAGCCTTATAGCTTTTATGGATTTCAATTTTATTTTAACTAAATAAAAAAGTTTATATAAGCCAGTAACATAATATTTTGTTGTTGTTTTTTAGGTTAGTTTTGGATAAAATAAACTCACCATACCCTCATTATTTCAACGAAACGTTATCAGAATCTAAGCGGAATAATTTGATCCAAAGGTGGAAAAATTCGCCCCAAAGCGAGGTTGAATGTTCCTCTCATATGATAAATTTTGCCGACATTTGCCTTTGTAAAAAAAAAACTCTTCAGATATCAGTAAAAACGACTATAAGGTTTCCAAAAACGAAATATCCCAAGTTACCCCGCTCTCCTCTATTGGTGCGATGTTATTGAGGCGGATGTGTCAAAAGAAAACGTAATAATAATACGTCTTGAAAAAAATATTTCATAATTCGTTTCAAAAGTATAAAAGCGCATTTTAATCTTTTAGAATTCAAACGATCGTTATTATGAATGTCTTTCAAAATATCTCTCAAGTTCTACAAAATTTTTTATCACAATCAAAATCCTATGTTACATAGTTTTCGATATTTTTATCAAAATTCAAATGTCAAAAGTCTTCAATTTGATGCTACCAAATTCACTAGAACTGGGCTAGCTAAGTTACCCATAGCAGAATCATCAAGTTGCTCATAAAATTTACCGTTGAATATAAAATAGATATCTGACAAGAGTCAGATTGAACACTTCTGACATTTGAATTTTGATACTTTATGTTACATTGGATTTTTATTGTGATGAAGAATTTTGTAGAAATTGAGTTATATTTTGAAAGGCAGTGATAATAGCGATTGATGTGAGATATTACATTGCCAACTCGTATGAATCTATGAATATGAAATTTTTGTTTGTCTTAGAATAAATAAGGTAAATAAATAAATCTGCATACACAACATCGTTATTGAATTAAGGTGTATTTGTGATTAAGAAGATAATGTTTTTTTGCCATGATTAAGGACAACCCCATTGTATTAAATGTAAATTTAAGATAATAATCCCATAATAGTCCAATATAACCAATATCTTGCTAACATTGATATAAATGAACAGTCCTCCCATTACATAAAACGTTTTGAAGGGCTGTATTTGAACAAAATCGGACTGATTATTCCTAAGTTATGATTATCATTATAATTTAGGCCAAATTTCAATAATTATCCTGTATCTCCGAAACTAACAGTCTAAGGCTACAAACTAAAAAGATACTTTTCTGAAAGACCTGGATGATTGATTATGATGCCTTACAAATTGACTCTTTCTGAAGTTGATTCATAAGGATTTCCAAAAACCCGGCTCTTATTAGGTGCAATCACTTAATTTCTTTCGATTCAAATGCCAGGTCATGGTATTCTCTCACTTTGTCGATGTACATACGCTTTTTCATTATTATCATCTGGTGGCAGTTATATCTTCTATCGTGATTCTCTTCGATGATCAAAAATTGATTTGATAGAACTTCCCACAAAGCTGAAAACCGGGAATATTTCGTATGTCAGCTCAAAATTCGAAAGTTGGTATAACCAGGACGAAAAAATAATTTCAATAGAGATCGAATAACAAAAGCAAAAAATATTTTTTCTACAAATTTCTACAAACAGTAAATTTCCACAGAGCTTATGGAATCGTTAAACTTGAAACTTATTGAGATCAGTTTAGAGATAAAAGATACAATACCAAGTTACTCTTGAGGATTCAGGAGAAAATTGAACTCAATTTTAGAAGAGTATTTTCGATAAAATAGTAACAACCTTCTCACAAGATTATACAATTCATTCAAACTAAAATGCAATGTTTTTCCGTAGTCCACTGACCTTTTTGACTCGATAGATATGAGATAAAATTACGAAGAAATAAAATTTCACAGTCAATTTTTCATATATTCATTTATTAATTATTATTCATTATTTATTCAATCAATCTTTGACTCATCTAACAAAAGCTTTTCCAATAATCATATGATTTCCTTAAATTTTAGTTATACTAAATAAGTAATTAGATAATTGAATCTATTGCTTACAAATCCTCCAAAATAATGGATTTTGGGTAGATTAAATAATAATAATACATTTATTTGCAGAAATATTATACAATCTACAAACAATCAAAATTCCCACAAAGGCTGAGCCTTCCCAAATTAAATTTTTCTCTCAATTTTATGAACAGTGCAAAATAACAAAGCCAAAATATGCGACACACAACTGAACAAAAAAAGATAAATATTTCTCTCATTCTCTCGTTCAGATTTGAATATTTTTTCAGGAACTCGACTCAAATTCAAATCATGCTTGGATGATTAATATCACCACACATCTGAATCAGACTTCTTCATAGAAAAGATTAAAAATAATATTCCTCTGCGGAATTGTTGAGATAAAGCATTCTAATACTCATTGTCTCAACATGTTTTACCCGATAAGACTGTAATGTGTGATATGACTATAATACCGTGTTATTGTTTATTGAATCAAGTAATTGGCAGTTCAATTATCTGCCAGGATAAGTTTATTTTCTAAGTTTTTTAACGAGTTAATACTAGCCAATTATGCAAAATATAATGATGATGACCCCTCATTTTTTATTAAAATTCTGTTGGCTGGTAAAGGTTAAAAAGGGATTAAAGCTACTTATAAGCCGTTTTTCAACCCAACAATTAATGAAAACTGTTGAAAAAAAATGTATCTTTTTTGAGATCTTTGTTATTCATCAATTGTTGGTTGATAGAAAAAAAAGCCAGGTTTTTTTAGAACAAAACCACTTCTTAAAACAAAGCCGACAAGTTTCGATTGTGTTCAATAATCATCTTAAGGGCTCTACAAATCGAAAAATCAAATAAAGGACATTACAAACGTGCATATACAGGGTGATTAACCGGGATGGTCTATTAGACGTTTGTGGAAAACTAATCATACTTTTGAGCTGAAAATTTGCATATTGGGATTTTGGACAATGATCTTTCTCCCTAAAATATTTTCAGATCTCTACAACTTCCGGTTATACAGAAAACAGACTACTACTTCCTTATTATTTCAAATGGCACACCCAGTATATCATTACATCATTAGATAGCTTTTTTGATGACAATTTCGGCAATATATGCCATACTTTGGGTAGAAACTCAACGGTTCATGAGATGATGGGATAAAAAATAGTGGCAATGAGGACTCACATTTTTTTGAATATTTCGACAGAAAAAGCTTTTTTCGAAAATTTTGTTCTTCTTTTCATATTTACATCTGTAAATATGTAGTATCTAATCTATTATAAGACTGATTGCGGTTTGGACCAAAAATTTACAGGGTGTTCATAAGATGATCATGAACTTGGGTTTGCTTGAGTAACCCCCACTATTTTTGGACGCAGAATCGACTGAAATAATAAAAAATATAGTTTCTAATTTGAAAATCTTGAGTTTTGATGATATTGAGTTGTCCAAGTTCATGATCTTCTTATAAACACCCTGTACATTTTTGGTCCAAAGCGCATACAGTCTTATAATACTAGGTACGTATTTCCAGAATCGAAAAAGAAAAATTTTTTTTTCGAAAAGAGTCCTCATCGCCCCCTATTTTTTTATAAGAATCCCATTAACTCATGAACCGTTGAGTTTTTACAAAAGGTTTGGCATATTATTGATATTGTCGTCAAAAAAGCAATCTAATGATTCAATAATATACTGGGTGTGCTATTTGAATTAAGGAAGTAGTAGTATGTTTCCGGTATAACCGGAAATTGTAGAGATCTAAAAATATTTTAAGGAGAAAGATCATTGTCTCAAACCTCAATATGCAAATTTTCAGCGCAAAATTATGATTAATGATTATGATAGGCCATCCCGGTGAATCACCTTGTGTAATCTCTATAAATAAGACTCTATTATTATTATAAAATAAATGAATGAAAAGTCATGAAAAATAAAGGAATCAAAAGTCATTAAAAATAAAGGATGAATTTGGACCCCGCACGTTTAGTATGGGAAATGGCTTTCCGTGAATTTGGCTGAATTTTTTATATGTTGTAGTTCTTGATGAACTGATCAGAAGTGTCCCTAGCCACAAAGCTCAAAAATGGACAGTTTTCGAGATATGGAGCTTTGAAAATGGATTTTTTGTAATTTTCGGGGTTTTTGCTCATCAATCGGGGAGCTCTCATTTCTGGTTGGGATGGAATTTGGATGTTCGGCGGCCAGAACCCGACTGAGAAATGATCTTCCTTGGTTATATTAGGCACCGCCATCGATAATTTTTTATACACTGCTCCACATTGGCTATGAAATGAGATACGAAATCCCAGATCTTCCATACATCTTTTCATGCCACAAGTTGACGCCAGAATAATTCACATGACCGAGAAACGACATATTGTGAGATTTGTTTAAGAGATACCATAATAACTGAATCCTCATATATCTGATGTCCAATAATATCAAATATGTTAGCCGAAATGTTCATAACCAGACATCGCGAGCTGTAATGGGGGAAAATGGGAAAATCATAATCGGGTTCTGGCCGCCGAACATCCAAATTCCATCCAAACCAGAAATGAGAGCTCCACGATTGATGAGCAAAAAACCCGAAAATTACAAAAAATCTATTTTCAAAGCTCCATATCTCGAAAACTGTCCATTTTTGAGCTTTGTGGCTAAGGACACTTCTGATCAGTTCATCAAGAACTACAACATATCAAAAATTCAGCCAAATTCACGGAAAGCCATTTCCCATAATAAACGTGCTGGGTCCTTTGACTGTAGAATATCTTTGATTATATTTTGAATAGGGAAATGAACAGTCTCAAAATGGTTCATGTCTTGAAAAGATGGAAATAAAAATACATCAAGAGAGAACGATTTGAAACTACTGACAGCTTGATTTGATTGATATTTCAAGTTTATAGTTATTTTCCTAACAAGTGTGGAAAGTGATACTTTTCTGCAAGAGACCGAACGATGCGAAGCGGAGCTTTCGAGTGCGGAAAAGGTACTTTCCACATGAGTTAGGAACAATATTTTTCCTAATAGCTTAAATGAAACACTTTCACGGAGAGTTTTTTTCTTGATACCGAATTTTATGATTGGCGCATAGAGACATGCCAAAATTTTATGATTGATGCGACTCTCTAATATTTTGCGTGCGGAAAAAACCCTTGCAATTCACTTTCCACACGCATATGCATGCGGAAAGTTCATAGTAGGGCTTTTTTCCGCACGAATTTGGAAAAGTACTACTTTCCAAACGTCAATGCGTGTGAAAAGTAATACTTCCGAAACGCTAGTAGGGAAAATATTATATGCATGCATATTTGACGTTGATTTCTCATTATGAATTTGAACTTCTTGAATCATTAAGTTTCAACTTTCATATTTGCCATAATAAACCAATAAACCAATATTCCAGAGGTAATAGTCCTCTTTCAGGAATAAAAAACAAGCTATAAGTAAACATTTATAAAAGAAAACCCAACAAAACAAATGGACAAAATGCTAACCTCAAGATTAGCTTCTCATTAGAGGGAATACATATAAGGTTCTCAACTCAATGTGAACTCAAAAATTTCATATCTGAGTAGCAAATGAAAAGATTCTACTTTATTTATATTACTTTTACAAATAATAATATCCCATCTTATGTAATATATACAGTTATTTGTTGGTTAAAACATTTTAAAACGTTGCCCAGTAGTTCTCTTCCATTCCTCTCTGGAGTGCACTTGATATAATAAGCGATGTTCAAGTTTTCAATATGAAATCATATATGATTAACAAATAAAGATGTTATTTATATATCATATATCTCTTTTTTTCGATATAGTAAGATAACAGAAAGCAGATCATACGTATATTAATTCGTTCTCAAGTTACAGAGCGCTTCTGAAAAATGAATTTTTTAAATTTTTTTTTCTGTTATATTCATGATTTGCATGATACTCATAAGATATCATATAAATTAATTACCGTTTGAGAGATATAGAGGAAATATGGTGTTTTTTAAATGGGAATTCTTATATTTCAAAATTCATCTCATTCACTATCCATTAGTGATGAATGAAAGTACAAAAATTGACGTAGTGTTTTATAACGCTTTCAGATGGGACTTATTTGAACTATTCAAAAAGAATATCCATCAGACACTAAAACAGTAAAAAATTTCCACAAAATTTGTATTATTTGAGTGTCTGACAAATGTTCTTTTTGAAATGTTCAATTGAATGCCATCTGAAAGTGACTGAGTGTACCATCTTGGAAGTTAAGAATGTCAACGTATTCTTTAGATACATCGAACAATTAACGTCTTTCCCAAATATAACCAGACCAGAAGGATCCCTCGGACGAATCAAGCACAAAACCAGGCATCATATGAGGAGGACCCATGGACCACTATAGTTTCTTCGTAACCACGACCGCTCTTCGCATACACGTTATTGCAACTCCCTAACGGGGGAAAGTACAACCCCTTGATTTTGAATAGGGATGAGGGGTGTTGCAATCCTCATTTTGAAGATCTTATCAAATACTAGATATCTGATACTGAAATTTCGCTTCAAAACTTCCATCGATAACGATATGACAGTACAGGGTGGGCAAATTTCGATGTTTTAGCACTACAACTTTTGAACCAGAGAAGATAGACAAAATCTGATACCCTATTCTCGGTCTCTTTTTCTGAGAAACCAACAAGGGCAGTATTCATTCTTGGCCACCTTCTTTTGTTTTCGAGTTATAAGCAAAAATTGGAAAAATGGCGATATCGAAAAACATTTATATCTCCGCTAAAACTGATGATAGAGCCCTAAAATTAAAACATTATACAGGCACTTTTTGACGTAGAATCCAGTGGCGTGCTTGTTTTCTCAAAAGGGTCTCTAATTACGAAGCTATGACCAAAAGTTATGTTTTTTTAGATGGGAACACTAGATTTCTGTGCCATTTTTTGAAAGCTTAATTTTTCCTGATTTCAAAAATATATAACATTGTATGGTTTGTATCAATATAAATAATGGAAAATTGTCAAAAACCTTTTTTTTATCTAAGAGTCCAAATATTTCTATGGTCACAACTGTTAATGAGCACAGAAAAATAGAACTTTCTATCAATCTGATTATTTCTATGCTTTTCACTAATTTCAACAGAAATCTAATCTAGATATGTTTAATAAATTATTTATCTAAACATTGACTTGGAAATAACGAAAAGATCCACAAGATCGAATATTTCAATCGAAAGAGTTGAAATGAGATGGATGTATAAGAAGATTATTTTCATAGATCTCCAGAATGAATACGCAAAAGTACCAATCCATTTTGAATAGCATATGAAATAACGCATATATGATTTAACTGAACAATATAAGTACGAAGGGAACAAACAAGAAATAATATTTAACCTTATAATGACAAAAATTGCACAATGCACAGTCGACACATCTTCTCGATATTTCGCACTGAATTCAAGAAATGAATATTGGAAACTGTGTTCAAGCAACGTAGGAAAATTTCTCCGAGTTCATTTATATTTTCGAAACTATTTTGATGAAATATATTTAGATTCGAATTTTGTAGAAATGAAATGAGTAAAAAGCATAGAAATAATCAGATTGACAGAAGACTCTTGTTATAGAAAGCTAAACTTTTCTGTGCTCATCAACAGTTGAAACCATAGAAATATTGCGACGCGCGACGGTTAGATAAAAAAAGGGTTTTGACCATTTTCTGTTATTTATTTCAATGCAAACCATACTATGTTATATATTTTTGAAATCAGGAAAAATTAAGCTTTCAAAAAATGGCACAGAAATCTAGTGTTCCCATTTAAAAAAACATAACTTTTGGTCATAATTTAGTAATTAGAGACCCTTCTGAAAAAACAAGCACGCCAATGGATTAAACGTCAAAAAGTGCCTGTATAATGTTTCAATTCCAGAGCTCTATCTTCAGTTTTAGCGGAGATATAAATGTTTTTCGATATCGCCATTTTTCCAATTTTCGCTTATAACTCGAGAACAAAGGAAGGTGGCCAAAAATGAATACTGCCCTTGTTAGTTTCTCAGAAAAAGAGACCGAGAATAGGGTATCAGATTTTGTCTATCTCCTCTGGTTTGAAAGTTGTAGTGCTAAAACATCGAAATTTGTACACCCTGTACAATAAAGAGTACAACTAAATACCTTTGGAATGTGTCTGTTATGAATAATATTCTCGTGATAAATTCCACATTGCCTCTTTCACTATTATCGCTGTTATTTCATTATCGATAAATAATTAGAAGCGAAATTTTAGGGCCAGATAGTACTCTATACGATCTACAAAATGCAATCCCTCCCCTCATCCCTAATAAGCATCAAGGCGTTTGGCTCACTCCCGTTAGGGGTTGAAGTTTCGGAGATGAAAAAAACGGAAAATTTGTTCCCCTCGAATGAGAAATTGACGTATCCGAGCGATGTGATAAAAATTTTTAAACTGACTTAGAAATTTTTAAAAAAACAGTGAAGGCTGCAAAAAAAAATTGTTGAAGAAATAGTTATTTATGCAACAAGTGCAAAAAGTGAATGTTTATTGCAATAAACAATTTTTGCACGAGTTGCATACAACATTTTTTCTACGTTCATGCAAAAAGCAAAAAATGATTTATTGAGGTGCGGCACTAGGTGTAGGAAAATGAAAAGCGCAACTTGAATACTTTATTATTACAAATCGGATCAGTTTTGATTAAGGAGTTATTCTCGGGAAGGCATTGTTTATCTCTGGCTGCTAACATTAATACAAAATAATATAAAATATGTAACTGTTTAAAACGTATTGCCAATCTCACAGCATATCTGATAAATATGTAGTGGGTTTGAACGTTTATGTTTGTCATGATGACAGCACGTTGAAGTAGAATGACAGATGAGTGCAATAAAAACTTAATTGCACTAGTGCAATAAAGAACTTCTTTTTCCACTAAATAAAGTTCAATGAAGTTTTGCTTTTTGCATGAATGTAGAAAAATATATTAATGAAACGTTGATAAAATTTCAAAGAAGAAAAAATTTTCGAAAACATGACTACTCATGATTTATCATGAGCTACGAGGTTTCTCTGATCAAAAGTATTCGTTAGATGATGGAAACAGCCCAAATAACTATCTAACAAAAGTATTTGTTATTGCTACCTCATCACAATAATTCATTTTATTTGTAAAAATGTTGTTACCAGTAAAAGGAATCGAAATATGTTTATCCAAATTGATTTTATTCAAAGGATAATACATTTGTGTATTTTTTCAATGCCTTTTTGTATTGAATGAGAGATATTTCCATTGAGAAAAGCACTTCATTAAAGAAAATCCATACTTCAACCTCATGAAAAAATTCTAACTGTTCTTAGAAATGATTTCAGACAATGAAAATTCCTTTGTAATCATTTTTGAGTCTATAATTAATGTAGAATTGAAATTACATCAAATTTGTTCTAGAATTCTAAGTTTTATAACCCACGGCTTACGCAACAACAAGTCGGCCATTTTGAAATAATTCCAATGCTTTTGAGAACGTTGAGAATGACAATTTTGAGAGTTTATCGCCCTACTGCCTACTCATGTGCTAAATTAATTCCCAGAGCCTAATTGCCAATATTGATGATTCGAACCAAACTTTCTCCCATAATACCACATTACTGAATTGTGGCTCAAAAAACCATCAAGTCATCTTTTGTCAAACTACCTGAGTATATGCTTTTGAGAAATGATTGAGATTATTGTCTTGGGGTGGAGTTGAGTGTATGTAAAAGATAATATCTCATGTAAGATAGTCAAACAATCTAGTACGAACGTAACTCATAAACTTGAATACCTTTTTGTTGAATTTGAAACCAATTTTCAAAAAAAGTTCTTGTGTGATTTTCCTCATTCTCCACCTGCTTACGGTTACCTACTTCGAGGAGTTCAGTTTGGTTCTCGATGATGTGGTCTCAGATTATCCCGAAATCGTTACGATGGGAGATCTGAATAATTGCAAGGTTAAGAGAATTTCTCACTCTAAGCTTATGAATGACTTTCTGGACTCTTTCAATCTAATACTCATGAAAAACAAGTGGATGACAGATCACATTCTAGCCCTCATGATAGTGAAGACTGTCGAAGGCAAAACTGACAAATATAAAAAAAATACAAAAGGTCATAAGAAGGGAGATCAAAGAAGTCAAGCAGGAATGAATGGAAAGGGAATGTGTAGAAATAGAATACCTCTGCTACAAACATGAAACTTTTGTACGTAAAGAAAAGTGAAGGAAGTAGCTTGAGTCCAGAGTAAGAAAACAACTATGTCCCTTACGAATGATAGTGGTCAACTGATTTTGGAGGAACATGAACTAATGAACACATGGACCAGTTATACACTGTGTCCGTAAAGTATGGAACAAATTCATTTTTAGCTAAACAGACCATTTTAAGAAATAATCCTGAATTACGTCGATTTTTTATTTTAATTTATCGTATTTTAAAATAATATTCTAATACAGGGTGAATTACTTTCAAGTAAAGACGTCACCGTCATTTTTTGTAAATAGAACACCCCCATTTTGTCTCAATTTTCGGATTACTCTAGATGAGCTGATTCCAAAAATGTATCACATGTTGATTCCAATTGGTACAGGGTGGACAAAAATACAATGGTTTTGTGTGTGCTCATAAAGTAACGGGTGACATTTTTTATTAGTTAAATCAACAATATTGTCAAAAATACTTATTGTTTAGCGGCAATTGGTTTGAATGTAACACCCTGTAGTTTGTTACATTTTTAGATTAATAAAAAGGAGCTGTTTCCAAACATGTTTGGTACTTGTGGTCTAGCAGACAGAATATGAAAGAAATTATCATATTTCTCATTAATTTGAAAAAACATAGTCGTCTAGTTTTTTGTGAAATGTCATTATTTGTTTAGTAATTTATTGGTGTTCAATGACAGTTTAGTACTACAGTATTTTTGGTATTCGTGAATGTTTTAATATTATTATTATCATATTGTATTTTTGTCCACCCTGTACCTACCAATTGGAATCAACATGTGATACATTTTTGGAATCAGCTCAGCTAGAGTAATCGGAAAATGGAGACAAAATGGGGTTGTTCCATAAAAAAAATGGCGGTGACGTCATTACTCGAAAGTAATTCACCCTGTATATTAGATTATTATTTTAAAATACGGTAAATTAAACATGGTCTGTTTAGCTAAAAATGAATTTGTTCCATACTTAACGGACACAGTGTAAAAAGGCCAACTCTAAAGATCATAGATCTGATAGCCTGGGGCCCACTATTCTCAAATCCGAGATGATGAATGCATTCTCTATAGTAAAAAATAGGAAGGTATCGGGCCCTGGCGAAATTCCGACCGAGGTCTAAAAAAAGTTTTTCGCAAAGGAAAGTATTGGCTTGGTAGTTGAACCATTTCATAGTATTATAGGATATCTAACAATTCCCTCGAAAATATTCCAAGTCCCAAAGATGACTTTCTAACGAAAAGTCTATAAACGGAAGAATTCAGAGTAAAACCTCAGGATTAGCCAAACTACACCCCTAAATAATCTACATAAAGGCTACATTGTAGTCAATTCGGGAACAATCGCCAATGTGGTGACCCCGACGTGATGGCGGAAAGCTGAGAGGACTCACTGGCACGCTGAGCCTTACATTTCCGCCTTCACAGCTCGCTTGCGCTCTCTCCCCTTCAAGTATATCTGCGCACCTCCTCCTCTGGTAGGTCGTCGGTACTGGAGGGGGAGTATGTAGTAACTCTGTCTGCTCACAGATAGCGTAATTGCTCTACGCGCCACACTACATCGGTCTCGGTGGATTTAAAGGGGTCGTTGCAATGCACCAGGGTCATCTCTCCCTCTTCCGAGGTCAGTTACTCCTACTTGATTCCATTCAAAAAAGAGCAGTAAGCCTAATAGATGATCCAACGTTAACTGCCAACCTTCATAGTCTCGATCACCGTAGGAAGGTTGGAGACTTATGCCTTTTTTACAGATACTACCACGGAAGGTGTTCTGCTGTCATTGCCTCCATGATTCCACCAGGGGCTCAATTTGATCGACGAACAAGGCTAGCCGATAATAGTCACCAGTTTGTCGTGCATCTTTCTACAGCTAGGACATCGGTGTATCAGAAGGCTTTTCTTTACCGAACTGCAAGGCTATGGAATACCCTACCTCAAGATGTATTCCCCCTTGGTTACAACTTACAGCAGTTTAAGACACGCACAAACCGATTTCTTCTAAATTCATCTCGGGGCGCTTGAAAGGGCGTTATAAGCTCAGTCTTTTCCCGAGAGATGCGTATAAAAAAAAAAAGTCGTGGTGGTAGGGCTTGTAGTAACTGCCTGCTGTGAAGTAGACAGTGAAACTAAGACTGACCAAAAAATGTGGCGTGGATAATCCCAGCCTGCTATATTCCTCATACCTCAACAATCCCATGTTCCCCCAAACACCACATTTCTGCTAATACCTCACCCATCCCTAATAATAATATACCCTTATCTCTACCCCTCCAAGTGACAGGTTCAATCAGAACGAGCAACATGAGAAGGGAAATAGAGCAGCAGCAGGGTCCACCAGAGAGGCGCAGAACCGACCAGACAGAGGCCATAAAGATAGGTGGAAATCATTGACAGGTCTAGTAGTAGGAGACACAAGAGGCCGAGAAGGAAGCAAGAAGATGCCAACATTTGGCTGTGAGTATGTGGAAGAAAAGGGGTTACTTATGTTTCCGCGAGCGCCAGTTTAGGACCTTAAGTGTAATTCTCGGTACACTATTCCAGAAGTAACCATGACTTTAATGACTTCGAATCTTAGGAAACGAGAAAAACGAAAAAGTATGCTAGTACTCTGCTCAACCCCACTGATCACAGACAAAACTACTAAACTGCCTCTAAAAACCCCCGTCCTTATAACTTCCCTGCACAAACTGAGGCTGATAGTATGCTGTGAGGACTTAGGGTTTGCGTAAGTTGTGCAAGTTTGCAAAGGTCGCAAGACCAAGGCGTCTCCTCGTGGAAGATTTAGTCCGAAGGGAGGAGGCTTGCCGACCAAGTGCCTGCGGGGAACTACCTTAGGCTTCAGTTCCGTAATCAGAGCTATGGATGAAACCACGGAACGAATTCGGCGGAGGTGTAATGGAGGTTTTTAGTGAGTATGCCATGCGGGAGAGACTCACACTACCCAGCAGGTGCCGATAGGTGTTTTACACTCGTCGAGATTTGTTGGGTGTCCATAAGATGGATGTCCCTCTATTAAAAAAAAAGGGTCACCTCTCCACGGTGGTTTAAGAGGGTGTGTCTAAGGCAGAGATCGCTGGATAGTCAAACTGAACAGTCCAGTAGCGATCTCGGGACGAAACACTAAGTCCCTCGGAGAGGGCGCACCTCATAACTTGGCTCGAGTGGCAAAGTATAAGTATCATGAATATAATCAAATGAGACAGGTGATCATGAATACGGAGTGGAGACGTGGACTCTGAAAGTAATGATGGTGAACCAACTGGAATCATTCGAAATGTGGCTTCACAGAAGTATGTATTATAGATGAGACGCTTTCTTGGGATCCTCAAATTACCAGTATGAGTTAAAAGTTTTACCAGTGCCTCCATCAGCTCCGACTTCTGAAGAATTTCCTACCTTTTCAGACGCGAAACACTTTTTTCTTCACACTGTTGCTCCCTATAATCTGGACTATGCTGACGTGGCCTTCATGGGTCTAACGGTAAGCCAATTGGAAAAACTTGACCGCTTACGGAATGCGGGTATTAAATTCGTTTATAACTTGACAAAATTTTACCACGTTAGCTGGTTCAGAAATGCTCTCAACCTACTGCCCATTAGGTGGCGAAGTTATTGGTATACTCGACTTCTGAGCTGTAAGATTTTAAAATGTCGCATACCATCTTATCTGCACTGCAATATGCGACCTCTCGGAGGGGAAGATTATCATACGAGAGCTAATATCAGCTTAAGAATAAACGCTCATTCCATCAATTTTGTTCGTAACTCTTTCTCTGTAAAATTCCCTCAAAAGTTCCATTAATAATTATAATAATGAAAGAAGAACGAATCATCACAGTACACACTACTCTATGATACTTTAGTTGACAAATGGAACATAAACATAACCAAATTGGATAGGATTTGTCATCTGGTTTACTTTTGTTTTGGGAAAATTGAATACTAAATACAGATATTTCCGGTATTGGTAGTACTGCTACACAAATTCAATAATAACCTATTAAGTAGGAAATGATAAGATGCCCAAAGTTGTGTCCAGGAGCATAGCTTGTTCAGATACAAAAGATCAAGAGGAATATGGAGACGAAAAACCTCTACATATTTATTATTGCCTATGTGGACAGATGACTCTAATTTTAGGTAAATCCTTAGATCACTACCTAAACATCATAATAACATACATGTTTTTTAGTCTTTAATGATGAAATTTCCCGTTTCAGATTGTTCCATTGAAAAATTACCTTTACGTAAAAGAGATGGGGCAAGAGTGTTGGATGGAACAAATCATGCTCATAAAATGACTTGTGATCCAGATGAGACTGTATATCTGAAAAGGCCTCAAGGTATAGAACGACAATATCAACTGAAGTGTAAAAAATGTTCGCTTCTTCTTTATTACAAACATGAACCAGAAAGTCCAGTAAGTTTCATTGTGAAAGGGTCACTCATCACATCGACTAAAGAAGGACCAATCACGGATATTTACAATCAAGTAGCAATTGAACAGCCAAAGAAAATCATGGTAACAAAACACACAAAAAATATGGGTAAATTCAGTTCTGTTACAGTTTCTACAATAGATGAAGAGGAGGATGAAATCGAAGCAGTAAGTATCATTAATCAATTTTTTTTTTCTGGACCAGTGACAGTTAATACATAATGTAGCTTCACAAAAACTTGAAATACTTTGGAATATGCTTTTTTTTCTCCAATATGATATTATCATGAGAATATCAGACTGGCAGAAATCTAGGATGAGAGTTAACCACAGAGAGATGCCATCATTGAAGATGATTAGCAATAGGCCGGTTTCCCTTTTTTTAGACACCATCAGTATCCTATAACTCAACCAACAATGACAACTGAATGAGAACAGAAGGCTATGAATTGAAAGTAACGGTAGCATTAGCACTGAAAGTGTCAATGTGAAATCTGATATCTATAAACCCAAGCTGTCTCTCTATTTTCCTCCATCACAATGTTACTCATATTATCTAAATTGCTGTTCAATCAGTCTGAGGTGTAAAAACATTCAATTAATACGGAAAGGTAAATACTAATTAAAAATTCAAAGAAGTAAAGCTCTAACAATGAGCAACCATAGGTATATATAAATATTAATCTGAAGAAATCTAGGTTGACAGTTAACAACGTCCTGCCATCAGAGATGATTAGCCATAGACCTTTTTTTCTATGCTTAACTCAACCTATATTTCTGCCAGTCCGATATTCTTATTTGTCTACAGTCGCTCTTTGTTAGAGCGTTATTGTTAATTATTATTGAATTAGTATTTAGCTTTCCTTAAAATTTGCGTGTTTATATTTGTGACATCGTGATGGAGGAAGAGAATGTACATAGATATCCACTTTTCATAGTTACCATAGGATAAGGCAGCTTGGATGGTAGGTGTCATTTTAACACATATAGTGTTACAGTGACTAAATAGAACACAGTGCCGACACGAGGAGTCTCATTTTTGATTGGCTACCATCTGTTTGCATTTGATTCTTAATTGTCAATGTCATTTGCACTTGCCTTCAATATGTATAATAATATAGTTCATTTTGAGAAACGAATACATATAAAATTTCAAGAGGAACTTAAGATCATCATTTAGATGAAATAACCAACAACGATGACATCATATTGAATCCTACCTTATACATATCACTAAAGGAAATTCCAATCACTAAATTTGAAATATTTCTATACCATCAGATCCAACGAGGTTAAAACATAAACTGAATAATTTAGAGTTCAGGAAAGTTTTTCCTCTCTGTTCTATATCCAATTAATATATTTATTATTAGAAGTAAACCATATGTTTTCAGAGATTATATAATGAAACGGAATTCTCAACAAACTTGCTAATCAATCTGCATTAATATTCATCAGATTGATTAGTGAATATTTTTGGGATTGTATATCACGTCAATCATATTGTCATATCTTTATGATTCTCCTTAGCAAAACCAACTAATTAAAAATGCACCCCTTATTTGTGATTATTCATCACATCTATGAGACTCCCATGTACTGTAATCCTTATAGTAATTTTCAAATTATCTACTCCATAAGCATAAGCAATCATTCTATTGTTTTGCTCGTTATTAATTATTTTTCAATTTCAGAGAGAAGTTGCTGATAGTTATGCAAATAATGCAAGAATTATTGAGAAACAACTTGAAAGAAAAGGAATGAACAAGAGAAAGTTAGAACCAAACAAAGTACAAGATGTGAAGAAAATAAGAGGAACTCTAATAGATAAATGATGATCAATATATTTTGTTGTTCTAAATAAATCGAAGATTATTAATAATAAAGAATTTATGAATTAAAAAATAAAAACATTTTTATGGAAAATTATTTACTTCCACTAATTTAAATAGAGGTTTGTACTTAAAAACAATTTTTCAATTATTGAAAAACAAAATTAATTACACCCTTTGAAGGTTATTTGAACTTCTAAGCAAAATCAATTCACAATATTGTTACAACTACATCAGATTTATTATTTATTCACAGATTCTTATATCACTTGACGTCTATAAACTAAAATTGATACAAAAATAATCAGTCATTCAGTAAAAATTACCAAATCTTCAAATAATAATATGAACAAATAATGAGAAAAATAAATTCGCACTTGACTGATAATAAAGGATAATCCAAATTACATTTAATTTAAAAAGCTACCTTGACAGAATATGAAATAACTTCATACTCAAATAAAATAGGATAGGTTTCACTGTCAAATTTTTAAAACCATATTTACAGGATAAGCTTCATTCATATTCCAATATATGTGGAAAAAATTGGCAAAATAGGATATCCAGTGATACTTCCTTCACATCACACACACTATCACCATACAAAAGTGCATTTTCACGACTAGATCAATGATTAAAAAGTAGGGGAGTGTTCTCTTGGGGTGGTATTCTTATAGAACGACCCTGTTCGTGTTGACTCCTTAAAAGATGTAAGTATAGGGCTCCTCTGCTCACTTCCTTTTCAGAAGTTTGAATGGGATTCTCTCTCATGAATTGGTGATTTTGAGAGAACTGCATCCTTGGTGTATACTGATGTAGAGAACTATCCACACTCATCAAGTCATCAATTTCATTTTCCTGAAATGAAAAATTTATTGTAATCAAATTTATTTTTTATTGGTTCCTTATCCAAATTTGACAGAATTGATATGTATTTGTACTTATTCACAAAGACATATTAATTCCAAGGATAGACAAGAGCTTGGCTTATATTGTTTCAAGCTATGATATTTATACTCAAACTATATGGATGAATACTGATGAAAACTCATTTTAATATTGATTAAAAGTGAAACAACATTTTTCCGAAAAATGTTTATATTACACAACAATTCTTTTGTGAACTTTGTCCTGAATACAGCTACGATTTGAATTCTCAAGAAATTCTCCAAATCCTAGATCATAAATACCTGAATATTTGGTTTTACTAGTCCCATTTTGTTTGAAGTTGTTATCGATATTCAGGTTGAAACAAATGATTCCATAGAAATTTTAGCTCTTTCCTATATACAGTAGGTTCTCTACATGAGTAAATCAGAACCCTCAAAAGATAATAATGGTGCAAGAACAAAAATAACTTGTTTGTTTAGGTTTGAAGGACAAAAAAGCATATATTGCCACACCAATTGTCAGAGTTGTTTTTTTATTGTAAAACAAATAAAATACTTACATGATCTTGAATAGAGTGAAAGAATGATTGTGCTTCTGTAGGTGGTTGCCAATTGGGGTTGGTATGTTTGAAATGAAGTAGAGACAATTCAACTTTTCCATCTTCAGCCTGTGCAAATTGTGTAGGAACCTCTCTGTCATGAACATTCTTATGATGCCAATCAGGATTACCATGTTTCCTGATGTCCATCACAGCAAAACTACATACATCGCCGACACCAGTCACAGAAACGGTAAAGTTATAAAAGAAATCCACAATATCCTTAGATTTGGGAGCCACATAGAAGAAAAGAAGGAAAGGTGTCATAAAAGGTGAGATCAAATCTTCGATGATTCCTGAAAAATTCATATTCTTATATTCAATAATTAATAAGCCATCTTTAATTACCCTGTATTCTCAGCTGGAATAATCGTTCAAATTCTGTTCTTACTTTAGCTGTATGGGCCTTGCTTTGCCATTCCTGATGTAAATAATGAGTGTGCACCAGAACATTGGCCAACAAAATATCAGGACTGTTGGGAACATGTTCTTTCGGCATTTGACTCTTACAAACAATTATAATTACAGATGCTATTGTAAAAATAAGTACAGCATTTCCTATAGCCAATATATCTTCATGTATTAATGTCAGCACATAGAAAGCCATTAAAGTTGAAGCTACCAAAATCTGGATAGTCTGAGCTATGATTGCATTCAAAGGAGAAAAGAATAATTCTAAATATCTGCTAGCTGGTTTATGTGCCTTATTCAATCTTATATCCAGCTCATGATCAAGCTCATTGAAATGCCTCAAATACTGCTTGCCGTATAATGACCAATTTCTGGTTGCAAATTCCCAAGGAACTTTTCGCACAATAAAATCAGAATTGTAACAATATGAATAAACAAATTGCCACAGAAATATGGGAATACACAATATCAAATTGCCTATAGCAAACAATCTTATTGAAAGTTTTAATTGGTTAGCTAAATCAGTTTTCAACGTTGCTTTTCTGTATTCATCCCTCAAATGCCATGAATCCTTGAAAGCACCCCATGGAAAATGGAATAAAATAAACCTCAGGTTTAGTTGGAATCCAATGGACCAATATAAAACATCACCAAGAAAAGGAATATTTAATCTTGGTGGAATCAGATGTTTATTTACCATAGCAATGAAATAGTTCTGCTGCCTAAGTATCCTATGATGTATATCAAGCTCTGTTAATTCTCGTTTATGAACACACATGGAAAATTCACTTTGTGCTGCAATTATTTTCTTTTGTACATCTTGCCATACATAGTTATCTAAATCGGCTTCTTCTATTTTGAGGGCAGTGTTATAGAATTGCTTTATTTCATAAAAATATCTCACTTTCAAAACTGAGCGAATTGAAAAAAATATAAAAACAATTATCAGCATCATTATCCACATCCAAGTCCAGAGACCAAAATTTTGAATCATCTTGTCAAAAGGCAGAATCAGATCACTAAATGATACATTAGAATCAGATACTTTGTAACTGAATAAAGCAGGATAATCTATCCCATATAACAAGAATAATGGAAAAATAGACATAAATATACGGCGTATCGTCTCACATATTTCTTTAGCAACTATGCAGGTAAATCCATGCCTCTGATGATATTCATAAACCATTTTCAGGAATGAATCGAGGTCTCTTATGAGATTCCATCTTGTTCTTGGTGCTTCTGCAGTATGAACTAGTACACTGGGTTCATCATCATGATCAAATTCTGGTAGTTCTTGATAGTGTTGCCTTGAATTGGACATGATTAAGTTGACTCTAAGCAGAGATAAAAGGAGTATTAATATTTTTATTACTTATCATTATTATTACATTATCATTAGAGTTTCATACAGGATTTTTCATTTAGGACAGTATACTATTAACATTTCCTAATTTATGAATGATGATCTACCACGAAAATTTAAGAACAAACATTAATATTGACAATTTTGGTTCTTGTTTTATATTATTGACAACGACATTGGAGATTACACAATACAAATCAGCTGATATATATAAACAAAGACTAACTTGACACTCACCTGTCCATTCAAACAAAGGAAATGAATATATATGGATATATTTTTTGTTTACGATTTCGTCGATTGATCAAAAAGCATTATAAAAGAGGTAAATCATTGTTGCTCTCTGAAAAAATATATTAAAATTAGAATACTCCCATTAAGTACTTTTTCGTTCTAGTTTAAATGTTACCTTAAACTTAATATTACAAACGAGGACACGGTAATATATAATGAACTAAACTTGTACAGCTTATTAGAAATATTTTCAGTTTTTGCGCAGCATGGATAAGCATGATTTTTCTTTCTAGGCAGATTGGATTGCCATAGAAAAAAATGGTAGTATAGAAGAGCCATTTCAAATTTTTATTTTGCTCAGTTATGATATCGATTATTTCTATATTTTTTGACTTCGTTGTTAACTTTCATTATTGCACTACTTCATTGAGCTTTCAAAAAATGGAAAACACTATTTGTTCAATTAAATTACAATAGTAGAAGAAGAAAAATCATAGAAGTATAATTTTCTGTATTATTTTAGTTAGACATATTTCAATTAGAATGTATAAAAATTTAACCTCAATATAGTATTATCTTTTCTTTTTGTTTTACATTTATTACCGTTCGGTTAAATTAATTTACCAATGAAAGAGGCATCTCCACCTGTTTCAGCAATGGCAACGCCAACAAACGGGAGTGGCAATTTAGTTGATGAATTCGAAGAAGCCTTTCAGCATTGCCTAAATGTTCTCACTGAAGATGAAGCTGTTCCAACAACAGATAAAGAAGAAATTAAAGTACAAGTCGAGCAGACAACTCTAAGATTTATAGACTTAGCTAGACAAATGGACGCATTTTTTCTACAGAAAAGGTTTCTTCTGTCAGCACTCAAACCTGAGATTGTTGTCAGAGAAGATATTAGTGAATTACGCTTAGAATTAGTTAGAAAAGAAGAACTGATAAAGAGGCATTATGACAAAATAGCTGTTTGGCAAAATTTACTTGCTGATTTGAAAAGCTATACGAGGAGCCCAGCTCAAGGTAATATTGGCACAGGAGTAAACAATGGAGTTATTCCTCAGTCGCCGCTTGGTAAGATATAAAACCAAACCAATTATATTGAATATTTTCATTATCCTATAGAATCATAATAATGTTTTTGATTTTTATGTTTCCATATTATTGGTGATTTATATTTCAGGAATGCCAATGGAACAAGTCATGTGTAATATGCCTGAAAGATTTCAGTATGGTAGGAACACTCACATATGATTGAAAGAGATAAACATTATACTGCTGCCAATTGATAGGTTGAGTTTGGACCTAATCAAGCTCTTTGTTGTTAACGCTTCCTCAATATTACTAAGAGATTCAATTATATTTATTAAGGAATCATTTTGTATTATAGAGTTTATTCTAGCAGTTATAGAGCAAATGAATTTAGAATATCTAGTTTTGTATCATTATAATAAACTGTATGATTATAAAGTCTTTGTATTTCAAATTCCATTATTTTTTAATGGCATATTAATATTTACCGAGGATGGTAAGCCTAATTTGAGCGAGAATTCATATATTCCTGAAGCCGAGTCGGTGAGGTACCTTGGCATTGTTATTGACCGACATCTAAAATGGGATCTTCAAGTTGGGAATATCGTGAAAAAACTGAGAAGTATGCTGTTTAGGTTCAAACGCCTCAGAGACTTTATCGACCAAAAACATTTGAGAATACTATATTATGCACTTGTTCAATCACAATTGGCATATGGGATAGTTGGCTGAGGTGGTGTATGTGACAAACACCTAGAAAACCTGAATGTTGTCCATAGGTGGATTTTGAGGATAATGTTCAGGAAGCCTCTGAGATACTCGAATGATATTCTTTATACAGAATCTGGTTTTTTTGATCTGAGACAACTTTTTTGCATGTGTATGCTAATGAGAATTAAAGAGAGAAAGATCACCACCGAGCCGATTTCGCATTGCTATAGCACACGAAATAAGGAAACATTTTTAAGTGTTCCTCGCTGCGAGAAGACCATAGGCCAACGTCAATGTGATTATCTGTCTCCGAGGTTGTATGGTTTGTTGCCCCTTGAGATCAGAGCGATAAATAGTGTAAGACTGTTCAAGAAGAAAACAAAGCATTGGATTTTGAGTTCAGAAAGAAAACTCTTCCATGGCCTCATTAATCAGAGTTGTCAATGGTAGGATTTAAGCGAGTGAAGAGAATTTAGGAATATAGAGGGTATGAAAGTTGATCTGTTGCTTGATGGGAATAAAATTTCGGAGAAAAGGAAATCAAAGATCTGGAGAGGGGAGAGATGTAAATGTGGATATTTTAGAAAATTTGAAAAGAAGAAAAAAAAAAGTTAGAAGAAGATTTCTATTTCTTTTTTTGCATTTTGCATTTGATATGTTTTCATACTTGTGATTAGGCTTCATACACCACGTACAAGTAATAGTCTAACTAGAGCTTCTGTGGTAGGTATTTTGTTTATTCCGATGATTGAACATGATTTTGTAATATGTTTATGTAATATTGTTTATAATTTATGGAATAAATATATATTATTATTATATTATAATTGAAAGATTTTACTTTTATCTTTCTGATCAATATATGAACAATAAAGGTAATGGATTACTCCATCCAAAATTTGTCATATTCGGTCCTAGAGTTATTAAAATAATAATTGATATCTCTATGTTTTTAGTCTCTAACCATTGTTCTAATAATATATAGATAGCTCATAAAGAGAGAGGAACAGACAGCAATATATGAGTGAGACACTTGATCTAAGTATCACCTAAACAGAGTCGGAAGATAGTTTCAAATAATTCAATATATATTGAACTAACCCTAGGTCGATGGTCATTTGTTTAGAGGCAATAAACAAGTTACTACTATTGAACTAATCAATGCAATCATTGGTTGAAGTTATCTTCTTCATCTTGTTGTGACTTTAGTTGAGACAGATTGCCTTGTAACTTTTAACTTGAATAGGGATACCAGGTGACGTCACGAATGGTTGACGCTGATTGGTTGGAAGCTACCCGTCAAGGTCTAATCTATAGTCCTTGGCCAATAGCGTTATGTTATGATAACTTGGGTAATCTATAGACCTTGGTGGTGAGGTGACCAGAGTCTGAACCTTTCTATGGAACATTGTTTTCCATATTATCTGTGGGATGAAGCCTGAATAGATCTGGATGATGTGTATATGGAATATATACCGATTCTGGTAATTTTTTGAATATTAATCACTACGGTAATGATTTTTTTTCAACCTTTGCCTCGTAAGTCTTCATGATCGCCAGGAAATGAATGACCGTAGCACTTCATTTTGGTTGCAGTTGATGATTATTATCCCGACTTTATTCTGTAGGCGTAGGAGAGAAAATTCCACTCGCCGTCGGCTTTCTCATTCCCCGTTAAGGAGAACATTCACTCAATCCCAGATATTCAAAACATCAGAAGTCAGAGCTCGGTCGAGTCCGGTCCCCCCATAGACCTATAATAACATGGACTGAGCGTTAGAGAGAGACCATTGATATCGGTGTATTGTGACAAGGATGAAAGTTTAAAGGCATAACATTGGTTTTCTGAACTGATTGTATGTGTTTTCTTGTGGTGATTACTAGTTTTTAAACAATTTACTGAGTGTTTGTTGGTGTTCTGGTGCTTATTTTAGTACTAATGAACAATTTTAAGTATCTCTGCTTCGTGTGTAGCTTATAATTGTGTTGTTTTATCCAAAAAAGGGTTGGACGTGACATTTCATAGGTAAGAAAACAAGAAGGGATTTGTCGTTTATTTTATTGAATATTTTCACAGGTTTCCGAGAAATTAAATTGAATGGGTGATGGAAATATGGAGTAAAGACGAAAAACCTTCTGCCACAACCGTAATATGTAGTAATCACTTCAAAACAGAGGACCATTATGTCAATCTCTATATGGAACCAAAGTTTTGAAGGAAGGAGCCATACAATTTTGATATTGAGAACATGTGTTACTATAATAATAATGAATACTATACAGCAAATTCCTGCCCTTCATAGATACGGAGTTATGAATTTTTGTCCATGTTATTCCAGTTTCGAAGCCCTGATTCGAATCTCTTCGTCGGATGTTAAACACAATTTTTTTTATATTGATATTTATTATATGTTTTTTTTTTCATATGTGCTTGCATATTTGATGATAAAAGGTAATATAATAAACCCATGTATAAAATTTGCAGTTCTTTTTTAAACCGTTAGAGTAGAGGAAGATATATACTTTTGGAACGTAAGGCTGAATTTGTCCTTTGATAGGAAAAATATGGCACTTTCATTCCCAATAACACTCACTATTTAATTTCCTCATTCTATTTCTAAAAATATCTGGGCTATTTTTTCAGAAGATAAAATATATAAAATTTTAAAAATTTCATAAATTTTTCTGTTGTGTTTTTACTTATCACAAATTTTGAATTTCTCAAAGCTCAGTTACACTTGTAGCTATATTATATCGAATATAAATTTAATTGTCTATAATATTATTGATATACTGAACTATCTAAAAAATATTTTCTTACAGGTAGCACTCAATAAAATTCACCTTTTTCTGAAAGAAATTTTAGATATCATAAAAATCTGAACCATACAATTCTTAAATGTGTTTCATTTAGCTATTTCAATAATCAACTCATGCGAAAAACTCAATATTTCTCCAAAAAAAAATTAAAAACGCGCTATTCCAATAGCCATATCAAGCTCTTTCAATTCTAATTCCATCCGAATAACTCAATATTTCTCATTGAAAAAATTAAAAACGCTTTATTCCCATAGCCATTTAGCTATTTCAATAATCAACTAATGCAAAAAACTCAATATTTCTCCAAAAAAAAATTTAAAACGCGCTATTCCCTTAGTAAATTCGCGTTTTCTGCCTTTCTACTTCCTTCCTTCACAATACCTCTCTCTCTTCGATAGTCCGCAGAGCGCAGTGAGTAGAAGCCACGTGAGGGTTAGTCCATGTTATTATAGGTCTATGGGTCCCCCTGGTTCTCCTCGAACTTCTGGTCCTCTTCCACGCGATCCCGCCGATCCTTGGACCTGTCCGCCGCTTCCTAGGAATTTTCTCACTATCCTTGAAGTACCTAAAAGAACAGCTTTTTGCATTATATTACATACTCACTGAGTCTTAGTTCACTTGAGATTTTTGGGTATACTATTCCAGTTGTTGAGATGATAATTATTGGAATAGTTCTCTTCCCATTGATATCATTATCCAATGTCGCTTTATCTGAAATTCGAGGTCCCTTTATTTTGAAATGTTTTCGACCTCCTTTTGACGCATGTTGTTATTATTTGGTATTGCTACGTCGATGAGAGTATTGCTGTCTTTTGATGTTTATCGACAAGTAGTATATCTGGCCTATTGTATCCGTCAAAACTGTACGATCCCAGTACAGTTTATTGTTTATAGCGTTCGTTTTCCAGGATGGTCTCCGCGGTTGGTGTTGGGTACTGTGCGATTGGAAACATCGCATCGAATATATCTTTAAAGTACCACTTGAGAAGGTTCGACCCCAAGCAGAAAACACTGCATGCGAGAGGCAGTTTCAACCTTAATCTCGAGTCAACCACCCACAGTCTAACCAAACAAAACCAATTAATACTCTCTACTCAATTCTATCCATATATATTAGCGTCAGGCTGGAGCAACTTGTATGTGATCTGTGCATCAATAAACACATATTCATAAAATTAGAATTTGTGTTTCAAACCAACCACACACCAATTCAGTTGGTACTTATGGTATGGCACTTTTTCAGAATGAATTGGTTCTAATATGGTTGCCAATTCTTGGTGTAGTATCTCTTCTACTGCATCGTGTCTCTCTTCATATTCATTTTCTGCAAGCATTTAACACCCTCCCTTGATATGTTGGATTGTCTCATTCGTTGCATGGACACCCATATCGGCATCGATCGTCAGTAATAGTTCGATCCTTTATAATATGCTTGCAGTAATTTCTCGTTGACATCACTTAATCGAAGATGGCTAAAATACATCGGATACATCGCACCTGATGTGAACCAATAGTTCGACGCTTTAATGTCGACATGATCCTGGTTCCCCTCGTTGAAATGTCTTCCATGTAGGGGCTTCTCTCTCCATCTTTGCAGTTTTTCTTGGATTGTCAGGTAGTTGTATGAAAATTGCTTCTTGTGCATTTGTAAAGATGTTGATTCGTCTGCTTCACACAGTATTTTTTAGACCTCTGATGTACTTGCTTAATCTCTAAAGTTTTCTCGTAGGCTTTCTCTCTGCCCACTGTAAGTTTCATGATGTCCATCAGCACACTGCTTCCTTTATTTCTCGGAAGATGTTGTCCTTTCAACGTTGTTTTTCGGGTGGTCCTTGTTTGCTCTCGTCATCAGCGTTCTCATTTTGCGTTGCAAGTTTTTGATGTCTATTTTGCTCCATGGAACTATACCGAATGAGTATGTTAGAATTGAACATGCATATGTTCCTCGAAAAAGGGAACAACTCAAAATTCCCAATTGCGTTTTAAGTTTCTGGTTTGCTCTCTTCAACCTCCAGCTCATTGAACACACTCGAGCTGTCACGTGGATTAGGATTGAAATATACAAGTCTTCGTCTTCGAAGGACAAAACAAGTCACTCCTGCTAGTCAATTCTGGGCCTAACTCAATACTGGAATTTTTTGAGTTGTCCCCTTTTTCGAGGACGGGTGCGATATATTTGAATCGCGGATATGGCGGTGCCTACGGAAAGAAAGCGAACTTTGGTCAATATCTAATTCAAATCAAAGAGATTCGAATGAATGCAACAAAATCTTTTTATCACACAAACCACTACATCTCAGAGTAGTCCATGCATTACACTAAACATTTCAAATGGTACTCTTCAACTCTTCAGAAGATTCATTTGAAAAAAAATTAATATATCCGATGATGTTGATAATATTATTGAATATTTGATTTGTATTACGAATAACATTTCAATTTTAGTGATGAATCAAAATTGATTGCACATTTTGATGATAAAATGAAATGTTGTTCTTAATATGGAATTCTATGGTTGAATTGACATTTGAGGTTAAAGCTGTGTTTACTAAAAAATCATTCATTTGAGGAATACAATACATAATTTTTACTAATATGTAATATGCATAAATATTCTCAATGTGGGTATAACTGTATATTTCAGTTGGCTCCAAGCGTATAATAGCAAATAATAATTCCCTCATGAAAATTTTGTGAAAAATTAATAGACATATTGGCCTAGTGTTGATATTTGATAATTGGTTGATTTTAAGTAATAACAATAAAAATGGATTTGAATAAACGCGCTGAAGAATACTTCAGTTCTATGAATTCCATAGCAAACCGAATTTGTAATGACATTAATGAAACTAAAGCAGCTTATGAGGAACTCTGGAATACACTGAGTCCTTTGGAACAAGAACAAATATTGAATGAAAGTATTATCAAGCCCGAAGTAAAAATAAAATATAATTGCCAGGAAACAGAAGCATATACGAAAAAACAGGAATATTCTTCCAAAATAATTATTGATGAGAATAACTGCTTTTACCGAGATGAGCACTCAGCTCCCTTCAGTTTTAAAACAAAAAGCCAAAGAGATTTATCCATATTAGCACCTAATGATACTAAAGTCAAGAAGACTATGCAGGTTATAAATATTTCGAAGAAACCTATTATTAAGGTATCTATTTCATATTTCGAAATTAGTATGATTGGATTAATATATTCAAATGATTATTTTTTTTCAATTCAGGAGGTGGCCCAGATTGAGCAAAAAAACAATTTTGTAGAACCCCAGGTGGACGAGTCTTGTAATGAATTACCACCAAAAACAGGACTGGACTTTTTAGATAACTGGTAACATTTTGTAATGTTTTCTCAACCAAAGATAATTGTATTGCTCATAATCTATTTATATTGATGTAGTCATGATGCACAAGGGAAATTTTGTATGTAATAATATTTTATTTATTTGATTCAAGTGTTTTTTATATTCAAATATAATCTTTCTTAAATTGAATGTTCATTTTTGTGTTCACCCATTTTTTTGAGAATCTTTGAGCAATCAAATAAGTAACATATATTGTTATAATGAAGTTAAGGAATTTAAAGATGGAAACTTCAAATATTTTTCAAGATGTGTTGGATAGAAGATGTTGGTGTTTATACAATATACAGATTCAACATTTATGTGTCTCAGCAGCAAATAATTGTTTTCCAGGACTTATAATAACTGTAGTGTTCCAGAATCTATCTATTCTTCTATCTACTCTGGAAAACTATAATTTCATTCTTCAAAGAAATTTTTTTCCATTTAAAGTTGCTGGGAAAATGATCGTATCTAATGCATAGAGTAGAAGCTAAAAATATTCCCACGGTTTACAACATTTTTAGTGACCCACAGAACTTTCTATGAAGCTTTATACAAAAACAAGTTTTTAAAAATAAAAATGGTTCTTATTTTCTTTTCAATGCCCGATTAATAAACTCTTTATTGAGGGTCGAGCATTACCGTTAAGTTGGAACACAATTAAGTTGCCGTTAAGATGGGACTGGCAAGTACAAATCGGTTTCTAAAACAATTATCCCCCAATTTTTATGGAGTTTCACATTCTTTTGATTTGCGAATAAAAGAAAACCAAAGAATTTCTATAACTTTTCATATTTCTCGAAAGGGTCATGATATGGATTTCCTTGGATGCACCGATTTATTCTCGAAAAAAAAAGGCATATCACCATTTTAAAAGAGGAAAGAATTCAAAATTGTGAAAAATGATTGAACTTCATAGCTAGCCACCACTGAATAATTTATTTATCATATGGCTGTTAGACACATCAAAGTAAAACGTTATTCAATATTATGGCATATTTGATCATTCAACAGTTCACCATGCTAGAGCCATAAAATCTATTCTGTTGATACGGAGATTTCAACAGTCTAAAGCCCTTCTATAGTTTAAGATGTTTTCATCACTTGTGATTCAAAGTTGTTAATTGTTTTTTAGATTTATATTTAAGGGCAGAAATATAGTATAGCGGAAATTAGAATTAAGATTAGATTAGAAATTAGGTAGAGGCACGCGGCGATTCAAATATTCCATTGTATTTAAAGTGGAATTATTGCGTTTTCACTTTGAATACTATAGGATTCCTACCCTAAGGGGGTTTTTATTGTACCATGGCCTTATGGTCTATTATATCCCCATCTCCTCTCGCCATTAGTCGTCATAGCAAAGACTAGTAGTCTATGGTCATAGTCTACAGCTCGTCTTCCAGTTCCAGAGTTCTGATGAACTCCAGTATCTGGGTTAGCTTCAAGGAGATTACTTCCTCACTTCTACAAGTCTCTTGTCTAGAGCATTTTTTGGGTTGGCTAGTGATGGCGAGGCATCCCGGATCCCGCCGTCCAGGGGAAAAGAAATGGAAAAAAAGGAAATGCGCGCTGTGTAATGGCCTCCATCCGGCTAATTACAAGTGTTCTCCCCACATTCCCTCCAAGGGAAAACCGACGGTTTCCCTTTCAAAGACGGCCGGCCCTCAGAAGGGGCAGGTCAAAGCCGTTTCGGCCCACAAAAAGACGGTTTCTCCCAAAATGATGAACAACCGAAAAGGAGGATTCTAAAGGAAAATACTCGCGACAGCGGTCAGAAAGAAGAAGGCTGCAAAGAAAGCGCTCAAGAAGAAATCCCCGAAAAAGGCGGAAATCGAAAAAATCATGAACACATACCAGACCATGATGTCCCAGATGCTAATTTATTCTTTTGATATGAGTAGTTTGGGTTTGGCTTCCCAGCAGATTAACTATGATCTTGAAAATGTTTGTAATGTAGCAGCCTCACATAATTTAAAATTGAATATAGGCAAGTGCAAATATTCTGTTTTTTCCAATGTTCGTCAATATTCTATAGTAAGGGACAACCTGCAACTGTGCATTTACGGTCAGCCTTTAACCTTGTGTGATACCGTGAGGAATCTCGGTTAATTTTCGATTGTAGGCTTGATTTTTCCATTCATGTGGCTGGTATTCTGAAGACAGCGTTTCACCGGCTGAGAGTTGTTTATGGGTGTCGACGATTTTTGACCTTTAGTATAAGGAAACGTTTGGCTGAGTCCTTGATTATTTCTTTATTCGATTATTGTGACGTAGTTTATGGACCCTGCATCAGTGCTTATGTGAGATGTAGTATTCAGCTTGTTCAGAACTGGTGTTGCCGATTCATTTTCGGTTTGAGGAAATATGATCACATTTCTCATAGGATTCGTGTTGGGTTGGTTGAGGATGGATGAAAGAAGATCGCTACATTTTCGATGTTTTGTTTATAAACTTCTAACGACTCAATATTGTGCGGCTCTTCATGGAAGGCTCAGTCCTCATTCGGTGCATTCGGTCAACGTCAGGAGCTCCTTTCCTTTCACGGTTCCTCTGCATCTTACGAGACACCCTGTATATCGACAACGAAGTACCTACAAAAAGCCATCTACAGACTTCAATCTTGGTGTGCTCGATGGGGCATTGAAGTAAACCCTAAGAAGAGCGAAGCCGTTCTTTTCAGCCGAAAGAAGAAATATCCCAAGAATACGTCGTAATGTTCGATAGGAGGATAGAATAGCAAAACGAGGCCATGTATCTGGGAGTGATAATTGACAAGAAGCTTACTTGGAAAAACACGTCACATCAGCTGTGACTAAGGGAGAGATAGCAGCGCCAGCGTTGCAACCACTATTTTGCAAAAGCAGCAAAATGTCTCTGTCCAACAAGCTTCTTCTCTATTGAGAACAAGTTTCTTCTCTATAGAGAACAAGCTTCTTCTCTACAGAGAAGGAGCTTGTTGGAAAGGGACAAAGGTGGACTTATAAGTCCACCATTCGACCGGTCATGACTTACGCATGCCCGGCTTGTGGATACGCCGCAAAGATCCATCTACAGAGACTTTAAGTCATGTAGAATACGATCATGAGACCAGCCGTAAATGCACCATGATTTGTCAGCAATGTACGTACACATGAAGACCTGCAAGTACCATTCCTAGACGACCATGTAATAGACCTGAGCTTGACAAAAAGCATATAAAAGACCGAAGATGGCACCATACGATACCATACTTTTGAAATCAGGAAAAATTGAGCTTTCAAAAAATGACACAGAAATCTAGTGTTCCCATTTGAGAAACATAACTTTGGGTCATGGACTTGTAATTAAAAACCCTGTTAAAAAGACGACCACGCCACAGGATTCTACGTTAAAAAGTGCCTGTATGATGTTTTCATTTCAAAGGTTTATTATCAGTATTAGCGGTGATATAAATGTTTTTCGATATCGCCATTTTTCCAATTTTCGCTTCTAACTGAATACTACTCTTGTTAGTTTCACAGAAAAAGAGAACTAGAATGGGGTATCAGATTATGTCTATCACCTCTGGTTTAAAAGTTGTAGTGCTAAAACATCGAAATTTGCCCAACCTCTACGTAGTTATTTCTCAATGATAAAGGATGATGTAACTGACGATCATGATCGCACAAGCACTACCCCAGTTCCTTCATTAATGGTTCCATCAGCGGTGACTTCTGCCGCTCCGATGAAGCGGATGATCAGTGAAAATTTCAAGTAATCCAAGAAAGGAAAACCAAGTTATATCATCCATGCCATCAAATCTGTCTAATGCTCCTAGTAAGTCAATTCCTAACATTAACATAAGGGAAATTCCATCAAATAAACCTAGTAAGGAAACTGAATAGAATGTTTTTAACCCACAAAAGAGCTGCTTCGAAAATGGTGCTTACCAGTTGTTGGTACAAATGTAGACAACTTGAATCTCGAATGGGCGGAAAAATACAGGGTGTTTCATGTATCTAGTCTGAAACCGGAAACTACAGTTGAAAATCTGCAACTTCTTATGGAAAAAGAGTTCTCAATAGTCAATAGTCAAGTGTGAAAAGTTAACATCAAAGTATCCTGAAAGCTATTTCCCATTTAAAGTGCTTATTTCGAATTCTGAATATGATAGAGCTCTTCACGGATCAAATTGGCCAAATAAGGCAAGTATCCATCGGTTTTTTCAAAAAAAGCAAGTGAATCGTCCAGTAGATTAGACATAACCAAACATATAAATTTGAGACTTCTGCTGTTAAATTGGCTGGCAGAGAATAATCCTGACTTTGACAGTATTGCCGAACATAGGTGCAGTTCTGAAAGTGTAAAAACGATGTCAATTCCTGGATACTTTCAAGCTGATTATTATTGCCGCCCAAATCGAGCTCACGGAGAATCTATGATCTACGTGAAATCTGGGTAACAGGTGAAAAAGTTGTTATGTATGTATGTTTCGGAGATTTCTGCTGAATTGGAATGTGAAATATGTGGAATCATGCTAGTGGCAGGTGCCTTTGAGTTAGGTATTATAAGTGTTCACGGACCTTGTTCTGGTGATTTTTTCTTTTTCTGGAGAGATTAACATGTACTCTGATTCATTTCATCAGTTTAGTCGATATAATTTTTGTATGCGGTGATTTCAATGTAGATTTTTGACAATCAATACAAAGAATTGTAAATTATTGATCGACTTGTTGGAATGCTTCAATTTGAATATGAAATCTAAAGATCCAACAGGAATATTTACAAACGTTACTGGCCATATATCAATTAACTAATGCTAACCTATCTAATTGGACGGCTGAGGTTTTTGGAGCTCAATTAGTGATCATCAAGCCTTATCCCTGGACTTTCTCGCTGATCTGAATTCAGGGCCCCCGCAAGGGTCATCAACGCCCGCGTGCGGAACATATTTTGGCGCCCCTCAAAGGGGGGAGGTGGAGAAAAGCACTGCTGGATAATCGAAAAAATTTTTTTGAAGTTTTGTTAAGAATTTATTGTAGAATGGTTGAAAATCTATCAGCAACCTTCATTGCCTTAAGAACTTTATGGTGTTAGTTGTAACATAATACATTTCAAATGTGTTTCAAAACTTAAGCTGTATTCTTCTATGAATTATTTTTAAAGGCATAAACATTTAATTGGGATCAATCCAGAAATTGAATGGATGTTTTTCTAGATTTGGCTGCTGCAAATTCTTCTATGTTATCAATCAATCAATCTATTTTATCGAGTATCTCGTGCTCTATATCTAAGATTGCCAATCCAGAAAATTTTTCTTATGACATGGTAGATTTCAAATAGTTTTTGATTATTTTTAATTCAGTGAATGATCTCTCGCCAGAAGCAACAGACACAGGTAAAGTGAGAAGGATTCTTGAGGCAATAATAAGATTCGGTAGAGAAGAAGTTAGATTATTTTCAAAAATATATTGTAAAGGATTTTCGCTTCAGATAATGAAAACAATCTTAAGGCTTTTATCTCTTTGAATAAATCATTTTCTTTCACGTCAGCCTCTTTTTTTCCTGATCAGTTAGCTTTTGTTGAAGAGCATGACATCATTTTAATAGATATTTGTCATTTAATTTAAGAATATCACAAATAAAACAAAAAACGTTATCGTAATCAGATATCATATCAAACCTACTATTTAAGGAACTTAGTGTTTGATCAATGATTTTCAAAGAGAAATTTATTTTAAAAGCGATTTTTGGATCTTGAGGTGCCTCATCCGTCTGTTCATAATCGAACAATTTTGGTTTATACTTTCGTCTTACAGTATATAATGGAGAAAAACCTTGATCTATCTCAGGAGCAGCCGTAAGTTTTCCAGCTTCCGCAAGTTTTTCCTCGAGAACATTATCATCCCTTCAATTTTTGAAATGATCAACTAAATTCTTCAAATGGTTTTGGTACACTTTAATGTCAATCGCTACACTTTGCATCATTTTGCTTACAATATTAATCTGGAATGAAACATCATAAGAAATTATTATACTTCAAATAAATTTAAAAGAATGAATATTTGATGAAAGAGAACTTGCTTTATGTCTAGTTTCTATGTTAAAAGTATCATTTTCTGCTATTTATAAAAGGCTATTTTTACATATTTGAATAAAATGAAACTTTAGCATCAATTCTACTTGAGCATCTAGTATCACTTAGGGGTTTTAGATGTAACTGAGGATCATGCTTTTTTATAACATTCCAATTTTTTTGTGGATGAAGATAAATATATATAAAGTTCTTGTACAATATCAAAAGAGTCCACTGTTTCATTTGAAACCTTAGCAGCATCATTTTCAGTTTAATTTAAGCTTAACAGCACATGGCGCAAAAAATGCCCTAGGATTAGCATCGAGTATGCGTTTTTGTAAACCAATATCTGGCTATTTCATACCGATTGCGACGTTCGGAAACTTGTATAAATTGTAAGAAAGAAGTCTGGAAAAAAAATTGTTGAAAAAATTTAAAAGAATCTTTTTCGAAAACCATTGGTCCATCGGTTCTTCATGCGGTCTATAAGAGGTTTTGGCGCCCCTTTAGAGTGGCGCCCGCGTGCGGTGCACGCATTGCACGCGCGGTTGCGGGGGCCCTGTCTGAATTACTGATAAGCCTCTGTCATCTGTTAACTACCAACTAGTCAGGGATATGAGTAGGCAAATTCTTGATGAGTTTACTTTTCGGATATCCATGAATAATTTCTATGATATATATGAATGCACACATATTGATGAATGTTCCAAGGCTTTTATCGTTATTATTCATAATACTTTCAATACATGTGGCGCATTGATGAGAAGGACTAAACAAATTCATGATCGCAAAAGATGGATTACTTCGGAAATCATATTTGCTAAACGGGAGCTGAAGGATATCCATTGATTGCATTCGAATATTAAAAATCAAACTACTTATATTTTGTAAAGAAGCGCCAAATATTATTATAAGTCCCTCATGAAGAATACAAAGCTCAAATATCATAGTGACATGATTAACCTTTATCACCCAAATACTGTCAAATGAAAAAAATATTATTGATAAAATGAGTTATTTGACAAATTATAGCTATGCAGGTTTTCTTCTTCTCAAACAGATCAATCTTCAGCCAGTATTGCCACTGATTGAGAGAGTACATAACCCTACTTCTTTAATTAGATGGCGTTTATTGATTTCGAACGTTTTTGCGAGATGTCCTGGCAGTTCTCAGCGAGAATAACTCCTGATGATGTCTGATACTCGATCTGCCGAAACGTCGAAATTTAATAAACGACGACGTCCCAAAATATCCGAAAGAACAAGTAACTTTAAACGATGGCCGCGAAAGCCTAAAACTATTCATTAACTAAAACTATTTTCGGGATGGGTTTCGATTTCTTTCTATTCGGCTCTAGTCATGTAATTGCATAGAAAAAAATACCTATGCGAAATCCATTGAAAATTTAATAGATGGATGTATGTATTTCATTCATTGATATTGTTGAATTAAATTCGACATCAGTTATTTGTATCAATATAACTGATATAAAGGTATTCTCGAAATATATTTTATATTCATTGAACCTGAACAAATATTTATTCGAACAAATCAATTCCAGATGTTTTATAGAGTTCGAAAAAACACATGGTCAATCAAATATCATTAGGAAAAAATTGAAAGGAATGAAGCATGAGAAAATGTGACTTCATTTGTATTTGTGTGTGTTCTTGTGATCAGTGTTGTTTATTTGTTAGTGATTTTGTTCCAAATTTTAAATTGTCTGTCTCAATGTACTAAGAGCTGTTTATGTGAAAAAAATGTCGGTATTCTTCAACAAAGACCTGATTGCCAGCATCAATCGGTTAATTGGCATACAAAATGATCCTGATGTAGTGTGTGGTAAGATCATACCTGAATTATGAAGAAAAATAATGTTTGATTTGTAACATTTTTTGATTCATGAAAAAGTGATTTGATAAATATTTGATTATTATATCTAGACAGAGATGCATGGTAGAAATAGGTTTTACATGAATTCTGTATTCTGAATTCGATCATTCCAAGGTGTTATTTTTCATGTAATGAAAAGTAGATAATATCTTAAATATTCATTTAAGGCACTTGACTGATAAACTATGATTCCATCATCAAGTGTTAAATTGGTAGGTCATTAATTCATTTAGTCTTCGAATCGTCCTAGTAGTTGCTTGTTTACTTCACCAAATTCGTCGATATTCGCGTCCTTACCTTCCAATACGAAATACGATTCAAATTTTGTTGGCGGGAATTCAAGAGAATTCAACAAATACTTTCAACAACAATAGGAACGATGAGTAAGTAAACTGATTTTATTCTCCATATTAATTGTTGTTACAGCTAATGTTGTAAGTAAATATTTGGTGTATTGATACTATATCTAACCAAAGATACCTTCATTGATTTCATAGTTTCATTTTTTGCGAGTATTTATGGGTTATTTACCATAGCTGACTGAGGGTTTCAAAGTAATCGATATTTCATAAAACAATCAAGCCTTAATTGTTAAATTATTATTAATATCTGCAGAGCGAAGGTTTCACTTCTCTTAGGTATATTGATTACTGAATTATGTATAAATGTTTTAAATAGGTTCATTTACCATGCAATACTAGAATACAGTAGTTTTGTATTTTTACTATATAAGAAAAATTCAGACTTGAATGTGAATCAATTGTTTTTCTTGCAGAAAGATGCTCTACAACTACCGACGGAGAATGCATGTGTGCCTCACCGTATCCATATAGGCGTTTGGATGCTGAAAAGGTAAAATAAAAAATGAAAATTTAATGTAGAAGTACCCGATCTTTTTTCGATTCTGGATTATAATATTTTTGTTTCATGAAAGAATTCTTTTCTTTGCTTCCTGAGATATTTCATAAGACAAGGAAATGTCTTTTCAATGAAAAAAACAATATTTAATTACGAATTTAAAAAAAACTGTTCTGGTGAATAATATTGTCTCTCTGTTCTCAAAAGACTATATATTATGTTACTCTCATTTTTGAACTGCAACTCATAATCATTTTATCTTTCTGCATAGTAACTCCTCTTGAAATTATCCTATTCGCTTTTGAAAATGAGTAAAATTCTAAAATGGAATGAGGAAATTTGTCTGTTACTATCAAAAGATTTTCTGAAAAAGTTATTCTCAAGATTTGATAAGTGATCAGTGCAAAAAATTATTGATTACTTGCTTGTATGTAAAATTTTATAGTTATTTTTTGCAAAAATATCTTCTAGTAGTACTGGACCAAAGTTCCTTTTTCACATTTTTCAAACTACTAGTGGTCCACCAGAAAAAAAGTTCTGGAGGAAAGGAACGGGCACTGTTCCAGAAAAAATATCATCCTGTAGGTTTGCATCCAAAATTAGCATATTACATAATGAGAACTTTGAATTGGAATATCTTTGTCAATCTTAAGTTGAAGATCTTGTGAGAGAAGGTGCTATGAGAAAAAAAAACTTGAGAAAAAATTAAACTCTACACCCTGTATCTTCGAAACGAAGTATTTCCGGACACAAGTTTATATGGACTTTTCTTCTTAAAATTGTCTCAGGAATATACGTCACTTGAATATTTTAAGGTACTTATGTGACCCCCTGTATATTATGATACCTACTGATGAAGTGTCTAATGAAATTGTCCTATATAAGTTTTCGAACGAGTTCATTTTCATCACCACTATTACAAATTGAACAAATACTGCTTGAACACACAATTATAAAGTTCTTGGTACACAGAATTTCGAGTTCGACAAAACATTTAGATGTGGCGCTATGGCTTTCATTGATTAAGTTTTGAACAACAAATTTCCTTCCAAGCTGGAATAGCCTTCCAATGAACTTGGTGATTCATGAATGAAATTCTGTAATCTGTACTGATTTCATTTCAATACTTTTTTAACCCCGAGATTCGATTAATGCAATATGAGATCGTTTGAATGGAATTGTTGAATCATCGGCAGCTCCAAAGGTCAAGTTTATTAATATTATTATTGAGATAAGAATCCAAATGGAATCCTCTGGAAATGACATTTCCAATGCCAAGTTCAAGGGTAATTCCTAGATAAATTATATCTGGGTGGATGTAAAATAGAAAAACGAAAAGGGTCACCATGGTTGATTTTAAGAATAAAGAGTCCCATAAACATGGACGCTTTGTTTTCGAAATACAGAGTGTTACTTGTAGTAAGACTTTTTTGTGATGATTTCATGAGTTATATCAAATCTTCACGCTACATTTCGGAAAAATAAGGTCCAAAACTAATAATTAATGTATATACATCACATCTTTCTGATTGGTTTTTATGATTATTTTTTCACATAATTAAATCTGACATTTTGGAGGTTTCAACTAATAGCAATGCATTATTCCAGCCAATCATTAGGGATTATACTGATAATACTATCATACTTCCTCAGCGATTCTACCTTGTTTACATTAAAACATCCGAATTCTACTTTGAATTCTTCATTATCTACAGCTACAGTGCATTATTGAAAAATGAAGACAAACCTATTCAGTGCCATTTCCCAAGAGAATATCGAACATTTAAATTGTTGAAAAAAATAATTTTTCCAAACACAACTCGTGATTCAAATTTTATCAGATTTTTTATTTTCATCACTCAAACTTGTTTATTTGAGGCAAAAACATTCAAACAAACCTAATTTTTCATCAATCGGTTTGTTTTCATATTTTTGCCAAATAAACAAGTTTTCGCGGAAAAGAAATGATTATTAGTGGAATTTTAGGAACTAATGGTAGGTAGTAATTTTGATTATTTTTCTCACATGTTAAAATTTGACAATTTCTTGGTTCCAACTAGGAACCCTGGTGTGTGCACTGATTCGATTTTATTGCCTACCTTTGGAAATAATACACCTGTTGTTTTGGATAAAACTCACCAGAGTTACATATGTGATATTTGAATTCTCACTTTATGTCTGTCGAAGTTTAAAAATGAATTAATGACTACAAGGGAAAAAGTTGAGTAATAGATTGAAGTTCTTTTTTTTTACATTTTTTTCAAAATATCGGTGGTCTACCAAAAAAAAGTTCTGTAGGAAAAGATCGGGCAATGTACCAAAAAAGATATCACCTGCAGAATTGCAATCGATGCAAACTCTTATGGAATAATTATGTCAAATTTCAAATGAATATTTTATGTTTTGCAGATGCTATAAGAGAAAAACTTGAAAAAAAAAATCAAACTACCTATCTCGAAAGCAGTGTTTGCCTATGCGATAAAACTTTCTCATCTTAAAATTATCTGGGAAATCTCTGAATTTTTTTGAACCCCTAATTTAGAAACAACCTGTATATTTTATTATTTGAAATGGAGCAAAACTTCAGTCAAATGTTTCAAAGCTCTTCGAAAAAAACATGTAATTTAAGTATTTTCAAATGGTTGATTAGTTCACAAACTCACAGGTATAGAAATAAGTACATAGGACTCTACTCAAAGTCTAAGGTTCCTTCTTTCAGAAAATTAGTTATGTCTAAAGGTTCGTCTTTCTCTGACAGTTTTCGTCGACCGCCGCGTTTTGACGACTTTATCTAACCAATCAATACTAGCAATCTCGTAGTTCCGCCCTACGTGATTGTTAAAATTGTGATTGGTTGGATAAAACAGTCGAAACGTGACGGCCGACGGAAACTGTCCGAGGAAAACGTACCTTTACGGCTTTGGGATCTCGGATTCCATAAATGAAATTCTCGTGCATCTACATAATTTTCATCATTTCAGAATGAAAGAGCCGTTAAAATCACTTTCCACAAACAAAGGGATTCTGACGAAGGTAAAGTTACCATGGAAGTGGAGAGAAATATGTGCGTGTTGGATTTGTGTAAGATAGTGGCAATAAAAATGGAATACCAAACCACTGCATTTTGGTCATTGGTAGAATACTGGGTAGACAAAAACGCCGGTGCGTATATTTAAGCTATGTTTTGAATAACATTTTTATGGCGGTTCCTTTATTTATTTCAGAGCGCGTACTTGAAGAACACGAAATAATGGTGGAAGTTTATAATGACATGATGAAATTCAAAAGAAGAGCCACTGTGCGATATGTGTTACGACAAGACATATCAAAATTTGATTTTTTGAGTGAGCCCACTGTAAGTATACGAGAAGAAATAAAAATATTTTTCATTTCGAGATTTGAATAAAAAAGGAGAGTCGATTAATGAAAATTAGCCTATGATTTCATCTTCTTGGGATTTAGATATATTAGTGACTTTAACGAAACAAACGTTAGATGGCGCAACAAAAGAATATAGAAAGATGCCATTAGCAATCACATTGAACAGGACTCTGCTTTACATGTTCTGCTTTCTTTGAAACAATAAAATCTTGTCTACTAGATGACGCCAAACGTTGGTAAAATATACAGTGACTTGATGAATCACAGTGACGAGTGTGACAACAATTTAATCAAATTGAGCCTAAAACTTTTGGGGCTCGGGGCGGGGTGTATAATCAAAGGTTTTGAATGAAAATCGTAATGAAACAGTTATAGCCTATAATGATTAAATGAAATGATATTTTGCCTAATACTAATCGACCAATCGTTGTAAGGCCGTAATATAATATTCAGATAATACATTTTTTCATTTATAGTAATGTGTTGCAGTTTTATAATGAAAAAAATCTTTTGGATTTCAAGTTCACTTACTCCGGTTAAAAGGATACGAATTACAATGAATAACAAATTAAACTTTTACTGATAATAGAAATTGCTACTATTTAAAAAATGTGCGCTTCACAAGTTGCCAGCAAGTGATGTATCTATTAATTATATTATTTTTGTCGAGGAAGCTTTAACACAGATATGTACATTTCTATACCGTGAAACTTATAGGCATTATATTTCGAATAAATCCCAAACAAGAATATATCCTAAAAATGCAAACAAAAAGCCGCCATTTTTTGACTAAAAAAATGGTAGCCAATTAAAAATGAGACCACTCGTGTTGCCACTGTGTTTTAACAAGTCGCTTAGTGTATGCTCATATTATATTGCTTTACAATTTACTCTATCGAGAAATTATTTCTAACAATTTTTTCCTGAGGTTTTCACTCCGTTAAGCCAAAAATGAATATAATTGGTCAAAATTTTGTCAGTTTCTGAATATCTCAATAAGAATTTTTCTATCTATTTTTTCTTGTGTTCAAATGTGCACACATAATTATTCTTCATCTTATTTTGTTTTTTATTTCATTCAGAGAATACGTAGTGAGGGAAGCATAATTTGTGAAGGTTTACAATATACCAATACTGGCCATGTAATATGCTACATTGAGGTAAGTTCTTTTATATAAATTCTACTTCATGAAGCAATTAGAAAGATTTTATCGAATTATAATGTTTTAAATGATCGAATTATCATCACTATAATGAAATAAATATTGAATAACAAATAAATGTTCATCTTGACCAAATAAGGTAAATTAGTTCTTCATTGTGAAAGATCGATTGAATCGTATCTTTCAATATCTCTCAAGTGAATTATTTTTTATGATAAAACTATCACAATCCTACATATCACTAAAAAAAACATTTCTTCAAATATAATGTAAAAGAAATAAACCAATAATATTAGTAGAAAGTGTTCTGGCATTATTATCTCCAGGGAACGTTATTTTCACAGTTCTGTAACACTATTATCCCTCCAAGAAGTTTTACATGAGCATGCATGCTCAACGTGCACCAGACATATATAAAAAAAAACTGGAATTTTTACACAACTCTTTATATTTCATTTTCGATAGATAATTAATTTAATCAAACAATAAAGTTTGACTCACTGGTGAGGAGTATACGTCCTGGAATTAGATTCCGTCCGGCCTGCCCTCAGTATTTGTAAATTTTTTTGGGATGTTTCTTCTCTCGAATGCCGTTGGATCACAATCTGACTATACTCCAGACTCCAGTCAACTAAGAAGTTAACCTTTGAGATTTGATTGATTTGAGATACCCCTCTAGAAACTTGTATTTTGAAGACATCCCAAAAGTTGTCTCGAAACCTACATATGTTAGGTTCTCAGCGACTTCTAAAATCTAAGGTGAAAAATCATAAAATCGAATTTTTTAGATATATTTCTCTAAATATCTCATTTCTTAGGTTCCTAGGTTTTTCGCTGAATCTTGTAATTACCAATATTGTAGAAAATAAAATTACCTACAACATTTATTCTGGAAGCTATTTTATACGTCGAATCGTTTTCGAGAAGGCGGAGAGAATCATTTAAAGTCAAGCGGTAGTCCAGGTCAAAAACACGCCATATAAAGTTTGTCAATCATTAATAAATCATTAATATCTACATAATTACTGATAATTTCCATTTGTTATCAACTGGATAAAGGCTTTTTTATCAAATCGCTCATATCGCGTTCGGGTTGTATGTGAGCTTTCCTCAAGATCCTGGTTCTTTATGGTGAACCCCAGGGATCCGTCCTGAGTCCACTATTATTTCTTTTGTACACTTCCGATTTACCACTCCACCTAAAATCTACTGTTTCTCTATTCGCTGATGACCTTAAGATATACAATTTCCTTTCTGCCAATTATTCAACCCTCCAAGACAACCTGGACCGCTTAAACACTTGGTGCAATATCTGGATGCTTCCCCCCAACATAAACAATTGTTTCATTCTGCACATCGGAAAAAACAACTCTCATCTTCCATACAACATCGGTGGTCAGGCTCTGGTTTCCGTTACCCAACTTATCGACCTTGACATCAGTCTCCGAAGACCTCAGCTGGCGAAACCTTATTGAGCATATTTCCTTTAAGGCCAATCAACTGACATACATGTTCTACAAATCCTTCGAGGATTGCAGTGACAGAACATTTGGTACTATATTCAAGAGCTACATTCGCCCCACTCTGGAGTACGGTGGTCTGGCTTGTTGGAGTACAACAAGGGGCGAGGCTGATTTACTCGAGATTAAACAGCGATGGGCTACTCGTATTGGCTATGGAACTACTCGGCCCTCATAGCAACAGAGACTTAAATCCATGGGACTGACATCCTTCGAGGAGGGAACAGCTCGCGGGAACTTAATATTTTCATTCCGAGCTATACGCGGATTTGTTTACTCTCAACAGCAATAATCTCAGAGGTCAAGTTTATAAACTGAAGCGGGAAAATTTCAGAACAACTCTGCGTCAGAACTTCCTTCCAAATAGAGTTTTCAGTGAATGGAACAGTCTTCCCAACTTCGTGGTTCAGACTACTTCTGTCAGCGCATTCAAAAACAGATACGACGAATGGAGGTCAGCCCAACAAGGAGGACACTGAGTTCAAGCTTATAATTTGTGATGACTTTTTTCTTTATCCTTTTTCACATACTTTTTAATTTTCATTTTGGAGTGCAAGTGTACCAATCAGTATATTATTAATTTCGAGTTTATAGGTTATGAACCTCAACTCTAATTTTTTGTATAATAATAATAATAATAACTGTCAATTGTCATACAACCACCAGACAATCCAAGAAAAACTACAAAGATGGAGAGAGAAACCCCTGCATGGAAGACATTTCAACGAGGTGAACCAGGATCATGTCGACATTGAAGCGTCGAACTATTGGCTCACATCAGGTGCAATGTATCCAGAAACGGAAGGATTTCTTTTAGCCATCCAAGATCAAGTGATCTCAACAAAAAATTACTGCAAGCATATCATAAAGGATCGAACTATTACTGACGATCGATGCCGTTATGGGTGTCCAACGAATGAGACAATCCAACATATCACGGGAGGATGTCAAATGTTTGCAGGAAATGAATATAAAGAGAGACACGATGCAGTAGGAAAGATACTACACCAAGAAATGGTAACTAAATTAACACTAACTCATTCTGAAAAAGTGCCATACTAGAAATACCGACCGGAAACCATCCTGGAAAACGAACGCTATAAACTGTACTGGGATCGTACAGTTTTGACTGATAAAACAGTCCCTCACAACAGGCCAGATATATTGCTAGTTGATAAACATCAAAAGGCAGCAATACTCATCGACGTAGCAATACCTAATAACAACAACATGCGTCAAAAAGAGGTCGAAAAAATTTCAAAATATAGGGACCTCGAATTTCAGATAAAGCGCCAGTGGGGAATGATATCAACGGGAACTATTCCAATTATCATCTCAACAACAGGAATAGTACCCAAAAATCTCAAGAGAAATATCAAGCAACTAGGACTTAGTGAGTATATATGTAATATAATGCAAAAAGCTGTTCTTTTAGGTACTGCAAGGACGGTGAGAAAATTCCTAGGAAGCGAAGGACAGGTCCAAGGAACGCGTGTAAGAGGACCAGAAGTTCGACGAGAACCAGGGGGACCACAAGGACCGGACACGACCGAGCTCTACCCTTCTGATATTTTAAATATCTGGGACTGAGTGAATGTTCCTAGCGAGGAGTGAGAAGCCGTCGGCGGGGAGAAATCCTACGCGTATAGGCAAAAGTCGGGGGATAATAACTGTTATATATTATTTATTTTTCAATTAAATATGAATGTATTTAATAAAACTAACCTGATCGTTAGATGAAGAATTGTCAAAGAAAATTTCTGAATAATATTTCAATGGTAATGTAATTTATACTTATAACTTCTGAAATTGAAAAAAAAACACTTTGAGTTTTGTTTTCTTCTTAATATCATTCCATAAAAATGAAAAAAAAATTAAATACAAAACATCTAATACTAATAAGAAATGAAAGTACCTAATTATGCATTCATCAATACTTAACAAACTTTATATGGCCTGATTTTGACTGGATTGACCTTAAATGATGCTCTCCGATGCTATATCGAAAACGACACTTTTGAAACAAAAGTTGTAGGGAATTTTATTTTCTACAATATTGATGTTTATCGATTTTTTTGACCTCTGACCTTAGATTTTAGTAGCAGACAACCTACCATATGTAGGTTTTGAAACAATTTTTAGGATCAACTGGACATCTATATCGACTACGTGAAATTGATCTTATAGAGCTTGACTACCACACCCGATATCCCTGAACTATTAACTTTTAATATGTCTGAATAGTTTAAGTTTATACGAGTTTATTCCGAGATAAGCACCTGCTTCTTACTACGTCGACTTGACTACTAGGGATTTGGGAAATTTTATACTCTTGTTAATTTCATAACTGCAAATTTGATCGGGATAAATATATATATATATATATATATATATATATATTGATGTAAATTGACAATTCGAAACCTCGTGCAAAATTTTGTGTGGATAGCGTAAACCGAGGGGCGAATGGCTTTAGAAAGTCCAGTGGCGTAACTAGAGTTGACTCATGGGGGGGGTTATGGGTAGTAGTGGCAAGTTTTAGCGAGTGACCTGAACTGAAGTGAAAAGCGGGGGGGGGGGGGGGTTTAGATATCGTTTCCATTAAAGATTTATGTGGAAAACTCTTTTGAAAAAATTATTTCATCATACAGGCACAATATATATTATACTATTGAATGCTACACTTAATAAACAATGAAATAGGTGTAAGAATTAAAAAAATATTGAAAATATTCTAAAATATAAATGTATAAGTGAAAATTGCTATCACGCTCCTCTATACAATCATTCAAGAAAGTCTAAATTCAAGACGGCGAGATGTTTTTGCCAGCTCGTCCAACACTTCAGCAGCATTGATATCTAGCTCTCTGTGAGTATTGAGCATAGCAAGCCCGTTCAACCTTTGCTGGCCAGTTGTGTTCCTTAAGTATGTTTTCAATCTTCTAAGAGATGAGAAGGACCTTTCACTGGTTGATGTCGATACAGGAAGAGTGGTATGAATTTTCAGGAGGGTGTTGATAGTGGGAAAAACATCCTGATGGCAGGCAGTGTAATAATTGATTGCCTTCCTTGAGTTAATTTTCAAATCTTTCACCCTCTCGTACCACATATGGAGTTCCCCAATGGCAGCGATGTTACCAATTCGAATATATTCCTGATAGAAATTCAGGAGCTTTTTAAAACTTACTTCCTGTGTTCTGGTGACTTCAGCATTACTGGTAGAGGTCGGTATAAGACACTCAAAACTTTTCAGTACGTCTTGATGTTTCAGAAAGCGACTATTTAATTCACTTAAAAAGTGATCTAAAAATGGCAAAAATAGGGATATCTTAAAGTATGATTGAGGATTGTCGGTTTCAATGTTGCACCTAAGAGTTTGTCGTCCAGTTCTTCTTGGGGCTTTTAAATATGGTTGCGAATTCTTCTTCAGCATTGGTTCTGATTGTTTCTATCGTCCCTTTTAGATTAGTCTCCATGTTCATGCATTCAAAAGATCGATATGTTCATGCTGCAAAAATCGAGCAAGGGGTAAACTTAAGGAAAATCCTCTAGCCATCACTTGCAAACTGATTATAAAGGATGAACTCTGAAGTGCACATAAAAGCTGCGATGCCATCGACGCTGATTCTACATCCTTCCACTGTGAAACTTCTTCAAGAGCCTCCTGGACAGCAGGTAACATTTCTTGAAGTAGTAATATTGAATCATGGCGCTCAACCCACCTTGTTGGACAGAGTTGTTTTAGACGAGTAGATTTGGCTTCAGGGAACAGTTTATCAATTGCTCTTGTAATAACCTCCATTCTTTTTGGGGTGTTAAAAAACACACATAGTTTTGTTGCAGTCTCACAGCAATTTCTGATCTCAGAAATTGAACATGATGCACTTATAGCAAGGTTTAAGCTATGGGATACACAATGGACATATATTGCAGTCGGATGCTCTTCCATTACATATACCTGTGCTCCGTTGAATTTTCCACTCATTGCAGCGGCCCCATCATATCCTTGACCCCTCAAATACTTTGTATCAATTCCAAACTCGCGAATGATTTCAAAATGACTGTCGCAAGGTTTTTACCAGTTAAATCAGAACCAGGTACAAACTGAAATAAATCTTCTTTAATATCATTGTTGTATAGTTATCTAACGCCGATTGATGCTTGTTCTTGTGTTGAGATGTCTGTCGTTTCATCTGCAAGAACAGTAAAATATTTCGCGGAATGACCATCTCAACCAATTTCTTCAACATTCTTGCTTAAATAGCTGATGAATGAGAAAATTGCTTACACTTCAAATAAGCATTTTTTCATGTAGTACAATTTGAAAATATTTTTCTTCTCACAATGATACTTCTGTAATTCCACAATAACAACTTTGAAAAAGCAAAATCTTCCAAGTTATTTTTTTATTGTTCTGCCAAAAAAAAATTTTCCTTCTGATCAATGGGGGGGGTTACGTCCCCAATAACCCCCCCCTCGTTACGCCCATGAGAAAGTCATTGTAAATTTCATGGGAAGGGATCTCGGAAGCCACATAAAGTCACGAGAAATTCTGGGAAGTCATGGGAAGAATTGGCAAGTTGCAAGTTGCAAGTTCCTGGTAATGCATGTATGATAAATGTGGATTCACCTCTTTTTTTGAAGCAATTATTTGACTAGCAATATTTGTATGTATATTCGAGGGAAATCTTGCAACTGAATTTTGTTCAAAAATAAGAGTAGTGTCTCCTTTGTTTGATGTAATGTTATTCTTTTTACATCAGTCCTCTTGTATGGTATTGATATCCGCATCTCAGGGCAGATATCTGACTAAAGCGTAGATTTCTTCTCCTTTTCTCTTTGAAGAGTTTAAAAGTCCCATTTAAAATCCCAATCGTGATTACAGTTTCCTTTCCCTCCTTTTTTTCTGCACTTCAGTTATTCACTACCTTGTTGAATAAATTTCTACATTATTGACTACAAAATTGATTACAGTTGTCAGCGTAGTAGTTTTCTAGCTAGACGTTGTACTGTGTGGTACATCTTGGAGAATAAACAGTTAAGAGTCTCGATCTTTTTTTTATTCCAACATTACTTGGTAGGTTGGTAATGTTGAGGGTAGTCTTTTAGGGTATTCGGCGAAAATTTGACACCCATTGGTCATCTCATATTAGCTAATAGGGATCCACTCCCAACTCCACTGTTTAGCTAAGCCGGCAAATACCCACCTGTCTTGGGGCTTGACTTTTTGACACAAGCGGCATCGATAGAGCAGTTGTTTTTGTCTGAGGAACCAATTTTTCAATGAATTCTTGCTTTCCGTTCTTCGTAAACGTCTAAATTACCATCGACCGTGATATACCCTGTATATAGTTCTGATGTGATCTGCAGAAGTCCAAGTGGCGCATGAATTTACGAGCACTCAGAAGCTCATATTTTGATTAGATCTAATGAAAATAAATCCATTTTCAACAGATATTTAGGAAATAATAGATCCACAATGAAAATACACGGATCAACAATTGCTAGGGATCACTTATGAACTTCTCTTCATTTGTATTTTTTCTAGTTATCTCGTGAATATCTGTACATTATATGTTCTCTAAGGAAAAAGTAAGATGTTTTGAGTTGATTATATCAAAGTCTTCCTCACTTCATCGGCTCTTGTTCACAAAATCGATTATTATCTGTAGGCTGTTACAGGTGGAGTGAAAAGCAATGTGGTATTTGTTATTAAATCTGTTTTTTTCTCTCGTTCAAAAACATAAGGTGAAAATAATTGAAGAAATGAGAACAATATCAGCTTATCAGTCATGCCGAGAAGACGTTTGGTTCCTGTGCAACTGGACCAAATCATACGGTGGATACAGGAAGGTTTGTCCCAGCGAGAAGTGTCCCGGCGGTTGAATGTTTCGCAAAGTGTCGTGAGTCGGGCTTGGAATAGGTTCATCCAAAACGACTCAGTAGCTTATGTTCATGGGGGAGGTCGGCAGCGCAGTACAACAGCTGCCCAAGATCGTCTTTTGATCCTCAATGCTAGGAGAAATCCCACTTACCCGGCGTCGCGGCTCAATAGATCACTGAGAGTTGCAACAGGAGTTCTAATTTCGAACCAGACTGTAAGACGACGACTACATGTTCGTGGTTTGAGAGCACGTAGGAGGGTACAACATCCCCGTTTGAATAGGGAACACCGGGTTCATCGACGGCAATGGGCTGAGGAGCACCGCAACTGGACACTTGAAGATTGGAGCAGATGTTTATTTACGGATGAGTCTAGATTTCGTTTGGTCAACTCCGATGGACGTATTCTTGCTTGGAGGGAAAGAGGTCGAAGGTATGCAGAACAGTTTATGGTACCCACAACAGCTTTTGGCGGAGGTTCTATATGTGTATGGGGAGGCATTTGTTTGAACCAACGCACAGAGTTGGTTGTTCTGCAGAACACCACCATGACCAGCCAGAGATATCACGATATGATTATTGAACCCATAATTGTTCCGTTTGCGGCTGCCGTGGGCGAGAATTTCATATTATTGACGATAATGCCCGTCCACACAGTGATCGTCTGGTTAATGAAGCGCTAGAAACTCATGCTATTGATAGGATGGACTGGCCAGCTCGCTCTCCAGACATGAATTGCATCGAACATGTCTGGTCTGAGATGTCTAGACAATTGTCAACCTCAGAACAACCGATCAATAACCTGGAGGACCTTTCTAACGCTTTACGGGATATTTGGACGAATTTGCCCCAAAATTTTATAAATCGTTTGATCGAAAGTATGCCTCGTAGGGTAGAATGCTTGAGACGAGCTCGTGGGGGACCAACTAGGTACTAGCTTAACGAAACTTCAGCCTTCTTGTGGTTTCATCATAAAATTTTTATGTTATTCAAACACAGAATTTTGAGTGTTCCTAATAAAGTCTTTTTTTCTCTCCAACTTTCCATTTTTTCATTCTTTTCCCAAGTGAACCATATTATCAACTGAAAATACTCTGATATCTGACTAAATTTATAATCTTGGAGCGAATATTTCAGAAATAAATTTAGAACAAGTAAGTGATCCCTATCAATTGTTGAGCAGTGTATTTAATATTTATGTCCTGCTTTATCGCTAGACAATTTCTGAATTTTGAATGGGTCTTGAATGAGATTGGACCAACTGAAGAGGATTTCGAGCTCACATCAAGATCTGGTCGATCAAAAATAAGTTAATTTTCGAAAAAAAATCTGATAACATAAAACTTTCACCGCAGGTGGAACTTTCAAATTGTTACTGGATTAGGTTAATTTATTGACAAAATTCTAAATATTATTTCTCAAACATAGTCCTTTGATTTTGGTTAATTATTTTCGATTATAAACCTCCGCAATTTGTGAAGAATAACAAATATAAGAACAATATTGATAATACACATTTGATATTTATAATAAATCGTAAATTAGGAAAACTTGCAAAATTAAGAGAAACCAAACTTTACGCCTTTTGTGAGGTTCGAATTATTCATAACTCCTAATTAGATCGTTCAACAGTTTTGAGCATAATTGTCACATAAATTGAGTGGTTGAAACGGTTTTCGAAGGTTTAAATACGCAGTTATGATAATCCAATAGTTTCGAAAGGAATAATTCTTCTGTGTAAATAATTGTGTTCAGCATAGAATTGCTTTCAATTTCTTCAACTTAGCCCTTTAATGAGTAATTGAAAATTAAGGCAGTATCGATCAAGGACTCAAGGTAGTCGAAAGAAACGGAAATGAAAAAGTATTGATCGGGGACTCAAGATACTCGATAGAAAGGGGCTTAAAAAAGTATCGATCGAGAAGTCGGAAGGGACTTTAGCTTGGTTTCGGGTTGAATAAAATACAATTATAGTTTTGAAGTAGAAGGTAATATTTGGAAAAGTGAAATATAATGAGTTTTTTATATATCCGAGTGAAAAACCTCATATCTAAACAGGAAGAAAAGGATCCGACTACGACTGAAAACAGATTAAAAATTTAGTTTAGTTTTTGGTATAATATTTAGCGAATTTCTTCTGATTTGAAAAGTAACGGAAAATAAGTGAGCAAAAAATTCCAAAGTTCTGAATTCTCCCAAATTAAGACATAAAACGTGCGAGGGCTGGGATAAAGCCTATTAAATATATGATTCGCACAGAATTTCATGATAGAAACAAATAATTATTTCCAATTTTTCCAAACAAAAACACAACAACAAAAAAATTGAACCCTTTCCAATAGACATATTATGTCTATAGCAGGACTATTAATGATCACAAAAAAATTCCAGATGTTCCTAATAAAGTCTTTTTTTCTCTCCAACTTTCCATTTTTTCATTCTTTTCTCAAGTGAACCATATTATCAACTGAAAATACTCAAATATCTGTCTAAATTTATAATCTTGGAGCGAATATTTCAGAAATAAATTTAGAACAAGTAAGTGATCCCTATCAATTGTTGAGCAGTGTATTATAATTCAGTCTCTTAAACAAGTTCGAAAACTTTAGACATTGAGCGATAACGAAGATTTGAACTAACTAAGAAGATTTACTCCATCTTCAAACCGATGCCGAAAAAATTGTTTCGACGTTCTTCGCAAAACGATACGCTGCATTTGGCAGAGGAATTTTCACGGAAATATATTCATAAATAACCAACTCGGTCCCAAGTACAATACAAGTAACACTCGGGTCATAAAGCAGGTTTATTGTAGTGCTATTTAAGAAGTTGGGGCATTTATATTGTATGTACTGAATGAAACGGAGATGCTAGAGCGATACAATCTGACTGGAGAAAAGTGAGGAGTATAAATAGAAGTGAATTACGGCGTGGCGAACGGAAAATATCAGTTTCCACTTTGGACAAGTGGCTTGAAGAGTGCGATTATAAATAGCGTAAGGGATAAATTCTTGGATAAATGTTCGTTCTGTGGTTTTCCTCTGATACGGATCGAGGTTACTGAGGAGAGGTTTTTATTCATTTCTATCAGAAGGAAGTTTGTCAGTAACCTCGAAAATGCTGTATCGGGTGTTCCAAATCCGTCGTCTAGTGAGGGGATCTCAGAATCCCTTTGAGCTAGAAAAATATGAATAGCGCACAAGGGCGTAGAAATGGGGTGGGGGTACTGGGGGTAATTACCCCCCCAAGATTTCCAAATTACCAAATCGCGAATACTAGAGAAGAAGAAGAAGATCGAAAATTTTTCCATAAATTGAACCAACAATCATTTTACTTTTCTTCGAAATCTACACGGCAATAAAAAATCGGACCCTTTAACGGTTTATGAGTTTATTATCGCTTTCAAGATGAGTACTTTCATTGCACTACAGGCACGTCTTTGTCCAATGCTAATTATTTTCCTTTATCTATCCGCTTTCTCGGCCTCTCATTTGCCATCTGTGATTTTTGCATTCGTCATCGGTATATACTAATCTGGTGTTTTCGGTTTTTTGTATCATTCTCGTCACGAAATTTCAATACTGTAGTTATCGAAGGACTGAATTGAGTAATTCGCATAGAAAATTTGTGTGGGATGTGTTGTACCATTTTGTGTTTCTTTCAAATTGCAATTTATTTTTGAAGACACCAGATAATTAATTTGAATTGACCATAGATATTCCAATTTAAAGTTTTCGTCATGTTAAATGATAACTTAGAATGCAAATCCACAGGGTGATATGATGCCTGATTCTTTAGAATTATTTTTTGGTGAACCGCAGGTAGTTTAAAAAATGTAAAAAAAATTCTGGTCCAATGCTACACTTTTTGGTTTGTTATAGTTTTATCGTATCTGCTATCGATTAAAAAAAAAATTTAAACATCTCTCTAGTAATCCTTAGGAAAATCCAAATTATTATAAGGAACCAGCTAATAAGTTGTGATGAACGAATTAAATTAGGTTTTGGTACTTTTTTACCTACTTTGTAGCGAAGATTAATAAAAATTGATAAACTGATATAAGCATTGCTAAAAAGTATGACACTGTATCTCGAAAAAAAGAGTTTGCGGGCTTATATTAATGGGACTTTTTATTCCTAAAATTATTCAAAGACTCTCATTTTCCTCCGTAACTCAAATTTAGGAACATCCAGTATAAGGTAAGAACAACCGAATTGGTAATAAAAAAAATTGTTTCGAGTAAATTGGTTCAAACTTCGTCATCAAACTTTTTTTCTCACATTACAGATATGAGTAAACTTTGTCGTCAAAAATTTCTTTTTCGATTACCCCCCATTTTCGGGCTCGATTTTTGGAAAAGGTCATTTGGTGAAAATTCAACTGTTTTCAAGCTGAAAATTGAAAAATGGCGTGAAAGGAAAAGTTCCCATAACTTCTTTATTGCTGGGCTATCAACATGAAACCAAAACATACTGTAGGCACTTTTTCCAGTAGAGTCAATTAGTGTAATACTTTGTTTTTTGTTAGATGGTTTATTGGGCTGTTTCCATCATCTGTGCTGTTGGTTGTTTCCGACGTTTCGGCAAGCATTCGCCTGCCGTCTTCAGGATGTTGGTGCAGGGATAGACCGATTGTTTGGTTCTGAGAAGAACCATTTGCCAAACTTGGTCTGTCTGGACTTGTACGCACCATACTATTTTCGAGTTTGTATGAAGGTATAGGGGTTTGAACTTTAGTAGTATCGGTTGTAATCACTTCACTCTCACCACTAGTCTACAGAAGCAGATAGCAATCTATACGCATTAAGTTTAATATAAGTTACACCTTACTTCCGGTACGCGCAGATGATATGCGCACTAGTCGAATTTTCGGGTTGCGAAGATGGCGTGTGCAGTTTTTCGTCCGAATTTCGACTCCTTTCTAATTTGGTGGTGTCGAGATGATATCCACCTGAACAGGGTTCAATTTCCTCAGATTGGATCTTATGATTGGTGCCCAGACTTCCTTGATCTCCAGAAACGCCCCATAAGCATCTGGATTGGGATATCGAGAATTTCGACTTTAGGAGCATACTCGAAATTCTCGAAATCCCAATACTTCACTGAAAGGATAACCTAAAGAAGCGTAAGACATGTTATGCATGCCCAAGAATCAGAAGAATTCTTCAGTTGACAAGTTCCTCTAGCGTTCAGGTCTTACTAACTGATCAACGACCAATTCAAGGTACAAGTTGATCAGATATCGTCGAAAATAAAAGTTTTTACGACAACTATTACTAACGCCGTCCTTCGCTCATCTAGACCTTTTGCGAATTTATATTGTTTCTAAAGAATAAACTATGCTATACACTGCCTTCCGCTTGCAGCAGAATACTATCGATCATGTAGTTTGAAGGTATTGTGGCACTGCAGGGGAGATATCAAAAGAGGATAAAAACAGACGTCGATCGCAATTGGCCTTCGATTACGGTGACCGCATGACGGTGTTTAAGGCCCAGTTTCACCAAATGCTTTAATCTTGACTTGGCTCTTAAGTGAGGCCTTAGATCACGATTATTGTAATGTAGCGTTTCACCACACTCCAAAGCGCCATTTAATCGACCAATCGCGATTTAGCACTAATCGGTCATTTTTGGAGGATTATAACCTTTCAAGTTGAGATTAATAATTATTTATCAGTATGGAACTCTTGTCTATGTAATATTTTTCCGGAAATTTCAAATTTTTGGGTCAATTTTATCAAAATATGACTATATGTATAGGCTCAATATTTCCCATTTAAAATACACGTAAACTTTGTTTTTGTGTTTTATGAAATTTATTGGAAAGAATAATTTATTGATATGTTTGATTGAAATATTATTTAAGAAGCAGTTAAACTTGTTAATAAAAATAAATAAGTTAATAAAATTACTTATATAGTTTTTTTTCCAGAATGTGTGGTTTTGTGAAATGGGATAATTTCTTTTTAACTTCTGCAAGTTTCCGACATTTCGAAGCACATCACTCGACATTTTCGGCAAAAATTAACTTTGTTTTTTGTTTACAAGATGACAAATGTCTTGAAATGTTATGAATGAATGACACCTGACACCTAGCGCCAATGGTGGTCATCACTGCTAATACGATACAGAACACTATATAACTTTTTATTCACAACGTTGCCAAATGGTTTGACTATTTAATCGCGATTTGGTTAATCGCGATCATCTTCGGACGGGTTGATGCGTGGTGAAACAGAAAACACTGTTAAGCCTGCTTTAGTAACAAGCGGAGTTCAATCAATCTGGGATCAAGTGCTGTTTGGTGAAACTGGGCCTAAGGGTTAAACGGAAATCAGTATTCAACTACAAATTTTCTTATCACCTTTGTCTTTACGTCTTTACAGAATTCAGTCGATGATGGTCGCTGTCCAGTGTTCTTTTCAAGAGCCCTAATGAGGAGAGGTAAGGATTGGGAACAAGTTTATCTCCTCCTTAAAGATAGAAGATTGTATTATTCCGCTGTAACTGAGGGACAGAAGAGAATGATGGAATTAGGGGATTTATCTATCAGGGTAAGTTCTTTGAATCTTTCGCTTGAAGGTGTTACTAAGATATTGTTATGGTCTTTTTTCATGAAATTTAGAATATATGGTTCTTTTCTTTTTGGATTCATTAAAAAAACCGTATATTCTAAATTATTGCTACATTCTAAACTAATGCTACATTCATCGTACTTTTCCTTTTTCTTTCATTCATTAGCAAGTGTCAGTCATTTGTATTTAATAATGCTACATTGTTTTTTCTTATTCTTGTGTAATAGATATTTCACTAAGTAGATGCTTTATGAAATATTGAAAGTAAATTATAACGATTGCTTATTTTAATTTCAATCACGTGCGTTCCATACTGTGAGTGAATTTGGTACCCAGGCCCGGTCTGGCTCCACTGGGGGCCCTCGGCTAGATGCTGATTTGGGGCCCCCCTTCATGAAATAAAACGAGAACCTATCACGGCAGCCAAAACGTGCTCTTGAATAATTTTAAATTATGGTTGTTGAGGTTTGAATCTCTAATTGAAAGAACAAGATTATGCATTCAGTACTCCTTGAAAGTGGTTATAATTGAAGTAGAATGAGAGTTCAATGAGAGACCAATGACGTAACTACGAACATAAAAATGGAAAACACAAGACAAAAAAAAATGTACAATTATAAACTGAACTTTAAGGTAACAACTAGGTATATTGATACTAAAAAGTAAAATAGGGCCTAAAATAATAATGAAATAAAAGTATAAAATAAATCATTATATGAAGTAGGTCAAAATGAATACTGTTGTTAACAATATAAATACAAAAAAAAATCTTAGCACAGTGCTAGTTGAGTAATTAATGATTTTACTAACTAAACTTTCAGTCTTTGGTAAGTTCTTCACAACTCCTGCCCATGACATTAATTATGTCATCTTTGTCCAAGTCAGAAAATAAATCTCTTTCCATATTCATAAAAACTAGGATGGAAATAAGGTTTTGGCTTGAACTAGACCTAAGACGATTCTTGATTATTTTTAACTCAAAAAACACTATTTTACAGGTAACCTGTATACAAAATATCGTATTTATAAGATACAAACAAGTGAATGAATAAGCCCGATCCAGAGAAATCAAAAAGAACTGAAAATACGCATGACGAACGCTTGACAATTGCTTTACTGTCATTACGTAGACCACGAAAAGTTGCTTCTTCTGATTTAGGTTCTGAATCAATTCGACAGTAATCTAAATTTCCTTCTGCTTTGTTTAACATTTCGCCTGGGATTTGTTCATCTTGAGTATTTTCGATTTTCATGAAACTTTTGAACTGATTGCAAATTATTTATGTTAATAATAACGTCTTCAAACTTTGCAGGTTTGAAATAGAAGAGGGGACTACAGTTGGAATATCTTCAAGCTTATTTCATTGAACTTTCTTGGGTGTAACCAAGACAGGTCCTCTAAAATTTCTCTATTTGGACAAAAACTTTCTTCAATGCTGGTTCTAACACATCGAAAAATACTGACTTGTAATTATTTTTGTTGAGATTTTAGGAGAATCATCTTTTGATTTTTCCCAGACATCCGTTTTTTCTTCGAAATTCTTCTTTCCGTGAAATGCAATTTTATTTCCATATCAATATTCCGATTCTTCCGATATTCTTCCGATTTACAATTAATAGCAGACTCTTGGCGCATACTCTTTTATTTTCGTGTATACAACTTCAAAATTTTTATCACTTCTTTTTTCATTAATTAGTTTGAGCAGTGATTGAAATGAATTCCAAGCAACATCGTAGTTCAATTTTTTTTTTTTCTTTCATTGAAGGCATCGACTGCTATGGTCATTAGCCTCTAACCTAACCATCACCGGACATGTACAACATCCATGACCTAGCCAGGATTCGAACCCGGTACCTTCGGCACCACAGTCGACATCTCTGTCCACTGCACTACCGAGGTAGTCTCAATGTTTTAGTTTGCAAATATTTTGAACCAGGAGTTATAACAAGAACCAAATGTAAAACGAATGAAATAAATGAGTTTCTAATTTTTGATCATTGATTTGCCAAATTTCTGGCCATATGTCTGGATTTACAATCAAACTGACCATCATGTTTTTTTAATACGGTTTACTGACGTCAATTATTTATCTTTGGCAGTTTTCTTCAACACACTTTCATCAATTATCGAAAATAGAGCCTTAGAGACTTTTGCAGTCTATAAAGTTTGTATGTTGTTTTTTGTTTCTTTCTACCATACTGCCATTCGCTTGTAAGATGAACTCAGAAAAACTGCAGATTCTTCCACCAATCCAAACAAGTTTTCTGTCTCTAGTAACTTTACTGCTGAATCAGCTACTAGGTTCAAGACGTGATAGATACGTCATATTTTCATTTAGCTTTTTAAGGTGAGCCTGTAAACCGTTATAATACTCTTTCATGTTATTTTTTCCATCGAATGAACATGAAACGATATTTGATTCCAGAATTCCGTACTTGGTTAATTCTGGAGTTACACGTTTTTACAATGCAGGACCACTCGAGTCTTTAACTACAGTAATTTCTAGAAGCCTTTCATAATCTTTTCATCGAATGACATATCGTACAAAAATAGCCAATTGGTATATAAGTGCTTCCTGTATCTTGGGTAGAGTCTACCATAACGTTATGAATAATGCTATCGTGGAAGCCTTTCAAAATTATATTGCGTTTTATCGAAGCAATTGTTTTTATCAACTTGTTCAAATAAAAGATTTTGACAAAAATATCAATACAGAACCTTAATTGCCCATAATGTCTATTCGTTGTTCATTTTAAAATGTTTAAATGAAATAAAATTGTCAAAAAAACATATTTTCAAAAATTTGTTTAGTTTAGTTTGGTTCAGCTGGGGGCCACCTTGGGTCGGGGCCCTCGGCGATCGCCGAGCTGCCGACCTAGCCAGACCGGGCCTGCATTGATACCTCACCATTTCACGATTCTAAAGCAACATTTCTATGATGAGGAGTTTCTTTCGAAAACGGTGAATCTGATCGAAATAGGAGAAGCGTCTGAACCACCTAATAGAAATTTTTCTATGAAGTGTATGGATAAAGAAAGAAACATAATACATAATGGCATAAAATTTTACTCATGACGTAATTAATTTTTATAGAACGAAGTTAATATTTTTAAATAACTACCACAACTTTTTTTTGGATTTATTGGATGGTGCAACTTTCTTCAATGATGGTGTAAAAAAATTGGTACCATAGATAAAAATTTAGACAAATTAAGACAAAGGCGTATAAAGAAAAGATAATGGGAGAAATAAGAATTTCCTTCAAAGAAATAAATTAGTGTTTTTATTGTGCCTACATGTACCTGGTATAGCAAAAATATCAAACTCGTTCTCTGTATATGGTTCGAGAAAATGAAGCGAATAAAAGAGCTTGACATAACCATAATCATATTTATTATAAAATATATATTTAACCATATAAAAAAAAGAATATTTGAATTTATTTACATATTATAAAAAAAGTCTTCTGTCAACCTATTCAGTCTATTTTCATTAGTTTCATTTCTCAAGTATGTTTTGAGAAAAAAATCATTTTCATTTCACTCTTTTGAAATTTTTTTTTGAACCCCCAAAAACCGCTGGCTACGCCCATGTAGTCCACTGGTTATTACCGAGAGACAGAAGAGAAGAGAAACCTCCCCTCCTGCTCCAGTCTATAGGTTAAGTGCCGTTCGAGCACAGATCTTCATGCGCGAAGTACTGCGCCTGATACTGGAGGTTTACAGAATATTATGAATTGTTAAAACGGCCATACTGACAATTTTTGACAATTTATAGAAATGAAAACTTATTATCCAGTATCAAGTGCGTTGGACAACATGAACATAACATTACAATTATAACAAAAGGAAAATCTCGAAGGACAAAGAATAGAACATAAATTCCAATGAACATGGGAAGCTTCATCGTGAAACAGTTTCATGATTTTTAGTTTTGCTATTGCTCGTACAAAGCATCTTGCTGAGTAAGTTCTTCTAGCCTGCCAGTATACCAAATCAACTTGACTGAGGACTCTTCCTCCTGAAGTTATCCATTTAAAATCTTCGAACAGAATGAATCGCTTTTTTGCCAATGTTTTATTGACTTTGAGGTACCTGTAACTAACACAAAACCAGTATTGTGTATGGAAAATTTCTTCTTAGATAATCAACTGCTTTTCCCATTCTGACAAATTTATTAAGGGATCGGTTTTGCACGTGAATGAAAAGTTTTTTTGAAGAATTTTTCAGTGACGTTTCAAGCTCAACGCAACTTTTGGTAGTTTTTCAACTGATTTCAGTTTGGCGTGCCCATATTCTACAAAAACCAAATTTTATACTATTAATGGTCATACAAGCTTTCAGTATAGTAGCTACTAGCTGGTGTTCCCTTCTAAGGAAATGCAATCTGTAAATATCAAGAGAATGTTGACCATTTTCTTGCTGAAGGTTTCTACTTGAGGTGAAATTTTGCTGCACATCCTTTCAATAATGGAATACCGGCTTTCAAAACAACTACTGTAACGGACATATCTGTTTCAATCAATGTTTCAATTCGATTGATTTCAGCGTTCGTTGAAAAAGGAAAACTTGAAATGAGGACGTTATGAAAGCCATTAGTGACAGGGTTCTTAGACAAGGCCAATGGGATGGGTTCTACCCTTGTACCCTTCAATTGTAATTATATGGGATGAACATATACATCTTATTAAAAACTCAGAAGTATTACGTTTGATTGAGACTCATATGAAAGAATATGAAATCTTTAAAACATCTCCGAATACTTTACGATGCATTAGAACAACGGCAACTCAAAATATGGCATTACTGGATGGAGAGTTGTCTCAGATCTCAGATTGTCATAAAAGGCCTAGATATTATTCAGAAGTGCATTCTGAAAATAAGATATAAAAAAAGATACATATATGAAAATAAATTACATATTTATAAGTGAAGAAATCTACAGGATATCCGAAGTACTAGATATTAGACTGCTATATGCTATTAAAATAGTAATAAACATTCCCAAGAAAAATATCAAGAATCGTGAACGAACATAAATATTAAACCAGAACAGAAAGGGACAATTTCATTTTGAACGACTAAGAGCGGAAAAGAGAATGGAACAAAGATGCTGTACATAAATAGTTTCAAAACTACCCAAAAATACCACGAAATAATAAAGTTGAAAAAGTTCAAAAAGAATTTGAAAACTTGTTGATTAAAAAAGATTGAACATTGTATACATGAACTCTTCATGAATTGGTCTTTTGAAAAGATGAGATGCTGAAAAATGAATTTCCCAGATAAGTCAACTTCCCGATTATTATAAACATTTTCCAAATGGAACTAAATAAACGAATAAGACGAAACTCTCAATGAAGACGAAGATTTTTCAATGGTGACAAAAGGAAGGAAAAAATACCCTTTGGATTTTGATTTCACTGTAGAATAATGATGCATCATATTTTCATTTTATAGCTATAATAGTTGGAAATAACTCGAGATATGTTTTCTGAGTTTATTTTCATTTTGTACTTATTGTATTTGAATGAACCCATTTATTGATATTAACATTTCAGTAATTGCAGTGAGAGTGTGAGGAAGCTATAACCAAGTTTCAATAGAATTATCTTTGATGTAAATAAATGGCACGTTTAATTGAACGGGAAAGAAAAAATTTTAATGGTGGATGGATATGGTGATAAACTAAGAACACATGAGGAAGCATTCGAATTATTCAATTAAGAACATCCTGACAGTCTGCCTATTGCAAGATCCACAGTAATTAAATTGGTAGCTAAATTTATTGAAACGGGATCCATGATTTGCCTCGGCAAGGTCGACCTCGGCTAAACAAGGAAACCAGATTGAATGTGTTTCTGAAGAAAAAATTTAACTTTTGACAAGACAGCTAGCCCAAAATCATAACATAGAACACTCATTTGACATGATATTGTTTGGAAAAGAGAACTATTATCCTTACAATATTCAAGTTATTGATGTACAACTTTGCTTCCGCCGTTTTGCAATAGATGTCTGTAGCGGTAAGTGGCAGTCGAAATTAATGGATCGTAGATGTCATACAATAAGCTTAGGTATTTGTAAACATAACGCCATCGAAATATTAGTCGATTTGTGTCTGCATCATAAAGTTATTCTCGATTAAACTTGTCAGCTTACGAGCCAAATTCTCGTCATTTGCGAGGTTTTATTTTTCTGCTTTAATATGAAGAAATCTGCGGCTGAGGTTCATCGAATGCTGCAAATACCTATGGTGAGGCCGCTATTAGTTAAAGAACGTGCCGAGAGTGGTTACAACGCTTCAAGAACGGTGATTTTAACGTTGAAAGACCAGCATGGCGGTGGAAGAGAGAAGGTTTTCGAAGATGCAGAATTGGAGGCATTACTTGATCTAGACTCGTGTCAACCGCAACAAGAATTGGCAGAATCTTTGGGAGTGACGAAACAAGCCATTTCAAAACCTCTGAAAGTCATGGGAATGATTCAGAAACGAGCAAATTGGGTGCCGCAGGAGTTGAAATCGAGATATGTTGAACGGCGTATGTTTGCTTGTGAACAGCTGCTTTCAAGGCAAAGACGGAAGAGATTACTGCATCGCATTGTGACTGAAGGCGAAAAATGGGTTCATTTCGATAATCATGGAGATATTCCGTTCATGCTCCACGTCGACGGTCAAACCGAATATTCAGGTTCCAAGGTCATGCTCAGTATTGGGTGGGACCAGCTCGGCCTAGTGTATTATGAGTTGTTAAAACTGACAGAAACAATCACTGGCGATCGTTATCGAAAGCAATTAATGCGTTTGAGCCGAGAATTGAAAGACAAACGGCCGCAATACAACGAAAGATATGATAAAGTGATTTTACATCATGATAATGCTGGACCCCATATTGCGAGAATGATCAAGACGTACTAGGAAACGTTGAAATGGGAAGTTCTCCCCCACACGCCGTATTCTCCAGATGTTGCTCCTTCGGACTATCACTTGATTCCAACAATGGTAGGCCTGGCAGATCAGCACTTTCGGTCTTATGAAGAAGTAAAAAATTGAATCGATTCGTGGATCGCTTCAAAAGATGCCCAGTTTTTCAACGCGGGAATCGTATGCTGCCCGAAAGATGGGAGAAAGTAGTGGCCAGCGATGAAAAATATTTTGAATCATAAATGTATAACCAGTTTTTTTTACAATAAAGCATTGAATTTCTTAAATAAATGGCGGAAGTAAAGTTGTACGCCCATATACTCACGAATTAAACGAGGATGATCCAGACTGTCGTTTATGACATAAATTCTTTGAAAAATATCGTACTTTCTGACGAAGCCATTTTCCGAAAGAAAGAGACAGGATATTATCACAATTACAAGTTTTGGTCAAGAAAAAATACTCATTGGACTCAAGAATGTCACATTCAAATTTGCGAGAAATTGAATGTTCACATGGAAATTATCGGACGGTGCTCAATAGGGCTTCATTATTTTGAAAAAAACCCTACAGTAGAATGTTATTTGGCTTTTTGCGATTTGATTTAGTGCTACTCTGCCAGCAATGTTTCGAAGAATGACGACGAATATCAGAATATTTGGTATCAACAAGATGGGTCTCCTCCTTTTTCGTTCCATAATTGTTTTGGTTTGATTGGAAGATTTGTTTACACGACGTATTTGATGTCGGTTTATTTTGTTACATATGTGAAATTCAAATCTAAGCTAGAGTTACATGCTCACATGGTCACTGACCACTGTGAGTTTTCTACAAGATTGGGTTACTTACCTTCTTTAGATGGGCATTTATGGAGGAAATTAATGAGTTTCTTCAAAGAATCTGATGATTACCATTAATCTATATTTTTTAATGAAAAATTGATTTATTATTAGCTATTCTCCACCTCAAGACTTTCGCTAACCAATCTTGGAATATGCTTTTCATTTTTTATTTCCTTTTCATTATATATCGGGAATATAGTGTAAAAATTTGTTATAGGAATTTTTGAATAGGTTATTATGATTGACTCGTTTGAATTGCTAAATGCATGAGGTATGCCAATCTCGCTGTTCGAAGTTATCACTGAATAATGATCATGGAAGATAAAATTGAAGATTAAAGAGATTAAATGACCCTACTCGATGAAGGTTTTTACGATATGAAAAATGTAGGTTTCACAGTGTGAAATCACGGTATTTGGGTTGGTATATCCCCATTCTGATCCGGTGACTATGTATGTATGTACATATTTAGAAATTTATGGTTATCCGATGTTCTTGAATTTCTGATTACTACCTCATTTCTATCGAAAGGGCGTGAAATATAATGAATATTCCATGGACAAGAGTGTGATTGCATTAATTCTAGGTTGAAATTCAATGAAAAATTCAATTCGAATGATTTTAGGAATGCAAAGGACCTCCAAAACACCTATTTGTTTCCCATTTTTTTCAAGTGAAAATCATATAACATCACTAACTGATATGATATTAATTCAGACAGTTAATAATAATAATGAAAATTTAATGATAAAAATGATATTCATTAAGATGCTTAACAACAATTCACTGACAATGACGAATCATTAGATTAAACGAATCTTTTTCTTTTTCAGAAACATTTTTATTCCATGGATAAGGTAAGTGCTTACCTTCTAACTCAAGTCATATATGAATGATAAATAGGATAAATTCGAAGTGCTCAATATTTATGATTTTTGCACATATTCTTCTTTTTTTTCCACGATTAATTTTAATCTATTTTCATCGTCGAAAACATGAAGTAATACTTAAATCCTCATTTTTCGGTGATCAAGTCGAAGTGTTATTTTGTGCGAAACATAGCTTCAATTGAATATTTATCACTTCGGTACTTGGAATCCTAGATAGCTCAAATTTCGGGTGTGAATTACCAATATACCGTGCATTATTTACGTATACTAAAATACATCTGTAATGATACAGTGTAGTTTAAAATTATAGGCTTCAACGAGACATACTAAAATTATAAAAAATGTGTTTTTTCAAATGTAACGATCTGCATATCATATGATGTATTGAGGATATTCATGCTCCTATACCGAAATTGTGAGTTTTCCTAATTTAATAAATTCAAGTTTTCATCCCGATGGCAAAATCAAGATACATTGGTTTTAGATATCCATAAAATCTATGAACTCTTAAATTATGATAATGTGACTATCGATATCGTTTGTAAAATGTTGTTGAATTCTATAACGAATTCAGGGTAAAATGATGGAAGGCAATACATGACATACACGAGTACTGATGAAATTGTTTATTTTTCAATTTCAATACAATTGAATTGTAGTAAGAATATGCAGAATGTTTAATGAGATGTATATCCTGACTTAGAACCAATGAACAAGAGAAAATTTAAACGCATTGACCATAAAGAAGGAATAATTCCATCAAAACTTCATTTGTCAAATTATTTTCCTCCATTTGAATCGTCTATCAATTGAATATTCGTTGATAAATTCAACAATAATTAGAAGATTCTACTCAAACTGACGTTGTAACCATCAGGGTTGGTTTAGAGACGTCCCCCTTAGTTCCATTTCTTGCTACTTCTCTGAAATCTCTCTTTAACTTTGATAACCAAAAAGTTACTGCTTCTCTATTATCTAGTTATACTACTAATATTTCTTTTTTAATGAATTTAAGAATTTTGTAATAGTCTAAGATCCCGATATGAAACGACCTTCACCGAGATGCTTATTTGATAAAACGTATTTTATATTTAATTTAATTTAATTTAACATGTCAATAAATATATCACATATGGGTTGCCTTGCAAATTTTAGTCCAGAGAAGGTTTAATTAATAATTGAAAAAATGCTATTTGTTCTTGGAAATGAAAAGGATAGCGATAGACTTGTATATGCGTGCATCATTTTGGAGTAGATTGTCGCTATAATTACAACTGAAACAACGTGCTACTATTTATTGTTGGAAAAAATGACAAAAAAGTGTTTTTTATGTGATTCGGATGATAATATAATTGATTTTAACGATGAAACTTTTGAAAACTGTGTAGTAAAATTAGCTTTTCGTAAAAAAAACCTTTAAATACAATTTTGTTGAGCTACCCAGTGCGTCACTTGAATTATATAATTAATTGATTAAAAAAAAATTAAATAACTATTACTCTATTCTGATAATTATCTATTCCAAAATGATGCACGCATATCCTTTTCATTTCCAAGAACAAATAGCAAGCGCACTCTCTTTCTTTCACTGGACGGACTTCAAACAGCTGCTATGATGTGTCCTCTTCTATCGCATGAGATGTTTGATTGGGACCTCTCAGTCGCACACATTCACTCGCAGCAATATTTAACTCTTTAAAATTCGACAACCGGGATTCGGGACTGATTTTTCGCAGGCAACCCTATACCACCGTGTTCATAATAAAATAATCTTTGATTTTATTGATTTTGATTCAATAATCAGACCGTTGCAAAATGCTTGTATAGTTTTACCTGTTTATACCTGGCTACCCGAGAGTTTTGACCGGATAAAAATAGGCAACCTAACGTTTGCACATTCTATGGGCTCCATACTTTCGATTGGTATAGAATTTATCTAATAATCAAACCGGTGAAATGTTTAAAGGAAAATTTTTTTTAATTATTAATTAAACCTACTATGGACTAAAATTTGTTAGACAACCCTTATGTGATATATTTATTGACATGTTAAATTAAATATAAAATACGTTTTATCAAATAAACATCTCGATGAAGGTCGTTTTATATCGGGATCCTATACTATAAGAAACATGATAATGTTTCCATACCTACATTATAATGTTTTCATACTTAACAAATATGCTAGGCATGCTTCGAAAATTTCATACACTGTATTGCGTTTTGACGATCAGCAATGGTGTAAACCCTTGCGTTGGATACTTGAAACAAACGGAATTGGCTGGCTATCAATATCATTCAATTTCAGTGCGCTTGTTCTCCGAAACGATCGCTCTATCATTTCGTCACAATGTCTGTAATTTTCGAACTTTGAGGCAAGAATGTTTGTTTTCAAACAATAAAGTTCGATTCACCGATGACGAATTCGTCGGTCCACCTGCCATTCGTATACACGATAACTTTTCCAACTCAAAAACTTCAAACTTTCAGGGTATGGTTCGAATCTCGAATTCCAGAGGCGGGTGCGTTAATGGGAAAAATCCATAAAGTAATAAACATAGATAAGGGAGTAAACGCATATACATATTATTTATATTGCATGAAATATATTTATTTGAGTGATTCCTGATTAAATATGCAAATTTGAATATTTGGAATCCGGTCTTTTTCCTAATTGTCAAATTTTAAGTAAGCAGAATATTTATTATTTTCTTTATATACCTGCTGAAATCCAAAGTTTGGCAACTATTGCGCGCCTACTGTCATCGATTGCTTCACGTCGTTTGACGAGGTTGAAGTTCGTTTTGTGAATTGTGCATAAACGTAGAATGGAATATGGGATTGAGAGGAATAAACTGCTCCACAAAGGTTAAGGAACTTCAAAAAGTTTGTATCTGTTTCAGAAGTTGCCGATTCTTGTCTATGTTCATTTATTTTCAATTCCATTGAACACGCTTGGGGTAAGCTACAAAGAGCTTTAGATTCTCACCAATCATCTCCTCATACGGATCAAGAACTCAGACGGCCTTTACCACAATTCTGGAGAGAAATTGATCAATGCTGCTTAAACAATCGCAAACGCGTTGTCAAGCTGTGCTTGATGTTTGAGGTCATACTCTTTACTGAACTTTATTTTTAAAATTTTTCGAATGAACTGATTTTGTACTGAAAACGAATTTTCACTGAAACTGTTAAACTCATAAAGAAATGGGCATAAAATAATTTAGTCTATATTTAAAAAATTGATGAAAAAGATGGTAACTTTTGAAACAGTCTCAAAAGATCTGAACTTTCTTAACTTTTTTGAAGCAGAATATATCTATGGAATTAAGTGAAATATAGTGTCATTTCCGTGCCCCTTATGTCAAATTTCATAGTTCATGATGGTGACAAAATTTGCTTACTGAAAATGACATATGCTCCCTCTATCCATGTTTATTACTCAGAGGAAAAATTCAACTAGTCTTTCCCTAAATATGACTGTTCGATATTTTGTGTTCCTTTTGATTTTCAAATTGTTGTATTGATCGAACGATTAAAGTTTTATGAAACCCACCATAAATCAGTCTAATTGATGAAGGTTATTAAATATATTCATCAAAAAATCATGACAATATTGTGCCAAATCCTTCACAATATGATTAATATTTATGATATACATATAGGATTTTGTCTTGAAATACAATTCAAAAAAAGATAAAATATTGATAATCAACCGAAACAATATTCAAAATAACCAAAACTGTGCAAATTGAGTAAACGGTTAACAAATTGAATAACTAGATTAAAATAAAGACAGACGTACGTTTCTGAATTTAGGAATTTTTCAATACAATTCTTTCCCATCAGTCTCTTATAGTTCAGAAAATTATCTTATCGTTGAAGATTTAGCACAATGCTGACGTATTTTTTTTGATAATTAAAATTAAATTTGTTGTAAGGTTCCTATTTCCTTCCCTGCAGCATCCGCCATTGCTTCATATCCCCCTATCTTCCCGTTTTACAATAACGGAACCTGCAAAAACCGATGTCGACTTCGATTATGATATTCCACGAGAGCTCCTATCCCCTGTGAACTTTTTCGCGGCTAAAAACGAATATGGCTGACGATTGGAGGAGCATGTCTTAGGCAAATATTGACCACTCTGCAGAATTACATTCCTTGTAAACAGGTCGATGCTTCTGCATTGAACCAGGGGAAGGGCCTAATGCTTTATGAGCGATGTACAGGATGATTTACAAGACATGCTCTATTGGCCGGCAAACCGGCATTTTGCCGACTTGTATTTTTGCCGGGGCGGCAGAAACGCTAGAGCAGGTCTTATGATTTATTTGAAAGGAACATTAAAAATTATTTGAAGAAATTCTGTATATGATTTTCATTTAGGGTTGAATTTAAAATGATGGTATCATCCTAATAGACTTCACATATGTACCATGTAAGGAGCAGTGAGTAAAATTTATAAGTTGAGCTTTCAAAAATATACTAAACAGAAACAAAAACTCTTTGAGTTAACTCTACTCTGGCTGGTCCTTTTATCCTTCCGAATAAGCTGCATGAATTAGAGGAGATTTCAGAACTTCAAAATATGACTGACATGACTTGGCAAGTTCAAGAAAAATGGATATTTCCGTATTCCAAATACATCTTAAATCGAAACAACAAAACAAAAAAAATTAAAAATTCCTATCTTGATTTCGATGTTTCCTCCAAGTTTTTAGAAAAAATTGTGCTCTTTTCACGGAACTAAATGTCGGCAATTCCTAATCAACTATACTATAGTGCACATAACTTATTATCAACGAAATTATTATATTAAGGCTATCACTTTAATCTTTCAATCTGTCGATTCCAACGTCAATCCGTTATAGAACAAAAATATAAATCGAAATTGCAAAAAACTATCAACAGAAAAATTGAGGGAACTAGATTGGTACTGAATCCGTTACTATATTGTTTTCTTTTTCTGGTTAGTGACTGTCTGAAACTATTCTATCGAAAAACAGATTCAAAATTGCACTGAACATATTAATTATATCTGTATTTCTATTATTTTGTGTAACGACCAACTCTCTTCCAGAATCCGAACCGAATTGACTCGTTAAGAGTTCAATTGGCTGAAAGTAACCTTTTCCTCCGCCCGTGAAAAAATGTTCTGGGGTTTTTTCCTTAGTTGCCAAGGTGTTCTTTTTCTACCCCTCGAATGTTTCCGACATCGATATCACTCAACTACCTTCGACTCCGACTAATTGATTATCTAACCCCAATAAGTTACCTTCTTATCGCGTATCACTGTATCAACATTCCCATAATAATCGATAATTCCATCGTTTTGTCCAGAATGGTATTTTATATCTACACCCAAAATCACAATTCTGTCTGTAATGTGGTCTCTTAAATTTTGCGTATTTTATTTTAGATCGTCTCTGTCAATTTTATATGATCATAATTCTGACCACGGCGTCACTATGTAATTTTGCGCGATGTTTTAAATTGTCATTCCATATCCGAATGTTCATTTTTATCTCAGTCCAACCAGCAGTTTCGAAAAAAATTGAAACACATCATTTCGGACGGGCATATTTACGTAATACCTAGTTGAAATTTATTCATTAACAAACCGCGGTATGCGAGAACCGAACGTATAATACTCTGCCAATTTTAAATAACCACTTATCTATAGAACACGTTGATTTTACATTTTCATGATAACTATATATATTCACGTTTCCATTCAACGTTGATGTAAAAATGATTAAAAAAAAATTCATACTCAAACCTTCCTTTGACTTAAATGGCTGTTAGTGATAATGAAATATCAGTTTTAAATTCATGATGAAACTACAATCTAGTCCTGTAAATATATCACGTTGATATCCTTAATTTTTTGTTCATTAAAAGCAACCTTTTTTCCCCATTGCCTCAAAAGCTTTCGAAAAATTCTCCATCTACAAGGAAACCGAAAGTTTAAATGAAAAAAATACTCAGAAATTGTCTCTGAACTATTTAAATCTGAAAACCGGACGAATTTTCAAAAAAATTGTTTTTGTTGGAAAAACGGGTTTTTCTTAATAACATTCCATGCCTATGTTCGATAGTTTTTCCGATAACATATTTGGATAGCCCGTGGAAAATACTATCATATTGATGGATTACTTTTCAATTTTGCTGAAAGAATTTATCATAAAATCCAGTGACCCGTGAACCACCTTGTACAAAATTTGAATTTCTGTCATGTTTCTATAAAGCAGAAGATCTATAATACAGGAAGCTATATTAAGTAACCTGAAAATACAAGGAAGATATTTCGTCAGATATATTTGATGCCGAAACTTGTGTAGTGATTCTTTGCTAGTCCTGCAAAGTTACCCATAACACGCTGAAATTGTCAGTTCACATTAGAATCCTAAAGCCAAGCAGCGGTTACTATTCGGGTGACTGGGTGCTGTAAGCTTTAAGTTTATTTCCTTAAGGCAAAGTCTTCTGCTGTAGAAATGGAAGGTGTATTTGGGAGAAATCACTGAGTGCTAGCAAACTGGCGATTCTATTAGCGATATCAGGATAAAACAACGAAATATTTTCAAAAAATTAGCTTGGGTTGAGCACGTCTCCCCAAATAGCATTGAATTCGGAATATTCAGAATGTACTAGAAATAAAACCAGAACAATTCATACGTGTCCTTTTTTTATTTAAATACTTGAATATATAAACAATTGTTTATTAATTTAAATGTTTCTGTTGATTTCATAATGAAACCGTATTCGTACGTTTGAAGGCAACGTTCAACATTGTTATAATACTTCGAGCAAATAAAATTTATTTCGCACATTTTCACTGATACTGTCGATTACCTAATCATTTCACAACGTTATATTAAGGTACCTGTGTCATTGGGTAGGTTTGTCCGTTTGAATGTTGTGCTACTTACTGATGACCGGACGAACAGAATCGAATTTGAGGACGAATTAGTCTTCAGTAAGTGAATTTTGATCGTTTCAGACAATTTCCCGTTCAACGTTTGAGAAATACTGACATTGTGATGAAATGAATGAGTGCTGAATAATAGCGCGGAAATGTTCCTGACTATGTTATATAAAATTTTATTCTGCTCGATGAGTAGAAAAATATTTATTCAATCGAAACTAAGTAGCTAGTTTCGAAACAACGACAGAAAGGTTGATTAATTCAGTTTAGAATTTTATTTCCTTCAAAGACAATTTTCAGAGGTATCAGAGTCAGAATCTGAATGGGTTATGCTCAGATATATAAATGGATATAGCTTTCATTTTATCTTATTCTGAGGAGAAACAAACCCCTAAATATGTATGAGAGGTTATATTTTTTGGTAAAATAATTAGTGACAATTTTCAATAATTGATCTCTCAAATCTCAATTATTTACGCTAACCTTACAATTTCAGATGATTTTAATTAATTTTCCGTGAAACAATGATGATTAGAATGACCCGTATTAGTTTCACCATAATGGTTTGCTTAGTCATCCTTGCTACCACAGAACCTGTAATAAGTAATCGCTTTAATTAGCAAAAACTGGTCTCAATTACAGATACAATCAGAAAAAGACAAATTAGGTCTTCAACAGAGACGTATTGGAGAACGTTTTATTTCATTTTCTCCATCGACAGTTAATCTTGAATTTTTTATTCTTGAAAATCGTAAAATTTAGCCGAAATGTGCTCAGCTTCCGTGAAAAATTATGTGAAGATTGATATTGCAGAAAAGGAGATTAAGTACCTTTATATGGACTACTGGCGTCATTTTTTTTTCAGTGACCATCGGTAATTTTACTATTACTTTGCTCTACTGTTTAAAATATACATGAAGCTTGAATTAGTTTTGTCTTGAGCTTTTTTTTTTATCTTCCGAGCTAACTATTTATATTTGAAAATTTCAAAAATGTTGTCAATATAAATACCACAGTTATTGATTTGTGTGAAAAAATCTTCATTATAACTTTAGGAGAGTGGCATTAGCAACATTTTACGAGCATCTGTTAATGTGATGTTAGTATTGGATCTTGGAAAATAATAAAAAAACATTATGTTCTTTTCTCTATTTCAGTATCTTAAAGAGTTCAATACAGTACTAAAACAATGCTGTAATGAACGCATTAGAGCATTGTTTTCAGTTATACTCTTCGTTTTGTTGTTGTTTACACCGTCAATTGTCAATATAACATAATTTGCATAGTGAATTGATTTGCAACATTATTCGTGATTCTCTTAATTCTGGTGGTGTTAAATCGATTTTGCCAAACATAATTCACGAATTTAATGCGTAATTGAAAATTATTTCAAAATTCGAAACGTATTATTCAGTAATCTGCCAATTTTCTCACCAACTGCCTAGATACAATACAAAAGTCACAATACAAATACAAATATAGAAAATATCGACTAATACTCGTTGCAGAAGGCAATTCCAACACTTATGCGTTCCAAAACTCGATCCTTCGTCGTTCGTTCTCGAATTTCTCAATCGTGTTGGAATAGGAGCCCATTCTGCAACTTGTTTCAGAATATACTATTATCGCATTTAATTACAAGATAAGAAAAATACATTTTTTAATTATCTTCATCTATTGCATTCTCAATGTCATGATGATTAATTGTGTTGTACCTGCTGATTCAGATTATTTTGATATCTGCTCAATCTCATAATTGACATTACATGCAAAGAGCAGCCTGACTGATGTCCATTTCTCAATAATATACGTGTTGCGTCAAGTGAATTTTAACTTCAAGCATGAGCATAACGGGAATATGCATCTGGGAGCACACTCTTTCATCGATACGAATAAAATATAGGGTGTTATCAGGACACGGTACGGTCAGAAAGAGACAGAGACATAAATCTCTAACTTGTTTTTGCATCAAACCTTCAAGATCGAATTACATTATCGGCGATCTATCAGAAAAAAAAATACGTGAATTCATATTCATATTCATTCGCTTGCATTTCGACAAAGGCAGTTCATTTGGAACTAGCTCCGAACTTGAGCTGGGAATCATTTATGAATTGTTTCAGGCGATTTATAGCAAGCAGAGGTTTGATTAAAAATATATATTCGAATAACGGGGCGAATTTTATTGGAGCAAAGCGGAAACTCTTGAAATTAGATGATTTTCTGAAATCGTACAAAAATCAGGCTAAATTTTCGGAGTATTTTTCAAGTCATATGACACAATGGCATTTTATACCACCACGAGCACCGCATTTTGGCAGTCTGTGGGAAGCGGCAGTAAAGTCGGCCAGATTTGATGTCAAAGAAATTTTAGGTAATGAGAGGCTATTTTATGATGAGTTTCAGACAGTCATTGTACAGGTAGAGGAGTGCTTAAACTCTCGACCTTTAAAAACCTTTATCCTATGATCCTTTGGTCCTGAATGTACTCACATCAGGTCATTTTCGTGTATCAACACCGCAAGAAGATCTACGATTTGAGACTACAAATCGAATCAAGAAGTCTCTTCAGATCGAGTTTGGGAACCAGCAACCAGGGACAATGGTACTATTGAAGGAGGACAACACACCTTCTCGAAAATGGGACTTAGCCAGAATCACCGAAACGCACCATTGTAAGGGCAGTATAGTGCGTGTCGTGTCAGTGAGAACTGCTAAAGGATTATTTAAATGACCGGTATCGGGACTTTGTGTTTTATCGGTCGAAAATTGACATTTATTTTGAGTGTTAGGGTACTCTGCTTGCAGTTTCGGACATTGTTGAAAGGCAGAGCTTTCAAGGGGGGCGGTATGTTGCGTCAAGTAAATTTCACACAAACTTTACGGACAGTTGAATATTCACAAAGACGCATTTAGATCGAAAAACCAACCCCTGCAGGTACAGCGAGGGCTGGCACATCCTCGGCGTCAGGTTGTCGCTACATATGGTCATCGTGCAGTCACATCTGAGGGCAAGGAACAAAGGAACAAAGACGTGGACCAATCAGGGACCTGGATGGCGCTTTGGTATGCAGAATCCAAGGCGACGATTAACATCCCCAGGAAATTGGGGCATCATACACCAGTACGCTCGTAGCTGTTACCTTGTAAACATATAACTTGTACAGCCGAATTCAATATATTAGTTTAGAAATCCGGTGTTTCATTATCCCAATTTAATAGAATTATAGTTGATCGATTCAACCAATAAAGAATACGAGTAATATTATATGGGCTCAATATTGCATCCAACCCTAGTGTTAGCACAAGCCCAATTTCTGAGATTGTAGGTTTCTTCATCTTTGAATTTTAACGTCGAATACACCTCTCAACCTTTCACGAGAGCCCTCTTTTTCTCCATGAAAATAGAATCGAATATTGGGAGATATAGTTTTCATAGTATTGTTTCACATAAAAATGTCCGGATATCCGTGTTTATGTTTACATGTTCTCGGATACTTCGATATCGTTGATTCCCTCCCAGCTTCTGCATCTGAATTCATTTGAGAAAACGACAACGAAGAATTTTAATGAAATGAGAGAGGGAATGTAGGATTCCTCCCACTCTCATTTCGTATTTTTCGTAGTATTTTTCGTCGAAATCGTTCCGTATCGGAATTTATGTATTGCCATTGCAGGAGAACGTCCTCAGATTGCCTCGAATAGAAATTGGTTATTCAGACTTTTATTTTCGTTATCAGGAAATTGGAAAACGCGCTAATTTTTTGGGTGCTTCTTGGCCCGCTCAAAACAGGATTAGATAAGTTGCAAGTGGTTGGAACTTTCATTTGATACATTGGTATTCAAATTTATTATGGTTTTGTAAATCGGGTTCTTGATTTGATCTGGATATTTTCTTGTTTTTAATTTATAAATCAGAAAGAAGAAAATACGTATACAAATGTTAATACTCCGCAGTACAACAATTTTTGTACAGAGAGTGAAAAGAAGGAAATATTTCGCTTGGGTTGTCTTTGTTAGTCTTCAAACGCAAATTGCCTACAAATATTTCCTATTGACTATTCAAATAATAATACTCAAAACAAACATCCACAACAAGAACATGACGAAAATCATCAATATATATACAGGGTGTTTCAAGTTCGACGGCCTATTAGACGTTTCTGGAGAACAAGGCCGATTTGAAATCTGAAAATTCGGAATATGATATTGTTTATGATGCTCTCTTCAACTTAAATATTTTCGGAGTTCTGGCACTTCCGGATATACCAGAATTGAAAACAAACTTTACGAAAAAACTTTTTTCGGCAACCGTCCGGGAAGTGCTCACTTCCCGGACGCTTTTTCTCTGAGAAATTAGCATTTCCCGGCCTAGTCCGGAAAGTACGTACTTCCCGGACTAGGCCGGAAAAGAATCATAGAATCCATAGCAACCGAAATAACGGCTGACAGTTCATATGAAATTAGTTGTCAAAAATTTGCATGTTTTTTTATCGCAATCGCAATAAAATATTGAAAGCAGCAGCGATAGTGTTATTTTACATGGTTGCCGAAAAAATATTGTACGCAACACGCCCGAAAATGTTTTTTTTGGACTCACAGACTTCCAGGACGAGCGTAAGCGATGCACGATATTCCAACATCATTCTAGTTTGAGAAAGGGAATTGAGCATACGCATAGGATATTCACAGTAAAAATAATTCACGAAATAGTGACTTTGGAAATTCTCTCTTTTTTTCGGTTTTTCCTTGATATTTTGAAAACCATGAGGACTAACGCAATAATTTTAGAAAAGAGTAATTGAAAATGGAAATCTTGATAATATCTGAGACACAAAATGAAAAAAAAAATTTTTTTCGTAAAAATTTTTTCAAATTCTTGTATAACCGGAAGTGCCGGAACTTCGAAAATATTTTAGGTGAATAGAGTATCATGAACAATGTCATATTCCAAATTTTCAGATTTCAAATCGGCCCCGTTCTCCAGAAACGTCTAATAGGCAGTCGAACTCGAAACACCCTGTATATCTATGTTCAATCCTAACATACCTATCGTTTCGATTTAATTCAATGGCGCAAAACAGATATAGAAAACCTGCAACTCAAAATGAGAATTCTGATGAGTTAATATCCGAAAGCAGCTGACACTGACGAGGAATAAAGGAGGTAGACGTCTGCTAGACATCATGGAACTTGCTCATGGGCAAATAGAATGTCTACGAGTATACAAAATACGTCAGAGATCTACCAAACATAGTGTGTAGCAGATGTATCAACACTTTTACAACTGCACAAGACGCAAGTTTCATACAACCACTAGACAATCCCAGAAAAACTACAAATTCGTCATTGTTTGTAATTCTCTATTCAACTGAAATATCTCCGAAGCTATACAAGAAATGTAAAAAAATGTCTAAAAAAACCTTTTTTATTTGTTTTCATAAATATTGATCAAGATTTTCGTTGCCAATCACTTCTTTCGCGAATCAGTCATATTATATTATTATTTTCACTGTATATATCCTATATGCGTTATATCGATTGACTTTTTCGAAGTAGAAAGATGTAGGAATGTTGTGCATCTAGTGAATTTGAAAATTATTATCACAGGGTGTTTCAAATATATTGCCAAAAATTGTGGACAAAATTCGATAATAATTTTGGATTTTTAAATTGGAACCCTATTTGTTATAATTGAATTGGATTTTACGCTGAAAAATAAGTATAATGTTCGAACATGATTATGTTCCTTAATTCCGACCAATATTAATTATGTGAATTATTTTCACTGTGAATATCTTAGGATTTATCTCGATTGACTTTTACGCAGTAGAATTATATAGGCATATCGTGCATCCTTTAATTGTCAAATATCATATAACCGGGTGTTTTAAATATTATGCCAAAAATTGTGAACAAAATTCAATCACAACTTTCGATTTTCAAATTAAAACATGATTGCGTTGGCTACGGAGAAAAATATGGTTAGTGTTCAAACATGATTAGGCTCCCAAATTGATTGATTCGAGAGTTTTCCCAGATTTTATGGAAGTATGTTATACGCAGTTTTTTGGGAAGCTGAAAGATTTTATTGAAGTATAACAACATCTGCATAATCCTGAAAAAAAAGTTTGGGACACTTGTATATTGCCAGTGGCGACATATAGCCTTGAAACAATGGCACTGTTAACGAAGTGCATGAGTAAACTGAGGTTAATGCATAGAGCTAAGAAACGTGCGATCTTTGGTTGTAAAATTTATTTCTTTCGGACAAATTTTTCATTACTCGTATGTTTGTATTCATAAAAGCGCAATTATATTGAAAACGGTTAGTTTTTCCGGATTCAAACAGGTCTGAATTTTTCACTCAGAATTGAATGGGCAATACGAAAAAGCAAAATTTTTCATATTTCACCAGTGGCGTAAAAAAGGGAAGAAAAGGGGCCATGCTGCTTCTTGTACGCCACTAGTGGCAACTGAAAATGTAATTTTTATTGAAATTAAGCACTTATGGAACTTGACCATTGTTTCAAATTCAATTGAAAAATGTTGGAAATTGTGAAAGTTATGTAAAAATTACTTTTAAATTTTTATATTCAACCCCTTGTATCTCTACAACGAACGACATTTGAGAAGAGGTATAATATTGGGTGTTTTTTTTCGAGGTATATAACTTTAAGTTGGCATTACTGTTCAAGATGATTACCGATTTAACAGCTGTCAAGTGATTTATTCTCAGTTTGGTTTGGCAATTCATCGTGAATAGTCTCACGCCTGAACAACGCTTGCAAATAGTGCAATTTCATTTCGAAAATAATGGTTCTGTGCGGAATACGTATCGCGCACTACGTCCATTTTATCGTCGACAAAATCGTCCAACAGAGCAGTTGAATGGCTACGTCAACAAACAAAACTGCCGCATTTGCAGTGAAGCTAATCCTCAAATGTATGTCGAAACACCGTTACATCCAGAAAAACTGACTGTTTGGTGCGCTTTACAGTCAATGGTGATCGGTATAGAGCCATGATTACTAACTTTTCCATTCCTGAATTGAACAACCATGAAGTCCAGGAGCTGTGTTTCCAACAAGACGGCGCAACATGTCACACAGCTCGTGTCACAATCGATTTATTGAAAGACACGTTTGGTGACCGCCTAATTTCACGTTTTGGACCTGTGAATTGGCCTTGTGATTTAACACCGCTAGACTACTTTCTGTCTGTTACTATGTAAAGTCATTGGTCTATGCGGATAAGCCACAAACCCTTGACCATTTGGAAGAAAACATTCGCCGTGTTATTGCCGATATACGACCACAAATGTTGGAAAAAGTCATCGAAAATTGGACGTCCAGATTGGACTACATCCGAGCCAGCCGTGGCGGTCATATGCCAGAAATCATATAAAATGTAATGCAACAAGATTATCTTGCGGATAAATAAAATTCATGTCAATCGAATAATCCATCGTTGTTTTATTGCAATTTAAAGTTCTATAGCTCTAAAAAAACACCCTTTATATTATTCATTTTTCAAGGTGAATCTTCTGTTTTGATTTGGCACTATAGTTTCGGTACTCCCTTTATGTAAAATAATGTTCTTGCCGAATCTTAGCTGGACTGTATAATCACAACTCCTCAAGTGTGCAATATGAGTATTGATGAATGAGCGATCGAAAATTCCTGACCAAAGTTTTAATAGAATTGTTTTTGAATTGTTAGAGAAGTCAACAGCTTTTCAATCTACAATTTCTCTTAACTGCCGGAAGCATTATAAATTTTCAACACGAATCATACGTGAAGTAGTTTTTTTGAACCTAGATTTTCGAGAGACATCTGACTGAACAGGGCACTTGTAATCTTCCTTACTGGCAGTGCCAATATTCTATTTTCAGTGTATGTATATTCCAAATAAGGGTATGTTAAGACGGACAATTATTTTCACGGATATCCAACTCTAAGCAAATGTCATATTATCATCTTCCGGACCGACGTTTGTTATACGATCGGTGATTTTGCACATCGTCATGAACCGCTTCAAAAACGTACGTTTTGTCATTGCCTGTATGACAAGGTCAACTGGATTATTCTGTAGTGGGCGAAGCAGCGGTAATTACCAAGCCGATCGAGTTGGAGCGGAGATCCCGCCGCTTCTTGGAAAACTCACCAGACCGAGACCGCCGTTTTTCGTTAAGAAATCGACGGGACAGCGACTGTTTTATTTTCATGTAGTGGGCACCTCTATCCGACAAAAAAAACCGCCTACAATCTAGTGACTTATGAAATGGGCCCCTGCTGTGGCGAAAAACGACTGGTCATTATAGTGAAATATTCGGTCGAAATGAAAATCTACTAGATATGTATACTGTAACAACTTACCCTTTATATTCTATTAGCAACAAGTTCAAACTAAGAAATCTTCTAAACTGGTCGATCCAAATTTTTATACATACAGGGTGTCCCGGGAAGAATCCGACAAACGAATACCATAAATTGAGGTCATCATGGAGGACCCGTATCAAGTTGTTTCAATCGCCTGAGTGCCTTCGTTGGGGATATACAGGATGATGTTCATCTTATGAGTGAAATTTTACAGTTCGATAACTCATTAACTAATCGACCGAATAATTTCAAATTTTGAAGTTTTGTTACCCTTTCCTATCGCCTTCCTTCAATATTTCTGAATTCAAGTAAATCAGATCCGGACTAGGAAAATTTCAGACTTTTCCTATTTTCGTGAATATTGGATCACCCTGTACGTGATTTTTTTCCGTTTTCGGAACCACAAAGAATCAATTCATTATAAAAATTCTAAATCTCTGCTTGGCACGGTCATACAGCGTGATCAATAAACACTCCCTTATGAGTGAATTTTTTTAGTTCAATAACTCTTCAACAAATCCACCGAATAATTCCAATTTTTGAAGTTTTGTCGCCCTTTACTATCGCCTTCCTTCAATAATTCTGAAATCGAATAAATCAGATCCGGACTAACAAAATTTTAGACTTTTTCTGTTTTCGTGAATATTGGATCACTATGTACGTCAATATCATATTTTTTTTTTGTTTTCGTACCCACAACGAATAAATTCATAATCAACATTCTAAAACTCAGCTTGTCACCGTCATACAGGGTGACCAATAAACATTCCCCCATGAAAGAAGTACAACCGATTCAACCGAATAAGATAGCGAAATCTGTGAAACAACTATATCATATCAACGTGCTCAAAAATGTATTAAAATGGAAGAATATCATTTTGAACAATATTTGCTGAACTAAAAGTATTTTAATTTTGATTCATTGTTTTCAAGATCAAATATTTTCAATTTATTTGCTGTTTTTGTTCTATTCTTTATCCAGTTTGTTGATTAAAAGTTTTCTTAAATAATTTGAGGAAAATTTAGGTTAGACATTCGTGAAGAGTGAAACAACTTCAATTTTCGAAATAATTCTACCGATAAATTCAAGATATCTTAAACTAAAAAAATTTCACTCATAAGGGAATGTTTATTGATCACGATGTATGACCGTGCCAAGCAGAGATTCAGAATTTTTATAATGAATTGATTCTTTGTGGTCCCGAAAACGGAAAAAAATCTTAATGTTCACGTACAGGGTGATCCAATATTCACGAAAATAGGAAAAGTCCGAAATTTTCCTAGTCCGGATCTGATTTACTCGAATTCAGAAATATTGAAGGAAGGCGATAGTAAAGGGTGCCAACACTTCAAAATTTGAAATTATTCGGTCGATTAGTTAAAGAGTTATTCAACAGTGAAATTCCACTGATAAGATGAACATCACCCTGTATATCCCAAACGAAGGCACTCAAGCGATTGAAACCTCTTGATACGGGTCTTCCATGATGACTGCAATTCATGGTATTCGTTTGTCGCATTCTTCCCGGGACACGCTGTATAATAAGTGGAATTGATATATTCTATGCATCAAAACTCAAGGATTTATGAGTTATTGGGATTCTTATAAAAAAAATGGTGGCGGTGAAGGAAAAAAATCGAACGAAGCTCTTTCTGATGAAATATTCAAAAAAATTTGAGTCCTCATCGCCACCATTTTTTTTTATAAGAATCTCAATAACTCATGAACCGTTGAGTTTTTACCCAAGGTATGGCATATTGCTAAAATTGCCATCAAAAAAGCTATCTAATGATGCAATAATATACTGGGTGTGCCATTTGAAATAAGGAAGTAGTAGTATGTTCCCGATACCTATAGCCGGAAGCTGTAAAGATCTGAAAATATTTTAGGGAGAAAGATCATTGTTTCAAACCCCAATATGCAAATTTTCAGCTCAAAATTATGATTAGTTTTCCATAAACGTCTAATAGTCCATCCCGGTGAATCACCCCGTATATTTGGTTAATTGGTCTTGGAATACAATTCCAATTGAAATTATACATTAAACATTAGAGAAATTAATGGAATATTTCCATGAATATCGTTTTTATGGAATATTTAGGCCTATAATAATACAGATCATTTAAAAAAAAAAATCGAAGATACGGGGTGATTTATGAGATCAAATCTTTTTATTATGTCTTCCATCCAATTTTGGGAAAAGGTACCTATATCTTATGGATCCATCGTCTGAATTTTTCATTTTATAAAACCGAAAAGCATCGACTTATTGATAGTACTTTCAGCAAACTACGTGATTCCCCTTGAAAAACGGTTTGCGAACGGTCCTAAAGGTAGAATCTCTAAGCTTATTCTCCAACGCATTCCGTTTAACGGCTAGAATAAGTTATACCCTTAAAAGCATCTACTGTACTTGATTTTCCGGTCAGGATGAAACTAGTAGGTACAGGCAAAATTCAACAATTGCCGAATTTATGATCCATTGAAGTTTTCGCCTTGAAGGCATCGACATCACAATACACTTTCAGATATTGCACACGCGAGTCGTTTGAATTCGTTCCGACACAGAGTGAAAATATTATACCCGATTCAACGATCTACCACCTCCAAAAGGGTGGAGGAATTTTCACGTTTGGACGAAACTGCATTTTTCGTATAGAGATATCGAAATATGCATGAATTCTTTGACGCATTTCTGATATGGAACTACTACTTCAAGATTCGTTGAATACCTACCTACCTATGTATTATGTCATATCATATCACTTTCGAAGTCGTAGAATATATTTTCAACTGAATATTATGTTGAGGAAAATTTGGAGTAATATGGAATCATGGAAATGATGTGAATATGATCGAATATATTATGAGACAACTAGACGCACAGCTCCCTCTGAATTTTTTTCGATATTTTGCTTCCTTGTAGCTTACCGATACAGGTAATTGAAGATGGCGCTATATCTTCGTTAGAATGGAAACGTCAAATTAATAATTTCAATTTCATTTTTATTAGGTTTTGGAGCAATTTTGCGCAACCATAATATTAATACTGAAATTTTTGTCATGCTGAATATTGTGATCATTAATTATTTCAAAGCTAGAATAGGGCGACTAATTTCTGCTACTAATATGGCTATGTGAAATTAAAAAAAAAAACGGAAATACATTTTTTCAAATGATTCACCGGGATGGCCTATTAGACGTTTATGGAAAACTTATCCTAATTTTGAGTTGAAAATTTGCATATTGGTATTTGAGACAATGATCTTTCTCCCTGAAATATTTTCAGTTCTCTACAATTTCCCATTATACCGGATACAGATTGCTACTTTCTTATTTCAAATGGCACACCCAGTATATTATTGCATCATAAGATAGCTTTTTTGATGAAAATTTCGGAAATTTGGATTACCATGGATAAAAACACAACATTTCATGAGTTAATGGGATTCTTGTGAAAAAATGGTGTCGAAGACTAACATTTTTTTAGAATATTTCAGCAGAATAAGTTTTTTTAGATAAAATTTTTCTTTTTCGATTCTGTGAATATAAAGTATTATAAGACTGTCTGCGGTTTGGACCAAAAATGTACAGGGTGTCTTTAAGAAGATCAAGAACTTGATCAATTAAAATTCATCGAAACTCAAGATTTTCGAATTAGAACCTATATTTATGTTTCAGTCGATTCTACGTACAAAAATAGTGGGGTTTCTCAAGCAAACCCCATACCTAAAATGAATACTTTAAGAGTTATCGAAGAAGAACTTTAAATCAGGAAAAACCGCGATGTGGAGTAGTCTTTTTCTGGAAAACACAGGAAGAAACTAAAATTCGATGTTTTCTTAACTAAATTCGACATTTCGAGAACTGTAATAAAGTATTCGTAATTGAAAATAGTATTTATTTATGGATTTCTCAACAATCCCAAGGAAAAATTAATTATAATTCATCAAATGTGAGATTTACTTATCCAAACGCATTCAAGTTTTTTACTGTGTTTTCCGGAACTCACAGACTACTCCACACAGTTAGACATTGCGGTTTTTCCCCATTTAAAGTTGTTCCTTGACAACTCTCAAAGTATTCATTTTAGTTATAGGGTTTGCTTAAGTAACTCGACGGAAATAATAAAAAATATAGGTTCCAATTTGAAAATATTGAGTTTTGATGAATTTGAGTTATCCAAGTTCATGATCTTCCTATAAACACCTTGTAAATAATTGGTGCAAACCGCAAACGTCTTATAATACTAAGCACCCGCAGAATCGTTATTATAAAAAAAAAAAAGCTTTTTTTGCCGATATATTAAAAAAAATGTGAGTCCTCATCACCAACATTTTTTTCATGAGAATCCCATTAACTCATGAACCGTTGAGTTTTTACCCTAGGCATATTGCCGAAATTATCAACAAAAAAGCTATCTAATGATGCAATAATATACTGGATGTGCGTTTTGCGATAAGGAAGTAGCAATCTGTAATTTTTTTTTGGGTAATTTCAGACAATATTCATCAGTATTATTCTTTCATTTTCATTTATCTCTATTCAAAATTTTTTTATCATTAATTGATGCCTTCGTCAATGGTCTGAAGCCTCAAGAGAGGATAGCAATGTGTATTGCTAATCATGATGGAAAAACTTTTGAATATTTAATTAAGTATAGGAAATGTTTTATTATTTTAATTGTTGCTAGCGTTTTCCAATTTGAAAATTTATATTGAATTTCTTATTTGTCTCTTTATGAATACCCACTTCTTCTAATATGCTCAGTAGGTAGTTTGTGTAGAAGATCATTCTGAGTATAAAATACTTTCTATTCCTCAAACTATTCATTTTCGGCAAAAACCAGAGATACGAAATGTTCTTAGTTTTTTGCACCTATATTGAAAATCTACTCGACTTTGAAATCAAACACAAAGGACACATAGAATGTCAGCATACGATGTCCCCCTAATACTAAGAAATTTTCGTTTGAAATATTTTTTCCGAAGAGTTATTTCAGTGGATCTTTCAGATACTACCTGTATAGGTATTAATATTCATCAAAAAAATTATATATTTTTTTTGATTACTCTGAACAGATATTATATTGATATAATCTGGTTTCTATTGATGATAAAACACATTCACTTCTGAGAATATTTTCGGCTCGTATAATTTATTTAGGTTAAAAACTTGATGTTAGTCCTATTAGGTGGATTTTTTTGTTTTGAAGATTACTGCAACAGAAAGAAAAAACGCTGACAACTGTACATAACATCTACATCATGAATGAGATACGAACAATGAATTCGTGTTCCAATAAGAAGCTGAATTTTGATAATTAATTAAGAGTATACCAGGAATTTAACGACCAATTTAAGTGCACTTGCAGCTTGCCAAGGCGGCTAACAAAAAAGGCCCGGTTTTTCGACTGTCACATTCGATGTTCATTTTCGGCAATCATAAAAATTTAACGATAACCGCTGGCAGGCCGTAAATTCTGATTTAGCACCTCCCGTTCACGAATTTCACCGGATGAAATGATGCTGCGCCACAGGGACGTAGCTGGATCGAAGGAGATAAGGAAAAAGAGTTAATCCTGCTTTCCATCATTCTTTATACTTATTTAATTAAACCCCAGTTAATCTTTCTTTATAACATCCACGATATAGGAAATTATTTATGCGAAGTGGGCATTAATATTGTGACAAATTGTGGTAGCCTTTGAATTTTGGGTCGAAACGGATACGATTTTGATTTCCGATATGAAAATTATTTGGCTTGTTTGAAAAAAAAATTTTTGAAATTCCAAGGAGAAATTAATCATGGAAAATGATTACTTCCGAAAAAGGACTTTTCATGTGAGAAGTACTCAATAAAGGCTCTCTACATGTAGACTTATGCCTCGAAGCCTTCGACGAACTGTTTCAATCGGAACCAAAACACCAGAAGCGTTCGAAAGCCGCTGTTGCTTGATTCGACAAGTACCTACTCAAAAGCTCAGACAATCAGAAACCGACCTTGTGCACGAGTGGTAGATCTTGGGCGTCCACGTCTCGATCTTTCGAGCATGTTCTCCATATCGATGGAAGAGTCGGAAAACTACGCTTTCACTCACATCAGAGAAATTAGAAAATTAGCCGAATTGGCTTCATCCGTTTACGTCTAGGCATTATTACAAAAACAATTTTCCGATTTTGAACCAAAGTTGATTGCACGGATGTAAAACAACAATTGATCCAAAATAATTAGAAACGCAAACGATAAAAATATGCCTGAAACTGAAAGAGTTATCGAACGAAGATCAAAAATACCATTCAGATATGAGAAAGTAAACATTTTATTTGTCATAAATGAATATTTGGGGGACAAGAATCGGCAAATTTTGAAATGGTCACAAAATTTTCGAACTTCCTCAACTTTTGTGCTGCAGTATAAATCTGCATCTTGTACGTACTTTATTGAAACTTCTTAAACATCAACCTACTCACATAAACATCGACCATTTTCTCTCGACTCCAAATCCGCATGGTAGAAAAATTGTCCTATTAGAAAAAATAAACATAGGGGATATATGAAAACAGAAAAGATATTCATAGTTATGAAACAAGAACACATTAAAACTTATATCAGACAAAAGTAAAAAGTCAGAAAGGGCTGAATAACCCAATAGCACAAGCTTCAAAAATATTCAATCAATTACCTACTTCCATAAAATCTGTCAGTTCAATTGGTAAATTTTCTGATCAAATAAGAGAATACTTAGAGTTGATAATAATAATAATATTAATATATTCATCATCAAAGTTTACATATACATAAACATACATATACATAAACATACATGATGTAATGTGATTTTGTCCGTTTTTTCAATAGAATGTTAAGTTGGCATTTTTGAAATTTGTCTTGATGTGGAACTGCGATTCCTCAAGCATCAGGTGTGTATGTACGAAATAAGATTTTATTTTCTAACAAAGGCACTGGTTAATTTCAATGGAATTCTGTATCTACTATCCTCGATACCAGTTTAGGGTACTGTTTAGAGGATTGTGAATGTTAATTTTTGTTTGTACTTGTATATTTTATTCAATAAATCATTTCAAAAAAGTACAGATCGTATTGGTTTGGATGTAAGGAAATATCTGATCTATCTATGGTTTAGGTGTATCGTCTGATGGAAGGAGCTTGATGAGCTCAACATTGATGTTGTCGCAATAGAAGTACAAAATTTTTAGTGGCCGATCAGAAAAATTCACGAGACGTACTACGGCGAGTGATGAGGTTCGTAGAATCGAGATATATTGTCTTTGCTCGAGTTGGTATTCGTTACGATTATACAACTCATGTTCTGATGAACCAATAGAATCCGTAAATTTCCCATTGTTACGTCGTATTGATAAGCGAATATAATACTTGACGATATAATCATGATATAATCATTTCCATAGTAACTTGGACGTTCACCGAAAAATAAAAGTCAAGCTCAGTGAAATGTCATTTAAATATCAAAATGCAGTGCTTTGGTTATGGTTATTGAAATAATTCGTTATATAATTCACCACTCGAGCTGCGCTCTCGTGATGTTTCGCGAACTACGTCAAGTGAATTGGTGTATAATCGAATATTGTATATGCTCTTGCGATGTTATAACTGATTTCATAACGGATAATTTCAATAACTATAACCAAAGCACTGCATTTTGATGACAATTCACGGAGATTGACTTTCTTTTTTTTGGCGAATGTCTAAGAATGGAAATGATCGCAATATGGCAAAAAGCGAAACACCAAAAGGATTATACCACGTCGTCATATTCAAATGAAGTATCAATACGCCGTAACTATGGAAATTAACGGATTCTATTGGTCATCAAAAATTAGTTATATAATCGGCGAATAGAATTTCCTCGATAATGAGATTCCATATCAGTTTACATCGCCGAATAATTAGAGTTAAGCTATCGACCCGTTTCGATATGTCGTGATGATGGGCAGACCAAAAAACTATGACAGATGGCTCGTAGATCGATGAGATTATCAGATTTTGAATGTATTGGCTTCATTCAGAAATCAGTTGTTCTCGATCAATTCTAGTGATCAATAGTTTTTCTTTCGTTTGATTTTCTACACTCGATCGCTATGCAACGCGAAACACGCAATTTGACCCAAGAGGAATGTGCCCAAGCGGTAGTTTTGCGAGAAGAAGGGTGGACATACACAAGAATTGCAGAAAGGTTTGGAGTTTCCCATACAAGTGTGTCGACAATGTTGCAGCAATTCAAGGAGACAGGTATGAATGTCCGAAGACCAGGACAGGGTAGACCACGGGTAACAACTGCCATTCAAGAACGTTACTTGAGAGTTTCTTCGTTGAGACAACGGTTTGCAACCGCTCGCCTCCTTCAAAATCAGCTCGAGCAAACTCATGGGGTGCAAATTAGCACTCAGACAATAAGAAATCGCCTCAGAGAATATGATTTAAGGCCTCGTATCGCGACAAGAGGCCCAGCTCTTACCCCAGTCCATCGAAGGGCGCGTTTGGATTTTGCGAGAGAGCATATCCATTGGGAAGAGGCTGATTGGGAAAGAATTCTCTTCACAGATGAGTCTAGATTCTGCCTCTTCCATTTTGATCGACGTTCCCTTGTATACAGACGTCCACATGAAAGATATGCTCAGTGCACTCTTTCCCAATCAGCCTCTTCCCAATGGATATGCTCTCTCGCAAAATCCAAACGCGCCCTTCGATGGGCTGGGGTAAGAGCTGGGCCTTTTGCCGCGACACGGGGCCTTGAATCATATTCTCTGAGGCGAATTCTTATTGTCTGAGTGCTAATTTGCACCCCATGAGTCAGCATGTGAGATATAGAAATAACAGTAATTGAACGTTTTGCCATTCTCAACGCACACGCTATATGTACAAAAAAGCTGAAATCCCCATGGAGTCTCCTCTACACATCTACACATACATAACAAATACCATCCACATCGGAAAATGAGAACGCGAGATATGGACCAAAAATTTCATATTTGTTCATACCCCAAGAGTACCCTATATCCGAAAATGCAGCAATTTGTGTGGCGCCATCTGCAGTCCAATCAAACAACCCACCACAAATTCCATTGAAATCTGATGAGAATTTCAAACAAATTGTAAATTGTGACGAAATCAGTTCGTTCGTAACGTGTAATTCCTATAATTCACGGAGATTGACTTTTTTTTTGGCGAATGTCTAAGAATGGAAATGATCGCAATATGGCATAAGGCGAAACACCAAAAGGATTATACCACGTCGTCATATTCAAATGAAGTATCATTACGCCGTAACTATGGAAATTACCGGATTCTATTGGTCATAAAAAATTAGTTATATAATCGGCGAATAGAATTTCCTCGATAATGAGATTCCATATCAGTTTACATCGCCGAATAATTAGAGTTAACCTATCGACCCGTTTCGATATGTCGTGATGATGGGCAGACCAAAAAACTATCCATTAGTTCCAGTTTAGTCAGATGGCTCGTAGATCGATCAGTTTGCGTATACATTGAATAGCGGTGCATCGCGTGATTTCTGGTAGGCACAATTCATTGAGCACTGTCAAGCCGATCACGAACGACGGGGTGTGATACCCGCGCCCCATAGGAGACCACTAGGATCGATCCGGACGATTTGAGTGTTGAAAACACTCATGTAAATAGCGACAACTGATTCGGAGCAAATCCCCTCAGGAATATTTTGATGTTCGAATAGTTGGAATGACGTGGTGAGAAGGTGAATGCGAATGATTTACCTAGGTGTTAGATAGATAGATATGTTTATTCGTTCTCATTGAAATGAACAAAAACAAGTCACAGAGATAATTACATATATAATTTTCTGTACGTGACTAAAATAAACTTCAGTCTTCAGAAACTAAATACACTTTAACCAATTCCAAATGGATAAAAATCTAATAAACATATTCTGCATCAAAAAAGAAACAAAAAACATCATCTAAGGATTGTTGCTCCACCCTGTACGTGCCATACGTCGCATATTGGTGATTCTTCCATTCCATTTTCGTTTTAATTTTGTCGCTATTCTAGAAATTCTGTGATATATTATTTTCATATTTTGCACTGAAAAAAATAAAAGAAACGTCATCTCAAGATTGTTGCCTCATCTTGTCCGTGCTATATGTATGTCGCATATTGGTGATTTTTCATTTCCAGTTCAGTTGTATTTTGTCGCTAATCTATGAATTTTGTTTTATTTTCTTTTGATTTTTTTTGATTTGGTGGGTTTTGTTTATATTTTCGTGGCCTATTTCAGTTCCGGTTGATAATATTTGCTATGAAATTCCTTCTTCCATTAATCATCCATTGTTTGATGCTGATCTTGAAGATTTTATAGATTTTTATATCCTTCAGTTGTTTACGGAGTGAGGAGTATAATTTTGGAGCCAGATAATTGCATGACCTCTGACCTTTTCTTCTCCGGCACTTCAAGGATTCAAAATGGATATCTCTGTTTCGTGTACAATACTGGTGTTCAATTTTTTTGATCGAAATTTTACGTTGAAAAATACTTGTGTAGATCTTGTTGAAGACATTAATTCAATTGCCGTAAGAAGATATACAGTATCCAGAAAATATTCGTGATGTCATTTTTTTTATTTTTTTATTTACATAACTGGAACCCCAACAGGATAAACCCAGTATCAGGTATTCACTACAAATTAAAGTACATAAAATCAACAATATCGTGAAACATGGTAATATAAATATGAAATGAAGATCTATACTAGCACTTTATAAAAAAAAAATTAACTACCCTATTTTAACATCTTGACAAATACAGTATCACTCTCCGCTTGAATTCGGACAAGGATAAATTAAACAAATCAATTTCGCTAACATGCTAATTGTAAAATTTTCCTGTACCCATCCTTGGTACAGGAAGACTCGTCGCTCCAAATGATCTTATTTTAAAAATCTGGATCTGCATGATGTTTTCCAAAATTTGCCGGCAAAATTGAATTTCGTTGAGGTGAATAATTATGCGAGTAATATTTTCGCGCGTAAACAATTGCCATTGTTCACTAAGTAATGCAACATCGAAGATTTCTTAACAGAATTGACAAACTTGATTTTGTCAGAAACGTACCCATTTGGATAAAAACAGCCATATCTTTTTTTTTTGAATAACAAATGACTTGTGTGATACCTCTTTGAAATCACTATAAAATAGACAATTTATTGATGTAATGTGCAGCAGTAGCTCGGTACATTTTTTCCACTACGATGGGCTAAACTTCATGAACAAAAGAATCCACTACCAAAATTTCCAATAAAAATATTTCTCATAGCCCCCCTTTAAAATTTTCGGAGGATGTTTTTAATGTAAACGTTGAAATCATTCTTCAGCAATATTTTACTGAAAAAATTAACCAGAAAGATGTAAAATTGTACCAACCGTAAGGGCAAAACTATTGAAAGGGGTGAAAATTCATTATTTCCAAAAAAAAATATCTCGAAAACGGTAAGACTTTTATTATAGGAATTTTGTCATAGCAGGTAGGTTATCCTTTGATCTACATACTCCCTCGGTTTGACGTGGTCTTTACGGGACACCCTGTAGAGCAAAACTGATAAACCAGTGAAAAAATTTTGAAAATCCATCAATAAATGACTGAGAAATAGGTATTTTAGCGCGGAACGTCTTTGGTCTCCGACTCGTCTGTGACGTCACGCTATCATACATCATAAATTACGTTAGTTGTACAGTGTAGTTTTAACTCGAGTTTTGTTTTTATGTCACCGTAATGGAAGAAGGCTTCGTGAAAGGGCAAAGTTATTTTTACTCAATAACTTATTTCAAACCAACTTACACATTAGTATTTTTATTATCAGAAATAGACAGCTAGTACTGATAGGTACTTACTTCAACATGATCTTCACACACATACGAAGAAGTTTTAGGTCCAATTAGGTTACGCCTCATTAATTTGTACCACTTCTTCCTCTGATTCATGTCATTTGGTACATGAAAAAACAATTTATTGGGGTTTTTAATTGTCGGGCTTGCACACATAGGCACAATACAATATTTGTAGGATTTTTTTTTATTTCAGCCATCGTGTAACGAACAAAACACGACACGAACAGCACAAGTGACTAGACGCTACGTACTATGAAATTATTCTTCCAAACGCAACTTCCAAGTCCCATAACTTTTTCATTTCTAGAGATATTTCAATGATTCTTCCACGTTTTTGTTTCATTTTACTTAAACTTTTAGAATTAATCCTTAACAAAAAAATGAAAACTAGTCCATTGAAGTCTATATTGATGAGCGCAGTCACGTCTATCACCATAACGGTAAAGAAAACTTTTGGTGAATTTTCTTTGTACTTTTTCCAATTTATCGATATATTTACGATAAGAGATACTCCAAATCGGTGTTATATATTCCAATTGCTACGTACATAGCTGAAATATAGAGTCTTGACTGTTTCCACATTTTTGAATGCCTTAGAAATCCTCAAAACGAAACCTAGCATCTTAAGACTCTTAGAAACTACACTGTCTTTGTGAAATTCAAATGACATCTTCGAATCAAGAAACACTCCCAGGTCCCTCAAACACCTCACCTCCTCCACAACAAGGATTGTATAGGATATTCTTCTGCTAAGCAGGAAAAACCCTAATGAAACTTATGAAGGTCGAATAGTATGGTACGCTGTGTTTGAATCGAAGAACATAACCTGCTCATTCAATCTAAACAGCCATTTCGAATTTACGAGTCATAGACTCCTTGATCATCTTCTGAAATAAAAAGGATTGATGACAAGAATTATACCTATCAGTTTTTGTGAGTATAAATGCTAAATACCTACTATTGGGAGAAGATCAAGATGTATCGTGCACTACTCAATGACGGTCATTGAATTCCATTTTTAAGAGCTATTTTGTTGAGAAATTTCTTCAATGGTGGTAGTTCCACTTTACGATGGAGTTGGGCATTATGAACAATCAAAAGCGCGTTTAGGGCGATCTTGGGGATTTTTAATCGCCTTGGAAAAGAGAAGAGCTGCACCCTTATCTAGGTTCTCTAGTTTGATTAGCCAACTAATGCACTATTTTTCAGGTATTTGTTGGCAAAGAGGGAATAATTTGCACTGTTCATTTGGTGTCAACTGTGTATACAGGGTGGCCACTTTTTCAATGGGATTGTATTGGTAACTTTTTAACCATAAGAGTTAGAAGGTCGGTCAAATGGAGAAAAAGTTGCATTTATAGGAGCATTGTCGAGCAGTTCAAACAAATCGAGATTATCAGGGCCGGTTATTGAGATATCATAGGAAAAGTAAATTCTGTCATTTTGATTTTTCTTTTTTTCCCACTTCATTTCAAATATTATCAAAAAATGTTCCAGAAATTTTTCATTCGACAGTAAATTATACTCAATTTGACGTAATCAGATTTCGTATCCAACGTTTCTTACTCTCTGGGCCACCCTCAACCTCATTATTTTCAATACGGACCTGCATATTTTATGACACTTTTCGAAATAATTTTTAACGCTGAATTCAACGATATATCATACGATGTCATTCAAAGTTGATTTTCAGGTGATTTTGTCCCTTATCCAAATTTCATTGGGTTGGATCTGTATTACATTTAGGTACTTTTAGTTTAAATAACAACATGCAATACATTTCGATAAGAAAATAAACTTACTCATCTTGAACTAAATGGAACATAAATTAGAATCAAAGCAAGAAACAAGTGAAAGTTATTTACATATTTCAGTTCATACTAATTAAACGGAACTATCATTCAATCAAAGATAAATCAAATTTTTATTCGAAAGTAACTTCCTAAAGGAAATTTAATGATATCTCAAAAATTAAATTTATGATACTACGAACCTGAGATTCTTCGCGAGAAGATTGAGAATGTATTGGAAGGTATTCAAGGAGATGAAATAAGCAAATGTATAAGAAGTATGGGTTCCAGAACCTTAAAGTGCATTTTACAAAATGATTGGCATTTCGAACAATTACTTCATTAATTTTCATTTACTTCCGAATGATCATTTCATTTTTCTTTCATTAAATGATAATTCGTTTAATTATTATGAATTGAAATATGTAAATAATTATTACTTGTTTCTTGCTTTGATTCTAATATGTTCCATAGTTCAAGATGAGTAAGTTGATTTTCCTATCGAAATGTATTGCATGTTGTTAATTAAACTGAAGGTACCTAAATGTAATACAGATTCGACCCAAAGAAATTCGGATAAGGGTAAAAATCACCTGAAAATCAACTTTGAATGACATCGTGTGATATATCGTTGAATTCAGCGTTAAAAGTTATTTCGAAAAGTATCCTAAAATATGCAGGTCCGTATTGAAAGAAATGAGGTTGAGGGTGGCCCAGAGAGTACGAAACGTTGGCGAAATTTGATCACATCAAATTGAGGATAATTTACTGTCGAATAAAAAATTCCAGTAACATTTTTTGATAATATTCGAAATTAAGTGGGAAAAAAAGAAAAATCAAAATGACAGAATTTACTTTTCCTATGATATCTCAATAACCGGCCCTGATAATCTCGATTTGTTTGAACTGCTTGACAATGCTCCTATGAATGCAACTTTTTTTCTATTTGACCGACCTTCTAACTCTTATGGTTTGAAAGTTACCAATACAATCCCATTAAAAAAGTGGCCACCCTGATGTATGACTAGAGAAGAGTGGTTAAATTTGGTGTTGTCTGCTGTGTATTCTGAAGCAGAGGTGACAGCATACCACTTCAGGGCCATCGGCATCAAGATCTCTGAGGTTAGATTCTGAAGAAAAGAGTAGATAAGTTGATACATCGGGACAGTTACTTAGTTACATAAAATTTGGCATACGGAGTCAAAAGCCTCAAAACTATTAAGGGATTTAGCGCCAGTTACCTGTTATAACATTCGAAACCGGTTAATGTATATTCCTAGATTCTGAACAGCTTAGTTGATCTGTGGTGCGATTCTTGGGGTGAAAGCCCAACTCTTCATCTGGAATAATGTTCTGGAGCTTAATGATGTCAGTCAAGCGAGATGTCCTTTGTGATTGATGATAGGAGGGCTGTTTTTTTCTATCTGGAAAATATCTGAATTTTAGTATATCATTACAGATACCTGTCAGAGATTCAACGGCATTGTCTGTCAGATGTTGCAAAGTCCTGTTGAAGATACCATCGGGTCCATTGACAATACATCTTTCAAATTTATAAATTCTTACTTCATGACATCCAAGTTCGGTCTGCATTGAAGTAGAGGTGGCTGCCTATGTCTAATGCTTTTTCTTCGTCTGTATAGATTATTTTGTCGGTTGATTCAAGGAGCTCCATGATGGCAGCTCATACAGACCGATATGTCCGTATATCCTGCTCAGCATTTTCGTCACATACTCGGTATATGTTATGCATTTCTCCTATATCATCGAGGACTGTAAGACTGAGACATTTCGTGACAAAATTGGTTTAGAGATGTTCAAATCACAGGCACAAGCAAGGTACAATTCGAGCGTAAGTAAGAAAATGTAAACAGTGGTAGAAATAACAGTTGAAAACACTGTGGGATGGTGATAAAAATACAACAATAAGAGACCATATGATACAAAAAAATTGGAAAGCAATTTTGGTAAACGGTTGTTACAATCGTTTATTATTTGTGTGAATTTGAAGTTATTTCAATGAACCAGGACGGTGTTCTTCGCACGTTTACAGAATCAAAAAGAAAATTTTTGAAATACTTTACATGGTCATAATATTTCTGTGATTCAGGGCAGTCTTCATTTCGCGAAAAATGTTAATTCGGTTCACTATCGATTTAATTGTATAAATTGATCGATCAGAGATTTATGCATTTGTGTTTATCTGATATTACACATACATATTCATAAACTAACCTTGTATTATATTATGAGTTCAATATTCACGAATATATTTATGAATCACGTTTTTTCCTGAACATTTGGATATAATATATATTATAATTTGGATATAAATGTAGGCTTGGTTAATCGATCGTCTAGAGGTATGATTCGATTACCTGGCCTTTCGTCTTCTTCTCCGTGACTTTGTTGGATTTGTAATAATTAAACTCTTTTGAATTATTTACATCTATTTACAAAGCCACAATTATACAGTACAAACTCAGTATTGAGAAGATCTTAATTACGTCTTAGTTACAAGTTTCTCACTACGGTACTGAATTTCGTCTTTAACTCTAGTTTAATTACTCGAAACGTCTTCGTTTATCACGTCTTCATCGTACTTCAAGTTTTCGGTCGTCTCGTCTTTGATTTGTTCGCGGCTCGTCTTAATCTAATCCGCGAACCGTCTTTACGTCGTACGTCTTAAGTTGAACGACTGAACTTGACTCGTCTTCGGCTTAAGTTGAAGTGTACCGTCTGTACCCGTCTTCAGTTTAATTTGAACTGTGCTCTCTGCCGATTGGAACTACCCTGTCTCTAACATCGACCTCCCCTCTTTTCGTTTTGGCCACACCCTTAGGGGAAAGTACCATCTCCTAGTCCAATGAGAGCTTTTGCCGTACCGCCCACAAAGATCTTCGCGGATTCCTGGAAATCGAATATTCTAGAAGGACTAGAACCTGAGAAACATATGTTACACATCTGGTACAACCGTCTTGTTCTAGAGCTTTCCCAACCCCAGTAAATCTCTTAAGTTTTACAACCGACATGACACATTCTTCGACACCCCGAAGATTTACACATCCTTTTCACATTATGTACAATAACAATTCGTTCCCTGTAAATCGATTGAAACTGTCATGCCCTCGACACTACAAGAAACTAATAGGTCTCCAGGCATCCGGTTGATCATATCAATTCGTTACAAGGAATAATAACTGGATCCTACATAAATTTATATTAATGCTCCTATCTGATTTTTCTGCTTATTTGAAATCAATAAAACGAACTATTCAGCGGACCCTAAGACCAATAATTCCTATTCATCAGAATATTTCATTGTATTCTTCCGAACATGCCCTGAATCCCCCATAAGAAAATACTCCAGTTCAATCCTAGTAACCAAATTTCCGAAGTGTCATTTTGCAAACAGAACCGAAAGTAGAGAATAGAGTTTCATCTCCTGGAAAATTGAAAAGCCCTGTTTACCGGACAGAACTTTGTTACGAGCATTGTCTCATTAAAACTTTGTTCATTGACAGACAAAAACATTTCATTCCGACACTAAATTCAATATCAATGTCTTTATTAGTTGATAAAGAAGTTGCTTTCGAAGATAAAGTTCTTGGGTTCGGCAAAGTTTTTACTGATGGAGGGACGGATGGATTTAATGAGTTCTGTATCGTATGACTTGGAGTTATTATCGCCTTTGAAAAGGAAGTGGGAAAAATTAGGAGTTCTGCTGCATGGTCTACATATTGTGCAGCACTGAATATTTTTAGGATTTTACAGTAATTTTCACAATAGGTATCTCAATAACTTCCAAAAAAATATATATGACTTTTCCCCTCAAAAATTTCAACAAATCATATTAACGCATATGATATAAATCATTTAGCAACGAACCAATTTTTTTGAATATCAATGCAGCGTGAAAATATCCGGGTATTTGCACGTGTGCTTTAGGTAAATATTTCTGTGACCTTTTGAAACATCGACACTTATTGGTATGACATACAGTCCATTCAGGAATTATTGACATCCCGGGTGGCTTTGGAAAATCGAAATTAAGTTGGTACTGGCTCATTCAGTAACATTTTGAATTGCAGATTTCGGGTTGGCATTGGAAATGTCATTGACAGGAGGTTAGATTTCAGCTTGTTTGTGTTATTGGTTTTGATCGAAGAAAATTTGAAACTTAAGAGTTGTATCAATTTCAAACACACATTGATTAGTTTATTAGAGTATTTCTCACAGTACTGTTTGAAAAAAGAAGAAGGCCAATCATTACAACCTGGATTATTAGTGGAAGAAAACATGTGCAATACGATTTCACCTTCAAATAATCATTGAATGATTTGATTGTTACCAAAAGCCGAGCCAAAAGCAACCAATATATCAGTCTGGATGAAATTTGACCAAAAAGCATCTGGATTTTAATCAATCAAAGACAACATTACATAAACTTAATTGGTTACAAGTTCAAAACAGTTAATGAAAGGAAAATTCTTATTGATAAAGAGAAAAATATGATATGATAAGTACGATTTTATGGTGAATACAGAGAATATTTGCAACAAAATGTGAAATAAATTTATCTGGAGGAAACTTGGTTATTTGAAAATGCCAGAATTATTCAACAGTGGACTCTAGAAAGAAAACAAAATGTTTTTCAAGTATATTCAAGGGTAAAAGTAGAAGGAGCACTGTTTCGAATGCTGGATATTTACCTGGATGTTTTGTTTTGACAGTGGTGACCATGAGGATTATATAAATCTATGAAGAGAGGATTATTTTATAATTGGATTGCTAAACAAAGTCTTGGCATTGCATCTATAGTTTATTTATATTCTATATTGAAATTAAGTATTGTTATATCTGTTTTTTGTTCTTCAATGAGTAATCCAAAAATCTAATAAATTCCAATTGCTTTATAGAATTTTTACTGAGTATTTAATCGAAAAATATATTCAGAAGAGTAACTTCAAGAATTTTTTCACCTGTTACCCACTTGAAGATAATAATAGAATGCAATAAAATTTTTAAATTCACAAATTAAAAATAATTTCATGCAAAAATGCTTTTAGTGAGTGAGTTAAAGATGTTATGGGCAAAATAATTTATGTAATTTAATAGAAACTAGTATAAAAGCATTTCAATAAAAAACAGAAAACTCGAGTACAAATAGAACCGATATTTTTCATACAAGTTTAATCAATCATTCATGTCATGAACAGTTTCAATAAATAGTGACTTTAGAAAGTAATTTACACATCGGCTAATAAATTGGTTCCAATTTTGAAAGTTACAGTACAACTGTGATGTCAAAATTCTTCATATACTAAGTGGATTCTTTGAATTTTATTTCTGTCTTATTATGATATGGCTCTTCCATTCACTAAGCTACACTATTTGAATTTATCAACCAGTTTTTTCTGTTTTCTTCATCAGTTTAGACACCACAGTTAAAATGATCCATAAGAGTTATTTGATAAGAATTTTGCGAGCAGGTTGGTATCCAGTGTCCATCAGTAATGCAACAATTTTTGAAGAGCCTTTGGTGAAAAGGAATATGCATATTTTAATGATCTTCAATGGGATCTTTCATGGGCGACTCTTAAATGAATAGATATCTCTTCATTGAATTTCCTTGAAATGAGATAGAATTTCACTATATTTTTACGTTATATAATCTGAATTTCAATTTATGAAATCATGACTGTATGCGTCCCTTCGTAATAATCGTAATTTCGAAAATTTAGGATCTTTCGGATACAAAAATGATGAAAATAATTTAAACTGGTTATTTCTATGATGAACCATAGCAATTTTTAGTGATATTTTTGTAACCAGAAATAAAGCCGCGACTAGACGTTCATGGCCTGCTTCGCTGTCAATAATTCCTGAATGGACTGTACCTATTCATCTAAAATTGATAATTTCACTTTTCGTATTATTTCTGACGTACAATTCAAATTGAGTGAATTTTTTTCGTGAAATAGTCCTTCATATACCCCTCCTATGTACTTACCAAATTATCGAATATTTTTCCTTTTCCATTTCTTACATTTGGGAAAATATTCGAGTATTCGGCAAGCGCTCGGGATATAACTTCTGAATATCGGATCCTAGGAACCATAGACATATCAATATTGGGATAATAAGACTCTTTTCCTTTTTTTCGAAAAAGTTTTTCTGGTGGAAAATTATCGAGAATACCAATTAACCCAACGAATTCAAACGATCCAGAATAGTGGAAAGCTCTAATCTCAATAAGATAAGGACTTTGGATTCGTTGGACGTTACGGCGCAAAAAGTAACGATATACAGAGTGTTGCAGGTGAAATATCGAAATTGTTAGTACGAAGTGTCGAAAATATTTCAGATCGATGGGGCAGTGGTTTCTACCCAAGAAACCAAATTTGCAATAAAATCTTAACTTCCTTTCCCCACACACTTAAAAGGAGCATAAACTTCTTTCATCGGCACGGAACCTTTCTGTGGTGTAGACAAATGCACCTACAAGAAAGAGTTTCAGGAAGAGGAGGTAACCGAAAGAGAAAAACTCTGGCGGAATCTTCCTGGTCTGGATCACTCCAAAAAGTTTCTTCGAAACTTTGACTCTACAAGATCCAAGAAGTATCTGGAATTTAGTAAGAATATGCTACACATCCTCACTGGATTCCTCACAGGGCATTGCCGCCTTAGGAAACACCTCATGAGAATGGGTCTAACAGAAAATGACGAGTGCAGATTCTATGGGGAGGAGGAAGAAATTCCGGATCACCTGGAGACGGAATACCCCGCCATCACTAGCCAACGCAAAACCTGCCTTGGGCACGAAACTTATAGAAGTAAGGAATTAGCCTCCTTGAAGCCATCCCAGATATTGGAGTTCATCAGAACTCTGGAACTGGAAGGCGAGCTGTAGATCATGTTATGGAGAGAATAGCTCTGATGGGGGGCACAATAGACCATAAGGTCGCAGTGAAACGTAACCTTATTAATTAATTCTAAAACTAATCTAACTTCCGTTCTCCGTAAAAGTCAAGAGTACCATTGATCGTGACCCACCCTGTATAGGAACTACACGTTACGAAAGAACTGATTTTGTCACAATTTAAATTTGTTTGAAATTCTCATCAGATTTCAATGGAATTTGGGGTGGGTTGTTTGATTGGACTGCAGATGGCGCCACACAAATTGCTGCATTTCCGGATATACGGTACTCTTGGGGTATGAACAAATATGAAATTTTTGGTCCATATCTCGCGTTCTCATTTTCCGATGTGGATGGAATTTGTTATGTATGTGTAGATGTGTAGAGGAGACTCCATGGGGATTTCAGCTTTTTTGTACATACAGCGTATGCGTTGAGAATGGTCAAACGTTCAATTACTGTTATTTCTATATCTCACATGCTGTTCTTTCAGTTTCGATGAAAGTTCATATATAAATTCAGATTGGGTCATAAATGATAAAATAGAAATTTGAGCTTTCTCAAATAAAGGGCGCGCTTTGTCAATGCGCTAACGTGAAATTCCCATTTTTTGCGTTTCACATGTATTCCATAAGAATTTCACCCTTTTTTAGTATGAGGTGGCAGATAATATCTGGTGTTCCAAAACCGAAAATAACATGCTACAAAGGGTTGATATTATGAAAGAAGTGCGAGGAAGCATAATGCCATACTCATTGGCGGATAATTTATTTTTTGAGTATTTGTTCATTTTCAATGTTATCTCTTCAGTTCTTCAAGTTAAATATATTTCACGTATATTTCACTTCTATATATTGCTTTTGAGATTTTGTTGTACCTATGCTTTTTGGGTACTTACTTATTATTATTATTTTGCATTTAGCTAACTTCAGTCTTAATCACTCTTACTGACGATTCTTCTTATGATAAGTTATGTATAACCTCTAATTTCTAGAGAGTGAGTACCTGAAAGGTATAGCCAACAGCTTAGATATTATACCGGGTGTCGCAAGTTATCGTATGCAGGCAATATCTAGCTTATTTGACAAGATAATATCTGAAAAATAAAAGAATTGCTTTGAATAACATCAAAATACCTTTCCAATGATGTATAAAAATGGTTCTTATATTTGACAGCCCTGTGGTAGCTACCCCTCACTTTTTATTTTCAAATGGCACCCCGTGTGTATTGTCAGTGAAAATTGCGTGTCATTCTATTTGAAATTCAACGATAGCACATTCTTGGTAATTTTCAGCAATAAAAACAAGAACATCAATATTTTGTGACTTCTTTTACATTATTCAATTATCCTTTTAAAAATGAAATGCCTTTACTTATGTTCGTACACACTTCACATATGAGAAATAGATGAATTTTTTGTTTAAAGAAACCAATGTTTTTCAAACAAAAGACTTGCTTTAAATGTTTCTTCGTTTTTTGAATTGCATAGAAGGTATTTTGGTTGCAATTCATACTTCACAAAATGTTAATATATTTGTAGTTTATAATAAAAATTATCAAGTATGTGCTATCGTCGTATTCCAAATAGAATGACACGCAATACGCTCTATTAGTGATAACGTTACACACCGCCATTTTAGTTCTCCTGTCAGTGTTCGGAATCCAAACAAACAAATTGTCAATCAAATTAGTACGTTGTCGTTGAAGAAATTGGCTTATTTTGATGCATAGGATTATTCAAAGAACGATTCACTATTAATTGATAGACAGAAGGAACGACATTAATGCCAGTAAGTTCGAACTTGAAGTTCAACTAATGATCACGGCTTTTTACAAAATCTGGGGAATGATAGAGGATTCGAACTTACTGGTATAAACCTCGTTACTTCTGTGTATCAATTGATATTGAAATCGTTCCTTAAATACTCTTATTTAAGAAAATAAGCCAATTCCTTCAACGACACCGTACTAATTTGAATGACAATTTATTTGTTTGGATTCCGAACCCTGACAGGAGAACCAAAAATGGCGATGTGTGAAGTCACACTAATAGAGCGTATTGCCATTGACAATATACAGGTGATGCCATTTGAAAATGAAAACTGAAGGGTAGTTACCATAGGGCTGTCGAATGTACGAATCTTTTTTATACATCATTGGAAAGATACTTTGATGTTATACAAAGCAATTTTTTAATTTTTTTATTATCTTCTCAAATAAACTAGACATTGCATGTACAAGATGGGTTGCGACACCCGGTATAAAGGGTAAGTTTCAAGTAAGGAATGCCTCAATTATCTTTAAACTAGCTGACCCGGCGAACTTCGTACCGCCCTTTAATCAAGATTTATCTGTTACTTTTTTATCTTAATTAAGTTAATTTCTTTATTAAGTATTGCTGTTGGTAGATATATTAATAAATCAAAATTATTCCAAAAACAAAGTGTTTATTATTCTAATGCTTTATGATACACAATATTCTTAGTTTTATTTTCTGGCGCGTATATAAATAGTGTTGTTGGTATTGGTATTCCGACACGGGAACAGGCGACATATAACTGGCCATGTGAAAAACATGAATTTTCATTTTTTATGCCTTGCAATATTGAAAAAAAAACGTTCATTGGTCCAATAGCAACGATATGCAGTGTACAGGGTGGGCAAATTTCGATGTTTTAGCACTACAACTTTTGAACCAGAGGAGATAGACAAAATCTGATACCCACTTCTCGATCTCTTTTTCTGAGAAACTAAAAAGGGTAGTTTTCGTTTTTGGCCACCTTCTTTTGTTTTCGAGTTATAAGCGAAAATTAGAAAAATGGCGAAATCGAAAAACATTTATATCTCCGCTAATACTGATGATAGAGCTCTGAAATTAAAACATTATACAGGCACTTTTTTACGTAGAATCCAGTGGCGTACTCGTATTTTCAAAAGGGTTTTTAATTACGAAGCTATGACCCAAAGTTATGTTTTTTTAAATGGGAACACTAGATTTTTGTGCCATTTTCTGAAAGCTTAATTTTTCCTGATTTCAAAAATATATAATATCGTATGATTCGGATCAATATAAATAATAGAAAATGGCCAAAACCTCTTTTCACCTAAGAGTCTCAATATTTCTATGGTTTCAACTGTTGATGAACACAGAAAAATTGAGCTTTCTATAACAAGAGCAGTGTCCTTCCGTCAATCTGATTATTTCTATGCTTTTCACTTATTTCTACAAAATTCGAATCTAGATATGTTTTATAAATTTTTTATCTAAAAATTGATTTGGAAATAACGGAGAAACCACAATATCGAATTTTTCAATCGAAAGAGTTGTATTGAGATGCATGTATCAGGAGTACCAATCCATTTTAAACAGCATATGAAACAATGCATATCTGATTGAACTCAACATTTTAATTACGAAGGGACAAACAAGAAATAATATTTAACCTAATAATGACAACAATTGCACAATGCATAGTCGACACCTCTTCTCGATATTTCAATAGATGAATATTTGAAACTGTGTTCAAGCTACCTAAGAAACTTTTTCCAAGTTCGTTTATCTTTTCGAAACTATTTGTATAAAATAAATATAGATTCGAATTTTGTAGAAATAAGTGAAAAGCATAGAAATAATCAGATTGACGGAAGGACACTGCTCTTGTTATAGGAAGGCTCATCAACAGTTGAAACCATAGAAATATTGAGACTCTTAAGTAAAAAAAGGTTTTTGACCATTTTCTGTTATTTATTTTGATACGAATCATACGATGTTATATATTTTTGAAATCAGGAAAAATTAAGCTTTCAGAAAATGGCACAAAAATCTAGTGTTCCCATTTAAAAAAACATAACTTTGGGTCATAGCTTGGTAATTAAAAACCCTTTTGAAAATACGAGTACGCCACTGGATTCTACGTAAAAAAGTGCCTGTATAATGTTTTAATTTCAGAGCTCTATCATCAGTATTAGCGGAGATATAAATGTTTTTCGATATCGCCATTTTTCCAATTTTCGCTTATAACTCGAAAACAAAAAAAGGTGGCCAAAAACGAAAACTACCCTTTTCAGTTTCTCAGAAAAAGAGATCGAGAAGTGGGTATCAGATTTTGTCTATCTCGTCTGGTTCAAAAGTTGTAGTGCTAAAACATCGAAATTTGCCCACCCTGTACTGTAGTCAATTTCCTTGTTATAATTAAATGCGAAATAGATAAATATAATTAAATTAAATGGAGTTCTCCTAATTTTCCCACATGTATTACATATAATTCACACTAGCAATCATGCTTATGTCAACATACAATTTTTATTTTTTCGCAAAGACTTAAACAACCACTAAACATCCATGCGCTATCACAGATCAACTCCGACCGATATTCATTCATTCATTTTTCTCGCTTATTAGGCTCAACCTTTGGTTATGTACCCAGTCACAAATTTGTTGGATTTCTCCTATTTTTCCCACATGTATTACATATAATTCACACTCGCAATCATCCTCATGTCAACATTCAATTTTCATTTTTTTTCAAAGACTTGAACAACCACTAAACATCCATGCCCTCACCGGGATTCGAACCCGGACCTTCGGTGCCGCAGTCGAGGTCTGTGTCGACCATGCCACCGAGGCGGCTCTGACCGATGTATTTGCAAAGAGCATATAAACATTATAAACTACGTTTCTTTGTTTCAATGTCAACTACGTGAATTATGCAACTTTCGTATTTTTTTCTTACATAAGAACCTTCTCCTAATAAAAACAAGTACAACAAAAAACGAATTAGTGAAATCGGTCCAGCCATTCACGCGTGATGCCGTGACCAAGGGAAAAAATGATTCATTTTTATATATATAGATTGGATAGCAAGATTTTCATGAGATTTTTCTGTACGAAGATCTTGTAATATGGCCGATATTATTAAGGTATTTACAATTCAAGCGTTTCTTGAATTTCGTCTTCATATTGAGTCAATTCGTTCCAATCAGGTTCCCGATACCAACCTTTCTCACCTAATAACAGAAGCGTTCATACCGTTTGCAGACATGGCGCAATTTCGGTCAGTCTAATCCCTTTACTTCGGCATCTCCTGGATCGGCCACAACTGAATGCGGGAAAACCTTTAGGGGTTTCAGGATTCTTTTATACCTGTGAAGGCCAGGCTTCCCGCAATAATTGTCCGCTTATTCACTCGGAAGACTCGGTGTTATCGAATTATGGCGTCCTTTGTGCCCTTGTTTCTGCTCGGTACTATTCTTGACTTGCCGATGATAGGTGGAATCCGGAGGAATTGCTGATAAGTTTCTCCCGACTGAGTGGTCGCTTGATGAAAGTTTTGTGCGGAACGTTGAAAACATGTTTATCCAGGGAGAATCATTGATTTTACTTTATAATTGTATTTACAAAGTGTTTCCAAATTAGACGTGACCCTTAGAGGACGTTTATTTATTTATTTTTTTATTTATTTTAACGGTACAACCATTTTACATGATAACAAAAACAAATAAACAGTAATAAAACAAAGGAAATAATACAGCTTAGCTGAAGGACCAGAAAATATATAAAAAAAAGATGAACATGAAACAGTTTTATTCAAGAATTATTGAAGTATCTTTTGATTGCGAATAGGGACTCATTCAACAAATCCAAACCCGATTCATTAGATGCTCTCATCGCCCTATCCACTGGGTTGTTATAGGAATAGTTCCTGCTATGAAACTCAGGTACAAGAAAATCTCTGTGACGCAAATTAACATGCACTGCATTGAAATTCAATCTTGCCAGTAGATAGGGACAATCAATGAGGTCATAAAGGAGCTTATAAACATACATTATCCCGAAATTTTTTCTTCGTTCCTGAAGAGTTTTCAAGGACAAGCCGGACATCAATAACCTATAGTCAATTTCACTAGACTGAATGCCCCGCTTATAACCTATCCATCTCAAAAACTTTTACTGAACTTTCTCAATATTACCGATGTGAACCTGATAGTATGGTGATCAAACAGTAGAACAGTACTCCAAAATGCTTCTGACGTTAGTTACATATATATTTTTTATAGCATCGATGTCATTAAAATCCTTTGTATTTCGTTTAACGAAATCCAGCATTCTGAAAGCTTTCCGAATGGTTAAGTTGATATGGAAAACAAAATCAAGCTTGGAATCGAAATAGACTCCCAGATCCCTTATAACATCTACCCTATCCAAAAGTTGTCCCGAAATATAATAACTGAACTCAATTGGGGACCTGACGTGTTAGTATGATTCATTTGTTGTCATTTTAGCCATATTTGGTGATAACCAAAAATTAACAGATTACAAGATATTTAAGTTACTCACGTTCCTTGATTATAACTTTGAAGTATTTTCGTGGCCATCGAGAAGTATGGAGCTAACACCGTTAGAATAGACGAAGCAGCGAGAAAACGGAAAATAACAACTGAAAAAATAAGGAAGAGGGCACGTGCTTCTATAAGGAATGAAAGAGGTCATTCCAAACAAAATTTAAATTTCAGGTGGAAAGTAACAACTGACGAAATGAAGGAGAGGGCACTTGCTTGTAAAAGGAAAGTTGGAGGTCATTTCAAACATAACTTATGAATACATTTTTTACTGAATTTTTGAGTTTGATTACAATTAAAAAATATTGAATTCATTTCCTTCCTTTTTCTGCTTCTTTCCATTTTCAAATCAAAATCTGCTCAAAAAAACGAGTTCCTGTATTCTAACGAAAAATTTTTCAGGAAATAAAGAAGGGATTTGGATGGGTTTCAAAATAAGTTTTTCATACATACACTGTGGAATTCGATAGTGGCAGCCAAATTTATATCAGGAAGTTTTTCTTCTTTTCTTTATACATAAACCAACTTTTAAATCATACTAATTCACAAACACATATCATATCCTTTTCTAATGAAAATCATCTAAAATTCAAATCGAACTTGGTCAACGTAAAAAAAATTGACGAAGAATTAAGTAAGGTGAGAAAAGATTTAAAAAACACAAGAACTCAGAAACTATTGATTTTCAGGTATCACTAAATATGGCTCAATCGACAGTAAATGAGTGATAACACTCCTTCCAGGTTCCCGTGTAATTTGGAAACACTCTGTATATTGTGATCCATTTTCAGTGATAAAGTTTTTGATTCAACTGAAAATCTTAGTGTTGCTATTAAGAAGTAGAAGTGGTAAAAATGTTCAAACATAAATTTTATTCAGTCAAATAATACACAAAAGAGATCTGTAATGAGAAATAACTATCGTTTGTTGTATCGGGTGTGATTGAAATGAAATGAAAGCAAGGGCGAGGTTCTTTCGGTATCTTTGGCGATAGCAGGACGTTGTAATTTCCGAACTACGTCCTCTAACTCCACACTGCTGATATCTTCCACGGGGGGAAATTCAAATTTCAACTTTTTTTCTGTTAGTTCAATGAAACCATTTTCATTCATCATCAGAAGAAATAAACCACAATCTTTTGTGTACAAGAATATAAATCTTTACAGACTAATTGTAGTGTTCAACTCCAACAACCAATTCACTCGTTATCTTGGTTGTCCATGAAAATGATAGAGGAGAAGGTGGTAATGTGACCCCCCACTTTGCTTTTGAGGGTTCATTTCTAAAATAAAGGAATTAAAAAGATGAAATGAAAAATATTGGGTTCAGTATTTATATGTGCATTCACATCTTACAATGAAATAAAATAAACTCGCTAAATGAAATACAAATTATCATTTATTCTTAAGTAATCAAATTTGGCATCTCGAGATCAGCTGATGGTTATGTGGCCCCCTGGGGGTCACATTAAATGTATTGGCACCTAACGACAGAAGTCACAAATATAATAGTCCCCTTCTGAACCTGCACAGGCAATATGAGCCCATAATTGGCAACTCTGACACTGTATCCATTTCTCTCCAGGTCTGTCATTGGTATAAATGGTTTCGCAAAAAATACAGGGTACATTTTCGTTGTCAGGAACCCTATTCAGATTTATGTCATCAAAATTGACGTTTGTTTCGTCACTGTCGGAACTACTGCTGGGTGTCACATCTCTCTTGCGCCGTACACTAACTCCACTTGTGCTTGCTCCATCATAATTATGCCTGACACCTTGTCCACGTCCGCGACCACGTCCTCGTCCGCGCCCTTTTACACGAGTCTCTGCTACTTGTAATGATTCGGTTAATTGGTTTTTATATGGCGATGAAGTGATAACGTTCGCTCGAGTAGTCTTTCTTCCACGATTAGAAGTGCGAGTCTTTGCCTTAGGGATTGGTTGAATGTCTTCTGGGAGAATCAAACTACTTTGCAGCTCTTGTACTTCAGAGCTCACTCCTGGAGTACTCTGGGATACTACATCAACAAGGCCTGTTTCTTGGTTATCAGGAGTAAGAGAACTATGAGATTCTTCCGTTAAAAAATCGACCTCACTGAAAACTTGCGGATTAAATGGATAAATGCCTGTTGCACGGAAACCATTTACTGCAATTTCTCCTGTCGTGCTCTTGAGATATGATCGTCCAAAAAGTTCAGCAATGTCGTAAGGTTTTAGCATTCTTTCAGAGTGCAAAAGAAACTTGCGAATCTCCTCACTGTAGTGACTCTTCAAGGCGCCCATGAAAGTCTTGTCCAAAGGTTGGAGCTTATGAGTTGTGTGAGGTGGAAGACTGATGATCGTAACATGGTTTACACGAGCAAGCTCTATTATTTCAATGTTGCGCGTGTGACTGTAATGGCCGTCAAATATAAGTAATATGGGAGACTCGGCACTAGGGTTAGTTTTATCAATGAAGTGTCTGAACCATTCAGTGAACAAATTGGACTGAATCCAACCAGATGGATGAACTTTGCCAATCGCTCCAGGAGGTGCACCTTTCATCAAGATATCCGTGAAGTTTTTCCTTGGAAAAATCATCATAGGGGGCACAAACATACCTGATGCACTCATGCAGCAGACAATAGTACACAAAGAACCTCGTTCAGCAGCAGTTAAGGCTCCTATCTGCCTTTTCCCCTTTTTCCCTAACACTTGTGGTACTTTTGATTGCACGATAGTCAACCCAGTTTCATCGACATTGAAAATTCTGTCGGGAGGATAATTCGTTTTACTCATTTCGGCTTCCAAAATATTGAAAAACTCCTTGACTGCTTCACGGTTAAAGCCATTAGCACGAGCATATGATGTCCCCATTGGTCTGCGCAACGATAATTTATCTTTGTGTCGCCTTAAAAAGTGATCCAACCAAGCTCGCCCTGCTACATCATTCTTGAATGTATTCTGAATATTATTTTTCACCGCCAGCTGATAAGCCATTTTTCTAACATCCATCCTAGTGAGTCCATAGTACCTAGCCTCCATAAACAAAATATAATCCACTAACTTTTCTTCCAAGCTAAGTGGTAGTATAGGTTTTCGACCAAGAGGTTTATGTACAAGTAAATCTAAAGACTTTTGTGGATCCTTCACTAACCGTTTCAGTGTAGATCTAGGCACCGAAAACAATTTTTCAGCTTTTTTATATCCCATGACCTTGTGCCTCACTGCATCGATTGCTTTTTTCATTTGTTCAGGGTCCCACGTCTTTTGTTTCTTCTTCGAAGATGGAGATAATACGCTTTGTCTAGGCATCTGAAATCACAAAATAAAAATATGTAAATGCTTAACAAGTCTTATTTGTAATGTGGCCCCCGGGGCCATGATACAACCAATGTCGGGGGGCCAAATTAGAGTTATTCAAAATATTTTGATATACAATCTAAAACATTATGAAATATTAAAAAAATGCATATTTACCTTATAAGTACTGTAGACCACAGTGTCACGACACAATGTTCAAAACCACAGCAAATTTGATCAGTTGTTTTACCAATTAAGGAATAAAACTCACAGTAGTAAAATAAGTTTGGCCGGTACGAGTTTCTACTTGTTCAAATGACGAACGAACGCAACCGCCTCTAGCGGATTTATAGGCTATTAAATCAATAGTACACTAAAATGATCTCGTTGCGCCAAAATAATACTAGATGTCGTTGTGGGAAGTAACTAATATTGAAGGGGGCCAATATACCTGCGGGGGTCACATTACCACCTTCTCCTCTAATTGGATTTTTTCTGCTGCATTTCGTATGATAAGTTTTCTATAAGAGTTGTCCTGTCATCCAACCTCTAGTTGGACTGTTCACGAAACCATTGCTTCCAGGTGGTGCACCGTTCATGAATGTGTGAAATCGAGATATAGGAAAGATGAATAATCGTATTTCCTGATACAATGATCATGACAATGACTGTACCCAGGGTTTCGGGCTTAGAAACTGATTCAACACTGCTGAACGGTGTTCAAATGTGCCCCACTCACACTAAACACATCTCAACAACGATGCCAGGTTTAATTTATGTAAGATATTCTCTTCAGAAACAGATGATTGTGATTGTACAAAGGTGCTCCGTTGAAAGATGCCCCCTTCTTCCCTACTCATTAGGGTATAAAAGATGAATTAATATTTAAATTTTTACTAAAAGACTGTCAACTGTACAATCAAATTTGATTGATATAATTTTAGTTCAATGTTTCCTTTTTTGTGAATATTTTATGAACTGCTGTATTATTTGTAATACCTAGAGGATAAGTACATTGTACCTTGTGTCAATGGCCTAGCTGCTGAGACACGTTAATTTAAATAAAAAAATATATATATTTATCCACTTAAATCATTAGAAAACAAAAGGAATGCAATAAAAAATTAAATTAATTCAGGTAGGAACTCACATTTCATTTCTATAACGAACCAACGAAAATTAGTCAAGACAAAAAATTCAGCCCCAGTTTCATAGATTACGATTTGAAATATGTATAGAATTCAAATATCGAATAAAAACAACCATTGGCACGCCGTCGAAAGCTTTTCTCGGAAACTAAAGGGTGTGTTTTTTTCGAGGTATATAACTTTAAGTTGGCATTACTGTTCAAAATGGCGACCAATTTGACAGCTGTTAAATGATTTATTCTCAGTTTAGTTTGGCAATTCATCATGAATAGACTCACGCCAGAACAACGCTTGCAAATAGTGCAATTTTATTTCGAAAATAATGGTTCTGTGCGGAATACGTATCGCGCACTACGTCCATTTTAATTTTTTATCACTTCTGGTTGAATGGCTACGTCAACAAACAAAACTGCCGCATTTGGAGTGAAGCTAATCCTCAAGTGTTTGCCGAAACACGGTTACATCCAGAAAAACTGACTGTTTGGTGCGCTTTATGGGCTGGTGGAATCATTGGTCCGTACTTCTTCAAAAACGATGATGGCAAGAATGTTACAGTCAATGGTGATCGGTATAGAGCCATGATTACCAACTTTTTCATTCCTGAACTGAACAACCATGATGTCCAGGAGCTGTGGTTCCAACAAGACGGCGCAACATGTCACACAGCTCGTGCAACAATCGATTTATTGGTGACGTTTGGTGACCGCCTAATTTCACGGTTTGGACCTTGAATTGGCCTCCAAGATCTTGTGATTTGACACAGCTAGACTACTTTCTGTGGGGCTATGTAAAGTCATTGGCCTGTGCGGATAACCCACAAACCCTTGACCATTTGCCGTGTTATCGCCGATATACGGACACAAAAGTTGGAAAAAGTAATCGAAAATTGGATGTCCAGATTGGACTACATCCGAGCCAGCCGTGGCGGTCATATGCCAGGAATCATATTTAAAATGTAGTGCCACAAGATTATCTTGCGGATAAATGAAATTAATGCAATCGAATAATCCATCGTTGTTTTATTGCAATTTGAAGTTCTATTGCCCTAAAACAAACACCCTTCATATGGAATTCAGTAAAACCATAGGAATGGCCCTTCTAGCTGAAAAATATCATCCATTGTTCTCTCCATCTGATCTTTAAGGGTAACCCAGGGTGATAGGGTTGTGATGTAGTACTATATGGAAGTATCAAAGAAAAGTTCATTCACAGAATGCTAATATGAATTGAATGATTTCGTATATTTTCAAATTATCATGCCAATGGTGTAAGCCATAATATTCTTGATAATCACCTCGTGAATTGCTGTGCTGTGAGGGTAATTGTGGCCATGTATATAATGATAAATTACTAAAAAACACGCGAATTCCTTTTTCTACATCGTATTGTTCTGGGTTCGAAATGACTTCTTAAGGGATTGATGATAATTCATAACTTCACAGGACCGATTTCATATCGTAACTTTTTATCCACTCATAACCATTCTACCCATTACGATACACATTGAACTCTTTACTTTCTTCAATGTTTGAATAGAAAAACTGCCAACGCCTCATCAAAATCAGATACGACTTGAATGAGCAGTTTTATATGATAGAGACAAACCCTTGCCGATCACGTTTCAGAATAAATGTATCCACATCGGTAGTCCTTCCAGAAACGGATGCAATCATTAGGTAATCAAGAAGGGTGTTTTTTTTAAGGCAAATTGAGTTGACATATTGTCAGTTGGGAAAGACGTCTGAAAATTTTCAACGTGTTGCAATTTACTAAATGGAGTCTATATCAGTCACATTCTCCTTGTTATTTTCTCCTGTTGCAAAATTGCTGTGATTTCGACGAGAATTCAATAAATACAATCAATAATATAATATAAAATCGTATTTTTTTATTAACTGACCGTCACAAGAGTGAATTATCTCCTAGGTGCATCTCAAGCGAATAACATCAAGTTCTGTACATCGGTGCATTGGTTTTCTTTCAATGAAAAGGCGGACATGGCAATGTTCAAAAATTATCCCAACTTCGATGATATAAAATATAAGGAATGAGAAAATGCCAGTCTGTCACAGCTTTTGAGTTTTTTTTATTATTTGATGTGATTACAGTTAAAAATGGATAGAGCGATTTTTACTCATCAGTTAGGCTATCCACCCTCTCACACCACCGTGGAGTGGTGACTCTGTTGCAAAGCGATGACCCCTATATATCCGCCGGGGCCAAATTATGTGTGACGCGAAAAATCATAACGCCATAACCGACGACCTACCAGAGAAAAAAGTGCGCAGGTATACTCAGGGGGGAGAGAGCGCTAGCGAGCTGTGGAGGCGGAAATTCAATGCTCAGTGTGCCATCGGCTACATCTGTGAGCAGACAGAGTCATTACACGAATAAACGGCTCTGTGAGCCCTAATGTTTGTGAATTTCCAATTTTGATCCGCGAATGGTACGAAACGATAAGGTTCGACTCGCTTATGAAGAATATGTCCTCAAATTTTAATCTGCCCGTCCGTATACACGATCGCTTTCGATCGAGAAGAAAATTTGCGCGATAGGTAGAAAAAATTTTTTATAATATTTTAAAAACTCAAATATTGATCTAGATCATTGAGTAATAAACATAGATAGAGGAAGTATACGCAATTTCTACATGTTCTCAATATAGTTAGATTATGTTGTCGGATTTTGATATATTTTCAAATCTACAATTTTACTATATCGTTATGAATTTATATTATATTGAATGAAATATATTTATTTGAGTGATTCCCGATTAAATATGCACATTCGAATATTTGGAATCCAATTATTTTCATAATTGTCGAATTCATAAAAAGCAGAATATTTTTGTATCTACCTGCTGAAATCCAAGGTTTGACAACTTTTGCTTTCTAGTGACATCTGAGAGTCTGAGATCTAGATAAAAATTTGCATGTTGACTAGGAATGACAATTTCAATTCTCGCGCAAAATTTTATATTTATTGCTCAATCAAAACTATGCGAATTTGAGAAAAATATCGAAAAAAAGTTACCCATAATTTCTGTAATTACTTTTTCGTATTGAAATAATAACACGAATGTTTATATCGAATTTCAACATGATCATATCAACGGGAACTCTTTATCTAGATCCAGATAAACCAACTGACAACACTGACACTATGATGAAACACTGAAACACATTTCATATCATTAAGATTAGTATAGTTTTTAGGTATTTAAGGGTGCAATAGGCGCATGAATGAATTTGTCATCAAAAACTTCTGGCGACGAGTCATTGGTTTTCTCAATTTTCTCTTTAGATAATTTATGCCTCATTTAATTGACTTGTGAGAACTATATTTTGAACTACTTGTAAATCTCGACTAACAATTTATAATTTGAAACAGAAAAGTTATCGGGTATGTAGTCAAACTTGAACAATTTTAGCTCTTTATTGCTTCAGCCGAGCTTTCGGACAATAACTTGTCCTTCTTCAGGGCTACTGAAAATAACATAAAGTTGTAAAAAACACACAGAAATCAATACAGCAGAACTTACATCAATGTGAGTCTTAAATTTTAAAAATATTTCAATGTCGATATATAATAAATGTAACTTGCAATGAAATAACTATATTTTTCTGAATCTTAACAATAGAATCTAACGAGTCAAATCTTAAGAGACATATGAAACGAATAATGTCAAAGTTTAAAAACATGGAAAAAACACAAAGACAAGAGACACAGAGAGGAATGACAACAGAGGACGAGTGACGTCACAAAATGAGGAATTATAAGGCGTTTTATAGTGAGGGAATCATCTGTAATGCATAATCATCTAATTTGACTCATATCAATCAATTGAACGATGTTACAATAAATGGAATTAATACCATTAAAATCTGAATAGATATTTAAGTTTGTTTCATGGCTCATGATTTCAACCGCCTCCAAAAACTCTCGTTTATATTTATTGCGCTCAGATCTTAAGCATCTAGCCTCTGAGAACTTCATAGTACGTCCGGTTTCATATGTATGTTTTGATAATCCGGTGGTTTGTCTCCCTTTTGTACAATCTCTAACATGTTCTTTTATTCGAGTATTTAAATTTCTGCCAGTTTGGCCTATATATGGTCTATTACATTCCATGCAATCTATGGAGTAAATTATTCCAGACTTGTTGGATGTTGGTGTTTTGTCCTTCATTTTTAAAAATACATATTTACCCAAAGTTCAAAGCATGCGTGCAGCAATTTTTGGAGGCGGTTGAAATCATGAGCCATGAAACAAACTTAAATATCTATTCAGATTTTAATGGTATTAATTCCATTTATTGTAACATCGTTCAATTGATTCATATGAGTCAAATTAGATGATTATGCATTACAGATGATTCCCTCACTATAAAACGCCTTATAATTCCTCATTTTGTGACGTCACTTGTCCTCTGTTGTCATTCCTCTCTGTGTCTCTTGTCTTTGTGTTTTTTCTATGCTTTTAACCTTTGACATTATTCGTTTCATATAACTTTTAAGATTTGACTCGTTAGATTCTATTGTTAAGATTCAGAAAAATATAGTTATTTCATTGCAAGTTACATATTATATATGGACATTGAAATATTTTTAACATTTAAGACTCACATTGATGTAAGTTCTGCTGTATTGATTTCTGTGTGTTTTTTACAACTTTATGTAATTTTCAGTAGCCCTGAAGAAGGACAAGTTATTGTCCGAAAGATTGGCTGAAGCAATAAAGAGCTAAAATTGTACAAGTTTGACTACATACCCGATAACCTTTCGTTTCAAAATATTTTGAACTTTTCGCCTGCCTGATATGAAATGAACCAATGAATAATTTCTACATTAAAGGTCTTACTGCCACACCCAGATTTATAATACATTTTTGCGATTAGAAAGTGTTTATGACTGGTGAAACACAAATCCGACTTACATTTCAAATTTCGGAAGCTGTCCAAAAAAACAAATTGATCTAGGTTTAATCCGCGAAGTTTCCCTAAGTAGAGGAGCAATAAAAAATAGCTTGGAACCGTTCTAACGATCTTCTTCGACCAAATTCTATTTCCGTAATGACTTCTCCATCACGTCATCAAAAATTCATTTCAGTCATCTGCACCCCGTAAAAACAGAAACCCATTACGTCTATCACTCCTTATCCAATACGTCCCTGTCCTCGTCATAATGCGTTTATAATTATACTCATAACTCTTTGAGGACTCCTCGAGATGTATCAAACATTAGCAGTCGAGGTGTGCTCTGAAAAGGCCAGTCTGCGAAATTATGGCTGCTGAATAATTCACTGTTTTTGGATCGACCGAATTTTATGCTTTTCTCGAAAGAGAACCCCCCCTTTGTGTTATTCAGTAGGAAATCCCACCCCGCTTTTTCGGGGTGGTTCATCTTCGTAGGAAATGACATCAACATAATGTTGTTCGTGACGGAAAATAAATGGAGAGCGGTTTCAGCCGTATTACCATTTGTCCCATAAAAAGTGAACAGACCTCTAGATTTCTGTCATTTGGCGTATTTGTCAGTCGGTAATTATTCAGTCTCGCTGAATTTTTTCGATGGTTGGGATGGAGAGGATGGAAAGGCCAAAATGAAATGACGGACAGTCGAGTGAGTCTTATAATAACAGTCTGGAAAGAGAAGACGTAGGTTTCATGATGATTCATTTCAATTCTAAATGACCGCATTATGCATATGTTCAGCATGTGATTTGAGTTCTAATTTAATCGAAGCCAGGAATGCTCCGGGATATTAGGAAAAAGGGATGAGCTTTTTTTGACTTAAATGATTTCTTCTTTCTATTATGAATATTTTGAGTAATTTATGTTTTGTATAATTCTGTATGTTGAAAAGTAGCTGTAGAGAAATTAATAGGAGTCTATACCGTTCAGTTCTGAAATAAGTACGCTTCATTTTACGCCAAAGACCATCGATTTATAATTTATATTTTTTCTTCAGCTTGGTTTTCACTGATATTCATTTTTAAGAGTTCTTCATTGCATTAAGTTCTTATTTGATAATTTTTTTGGAATGGAAAAAAAAATTAGTTGAATTTTTCATTGAAGAATAAAAATATGCATGATAAAACTTTCAGAACAAATATAATTTTTTATTTTTATGAATTTTCACATAAATAAATGAATAAAGATGTAGAAGAGGACAGTTAATCAGACAAACGTTTGAGATTGCTTCAAACTCCGAAAAGTACTCGTAAATATGTGATTCTGTTAACTTGACAAGTTCAGTTTAGTTTTGATATGCTGAACAAAACTATCGCTGAAAACATTATGAAGATTGAACTAACGGGTGTTTTTTTCGAGGTATATAACTTTAAGTTGGCATTACTGTTCAAGATGGCGACCGATTTAACAGTTGTCAAGTGATTTATTCTCAGTTTAGTTTGGCAATTCATCATGAATAGACTCACGCCTGAACAACGCTTGCAAATATTGCAATTTTATTTCGTCCATTTTATTTTGTTTAGCGATGAAGTGCACTTCTGGTTGAATGGCTACGTCAACAAACAAAACTGCCGCATTTGGAGTGAAGCTAATCCTCAAGTGTATGTCGAAACACGTTACATCCAGAAAAACTGACTGTTTGGTGCGCTTTATAGGCTGGTGGAATCATTGGTCCGTACTTCTTCAAAAACGATGATGGCCAGACCGTTACAGTCAATGGTGATCGGTATGGAGTCATGATTACTAACTTTTTCATTCCTGAATTGAACAACCATGATGTCCAGGAGCTGTGGTTCCAACAAGACGGCGAAACATGTCACACAGCTCGTGCCACAATCGATTCATTGAAATACACGTTTGGTGACCGCCTAATTTCACGTTTTGGACCTGTGAATTGGCCTCTAAGATCTTGTGATTTAACACCGACTACTTTCTGTGGGGCTATGTAGAGTCATTGGTCTATGCGGATAAGCCACAAGCCCTTGGCCATTTGGAAGACAACATTCGCCGTGTTATTGCAGATATACGGCCACAAATGTTGGAAAAAGTCATCGAAAATTGGACTACATCCGAGCCAGCCGTGGCGGTCATATGCCAGAAATCATATTTAAAATGTAATGCCACAAGATTATCTTACGGATAAATAGAAATCATGTCAATCAAATAATCCATCGTTGTTTTATTGCAATTTAAAGTTCTATAGCTCTAAAAAACACCCTTTACATATATGATCACCTATGATTGTATGAGGTCGCAATATAACTCTGCAATGCATTACTCCCTCCCTCCATCTAGGTAATAATGAGCAACTTGAAATGATTCAAGAGTTGCTGTTTCTGTGGATTTTCCAGGCCTGAATCCATGCTGGTAGGCAAAATTACGTTGAATTTTATGGGGAAACATTCTATTCAAAGTAATCCTTCACAGACCTCAGAGAAACAGCTTAAAATGGATAAAGGATTGAAAAAAAGGACCTCGAATACTTTTTCAAATATTTCTAGTATTCAGATGAAAGAAATTTATTCTCTCTCTATTGAGATCCTATTTTTTGAGTACAACTTTTATGAGCAGACATAAATACCAATCCAGTGTGCCGTCTAGCCTCGCGTACAGCGGTATTTAGGTTTTAGGGCAAAGGGTTTCAAAGCCATAAAAGCAAGAAATCAAATAGTTTGTCGTGGTTATTTAAGTAATTGCCTTCAGCGAAGGTTTTTATATGCAAATTTAGCGTTAGGTGGAATTATTATTTTTGATTAATTGCGGCTATAATTCCACCTTAAGTCTTCTCTACATCAATCAGAGGTTTCAGAAAGATCATTCTCTGTTATAATTAAAGTTTAACCTTAGTCAGATGCGTATTTTTCGTTATCAACGCAAGTCGTGGGCTAGCTATACATTGAAAATTATGATCATAATATCTTCTTCTTTTTTATCTTATAAGCCTGATGCTTGTATTTCCACTTTAATCGGTGGATATAGACATCCAGGAGTCTTTACAGCGTTTGGAGGTCTGCCAATGAGTTTTGTGGTATTTGGGATTCCGTCTAGGGCGACATTGCTGTTATCATTATTTCAATATTGTCGCATGGCCTTTCCCATTTGACAATGTCCTGAATTTGGCATTCCTTTCGTTGCCTCCGCTTGTTACCTCCAGAATGAGAAGGGAGGAAGGTTGTTAGGCAAGGTAAGCTACCTACCCGACCTAAAAAGCATCCATAGCTCAAAGCACCAATTATAAGCCCCAGATCTGGACGGACCATGGAATCAAATCATATTATTTGCCAGAAATCATCTACCTTGTCCTTCAGAATGAAGAAAATAAGTCCTAGATTCTATAGACACAGAACAGAGCATGATGATCATACTATTTCTCATTGAAATATTTCTGACACGTTTATGGTACAAGAATAGTTTTGAAATGAAATATCTAGAGTTAACTTCTTACTATACTCAACAAATCATGATTGAAAGTAGGTACGCTAAACTTATCACATCTTCGACTACAAGTAGCCTAGTATAGTTGATTCATCAAAGAAATTGTATGGAAGGTTACAAAATCTTTAATGTTGGCGGAAAATTTCAACATATATCATAAATTTTCAGTATTCAGTTACTCATGTTGTAAAATTGTGAAATTCTGAACGTTTATTGTATGTTCCAAGTGCTAACCAGATTCTACTAGGTCATGCTGAGATTCTCTTCCATGGATCCCCCCGTCAATCATATTCACTTATCACGTCAAGGGAGCATCGACTCGCGAATTTCTGTCAAGTAATCAGGAAACGAAGAGGATGGATGATGCGCGTGTAATGAGACCTCGAGGGAATAACAGGACATCAATATTGTGCGCTCAATCCTAGCCCCAAGGATATTCAGTAACGAGGTGGAGGAGGGGGAACCCTGAAAATGTACGATATAACTGGTTGATTCGAGATAACGAATTTCTTGGAGTGAAAGTGATGACAATTGAGCATATATCGGGATAATCAAAAAGAGTAATAACCGATAAATAGGTGGTGCTGTAATTGAAATTCAAAAATTTGTAATTTTTTTAATAGGAACTGAATTTTTCTCGACTTCAATAAGAAGTTATAACTAAGATGCATAGAAAACCTGGTGTGTCTTCTTATACCTGTGAAACTTTCAGACGAAACGGGAGATTTTTCAGATTTATACCTATTTGATTTCGAGGGATCTCGTCTTTTTCAGATGGCGCATACATCGCTTATATTTGATATTTCTCTCGATTCTTGGCTCTTGTGAGCTCTTTTGTGAATTCTTTATTAATTAATCTCTTATTTGGGGTGGGCGTATTCTTTTGTTCTTGTTGTAAATAAGAGGGATTTTTTTAATGTCCTCTTTTCTTGCTGTGTTTTTAATCTTCTTCGACTCCACTTTCGATTCGCTACATCCTTATTTCGGTAATAACAATTTTATTGATCTCTTTAGACATAACAAAATATGTATGAGAAAAGTCAAGATTATACAAAATTAAAAACTATTTCTACTCTATCTAACTATAATGAAATTTACAAATCAATTCACATTTAACTAATTTTTTGAATTCTTTTTTCCCAATAATTTCACAACTGATGGTACATGATCATATAAGATTATTGCCTGATAAACAGGAGATATTTTGAATTTGGCAGTTGTGTGAGAAGAAATACACAGAGTTGCCGAATTTCTTGTCGAATAATCATAAAAATCATATAAATTAACCCTAACATGTTCATTTTCCTTAACATAGAGAAAACATTTATATGTATATGTAGTAACAGATTAGTGTGAAAATGTTTTTTTTTTTAAATCGGCATACATGAATCACGGAATCTAAGTTGAATTAGAATATAAGACGTATTATTTTTTTTTTGGGCAATAAATACTCTATTGGACTCCACTGAAATACCCCACAGTAACACACTATTACTTGAAAAACCATACACCAAACTGTAGTAAAAACTTATGCTAATCGCATAAAATAAGCTACCTAATTTCTTGCTGGATGTTATCTGCTCACCAAAACATTCAACCTTCAGTCATTCCCCAGTAGTGTTTTTATTACGAAAATAAAGACATTCCGTTATCTCGATGTTGAATATCAGTGCCTTAGAGCCACACCAACTCTCGAACCTACTAATCAGCTCATTGCTCAATGTCCTGAGCCCCCCAGGACTCTGTGCTGAGACCGTGATTGATCTGTCATCAGCGAAGAAGAATAATAATAATAATAATACTTTACTTTATTTCAAATCATTTCCTACAGTGTGTTTAACAAATAGTTACATGAAATGAAACAGTGTCCAAAAAAAAAAAGAAGATAGAAAAGTTGCTACAAGTTCCTCTCAATTTCATCCATCGAATATGGTTCTAAATCCAGTAGTTCCTTATATATGTGCCTTTTAAAAATTCTTGTGGATGTTATGTTCTAAATTCTTTGGGGGAGCTTATTAAAAAACTTCATGCATCTGTACTCTAGCTGTTGTTGAGTTGTTGTCAGGTTGCATTCAGGATAATTGTAGTTTTGATTTCTTGTACTATATGAATGACAACTCTTGAATTGATCGAACATATGTTTATTTTTATGAAGGAAAAGCAAACATTCCTGCACATTTATGGCATAAACTGTTAAAATGCCATTTCCTCTGAAAACCCCCCTGCAGGACTGTCCGTATTTCATTTGGTTGAGGATTCGAATTGATTTTTTCTGTGAGATGAATATAGATGTTATGTTTTCTGATCCATAGAATGTTATGCCAAATCTTATTTTTGTCTCAATTGTGCTGTAGTAGATGGTTTTTAATATATTTGGACTCAGATATTTCGACAATACTGAAAGTGCATAAATTGATGTTCTCAGCCTTCCAGTTGAGTTTTTGATCTATTACAATTCCAAGGAACTTGGTGTCTTTAGGTATTGCAAACTTGCTGTCATTTAAGGTTACATCTTTTGAGCTGTCTATAGTTGGATGGAATAGGACTAAGTTAGTTTTGTCATTGTTCAAAATTAGATTATTTTCTTCAAGCCAATTTTCAGTGTTTTTCATTACCTCTGATGCTGGGAGTTTGAGATCTGGCCATAGTGACTCCAAAATAAGGAGATTTGTATCGTCTGCATAATGTACACTCATAATTCTTCCATTGACCCATCTGACTTCAAGTCCGTAATCATTCAGATACACCAAGAAGAGAAGGGGTCCAGCAATCCCACCTTGGGCTATTCCCAATATGATTTCCTTCACGTCTGATCTTATCTCTGTACCATCCATGAAAACTCTCACAAGTTGAGTTCTCCCTTGGAGATATGATTTTATCCACTGGTGGAATATGACCAATTTTACCTCCGAATCACGATATATATAAAATAAAAGCGGTCCCAAAACAGAGCTCTGCGGTATCCTCAGTAACAGATGTAACCAAGGCTCCAAAAGAGAAGAAACAGAAGAAATAATTTTCGATAAGTGAATAAAAATATAATATCTTCTTAAAAAAAAAAAACATTTCATTTTTGTAACATGTGAAATGTCCAATTCTTACAGATAAAGTACGATCAATGATAAAACTTTAGATACATTCTGAGAAAACACCGTGAAAACCCACGTTATAGAGCTTACTCTCCAAAAACTCCGGAGACAGTACATCAAATGCATGTGTGAGGTCAAAAAAGAGACCTGCAACAAAATGACGAAACAATTCTAACAGAAGAAATATTTTCAGCTTGCATTGGAAATCGTTCAATTGAAAATTCTGAAGAAATTATCACCGCTATATAGCGACATCTACTACAACAACAATTCGGCGATAATTCAACCAATTGTCGCTGAAAAACACCTCAGGCCGAAACCGTATATTTTTGTCGACAGGCTATTATTGCCAATCCTAGAAACACACGTGAGGACATAAAATCGAATGGGTTTTGTTTGTTTTAAATTTGTTTCCTGGATTTATCCGCGTGATTAATGTATGTCCTCGCCGTCCTGGGAGTGCAGACCGAGCCGTTTTTCAGGGAGGGAGAGGGGTTTTCGGTTGGCATGGGAGTTTTTCAAAGACGGTATATCTTAATTTTCGGTGTCTTGGGGATTTCATGTTGCTGGTATGACTTGATATATATTTTTGGGGAGAAAGATGAGATAGATTTCCTGGAGAGGATTGAGTTCATTCTTTGTTCTACCGATTTAATGTGTCTTTACCAGGTCTAGAAATTTAAGAGGAATTTTAGGATGGAATAATGAATGAGAGAGTGAATTCTTGTCATTTCATATACTTCGAAATTTCTGGAGAGGGAGTATTTTGAATTGATTTAAAAAAAAAACAATTAGGACATACTGAAATCAGTGGTATGAAATTTGGAAATAAACACCGATAGTATGTTGTTATGCTCTACCGAATCACATCGTACATAAAGAATAGAAATTAGACAAAATATGGTTGGAAGCAGGTTATTCCTGAATGATTAAATTAAATTGTACATGAACGCAATACACACATCGTGAAGAGTCTGACCCCCCTTATCAACTCTCAACTTGTTGAATGTAACATGACAATTTTTTGTGTGTAGAATCTTCACTATTATATCACTCAAATGAAAAAAATAAACCAGAAAATAATGTTTCTTGTTCGGGAGAATACAGCTGTATTCGAAGTCAATCAGTTTTCAGCGAAAAACGAAGTGGTAATATTAACAATATTCCGTGTAAAATTCCGGGTAATCTAATTTCTCAGTTTGACCGGGCAAGAATAGTAGCCCTACATCAAGAAGTTTTGTCGAAACACCAGATTGCGCAACGTTTGAATATTCCACGGACTACAGTAGAGCGCATAGTGGCCCTTTTCCTGGAAACCGGCAGCGTTGTCCGGAGACCAGTGCTTGATCGACCCAGAGTAACATCTGCGAGGGGAGACCATTATATCTTATACCATATTTCACATGAAGAAATCGAACGGTGTCTGTAACAGTGCTTCGAAATCATTTTTTAAAGAACCATATACGGGTACTCTCAAGTAGGGCTGGGACTTTTTCGCCTTTTTGTATTCGAATATTCATCCATAAATTTATTCGATTATTCGAATAATTCATTCAAACAACTATTCATGCTTGATTATTCATGAGTAGTCATGAATATTCAACTATTCGTTGATTATTCAGTGATTATTCAATGATTATTCAGTGATTATTCAATGATTATTCAGTGATTATTCAATGATTATTCAGTGATTATTCAATGATTATTCAGTGATTATTCAATGAATATTCAGTCAATATTCAGTGATTCAACTCATGTTTTAATGAACCAATAAAATCCGAGCGTTTTGATGAGTGAATATACCCTTTGCGACGTGGTATAATCGTTTTGGTGTTTTGCCTCTAGCCATTTTCGATCTATTAGTGTGACGTCACACACCTCCATATTTGGTTCTCCTGTCAGTGTTCGGAATCCAAACAAATAAATTGTCATTCAAATTAGTACGGTCTCGTTGAAGGAATTGGCTTATTTTCATAAATAAGAGTATTCGAGGAACGATTTCAGTATTAATTGATAGATCGAAGGAACGAGGTTAATACCAGTAACTTTGAATCCTGTATCATACCCCAGATTTTGTAAAAAGCCATGTTTATTAGTTGAACCTCAAGTTCGAACTTACGGCATTAATCTCGTTTCTTCTGTCTATCAAATAATAATAAAATCGTTCCTCAAATAATCTTATTTATCAAAATTAGCCAATTTCTTCAACGACAACGTACTAATTTGAATGACAATTTGTTTGTTTGGATTCCGAGCACTGACAGGAGTTTATTTATAATTTTAATTCAATTGTATCTATCAATTTCAATATTATGTAATTTCCAGTAATTTTAATATTAATAGAACGATTTGTCCGTAGTGAATCACAAAACCTTGTTTTAATCATTCCTGAATAGTGAGTCAAGTGATCATTCAAACTTTCATTCGTAACTTCATAAATATCCAATTACTCACTGAATAGAAAACTATTCACTGAATAATCAGTGAATACTCAACTATTCAGTGATTATTCATGAATAGAAGAGTAGTCATTGATTATTCAACTATTCAGTGAATACTCGACTATTCACTGATTATTCATGAATAGAAATGTAGTCATTGATTATTCAATTATTCAGTGAATATTCATGATTATTCGAATAATGCAAAATGCAATTATTCGAATAATTATTCGATGATTATTCGAATATTCAAATCATTCATTCATGATTCCCAGCCCTACTCTCAACCCGTCATAAAGAGACGGTTGCATTCCTTAAATTTAAAGGCAAAAAGACCTTTAAGAGTACCTCTCGGCTATCACCTGAACATAGAGCTACCTGTCGGCAATGGGCAGAACACCACCAAGACTAGCTTCCACCGCAATGACGCAAAGTACTTTTTTCGGACGCGTCCCGATTCGGTTTACGAAGTGATAGTCGATGAGAGAGGGTTTGGAAAGGTCCAGGAAGACTAGAGCGACTCATTTTCGCCCAGGAAGTGGTTTCACTTCAAGGTTTCTAATTTAGTTACTCTGTCAAAAGAATTGCTTGGAATTATACAGGGTGGCCACTTTTTTAATGGGATTGTATTGGTAACTTTTAAACCATAAGAGTTAGAAGGTCGGTCAAATGGAGAAAAAGTTGCATGCATTGAAGCATAATCAAGCAGTTCAAACAAATCGAGATTATCAGGGCCGGTTTTTGAGATATCATAAGAAAAGTGAATTCTGTCATTTTGATTTTTCTTTTTTTTCCACTTTATTTCAAATATTATCAAAAAATGTTACAGGAATTTTTTATTCGACAGTAAATTGTTCTCAATTTGACGTAATCAGATTTCGTATCCAACGTTTCGCGCTCTCTGGGCCACCCTCAACCTCATTTTTTTCAATACGGACCTATATATTTCATGACACTTTTCGAAAAAACTTTCAACGCTGAATTCAACGGTATATCATATAATGTCATACAAAGTTGATTTTCAGGTGATTTTGACCCTTATCCAAATTTTTTTGGGTCAGATCTCCATTCGACCGACCTTCTAACTCTTATGGTTTAAAAGTTACCAATACAATCCCATTGAAAAAGTGGCCACCCTGTACAGTAACCTTGTCGGCTAGAGTACAGTAACTCTGGTGCTGCAAATGATCACATTCAGTTGTTATGAATTACAAAATGTCCAACATCATTATCTCGCGAAAAATCAGTACATATGTTCAATTTTTCAGGATATTGATATAAAATAAGGTCAAATTTGTATTTTATTGAGGCTAGAATGTTGCCATGTCGAGTAGGTAAATGAGGATTCAATGGTTAGGAAATTAATAATTTTTTTATTTTGTTATTTCCCAGAATATTTTGATAAATACCATTTGCCCCATATAATCTTAGGAGAAATTTTTTTATAGGATGACAATGGAAGTGCATAGAAAAAAAACGCTTCATTTCACATATTCTGAAAACATAAGATAACATAAATCCTTCATCTTCCTTCCAAGTTATTCAGTACTTACTCTGTAAAAACTACGATTATGATGCAACATTTTTCCAGAAGTAGAGCATGTATAATCCACTTGTTTTTAATTGGACCTCGTCTATTTGTGAAAGGAAATAGAAAAAAAAATCAAATCATATTATATATCTTGAGTTCTCGTCTTATTTCTCAATTTCCAATAAGATCTCTGAGTGTTACTCCTTTGATAGATCTCTTATTTTTGTTTGTAGAAACCACGTGGATAGAATGTCCAATGAAAAATTGATTAAGTGGGCACGAATAAAAAACTGCAGTGCAACTGATGGTTAAATTTCGTAAAATTTTTGAAAGTGAAATAAAAAAAAAGTGAAAAGTATTTTCCAATAATTTTTCATTACTTTTTCTCTGACCTGAGCATTGATCATAAAGCACAATATACAGTGTATTTCCGAATTAGATGTAAATCTTGAGGGAGTATCACTCAATTGCTGTGGATTGAGCCAAATTTATTGATAACTGAAAAACAATTTCCGAGATATTTGAGTTCTTGTGTTTTTTCAAAAATTTCTCATCTTACTTCATTTTTTGTCAATTTTTTCCTCCGTTGATCAAGTTTGATCCAAATTTTGGATTATTTTCATCAGAACAGGATATGATATGTAGTAAAGAAAGAAAATTAATGAATTAAAATTTTTTTATTGCAATTAAACTCAACAATTCAGTAGAAAATACATTTATAAGTTATGTTTGAAATGACCTCCACCATTCCTTATACAAGCAAGTGCCCTCTTTTTTTTCATCAGTTGTTACTTTCCACCTGAAATTCACTCTCAATATTTTCGCTGCTTTATCTATTCGAACGATGTTATATCCGGACTTCTCGCTGACCATGAATATAATACAAAATTATAATCAAATTTGGTCAACGTAGAAAAAATTGAGGAAAAATAAAGCAATGTGAGAAATCTTTTAAATATCACAATAACTCAAATATCTTATTTTTAGTTATCACTAAATATGGCTCGAACGAAAGCAAATGAGTCATTCTAACACGTCCTTCAAGGTGTCGATGTCATATTCGGAAACAACCTGTATATATTAGAAATGAAACATGAAAATATATTTTTGGTTCCAAGGAAACCTATCAAATACGATTGTTTGGTCGACCCCTCCCAATAAGGGCCTGTGCATGGGTTTTTTCATTTCAGTCCAATAATGCTGTCAACGCTCTATTTGTCCAAACTGATTCGATGTGTACATAGGAGGAAATTGCTAACGGAATCATGCAAAAGCACGAAGCGTCCGGATTCCCGTTGGTGGTATATCCAAATAATTCGCCAAGTGCTCGACAGTTGAGATCTTATGAAATATTTACATTTTTATTGTTAGCCGAGCATCCAAATTCAAAGTGCTCGGTCAACGTACAAGCGTGGAAAATGGATTATGAAACGCTAACACGCGATATTGTTATCTGATGCAGTCCTTAATCGATTTCTGTATTGTTTGGGGGTCTGCCAGAGACAGCTTTACTGACTGAACATTGTATGAAGGGTATACTTAAGATGTGATAGCGAACGTTTAGAGAATGATGAAACGGCTGTAACTCTGAAGGATTTTCATTTCTAGATTTCACAATATTGTGAAATTATGTTTACAATAAAAAATGCATATTTCATGGATTATATTCTCACTTGATGGAAATGCCTTATACAGGGTGTATGTGAATACAGTAACGCATGTATAATCTGAAAAGAAAGTTGGCAGAACCCGTTCGGTTTATCGAATCATTCGATTATAGGAATCATATTGAATGATATCTATGATCAGAACGTCGTTCGGATTATACAGGGTGTCCCGGGAAGAATGCGACAAGCGAATACCATAAATTAAGGACATCATGGAGGACCCGTATTAAGATGTTTCAATCGCCTGAGTGCATTCGTTTGCGATATACAGGGTGAGTGAAATATCACTGTTAGATAACTCTTCCACTAATCGACCGAATAATTTCAAATTTCGAAGTTTTGTCACCCTTTTCTCTCGCCTTCAATATTTCTGAATTCGAGTAAATCAGTTCCGGACTAGGGAAATTTCAGACTTTTCCTATTTTCGTGAATATTGGATCACCCTGTACGTGAACATTATGACTTTTTTCCATTTTTGGAACCACAAAGAATCAATTCATTATAAAATTCTAAATCTCTGCTTGGCACGGTCATACAGGGTGATCAATAAACATTCCCTTATGAGTGAAATATTTTTAGTTCAATATCTCTTTAACAAATCCACCGAATAATTTCAATTTTTGAAGTTTTGTCGCCCTTTACTATCGCCTTTCCTTCAATATTTCTGGAATCGAATAAATCAGATCCGGACTAGGAAAATTTGAGACCTTTTTTATTTTCTTGAATGTTGAATCACCCTGTATGTGAATATTATGATTCTTTTTCGTTTTCGTAACCACAATGAATTAATTCATAATAAAAATTTCACATCTCTGCTTGGCGCCATCATTCAGGGTGATCAATAACATTTCTTCGAAGGATTTCCATTTATTCGAGGAACAAAGATAAAAAAATCATTAAAAGGTTAAAACATAGAAAGAAGAACATGAAAGAAATTTCATAGTTTAAGATATCTTGAATTTATCGGTAGAATTATTTCGAAAATTGAAGTTGTTTCACCCTTCACGAATGTCTCAACTAAATTTTCCTCGAATTATTTAAGAAAACTTTTAATCAACAAACAGGATGAAGAATAGAACAAAAACAGCAAATAAATTGAAAATAGTTGATCTTGAAAACCATGAATCCAAAATAAAATATTTTCAGTTCAGCAGATATTGTTCAAAATGATATTCCTCCATTTCAATACATTTTTGAGGTCGTTGATATGATCTAGTTGTTTCACAGATTTCGCTATCTTATTCAGTTGAATTGGTTGTACTTCATTCATGAGGAAATGTTTATTGGTCGCCCTGTATGACGGTGGCAAGCTGAGTTTTAGAATGTTGATTATGAATTAATTCGTTGTGGTTACGAAAACGAGAAAAATTATGATATTGACGTACAGAGTGATCCAATATTCACGAAAATAGAAAAAGTCTAAAATTTTGTCAGTCCGGATCTGATTTATTCGATTTCAGAAATATTGAAGGAAGGCGATAGTGAAGGGAGACAAAACTTCAAAAATTGAAATTATTCGGCGGATTTGTTGAAGAGTTATTGAACTAAAAATATTTCACTCATAAGGGAATGTTTATTGGTCACCCTGTATGACCGTGTCAAGTAGAGATTTAGAATTTTTATAATGAATTGATTCTTTGTGGTTCCGAAAACAGAAAAAAATCATAATGTTCACGTACAGAGTGATCCAATATTCAGGAAAATAGGAAAAGTCTGAAATTTTCCTAGTCTGGATCTGAATAACTCGAATTCAGAAATATTAAAGGAAGGCGATAGGAAAGGGTGACAAAACTTCAAAATTTGAAATTATTCGGTCTATTAGTTAAAGAGTTATCGAACTGTAAAATTTCACTCATAAGATGAACATCACCCTGTATATCCTCAACGAAGGCACTCAGGCGATTGAAACATCTTGATACGGGTCCTCCATGATGACCTTAATTTATGGTATTCGTTTGTCGCATTCTTCCCGGGACACCCTGTAGAATCATTTCCAGAGTGTGCCAACTCATTTTCATAAAAAAATGCTGTACTTTATTTAAAAATATATATTTCCATGACATGAATTGAATGATATGATCGCATTTTTCAGTGAACACTTTCTGAACAGGTTGTTGTCAGAGCTTTCATTTGCCTCAGTGACTATCAGTCTCAGTTTTTTCGTCATAACCTCGTGCTCATTTTTGATTTTCTGCTTCATCTATTGAATCATGGTACGATTTTCTTTGTCCACTAATTCCACTGAATCAAAACCTTGATCTAGTCCTTCTCCTGATCCTCGCAAAGGAATCAAATCGTCTGCATTTCATTCTCCCGTTCGGATTGCTGAGTTCAGGTTGTTCGGATTATACATATCCTTTAACCAATTGGGCCATTCGGATTATAGGATACTTCGGATTATCCGGGATTCGGATTATCCATTTAATACTGTAGTTGCGAAAACATTTAGGGGGTGATTCCTTGTCAAAAAATAGAGTGGGTCTTTCATATAAATTTTTTTCTCCCCCTGCTTGGTTACAGCCCACTGAAGAAGGCCCGAAAAGTAGTTTTAATTTGTGCATGAAAAGTTTTTAATTGTTTTTTTTGTTACATTTATTCAATATTCGTTCCAGTTCTCATTGAAAATATCGTCCAGACATCAATGTAAGGCGTATTATCTGATGATAATATTTTTTTCTCAAAAACAGTGAATTTTAGCGAAAAATTACAGGAGACCTAATTTGTTCAGAATTGATCAATCTATCAATCATTAATTTTCTTATTGTATCATAAAATATGAATATAGATAAATAATTGCGAAATAAGATTGAGTGTAGGCTTTATCTACCCCTTGGAATCATAGACAAATACCACCAAATTTTTTTTTAATGCCTTCTTGCCCGCACAAAATGACAGCTCAATTTCATTTTCGTGAATTCCTTGAAAATTGAAAAATATTTTTCGGGCGCCATCTTAAGGGGGCTGTAACTAAACAGGGGGGTCAAAGAAAAAAATTTATATGAATGACCCACCCTAGTTTTTGGCAAGCAATCAGCTCCTAAATTGTTTCGCGACTATTCATATGCAACCTGTAGATGAAATAATAAAACGAAGTAATTTATATCAATTTTTTAATGTTTGTGACAATTAACTTGATCAGGTTACAGTCGAAATGTAACCTGATCAAGCTAATTGTCACAAGCATTAAAAAATTGATATAAATTACAGTCGAAATGTAACCTGATAAGTCAGTGTTGACGAAACAATCGACGAAACTATTGAATTCAGTGTACATGGTAATTTTCCGAAGTTTTGGAATACGTTTCTGCAAATCGATGATGATATATCAGCCAAATTGGTGATTTGGTTCTATAGATATATTGAATTCAATTTCCATTCAAATTGGAACACCCTGTAGATCAAAATTCAATACTCCTAGATACTAGCTTTGGCGGTTTTCCGTTATCTTTCAGATGTCGTTTATCTCCCATCAAATTCTCATTAATTCTCATCTTATCTTAGATACCCTGTATATGCAATGTTTGAATTAAGAATTCTCTAATAAAAATCTGAGCGAATAGGACATAAATCTGAAAAAACTTGGTATATATTTATCCTAGCGGAAATAAGATCCATAAAACACCAATATAAATGCAAGGAAGTTTTGTTTATACTCGCGCCAATCATAAATTCCACCTCAAAATGAATTCAAACATGAGCAATAACATGAAAACGCCATTCCAACCGGATATCGAATGAAATATGAGCTCACACAAGAAAAAAGTGAATAGTCGTAAATATTTCTAATAAATACAATATATTGATATCTGCATATATGTGGAATTGAAAAAATACAAATATTCCTAATATTATTATCGATTGATAAGTTAATAATTGATAATTCACCATAGTTACTATGGTGAGGAGAAGGGAGAGTACCTATTATCATAGTATAAGGAAAGGATAGTAAGCCAGTGTAGTGCTTTTTTCGATTTTGTTGATGTTGAGCGCCATCAAGTTGTACTCACGTTTTACTCGAATTTTACTGTCAAAAATTGGTCCGTAAAGTGGAGCCCTCTGAAAAAATCGGTGTTATTTTGAAGAACTAAAATATTTGAAATAGAGTGGTCAGAAGATTTCTATATTTTGATATTTTTTCTGCTCTGTAATAAGCATTTACGCCAGTGGCGTGTATTTGTGATAACTTAATAATAACATAAAAATTGTTGGCAATGTCATGCGACCCCTTTTCAACCACGCCACAGAATGAATTATCGTATTATTTCTGCGCCATCTATAGCTCATGATTCAGTGCCATCTATTATCGAGTTACTTCTTCAAATCCAAATCCAACTACAGTAGCGACCCCTGGTGACTATTTCCTTGCCGTCAAACGGCGGTTGGCTTACTATCCTTTCCTTATACTATGCTATTATATAACGTATCCTTCGATAGTAAATTTGTTGAATCCAGGGTCTGGTGTATGTTGACGAGTATTGCTGATTGAATGGAAATCATACATTTCTTCCCTAATTGCATAGGGTTCAATTGGGGTAAATGGGAACAAGCGGGACTAGTGACCACTTAGGTGTTGGGGTGCGAAAAATGAAGTGATTAAAAATGTTTTTGCGCTTTCTGCATATTATCTATTAGTTTTCTGAATTAATATGCAAATCTGATTTGAATTTTTGACTATCGTTGTGTCTTACGATCAAAGCTTATGGGGACTTAACCGTCCGCAAGGAAAAACATTGGTTTTCCATTCGGCAAATTTTGAATATCTAAAGTGATTTTGACTATTCTCTAGTAACCCTGGGATCTGAACCTTGGAGTATCAATTATTCACATGATATTAAACTAAAACTATGATATTGAGTTCAAAAAAGGCCTAGTATTGTAGTGACTATGCATGCCCAATAGATTGCCGCTGCTGGCTTCGCATCACTATCTAGCGAGGTATCGATGGGTTCATAAAGAATCCCCAAATTTGTGCAGAGTCCAAGATGATGTGAGATATGTCTTGGGCAGAGATCGGTGGGTAAGAGTTATTTGGCTTGAGAAGGCCTCGCCAAAGTGGCGATCCCGACATGGAGTGGAAAGCTGCGATCATGTTGAGGCGCTTAAGTGACTCAATGTCCCGCTCAACGTCACGAGTTCGTGCGTGTACATCGGGCGCAAGCGCTAATGGCACGCTGCGCCCTTGCTTTTCCGCCTTCACAGCTCGCTTGCGCTCTCTCTTTTCCTAAGTATACCTGAGCACCTCCTCCTCTGGTAGGTCGTCGGTACTGGTAGGGGAGTGTGTAGTTACTCTTCAGGCCCAAGATGTGGCAATGCTGGCTTCGTGTCACTCCCTAGCGAGGCATGGGTGGATTTATGAAGAATCTCCGAATTTGTGCAGAGTCACCTCTCTACGATGGTCTGAGAGGGTGTTTCTTGGTCAAAGATCGCTGTATAGCCCAACTGATGAGTCTACCAGCGATTTCGGGACAAAACACCCTAATCCCTAGGAAGGGGGCGTACCTACGTTATTTGGCACAAGAAGGTCTCACCAAAATATGTATTCCATATCTTAACCACATATGGTACTATATATATATGGTACCTACTTCAAAGATGTGAGAATCAGCTAAAAAAGTACAACTAATCTTGGGAACATTATGAAAGATTCAAATAGGACAACTTGATCAGTCATTAAATACAGGGTGTATGGAAAAATGTGGGAAATATCTCGGATTCAGATAAAACATAAAAGAATAAGATGACAAGTTCCTACCATTTTTGTCCCTAGTGGTCCTCCCTACGGAGATACGGTCTCCTAAATGACGTCACTGGAAATCCATTTTAGTGGAATAAATTTCAAACTACTTTATATCAAAAGATCAAATAATTGTGTTAATTTCAGATCGGATTTGGACAATTTGAGTTCAGTATACAATGTTAAATCAATAGATGTAATGATTGACCTGTGATTGTTTAGGTTATGTTGTTGTTTTTCTTTGGTATATCTTATTCTTCGTTCACGTGAAGTAGGTTTGTCGTCCGTTATTTGTTGAATGATCTAACACTTTTGTTGGTATTTTTAGATATTTATACTCAATGTATTATATATTTTTATCTACTTGACATTATGTTTATAATAATCCATTTAATTTATTCATTCAATTATTTATTTATTTTATCTGACAATCGATACGTAGTCTTATTTATGACACATTCCACTTTATTTTTTTGTATTTTGACTGTTTGTATAAGACAGAAATATCTGTGAATTTTAATTATTCATAATTGATCAGGGAGAGGTTATAACTTTGATTTGTCTCGGTGAGTCTGCCCTTGTATTTCATAATCTGTTTTCCTTATATGTTAAATCTTTATTGCAGCCTGAAGAAGAATCAAATCAAGAAAGGATCCGAAACTGTAGCAAAATAAATCGTTTATGAATCAGCTTGTTTGCCTATATCCGAAGCCTACGTCCCAAACTACTTAATATAATTTAAAGAAAATTTGATATGATGAACAGTAGTGAGGGCGTCTTAAAATACTGCCCTTAAATTTGAATTAGCTCTTTCAGTAACCCCGTAAAAACTATAAACTATAACGTGCCTTTCTGTGCCAAAATTGCATAGTTAAGAATCTTTGTAACTTTGTCTGATTCAATAACATGAACTAGAACTTTTTTGTTCCTTGAATAATTTTCGTATCACACTTTGTTAAAAAAAATAGAATTTATGGTTCTTTTTGATAGAAATAAAGAAATGAATTCCTTTGTTATTTTTTTTTTTCGAGAACGGTTCATTTTATCGACGATAAACAAGAGTACCTTTTTTTAGCTTAATGTTCAAGTTATCCAAATTTGTTTTTTATACTCCTAAGCATACAGGGTGTTGTAATGTAAGCATTAAAATGTACAACCTAGTCCGCCCCTGGTAAACTAAAAGAGCTAATTTAACTTTAACTGCAATATTTGAAGAGGTCCTTACTACTGTTCATCATATCAAATTAATTTAAATTATATTATATTAGTTTGGAATTTATTCCCTAAAATGGATTTTCAGTGACGTTATTTAGGACCCCCGTAGGGAGGACCGCTAGGAAAAAAAATGATGGAAACTGGTCATCTAATTTTTTATGTTTTATTTGAATCCGAGAGATTTCCCACATTTTCCTGGACACTCTGTTTGAAATCTAAAAAAATTATGGTCAAGGAAGTTATTCCGGTTCTGAGGAACAAATAATACACTATGATTCACCCAGCGACGTTTCGAAAACTATTTGACGTTTATTAGACGATTTTTTCGAGCTACAAAATAAAAGCGCCTTTTAAAATACAGCTCATAATGTGAATTTAATAACTGACACTGCAAACTTTAGGTATATCATATATTAATCTTCCCAAGAAATGATGATATGTTCATTTTGTTTTATTTTTTGTTCCTGATGAGGGCGCATACCATTCTAATAAGTTTATTGAAACATTTATTTTCATTGTTCCTTGAATATTACTTCAGGAACAAAATTGTTTACATATTCAAAACTCATGATTCGCCAATTAATAATGAATATTGAGTTATTGGTAATATAAAGGTATAAGAGAAACCAATTGATTGAATCTGAAAAAAGAGGTTGAAATTTAGGATTCAATTGAAAAATAGCCACAAAAATCATCGAAGTAGGTCGATAATTTTACGAAAACTTAAAAAATAGTTGAAGGATATAAAAAAATTTAACTTTTTTTATTTTATGCTTCCTACGATGTGGTTCATTACTGTAAATTTAATGATTATTTGAGGACATTTGTACCTAGCTGATGCTAATTTTAACACTTGTAGATTTTATCGCAAACCCCTAAGTCGGTATTTTCACCTCAACCGACTTAGTTATGAATGTTACGCTGAGAATTATACCAGCAAGTCTCGGAATTATACAAATAAAAGAGGACCCATTAAAAAGCATATCGCCTTGACACGCGACAAGTTGACAAAATGACCATTATTATTCTTTTCTATCGGTAGCCTTATCTCGATTCTGTGTTTTTGCCCGCATGAAATGCATTCTAGCAAAATTTCTGGGACATGACAGAAGATGTTTTCCTTATCTGTTTGAATTAGTGTTCTCAAAATTCGAGAAATAGAGCGATGGCGACTTCCGCATTGTGAATTTACGGTTGAACGATTCCCTTATGAATATAGTGATCCATGTGGATATCTGGCCCTTTTGATGTTTTCTCTGGATAAGTTTGGGGAAGGTGGTTAATGGCGCGGAAAGATTTTTCTCTCTTTAGGGGAAATTTTTCTCGACAAACAGCAAACATCAATTTATCTGCAGTATTATACAATCAGTTAACAAAGGGACCTAGATATATTGGAACTATCGAAAGAACAAACGTTCATCATAAATTCGATTGGCGTTTTTTTTTATATGCGATGCTAATATACAGGGTGATATTATTTCGTTCCTGTGGTGTGATCCTACTAATTTCTGATTGATTGATACGTTAATAATTGGTACCTTCCCATAGTTACTATGGTGAGGGATAGTCACTGATTATTAACGTATTAACAGATAAGAAATTAATACGATTATCGATTGATACGTTAATAATCGGTACCCCACTCTTCATCCCCTCACAATAGTAGCAATGGTGAGATACCGTGTATCAATCGATAATCGTAGGTATTAATTGTTTATCGATCAATACCTTAATAATCGATACCGCTCCATAGGTACTATTGTGAGGAAAAGGGAGAGGTAATGATTATAACGTATTAATCAATAAAAAATTAGTACGATTATCGATTGATACGTAAATAAGCGGTATCCCATCATTGCTACCATGGAGAGGGAAGAGTGGGGTACCGATTATTAACGTATCAATCGATAATCGTACTTATTTCTTATTGATTAATACGTTAATAATTGGTACCTCCCCATAGGTACTATGGTGAGGGAAATGGAGAGGTACTGATTATTAACGTATTAATCAATAAAAAATTCGTACGATTATCGATTGATACGTTAATAATTAATCGGTACCCCACTCTTCCCCTCACCATGGTAGCAATGATGAGATACCGCTTATTAACGTATCAATGGATTATCGTACTAATTTTTTATTGATAAATAAGTTAATAATCAGTACCTCTCCCTTTTCCTCACCATAGTACCTATGGGGAGGTACCGATTATTAACGTATCAATCGATAATTGTAATAATTTCTTATTGATTAATACGTTAATAATTATTAACGTATTAATCAATAAGAAATTAGTACGATTATCGATTGATACCTTAATAATCGTTACCTCCCCATAGGTACTATGGTGAGAAAAAGGGAGAGGTACTGATTATAATCAGTACCTCTCCATTTTTCTCACCATAGTACCTATGGGGAGGTAACAATTATTAAGGTATCAATCGATAATCGTACTAATTTCTTATTGATTAATACGTTAATAATCAGTACCTCTCCCTTTTCCTAACCATAGTACCTATGGGGAGGTACCGATTATTAACGTATCAATCGATAATCGTACTAGTTTCTTATTGATTAGTACGTTAATAATGATTAGTACGTTAATAATCGGTACCACCCCATAGGTACTATGGTGAGGGAAAGGGAGAGGTACTGATTATTAACGTATTAATAAATAAAAAATTAGTTCGATTATAGATTGATACTTTAATAATCGGTACCCCACTCTTCCCCTCACCATGGTAGCAATGATGAGATACCGCTCATTAACGTATCAATCGATAATTGTAATAATTTCTTATTGATTAATATTTCCCTCACCATAGTACCTATGGGGTGGTACCGATTATTAACGTACTAATCATTATTAACGTACTAATCAATAAGAAACTAGTACGATTATCGATTGATACGTTAATAATCGGTACCTCCCCATAGGTACTATGGTTAGGAAAAGGGAGAGGTACTGATTATTAACGTATTAATCAATAAGAAATTAGTACGATTATCGATTGATACCTTAATAATCGTTACCTCCCCATAGGTACTATGGTGAGAAAAAGGGAGAGGTACTGATTATAATCAGTACCTCTCCCTTTTTCTCACCATAGTACCATAGTATTATTAGAGGAGAGTTGGTATTTCTTAAATGGGATATTATATTTTTCAACGCAGTTTGTTAGCCACACATTTATTGAAAAGCCTTCCGTTTTCGGTCTTTCAGATATGTCATCTGTTTCAAAGATATTGAGATTTTCGTCGTACATATGAGAATATTTTTCATTTATTTCGAGATGAAATTCATATTGTGTCCATTGTATAATTGAAATGAAGTGTCTCATTTAATTAGTAATTAATTATCGTTTTAGAGATATAGAGGAGAGTTGGTGTATAAAATGGACACAAAATCAATCAAATCTCGAAATAAATGAAAAATATTCTTATTTGAGGTGTCCTATCGAAGCACTCAATATCTTTGAAACGTGTGACAAATTTGTGGCTGAAAGACTGTTGAAAAATGTAGGGTGTCCCATTTAAGAAACATCAACTCTCCTCTTTATCTCTAAAACCACTTAATAAAACGTTCTAGAATTTGTTCAATATCTCGAACAGAAACCAGGATAAAGCGAATCAATTGGAACAGTAATTTTTCAGAAAAGCCCTGTAACTCGAGAAAGAATCGAGATATCTATGATCGACTTCCTGATATTTTTTATTTCGGAAATCGGAAGAATATTTCGGTGGTCCTTGAACTTTTTTATTTAACAACAAGAAAACCCCTGCATAAATCTTAATCATTTTTAGGCAGCATACCGAAATCTGCGAGTCTCGTAGCCAAAATGACGTAAAATGACATTGTTGACGGGTCTTTGGCCTTCGCCCTTTCGTTTGCGTTTAATTTTCCATCATTCATATCGCGTTTCATAGCGCTATGCTCGTCGAAAATTAGATATTGAAGGAGGCCTGATGTTCTACTCGGATATTATTAATTTTAATCAAGCCACCCTATGATTACATCCGATTCGAATGACCTCATCACGGTGGCGCGATAAAACAGGCGACCCTCGTAATTAGAGAGGGTGCAGTAATTTCCGTTCGAGGCCGATTTGATTTCAGTTAATTCGAGATGATTGATGCCATCCACTGAAAAGTGAAAACATCGCGCGTCGTTCACAGGTAGGGCGGCAAAATGGATTCTGATTGATTATTTTATAAATTGTACGTGTCGGTTCTATTTCCACATTGGGATTGTTATTTTGGACAATCGTGGAAGGACATCGTTCAATTTTGTGTTTTCGATGTATTTTTGACGGGGCTCAAGCATCAATACCTACCATTATTTGTATTTATAGAAATGTAGTCATTTCTTTATATTGTATGTAGAAGGTTCACAATATTCTATATTCAACCAAAAAAATTATAATGAACGAAACATATCTTGTTTTATGTTACAATTTCCTCATATTCCCAGATAAATATTATAGGCATTATATGAACCATTATATACAGGGTGTCCCGTAAAGACCACGTCAAACCGAGGGAGAATGTAGATCAAAGGATAATTATAAAAGTTTAATGAGAAGGATAACCCATCTGCTATGACAAAATTCCCATTATAAAAGTCTTACCGTTTTCGAGATATTTTTTTTTTGTTGAAAATAATGAATTTTTGTCCCTTTCAATAGTTTTGCCCTTACGGTTGGTACAATTTTACATCTTTCTGGTTAATTTCTTCTGTAAAATATTGCTGAAGAATGATTTTAACGTTTACATTAAAAACATCCTCCGAACATTTTAAAGGGGGGCTGTGAGAAATATTTTTATTGGAAATTTTGGTAGTGCATTATTTTGTTCATGAAGTTTAGCCCATCGTAGTGAAAAAAAAAATGTAAGGAGCTACTGCTGCACATTACACCAATAAATTGTCCATTTTATAGTGATTTCAAAGAGGTATCACACAAGTCATTCGTTATTCAAAGAAAAAAGATATGACTGTTTTCATACAATTGGGTACGTTTCTGACAAAATCAAGTTTGTCAATTCTGTTGAGAAATCTTCGATGTTGTATTACTTAGTGAACAATGGCAATTGTTTACGTGCGAAAATATTACTCGCATAATTATTCACCTCAACGAAATTCAATTTTGCCGGAAAATTTTGGAAAACATCATGCAGATCCAGATTTTTTCAATAAGATCATTTAGAGCGACGAGTCTTCCTGTACCAAGGATGGGACAATCAATCTCCACAATTTGCATAACTGGAATATCATAAATCCACACGGGGTGAGAGAAGATAGATCACAATATCGATTCAAGATCAATTTATGGACTGGAATATTTAATGGTGCAATTTTGGGCCCGATCGAACTGCCGCCATCACTGAACGCAAACAATTATTTGGAATTTTTAAACAACCAGCTGCCCATTTTATTGGAAGATGTGCCGTGCCACTGGCGCTGCGACGTAGTCTGTGGTTTCAACATGATGGATGCCCAGAACATTACGGACTCGAAGTTACCGCACATTTGAATAGAACTTATCCCCACCGGTGGATTGGAAGAGAAGGTGAAATGTTGTGGCCTCCTCGTTCACCTGACCTAAATCCTATGGACTTTTATTATTGGGGCTACCTGAAAGACAAAGTAAAGTATACGCAACACCCATACGTGATGAAGCCGAATTGAGAGAACGCATCCGCAATTCGGCTTCATCACGTATGGGTGTTGCGTATACTTTGTCTTTTAGGCAGCCCGAATATTAAAAGTCCAGAGGATTTAGGTCTTAATGTACCCATCCTTGGTACAGGAAGACTCGTCGCTCTAAATGATCTTATTGAAAAAATCTGGTTCTGCATGATGTTTTCCAAAATTTTCCGGCAAAATTGAATTTCGTTGAGGTGAATAATTATGCGAGTAATATTTTCGCACGTAAACAATTGCCATTGTTCACTAAGTAATGCAATATCGAAGATTTCTCAACAGAATTGACAAACTTGATTTTGTCAGAAACGTACCCATTTGGATAAAAACAGCCATATCTTTTTTCTTTGAATAACAAATGACTTGTGTGATACCTCTTTGAAATCACTATAAAATGTACAATTTATTGGTGTTATGTGCAGCAGTAGCTCCGTACATTTTTTTTCCACTACGATGGGCTAAACTTCATGAACAAAATAATCCACTACCAAAATTTCCAATAAAAATATTTCTCACAGCCCCCCTTTAAAATGTTCGGAGGATAATTTTAATGTAAACGTTAAAATCATTCTTCAGCAATATTTTACAGAAAAAATTTACCAGAAAGATGTAAAATTGTACCAACCGTAAGGGCAAAACTATTGAAAGGGGCAAAATTCATTATTTTCAACAAAAAAAAAATATCTCGAAAACGGTAAGACTTTTATAATGGGAATTTTGTCATAGCAGGTGGGTTATCCTTTGATCTACATTCTCCCTCCGTTTGACGTGGTCTTTACGGGACACCCTGTATAGGATTAGTTTATCGATTAGGGAAATCGTCTCATTCTACCATTATTATCTAATAAACGAATAAAACAAAATTAATGTGTAGTATACCCTATGAATACATTGGTAGGATCCCATAACACAGGAAAAATGTATTTTGTTGAATTCAGAGGAGATAACTGAGCATTTTTTATGCGAAAAAAAGCTTTTTTTGACTTTGTAAGTTTTTTCACATGAATTATTGATATTTGAATTCTCGGATGCGTTTGACAGCCATCGTTTCGAAATGGCTAGTATTTTCTGATGAAGAAGTTTATTGCGCAAAGTCACGTGTCCGTAAAGTTAGCACCCACTTTTTCGAAAATCAAGAATTTTTTTTTGCATTCGTTACTAACTTGTTAGTAACTATTTGTAACACAAAAATTTTCATTTGTACCTCAAGGATACTGGTAGAAAAATACCGCATTCCGCTGGGGGGCCAACCTCACCCTTTTTTTCTATTTTTCTCAAAAAAAAAAAATTACTTTGAAAGAACATCGTTGGTAACTGTTTGAACACAACAATTTTTGTTTGTAACCTAACCTATAATGAAAGAATATCACTCCTAGAATGCGAAGTTAGCACCCACTTTTTCTTCGAAAATGAAGTTTTTTTCTGCATTCGTCAGTAATTCGTTAGTAACTATTTGTAACATCAAAATTTTCGTTTGTATCTCGAAGATTATGGTAGAAAAATACAGCATTCCGCTAGGGTGCCAACCTCACGCTTCTTGCCGATTTTTCTCGAAACAAAAATTTCAGTTTGAAAGTACATCATTAGTAACTGTTTGTAACACAAAAATGTTTTTAACCTTACCTAAAATGAGAAAATATCACTCCGAAAATGCGAAGTTAGCACCCACATTTTCGAAAATTTCATATTTTTTATTGTATTATGTATTATTTGTAATAAAAAAACATTCGTTTGTAAACTTAACTTCAATAGAAAAAAACTAAAACTGCGAAGTTAGCACCCAATTTTCAAAAAAATTAATTTTTTTTTTGCAGCCAATTGTACTTCTTTAGAAACTATTTGTAACAAAAGAAATTTCGTTTGGAACCTAAAGTAACTATCAAAATAAAAAAGATCGAGAACTGTTAAGAATAGAGGTGCTGAATTCCCATGTGAGGAGTTGTATTTTCCAATTACAGATTTTGTGAGGAACATAATTTTTGTATTACAAACGAAGAACTATTGGGAAACAAAAATTCTGATTTTCATAGGATGTAGGTGGCAATTTCGCATTTTAAGGGAGTAATTTTTTCATTATAGGTCAGGTTACAAACGAAATATTTGAGTTACGAATAATTACTAGCGATGTAATAATAATAACTCTTTATTTAGTGAAAAACACTAGTTACAACAGAAGCAAAATAAAAATATAGGATTTTAGAAAACGTGGGTGCTAACTCCGCATATTAGGGGTTTTATTTTTAATTTGGAGCTAGGTTACAAACAAAAATTCTTGTTTTACGAAGAATTACTAACGATGTACTTTCAAACTGAATTTTTTGATTCGAGACAAATGAAAAAATGCACCCCAGCCGAATGCGATGTTTTTCTACCGTAATCTTTGAGGTTCAAACGAAAATTTTGGTGTTAAAAATAGTTACTTACTAGTTACTAACGAATGCGGGAAAAAAATTCTCCATTTTCGAAAAAGTGGGTGCTAACTTCGCATTCTAGGAGTGATATTTCTTCATTATAGGTTAGGTTACAAACAAAAATTTCTGTATTGCAAACAGTTATTAACGATGTTCTTTCATTCTAAATCTTTTTTGTCGAGAAAAATCGGAAAATTTGAAAAAAAATTAGAAGTTCGCACCCCAGCGGAATGCGGAATTTTTCTACCAGTATCCTTGAGGTACTAAAGAAAATTTTGGTGTTACAAATAGTTACTAACGATAACTAACGAATCCAGAAAAAAAATTCTTCATTTTCGAAAAAGTGGGTGCTAACCTCGCATTCTAGGAGTGATATTTCTTCATTATAGGTTAGGTCACAAACAGAAATTTTTGTGTTACAAACAGTTACTAAAAACGGAAAACGGAAAAATCGAAAAAGTCGGCACCCCAGCGGAATGCGGTATTTTTCTACCAGTATCCTTGAGGTACAAACGAAAATGTTGGTGTTACAAATAGTTACTTACGAGTTACTAACGAATGCGGGAAAAGAATTCTTCATTTTCGAAAAAGTGGGTGCTAACTTCGCATTTTAGGAGTCATATTTCTTCATTATAGGTTAGGTTACAAACAAAATTTCTGTGTAACAAACAGTTACTTACGATGTTCTTTCATACTTAATTTTTCTTCTCGAGAAAAATCGGAAAAATCGAAAAAAAAAGTGAAGTTGGAATGCGGTATTTTGATACCAGTATCCTTGAGGTACAAACCAGAATTTTTGTGTTACAAATAGTTACTAACGAATCCAAAAAAAGTTCTTGATTTTAGAAAAAGTGGGTGCTAACTTCACGGACACCAAAGTCACTTGACTAATTCATATTGAACAATAAAATTTGGTGAACCCATCGAGGAATGGTCTTTTGCCAAGATTTGGATAAACCGCGTCGGTCAATTCAATTGGACCTAATGAAAGAACTTCAAATAAAACTTTTCCTGTAACAGCAATCGGCCAATACAACCACATTGTTGCACGAAATCGAACTGTGACGAAATGAAACGTCTTTGACGCTTCCTACAACAAGAAACCGTTTCCGAGAATAATAAAAGAACACGTTTGGAATTCATAAATTGGCCAGAATACATTGTTGTAACGCTTCACCTGCAGTTTTTTCCGATGGGGTGCTTCTATCTCAATCTCCTAACGAGATAATTCTGACAGCCTTGCGTCATCCGATGAAATCCGCGCCCACTGAATATAATTGAGTCAAGAACCGCTCCGCTGATCCAGAAATGTGAATTTTCTCTCTTTTCTTATTTGAATTACAACGAAGACGATTTTTCATGAGATGTACTAAATATGAAGAATAGAATCTTAAATTATGTGAATAGTTAAGATTCGTTATCTTCGAGGTGTTGAGAATTAGCTTGTTAGTTTTTAGGTGTTGAAGTGATGCTTTCATTATCACTTGTGAAGAAATAACCTCTTGTATCCCTAATTAACTCTCTTACAAATCTTTCTAAGCTGTGAAAATTATAAAATATCTTTCTAGATGAATAGTCACAATAGCCAGAATGATTAGTGATCTGATACCAAATTATCACTATTATGGATTATTTCCATCTACCATTAGAATAACATCATTAAAAACCAACAAAATTCATTCCTAAACTAACCGAACATAATATATGTTAGGTTAGGAATGATTTTAGATGGTTCTAACGATGAGGGAACATTTTTTATGCAGATTTCCAAGATTCTAGTCTTCTTAGAATTGAAAAAAAATATTAAAATACTTATTTGCCATAATTGTGAACCTGCATAAAAACTATTTTACCTAAACTTACCGAATCAATTATCTGTTGGGTTAGGTTAGGAATGATTTTTGATGGTTTTTAATAATGGCAAACCAGTTCTTATTATTATTATTATTATTCTTCAAATTGAGAAAAAATATTGAAAAAATTGTTTGTGATCATTGTAAACCATCAAAAACTTTTTTGTTTTTTCATAAAAAATCATTCTAAAATGCCCCAATTCAATGAAAAATAATGAAAAGTGAAAAATATGAGGGGCGGTTTCGTAAACATTTATAAAATCAGAATAACAAAAAAAATTATTCCTCGAAAACTTATTCACATTTAACTATAAAATTCAAAGTAGATATTGCCTTGATAACACTGAAAACAATATTATTAACCGCAAGATCCCAGCTTTAGTTTTGGTGTGGTGAATTTCATTCAGACTCCACACTAATGACTCTTGTCCGAATTCCGCTTCTGGATATTTATAAACTTTTTTCAAATTTATAATTGTATTTTTCTTCTATTTTTCTATTTTTTTTTGGTTAGTCGAAATATCTGACCTTGCAAGTGGAAATATTGAACCATAGTGTAGAATTTGTTATGATTTTATATAAGATTTTCTCTTTCCAAATACAGCTCTATACTCAAACTAATCCTAAAGGCAGAAACTGAATTGAAAGAATTCTGGAAGTCTGAAACAGATATCAAATCGCTAAAAATTGATTCCAAATATAGAAGAAATTGAAAATATAAAATAAAATATCATTATTCAGATTCTTTTGCGCATATAATATGCATCATTTATCCGATATTTTTATAACCATGACGGAATACCATCAAATATCTCGACTTATGTCTTATATTTATGCACGAAAAACAACCATACTTTCAGGGAAGACCAGTTATTTCAATGGCTATAATTCATCTTATTAAGATGAATTAATGTTCTTTCGGAACAAAATGCATTCAGCTTCTGGAACTCCGTTTATAACATCGTGAAGGTTATGCTCTTAATTATAATTTTATAACTGACGTTACGAAAATAACAGGCGCCATGCATTGAATATTAAATGATACGGGGTGTCCTAAATATTTCAGGATTATTTATATCTATAACACTGGTAGCAGACTTGTTCTACTTATACAGGGTGGCCACTTTTTCAATGGGATTGTATTGGTAACTTTTAAACCATAAGAGTTAGAAGGTCGGTCAAATGGAGAAAAAGTTGCATGCATAGAAGCATTATCAAGCAGTTCAAACAAATCGAGATTATCAGCGCCGGTTATTGAGATATCATAAAAAAAGTAAATTCTGTCATTTTGATTTTTCTTTTTTTCCCACTTTATTTCAAATATTATCAAAAAATGTTACAGGAATTTTTTATTCGAGAGTAAATTGTTCTCAATTTGACGTAATCAGGTTTCGTATCCAACGTTTCGTGCTCTCTGGGCCACCCTCAACCTCATTTTTTTCAATACGGACCGGTATATTTTATAATACTTTTCGAAATAACTTTTAACGCTGAATTCAACGATATATCATACAATGTCATTCAAAGTTGATTTTCAGGTGATTTTGACACTTATCCAAATTTCTTTGGGTCGGATCTGTATTACATTTCGGTACCTTTAGTTTAATTAACAACAAGCAATACATTTCGATGAGAAAATCAACTCACTCATCTTGAACTAAATGGAACGTATCAGAATCAAATCAAGAAACAAGTAAGTGTTCGTAATATCCACCATTTTGTAAAATGCACTTAACGGTTCTGGAACCCATATTTCTTATACATTTGCTTATTTCGTCTTCTTGAATACCTTCCAATACATTCTCAATCTTCTCGCGAGAAATCACTATTGTTGGATTTGTCATTTGTTCCAGAATCCAACTTTATTTTGATATCATTACGATATAAGTTTTGAAGGCTTGGTATTCAAATTTGAAATCATTGTATTCGCGTCTCTTGACTATTTTATTAACAGCAGTTTTTGATGAATTGCATTCACTACAGATCCGACCCAAAGAAATTTGGATAAGGGTCAAAATCACCTGAAAATCAACTTTGAATGACATTGTATGATATATCGTTGAATTCAGCGTTAAAAGTTATTTCGAAAAGTGTCATAAAATATACAGGTCCGTATTGAAAAAAATTAGGTTGAGGGTGGCCCAGAGAGCACGAAACCTTGGATACGAAACCTGATTACGTCAAACTGAGAACAATTTACTGTCGAATAAAAAATTCATGTAACATTTTTTGATAATATTTGTAATAAAGTGGGAAAAAAAGAAAAATCAAAATGACAGAATTACTTCTTTTATGATATCTCAAAAACCGGCCCTGATAATTTCGATTTGTTTGAACTGTTTGATAATGCTTCTATGCATGCAACTTTTTCTCCATTTGACCGACCTTCTTACTCTTATGGTTCAAAAGTTACAAATACAATCCCATTGAAAAAGTGGCCACCCTGTATGTTTAATTTGCTCATTGCTGATATGAAGTTTGAGTATTGGACATCATATAACTTCAGTTTAGAGATTCTACATAGAACTTACAAGATATAAACAGGTTACTTACCTACATAAAAACAATATTCTGGCTGTATCGATTTTGAACTATGGAAGTTTCAATGGGAAAAATAACCTTATGAACCGACTATTCCATCACAAGGCAAAAAATAAATCCTCTCGTGATTTTTAACTGCTCCGAACAGAGCAATGTTAAGCATTATTCAAAATCACATGTTATGGAGACTTGACTTGATATTCAAGCTACTTGCCTTGGCTTAACTTGCAATCAAGTCAAGTATTCATTTATCATGTACTTGAAAAATCAAGTAGATTCTATCAAGCTACTTGATTTTCAGCAGTTTCATTGTGTAGGTTGCACATCAATAAAATACGGAATGTCAAACTATGGTTCCTCAGGTTCCTCTTCAACTTCGCTCGTGCGACCTGCCAATGCGTGATCTTTATCACCAAATTCAGTACGTCCTTCTTCAAACCGTGAAAAATGTGGTTCACTAAATGCACGAATGGATGGATGTTATCCAACTTTGCTAGCTTGGTCTGATTGTCGATGCCCCCCTTTAGCTAGTTGTAGACTAATGATGATATTTTTCCGGGATTTTAGGCTAGATTAGGGCTGCCATACGTCCCGGTACGCCGGGACATGTCCCGGTTTGGACCATTGTGTCCCCGTGTCCCGGTTAGTTATTCAATTGTCTCTGTCAGTAATTTGAACGTTATGAGATTCATATTTCCTTATATAGAGTAGGTGATACAAAATTTGTTTTCATGGAATCTCAACGGATTCCAGTAATCATAAAACTGAAATGATGTTTCCGTTGCTCAAATATTATTTTTCAGAAAAAGATGGATTGAAAATAAAATTATTAAAATTGGACACATGGCCAAATAAATCGTCTTATACAATCACTTTATTATGTGTTGAATCCTTAGAGGACCTTAATAGTTCCATATAAATATTTTCGCTGTCAGTGCGGATCACACAAATAGGTACTTACTTCGAAGTAAAATAAAGGTGAGTTTTTTTTTAATTAGAAGAGTTTTTTTCCAAAGACATCAAAACTATCGGTTGTCCAGCGCACATACTTCACAATACTGCTTCCACTTCCGCCGATATGATGTCAATTTCTGTGCAGTCTAGTGGTCTTAAAATTTTCAAATATTTTTCGATATTTTCTGTAAGGGTCGAACGATGAAAGGTTTTCATGAGTACGCAGAAACAACTTACAGCAATGTACGAATCTCATCAAAACGTGACAATATATTCTCTCAATTCTGGAACACAATGTTCATGTAGAACGGGTGTTTTCTTTTCTATGAGATCTTGACAGTGGTTTAAGAACGAATGAACGAAATGCATCAAGTGCAGGAAGCACAGTGGAAAGCATAATTTAAGTTATTTATAATTATAAAATGACATACGTAAAATTTTATAATTATGTGAGAAAAAAATACTTGAAAAGGCCTAAACTTGGAAATATATAAATGGGCTAAAAAAAATGGCACCGAGGATAAAGCCTAAAAGGAAGGGTACTATACCTACTTGTTCATTGTTGCCACTTTATGTTGTTTTTATTGCGAGTTGATATTATTTTTGTTCTTTATGAATTATTTCAGTGGATATGTCTGAATGAATCTTATTTTATTGGAGAAGTTGTTATAAATCAACTACCAAGTGCAAAAAAGTCAATAATCCTAGAAACCCTGGATTATTATTAAATGAATACCTCTCAGATGAGGTTTTACTTTATGTGTGGTATTTTAACCTATTTCTGTGCCACTTGTCCCGGTCGATGTTCCAACATTTGTGGCAGCCCTAGGCTAGATGCACACGGGTGATACACGGATGACTCTCGCCGCGATTGAGTGGACGAAGTCTATAACCACTAGACAATCTTCATTCAAACTAGCAAAGTTGAAATACAGGCGGAATTTTCTTTTGCTGAAAATTTTGATGAAAATTGTGAAACCATGTAATAATAATAATAATAATAATAATAAGGGGTAGCGGTAGGTGAATCTCTAGCGATTCACCTATCAGGAGAGTTGAATCGACTCCTGCCCACCGCAGATTCCAGGAGCTCTCTGACCCGGGAAGCTGAAACCTGTCGAAGGGTCCCTGTCCAGGGTAACGGACGAAGCCGTGTGGAAAGCAGCTCAAGAATTCTCCCACCGTAGCTCTGCGGATCGTAAAAAGCGATCAAAGGCCGTCTCCCCCACGACACGGAGGAACCCATGAATGATGGTGAATTTAAGGAATAGGAATATAGAGCCGCTGCCTGAGGTTCGTCAGGGCGTGTCTGGAGCCGGCGCTGGACATGACAGTATGCGGGACGTCGGTGACAGAGTGCTAAGGAGACGGGCGTCTGTCGAACAAAATGCTACGCCTCCACAATCTCAACATTCTAGGAGAAGAATAACACGAGTTTCTCCGACCGCTGAAGGTGATGCGCAGGATCCCCAACCAGCACTCACCCAAGCAGGTCTACCAAGAAGACGCATGAAATGGACAAGTTCGATAAATGAAACCATCATGCGCATATATTATGAAGTGACTAATATGGAAGAGGATAAAATAGGCTACCGTCAAAAATTATTTGCAGAATTCCACAGAAACTATCCCGAACTTCAAGTTTCTGAGCAAAGAGTAGCCGACCAATACCGGGTCATATTGAGAAATAAACTTGTACCCGATGAGAGACCATAAAACACCATAAAAAATGAAGTCCAACTGAGGCTACAGAATAGGAACCTCACTAACAACGAAACGACAATTGAAGAAAACTACGATTGTGCTGAAAACCAACACAACATCAATGCACAAATGAACTCTGAGGAACAAAACAACGCAGATGTGTTAGCAATAAGTGATGCTCAACGACGGAATATATATGCTGCACCCGTCGTAAATCCAGAAGAAGACCAAAGAGAACTACTGGAGCGATTATTTGCCACAATGAATAGATGCGTTATAGATTTTGAGGGCACAGATCCATTGAGACAACCGATTCTGCCAAGATTGAGGATATCTAAAAAGCTATCTCATCTTCTGGTCATGACCAACAAGGAGATTATACCCAAGTATCTTTCTGACTACCATGATCTCGAATCATTACACCTCATCATATACTGTGCAGCATTTTCAAGAGCAACAGTGCTAGGTGTGAAGCCAAAACCTAAAAGTCAGCAACCAGCCAGAGAAAAACAACAAAATAAACCACATTGGCAAAAAAGGCTAGAAGACAAAGTTCATAGCATCCGCCAAGAAATATGGAGGCTCACCCAATTTGCAAAAGGTTCGCCGTCTAGAAGATTACAAAAAATGGTGAATATAATAATGGATCGTCACCGGCAACATACAACGTTTGATCCAAACAATGAAAATGCTCAACAAATTTTAGACACACTGAAACAAAAACTTAGTGTGTACTCCGAAAGACTCAGAAGATACAATGAGAGCTATAGAAGAAAACAGGATAATATGATTTTTGAAAATTCCGAAAGAAACTTCTATAGAATGTTAAACAATAATATGTCAGCAACACCAGGAAGTTATCCAACCATCGAGGATATTGAGAATTTTTGGACAGATCAACTGGCTACACCAACCCCCTACAACTCCCAGGCTGATTGGATAAGAAATGAAGAGAAATCCTGTGAGACAATGGAACAAATGCCGCATAACGCAGTTTCTATAGAAGAATTCCATGAAATATTGAAAAACACACACAATTGGAAATCACCCGGCCCAGATGGAATCCACAACTTTTGGTTGAAAAAATTTTGGTGTATACACGGCAGGCTAGTTGAAACCATAAATGATGTTATAAGTAATCCAACGGAAATGCCCAAATTTTTAACAACAGGGACCACTTACCTCTTACCGAAGGATATGCAACACACAGCGGATCCATCAAAATACAGACCAATTACATGTCTACCAACAATATATAAAATCATCACATCATGTATAGCATCTCGTATCTACAAACATTGCGAGACAAATAATATAATGACAGCACAGCAGAAAGGATGTTCCAAGAATGCACTAGGATCGAAGTAACTGCTGATAATAGATTCCATCATATGCAACCAAGCCTTCAAAAAACACAGAAATCTTTTTATGACATATTTTGACTATAAGAAGGCCTTCGACTCTATTCCACATGGGTGGCTGACAAAAATTTTGGAAATATACAAGATCGATCCAATTACAATAAACTTTCAGAAGTATGCAATGTGAAACTGGAGAACGAATATCGAACTCTCTACAGCGAACATAACTACTAAAGATATTCCAATAAAAAGGGGAATTTTCCAAGGAGATTCGTTGAGTCCCTTATGGTTCTGCTTGGCGCTGAACCCCCTTTCTAAACAACTGAATGCTACTGAAAAAGGTTTCAATGTGAAAGGAAACAGAAATAATATTGCACTCAATCATTTGCTATACATGGATGACCTCAAACTTATAACAGGCAACAAAAACCACTTGCAAATTATGGTCAAACTGGTGGAAAATTTTTCGGAAGACGTGGGGATGCAATTCGGATTGGACAAGTGTCGTACTATTAGCGTAGTGCGTGGAAAAATCCAAGATGAACCGATAGCTCTCTCCAATGGACAGGAGATAGAAGCAATGAAATCGGACGATCTTTATAAATACCTAGGAATGAAACAAAACCGACGAATAAACCATCAAAGAATGAAGGAAGACTTAACAACTGAGTTCATTAGGAGAATCAACAAAATTTTGAAAACAAACCTCAACAGCAAGAACATGACGAGAGCTATCAATACATATTATGCATGTTCAATTCTTACATACTCTTTCGGTATCATTCCATGGACCAAAACAGATATGGAAAACCTGCAACGCAAAATGAGAACCTTGATGACGAAAGCACACAAGCACCATCCGAAAAGTAGCATTGAGAGGACGACACTGCCGAGGAATGAAGGAGGCAGAGGTCTGCTAGACATCATGGAACTTGCCCATGGTCAAATTGAATGCCTACGAACATACTTCAAAGACAAATCAGGCACGTCAGAGATCTACAAAGTACTGTGTGAAGCAGACGAATCAACACCTTTACAACTGCACAAGGAGCAATTGTCATACAACCACCAGACAATCCAAGAAAAACTGCAAAGATGGAGAGAAAAGCCCCTACATGGACGACATTTCAACGAGGTGAACCAGGATCATGTCGACATTGAAGCGTCGAACTATTGGCTCACATCAGGTGCGATGTATCCAGAAACGGAAGGATTTCTTTTAGCAATCCAAGATCAAGTAATCTCAACAAGAAATTACTGCAAACATATCATAAAGGATCGAACTATTACTGACGATCGATGCCGTTATGGGTGTCCAACGAACGAGACAATCCAATATATCACGGGAGGATGTCAAATGTTTGCAGGAAATGAATATAAAGAGAGACACGATGCAGTAGGAAAGATACTACACTAAGAAATGGCAACTAAATTAACACTAATTAATTCTGAAAAAGTGCCATACTACAAGTACCGACCGGAAACCATCCTGGAAAACGAACGCTATAAACTGTACTGGGATCGTACAGTTTTGACTGATAAAACAGTCCCTCACAACAGGCCAGATATATTGCTAGTTGATAAACAACAAAAGGCAGCAATACTCATCGACGTAGCAATACCTAATAACAACAACATGCGTCAAAAAGAGGTCGAAAAAATTTCAAAATATAGGGACCTCGAATTTCAGATAAAGCGCCAGTGGGTAATGATATCAACGAGAACTATTCCAATTATCATCTCAACAACAGGAATAGTACCCAAAAATCTCAAGAGAAATATCAAGCAACTAGGACTTAGTGAGTATATATGTAATATAATGCAAAAAGCTGTTCTTTTAGGTACTGCAAGGACGGTGAGAAAATTCCTAGGAAACGAAGGACAGGTCCAAGGATCGCGTGTAAGAGGACCAGAAGTTCGACGAGAACCAGGGGGACCACAAGGACCGGACACGACCGAGCTCTGTCCTTCTGATATTTTAAATATCTGGGATTGAGTGAATGTTGCTCTTAGCGAGGAGTGAGAAGCCGGCGGCGAGGAAAAATCCTACGCGTATAGGCAAAAGTCGATACAATAATAATAATAATATTTATTGATCCTGTGGATTGTGACATAACAATATAGGACAAGTCAATTACAAGGAAAAAAGGCTCAAAAAAATAAACAAAAAAATTACATAACAAAAACAGCCATCCTAGCTCTAATGTAACTCATTATCATTGAGAAACTCTTGAACACAATAGAAACACTTTTTTATTAATAAATTTCTTATAGTATGTTTAAAGGCAATTATATTCTGCAGTTGCTTAATTGAATTAGGTAACTTATTATATAATACAATACCCATATAGGCAGGGTCATGTTCAAATATGCTCAATCTATGTCTAGGTATAGAAAGCTCCCCACTGTGTCTCGTAGAATAATCATGGTAGTCACAATTTTTCCTGAATTTTTCCAAGTTAGATTTCACAAATATTAATATTTCCATGATATATATACTAGGCACCGTGAGCAGCTCGATTTTAACAAACAATTGCCGACAAGGAGCACATCTCTGTGCACCCAGCATTATTCGGATAGTTTTTTTTTGAACGCGGAATACTCTCAAGTTCAATGATGAACACCCCCAGATAATTATACCATACTTTATTCTGGAATATATATGTGAATAATAGTATGACCTCATTATTTCCAAATTGGTCAATCCTCTCAACCTATAACAGGCATAACAGGCTGACGACAAGCCACTACATACAGATGCAATATGACTTCGTGTACGTGTATATGATTATTTTCATTTTATGCACTGAAGATGCCCTAATAGAGGTGTGTAAGATGTTGTGTTTAGTTAACCTTTAGAATTTACCTACTTTTTGCACATTAACAACTTAATATTTTTGTTTCATTGCATTGTGCTTGTCCTTTTGTTGATAAACGAAACGTTGGCTGAAAATTAGCTATTTAAATATGTCCTCATCCGACAATCCTCTCATTCAATATACCTCAATGAAGAATTTCTATTCACACTTTCATCGTTTTTCAGCAACAATACCAATTTTGAAATGAAATGTACTTATTCAGGACGTCCCTTCCCATATTTCGCTTCTGTTGAGTGACCAGTTCATATTATTTGTGGATATTATGAAAGCTGAAGAAAAAATATCTACGTAGTTTCAAAGTATTTGCCTCTGAAAAGCGAAATGTTCCCTTCAGTCCACAAAAGATCTTTTCAGTCGTAAAGAATCTTGAAGCCAAAAACAGGAATGCTCCCAAGCAAGAAACATATCTTTTTATGTTACATCCACGATCACCGAATTCAATTATGAAAAAACCATAAATTTTTCTCGCTTTATAATACGATCATCTCCACAAAGGAGCTGCCTCCGTTCTCCAAGAGAATGTAAAAACTTTCATTCGCCTTAGTGCATTCATAAAAAAAGTTGTGTCGAAAAACATAAAATATATTTCGACCGAATTGGCTGTATCCCCCTTTCATAACTCGATTCAAAAAACGGAACATAAATCTGGACCAGATTGGCTGTCATCGTTTATTTTTATATCTCCTCTTCCGATAGATTGAATCCCAATAGTAAGAAAAGTATTGGATCTAATATTTTCTCGCCTTTATTGTTCGACTATAAACTTGTTTCGAACCATGGAGTCCTCCATATTTCCCACACTTTATGTTACCTTAGTAATACAATCTTGAAATGAACCACATCATGACAAAAAAATATTACAAGCCAAAAATAGTTTTCGATTTTTAAAGAGAAGCATTCCCAATTTCGAAAGTTGGTTTGTCTTTTTCTTTTAATTCACAAAATGATAACATTTCTGGGTGCATCACCCATTCATCTGTGTAGGATGAGAATGAGACCAAATAAATAAGAAGATAAATTCAGACACATTAGCAAGGGCGACAATTTGAACTTTTCTCAAAAATATAATATGCATGGAATTATTTCCTAATTCATTGTTTTTCTCGAATAATTTTCAATCATTTTGATGTTTTTATTCAAATTAACGTTTCTCGACAACTTGGCCATTGACACAGGGTACAATATCTTTTTCCTTCAAATATTTCAGATAATGTTTACAAAATATGAGTATTTACAGGAAAGGAAACGTAGTAATATAGTTTCATTGATAATATATGATTGTACAATTGGCATTTTTTCAGAAATTTTAATGTTGCTTCAATTTGTGTTGAGGTTGTTGTTTATATTTTCTTTGAGTCTCATTTGACGACGTAGTTCATCATAATGAGAACATCGAGATAATAATAATAATATGGTAGCGGGTAGTGGTAGGAAATGCTTAGGGGTTCACATATCAGGAGAGCTGAATCGACTCCTGCACACCGCAGATTCCAGGTGCTTCCTGACCCTGGAAGCTGAAATCTGTCGAAGGGGCCTCTTTCCAGGGTAATGGATGAAGCTGTGTGGAAAGCATCTCGAGAATTCCTTCACTGTAGCTCTGCGGATCATAAAAAGCAAGCAAAGACTGTCTTCTCCACTCATGAATGATGATGAATTCAGGGAATAGGAATATAGAGCCGCTGCCTGAGGTTTGTCAGGGCGTGTCTGGAGCCGGCGCTGGACATGACAGTATACGGGACGTCGCGTCGGTGGCAGAGTGCTAAGAAGACGGGCGTCTGTCGAATAAAATGCTATGCCTCCACAATTTCAACATCCTAGGAGAAGAATAACACGAGTTTTTCCGACTGCTGAAGGTGCTGCGCAAGATCTCCAAGCAGCACTCACCCAAGCAGGTCTTCCAAAAGACGCATGAAATGGACAAGTTCTCTAAATGAAGCGATCATGCGCATATACCATGAAGTGACAAAAATGGCAGAGGATAAAATAGGCTACTGGTAAAAGTTGTTGCCAGAGTTCCACAGAATCTATCCCGAACTCCAAGTTTCTGAGTAAAGAGCATCCGACCAATACCGGGTCATATTGACAAATAAACTCGTACCCAAAGAAAGACTGAAGAACACCATAAGAAATGAAGTCCAACTGAGACTGCAGAACAGGAACTTCAATAATAACGAAGTGACAATTGAAGAGAACCACGATTATGAGGAAAAAACAACACAACACCAATACACAAATAAATACTGAGGAACAAAACAACAGAGTGATACCAGCGAGGATACCAGTCAGAGATGAGCAACAACGGATTATTTATACTGCAGCCGCCGAAAATTCAGAAGGCCAAAGAGATCTATTGGAGCGATTATCTGCTACTATGAATAGATATTTCATAGAATTCCAGGGTACTGATCCTCTTAAACGACCTATTCTTCCAGGACTGAAAACATCAAAAAACCTCTCACATATTCTGCATATGATGAACATGGAGATAATTCTAAAATTTTTGAATGAACAGAACCTCGAGACATTGCATCTCATTATTTACTGTGTAGCCTCCTAAATATCAGCGATACTCGGCGTGAAGACAAAACCCAGAAGTAAGCAAACAGCCCAGAAAAAACACAATAACAAACAGCATTGGCAGAGAATGCTAGAAGTCAAAGTAGATAGCCTTCGATAAGATATGGGAAGGTTAATACAATTTGCAAAAGGTTCTCCGTAGGAAAAAACAAAAGATAGTGGATGTAATTATAGATCGCCATAGGAGACATTGAAAAATATGTTCCCAACAATGAAAGTGCTCAAGAAACTTTGGACACACTGAAACAAAAATTGAGTGCATTCTCTGAACGACTGAGAAGATACAACGAAAGCTATAAACGAAAACATGACAATATGATTTTTGAAAACTCCGAAAAGAAATTTTATAGGATGATGAATGAACAAGTGCCGAAAATGTAGAGAAATTTTGGACCGATAAACTGTCAACACCGACCTCTTGTAACTTCCTAGCGAGTTGGATAATAGTTTGCATCAGGGTCACATGGAAATCTCATCAGTTTCCTAAAACTTGATGATTTGATATATTTCTCAACTCTTTAGATCCTAGTTCGGTTAATACATACAAATGATACTAAGCGGTTTAGAACACTTCAGAGGATACAACGATGTTGAAATTATTTATGCAGACCATTCATTGATAGCTGTTTCAGTATAAGTTTTAATCAATAACATCCAAAAATGCCAAGTAGTTTATTAGTCGGAATTGAAGTCTAAATTAGGGCTGGGAATCATGAATGAATGATTTGAATATTCGAATAATCATTGAATAATTATTCGAATAATTGCATTTTGCATTATTCGAATAATCATGAATATTCACTGAATAGTTGAATAATCAATGACTACTTTTCTATTCATGAATAATCAGTGAATAGTCGAGTATTCACTGAATAGTTGAATAATCAATGACTACTTTTCTATTCATGAATAATCAGTGAATAGTCGAGTATTCACTGAATAGTTGAATAATCAATGACTACTTTTCTATTCATGAATAATCAGTGAATAGTTTTCTATTCAGTGAGTAGTTGGATATTTATGAAGTTACGAATGAAAGTTTGAATGATCACTTGACTCACTATTCAGGAATGATTAAAACAAGGTTTTGTGATTCACTACGGACAAATCGTTTTATTAATATTAAAATTACTGGAAATTACATAATATTGAAATTGATAGATACAATTGAATTGAAATTATTCATTTAATAGTAGTAGAAAAAGGTATTCAGCCAAAGAGAAATTACTAAAATTTGGATTTCATCAATAAAAAATATAAAAATGGAATATAAGATTCTAACATATGGATTTAGCAATAAAGAGTTCTAATAATAATAATATTAATTAAATTAATAAAAATAATTAATTAATTGATTATTTATTAATAAGATTCTACATTCGGAAATGTAACCTTGCCTTCCTATTCCGTATGCATTGCTATTTCTAGACATTGCTCTATTTCAGTGGTCAAATATTGTTTTATGTATTCTGAATTGCGAACCGACGAATCTTTATATTCTTTTAAATCTATGGTCTCAAAATGTACACACATCGACTGTAGTAACATCCTTCCCCAACAAAACTGAATCAGAAAACAAAGTTTTTTAAAAATTCCGTATAATTGATCACGAAGTGTATTCTTGAAGAATTTAATGTTCTCAGAATCCGCTCGATCATTCTTTTTGTACCTCTAGACCTGTAAAGGGTCTATGTAGATCGTATTGTCCCAGCAAAGGTTTTACTGCGTATATTTAAGGATCTATTGTATTTTGCACGTTGTCATGTGATGAAAACATCTCTGTATTTACCAAACGAAAATTTGATTATAAAAACGAGACCGTACTAATTTGAATGACAATTTATTTGTTTGGATTCCGAACACTGACAGGAGAATCAAAAATGGCGGTGTGTGACGTCACACTAATAGAGCGTATATGGCGAGAGGCAAAACACCAAAACGATTATACCACGTCGCAAAGGGTATATTCACTCATCAAAACGCTCGGATTTTATTGGTTCATTAAAACATGAGTTTAATCACTGAATATTGACTGAATTGAATAATCACTGAATAATCATTGAATAATCACTGAATAATCATTGAATAATCATTGAATAATCACTGAATAATCAACGAATAGTTGAATATTCATGACTACTCATGAATAATCAAGTATGAATATTTGTTTGAATGAATTATTCGAATAATCGAATAAATTTGTGGATGAATATTCGAATACAAAAAGGCGAAAAAGTCCCAGCCCTAGTCTAAATCCCTTATAGAAAATCCTGTACCAAGTCTCAACGTAAATAAACTCTACTTTAGGAGCGAACACCCATTAGATAAAAACCACTTATCAACAAGTATCTAACTTTTCTTCATTGAAGCGTCGTGATTTAGGTTGAACATCATATTAACAGATAAGTTCGTCAAACACATTCAGTAGTTGAGTTTCTCTAAGCTGGGACTCCGGCAATGTCGCAGTGTATGTATTTAGATAATTCTCAAACTTAATTAAAAGCTATTCCCAAGTCGAACTACTACCCCAGAGTATTTAATTACGATTCACAGGAAACTTCGACCGTTTCGAGCCTTTAAAGGACCACATCAGGACCCGGATACACTCCAGGAAGTGCCATCCGGAATGGAAGAGTCAAGGAAGCGGGAACATTCTTGCTTCAATAGTTGAACACCCATCTTCGGTGCGAGTTATATCTATCTGAAATAAATTCGATGAAGTGCTGCTCCGACACTCTAGGGTCTAGGAGATATATGTAAAAGGGATGCACTCATCTTGGTAACCCTAATTTTCTCGAAAGCGGCTGATTTTTTTTATTCTGAAAACGGTGTTTTGTACAAGTCAAAGTTGTCTTGCAGTGTTGAATCCAGGATGTGCCCGGGGGCATTTTTCTGTTTCCTATAAGTTTATTTGTAGTTTTCGACCGAATAAACTTATTATTTCTTTATTTATTTATTTATAGAGTTAGCGCAAACAGGTGCACTAATACTTTAGGAAACGGATGCGCATGAGACCATTCCGTTGCCTAAGTGGTTTAGGTACCTAATGCACAATTATTGTACTCATGCGCCTATATTGTTACATCTTAAATTAATGGTTAAAATGATAATTTTTAATATTTTTTTTTAAATCAGGCATATTTTAGTTCGAATTCTGGCTAGGTCATGGATGTTGTACATGTCTGGTGATGGTAAGGTTAGAGGCTAATGACCGTAGCAGTCGATGCCTTCAACGAAAGAAAAAAAAACTGTATATGTTTATGAAATTCGGCATTCCCACTGAACTTTTCAGTTGAAGTTATTTCAATATCTAATTTTTGAGAAAAACAATGCCCACTATGTTACTTTTCTATATCGGATGTCCCAACCTCGATGGCCTATTAGACGTTTCTGGAAAACTAATCATAATTTTGAGCTGAAAATTTGCATATTGGGGTTTGAGAATATGATCTTTCTCCCTAAAATATTTTCAGATCTCTACTTCCTTATTTCAAATGGCACACCCAGTATATTATTGCATCAGATAGCTTTTTTGATGCCAATTTCGGCAATATGCCATACCTTGGGTAAAAATTCAACGGTTCATGAGTTATTGGGATTCTTATGAAAAAAAAGGTGGCGATGAGGACTCACATTTTTTTGAATATTTCAGCAGAAAAAGCCTTTTTCGAAAAAAATTTGTTTTGTTTCGTTTACGCAAATACGTAGTATTAAAGGACTGTTTTCGGCTTGGACCAAAAATGTACAGGGTGTTTATAAGAGGATCATGAACTTGGACAACTCAAATCATCAAAACTCAAGATTTTCAAATTAGAACCTATATTTTTAATTATTTCAGTCGATTCTACGTACAAAAATAGTAGGAGTTACTTCAGCAAACCCTATACCTAAAATGAATACTTCAAGAGTTATCGGGGAAGAACTTCAAATGAGGAAAAACCGCTATTTATAACTGTGGGAATAACTGTCTGTTACTTCCGTAAAACACAGAAAGAAAATAAAATTCGATGTTTCCATAACTAAATTTGACATATCAAGAATTGTAATGAATTATTCGTAATTGAAAATTGTCTTGGTTTATGGATTCCTCAACAATACCAACGAAAATTTAATTAAAATTCATGTAATGTAAAATTCAGTTATCCAAACATCGAATTTTATTTTCTTTCTGTGTTTTACGGAAGTAACAGACAGTTATTCCCACAGTTATAAATAGCGGTTTTTCCTCATTTGAAGTTCTTCCCCGATAACTCTTGAAGTATTCATTTTAGGTATAGGGTTTGCTGAAGTAACCTCCACTATTTTTGTACGTAGAATCGACTGAAATATGATAATAAAAAATATAGGTTCTAATTTGAAAATCTTGAGTTTTGATGAATTTGAGTTGTCCAAGTTCATGATCCTCTTATAAACACCCTGTACATTTTTCGACCAAGCCGAAAACAGTCTTATAATACTACGTATTTGCGTAAACTAAACAAAACAATTTTTTTTTGAAAAAGGCTTTTTCTGCTGAAATATTCAAAAAAATGTGAGTCCTCATCGCCACCTTTTTTTCATAAGAATCCCAATAACTCATGAACCGTTGAATTTTTACCCAAGGTATGGCATATTGCCGAAATTGCCATCAAAAAAGCTATCTAATGATGCAATAATATACTGGGTGTGCCATTTGAAGGAAGTAGTAGTCTGTTTCCGGTATAACCGGAAGTTGTAGAGATCTGAAAATATTTTAGGGAGAAAGATCATATTCTCAAACCCCAATATGCAAATTTTCAGCTCAAAATTATGATTAGTTTTCCAGAAACGTCTAATAGGCCATCGAGTTTGGGACACCCGATATACAGAAATTTCATTGAATACCTAATTGAAAGTCTCAAATTGATTCGAATTCTTCCATTAAATTTTTTTTTTAAGATTAGAATATTTGAAAAGTTTCAAATCAATTAAAACTAACTGGTGCCCCTTCCTTTATTATTAATTGATGATATTTCTATTTTTTATTTTGCAATAATAAGACCTTTCCCCTTTTTTTTTAAAACAGCAAAAAAAACTCGGTCACCTAAAAAAAGTTCATTGTCACAAAATTTTCGGAATTTTTTGTCGATTTCAATTGTTCTACGTCAAATCGAAGATATTTTATTTGGTATTAAAACAAACTTCTGAGAAGTTTTCTCAAAATGTTGATGGCTCATTTATACATGGTGACAAAAAACCATGTGTTTTTAGTCCAATTTCTTAACACCCTGTTGAAAAGTTCGAGAAATTTTTAGAGTTTTGATTCATTTGGAATTATTGGATTGATGTTAGTCCAAACCATTGACGTGAATTGTGGAGCCTCGAATGTCTTCTTCTTCCAGGGTCACGTTCACTCTATTTTTTGTAGTAGTCGATATTTATCGTGTCTCATTAGATGGCCGATATATTCAATTTTCCTCTTTTCGATACTGTGTTAAATTTACTTTTCTTTTTCCATTCAGCATAGAACTTTCACGTTAGTGATGTGTTCACTATATTCTGAGAATTCGCCGGTACACCCACATTTTAAATGCCTCCAGTCTGTTCATCAGTGTTTCCGTTAATGACCACGCCTCCGCGCCGTACATCAAAACAGGAAACACATAGCATTTGACCAGCCTTATCTTCAATGGTAGAGATATGGTACTTTTCGTAAAGAAATTTCTCATGTTGTTAAATGTTGCTCTGGCTTTTTCAATTCTAGAACGTATTTCGGTTGTTTGATCCCATTTTAAGTTAGTCATTTTAAATGTTGAATTAACTGGTTATTTATTGTCAACTGTCTGATAAGTTGTTTTGCTTACTACCATCCACTTAGTTTTATTGATATTCAGGCAAAGGCTGACGCTAACTCTTTGAACCCTCTGCGTGAAATAACGTACTTCGTTCAAACTACCAGCAAGCACTACCGTGTCATCGGCATATCTGATACTATTTATTACCTCGCCATTCATCCTGATGCCTCCGACTTCTTCATCCACAGCTTCTTTAAAGACTTGCTCTGAATGAATATTAAAAAGCAGAGGGGAAAGGAAGCATCCCTGTCGTACGTCTTCCCTACATAATTTCTATGCTCTCCGTAAACGCGTTACCAATTTTTACCCTAGCTGATTGCTCCCAGTATGATGATTCTTAGTTTGAGAAAATAAGTAGGGCTCAACTATTCGTTGTATCAATGTATCAAACACGATAATTTCTGTTGAAACCCAACGAACTAATCTCTTGCAATTCAACTGATAAAAAACTTTCTGAATGTTTCGGAGCTCCCTAACTTCAGCCATCAACTCCTAGGATTGCCGGCCAGTGCGCACTTTCATGTTGGATGTCTCTCAAGTTTCAAGATTTCGAAATGAGCCAGGACCCTTCTGCCGGTATCAACCGGATGAAAGTTAGCGGCTAGCTGTCGGGATTTATTTGCGAAACTTCACAGAATACGGCTCGATTAAATTGTTCAGGAATTAACTCCCGATAAGCAGGAGCTATGGCCTTGGGGGATACAAGACCCGAACGCCAACGCTGACCGAATAATAATATGAAATAATTACGTTGAAACAGTTTTAGGAAGTTTCGATGAGAAATATATGTTTCTGTTTTCGGTATTTCGGTTACCATTATCAGGATATTCGCCGCCATGATTAGACCTCTATTATTTATGCCTTACTTGGCAAGTAGTAGGGTAAAGTTTGTAGCAAAATAATGCAGATTTCACGTAACGGTTTTATACATATTTGCTCTTGCAACAAAATACATTTGTCTCTACGATAAAGCGATTTTTAAAAGAAAATGCTAGTACCATAACAACTATTTGCGATTAAGTGAGAAAGCTGTCAAATGACGAATTTTACGTTACCGAAACATATATCGACTCGTTTTATAAACTTGAGTCGAAAATTATTGTTCGAATTCCAAAATTGATGTAAAATTGAATACTAAATTCTCCGTTGAAGATCAGAAGGCATCATATTGAAAATATTCAAATATTTTTGACATATGTTTGAAAATTTGTTGACTAATACCCAGCCAATCACTGCTTTTCATCTTTTGCTCAGCTCCTTCACCAGAAATTTCCAAATCTAGTTAGCTGTATGTTCTACCCGGATAAGCATTTCATTCGATAATGTCGAGAGTTTAAAGCCTTCTCTTCTGTTCAACGTTGATCATATGATGTTGACAAAAATGTGTGTCGAAATTGCTGGTAGTCGAAAACCTTCTACATACTCATCATTTTCGGACACTTTGTCATCTTCTCCAGTTCCTGTTGAATCCTATTGAAGCTCACACTCCCTCTCGTCTCCTTCAATTAAACGTTTCGAGTTATTATTGTGCATCAGTCACCAGAACGTCGATCATTAGGGTCATCTGAGGAACAATCTGATTGACTATTGCGAAAGAAATCATCACATGATTTGATCTCTTCTTCTTGCCTCTCTTCTTCTAGACCAGACGAACTAAAGGAAAACTGGTTGAAAGTTATCGAAGAGATCCTAGATCCATTGAAGGGCCCAATCGTCTCCCCAGACAGCGGATCAGCAGGCAGTATCTGATGTTGCTCTGCTTCCGCAACTGATTGTCGTTTCATTCCACCTGCTAGCCCACACTTCGGTGGCATCACGGAAAGCTGCGAAACATCCTCTGCTCCAGATAATCGGTGAGCAGAGGCTCACATATAAGGAGTTCCTTACATTTCTACTCAGATTGAAGTTATACCCTCAATTGTCGTTCTTTGTATCTTCCATCTTTTGATCCATCTGATCTCGAGGATCCTACACCTGAATTATTCTTAATCTTCTTCCTTCTTCTCATGATGTACATGTTACATCAACATCTATTTATCGTCATTCACGTTGGCAACTTGCAACAATAACTCAACAAGACGTTTGAAAGTTGGCGTACTTGCACACCTTACAACAATTGCACCAGTACCAGCAACCATCTACATCTATTCAAGAGGGTATGGTTGTAGTAATTCAAAATGATAATCTGTCTCCCATCAAGTGGTCTCTCGGCAGAATATCATCTGTTTTTCCGGGTATTGTTTCCATCAGTCGTGTTGCTGAAGTTCTTCTGGGACTGTTAGAAACCCATCATCAAATTATGTTCTCTTCTGATGCAAAGGAACGGATAAGCCCCTTTCCTTTACCGATTCATATTACTGAACCAGTTCTTCAGGACGGTTATCATGTAAGATAGCATCAAAACTTAATGATCTGCCCCTTGTTAGTCAGGCATCTTGGCTTCAGCGACGTGAAATTCACTATGACAAATAACATGTATTCAATCAATCAATTTGTCGCACTAACTTGCGGAGTAGTTTATAGTTTTTTATTGCGCTAATTATTATTTAATGAGAACATCGTACTATAATCGAATTTTGAGCCGGAAAAAGTTTTAATCAGTTAACCGGACAATCTGGACAAGGTGGCCGATCTTTTGTTTGGACTTGACCTCTAGGCTGAACAAATTATTGCTTACTTTACATACAGGCCTGGGAGACTTATGGTCCTTATAGTCGTTGAAATGGTATGGTTTGAATATACATTATACATATAATTCTGTTCGACTCGTAAGCATAATATTCGAAATCAATTACATTCCTCCAATCATTATATAGAGACGTTAATTATCGAGAGGAATGTGCTAGAGTATAGTTTATGTGTTCAGGGCATACCGCAGATAAGGAAGTTTTAACATCAGAATTGAAAACTGATGTTGAAGTATTTAGAGTCTTGCCACCACAGCAAAAAGCATAGAGTGTGATTTTTTTTTATTTCCGAAAAAGACGAATACTTATCCCGAAAACCGAGGGACTGACACTAAACATGCAACATATTTTTCTGTTAGATTATAGTCTATGTTTTCAGTACATGCCGCAGACCAGGAAGTTTTAACTTCAGAATTGAGAACTGATATTGAAGTGAAACTGTACAGGGTGAGCAAATTTCGATGTTTTAGCACTACAACTTTTAAACCAGAGGAGATAAACAAAATCTGATACCCTATTCTCGGTCTATTTTTTTGAGAAACTAACAGGAGTAGTATTCATTTTTAGCTACCTTCTTTCGTTTTCGAGTTATAAGCGAAAATTGGAAAAATGGCGATATCGAAAAACATTTATATCTCCGCTAATACTGGTGATAGAGCTCTGAAATTAAAACATTATACAGGCACTTGTTTACGTAGAATCCAGTGGCGTGCTTGTCTTTTCAGAAGGGTCTTCAATTACGAAGCTATGACCCAAATTTAGGTTTTTTCACATGGGAACACTAGATTTCTGTGCCATTTTTTGAAAGCTCAATTTTTCCTGATTTCAAAAATTTATAACATCGTATGGTTTGTGTTAATATAAATAATAGAAAATGGTCAAAAACCGTTTTTTACCTAAGAGTCTCAATATTTCTATGGTTTCAGCTGTTGATGGGCACAGAAAAATAGAGCTTCTTATAACAAGAGCAGTATCATTCCGTCAATTTGATTATTCATATGATTTTCACTTATTTTGACGAAATTCGGATCCAGATATATTTCATAAAATTTTTATTCCAAAATGGTTTCGGAAATAACGAAAAGATCCACATGATTGACTGTGAAATTGATTAGAAAGCATAGACATGAAGAAAATAATAGAAGGAGACTGTAATAATACGATGCTTAATTTTTCTGTGCACATCAACATTTGAAACCATAGAAATATGGAGACACTTAGGTGAGAAAAGTTTCTGACCATTTTCTTTTATTTATATTGATACAAACCATACGATGTTATATATTTTTGAAATCAGAAAAAATTAAGCTTTCAAAAAATGGCACAGAAATCTAGTGTTCCCATTTGAAAAAACATAACTTTGGGTCGCAGCTTCGTAATTGAAATTCCCTTTTAAAAGATGGACACGCCACTGGATTCTACGTTAAAAAGTGCCTGTATAATGTTTTAATTTCAGAGCTCTATCATCAGTATTAACGGAGATATAAATTATTATCGATATCGCCATTTTTCCAATTTTCGCTTATAACTCGAAAACAAATGAAGGTGGCCAAAAATGAATACTTCTCTTCTTAGTTTGTCAGAAAAAAGAACGAGAATGGGGTATCAGATTTTTTCTATCTCCTCTGGTTTAAAAGTTGTAGTGCAAAAACATCGAAATTTGCCCACCCTGTACATGATGAATCTTGCGAAAATTTTAAGAATTCGAACATTACATTCCTGACTTCACTAGGTGCTTTTGTCATTATGAATCGTTTAAATTTGATAGGACCTATCTTGTTGCATGCGAAAAATTTCAAAGGTTGTAAAATATTTTCATTTCAATGAGTAATATATAATATAATCAAGTTCTAAGGAATCATACTCTTATTAGCTAAATTTCAAAGGTTTTTATCTACTTCTAATGAATTATATATTCATTATTCAACTGCTTTTGAGCAATTAATAGTATCTATTAACAAACAGCGTGAGTTATAATAACTCACTACTATAACTCACTATAATATATCGGAAAATATGGATCTGTGCTTCTATACTTCTCTGCTTCTATTCGATTGGCTGAAAGGAAACATTCCATTATTGTTATTGAGGGGAGGAATGTCCGAGGGAATGTCACTTTAATAATTCTGACGTTTTCAAATTAAGTTGGTATCTAATTATTGTGAATGTTTCGCTGAAAACGATTAATTCAGATAGAGAAGATGAAATATTATATAGGTATACATTTCCGAAAGACAAACAGCTAATATTACCATACAGAATTACTTGCCTGAAAAAATATGAAGGAGTTTGAAAAAGTTTTCAAGATTGGTGTAGCAGTAAGATAATTAAGTCTTCGTTTACAGGGAATGTTTTTCGGTATATTTTAATGCATTTTATAGGCAACTATTGAGGTTTTTCAAATTAGTTCCAAGTCTGTACCCTGTACTGGATTCGAGCTAGCCGAAGCCAGTTCGATTGTGATTGTTGACACTAAGTTTCCATCTCTCTTGTACTCAGGATCGAGCACATATGTTTATTTCCTGTTCCTTCTGTCTATATTCTAAGTCTGTATTTTTTTCTGTATTTATTGATATAGTCGTAGATAAAGTAGAGTATTCAACTTGCGGTAATGGTCATAACTCACTTACAACTGAACTCACTTATAACTTCATCTACGTGAGTTATAACCTACATTACCGCTCGTTGAATAATATACTATTATTCAACTCTGTTGAATAATAACCGGAAAATTAGATATAAACATACTATCGTATTCTCTAGTTTGGCCTAGATAATAAAAAGCGGACCACTTGACCAATAAGGAATCATATTTCCATTTATTATACAGGTTTTAAAAGGAACTAATTTCAAATATTCAAGCAATTCTAACATTTCCAGCTCTTTTCGAGCGCCCTGAACCAAATATCTTCTAGTTCATTGAACTCTTCGAAGATAACATCGAACTGAAATGGAAAGTGTCAACTTTAACTATTATCCCACTTTTTGCTTTCTGATGTGCTATTGAAACTTGAATTATTGTCCCAGTATCTTCCCTGATGTGCCATTGAAACTTCAGGAATCGTTGAAAATGTCCTCAAAATGCTAACTCCCGAAATATTACGCTCTGGAATGCAGACCAAAAGGGTCTGGAAATAGAAACATTGTTCCAGTTTTTGCCAACCTCAGTGATGCAGATAATTTTTTACGTTGTCCGAATCATCCCATGTTTTCAATTTGTATTCCACGGTGTTACTTGCGAGGAAGGCTGGCATCTTGCCATTCATCGTTGCATGTAATGTAAAAGTAATATTGAATCTGGCATATGTTGGGCAGGGTCTCGACCTCATGATGCATCTCCAAATCAAAGAGATGCCATTTTTAATTCTGAATTACCATTTGGATGTGGGCATCAGCTGTCGTAAAAATTGAATATAACGGAAATGAAAGAAAGACATGGTGATGATTGATTCGAAAGATTTGTTTCAAATGTCTTAGGTAGCGAAACGATGTGTTGATCTTGAGTGTCACATAGGAACAAACTTGACGCAACATAAAACTATATACATATTTGTAAAGAGTAGGCTTTTGGAAATAAAACAGACGAGATATCAGACGAAATGAATTCATTTCGAGAAAATGCTCGGACATGTCGATTTTTGATACGAAAAAGACAACTTTTCAGATCAAATTCACATTCATTTCGTTTCACCCCTTAGTATTACAAGTCCAATCCCTGAATTTTGAGTAGAGAAGATGGGGTGAGGGATACCTCATTGGTTCTTGAAGTATTTATAAACTAACTGACAAATAAACTGTAACACCCGGAAGGAGTTGTTTATGTTTTAATTTTTTTTTGGTAAAACATAGAAAGTATATCAAAGAATAAATTATTGAATTTGGAGAAAAAATCGTAAAGGTTCTTCTAGTGAACAATTTTTGTTACTTGGATATTGCAGTCATTTTTTGCAAGGCCCCCCCTGATATTTTGATTACCTCATTTTTCAGTACAACACCCTCAATATTACTTTTTCAATCCAAAGGGCATGGAAAAAAGGAAATTAATGGATTCACAACAATTTTCCGGTTTTCAATGACAATCCATGGACACGCCTTATTGTTTTTCAATAATTTTCATTTTGCCCCCCCTGAGAAAAATTTCTGCGGGCGCCCATGTGTTTGAGACATCATGAGTGGAAGGTTTGGAAATTTACCTCACCCCACGAACATTGGCGGCTCTGTCATTTCTAGTTCTTCTGCCAAGAAATGAACCATTTATACCTCAGTTGTTGATAAAACCAATTATTTTTTTGTTTAGTGTGTGACAGTTAACAATTGTCACCCTCACCACAGAGTGAATTAGCGAAAATTTTATTGATTCACATAGCATCAAGGAATGATCAGTATTATACAAATTTTGAATTTGAATATCTCGAAGAAGAAAGTATTGAATGAATAAAAAATTGATATACTGCACTCAGAATAGAACGACCTTTCAAATGAGGTATCACTGATTCTATCCTTTATATCAAAAATTTATTTATTTATTTATTATTTATTTGATCTTAAAAGTTGTCCCCTTCGAATCAATAATCGACGTGTCCGAGTATTTTTCCTAAATGAATTCTCTTCGTCTGATATCTCTGTTTCGTTTTCCAAAGCCCTCCCTGAATATACCATCTCAATGAAATATAAATGTTTTTTCTTAATTTAACCATATTTTCATCACAATACGTAAGGAAAAAAAATAATCACAAAATTTTAAATTTGAGTTAGATCTTAAAAAAAAAACTATATGTTGCCTTGATTCGGACATTGTTCCACGTTGATACTACCCGAAATTTGGAGCCCCAAAAATTATAGTTTAAAATCCAGAGCATAACTATCCAGGAATACTATCCAAAAAAATTAGAAAAATTCCTTCATTTGGAGTCTTACCACCAAACATAAAAGCAAGGGATGTAATCCTTTTAAATTTCGAGAAATGTCGAATATATTGAAACCAAGGGACTGTCACTATATATAAAACATATTTTTCTGAATCGCTACAAGGTTCTTCAATCGCAGGTACCATATTATCCATTCATTATGCTACACTCTGTATACCTTCTTCCCTAAAGTAGCATTTATTCTCATTAAACTTTCCCGTGATAACTTTTTCCGAATGAAGAGTTTGTTTATGAATAATGATACAACTAGTAGAGGCTTCGATTTGAATATAGGTACCTACATTGAAAAAAAAATAATAATAGTCTCCATATGTTGCTTCACTCATGTCATATTTTTATTTGTTTCTCATTTGTAAACGTCAGTTTCCAAAAACACAATATTAATCAAGAAAGTTTATTTTATCAAGTCACTAACTTGTAAAACTGACAGTTAACTTGCAAAATTTTTACAAGTTAGTAGTATTATTTACATTAGAAAATTTTGTTTTATCGTCATATATGTTGAAAATCATGGTACAATTGTTATTTCCAGTAACACAAATTGTTGATACTGATGATGATGAACCATCTGTTGACTCAGAAACTGCTGAACTCGAGGACTGCAGAACATTTGTACTCTCCTTACTACCAAATGATTTGCTAGACATTTGATTTTTTTGTTGACCGAATCATCTACATAACTCATCGCAATTTCGGTGCTCTTCCACCCTCCTGCACGCTTTAGTGCTAAAATATCTCCACCTGAATCCGCAACCATAGTGGCTCCAGTTCTGCGAAAAGAGTGGCCGGTGTATAACTCTGGGTCTTTTAAACCTAAATATTTCGCTATTTGCTTTGGGATACCACCAATAGTGTGCTGGCCAGCATTAAAGGAAATGCACTTTCCATGTCGGTATGTCAAAAAAAATATTAGGCTTTCTGTTCCAGGAGGCCGAAGATTTACATATTTTCTGTATAACATGAAAGGCTTGAAGCTGCAGCCATCATCGGTTATGGTGAATCTTCTTATTGTTAAATTTTTTGTTTGCCGCAATGTCACAATAACGTATTTTCCCATATCTTCTACATCATTCATGTTTAAGGAGAGAATTTCGTCACATCGACAACATCCAAAAATCCCAAATATTATTACAATTTTCGCCAGCAACCACTGGTCATCAGGAGCATGTAAAAGAAACTGTTCAGCCTCTTCTTTACTTAATACCTTGGCCTTTTTTGTCGTATAACGTTCATTTTTTCGTTTCAGAAACGCTATTACCTTTTGACATCTGCAAATGACAACTAAACGTCATATTTTTTTACGTTATTTGTGACAAATTATTGAGATTTTTTTGGAATTTACCTAACCTTTTTACAAATGAGAAACAAATAAAATATAAAACAATACACGCAAGGTAACGGGTTTTACTGGCTCAAGGAGGTAACTGACTCGCCTGCGGCTCGTCAATTATATCCTCCATTCGCCAGTAAAAACCCTCTTACCTTGCTAGTAATGTTATATACTATTGTTCCAGGTGAGCATACTCAAATGTACTTCTTGTATCTATACAAAATCGTAAGTATTCATTAAAAATTACATTGTTTTCTACATGAATGATCATAGAAACAATCAGGAAGTTTCAGAGTTATCAATAATTGAGATCATAATCAGATTATAATAAATATATGGAAATCTGAAGACTGTTTCTGAATATTTTCAATAAAAATCATAGTCATCTTGTCTTAACCTGACGTTATAGTTATCGATGACGTCACATGGTTACAATAATCAATAATTTCAAATATTACTTCTTTCCAAGTTATAACTCGTTTATCATTCATTGAAAATACATACCTCTTTTGTCATTCTGTTCTAATTGAAGCTGAATTACTGGAGATGGAATTCTGACCACTATTATGGTTTTTACAAATTCAATAAAATCGAAATTTACATACCTGATTTCATCAGGAAGCAGTATTGAATCCAATTGCGATTCACAGATACATTCTCAACTTCAACGGAGTTTTATTTCAGGAACAATGGTGATTCCGATGTATGTCTTATTTCAATATGTACTAACAGAAGTTCTTTTTGTTCAACATAATATACTGATCCTCAAAATTCAGGGAACTCTTAATTTTTCGAACAAAACACGTATATAATGTTCTGAAATGTTAATATGTAACTAAGTACATAAAAACACATTTTTGTAGTTTTTTTCTTATTTTACTATGCTACTTAAACCAATGATTTCAAAAGAGTTAATTTATTTAAATTTTTATAAAATGGATTCGGTCCTTACTTTGCGAAAATTCATTATAAATAAAATAAAACAAAATAATTTCTACTAGATTATTTAATTGTTAATTCTTTCGCCACACTGTGTCTTCATCAGGCTACATTTCTGACTGATAAGAGTACAGAGTTTTTTTGGAAACTTATATAGGAACAAAAATTCGACATTGGCAGAAAATATTATTTTATTTTTAATTATATATAAATTTTTCCTTAATTTCCGTAACTTTATTATTATTTATTTCCATTCAACAATACAAAAGGAATTTACCAAACCTGAATACGTTCCTACAAAATAGATCTCATTAACAAAAATATGTTATCAAAATTGAGTAATTCTCTTCTAGTGAGATTCTTATTCTTAAATGTTAATATCGAGGTAAACACAATGCTTGCTAATAAATTAATTTATAAATCACAAATTCAGCCTGTAATGACCGAAATCTGAAATAATGTACTTCTCTTTATTGAAATTCGTGACTGAATCTTCTCAAATATTCTTACAGTCATCCTCTCTAGTTGCCTGTAACTGTAGCCCCTTTATCTACCACCAATCACATACGACGTATCTACAAATTACCGCGGTTTTAGAAATTCCAGTAGAGACATTTCGTAGCTAACAAAGAATCAAACTGAAAAAATATATAGATCTGCAAGTCATAGGTAAGTTTTGGAAATGTTATTCATAATTCAAACCCGCAACGTAATATTTATTGTGGGAGTTTTGTTAGGTTCTGTGAGTATGTGATATATCACATACTCACAGAACTTATTATTTCCGCCTATAGGCGGAAACCTGCATCATCCTGTAAAATTGTTCTCAATGATGTTTCCAAAGAATCCTCACTAAAAGTTCTGAAGGATCGGGGTCAATCTCGGGGCTCCTTAAATATCTCGGATATATTTCAGCAGGTTTTAGAAAAAGAAAACACAGTAGGGAACTCTCCATCAAGCAAAGACTATTGTAATAAGCTATTCCAGTTAGCGTTGCGGACCTTATATGTTTTGCACATGGCCACAAACAGCACTGTTCCGCATCTGAACTATAAGGTCAATAAAAAGCGCACATCTATTTCTCGCTCTTCCATTTTCAATTCCATTATTGTGCTAGCTCCAACTGAAATTAGCTTCATTAGTACAATTTACGTGACAGGGTAAATAACGCGAAAAAACCTCAATTCCTGGAACGCAATATAACTCTAAAAGGTTATACGGATAGCGAGACATTATACTGGGATAAAATGGTCCCTGTGACAGCGAATAAATTGCAAAACCAATGTTTCGCGGTGAAAGACTCATTTGTCGGTCGAAACGTAGGCAAAAGAAACCAGCGTCGTCATGATTTTATTTTCAGAAAACTATGAACACGTAGAGAATTGTGTTCTTTCACAGTTGGTCGTAATTCTTTCCTCGTAAATCACTTTTATTTTTGACCTTTACGATTGCCGTGCATTGTCTCACGGCAACTATGATCGATATTTCAAATTATTTCTTTTATTTAAAATTGGTCAACTGCGTTCAGATGGCGAATAGAATTGAACTCAGGAATAATTGAAGTCGTCTGTTCTAGATATAACATTTTTAGAGGAGTTCCAGCAGTATGGAATATAAATACAAAATCTTATCGCTTTCGATCAAACGTATATCGAAAGATGCACTAACGTACTATTATTATTTTCTTTCCTTTTTTGTAATAAGAAATTTAAATAAAATTTCAAATCAATCTATGCATCTCAATCTCAAGATCCCTTCGAGCTGGAAAAAAATGCACATTGTTGGATTTGATTTTTGGTAAATTTGGGATAATTAATTTGGTGAAACCCGCAAGCTCAAAAATTCAAGCTAAAGTTGCACAAGTTTGACTTGAATATCTGTCAAACTAGTTTGAAAAATAATTTATTTAGGAAATATGCTTCGAATAGGTCAAATATTCATGTTGAATATAGTTAGTAGGTGCAAAGAATACCTACATTAATTAAAAACAACAAGAAAATACATTATTTAAAACTTTAATATAATTAATAAAAATTTAAAACAAGTCCAACTTGTCACTTTAAAATACTTCGTGACAATTAAAGTTATTACTTCAGAACTCCTCACAAATTAAGTGAATACCGAGGTGAATACTGTGAACAAGAAATCTGATACTAAAGCGCCCTGCTAATGAAAATCAAAAGTACAATAAAAGAAACCGCATATTTTCAACTTTAATAATGAAGGAGCTGCCATCCAAAAAATATTTTGACAATTTTGGATCCAACGTTTTATGTTGCTACTACCACAAATACTACTTGATCCAGAAAGTCTTGCCCCCTGCGGAAATTTTTCTTCATACAACTTTTCATGGCTTTTCATCAAATGTTGTTAAATAACTAATTCCATTATCGACATTTTATACCGTTGTTCTTTATTTTCACATAATTTGCACTTTGCAATTTTCATTGTTTTGCAATCGGCTGCCGCAACATCAAAATAATCTGTATTTCTTTCAATTGTTGATTTGCCTGGTCTCTAGATTTTTTTCTCATAGTTTTTGCAGAGGGGGGGAATCTTCAAAATTAGACCCACTACATGAAAAAAGTTCAGACATTTCGAGTTCAGGCACAATACACAACATATGAACTATGAACTATAACTAATTTGCGGAAAGGCAGAGTACAAGTTCAGACAAGTTGCGCAATATGATATTCAAACTGCAAACTGTTTGAAGAAGTTTGATTTCAAGCCAAACCTGAAGATACAGAAATCAAGTCAAGTCAAGTTTGTGAATAAAATCAAACCTGAATGATCTCTCTTTCAAGCTTTAAGAGAAAACTGAAATGAAAAATTCTCTTTTTGATTATTGATGATATAAACATAAAACACAAACATTCAACAGGCAATTTTTCCTCTAGAATTCATTAGTGTAATCATTTGTTTTTAGGTGCAATAAATTTGGAACTTAAAATACAAACTTGTGTTTCTAAAAATGTAAATCATAAAAATTTCTATAACGAATTAAATAGATTTTTCCCTTTCAAAAATGTATAACATGATATATAAATTCCTCATCGAACTATAAAAAAAATAAAAAGTTTCAGTTTCACTCGGCATATCCACCACATGCCTATCTATGACAATCTGTGAACAAATAATTCAAATATTCGGTGGCTACCAAGGTTTCCAGATTGAGCACAGTTAGATTTTTCCAACATTTTTAAATTGATGCAAATCGTTCTTTGAATGAGACCAAATGAAAAAAATCCGGAGAATTCGGTGGCTGAATATTTTGAATAAATAAATAACCATTCCTTCAGCCCAAGAAATTCAATATTTCAATTATCGAAAGTTCACAGATTAACATAGATATATAGACACGCAGTTGATATGCAGTGCGAAACTGAAACTTGTGGTAATATCATGTTATATACATATTTTTGAAAAGAGAATAAAAGCGATTCCACTAATCAATAAAATTAGGTACAAATTTCGCTATTCCGAATATGTCTTTGTTTATTCCGAATACCAAAATCATATTATTCGAATTGAATTATTGATTTTTTTTTAACTTTACCTATAATGCTTCATCCATACGCCATAAAAACAGAACACTACAAACAATATTTAAAAATATGCAGCCATTATTCGTCAGTATAAAGAATAACTCTGGTCGATATTATAGAAGAGTGGAGCTGGAGTACTATAAACTATAAAACTATAAAAAAAACTGGATCTTGATTAGCTTTTTAAGTTCATCGTTTTATTCTAGGGCTAATGCTGAACTTTACCGATCAATTTTAGTATCCACAAACACACACACCTGAATTTTCTATGGAATTTATATGATCCTTATTCAATTCAATGATTCTTTTTTCCCGATAATTCTCCAAGTTCCTTTCTTTCAACTATCCTACTCACAAAGCTTATTATTTCCTGGTAAAAAATGATACAAACATTAAAAGAAGACATTCAGTATATACCCGGAAGTATTTCGAGTATCCCTGCGAAACGGAAGAACGTTATTCGGAAATAACTTATCATCTTTCCTGGAACGTCGCGTTATTATCGAATTAATGAACTCTGGATTGAACTTCGCGAGACGGATACAACTCAATAATAAGGCATTAACGAAGGAATTTCCTCCCATCGCTGCTAAGGTGAAATTCGGGAAACTTTTGATATCTCCGGCAGCTTTTACAAGTAGAGATGAGAGATGAATATGATTATTCGGGAGTTCAATGAACATTCTCCCATCAGAAATTACCAGGGACCTAATCTGTCGCTAAGAAGTTTCAGATGGCGACAATCCGAAGTTGTAATATACGTTATTATAGAGATTTTCCCATCAAAGCATCGGCAGATAGGGAGCGAAGTTCTGGGGTGTATTGTGATTTGATGTGTGAGGCAATTTTGAAAGGAGAATGAGATCGTATTGAAATTGGAGGAATGGTATTATCGAGTTCTCTCCTTTTGAAAGAAAAGGTAGATGAAAATCGTTGATAGTGGTTGGAAATCTGAAATTTAACTTAAACAGAAAGAAAATACTAATGCTTCAGTCAGTTCTAGAATGTAGATTATTTATTTCATAATCAAAGTACATTCCGAATAGAAAACAAGTCAAAGTACAAAAAGACCTCAAGGATGAAACAGAAAAAAATAACAGAAGTAAGTCTCAAATATGGAGGTCGGTATCCAGGTACTCACTTATTGAGTACGGTTCAAGGTTCAGTAGTAGCTTTCGAGTAGCATTCTTAAACTCTCTGAAATCAGATAAGGTTTGAACTTTTTTTGGTAGCTTATTGAAGAATTTGAGGCATATATATTCAACATTTTATTATTCCGATATATCTAAACACGGCTTCCGTAAGGATCATTCTACGCAATCGGCAGCAGGTGAATTCATTAACTTTGTTTAACAGGCCAATTTAAAAGTCCCCGGTCTACCATAGTAAAACACATTTTATTATTCAACATAGTTGCCTTTGAAGTTGATACAGCGATTATAGCGATCTTCTAAGTTTTCGATACCTTTTTGGTAGTACGATTTGTCTTTCGCTTCAAAATGAGCCTCAGTTTTGGCGATAACTTCTTCATTGGCGCTAAATTTCTTTCCAGCGAGCATTCTTTTGAGGTCTGAGAACAGTCGCTAGGGGCCAGATCTGGCGAATACGGTGGATGCAGAAGCAATTCGAAGCAATTCATGCAATTTTGCCATTGTTTTCATTGATTTGTGACATGGCGCATTATCTTGATGATCCAATACCGCTATACAGGGTGGCCACTTTTTTAATGGGATTGTATTGGTAACTTTTAAACCATAAGAGTTAGAAGGTCGGTCAAATGGACAAAAAGTTGCATGCATAGAAGCATTATCAAGCAGTTATCATTCAATATCATACAATGTCATTCAAAGTAGATTTTCAGGTGATTTTGACCCTTATCCAATTTTCTTTGGGTCGGATCTGTATTACCTTCATTTAGTTTAATTAACAACATGCAATATGCAATAAATTTCGATAAGAAAATCAACTTACCCATCTTGAACTAAATGGAACATATAAGAATCAAAGCAAGGAACCAGTATACTGGTTTCTTGGTTCTTCTTTTATAATAATCATTTGAATATTTCAATTCATAATAATTAAACGAAAGTATCATTTAATGAAAGAAAAATCGAATGATTATTCGAAAGTAAATGAAAATGAATGAAGTGAGTGTTCGAAATGTCCACCATTTTGTAAAATGCACTTAACGGTTTTGGAACTCATACTTCTTATACATTTGCTTATTTCGTCTTCTTAAATACCTTCCAATACATTCTCTTCTCGCGAGAAATCACTATTGTTGGATTTGTCATTTGTTCCATTGAAACAAATTACAGAATCGAACTTTATTTGATTTTGATATCATTACGATGTAAGTTTTGCAAGGCTTGGTATTCAAATTTAAAATAATTGAATTCGCGTCTCTTGACTATTTTATTAACAGCAGTTTTTGATAAATTGCATTCACTACAGATCCGACCCAAAGAAAATTGGATAAGGGTCAAAATCACCTGAAAATCAACTTTGAATGACATTGTATGATATATCGTTGAATTCAGCGTTAAAAGTTTCGAAAAATGTCTTAAAATATGCAGGTCCGTATTGAAAAAAATGAGGTTGAGGGTGGCCCAGAGAGTAAGAAACGTTGGATACTAAATCTGATTAAGTCAAATTGAGGATAATTTACTGTCGAATAAAAAATTCCTGTAACATTTTTTGATAATATTTGAAATAAAGTGGGAAAAAAAGAAAAATCAAAATGACATAATTTACTTTTCTTATGATATCTCAATAACCGGCCCTGATAATCTCGATTTGTTTGAACTGCTTGATAATGCTTCTATGCATGCAACTTTTTCTCCATTTGACCGACCTCCTAACTCTTATGGTTTAAAAGTTACCAATACAATCCCATTGAAAAAGTGGCCACGCTGTATATTAATCGCTGTTGATGCTCTGACTCTTTTGGAGGTAATAAATGTATATTATAACTTGTGAATCCCAGAATACTGATGCCATAACCTAGCCAGCTGACTGTTGTGTTTTGCTCGCTTTGGATTCGGTTCATCGTGTGCAGTCTACTCCGCTGACTGTCGATTGGACTCCGGAGTGAAATGATGGAGCCATGTTTTACGTATCGACGTTAAAATTCAGGTTTATTGCACTTCAGCTTCAAACACTGTTCAGAGTCATTAACACGTTGTTGCTTTTGATCGATTGTGAGTTCGCGCTGCTTTCTCATGTACAAATTAATATTCATAATGAGATGATGTACACGTTCGTGAATGATATGGGCGTCCACTGCGTTCGTTGTCTTCGGTGCTCATTTCACCACGTTTAAACTTAGCATACCAATCAATGATGGTTGATTTTCCTGGTGCAGACCCCGGAAACTCTTTGCTCCATCTGTATTTTTACCTTCAAAAAGCAAAATTTTATCAGCACACCAAATTTTGTTTCCATCTTTTTTCAAATTTTTCAAACAACGGTAGCTACACTCACAACACAATATCTCACAAACTATGGTCGGGCTGCTGTCAAATTTTGAAACGTATCGTTTGAAGGTTGTTACTAACCAAAAATCATATGGATTTGATACTAGTACCGCCATCTGTGCATCAGACCGGGGACTTTTCAATTGGCCTAATATCTCTAAGGGTTTGGATGATGGCCTCCATGTGGCAGATCGTTTTCCGACTCATCGCGCACTTTTGATCGTTTGAAAATAATATTTATTCTGAACAAATTATATAGCCTCAGCTTCCGAGGTAACTTCCTTAAATGGATATGTACTTATCCGACTGATAGACTAAATACTGTCAGAGTAGCGGACTTTAGTTCGAGTGAGTTCGAGTCTATCTTAGACGTTCCCCAAGGCTCCGTGCTGGGGCCACTGATTTTCATACTCTTTGTAAACGATCTGCCAGAGTATCTGAGGGAAAATATAGTAATAATTTTTGTAGACGACACATCAATAGCGATATCAGCGACTAGCCTCGGGGAGTTATCGCGAAAATGTCAACTATTAATGAACTGTTTCGTAGACTGGTGTTGTACTGATGGCTTAATGGTAAATGTAGAGAAGACGGAATTTCTGTATTTCGGAGTAGACAATTACAGTGCAGTAAATAAACAGGTTGATTCTGATAGTGTTGTTAGATTCTTGGAATCTTATGTTGACAACTAATTGAGTTGGACCAAACATATCGATGTAGTTTGTGGTAAAATGGACAAATCCTATTTTGCAGCCAAAAGAGTAAAAAACTGTTTTCCTATGCCGACCTTGTAAGATATTCACTAAAGTTTAGCTTCTACTCATATAAATTATAATATTTTATCAAAGGGCTGTTCTAGCAGAATCCAGAGAATTTTGAGATTAACATTCAATCTAAAACCTAGAGATTCTTGTCAGCCAATATTTCTCGAGCATATTTGTATAGGTGTTCAATAAATGCAAAAGAAAATGAACATAGAATGAACATTCTCTCATCCAGTCATCATGGCTATAAGACAAGACATCGTGAAAGATGGGATACAAATCCCAGGACACAGAACATCAAAATATCAGTGCTCTCCTTTCTATCAGGGAATTGAATTTTAATTTTAATCAACTTCCATTGAAACTTAGAAATTTGCGTGACAACCAGTTCAAAAATGTCATAAAAATTATTATTGTCCAAGTGTTATTACACTACATTTGATTTTCTTAGCGACTGCGATATATATATAAATCTATTTGACCTATGTTTTTATGTTTGTATTATAAAGGGTGAGTCTTTGACTTGGACATATATTTCAACCGAAGATTCCTGAGGTCATAAGAAACACTTTTTTCTTTTATAGTTTTTCCGATTCGGCCCGGTTACAAAGATACAGGCTGTTGAAAATCGATAAAAAAATGTGATTTTCAGCTTTATCTCGTAAATGGTTCTATTGAAGGAAATGATTTTTGGAATATAGCTTTTCCTTGTTGTGATACATCTTCTCCGAACACAAGATTCCCTACACATCTCACAGTTTCTTCATTATGAACATTACATCACATAAAAATACCAGAAATTCGAAGAACCCAACTCTTAAAAGTAATTTGAACGTTCATTGAACAATATTTGGCTAATTTGGAAAATAAAAGTATTCCTCATATTTTCTCCTACAAAGCGCTGTTTTCGAGTAACTTGATCTTAAAAAAAAATTATCTGTGAAATTCGAAAAATTGGGTACTTTGGCTAAATGCAACTCTGTCCTGTTGTGGAAAAAAAACCACAGAAATGAATATTTACTATGATGTCATGTCTCAGATTTTAGAATTGAAGTACTAGCCAACTTAGTTTGAAAATGAAGTTATTTGAATAAGCTCACCTCAACTCTTCTATTTGATTACAAACTTGCTTTGACACAGCTCTTATAATAAGAAGATACTTCATTAAAATCAACATTCTATTTTGAAAAGTCCAGATTTCCCATAAAGCCCGTGTTTTAAAAAGTTTTCACAAAATAGTGACAACAGACAACAGTCAATATCCCACTAAAGACTGCTGCTATCGAACAATACTGTATTCTTCGAGGGTCATTCAAACTCACATCGAAACATACCACTACGACTAGGTACATACTAGACAAATTTTCATGTGATTGGGATGAAAGAAACAGGATATTCAACTGTGGATATTTATATTGAATACTTCTCATTTATTTTCAAAATCAAGAAGATTCAAGTAGTAGAGTTGGCTATAATGTAGGTACATATTATAGAACAAATTTGATTGCAAGTGGAGTCTAACATTTTCCATTGATTACAGAGCCATAAAACTTCATTTCCATATTTTCACACTGATGGCTCCAAAAATATTGAAGCAGATCATTATTTTTATTTTTATGAGATAGTTGGAACAAATCAAATGCTTCATTTCATAAAGGAATTACTTTCTATCAGAATGCACACTTATTTATTTTGTATCCACACAATTATTTTGGAAATTGTTTTTAAATTTCTCGAAGATATGTATGGAACTTCAATATTCTGTTGGGATTCTTCAAATCTTCGATGATTTTCATTTCATGTTAACATAATATCAAATATCATAATAACAACAGTGTATTCTGTAAATGAATATTTTAGGTTAGAACATAGATTATTCGAACTGCTGTGTTTAAATTTGCAACACTCGAAGTTTGAGGTTCAAACTTAAAACCACAGACTACTAGTCTGTGTTAGAACTTTTACAGATGAATGAGAATTTGAGGTTAAATTGTACGAAATAAAATAAACAACGATATGTTATAAATGCGATATAATAAATGAATGGATATGAATTATGAGTATCAGAGCTAAGCTAATATGGGTGGTAGCGAGCTCAATTCGTTATGATTATCGAAAATGAAATAGAAAATCAAGAGAAAAATATTTAATCTTTATCGTCAATGAAATTGGGATAACTCATTTATTGTATTATGAATGTTAAAAACGAGTTTATGATGGTTTTTCCAATCTAGTAGCTTATTTTCAAGGTTCAAATTGTATATTTTATACTTGCGAAAACTTCAGTGTTCCGGTTACCAGGGGTGAATTAGCTCATTATGAAAATTTAAAATGGCTATATCTTTTCAACAGGGCCGAATCGGAAAAAATGGTTAATGAAAAAAGTGTTTCTTTTGACCTCAAGAATCTTCGGTTAAAATATATGTACAAGTCAAAGACTCACCCTGTATATTTTGTTTATACTGCAAGTTTATATTTGTATTTTGTACAATACTGGAACTTTTAGTGTGTGAATTTTTGCATTTGTTGTTTATATGACATATCCTATCTAGTAGAGCTAGCTCAAAGGATCAATAAAAATTATTATTATAATTGTAAATAAATTCCATGACTAAGAAAATATTTCGACGATAGCAAATTGAATTATAGTTACTGGTTTTCGTTAATCTTAAGACCAATAATTCTCATTGAATTTAAGGCTCTAACAGAGTAAGATAATTCCTGCTTTCGAGCCGTTTTCTAGTGCATTTTTCTCTCATTAGGTTTCCTGCACCTTCATTTCATTCGTAAAATATATCGAATGATATTAGCTATTCACGAACTCTTCCAATTCTGAAGGAATTCTCCTTAGATAAAATAATCAAGAATGTATAATTAACCAGACTTCCAAGAACGAATATGGTGAACATTTCAAAAACCTAATAATCTGAGTGTCTGATCTTGTAAACTTATTAAAACATTGAAATATTTTCTCCACACGCACCTGCCGTTTGCTTTATTTGTCAATTCAATCCTTCCACTCGACTCCATTGGATGAGCACAGTGTGAGCGGTTTTCGAGTGGGTGGAATCGTTTCATGCCAAATTCATATAGACAAAGAAAAATAAAACCATAGGCAACGGTCGTGCAGAACAATGGGGTAATTACTGTAATTAACGCTAAACAATGGTCGTTGCCAGTTGAAAACCTCGCAGTCTGCTATAATTCAAGGTGAGGTGTGACAGTTTCCTCTTTGACCTCTCCCAGACAGGTAGCCGTCCATCCCCACATAGCAACAAGATGAAAATTCCTCGCATTGTCATGAATATTGCATCTGATTGATTTAAGATGGGTTTGGTAGGTGTAGGTGAGCAGGTCTAATGAAATAATTCGGATGAGCTTACATATATGTAGTCGGGTTTGGTATCTCGAAGAACGAAATTGGTTTAATATGAATTTCTTGAATATAGATAACTGTTTCTTAACAGGTTCAAGAAGAAGTAGAAATTCTTTTGAAATATTCTCTTCAACTAGTAGAGTATTTCAACTAAATCGATAAAAATTAGTTGATTTGAACCAAAACTAAACTCCTTGACATTACTCCTGTCACCTCCTGAGACCTAAATTCCAAATTTTGGAAGAATAATAATATATGGAAATTGAAATTCAAGGGGAGTTAATACTTCAGAACTTTCTCATTATTATATTCACAGTACTTTCATTAGGTACTCACTTCGATATATTGTTTGAGAATACAACTAGAGTAAATTTAATTAGATACCTATAGATATTTAGGTTTATCAATGCAATCGAATTCGGTTAAATTTGGAGCGTTGAGTTCATCATAATTCTAAGAAATTGTGGGCAGTAACTCAGGCTGCGAAGGGAATTCAAGACGCTAATATATTCAAACTTCAGTGAGAACCAGACTAGTACCTTCGACTCGTTCATATGATAACCAATTCATTCGCGTCATAGTATTTGAAGTCTGTGCAGTGTAAATTTTACAAGTATAGAAACTATTGAAAGGAAATCCATTATTTTTTCAATATGGCTTGAGTTATCTCTAACTGGCGTTGTCCGATCGTGTTTCATTAGATAGCCCAAGAAAGATGACATTTCGTGCTACAAAAACTTTTCGGACAGTTTTGTGATTACTTGACTCAGTTCAGTTACAGTGTGCTTTAAAAAAGGCAAAAACCTCATAAACCGAATGTTTATGTGTGAATCCTGCTGAATCTCAACAAAATCGAACTGTTTTTGAATGGGTTGGTGACTGGTGATAGGAAGTGGATCACTTGACAACGGATTGCTTTTTGTTTGGTGGGATTGGCTACTATGAAATGCTCTCCTTCGACACAACTGTTAACTCGGAAGTGTACTGTCAATAATTGAACCGTCTCAAGGAAGCAATTGCCTAGAATCGACCCGTTTAGGCCAATAGGAGAGGAATTGTGTTTCATCATGACAACGCCAGGCCACATACATTTATAGTGACTCATCAGAAGTCCCGGGAGCTTGGTTGGGAGGTTTTTATGCATCCAGCTTATAATCCGGATCTGGCACCAAGTGATCATCATCTCTTCCTGTCCATGCCGAACCATTTTGGTGGTGAAAAATTCACTTCAATAGAGGCTGGTTAAATTCGATCTCATTTTTCTGCCAATAGGGACGAGGGCTTCTATGAGGGAGGCATGGACATATATACATATGTCCTTATAACCTTATACATAGGTCAAAACATATTTGACCTAAATCGGATCATTCTAACTATGATAATTGAAGCCTTGTTTTTCATGCAAAAATAATGGATTTATTTTTACTTCACCTTATTTTATTACACTACCTTGCTACTCTAAAAGTTTTATTTTCTCACCGACTCCATTTGCTCGTTCAATTATATTACAATTTTATCATGTCTATCAATTTATAGAACTGTTAGAAATTTTATATCATATTTTTCATTTTCGGTGAAAGTAGAATTTCAATATTAGAGTTAGGGTTCAACATTGCTAGCAACTATGGAAATTGATAGACATGAGAAATTGGAATATTAGTGAACGTTCAAGTGGTAATTAAAAGCTTACCGCTCTTGAATTCCTGCTGTTCATTTTATAAATTGCTTATTGAGCGAATGGCGTTTATCCCTGTTGGCTTCGATTCTATTGAAATGTTGAAAATATTTGGGGAGATATCTTGAAAAAATTGGATAGACTTGCTGCCAGTTTCATCTTTATAATATTATGGTGGTGGTGTCAATTGTTTATAGTTACTGGAGGAAGGCAATTTTTATGTGTGAACATCAAACATGAGAACTAGGCAAACCTCTCAATTTATTTCACGTAGGACTTTCTGTATGCTTCGACACTAATTATATATTCAAAATTCGATTTTGTTCATGAAATGCTTTGCATTCACCATGATTCATGGAGATATTCCTGGATAAAGTTATTCGAAAAAAAGCATTTCGTTTGAGAAATGAAATACCCACTACATATCAAATGAAATATGATACGCATAACTATAGATCTATATAGAACTACTATAGACTACTATACTAGATCTACTATAGACTACTATAGATAGTATAGAACTACATAAAGATCATTTATGCCAACTTAGGGAGAAGAATCGTTTCAACATTCCTTCAAAAATGTTTTCAATAATAAATACTATACTAGGTAGACAGAATGTAACTTGAACGGAATTGTTCAGTTTACGGAAAAAATTTTAAAAATTTTTATTCAGGGTAGCTTTTTCAGTATTTATAATTGAGAAGGTATAATGCTCCATTTCCACTGATATTCTGAAAAAAAATATGGCGATTATTTACAAATATTCCGGAAATTATGTCCGATGAATATGCGATTTCTTTGTTTTCGTTATTCCTCTGAATGATATCCGTTCCTTTATTAATGTGTTACCCATAATGATAAAAACGATGACACTATCATTTATTTACATAACCATAATATTACCCTATTCATATTGGGCCATTTCGAAATTAACTTTCATTCATTTCGATCGAAACACAGAAGTTAATAGAATAATAAGCGAAACCAGTACCAACATTGCAAAGCCATTAATTCCGCCTCAATTGTACCAACTTTACTAGTTCATTGGAAACCCATGCAAGTTCCACGAGATCGGTTATCAGGCTTGATTGACGATGAGGAATATAATCGAATACATATTTCAACGGAACGAATTTCAAGTTTTCCAATTAATATTCCGAATGACGAATTGAAAAACTTTTCGTTAAAAATGTAAAGTAATATGATGAAATTGCTTCAAGAAAATATAAAATTTGAACTCACTTGATCAATTCGAATCGGATATTTCTTCTCACAATTATTATTATGGATCTATTCTACCTAATCGACAAAAACTATGTCGGAAACATAGTTTGGAAATATCCTTTGAACTCTACGTAGCCTAGTTGAGTTTACATTTCACACACTGAATTTCTGAGAAATTATCGATATTCAATAATAATTACATTGTACTCATTCATTTTGAGGGATACTTAAAGTTTCCACAAGTATTCTGAAATCTAGACTTTCGGTAACTTGATTTTAGTCAACATACCAAAAGATTCTAGAATCCTTGTGAAAACTTTTTTATCGCGTTAAGATAGAATTATCATTAATTCTCATTGGCTGGGCATTTTTTGATAATTTTTTGAATTCCACCTTGAAGATTCTATATTATTTTTCTTCAATTTTCCCGATAAGGTCCGAAAATCACAGAGAAACATTGATTATGCTTATTGAAAATATTGTAAACTGAAATTATTATTAATTAATAATTTCCATATATTAAAGAACCTATATTACTGTATCGGGTCACTGTTTCTGTTGGTCGAATATAAGAAGGAGCTGAGATTTGGCCTTCTTGTTTAATCGCTGTCTACCTAGTAATCAATCGAGCGTTTACGGAGGGGTTATTTCCATCGACCCTCAAATCAGCTGTGATCAAACCTCTGTATAAAAAAGGAGATTCGAATGATGTCCACAACTATCGTCCCATCAGCTTGCTGACTGCATTTTCAAAGATTTTCGAAAAGATCTTAGTGAACCGGTTATTGAAATTCTTCCATAAATTCGGGATATTTTCGAAGAATCAACATGGTTACTTGCGCGGTAAAAGCACCACCACGGCTCTCTATGAATTAACATCGGGTATTATTGAGGCAATTGAACGAGGTGAGATGCCCACCGGACTTTTTATAGATCTCTCCAAGGCTTTTGATTGTGTAGATCACCAAAGACTTCTGAATAAATTGGAATTTTATGGTGTTCGTGACAACCAACTCGAACTGCTGCGTAGTTACCTATCTAATAGAACACAAAGAGTTTCCGTTAGCACAGGCGACAAAGTTCACATGTCCAAAGAAGAAGTAGTTGATGTAGGTGTACCGCAAGGGAGTATTTTGGGGCCCCTTCTTTTCCTTCTATATATCAATGATCTGCCTTCATCTATATCATCTACTTCAATACAATCAATTATGAATATAATTTTATTTGTTGACGATGCAAATGCACTTATTAAAAATAAACACCTCAAAACTTGCATCGAACAGACAAAAACAGCCTTTGATCTAATAAATATTTGGTGTAGTCAGAACGGGCTTCAACTAAATGTTGATAAAACTGAATGCGTCATGTTTAGGACTAATAGATCCAAAGAAAATTTCCCGAAAACAATAATGTTCAGCAACACCGCAGTTGAAGTGTCACATACCACTAAATTTTTGGGAGTTTATGTGGACAATCAGTTGAGTTGGTGCGAACATATTCATCAACTATGCAAAAGACTCAATAGCGCTATTTATATGATAAGGGTGTTATCTCGACGGATAGGTAAGCAACTTTTAAGATCCATTTATTTTGCGAATTTTGATTCTATACTCAGGTACGGAGTCGTGATTTGGGGTAGTGGTTCCGATTGCAGTGAACTGTTTGTGCTGCAAAAGTCTGCTTTAAGATCTATGATTGGTCTAAAATATAGGGAATCATGCAGAGGGCACTTCAGACAGAATAGAATTCTCACTTTCTTTGGGATGTTTGTTTTAGAGTGCGCATTATTTCGAAAATCTAAGAAATATCAATAACACAAGAAGTACCATTCCCTTTCACTTTCCGATACATAAAATGACATAAACTGAAAAAAATACCAAGTATATGTGTATTAAGTTTTATAATAATCTACCCAAAAATGTACTAGACATAGTTGATATTAGGAAATTCAAGAAAAATATAACAGACTTGATTATAAATATAGAACCTTACTCTATTTCAGAATTTTTGAGTTATTGTGATATGAATTCTAGGATGTAGTTTAATTTTTTTTTTCTGTTATTGACGGTTTCCCATTTCTTTGTATATTTCTTTACAGGATTCAGGGAATAAAGCTATTGTTATTGTTATTGTTAACTAGAATCGTACAAATTTGCTTAGACTATAACTCATCGTTGCATTTTCTTGATTTTCTATTGTTGATTTGATAGTTTTCCAAAGAAGTTTGCTTACTCATAATTAGATTGTGATATATAAGGTCGTTACATATAATGGATATTCCACCTGGGGGGATATATCCCTCTTATTTACCCCCCTTGGGTACGCCACTGGTACTTGATGTAATTATAGGAAAGTAATTCTACTTCGTTTTGATGGCCATTTTATGTTTGTTCTAAAATCGTATGGCTGGAGGTTATTAATAAGTCTTATTGTTAGGGAGTGCTTAATTTATTTTAAGTTTGATTCTACCCTCTGGTTTGGTTATCAATCAAATTGCTTTTGAAGTTTATGATTGTTCAACGCCCGAACAGTCTGGCTGGTTAGATTTATGGCAAAATCTGTGAGATCGGCATATATAATTATGCATACATTGATTGCTAGGAGATTTTATCTTTTTTCTATGAAATACTATGCCAGGTATTCGTAGTTGTGCAGTCACCAAAAAATCATTTCGATTTGGAATGTATTTTCTGCACAAAAATATAAATCCATAATTAGCCAAACTTTAAGCTATTGATGTGAAGGTTATCTAGATTTTTTTTTTAAAACTTCTTTGACATTGTTCAAGCCATTTGAGATATGATATATTTTTGTCATCCATTCCGAAGATACTGGGTTTTTCGGCTTAAATCTGGACCACCTTGTATAAGATGTCTCATTAAAGAAATTAAGCCGAAAAATTCAGTATCTTCGGAACGGATGACAAAAATATATCCCAAATGGCTTGAACAATGTCAAAGAAGTTTTTCAAAAAAAAATCACATAAAAAAACACAAAGAAAAAGTTATGTTTTCCAAAACGAAACAAATTCCTCTACTGAATAAAACATATTTCTAGCTAATATATCCTTGATTTGTTTTTGAATTTTGAAATTTCTTATGAAATCGTATTTTTTTGTTATCACCTTATCAAATTGATCAAAGGACGTTTTGTCGATTTCATAAGAAAACGTTTTACATTGTTATGACCCTCTATAAGTCTATAGTAAAAAGACGACGTTATTCTTAAAGGAGCATTTTAGTACCTTTTTGTATTATAGTACCTTTTTGTATTTTCATAACTATAGTTGAGAGCGCCTATTCAATTTGAAAAAAAAAATTGGCTCTTGGGGTTTTCATTATTTTACTACAAAGACTTCTATTTTCACTAAGAAAACATTTCTGTATGAAAAAATATGTCTTGTTTTATTAACCGACTGCGCCCCTAGAATTTGGCGCCCCGGCAAAATGTCCGGTTTGCCGGTCCTGGCGGCGGCCCTGGCTACAGCCATCTATTGCAATACGGCGGAAGCAAAGTTATACACCTAAAATTAAGAATATCCAAATTAAAATACCTGATATGTTCGTAACAACACATCCGACAAGGTTGAAATTTATTCTGTACCTATATGTAAACTAATCATTCGAATGTTCATGCCGATTTCCAAGATAATTATCATAATATCAATTATCAGAACTCCTTATTTATATCGAATAGACGACAATAAAGTCAGTATTAGAACAGGAAAATAAATGGAGAAAACCCAAGTCCAACGAGTAGCTATCCAGCAAAATATTGACATCGTCCTAACTATAAAGAAAACGATTAGGTTCAACAACGTGTAAAACAAAAAATATAAGGAGAAAGAATTGTCATCAATCATAATATCTTCATATTTCAGGGCAACGTAGGATTCGTTGATTCGAAGCGAAAAATGCAAGGCGGAAGTTTCTTGTCCATTTGTGTGAGTGCCTGTCTCTTCGTTTGTTTCGATCCATTTCCCGGTCTCGCACAAAGGGAGTGTGAGAGATGGAATTATTGATATGACTTGAAGAGAGGAAACCATCCATTCGGAATCGATTCATAAGGCTTTACATTTTTCAAATGGTCAGATCAAACAGTTCGCGATAAAATTTTCAATTAATGGCGTTTCTTGCTATAAACGTAGTCGCGGGGATATTGGAGAAAGATGATTTATGAACTTTGGAGATCATCTGCGGATGTCCATTCAGAATACATTATATACCGGGTGTAACAGGATCATGGTACACCCCCCGTATCTCCGTTAGTTTTGAAGGTAATAGATTGAAATTTGGGATATTCCATAAACATAATAAGCGACACTTATCTATCTATAAATAATTTTTTTTTTCATTTCCTGTTTCGCTGGAAGTGATATCAACTTTCGATTTTTAAATGGAACATCCTGTATATTATTACATTCCTGAATGGTACATAATTTTCTGAATCCAATGATATCACATAAGTGACATTCCAGTTGTCAAAATTTTTATAATTTAATTTTTAGTTTTTTATTGAAGTGTGCCATGATCCTTCTGATTTATTTCAATTGACCCGTCTAATACTATAAAAATCTAAATCCTCAAAAATACTAAATTACGTTCTTAAGCAAATAAAAGCAAATACGTCGTAATCGTTTTTGGGGTAAAACTTAATTTTTTCGAATGGAACCATATTGGTATCGTGGTACCATTTATTAGTACTATTTATAAGGAATTTATCCATACCTGGTAATAAATTGTGCGATCAATTCAATCAAAATTACAGCTTAAAGACAATAAGAAAATACAATTATTTTATTCTACTTTAATACTGAGAAGGTACTAAAGTGGGTTTGAAATACAAAAACTTTACACAAAACATTAAAACAATTGTTCGAAACGCTGTCCATTAACCTCAATGCACTTATGAACTCGCATAGATGTTTCTTGAAGAACCTTAGCCTTCTCAGTATCAAAGTAGAACAAAATAATTGTATTTTCTTATTTTCTTTTAGCTGTAATTTTGATTGTATTGTTCGCACATTTTATTACCAGGTCTGGATAAATTCCTTATCAATAAAAGGTGTCTTTTTTAGATCTATAGAACTTTAAATTGCAATAAAACAACGATGGATTATTGGATTGACATGAATTTTATTACCATTTATTAGTACTATTTATAAGGAATTTATCCATACCTGGTAATAAATTGTGCGATCAATTCAATCAAAATTACAGCTTAAAGAAAATAAGAAATTACAATTATTTTGTTCTACTTTAATACTGAGAAGTTACTAAAGTGGCTTTGAAATACAAAAACTTTACACAAAACATTACAACAATTGTTCGAAACGCTGTCCATTAACCTCAATGCACTTATGAACTCGCATAGATGTTTCTTGAAGAACCTTAGCCTTCTCAGTATCAAAGTAGTACAAAATAATTGTATTTTCTTATTTTCTTTTAGCTGTAATTTTGATTGTATTGTTCGCACATTTTATTACCAGGTCTGGATAAATTCGTTATCAATAAAGGGTGTTTTTTTTAGATCTATAGAACTTTAAATTGCAATAAAACAACGATGGATTATTGGATTGACATGAATTTTATTTATCCGCAAGATAATCTTTTGGCATTACATTTCACTTATGATTTCTGGCATATGACCGCCACGGCTGGCTCGGATGTAGTCCAATCTGGACGTCCAATTTTCGATGACTTTTCCCAACATTTTTTGCCGTATATCGGTGATAACACGGCGAATGTTGTCTTCCAAATGGTCAAGGGTTTGTGGCTTATCCGCATAGACCAATGACTTAACATAGCCCCACAGAAAGTAGTAGCGGTGTTAAATCACAAGACCTTGGAGGCCAATTCACAGGTCCAAAACGTGAAATTAGGCGGTCACCAACAATCGATTGTGGCACGAGCTGTGTGACATGTTGCGCCGTCTTGTTGGAACCACAGCTCCTGGACATCATGGTTGTTCAATTCAGGAATGAAAAAGTTAGTAATCATGGCTCTATACCGATCACCATTGACTGTAACGTTCTGGCCATCATCGTTTTTGAAGAAGTACGGACCAATGATTCCACCAGCCCATAAAGCGCACCAAACAGTCACTTTTTCTGGATGTAACGGTGTTTCGACATACACTTGAGGATTAGCTTCACTCCAAAAGCGGCAGTTTGGTTTGTTGACGTAGCCATTCAACCAGAAGTGCGCTTCATCGCTAAATAAAATAAAATGTACGTAGTGCTCGATACGTATTCCGCACAGAACCATTATTTTCGAAATAAAATTGCACTATTAGCAGGCGTTGTTCAGGCGTGAGTCTATTTGTGATGAATTGCCAAACCAAACTGAGAATAAATCATTTGACAGCTGTTGAATCGGTCCCATTTCGAACAGTAATGCCAACTTAAAGTTATATACCTCGAAAAAAAACACCCGTTAGTACTAATAAATGGTACCACGGAACCAATATGGTTCCATTTGAAAAAATTTTCAATTATTTTTACCCCAAAAACGATCACAACCAACTTCATTTGCTCATAAAAACGCAATTCAGTATTTTCGACGTGATATCGATTTTTCTAGTATCAGATGGGTCAATTGGAATAAATCGGAACCATCATGGCACACTTAAATGGAAAACTAAAATTAAATTATAAAAAATTTCGATGTTTGAAATGTCACTTATGTGGTATCATTGAATTAATAAAATTATGCAGATTTCAGAAATGTAATAATATACAGGGTGTTCCACTTAGAAATCGAAAGTTGGTATCACTTCCGGCGAAACCGGAAGTGAAAAAAATATCATTTATAGATCAAAAAGTGCCACTTGTTATGTAAAATTTCAATTTATTACCTTTAAAACTAACGGAGATACGGGGGGTGTACCATGATTCTGTTACACCCGGTATAACACATCTTCTGATGTGCGACATGTACGTCGAGTGGATATTCCCTCGACGAAGTGATAATCGTTCGGGTATTTCGCCTCCTGCCATATTGGGATCACTTCCATAACATTCTTGTACGTTCGCCAAAAAAATAAAAGTCCAGCTCAGTGAAATGTTCTTGAATTATCGAAATGCAGTTATGTGTAACATTGATAATGACAACAGATAGCGAAAAACCTATGGGAAAAACGAGATATTTGCGAAAAAATGTGCAAAAATCCGATTTTTTTGACATATGAGCCTGAATTTTACCTAATAGACACGGAGACCCTACCTTATATAGGTTTTGAGAAAAATTCTTCGATGGTCAACTTTTCATTAGGTGGTAGATCCATGAGTATTCTCTCAGCTTTAAAAAGTCCGACAACACCACACTATTTTGTTCTGTGATACTTTATCAACTGTGAATCTGTAACGAACAAAAATTTAATGCGAGTAGTATTTATTTTGAATTACGCATGCTATATCTTCATAATATAGCAAGGAAGTGGCACGTCGACCAGCTGTGGATTTTTGAATCATCTCAACCCCTGCCACTTCTTTGGAGGAAAACATTGCTTTTTAAGACCAGTCCGTTGAGGAGTCAATGTCTCTTTCCACTACCATGACAATGCATGCTTATATCATAGGCTCTTTTTCATTGCTGTATTGACAATTAGTTAGTCTGCCTCATCTAGGCTTGCTCAATCTTCCTCTCATTAATTGACTCTGCATTCAAGCTGATGACTCAATCTGGCAGTGATACTGCAACAAATATAATCAGATTAAAATAATTTCCATTGAATAAGTGCACTTCATATACAGGGTGTTACGTAAAGACCACGTCAAACCGAGGGAGAATGTGGATCAAAAGATAACCCACCTGCTATGACAAAATTCCCATTATAAAAGTCTTACCGTTTTCGAGAAAATGTTTTTTTTTTTAAATAATGAATTTTTGCCCCTTTCAATAGTTTTGCCCTTACGGTTGGTACAATTTTACATCTTTCTGGTTAAATTTTTCAGTAAAATATTGATGAAGAATGATTTTAACGTTTACATTAAAAACATCCTCCGAAAATTTCAAAGGGGGGCTATGAGAAATATTTTTATTGGAAATTTTGGTAGTGGATTATTTTGTTCATGAAGTTTAGCCCATCGTAGTGGAAAATAATGTACCGAGCTACTGCTGCACATTACACCAATAAATTGTCTCTTTTATAGTGATTTCAAAGAGATATCACACAAGTCATTTGTTTTTCAAAGAAAAAAGAAATGGCTGTTTTTATCCAAATTGTTACGTTTCTGTTTGTCAATTCTGTTAAATCAAGTTTGTCGATTCTGTTAAGAAATCTTCGATGTTGCATTACTTAGTGAACAATGGCAATTGTTTACGTGCGAAAATATTACTCGCATAATTATTCACCTCAACGAAATTCAATTTTGCCGACAAATTTTGGAAAACATCATGCAGATCCAGATTTTTTTAATAAGATCATTTGGAGCGACGAGTCTTCCTGTACCAAGGATGGATACATGAAGACCTAAATCCTCTGGACTTTTAATATTGAGCCTAAAAGACAAAGTATACGCAACACCCATACGTGTTGAAGCCGAATTGCGGATGCGTTCTCTCAATTCGGCTTCATCACGTATGGGTGTTGCGTAAACTTTGTCTTTTAGGCAGCCCCAATAATAAAAGTCCATAGGATTTAGGTCAGGTGAACGAGGAGGCCACAAAATTTCACCTTCTCTTCCAATCCACCGGTGGGGAAAAGTTCTATTCAAATGTGCGGTAACTTCGAGTCCGTAATGTGCTGGGCATCCATCATGTTGAAACCACAGACTACGTCGCAGCGCCAGTGGCACATCTTCCAATAAAATGGCAGCTGATTGGTTAAAAATTCCAAATAATTGTTTGCGTTTAGTGATGGCGGCAGTTCGATCGAGCCCAGAATTGCACCATTAAATATTCCAGTCCATAAATTGATCTTGAATCGATATTGTGATCTATCTTCTCTCACCTCGTGTGGATTTATGATATTCCAGCTATGCAAATTGTGGAGATTCATGTACCCATCCTTGGTACAGGAAGACTCGTCGCTCCAAATGATCTTATTAAAAAAATCTGGATCTGCATGATGTTTTCCAAAATTTGCCGGCAAAATTGAATTTCGTTGAGGTGAATAATTATGCGAGTAATATTTTCGCACGTAAATAATTGCCATTGTTCACTTAGTAAAGCAACATCGAAGATTTCTTAGCAGAATTGACAAAATTAATTTTGTCAGAAACGTACCCATTTGAATAAAAACAGCCATTTTTTTTTTTTTGAATAACAAATGACTTGTGTGGTACCTCTTTGAAATCACTATAAAATAGACAATTTATTGGTGTAATGTGCAGCAATAGCTCGGTACATTTTTTTTCCGCTACGATGGGCTAAACTTCATAAAAAAAATAATCCACTAGCAAAAGTTCCAATAAAAATATTTCTCATAGCCCCCCTTTGAAATTTTCGGAGGATGTTTTAAATGTAAACGTTGAAATCATTCTTCAGCAATATTTTACTGAAAAAATTAACCAGAAAGATGTAAAATTGTACCAACCATAAGGGCAAAACTATTGAAAAGAGCAAAAATTCATTATTTTCAAAAAAAAATATCTCGAAAACGGTAAGACTTTTATAATGGGAATTTTGTCATAGCAGGTGGGTTGTCCTTTGATCTACATTCTCCCTCGGTTTGACGTGGTCTTTACGGACACCCTGTTTGTAGGACAAAAAATTGTCTGGGTTCATTCATTGAAAAATCCGAAGTTTTGATTTTTTCCAGATTTTACTAGTGACCTATTGGAACACTATAGACTTCGTCAAATGCTCAAATTCAATCTGAATAACTTCAGTAATAAATAATATATGTCCTAACAACATACTACAAAAATGAGCTTTCAGCAATTCAGTTGGACCTAAAGGCATTTTTGTGTAAATTGACTGATCTGAATGTTTTTTCTTTGACAAACGATCTAGATGCTGAAGCCCCACACACAACTCTCGATTGTAAAATCCCACGTCGAGACGCGAGCATTGAATAAGGCGAATAGAAATATGGACGGTCGACGATAAAAAACGCCCTTACAAAGGTAATCGGGGTTCGCTCATTGCGCGGAAACGTCTAAGAAATGTGGGAAATAATTTCAATACCAAGTCTGGCATCTGAAGGCGATTTATTGCGAGGACGAGAAAATGTGAGGAAAGGAATGGGACCTGAAATGAAAGAGATATCAAAGGGGACTCGTTTCTTGTGACACAAAGGAATGAAAATCAAATGAAAGTAATTTGCTGACTTCTCTCCCTGTAGATTCACCCTTATTTATGTTCCTCCGATGTCAAAATATGTGATAACCGGCATAAATGGCAGTTCTGAGAATATTGACGTTACTCACGGAGGCAAATAGAATAAAACAAAGCCTTGATGGCAATTTTTTGATGCTGTTGAATATCGAAATCAATTATTGATCTGAAATATAGGTTATAATGTTCCACGTGATAATTGTTCTATTTAAAAACTTTATAGGTTATTATCAAGCAACATGCAACATGCAACATGTCTTCTTCTCCGTGACTTTGTTCGGGTTTGTAATAATTGAACTCTTTTCAATTATTTACATCTATTTACAAAGCCACACTTATACAGTACACACTCCTAATTACGTCTTAATTACAAGTTTCTCACTACGGTACTGAATTTCGTCTTTAACTCGTTTGTTGATTACTCGAAACGTCTTCGTTTATCACGTCTTCGTCGTACTTCAAGTTTTCGGTCGTCTCGTCTTTAACTTGTTCGCGACTCGTCTTAATCTAGTCCGCGAAACGTCTTTTCGTCTTACGTCTTAAGTTGACCGCCCGAACTTAACTCGTCTTCGACTTAAGTTAAACTGTGTCTCTGCCGATTGGAACTACCCTGTCTCGAATATTGACCTCCCTTCTTTTCGTCTTGACCACACCCTTAGGTGAAAGTACCATCCCCTATTCCAATAAGAGCTTTGCCGTACCGCCCACAAAGATCTTCGCGGATTCCTGGAAATCGAATATTCTAGAAGGACTAGAACCTGATAAACAGATGTAACCCATCTGGTACGACCGTGTTGTTCTCGAACTTTATCAACCCTCCAATAAATCTCTTCAAGATTTACAACTCTTGACATATCTTCGACACCTCGAAGAATAACACATCCTCTTTACATTATGTACAATAACAATTCGTTCCCTGTAAATTTATTGAAAGTGTCATGCCCTCGACACTTGAAGAAATTAATAGGTCTCCAAGCTTCCGGTTGACCATCTCAATTAGTTACAGGGAACAATAAGTAACTGGATCCTACATAGATGTCCCTTTGAAGTGGATACCGCAATCCGTTAAATACCGGGGTTTATATGAAAGTATTATAGTAAATAAATTCACTGGCCTCAAAGAAATTTCTGGAAACTTGGACAACCTTTGTATAATCGAAATATTCAGCTTCCTCCAAGTGACTTTGGATGTACTATACAATATCGTAACAGAATAAAGGAATATAATTTAATGTGGATTATGTGCAAGCAGTCGAGGATATCAATAGCCATATTGAAATGAATTTCCATCAAGTAAAGAACAAATCAATCCAATATTTTCGAACTAGGGGGGACTGGGGAGGGTTGATACAGGGGGGGGGGTGTTGATACACGTTCAAATTTCCCGCCTTGGTTCTTCAAAGAAGCTGTAATAGCGTCCAGTTCCTCTTTGAGTGTGGAAATAGTGTCAGTTGAAATCTAACAACTTTCGCGTCACGAATAAAGGTTTTTAAGCTTGAAGTGTGTTTTTTACATTTTTGATGTAAGAATTTCCATAAAAAACGTAATCCTTTATCTCTTTATCAACAAAAACTATAACGAAATTAATTGCTTTATTCTTAACGCACATTTCATTTAGAAAATAGACGCCAGCAGTATAGATCTTCAATCGAATATTATGTTATGTTCACGTCCTACATTTTCAAAATTTGTCTTCTAGGGAGGTTTGATACAGTAAATATTACCTCAAAAGGGAAGTTTCAAGCAGAAATGCAAAAACAAAAAAAAGGTGTTTTTGATGACTTGGATCCTGAAGACGAAAATGAAAAAGATCCATTTTCTGATGATCACCAAAAATAATGAATGGCAGTAGATGCAAGCTGGATCATCATCTTCATCAGGAAATTGAGTGCCATTCAGCCTGTGCAAGTGTTAGTATTAAAATAAAATGTTTACTTGCGAATTACGTAGGAATTAGGTAGTGTTATGATCATAAAAGATTGATTTCTTATGATTGCTTTCGCCTCATTTCTTATTGTATCAAACCTCCCTTTTAGTGTATAAAGCCTCCCATGTATAGGGAGTGTCGCCGACGGAGTCGTATTGATAAATTAAATGGACTGTATAAAAAACAAATGCAAGAATGAAAAGAAGTCGAGTATCGGTCAAATTCACCTACCTTCATGATTGAAAAGTAAAATAACTTATTTCCGCTTTATATATTTATTTTCACAACAATTGTTTCGTCATGATAACATGACTTCGTCAGGTGAGCATGGTAACTAACTACATATTTCGGATACAGTTAAAGAACTGTATCCGAAATATGTAGTTAGTTACCATGCTCACCTGACGAAGTCAGTTAAAGAAATAGTTGAAAAAAAATATGGTGTGAGATGGATATACAAGTGTATATCCAACAATTCCACAAGATAATAAATATATTTCCCTTTCATACATTGGACATAAATCTGAAAAAATAGCAAGATACCTAAAGAAAAATAATAATTATCATATTTCATTTAAAACTAGAAACTCATTAGGAAATTTAATAAAAAACAATAAAGATAAAGTCGCTAAAGATAGAAAGTCTGGAGTCTATAAGTTGAATTGTGGTACTTGCCCATATGTATACATTGGTCAAACAGGAAGATCATTTAGGACTAGGATAGGAGAACATCAGAAAGCATACGTTAGCGGAACTTGTAATTCAACATATGCAGAACATCTGTTAGAGACCGGGCATGATTTCGACAACAATTTCGAAATTTTGCACGTAGAAAATAAGACCCTAAAATTGAATTTCCTTGAAGCAATGGAGATAAATAGGTACCATAAAAAACAGATTCTCCTCAACGACCAAACGGACCTAAATAGATCACCCTTACTCAACCTGTTTTGAAACCCAAGAATTTCCAGGATTTTATTATATCTCACACCATATTTTTTTTTCAACTATTTAAAGAACTGTATCCGAAATATGTAGTTAGTTACCATGCTCACCTGACGAAGTCATGTTATCATGACGAAACAATTGTTGTGAAAATAAATATATAAAGCGGAAATAAGTTATTTTACTTTTTAATCATCAAGATGAATTTCCGACAAGTAAAGACTGAGACAATCAAACACTTCACCTACCTTCATTGATGTTTTGTCAATCTCGATTATCTAGTTCTTGAGGGAACAATACTGATCACTAATAACGTAGAAATAACTCGTAATTTTAGAACTTTTATATTTTTTGGCAGCACACCGAAAACCAAAACAGAAATTCTCCATTAATTTCTCCACATGTGTTCGCTGCAGGTATGAACTGAAATTTGACCAACACACATGCGCGCGAAAATTGAAATAAATTTGCATTTGTCAAAAAAACATTCTCATTCCACAAAACTAAACTTAACTGAAATAAATCGCAAGGGAAATTGAAAGTAAAAATGAATAAAGTGAAAAATATACATATTTAGGTACTTGGAACCTGAACCGGGAGGTTTGAGACTCTTTGCACCGACAACTTCAAAAGCTTATAATCAAAGATGAAATTTCTATTTTCAGTTATCAAATATGGCTATGCGTTCAAGCGAAGTCCTTAAATTTCACTCTGACATAAATGGATTGGTAAATGTTAAACACAAATTCTTTATTAACAATTTTGTAGAAAATGTATCAACCCTCCCCAGTCCCTACTCTATATAATTACACAGGCCAACACACATTTTGGTGCCTGCGATTTTTTAACTGTTCCTGAGTAATTTTTGGATGTAGAATGTAAAAAAGTTCTCAGATTTTGTCTATCAGATCTAGTTTTTGAGATTTTTAAAAAAATTGTGTATATAATTTACGTTATAACTGTTATAATATATAATATTACTATTGACAGTTAAAAAAAACAAAGACACATGGATTTAAGTATTTATTGCAAAAACTTAATTTACATAATTACATTAGTCACTAATCACATAAAAATTTTCTTTTATACGATTTTCTAGAATGGAGTTTACTAGGGCAGTCTCGCTGATGGCTCCAGCAGTAGTCCGCCATCATGTGGCTATCCCATCGTCCTTGATAATGATCTTCCATAGTTTTAATATCCTGGTGGAATCTTTCCCCCTGTTCTTCACTACAATCACCTAAGTTTTCTGGAAAACGATCTAGGTGGCTGTGGAGGTAGTGAACTTTTATACTCATGTTACAGCCGAGTATATTAAAATTTGAAAGCATAGTTTCCACTAATTCTACGTAATTCTCTGCTTTATGATTGCCAAGAAAATTTTGTACTACTTGAACAAATTAACTCCAAGCGTTAGATTCAGTCTCGTTCATTGATGTGGTGAATTGTGGATCTTTAACAAGTTGCCTTATTTGAGGACCATCAAATATACCAGCTTTTAGTTTTTCCGTGCTAATGCCAGGAAATTTACGTGACAAATACCCAAAACAATTTCCATCTCGATTTAAGGCCTTCACGAATTGCTTCATTAGGCCTAGCTTGATATGCAAGGGCGGAAGTAAGATTTTTTCTCTTGAAACCAAAGGTTCGTTGATCACGTTTTGTATTCCTTGAATCATGACATCTCTTGAAGGCCAATTTTTGTTGACCCAGTGCTCATTTTTAGCTCTGCTGTCCCAAAGGCACAAAAAACAAGGATATTTTGTATAACCACTCTGCTGTCCAAGGAGGAAGTTAACCATTTTTAAATCAACACAAAATGACCACTGATGTTCTTCGTATTTAATTTTTCTCAAAACTAATGCTATTGTTTCATATTCTTCCTTCATGGTAGTAGAATGACCAATAGGAGTTGAGCCATATTTGTTACCGTTATGTAAAAGAACACATTTTAAACTACGTTTTAAACTGTCAATAAAAAGGCGCCAATCATCTGGAGTGTATTCAGGCAAACCCATTTTTTCTAAGAGCCCTTTTATATTGTTGCAGAATACCAAGTCATTTTCCTGAGTGAAAAAAGGCAGCATATCCTTATCTCTTTTACGATAAAATGTAATATTAGTACCTCGACAAAGTAGATTTTTTTCTTTTAATCTAGATGCAAGTAATTCAGCGGATTCCTTTGAGAGATTCAGGTCTCTCAGATATATCATTTAACCTGTAACGTGTATCTCAAAAACTAGAACTGATAGAAAAAATCTGGTGGCATTTTTGGAATCAGCACATTAAAAACATCTAAAATCAGATGTTAGATTTCTGGCACCAAATTTTTTTTTTCATTTTGTTGGCCTGTGTTATTATTGAAATAAATCGAAAATACAAATAGAATCAAACAAGCGCCTGCTTTCATAATCAACTCGTGCAAATCAGTTGCGCATCACGTTTTTAGGCCATGAAAGCACATTTCCTCTTGTGATCATGAGTGTCGATTTAGAAACAAACGGGCGAATGCCGACTCCATGGACGTGTAATTAGTTCGACGTCAAGAGCACGCCTAAATAATTAATAGGGGCATAATTCTGAAACAACAATAAACCCTTATTTCCCACGAGAGGGTAAGAGCAACGCCAAGTGCTGCTCCAAACCCCTATCACAATCTGAAACGATCTTCCTTCTCAAGGATAACGATCTAACAGAAATGGGAAATGTTGGAAAATTCAGTCCCCGAATCGATGGAGATTATTGCTTCAGGCTTTCCCCAATTACCTCCATACGCAAGGACTGGGGGAATAAAGATGGAAAAAATGTATACCCTCCTGTTACAACTATATCGACATTATTATATTACTCAGTTCAAATTATAAAGGTTTAGTGAGTCTACATGATGAAGGATATTCAATATAGATATAAAAAATTGAAAGAAATTTGTGTCTATTCCTCCACGAAAATAAAACAAATATTTCATAAAGATATATATTATATATCTTTATGAAATATTTGGTTTATTTTCGTGGAGGAATTTAATTCCAATTCTAAAAATGACAATATTAATAATCAATTGAAAGAAAATTTAAAAATAACTAAAACTGTACAAATTGAGTAAACGGTTAATAAATTGAATTACTAAATTAACATAAAGACAGACATACGTTTCGGAATTTTTGTATTTATTAATACAATTTTTCCTCATCAGTGCCTTAAAGTTCAACCAAATTACTGAATTTACGAACTCACCAATTGTATATCTACTTCACAAAAATCGCAATTGAAGAACATTCAAACTAACTAAACGTAAGTAACTGTTTATCATGCAACTATTCACAGAAAAATTAATTACTTCAGGTAGTCATAGAGAGAAAAATTTTATTATTAAAAACAAAAATTCCGAAACGTAAGTCTGTCTTTATGTTTATTTAGTTATTCAATTCGTTAACCGTTCACACAATTTGTACAGTCTTGGTTATTTTGAAATTTTCATTTGGTTGATTATTAATTTTGTCATTTTTAGAATTGGAATTAAATTCCAAGATGAAAATAAACCAAATATAGCATAAAGATATATAATTGTGGAGGAATAGACACAAAGATGTCAATTTTTAATATCTTTATTGAATATCCTTCATCATGTATAGTCACTAAACCTTTGTAATTTGAAGTAATCATTCATTGATTAAGAGTCATTACCAAACCAAAAGATGAATTTTAAAATTTCTAAAATTGTTTCTCAATTGTAAATGTATATGTATTTCATGAGAATAACAAGAAAGAAATCATTAACTACCTGAAGTAATTGCTTTCTCTGTGAATCCTTACTAGAGAAACAGTTACGTGTAGTTAGTTTGAATGTTCTTCAATTGAAATTTTTGTGGAGTAGATATACGAATGGTGAGTGGGTAAATTCAGTAATTTGGTTGTAATTGATGAGGAAAAATTGTATTATTGAATACAAAAATTCCGAAACGTACGTCTGTATTTATGTTAATTTAGTTATTCAATTTGTTGATCGTTACTAAAGTTGTAGAGTTTTAGTTATTTTGATATTTTGTTTTGGTTGATTATTAATTTTGTCATTTTTTGAATTGGTATTAAATTTCAAGACAAAAATAAACCAAGTATATCAAGATATTTGATTGTGGAGGAATAGACACAAAGATGTTAATTTTTTATATCAGTTTAACTTTACTGAAAAATGGTACGTTCAGAGTTTCAGTTGAGTATTTTATGGAAAGCTTCATTATTGTCTCAGAAATCGAATAAATTTTCGTATACATGTTTTATCCATTCTTCCGTCATGGTTTTATTGGCCCTTTTTTTTGTGCCGTGCGTAGGTTCGATTTGAGCTACTCGCTGTATTTTTTTTCAATATAGAATCCCGTGGCCGTCGCTTCGAAATATTATCAATAATTCATCGACTTTTTTTAAAAGGTCCGCCATAAAATAAGAGAAAGTCTTGGAAATGTCCCACGAGTCAATGCAATATCGGCTGTATATGATTTGATTAAATCAATAATAATTTTGGCCATATTTTTTGTTTCGGAAACTTTTTATGTGATGTATAATTTATAGAGATATTATGACCTATGAGACAAGTACACTAGAGTGTAAGTGCTCGAGAAAAATAAAAATCAAAATGTATTGAAAAGCGTTCACTGGCCTACAGAGAGAATAAAAAATATAAATCAGTAATATTTTTACAGAAGACATACATCATGAAAATCAGTTTAGTTCCAGTTCAGAAAATATAATATTCATTGCTCGTTTATTGAATTAACTTAAACACAGTAGCTATACATATACGAAAATACAGACACATAGTTCATCCGTGAATCTCACCAGAACATCCGCCATTTTGCAACGCAGTATTGCATGCAATTGATAGAAAGATTAAACTGAAAAATGTATTTTCACCTACAAAATATTTCATCATAACGATTTTTTATGTATAAACCGTCAGTATGAACTTCAAAACATTTTCCTGTGTGTTTTCTAGTACACTTTAGTGATAAAATTGTTCACCGCAAGTCTCTACGATGAGTGGATCCTGATATATAGCCGCTCACCTCGCTTATTTGGCCACCCTGTACATTTGGACGTGAACGAACGGTTTGACTTATATCCTCGACAAGAGAGAAGCAGCGCTCTTTACTGGATTCACTTTAATAATAATAAAAAATGTCTTTTATTAATTGAATTTTTATATCTGAAAAAAACATGAATAATATTTCATAGGTTGGCTGAAGGACTCAGGTCGATGGCCACAAATACATTTATTATTATTTCATAAGGCGAGATTCAATTTGTACACCACCGGGTGATTTACATCTGTTCTTTAATTAGCGACTGACTGCAGCATTCCTTTAACGGCTTACGTTGTCCTGATAGTATTTGGTTGCCAATCGGGACCTTCCCAAAAAGAAATCGATCATCACTATACATGGAAGAACTGCATGAATTTAGATGCATTACACATCGCAAAAAATGATCCGATATTCTATTGATTTGTACCTACTAGTGTCACAGAATGTAGTTACCTAGAACTGGTAATTTCCACTGGCAAAAAATTTCAGAGTTATCAATATTCGCTGTTCAAATGGCGTTCTCGTGTTCCTCCAATAATTATTCATAAATGGTTTCAATTCATCGAATAGAACGTGAACTAAATGTTTCGACAAACGGAAAACGTCTATGAATCTCTTATCCGTTAAGTTAAATGGATCACTTCTATCTCGAAGAAATCTATTCTCCTCTCTTGTAAGAGTTAGACGAACTCTTCTTGAAATTTCCTCGACGATGATCAGAATCATTGAAAACATGATGAATATTTCTTTATACCTATACACACTATTAGTTGACTCCCCGAACTTATTTTGTAGTATGGGTAGGTTTTGTAACTGGAATAAGAATGAAGGTTTTAAATTATAATCCATTGAACGAGGTTCGATTTCGAATTTCTTCCAGTGCTCAAATAAGACTTTTTGTAATACTCAATATTTGCATTCAGGTGCTGTATTCAATTAGCTAATTCATTCTTAATGATAAACTAAACAGTTTAAAATGGTATGAAACCCTTTGTTAAGTAACTTCCAATGAGAGTCATAAATCAAAATATAATTTCTGACAATACTCAAGTTAAATACTGTGGATTATTCAAAGGACATTACAGCTAGAGTCCATAAAAGGGACTCTTATCTCATTGCTCTTATTACAGATTATCTCAGGTACCTCTTATGTCAAAACCTGCAGAATCCTACAGTAGCTTAAATATCTACTTATTTGCAACGTTGCCAATGTTCCTTCGTGTAAAGTCGGTAAGCTGCCACAACGAAACTAAAAGCGTAAAGATAACGAAACGATAAAGAAAAAGACGCTTACAGAATACCGCATTCGCTTCGTAACGTTATCGCTTTCGTTTGCTATGATAACGAAAGTTACAGAATCCTACCACAGGACCGAGGTGGTCAGTTTTGGCGCCAAAGGCAAATAATATTTTGGCGTCCTCATTATAGAAAAAGAAACCATAAATCTTTCCTCGCCCACAATCAATTTTAAAGAAAAGATGAGATTTTCTTGTTCTGAAAGATACTTAACGAAAATACCTCAGTGGTGGGATTCTGTAACGGCAAAGCGAAGCGAAAACGTGACGAAACGACAGTTTTGCTCGGTTCGGTATTCTGTAAAGGGATTCGGCAATAGTCGTGTTTGCCGAAGCAAAGAACGACCTCATGACGATAACGAAACATTTTAGAGTTCGTTGTCATTACGAAAAGTCCGACGACGTTTTTGATTGGTTTACTTTTACCACGTGACCAAGTCTTAAGCGTCATATTATGACACTTGAATGATTTCGATTTCGAGGTTATAATTTTGAATGTTTTGCTTCACAATATATATTAGAATTGCAAATCAACTGCACATTAATTGAGTGATATCCTTTTCTGTTCAAAAAGGAATGCTCTTCTTCTGATGGCTTCAAGATTTTTATGTGTGTAAAGTCGATTGCTCCAATTATTCCTGGTATTCCACATTTTTCAAAAAATTTCCTTTTATTTTGGGTCTTCTCAGAATCATTAGGGAATTTAATTCTTCCTTGGAATACATGGTTAATCAATTTAGTCACTTCACTAACACAACGACTGACCATGGGTTGACTTACTGCTAGCAAATATTCTTGTCCAATACCGCGTTGGTAATTTCCACTGGCGAAAAATCTCAGAGTTATCAATATTCGCTGTTCAAATGGCGTTCTCGTGTTCCTCCAATAATTATCCATAAATGGTTTCAATTCATCGAATAGAACGTGAACTAAATGTTTCGACAAACGGAAAACGTCTATGAATCTCTCATCCGTTAAGTTAAATGGATCACTTCTATCTCGAAGAAATCTATTCTCCTCTCTTGTAAGACTTAGACGAACTCTTCTTGAGATTTCCTCGTCGATGATCAGAATCATTGAAAACATGATGAATATTTTTTTATACCTATACACACTATTAGTTGACTCCCCGAACTTATTTTGTAGTATGGGTAGGTTTTGTAACTGGAATAAGAATGAAGGTTTTAAATTATAATCCATTGAACGAGGTTCCATTTCGAATTTCTTCCAGTGCTCAAATAAGACTTTTTGAAATACTCAATATTTGCATTCAGGTGCTGTATTCAATTAGCTAATTCATTCTCAATGATAAACTAAACAGTTTAAAATGGTATGAAACCCTTTGTTAAGTAACTTCCAATGAGAGTCATAAATCAAAATATAATTTCTGACAATACCCAAGTTAAATACTGTGGATTATTCAAAGGACATTACAGCTAGAGTCCATAAAAGGGACTCTTATCTCATTGCTCTCATTAGAGATTATCTCAGGTACCTCATATGTCAAAACCTGCAGAATCCTACAGTAGCTCAAATATCTACTTATTTGCAACGTTGCCAATGTTCCTTCGTGTAAAGTCGGTAAGCTCCGACAACGAAACTAAAAGCGTAAAGATAACGAAACGATAAAGAAAAAGACGCTTACAGAATACCGCATTCGCTCCGCTTAGCTTCGCTTCGTAACGTTATCGCTTTCGTTTGCTATGATAACGAAAGTTACAGAATCCTACCCCAGATACTTTGCAATATTTTCAGATATACTATTGTGTTGGATTAATGAATAATATTTTGGTTCAGACTCATCTTTTGAATAGAATATGTTATAATGTTTGTTGAATAAGATCAAAAATGTTTTGTACTCATTATTTGTTCAATTAAATCCAAGTTTTCAACAAAATTATCACGATTCATAAATACGTTGATTTATCTATGACTCGTGCAGATATAAATTGTCATTTTGCTTCAAAAAGTGGTTTGAAGTGAAATGGTTAGTCCGAATATAGTGAAGACAAACGAATTATTCAATCTCGATATTTTCAGATCCAAAAAATCAATATTACCGTTCAGTCCTAGTTCGAATGCGAATTTGCTTGAGGGGTGGATCTTCATGAATTGTTCTGTAAATAAAGGAAACTATTTTTCGAACCTAATTATTCCGGAGAATTCACTCATAATTGAAAAAGGATTCTGAAAACCTCTATATGACGTTCGAAATTAAGAATTCCTAGGAATAAATAGGTATAATTCCCAAAATATTCTTCAGAATCAACAAAAAGATATGAAATCATTCCCTCGGTTGAATATCTCCAATTAGTACGGATATACTGAGCGATAAATTGACAAATTCTGATTTTGATTTATTTCTGTTGTCAATTTTATCGTGTTTTTTCGTAACTTCTACTTTGTACCTATAAAATTAAGTTGCAATTCTTACTTTATTCATAAACTCGTATATTTATCAGTTAACTTTTTGAGCATCCTGCAGGTTATGAACAATTGATGGACACAAGAAAATTCCAAATTTGCGACTATTCTCTTTCACATACAAATAGCTAGAGTAGGAACTGTAAAATACACTAAAAACAATAATAAATGAAACCAACTAATAATAGATTATGTTCAAAGTTCACGTCAGTGTAGACGACAGTAAGTTTTGGTGACTCATCGACAAAAAAGACAAAAAATAAAAAATGATCTATTATATTAAAATGCAGTTGGTATTCTGACTACTATCGAAAGACTCACTTGACTACAATAAACTACTTTAAAATTCGGAAATCGATACGTTTATTCATGAGCTCAAATAGTAAAACTGATGAGATATCAAATTTCACGGTTTATTAGCACATCTGGATATCTATTTTTGCGTCATTATTATTGTGTCCTTGCCTCATGTTCTTGTATCTATTCCTTGTTCAAATATTGGCAATGTAAATAAAACATGCAAGTTGAGCAAATGAAGGGAAATGTGGTTTCAATTTTTTTTTCTGTTATGAACTATGATCGTAACGAGAAAATTCGACTTTGGTATTCATTAATGATCCACTCGCAATTATTATCTTCTATCAGAATTAAGAACATGGAAACAATTCTGCCGTTTTTATTATTAAGTGACTATTTATTTTCCAAAAAGAGGTCGATTCTAAACTTGCGTAATTTTTGAACGATGGACGCCACAAACATACATGTCTAGAAGCCCTGCCTTCTACTTATACCTGTAAAACAAAAAGGGAGAAGTTGAAGTGCGGCAATTTCTAATGGCAATAGTGGTTTCCTCAAGCCATGCTTCATGCCAAAAATGCCGATCGAACAAGAAATCTGTTTATATGTCGTAAAGTGATTTTTGTGACTAAAATACACTAGAATGCACATGCCACACTGTACCCACCAGAACATCCCTTATGGTGATAAGGTACATTTTTCAATTCTCTTTGCTTGAAAAACGTATCTGTTAGGAAAAAGCGCTGAAATAGGCAACTGCTCGAATAGAATGCTTCCAGTCCCGGCTTCAGGGTCTTTCATCTCGATAAACTGTGATATTTTCTTCATAGAGAGCAGAGGTAATAGCGAAGAAATAAATAAAATCTTAACTGTGTGTGATGTAAATTGAAATCAGCCTAGGTGGATACAGAAAGCAATAAATAACTCCCATAACAGACCTGGAAAATATATTGAAGCGGAAGACCTTGTTTTGAACCCATATTGAGAGCCTCTTAGTTTTTGTTTTATTTTATCTATTTCTTTTCTATTTTCATAACTTTATATTTCAACTCATTAGGTAAATGCCTCAAAAATTAATTCATTATCGAAAGCTCATTTTAGGTTAAAGAAACATGTATTTCATCAAATGGTATAAAAATTCAATAATGTATATTATGTTATTGAAAATTGTTAATTTTACATTTTCATACTAGCCAAGTGTTGAATGAATATTATTACTTCATCAATTGATTGAAAATTCAATTCATTATGAAAAAGAATTTTGAACCGACAGAAAAAAAATTCTTGTATCTACTAAGAAAAAAAGCAGTACTTGGCAACCTTAATGGTGCCATAAAATATTATTTAGCTAATTGAATGAATCATCCTTACACATATCCTATACTCGTATACATTGTATTGTCTTACATGATCAATAAATTATGTTATGCTGTTACAGAAAACGCAGATATCGAGAATCATGAAAATTGTTCCACAGGGTACTTGCGCGAACTTGTTACAAATGTCCAAAATTTTGAGATACGACCCTACAAAACAAATAATATTTGACTGCGGTTTTCTTGCACCTCGTAGGAGCTTTATTTATTCCAAATATCAGAGAAGTCAGTGATTTCATTCAGGAGATATACAGGGTTGCCACTTTTTCAATGGGTTTGTATTGGTAACTTTTAAACCATAAGAGTTAGAAGGTCGGTCAAACAGAGAAAAAGTTGCATGCATAAAAGCATTATCAAGCAGTTCAAACAAATCGAAATTATCAGGGCCGGTTATTGAGATATCATAAGAAAAGTAAATTCTGTCTTTTGATTTTTCTTTTTTTCCCACTTTATTTCAAATATTATCAAAAAAGTTACAGGAATTTTTTATTCGACAGTAAATTGTTCTCAATTTGACGTAATCAGATTTCGTATCCAACGTTTCGTACTCTCTGGGCCACCCTCAACCTCATTTTTTTCAATACGGACCTGTATATTTTATGACACTTTTCGAAATAACTTTTAACGCTGAATTCAACGATATATCATAAAATGTCATTCAAAGTTGATTTTCAGGTGATTTTGACCCTTATCCAATTTTCTTTGGGTCGGATCTGTAGTGAATGCAATTTATCGAAAACTGCTGTTGATAAATAGTCAAGAGACGCGAATACAATGCTTTTAAATTTGAATACCAAGCCTTGCAAAACTTATATCGTAATGATATCAAAATAAAGTTCGATTCTGTAATTTGTTTCAACGAACAAATGACAAATCCAACAATAGTGATTTCTCGCGAGAAGATTGAGAATGTATTGGAAGGTATTCAAGAAGACGAAATAAGCAAATGTATGAGAAGTATGGGTTCCATAACCGTTAAGTGCATTTTACAAAATGGTGGACATTTCGAACACTTACTTCATTCATTTTCATTTACTTTCGAATAATCATTCGATTTTTCTCTCATTAAATGATAATTCGTTTAATTATTATGAATTGAGATATGTAAATTATTATTACTTGTTTCTTGATTTGATTCTGATATGTTCCATTTAGTTCAAGATGAGTAAGTTGATTTTCTCATCGAAATGTATTGCATGTTCTTAATCAAACTAAAGTTACCTGAATGTAATACAGTTCCGACCCAAAGAAATTTGGATAAGGGTCAAAATCATCTGAAAATCAACTTTGAATGACATTGTATGATATATCGTTGAATTCAGCGTTAAAAGTTATTTCGAAAAGTGTCATAAAATATACAGGTACGTATTGAAAAAAAAGAGGTTGAGGGTGGCCCAGAGAGCACGAAACGTTGGATACGAAATCTGATTACGTCAAATTGAGAACAATTTACTGTCGAATAAAAAATTCCTGTAACATTTTTTGATAATATTTGAAATAAAGTGGGAAAAAAGGAAAATCAAAATCAGAATTTACTTTTCTTATGATATCTCAATAACCGGTCCTGATAATTTCGATTTGTTTGAACTGCTTGATAATGCTTTTATGCATTCAACTTTTTCTCCATTTGACCGACCTTCTAACTCTTATGGTTTAAAAGTTACCAATACAATCCCATTGAACAAGTGGCCACCCTGTACTGATTTTAATTTGTATTGAAAATCGTTTATAGTCGCCTTCTTTTCAATTAGGTGTCGATTCGACTTCATCCGAAGTTTTTTTTAATCAGTCGTTAAACCTCAGCCTTTCGAATCATTTCAATCGAAGAGTCTACAAATTGAACTTTGCAACAATAACATTAAAGGCAATACTCAACTCAAAAGTGTAATCTCGGAAGCAATTCAATCACACGATTCGGCAACATACTTTCTTCTTTCCGAAATCGCAACAGACGATAGAGAGAAATTTAATTTCGAATAACTTTTATAATGACATTAAACTGATTGCCCCCCCTGTCTATCGATCGGAGTCACCCCCGGCCACCTGAACATCCCTTGGAGTTGAATATAGCGAACGCCATCGAAAGAATCGAACTCTGTTGGACTATGTTCCGTCCAGTTGAGAGCTTTATTAAATTTTCTTTCCTTTGACACACCCTTCATTAAGAAGGGCGTGGATGCGGGAAAATGTTTGTAGAACGACAAATTGGCTCGCACTTTTTGCTGCTATCGGAATTGAAGCATCCATTTATCTCCGGATCGACTTCCGATTACTTGATCCAAGATTATATCGTAATTAATCTGAATCGTACCACAAACGTACAATTTCCACATATACAGGGTGTGGCGTAATTAATGGATAATCCTTTACTGCCGAATAGGGGAGGTCATTGACGACCAGAAAATGTAAAGTTATGTTCAGTAAAAATATCATAGTTTTCGAGATATCGGACAATTTCATTTTTTTCTAAAAAGTGCACCTTTACTCACTAATTTCAATGAACAATAATAACAAATCTTGTTATTTCTTTGGGCATCGTTTTTTATTTTACTCTCAAATAGCTGTACTATGAGATAAACTACCAAATTCCTACCATCTTGCATAATTTAGAAAAAAAAGTAGGATAATCCTCATGTTTGCAAATTCACTTACTTTTTTCTTTAAGTTTCAGTCGTTATGGAGAAGGAAAAATGTATTGAGATCTTTGTGAACATTTCATAAATAAATTGTCTATTTTATTGGGGTTCTGAAATTGTATAATACATGTTATTATTTTATTGGTTGCTCGGACTACGTTTTATTATTACAACTGAGGTACTTATTTCAGTGAAAGAGAGTTTTAGGGATTTTTGATGATACCTAATAATGGTTAAATAAATCACAGTAATATTTTCACTATTTATTTTAAATTACAGTGAGTGCTCGAAATGTCCGCCTTCTGCACGAATGCACGCTAAACATCTTCTAATAAAAGATCGTTTGATTCGTCGCGCATATCTGGCTTGATCAATATTTCGAGCTGCTTCGTTAATGAGTGCGTAATTCTTCAACTGAATTTATCGGCATTTCATACACCTTCTCTTTGAGATATTCCCAAAAGAAAAAATCTAATGGATTTAGATCAGGAGATCGTGGTGGCCAAGAAATTGTACCCATTCGTCCAATCCATCTTCTCGGGAATTTTTCATTTAAGTAATCACGTACCTGTGTCGTGCGAAATGTGCAGGGCAGCCATCATGTTGCAGCCACATCCGTCTCCTGCATTCGTGCAGAAGGTGGACATTTCGAGCACTTACTGTAATTTGAAATAAATAGTGAAAATATTACTGTGTTTTATTTAACCGTTATTAGGTATCATCAAAAATCCCCAAAACTCTCTTTCACTAAACCATCAATTCTAGTCATTATATTCACTAGACAATTTTGTATATGTATATGTATATGTATTTATGATATATGTGTTTAAATGTTGTTAACGTGTGTACTAATGTTCAGGACATCTGATACTTTGTCTTATATTTTATTGACCTACCCTGTAAAGTTTTGAGGGAAATAAACGAGTATGAGTATAGAAAATGATAGCTGATATATTCTTAATTTTTTAAAATACAATTGTTTCCTTACAATGTACGAGTAGTACATTAAAACTCTAACTCAAATGTGTTTCGACCTTGACCGTTTTCGCTTGATGTTGTCTTAAGTGATTCACTACTTGTCATTACCAGTCACCAACCGCTTGAAAATGGGTCGATTTTTGGCGACTCAGTAGTGATTCGCAGATGAAATTCTCGTTTGTTACTGATACATCGAGTTCTTCTTGAGATCAGCCTTATGCAAGTGTTTTTGTGCAATCTTGTACAATTTTATCGACATTTTCGACAATTGGCCTTGCAGTTTGACATCGAATTTACCAGAACGGAATCGACGAAACCTAAATTGGGCGTGTTGATTGGCTATTACAGTATCAGGACCAAAAACACAATTCACATTATCAGCCGCATGGCTTGCATTTTCGCCATTATTTTTTTTATTGTAACCCATAATTCTGGAGAAGAAATAAGTCCCTAGTCCGACACCGAAGAAGGTTTTATGAATATATTTTTATTCATCTACAGACTGTCGAGTCCGGGGTCGAGTCGCCACTGGTAGAAATATGAAACAATACCGAGTTTACCAATTTTCGAAATTTATTCATGAGATTTCTTTCGAAATCAAACGGAAATTCCCTGGAAGATTCCTGAATGAAGGCAGCGTTAGACTGCGAATTTTCAACAACCATCATACCCCAATCATAACCACGCCGCACAACACTGGCATTAAACGAGTTAAGAATCGATTTGGGCTGGGCAAATCCATGCCGCATTTAAAATTATCATATTAGCGGCTCCAGCTTTTCGGAGATTTAAACGTAATTCGATTTTTTCCTGTGAATCCAAATGACCGGGCGAACTGTGATCCCGATTTTAATTTGAGCGTTTATATTTCAGTGGGGAGGTGAAATAAAATTGAATTGTCGGTTATGTACCACAGAAGTTTAATTTCAGGCTGGAATATTTCGGTGATTACTATTTCATGTAGATTTTTCGATTATCACATTTCGATTCGAAAACATATGTGAGTGAACTGCTTTTTGAATGCAATAACCGAAAACTAGGTTTGGGTTTCTGAGTATTGAACTTTCAAAAAGAAACGCACTGTCAATAGGAATTGCTTGACTGCTTAGTGAAATACAAAGCACTAACATTACTTATTATTTTAATTATATTATATCAACATGTCATTTATACCTTGTGCATGTTTTTCTTTTTCCTTCTCTGTTTTAAGATGTTATTCAAACTGAATGGTTTGAATAGCTAGACTTGACCGCACATCAGTGTTGTTTTCTTCAGTTATATTTGATTTATCACTTCGTAAACAATAAAGGTGTAAGGCGATTAATTAATATTTTCTGAAATTCAAAATTATGACTAAAAATTCAGAGATCGAATTCATCAAAACTGAGTAATAGAGTAGATTTCAACGTATGGCACGAATCAGGATCCAGTTTGTCAAAAAGTATCCCAGTGTCTCAACATTCTTGAATATTCACCAACGAGATTTCGTGAGATGAGAAATATAGGAGAATTTGAGAAAGAGAAAGCTGATTTTCTGATGGTTTGGGAACTGTTTATCATTCAAGAGTTTTATGAAGTGTACAGACTTCGCGAATAAGTAAGAAAATAAGGATTATTTCATCTTAAAAAAATTTGCTTCATTGTAGTTTATTTACGTGAATTAAATTTATGACTTCACCCTCAACGCAGAATTTCAATGTCGAAATATTCCTTCCCGAATTCCGACATTTCTCTACAAAATACGCTGTGGTCAGGGGCCATCGTTTGGTTCAACTGCAATTATTGTCCAGAATATTTCATACCAAAACTTACTAAACACCGAAAATGAGGAAGTTACTATAATTCTGTGAATATTTAATTGTATCTAATAGAAGAATCTCGTTCCGAGTTATAATTTAAATTGGAAAAATGAACAAGTTTCACCCCATTCTTTCACAACGTATCGGCCTTTATGAGGCCTTCTTCAGGCTAAAAACAATAAGTATATATAAAATATAACATATGTTTGGTCTATCTCTCTTATTCTGAGTACCACATAGTTTCAAATTTTAAGAACCACCTGGCATGCTCAGTAATCAGTTCTTAAGTGGTAGGCTGCAATAACTCGAAATGCCTTTTTTTGAGTTATCAATATGTTGTTCACCATGTATTTATTCCAATTGATGTAATGATTTTCAAGAAAATTATTTGATTTCGTACAATTTTTGTATGATATATTTTTATGTTTTTGTAACAGAGTTCGAGGGGGGTCAATTTAGAGTGAAAAACGTATGTCATATCGTTGTCAACGAGATTAACTAAAACTAAACTACAAACGATTTTGAATTATCGCAGCCTACTACTTGAAAATTGATTACTGAGCAAGCCAGGAGGTTCTTAAAATTTGAAACTCTGTGGTACTCAGAATAAGAGGGATAGACCAAACATATTTTATATATTCGAAGTCAGGGGAAAAAGAGCTAGTCAAATATATAAAATATACAGGGTGTTCCATTAAAAAAAATTAAGTTGGAATCAATATGTTGCCTACCCTGTATATAATTCATTTTGTGAAATCAATTTGAAAAACAATAGTCGATTTCGTAAAACTTTTCTAGAAAACATTTTGTTATACCGCCTTCAGTAACAAAGTTGAAGGGGGGGTCAAATTATGGTGAAAAACCCGATTCAATGGGTGAACAAATGACTTTGATTATCTGTTTTAGACATCCATTGGATGTCCAGAATTGGTACATTACACATCGAATCGACGTTCACTGTAGGTCCAGAACGCCATTTTGGACGTACAATCCGAGTCCAATTGATGTATATTGTACTCATCCTGTACGTAGGTAACCAACGTCTCTTTAGGCAGTTTCTTTTTGAATGTTGTGGGTTCTAGTTTTCCGAACTAGGCTCATGTCACTATATTTGAAATCCTTTTCTTTAATTTAAAACTCAGCAGATATCCAAACTATAGATTACAACTAGCAAGATCTTGCCATCACAACGTTGAAATTACAGGCATAAAGATTGCGCAGCATTTTTATGCCGCCATATAGCTGTTTTAATTGTGCAGCTTGGCGTTCGTATCATGCAACGACCAGGAGCCAGTATCCATATTAAATTAAACGAATACGATAGCAGGAATGAAATAATTAATGACCACCATTATGACCCTCGCAGACGATGGCTGGCAATGCTTTCAGCTGACTTTCCGGCTGCAAACAATTAGTAGGTATTTCTCATTGAAATTCTAATAAGATACATTCACAATGTGATGACACTTCTCACGAAATTCTGGAATCCTCAGATACATATTTCAACGTTTTAAGTGGTAAGAATCGCTAATGATTCATTCTGAGAGGAGGGAGGGTATGAATGACATTTCTCTGACAGAACGATTGTTCAGAATAACCGAGATTGATCCAACAATGATAGTGATAGTATGGATAAGTGAATGAACTTTTTCAGGTATTTATAGAGAGGAAGAATAAGGTTCCCTATAATTCCTTATAATTTCACCCTATGAGATATGTTTGGGTCATAAACAGTAGTTACAATTTGAAAAAGATTTGAGGATATAATAGGCATTTATGAAATCCGCTGGCATCGAAAGTATATTAGAAACAGTTGTTTTTTTCTCAGAATTAAACTGCTTCAAATAATAGTGGGAACGGCTTTGGGGCTTCAACCTCTCCTATAAAATGCCAACAGTGGACTAGTTTTCATTTTTTTGTTGAGGATTAATTCTAAAAATTTAAGTAAAATGAAACAAAAATGTGGAAGAATCATTGACATATCTCTAGAAATGAAAAAGTTATGGGACTTTGAAGTTGCGCTTGGAAGAATAATTTCATAGTACGCAACGTCTAGTGTGTGACGTCACGCCACTTACACGAGGCGATTGGTATTCGCAGAGTGCTTACGAATTCATTGGTGTACAATCACTTGTGCCGTTCGTGTCGTGTTTTGTTCGTGACACGATGGCTGAAATAAAAAAAAATCCTACAAATATTGTATTGTGCCTATGTGTGCAAGCACGACAATTAAAAACCCCAATAAATTGTTTTTTCATATACCAAATGACATGAATCAAAGGAAGAAGTGGTGCAAATTAATGAGGCGTGACTTAATTGGAACTAAAACTACTTCATATGTAAGTGAAGATCAGAATTGATTCATACCGGATTTTATACGGGCAGTAAACATTACTTTTTTCTCTTTTTACTTTTTACTCCTCACATAAATATGTTTTGCATTGATAATGGATAGACTTCAACAACCAGTACTCAACTACAAACTGTTTATGAAACGTTTTTTCAATAAATCATCGTTATAAGATGAACCATGATGAAGCAAACTCAAAAGTAGACACTTACTCGAAAAGTTTAACTCCTCTTATTTCAGCACTGACATGAGATGGATTTGAAGGAAAAAACTCCATCACTGCGAATATATCTATTCTAGGCAAATTGTCACTTGTCCTTCCACGAAGCCTTCTTCCATTATGGTGACATAAAAACAAAACTCGAGTTGAAACTACACTGTACAACTACAAATGCCGCGAGAGCCTTGGCGCGGCTAAGTATTTAAACGTTATTTATGGTGTAGCGATCTCAGGCAAGTGGCGTGACGTCACAGACGAGTCGGAGTCCAAAGACGTTCCGCGCAAAAATACGTTAATTTAAATAATCTATTTCTCAGTCATTTATTGATGGATTTTCAAATTTTTTTCACTAATTTATCAGTTTTGCTCTATATTTTAATTCTATCGTGTCAAATATAGCATTATCAACATCACTAAACTAGTCTATTCAGAGAAAGTTATCCAGTGGAAAAAACATTATGTCTCCGGTGGATTTTCGTTTATTATTAAGGTTTGATGAGTCTACTTGATGAAGGAAATTCAATGTAAATCTCAAGAAATTGACAACTTTGTGTCTATTCCTTCACAATAATATATCTCTATGATATATTTGGTTAATTTTTGTCTTGGAATATAATTCCAATTTTAAAAATGACAAAATTAATAAATAACCAAAAGAAAATTCAAAATAACTAAAACTGTACAAATTGAGTACAGTTAACAAACTGAATAACTAAGACAGACGTACGTTTCAGAATTTTGGCATTTATTAATACTTTTTTTTTCCTCATCAATGCATTATATAGTTCAACAAAATTACTGAATTTATCAAGTCAACACTTGTATATCTACTTCACAAAAATTGCAATTGAAAAACTTCAAACTAACTTAACGTTTCTCTAGTAAAGATTTACAGCGAAAGCAGTTACTACAGGTAGTCATAAATTTCTTTCTTGCTAAATTCAGTAATTTTGTAACTAAAAGGCACTGATGATTTTATTATGTTTTTTAGGGTTCTGAATCACTAAAATTTCTTGAGGAAACGTTGAAAGAAATGCAAAAAAAAAGTTTCATTTTTTGTCGGTTTTTTTCAATATAACTCGGAAAATATCAATTTTTTGCTAATGAACTTTCCATATAAAAAAAAATTATATATTACCTCCTACAAATTTCTCTCATTGAATGTTTTCGTTGAATACACAGTTCTGGCTCAAACGTTAGTTGAAAATTGGCGTAAATTATTGGTCTGCAAAATTTCACTTTTTGGGGTAGTTTTGATTTCTTCGATATTATATGTTTTTTTGGGGTGTTGAATCCAAATCTGAGGTCTGCCTTCAACATTTTTCGATGTTGTTTTGCAAATAACTCGGAAAATATCAATTTTTTGTTAATGACCTTTCCATAAAAAATCGAAGTATATTAAATTTCCTACATATTACACATTGAGATTTTTGTGCGATAAACTCTAGTGAACGTTCGATAAACGATAGTTGAAATTGGCTTATTTTATCTGTCTCTACAAAAACCCACTTTATCCACTTTAGAACATTAATTTATTATTAATGGCATGTCGTCTACTCGATATTTTGTTTTTTTTTATACAATCTAGATGGGTCTAAACTAACGCCATCATCAGGTGATACCTGATGGTTTGGGAATTACACATCATTCCAGTGGCGTAACTAGAGTTGACTCATGGGGGGGGTTATGGGGTAGTGGCAAGTTTCAGCGAGTGACCTGAATTGAAGTCAAAAGCGGGGAGGGGGGGGGTGGTAGATATCGTTTAAAAATATTTTTCTTCCCACAATGATACTTCTGTAATTCCACAATAACAACTTTGAAAAAGCAAAATCTTCCAAGTTATTTTTTTATTGTTCTGTCAAAAAAAATTTTTCCTTCTGATCAATGGGGGGGGTTACGTCCCCAATAACCCCCCCCCCCTCGTTACGCCCATGCATCATTCGATAGTTTTATGAAATGTATATACTTCGCAACTAAGTAAGAAAATAAGGATTATTTCATCTTCAAAACTATGTTTTATTGTAGGTTATTCACGTGAATTGAATTCATGACGTCACCCTCACCCCAGAATTGTAATGTCGAAATATTTCTCTCGAATTCCCACATTTTTCTAGAGGATTCGCTGTGGTCAGGGGCCATCGTTCGATTCAACTGCAATTTTTGTCAAGAATATCTTAGGCCAGAACATCATTAGTTTAGAAACAAAAATTTTAAAATCACTTTTTGAAATTTAGTTTATTTCTTTATATCGATTTCATTTCGATGAATTCATAGTGGAAATAATACCGTTGCAGTATTTATACAATAGAATACTCAGATTAAAAATTTTGTTTAAGAAGGTTATTCACGAAAAATATTTTCTTAGTTGTATGCAAAAAATCGCCGAATCATTAAATGTTTTTTCAATTTTTTTCAATGTTCCAACACGAAAATTTGGGTTTCAAACTACAGATTCGGCATTCCGAAAATAATTTAAAATCGATTATACAACTCATGTTCTGATGGACTACTAGAATCCGTGAATTTCCCATAGTATTGATAAATGAATATACTACTTGATGACGCGGTATAATTGTTTTGATGTTTCGCCTCCTGCCATATTGTGATCATTTCCATAGTAACATTAGTAACATTTAAGATGCATCGAAAACCTGGTGTGTCTACTTATACTTGTAAAACTTTCAGACAAAACAGGAGTTTTTTCAGATTTATACCTACTTGATTTCGAGAGATCGCGGTCTGTTTCAGATGGCGCATACATCGTTTACATTTGACATTTCTCTCAATTCCCAACTCTTGTGAATCAAGGGCGTAGATCTTTTTTTTTCTTGGGAAGGGATAATCGAAAAAAAAATTTTGACGATAACTTTTATTCATACCTATCTGTAATGTTAGAAAAAGAAGTTTGAACCAAATTACTCGAAATAATTTTTGTTGTTACTAATTCGGTTGTTCTTACCTTATACTGGGTGTTCTCAAATAAGAGTTACGAAGGAAAATGAGAAATTACTTGGATAATTTTGAGAAAAAAAAGTTTCATGAATATGAGCCCACAAACGCTTTGCTTTCAATATACTGGTTGTTTCTAGTGTGTCGTACAGTTTTTCAAAAATTTATTAATCTTCGCTACAGATTAGGTAAATAAATACCAAAACTTAAAATTAATGTATTCATTAGAGCTTACTAGCTGGATCTTTATAATAATTTGGATTTTCCTGAGGATTACTAGAGATTTTTTCTCGAAATCGATAGCAGATACGACAAAACTATAACAAACCGAAAAGTGTTTCGCCTGGACCAGAGTTTTTTTTCTACATTTTTCTGAACTAACAGTCATTCACCAAAATATAGTTTTGGAGGAAGGAAGCAGGCACATTTCCAGAAAATATATCACTCTGTAGATTTGCATTCAAAATTAGCATATCACATGGTGAAAACTTTGAACTGGAATATCTATGGCCAATTCATATTGAATATCTTGTGAAGGGAAGGTTATACGAGAAAAAACTTTAACTTTAACACATGTATCTCAAAACAAAATGTTTGGGGACTCATGTTATAGAACTTTTTTTCTTAAAATGATCCGGAAATCTGTCTGTATCTCCAATTTAGGAACACCGTGTAATTACCCCCAGTATCCCCCTATTTCTACGCTCTTGTCGTGAACTTTGAGCATAGAACAATAATATTTTATATTCTATGGTCTGTCATTATATTCCATTCATTTGAGTAAAAATTCGGTATGAACTGAATTGCAATTTATTGTGAATGTTTGCAGTGTCTAAAATCAGTAAGTATTTCCTTTTTAAACGGCACCAGGCAGATGCGGGAATTCGAAAAATTTTAAAGAGCGCCACCTTACAGCACTCTGGTGAAGCAGACCACCAAAGCAACAGGTGGGTCCTTCGAAAAGTCTGAAACAAAATCGAATCAGTAAACACACCAGGTATTCTATGCATCTTAGTAACATTCTTGGACGTTCGCCAAAAAATTAAAGTCAAGCTCAGTGAAATGTCATTGAACTATCAAAATGCAATGCTTTGGTTATAGTTATTGAAATTATTCGTTATATAATCGTAACGAATACCACTCGAGCATAGACAGTATATTTCGATTATACGAACCTCTTCACTCGATGCAATTCGCGAAACACCACTCGAGCTGCGCTCTCGTGATGTTTCGCGAATTAGATACTTTTCGTGAATCGGTGTATAATCGAATATTGTCTATGTCTATGCACTTGTGATATTATAACTGAAAATATCAAAACTACCCCAAGACTTTCCTATAAAAAGCACGTATTGACTGGACTACAAGTAAATTACGAAAAATTCTCATTTAAATCAATAAAATTGCGGAGCACTTATCGATCCACATATGTAACTAAAGGCGTTACATTTCCAGTGTCCATTCTATCAATCTGGTGATCTCCGGGGAATGCTATCAAGTAGGAGGAATTCCGCGAGCCAAACGAGGAATTTTCGCTGTCATGCCCCCCAGGTGACTGTTGTCGGGTCGGAACCCAACCGAAGACCCGGACGGAAGTCCGCATCGTGGATTTCGATCAAACCGTATTGATTCGTAACATGATGGCCTCACCTCCTCAACTTCTGTAACGACAGCAGGAAATCCATCTGAAACCGATCGCTGCGTTGGGATAACGGAAAAATCGAGGATTGAACTGCCGCCCGGGATGTGCAATACCGGGAATTCCTCGAAATAATGTCAACGTCGATGAAAACACACAGATCCTTTTTGTTTCCTAGATGGTAGAAATATTTCTCATACGGCTCTTGTCTCATTTCTTCTACTGTTAACTTCAGGAAAGGCTTTATTTTGAATAATAATATTCAATAATAGTTTATTCACTGATGCTTGCTACTTCGCAAGGATTGCTGAAAAACAATACCTGAGTGGAATGTCATAATTAGTGTCAACAACAAATTCCGCCGACAATGGACTAGTTTTCATTTTTTTGTTAAGGATTAATTCTAAGTAAAATGAAACAAAAATGTGGAAGAATCATTGAAATATCTCCAGAAATGAAAAAGTTATGGCACTTTGAAGTTGCGCTTGGAAGAATAATTTCATAGTACGTGTAAGTGTCGTAAGGTCATACACTAGACGACTGGTATTGGCAGAGTGCTTACGAATTCATTGGTGTACAATCACTTGTGCCGTTCGTGTCGTGTTTTGTTCGTTACACGATGGCTGAAATAACTTACCATATACATACATATAGATTACTTTTTTCTCTTTTCACTTTTCACTCCTCACATAAATATGTTTTGCCATTGATAGACTTCAACAACCAGTACTCAACTACAAATTGTTTATGAAACGTTTTTTAAATAAATCATCGTTATAAGTTGAATCATGATGAAGCAAACTCAAAAGTAGATACTTACTTGAAAAGTTTAACCCTTTTTATTTCTGCACTGACATAAGATGGATTTGAAGAAAAAAACTCCATCACTGCGAATTAATCTATTTTAGGCAAATTGTCACTTTGTCCTTTCACGAAGCCTTCTTCTATTATGGTGACATAAAAACAAAACTCGAGTTAAAACTACACTGTACAACTACAAACGGCGCGAGAGCCTTGGCGCGGCTAAGTATTTAAACGTAATTTATGGTGTAGCAATCACAGGCAAGAGCCGTGACGTCACAGACCAAAGACGTTCCGCGCTAAAATACGTAAATTTAAATAATCTATTTCTCAGTCATTTATTGATGGATTTTCAGAATGTTTTCACTGATTGATCAGTTTTGCTCTATATTTTACTTCTATCGTGTCAAATATAGTATTGTCAACATGACTAAACTAGTCCATTTGGCCTCACTTTCGAACTGCTCATTCATTGCTCTAGATGTGGATGCTTTGGAAAGTAGTCACGGTTTCATATGTTTCGGGTATTTCAACATTTCTTATGCCATAGAACCGACAAGGATTCATTTGAAAACGGAATAAAATACCACACCAATTATGTCTCAGCTATACCTTTACTTCAAGTTGTGCCAAATATGGTACACGGGAACAAAACCTTTTTTTGCTTTATCAACTTGAGTATTTTATTCTCATGCTGCTAGAAAGATATGTCTCAACACTTACCTGTGTGCCACTATTCATTTCCCAACAATATTATCAAAAACAACTGAGATATCTTACTGGAAATATCACTCTAACGTGCTCTGACGTATTGAACATCCGATACGAACTAATAACTTCAGTAAATATGAGATAAATCCCAGAGAGGGGGTACGAATGTTTTCCGTCGAAGAAGCGAGCATACCGTATATGGAACAATTTGATGGGGGACTCAAAACGAATAGGGACTTAGAAAATAACGTTTGTATATGATGTGCGAAATTTGGCACAGTATGCAGTAAGGGGTTAAATGTTTATTTCTGCTTCAAAGCATTTATCTTTTGTGTTCCAAAACCTTCAGCCTATCGGGCAGATGATGAGTTTAGCTCCGTTGTGTGACGGAGACTGTTGGAATTTAGTTGTACAATGATTTGAAAATGGATTTTTTATATGTCTGATATTCATGATATTCGGAACACAAACTTTGTATGTATATACAGGACTTCAAGATGTATATGCAGTGTACGGTAGGAATTCAATAATTGATTGATACGGCTCTACAGGACTCCATTACTTTAAGATTGGAAATTAGACAAATTATATTTTTTTGAGCCACAAAGACTTCATTGATGTCAGGCGATTCACCCCACAGAATAACCTTGTAATTCAGCTGAGAGTACCTTGAGATAGTATACTCCCAATAACGAGCAATATATTTTTTGACCCTTTTGAAAATTATAAGATTAACATCGAAACAAGACAAGTACATCCTTGTTAGATAGTTATTTGGGCTGTTTCCATCATCTATGCAGTCCTTCGGCACGTTTCGGCAAGCATTCGCCTGCCGTCTTCAGGGAGGTAGTTCTGAGAAGGATCGATTGTTTAGTTCTGAGAAGGACCGTTTGTCAAACTTGGTCTGTCTGAACTTGTACGCACCATACTTTTTTCGAGTTCGTATGAGGTAATCGGAGGAAGTTGAACCCTGTTCAGGTCGGCAGCATATCGACATCACCAAATAAAAAAAAAGGATCAGAATTCGGACGGATAACTGTATACACCATCTGCACAACCCGAAAATTCGACTACTGCGCAATCCAACTCCACATACCGGAAGTGAGGTGTAACTTATATTAAGCTCAATGAGTAAATATTACTACTGTATACTAGTGGTGAGAGTGAAGGGATTGCAACAGATACGACTAAAGTTCAAACCTTTATACGAACTCGAGTTTTGGTTTGGTGTGTACAAATCCAGACAGACCCAGTTTGGCAAACGGTTCTTCTCAGAACCAAACAATCGGTCCTTCTCAGGACTACCACCCTGAAGACGGCAGGCGAAACTTGCCGAAACGTGCCGAAAGACCGCATAGATGATGAAAACAGCCCACATAACTATCTAACATGATCAACCTCATCCATCATCAATATCAAGGCAACAATTAGGTACAACCTTAATAAATAAAACGGCTGATATTTGGAAATGAATGATGAAAAGCAAAAGAAGTACAATTTCCAATAGTGTAAAAATATCATACGATATTAATTATTTATCTGGTTAATGTATCAGCAAAATGCCATCAACATAACTATTGTCAGACAGAAGGTCTCCGCGCCATTACGTAGGAATCATAATCGAAAGTAACCCAAGGAGAATGCATGTCATCGAGGGAGAATAGCGATATACCGATTTTACCATTATTATCATTTTCTTTTCATCATTCATTTTCAAATATCAGCCGTTTAATTTGTTATATTTCATGATTAATGTCGCTCAGGCTGAAAAACGGTAGATTTTCCTTGTTGACGTGGGAATTTGCTTTTTCAAGGTACCCGTGGAGGAAGTAGTTAGGTTTTTTGTCCGCTGGGTGGCGCTCCGCAGTAATTCATACTGACTACAGTCTGCCAGCGTTCAATAAGGTGCCTGCTATTTCGTTTATTTGTCATCTTGGGTAGAGTTATGCGGTACTGATGATGCCTAATAAGGGTGAAACCGGTATATCGCTATTCTCCCTCGATGACCTGCATTCTCCTTGGGTTACTTTCTATTATGATTCCTACGTAATGGCGTGGAGACCCTCTGTCTGACAATGGTTATGTTGATGTCATTCTGCTGATACATTGACCAGATAAATAATTATTAATATCGTGTGATGTTATTACACAATTGGAAATTGTACTTCTTTTTATTTTAGGTACAACCTTATTTTCATTCTCGATGTAACCTAACTCAAATTCAACACAACTTTGAATATAATGTGTAGGAATCTTCATAACTCCCTACCGAAATATTTTTACGGCATAACGCATTGTGGAGCTCTGTAAATTCTTTATAAATTATGAATCATATAAGGTAAGTGAATTTTATGAATTTTGTATTGAGAATAATGATTGATTATGAGGGATTATTGTTATTATGGTTTTTTAGGTTGACTTTTCACATTTCAAACGTGATATCATTTATATAATTTATCCCATTCGACTCTGCCACTGAATATATATTATTATCCCCGATTTTAGCCTATACGCGTAGGATAGAAAAATCTCCTCGCCGTCGGCTTTCTCACTCGCCGCTAAGAGGAACATTCACTCAATCCCAGATTTTTAAAATATCATAAGGATAGAGCTCGGTCGTGTCCGGTACTTGTGGTCCCCTTGTCCCTCATCAAACTTCAGGTCCTCTTTCACATGATCTCGCCGATCCTTGGACCTGTCCGTCACCTCCTAGGAATTTTCTCTCTATCCTTGCAGTACCTAATAGAACAGCTTTTTGCATTATATTACATAAAAACTCACTAAGTCCTAGTTGCTTGATATTCCTCTTGAGATTTGTGGGTACTATTCTAATTGTTGAAATGATAATTGGAATAGTTTTCGTTGATATCATTCCCCACCGACGCATCATCTGAAATTCGAGGTCCCTATATTTTGAAATTTTTTCGACCTCTTTTTGACGCGGGTTGTTGTTATTTAGTATTGCTACGTCGATGAGTATTACTGTCTTTTGATGTTTATCGACTAGTAATATATCTGGTCTGTTGTAAGGGACTATTTTATCAGTCAAAACCGTACGAACCCAGAATAACTTATAGCGTTCCTTTTCCAGGATGGTCTCCTGTCGGTACTTGTAGTATAGCATTTTTTCAGAATGAATTAGTTTTGATATGGTTGCAAATTCTTTTGTAGCATCTTTTCTACTACATCGTGTCTCTCTTTATATTCATTTCTTTCAAACATTTGAGATACTCCCGTGATATGGTGGTTTGTCTCATTCGTTGTAGAACCATATGGGCATCGATCGTCAGTAATGGTTCGATCCTTTATGATATGCCTGCAGTAATTCCTCGTTGAGTTCACTTATTCTGGGGTGGCTAAAAGAAAACCTTCCGTTTCTGGGTACATTGCACCTGATGTGAGCCAATAGTTCGACGCTTCAATGTCGACATGATCCTGGTTCACCTCGTTGAAATGTCTTCCATGCAGGGGTTTCTCTCTCCATCTTTGTAGTTTTTCTTGGTTTGTCTGATGATTGTATGAAAATTGCTCCTTGTGAAGATGTAAAGATATTGATTCGTCTGCTTCACTCAGTATTTTGTAAACCTCTGATGTACTTGCTTGATATCTGAAGTATTCCTGTAGGCTTCCTATCTGCCCAATGGCAAGTTCCATGATGTCCGTCAGAGCCCTGCCTCCTTTATTTCTCGGCAGTGCAGTCCTCTCAGTTCTGCTTTTCGGATGGTGCTTGTTTGCTTTTGTCATCGGCGTTCTCATTTTACGTTGCAAGTTTTCGATGTCTGTATTGCTCCATGAAACTATTCGCAATGAGTAGGTATGTTATAATCGAACATGCACATGTGTTGATGTCTCTCGTCATGTTCCTGTTGTTGAGGTTTGGTTTTAATAGTTTTTTGGTTCTCCTAATGAACTCAGTCGTCAAGTCTTGCTTCATTCTTTGGTGGTTCATTCGTCGGTTTTGTTTCATTCTAAGGTATTTGTGAAGATCATCCGACTTCATTCTATTTTCTGTCCATTTGCAAGTGTAATCGGTTCATCTTGAATTCTTCCTCGCACTACACAGAGAGTAGGACACTTGTGCAATCCGAATTCCATACCTACATCTTTCGAAAAATGTTCCACTAGTTTGACCATAATTTCTAGGTGGTTCTTATTGCCTGTTGTCAGTTTCAAATCATCCATGTACAGCAAATTATTGAGATATTATTATTACAGCTCAACAAACTTCTACTATTCTTTATTTGAAGTATTGATTCACTTCTATCTAACGGAGAGCATAAGAATATAATGAAATATTTTCCAATACCGAGAGGAAAGCTTTCGTGGGGTTTCCTGGAAACCTAGAATATATAAGAAGAGACAAGAGTCAATAACCGCCCACCTCCATCATAATCAATTCTTTTATAAGGTCACGACATCAACTTCCACTACCCTGAAAGTGTACGCTTACAGTCAAAATATACACAATGTATAGTTTCAAACTGTATCAGCTTACTGTGGTCACAAAAAAAATGCAATTGTTTTAATTATTGAATGTATGAATACTATTATTTTTTTTTGTTGCGATTCAAATTTATGTAGGATCTGGTCTCCAACAAAATGTAAGAAGCTTTGGACCGACTCTAGTAAATAAGTTTTATGTATGTGAATATGCCTTAATTTAATGAATATTACTAAGTGTAAACAAAATGCATCGACGGCATAAAAGTTTCAATGGATTTACAGAGAACGAATTGCAAGTGTAGATAATGTGTAAAGGAGTGTAACTGGGGGTTGGGAAAGCTCGTAAACGAACACGGTGGCACCGGATGTCACATCCTTATCACGTGCTGGTCCTTCGAGAATATTCCAATGCTAAGATTTCAAGTAATCCGCGAGTTTTGTGGCCGGTACGGTAAAACTCTTATTGGACTAGGGGTGGTACTTTCCCCCGATAACGGGGTGATGCTAGGGATGCGGTCAAGTTGGAAGAAGGGAAGTCAATAGCCATAGGAGATCAGTCAGAGAGTAAGTCTAAATTCGGGAGTCTAAGTCGAGGTAAGTTCAGAGTCGGTCGGTCAAGAGTAAGTTTCTGCCTAAGTCGAGAGTCGATCAGAATAAGATGTAAAAGACGGTTCGCGGACTACGATAACACGAGTCGAGAAAGAATTAAGGACGAGACGACCGAAACTTGAAATAAGACGAATACGAGATATTCGAAGACGTTTCGTAATAAACATTGGTCGATAAGACGAAATTCAGTACCGCAGTGAGAAATTGTAGTTAAGACGGTAATTCATTCTCTTCAATATTAGAGTCGATGCTCTTGCACAGCATCATTGCATTTCAAAATAAATATAAGATTTCATGGTATTTGACAACACTCTAATCCAAAGAATATTGACAAGTGTTCAACAAAAGCCTCGAGTACGATGTTTTCATTTACAGAAAAAAAAATTCTATTCCTAAATCTCATTATTCTCTGCATCGGTATATCGAACAAACCGCTGCAAAAAATGTCCGTGTATACCTTCCAGAAAGCCGCTTCAGAGCTTGTTAATCTCGTTAAAGAGGGACTACGCCAAAACAGGACTCATCTGAAAAGCTTGTTAGAAATGCTTCATATAATTTTTCGATCAGTGCGGCCATCCTCCAGGGATTTTATTTCCATCGCTAATCGATCCAATCTTGAACATTAGGCACGGTGGTTCTCGGCCTGATGCACACGTTTAATGCATGGCTGGGACCAGGGCTGTAGTTGAGGAGACCCGCTGTATGTTTGATGTTATAAATTCAACTCAAAGGATAATACATGAACTACACTTAATCATTCTGGAGTTTATAGAGTGGTTTCGGTTTATACCGCCGGCATAAATCAGACTGGTCGGTATCCTGAAACATCGTTTCGAGTACATTACGTGTAATCATTTGAAAATCGAATGAAAAGATTTTCTTGAACTCGAGTATAGATCATTCCGAATTTTCATTTATTATGGTCATACGTTTCTCAACATTCGTTCATTATCGATTTATTACCGATTCATGACCGATTCATTACCGATCATTTATGCGGAAATTTCATCTGCTGATGACTGTTTGAGTTTGCAGGAAGACATAGATGTTGTGAATAGGTGGTGTAACAGCAAAAGATTTCAATTAAATGTATCGAAATGTAGCGTAGTGTCTTACACACGGAGGAAGGAAGTGCATCTATTTGATTACAATATCAGAGGTATAAATCTCTCTCGGCTTACTGAAATCAAGGACCTGGGTTTGGTATTTGATCAAAGGTTTTCTTTCATACCACATATTACTCAGCTAATCTTATCGGCATGTAGAATATATGGTTTCATTGTACGAAACGCGAGATTGTTTGAGAATTCGTCAACAATAATTCACTTATTTAACGCGTTGGTCAGAAGTAAGCTCGAGTATGGTTGCCTAATTTGGCGCCCAATCTATAACTGTCATGCTCACCATCTAGAGACTGTACAAAGAAGGTTTTTGAAGTGACTTTCATATCGTGAGGATGGACTGTACCCACCTAGGGGATACGATCATAGTATCTTATTATCAAGATTCAATTCAAAAAGCCTCGAATGCAAAAGAGGTTTGCATGCCATCAAACTCCTTCATGGTCTTCTGGGTGGTAGAATTGACTGCGTTGAATTGCTGAGTAAGCTAGATTTTTTCGTACCTCGCCCGAATGCTAGAACCAGATATTTTTCTTACATAAGTACACCAAGAACTAATTTGCTTTTGCAGTCACCACTGAGATTTGCTTGTTCCGTTGTTAACTCTCTAGCAGATAGATGTGATCTGCATTCTCAATCTCTGGATTATATATGTGATTTGTATTTGAATGAAAACATCTGAAGTTAAGGTGAACACGCATGACATTATATTGTATTCGATTTCCATTTCTTTCTTGTATTTTGTTTTTATTTTCCGGGGCCTGAAAACTGTCTATTGGGGTGTGTATGGGTTGTTTAATGGGTCTTAATTTTCATGATTCCATTGGATTATGTTCATGAAATAGCATTGATTTTTTTTTCTTGTTAAATTAGTATTGATTGTTGTTTTTGATTTCCTGTAATTGGGTATACCTGTTGGAAATAAAGGCTTATTATTATTATTATTATCATCTAAGGGTTTCTTGTTTATAAATATATAAAAAAATTGACATAATTTAGTCCTTTTTCCTTCACAACATAATATATCTTTATGATATATTCGATTTTTCACCTTAAAATACAATTCCAACAGTAGCAGAACATTACGAATCAACCAAAACAAAATTCAAAACTGTACAAACAGAGTAAATGGTTAACAAATTGAATAACTAAATAAACATAAGGACAGATGTATGTTTCGGAATTTTCTAATTCAATAATACAATTTTTCCTCATCAGTGCCTTATAGTTTAGAAACTCACTGAATTTACCAACTCACAACTTATATACCTACTTCACGAGAATTGCAATTGAGGAATCTCAAAACTAATTGACAATAAATGTTTCTATAGTTCAAATTCACAGAAAAACAATCAGGACAGGTAGCCATTGGTTCTTTCTTGTTCTTCTCGTGAAACACAAAAACAAATCGTCATTTACAATTGAAAAACAAATTTAGAAATTTCAAATTAATCTTTTGGATGAGGTTGACTCTTAATCAATAAATGATCACTTTAAATTATAAAGTTAATTGGGTCTACTTGATGAATATGAATTGAAAATTTTGAATTTGAAATTCATCAAGTAGATTCAATTAACTTTTATAATTTAAAGGTTTTTTGTTTTATGATATCTATAATATATAAGTGTAGAAAGTGGGTCCCGCCAGGACGAAGGAAAAGAGGTAGACCGAGACGCTCTTGGAGTGAGGGAGTGCACCAATCTATGGAACAGAGACAGTTGAACGTGGAACTGACACAGGATCGCGAGGCTTGGAGAAGAGGACTGGGTAGACGGCACTAGGCTGTATCTTACTAATATGTGATATACCATATTATTAAGCCCAGAATATATATATATAGAAAGTGCACAATGTCTTTTCTGGCGATTCTATGCATCGATAAACGATTTTCAGCTGTTTCCACATATAAAGTTCAGAATACGTTATTCCATAGAATATCTTAATCTCTACTCATATTTCCATCATAAATTTTGTTTTTTCTTCGAAAAGCGCCATTCCTAACGAATTTGAATATTGATTCATTCATCCCGTAATGAGTTTTCTATGATATTGTCATGAAAATTTGATACTAAAACATGATTGGGTATTTTTATTAGTGTGTTCAGAATGCCTTTCAAATAGTTTTTCAATAATGAGAGATTTCCTTCTGAACATCCCGGAATCGGGTCACTTTTGAAGCTATCATCTTTTGACATTTGACAAGTAAAATTTACGTAAAACTAAAGCATATTTGGGTCGTCGTGAAGCACCTTCTCAGGTGGCAATGGTGAAAGGATGGAAAAAGTTGAGGTGTGGGACAAGTTAGGACCAGTTTCATAAACAAAAGTAAAGTCTCGTTTTCCGTGAGAAGTTTCCTTTACAAATGAAACGTTTTTCATGAACCAATTTTAAGGTTAGAAAAAGTGTCCTTTCTCATGAAGTCCCGATATTGTCCCTTCATGGCAAGAAAGCGATAGTTTTCTTCATGTTTGCTCTATGAGTACAAAACATAACCTCATTTATTGTGTCATTTCCATCACACGTTTTTCTTTACCACATGAAATCTTTCTGTTGAAATTATCATATAAGACTTTATGCTCAAAATTTCAATTCAACTTCAATTCAACAATTATTTCCCATTCTATAAAATATTACCAAATGCAGACAATAAATCACTCAGTGTAGCAAATCCTAGGAAAATTAAATAATTTAATGAAAGAATGCTTTCTCTAGAATACGGTTGGAATATATTCATGGAACCGGAGCCACATTCAAGCTTTCTAATAAAACGGTCTTTACCAAAGGGAGGCTTTTCGGATGTATTATGAAACTTGCCTTTAGTGATGTCAAGAATCGAAATCCTATGCGTCGCTCAAAAACAACTGAGAATATTGCCTGAAGAATTGGATCTGAATGTTTTTAGAGCTACGTTAATCAGCAGAATTATCGCATTTGGGGCTAGGAAAATCCAAGAGTGATTGTTGAAAAGCCTCTCCATCCTACAGCCGTCATTGTTTAGTGCGATTTTTGGACTGGTGGTGTGATTAGACCTCACTTATTCGAAAATGCCATGAAATAAATAATATTCAAACTAAAGTTACGATGTACTAGCCTGAAAAATGCGGTATGGGCTTCGCATTACACTCTAATTCAGCACCGGTGGGTATTTAATACCTACCGCATCTCTGCAGAGTCTCTCCTCCACGGTGGAAAGGGAAGGTGTATTTGGCAGGGACAATTGAGTATCAAACTGATGATTTCATCAGTGAACCTCCGAAATTGATTCGAGAACCCCTCGCCAAAGTGGTGACCATGTCGTGGGGCTGAAGGCTGTGCATTGCAAGCGCTGAAGCGACTAAAATGTCACGCCTCCTAGCGTGTTTATCAGACACAAGCGACCAACATATGCAACGCAGGGCCTCGAGAACCTCTCGCCAAAACATATAATATAATCGTCCTTTTTATTACCAAAATGAAACCTCTTATAGGAAAACCCTCTAGAATAAAAATATTGGCATAATATTTCCGTAAAAAAAAATCCGATCAGCTCATTTATTTGTTTTGTGTATTCTAAACAATACGTCGAATGTTTCCGTTATTTCTGGACAATCGTAAAATCAAAACTTCTCATAAGGAAAAATTACCAACAACAATGAGGCCATAAAAAAAGTCCTGCTTTACCTATACATATAAAAAATTCTATAGTCTCCAACGTCGTACGAATAACGTGCACTCATGAGCTTCTCCAAGTCAGGGCCTCTCTCGAATTTTGCACCTCAAAAACTCATACAAATTCCACTTGCGTAACATAGATCAAAAACACATTCGCCGTCCCGATTGTCACAACCTTAAACTCAACCCTGACGTCTGCGAATTTAATTTCCCCTGTTTAATTTTTTCTTACATGAATACGAAATTAAGGACCGCAAAATCGTAATCGCATTCCACGGCCAGGGTGACTGGGAAACGATTCCGATGGAAATTGTGTAAGGAAATTAGGCACGCATTCTTGGCTGTGACAGGATGACGTGAAAATTGGGGAAAAATCCCGAGTTGACGACCATTGTTCAACAGATCCTCATTAATTTTAATATTATAATCAGGAAGGATGTCGACGTCGAGTCCGAATTTGAATTTGGAGGACGAGGAGGAGGGAACGTTGTGAGCTGGAACAAAGCAAGGAGTTTGAGAGAACGGAAAAGTCTGTGTTTTCATGGAATTAATGTTGAGTGGCATGTTTTTGCGCATGGGTAGATGAATAATTTGCTCTTGCACTTGCTCTTTGTATTGTAGGGACATATATTTCAAGCGGAGATTTCTGAGGTCAAAAGAAACAATTTTTTCCTTTACAATTTTGTTTGATTCGGCTCGGTTGAAAATATACACGCTCTGGAAAATAAAAAATAAACAATGTAATTTTAAGTTATTCCGCAAATGGTTCTATCGGAGAAAATGTTTTTTAGAACACCTTTGACCTTAACATTCCATAAAAATACCAGAAATTTGATAAACCCAACTCTTAAATGTAAGTTGAACGGTCAATAATGAATATTTGACCATTCTGAAAAATAAAGCTGAGCTTTGACACAGCTCTAATACTATGAAGGTACCTCATTAAAATCAACATTCTGTTTTGAAGTATCCAGATCATTCTCGAAGCGCTTCTTCAAAATTATTTCACAAAATAGTAACATTATAACATTATCAATCAAAATCTGAAAATCCCACTGAAGATTGTTGCTACTGAATATTACTGTATTCTTCTTCAGGTCATTCAAGTCTACATCGAAACCACTAGTCACTATATAACTTAAACACAATTTTATGAGATCGAATTTTGCTATTCGATTATTTCATCCTAGAGCATGTGATTGATATACTTTCAAGAAGGCCATAATTGTTTTGATGTTTAAACAAATCAAGTGAGTAGAAAGAAGTAGAATATTCAATTGTGGATGTTCATATGGAATAATGCCAAAATCAAGTAGTAGAGTTAACAATAATATGAAAAATGTAATTGATTCAGTAATTGAGAAGTACTTGTGAAATAAAATATTCAATAACAAGAGTTCAAATGATAATTATTACATAGACATCACATCATTCTTGCTCAAGCATTGTTACAGTGCGGAGATTAATTTTGGATACAACATTCAATTCAATTTCACATTTTCATACTGATGGCTTCAAAACTATTGATGCAATAATAATGCTTCGTTTTATAAAGAAATTGCTTTCGATCAGAATGCATCCACATGTTTTTTTGGAAAAGAGTATTCAAATTTCTTGAAATTATTAACAAGAATTCAATATTCTATTGGGTTCCTTCAAATCTTTGATGCCTTTTATTTCATGCTACCATTCATAACATAATAATTATAAATAAATAAATAACATAACTTTAATACTTATAATAATCATTCAGCTTTGCACGATAATACATAAATATTACACAGTGGAAATATCTGAGGTCAAAAACTAGATTATTTTAACTCCTAAGATAATTCTACATAGATTTAGGATTGTGTTTTTATATTTGACAACACTCAAAACCTGATGTTGAAACTTCGAACGTTCACAAATGAATATTTGGCGAGTTGTTCTCGAGCGAAGTTACGAGGTGAGCCCCCTCCCAGGGCTTTGGTGTTTCGTCCCGAGATCGCTGGTGGACTCATCAGTTGGGCTACCTAGCAATCTCTGCCTGAGTCACACACTCTCACACCATCGTGAAGAAGTGGCCCTGTTGCAACGCAACGATATTAAATTAGTGGAGATGCTTATTAGAGCTAAAATTGATGGTTGCGAGCTCAATTCGTTATTATTATGAAAAATGGAATAGAAAATTAAGAGAAGAATATTCATTATTTACAGCCAACGAAATGGCGATAAATCATTTATTGTATTATAAATAATACTTCGTTCAACAAATGGAATGATAAAAATGAGTTTATGATGGTTTTTACCAAGATTAAAATGGTATATGTCTTATGCTTGGAAACAATTCAGTGTGCAGGTTTTCAGAAATGGGAGAGCTCATTAGGAAAATTCAAAATGTCGGTATCATTTCACCTATAGCGACCCAGAAGGCTTGAAAAAAAAAAAGTGTTTCTTTCAACCTCAAGAATCTACTGTTGAAATACAGTGAACTCTCGGTAACTCGAACCTCGTTAACTCGAGTTATTTTCAATTCCGTTGGAAAACCTGTCTATACCGAAAAATTTCCATGCATAACTGGAAATGATTTCACGGATATATTCCACCATTTTCACCTTTATAAATCGAAGACACACAAAAATACCTCTATATAACTCGAAGTCAGTAGTTGATTCCAAACCCCGCCGCACAAGTTGAAACGTGTTGGTGAATCGAGCGTATTTAATATTGGAATAATTGCATCGTGAGGTTTTATAGAATTTAGTTTTGCTTAGCTTTTAGTTCTGTAAAGGCTGTAGAAAATACACCCTGAGCCTCTGAGAGACCTCTCAGAAGATTGGAATTTTTACGGAAAACTTATTTAGAGTTTTCACTCTCAATTGCTGAAACAAGCTTAAAAAACTTGAACCTAAAAATGAACGAAAAATAACTATTTGAATGAATTAACTTTTTTGACGTTTTGGAATCAAAATCAGACTTCTTCATCAGACAAACACTTAAAATATTCAGAATTTGTCAATTGGTATTTATGAACACAGATAGTCGCTGGTCTATTTCATTATGAAATTTTGTATTGTCAATTCAGTTTTCAGTAAATTCATCAAATAATATGTTTACGATCTAGTCCTACTATAGAGAACAAATATCACTATTCTCCACCTCTATAACTTGAATTTTCATTTGGTTTACCTCTATATCTGATTACCTCTGTAAGTCGAATTTAATCAAAAATGATCTGTTTAACTCGAACTACGCTCATATCGTACTACACGTAACTCGACGAAAAATCCTGGTTCAAAGACTCACCTTGTATTTGGCTGGGAGAAGATCTATAAGGGTTTCAAAAGATAGTCTTATAATATCCGAATCTCATGTTCTCGGAACCGATGGCTTTATCATCCATGAAATATCACGAAGAAATCTTGAAGAGATTATCTCCGAAAAGAAATTCACTAGATGCTACCCTGAAAAGTCCAATTTTCTCCCGACCGTTCTTCATTTGTTTTTCCAACAATCGAAGAAGAACTTTTTCACCGGAAGGGCTACAATGTAGCAAAGTAATGAAAACAAACTCACGAAGTTGCCGCTCAATTTTTCATCAAATTATTCCCCGTTTCCGTGAACCAGAGAGATCATTCGCCCGGAGGTATTTTCTCCATCGGCTTCTATGTGGGACGATGCATCAATGGCTGGACAATTTTAATGTTCCAAGTTGGCAACTATTTCAGGCAACTCTGAACGGAGCTCATAAAAATTTATGTATGTGCATTTAACCTGGGATACGAAGGAGCCAAGAAGTCATGAAACTATGAAATTCCAGTTATCCCAGCCATAGTTGTGTCTTATAGAATGTCTGTACGCGTTATATTCGCAGATTTATGGGATTATTGTACAGATTTATCATTAACAAAATATACAAAGTAGAAATTTATGGTCTCACTTAATTGGTTGTTTCCATTGGTTGAATTTACCATGTGGATCACGTAGTGTCGAACTTGAATCAATGGACTAGTTTAGTGATGTTGATAATACTATATTTGACACAATAGAATTAAAATATAGAGCAAAACTGACAAATCAGTGAAAAAATTTTGAAAATCAAATCAATAAATGACTGAGAAATAGATTATTTAAATTTACGTATTTTATCGCGGAACATCTTTGGTATGTGACGTCACGGCACTTGCCTGTGATCGCTACACCATAAATTACGTTTAAATACTTAGCCGCGCCAAGGCTCTCGCGCCGTTTGTAGTTGTACAGTGTAGTTTTAACTCGAGTTTTGTTTTTATGTCACCATAATGGAAGAAGGCTTCGTGAAAGGACAAAGTGACAATTTGCCTAAAATAGATATATTTGCAGTGATGGAGTTTTTTCCTTCAAGTCCATCTTATGTCAGTGCTGAAATAAAAGGAGTTGAACTTTTCAATTAAGTATCTACTTTTGAGTTTGCTTCATCATGGTTCAACTTAGAACGATGATTTATTGAAAAACGTTTCATGAACAGTTTGTACTTGAGTACTGGTTGCTGAAGTCTATCAATGGCAAAACATATTTATGTGAGGAGTAAAAAGTGAAAAGAGAAAAAAGTAATTTATATGTATGTCTATAGTAAGTTATTTCAGCCATCGTGTAACTAACAAAACACGATACGAACGGCACAAGTGATTGTACACCAATGAATTCGTAAGCACTCTGCGAATACCAGTGGTCTAGTGTGTGACGTCACGCCACTTACACGTACTATGAAATTATTCTTCCAAGCGCAACTTCAAAGTCCCATGACTTTTTCATTTCTAGAGATATTTCAATGATTCTTCCACATTTTTGTTTCATTTTACTTAAATTTTTAGAATTAATCCTTTAACAAAAAAATGAAAACTAGTCCATTGAAGCAACCAAATCCTATGGGCAGTGCTGACACTAGGTTTTGTGGCGTCTCTGATAAAGCAATTGAATGTCGTTCGTTGAATTATTCTCTGGTTTTTAGCGATCCTTCTTCGAATACATAGATCATTTCGTCACAATATATTATGAAATTTACCAATTTAGAGCTGGGTAAGGTGTCAAACGACAAGATTCTGCTCGCTGATTTGAGATTCAAGACTGGACTTCATATTCAAGCTACTCGACTTGTTTTGACTTGAAATCAAGTCAAGTAGTATAATTTCAATGACAGATCAAGTATTCATTTATTAAGTACTTGAGAAATCAAGTACTTTCTATCAAGCTATTTCATGTTTAGCAGTTTTATTGTGTTGTGTGCACCTAGCATAAAACACTGTTATTTATGAAACTAATTATATAAAAAACAAAAAATATCAAGTATAATGAAATGGATCCAAAATCACTTTAATTCATAAAAAATATAAAATAAAAGTAATATATAGTCTTTTAAAATTGAGTAACCTCCAAGCAATGTTTGATTACATCATTTTCCATTTAGGCTCTAATACACATGAGGCAGCCTATGGATTTTTTGTTTGATCAACAGTTGTAACATTTAGAGGAGCTATGGAAAATTTTCTTTGCACAGAAACTGAAGATGCTAGGGTTGATTAAAACATCTTAGCTACTTTTTGCAAAGTTTGAAAAAACGTTTCGTGCCTCTAAAATATCTTCAGAACTATCAACACGTGATTAAGTCAGTAATTTATCTATTTCATAAAACCATTTCAATTGCTCGATGTACAGGAGATTTCTTGACTAAACTGAGGAGATCGATGTCAAACTCACTGTATTTATACTTTGAAGATGGTTGCAGCTTGCAGAAATATATGCCGTGCGACTCGTGCGTGTCTAGCTTGAGTAATATCATGCAGCTTGATATCGAGTCGAGCAATAAATATCTCAAGTCAAGAGTCAATTTGTCCCTAGCGTGATTGTCAAGCCAAGGAGTTGGTTGGTTAATATCAAGCTACTAGACTTGATGAATCCCTATCGCTATTGACGCATCTTCAAATTTGATTAAATCTGGCCTATAGATACTAGAAATTTACAGAATAGGTTCGGATCTTGAAAGCCGCAGATGAATTCGTTAATAGTCAAAATTTGACTAGGGATTCCGAAAATATTGCTTTTCTAAATTTTGTTTTTCTATTGATTTTGAAACTGCATACTCCACCATGGTGAAAATTTGAATTTGGATGAAAAATGATAATTTGAAGCCCTGTGCATGTAGATCTTGTAACAGGAGCTAAAGAAAATTAATGAAAAATATCGAAAACAAATTACAAAACTCGAGATTTTCAAATAACCACAACAAATATTTTTCATTTTTTTTCTACGTTTAAAAAGAGGAAGGTTACTTGGACTAAGGAAAAACTGCTATTTCTAACTGAGTGGAGTAGTCTGTGACACCCGGGAAACATAGGAATGCATTGAAATTTGGTATTTCAATAACCGAATTTGAAATTTAATGAATTCTGATTATTTGTATCCATCACGAATTATTGATAACGAATCATGAAATGTCAAATTGAGTTATCGAAACATCGACCTAACCTGCCTATCCCATAGCGACGGCCCTGGATTCATATATCCATTAAATTCGACAACTTGTGTTCTTGAAAACTCCACCGATTCACTTCTATAAATTAATACAGAAATAGCAGATCATAACAGAAAAATTTGTTTAGAAATAACAATCAGAAACACCATATTCTGTACATCATAAAATTATTACCCGTCTTCAAACTTGAATAACAGGCTGAAATTACATTGTTTCTGATGAGGTAAAAAAAAGGTGTAACTGGTAGAAATCGGATAAATTGAAAATTTTTTTTTAGAAGAACCATTGATAACTCGAACAAATGAAGAAATTTCGAAAGTTTTTTGTGACTGATCGCAGCACAGCATATCAACTAACGAGATACCATGATTCATTAAGAATAAAAATTTTCTTTAGAACTGTACTATGATATGAATTATTGGTTTAAATTGAGTTTGATTTCCACAAGAACACTTATACATCAATACTGACTTGAAATATGAAATAAATCAGAACTGTAATGGATGAGTATTCTAACGTGAACTGACAATTTCATTGTGTTATGGACGACTTTGCTGGACTAGCAAAGAGTGTGGAAAATCTGTCGGACCCGTCAATTTCTGATTCTATAGGGAACAACTTTTCCGCTTCCTGTTACTTGAATCAGAAATTGACGGGTCCGAGAGATTTTCCACACTCTTTGCTAGTCCAGCAAAGTTGCCCATAACACGCTGAAATTGTCAGTTCACGTTCGAATATTGAAGCCGAGCACAGTTAGGACTTAGATGGATGGTTGGGAACACCGCGTACTGTAAGCTTGCACTTTATTTCCTTCACGCAAAGTCCTCCGCTATAGAAATGGATGGTGTATTTGGTTGACATCACTGAGTGCCAAACTAAGATTTCGTCAGTGATATTAGGACGAAAAAACGCAATCTCTTCAAAAATTTTGCTCGGGTCGAGTACTGGCGTCTCGCCAAACAGTGTATTTGGAATATTTAAAAACATACCGGATATATAACGAGAAATTTACCGGAAAATCGAAGTGTTAAGTTTTCAATGTACAACACTCTATAAGATATAGTAAACAACAAGCTTGAGTAAACGTTTAGTGTTTGGATATCACAGATAAATATAAAGAATTATCATTTTGTACTTCCAGGTTACTCAAAATACTTTTCTGATTTATATATCTTCTTGCTTATAACAAACATAACAGAAATTCAAATTTTATAAAAGGTACTTCGCGTAAGCGGGTCACTGTGTTTTGTGATTAATTGTTTGAGCAAGATTTAAAAGTGACGCATCAATATCATAGTATTTTTCACCAGCTATCCAACTACCTCATTGAGTTATCAAAGGTAACCTGCATTTCCAAAAAAAATGTTTTCGCAAGTTCGACCGGTTTTCATATTTGAATGAGACAATGTCTGAGCAATGGTTTTTTCGTAAATGAAAAATTTCTAGAAAGCTTTTGAGACAATGGGGAAATAAGGTTGCTTCATAATGTACAAATAACTGAGTAACTTGTTGTATAACAACGTGATATAGTAACATGGTTGGATCGTACTTTCATCATCGATTTAAAACGGATATTCCATTATCAGTATCAACGATTTGAGTCGAAAAATGTTGATATATTCAACATGAACGATGATTTAATGTTGAACAGAAACGTGTATGTTACTGAAATAAAGGAAAAAGAATATGAATGTTTAGATCAAAGTTGAATGGAAACGTGATGATATAGTTATTAGAAAACTTTTTTTTTAGCCCTGAAGAAGTGGAAATATATCCGCGAAACGTTGGCATTAATTGGATTTAGTTTTTTGACTATCCTCGTTTCCTATCATCCTGTGAAAAATATGGAATTATGATCTCAGGAAATGAAATACCAGACACGTTATCAGAAAACGTTTTCTGACTAAAGAAGTGGCTATTGAGTCGTTTCAATGTAATTTTGAAATAACGTCCAATATCAGTATATTGAATAATATAAACAAAGTAACTCATCAAAGTTATTAGAAAAGTATACAGGGTGAGTCTTTGACTTGTACATATATTTTAACCGAAGATTCTTGAGGTCAAAAAAAACACTTTTTTCATTTACCATTTTTTCCGATTCGGCCCTGTTAAAAAGATATAGCCATTTTGAATTTTCATAATGAGTTAATTCACCCCTGGTAACCGGAACACTGAAGTTTTCGCAAGTATAAGATATACAATTTGAACCTTGGAAATGAGCTACTAGATTGGAAAAGCCATCATAAACTCACTTTTAACATTCCATTTGTTGAACAAAGTAGTATTTATAATACAATAAATGAGTTATTCCAATTTCATTGACGATAAAGATTAAATATTTTTCTCTTGATTTTCTATTTCATTTTCGATAATCATAACGAATTGTGCTCGCTACCACCCATATTAGCTTAGCTCTGATACTCATAATTCATATCCATTCATTTATTATATCGCATTTATAATATATCGTTGTTTATTTCAGTTCGTGCCATTCAACCTCACATTCTCAAATAAATCTGTAAAAGTTCTAACACAGACTAACTAGTAATCTGTGCTAGTAGTCTGTGGTTTTAAGTTTGAACCTCAAATTTCGAGTGTTGCAAATTTAAACACAGCAGTTCGAATAATCTATGTTCTAACCTAAAATATTCATTTTCAGTGAGATTACACTGTTGTTATTATGATATTTGATAACATGAAATGAAAATCATCGAAGATTTGAAGAATCCCAACAGAATATTGAAGTTCCATACATATTTTCGAAAAATTTAATAACAATTTCCAAAATAATTGTGTGGATACCAAATAAATAAGTGTGCATTCTGATAGAAAGTAATTCCTTTATGAAATGAAGCATTTGATTTGTTCCAACTATCTCATAAAAATAAAAATAATGATCTGCTTCAATATTTTCGGAGCCATCAGTGTGAAAATATGGAAATGAAGTTTTATGGCTCTGTAATCAATGGAAAATGTTAGACTCCACTTGTAATCAAATTGGTTCTATAATATTTACCTACATTATAGTCAACTCTACTACTTGATTCATCTTGATTTTGCCATTGAAAATAAATGAGAGGTATTCAATATGAATATCCACAGTTGAATATCCTGTTTCTTTCAACTCACCTATTTATTTTCATATTAAAACAATAATGGCACTCTTCGAAGTATGTCAATCATATGCTCTAGGATGAATTTATGGAATAGCAGAAGAATAAAAGTATTTAATCTCAATCACATGAAAATTTGTCTAGTATGTACTTAGTGGTATGTTTGGATGTGAGTTTGAATGACCCTCAAAGAATACAGTATTGTTCGATAGCAGTAGTCTTTAGTGGGATATTGACCGTTGTCATTATAATGGGACTATTTTGTGAAAACTTTTTTAAACATGAGCTTCATGGGAAATCTGGACTTTTCAAAATAGAATGTTGACTTTAATGAAGTATCTTCTTATAAGAGCTGTGTCAAAGCTCAGTAATTTGTGATCAAATAGAAGAGCTGAGGTGAGTTTATTAAAATAACTTCATTTTCAAACTAAGTTGGCTAGTACTTCAATTCTAGAATCTGAGACATGACATCATAGTAAATATTCATTTCTGTGGTTTTTTTTCCACAACAGAACAGAGTTGCATTTAGCCAAAGTACCCAATTTTTCGAATTTCACAGATAATTTTTTTTTTTTTGAGATCAAGTTACTCGAAAACGGCGCTTTGTAGGAGAAAATATGAAGAATACTTTTATTTTTCAAATTAGCCAAATATTGTTCAATGAACGTTCAAATTACTTTTAAGACTTGGGTTCTTCGAATTTCTGGTATTTTTATGTGATGTAATGTTCATAATGAAGTAACTGAAAGATGTGTAGGGAATTTTGTGTTTGGAGAAGATGTATCACATCAAGGAAAAGCTTTATTCCAGAAATCATCTTCTTCAATAGAACCATTCACGAGATATAGCTGAAAATCACATTTTTTTATCGATTTTTAACAGCCTGTATCTTTGTAACCGGGCCGAATCGGAAAAAACTATAAAGGAAAAAAGTGTTTCTTTTGACCTCAGGAATCTTCGGTTGAAATATATGTACAAGTCAAAGACTCACCCTGTATATGTAGTTTCAAAACTAACCTTTGAAAAAATATGTAGCATATAATGTTATCTACACGCATCTGAAACACGTTAGATTTCTAAACCAAAATGACATCGTTAAAAAATTCAACCGGTAACTTGAATTTCAATGAAGCAACGTTAAATAAACGTTGAATCAACGTACATGTGCTTATTGGGTCCCTCTATGTGAGTGGGGCTCCTAATACAATGAAATAATGTCTCACATTGGATCCATCTCTCGTCACTCGTGCAATAAACCAACCGAACCAGCTGAGTATCTAGAAAACAGACGCGAGAAGGCAACAAACAAGAAACTTCAAACAAACCAGCCGTTGCAGGAAAGTAAGACGTCCCATGCATTGTCGTCTGGAAAATAATTCCATACTTTCCGTGGCGACGCCGGATTCCAGACAGATCTCTTCTATTAGGGGAAGATTAATAATTTCGGGAAATCATCTCGACGTGTAATAGATGTCCCGGCACGGATTCCGCGGAGAGAGGCTGTCTCCGTCGAAAAATCATCGACTAATGAAAAAAGGAATTTCCATCGCCCCATTACGGTAATAGATGAATCATTCCGTCATTCCGAGAGTCCCGTTCTAAAGGCGTATCGTTTGGGGTTGTTTTTGACGTATGGCCACGTTTGACTGGAGTCGATGCGATTTGTTATGTTTGTTTTTCTGCGTTTGTGCCCTCGAACACTGACTTTTGAATGACGCAATGTCTGCCCTTCACAAACGAGATTCATTCAGTCGGTTTTTCTGCGACAATCACTAGGATGGAGGGAATCGGGTCATGGCGTTACCCATGGAAAGTAATGAATATTGGGCATCATCTGAAAGTAAGAAAATTTCAAAATTACTCTGTAGCACAGAATATTTAAAAACTGGAGTATATGTGATTTGATCATGAAGTAACTCTATCTCGCCAAAGTCGCATTGCTATACTCATAACCACTAGCAGGCTGAGTTAGCTGAAGGTTATGGCGTCTAATTTTAAGGGGCCGCTGATTGAGATCATTAATCTTTGATTTCGATTTCCAGAATAAAAAATGATTATTGTACAAACACATTAGCCACACCAGATAAGATGTACAGGGTGGGCAAATAAGCGAGGTAAGCGGCTATATCTCAGGATCTCCTCATCGTAGAGACTTGCGGTAAAAATTTTTACCACTAAAGTGTACAAAAAAACACACTGGAAATTATTTTGAAGTTAGCACCTCTACAGCTAAGGGGCGTAATAGCTACCATCGAGTAGAAAAATGAATTTTACTCGAAAATGTTTCATATGAAGTTGAAGAAATAATAAGCATCAAATAAGGGTAGGGAAAAGGGAGAAATCTGACTGATTGAAATGCCTGTAACTTCAGTTTGGCTCAACATTTTTGAGCAAATTAGACCTCGTCTGGAAGATAATATCTTGTTGATTGAGGAAAAAATATACTCATGAACAATTTGTGTTTGCTGCTTTCGATAGGGGGCTCTAAGTCAGAAGTTCATTGTTTTGCTCATTTTACTTTTTCTGTACACTTTAGTGGTAGAAATTTTTACCGCAAGACTATACGATGAGGGGATCCTGAGCCGCTTGCCTCGCTTATTTGCCCACCCTGTATATTATTTCATAATGTCCAAGCCTGTGGTAGGATTTCGTAAAGCAATAGCGATGTTTCCAGAGCCACTGCAGCCATGTGTGCCTGCAAACGACTATTTGGAAATACATAGGGCATGAAACCAGATATGGTAATGTGGTTATACACAGCAGTAGTACGCCCCATTGTCACCTATGCATCTCTAAAAAGGTCACCACACGCAGCCAGCTGCAGAAACTGCAGAGGCTGGCCTGTATGGGTGTCACGGGAGTTATACACACAACTCTCACGGCAGCGCTTGAGGTAGCCTAGAGGAGCAAAAAGAATATCCCGCAATGGGAATCTCTGTTCAGGAAACTGTATGGGACACATAGGGATACTGCATCAATTAGAACAAAATTCCTGTCAAAACTCTCAGATGTGATGCTAACTATCTTCGATTTCGAAGCATTGAAGACCGTCTCAGTGCAATAAACTTAGTTAATCGTTTAGTCCTCTATATGGTATACAGATGGATCAAAATCAGAAAACGGCACAGGTATTGCGGTATAAAGGCCTAAAACGAGGATCTCTAGATCCTTAGGAAGTGAGTCCTCTATCCTACAAACCGAGATACTAGATGTCTACAGTTGCGTCCAAGAGTGTCTCAAAAGAAACCTCAAAGGGGTGCGTATTTACATAACTACGGACAGCTAGGGGTCTTTACTGACATGGAAGTGCCATAGTACCATAAAGCAACTGGCCAGAAGCAATAAAGTGACTCTATTATGGGTACCGAGGCATTGTGGTATTGAAGGGTATGAAAAAGGCGACGAACTTGCAAAAAAGGAATCAAGGTTGACACCTGTTGGTCCTGAGGCCTTCTGTAGGCTTGGAAGTCCTACAGGACAGCGGTCCAACAATGGAAGGGGGACAATATGAAAACCTCAGGAGGAATACTTCGAGTCTTGCTCAGGCAAAGAAATATACCAGAAAGCTCCTGAAGCTACCACGCTTCGGGTAATGGTGAGACTGCTTACCGGACACTAGCGTTGCTAATACCTTTTGTACCGCATGGGTAATTCAGCAGTTGAGATCTGCAGGCTCTGTAGAAAGGATATATCCATAGCCAAACATATAGTGTGCAAATGCCCGCCTAAAAACCTTTAAATACGCCGGGGCCGATGTTGTGTGGCGCATTACAACCATGGCGCCATCTCTGAGCAAACCGAGTCACTACATACCCCCCCACCAATAACGACGACCCTCCTGAGGAGGAGTTACGCAGGTGGTCCCAGGGGGGAGAGAGCGCTTGCGTGCTGTGATGACGGAAACACGAGGCTCGGCGTGCCATCGGCTCTAGTGTCCGATGGACACCCCAGTAGCCGTAACGTTGAGCGGGGCAGTGAGTCGCCTCTGCGCTCCAACGCCGCAGCTTTCCGCTATCACGTCGGGGTCACCATTTTCGATTTCACATATGCCTACTTATGCGTTTCGTCCCTGGTACACACACCGGACTCATAAGTGTGACTTTAGTATATTTGTGTGTGCCCTGTCACAGACGCTTGGGGAATTTATTATTATCGGGAGCCACCGGGACTCGAACTCGGCACCTTGTCGCATCTCGGTGAGTGAGTCTACACTCTTAACCTCTAGGCCACCGAGTGCTGTGTTTATTGTTGCTATGTGGAGCTTTTTATGAGAAGCCGCCACACTATCAAATGTTGATTATTTTTGTTGAAAGGGGTGATTTGATTTATTAAGTATGATGATCATTGATTTGTGAAAAATTGAAAACTCATGAAATCATTCAGTCTAGTAATTGTTGAATAAAAAAAACTAATGCTGTTGTTAGTTTCAATTCAAACTGTAAGCGTAATTCAATAATGCAGGTTGTTAATGAAATGAAGGAATTTATTCAACTGTCTTTGTGTGCCTGTGAAATAACATAAGATATCGTCAACATATCTGAACCACTATAAGAAGAATTTAGATGGGTTTTGATGAATTTGTATTTCTTTATTGTTAATAAAAATCTAGGCTAGGAATTTTTACAGTATGAAACTGCAAATGGATGGATTTTTTAGTACGGAACATTTCTAATATAACTTTTGAAAGGAACACTGCGTATATGTTTTCGAATGTTATGTAGAATAGGAGTAGAATAGGGTTCATAAACATTTATTGATTTTTCGAATAATAGAAATTTAAAAGTTGTAACACACTATATAATCAAACAAATATAAGACAAACAAATATTAGACCAATGCTTTCAATATTATCTCATATTAAAGACTGTTCACATCTTGATGACTCATGAGAATAACATTTTGTATTGTTCAAGGATGGAGCACAAATCATCCAGAAAGAGTGATTGCAGAATAGATTAATGAAAGATCTGATTAATTCTATTGAAAGAAGAAAACTAATGTCAAATCAGAACGGAATAATCAGATCCACTGTATAAGAATTAAATTCGGGATTTATTAAGTTCATTACTCGTAGAAGGAAACCCTATTTTCCACCAAGATCCAATTCACTCAGATCATGCAGCATCATCGGCGTTGTAGGTTCCTTTCTTCCACATCCGAACTTAATCCCTCAAAGAGAAAGTTAATAACTACATCAAATATTAAAGTTCCTTAATTAGTTAATTATTTGAAGACATTCGCTGTAAGTAATGTGCTGTGATGGTTTGGAATTATATAGATGCAAGAGATAATTTGAAATGAATTAATTATCGCATTTCCTATCTGAGAGTCTCCTTGAAGGGTACCCTTGTATATAAAAAGCAAATTGCATTTTGAATTCATTTTCAACATTTTCCACCCAATTGCCTTATACTGACGACATATCATAGCAACATTTACAATGGCAGGTTGTTTTCAATTCTGTTCCAAGATTGAACTTATGATTGACTACATTCACAGTACTGATATAACCGATATACCTATGTATGTCTTTCCTGGTCGCGAGGTTGTTGAAAATCACACTACATACCACGGTATTGATTCAGTGTGCCGTGTTACAGTAGTTTTTAACTGATTGATTAAATTGACTAGGTGTGTTGTAAATTTTCACGAAAGAAATACATGCTTTTCTACTAAGTCTGCATTATTGATAGATTATAATACCGTGTAGGTTTCTGGTTCTGAATTTCCGCTGACTTCCTAAGATAAACATCACTCTTGAGCCAATAAAGTTAATAGGAACATGGAAAAGTAGAATTATGATTTTCGTAGATGTGATTTTTACGAGTTGACTATTGGTATAAGACAAATAGGTTGGACGCCACTGTTCCGTCATAATAATGTGAACATTAGAGTTTTCTACCGTCAGATGTGTAGTGTGATAAATTTAAATATCATTGTTTCATATTTTTGTAGAACAAAAACGAAATTTCCTATATGATTCAACAAGGACATCTTTGAATACATGAAAAAAAAGCAGATGAATAAATTACATGTATCATTCAATCATTTACAATTATACAGGAATGAGGGGCGTAATCTCAGAAAATTAATGAAATCAGGTTACGCAGATTAAATAAGCACTGTTGAGTACGAAGTATGAAAAAAGACAACAAAACATTCTGGAATTTTACCGAAAACGAAAATCCAAACTGTAGCTCAATATCATAGTTTGAATTGGGTGAGCAAATGATTCCAGAATCTGAAGCGGCACATAATTCTGGAAAATAGTCTCGAGAGCCCAAATTATCATTGTCGAGTTTAACGGTGGTGGATTTCTGCAATGCAATTAAAAAATTAAAACCAAAAAAATTAGCGGGAATTGATGAAATTTCTACATATGCAATAAAGGGCTGTGCTGAGTGGATAAAGGAACCAATGATTTTCATATTCAATTTATCAATGCAAACGAAAATATTTACAGATCTGTGGAAGAAAGTGGTGATGACACCTGTACATAAATCAATCAAGAAGTAATATATGCCAGGAACACCATGGATTCACACCAAGAAAATCTAACACCATCAATATGTTACTAATTTGTTTGATATTTTTATACTGATTTTAAGAAAGCTTTCGATAGTGTGAATCATGAAATCTTGATGGAAAAATTGGGCGAAATTGGTGCAGACGCATGCACCCTCAAGTTTTTTGCGTCCTATCTGAAAAATTGAACATTAAGAGTAAAGTACGGAGGTGTTTCATCTGGAAAATTTACGCAAATTCAGGCGTGCTACAGGAATCAAACTTGGGAGCATTGTTGTTCATCATCTTTATTAACGACTTACCACAAGACCTGAGTTTCTCCAGATGTTTAATGTTTGCAGATGATTTAGAGATCTATAGCAGAATTGATACTGCACAAGATTGTCTGAATCTTCAATTTTGAAATCGATCGCGTCTATCAATGGAGTGTCAAAAATGATTCACCCTTCAATAAATCGAAATGTGTCGTCTTATCCTACACCAGAAGAATGGAAATGTTACAGCACTGATACAAGGATACAATATTGGAGAAGAACTAAAATAAATAAATAAAATCAGAGATTTGGGCTTAGAGTAACACACTCTCTTTCATGGGTCATATCTAGAGTATATCAGCAAAGGCTTACCGCAGTTTGGGATTGGGAATATAAAACTTGAATATTGCTCGACTGTTTGGCGCCTCTACTGTTCAAGTCAACACTAGAAAAAGTTCAAAACAAGTTTCTGAGATTTTTATGTTATAAAAAATATAACATATATCCAGATTATAATACGGTGAGATCAGACAGACTCAGATAGGAGTTTGGGATGCCAGCACTTGAGATCAGGCGATTACACGACATAGTGAAGTTGTGTTATGAGATTTTTCACTAGCACTAAGGTAGAGTGTGGAGAGATGGTCACACAAAGTGACGGTTTGGAGACCTCGAGAGACAAAAAACATAGGAAGACCGGGAAAAAGATGGATGGACAACATAGTCGCTGTAGCCGGTGAGCAATGGATGAGAACAGCAAAAGACCGAGAAGCATGAAAAAATCGGAAGAGGCTTATATCCGACAGAGGATGAAAGAGGTCTGAAAAAGAAGAAGTTTGTAATCTGGCTGTTTTCGTACTTAATAATTGATTTAGTTGAATTAAAGGTTTATTCCTTCAATACTTCAACTTCGATATAGATTGAGTGAGTTGTTATGTTTCTCATGTAAACAGTTTTTGTAATCTGTTTGATAAAAACATAAAAAAAATAATTACTAACCCAGTGAAGGCTGAAGTCAGGACTGCCCGTCCTACCTCTATGCCGAACATATTTCCATGGATACCCCTTCGCCTGAATTAAGCAAAAAAAAACCCATGACCAATCGAGGAATTCAAATTCCAGTTAAATTTGTAGACCAGTATAGAAAAGTACACAAAGAAATTGTCACGAAAGCCAACTTCTTCACCTATATTTTAGAAGGAGAGAGATTACTGAAGAAGATACGTACCGTTATCCATCCTCCAGGAAATGGAGATTCGAGGAGAGCTCAAGAAACTGGGACATTAGGCCATCCAAGTATTCATAACGAAAAAACCGAATGAGCACTTCGGATGACCGTCAGTGAACAGGGGAGTGTACTACTCATTACGTACCATTGTCCATCCTACAGCAATCGGAGATTCGAAAAGAGCTCAGGGAATTAGGACACTAGGCCATCCAAGTATCCATAATGAAGATAAAGAAAAAGGATTTTTTGATTACCGCCAGTGATTGGGGGACCGTACTACTTATAGGGGGACTACGTAATATTTTCCATCCTCCAGAAATCGTAGATTTGAGGAGAACTCAGGGAACTAGGGCACAAGGCCATCCAAGTATCCATAATGAAGAGACAGAAATGGATCTTTCGAAGACCATCAGTGAATGGAGGACTGTACTACTCAAAAGCTCTGTTAAGCCAATGTAAACTTTGTAAAACCCACGAAATGTGTCAGGCAACCCAAACTTCCGTAAATTGGTTCCTCTCAAATCGCGATGAAGGAGTTTATGACTCGTATATTTCAAACAGCAGGAAAAGTTTGGTGGGTAAAAGTGCCACTGTTCGACCTTTCATAAGGTAGTAAGGTAGTTCGACCATGAGGATTCCCACGGCTTAAACAAATCAACAAAAATTCAAGGTCACGAAACATCACCACTAAAAGAGATATCTAACGCAATAAATCCACTGAATTCATTGATAATCCACAGGAAACAAATAGCCAATAATTTTCCCGTTTTGTCACGAATGTCAACGCATTCAAAAACACATTTTTTCCAAGCAGACTACTAGGCAACGAAGCAAGGCCAACTTATCAATTCACCGTCTATCTCCTCAACCTACCTCAATTTATTAATGTAACTAAAATAGTAACTACCTATTTCATCACGTTCGTCAGAAACGAAACATTAAGCATCACAGTGGCCATGGCATCAGCTGATTGTCAGCTGATCGGCTACCTACGGCCTCGTTCGGGTTTCGTTACCGGCCGACGAGCGGTCGGGCCACTTCAATCAGAAAGCGTGCCTAGCAACTACACAACCGTACGATGGCGAAACCATAGAAATGCGGCAACTCTCGTTCGTAGTGAAGGTTTCTCTTCAATCTACGCTAACTGGGCGAACGTAACTCATTCTAATACAACTGAAATAAAAATGACTTTGAAGCTATCCTAAATATTTCGGAGATGATATACATTGATTTTTTGAGGAATCCACACGTGTATAACTAATGGGTTAGCCATCCATATGCAAAAGGCGACGTTATTGTGAACGTCGCCTAATGTTTATCTTTTTTGAGCCGAATTTGAATTTTTTTTCAACAATATTTTAAACTCGTCACTTATTTGTAATGTTGAATTCGCGATTTTGGTTCAAAAACTAATTGGGTTCGACTCACTACTCAAACTGTTCACACCACTCGCAATTCAATTCTCTTCATCCATTCGACTGTTGATTTCGGAGATATATCCATATATGTACATATATTGTTATGGATCAATGGATGTCTTCAATTTGAATTTTGAAAATTTTCTAAAATAGATCCGAACAAATACAAATCTCTACTTGAAAATAACTCGTTCTCTCAGGTGGGTTCAGAGAAAGTATAAGTATAAACAAAAAACTCATCTACATAATCTAACTATTAAAACTAAATTTACACAAAATATGGAAATTACTTATCTACCGAATGTTCTTTGCCATTTAGTCCTGTTCTATAATTTCTTCATTTGAAACTTAAACTCCTATTCCATTCTACTGGATTACTAGAATTCCAATTTCATACTCTTTCTAAATACAATTCCAGACTTTTTCAAAATTCAGCTCCAAATTCCAATTGCAAACTTTCAATTCTTTAGAAATCCAATTCAATTTCTCTTAAAAAAATCCAAACTTCTCCCAATTTTCTGCTTGACATCTGTCCTCAATTATTTTCCTCGCAGTCGTGGATTTTGAATTTTTTTTCTGAATTCGATGATCGTCTATATACTATCTATTATGGCACTGTCACTCAATTCCGAAATTTCCATCAATCAAATCTTTTTCTTTTTAATAATTATTCTGAATTTTATTATAAATATCTGTTACATTCTAATTTGAGATAATACCTATCTGTGAAAACAACTGAGAATTTGAATTATTTTCAATTTTACTTGAACTATTATGACTAGTAATTTTTTATTGTGAAAATCCATAACAATATATTATATACTGATTGCTTATTCTGAAATGACGGTACAAAGATCTATATTCAAAATTTCGGTCTATATATATTAATAATTATTTGTTCAATAATTCAGACTATTTCTCTCGTCTTAATTTCCACCAATCACAAATGCTCAAGTTTGAATTACAAATGGTTTCTAAATGGAAAAACCGGTCCGCAGTTTTTTGTAGACTACCTACCTGCTGCTCAATATGACAAATGTCTTCAAAAATTACAATACCTGTGATACCAAGCAATTATTTTCTAATGAACTAGTTATTCAATTTGTTAAACGTTTACTCAATTTGTACAGTTTTAGTTATTTTGAATTTTCTTCTGGTCCTTTTTAGATTTGGAATTATATCCCAAAGCTAAAACTTCTATAATCATGAAATAGTCTCGTCAATGCTATCCAGGATTTTAATTTTTCCAATGACTATTTCCCTCGCCTTAATTTCCACCAATCAGAAAAAATCAATTTTGAATGTAAAATGGTTTCTAAGATGGAAATACTGTATGATAGCAAATGCCAGCAGTTTTTTTCTATTATAGGTTACCTGCCGCAAAACCTGACCTGTTACTAAAATTTTCAATACCTCTGATTAAAACCTACATATTTATTATGTTGCTACGCATAATGTATAATGGGTATAAGTTTTGTGAGATATGTGTATACAAAATAATCTATTAGTCATCACATAGTATTGTCAAATACCATTTGACCCACCAATTTCTCTCAAAAAATTCGAAAAAACACAATGCCTAGTATTATTTTTTTAACAGAATGCATTCGTGCAGGTGCCATCAACACTTCTTGTTAAAATATTACTTAACAATCTGTTTTGTCAATTTTTTTCAGAAAATTAGATGCTCTTATGAAAATACTCGCGAATAAAATCAAAGTTTTAAATTATGATAATTTGACAATCAGCATCGATTCTAAAGTATAGTTGAATTTATCAACGACTTTTTCCCTCGTCTTAATTTCCACCAATCACAAATGCTCGATTTTGAATTACAAATGGTTTCTAGATGGAAAAACTGTATGACAGTATCTGTTATACAGTAGTACAGTTTTTTCAACACTCGCGACAAAACTTGAAAACTATTGCTTTAAAAAATTGAAATAACTTTAATAAAAAGTAAATATGGTGTCATAAAAAAAAACTTGTCAAATAACATTCGGTCGTTCAATTTTTCCTTCGAAATAAATCGTAGAAACACAATGCAAGTAATATTTTTTCAATAAAAAGCATTCGCGCCGGTGCAAAAATCCTCGTCTCCAACTCGGATTTGTTTGCTACCAACACTCATGCTTCCTGTTAAAATATTACTAAGCAACATGTTTTTTCGGTAATATTGGATGACCGCATGATGAAATGGGATAGTCAAATATCCAGCCATAAATGCTTTTTTCCATAATTCAATGTTGAAATAATTGGAGTAGGACCAAATAAAGCATCTTTTTTTCCATGATTTTTCAACTGACAATTAGATGAACAAATTCGAATTTGAGACTTTTTTCATTGCGAATAGTTGCAAAAGGATAGACCTATCCTTTGAACATCAGGCCCCCCTGTCTGAGTCTGAGACATTAGTCTCGTCTTGAAGAGTATCGTCTATTTACAAGAAAAGTTTGTCATAAATAGTTCAAATTTTCCAACGAATGTAAGTCATACACATGACACTTATGGAAATGTGATAACCCTTGAAATCATGAACCTTGGTAATATACCTAATCGATATAGTATTAAAGGAAATTCTTTTCAATCTTCATGTTTCAGTTGTCCATAGACACATGAACAACTATATTTCTAGAAAAATTTATTGATTTCTGTTAGTTTCCTTGAGAATTAGATTCAAACATCAGAATTCATTTCAAACTACTTCCACAACACTTTTCCGTGAAAAGCGAGTTGCAGAATGCGCAAACAGCTGTCATCTATAGACCCAAAGGCGAACAGCGATCCCGCTTAGAAGCGCTGGGTGATAGCAGTTAGAAGCCGGCAGCCGGTATGTACTGACACCATCGCTTTGGATTGCATGAACTTTTGACATTGTATCTTCAGGTCGACGTGATATGTGTCATTACCGGGACTACGTCCGATAATCGGGGTTTTTTGTGAAACTATCGACATTTTCATCAGCCTTTTCGCTTCTTAGTCGGTGAGTTGAGAAACTCGTTTTTTGATTCAACTTGTTTATTGTTGGAACGGAGGTTAGGCTGAAGAACTGCAAACCTTTTTGTTTTGTCGTAATAGGAAGATGTAGCTTATTTTCATACAAAAGGAATACTTTTGTTATTGGAGTTAAGTTACAAGGTGTGAAATTTCGACGAATTACTTAGAACTTTTTTATACCAACTTAACGCGAATTCGTCTGATGGTCAGATGCACTAAGGTTGAATATAATATAACATTGGTAAAATAAATTGGTTATTCTCTATATTCTTATACTTGTTCATTGTCGTTTACGAGAGTAGGTCAGATTAAGGATACAGAATATTTTCACCATATAGTTATAATACGATTTCTGCACTTCATTATCAATAATGAAATATATTTTTCTCCCAGATACCTACTGTAATAACGTCACTATTGTAAAAATATTTACAAAAAGATGTGATTCAGATACCTATCGTAGTAACGTCACTCTTGCAATAATAATTGCCAAAAAGATATGATTCCGAGAAGTTATGTTACTCTATTCAGTAATGAATTTTCCTTTGTCTGAAGTCTTAGGTAAAGAACATTAAGGAATTCTGTTCAGTATCATTTTCGAAAATAAATAGTGTTTTGGAAGTATTTCATAAATAGCAAAAGCAACATTTCGTTTTTTTAGTACTTACCGATTCCATCGTAATCCGATCATAACTAAGCATAGGTATTTACCTATATTTTACATTGACTATTTGATTATTATTTCCGATAGTGGAAATATGTATTTTCGTTTTGTAATGTGTAGAATCCACAAATAAAAAAAATACGTTTGTCCTCTCCTTACGCCCACTTCTCGAATACTTAGTAGCTATTGGCATTAAATTATTAACCAGTGTTTTTTTCTATACCGAATTGAATTTGAAAGGCTATCAATCAAGAAATCAATCAGAACAAACCCTAGGGAATTTAGAATTTGTAGAAACTTTTCTTGGATTTTATTACTGATTTGCCATCAGCATGATATTATAACTAATTTCTGAAGTAGTACATCTAGGATCAAAATCTGAATAAATAATCTTGAATAAACTCTCTTATTATTATTATTATATGATGACTAAATATTGGAATAATAAACCATAAAATTATTTCAAAGCCTGAGGGGATCAACTCTCAGTGCTTGATCAGTTTCAACAACCGGGTTCGTATAGTATGCATATTCAATTATCTCTTGAATTTAAATTAACTCCTGTATTCATAAACAAAGCCAATATTTATTTACGTAACAGGACATTTATCAGCTGCGGTTTGGACAATGTTTCTGCATTTCCTCATAATTACGAATGAAAAAAGATCCTTCGAAATTGAGTTTACATTCCATGCAATTCCATCGTAGATAATTTAAATTGGTTTTATCTTTTCAAATTGTAACTTCATTAGCTCGAGATAATGATTAATACGTTCGATTTAGGTTTCTATATTTTAATATCTATCTTTTTGGAAGCTTGTATCCTGAAGATATCGTTTAGTGAAAATCTCTGTATTTTCGAATTTTGAACCAGGAATGGTCTTAAACGTTGAGGTTCGACTCAATGGAGACAAATTCATGTTCAAATTCGAGAAGATTCAGGAAATTCCTTTTGGAGTTTGATAATTCATTAAGAATTTCTGAAAATAAGGGCCTTTGAAATTTCAGAACTGCAGACTTGATGAAGGTGAATATTGGCATTTGAATTTGAAATCAAAGTTCCAAGCTTCTCGCAAAATTTTATATTAATTACGTAACCAGAACCATAGGATATCTATGAAAAATATGAAAAAAATTATTTCAAAGAAATAAAATCGACGTAGTTCAGTTGTGTATTGGAATTAGGTAAATGAAAATATCAAGAGAGGTGCAAACTTTCAAACTGACTGCACCTTGGATCACTCAATCAGGGAGATAGAAGATAGTATATAGAAAAAAAAATGATGGAAAACAAATATCCTATATTTCCGTGACGATAAATCTGATTGAGTGAATATTCTGCTGGTAGGTGTAGAAAAACCATTTTAAGCTTCGTACAAAAATTCGTCATGATTAGCGTCATCAAATCCATAGAACATAAATGCAGAATATTGAAAAAAGTTTTCAGTTACAACAGATGGAAACAGATATAAAAAAATCATTTGTGTGGAATGAAATATATCTATGTATATTGCTACAATGAACCTGAATACAACTCGTAACTGAACATATCTAACACTTATCTTGATTTATTTCAAATGATAATGAATTTCTATCAAGTAAAGACCAAATATATTAAATATATACAGGGCGATTCACCGAAAACTAATCATAATTTTGAGTTGAAAACCTGCATATAAGGGTTTGAGACAATGATCTTTCTCCCTATTAATAATAATAATAATAATTCATTACAATTCTTGAAATGTCAAATTTAGTTATGAAAACATCGAATTTTAGTTTCTTTCTGTGTTTTCCAGAAGTCACAGACCGTCACAGACTAATCCACACAGTTACAAATTGCAGTTTTTCCTCATTTAAAGTTCTTCCTCGATAACTCTCAAAGTAGTCATTTTAGGTATAGGGTTTGCTCAAGTAACCCCCACTATTTTTATACGTAGAAGCGAATGTAGGTTTTAATTTGGAAATTTTTAATTTGAGTTGTTCAAGTTCATGATGTTCTTATGAACACCTTGTACATTTTTGGTCCGAACCGCAAACAGTCTTATAATACTACGTAATTGCAGAATAAAAAAAAAAAATTTCTGCCGACAAATTAAAATAAAAATATGAGTCCTCATCACCACCATTTTTTTTTATAAGAATTCCATTAACTCATGAACCGTGAAGTTTTTATCCAAGGTATGGCATATTTCCGAAATTGTCATCACACCACAATATGCAAATTTTCAGCTCAAAATTAATATTAGTTCTCCATAAACGTCTAATAGGCGATCCCGTTGAATCACCCTGTGTAACTCTCATAATATCGGAAATTTTGAAAAATGTTCAAACTTAAATTCAGATTCCGTAAAAAATTACCTCGATCACGCGCTGAATTTTCATCAACATTTTTTACATTGGTAATTTCATCTGGTTTTCGTTACGCTCACTGATATTTTTCGTTGAAAGAGGAAAAAAAATCATAGTTTGAAATTTGCAGTGTTTTCCCTCAATATTCATTATTCAGTATATGTAGATATTACAGAGAATTAAATAGTCATCATTATAGTTTTTCGAATTCCCACAAAGCAATTTTGGTATTGACTCATTCTAATAGCAATGATTTCATGTCAATTGTTTCTCGTACTTGAAAATATGTTTCAAAATGACTGAACGATATTTCAAGTCTTTGAAGTACATCTATGGATCATATAAGATTTCATACCGTTATGTGATTCCAAAACTTAACGGATTAGGTAACCAGATTCAATATTGCTCTTTTCAACAATCTAACTATATTTGTCATGGAAATCACTTTCGTTATTGAAAGTGATAAACGTTCATTTGTTTAGGAGATCGTAAAAGCGTTTATTTCCTCTGAGCTGTATCTACACCAAATATCCAATATTATCGACATTAAAACTATAATTCGGTTCAAATGATGTTGAAAAAACATCTTTGAGTTGTTAACTGCACGTTTTATGTTTGAAATGATAATCATCTAAATAGAAGAAACGCAATGAACACTTGATACTTTTACTGAAAAATTGTGAAACGTATTGTCAGGTGTCTTATTTCTTTTCTTTTAATAATATTGGAATTCTCTCGGAAATTTTGTTCCACAGAGTAATAAGCGAGGAATCAATTTCGATCAATAATCATTTCTCGAATAATCTGATAACGTTAATAAAAATGGAAACCTCTTTTAAAATACTTTAAAATTTGAAGGTTGAACAGTATATAATTCAAACATCGAAAGAAAAGAGGTACATTACTATCCCAAGCTGTAAATTGAGTGATCAAATGAAGAAAAATATTTTCTCAAATACCACTCATTTCCAGCCTTCAATAATCAACTTTTTTTTCATTCGATATTTTAATTATATACTATTCAACATTCGAAATGAAATATTTCAGAAGAAATTTCTATTTATATTAACGTTACCAGAGGTTTACTATATCTTATTTAAAACGAACATCTTCATTCTATGTAGCTTTCAATTACCGTTCCATTGCTCCGACGCTATGAAAAAATTATATTAATTTTTGATGAACCATAAGATAGGATTACACCCTTACAATTCATTATTCACTAAATTTCTCACATAACGCTTGCTATATTTTCCTAGAGAATGTTTCCTTTTGATCCATTTCAACACTCGCACAACACTTGATATCTAAAGGCTGTAATAATAAAATATGTCCTTTCTAACTCCACGTAATTTACATCCTATTGTTTGTCACACCTGTGTGTATTAATCGTTCACAAAAAGTGAGAAACGAATAAGTTTTATGAGCCATTAGTGTCATTTTATGCTAATACATTTGGAGAATTACGAGGCGAAAATAGCGGCAGCTTTCAATTCACGAAAATTCAGTAATCACCTGACTAATGGTGGCGCTACTGATTGACGAAGTTGTGGGACTAGTGATTAGAATAATTCGAATAGTATAATGCTGGAGAATTTTCGTGCATGTTCAACACATTTCAACACTAATTTGACGGTTGATTACATTTTTGCATCTGCCTTTAGGTTTCCAGGGGAAAATGAATGGAATACAATTATTCATTATTTTGGATTATTATCGAATAGAATTATGTATCTTTATTCATAATTCCAGAATCTAAGATATCGTAGGTAATTGATTTATCCTTCTATGAAGCAATTATAAAACAAATCAATATCTGCTGCACCTAGTATCGAAAACTGCTTAACAATAGGTAATAGGAAAATAGTTGAATATGAATATTATGATGAATTTAAATTCATTGCAATCAGAACAGAAATTGTTATATCATGCAATATCAACAATTGAATTTTATTAGTAATAACTTGGTGATATCACATATATTTGTGATTAATTTGTGATCGACTTAGAAATCGAACTACAAATTGTAATTTATTTGCGAAGCTGATATTCAATCAAAATTGAATAAGCAGAAATTTCTATTAACAATAGAATCTAATATAATTTCTTCGTTTTTTCTTCTTTTGCGCAATGTAGGAAGAGAAGCATTTAGGATTCAGATATTAAAGTACCACAAATTTGGTTGAAATCTAAAGGTGCTTTACTTATGTATCATTACTATGTTTCCCATGAAGGTAAAGGTCAAGTCAATTCAAAATTTCCATAGCTGAAAAATGATCGTAGTAACTGCTTTTTACTTATTTTACCGGACTATTCCCCTGAAAAATTTCAACCAATCATATTAACGTATATGATACAAATCACTTAGTAACGAACCAATATTTTTGGCTATTCCCCTCAAAAGTATTCGAGTATTTGGCAAGCACTTGAGATATAACTATATAACTACCTATAGAATCAATGCAGCGTGAAAGTATCTGAGTGCTTCAGGTGAATATTTTTGTGACATTTTACTTCTCGAAAACATACGGGATGATTGTCAAAAAGATGTTATTTAGTGTTATTTCTGCTCGACAATTAAAATTGAGTGAATTTTTTTCCTGAAAATAGTCCTTGATATATATATCTCTGGTGCTTTTCAAATTTTAGGATATTTTATTCGAGTATTTGGCAAGCACTCGGGATATTACTCCTCTAACTATCCCAGTTAGATTAGCAATCCGACCTCTCTCAATGATTTGAGACCAATGAGTTTACTCTGTACATTATCAAAAATCTTCGAAAAAGTAATTTATCAACAACTTATTCGTTATATCAATGATAATATGATATATGATATGATATAATGACATATTACCTGAAAAATAATCTGGTTTCAGAAGATCTCATAGTTCACGTACAGCTTTGGCGGATGTTGTAGGGAATATAATATATTTGAGGGACAAGGGTTTTGCGGTTATACTGCTAGACTTCAACAAAGCTTTTGATACTATTTATCATCAGCTACTATTAGCGAAACTAAAATATTATGGTCTGGAAGTGAGCGCGATTGAGGTGTTTCGTGATTACCTTACTGAGAGAAAACAGATAGTGTAGGTGGATGATATGCTCTCTGACCGGTTTGATATATAGGAGCTGGTGTTCCACAGGGCTCAATACTGGGACTTCTTTTATTTATATTGTATACAGCAGAAATTTTCAATACTGAATCCCAATTACATTGCTTTGCTTCTTTATTTAGCTTTCAAGCCAGTTGACTACTTGAATGCAATGGCTAAGATGAACGCTGATTCACAGAAAATCCTGAACTGGTCTAGGGAACATAACTTTGAATTTAATTCTTCTGAGTGTAAATACATGATATTTAGTCCATCAAAATCTGCTCAATAATTCCTTGAGAAATTGTCGTGGGCGACGAAGAACTTGAAAGAGTTGGTATAATAGAAGGAATTTGGCAGTACACGTCAGTAAACTGCTCAAAGGATCGTTTTTTGCTCTAAAGCTCCTTTACGTAAATATTAAAGTTCTGGATGCGAATTAATTATGGAATTTATGTATATGGGACTTGTCTTAATAGTTTCGATCGCTCTCGAGACCAAAAGTTGCGTTTTGTTCTCAATCTTCCCAATTAATCGCGCGGTATTTCTGATGAAATCAGTCGATTGGAATGGCTCAACATGGACAGTAGAATTGAAGCTGATGTTCTGACACTTACCCATACATCTAACTCACCGGCTCACCCGGTTATCTTAGGAAACATTTCATTATGAGAATTCAACTATCGGAAAACCACCACCTGAGAGATCATGATAGTCTTCACTTGCCAAAATATAGCACAACTTTCTTTCGGAAATCATTTGTGTACAATGCTGTGAAGTTTTATAATGGATTGCCTCTTGATTACAAAAATCTATCTGTAGCCAGGTTCCGAACTGAAGTTAATAATAATGATAATAAGGTCAATGATGGTTAATACGTATTTAATTTGTAACGTGCCAGCTATAAGAAAAGTAAATTCGTCCATTACGATTATTCTTTTTTTCCCACTTTATTTCAAATATTATCAAAAAATGTTGAAAGAATTTTTTTTCGACAGTAAATTATCCTCAATTTCACGTAATCAGATTTCGTATCCAACGTTTCGTACTCTCTGGGCCACCTTCAACCTCATTTATTTCAATACGGACCTGCATATTTTATGATACTTTTCGAAATAACTTTTAACGCTGAATTCAACGACTCATCATACAATATCATTCAAAGTTGATTTTCAGGTGATTTTGACCCTTATCCAATTTTCTTTGGGTCGGATCTGTATTACATTTGGGTACCTTCAGTTTAATTAACAACATGCAATACATCTCGATAAGAATAATTTACTTATTTTGAACTAAAATGGAACATATTAGAATCAAAGCAGGAAAAAAGCAATAATTATTTACATATTTCAATTTATAATAATTAAACGAAACTATCATGAAAGAAAAATCAAATGATTATTCGAAAGTAAATGAAAATTGATGAAGTGTTCGAAATGTCCACCATTTTGTAAAATGCACTTTACGGTTCTGGAACCCATACTTGTTATACATTTGCTTATTTGGTCTCCTTGAATACCTTCCAATACATTCCTGATCTTCTCGCGAGAAATCACTATTGTTGGATTTGTCATTTGTTCCGTTGAAGAAAATTATAGAATTCATTTTGAGATCAATACGATATTTTTTGCAAGGCTTGGTGTTTTAATTTAAAATCATTGTATTCGCGTCTCTTGGCTATTTTATTAACAGCAGTTTTTGATAAATTGCATTCACTGGCCACAGTTCTCGATTTTTTTTCTGGGTTCAATTGAATTTGGGTCAGAACATTGATATCGTTGATAGACTTGTTTTTTCTTACATACACACCAAGAAATGTGAATAAGGTCAAAATCACCTGAAAATCAACTTCAAATGACACTGTATGATATATCGTTGAATTCAGCGTTTAAAGTTATTCCGAAAAGTGTAATAAAATATGCAGATCCGTATTGAAAAAAACGAGGTTGAGGATGGCCCAGAGAGTAAGAAACGTTGGATACGAAATCTGATTACGTCAAATTTAGGATAATTCATTGTCGAATAAAAAATTTCATGTAACATTTTTTGATAATATTCGAAATAAAGTGGAAAAAAAAAATCAAAATGACAGAATTTACTTTTCTTATGATATCTCAATAATTGGCCCTGATAATCTGGATTTGTTTGAACTGCTTGACAATGCTTCTATGCATGCAACTTCTTCTCCATTTGACCAACCTTCTAACTCTTATGGTTCAAAAGTTACCAATACAATCCCATTAAAAAAGGGGCCACTCTGTATAGGTATAATTACTGAGTACTATGCTCACCGCAGTAGTTAGATGGGTAATGTCAGACGAAAAACCGGCCAGGCGCGGATTCTTCCACTTCTATGATTCAATTGATTCTATGATTCAATTTACCTGAAAAATTCAAAAATCGATCTCTCAGGGTACAGAAAAGTAGCCTTAAAAGTTTTCTTGTAAAGAAATACTATTATAGTTTAAACGAGTTCCTAAATCAAAGAAATTTTGAGGAACTGTAGAGTTTATTTTTCTTACTCTTTTGTTTTTTTCTTTTACCTTTTGTAAATGAATTGTGATTGACAAGATCAACAACTGTATTGGTTACATGATTGAATAAATGTATCTCTCTATGGAAACAATTTTAGTTCTTATAATAATTAATATTGAAATTTATATTCCTACAATTAGAAATAGCAAGTTTAGCGACAGTATTTTGAACTCTCTCCGTACCAGATACGTCTCTTCTTCTTCGGTAGCTCATCCAACGGATTTATGTTCCGGGCGTCTTTTTGAATATTCAACAGGACCGGTCGACCGGTGCTCGAATTTTAATAAGAGTGCTGAAAATACATGTTTCGATGCCTGACTCGCTGTTACATTTTAGCGCGCGCTGAAGGCGAGACGGCGGCCGGATATGAGAATCTGCCGGATTTTACGACGCCGCACCGACTTAATGAACCGGAAGTGTGAATATGAATGGATAATTTGGTTTGTGATCTTCCGTATCCACGTTCGCGGAATCGTCGAAGTCGTTTCTTTACGAAAATGAAGTTATGCATGCTCCGTGCTCGGGAACGTACTATATTTTTTCGGTTACATACGGGATGGACCCCATTGAACAGTCCATACCCGTATGTAGAGGAAAGTCGCCTAATTTTGGATAGTTGCCTAATTTTGGATACTGCATTATCTCAATATCCGTTTACAGTTTTCTTTGATTGAATCCACAGAACGAAGCACCCCCAACATAAAATGTTCCCATGTGAAGCACATAGCTCGACTGTTCAATACTAGGTGACATAATAATATTATGTGTCTATTTGTAAAAACGAGTTTTTTGTTCCATCTCGTGTAAACAGTTATAAAAAGGTAAGTACTTAGCGTAGGATAGTGTAAGTTTACGAGGATGTATTAGAATAGTGGTAGAATAAGCCTATGTATTTGAAATAAGAATTACTCTTATGGACTTTTCGATTTTAATCACCCAACCTAGAGTCTAGTGGTTGCCCACTTTTGGATAGGAGAGGCTTCCTAAAATTGAATATCCAAAATTAGGATATTCTTATAGAAAGACAGATGGAGAGAACTCCGCCTCGACAACTGACCCCCAATAACACTTCTTCATCCGAATTGAACAACAACAATAGCACCTCAATTCAACTATATATTGAAAGTACTCTCCCGAAACAACAAACCGATGGCAGTGTTGAAACCAAATGGTTGTCGAAGTTCCAGATTTTTCGCCTTTACCATCCTGCAGTACGGTACCCTTTTTTCAAACAGGGGACGTAAAGCTGGTTCCGCAGCAGTAATAACAAGTACGCCCTATAAAAACAAATCAGAAGCTAGTGTTAAAGAACGACAACGAAAAGAATCCCTTGAAAAAAAGGAAAGTCGCAAAAGTAAAATTTTTTGGAAAAACTAAAAATAAGACGATTGTTAAAACTAAGAAGATAAAGAAAAGTCAAGAGGTTGAAGAAGAAAGTGACTCCTCTGACTCCTCACAAAATCTTGTTTATGACGATGACTCGGATATGCACGTAGATGAAAACGATGACGCAACGTGTATTTTCTGCAATGGAAACTTCAGCAGACCAACATGGAGAAGCCTGGATACAGTGTTCAAGTTGTTTCCGATGGACACACGAAGACTGTGCTGGTAGTGAGAAAACGAACGCTTATGTGTGTGATTTTTGCTCGGAATAATAGGTTCCCAATTTTGGATAGGGTATCCAATTTTGGGAACCCTTTTTTTTATTTGAAAAAGTGCTATATTTCACTTTGGTCTATTTATTATGTTCTTTTGAGTTGATATAAATATTTTTGTGAGCGTATACTGTTTTCATAGAGTTGATAACATATTTTAGGCTCAAAAAAAATAATAAAATATCTTTTTTTCACACAAAAAAAGTTGATTAAGAAAAGCTATCCAAAATTAGGCGACCTTCCTCTACCAGTTTCTTCGGGAAACAATGAGGTATGTCTGTTTTCATTCAGGAGTGTCAATGGTCCATCGAATTTACACGACTTATCGTTTTCACAAAACGAAAATTATGATGATACAAATTTTTAATTGATTAGACCAAAAAATTGAAATTTCTACCTGATTCCTACCTGATAGTTTACATTACTGCTTTTCGATGAAGAAAAGGAAAGAAATACTATTTCCAAGTGTGTAATAAATATCTTATCTATCTGGTTAATGTTTCGGCAAAATGCCATCCAACAGAAGATTTCCACAATATTACGTAGAAAACAAAATCGAAAATTACCCAAGGAGAATGCACCCTATCGAGGGAGAGTAGCGAAAAACCGGTTTCACCCTTGTTAGAGATCATCAGTACCGCATAACTCAACCCAAGATGACGAGCAAACGAAATAGCAGGCACCTTATTGAACGCAGACAGACGCAAAGCAGTATGATTACTGTGATGCGCCACCCAGCGGACAAAAACCTAACTACTTCCTCCACGGGTACCTCGAAAAAGTAGACTCCACGTCAGCTAAGAAAATCTGTGTTTTTCAGCCTAATCGACTTACAGCGCGAAATATAAGAAATAAAAATGGCTGACACTTGGTAATGAATGAAGGAAGAAAGGAAAAGAAATACTATTTCCAAGTGTGTAATAAATATTTTATCTATCAGGTTAATGTTTCGGCAAAATGCCATCCACATAACCATTGTCAAACAGAAGATTATGAGATTTATGAGTTTATTACAGAGTTATGCGGTACTGATGATCCCTAACAAGGGTGAAAACGGTATATCGTTACTCTCCCTCGATGGCGTGCATTCTCCTTGGGCAATTTTCGATTTTGTTTCCTACGTAATATTGTGGAAATCTTCTGTTTGACAATGGTTATGTGGATGGCATTTTGTGGAAACATTCACCAGATAGATAAGATATTTATTACACACTTGGAAATAGTATTTCTCTAATTCTGTGGTTATTCCGTTCATTCTTCCACATCTTGTAGAACAAAATCGTGCGAGAATATATCAGAAACGCACAGTTTTCATGGTTATATTTTATTATTCTATGTTGGCACTCCGAACTTTCCGCTACGGCTTTATCTGTCAATTCATCAAATTGCCTTAAAGAAATCAGTTCTGCCAACCAACATTTTTCAATGCGAAAATCACTAAATTATATTTATGGAGATATTTCATTAATTTCAATGAAAATGCAATGAATTAGAGAAAATAATGTATAATACTTGTACAGAAGGCTCATTCTACCACTCGTTCATTCCAAAACTCGCCACTTCGTGGCTCGTTTTTGAATTTTGAACTCGTGCCTTCTGCACTTGTATTATAAATAACTATTCTTTCCTTTTCTTCATTCATTACCAAGTGTCAGCCATTTTAATTTATCTGCTCTTCGATGTTGAATTCGATCAGAATTATTATGATTTAATGTAGAGTTCAAAGGAATAATCACATCAGTGTCCTTTACGTACTCTATTCAAACCGATGGTATTGAACAAAAAAAAATTTTTCGATGAAGATGAAACAATAATTTTCTTATATGAATACGAATATGCATTATTTCGTTGATTTTGAGGATTATAATCAGCGGTCAAAAAAAATCCAAACAACTACTTTTCACGTAGACAAGGCGAATAAATTGAATTGAATAACATGTGTAAATCTTGGGAATTTGACGTTGTTGAAGCAAAAATGTGATGCCTGACCAACAAGTGGCAGCAGGTCATTCAGTTTCGATCCAAACTAACACGGAGGGAAAGGTGATTTCAAATTTGTGGATGTACTACGATCATACCCTAAAGTGGGATTGAAATCACCACAAGAATCATAAATAACAATCAGTCCTATTCTGTAACTTCAAATCGAATAGAAATGGTATGGATCGAATAGAAATGCACTGGAATTGTTTCGAATTATTATTCTGTAACTCAAGTAGAATTAGTATGGATATCAATTACGAATTACATTTGGCGATAAAAGAAGAATTGGACACAAAATACCAAATTTGGACGCGATATAAGTAAACCATTTCGATTTTTCACATTTCGATCCGATTCGTTAATTTCTATTCGAGTTACAGAATAGGGCCGTAGAAAATGTTAGATGATCATCATAATGTGGAAAGTTTTTCATAGAATTTCAAATGACAAAATGTTCAAATTGCGTACTCTTCATTTCCACACGGTTAGTCCGGGCGCATATTAGCATGCAGTCCAATGCTAGAAACTGCATTCGAGCCTGATAACTCGCTTAGGGTATAATCCTTATAGCGCCGAGAATTTCAGAGCGGTTATCAGCTGTTTCCAATATTTCAGGTAACCTGCCTGTCATTGGTTCACAAAATTTTGCCTAGACATAAGAGGTTAATCTCTTGTAATTCTTGTTTTCTTCTCCATTGGTCTGAAGTGTATTTATTTTATATTAAAATAATGAAGTCTCGAGTGTCGCATGCTATGTAAAATGTTCATAAACCGTAATTTGAAAATTTACCATGACAAGACCAGTGGGACTCCACCAGAATAAAACTGCGGTTACTCTGGTGACAAATAACTCACCTAAGAAAATAGTCACCGTTTTCTCAGGACCTCCTACTTACCAACTACAGTAACCAAGGAAATATACTGAACATACGAAAAGTAGTTCGCATATTCGGTATCGCTTTCGGTATTCTTTGTATTGAGACTCTGGGGTGGTGAGTCGGTCAGTTCAGGTTTATGATCTGAAGTAGGTCTCTTATCTGGGTGAGATTCAATTTGTTTATTTGCTTTCTTGTGTTATACAGGGTGGCCATTTGAAAACGAAACAGACGAGTTTACAGACGAAATAAAGTTTTTCGATAGAAATGCTCGGACAGGTCGATTTCTGTTTCGAGGGGGACAACTTAAGATGTAGGTTACGGACGCATAGCGCTTCAACCCTTGCTACTACAACCCTCACCCCCAAATTTTGAATAGGGAACATGGGGTGAGTGATACCTCATTTGAAAGGTATTTTTATACTGATTTCAGCACAGTAATTGTTTTTTCATTTTATGCATTAGTTCTCGAAATATTCTTGACTAAGTATTTGAAAATGAAGTGGTGTTTTCATGGCACTTGTAGTGTTTTGTGAAAAATCGACATTTTGAGCTTCAAAACAACCATGACTGAGGCTTCCTCCCTAACTAACTAACGCATGAATATTTCGAGAACTAATGCATAAAATGAAAAAACAATTACTGTGCTGAAATAAGTATAAAAATACCTTTAAATTGAGGTATCACTCACCCTATCTTCCCTATTCAAAAATTGGGGGTGGGGGTTGTAGCAGCAAGGGTTGAAGCGCTATGCGTCCGTAACCTTCATCTTAAGTTGTCCCCCTCGAAACAGAAATCGACCTGTCCGAGCATTTCTATCGAAAAACTTTATTTCGTCTGTAATCTCGTCTGTTTCGTTTTCAAATGGCCACCCTGTATATAAAATGTTGGAATAGCTCGATTTGATTTCTGCATCTGAATCTGATTCAGATGCCAAACTAGAAACTTTATTATTATATCCACTTAGATCGACGAGAAGAAAGAGAGGAAGAGTGAGTATACCCAGAAAAAAAACTCCTGAAGAATTTTCTCCGAAACAATAATTGTGTGGTGAACGGTTCATTAATTATTTTGTCAGAAGCGATAGGAATTCTAAGAGATGCATATCATTATCAAGAATATCTGCCTGTGTACGTTACTTAATTTTTCGACTTTATTTACATGTTGAACATAATTTGACCCTTTTTTATTATTGACGTTCTTACATTTACTCTCCAGAGTTTATACCCTGTAGCTTACAGAATAAACCATATTTTTATTATTATCATTTACCACTTCTTTAATCAGAAAAGTGAATATTTTTTTCATTGATTTTCCTCAAAAATTTGATCATATTCACACGTAATATCATGAGAACTAGGAATTTAGTCGATTGAACTATCTGAATATTTTGAGTATGATTTAAGAGGAAAATACTGAGTTTTACAATGATTCTATGAAAATATTTTTCCTTGCTAGTGTCCATCTTTGACGCACGCTCAAACTAAACTGAGTCAACTAATCACTAAACTGTCAGAGGAGCTTTTGTAGTATGAAATTTTATTATCTTTCTAACGCCATTTCGTGAAACCCGAATGGACTTATACGACGCGAGATACAGATAACTGAAGCCATCTATTTGAAAATTGATGCTATTTTTACTCCACCTAATATAAAGATCTACAAGGGCAAGAGACAATCAAAAACACATCATAAATTTTTTGATAGTATTGACTCCCTGGCGGTTTCATAATTAGATTTGCTTGTGCGCAAAATTAATCCAGAGAGCCCACTGTGAAAGAAACATTATTTTACAATTTTATTTAGTTCCATAAATCTTCACTTTAGATGTCACCCTTCGACCTCCTCGTATGAGGAACACGAAATGGCGAATGCGACGGTCAGGAAAAATTTGCACTTTTCATTAATTCAGCCAGAATTTTTCAGATCTTTTCTGAATGGCTGAAGTCAATAAGAACATTGGAAAAACATATCATCGCGTATTCGAATAAATGAAGGAGTCCCTCAGGGATCAATCTTGGAGGCACTCACCTTTCTTATCTACACAGCGGATTTTGTGAGTTCTGTCCAGAACTGTCGATATAGTTTATTCGCTGATGGCAGCTAATTTCATTCGGTTTTTCACCCGGATTAGGCTCAGGTTACATGCTCCAATATCAATAGTGCTTTCGATCATACAATTCGCTAAAAATCACAATCTTCATGTTGATCCAAAAAAGTCGACCCTAATTATCTTTGGGAGTAAATCTGCATATTATTATATGCCTATGAGACTTTGGTACAGCTGTCGTTACTTTTAAATGAATGTTTGCGAATGATGCTGTGCAATCAACTCGTTTTGTCGTACTTTGATTATTGTGATGTAGTGTTCAGGGTGGGCAAATAAGCGAGGTAAGCGGCTATATCTCAGGATCCACTCATCGTAGAGACTTTGGTTTTTCGCTGTGCATCAGTTGAAGAATATCTTCTTTCGGTCATAACTTCAGAACGCCTGAAACTATCGCTTTGCGACCTTGAGGTTTTTTCATGCAAATTTGATAGAATTTCTGTTTCTTTTAAGAAAATCCTATCATTACATTTGAAATTTCGGAGTAAAATGAACAAAACAATGAACTTCTGACTTAGCAAACCTACCTAAAGCAGCAAAAACAAATTTATCTTGAGTATATTTTGTCCTCAATCAACAAAATATTATCTTTTAGACGAGATCTAATTTGCTCGAAAAGGTTGAGCCAAACTGAAGTTACAGGCATTTCAATCAGTCAGATTTCTCCCTTTCACCTACCCTTATTTGTTGTCGTAAAATCGGAAGTGACAATTCAAAAAGAAAGAGAATTTTTCAAGGATTAAAGTGATGATATTTTTTCTTCAACTTCATATGAAACATTTTCGAGTAAAATTCATTTTTCTACTCGACGGTAGCTATTACGCTCCTTGCGGTAGAGCTTTGAACTTCAAAACAATTTCCTGTGTGTTTTCTTGTACACTTTGATGGTAAAAATTTTTACCGCAAGACTCTAGGATGAGTGGATCCTGAGATATAGCCGCTTACCTCGCTCATTGGCCCACCCTGTACATACGGTAGATTTCTCGATAAGTTGGATTCATCTCGAATTCAATCTGTACAGTACAATCCTCTAGTCTGGATTTAAGAAGAATATTTCAACTTCGAGCTAAGATTGCTCAATATGGATAACTTTAGGAAATGAAATAAAAATTAATAGAATAAATACATCATTCCTAGAGAATTAATACATTAAACCTAGAATAAATACATTGAGACTAGGCTATCCGACAGGAAAAAAAATCAGTTAATCCATTTGAATGTATATACTTGATATAATTGATATTTTGAAAAATTACAGTGTGTTTCAGATCACCTGTACAGTAAATTTTTAGAAGACTCAAAAACTATTCGGGAATTCAATAAATAAAATCATCAAGAACTTTTTATGATCTTTCTGAATTGAGTTTATACTTTGTTTTTGTTTGACTTTTTCCATAATGTTCTATATACTTCTGGAAATAAAGTTATTATTCACTTATTTATTCATACAATTATCTCCAACATTTATCTCTAATTGAAACTATTATATCCCTGACATTCTTCGAAATAAGGGACCTAAGTTAAAAATTATCACAGATAAATGAAGGCAAGTGGGGTATTTCGAAATCAGAATTTCATGGGGATTATGAGTATGATACAAAAATTAAGCATTCTCATTTGGGAAAATAGGGTGGCATCGTGTTTCATCACTTTTGGACAAGCCTGAAGAGCCAAAAATAATTTAAGCTTATCCGCTGAGTAGTGCACTATTGACCAACTCCTTATAAAGCGCGAATTTCTCATGAATTTGATGCCATTTTCAATTATCAGTTTTACTAGGAGCATTATGCCCATAGTTAGTAGTTGAATAAGTCAAATGCCACTTTGTAGACCGCAGACGAACACCACAGAATTTGACGAACCTTATCACCGAAGATGAAATGCACTGCAGCATGCAGTGGTGGCCGATATTAAAATCCGCAACACGGCCGTCCAGAACCTTCTCCTGCAATGGATAAGAAGAATTAATCAAAAACGCGATAACTAGCCTCTTATCGATGCAAAATTACAAGTGAGGTATGGTGTAATCTGCGTTTATCGCGCTAGTGCATTCGGATGGCTGTGACCCATATCGGTACTTTCCCAGGGACAAGGGGTGGCGCTAATGCTAATCAGAAACGTTATTATGTGTGTTGTTATCAACGAGACTGCGATTTATAAAATACATCCTGCGCTTGCTAATCAGGCCGTCCACGCAAACCGCATTACTTTTACCAGTTGCAGGGGCCCCAATACCGTCGGATGGTTTTAAAGTGTATTGTAAACTTGAAAATTGAGAAAGACCACGAGAATTGCTCAAATCTTCATGCCAAATTCCACGAGAAATGTAAAGGGTGTTTTTTTTAGAGCTATAGAACTTTAAATTGCAATAAAACAACGATGGATTATTCGATTGACATGAATTTTATTTATCCGCAAGATAATCTTGTGGCATTACATTTTGAATATGATTTCTGGCTCGGATGTAGTCCAATTTGGACGTCCAATTTTCGATGACTTTTTCCAACATTTGTGGCCGTATATCGGCAATAACACGGCGAATGTTGTCTTTCAAATGGTCAAGGGTTTTTGGCTTATCCGCATAGACCAATGACTTTACATAGCCCCACAGAAAGTAGTCTAGCGGTGTTAAATCACAAAATCTTGGAGGCCAATTCACAGGTCCAAAACGTGAAATTGGGCGGTCACCAAACGTGTCTTTCAATAAATCGATTGTGGCATGAGCTGTGTGACATTTTGCGCCGTCTTGTTGGAACCACAGCTCCTGGACATCATGGTTGTTCAATTCAGGAATGAAAAGTTAGTAATTATGGCATCTATACCGATCACCATTGACTGTAACGTTCTGGCCATCATCGTTTTTGAAGAAGTACGGACCAATGATTCCACCAGCCCATAAAGCGCACCAAACAGTCAGTTTTTCTGGATGTAACGGTGTTTCGACATACACTTGAGGATTAGCTTCACTCCAAATGCGGCATTTTTGTTTGTTGACGTAGCCATTCAACCAGAAGTGCGCTTCAACGCTAAACAAAATAAAATGGACGTAGTGCGCGATACGTATTCCGCACAGAACCATTATTTTCGAAATAAAATTGCACTATTTGCAAGCGTTTTTTAAGCGTGAGTCTATTCATGATGAATTGCCAAACCAAACTGAGAATAAATCACTTGACAGTTTTCAAATCGGTCGCCATCTTGAACAGTAATGCCAACTTAAAGTTATATACCTCGAAAAAAAACACCCGTTATAATGTGGACAGCTCATCTAGATGAACAAAACAAATACGAATACAATGACATTAAAATAACAGCAAAAGTTTTCACCTCTCTTGCTAAAAAACGATTAGAGAAATGATCATCAGGGCTGTCGCCAGGGGGGAAGCATGGTAGGTGTTCGCCTAGTGCGGTAAAATTCAAGGGCGGCATTTAAGATTGATCAACCAAAAACGCATGTTTAGAAATTCAAAGTACCAAATGAAATTTAATTCGGTCAGCAACCATTGAAGGTGCCGGACATTAAAGTCATACATATCCAAATGTTGCGCAATCCCTTCCTAGTGCTGTTTACGAGTTATTGACGCTGAAAAAACACATGCCACTCAATCTTGTCGGCGTTCGGTTTGCTAAGCGTTGCCGAATTTTATTGCCACTTGGGGCGGCTTATGGATTTTTTTTCGATTCTCCGATCAGAATATTGATTCCTCAGAATTGAATGCAAAATATACGAGAAACGCTTACATTTCACCATTACCAACTTATTCTTCTTAGAAAATGTAAGCAGTTTCATTATTTCATACCACATTTCATAACATAATATAATTTTTAATTTTTATGTGAAATCAACAAGTACTTAGTATTGGGTGTGGACACATATTTGGATTTCAAATAATAGTTCATCCACTTATGAACTCCGCTCGTTTTAATGGATAATTTTAAAGTCAAAACTGAGCCGGAGAACCTGACACGGCAAGGTCCTCTATAGAGGGGCTGCAATTACTACTTTTTCCGAGAAATGTGGATTCCTGGAAGAATGAATTAAATAAATTTTTTTCAACGAATTTCACAAATGATTTTTCAATCAAATTCGCTAATCTTGAACATCTTTGCATCGAGAATGTCTGCAACATTTATTCGAATTAAAAATAATGATTCATCCGTATCATCAGGTGGTTTTATTTAATCATATCAAAGAAAAGAAAAAGCTTTCGAGCGTTTTATGAACTCTAAATTCCGCAAAAGGGTATGAAACCTGAATTCAATTCATTTTTTCATAATTTATTCATGAAAACTCATTTGAGCACGTTTATTGTTCATTTCTTTCCACGTTTCCTAAATCATCTATTTGATTCAAATTTCAATCCATAACAAGTAATAACACTTAAAATATATTTTTTCTTTCCTAAAATACTTTTCATAAGAATGTGCAGAGTTTTTCACAATTAATATGTTAATACAAATTCACAAATCCAACCAAACCGCCTTTCTATTTTGCTTAGTACAAAACCTGCAAGGGTACCCACCTGTCTTTTTGCCGGAGCTTCAGCAACGCTGAAGCGAATCCTGGAGCCCGATTATCCAATATTAATTTTTAGCTTCTGCAAGGGCAGCAAATTGGATCTCTGCCTAGGGCAGCAGTTTAGCTAGCGATGGACCTGCTATGAGGGGAATTAAATTATTTATATCAAAAACTTTGAACACATCATTATGGAAACGGAATTCGAGAACTGCCAGAACATTACATTATTATTAGAATTTTTTATTGTGAAATTTATATTATACACAAGTGAGTATACAGGGTGTCCCGGGAATGCGACAAACGAATACCATGAATTAAAGTCATCAAGGAGGACCCGTATCAAGAGGTTTCAATCGCCTGAGTGCCTTCGTTTGGAATATATAGGGTGATGTTCATCTTAAGAGTGAAATTTCACTGTTGAATAACTCTTTAACTAATCGACCGAATAATTTCAAATTTTGAAGTTTTGTCACCCTTTCCTATCGCCTTCCTTCAATATTTCTGAAATCGAGTATATCAGATCCGGACTAGGAAAATTTCAGACTTTTCCCATTTTCGTGAATATTGGATCACCCTGTATGTTGATATCATGATTTTTTTTCATTTTCGTAATAACAAAGAATTAATTCATAATGTAAATTTCAAATCTCTGCTTGGCTTCAATATTCAGGGTGATCAATAAACATTTCGTCATGAAAGAAATTTCACAGTTCAAGATATTTTGAATTTATCGGTAGAATTATCTCGAAAATTGAAGTTGTTTCACCTTTCACGAATGTCTCACCTAAATTTTCTTCAAATTATTCAGGAAAACTTTCAATCGACAAGCTGGATAAAGAATATAACAAAAACAGCAAATAAATTGAAAATATTTGATCTTGAAACCAATTAATCAAAAATAAAATATTTTCAGTTCAGCAGATATAGTTCAAAATGATATTCCTCCATTTTAATGCATTTTCGAGCACGTTGATATGATATAGTTGTTTCACAGATTTCGCTATCTTATTCGGTTGAATCGGTTGTACTTCTGAGTTTTAGAATGTTAATCATGAATTAATTCGTTGTGGTTACGGAAACGAAAAAAATTATGATATTGACGTACAGAGTGATCCAATATTCAAGAAAATAAAAAAAGTCCGGATCTGATTTATTCGATTTCAGAAATATTGAAGGAGCGACAAAACTTCAAAAATTGAAATTATTTAATGGATTTGTTGAAGAGTTATTGAACTAAAAAAATTTCACTCATAAGGGAATGTTTATTGATCACCCTGTATGACCGTGCCAAGCAGAGATTCAGAATTTTTATAATAAACTGATTCTTTGTGGTTCCGAAAATAGGAAAAAATCATAATGTTCACGTACAGGGTGATCCAATATTCACGAAAATTGGAAAAGTCTGAAATTTCCCTAGTCCGGATCTGATTTACTCGAATTCAGAAATACTGAAGGAAGGCGATTGGAAAGGGTGACAAAACCTCAAAATTTGAAATTATTCGGTCGATTAGTTAAAGAGTTATTCAACAGTGAAATTTCACTCATAAGATGAACATCACCCTGTATATCCCCAACGAAGGCACTCAGGCGATTGAAATATCTTGATACGGGTCCTCCATGATGACCTTAATTTATGGTATTCGTTTGTCGCATTCTTCCCGGGACACCCTGTATAATGTGCAATGGGTGGACATATCGGCGAGTGATGTCTTCCTGCCTACCCTTATACAACAATGTAATGAAAATACCCCTTCTAAAATAATCTTTCATTGAATCAGCTGAAGTGATAACTCAGTTGATTTGAATCCTAGTTTGAATCTGAGTATTTCTGGGCACGACTAGATTCAAATTTAATATTGAATGAAGCAACTCTACTTTGGCAAATATCACTTTTAAAATGGTTTTTTCATCAGTCCTTTTTTCTTTCAACAAAGATAAGATGTCCCTCATTTAAAATTGTGCTCTTTATTTGTCGACAGATTTGTTTAGTAAAATATTACTTCAATTGCATGTTAAACTAAGAAAATAAAATAAGAAATACATAAACGAATTTTGTGGAATTTAGAGAGTTTACAAGTAATTGGGCCTTTGAAAAACATGGGGTAATTGTATACCGATATCGAATGCAAAAATCATAGATGGCGAAACAAGGGGCGACAAAGCGGATAGATAAAAGAAAATAATAAACCTTGATTTAGACGTGCTGGTGGTGCAATATAAGTCATTATCTTGAAAGCGATAATGAACTCATAAACCGTAAGAGGATCCGATTACATATTTACTGCTGTATCGATTTCGAAGAAAATAAAATTGGTTCATTGTCGTGAAAAAATGATCGCTCTTTTTCTTGGCGAGATTTCTGAAATTATTTATTTTGGAAGTCTTAGGGTGGTAATCACTCTAAGATTCCCACATGTCTACCCCCTCGATTCCATGATTTGAGGGGTGTACTTCAAAAAAACATTTCATTAACTAAAACAATGATGCCATCAAATTCTAACTTAATTCGAGATGGAATGTATGTCGGCATTATCGATTCATTTGCATGATGAAGCGCATAGCTCTGATATATGTATTTTCATCTCATCGAAAATTCAACTATGCTTCAACTCTTCGAATTTCACATTGAAATTACCTCACAAGTTGATCCCACTCAAATACTTAAGTGTTGAGCATTCGGGGAAAGATCCTGAATTCCACGTCGGGATTCCATTATTACATAAAACACTCATTGTCATCTTGACGATAATTCAAAGTCAAGAACTCGAAGCACAAGGGACGTTTCCGGAAAGCTATCTGAAGTTTCCTCACAATTTCCCTCTTGCGGTAACTGCATTACCCAACTGAGATTGCGAATATCGGGCGCTCTTCAATTTTCCGGTGCCCGGAGTCGATGAACTCCATTCCGTTACTGTCCGTGGAATTGAAAATTCCAAAATCATGACAAAAACCTTCTCTCGACTGAACTGAATCTGAATGTTGTATAATTCAAAATGGTAATACCTGTTTAATATAAAATGGAGTTTTAAATTGTTAGCAACAATTGTTTCGCCACACTGCGGCTTCGTCAGGCTACATTTTTGACTGATAAGGGTAAAGAGTTTTTCGCAAACCTATATAGGAACAAAAATTCAACATTGTCTGAAAAATATTCAATAGGGTATCATAAACTTCAAAGTTATTATGGACAATTTGCCACCTGGGATTTCCATACTATCGGAAGAAATTCAATAAAGGAGATGAGTTCACATCTGTTTGTTCGTTCAAAAGAATATTTTGGATATTATACCTGTTTATTTCTAGGGATTTTAAGAATGTCAATCTTATGCTTTTATTTTCTGAATGGAGGATTTCAAAGTTGTGATTGAAGGTGCGATTTAATTCCTTTAAATGATTTGCATAAAGCTAGGTTGACATGGATAGTGGATCACAGCTGTGGTTCAAGAATACATGGAAAACGACCCGTGTCAACGGAAGAATCGTGCGAATATTCACGAAATGAACGATTTATCCTAGTTGACACGGGTAGTGAAGCACATGCGAGGTTGGTTATGTGTAGAGATCGACTCGTGTCAACGGAGGAGTTGTGAAACTATTCTCGAAACGGATGGTTTCGCAGCTGGCACGAACGTAAAATGGGATATCAAACATGTTAGATATTTAGCGTGTTTCGTGGTCTTTGAGCGACCATAGTGGAAGAAGACAAGGGATATTTTCGATTTTTTTTCTTACTGAATTGTGCTGTACTAGGTTTGTAATACTTTTTAAATTTTTTTTTGTTACATACGACTTTGAAACTATTTCTCAAAATATGTTTATTGGGTTTCAACGGATGAAATAAATTTTTAGTACATATACTAAATATCACAGAATTCAATTAAAAGCCAGGCTAGCACCGAAGTCATAGATTTTTTGTCTTTCACAGGAATACTCAAAAATTAGAAAAAAAATCTCATCCCAGCACATCTGTATTTCGATTTTGTGCTGCACTTATGGAAAGTTGTGCCCTTGACATTTTCGTGAAAAAAATTGAAGAAAGTTAGTCGTGCACTTTCGTTCTTCTTCGGCCAAAATTGCTTCTGATACTTTTGCTACATTTGTGCAGTTGCCTTGTTCTGGTCAGATTTTCAGAAATAACTCTCTACTTTTTCTTCAAAGGATGGAAATCTTTGCTTGTACATGCCCGATTCCATTCCATTTGCGAGATATAACTGAAAATTAAATTTTTTCACGGATTTCCAACAGCCCATATCTTTTCAACCGAGCCGATTCGGAAAAAATGGTAAAGGAAAAAGGTATTTCCTTTGACGTCAGGAATTGCGATCTGCAAATTTCGAATTCAATTCTACTGATAAGTTTATCGCACAATGAAATTCCACTCATAAGTCAATGTTTATTGATCACCCTGTATGACAGTGCCAATAATGATTTTTGAATTTTCTCTATGAATTAATTATTTTTGTTTATAAATTCGAGATAAAATCATAAAGCACATACAGGGTGATCCAATATTTCCAAAAATAGAAAAAGTCCGGATCTGATTTGTTCCCGATTTCAGAAATATTGAAGGAAGGCGATAGTAGAGTGACTACACTTCATAATTTGAAATTTTCCTGTCGATGAGTTAAAGAGTTATTGAACTATGAAATTTCACTTATAAGGTTAATATCACCCTGTATATAGCAAACGGCGATCTTGATACGAATCCTTCATGATGACCTTTATTTATGCATCCATTTGTCGCATTCTTCCCGGGATACCCTGTCTATAGCCTAACTATAAAAAATATTCTCAGACGAAAATGTTTGTGAAAATATTAACGGCAAGAGAAAACTAAAAAACAGTCCTATGAAGATAGACCCACAAACGTTCTGCGATTGATCAACAAAAATCACATGTTTAGAAATTCGGAATGAGATTTAATTCGGTCATAAACAACAGGCAGAAATACCGACAAAGTTAATTCTCATCAAAAAGGAGCCGCATCATAGTCATAAATATCTAGATTGACGCAGAAAGACATGTGCAGTCATCAGGGCTGGTCGGCATCCCTTTGTGCCGACGAAGAAACAACATAAATTTGCCAAATAGGTTATCATCGCCCGTGAATAAGGCGTAAAATCATAGGTCGCAATGCACTAGCCATGTCAACCTAGCTTAAGTCGAGAACGAACTATCAGATGTATAACTCTTCTGGTGTTCGTTTATCCTTTTCTTGAAAGATCTTCCTCTCTGTCCAATATAAACTATAGGGTATCTTTATTGTTTTTTTTATGAACAACTCTAAATTATTTCTTGTTTCGAAAGATATTATAAAATTGAATTTAGTCTTCAGGTATTTAGCAATCTTTTCGGAAATATGATTTACATAAGTTAACGAAAAAAGTTTAGTATCGATACTATAATTTACTGTAGGGTATGTTAGAGTTAGTACTTGCTTTCTTTGTTTATTACTCAAAATTTGATCAATAACATATGGGTTGTAATCGTTATTTACAGCTATCTGTAAATTCTATTCTATTGAATTACATTCAATAGAAAAATCAGCATGATCCATAGGTATATTGATTAATCTATGGATCATACAATTGAATGCAGCATTTTTTGATTCAACAGATGATTGGAAGTAGAATGGATGGTAGTATCAGTATGTGTAGGTTTTTTAAAAATACTGAAACTATGAAAGTTTTATTTCTAGTTATTGTTATTATACCTGAAGACTAATTTCAATTCTATAATATCTTTCAAAGCAAGAAATAATTTAGAGTTGTTTTTGAAAAAAACAATAAAGATTAAACTGAGAATAAACTGAGAAAGAAAATAAATCCGGTGTCTACAAGTTAACCTGTAATGATTGCCTTATGGTTTATATTGGACAGACAGAAAGATCTTTCCAGAAAAGGATAAATGAACACTAGAAGAGTTATACATCTGATAGTTCGTTCACAACTTATGCAAATCATTTAAAAAAATTAAATCACACCTTCAATCACAACTTCGAAATGAGAAGTACCGCAGGCATTAATAGTTCCCAGTTTTGTTCACATTACTTTGAGAAATATGAGATCAGGACAGTATTCATCTTATACATCTATGAGCTGTTTGTTTATGTCCATATAAATTTACATTTATTTATAGAAGTTGATGAATATCATCATGAAGTCAATACAAGACGGAGAAATAGAGTAATGCGTTACATTCCTTTAGCGAAACAAGCTTTGACATATAAATCGCCTAATTTTACTGGACATCGACTATACAGGATGGCCACTTTTTCAATGGGAATGTATTGGAAACTTTTAAACCATAAGAGTTAGAAGGTCGGTCAAATGGAGAAAAAGTTGCATTCATAGGAGCATTGTCAAGCAGTTCAAACAAATCGAGATTATCAAGTCCGGTTATTGAGATATCATAGGAAAAGTAAATTCTATCATTTTGATTTTTCTTCATTTCCCACTTTATTTCAAATATTATCAAAACATGTTTCAGGAATTTTTCATTTGACAGTAAATTATCCTCAATTTGACGTAATCAGATTTTGTATTCAACGTTTCGTACTCCCTGGGCCACCCTCAACCTCATTATTTTCAATACGGACCTGCATATTTTATGACACTCTTCGAAATAACTTTTAACGCTGAATTCAATCAACTAACTCATCTTGAATTGAATGGAACATATCAGAATCAAAGCAAGAAACAAGTAAAAATTATTTACATATTTCAGTTCATACTAATTAAACGGAACTATCATTTAATCAAAGAAAAGGTATTCAAGGAGATGAAATAAGCAAATGTATAAGAAGTATGGGTTCCAGAACCTTAAAGTGCATTCTACAAAATGATGGGCATTACGAACAATTACTTCATTAATTTTCATTTACTTCCGAATAATAATTTGATTTTTTTTTGATTAAATGATAGTTCCGTTTAATTAGTATGAACTGAAATAAGTACGTAAATAATTTTTACTTGTTTCTTGCTTTGATTCTGATATGTTCTATTCAATTCAAGATGAGTTAGTTGATTTTTTTATCGAAATGTATTGCGTGTTGTTAATTAAACTAAAAGTACCTAAATGTAATACAAATCCGACCCAAAGAAATTTCGATAACGGTCATAATCACCTGAAAATTAACTTTGAATGACATCGTATGAAATATCGTTGAATTCAGCGTTAAAAGTTATTTCGAAAAGAGTCATAAAATATGCAGGTCCGTATTGAAAATAATGAGGTTGAGGGTGGCCCAGGGAGTACGAAACGTTGGATACAAAATCTGATTACGTCGAATTGAGGATAATTTACTGTCGAATGAAAAATTTCTGAAACATTTTTTGATAATATTTGAAATAAAGTGGGAAAAAAAGAAAAATCAAAATGACAGAATTTACTTTTCCTATGATATCTCAATAACCGGCCCTGATAATTTCGATTTGTTTGAACTGCTTGATAATGCTTCTATGCATGCAACTTTTTCTCCATTTGACCGACCTTCTAACTCTTATGGTTTAAAAGTTACCAATACAATCCCATTGAAAAAGTGGCCACCCTGTATAATTTGCTGCCTGATGCAATGAAAATTCTTCCTTTGCGTAGTTTCAAGAAGGATCTTAAGTCTTATGGATTCGACTTGTAACAAGATGTATTTACAACTTGAATTAATTTTTTTGTTCACGATTGCTTAGGTTCAATATTTTATGTTGAATTTCTATTTTTTGTCTTTTTCTCATTGTTGACAATGCCTTATAAATTGTGTAAATATTATCGCTAGCGAAAATAAATGAATACAAATACAAATGTACCCTTGGATGGACTATAAGACGTCCAGAAAATTGAGTTCAGAGACCAAAATGAAGAAGAGGTAATCTCGAAATGTATCACAATCAGGCGTCCGGTGAATTCCATGAATTATAGAGAAGATTGATCGAGAACATAATTAAAATTTATTTTCATTTGATTCAAGTTAGCCCATTTAGTGTGTGTGTGAGTACTTTCTTTGTTCTCCGGTGTCAATGACATAACTTGATTCAACATTCTGCTGGCCTCCTTTCTAATAAAAAAACATTAATGTGCAATGGATGTAAATTTGAATCTCAAAGTGGATGATAGTTAGCGATTGTATCTAAACATATTAAATTATTGTGGAAAAAGAAAGACTTTTATGTGATCGGACACTTACAGTGTGTTTGATTTTTATGTGTAGCTTTGGGTGGTTCCATTTAAAGTAACTCAGGCTTTTGTTGTTTATTTGAGTGTGGTTCTCGTTGACCCCAACCTGTCTCGTTTGCACCAGTTTCGAAGGTACGTGAATAAATGTCTCGTTGAGATGTTAAAATCAACTCCAGGGTTCAATCACAGCCGTCTTTATAGACGGCTATGGTTCATGTTCTATGCATGGTGTGGTGGTAGTACCTGAGATGATGGAGAAGCTCTGGGTCACAAAACAATTTTTTTTTTCAATCGAATTTCAACATAGTAATTGCTCTCTGTGCTACCTATTCTTGGACATTGCTCCTTTTTTTTAGCATAGACAATTTGAAGAATTGACAAGTCTTCGCATTTCCGAGCGTTTTAATTCGAAAACCACGATTGTGTTTTTATTTTATGATTATATTTAAGAGTCAATCCTGCAGAGGGTATCAACCATTGGACTGAAACATAGGTACTACCGAAATAAATATAATATATTTATGAGAACAAACATGTCACAAATTTCACTGTATATCAGAAATTAATTGACTTAGAAAACCAATTTGGGGGAATTTAGGAATAAGCTCGTTGTGCTAATCATATTTTTCCGTTCATTCGTGAATAACATGTATAATTGGAAATATTATCATTCTCATAAATAATATTAAAGCAAATATAAAGCAGTGCGCGTCAAAATTATGGAACAAATTCATTTTCTCAGAATAAAAATATTTGGCAACAAAATCCTGAAACACGACAATTTTCGTTTCACTTTTACCGAATTTTATGCAATTTTGAAGAATATGTGATGCACCCTGTGCCATCCCTATCAACCCTCTAAATTTTTTGAATAGGGAAAGTGGTCATGTGGTACTTTTTTAGCAAGGTCTTTCTATCTTTTTTACAGGCTTGCAGAAATTCTCAAGACAAATTTTTTTTTTTTTTGAAAAATTAGTCAAAGAGGTTTTCAGTATATGTGCACTCTGTCATGGCTCATTTACTTTGAGACGATGGTACCTGATGAAATTTGTCACTGCTTTGTCAGAAATTTTTCTTTGAATAGAAACATTGTATCGAAGTTTCCACTTCAGTAGAAACTTACTAAAAACATACCTACTTAAGATCATAACTGAAGCGTAGTGTTTCAAACATTCTAATTTTTTACGTAAGGGGTTGAAAGGGGTTGAAACTTGTGCATAATAAAACTGTAATGGTCGACTTTCATTCGGTGGCAAATTTCATCAGGTACCATCGTCTCAAAGTAAATGAGTCATGACAAAGTTCACATACTGAAAACCTCTTTGAACTAACTAATATTCCTCAAATTTTTTTCTTGAGAATTTCTGCATGCCTGTAAAAAAGATACAAAGAACTTGCCAAAAAAAGTACCACATGACTCACTTTCCCTATTCAAAAAATTTATAGGATAGATGGGGATGGCACAAGGTGCAACAAAAATCCTTCAAAAATGCATACAAATTTGTTAGAGGTGAAAAAAAAATTGAACTGTTTCATTGTTTGCCAAATATTTTTCTTCTGGGAAAATTAATTTGTTCCATAATTTTGAGGCGCACTGTATAATTTATGCGCGACATCTACTTTTAAGCACTTCCCCTGGAAACAAAGATTTGTTTTATAAATATTATTACAGGAAAACTTTATTTCATTGATATACGACAAGTCAAAATTACTTTTTTTGGCAACCGTCCGGGAAGTGCTCACTTCCCGGACGCTTTTTCTCTGAGAAAGTAGCATTTCCCGGCCTAGTCCGGAAAGTACGTACTTCCCGGACTAGGCCGGAAAAGAATCATAGAATCCATAGCAACCGAGATAACGGCTGACAGTTCATATGAAATTAGTTGTCAAAAATTTGCATGTTTTTTGATGGCAATCGCAATAAAATATGGAAAGCAGCAGCGATAGTGTTATTTTACATGGTTGCCGAAAAAATATTGTACGCAACACGCCCGAAAATGGTTTTTTTGGACTCACAGACTCCCAGGACTCGCTTACGCTCGTCCTGGAATTTCGTCTATTCGTCCAAAAAAACCCTATTTTCCGGACTTGTTACGTAAATTACTATTTTCGGCAACTGTCCGGGAAGTGCTCACTTCCTGGACGCTTTTTCTCTGAGAAAGTAGAATTTCCCGGCCTAGTCCGGAAAGTACGTACTTCCCGGACAAGGCCGGAAAAGAATCACGTCGTTCGTGTCACTGTGAATATGAAAATTTTGGTAGGTATATTTTTAATAAATGCAGTTGATCATTACCATAGCAACCAAGATAACGGCTGACAGTTCATATGGAATTAGTTGTCAAAAATTTGCTTGTTTTTTGATCGCAATCGCAATAAAATATGGAAAGCAGCAGCGATAGTGTTATTCTACACGGTTGACGAAAAAATATTGTATGCAACACGCCCGAAAATGGTTTTTTGGACTTACAGATTTCCAATTTTGTCTATTCGTCCAAAAAAACCCTATTTTCCCGACTTGTTACGTAAATTACTATTTTCATACCCATACGATAGTGAAAAAATGCTTTCGAGAACCTTGAAATGAAGTACTTCAGAAATTGTCTTGAATATCTCTTCTTGAATATTGATGGTTCAGGTAGTGCCCCGGAAGCGTTGCCTTTTCAATCTTCCAATATACGTCATTCATGTTACTAACGAAAAATTAATTGATAAGTTTTTAGATATTTTTCCAATAATTACGTAATGAGAAATACAAGTGGGTCAATAAAATCAATGTATTCCTATTAAGTATTACCTCCTATCCATTGTTATGAACTTTACATACATCGAATCGTTTTTGCTAGTAATAATGGCAAAGAGCATTTGTTTGGTATTATTTCGGCCTCCTGAACATATTTAAATTTCGGTGATTAATTCACATACTCAATGATTTATGAAATATTGTTTCCCAGAAACGTGAATTTCCATTTATGTCAGTTCGGTATCGCAATTAATTATCCTTCCATAACGGAATGAATTAATCAGTTGTCTGGTTTATGGTTTGTGTTAAGAAACAACTCAATTAAAAATTCCTTCTCGCTTTAAAAATTTTGCCGAGACTCAAAAAAAAACGGCTTCCTCGTGTGTGAAATATAAAGATGTCTTCATTTTGAATTGAATCATTCATGAGATGATCAGAGTCTGCTACGGTCGAAAGCACTTCATTTCATTCTCAGTTTTAGATATTTCTCAAACAAACTCTGGATTGAATATAATTCTTCGTTTTTTAGGAGGTTTCCGTACATATTCTCTGCTTGTCTCTTGTGTTTTTCGTCTATCTCAATACGTTTTTTATGTACTCGTAGCCGCTATAGCTGATATCTTTCAATGGCGTAAAATTGGTAGATAATAAAAAAAATATTTCGAGTAATGGTTCAAACTTCGTGTTCTTACGTTACAAATAAAAGTACACGTTGTCGTCAAAAAATTTTTTTCGATTACCCCCCCCCAAGAAAAAATAATGGTCCTAATGAATAGTAGGTAGATATAAACCTACTTGGTATTGATTGGATGAACCTTCTTTTATATCAAATGTCGTAGAAGTAGATCGAACTTTTAAAAACGACGCAATTTATTCATTAGTTTACCGCGTATAATTACAGAAACAACGGTGAAAAAATGTCGGTATTATTAAAATGGTTGGAGGAAATAATTGATTATTATACTTGCACGTGTTGAGGCAACGTGTTAGATAAACTTGAACGCCAAGACTGAAGAAGACGTGAAGAAGGGAGAATTTCCATTACTTTTCAACGATTGGTGAATTACCGAATACAAGGTCGGAGTTTTATCTTTCATGTACAGATTATGAGGACTTCTGAAAACTTTGATAAAGCTCTTCTATGGATACAATTATTTTCAGATCACAAAAAAATACTTCATATAAAAAATTAAGTGAAGCACTGACTATAGGCGTAAACAGCTTTTGAGTTCTCGTTCAATCATGAACTTATTGGAGACCACATAACTGTATACAGGGTGATTTACCCGATAGCCTATTAGACGTTTATGGAAAACTAATCATAATTTAGAGCTGAAAATTTGCATATTGGGGTTTCAGACAATGATCTTTCTTCCTGGAATATTTTCAGATCTCAACAACTTCCGGTTATACCGGAAACAGACTACTACTTCCTTATTTCAAATGGCACACCCAGTATATTACGGCATCATTAGCATCATTGGCAATATGCCAAATGGGTTAAAACTCAACAATGGTGGCGATGAGGACTGAAATTTTTTTTTGATTTTTCGGCAGAAAAAGCTTTTTTTAAAATTTTTTTTTCGATTCTGCAAATTTTACATTTCATGAATTATAATTGGTTTTTCGTTGGAATTGTTGAAAAATTTATAAACCAATACAATTTTCAATTACGAGTAATTCATTACAATTTTTGAAATGTCAAATTTAGTTATGAATAAATCGAATTTTAGTTTCTTCTTTGTTTTCCAGAAGTCAAAAACTACTTCACACAGTGAGGAATTGCTGTTTTTCCTCATTTAAGGTTCTTTCTCGATAACTCTTAAAGTATTCATTTTAGGTATTTGTTTGAGTACCCCATTATTTTTATATAAAAAATATAGGTAAAAAAAATAAATAAAAACACTTGACTATACGTATAGTCAAGTGGAAAAACACTTGACTATACGTATAGTCAAGTGTTTTTATTTATTTTTTTTTATCAATATTGAAAGTATGATTAACCAAGAGATATGCGAGGAATCAATTTAAAAAAATATAGTTTCTAATTTACAATCTCGAGCTTTGATGAATTTGAGTTGTCCAAGTTCATGATCTTCTGATGAACACCCTGTACATTTTTGGTCCAAATCGCAAACAATCTTATAGTACTACGTATTTGCAGAATCGAAAAAAAAAAATTTCCGAAAAATGCCAAAAAATTAAAAAAAATTTTAGTCCTCATCGCCACCATTTTTGCCATAAGAATCCCATTAACTCATGATCCGTTGAGTTTTTATTAGGAATGGCATTTTGCGAAATATGTCGTCGAAAAAGCTATCTAACAATCTATACAATAATATACTGGGTGTGCCATTTAAAATAAGGCAGTAGTAGTCTGTTTCTGGTATAACCGGAAGTTGTAGAGATCTGAAAATATTTTAGGGAGAAAGATCATGGTCTCAAACCCCAATATGGAAATATTCAGCTCAAAATTATGATTAGTTTTCCATAAACGTCTAATAGGCCATCGCGGTGACTTTTTCTACGACAGCATTCATTTCCATGAAAACTTAGACAAATCCAAAACCTGATGGCAAATCGCGACACAATTACGAAACGTAAAAAAGTTTTCGGCTACGAGTCCTGTTATTCGTTTCCGTGGCAACTACTGAATAAGGATTGTCTCATTGGTTTTTGCCGTGCGATTTACTTTAGAGATACTAACGTATTGGTTGTTGATTGTGCTCTCTGTTTTCGGTGTAGTGAATCCCACAGTTTTAGGATGCTCAGTGTTCAACTAGACCATTACATAGATGACGAGTTGTACAAATTTTGTTATTTTTTGAAGGGGGAGTAGAAAAAGTCTGAACTCTGTAATATACACTGATCAACAATTGCTTGGGATCACTTATGAACTTCTCTTCATTTGTATTTTTTTCAAGTTATCTCGTGAATATCTGTACATTATATGTTCTCTAAGGAAAAAGTAAAAGTAAAAAGTAAAGAGTTAATTATATCAAAGTCTTCCTCACTTCATCGGCTCTTGTTCACAAAATCGATTATTATCTTTAGGCTGTTACAGGTGGAGTGAAAAGCAATGTGGTATTTGTTTTTTTCTCTCGTTCAAACACATAAGGTGACAATAATTGAAGAAATGAGAACAATATCAGCTTATCAGTCATGCTGAAAAGACGTTTGGCTCCTGTGCAACTGGACCAAATCATACGGTGGATACAGGAAGGTTTGTCCCAGCGAGAAGTGTCCCGGCGGTTGAATGTTTCGCAAAGTGTCGTGAGTCGGGCTTGGAATAGGTTCATCCAAAACGACTCAGTAGCTTATGTTCATGGGGGAGGTCGGCAGCGCAGTACAACAGCTGCCCAAGATCGTCTTTTGATCCTGAATGCTAGGAGTAATCCCACTTACCCGCCGTCGCGGCTCAATAGATCACTGAGAGTTGCAACAGGAGTTCTAATTTCGAACCATACTGTAAGACGACGACTACATGTTCGTGGTTTGAGAGCACGTAGGAGGGTACAACATCCCCGTTTGAATAGGGAACACCGGGTTCATCGACGGCAATGGGCTGAGGAGCACCGCAATTGGACACTTGAAGATTGGAGCCGATGTTTATTTACGGATGAGTCTAGATTTCGTTTGGTCAACTCCGATGGACGTATTCTTGCTTGGAGGGAAAGAGGTCGAAGGTATGCAGAACAGTTTATGGTACCCACAACAGCTTTTGGCGGAGGTTCTATATGTGTATGGGGAGGCATTTTTTTGAACCAACGCACAGAGTTGGTTGTTGTGCAGAACACCACCATGACCAGCCAGAGATATCACGATATGATTATTGAACCCATAATTGTTCCGTTTGCGTCTGCCGTGGGCGAGAATTTCATTTTAATTGACGATAATGCCCGTCCACACCGTAGTCGTCTGGTTAATGAAGCGCTAGAAACTCATGCTATTGATAGGATGGACTGGCCAGCTCGCTCTCCAGACATGAATTGCATCGAACATGTCTGGTCTGAGATGTCTAGACAATTGTCAACCTTAGAACAACCGATCAATAACCTGGAGGAGCTTACTAACGCTCTACGGGATATTTGGACGAATTTGCCCCAAAATTTTATAAATCGTTTGATCGAAAGTATGCCTCGTAGGGTAGAATGCTTGAGACGAGCTCGTGGGGGACCAACTAGGTACTAGCTTAACCGAAACTTCAGCCTTCTTTTGGTTTCATCATAAAATTTTTATGTTATTCAAACACAGAATTTTGAGTGTTCCTAATAAAGTCTTTTTTCTCTCCAACTTTCCATTTTTTCATTCTTTTCTCAAGTGAACCATATAATCAACTGAAAATACTCTGATATCTGACTAAATTTATAATCTTGGAGCGAATATTTCAGAAATAAATTTAGAACAAGTAAGTGATCCCTATCAATTGTTGAGCAGTGTAGCTTGAATATTGTTGGTTTTGTAGAGATTCATTAGTTTACTTGTAATTACATTGTGCAACGAAATAGAAATTAGAATAATTCCATGAGCCAAAAAGTTGAAAAGCAGTTCAATACATAAAATATAGAAAGCTTCGAAAACACCATTGGAAAAATCCTTAAAAAATTCATTCAGAAAACAATCCCTTTTTCCATACTTCTCAGTGTAATTAGCTGGAGCCAATATCTCAGTTGATTTCCCACCTGTGATGTTTTCAGCATCAGAATCTGCGACTATCATGGCACTCACATAGTATGTCTTTCTGTTTCAGGTTGATATACAAGATATCAGGGGGTTGGTTCTAGTCGGCGAAGCTACCGAACTCCAAGTGTATCGCGTAACGAGAGAGGGTGGTTCCGCTTATGAAACAAACGCGTTTTTGCTAAGACCCACTGCTACACCAGCACCACGAACTAGCCAAGACGCGGAACCCGTGGTGAACGTACCGGTGCTCCCAAAGTCGGTAATCCGTTTTACCAGTTTATCATCAAATTTTGCGACGACTTGGATAGCACTCATGAGGCTGGCTAAGGTAAGTTGTTATTATTATTATTATTATTTAAAAAAGAACAGAGTACTGGTTTCCACCCATAAACTCAAAATTACCAAAATAAAATGGAATTCATCAACTACTATAATACTAGAGATACTTGTACAGGGTGGGCAAATAAGCGAAGTAAGCGGCTATATCTAAGGATCCACTCATCGTAGAGACTAGCGGTAAAAATTATTACTACTAAAGTGTACAAGAAAACACACTGGAAATGGTTTTGCAGTTCATACCTCTACCACTAGGGGGCGTAATAGCTACCGTCGAGTAGAAAAATGAATTTTACTCGAAAATGTTTCATATGAAGTTGAAGAAAAAATATCATCACTAATCCTTGGAAAATTCTCTATCTTTTTGAATTGTCACTTTCCATTTTACGACATCAAATAAGGGTAGGTGAAAGGGAGAAATCTGACTGGTTGAAACGCCTGTAACTTCAGATTGGCTCAACATTTTTGAGTAAATTAGATCTCATCTGGAAGATAATATCTTGTTGATTGAGGACAAAATATAGTCATGATAAATTTGTTTTTGCTGCTTTCGGTAGGGCGTGCTAAGTCAGAAGTTTATTGTTTTGTTCATTTTACTCCGAAATTTCAGATGTAATGATAGAATTTTTTTAACAGAAACAGAAATTCCATCAAATTTGCATGAAAAAACCTGAAGGTCGCAAAAAGATAATTTCAGGCGTTCTGAAGTTATGGCCGAAAGAAGATATTCTTCAACTGATACACTGCGAAAAACCAAATTGTGTCTTTAAGTTCTAAGAGAATCAGAAATCCCATCAAATTTGTATGAAAAAACCAAAAGGTCGCAAAGCGTTAGCTCCAGGCGTTCTGGAGTTATGGACGACAAAAGATATTCTTCAACTGATGCACTGAAAAACTAAATTGTGTCTTCTTTTGGCCATAACTCCAGAACGCCTGGAGCTAACGCTTTGCGACCTATTGATTTTTTCATACAAATTTGATGGCATTTCTGTTTCTCTTAGAACTTGAAGACACAATTTGGTTTTTATCAGTGCATCAGTTGAAGAATATCTTCTTTCGGCCATAACTTCAGAACGCCTGAAATTATCGCTTTGCGACCTTGAGGTTTTTTCATGCAAATTTGATGGAATTTCTGTTTCTGTTAAGAAAATTCTATCATTACATTTGAAATTTCGGAGTAAAATGAACTAAACAATGAACTTCTGACTTAGCGACCCCTACCGAAAGCAGCAGAAACAAATTTATCATGACTATATTTTGTCCTCAATCAACAAGATATTATCTTTCAGATGAGATCTAATTTACTCAAAAATGTTGAGCCAAACTGAAGTTACAGGCATTTCAACCAGTCAGATTTCTCCCTTTCACCTACCCTTATTTGATGTCGTAAAATCGAAAGTGACAATTCAAAAAGATAGAGAATTTTTCAAGGATTACAGTGATGAAATTTTTTCTTCAACTTCATATGAAACATTTTCGAGTAAAATTCATTTTTCTACTCGACGGTAGCTATTACGCCCCCTAGCGGTAGAGGTATGAACTTCAAATCAATTTCCAGTGTGTTCTCTTTATCACTTTAGTGGTAAAATTTTTTACCGCAAGTCTCAACGATGAGTGGATCCTGAGATATAGCCGCTTACCTCGGTTATTTGCCCACCCTGTACAACCTCAAAGTCACTAAAACTAAGTGAAGTCAATCTTACAAAATAAATAAATCCGAATTGAGTTAGACGATTCTGCACTCGAATAAGCTGATCTAGTCGGTTCTTGAAAGGATTCACCAAACTTGCACCAACAACACTATTTGGCAACCCATTCTATACACCGAAAACTCTGTTAGGAAAAAAAGTTTGACGCTGTGTGGTCCTGGAATTTTCCTTTGCCAGCTTGAAGGCATATCCGCGTAGTTGGGTGCTGCTTCTCAAGTAGAGGTGATCCAGATTCACACCAAAGAACCCATGCGAGATATGGCCGATATGTTACAATAAGATCACCACAAACCCTCAAAGGTTTGCAGATTAAAAAATCTCAAACAGTCAGGTCCTCCCAAAGGGAATCCTTGTGTCCCAACGCTGTAAAGATTCGAAGAGAAGTTGATCGCACCTGAGTCAGAGCTGCACACCGGCCTAGCATATTCCATCAGAGGAGGCACATAGTTGCAATATAGTGCTCGACACGTTGCCAGGCTGCAACCTCTAAACGATCTCTGTATCATAGTTGAATAAGTTTATATGCTATTTCATCGTTATCCCTACCTTTTTGAAGAAAACATTTTGGTGGATCTGCTTGTTTCTGTGCTTTGTCGAAGTTGATCTGGTAAAACGACTGGGTCGATACGATGCAGACGTTCTCCTCTGCACGTGTCAATAAGCGATTCGTGTGCCAATGAAAATTTATCAAGTGTCTTTTTCGAGGGAAGCTAAGGAGAACAGAGAGTGGGGATGTTCCAACAATTTGCCTCACGTGGTTGCTAGGGCATTGTGGGACTAAACTTAAATGAAACTTCTTACTGAATGCCAACATAAAAATATGTCGTCTCTTGAGACAAGAAGTAGTCTTGGTCTAAAATCACAACTTTTGAGGAGAAATATTTCTCTTTTCACGGCAGCAATTATTGAAAATTATCAGAAGTTCGAAATCACAACTTTTCTGGAAAAACATTTCCTTATTTACGACAGAAATTATTGAAAATGATTAGGAAATGTTATTGTAATTTTATTTGAAATCAATTTTCTTGTCAGGGTGAATCTGTAAAAACTTCCAAAAATATTTTTTATAAAAAATAATAGATAATGAATAGTTTCCATTGTTCTTGAGTGTTCCATATCTATCCATCTATTTGGGCTCGGATTAGGGTATATGTGCGTGGGCCCCATCTTGCATATACAACGTTGTCCTTCGAACACGCAAAGCAGTATTTTGAAGAAGTACAAGATCTACTTCGACATAGGCGTACAGCTTTGCTTCCGCCGTTTTTTTCCGGAATTCGAGGCTTTGTTGTAATAAACTGGTTGAACATTTACGATTCAAAGTATTATCCATCGCTAGCCACTACTTTTTCCCATTTTACGGGCAACGTAAGGAGACCGCGTTGAAAAAACTTCATTTTTTACTTCTTCATAAGACCGCTAGTCAACCAGGCCGGGTGCCATTGATCTAAACAAGTGATAGTCGGAGGGAGCAACGTCTGGAGAATACGGCGGGTGGGGAGGGACTCATTTTAACGTTTCCAAGTACGCCTTCACCACTTTCGCAACATGAGGTCGAGTATTGTCATGCTGTAAAATAACTTTATCATGTCTCTCGTTGGATTACGGACGTTTGTCTTTCAAGGTTCGAATCGAATGAATTAATTGCGGTCGATAACGATCGCCTGGAATTGTTTCACTCATTATACACTACGCCGAGCTGGTCCCACTAAATACCGAACATGACTTTGGAACCGTGAATATTTGGTTTGGCCGTCGACGTGGAAGCATGGCCGGGATATCCCATGATTTGTGCACTTGGGGTGAACCCATTTTCGTTTCAAGTCACAATGCGATGCAGAAATCCCTTCCGTATTTTCCTTGCAAGCAGCTATTCACAAGCAAACAAACGTCTTTCAAATTCTCCCTGGTCCAACTCGTACAGCTCCCAGTTTTCTTGTTTCTGAATTATACCCATCACTTTCAGGCGTTTTGAAATGGCTCACTGCGTTACTCCCAATGATCTTATCAATTCTTGTTGCGTTTGACACGAGTCTTGATCAAAAACCTTCTCTCTCCCACCGCCATACTGGTCTTCGACGCAAAATCACCTTTCTTGAAACGTTGAAACCACTCTTGGCACGTTATTTCACTAAGAGCGGCCTCACCGTAGGTATTTGAGAGTATTCGATCGGGCATATTGAAGCAGAAAATTGAAACCTCCCGTAAATGACGAGAATTCGACTCCTAAGCTGACATGTTTAATCGAGAATAACTTTATGATGCAGACACAAATCAACTAATATGTCGATGGCGTTATGTTTACAAATACCTAAGCTTATTGTATGACATCTACGATCAATTTATTTCGACTACCACTCACCGCTACAGCCATTTATTTCAAAACGGCGGAAGCAAAGTTGTACCCCTAATTCACCTAATAGAAATTGAGCCTATGTATTTCCATTCAATCTAGGTTGTAGGAATTTTGGACCAATTAACTGATCCCCAACATATCCAATTCAGAGAATATTATTCTTGGTGATGAGCTACAGTCAGAGCGTAAAGGTTTTCTTAGGTTCTTATGAGGTTTTTTTAAAAAATAGTTGGTTGAAAAATTTGCTTTGTCTGTGAATAGGACGTTTTTCAAATAGTGAGGATATTTTCCAAGCAATCCCAACATCCAAGTGGAGAATTGGGGAAGATTTGGAAAATCACATTGAATGAGATATGGATATAACAGTTGTTCCTTCAAGATCGCAAACACCGTCATTTGGTGAATTTGTAAGTGCTGATCAATTTTCCTAGTACTGATGTCAGGTGGCTCTCCGACAATATTTTAATTATGTATTTTGAATGAATCTTCCACTTTCTGGGTGAATTCGTGTAAATACAAGTAGAGTGTGATTTGTAGCCACACGTTAAGGGAATATTCCTCCATATATTTTGGACACTTTTAAAGAATTACCGCCAAAAGGTTTGAAATCAAAATGCATATCGGTCATTTTTGCGTTTGTGTACAGTGCATTCCATTTTGGTTGAGACTGCCAGGTTTCTCGTTTGTTATTTAAGATAGAGCCTTGCGGTTTTCACGTTCCTGTCCTACTTTTTCGTGAAACTCAAGTTGGTCTAATCAGATTTTGCATAACTGTTTCCGTTCAAGAGATACAGGGCGATTTTGGAAATTGATACTTTTCGGATCCCCCCTCTATCTCCGAAGTTATTAGAAATAATGCTGAGGTAAAAACTACGTCTGAATCAGAATTCTGCGTAGAATCCGGTGGCGTACTCAAATTTTTTTTTCGGGGTATGGTTTTGAAGATTCAACACAAACCTATATTTTTTTCAATGGAACACCCCATATATCATTACTTCGTTGAATTCGTTATTTTTTTCCCTTCAAAATGATGTATGAAACTATATAGGTAGAATGGTCAGAAATGTTAAAAAAACACTAAAACATCAAATAATGATGATTTTTTGTTAATTAGCAATGGATTTCCCATATGAAAAAAAGGTTTAATTGGATAATTTTAATTTGTGATTTTTATAAATAGTAGAGTAAGCAAACAAAGATAATACACTCATCACTAAAATGAAAAACAAAACGTAGGTACCCACCTAATAGCAACAAATAAATAATACAAAAATTCATAAACATTGCATGATATCTTACAGCTTAAACTGTTCAAATTACTGTCTATTTTTCTCTAATTCATAATTGACAAAACTCTTCAATACGCCTGGGTGCATTTAATATTATGAAAGGGCGGTTTTGTAAATCCTGGAAAACTGCCTCTGTTGATGCACGAAGTTCTTCGAGACTGTTATGTCTTTTACTGTAGTATATTATATGTATTAGGGCAAATGGACCTCAATTCGAACAGTTTAATCTGTAAGATATTATGCACTGTTTATGAATTTTTGTATTATTCATTTGTTGCTATAAGGTAGGTACCTACGTTTTGTTTTTCATATTAGTGATGAGTGTATTATATTTGTTTGCTTACTCTACTATAAATAAAAATCACAAATGAAAATTATCCAATTAATCCTTTTTTTGATATGGAAAATCCATTGCTCATTAAGAAAAAATCATCATTATTTGATGTTTTAGTGTTTTTTTAACATTTCTGACCATTCTACCTATATAGTTTTATACATCATTTTGAAGGGAAAAAAATAACGAATTCAACGAAGTAATGATATATAGGGTGTTTCATTAAAAAAAATATAGGTTTGTGTTGAATCTTCAAAACCATACCCCGAAAAGAAAATTTGAGTACGCCACTGGATTCTACGCAGAATTATGATTCAGACGTAGTTTTTACCTCAGCATTATTTCTAATAACTTCGGAGATAAAGGAGGGGTCCGAAAAGTATCAATTTCCAAAATCACCCTGTATCTCTTGAACGGAAACAGTTATGCAAAATCTGATTAGACCAACTTGAGTTTCACGAAAAAGTAGGACAGGAACGTGAAAACCGCAAGGCTCTTTCTTAAATAGCAAGCGAGAAACCTGGCAGTCTCACCCAAAATGGGATGCACTGTACACCTATCTATATTTTAATGAGTATGTGAGAAGATTCTCAAAATGATAAGCCAGATAAAACATAATTGTAAATAAATCAAAGTTAATCAAAACTATTCAGTTGTTATAATGAAATGAGATCAGCCTACTAGTTATATTCTAGTTCCCTATTCTTTTTCACACTTCAATAGCATATTCAGCCCGAGTTTCGTTTCCAAAGCGTTGGCTATGGATAAAAATTAAAATAAGCCGTGGAGAATGATAAGACAGCCTCTAGTCTCGGGGTGATTGATTTATGGACGCCTTCCACGAACAACACTGGCCGATTCAAGAGTAGAATCCATATATTATTTTCACCGACGTAAAAAACTTGCGGCGAAGGCAGCACGGCGTAGACTTTGTGGCTAACTTGGATACATGGTTGATTAAACGCTAAGCCTCATCAGGTAGCACCAGATTAAATTCTTGTCGGTTGGTGCTTCTGAGTTACCCGAAGCCGCCATTTAAACTCTATCTTGGGATATGCCGTTAGAAAATTGTGCACATAAATAAATGATGATATCATTTCAGGATGTTATTCGCTAAGGAAACTTGAAGGCGATATAAAAAGTGCTAAAAAATAACAGTGTCGGAACCTTTGGTCATCTGATTCTTTCAGCATGATGATTTTTTCTTGTCTCTCCCAGCTCCAAAAGCAAGTCATCATCGTCATATGTTATTTTGTATTTATTCTAGGAATGTTTGACTCAAGTAGGTACCAATATTAACTTTCTACTGGTGACACTCATACAAGTGACTTAATTGGTGACACGGAGTCTGTGAGACTCCGTAATTTATTGATAATAATGATAATAATCATTTATTGATCTCATGAGACATAAAATTATGTGTGAGACAAGTCAAAAAAAAAAACGAAAAGAAGTTAACACAAATAATTCGAATGCATCGTTTGAAAATTCAACAACAGTACAATAGAAATTTTTAACAATAAAGCTTTCACACTCGCCTTGCATTCTTTATGATTTAGAGACGTAATATTGGAAGGAAAATTGTTGAACAATTTTATGCCTTGCTATGTGGGCGACATTTCAAATTTTGTTTTGTGTTTTGGTGTAAACAGCACTCCCCCACTTCTTGTATGGTAATTATGAAAGCTAGATAATTTTGTGATGCTATTTTCTTTTTTCTTGATATATAAGGTTTTAAGAATAAAAATACAAGATAGCGTGGAAAAACTATTTTTTGAAGAAACTTGCATACATACGATCTTGGTGTAATACCTTATATTATGCACAAAATCCGCTTTTGAATAATAAAGACCCTACAAACTTCTGAATAATTTCCCCAAAGTAGAATGTTGTGAGATAAATGGCTACTAAGCTGTAATAAATATTGTTCAACGATGGCATAGGAAACAAGTGTCTTACTCTACTTATAGCGAAAAATGAACTTTTCAATCTACCGCAGACCGAATCAATGTGACTAAACCATCTTAAACCTTCATTCAGAAAAATCCAAGAAATTTAGATAATGTTTAAAAGTGCTAACAGTATCTAGATGGTGAAGAACAAGTTCTTACTATAAAAAAACAGGGAGAGATGATGCACCTTTTGTGGAATTCGCCGGAAATCTACTGTTTTGAACTGATCGTGGTCCTAAAATCATAAATAATTCTTTGGTTCTTAATCTTTTATATTATAACATCAACATGAAAAAAAACTCAGACATTTTTCAAAAATAAAATAAAATACAAAATTCTGATTTTAGCAATCTCTCCCGCGTCCCATGGGTGGGACGACGCATTGGGTTTGGGAGAGATTGCTCAAGGGGCTCAACATAATATGCTTACTTTTCGGCAATTGTTTTATTCCCAAATGGTGTACTGTAGTTTTTAAAGAATTTGCATGTGTCATAAAGCCACCTGGCTATCAATTTCCAAAATCACCCTGTATCTCTTGAACGGAAACAGTTATGCAAAATCTGATTAGACCAACTTGAGTTTCACGAAAAAGTAGGACAGGAACGTGAAAACCGCAAGGCTCTTTCTTAAATAGCAAGCGAGAAACCTGGCAGTCTCACCCAAAATGGGATGCACTGTACACCTATCTATATTTTAATGAGTATGTGAGAAGATTCTCAAAATGATAAGCCAGATAAAACATAATTGTAAATAAATCAAAGTTAATCAAAACTATTCAGTTGTTATAATGAAATGAGATCAGCCTACTAGTTATATTCTAGTTCCCTATTCTTTTTCACACTTCAATAGCATATTCAGCCCGAGTTTCGTTTCCAAAGCGTTGGCTATGGATAAAAATTAAAATAAGCCGTGGAGAATGATAAGACAGCCTCTAGTCTCGGGGTGATTGATTTATGGACGCCTTCCACGAACAACACTGGCCGATTCAAGAGTAGAATCCATATATTATTTTCACCGACGTAAAAAACTTGCGGCGAAGGCAGCACGGCGTAGACTTTGTGGCTAACTTGGATACATGGTTGATTAAACGCTAAGCCTCATCAGGTAGCACCAGATTAAATTCTTGTCGGTTGGTGCTTCTGAGTTACCCGAAGCCGCCATTTAAACTCTATCTTGGGATATGCCGTTAGAAAATTGTGCACATAAATAAATGATGATATCATTTCAGGATGTTATTCGCTAAGGAAACTTGAAGGCGATATAAAAAGTGCTAAAAAATAACAGTGTCGGAACCTTTGGTCATCTGATTCTTTCAGCATGATGATTTTTTCTTGTCTCTCCCAGCTCCAAAAGCAAGTCATCATCGTCATATGTTATTTTGTATTTATTCTAGGAATGTTTGACTCAAGTAGGTACCAATATTAACTTTCTACTGGTGACACTCATACAAGTGACTTAATTGGTGACACGGAGTCTGTGAGACTCCGTAATTTATTGATAATAATGATAATAATCATTTATTGATCTCATGAGACATAAAATTATGTGTGAGACAAGTCAAAAAAAAAAACGAAAAGAAGTTAACACAAATAATTCGAATGCATCGTTTGAAAATTCAACAACAGTACAATAGAAATTTTTAACAATAAAGCTTTCACACTCGCCTTGCATTCTTTATGATTTAGAGACGTAATATTGGAAGGAAAATTGTTGAACAATTTTATGCCTTGCTATGTGGGCGACATTTCAAATTTTGTTTTGTGTTTTGGTGTAAACAGCACTCCCCCACTTCTTGTATGGTAATTATGAAAGCTAGATAATTTTGTGATGCTATTTTCTTTTTTCTTGATATATAAGGTTTTAAGAATAAAAATACAAGATAGCGTGGAAAAACTATTTTTTGAAGAAACTTGCATACATACGATCTTGGTGTAATACCTTATATTATGCACAAAATCCGCTTTTGAATAATAAAGACCCTACAAACTTCTGAATAATTTCCCCAAAGTAGAATGTTGTGAGATAAATGGCTACTAAGCTGTAATAAATATTGTTCAACGATGGCATAGGAAACAAGTGTCTTACTCTACTTATAGCGAAAAATGAACTTTTCAATCTACCGCAGACCGAATCAATGTGACTAAACCATCTTAAACCTTCATTCAGAAAAATCCAAGAAATTTAGATAATGTTTAAAAGTGCTAACAGTATCTAGATGGTGAAGAACAAGTTCTTACTATAAAAAAACAGGGAGAGATGATGCACCTTTTGTGGAATTCGCCGGAAATCTACTGTTTTGAACTGATCGTGGTCCTAAAATCATAAATAATTCTTTGGTTCTTAATCTTTTATATTATAACATCAACATGAAAAAAAACTCAGACATTTTTCAAAAATAAAATAAAATACAAAATTCTGATTTTAGCAATCTCTCCCGCGTCCCATGGGTGGGACGACGCATTGGGTTTGGGAGAGATTGCTCAAGGGGCTCAACATAATATGCTTACTTTTCGGCAATTGTTTTATTCCCAAATGGTGTACTGTAGTTTTTAAAGAATTTGCATGTGTCATAAAGCCACCTGCGTCACACCACGTACGTAATCCATTCCACTGTAGTTTTGGTATTTTCGTAGCATTCTAAGCAACCTAAGCATTCATTTTCGTCAAAAGTTTCGTCGTCTATGGAATCTTTTTCCATCGCACCATTTTCTTCAGAGGAAGAACTTACCAAACGTCGTTTTACACGTTTTATTCAACAAGGTTGTTTGTCATCAACTTCTTGGGTATGTTTTTCCTGATGACTTTTGTGATGTTTTTCTAATTATTTTTTCTGACATTTTATTCTTCTCACGGTTTCCTACTTTTTCCCCCACCAATCTTTTATTTATCTGCAATCAGTCATGTTTTGTGCAAACAAAAGCTCAAAATAATTATGCGCCCTTCTATGTTCATACCTTCAGCTCGGGATATGGATACATCTTTGGCCTCTCGAATGCTCAAAGGATTGCCAAAGGACTTCTGATGATTTTTACAGAGGGTGCATCTTCATTCAAAGTTAATTTTCGACAGTAATTATCGACAAAAGAGATAACAATCTCACTGAGTATTTTTACTTGAATTCCACTCAATAAATAATCTTCTGTTACACCCAGAAAAGAAATTTTTATATTAATCTCAGGCTTAGGCACTTTATACATTGGAGTATTCCCTGTCATTAACGGAATTAAGAATCTGATCGAATATTGTCATAATCGGACCAACGCTTCAGGCGAATCCAAGGTCGACCAAATGTGGAACTATTTATGTTACATAACAGTTCAATTATACAGTTTCACACGTGCATTAATTGTCAGATTCTCTCTTTGTATGTACTTGAGAAAACCCACTCCCAACTATTATACAAAGGACTCTTGATCAGTGTAATTAATCTAATTGAATCAAATGATGATTATTGAATACGTGATTGCTTAGTTGTGATACTCCTATAAATGGTCTCTCAATATAGGGTTGGTATCATTTGAATGTTACATAGTATTCAAATCTCCGTTGAATATTGAAAAAGAGCACTAATGTGAAGAGACATGTTCATTTATATGTTAATTATATCCCTCTTGAGACGGCTTTTTATGTATACATGCATTTCAACCTGATCATACTTGTTATCCCAAAAACATTAGGTATGTCTTTTCCACAACATCAGAACTGAAGAAAATTGAAGAAGAATAATGGAAAAGAAATACTCTGCATTTCCATAATAACAGATTCTATTGGATTTAAATTCTGCTTGGATATTCAGTGTTTCGATTAGAAAAGGCGCCACCCTTGATATCTTGGCTCTCATGCAAAACCAGAAAGGGGTAAACTTTGGTTCGTAGGATAACATCTACCCGTATAGAGATATTTATGTGGTCTTCAAACCGCGCAAAGCTTTGTAACTTCACATCAGTATTGTCCTCATGTTCTTTCAATATTCTTCAGACATAATTATTTGATATATACATGCAGAATTTCAACCTGATCATACTTGTTATCGTAAGTAATTGCACAAGTGCATCAAAATTACCGATAATTTTGCATGACAGCGTGTTGTCATAAAAACTGCATGAGTTCATTTTCATTTTTGGAGAAAGAGCCCGACACCGAAGGTGGAGGGCTCTTTTTTTTCAAAGTTTTTCAAAGGAAACACGCTGGAATGCGAAATTATCCGGTCATTTTGATGCACGAGTGTAATTCGGGGGAATATTTCCCGAATAAACTATTACATCACTTGTCAAACTGATGTAGAATGGAATTGCCATAGATTCGAACTATGTAAGATGCATAGAAACTATGCATCTATGAACAGAACAATTATCGCAGTGCAGTTTCGCTTCCTACAATGCAATTATCGCTGTAATTTTCGATAATTGTTCTCCATATACATAGAATTTTTGACAGGAGGGAAATATTCTCAAAAACATTAGATATGTCCTTTCCACACCATCAGAACTATGAATATTCCATATTATATTTGGCTTGGGTTCGGCGTCCATATTCAGTGTGGTGTATCAACTTGAGAAAGTACCACCCTTAATATCTCAGTTTCATGTAAAATCAGAAACAGGTAAACTTTGCTTCGTAGAAGGATATTTTATCCGTGTGCATTGTGTGGGTTGAGCGTCCTTGAATTGTAAATAACTAGTAGACCACAGCGAAAGAAAAATAAAGGAAATGAAACCGATACACAAATATCATTAATTATTCAACCCTATGAGTATTCATTTCAATTCATTCAATATTTTCAAACGTTACGCGTATTATAAAAAATAACAGAATAAAATGCACAACACGCAGCCTAAGCAAGTTTGTATGCTGCAAGCTCATGCAAATATCAAATATGAAATATGCGAATATAAAATATGAAATTATTCCCATGTAAAAATACATGAATATTCATTCATACCCCTCATTCCACCCCAATTTTGCCTGATTGAAAATCCCCACAAAAGGATATGAAGAAAAAGAACACAAGCTGAATCGTCCGATTAGGAAAAATTTATCCGAATTGAACTCAACGAATGTCCTCAGTTTATCCCTATGAATCGTTTCGATAAAATAGATCAGAAGGCAAAAGGTTGTATAATTTGGGACCATTATAGAGTTGATGCTGCAGATACACTCAATTGATTCGAGGAATAAATAGGGGCTTGTTATCAACTTGTCTCGTTAAGTATGCATGCTGCTTCACAGCCTTATTCATCCTTCTTTACAGTTAGTTGAGATTCTGAAGTCGGTTTGTGTAGCTGATGGTTTTAGGTTAGTTTCGTTAGACGTGGTGTCTTTTTTTACCAATGTCCCAGGAGAACTTGTTATTTCGATTGTTGGCGTATGATACTCCCATAGGGGCTCCCGTTAGTCCTAGTTTTGTTTCCTTAGTGAGGATTGACCTGTTTCAGTTTGTACAGTAGTAATGTTGATTTTGATATACCACTTATGGAGGTGTATGTCGATGATACTATCCTGTTTATTCCAAAGAAAAAACAGATAAAACATTTTGAATTTTTTTAATTCTTATAATAAAAATTGGTAATTCACAATGGAAATGAAAGTTGATTATAAGATTTCCTTTTTAGAATTGTTAATTGCTAGGGAGAGTCAGATTCTAATGACTGATTGGTATTAGGGATCTATCAAGCTGGACATTCAACCAACTACTTGACTTGAAAATCAAGCTCGTGAAAAATTTCATACTTGAGCTCGACTTGATTTCAGATATTTATTGCTTGACTTGATATCAAGCTACTTGATATTACTTGAGCTTGATATGCAAGCGTCTCACGGCATATATTTCAGCAATATCCTGCGAGCTTAGACTGAATGAGGGGATTCCTCGAGCGCCTAGAGACTGAAGCATTCGCCAGGGTGACTTTATTAGTAGTTTTCTCACATTTCTATGAAATCTATTGGTAGATTTTGGTAGTTTCAGAAATATCTTTCCAAACTTAGCCAAAATGGCCAAGGATTTTTATCAACGCCAGCACCTTCACCTTCTGTTTGTTTGTATAGCAGTCTTTTGTGCCATACTTTATAGAACGCTTTGACCACGTCCAAAAATATAGCCTCTGCGACTTATTTGCGGTTAAATCCATCCGTGATTTGTATCACTACTCAGACACTTATTGCACAGTAAAGTGTTGGCTTACTGTTCCAACAGTATGAGCTTCTTTTCTTTCGTTATCTTTTCAGAATGACCGCTCCCGTTATCTTCCCTATGCACGAGAGAATCGGGGGGCGGTAGTTCCCAAGGATTTTAGCGTCTTTGCCGGCTTTGTGGATTGAAACCTCGTTGGCTTTTTTCCATTCCTTTGGGAAGTGCCTTATTCGTAGCATAGCATGGTCTGATATCAATATGACTATGATCTTTTGAAAATGTATTACTTGTATTTTCACTTTGAATACTTACATTCCCATTGAAACTAGGACCACTCTGCATAAAAAAACCGAATGGATTGAGTGAAACTGTAATATGGTGTTATATTAAGAAACTGACATTTCAATTTCTGAGAGAGCAATCGTTTCATTTTTACGATTTTCGAACAAAGCTAAATAATTTTCCAAAGATTGAAACAAAATTTGAAACATTTTTCAGACGTGCTTTATGGACAAGCAGGCCTGTATTTTATTGAAAGTATTAAATTTCAGATTCTTATTTCCAAAGTATCGAGAAATATGAAAAATTTCGTAGTGTTATCATTATTATTGCTTTCCGTTCTCAGAGTCTGCACTGTCAGTGAACACATCTTATAACCCAAGGAATATTTAATGTTAAGGCTTAAGGCTCCCACGTAAAATGGATATTCGAAGTTGAATTTTTTGTATTTTATACTTCTATATTACAGGATTCTGAAAATTATGGACCGAAGGAAAATTACCACCTTTTCCTCCCCCTCTCGGCAGGCCTGATAAAATTTATACAACACCATGTGTCTCATAAACGAACAGACTTCGGAGAATTTTCAACACTGGCTCAGAATATACTAAGTGTCATCCATTTACACTGAAAGCATCTACAGTTATTCATGAAGCATCGTGTGTACATCACAGGGTTTTCATTATTAATTCGATTATTTTCACTGTGATCCATTGCTAGTCTTATCAATTAACTTTGAATCGATCACCTGTGATTTCGAGAAGGAAAATAAATCAATTGAGCTGTAATTAAATATAAAAAACAGAAATATTGATGTTATATAAAAAAGACTTCTGAATTTTTTTCAATATTGAAGAACTCAAGAAGTCTTGTTGCTCTGTTCATATACTAACTGACAAAGAAACTGCAACACCCAGAAGGAGTTGTTTAAATTTCAAATTTTTCGGTAAAACATATATGCGTATAGTATAGCAAGAAGTATATGATTGAAATTAGGAGAAAAAAGGGTTCACAATTTTTTTAATGATTTTTTTGATGAATTTGTTAATAATGTGTTTGTCCACCGCGAATATCTATAATCTACCCAACACGTCTCGGCATTGATGGTCTATTTCTTCTTGAAGGATACTACCCCAAGCTACCTGTACTTCATATCTCAGAGTCGCCAAAGTCCGTGGGGGCTGGAGTAAATTTCCAAGCCTTCTACCCATGATGTCCCAAACATGCTCTATGGGTGAAAGATCAGGGGATCTGGGCGGCCATGCCAAAAGATTCACATGGGTGTCGCTTCGAAAATGTTCAAACTAACTCTGGCAATATGAGGTCGGTCATTATTTTCTAAATATTGGATTCTCGAGCTAGTTAAGGTAAGGGAGAACATATGGCTCCACTATTCCTTGAAGGTAACACAGCGCTTTCATGTTACCTCGAATAAATACTAAAGGTGGCCTACTTGCATATGCAATAGCAACCTAAACCATAACTCCTATTGTCCGGTGTACATGACGCTCAACATCAAACTGAGGTTCACGTTTTTCTCCCCGACGTCGTCTAACCCTGTTTCGGCCATCATGTGCACCCAAGGAGGATCGAGATTCATCAGAAAAGATGACCTGATGCCATTCCACATTCCAATGTTGTCGTTCTCTGCACCACTGTAATCGTTGCTGGCGATGCTGAACCGACAGAGGCAACACAAGATGGGGTCGATAATGCTGCAGTCCAAAAGACCTCATTCGGCGGTAAACCGCTCGAACAGTTACAGGATGGCCTTGTTCTCCTAACCACTCATCAGCCAAAGATCGAGTTGTCGTAAATCGGTCTTGAATGGCCATAAGTCTTAGACGTCGATCTTGAACTTCATTTGTTCCTCTTCGACGTCTGGTGCCTACTCTTCTTCGATTTTGGACATTATCAAACCACCTCAGTTCATTATGTTGAAGAAAATCTCAAACAATTCAATGAAAATGTTTTTATAAACTCAACAATGATTTTCCGTTAAGAGCGCTTATGAATAACTCGAGTTTATCATCTCGAATAAATTAACTGTACTCGATCGAATCTCCGTTTAACTAAATATCGCACGAATTCAAAGGGTGGACGTTTTCCAAGACGCGCGTGAGCTGAATTTTTATAGCGGTATATTTCTGCGTCTCCCGGTCCTCTGAAAGTAAGTGAATTTCTCTCGGATGAGATAAAGGACACTTCCCTTCCAGAGATTTCTGGTGTTCTCCTGAAGGGTTGGTGGATTTTCGATGAGGCGAGTTGATTCTTTCTGATAAACTCATTTCCATTTTGGCGTCGGGATACAAGGCTGGATTCAAGACATCAAATTGCATCGCTGTTTGATGGAAAGACCGTGGTTCTGAAGAAAATCAGTGATTATAAAAATTTTATGGATCCATTGTTCGTCTAGATCGTAACAGGGAGTTAAGTTGAGCTTCCAGATGAATGATTGTCAATCAATTTTCCCGGATGTGTATGTGCGTAAGCTATTTGTTGCCTAAAATTTCAAATTTAATGCTTCGAATTGATCCCCAGAATATTTTATTTCTTTTTCTTTATATTTTGAGTCTGAGGCTGAGGCTCGTTTTTTTCAATATCATTAGTGAGATCGATTTCCACGAGTATCTCCATCGTTTCGTTGTTTCCCAAACGATCGGCGTGTTCCTGGTGTTCAGTCTTTTACAATATTCACAATTCCCCCATGGTCCATCATTTCTAAAGGCCATCCATGATCTTCTCCTATAGCGGCTCCATCAGAACTTCACATTCGTTGGAATTTCTTCATTTCTCCTCCTGTACCGTAATGTGAGGCCTAGGGTCAAAATCACCTGAAAATCAACTTTGAATGACATTGTATGATATATCGTTGAATTCAGCGTTAAAAGTTATTTCGAAAAGTGTCATAAAATATACAGGTCCGTATTGAAAAAAATGAGGTTGAGGGTGGCCCAGAGAGCACGAAACGTTGGATACGAAATCTGATTACGTCAAATTGAGAACAATTTATTGTCGAATAAAAAATTCCTGTAATATTTTTCGATATTATTTGAAATAAAGTGGGAAAAAAAAGAAAAATCAAAATGATAGAATTTACTTTTTTTATGATATCTCAATAACCGGCCCTGATAATCTCGATTTGTTTGAACTGCTTGATAACGCTTCTATGCATGCAACTTTTTCTCCATCTGACCGAACTTCTAAAACTCTTATGGGTTAAAAGTTACCAATACAATCCCATTGAAAAAGTGGCCACCCTGTATACAAGCCTTCATTTTGCGTGAACATACCGCATTCCGATGTTTCTAACCTCATACAAAGTTTATCCTCCTCGTCGTAGAAAATTTCTATAATTGCATAGTGACATCCATTACGATTCTATGAAAAGAACATTTTTTTTCATGTTATCTCGGTACCAGTTAACGCAGCAAAAGCTCCCTTTGTTCAATCTTCCGTGCCATTGTTGTGGCTCGTAAAGTGGAAATCGAGCACACCTTGATAAATGTCCCGTAGCCCGATATTTCATTGCATTTTGATAATGGAATACAATAAACCGTGAATTACATCACCTGACAACGGAGCATGACTCACAATATTTGCATTTATTCGAAATCCGAGTACAGGAAGGAAAACGTATACCCATTTCTGCGCGGATTCATCGCATAAATTATTTTCATCGAGTTTCCACGTTAAATGGTTTTCGTAATTTCCGTTGGCTCGTCATTTATATTGGAAAATTTCGTTGTATTTATGTCCCCGGCATCGAAATTCACGGTGTCGGTAGGTCATTTGTTCCATTGCGTGTTATACATCGCGATGACGAAATTTATGTTCCTCGCCTGGAGAGAAATGTGAAAAGTGTTTTTAGTCGACTATTTCCCTCATCTTAATTTCCACCAATCATAAATGCGTAATTTTTAATAACAAATGGTTCTTACATGAAAAACTGTATGACAGCACCTATCAGTATTTTTTTCGAGTTTACCCGGGGTAAGATGCATAGAATACCTGGTGTGTTTACTGATTCGATTTTGTTTCAGACTTTTTGAGTGACCCACCTGTTGCTTTGGTGTTCTGCTTCACCAGAGTGCTGTAAGGTGGCGCTCTTTGAAATTTTTCGAATTTCCGCATCTGCCTGGTGCCGTTTGAAAAGGAAATACTGATTTTAGACATTGCAAACATTCACAATAAATTACAATTCAGTTCATATCGAATTTTTACTCAAATGAATGGAATATAATGACAGACTATAGAATATAAAATATTATTGTTCTAAACTCAAAGTTCATGACAAGAGCGTAGAAATAGGGGAATACTGGGGGTAATTACACGGTGTTCCTAAATTGGAGATACAAATGAAAATGACAGATTTCCGCATCATTTTAAGAAAAAAAGTCCTATAACATGAGTCCCCAAACATTTTGTTTTGAGATACATGTGTTAAAGTTTAAGTTTTTCTCTCGTATAACCTTCCCTCCACAAGATATTTAATATGAATTGGCCATAGATATTCCAGTTTAAAGTTTTCACCATGTGATATGCTAATTTTCAATGCAACTCTACAGGGTGATATATTTTCTGGAAGGATGCCTGCTTCCTTCCTCCAAAACTATATTTTGGTGAATGGCTGTTAGTTTAGAAAAATGTAGAAAAAAATTCTGTTCCAGTACTACACTTTTTGGTTTGTTATAGTTTTGTCGTATCTGCTATCGATTTCGAGAAAAAATCACTAGTAATCCTCAGGAAAATCCAAATCATTATAAAGATCCAGCTAGTAAGCTCTAATGAATGCATTAATTATAAGTTTTGGTATATATTTACCTAATCCGTAGCGAAGATTAATAAATATTTGATAAACTGTACGACACACTAGAAACAACCTGTATATTGAAAGCAAAGCGTTTTGTGGGCTCATATTCATGAAACTTTTTTTTCTCAAAATTATCCAAGTAATTTCCCATTTTCCTTCGTAACTCTTATTTGAAAACACCCAGTATAAGGTAAGAACAACGGAATTAGTAACAACAAAAATTATTTCGAGTAATTTGGTTCAAACTTCATTATCAAACTTCTTTTTCTAACATTACAGATATGAATAAAAGTTGTCAAAAATTTTTTTTTCGATTATCCCTCCCAAGAAAAAAAAGATCTACGCCCTTGGTTCACAAGAGTCGAGAATTGAGAGAAATGTCAAATGTAAACGATGTATGCGCCATCTGAAACAGACCGCGATCTCTCCAAATCAAGTAGGTATAAATCTGAAAAATCTCCCGTTTTATCTGAGAGTTTTACAGGTATAAGTAGACACAGCAGGTTTTCTATGCATCTTAACCCGGGGTAACAGCTCGACAAGTCGTCAAGTTGACAATAACCTGAAAACTGTGGTCACCGAAAATTTCAATAACATAAATAATAATTAAATCTGTACTATTTTGGGATTAAATGAATTACTTGTTTTTCAGTGTCCAAATTGATACCTACATATTTATTATGTATCTATGCATGCATAATAGGTACCTGGTATGTTTTGTGAGCTATGCGTATGCAGAAGAATCCTGTCTTGTCTTTCGATTTTTTTCACAGAAAAAAATTTAATGCTAGAATGGTATTTGACAAGACTATTTCATGAGACCATAGTTCTTGCTTTCAAAGGTATTGTAATATTTGGTGACAACATCGGTCATACAGTTTTTCTATCTAGAAACCACTCGTTTGTAAGTGGTGGCAATTAAGACGAGAGAGATAGTTTTGGCGAGTCTGTGAAATCCTACAAAGTCAACATAAAACATTCGTGCAAGTGCAAAAATCCTCGTCTCCGACTCGGATTTTTGTTGACACCAGCCTCGGCATCAGCACTCATGCTTCTGTTGAAATATTACTCAGCAACGTGCTTTTCCGATTTTTTTCCGGAAAAATTTGATGCCCTTATGATATCACTTACGATTATTTCCCGGGTCTTGACTTCCATCGATCACAAACGCGCAATTTCAAATTGCAAGTGGTTTCTTGATCCATATGACGGCAACTGCCAGCACTTTTTTCTAGTTTACCCGCGGCAAAACTTGACTGCCGTTTTCTACAAAAATCACAATACCTTAAATAATTGAGTTTGAAGTTCCTATTTGGTCATTGAATAATTAACCGTTTTCCATTTTTCAAATTAATAACTTCATATTTATTATGTATGCCTGTATAATAGTAGTATGTTTTGTTAGCTATGTGTATGCAGAATGATCTGTTACTCATGAAATAGTTTCGTCAAATATCGTTCTGGCATCTAATTTTTCCTGTGAAAAAAATCGATAAAACACAATGCAAAGTGATATTTTTTCAACAAAAAGCATTCGTGCAAATGCAAAAATCCTCGTCTTCCACTCGGATTGTTGTGACCATTAGCAATAATACTTCTTGTTAAAATATTACATAGCAACGTAGAAATTGATGGTATTTCGATTAATTGAGGTTGACTCGATTTTCGTCGGATATTCGAGCCATAGCGGATTATGAGAAAATATGCCTACAAGTTGTAGTTCTCAGTGTAGAGCCCATTTGATGAAATTTTTATTTCAAATTATAGGGATTGTTTTTTGGATGTGATCCACACAACATTTTGGCTGTTACAAACAATTTGCGAGGTCACCAATTCGAGTTACATCATTATATCACGGAAATTATCGAACATCGCAGATACAATATTTCCCATCTAACAGGAGTAGTGGTATTCATTATCGGATACTATTGTTTGTGCCTTGATTGTGAACGCTTTTAAAAATCAGTTGAATGAAATGTTAGTTTTTCTTTCCACTTAGATATTGATTATATCATATGCCCACCTTTATGTATTTTTTCTACTGAGAGTTATGTCTATCGTTTTCAGAGGTATTCTACAATTAAACCTAATAGTAGTAGTAGTATTCTGAATTTTTATTGCAACTATGTCTATATTCTTCAGAAACAACTGGCTGGAAAGCTTCAATAATTCTTGGACTTGGAATACAAATACAATTAATTTAGTTTTATTTTGTATTATTTTATCCATTCTGGAAAAGGTCTTGTGAGATTTTTTTTCAATTTTGAAATTTTCACGGAAATTGTGAACATAAAATATGGAAAACGACTATCATATCTTCAAAAATTGAAATGTCTCCAATATTTTTCAGTATGGAAAGCAACTTCGAGAGAACTACCGAGCGTTCAAGAACAAGAACGATGCCTCCTCTAGGGAATTCAGCAGGGCCAATGTCCCAAATGTAAGTACTTGAAATACTTTGAAATTTATTATGACAATCAATATAAATAGGACGAAATGAAGAAAACCTGAGAATTGAAGGAAAAAATCATATATTCAATTACGGACATATTCTTCATTCTAGATCGGCTGTTTTGGGGGTCTGGTGTTCATGTTCCATTGTGGAAAAAATACTGTTATACAGGGTGTTTCCTAAACATGCGGCAAAAATTCAGGGGGTTGTTCCTTGGACTATTCTAAGAATATTTTGTCCTTTGATGATTTTTGAAAAACCTATTTGTTTCGAAGATATAGGGGAAACAAAATTTCAGATAATAACATTTTATTATGAAAAATTACATGAAAATTCAACTCAACCTACAAAAACTGTTGAAAATGACCACCTCTAGTCAGCATACAAGCATCCAATCTTCTCCTCATTGACTGCCGAACCCTTTCAAAAACACCAGGATCATTTCTTATTAAGTTTCACCCAGCAATGATCCGATTTCGCAAGTCTTCCACATTTTCTACTAGAGTGGTATAAACTAATGATTTTAGATGGCCCCATAGGAAATAATCTAAGGGTTTTTAGTAATTGGAATGTTGTTAAACAAATTTAAAAATGAATTGTACCTACTTAGTAAACACAGTGCGGTACGCATTTTTATTTAAACTATTATTAATTTTAAAAATATGAAAAATGTTGTTCGCCCTGTATCTTCGAAACAAAGAGGTTTTTCAAAAATCATCCAAGGACAAAACATGCTTAAAATAGTCCAAGGAACAACCCCCTGAATTTTTGCCGCATGTTTAGGAAACACCCTGTATATTTATTACGATAGAGCTTTCAATACTTGAAAATCATATCTTTAAAACGATTCGATCATTCTTGGTAGAAATATATGATTTATATAATGCGATGAATGATCACTCGAATTTCCATATCCCTGTTATGGGGTACGTAGGCGAATAGTTGGTTTTACGAAAAAAAAAACTATAGTGACTGACGAAGTGACTGGTCATTATTCGGTATGAAAAAGTTTGATCGAATATAACTCTTCTTTGCTCTAGAGTAGTCATTCTGAAAAGTCTCAACCTTACATCATTAGACACTCAATGTGTCTATTCTGAATCTGTAGTACAAGGCTAGAGGTGTATTCTTTCGACACGATTGATATAAATTTTTGTGATAAAAGAGATTTCAAATCGATGTTGCAGTAAAGTCCGAGGTATAGTCGAATACGACTATACTCTGAAAGATCTTTTAGCGTTTCCTCACTTTTGAATGCATTCAAAATTTTCAGAATGAAACCGAACATTCTGATGAAACCTTTGAAAACAACATCATCTATATGGTGTTCAAATGATAACGTTGAATTAAGATATATTCCCAGATCCTCAACTATCTTCACTTTCTCTAGAAAAACTATATTCAGAGATGGAGTGCTTACTACATTGATGTTTTCAGCAAATTTTATTCGTTTGCACTAGTAAACATTTAAGTACAAGTAGTGCAGGGAACATTATTCATAAGATCTGTTCAAATCATGCTGAAAATTCCAGGCATGATCGAAATCCGTCAAAATAAAATACATTTTAACGTCGACCGCGCAAAGTTCAACGTTTATGTGTGAAAAATGTTTGCAGATATCATTGATCTATAAAATGAAAAAGAATGGTCCTTAATGAGAACCCTGAGGCACTCCCGATTTGTCCCAGTAAATGGACGAAAATGCTTCATTTAAAATGATAATCTGAAATCTATCGCACAGGTATGACCCACGCCATAATCCAAGAGAACTGCAAAAGGGTCGCATGATGATTTGTCAAAGACTTTAGATGAGTCAGTGTAAACAGCGTCCACTTGGGTTCTCCGATCCATATTTGGGATATATCATTAATGCATGGCGATATATTAGCGGGAACTGATCTACCTCCAAAAAAGTCATGCGGTCTGGTACTGATTGTCAATTGAAACGAACAATATACAGTTACAATAGACTCCAACGACTAGCCAGTGAATCAGAACAGAATTAGGTCAATAGTTCATAATCTACTAAATTCGTTTTTCCACTTTTGGTAATACGAATAATTCAGCAAGTTTCTACTCTCTAGGGAAAACACCAATACCTACGCAGTGATTGATTGAGAATAAAATGAAGTGGAGGGATAAGTGAAACGGTATAAGACCTGAACCCATTTGTTTTAAATTGATTTATTTTATTCAGGCTTTCGTCTGAACTGATGCAATCCAGCTGAACTCACATATTCTTAACATCGGGATGATGGGCTTGAGGGGATCCTCGAAAACATCTGCAAAGAATCTATCAAATGCAACCGCAACACTCTGATGGCCACTATATTCGATATTGCCATGAAGTATATTGAATCCTTTGGGGAAAACCCACGTGGTTACGTGTTACTCGTCCCTTAATGTCATCTGAGATGTTTGAGGAGTTCAGCACCAAATTGGTAGAAGGGTAGAAATATAGTGGAGCGGGTAGGGTAAAGGCAAGAAAGAGGGAAATTCAAATATGCTTCTGTATTTGAAGTTAAATCGCACATACCATCATATACAGGGTGAGTCTTTGACTTGTACATATATTTTAACCGAAGGTTCTTGAGGTCAAAAGAAACACTTTTTTCATTTACCATTTTTTCCGATTCGGCCCTGTTAAAAAGATATAGCCATTTTAAATTTTCAAAATGAGCTAATTCACCCCTGAAAACCGGAACACTGAAGTTTTCTCAAGCATAAGATATACCTCTTGAACCTTGGAAATAAGCTACTAAATTAGAAAAACCATCATAAACTCACGTTTAACATTCCATTTGTTGAACAAAGTAATGTTTATAATCAAATAAATGAGTTATTCCAATTTCGTTGACGCTAAAGTTTTAATATTCTTCTCTTGATTTCTATTTCATTTTCGATAATTATAACGAATTGAGCTCGCTACCACCTATATTAGCTCTGATACTCATATCCATTCATTCATTATATTTCATTTATATGATATCGTTGTTTATTTTTCGTGCAAGAATTAACCTTAAAATCTCAAATAAATAATATTCATCTATGAAAGATCTAACACAGACTATAGTAATCTGTGGTTTTAAGTTTGAATTTCAAATTTCGAGTGATGCCAAATATAAACACAGCAGTTCGGTTCGAATAATCTATGTTCTAAGTTCTAACCTAAAATTTTCATTTACAGTTTACACTGTTATTGTTATAAGATATTTGTTATGAAATGAAGCATTTGATTTGTTCCAACTATCTCATAAAAATATTGAAATGCATCAATATTTTTGAAACCATCAGTATGAAAATATGGAAATATGTAAAATATTCTGGCTCTGTAATCAATGGAAAATGTTAGACTCCACTTGTAATCAAATTTGTTGTTAATGTGTACCTACATTATAGCCAACTTTACTACTTAATTCATCTTGATTTTGGCATTGAAAATAAATGAGAAGTATTCAATGTAAATATCCACAATAGAATATTTGGTTTCTTTCAACTCACCTAATTTGTTTTCACATTAAAACAATTATGGCCCTCTTGGAAGTATGTCAATCATAAGCTCTTAGGATGAATTTATGGAATAGCAAAAGAATAAAAGTATTCAATCTCAATCACATGAAAATTTGTCTAGTATGTACCTAGTCCTAGTGATATGTTTCGATGTGAGTTTGAATGAGCCGAAGAAGAATACAGTATTGTTCGATAGCAGCAGTCTTTAGTGGGATATTGATTGTTGTCATTATAATGGGACTATTTTGTGAAAACTTTCTTAAACATGGGTTTTATGAATAATCTGGACTTTTCAAAAAGAATGTTGATTTTAGTGAAGTATCTTCTTATTATCAGAGCTGTGCCAAAGCTCAGTGATTTTTAATCAAATCGAGGAGTTGAGGTGAGCTTATTCAAATAACTTCATTTTCAAACTAAGTTGGCTAGTACTTCAATTCTTAAATCTGAGACATGACTTCATAGTAAATATTCATTTCTGTGGTTTTTTTTTCCACAATAGAACAGAGTTGCATTCAGCCAAAGTACCCAATTTTTTGAATTTCACAGATAATTTTTTTTTTAAGATCAAGTTATTCGAAAACGGCGCTTTGTACGAGAAAATATGAAGAATACTTTTATTTTTCAAATTAGCCAAATATTCTTCAATGAACGTTCAAATTACTATTAAGAGTTGGTTTCTTCGAATTTCTGGTATTTTTATGGTATGTTATGTTCATAACAAAGAAACAGAAGAATGTGTATGGAATCTGGTGTTCGGAGAAGATGTATCACATCAAAAAAAAGCTAACTTTCAAAAATCATTTCCTTCGATACAACCATTTACGAGATATAGCCGAAAATCACATTTTTTTAACGATTTTCAACAGCCTGTATCTTTTTAACCGGGCCGAATCGGAAAAAATGGTAAAGGAAAAAAGTGTTTCTTTTGACCTCAGGAATCTTGGGTTAAAATATATGTACAAGTCAAAGACTCACCCTGTATATCTATCATTTTTTTTTGGAGTACTTGCCATTTCATTTAATTTTTTAGGGAATTCACATGTATTTTCTTTTAGTTGATGTAATTTATTATCCTGTTACTGGGAACTTTCCTGTTGGGTAAATAAAGTTATTATATTATTATACAGGGTGGCCACTTTTTCAATGGAATTGTACTGGTAACTTTTAAACCATGAGAGTTAGAAGTTCGCTCCAATAGAAAAAAAGTTGCATGCATAGAAGCATTATCAAGCAGTTCAAACAAATCGAGATTATCAGGGCCGGTTATTGCGATATCATAAGAAAAGTAAATTCAGTCATTTTGATATTTCTTTTTTTTCCACTTTATTTCAAATATTATTAAAAAATGTTACTAGAATTTTTATTCGACAGTGAATTGTTCTCAATTTGACGTAATCAGATTTCGTATCCAACGTTTCGTGCTCTCTAGGCCACCCTCAACCTCATTTTTTTCAATACGGACCTGTATATTTTATGACACTTTTCGAAATAACCTTTAACGCCGAATTCAACGATATATCATACAATGTCATTCAAAGTTGATTTTCAAGTGATTTTGACACTTATCCAATTTTCTTTGGGTCTGATCTGTAGTGAATGCAATGTATCAAAAACTGCTGTTAATAAAATAGTCAAGAGACGCGAATACAATGATTTCAAATTTCAATACCAAGCCTTGCAAAACGCAAAACTTATATCGTTATGATATCAAAATAAAGTTCGATTCTGTAATTTGTTTCAACGGAACAAATGACAAATCCAACAATAGTGATTTCTCGCGAGATTGAGAATGTATTGGAAGGTATTCAAGAAGACGAAGTAAGCAAATGTATAAGAAGTATGGGTTCCAGAACCGTTAAGTTCTGGACATTTCGAACACTTACTCCATTCATATTCATTCACTTTCGAATAATCATTAGATTTTTCTTTCATTAAACGATAATTCGTTTTATTATTATGAATTGAAATATGTAAATAATTATTAGGTACTTGTTTCTTGATTTGATTTTGATATGTTTCATTTAGTTCAAGATGAGTAAGATGATTTTCTCATCGAAATGTATTGCATGTTGTTAATTAAACTAAAGGTACCTAAATGTAATACAGATCCGACACAAAGAAATTTGGATAAGGGTCAAAATCACCTGAAAATCAACTTTGAATGACATTGTATGATATATCGTTGAATTCGGCGTTAAAAGTCATTTCGAAAAGTTTCATAAAATATACAGGTCCGTATTGAAAAAAATGAGGTTGAGGGTGGCACAGAGAGCACGAAACGTTGGATACGAAATCTGATTATGTCAAATTGAGAACAATTTACTGTCGAATAAAAAATTCTTGTAACATTTTTCGATAATATTTGAAATAAATTAGGAAAAAAAGAAAAATCAAAATGACAAAATTTACTTTTCTTATGATATCTCAATAATCGGCCCTGATAATCTCGATTTGTTTGAACTGCTTGATAATGCTTCTGAGCATGCAACTTTTTCTCCATTTGACCGACCTTCTAACTCTTATGGTTCAAAAGTTACCAATACAATCCCATTGAAAAAGTGGCCAACCTGTATACATAGTTCCTGGAGGGTTGAGGCACGCGGCGAGGTCAGAGGTTGATTCAAATATGCTACTTAATATTGATTGTATTTAAAGTGAAAACGCACATACCATATAGTGCGTGAAGGGGTAGAGGCACGAGGCGAGGTAAGAGGAGGCTACTACAAATATGCTACTCTATTTAAAGAGAAAATGTGTAATTCGAATATGCTACTGTATTCAAAGAGAAAATGCAGTACATGGTATGTACCTACGTTTTCACTTTAAATAAGGTAGCATATTTGAATCGACTTCTTTCTTTGCCGCTTTGCCTCTAACCTCCCTGCTTTACTATACAGTGTGGTCCAACGAAAACTTAACAGCTCGGTTTTCCGGGTTTAAAATGTGGAAAATAGCTCGGACTCGTCGATTTCTGATTCGAGACGGAACAACTTTTCCGCTCTTCGCATCTCCGTAAGTGCCACCTCTTATCGGGGGTGAGTACAACCCCTCGATTTTGAATATGGATGAGGAGTGTTGCGACAACTGATTTTGAAGATCTTATAGAGTACTATCTGATCCTGAAATTTCGCTTCAGAATTTCATCTAAAACGAAATGACAGGTAAAATAGTGGAAGGGTGTAACTATCAAATACCCATGAAATGTCTCGGTAACGAATATTATTCACGAGATAAATTCCAAATAGCCTCTTTCACTATTTTCGCTGTTATTTCATTATAGATAGATATTTTGAAGCGAAATTTTAGGTTCAGATAGTACTCGATACGATCTTCAAAATTGGTTATCGGCCCTCATTCCTATTCTAAATTAAGGGGTTGCGCTCACTCCCCTTAGGGGGTTGAAGTTACGCGGATGAAACAAGCGAAAAAGTTGTTCTCCATCGAATCAGAAATTGCCGCATCCGGGCGATTTTTCACATTTTCAAGACGGAAAATCGATGTGTTGTGTTTTCGTTGGACCATCCTGTGTTCGTATGATCGTACACCGAAAAATTTGCATTTATAAGTTGCCCCCTTCCAAATTAAAATTCATATCTTTCGGCGTTTTCCCGTGAAAGTCATGCATATGTAAATGTAAAATAATAATTTTTCATGCCATTTTCTCGAAAGGTCGTATCATCAGAACAACTCATCTAGTTAAATAACCCCTAACTCGAATGAAATTATATATTCCACTTATTCAAATATTATTAACATAGTTAACGAAAAAAAGATGTATTAGCGATATTGTAATTTACGTTAACTAAAGTTAATGATATTTCCGAAAAGATTGCTAAATACCTAAAGACAAAATTCAATTATACAATATCTTTCAGAACCAGAAACAATTTAGAGATGTTGAAAAAAAATAATAAAGATAAAACTGAGAAAGAAAATAAATCCGGTGTCTACAAGTTAACTTGTAATGACTGCCAATTGGACAAATAGATAGATATTTCAAGAAAGCGATAAACGAACACCAAAAGAGTTATACATCTGATAGTTCGTTTTCAATCATTTGAAGAATTGTAAGTGAATAATGAATCAATAAAAATTGACTTTCAAGTTATGCAAATCATTTGAAAGGATGGGATCGTACCTTTAATACCAACTTTGAAATTCTCCATTAAGAAAATAAGAGCATAAAATTAACTCTCTTAGAAGCCTTAGAAATAAACAGGTATAATACCCAAAATATTCTGTTGAACGAACAAACAGATGTAAACTCATCCCCATTCATTGAATTTCTTCCGATAGTTTGGAAATCCCAGGCGGCAAATTGTCCAATATAACTTTGAAGTTTATGATATCCTATTGAATATTTTTCTGCCAATGTCGAATTTTTGTTCCCATATAAGTTTCTGAAAAACTCTGTACTGTTATCAGTCAGACATGTAGCCTGAAGAAGCCACATTATTGCGAAACAATTGTTGCTAACAATTAAATAATTCAGTGGAAATTATTTCGTTTTGATTATTTATAATCAAGAAGACAGAAGTCACCTGAGCGCATGTGGCTCGAATGTGTAATTCTGTAATGAACAACCGATACATGTTTTCAATTCCAATCGAATGAAAGGTTCATTTTTGAAAACCAATAAGACTTTCCGTATTCTAAAATTGCTTCTCGTTTTATTTCCAAGGGTCGTTGAGGTCTGGCTCTATTCGAAATGTAAGGCGTTACTCAGAATTTTCCGTCCATTTCCGAACGTGCCCTGTTGTGGAAATAATACCATTTCCACGTTACGATCTTCATGCGGAAAATGTACCGAAATGAAAACTTCCTATATCGGCATCGTGAAAGTCATAGGAATTCCCTTCTCGAATTTCATTTGCATTTTCAACTCTATCGCCTGGAGGTATTTACGTAACTAGCCCTTTTGTCTAGAATTGGGTTAAATATGCCGTGTTCCAGCAATCCCTTAGATGGAAATATTCCAAGCCCGTGCCTGGTCCGGGATATGATGTTTTGTCAAGGTTGAAAATTCTCGATTTACCGGCTTTTTCGGTCTATTTTCCTCAGTAATGGACTTCGGTCTGGAGGAAAAATGTGGAACCTTTTCGTATTTATATGATCCTCAGTTGTGAATAAAACAAAAAGTCCGAGAAAAAATGTTAGATGTGGCTTAACTCAAGGATCGGTGCTTGTACTATTGCTTTATTTGTTGTACCGGGTGGTTCAAAAGTCGGACATTCTTGCACAGATGGAAAATCAGAATTCTTATACGAGGGTCTTCAGTAATTTCGCCCGAGGGCCCATGGGCCCATCAGATTTTGGACCCAAAAGGGCCTTATACGAGATATGAGGCCCAACATTGAAATTTCAAATGCAAACTTTTTTTTATTGCAAAATCGGATTCAGCGGGAGATTTTATATCCGAATTAGTTGGTCTTATTCCTTTGAAAGTAGCAGTACAAAAATGAAATGCGAAGCATTTTGAAAATTAGTCAATTTAGGCAGAACTTTTCAAACAAAAAATGAAGATTTCTCACTAGACTATCCGGCACGCAAAAAAATCAGAGTATGCCATTTGAACAAATGGAGATATTGACATTTTTCAAAGGTCTTTTCTTTGAATTGCAGTGTCTTTCGAACTACCTACAGAGTAATTGGTAAACTTGCAGAAGATTTGAAAACACTAAGGGAATTCAATAAAAATGAATGATACGTGAGGTACATATTTCGAAATCAGAATTTCATGGAGATTATTAGTATGATATAAAAATTAGGCATTTCCATTGAAACAGGGTGATATCGTGTTTCTCCACTTTCGGACCAATCTGTAGAGTCAAAAATAATTTGAGCTTATGCGCTGAGTGTTGTCGATTCCATCAAAATTTGATTAATTCTTCCAGCCTAAAATTTACAGGAGTTATCGACCGATCTAGCACTATTGACTCACCCTGTACATGTGACAAAGCTATCAACACGAATTTTGCTAAAAGTTTGAAATAGTTATTCTATATTTACTAGAGAAATTTCATCTATTATCAGTGAAATATTAGGTACTTATTTTCAAATATTCTTCTTGAATTTTCAGGACTCCGTTGAAGGGATTCGTTGAAAATTTTACTCTAAGCTCAAATTTGTTCAATTAAATCAGCATCAAATTCTCAACTCAATTCAGTCGGTTTTGTGGTCACATAAATATTGGATATTTTGTTTTGACATTCGTTTTTCATTTTTCTTGTAGCACAATATCTCGCAGAAGGAATTCAAAAAAATGTAATGTAATTATTTAAATTTCATTCGGAGTATTTTATTTTCTGGAGGTGTCGTATTAGGAACTGAATGGATACAAAGAATGTTTCAATTAATTGGCTACTAAACTTTACGATCAGCATTCATAAATATTCAGTCGATGGTTCATCTTATACCATTGATGAATTTTCAAATAAGAAATTCTGACTCATATTCCGATTAATCCAAAATCATTATTTTTGTTAATTAACCAATGTTTTCAACACACATTTTGCAATTTATATATATATCATATATGACTATCGATTATTTTCATTCTCTCAAGTAATACTTCTTTCAATGAAAATGAAATGGATTTCTTCATTTCATTGTCAAAAATCACAATGATTTGAAACTTTTTATTTTGAAGAGAAAGATTCGAAAACTATTTTTAGATTTTTGATATTCCAGTAAATATGCGATAGCTCATAATACTTAAGGAATCGTATTTTCGAATCACCAATTATTCTAAGCTGCCTTATGGTTTCACGAACAATAGTCTCTAAGATTTTAACGGTTGTTTCATGGCTCGTTACAAATCAGGTATGTGAATTCCAGAATTAATAAAATGAGCAGATAAAATTCCTCGATTTCATAGTAAAAAATTCCAATGTTATCGGAAGTACTGCATGATTTCTTGATCATCTTCCCATAAAATATACTCATGTTTGGGGAACTATTAATTATACTTACTACAACGATTGAAGAATTTGGAAATTTGAATAAAAAAATTCATAGCCAAAGCTATTATTTTTTACGGAGAATAAACAATTTTCATCAGTGTGGTACAATTAGATATCATAACCCGAAATAAGATGTGATTCAATACAAAGTATCTCAAAAGGAAGTTTTTATGTGAAAAAGTGAAAAAACTAGGACGTTTGTCATCTCATTCTATCTAACTTTCATGAAGGATTGGCGAGTATTATCCGAGATGGATCTCATTTCAAGGCAAATATTCTTTCAACTGGGACAGGGAATTTTTTCAAGAGTAAGAACCTGACACCAATCACAAATTGTTTATTTTTTAATGAAAAAATAGGTTAACAAATTCTTTTTTCAGTCACACCGCTCAATATGCAACCGAATGTCTTTTCATATGAAATCACAATCTATATATTTCTATTTAAAAGAACACTAAAGGGATGTGGAGCGTTAAAGGTGGGGAGTGTAAATTCAAAAAAACATAGGGAGACCTGTTTTTGAAATTAAAAATCCATGGATTCTTGGATTTCCCTTGATAATAATTAATTAAAAAAAAATGGTCTGATTGCAGTTATTTTCGAATCACAAATTGTAAATTATTTCCTAAGTTTTCAATAAAAAACGGCCCAACCAATTATATTTTTAATCCCACCGCTGAATAGGTAATTCATTTGATGTATCACAATCCATATATTCTCCTATTTAAAAAATTAAGTAGAGGAGTGAGAAATATCAAATTCATAAAAGCACAGGATAAATTGCTTCTGAAATTAAAAATCGACGGGTGCGAGAATTTTCCTTAATAGTTCTTCGTAAAAGAATAATTGACGAGTTACGTTACTTCATTGGCACGCTGTATTTTCTGTACATTCCCGTTGGCAGGGTAGTATATACCTAATGAGGGTCTTGCAGAAATCTAGGTTGATGAAATATATCCCTACCACTGAAGGAGCATAACATTTTATTGCATAACAGACAATTTTGTTTTCTTTGCAACTGAATAAAAAAAAATATTTCTCTGTTTTTGAGTCAATCGGAATTTATTTATAAAATAAGAACATAATATAATGAAATCTTGAAAGCAGATGTAAAATTCAACGAAATTTCTCATAAACTACCAATATAGAGCCCCAGTAAAAAACCATAAATAAGGTTTATTTTTTCATTAATTTTAAATTGTTACGAAATTCTGAATAACACCACCCCACGATAATTTAAACACTCTATTCCTCCACTGTATGTCTGGTGTTACCAGTGCGTTGAAAAATATATAAGGACCTGTGCATTCTCTAACCAACCACCCCATCACAAATTTGAATTTGTTGAAAGGAAGAGCTCCATTTTGAACTGTAGTGATAAGGAACCAATCGCACAAGAACCAAATCAGAATATGCGTGATGTAAAAAGTTGTATAGTCCCACTCGAATAAGAGTGATGCAGCCCAACCTGCAAAAATTCCTATAACCAGACATTCTGACAATGGTTCAAATATTATCACCAAAGGAATCATAGCTACTCTGAGCTGAGCCCAACGTGTCATTCTAGCTTGAAAGCCATTGATATCGATGGCGCCAGAGTTTTGCAAAGCTGGTTGACTGCTTATAGTAGTTCTCCAACCTTTTTCTTTGAAATATCTGCATATGAAGAAATCTTCCGCCAAATAACAGCCAAAGGTCTTCAATCCACCCTTACCTTCCAGAACAGATTTCCTGAAAAGAGTCGACATGCCTGTGTGACAGTTTCTTTGAAGGAAATCTGCCGCTAGATAGAATCTAGACTGCACAGTTCCGAAGTAAATCTTCTCGAGGATAGCAGGGAAGCCATCCTTGTCGCTAGTGAACGGCATCTGATGAACTAAACCTGTTTTATCGGTCATGTACGTTACCATATCGAGGAGAGTATCATCTCTCATCTTTATACCGCTATCGGAAACTAGTATTAAGTCATAAATACTATCTTGAAACGCCTTGTAGATGTTATTTATCTTGGGATTAGCGCCGACTTGTACGGCGCCTATGAAGACTTTTGCAGAGATGTTCGGATACTTTTTCATCAGTTCTTCAACGACTTGTTTTGCGGGATCCTGGTTGTTTTCCATGCAAAAGAGAATTTCATATCGAGAATATGTTAGGGTGAAGAAGGATTCCAAATTCTCTGCTAGATTAGGATCAACGCCGGTAAGAGGCTTCAAGATGGACACGCCTGGTTGCTCTCTTTCAGCATTATTTCCACAATATTTCCGATGAAGTCTGAATTTTCCGTGCAGCAATGCTAGAACATGTAGAATCCATAGTGCTGACCATAAAGATAGAAATAATACTGCTAGGACATAAAAAGTGTCAAACATCATTCGATTCATACCGAAATTGATAGCTATGTCAAATTGTATTCTATGTTACATCCAAAATGTGAAATCAATACTTGATGACATTTGTGAAAAAGAGTGTTGAAACACAAAGTCTAAATATAGTCGAAAACAAACATTTCACAGGATTTAACCTCTGATCAATGGGTAAGCACAACTTTAGCTCCTAAAAAGTATAAATAATAATTGTAAAACAAATATAGAAAAAAAGGATTTAGAAGAATGAAATGAAAAAAACTTTTCAATGAAGATCTTTATTCTGAGATACGAAGTGTGAAATGTAAATGAATTATTAGTCTTTTGTCGTCTATCTCGAACAACTTTTTCAACTTAAGTATTTACAATTGTACATGAAATTATATTTTTTTAGGTTTTTTGGCATTTGATTTCTTACATATTCCTCAATCAGTTTCAATCGAAATAATGAATCTCCACTATATCCATTTCAAATTATTATTCCTTTCAGATCTTCATAAAAATACTTGTAATCATTAGTACTGTGTATTTTCCGAACATATCCCTCTATAATTTCGTCATGATGTCTGTGACAATTTTGTGTCAAACGATAATGTTCTGACTGATGACGAATCCGTGCTCAAATTGAATTATGCCTGTTTATAAACACGATATTTCTCGAACAGAAAGACTTTATCATTCGCTATGGTGACTTGGTTGTCTGCAAACTGTAGCGTATATTTTCTCCAAGATCAATTCCCATTCTGCTGTATTTTTTCTTTCATTGCTTTAGTGCTCTTGGTTCATAAATTTTGAAGATTGTCCAAGCGATGCAACATCCTTGAATTAAACCTTTATCCAGCAAACTTCCTTGACACATTGTTACAAATTTATATTCTTGATATTGATCCATCAGTGATTCCTATGTGCTTTAATACGAGTATGACTGAAGTTTGTTTCTTGTAGTATCATCCATAGCGTTTTTACGGAAACTGTATCATACGCCATTCGCAGATTCACAAACAGAAGGTTGGTTTCCATATTGGTATTTGATATTTTTTCTATGACTTGTTTCAAACAAAAGATTGCTCTTCTTCCTTCTGTTATCCATATTCAAGCTCAATCAGGTCCTGCAAAACTCTTACATAGAGCCGACCAAGAGTGCTTGTAACTGATATGTCTCTATAGGTAGAACAATCCAATTTATTTCCCTTTGTATGAATTGAAGTTATATTGGCTACCCTCGGGGCTACCTTCCATTCTTCCGGGATTTAATTACCGTTTGAGCATTGGTTCTTCAAGGAAGAAAACATATTTCTTCGAGGAAAAACTTGTGCATCTGTTTAGACGAAATCTCTTGGGATTTGCTCTCACTTCACTAGGATTGAACGGAAATCGATCCATATTATTTCTACACATGATTTCAAATTGATATCTGAATGCAGCGTCAGTACACTATTTCAATTTTGTTTCGTTATAAATGATACTCAGTAGTCTATGTTCGACACAATACAATAACAGATACTTCAGACCCTAAAAAGTTCAAGAATAACTCCATAATATTGATTTATATTCTTTTCGACATCATAAACAGGGATCATCAACTCTAACTGCACAATAAAGCTAAAAATTTCCATTCATTGTTTTTTTTATTATCCTACATCCGCCATTTTCAGCTTAGAGCGCTAGGCTGTCCTATTACGAACGGACAAAGGATTATTATATTTCGTCACATCGCTGAAAATATGTTATTTCCAACAGCGTTTATTATCAAAGAAACCAAATTTTCAATTAAATAATCATTTTTTCTGTTTGTAAGAAATGCCTGATATAGCCAACAAAGTTTGGGAAACCCTGTACCTACCAACTTCTTGGTAATAGCTTTGAACATATAGATTTTGAGGCAATTCACCCATTTGATTTCAAACGAAAATTAAGTTAGTGGTATTTTGAGGTCTATATAACCATGCGCATTTTGAGACTGAATTGTCGTCAACACCAAAAAGGAAATAAGAATCTCTCGATTGAAATTTTTGATTCCAAGGTAACAAGATACCGTTTCACTTTTTTATTATTGGGTGACCAAAACTTATTGACCAAATCACGCACCACAGTCAACAATATGATCTCAATATCAATGTGCAGATCACTAAACAGATGATAATAAGCAAAGGTTATATAAGAGGAGTTTACTTGTAAGTGAACGAAACTCGAATAGAACGAGTAAAGCAGTAAAACTACCTTGATACTGTAATAAATGAGCACAAGAAATAAAAATTCGTTTAGGGAAGGCTAAAACGGTTTTCAATGGAATGAGTGCCATCTTCAAGCTCCATAACTTATTTTTGGAATCGATATTAAAACACCTAAGATGCTATGTCTTTTCCGTATTACTGTACAATCTTGGACACTGACAGAAGCCACCAGGAAAAAACTGGAAGCTGGTTATATAGGAGAATGCTCAAGATACCTTGGATAGCTCACGTAACGAATAAAGAAGTGCTTAAGAGAATGAGTAAATACCTGAAAATCATTTATACAGTCATGAGAAAAATGCTCGATTACCTGGGGCATATTATAAAAAATAAAGAGAGATACTCCCTACTGCAGAATATAATTCAAGGGAAAATAGTAGGTAAGAAAGAACCCGGAAGAAGAATAATATCATGGTTGCTGAATCTGAGAACCGCGTTTGGGAAAAACTCAGCAGAATTATTTCGAGCTGCTACCAACAAAATTATGATTGCCAAAATTCGAATCGGATAGGTACTTGAAGAAGAATGAATGATGCTATAGTTGATATTGTTACGGAAGAAGCTAGTACCAAGGCATACTGGATTCCTGAACCGTATAAGCCCCTGCTAAGAGGTCTCACAAGAGTTGTAACAAGTGTCGGAAATAGAAAATTGTATGCTTTTTGGAATAGTTCAATAGAAATAGAAACGTCAGAAACAGTATGTCTCTTGATACCAGATCTAATTTCGAATCGATTATCTAACCATAAACGTCTTCATACAAGTAGGATGGTGTTAATAGCATAAGAAGGATACTTCATTTGTAAGTCAATGCCGACATAGTCGATGCTTAGGGCTGCCGTTATAAACCCGACATCTCAGAAAATTATGATTTGCACGGATTCACCGATTCAACGAAATGAGCGGTCGTAATGTGCAAAGGCCGACATTGCATGGCTTCGTCAACTCCCAGCAGAACCTTCAATATGGCAACGAAGATCAATAGGGCTTTTTGCGGAGTCGCAATCAATAATTCAGTCCTATGGATGCGGAGAATGTGACAGGCCGAATGTGGAATATGTCCGTAAATCATTCATGTAAAGAAAGTGGGCGGCAACTCTCTTTCACCGGCAAATATCGTCGATATTTTACAGCGGCAAACGTGATTTTTTTTCTCGACTGCTACAAATTCTTCGGATCCAGTATAATATCCGATTACGTCGGAGATTCTGCGGAGGAAATATAGCTTTCAGCATTCTGCCAATTATACATAGTAGTCTGGGTAATAGTTATGCTTCATCAGGATTTGAGCTCTCGGATTGATACAAAGTCAAAGAAGAATCTATTATGCGGAAAATATTCGAAAACTTTCAACGAACTCATAACAATTCTTGTTATTCACTCATAAATTAAAGTTTACAATGTTAAGATACCAGATGGACAATAATCAGGTGAAGATAGAGGACATCCAATTAAATTGGAAATGACATCTTCTATAACTCAGATCTTTTTTTTGTTGAAGGACCGGAATTTACATTTCCTACACCTCTACTTCAATTTCTCCTATTTTCTACTGTTGTCTGATCGAAAGACTTTCCTCCCTCTTTCATGTCACTTTTTTCTTCTATCTAGTTTTTCGAAAGAGGTTTCTTCTTATCTGTCATTTTTATTTTGATTTGTAGTATCTTTCTTAATTCCTTATTCTCATGCTCTTTCAGCCTATCTATTTTCTTCTTTCTTTGTTGACTATTTCCTCAATAGTTTCAATTTCCAGTTCTTCTCTGATTTGTTGGTTGGTTATGTACCATGGGGCGAAAACCGCTGTTCTGATTACTGAATTTAGCGTACTTTGCAACTGATCCTTCTTATTGTCTTTCATATTATACTAGGTTACTCCTGCATACGTCATGCTTGCTATTAGCAGTTTTTTTATTATCTTTAGCTTGTTACCTAAGGAAATTCACTTTTAGGGTTGAGCAGCGGGTCTCCCGTGCAATTGGCTCGCCTTTTTTCTGTTTTCTTCTATCTGTTTGTTGAAATTCATTCTTTCATCTAGTATTACTCCTAGATATTTTGCTTCCTTTTTCCATTCTATCGTCAGGTTTTCTATTTTGACGTTTTCTGCTTTCTCTTTTTTGACTGTTGTCTCTCCGAAGTAGATTGCAACCATTTTTGATGTTCTCACTTTTAATCTCGATTTTTGGAAGTATTTCAACAGTTTATCTGAATCTATCTATAACTGCCTAGTAATGACATCTTCTATAAACGCAGGTCTCTAGAGATGAGGTGTGAGGTGTTCACCGAAATTTCGATTATTTGCGACTTTCATAATAGTAGATTTTGGTGATTTTCTTGTATGATAAAGATAGTCTACTTAATGAAAAAAATATTCCGAAATGCCTAGTTGAGAATTTAATTTTCTGAGAACAAGAAAAAAAAACACTACGTATGATTGTTCAGAAATATTCGAAGTATATTTTAAATGAACAAAGAAAAATGCTTCCATATTCATCTATTAATTCGAAAAGGAAACTTTTTTGGTCATTGTTATTACATGAATGCCAATAAGTCGTTTTTCGTAATATCTGAGTCTTTATCTGTTAGAAATATATGAACGAATAATTGCATTATTGAAAAAGCACCTCTGGTGATAGGATAATCTTTTTAATTCAATGGAGGAACCATTTTAAGGCAAAAGCTCTACAAAAATTTTTTCGATTTATATTTTTCCGCGTCTTTTTGATGGCACACCACGTAATTACTTTACAAGTCAGGAATTATTTGAATAGCGCTTATCCTAACAGATATGATTGCGTGAGAAGAACCAATAACATCTTTTAGTGACAAAGACATTTTCTGTTTGGACACGATGACACGAATGAGAGTATAGGTATGAGAAAAAGTGTGAACCTCAATTTAAAAGTTTCCTTGATGGGTTGGTCGAAATTCATTCTGGCACCTAGTTAACAACACTAACTTCTGGACAAACAGTCACGAGTTTAATATTATGCCCGATTCCTTATTCTGTAATTTCTAAGTACGATTTCTTGTTGATTTTACGGTGGATGAAAATAAGGAAAAAAGCATTTGTTCTGAATTTTGCATGTTGCTATGGTACCGTGGTAGGCCATCAACGTTTTCAACTCCAATTCATAGCAATTGTTAAATCAGGAAACGCGTTATCGATCGAAACGGTAAATACTGAAAGCTCTATCGCATTGAATGCCAAGAGTATACAGAAGAATTGAAGAAATTTTTGAGAACGAATTATGAATTCTTTCTGACCTATCGATTGATTGCGTGATCTATTCATTTAGTGTTTTTCAGATAAATTTTTATTAATTCTTTAATTCAATTTTAAATGAATTCATTGTCATTGTTTATTGTTTCCTCCATATTCGCTTACAAGCACTTTCGCATTGAATCTTCGCCGTTGATATATTTTCAAATCAAACCAAATTTATTCCTCCGAATTGTATTTATATACAATTTCATCCTTACAATCCGAAATTATTTAACCTTCATGTGAGAATGGACGCACTTTAGCACCAATTCGTGTTGTCCTCTCCATCCTCCTTTCGAGGTGTTCAAAGATACATCAAGAATTAAATATGGCAGGACAGAAATTGAACACACTATTTTTTTTAATCTAAGCTAAACATTTAGTCTGATGATCTTTTGAACAAAATATACAAACAAAAGAGAATAGAGAAATTGAAAGAGAGAGGGAGAGAGAAAGAGAACTCGAGAAGAAAAAACACGGGCCACCACGCTGACAGCCACTTCCGATCAACCAAATAAGTTGAAAATTTGTCTAGTGAGCATGATCAAAGCTTTGATTGAGTTTTTGTATATATTGAAATTTGAAATAACTGGTAGGTGATTAAAAAGTTTGGGGCCGTAATAGAAAACATACCTCGGTGTGTAATTATTTTTGTATGATGGTAGAGTTGCATAAATTTGTTACGAATCTTGTTAGCTTTTCCTTTTCTTCTTGAAGAACGGACTTGTTCTTAAATAACCAGGCTAAATTGGTTTATATAGAGATCTCTTACCTTCAGTAACTGAGTTTCTCTATACAGATATGTAGGATTTCACATATGCCTACTTATGCGTTTCGTCCCTGGCACACACACCGGACTCATCAGTGTGACTTTGGTATATTTGTGTGTGCCGTGTCACAGACGATTCGGGAATTTATTATTATCGGGAGCCGCCGAGACTCGAACTCGGCACCTTGTCGCATCTCGGTGAGTGAGTCTACACTCTTATCCTCTAGGCCACCGAGTGCTGTGTTTATTGTTGCTATGTGGAGCTTTATGAGAAGCCGCCACATGACTCCCTCCCCAGTGACGGAGGAACGAAACTTATGCGTGTTACGAGGTCATCGATGCAGCCGGGTGATTGCCGCCTAATCAGAGCTGCACCTCGCGGCATCGATCGTGCGGACGGTGAATGCCTTCTATTCAGGTCCGCTATAGCGCGGCAGACCAAGGAGCACGTATTGCACGTCATGGAAATGGGCGTCTAGAGTTTCGTTGGAAATTGCAGATATATGGGAGCTACGCATCAACCTTCTGCTTTCCAGGACACATCGTTAAGACGGCCATTCCCATCACGTCGAGGTCACCAATGTAGGATTTCACATCTGCCTACTTATGCGTTTCGTACCTGGCACACACACCGGACTCATCAGTGTGACTTTGGTATATTTGTGTGTACCGTGTCACAGACGCTTGGGGAATTTATTATTATCGGGAGCCGCCGGGACTCGAACTCGGCACCTTGTCGCATCACGGTGAGTGAGCCTACACTCTTAACCTCTAGGCCACCGAGTGCTGTGTTTATTGTTGCTATGTGGAGCTTTATGAGAAGCCGCCACAGATATTACGTGGGAAAGAATCTCGGTTTTCTAAACAAAATGTTCAATACTGTATTCTGTGTCACCTGGGGGACGTTCAGGGAATTATTGAACATACGACCCCGCGCAGCAATACAGTATCACATAAGCCACATGTTCATCCCATTTCAGATGCTGATCCACAATTACCCCAAAATACCTGATGATTTCCGTCTTCTCGATAACAGGTCAGTCGCAGTCAACATAGTCTTTCACGTGGATGTGGATACTGTTTTGCCACAGTTGGTTGTTCTGCAATAGGGTTAAAGTGATAAATTTAGTCTTTTTCACAGTCAGTAGGTTATAATTAAGCCATATCTGTATATATTTCAATCCATTTTCTGATTGTTCATAGGCCTTCCTCCAACTATTACTCATTAAAACAAGTGCTGTATCGTCTGCACAAATGAAATAAGATGGCCCCCAAACCAATAAAATTGGCCCCAACACCGTTACTTGCGGTATTCCCATTTTGACCTCTAGTGCCTTACTGAGATCACTATTAATCCTGACCCTCGGTTTTCTATGTGTGTATTAGTCTTTGAGCACATTGTAAGTTGGGCCACGTACACCATAATCATACAATTTATCCAAAAGCATCCCGTGATCAACGGTGTCGAACGCCTTCGCCAGATCTAGAAATAAAGCTTCAATCATTCAGAAAATAAATTATTCCCACACATAATATCCTGATAAGTTCCTACTACTTATTTATTGAGATAAAATCTTCGAAATTATGAAGATTTCGGTTTAAAATTTTCTCTTCTACTGATTATTAAGAAGAATTTAATTATTGTCCTGGACTTATATTTTTGAGAACCTTCCAGAGATATAACGGTTCAAAGTTCCTGATAAAATGCATAAAACTCCTAGAATATCCAAAAAGTAATTAGCTCGAGTCATGTTCCAACACTGATTTTCATTTATCAAAATAAGAAATGCTACAAAAAAAAAGACTAGGTTAACATTCGTCTGGCTACATCCCCGGATTACTTAAGTGTTATTACGCCCGAAGCTGAGCGCCATACAAGAGTTTCAGAGATTGAAAAAGCCGCATTAAGGTTCGCCCTCACATTCCGGCAATAAATCAAAGTGAACGTACACACACACACCAACCAACAACAAACCGAAATGCACACGATCAGTTCCAGCAAATGCCCGACTGCGTTCACGTCGTCTGCCAAATTTTTAATCTCATTCTCCGGGAAGAAATTGTAATTTTGGCTTTCGCGGCCGCAGCCGATGTGAAACAGATCAGATACTCGAGCAATTTGCGACTTTCGCGATCAATCAACTTGGAAGTGTAATTAACAGAAGCGAGGATGGCAAATTTCCAGGGACTCAATCAAACGGAAACAGATTTCGCCTCTTCTCTAAGAATAACCCGACAGAATGTTGAATGGTGTTTGATGGTTTCTGGATCGATGCGAGATACATGACGGAGGTGTGGGAGGGATAACCGCGACGTTCATGAACGCAGATTTATTTGATTAATTGTTAATTAATCTTGATAGACGAGAGCACACGGAGTTATCATTCGGCTTCCGTCAAGCTTTAGAGACTGGATGAAACAGCATGAGGAATTAATTTCGTTTCAGAAATAGTACGAGCACGTTTGATTACTTTTCGTTGATTAATTCGAACACGTTCTATAAATTCTACAATTGGTAGAGTATCTTCGAAGTCACTTGGAGGGAGGCAGAATGTTTTGATTATACAAGAGTTGTACAAGTTTCCAGCAATTCGCAATTCATTATGAGCCAGGGTATTTACTGCCTATCAGTACTTTAAAATAGACCCTAATATTATAGCGTGTTCGATGGTGAGGAATATCAGTCACAAGGAACAGTTGTATACAATTTATTCAATGGCAACGTTTATGAGCATTTAGCTCCTTCATCAGGCTAAAAACAAAAACTAATTTATAAACAACGGCTTGGATCATACAATTGGTGTAGCAATAAAGATAAAAAATACATAAAATGACGTCGCTATACAATAATAAATATGAAATATAAACTAGATGACAAAATAACAATGAATATAAATATAAAGCAAAACAACATAAAACAATTCACGCCAGGTCGGCCAAGGAAACAATAAGATCACAAGAAAATGCGATCTCACCCTATGAATAACGGTTATAAATCATTCGAATACATCGAAATCATCAAATAAATGTCCATAAAATAAAATGGCATTATCAGGATAGCATAAAAAACCACATCAAATAAGACGTATAAGTATAAACTACAGTATCAGGCAAGACAGACTGCATTGAAATGTGTGAGACATACCAAACACCCGATTCAAAAGGAAACACGAACTACCGCGCAATAAAACTATCTACATTAACCTTATTAATTAAGTTAAAATACACCGAACTCAAATTACCAATATCGGTGCGTGTATTCACAGAATCTTTTATTCTCTTGATAAAAACCATTTCCTTAAATGTTCGTTTAAACCAATTCTTTTCTTTATTTAAAATTTTTACATTATTAAAATCAAAGGAGTGGTCATTAATTTTTGCATGCTGTGATAATGCTGTGGCTTCACTACAATTTTTGCAATCTCTCTCATGTTGTTTAAACCTCGACCCTATATACTGTTTTGTTTGGCCTATGTAACTGCCAGCACAATCTGAACAATCTATTTTGTACTCTAAATTAGAATGTCTCATCAAAGGATTGCCATCCTTTAGTCGACTGAACAATTTTCCCACAGTTTTATTATAATAAAAAAAAAATTATAGCATGTCGTCTATGGAACCAGAATGTGTAGATTTGGTGGTTGTCTATTGGCTAAAATAATCCACGTTTCACTTCTTGACTGAAGCTGTCAATTCTTTATTATCTTTCTAATGATTCTAATAGACCATTATGTATAGGTAGGTGGACTAATAAAATAAGCATTTTTAATCGGTTTTAATTCACTAAACAGGTTGAGAAGTTTACAGTAGTCAAGGCAGTTTCAAATCACTGTTTGGTTCATGGTTGGGAGTCTTTATTTAGACTCTACACGGTGGTTTGTCCGATTCGACCGATTTTTCTTTTATTCATAACTTTGGTAAGGCTCTATAAATATTGATGAAATTTTCAGTGTAGAACAATATGATTGTCTACTTTCAATAATTTCAACACTTTCACAAAAATACAGGGTGGGAATTATGATAAGTTCAGATTGAATTTGAAGGTTGAAAAAACACTCTGTACATTCCGTTTTTAAAAATTCGCTCTCTGCCTCAAGTTCTACCATAAGATTACATTACTGGAGCGTTTTTATTTTTTTGTCACACGTCCAGTTTTCCTTGACAAAATTTTTAAAGATGAACAATATCGTTATTTCGCTCCAAGGCAGTGAGAATATTCTGAACTAGATAGTAAAGCTGTATCGTACAACGAAACAAAGCTCTTCCGATTCATGAAAAATAGTTTTTATCAAATTGAAAATTTTTCATGAAACTTAAATCTCAATTTAAATCAAGTTCGTTAAGATCCATGGTTACCATCACAGTGAACCACAGAATGAGAATATTAAAAAATAATCTGTTACAAAAAGTGTATTTCAACATGCCTCAATTATTTACTCATGCAGAATATGCAGATTTGATTTTTGTTTATGATTTCCAAACCAACGTCAACTGAATAATGGTACTTTTGGACAAGTATTTCATTATTCTAAAGAACATGGGCAATATCCTAGTAAGGCAGAGCACATTGACAGGCCTACTCCAAATGAAATTTCCAATTAAATTGTTGAACGGGTGTAGGAGGAACCGTCTATTAGTACCTACTCGACAAAGTAGTTCCGAATTAGGAATTTGAGGTTGAAATTAGAAGTAGAGAAGACCTAGTTGAATGAATTTTCGAGGAATGTAATATCTTAAAATATCTCATCAGGAGGTCAATTGGAAATTTAAAAAGAGGTCGCGAATATGTATTCAAAAAAAGGAAATCATTTCGATCATTCTATATAAATTTTGTGTTGATCCTTAGTTTTGCCTTTCATGATATGTTTCGAATGTTTGTAAAAATAAGACTGTTATTTTTAGGGAAAACAACTTTATAACTTCTATGTTCTATGTTCTATGATCTATGTTCTATGATCTACGTTCTATATCTGAGATTCTAACCTAAGACTAGTTCATGTGGTATTTGTGAGTTATTTTAGAATCCCGAAGAAGTGGCATGGTTTTTGATTTCTTACAGGTTAGTAAGCTATTTCTTTTTATTTGTTTTTATTTATTTTTATTTTATTTCTTTGTATTACTTTGTATAATATTATTTCTTTTTTGTATATTATTATGTTATATTTTAAACTAAACAAAATAAATCTTACAGATTCAAGACATCAAATCGTCTATTTCTTTGATTATAAAAATAAGAATTGATTACATTCTTATATGTTTATTCTGCATTAGTTATTGTAGATTTTTTGGTTTACGTAGGTACGTATAAAGATATTTTCTGGATTAAATGATTTTATACATCAGAATATGAGTCATTAAAAACGAATTTCGAATTTGGAAAAACTACTTTAGAACTCAGGAAGAGCTTTGTATGATGCAGCTTTACTATCTAGTTCAGAATATTCTCACTGCCTTGGAGCGAAATAACGATATTGTTCATCTTTAAAATTTTTTTTTAAGAAAACTGGACCTGTGCCAAAAAAAAAACGCTCCAGTAATGTAATATTATGGTAGAACCTGAAGCAGAGAGCGAATTTTTGAAAACGGAATGTGCAGGGTTGTTTTTTCAACCTTCAAATTTAATCTGAACTTATCATAATTCCCACCCTGTATTTTTGAGAAAGTGTTGGAATTATTGGAAGAAGACAATAATATTGTTCTACACTGAAAATTTCATCAATATTGGTAAAGGCTCAAGTTATGAATAAAAGAAAAATCGGTCGAATCGGACAAATCACCCTGTAGACTCTCAATAAAGGCCCCTAATCATGAACCAAACATTGATTCGAAACTGCCTTGACTAGTGTAAACTTTTCCTAAAATTTGACGGTCTCCTCCGGAATCACCCTGTATATCTGATTTTTTTTAATTTGGATGAATCATAGTTTACCGAGTTACCAGAAATGTATTATTGTGTAGGGTCAACAGGAAATTCACTGTATTGTCAGTCATTATGACTAAATCCCAGTATGGTAGTTTATCATCATATAAAACAGAATGTTTCCATTTGATCACTTTTATTGCCCGAAATGGTGATGATTCAAATCGCGTGGCAACGTTATCGCCCTTATTAGGAGTTGTGTCACCATTAGAACTGGTTTGGGGAGTTATTAAAAGCCGTTGAAGAAAATTTAATTTAACACCGACGAAGTTTTAAATGATGTTTGGCGAAATACTTTTAAAAAACATTTCAAAAACTGGAGATGAATAATTTGCGACCAACTCCATTTCTCCAGTTACTTTCAAAGACGGTAATGATACGTCGAGTTCCTAAGAAAATGATTTCGCATCCTAAGAATTGTCATGCTACAGAAGAAAAAATTTTTTGTGAAATACGAAATGAACTAGTTGAGATTAACCAATAAAATTCACACAACAATTTCTGAGCAATTTTGTCAATGTTATTAAAGTTTGCCTTAACTTCAGATAGAACATTTTCCAGTTCAGATGAAGCCACAGCGTTGGCGAAACAATTGTCGTGCCGAACACATCAAAAAATTACTTTGTTTTATTTTATTCATAAGTTATATATTGCGATAATATTTCCCGCATCTGTATAATAAGATCACATTGAAAAAACATTTTAGAGTATAGGCAAGGTTATGTTATGAGAAATTTTATGCATTTATTTTAACGAATCACCCACATTCCTCATGAAACGTAAACAGATTTGGTGTCACAGTGACTTGGATATGGGAAATTCGTGAAACTAGCGTGATATTAACCCATAAATATATAATACATAAATTTTTTCAGAAATGACTTCTGTATGACACCAAACATTGTGGAAATGAGTTTTCCGTTCCAAATTGAGTCATTTCAGGATTAATTCTGAAGTTTTTCAGAGAAATCGTGTTGAAATACTATTAATCTTATAGGAAATGATGGAGATATGTTTGAAAAAAGGTTAAATGCACGCTATCCGACTGAAAATAATTACCGAATCTGATATGTTACCCACTTCCTGAAAAATATGGGTAGGATTAGGTTTCTTGGTTGATACTATTCATATTTTGGGTCGTTCCCTTCATTGTTCTGTTTATCATTTTTTCACGATGTCAGTAATTTTCTAATTTCGGGCAAAGAATGCTCTGGACTCATTGATGATGAATTCGTGATCAAATTCATGCTTTCCGGCCTTAAACACGTTAACTTTCGAATGGAAAAATCTGAAACTAAAAGTGATCATGTTAAATTTGTATCTCGCTGTAAGTTCGTCAATGGTCAAAATCCGATCATGCGTTTCGTAAATATGGCCATTCGAAATTTTGTTTCCCTCATGATTTCAAAACTATCGATTCGATTGAAATGAAATTTGGTGCCTCATGCAAAATTTTATGTGTATTGCGTGACCATCTGATCACACCATCCGAATCAAAGAAATTTCGAGAAGAATATTATGGAAGAAATACCGTATATATTCGTTTCAACATATGATTACTTCTTTTTATCATATTAAAAGGAATTTCCGTCAAGTAGAGCCAGAAACAATCAATTCGTTTCAACTTATTGAGTTATTACATATACAGGGTGAGTCCTTGACTTGTACATATATTTCAACCGAAGATTCCTGAAGTCAAAAGAAACACTTTTTTCCTTTATGATTTTTTCAGATTCGGCCCAGTTACAAAGATACAGGCTGTTGAAAATCGATTAAAAAATTTGATTTTCGGCTATATCTCGTAAATGGTTCTATCGAAGGAAATGATTTTAGGAATATAGCTATTCCTTGATATATATATATATATATATATATATATATATATATATATTGATCATGGTAATTACCTGCTTTTCAATAGTCAATAGTATTTCCTTTATTTGGAAGTGTCAGGTTTTTAATGAACTTGTTTATTTCATATAAAAAAATATATAATTATACGTTTCGGAGAGACTCTCCTTCTTCAGTAAAAATGATATTCATCTAATAGTTTACAATATAAAAATAATTAAAATTGAGCCTGCAAAAAAACACAAACATTTAAAATAGTATACACAATAATTTATTTCATAAAATAAGTTAATTAAAATAAAATGTATCCCACCTTCAATTTCTCGTCAATTCACAATATTGGAACGTGAATGTCAAAGTCAGTCTTACCTGGTATGTGTCACGTTTTAGGTCTTGTCTTCTTCTTTTTGTTGTGTCGGTTTTTTAAGGAGTGGTACATAAAATTGACTGAGTTGTTTTACGTCTTGTCTATCATTAACTGTTTTTTCCAAGTTAGATTGTATGTGTATCATCTCCCATATTTCTCTCTGTTTTCGTTTTGGCTCTATTGTTAGTATTTTTGTCTCGTCATAGTCGAATTCGTGTTTTTTTGTCTTTTTATGTTTGTTTAGTGCCGTTGTTGCGTTTTTTGTGTATTTATGAGCGTTGAGTCTGTCGTGTAATCTCTGTGATGTTTGTCCAATGTATTGCTCTCCGAAACGTATAATTATATATTTTTTTATATGAAATAAACAAGTTCATTAAAAACCTGACACTTCCAAATAAAGGAAATACTATTGACTATATATATATATATATATATATATATATATACAGGGTGAGTCTTTGACTTGTACATATATTTTAACCCAAGATTCCTGAGGTCAAAAGAAACACTTTTTTCCTTTACCATTTTTTCCGATTCGGCCCAGTTAAAAAGATACAGGCTGTTGAAAATCGTTAAAAAAATGTGATTTTCGGCTATATCTCGGAAATGGTTGTATCGAAGGAAATGATTTTTGAAATATAGCTTTTTTTTGATGTGATACATCTTCTCCGAACACCAGATTCCATACACATTCTTCTGTTTCTTTGTTATGAACATAACATACCATAAAAATACCAGAAATTCGAAGAAACCAACTCTTAATAGTAATTTGAACGTTCATTGAAGAATATTTGGCTAATTTGAAAAATAAAAGTATTCTTCATATTTTCTCGTACAAAGCGCCGTTTTCGAATAACTTGATCTTAAAAAAAAAAAATTATCTGTGAAATTCAAAAAATTGGGTACTTTGGCTGAATGCAACTCTGTTCTATTGTGGAAAAAAAACCACAGAAATGAATATTTACTATGAAGTCATGTCTCAGATTTAGGAATTGAAGTACTAGCCAACTTAGTTTGAAAATGAAGTTATTTGAATAAGCTCACCTCAACTCCTCGATTTGATTAAAAATCACTGAGCTTTGGCACAGTTCTGATAATAAGAAGATACTTCACTAAAATCAACATTCTTTTTGAAAAGTCCAGATTATTCATAAAACCCATGTTTAAAAAAGTTTTCACAAAATAGTCCCATTATAATGACAACAATCAATATCCCACTAAAGACTGCTGCTATCGAACAATACTGTATTCTTCTTCGGCTCATTCAAACTCACATCGAAACATACCACTAGGATTAGGTACATACTAGACAAATTTTCATGTGATTGAGATTGAATACTTTTATTCTTTTGCTATTCCATAAATTCATCCTAAGAGCTTATGATTGACATACTTCCAAGAGGGCCATAATTGTTTTAATGTGAAAACAAATTAGGTGAGTTGAAAGAAACCAAATATTCTATTGTGGATATTTACATTGAATACTTCTCATTTATTTTCAATGCCAAAATCAAGATGAATTAAGTAGTAAAGTTGGCTATAATGTAGGTACACATTAACAACAAATTTGATTACAAGTGGAGTCTAACATTTTCCATTGATTACAGAGCCAGAATATTTTCCATATTTCCATATTTTCATACTGATGGTTTCAAAAATATTGATGCATTTCAATATTTTTATGAGATAGATGGAACAAATCAAATGCTTCATTTCATAACAAATATCTTATAACAATAACAGTGTAAACTGTATGTAAATGAAAATTTTAGGTTAGAACTTAGAACATAGATTATTCGAACCGAACTGCTGTGTTTATATTTGGCATCACTCGAAATTTGAAATTCAAACTTAAAACCACAGATTACTATAGTCTGTGTTAGATCTTTCATAGATGATATTATTTATTTGAGATTTTAAGGTTAATTCTTGCACGAAAAATAAACAACGATATCATATAAATGAAATATAATGAATGAATGGATATGAGTATCAGAGCTAATATGGGTGGTAGCGAGCTCAATTCGTTTTAATTATCGAAAATGAAATAGAAATCAAGAGAAGAATATTTAATCTTTAGCGTCAACGAAATTGGAATAACTCATTTATTTGATTATAAACACTACTTTGTTCAACAAATGGAATGTTAAACGTGAGTTTATGATGGTTTTTCTAATTTAGTAGCTTATTTCCAAGGTTCAAGAGGTATATCTTATGCTTGAGAAAACTTCAGTGTTCCGGTTTTCAGGGGTGAATTAGCTCATTTTGAAAATTTAGAATGGCTATATCTTTTTAACAGGGCCGAATCGGAAAAAATGGTAAAGGAAAAAAGTGTTTCTTTTGACCTCAAGAACCTTCGGTTAAAATATATGTACAAGTCAAAGACTCACCCTGTATATATATATATATATATATATTTTGATCATGTTATTTACCTGCTTTTTAATAGTCAATAGTATTTTCTTTATTTGGAAGTGTCAGGTTTTTAATGAAGTTGTTCAGTTCATATAAAAAAAATATATAATTATACGTTTCGGAGAACACTCTCCTTCTTCAGTAAAAATAACTCATCTGATAGTTTACAATATGAAATAATAATTAAAATTGAGGCTGTAAAAAAAACACAAACATTTAAAATAGTGTACACAATAGTTTACTTCACAAAATAAGTTAATTAAAATAAATGTATCTCACCTTCAATTTCTCGTCATTTCACAATATTGGAACGTGAATGTCAAAGTCAGTTTTCTTTGGTATGTGTCACGTTTTAGGTCTTGTCTTCTTCTTTTTGTTGTGATTGACATACTTCCAAGAGTGCCATAATTGTTTTAATGTGAAAACAAATAGTTGAGTTGAAAGAAACAGGCAACAGAAATTGTGGATATTTATATTGAATATTTCTCATTTATTTTCAATGGCAAAATCAAGATGAATCATGTAGTAAGGTTCCATTGATTACAGAACCATAAAATTTTATTTCCATATTTTCAAAATGATGGCTTCAAAAATATTGATGCAGATCAATATTTTTATGAGATGGTTGGAACAAATCAAATGCTTCATTTCATAAAGAAATTGCTTTCTATCAGAATGCACACTTATTTATTTTGTATCCACACAATTATTTTGGAAATTGTTATTAAATTTCTTGAAAATATGTATGGAACTTCAATATTCTGTTAGGTTTTTTCAAATCTTCGATGATTTTCATTTTATGCAAACATAATATCGAATATCATATCACAATAACAGTGTAAACAGGAAATGAAAATGAATATTTTAGGTTAGAACATAGATTATTCGAACTACTTTGTTTATATTTGCAACACTCGAAATTTGAGGTTCAAACTTAAAACCACAGACCACTAGTCTGTGTTAGAACTTTCACAGATGAATATTATTTATTTTAGAATGTTAGGTTGAATGGCATTCTTGTACGAAATGAAATAAACAACGATATAAGTAATATAAATGCGATATAATAAATGAATGGATATGAATTATGAATATCAGAGCTGAGCCAATATGGGTGGTAGCGAGCTCAATTCGTTATGATTATCGAAAATGAAATAGAAAATCAAGAGAAAAATATTTGATCTTCATCATCAATGAAATTGGGATAACTCATTCATTATATTATAAATATAATACTTTTTTCAACAAATGGAATGTTCAAAGTGAGTTTATAATGGTTTTTCTAATTTAGTAGCTTATTTCCAAGGTTCAAATGGTATATCTTATACTTGCAAAAACTTCAGTGTTCCAGTTTCCAGGGGTGAATTAGCTCATTATGAAATGGCTTTATATTTTTAACCGGCCGAATCGGAAAAAATGGCAAATGAATAAAGTGTTTCTTTTGACCTCAAGAATCTTCGGTTAAAATATATGTACAAGTCAAAGACTCACCCTATATATTTTGTTTCCGCAAAATCATAATAGTAATAGTTTCACAGATATCAATATTTGAAATTTTTATTCTTCGAATCCCGCCGCTGGATATTCATTCAAATTTTTATAACTATGATGATATAATCTTTTTTTCGTGTCAAGATATAAAATAGCAATTGCCTTATTCTTGAGCAGTTATGTCGTTCACTATGTCTCTAATTTTTTAATTTTGACCAAGGAATGGTAATGTTCAAATACCTAATAACTAATCCGTACTCGAATCGATTCTAGAATTTTGAAAAATGCAGATAAGGTTCGGAATTCGAATACTGGGCTGCGATCAAGGCAAAATGCAACTAACTATTAAGTAAATGTGGCCTTCCCAAATTTTATTTTCCTGATAATTTCAAACCTACAGAATTGGTTGTGTATTATATAATAGTGTTGATGACTTTCTCGTTTTATGGATATCCATTGAATATTATTCATTGTATGTTGTTTTATTTCAATTAAGTTTCAAATAATCACCAACAAAACAGTACTGATATAAATAATAATAGCATTATATTCGATGGTTAACACACCATTTTTATCTTTGGCGTAAATTGTTCGGTTGATCGCAAGATTCAGAAACCACATCATACTGTCATAAGTCATAAAATATCGACGACGTTAGATCAAAGGTAAAGAGAATCGTGATGATCACCGATAGAGAATGAATTCCCTTCCAACATTAAGTTTCCCTAACCTTTGCGAACTACATTATTTGTAAGGGAAACTACTAACATTTGATCTTGGGCAAAGCGTTTCCTCGATAAGTGGTTGGAACTTTCAACTTCCTCGGTAGCTCAGTTAATGAAAGCGCTGGACTAGTGATTCGGAGGTTGCGGGTTCTACTCCCGCCCGAGGATGTACTTTTTCCGAAATTAAAAAATTACCATCAAACATTATGCTGTTATAATTACTTTCAGCCATTATACAATTTTCAAGATTAAATATATTTTCTTTGATTGACCAATTAGCATTGAAACAAAGGAGACAAAATTTTATTATTGTTTTGAGCTTGAAGAGCCTTTTTGTGGAGAATGTTTCGAGCAGAATGTGTCGAATAATTGTAGAGGTATTAAAGTATTCTATTTTGTCAAACGATCTTTACGAAACATACGTTTGCCTTGATGTCGTAATTTTACAATTATAAATGTACCTACTAGGTTTCAGTTCTACCAGAACCTTATCATTGAAATTTTTGTAGAATCAAATCGAAGTTTCATATTGTTCTAAACCTCAAACAGAAACACTAATATCGAAAAAAGTTCTGTGTTTTTATGAGCAGCCACAGATATTCTGCATTTTGAGATTCACGTCCTTTGGAAAATTACAGAACATGCTAGAAATCTTGAACGCAAAAAATTGAGATTCCAGAGAATCTTTGACATATTCATCTTAAGTACAAACGAGAGCATTTGGAATATTGATGAATGCTTGAAATATGTGATATATTTACTTGTTTTGAGAGACTTGAATGAAATATGTTCAAATTTCTAGAGAATATGTTTTTTAAATCTCATTGGAAATCCCTAGATCTCAGACGAATAACCGACAATTACTCATTTCAAAATTATTGAGTCGATAATTCTATTGAATTCTGATGAACAATATTCTAAGCAACAAAAAAAGAGTTTGACGAACATGTCATCAATGCTATTGTCATCTCCAGAAACTGAGTTGGTCACCGAGTTTAATTGTGTCAGAACATCATATTTCCGTCATCCTTTGTAGATATTATTTTTCCTATTCAACCTCATATTTCAGCCGATACGACTTTCTCCATCTTTATGTCAGTTATTAAATTTTCATTTTTGCAATGAAATGAGGAGATGAACAATTCAATTCAGCAATAAAAATATGTTAATGGCAATTTCTCCAACTAACTGTATATATTCCGGATGCCTTGAATCTTTTATGGAAAGCCGTGCTCAATTAAGTTATTAACGTTTTGATTGTATGAAGCATGATAGAGGGGCAATTTTTAAACTGATGGAAATATTCCATGAAAATAGACTGTCCTGGGATTTAGGAGAATTCCTTCTCCTATCGTATGTATATTTTGAGAGCTAACAATCAAAAAATCGACAAACATATAACATTGAAATAGTTTTTTGGTTGGGACAATATTGTCAAGAAGATGTCGGAATATTTTCGTTTTCTGGTGATCAATTCCAAGCTCTAAGACATTCGATACTTAGAGACTCAAGGAACGTTCAAGAAACGCCTCTTAGAAGTGGAAAATCCATTTCCCGAAATAAAATTAGCCTTCGATTAATCTCTCACGTTTCAGGTCTGAATCCGCCTCTATTGTGAACATTCTGTTGGCACTTTGATCTAACAGATGGATTCATCAACTTATCTTGGCACCGATCCATCTATCTGGATCGTTTTTCATCCAGATTTCTATAAGTTTCGCGTAATACACAATCGAACTCCTGCATTCAGTTTCCATCAAATATTATTTTTCAAACATATGGCCAAAAAACTATCAAATGTCTTTCTATGACCGACCAGTACTTTCTACTTTATCAACAAAAAATTCAAGATGTCGTTAACTGATTTTTAATTTGTGATAATTCACTCCATGGCGTATTTTACGAATTTGATTCTGAAGTACGCTGGATTCAAGCCAACCAGAAATAATTTTGACTCTGGCTTCTTTCATATCAGTTATTCAGTTGAATATTATCAACCAAAAGGAAAAATGATACTAATTCTGGAACAGATATATGTAATTTGTTATAGTATAACCAAAGTCACTTGAAGTAAGCCAGAATGTTCAGATTTTTCAAGGGTTGTCCAAATTTTCAGCAATTTATTGAGTTAATTTTTGAGGTTGAATTTAATTGAAATAAGACTTAGTGGATTACTGACTCAAGGATATGCAAGCCTACAAAAGTCTCTGTTGATGACAATTTACGTTTTATCAAAACGGAGCGGCAATATAGAAGAACGATGTTGAAATGAAAGTTGGTTGTGTTTATTATTTTGATCATAACAACTTGAACCATACCCTGACTAAAATTGTGGATCATAACTACACGGTTTTCAAGGGGAAGTTAGTTGTTCGTGGTTATTCCTAAATGGCCATAACCAAGGGCAAGATCAGAGTTAACCACGGTTATTAATGGTTTTAGTTCGTTGTGCATCTGATTTTTTTTTTCATTTGGATAGAGTATATTCAAACTCACTTGAATAGCCAGAATATCTTTAATATTCTGGAGAGTTCCAAGTTACCATAAATTTATTAAGAACCAAGGTCAGTAGGAAATTAAAGGATTTACCAGTTCTTTTGAATAGATATACCAGTATGCTACTTGATCGTCAAATGAAATATTATGTGTCGATTTGGTTACTTTCATTGCCCGAAATAGTACGTGCTGCTTCGTGGCACTTTGATCGCCCTTATTGGTGGGAATTATGCTTATATTCCATATTTCATTAATAAAACTGGTTTCGGAAGTTGTTAAAAGCCCTTTAAAAAAATTTAATCGAACACCGACGACAGGGTGGTCAAATTTCGATGTTCTAGCACTACAACTTTTAAACCAGAAGATATAGACAAAATCTGATAGCCCATTCTCGTTCTCTTTTTCTGAGAAACTAACAAGAGTAGTATTCATTTTTGGCTAACTCCTTTTGTTTTCGAGTTATAAGCGAAAATTGGAAGAATGTCGATATTGGAAAACATAATAAAATATCATAGGGGCACTTTTTAACGTAGAATCCAGTGGCATGCTCGTCTTTTCAAAAGGTTTTTTAATTAGGAAGCTATGACCCAAAGTTATGTTTCTTCAAATAGAAACACTAGATTTCTGTGGCATTTTTTGAAAGCTCAATTTAATCTGATATCAAAGATATATAACATCGTATAGTTTGTATCAATATAAATAATAGAAAATAGTCAAGAGCCCCAATATTTCTATGGTCTCAACTGTTGAAGTGCACAGAAAAATAGAGCTTCCTATAACATGAGCAGCGTACTTCCATCAATCTGGTTATGTTTATGCTTCTTACTAATTCCTACAAAATTCTAAACGCGAAATCCGCAATCGATAAGATTGCCTATATGGATGTTTCAGTCATCCATCAAATGCTGTTTTCCGTACATCTGGCTTTGAGTGCTGTCAATATCGTCCAATATTCGTTCGAATGCGTTCCGATCCATTTCCACAGGATATCGTCCAAACCAGCATGACCATTCAGGCACCCCACGGATTCTCTCCACGACATCAACGTCGATCTATCTTACCTTCAGTAAATTCGGCATAGCAACAACGGATGGTCTGTATTATTCACACTGAATGACGTGTTTGAGAGAATGAAAATCTCATTTCACTTTCGCTCTGTTTCATTCAGTGCCAACAGCCGATGCAATTTCTGTTAATTACTAGCTATGGATTTAATGAAAAAAATATTTATTAAATGAAATCATTTTACCACATTTAGTATCTACAGTAATTTTCAACAAATACTATCCATTAAACCTATGGTTCAACCGATATTCAATAAAAGCAATTTTTTACTGACAAACTATTCAATGTTTCAACTGAACCTATAATTCTGAAAATGAAAAGTAGTAGGTATAATTAACTCGATAAGAGCACTCTCACTCGGCGATGGGACCTTTTAAGAGCTCGTGTCCATGCGCCTATTAGGTTCTTGGAAATCTTGGAGTCAATTTTCTTGGGATGCGGCATCGGGGGATAATTTTTATATGAAAACTGAATTTCAACCTAATCGAATACATTGCTCGGTAATATGGGTTTTTTCATTAATCTTCTTGAATTTTTTTCTGATATGCAATAGTTACGCGAACATCATGAAATTTTATGAACCTTGAAATTGTTGTTTTCCATTCGAATTCCAAATTTCATTCTGATTGAATAAAAAGTTTCGATATTATTAGGATAACAAAAATTTAAACAGCCATCGATTGAATAGAAATTAAAGAAGAAACACACTCTATTCTATATTTTTATTCTCAGGCGATCGATTTCGGATTATTCCATCATCAGACCAGCTGAAAATACACAATATGATATACAAGATTTTTCAACATTACATTCAATATTCTTTTTAAAGGATTGATCTTTTTTATTTGAGGTTAAGAGTATGCAACTTATAAAAGTTACTGTCCTATTGAAGTCAAAATGGATTAAATCGTTTTATATCATTTATTGCCTCTGTGATTCTTCTCTAATTGTTTGCTTCTCTAGTTTTTCTAATTAATTTCCTATTGAGTTATTTAAAGTATTTGCTCTGTGAGCGGGAAATTTAAAATTTAGTTTCATTAGTTATCTATAAGTTTAAAAATATTTCTTCCTTCAAATTCGATGTTATCATTCAATATAAATGGGTTATCTTTATTTTTTATGATTTCGAATTGTTCAAGTAAAGTTGATTTGCAATATTTATTTTCTTTGTGCAGTATATTTTTTATTCAACCTCATGCTGAATAAGGTCTATTTTTCCATGTTCATTGAATCTTTTTTCAACGCTACGTGTAATCATACCTATGATAAATGAGGGGCAATTTGGGCACGTTATATGGTATATTCCGCTTTATTGTTCTAGTTTTGGTCTTGTTCTGTTGTTAACTAATATGTTTTCTAATGTTCTGTGTCGTCTACTTGTAAGCGTATAGTTTGTACTATCTCAGAGTTGTGTCCAATCTTTCATGTAAATCCTTGTAAAAAGTGTGGATATGAAATATTTTCTGGTTGTAATATGGGATATATTCTATTCATTATTTGTTTTTTCTTTATTGAAGTCAGAATTTTATCCATTAATTAATATTGGATGTTCTTTTTTTTTTCTATAGTTTTCTTGTGTTCGTACAACAATTCATGGATGAAATTCTAATTTCAATGAAGAAAAAACAAATAATAAATAAAATATACCCCCACATAACAACCAGACAATATTTCATATCCACACTTTATTACAAGGATTTACATGAAAGATTAGACACAACTCTGAGAAAGTACAACTATACGCCTACAAGTAGACGTCACAAAATATTAGAAAACATATTAGTTGACAACAGAACAAGACCAAAACTAGAACAATGAAGCGGAATATACCATATAACGTGCACAAATTGCCCCTCATTTTAGAGTGGTATGACTACACGTAGCCTTGAAAAAAAAAACAATGAAAATGAAAAAAATAGACCTCATTCTGCATTAGGTTGAATAAAAAAGATACTACACAGAGAAAATAAATGTAGGCTTGGTTAATCGATCGTCTAGAGGTATGATTCGATTACCAGGCCTTTCATCTTTTTCTTCGTGACTTTGTTGGATTTGTATTAATTAAACTCTTTCGAATTATTTAAATCTATTTACAAAGCCACAATTATACAGTACAAACTCAGTATTGAAGAGATCTTAATTACGTCTCAATTAAAAGTTTCTCACTACGGTACTGAATTTCGTATTTAACTCTAGTTTTAATTACTCGAAACGTCTTCGATTATGTCACGTCTTCGTCTTATTACAAGTTTTCGGTCGTCTCGTCTTTAACTTGTTCGCGACTCGTCTTAATCTAATCCGCGAACCGTCTTTTCGTCTTAAGTCTTAAGTTGACCGATCGAACTTAACTCGTCTTCGGCTTAAGTTAAACAGTACCGTCTGTACCCGTCTTCGGTTTAATTTTAACTGTGCTCTCTACCGATTGGAACTACCCTCTCTCGAATATAGACCTCCCTTCTCTCGGTTTTACCACACCCTTAGGGGAAGGTACCATCCCCTAGTCCAATAAGGGCTTTTGCCGTACCGCCCTCAAAGATCTTCGCGGATTCCTGGAAATCGAATATTCTAGAAGGACTAGAACCTGAGAAAAAGATGTAACACATCTGATACAACCGTCTTGTTCTAGAACTTTCCCAACCCCAGTAAATATCTTAAGTTTTACAACCGACATGACACATTCTTCGACACCCCGAAGAATTACACATCCTTTTTACATTATGTACAATAACAATTCGTTCCCTGTAAATTCATTGAATTTGTCATGCCCTTGGCACTTGAAGAGACTAATAAGTCTCCAAGCATCCGGTTGACCATCTCAATTATTTACAGGGAACAATGAACTGGATCCTACATAAATATTGCAACTTTACTTGAACAATTCGAAATCATAAACAATAAATATAACCCTATTTATATTGAATGATAACATCGAATTCAACGGAAGAAATATTTTTAAACTTATAGATAACTAATGAAACCAAATTTTAAATTTCCCGCTCACAGAGCAAATACCAGAATTTGACATTGAAAACCGACCATATCCGTTACCTATGTATTCACCACGCTACTAAGAACAAGAGATAAAATTCATTATAACTTCAGGAAATCAATTAGAAAAACTAGAGAACCAAACAATTAGAGAAAAATAACAGAGGCAATGAATGATATAAAACGATTTAATCCATTTTGACTTCAATAGGACAGTAAGTTTTATAAGTTGCATACTTTTAACCTAAAAAATAAAAAAGATCACTCCTTAAAAAAGAATATTGAATGTAATGTTGAAAAATCTTGTATATAATATAGTGTATTTTCATCTGTCTTGATGATGGAATGATAATAATCCTAAATCGATCGCCTGAGAATAAAAATATAGAATAGAGTGTGTTACTATTTTAATTCCTACTTAATGGATCATAGAACATGCTAAGGAAGAATTTATATCTGAGATTAAACAGCCATATTCACGAAACCCTTAGGCCCAGTTTCACCAAACAGCACTTGATCCCAGATTGATTAAACTCCGCTTGTTACTAAAGCAGGCTTAACATTGTTTTCTGTTTTACCATGCATCAACATGTCCGAAGATGATCGCGATTAACCAAATCGCGATTAAATAGTCAAACCATTTGGCAACGTTGTGAACAAAAAGTTATATAGTGTTCTATATCGTATTAGCAGTGATGACCACCATTGGCGCTAGGTGTCAGGTGTCATTCATTCATAACTCATAACATTTCAAATCATTTGTCATCTTGTAAACAAAAAACAAAGGTAATTTTTGCCGAAAATGTCGAGTGATATGCTTCGAAATGTCGGAAACTTGCAGAAGTTAAAAAGAAATTATCCCATTTCACAAAACCACACATTCTGGAAAAAAAACTATATAAGTAATTTCATTAACTTATTTATTTTTATTAACAAGTTTAACTGCTTCTTAAATAATATTTCAATCAAACATATCAATAAATTATTCTTCGCAATAAATTTCATAAAACACAAAAACAAAGTTTACGTGTATTTTAAATGGAAAATATTGAGCCTATACATATAGTCATATTTTGATAAAATTGACCAAAAATTAGAAATTTCCGGAAAAATAATTACATAGACAAGAATTCCATACTGATAAATAATTATTAATCTCAACTTGAAAGGTTATAATCCTCCAAAAATGGCCGATTATTGCTAAATCACGATTAATCGATTAAATGGCGCTTTGGAGTGTGGTGAAACGCTACATTACATTAATCGTGATCTAAGGCCTCACTTAAGAGCCAAGTCAAGATTAAAGCATTTGGTGAAACTGGGCCTAAGGAAGAATTTATATCTAAGATTAAACAGCCATATTTACGAAACCCCTAGTCGCATTTACCTCATCAACTCGATCGATGCATTAACTTGAAAATTCTACGTTCTATCTACGTTTTTCCGTTCGAGTGTTGCCGTTTTAAGACCCAAGGAACGAACAGAATTGAATAACGAATTAATAATCTGCATGTTGAACTTCATCGTTCAAGTCAATTCCTGGATCGAAATTCGAAAAATACATTGTGGCGAAATGATACGTTTTATTGGGAGAAGGAGACCTCAAAAAGATGACGAGGAGAAATGTTAACATTTGTTTGGTGTATCTGGTACACGCCCAGACCATTGTCGTAAAATCAAAGCAGTGCCTATTGTGCAAATGGTTTAAGCGTATGAACCGACTTTTACGTTCCCGAATTAAACCTGTTTAAGAGAAATATATAAAAATATGAATTCAAAGCTTTCTGTGTAGAGAATTTCGTGGTTATTACTGAAGTTATGTCGAAATATAATTGCAAAATTTGTATAGCTGGATCTGAAATGACAATTTCAAGCATTGTGCAAAATTTTATGTTGATCGCATACTCATTCTCTTTTTCTGAGAAACTTACAAGAGTAGTACCTTTACACTTTTACATTTTTGGCCATCTTTTCTTGTTTTCGAGTTACAAGCGAAAATCGGAAAAATAGCTATATTGAAAGATAGAGCTCTGAAAATTAAAACATTATAATGGCACTTTTCTACGTGGAATCTAGAGGCGTTCTCGTCTTCCTATCAGGATTTTTAATTAGGCTATGAGCAAGAGTTTTGGTTTTTGGAATGGGAACACTAGATTTTTGTGCCAATTTTCGAAAGCGTAATTTCTACTGATTTCAAAAATATATAACATCATATTATTCGTAATTTCACTGTTATCTACGTCTTAAATATTATTTCTTCTTTGATACTTTTCTAAATGAATTGTTGAGTTTAATCATATATGCGTTATTCCATGTGCTATTTGAAATTGATTTTATTTCTGCGTTTTCATTCTGGAGTCCTATAAAAATAATCTTCTGATGTATCCATCTCATTACAACTGTATCGGTGGAAACAGTCGATCATGTGGATTTTCTCGTTATTTCCGACACCATTTTGAGAAATAAAATATATCGATATTTGAATTTTGTAGAAATAGGTCGAAAGCATAGAAATGATGATAATGATAGAAAGGGTTTGTTCTTATAATAAGAAGCTGTATTTTTCTGTGCATATAAACAGTTGAAACCAAAGAAATATTGGGGCCCTCAGATGAAAAAAGGTTTTTGGCCATTTTCTATTAATTATATTGATGCAAACCATACGATATTGTATATTTTTAAAATGATTGAAAATTAAGCTTGAAAAAATAGACAGAAATCTAGTGCCATTGAAAAAAACAAAACTTTGGGTCATAGCTTCATAATTGAAAATCCTGTTAAAAATACGAACGTGCCACTGGATTCTACGTGAAAAATGCCTATAATGTTTTAATTTCCGAGCTATCAGTATTAGCAGAGATATAATTTTTTTTATATCGCTATTTTCTATTTCAACTCGAAAATAAAAGAATGTAGCCAAAAATGAATACAACTCTTGTTAGTTTCTCAGGAGGAGAGATCGAAAAGATTTTTTCTATCTCCTCTGGTTCAAGAGTTGTAGGGCTAAAACATTGAAATTTGCCCACACTGGACATCGAACGTATCATGAATTTTTTTGGAAAAAACGAAAATTTACCAAAATTTTTTTCATTCGCAAATTCTAATTTGTCATTCTACATTCTAGATTATTTTTTGTAGGAATTATGTGAAAACCCCATAAGAATCGGTGCTTCTAAGCAATTTCGTTTTGAACTGAGTAATCACGTGGTGGTTTTCCCTGTTGAGAGAAACATTGGAGTCCGCCAACATTTTTCGATACTGTTCATCTTATCGTTATAACAGGCCAATTGAAAAGTCCCCGGCCTACCACAGTAAAGCTCATTTTTTGTCAAAATTCGATTTTATGTGTATGTAGTATGATTTGTCTTTCGCCTCAAAATAGGCCTCAGTTTCGGCGATTACTTCTTCATTGGCGCTAAAATTCAATAAGGTCTGAGAACAGGAACGAGTCCCTGGGGGCCAGATATGCAGAATACGGTGGGTGCAGAAGCAATTCGAAGCCTAATCCATGCAATTTTGCCATTGTTTTCATTGATTTGTGACACGGTGCACCTTTTTTTCTTCAAATGGGGCAGTTTTTCAACAATTTTTCCCTTTAAACGATCCAATAACGCTATATAATAATCGCTGTTGATGATCTGGCAATTTTGGAGGTAATCAATGACTATTATATCTTCCGCATCCCAGAATACTGATGCCATAACCTTGCCAGCTGACTGTTGTGTTTCCTCGCTTAGGATTCGTTTCATCGTGTACAGTCCACTCAGCAGACTGTCGATTGGACTCCGGAGTGAAATGATGTTTCATCCATTATCACATATCGACGCAAAAATTTAGGTTTATTGCACTTAAACAGCTTCGAACACTACTCAGACTGGTTTTGATCGATTGTGAGCTCGCGCGGTACCCAATTTGCACACAGCTTTCTCATGTAGCAATATTCGTGAATGATGAAATGTACACATTCAGATGATATCTTCACAATGTCTGCTATCTCGATCAACTCCACCATACGGTCATTCAAAATTATTTTGTGAACTTTTTTGATTTTTTCGTCGGTGACAGCCTCTTTTGGGCGTCGACTGCGTTCGCCGTCTTCGGTGCTCATTTCGTCACATTAAACTCAACATACCAATCAATGATGATTGATTTTCCTTGTGCAGACCCCGGAAACTCTTCATCAAGCAAAGATTTGGCTTCAACTGTATTTTTTCCCTTCAAAAAGCAATATTTTATCATCACACGAAATTCTTCATTTTCCCTCTTTTTTCAATAACAAAACAGCTACACTCACAACGCAATATCTCACAAACTAATGGTCGGATGCTGTCAAATTTTGACACGTATCGTTTGAAGGTTTGTACTAAGATGTCTAAAAACATGGTGAATGCACTCGTCAAATTTTGAATGCAATGACATTCGACCAAATTGAAAATATTAGTTTTAGTTCGTGGCGGCGCCGCAATGTCATACTTGTCATTTCCGTTGATTTTGATTGGATACATTAATTAAAACCCGATACTGACCAATCAAAAGCGATGTGTAATCGAGTATGATCGTGCAAAGTCGTGAAACAAAACACGAAACGTTTACTGGAATGAATTCAAATATTTGTAATAGAGAGAGAGAGAGAGAGAGAGGGAGAGAGAGAGAGAGAGAGAGAGAGTTTATTGGTATTTCAATTACAAGAATTACTTCCATAGATCATAACTATAATGAAAGATATACATATACGTACATAATGGCACAAACCTCGTAAATCATAAATAACAAGAATCTTAATTTGTTTATAGCGCTACCTACAGTTGACATAACGAAGCTTAACTAATATTCTCAAAATTGGCAAAACAAAAGCTAATCAGTTCATACACCTGGTTTTTAGACATCTTAGTTGGTACTAACGTGAAATCATATGGTTTTAATACTAGCACCGCCATCTGTGCATCAGACCGAGCACTTTGCAATTGGCCTAATAACAAACAAAAATATTGCGAGAGACACATTACGTCATGAGAAACTGACCCCGACCAAACCCTGACTAATCAACTTCGTCTCGTCTAGGTAATTACAGCAGCAAAACCCCTCTGCCAATTTCCTCCAATGCCTGTCCCAACCTTCGAAGGGGTCCCACAAAAAATCGCAATTTCCGAAACGAAACGCGAAAACGGCATAAAATGACATTCTGCCGCGAAACGACTCGTTGTCGGCCCTGATCGAGATAAAATTTAATTAAGATTTGAAGCCCGCGATTTCACGAACGAACGCGCGCAAAATTCGGAGTATCCGCTGGTCCGGGATGCCTATTTTTAGCTGGTAACCCTCCCTCAATGAAATTACCGGCTCCTGACTGTATTTCCCGGATCTCCGGCGTTACCAGCCGGCAAAATGGTTGGAATCTCATCACGAAAGGCCTATATTCAGATTTTCTGTTACTGATTGATGCCCGTCAAGTGGAGAAATGCTTGCACGTTTAAAAATTAAAAAACAGAAAATATTAGAAAATGGTTATATCTCATAGAATATACATATGGTCAAAGAAATGCAAAATAAATCATTTGAAAAAATGAATTGGTTTCACATAATGCTTCTGCGATATATTTCCTTTCAAATATTTTTATCTTGTATGTATATTTAAATCAAGAATAATATTAGGTGTACAATATTGCTTTCGCCGTTTTGCAATAGATGGCTTAAGCGGTAAGTGGTAGTCGAAATAAAAAAAAAATTAATAAAATTGCGATAATTCCAAGCACAGAAAAGAATATCCCGGTCATGTTTCATGAATTTGTGAACCGGAGGCTGAAGTTCTGAAAATAAAAAACAAAATAGGCAAAGGAAAAAAAATAGGAATAAAAAGTTTGAATGGTGGAAATGAAGAAAATATAAATGAATATATGAGACAATGTAATTGAATATTTAAAATGTAGTTATACTAACTGGGACGGGCTTGTTCATGTTGTTTTCTTATTATGTATTTAAATTTTTTATTTTGTTGTTTATTATAATGAACCACATATAAGCAAAAGTTCTATTAGAGCTTCTGTGGAAAGTCCTGTTTATTCAACCTTTGCAATTTTGTTCTATTATTGTCTTGATTGTTTGATGCTCGATAAATATAATATTGATATGTATGATATCTAAAGGTACAACTGCAATGTAGGTGAAAATTGTAACTTTGTTTGAATTGTATACTATGAGGTGAAAAAACATATATTATTATTATTATTATTATCCTTCCACGTCGACGGCCAAACCGAATATTCACTGTTCCAAGGTCATGCTCACTATTTGGTGGGACCATCTCAGCGTATTGTATTATGGGTTGTTAAAACCGACTGAAAAAAAATCATAGGCGAACGTTATCGAACGCAATTAATGCTTGGAGCAGAGCATTGAATGATCAACTGCCGCAATACAACGAGAGACATGATAAAGTGGTTTTACAGTATGCTCGATCCCATGTCGCGGAAGTGGTCAAGACATATTTGAAAAAAACGATGACCAGTTTTTTCAACGCGGGATTCGTACGCTGCCCGAAAGATGGGAGAAATTAGTGGACAGTGATGGACAATACTTTGAATCACAAATGTGTAACCAGTTTTTCACAATAAAGCCTCGAATTTCGGAAAAAATACAGCAGAAGCAAAATCGTACGCCTATGTACGGAATTGATTCATGAAGTGAGAAAATGTCAAAATCTAATTAATTCCGATGAAAAATTTGTAAAATTTTCTATAAGTTTGAAAATTGGTCCTTCACAAATGGATACAAATTGAAACTAAAGGTCGATTCATATTATCCGACACGTATCGCTTCAGACACCAATTATATTTGTCGTAAACGATTCGGTTACGACAAATATCATTTGATGCGTTTCATATGAAGTGATACACATTGTCCGTCACCGATCCTGTCATTCGCCATCCGTTCCGTTCAGTATTCTTTGAGAGAATATTTTGTCTGACAAAATATTCTATCGAAGAATAGTAGACGGAACGGATTGGAGAGAATATTTTGTCAGACAAAACATATTTTGTCTGACAAAATATTCTCTCGAAGAATACTGAACGGAACGGATGGCGAATGACACGATCGTTAACGAACAATGTGAATTACTTCATATGAAACGCATCAAATGATATTTGTCGTAACCGAATCGTTTACGACAAATATCATTGGTGTCTGAAGCGAAACGTGTCGGATAATATGAGTCGACCTTTATATAAATAAATTAGAATAATATTGATTTGTTTTCCTTATTCTCATAATAAAAACATCTTAAATGATTTACTATATACTATAACTAGTAATTTTCAATAAATAAAGAAAATATTATAGTTATTATTAATTTACAGTTCAATTTGAAGATATAAGTAGATTGTTGTGATAGATTGTGTGTGTTTCAAAGCCTTTTTTATAGCATTAGGGTTTCCCAAGGAGATGTTATGTTTTCCAGGAATCATTTCATTGTTAATTTTTAGTTTGGATATTCGATGAATAAATTTTTTTTTCGATGGTTTCGGTCAAGTAGAGGCTGAAACCATCAAGATTAAAATGTATTTATTGAATATTCAAACTGAAAAATTAACAATAAAATGACTTTTTTCATATAATATAAGCGATAATAAATTGTTTTACTTTTTAATCATTATGAATTTTATTCCGATGTTATCGTTTTCAGTGGTGGTACCACTAATTGAAATTATTACTGATTTCTCCTAACAAAGACCTCTGCAAACTTTTTAATTGTTGTGTTACAATTATGTTACCCAAAACATTCAATTAAATTGGTGAAATTGATAAATCAATACATACCAAATGAAATTCAATTGTATTACTGTGTTATCTGAATATTCAGGTTTGACTTGTTTTATTTTATAATCGCATGCTGAAGTTCGATAAATACCTTGCTGCCTTTATTTTTCTCTCCTTCATCCTGATATCCTTTCAAATTTAAGGAATTTTTAAATACAGAGTGGTTGTGTTGGTTGAATCTTATTTATCAAGTTTTCCTAGGCCAGACCTGTAAAAAAAATTAGTTACTATATGTATATGTCTTGAGTAGATGTTGTTGCAGAGATTAAACATACTAGATAGTATGAAAATATAGAGGGGTGTTTGAATTTTATGGGTAGTTGAAGAAATTGACTAAATCAAAAAATCACTCTCGATTATAAAGATAGACTCTTCAAATATAGGTTATTCTGACTCGCCTCAGTGTCTTCTATCTATCCTAAGCTTCAGCCAATTTACCAATGAATCAAAGTCGAAAAACTCTTTAAAACATCTTCGAATTAGATGATACTTCTGAAAAACCAATAACGGAATGCTTTTCGACAAATCTGTAGTTAAAAAAACTACGTTGGAAAATAAAGGGTGTCTCATTCAAAAAAACACCAACTCTTTTCTATATCTCTGAAACTGTCACTGATTTCAATGATATCACAATGATATTGTGAGTATCATATCGGCCATACTAGTTCCTGACAAAAATGTTTCAGATGTTTCGAATACATCGAACAGAAACCAAGATATAGCGAAATACTTGAAACAGTCCTTTTTCATAAACGCCATGTAACTCGAGAACGAATCAAGGTAATATCTTGATTCGGTCATAGATATTATCTATGCGATTTCTGATATCTTATAATTTCGAGAAAAAAAATTGGGGTCCTTGAAGATTGAAGTCGTGTAGTTCTCGAAGTGCTTTCAGTGATTATTTGGGACACCCTGTACATGCGATACGTCGAGCAGCTGACAATATCACTTCCACATCAACCCCTTCAGAAAGTAACACGAAACAATGGTCCTCCTATTCGTATCCTGACCCTCCAGAGACCGCTCCAGCGATCCCATTATTTTTGACCTCATCGATATTCCCCAACCTTCTCCCTCTCTACACTAGCGCTCCGCGATTGGGAAAGGTCGGGAGGTATCACGTGAGCCGCTGTGAAAGTGTTGCGTTCGGCCACTTTCCAGCCTCCCAGTTCACGTTTTCCAATAATCATTATCTACGCGTTGCATGTTGCATCAAACGAGAAGAGCGCGTCTGCGCCTCACAAAACTACACGATTGGAGGTGCCATGAACGGTCATTGCCAAGGTCGTTCGATCGCCTCGTTACTCCTTATGGGGCAAATGAAGGGTGAACCGTCTAGGAAAGGAGGCATTGCGTATTTTTTATTATTCGATTTTTGAGGATGGAATGGAATATATTTGTAGGTAATACAGGTTGGATTTGATGATGAGTGGGCCAAGTTTTCGCTAAAATGTTGGGAAATAACATGTTAATGAAAGCCACTCTCATTGTACATAAGTACATATGCAATAATGGATTATACTTCTTTATAATTGCACTTTATATTGTGGTCAATTTTCAGTAGTACCTAATAAAAAACATAAAAGATTTCGAAAGAATGTTGTTAACATTTTTCTGAGCATTTATCAATGTTGTTATTAGGATAGAAAGTTTTTTGCTTGTATAATTTCAATAATATTCTCGTCAGTATTATGACCAAATCGTGACATTTTGAAATAATGAATATTTGAAACGAAATAAAATAAATAATCGAATTGTATAAAAAGCTCGTTACTTACATTGGGCTGTTACCAAGATAAGAGCTTGGGAAATTGGGCAAAAAATTATCAGGCATTAATCAATAATATTCGGCGGAAAATTTTTTGACGAATATTTATGACTTTATTAAAATTTAACTGAACATCAGATTCCTTGCTGTTTTCTACTAAATGATCTATCACCATTGAATGTGGGCATCTCAGGCTGATTTAAATATTATATTGTTGAATGGTTCAATCATTGAAGTACATTTTTGCAAGAGTTTTCACAAAACGTTCCACATTGTCTTCAACGTTGCTTCTTTATATTCGGTCCCATCTTTCTCTTTCATATCTAGGTCAATTCTTCTAAGCTCCTATGTTCAATTGATTCTTATTCTCGTTCGCAGCCAATTTCCATAAATATTCTCCAAATATATTTGTGACTGTATGTTGTATTTCTTGGAATTTTTCTTCGATTAGCGCATTTATACTTTGATATACCTTGAACATGCGCATTATCAAAGCATTACGTTGGAATGAAGTTGTCAAACTCAATCGAGCATTTTTATAATATCATGTAAAACTTTTCGAAGCGATTTCAGACGAATGTGGCAAAATGGCGAATGCGCCAGTTTTAGTTTTAAGGGGAATTTTCAATATTTCATTCTGGTATTGTACTACTATGATATAATATGAAACTATCTTGCGCCTCTATTCTTCGAAGTTCCATAAGAATCAGTTAGCAATAACACATTATTATTATTAAACAATACATCCATTGTTAAGACAAGAAAATAATTATTTTACATGAAAAATTGGAAAAAAAAAACAGAAGAATACGTATTGAAAATTAACCATAATCCCTATGATATGATATGATCGTTAGTTCAGGCTATTATTCATGAAATTTTATCGAAAAAATTGGCCTACGTCAAAAAGTATTTCGAAATCAGAATATCATGTAGATTATGAGCATGATATAAAATGGGGCATTCTCATTTGAAAAAAACAAGTGTTTCAGCACTTACGGAATATCTGGTGGAGTCAAAAATAATTTAATCTTACGCGCTGAGTACTGTCGATTCCGTTTAAACTTGAATCATTCGCTAGCCCAAAATTTTCAAGAGTGTCGGTTTTGTCATCAAAGAAATAATGAGCAATTCTTTCCAGTTACTCTGCTTGAATTTTTTATGGTTCTGGTTAGACGATCAATATAAAATTCTTTTCGATTCTTGATATTGTTAATTGACATCTAAAGGCAACATTTCATTTCGATCTAATTGGTAGTTATGAAATTATTAGGTATACAAATTCGAAAGGCCATATTTACGAAACTCCTTGCCAAATTTGCACTAACTCACAGGAGACATTCGATATTTGAAGCTACCCAGAAAATTTCGTTCAGAGAATGGGAGCTCTAAAATAAATATTCATGTTTATGTTTTCAACTATAGAATAATAATTCTTTACATTAGTCATTTCCATACAGGTTTTCGCTATTTGATATTCAATCAATAAGTAGGTTAAATAAAATCAATCATCAGTAGAATAATTCAATTTTTACTTTCATTTGAATATCGTCAAATGCGTGAAAAATTTGAAATTCAAAATCCATATTTAAATTACTCGTTTTGCTCGTTTTTATTTTGTTATTTCTCTTCAGATTATTCACTATGTTCACCTTTTTTTTTCATTCATAAAATTTCACTTGTATTTTGAATCAGTTCGTTTCAATAAAGTTCTGACGTACTTGTTATGTTACCAGTCAATAATATTACATAACACTTTCAACAATTCCCAATAAAGTGGTTAGTGTTGGAAATATCGAATTATTAGTTCTCAATATTCGCGACTCTTTTGTGAGAAATGAAGCTTAGTGCTCAAAGCCTAGTGATCGAAGCACACAATGCGCTCGCTAAAGCTCTATGTATATAAAAGGTTCTGGCGATAGGATTGTCTACGAATTTGGCATGAACATTCTATATAAATATTTTATGAATAAAACTAAAGTACAGATCTATTTTCACGAAAATGACACTATAAAAATGAAATTTTGTATACGGCTCAATTTAAACTCGATAGGATATGTTATAATTGAAATATGAGGTTTTTTGATTTCTCGATATCAGATATCTATCGATATTATATCTGATGATATTAGGAGGAAGTTTTTCCCGAGATCTGAAATTGCCTTGCAAATTCTAAGTTTCTAGGTTTGACAGTTAAGGTGTCAGGCTATCAACTTAACGAAATAATTGAGTGGATCTGTTCGAGGAAACACCACTCGATATAGTTATTTATAATACAAGTGCAGAAGGCATTGATATTCTTCCACGAGTTCAAAATTCAAAAGCGAGCCACGAAGTGGCGAGTTTTGGAATGAACGAGTGGTAGAATGAGCCTTCTGTACGAGTATTATACATTATTTTCTCTAATTCATTGCATTTTCATTGAAATTAATGAAATATTTCCATAAATATAATTTAGTTATTTTTGCATTGAAAAATTTTGGTTGGCAGAACTGATTTCTTTAGGGCAAATTGATGAATTGACAGATAAAGCCGTGGCGGAAAGTTCGGAGTGCCAACATAGAATAATAAAATATAACCATGAAAACTGTGCGTTTCTGATATATTCTCGCACGATTTTGTTCTACAAGATGTGGAAGAATGAACGGAATAACCACAGAATTAGAGAAAAATTATTCCATAATCACAATATAATCACACTACAGGAGGTAATGAAATCGTTACAATTCAGGTCTGGCAAATGCTTGCCAATAATACTGAATAAACGGATAAAGAACCGCTCTGCATACATAAGCTTGAAGTTCCCTTCATGCAGCTGCAGCAGGCATCATCAATCCCTACTCCGGCCTAGCAACAGCAAATAATGGAACTACTTAAACGGCGTGACAGATGCACGTACACGCGCTGCACTCCGATGCATATGAATTTCGAAATGAAAGCGAAACAAATTTACGAGGTGAGTCGGTCATCGACGGGCTTTCGCCAGATGCTACCGCCAACGATTTATCGGCGACATTTTGTAGCTCGGAGATGGGTCTCGAAATTTATGAAGAGTTATCGGACAATGGCGGACCGGCTGCGTTATTTATTTCGGGTAATCCGGATTTTAGCGAGTCCAGAAAACGATGCCTGTTGTGATTTTTAGTGAATCCGGTAGAGTATACGAGGGGCGTTCGAATGTTGTTGCGTGTAAAATATGGGGTGACTTTTTATTAGGTTCAGTTTTTTTATCTCTCCTATGAATAACTTTGTTTTTATTCCTTTGTTTTTGGGAACAGAGCCTACAATGGAATAGTTTTCGTTTTTTTGATAAGGATTAATTCTGAAAATTTAAGTGAAATGAAACAAAAATGTGGTAGAATCATTGAAATATCTCTAGAAATGAAAAAGTTATGGGACTTTGAAGTTGCGCTTGGAAGAATAATTTCATAGTACGTGTAAGTGTCGTGACGTCACACACTAGACGACTGGTATTGGCAGAGTGCTTACGAATTCATTGGTGTACAATCACTTGTGCCGTTCGTGTCGTGTTTTGTTCGTTACACGATGGCTGAAATAACTTACTATATACATACATATAAATTGTTTTTTTCTCTTTTCACTTTTTACTCCTCACATAAATATGTTTTGCCATTGTAGACTTCAACAACCAGTACTCAACTACAAACTGTTTATGAAACGTTTCTTGAATAAATCATCGTTATAAGTTGAACCATGATGAAGCAAACTCAAAAGTAGATACTTACTTGAAAAGTTTAACTCCTTTTATTTCTGCACTGACAAAAGATGGATTTGAAGAAAAAAACTCCATCACTGCGAATATATCTATTTTAGGCAAATTGTCACTTTGTCCTTTCATGAAGCCTTCTTCCATTATGGTGACATAAAAACAAAACTCGAGTTAAAACTACACTGTACAACTACAAACGGCGCGAGAGCCTTGGCGTGGCTAAGTATTTAAACGTAATTTATGGTGTAGCGATCACAGGCAAGAGCCGTGACGTCACAGACCAAAGACGTTCCGCGCTAAAATACCTAAATTTAAATAATCTATTTCTCAGTCATTTATTGATGGATTGTCAAAATTTTTTCACTGATTTATCGGTTTTGCTCTATATTTCAATTCTTTCGTGTCAAATAAAGTTATTATCAACATCACTAAACTAGTCCATTCAACTTGAAGTACTGTAATCTGTAAAGGACCAGACAGCAGCCTAATGAAAAAATTGTCACCGGATAATTTTTCTGAATTTCTCGTATGTTGTAGAATATGTTCTCGTGAAAAATAAAGTATATGGGTCCAACTCAATCCTATGACTAGAGTTCCAGATACAGGGTGTCGAAGTAGGAAAAAAATCTTTCAATGAACTCCTCTCGTAGGAAAACATCAGAATCTTGATATGATCAGAAGAGCAATAGATAATCTGTTGTTAAGAGCTAGGAAATACATAGGTAGAAATTGAAGGACTTCATAATCAATATTTATTTTTATATTACTCTTCCAATACTATGTATGAATTGAAATAAAGGGTGTTTTTTTTAGAGCTATAGAACTTTAAATTGCAATCAAACAATGATGGATTATTCGATTGACATGAATTTTATTTATCCGCAAGATAATCTTGTGGCATTACATTTTAAATATGATTTCTGGCCTATGACCGCCACGGCTGGCTCGGATGTAGTCCAATCTGGACGTCCAATTTTCGATGACTTTTTCCAACATTTGTGGCCGTATATCGGCAATAACACGACGATTGTTGTCTTCCAAATGGTCAAGGGTTTGTGGCTTATCCGCATAGACCAATGACTTCACATAGCACCACAGAAAGAAGTCTAGCGGTGGTAAATCACTAGATCTTGGGGGCCAATTCACAGGTCCAAAACGTGAAATTAGGCGGTCACCAAACGTGTCATTCAATAAATCGATTGTGGCACGAGCTGTGTGACATGTTGCGCCGTCTTGTTGGAACCATAGCTCTTGGACATCATGATTGTTCAATTCAGGAATGAAAAAGTAAGTAATCATGGCTCTATACCGATCACCATTGACTGTAACGTTCTGGCCATCATCGTTTTTGAAGAAGTACGGACCAATGATTCCACCAGCCCATAAAGCGCACCAAACAGTCAGTTTTTCTGGATGTGACGGTGTTTCGACATACACTTGAGGATTAGCTTCACTCCAAATGCGGCAGTTTTGTTTGTTGACGTAGCTATTCAACCAGAAGTGCGCTTCATCGCTAAACAATGTAAAATGGACGTAGTGCGCGATACGTATTCCGCACAGAACCATTATTTTCGAAGTAACATTGCACTATTTGCAAGCGTTGTTGAGGCGTGAGTCTATTCACGATGAATTGCCAAACCAAACTGAGAATAAATCACTTGACAGCTGTTGAATCGGTCGCCATCTTGAACAGTAATGCCAACTTAAAGTTATATATCTCGAAAAAAAACACCACAATAGGTTTAAATTTTCTCAAAATCTAAGAAATTTGCTGTAAAGCAAATACACTAATAGTTTTCATTCTCCGAGATGGTTACCTCATTTTTCATTTCAATTTCTAGTTTCAAAAGAATTCACAGTTTGATCATGCATACCTACTTTTTCTTCATTACTTCACGCAGCATGTTACAACACTCAGTTGATTTTGTAACAATTCCAGTACATGAATCAGACTTTGAAGAACTTAACCTCGATTAATGAAATATACCCATCTAAATTAAAAATTCAGATTTTCTTTTATTTTTATTATTTGAACAAAGTATCCACGTCTACGTCATCTTTATCTATACCTTCGCTAATTTTATCTTCAACTTATTCAACTTAAAACCAGGTAGATGTAACTCTTTTCATAGGGAAGCACTTTCTCTATGCTTCAACAAATTTATTATGAGTATAATTGAGTTTTTTTATTCTTATTCATTCAAAGGTTGAGCATAATGCCCAATAAAATTCAAATCCAAATCCTATACATAAAATAGTTGAACAGGTTCTGAAGCACCTCAATTGAAAATCAATTATACTTTATCTCAGGGACGATCAATAAACTGGCCTTCAAATGTTCCCTCGTTTGTCTGCCAATGAAGGATTCCGATGAAAAATCGATCATCCTACATCGCCTGACAGTACCTATTCACAGAAATGTGTCCGATACAACGTCTTCGAGGTTGCTGTAATTTTTTTCTGACTCCCTGCAGTAGAAGTGTTAAACTACTTTCCGCTGATATTGGCTCACGTGAACAGGGATCGTTTAATTTAGTACTCCAGTGCTCGAACTCTCTGGTAATGTTTTTTAAATATTCGCTAGCATCGTCTGTTTTCTCAATCGAAAAAACTATTACTCTTTCTTGCTATCTTGAAATGAAATGAACTGGTCGGACTAATTTAGCAAGCTTCTCACCAAGTGGATATTCATGTTTGCTTACTTAACAAGGAGACAGTTTCCGCTAAAGTATCTATTTTATTATATCCTGAGATATTAATCAAACAGAATATCCGGTAGGATATTTGGCTTCATGAGTTTATCTCATCATAACAAAACAAGGTAGAACTACAGATTAGAAAATTTCATTATGTACAAATTCGATGTTCACTGAATGCATCTCGAGATCTATAAGATCTAGAGAAAAAAATCTTCAAGGACCTCTGATCTCTTTTTTCGAAATAATAAGAAATCAGAAAGCAAATCTTAGACATCTTTACCTCATTCGTTCTCGAGTTTTTGAAAAATGTTTCAAATATTAAGATTTATTTTGGTTTCTGTTCGAGATGAAAAATTGTAAAACATTTTTCAGTAATTTTTATAGTGTATATGATGCTCATAAAAAAACATATAAATCAATTAATCTTTACGTCTTCGCTCTACCTATTCCAGTTAAAACTACACCAAAAATTTCTTCATTCGCTAATTTTTGTTTTATTTTTTTTTATTTACAGCGGCCACAGAGTCCACTTTTCAGGAGAGTAAGTCTGAATGGATATTCAATTCGAAGATTCATAAAAAATATGTGTTTCGACCTTTCTTATTTCAGATGGGCTGTAGAGAGCATCTAGGAGAGAGAGCTAATTTTAGAGTGAGTTTTATCGGATATTCTAAATTTCTAAACAACCATTTAACAAAGTTCAAAAATATAATAAGCTTCCTCGATTGAAAAAATCAAAATTTTTTCTATTGGTGAAGTTGGTGAATTCGGTCGATGAAAATATTATATTATTTAATCAATGACGATGTCGATGAGAAAAAATACGAAAATAACATTGCCTACGACCCTAAAAAAACAATTAAAATTTCACTCAATTTTTTTCGGGTAATAGTCCTTCATATATCCCTTGTGCTTGCCAAGGTATCGAATATTCAAGTGTTGGTCATATTTCGAAGAACCAATGAAATCCGTGAATTTCCCATAGATACGGCGTATTGATGAGTGAATATACCTTTGACGAAGTGATATAATCGTTTTATGGCCTTTTGCCATATTGTGATCATTTTCATATCAACGTTCTTGCACGTTCACCAAAAAAAAAAAACAGTCAAGTCAAGCTCAGTGAAATGACAATCAATTCTTCAAAATGCAGCGCTCTGGTTATAGTTATAGATAAAAAAATATTATTCGTAATATAATCCTAACGAATACCAACTCGAGAATAGACAATATATTTCGATTATAGTAGCCGTTTCACACGACATATTTTGCGAAACACATCCTATTGAATTGGTTTTGAATTAAATATTTTAATTTTGATCTGTCTTCAGAGATCTAATAACTGTTATGTCCTTTGTACCTATTTTAAATTTTGGTTTTTGGATATAATGAATGTATTGCTTCTTTGAACTGAACTTCGTTGTAAAAATATTAGTTCGTCTTTTTGTATGCAGTATGCAGTAATAGTCACCTGAAGAAATCATGGTATGACGAAACAATTATCTAGAAGGCTGACACAAACCAATGCGGAAAATCGCCTGCATCCCATTGATCAGCGTAGAAACAATATAATGCGTATCGAATGCGGTACGAATATTTGCATTTATTTACCGCGTTAACAAGGAATAGCCAAGGGTATAGCGGAAGAATTCTTGAAAATAATTCACATAATTTTATATATAAATAAGGCTGATATTCAAAGGAACTTGAGGATAAAGATGGGCATTTAACATATCTACCAGATGACAAGAGGATGAAAATAATGAGATTGTATTCAGTTTGAAAAGTTTCTTCAATAAATATTGCTGAAAAAAATCTTAAATTGCGGTTATCAATACAGAAGCCAAAAACCGTGCTTTTTCTGTTCACATTGCAACGAGGAAATCTAACTCTCAACAATTTTGCAACAATATTAACTTTTGACCATTTAATTTACTCCACTCATAATTGTAATTGAATTATTTATTCACGCTGAGAAGACCCACGATCCATTGCCTTCTTGACTTTTTCAGAGAAGTAATCATGACCACTTGGCCCTACTCGACTTTTCTGGAGTAAGTAATAAAAATGTTGACTTCTTGTTCGCTTTGGTTCATCATCCAAATTTTTTCGCTCCATTTTACAGAGAAGTTATGGTGCCAGTTCTAGGCTCGTGAGTAATTTTATCCAAACTAAGAATAAAAAGAAGTTGAATAATTATTTTTCAGTCGGAAATGGACCCGAGAAGAAATTCAACCGTTTTTTTCAGATACATGACTAATACAGACGTAAGTGTTCTTTTAATAATCGCTGAATATAAAATAGTAACACTGATTATATCTCATATGATTATCCAGCAGAAAGAAGCAGCAAAGAGTAAAGAAGGAACTATTAGTAGGTTAACTAGTTCTATCAGAAGAAAATTAGTAAGTTCGGAAGTTAATAAAAAGGTAGAAATCCTAACACGTTTCATCTCCCTTACAGCACATTGGAAGTCAACAGCCAACGACTTTGCCATCGGCACTTCCTGTAAGTTTATCTATCGGTCATGGGAATTGTTATGTTGCTGTTATTCGCTTGTAAATCTCACTGCACTTCTTTTCAGGCAACTGATGAACCTCAACCATCTACTTCACGTGATGTAAGTGTATGTTCAAAAGATTTTTTTTTGAATCACCGGAAAAACATTCCTGAACGTAAATCCACAATTTAAAGGAATTCCTTCTTAATATCTTCGACCATGTAGAGTATAAATGAAAATTATTTTCTTTCCCAATAATATATTTCAAAAAAATTAGTATTCTGTGGTGCCGATATAAATAAATACGCTTGTGATAAAGTTTAATCTCAGTAATAATTGTGAACTAACGATATAAGCAAAATTATGTACGGATCATTGCATTCTAATATTATCAAAATTTTTGATGATTCCCCTTTTTTCTATGTAAACTTATAAATAATTTTTCAATATAAGGTTTCATTTTGATGGAAAAAAAATTTCAAGAGAAATTCATGGATTTTTATTCCATGTAAAATAAGAAGGGATGCCGTTAACGATGGAAAGTGATATAAGCCAAATGGCCATAAAAAATCATTAAGCATATAGTGCAATCCATTCACCGTTACAGTTGAACAATCCTCATTTTTGAATAATTAAGGTCCAATCACATCACCAGACCAGATGAAAATGGGCCTTATCACTGAAGATGATTTTTCTATAAAAATCCGGATCATTCTGATGCATTTCAAAAACCTAATCAGCGAATATACGACGTTGCTGCTGATCGACCGGTTTGAATGTGTTACGTCCGATAGCTCAGTATTGTTTGAGAGAAAAATGGACTGTATATCTGCGTGCGTTTGTAGTTGGATAGTTGGAGCGACAGCGAAATATTTGATAATAATGCAAATAATAATTGCGGTCAACAATGATGACTTACCAAATGGGGCTTCAGGTTGAAGAACAAATGGTCTCTGGTACAAATCCCAGCTCTTCACAGGGCCCTTGGTGCGGGTTATCAGCTCCAACTTTCTGGGTTTAAAGCGGTGTAGAAAAAACACTAACAAAGGCGTAGGCGAAAAGACAAAGCGATGAATAAAGCGGGTATTTCAAAAGCGTTAAAAAATCAAGAAAAAAAATGCGAAAAGTCAATTAATATTTAGAAATGTCAAGCACAATTTTTGGGCGAACTAGCGAAGTCAATCATTCAAAACTATATATTCATATGTCTCTTGCGTTCTGGGCAGAGCCATCAGTGTTGACATCGTTTACGCGCAATCCTATGATACTTCGCGGTCGCTCGAACTTCATAACTGTTTCTTGCACAAACATTCTCCGGGCGCGAAAAATGGAAAATGAATGAAAGATAAAAAAAAAAGAGAACAAAAAATAAATACCGTACATAACATTGGTTTTCTAAAACTGCATTAGGTGCGACTTAATTATAAAAAAAATTGAGAGAGAAAAAAAAATTAATTTATTAACCACAATTAATATAGGTGCCTATCAAATTTCAACAGGCAAAGGGAAAAGCTTAACAACCGGTCTCTTCAAGAAACCAGATCGGGTTTTAACAGTGGCGATGCGGGAACGTCCATCGATTGCATTGGACAGAGATGAAATTCGTCCAAGTGCCCATTGGCAAGGAGGAAGCCTCTCATCTTTGATGAGCACTAAATCTCCAAGTTTAGGAGGATTATTGTCCGGCGTGTACCATTTGGAACATTGCTGCAAAGTGTGCAGGTATTCACGTTGCCAACGTTTCCAAAAATCTTGTTGAATTCGCTGGAGACATTGCCAACGACTAAGGCGGTTCAAGGGAAGTTGGGTAATATCGGGATAAGGAAGGGCATTAAGTGGTTCAAGGGTAAGGAAATGACCAGGTGAAAGGGCGGACACATCTTCTGGGTCTGAAGACAATGCTTCTAGCGGGCGAGAGTTCAATATAGCCTCGATGAGACAAAGAACCGTATAAAACTCCTCATATGTGAGAATTTGAGCTCCTATAACTCTGCTCAAATGGGTTTTCACAGATTTGACACCTGCTTCCCATAAACCACCCATATGCGGAGCTGAAGGGGGGTTGAAATGCCACTGTATGTGCTCCCTTTCAGCAGAATCTTTCATCAAATTGATTATTTCTCGATTGGCACCGACAAAATTAGTACCACAGTCAGAATATAAATGACTTATTCTTCCTCGTCGCGCAATAAGTCTTTGGAGAGCGGATAGAAATGTCTCAGTGGACAAATCGGTTGCCAATTCTAAATGGAGGGCCTTTGTAGCGAAACAAACAAATAAACATACATAAGCCTTCACCGTTTTGACACCACGATGTCGACCTATAGTTATAGAGTAAGGACCTGCGAAATCTACTCCACAATTACTGAAAGGTTTAACTTCAGAAATCCGTGGTTTTGGAAGTGCACCCATAGGGGGTTGATATGGCTTGGGCCGAATTTTGAAACATTTTAAACACCTATTCAAAACCGAAGAAATGGCCTTTCTACCACTGATGATCCAAAATCTTTGAGCAATCAGAAATCTAAGAGTGCGAAGTCCTGCATGTAAATATTTTTTATGGTACATATCAACGACAAGTGCTGTCAAACGACTCTTTTTAGGTAAAAGCATTGGGTGTTTTGACTCGAAAGATAACGAGGATGAATCAATCCTGCCTCCTACTCTTAATATACCTCGTTCATCAAGAAAAATTTTCAATTTTTGCCAATGTTTGGGAAAAGTGTTCCCTTTAACTTCGGTTGAAAAGGCATGTTGTTGCGTGACTCTGACTAATTGAAACAATGATTCATTTAGCTCAAGGAGTGTGAGATTTCCAGACAGTTTATCACTCTCTTTTTTAGCGTTATGCGTGAAGCGAAGGACATATGCGAGAATTCTTTGAATTCTGGTCAACGAAGAAATACTATCGAGTAAAGAAATTATAATATTCTGGGCAGATTTATCTGAAAGTTTCGAGCAAAAATTATTAATGTTCTGTTGAGTGGTCACATCAATATCGATATTAACAGGAAATGAGCTTGAAGGCGTGTGCAATAATTGAGGTCCATCAAACCAAATGGACTGATAGGCGAATTCTGAAGGCAATAACCCTCTGGACCCGGCATCAGCGGGGTTATTTTTGGAGTCAATGTGATACCACGAAGCACTAGGTACCTTCTCCTGGATGTGAGCTACTCTGTTGGCTACAAATGTAGGCCACCGATGTGGTGATCCCTTGATCCAATCTAATGTGATTTGGGAATCCGTGAAAGCGTAAACTTTACAAAAATCTATAGAATCCCGAAATACGTGAAGGCAATATGAGAGGAGCTTGGCTAGCAGTACAGCACCGCACAATTCAAGACGCGGAATTGTTATTCGTTTCAGAGGAGAAACTTTAGTTTTTGCGCATAAAAAATTATTATTTGGTTGATCGTTGTCATCAATCATACGATTATAAACCACGGCGCAGTAACCCCTCTCAGAGGCGTCACAAAATCCTACGAGTTGGTAAGACTTGGCTTTCGGGGAGAGAAGTTTGCGAGGAATGGTGATCGAGGATAGGATCTGAATTTGGGATTTGAATGCATCCCAGACTCTAGCGATATCTGGAGGAAGTTCATCATCCCAATCAATACCTGACGACCAGACTCTTTGCAAGAGGTGCTTCAGGAGAAAAGTCACTGGAGCTAAAAAACCTATGGGATCATAGATGCGAGCTATTTGGGAAAGTAAGTGTCGCTTTGTAGAAGATTTATTCAAGGGTTCAAAGCTGAAGCGAAAACAATCTCCCTTTGGATCCCATTGCAAACCCAAAATCTTCAAAGAAAAGTGTTCATCTTCCTGGTCAAATGTCAGAGGATCAGCTGACATATGTGAAGACGGTATTCCTGCCAAAACGGAAGGGCAATTGGAAGAAAATTTTCTAAGTTCGAAATTACCCCTATTCAAAAGTTCAACTAGTTGCTGGAGCAACAGTTTGGCTCCTTCCAACGACGAACTGCCAGCAACGATATCATCAACATACGTATTTTCGAGTAGTGCTTTTGAAGCCAAAGGAAATTTAGGACCCTCATCATCAGTTAACTGAATGAGGGTGCGCAATGCTAGATATGGGGCACTATTTACACCATACGTTACTGTGAGTAACCTATAGTCTTGAGGTGCCTCATCGACTGAAAACCTCCAAATAATGCGTTGATAATCTGCATGGTCTGGCCTTATACGAATCATGCGATACATCTGTCGGATATCGGCGCATACTGTATATTCATGCAACCGAAAACGAAGTAAAATCGAAATTATATCCCTTTGAAGTTTCTTCCCGGTAAGAAGATGATCATTTAGTGAACCTTCTTCAGAACAAGGAGATTTTGCGGAAGCATTGAATACTACACGAATTTTACTCTGACTATTCTGAGCTTTTACAACGCAGTGATGAGGAAGATAATATGAGTTTCGATTAATGCAGTCGTAAGGAATAATCTCCATATGATTGGATTCAAGATAATCCCGCATAAACTCAACATATAATTTATACAAATCGGGCGTTTTCAAAAGTCTTCGTTCAAGAGTAAAGAACCTTTGCAGCGCCAGTTCACGCATTCCAGTAAACTGCGGCAAACAACTGCGAAATGGAAGCGAAACGACGTATCTACCCTCACTGTCGCGATAGTGTTGATCGGAAAATATCTGATCACATAGTTTGTTATCAGGGGATATCGGTTCTACTGAAGGCAAGGAGTCAAGTTCCCAAAATTTTGCAGAGAAATATCTGTGGAGAAATCTGAACATGAAGTTAAAAATGCTGATATAGATGGTTTTGATTTACAATAGAACTTCCCCATTAAAATATAACCGAAAATGGTGTTCATAGCGTCAATTTGACCAGGTTTTCCAATTATCTGTTCAGTCAACATGATTTTCGAAAAAACATCTGCGCCTAATAAAATATCAATCTTACCAGGGGTATGGAAGGATTCGTCGGCTAATTTTATGTGCGCTAAATGGGACCAAGCGGAAACAGGAATCGGATGAGAAGGTATCTCATCACAAATTCTGTCTAAAATTATTGCGTCTGTCAACAAAACAGGACCATTCAATCTACATGGGCGAAACATTAAAACTAAAGAACCATAAGAAGCGTTCATTTTCATGGAATTAAGACCTTTTACCTCAACATCAAGTTTGTGCCGGGGTAAACCTAACAAATTCGCAGCCTTTCGAGTTATGAAAGAAGACATGGATCCACTGTCAATCAAGCAACGAAAACGATGAAACATTCCAAAATTATCTCTGACTTCAATTAACGCGGTGGACAATAGAACTGTAGGTGTTTTATGAGAGACACCAGCGGATGCTGACAAAACTGCCCAATCAGAAGAGGTAGAAGGAGGTTCCTCTGATCCAGCGGAAGTTTCACTGGAGGGCCGTGCAAGGTGCAACAAGGTGTGATGTCGTTGATGACATTTTCGACACGTATTCACAGACTTGCAAGATCGCAAATCATGTATGTTACTCAAACAATTGAAACATAGATGTTTCTGCTTGGCGAATGAATGACGTTCTTGGGGAGTTTTTTCAATAAATTTTGAACATGAGAGAAGCGAATGGTCTTGATTACAAAGCGTACAAGTGGATTTTGAGCGTTGATTCTTATTGTCGTTAGAGAAATAGGTTCCTATGCGTTGTTTTGAATTGGAAGAACTATTTGAATCACCCGTTCTGGTATTATTAGAATTATGGGATGTACCCAGAGTGTCCATTGCAATACAATATTTATTGAGAAATTCAAGTAGAGTCTTGAATTCGGGAATCATAGAGGAACCATTTTCAAGTTCGAAGCGTGCGATAGTTGAATTATCCAAGCGTTTTATCAAGAGCATAAACACGATAAAGTCCCAATTTTCTACAGGAAAATTCATGTTTTTTAGTGCGGCCAAATTTTCAGTGAATGTACTTAGTAAATTGCGAAGTGCGGTTTGATTATTACAATTGATTTTGCCTGTGCTTTCTATTGCGTTCCAATGAGCTTGGGCTCTCAACCTTTCATTGGAAAATCTATTGACCAGCGAGTCATAAGCGATCTGATAATTATCAGAAGTCATCGGCAATGTGCGAACTAAAGATAGAGGCGGTCCTTCTAACGAGGATATCAAATAATTGAACTTTTCAATTTCAGTGAGCGATTGATTGTTATGAACAAGGGCGTCAAATACATCCAAAAATGTAGCAAATTGCGTATAATCTCCTCTGAACTTTTTTATTTCTATTTGCGGAAGTCGAATGTTAGGAGTTAAGGAATGAGGAAAGCAAGAAGCAAGACTCTGCTTGCGTGTCAAAACAGATTGCGTCGATTCATTCAAAGATTTTTCATTTGGATCAAATAATTGAGTATAAATAGTTTTGACAGAAAAATAATCATTTTGAAATTCACGTTTTATTGCTTCTTCTGAATCGAGATCAGTATCTTCACCTTGTAACAAGATTGAAGTTACAGTTTGGTGTTGTTTATTAAACTCTTCGCGAACATCATCTATCTCGGTAAAACGAATTCTAAACGAGGTTCTGAGATTAGAATCTGTTGTTGCTTTATTGGCCAAATCCAATAGTGAAGCTAATTCACCTATACACGATGTTCTCGCGAACTTAGCTCTCTTCAGTTTGAAATCCGTCATGTTTCTGTTCGATATTCACAGTAAGAACCAAAATATAATGAAATGTATAGAAAATTAATTCAAGGTAAGTCCAAAAGCAATCAATAATTTTCAAATGTGTGTGCATAAACGATTTCTAGACGACGGAAAATGAAAGGAATGAAGATAGGTACATATGACGTTACTCGTCACCAGATGCGAGATTATAACTATGAACTATGAAATAAAAGGCACAAAAAATGTTTATGACAGCGATAAATGGGAAATGAAAACAAATTAATAAACCAAAATTATGCAAAATTCAAAATCCGGCCCGAAGGACCAATGTTACGTCCGATAGCTCAGTATTGTTTGAGAGAAAAATGGACTGTATATCTGCGTGCGTTTGTAGTTGGATAGTTGGAGCGACAGCGAAATATTTGATAATAATGCAAATAATAATTGCGGTCAACAATGATGACTTACCAAATGGGGCTTCAGGTTGAAGAACAAATGGTCTCTGGTACAAATCCCAGCTCTTCACAGGGCCCTTGGTGCGGGTTATCAGCTCCAACTTTCTGGGTTTAAAGCGGTGTAGAAAAAACACTAACAAAGGCGTAGGCGAAAAGACAAAGCGATGAATAAAGCGGGTATTTCAAAAGCGTTAAAAAATCAAGAAAAAAAATGCGAAAAGTCAATTAATATTTAGAAATGTCAAGCACAATTTTTGGGCGAACTAGCGAAGTCAATCATTCAAAACTATATATTCATATGTCTCTTGCGTTCTGGGCAGAGCCATCAGTGTTGACATCGTTTACGCGCAATCCTATGATACTTCGCGGTCGCTCGAACTTCATAACTGTTTCTTGCACAAACAGAATGTGTATGCTATGTTTATTGTTGCTATGTGGAGCTTTATGAGAAGCCGCCACAAATGCTTTTGTTACCTAACAGAACTTTAACAACCTTAAGACCTGGGTTTTCGTTAACATTACGCGATACATCAGCAGCAATATTCCCTGTTGTTCTTGATTGACTCATGCAGTTTCGATTCTTCACATCACTAACCTTTCCCAACAGCTCAAATTTTTCCACCAGTTTCACAATTGCCGGCCTAGAAGGTGCTTCACGATGACCCAAAACTGATTTAGTTTTGCGAACTGTGTATTTTCCCCATTTTTGTAGTGAATTATAACGATTTCAATGAGTTGTTGAAGCGTGTATCGTTTCAATTTTAATATTGGTGTAATGTTCACTTGACAAAAGATGGTAGCTTCGAAAGTCATAGCTGCCCAGATAGCAGGCTATTCAAAATGAAACATCTTGTTGAAAAACCCTTTACTATTGTTGAAGTATCATTTATGTTCTTCAAAATTAAAACCCTAACATTTCTCGCTAGGGATTGCTTTATTCTGTTCTGAAAGATGAAATTTATAGATTTACTTGTTCTCTTTTCACTATTTAAAATAATGTTTTGTTTTAATATCAAAACAATAAATATCAGTACTCATCTTGTTAATGATCTGTTGAAGTTTTTTTCATTCAGTGATAAGAATGCGATTTAGAAATCAGTATTGAATTCAGCTACATTCTATACAAGGTGTCCCGGGAAGAATGCGACAAACGAATAACATGAATTAAGGTCATCATGGAGGACCCTTATCAAGATGTTTCAATCGCCTGAGTGCCTTCGTCGGGGATATACAGGGTGATGTTCATCTTATGAGTGCAATTTCACTGTTGAATAACTCTTTAACTAATCTACCGAATAATTTTAAATTTTGAAGTTTTGTCATCCTTTCCTACCGCCTTCCTTCAATATTTCTGAATTCGAGTAAATCAGATCCGAACTAGGAAAATTTCGGACTTTTCCTATTTTCGTGAATATTGGATCACCCTGTACGTGAACATTATGATTTTTTCCGTTTTCGGAACCACAAAGAATCAATTCATTATAAAAATTCTAAATCTCTGCTTGGCAGGGTCATACAGGGTGATCAATAAACATTTCCTTATGAGTGAAATTTTTTTAGTTCAATAACTCTTCAACAAATCCACAGAATAATTTCAATTTTTAAAGATTTGTCGCCCTTTACTATCGCCTTCCTTCAATATTTCTGAAATCGAATAAATCAGATCCGGACTAACAAAATTTTAGACTTTTTCTATTTTCGTGAATATTGGATCACTCTGTACGTCAATATCATAATTTTTTTCGTTTTCGTAACCACAACGAATTAATTCATAATCAACATTCTAAAACTCAGCTAGGCACCGTCATACAGGGTGACCAATAAACATTCCCTCATGAAAGAAATACAACCGATTCAACCGAATACGATAGCGAAATCTGTGAAACAACTATATCGTATCAACTTGCTCAAAAATGTATTAAAATGAAGGAATATCATTTTGAACAATATTTGCTGAACTGAAAATATTTTATTTTTGATTCATTGTTCACAAGATCAAATATTTCAATTTTTTTGCTGTTTTCGTTCTATTCTTTACCCAGTTTGTTGATTAAAAGTTTTCTTAAATAATTTGAGGAAAATTCTGGTGAGACATTCGTGAAGGGTGAAACAACTTCAATTTTTGAGATAATTCTACAGATAAATTCAAGATATCTTGAACTATGAAATTTCTTTCATGAAGAAATGTTTATTGATCACCCTGAATGATGGCGCCAAGCAGAGATTTGAAATTTTAATTATGAATTAATTCTTTGTGGTTCCGAAAACGGAAAAAATCATAATGTTCACGTACAGGGTGATCCAATATTCACGAAAATAGGAAAAGTCCGAAATTTTCCTAGTTCGGATCTGATTTACTCGAATTCAGAAATATTGAAGGAAGGCGGTAGGAAAGGATGACAAAACTTCAAAATTTAAAATTATTCGGTAGATTAGTTAAAGAGTTATTCAACAGTGAAATTTCACTCATAAGATGAACATCACCCTGTATATGCCAAACGAAGGCACTCAGGCGATTGAAACCTCTTGATACGGGTCCTCCAGGATGACTTTAATTTTTAATTCATGGTATTCGTTTGTCGCATTCTTCCCGGGACACCCTGTATACAGTATAGCTCCACTTATCAAAATTCCAATTAAATTCTTTTTAGATCCAAGCAGCAGATCCTGTTCAAACTGCCGAAAAAGTGAGTTGAAATAATTGTCCTATCTGGAAATATTCGATTATCGATTCATTTTCAGGGGAAAATGTTTGGTGCTATCAGGAAGATATTCTCTCCTAAACCAAAGAAAAGTGTAAGTTTTTTCAATATTAATTTTTTTCCAATTCATTTCAATGAACACTAATGACTAAGACTCTTATAGTTCCTACTATTCACTTATCGTTATCGAATTGGTTGAAATATATACTAACACTGTATTTGTTGCAAATGAATATAATTTCTGAATAATAATCACAAGTTGAACTCCAATCGATTAGTAGGAAACTTTAAGTGTTGATATGCTCTCAATAAGAATAGTAACTCATGTGGAATCTCGTTATTTATTCAATATAAACTGAACCCTAACACGAAATTATTAATTTAGTAATTTCTAAATAAATGCTAGTACATTCTTCTCCTATAATTAGCTTGGGAAATGTGAAAAATATAATTATTATTATTATTATTACAATGATGTACGTACCCTTGAGATATAAACGAAAATTCTACACGATCGCTAAAAAAACGAGTATTTGAATAAAACGGATGAGGGCAAAATCAAAGATACCTTTCATTCGATACAAGAAAGTTTGATCGAATATAACCCTTCTCTGCTCTGGAGTATCCATTCTATTAACTCTCAACCATGCACCATAAGGACCATCTACGTGCCAATTCTCGAATCTGTAGTACAAGACTCTAGTGAATTTCTTTTGTAATCCTTCGATCCAATTAATATACTGGTAATTGAACGGATTCCAAATCGGGGTTGCTTATTCCACCTTACTGAGAACCAGTAAAAAATAAAGAACTTTCAAGGTTTCCTCACCCTGAACGCACGCGAAATTCTCAGCATTGAACCGAGCATTCTGGAACCTCTGTTAACAACCTCATCTATGTGATGTTCCAATGATGACTTTGAATCCAGTTATATTCCCAGGTCCTTAAGGAGGATTATCACCACTTGGTTTTCCGCGTATCAGTCAAATATTATGTACCCATTTATTTCCACTCTGGAGCTTTTACGATGACCGAACTTCATACGTTGTACGAAGTTGTACGTTCACTTCATCTTTCATCTCTTTACGAAGCATATAAGTAGAGGACAGCACAGTACGATGACCGGTTATCTTTTTCACAAAATTATAGTTTCACCTCTTTTGTAACGATTTTTTTGTAGTTTTTTCTTTCAAGAATAACCGAAAAAAATTTCAGTACTTTGTGCAAAAAACAAAATGTCCAAAATTTGTTTTTCATTTGCAAATTAAAAATATTGTCATTCTACAATATAGATTATTGTTCAAAGATATTATGTGCAAACATCATAAAAACCTAGTACTGCTCATACTATTTTTAGAGTCAGACTATATTATGTGTTTGCACTTGTCAATATTTTAAGAACAAAAGGGGCAGGTTGCAACATTCATAAAATCTGTCCAAATGGTCCAGAAACTTCCGGGAGTCATTTGAATTTCTCAATGTGAAATACATTTTAATGTCATCCGCGTAAAGTTCGAATTTTATGTGAAGAAAACATCTGCAGATATCATTGATATTTAAAAGGAAAGAGAATGGTTCTAAATGAGAAACTTGAGTCACTCTCAATTCAACTTTGTTATCGGACGAAAGAGCATAATTCATAATGACGAATTGAAATCTATCGCACAGGTATGTCTCAACCCAACACAACAGTCACTTTGTCAATTGAAGCGAACAAAATAAAAAGTCAGTTACTATAGACTCGAACAACTTCCGAAAGTAATTCACACTATTAAACTATTAACCTATGGGTCGATAGTTTGAATAGTAGACATTTCAGGAAGTTTCCACTCTCTAGGGAAGATACCATTGAATTATAAATTATAAATTGAAAATATGAAGTGAAGAGATGAAATGGCATAAAACCTAATGAATATTGGAGGTATCAAGTCTGTACCTGGACCTTCATTCATTTTATTTAGGTTTGGTCTGAACTGATGTTGTTAATGTGAAAATATGTGGAATTTCTCACATTTTCAACATCAATTCTTCAGGTAACGGGCCTAAAGAGATCCTCGAAAACATCAATGAAGAATGTGCCAAATGCATCTACAACATTCTAATTGCTACTGTGTTCGATATTGTCACCGATCTAGGTACATTTACTCCTTTACGTTTTTGGTTTACCGGTGATATTATTTTCAAAACGTGAAGTATCAATTATGTAGTTTCTGTGAATCCATTCTTGACATACTTGAATAAACGAGAAAATTTGTGATAATATACTTGAACTCTTGGATTAAAGATTAGGTTTTGCACATTTTTCCAACAAATTTAAATATTTCCAATCGAGAACTGATATGGATATATCGTATTCTCTGCAATTCAAGATTAAATATTTGGAACATTATGAAAAGTTTCAACATTCACATCAACATTTTCACTACTTAACAATCAACCCCACTAACTATTTCACTGCCGAACTCCTCCAGAAAATCTTCAGTGACAAATGTTGGCAATGAAAGCTCGGAGACGATGTTCAGGCTGATGACGAAACTATATCCAATAGACTGTAACAGCTTCGAAGTACGCCACGTAATCGTTGGAGGATGTACCCGGCCGAATATAACATAAACCAAGAAATAGGCTCATCGTTTCAGTCATCTAGTGTGGAATAAAGAGAGATTGAAACTGACTCATAATGTAGATGCTTTGCCACTCCAATGAAATATTTTGTGTTGCTGATTTTTCAGATCTGTCTTTCGGGTGGACATTGTGATTATTGCAGATTAATTCGACTCTTTTTTTATTGAGGGTTTGAACCATGTCTCTGTTAGATAAATAAGTTCAGCAGAGCTATTCCAGAAGAAATTCAGTTGGCTTAGTCCTTGAACCTCGACAATTTCAGTAATAACTATTAAGAGATAACATACAAAAAGGCATAAAAACAAATAAATAAACCATTATATGGAGTAAGCGAAGAACCCCAGATCGTGGAACGTCGAGAATGAATAAACGATAACGGTGAAGATACTCGAAAATATAAATTAAGAATTATAAAGCTCATAAGTGGCGGAGAAATTTCAACAAGCTTAAAAATCATGAAGTGCTATTAGACAGAATTCCACCTATGATAAATAATATCAATTTCATTCATTTGCTCCATGATCACCACTTTTTTAGTGAATTACTTGATACATATTTTTACGCTCTTCATCAAAGAAATAACGCGTTCGGATCGTTTAATTTTTCCATGAACAGCAGCTTTTTATGAAAATACCGAATTGTTATTATACGCCTTTTTTCAGGGTAAAAGAAGAAAATCAGACGAACGACGGATTCTCCCAGTAAGTTCTCCTGAAGCGACTTTCAGACCATCAGTATTTAAGTTGATATATTTCATGCTCCATTTATTATACAACCATGAGAATATTGCTCGGCCAACACACGATATGCTTCAAACAATTTTTTTGCATGGAATCGAATGTGAAACGATCATGGTAAATTTAGACGATGATTCATTATTTGCCAAAGCTCTATAGTTCATTATTTTCTTCTTCAATGCAAAATATCCCAAAACGTCATCGATTTATTATCTGTCGATAGATGTTGGACAATAATTTGTTGTCCTTCGCTCCCTATAGAACTTTATTTTCAGTCTTCTTACTCTATTACCCAATGAGAAGTACTGATGTATGGATGCGCAACGCACTCTGATTATTCGAAAGAGCTGAAATCCCTATGAAACCTTTGTTTAAAATTTATGCGTACCCAATGAGAAAAACTTATCGTTTGCAGACCCATTGTATAGGACTTTATTTCTAATGATCCGAGGAATCTGTCATATTCGTTTGTACCTCCAATTTAGGAACACCCTTTATAGTCAATTCAAAACTGATGTATTCACAAATAAATTGCAAAATGAAACATATTAAATTGTAAAACACAGAACAAAACATTTTTCCATGTGAATAACTCAGTTCAGTTTTTTGATAACTGCAGTTTTAAAATACCACTGGATTCTACGTGAAAAAGTGCCTGTATAATGTTTCAATTTCAGAGCTCATCAGTATTAACGGAGATATAATTTTTTTTCGATATAGCCATTTTTAAAATTATCGCTTATAACTCGAAAACAAAAGAAGGTATCCAAAAATGAATACTACTCCTGTAAGTTCCCCAGAAAAAGAGAGCGAGAATTGGGTATCAGATTTTGTCTATCTCCTCTTATTTAAAAGTTGTAAGTAGTGCTAAAACATCGAAATTAGCCCACCCTCTACATACTGTCAATGTTTTGGTGAAATATCTTTTCTTGACATTAATACTGATCGTCTGAAGGTCGCTGAGATTCGTCTGAATATTTCTTGAATTATTTTGGTGCTAATCGAATTTATTTTATTAGAGAGTTGCAAGGCGAGGACCTAACGACGCAGTAAGTTTTCTATATAAAAAATTAAATTTCAAAATTGTAGACATAATATGCAAATACATAAAACCTCGAGAAAAGCACTAACTCTGCGTGATCAGCAAATATGGGTTCCTTCAATATGAGCTTTCTTATATTGTCATTTGAATCAACTTGTATCATACTTAAATAGGCGTTCAACTTTGCTTCCGCCGTTTTTTTCCTAAATTCGAGGTTTTATTGTGAAAAACTGGTTATACATTTATGAATCAAAGTATGGTCCGTCGCTGGCCACTACTTTTTCGCATCTTTCGGGCAGCGTACGAAACCCGCGTTGAAAAACTGGTCATCTTTTGAAGCGAACCATGAATTCATCAAATTTTTTACTTCTTCATAATAAGGCCAAAAGTGCTGGTCAGCCAGGCCGTGTGCCGTTGATCGAAACAAGTGATAGTCCGAAGGAGAAACGTCTGGAGAATACGGCGGATGGGGTAGGACTTTCAACGTTTCCAAGAATGTCTTGATCACTTTCGCAGCATGGGGTCGGGCATTGTCATACTGTAAAGTCATTTCATCATGTCTCTCGTTATATTGTGACCACCAAATACTGAGAACGACCTTGGAACTGTGAATATTTGGTTTGGCCGTCCATGTGGAAGCATGACCGGGATATCCCCATGATTATAGGAATGAACCCATTTTTCTTCTCCAGTCTCAATGCGATGCAGAAATCCTTTCCGTCAACATCTCTCGGCTTCATTTCGTACGGCACCCAATTTCCTTGTTTCTGAATCATTCTCATGAGTTTCAGGCATTTTAAAATGGCTTATTGCGCCACACCCAGTGATCCTGCGAATTTTTGTTGCATTTGACACGAGTGTTGATCAAGTAATGCCCGCAATTCTACATCTTCGAAAACCTTCTCTCTTCCACCGCCATGCTGATCTTCGAAGTCAAAATAACCGTTCTTGAAGCGTTGAAACCAATCTCGGCACATTCTTTCACCATAGTGTTTGAGAGCATTCGATGAGCCTCAGCCGCAGATTTCTTCATATTAACGCAGAAAATTAAAACCGCAAATGACGAGCATTTGGCTCGTTCTGATATGTTTGATCCAGAACAACTATCATACAGACACAAATCGACCAATATTTGGATGGCGTTATGTTTACAAATATCTAAGCTAATTGTATAAAATCCACGATCTATTTATTTCAACTACCACTTACTGCTACAGCTACAACCATCTATTGCAAAACAGCGGAACGGAAGCAAAGATGTACACCTAATATAATTCCTACCAGAACTGAACCAAACTGTGCAAGAAAACTTTGGATCATTAGTATATTTAGAGAGAGTAGCACAAAACATTTATCAAGATCAAGTTGAAGCTGTGTTTGGTGCACATGGTTGGAACCTCGATGACAGAGTATAATTATATTGGGCTTGTATACTTTTTGAACAAAAACTAGACAGGGAATTAGTACTTTTTGCTTGCCGCCATCACGTTTATAAACTGGTTTTGAAAAATGTATTCGAAACTAAAATCCCCCAAATCATAAATAGCCCTAATATATAAATGAGCAACAAATTAGGAGACAACTGGAAAATCAATAATCCTGCTGGCATCGTAACAAACAATGTGTGATATCGTCACACATTTTTGGAATACAAAAAAGGGAGTATTGTTGACATATTATAATCAAGAGCTGCAGAAACCCATGGTACTGATTACTGGGATCAGCTATTTTTTCCTGAAAATGCGTTTGACGCGAACTCAATTTTAAATTAGCGCCATGATGTCTGTTTATCTATTTATTGAATCATGGCTTGGATGTCTGGCTGTGAGGGCACTGAATCGAAATGTATGCCTTTTAAAGAAGGATTATGAAACTGATGACCTAGTGATCACCAATGCAGTTGGATAAACCTGCTCAGGAAGTTTAGTCAACATCTTTGCTACTTGTCAGAAGAAATCATCATTTTATGAATCTCGGATTATATACAAGGGTTATAAAGTAGTGAACTTCCAAGGAGAAAGATTATACGTTCTTTTGTATTTTAGTACCTTAGTTTATTTCTTCTGAAAATCAACTTAACATAAATCTTATTACTCCAAGTTAGTGCTTTTTTCGAATCTTTTACAAAAATTTAGAAACTTTCAAATGGAGAATGCTCATTTTTTTATTGAGTTCTATGTTATGTTATTGTTTTTAACACTATTCAACATTTTATATTCGAATTTCAGATAGAGTATATAGAATACGTATCAGATGAAAGATCTGTAAGTTGATTTCGAATATTTTAAAAACTTTCATTCTATACCTCGATCATAAAATTTATGAGATATATGAAGCTCTACATATGGATGTCCATCGAAAATAATTTATTACTTTCATTATTTTCAGTCACAAGAATATGACACTGCTGTTGTGTCCCCGAATCCAGTAAGTATTTATCAGAATCAAATCAGCATTCAAAATATTAAAAATATTTTCAGTTTAATCACGAAGTTAGTTTCGACAGTTAGAATCGATTTTTGTACACCTTTATGTCCTTTATGACCATTTAACACCTTCAATGTGTCATACTTAATCAAGAATGCCTAGTCGAAAACTCTGTTTATTGAAGCCGTGAAATTAATTTCGTCTATCTATAACGTTGGTACTCATGCGTACACCGAAACTCATTTCAAGTAAATGTTTGAACTTCAATAAACAGAGTTTTCGACCAGGCATTCTTGATTAAGTATGACACATTGAAGGTGATAAATGGTCAGAAAAAAACAAAGTTCAACCCATAGAACATAGTAGACGATACTGGCTAAATCCATCTTCAACGTAGAGATACCTTCTGGATAGTGTGTCATTGAATTGACATTTGCATACACAAAAAAATAGAAAAACTTTAGCTATCACTAAGGAATAATTCTTTTAGCTGCAAAATAGCGAGAAACTATTGAAATACAATGTTCCCTGGTTCAAAAGTTATGATTATATTACATTTGTAGCTTTTATCGCTAGGTATATTTATTTTGAACACTCTATAACATGGGAACAAGCGTTGATCAGAGTCTTCGGACCTGATATCTTATTGGGGATATGAAAGTATAAAAAAACAATACAAATTGAAATGAAGTGGTTTTTAATACATTCAGGAGCCTGATCCTTTGTCAACTGAACTTGAATAAATCATACTGGGTTATTTTAACTAACATCACAATATCAATTAAGAATAGATGACAGTTGTTAAGCCCACCATTTTTTCAGATATTTGATTTACTTTTTAAAATTTTATAATTCTTTTCAGGAAGTCCAAGAAGTTGCTTCAGGTGTAAGTTACAAATAATAATTATACTTATTTTTGGTACAGAAGCTAAAATTTTGAAGTACCAATTATCCTAACACTGTCTCAGAGAAACCAACAACTCAGTTGAATGTGAAAAAGAATCGAAGATAAGTATCGAACTATCGAGGATATTATTCTTTTGGAATACCTCTCTTAGTTCACCTTCCTTCACTGTAGGTATCGTGATTGAATAATTGGCAATGAGTTGGTAAGACTATAAGTTAGTAACCTCGTCTATGTAGCTACTGTTGGATAATTATATTATGCCAGACGTATTGAGAAAATGAATCGCAATGCATGCAATTTATATTCTGCAGAAATTCAAAGATCCTTATCTTACCATTATTTCACACCTTCTATCAAGAATCGATTTTGTAATTCGATAAATACTACATGAGCATGATGATCGCATCGAAATACAATGTTGCATACGAATAAAATGGTTCTACATTTCAAAGACGGTTCCTAATCGTCGATAGTGTGTTCAATTTCAGTGTAATAAATAATATCCTTTTTCTGACGATGATTTTTTTTTAGGTTGAGTTTGGAGCTACATGTATAGGTTTTCATTCAGTAAGTTTTTTCAAAATTTTGGGGTTGATGTTTATTTCCAACGTACATGTGTTCGTTGAAGGTTCACCCTTACTTAGTGTGATTATCACGAGAATCATCGAAACTGGATGACATATTTTCGAGATTTTTTCTTGACGAATCTAAAATTAAAATGAAGAAGTTGATGTTTATAATTATTTTCAGTTAAGATCTATATTTAGACATGTTACAACTTGTCTAAATATCGCTAGTATCAGTATAAAATCGCTAGTTGTTCAGCATAAGATTGAGATTTGAATCTCAATCTTATGCTGAACAACTAGCTATTTTGTATTCGAAATCGTTTGTTATTTTCTACAGGCACTGTTGATTCATTATTCAAAAGGATTAACCTTTGAAAAAGGTAGAGAAAACAATTAAACCCCTCCTCCTGAAAATTTCAATATTGAAATGTAACTATGGAATTCAAAAAATGATTAAAAAATACGTTCATTCGCCATTCATAGCATTTCTCGGAAGCTGTGAGAGCTATTTTCATGAAATATAGTATGATAATCGGTCATTGCTCTGCATTTTTTCTCGAAGCTTGAGAAGACAAAACATGAATTTCCAAAGGAAATAATCAAGTAATCAAGAAAAATTCAAATAATTCCTGTGAAACTTGGTAATACATAAAAATGAAACTGGAAACGTCTATTTCCACGATGCTACTGAATGTAACATGTTTTGATATAGAATCCTTGCTTGATAGTTTTTGCATTATGATTTTTTTATTTTTCCTTGCGATTGTAACATTACAGTTATTCAATATAAGTGAGAACATCAATTCAATTTGATCATAAATCAAAATCTAGAAATGAAAAACTTGTTCCGTTTTCTGATTTTGATTTGTCTTCAAGATCCTCTCACTAAAAAATAATTTTGCACACAATGTATACTCGTAGATAACAGCTAAATGTGCGAGAAGCTGAAATGATCTTTTCCTCTGAAGTTTGAAAAGAATACTACTTTCCGAATTTTCAAAGCAAAAAATAAAAATGTTCTAACATACAAACTTTAACAATGGAGTCCAACTGTTTTAGTTCGAGTAGGGTATTAATATCACTAACATTTTAAGAGAGTTGAGAATAGTAATCCAATATATTCGTGAGTAGAATGATTTCTGTGGTTATATCTGAATTGAAAAACATTTTTTTGAATGGTTAATGTTGTGTATCACTTATCTTTAATTTTTGCAGATTTTAATTTTTGTCGAACAATGTTATCAAATTGATTTGAATTAAGAAATACTTTTTACGTTATTCTGTCGATGATCACATAAATATGTACAATCGAAGTTATTTTAATGGTGGATCACTAATTCAACAATATTCGACCACTGAAATAGAGAAAATAGAAATGGCAATGCATACGGAATAAGAAAGCGAAGTTTGAAATGAAAAAACTTTGTAATCGATTGATAAGACTGCATTTGATTTCCTCCTCGAAAACAATTCAGATGAATCGTTGAAAAAATAATACTAATTGAAAAAATGAAAAAGATATTTACGCAGTAGATTATTCAAAATCCAAAGATTCAAATCCACTCGAATGGTGGGCAAATACTGAAAACAAGTACTCCAAAAATTGCCTGAACTAGTTAAAAGTTTCTATGTAACTGTATACCATCATCTTTACAATTCGAATATGGAATATTATATTCAATTTTCTATTTTTTTATTGACAAAATCCTAATTCAATTCATATAAATAAGTACCAGTTTTTACTAATGAATAAAATAAAATGTAAATACACCTATTGAAGGATGGAATGAATAATTTGAATTCAACTGTTTCACATCAGTTTCAATATATGTAATTTTCACGAATATTTCAATATTCACCACAATTATTTCGAAATCAGATTAAATGTGACCTGAAGAAGTCACAATGTTGTCGAAATGATTGTTGTAAACGTAACATAAATTTTTATGGAAATTCAATAATAATTTTGTTATATTATGTTCATATTACCAATATGATTTTTTCCGAGAGTAGTTAATCTAGTTTAAGAGCTTACATATGTTTTTGATGAAATTGATGTACAAAATTTAACTAGATGCAACATAAAAAAGATAATTTTCTCATTATCGTAGACTTAATTTTTAAAGTCTTTTTGGTTATTTAAAAAAAGGTTCAAGCATTATATTATGAGAGTTCTTGTTGAAATGCATAAAACATAATAAATATAAAGTTTCCTTCCGTACCTACTAATTTTCAACAGAGACGAAATAATCTAGGCAGCGGTCTGTTTGAGAAAAAAGCACTCGGAAAAATATAATGTTCATCTGAAGAGCTCCTTTCCAATAGAGATGTACTCTTTGCACTAATTTCCTAGAAATGAAATCTTTAAAGATCGTTGAAAATAATTACGTTGGATATTGAAAATGTATTTTTCTCTCCTTATTCAATTTCTATTCCTACATATTTTTTTGTGGACAGTCATAAAACATTGTTTTTTCATAATTTACCTACAACTTTTTTTAAATATTTTCCCTTGTTTCAGGTGAGTGCAACCATCACAAATGATGGAACTTCAAGCGTAAGTTAAAATTGAAATTTGTTGGAGCAATTGAAAAACAAAACTCAAGAATGACATGTTATCACATGAAATAAAACAAAATTCATTTCCTCAATTAGTTATTATATACTATATACAGGGTGAATTATTTGCTCACCGAAAATTGTTGCCATCTGAGAAGTCATGTAATTGTAACAAAAAACATTATGTGAACACTGTGTTCGATTTTAATTATTTGAGGAAATATATCGCTTCAAAAGTTTCATTCATTCTATTGATATGATTTATTGATAACAAAAAAGTTTGTTTAGAAACAAGCGTAAATACATATATCTAAAGGACTTAAACCAAATATAACCTATCAAATAAGAGCGAGGCTCCAGTGGTACGTTGCGTTGCGTCGTTTTGCTGCAACAGATCATCGCATTGTATGCATGACACACCCGTATGTCATTTCATCGCACGCAGTTGCAGCGCAGCGACTGAGTTCAACCTTTGTAATGGATCGGAAAAGAACGTGTTCCTTTGTTACGTCACCGACGAAACAAACGTAGAAACACTAGAAGATTCTGGATAACTGGATGGACAGTTTTTTATACAGGAATATAGAGATTTGTTGTTAGATGAAGATAAATAATTCGCTTATTTCGGAATGAGCTTGGACTGTTTAAATCCTTTGGGGAAAACCGCACTCATCATCCTCCCTTCCGCTTCATCTCTAGAGCATCCATCCGTTGAAAATTCGAGTTCGTCCACGTTTCACCACAGAAACCAAAACAATCGACCATTCCAAATTTTGGAATGTGTGAAGATGGCACCTCGAAATGTGAATTTTGGCCAGAATTTCAGGATAGTTTGTTCATCGTAGATCCACGTTTGTCCAACCCATAATTTCATTCGTCCACCCACAGAAACCGTTCATTCCAAATTACAGGAAGTGTGAAGTTGGTACCCCAAATGCGAATTTTAAGGTCACAATTTCAGCATATATGTTCATCGTAGGTCCATCCAGTAATTTGAAACTATAAAAACGATCATTCGAAATAAGTGAAATTTTGACCTAAAAATTCGCATTGGAGGTGCCAACTTCACACTTCCTGTAATTTCAAATAATCGACTTTTTGTTTCTGTGGTTGGACAAATTTAATTATGGGTTTTAACTATGATGGTTAAACGATCCTGAAATTTTGAACTCAAAATTCGCATTTGGGGATGTAACTATTAGAGGTAGAACATTCATACATAAATTGGAGTGTAAGGTACTGGGTTTTTTTCGAAGGACCATAAGATTTTCCACACTATTTAATGAAGTAAGTCTATATATATATATATATACAATTACACAATTTACACGTCACAAGATTCACTTGACTAGTTAATGAAAACTATGAATCAGTTCCACGTACATATCCAATTACAATTTACCGACTTGGATATTTAACGATGATATTGGTGACTGAGACCGTTGACCGACTGTAGAGTCTTTACTAACTACGTGGCGACAAGGCCAATATTCATCTAACTTGAAATGTGCAAGGTGAACACTATGTCTCAAGGGGCGAGAGCTACGACGAACTATACCTACTATATTGACTATTGAATACATTACCAAACCTGGACACCGATCCACTTTTTGATCGAACCATAGAAAAATGTTAAGAACATAGAAGTGCCACAGATAAAGCGAACATAGATAGCATACCATTATAGCCGTCGTTATGAGGATGACTGCACGCAACGCTCTCATAAAGTGCGCTGAATTGTCTGTAACTAGATTGAGGGGTGAATCATCGGGTAATGGCGGCGCTAAGGCATCAAGAGCTCTGATCAAAACTAAATAGGGGGTTCACATACTCCGAAATTTCGAATGGTAGATTTTTTGGTTTCTATGGGTGGACAAATTAAATTGTTCAGTGGACACACCTAGACCTGCGATGGACAAACAATGCTGAAATTTTGAATTAAAATTTTGGATTTAGGTTGCCGGCTTCAAAGTTTCCGAAATTCCGAATGATCGATTTTTCTGGTTTCTGTGGTTGGACGAATGAAATTATTGGGTGAACAAAAATGGACTAACGTTGGGCAAATGATCTATGTCATTCAAAACACTTTTTTGCAATTTGGGGTTGCTGCTCAGAAAACTAACGAAAAAGGTGCCTTTTCTCATATCTCTCGAACAGTGCCAGGATAAATGACAGAAAAAGGTGGAAAATCCTAGACCTACGATGAACAAACGATCCTGAAATTTTGCTTTTGAAAAACATTAAGATTTAAGTGACGACTTTTGAAGGGACCAGCCTTCAATGATTTTAATGGTTTTCGTTTCACTTGATTTCCGCATAGTTATTTACGGCGCTCTTTGTTTGAGATTTTATTAGAAATTCATCAGCTTGTGGCAGACCAGATGAAAATTCTAAAATAATGGCGTTGATTGGTCAGTTTTTCGTAAAGCGCCACTATAAGGAAGAAAAGAGGCCATTGCCAAGCATGTCGTCAGAATTATCCTAAACGAAATCTAATCAGTGAACATAACAGTATTTCAGACATTTTAAACGCACCGTACCAGTTAGGCCTCCTTTTAAGAACCATTATATCCAAAGCTGAAATATACCTATGTCTATATTTGTGGCAATGAATTTTGTTCTATTTCGAATGAAATATTTGATGATATTCCCATTTATTTCGATCCACCAAAAGTTTCTGACATATCCTTTAAGCTTTTAAGTAAATCATTGAGAAACCGTTGCAAAGGCTACCTATATTAATCATAATTATCAACCTATAAAATTCTTGTTACAATATTTTTTCTGCCTCTAAATTAATTATCGATTCAGGTACAGTTTCATAAAGAACAACCTCATAGTTAAGCAGTTTTCTGCCAAAGTTACCAAACAACGACTATGGAAAGAAGATTATCGATCATTCCGTATTAAAAAGCGATTCCTTTATAAATTGAATGGTTAGTTCATATTATCATCTTCTTCGATGAATTATTCGCATAAATAATTCGGTAAGTTGTTATTCTTCATACTATCTGTAGTGCTTTATATGTGTTTTTTTACCATCAAAACAACATAATTTCTTTGCGGTAAATGGAATTCTTTAATAACGCTGAATATAAAACTGTTTACTGTACAAACTGCATTTGGAGTTCTACACCTGCGAAATCAACAACCAGCCAAACTTGCTGCATTTCAAATGCAAAAATATTTGTTCGAAGTAGGTTATTGGTGGAATATCGAGGGCATCGACTGACTCGGGGAAAATGTAGATGCGGAATCCAAATTCGAATAAACTTTGCTAATGGATGTGTCACATGACACATTCATTCATGTTTTCAACTTCCACCTCTGCAAAAAAAAAGGAACAGTAAAGACAATGGCATAATGTGTTACGTTTGAAAACCTGAATATGAATATTTTGGTTTCAGATTTATAATATGAAAAAATAAATAAGCTTTATTTAGCTTATTCGATAAAAATCGGACCAGTAGAACGGTTGATATTGAAGTTCGTTGAATTCTACACAAGAACAACTGTTTAACAATTCTTTCCAATTATTCTGATATTGATGAATTTCGATGCACTTACATATGTTATATTCAACCCTCCTGAAAAGTTTCTGAAAAACATATTATTTTTTTTATATATTTCACATAGATGACTGTGACTATCGTCTGAAAATCATAGCTATCAGACTAAGTCTGAGTCATAAATGATCTCAAACGATAAGATTCAACTCACTGATGACGGATCATCCGTGCTCAAATTTATTCCGTTCGTTTGGGTCTGTCGTAAACGTAATAACTCTCGGACGAATATACCTAATAACTTGAAATTTTTTAGACGAGGCAGGATTCCAACTGCCGCTCGACAATGCGCTCTAAATGAATTTTCGTTATGAAATGGAAGTGAAACATTTCATGATTTGACCCAGAAAGTTTCAAGAAAAATATCGAAAGAAAAATGCAATATTTCAGTCTCAACAACCCACTTCAGATTTTGCTTGTAGATCCGAAATAATAATAACTCCAAGCTCTGCGAAATTTCATTTTGATATCATTTTCAATACGATAATACATTAATACAGAATATCGAAAGAAATAACCCAACAGATCCTACTAGGTTGAAAATCAGTTCAATCATGAAAAGTAAACACTCGGAAGTACATGCAGAATTTCGAGAGGACCGTACCAATAGGCACATGAACGTTGATATAACGTTGTAAAATGGTTGGATAATCAATCGTTCATTATCATTAAAAATGTCATGGAAAATAACGTTTTTACTAGAAGTTCTATACCAATGTTGAACGTTATTTTTTAACCATCAAATACGGTTTTATCGTGATATCAACAGGAAAGTTGATCAAACACTTAAATATATAAATAATTGTATACACATTTGAGTATTTTACATAACAAAAAATAGGAACGCATGAATTATTCTGTTTATATGTATATTCTGAATATTCCGAATATAATGTTTGGCGAGACGTACTCGACTCAAGCTAAGTATGAGTGGGTATTGCTTTATGCCTTCCTGAGATCACTGACAGAATCCTTAGTTTGGTTTTCAGTGATCTCTGCCAAATACACCTTCCATTTTCATAGCGGAGGACTTTGCATGAAGAGAATAAACTTAGAGCTTACAGCAAGCAGTGTTCGTAAGCGGTGACCAATTCACGTTCTAACGTGTATTCTAGCGTGAACTGACAATTTCAGCGTGTTATGGGTGACTTCGCTGGACTAGCAAAGATTCACTAAAATTCCATAATAATGCAGTAAACAACCGCTTAAGTAAATGTGTCAATGTTTGGACATCACAAATGAATAAACTTAGAGCTAACAGCAAGCAGTTTTCGCAAGCGGTGACCAATTCACGTTCTAACGTGTATTCGAGCGTGAACTGACAATTTCAGCGTGCTATGGGTGACTTCGCTGGACTAGCAAAGATTCAATTCAATAATAATGCAGTAAACAACCGCTTAAGTGAATGTGTCAATATTTGGACATCACAAATGAATAATCCACGACCTCACCACGCTCGGCAATGCTTGGGTTCAGTATTTTAACGTGAACTGACAATTTCAGCGTGTTATGGGTGACTTTGCTGGATTAGCAAATATATACTACAAATGTAATAATAATGCTGTAAACAACCGCTCAAGTGAATGTGTCAATGTTTGGACATAACAAATGAATAATCCACGACCTTACCACGCTCGGCACTGCTTGACTTTGGTGTTCTAACGTGAACTGACAATTTCAGTGTGTTATGGGTGACTTTGCTGGACTATCAAATATTTACTACAAATGTAATAATACTGCAGTAAACAACCGCATAAGTGAATGTGTCAATGTTTGGTCATCACGAATCCTTGTCCTTCTAGGTTACTCAAAATAGCTCCCTGTATTGAAAATTCTAATTTTGTATAAAGTGGTTCACGTAAGCAGGTGACTGGATTTTGTGATTAATCCGTTGAGCAAAATCAAAAAGTGACGCATGGATATTTTCCACGTGCTATAAGAATATTTAATCGAAAAAACCATCAACACATGTATGAAAAGTCATTAAGGAAAAGCCGTTTTTTTTTTTCGAAAAACAGGTCATCCCAAAAAACAATTTTTTTTTTAAATTCCGACCGGATTCAGTTGCTCTCGTTCGAGCCATATTAATTTATAACCTAATAACTAATAATAATATTTTGATGTCCTGACGCGTTTTTAACTTTTTGCACAGTACCTTTTTACGCAAATCTGCGTTAGGTTGATAAGAAGACACTCATTTGTCGAATGCGCCTGTTTAATCTACTTTAGTATTCTTTCTTTGCATCGGAAGCATTGTTATTGCTCTATCCATGCAAAAAAGAATATCTGCATATTCAGCATGAGTAAACGTAGACATAATTACTTACATTCCAATGGTTGTTCATAAAAAATCTGCTGAAACGCAAATAGTGATTGTATTGTTAAAAAAAAAATGGAGGAAATAATGGAGTAAAGTGGGAAATCTGCTAAAACTCACAAAAAATCGAATATCTCTTGAAATGTTGATTCTTGGTTATCAACTACTGAGGCTTAAACGACAACAAATGAGTCATAATAATACGTCCTCCAAGATTCACGTCCAATTTGAAAACACCCTGTATGCAACTTGAAATTGAAAGTATTGCGTAATTTTTTTTCGATATCCTTCTTTAATTCTTCTTGTTTCTGGTTACGGAATCCATATGAAATTATCATTTCACGTCTAAAAACTCATCTTATTGAAGTTCCAAAATTAACAGAAAAACTAAATTTCGAACGGACACATTTACACGGACTATTTATCATCAGAGAAGGCTATTTTTCGCATCGAAAATGTGTCTTCTACCAATGTACTAGAAGATTTTACACTTAAAGCCTATGAAAACTCTATTATCTTGTGTGGAGACTTCAACAGAAACACTGTAGAGTACACCAATCCCAGTATGAAGTAATTATCCATTTATAGATTTGTGGCAACCCTTATTATAATCACTGTCAAGGGTTGAATCACATCTAGGTAAAAATCCATCAATTGTTCCAGCATTCAAAATGATGTATATGTTACTAGCATTCTATACAACGTCTAGGCATTGTATAGAATACCTGAAAAGGTCAGGCAATGTATGAAATATTATTCATTTCATACATTGTCTAGTCTAGGCATTCTATAGAATGCCCAATAGGTAATGTGTGTAAGGTTAGATCGCATTTGACGTTGACGATTTTAAGAGTGCAGGCATTATACGTCACGCAATCATTATTCTTCGAGAATTGTTTTTTTTAGTTTTTGTTAGTTTTATTGATTTCCTAAAAATTCTGAAATCAAATGAAATAATGTTAATCAATCCAGAAGGACATTTATTCAATTATATACCTATTAGTAAAAAAATAGTTCATTTCAGATGAAAAGCAAATATTAAACATTTCAACTAGGATCTGAGAACTTAAAATTCAAGGAAAAATTTCGAGTGCAGTTGTTTTCTAATTTGAATGCTGTTTATAATTGGGATTTTCACATTTCTCTTTAACTTTCCCTCAAAAAAAAAGAAAAGAAATACTGTTTCAATCATTAAAGAACTTCAATAACATATAACAAAACATAATAGTAGGTACCTACATACCAATTGAGATAAGATAATGGATTCACACCTGAATCATTTCATTTCACACATGTTAGGTAGACCAGCAGACATTTTTATCGATGCCTAGGATAAACGCATTTGTATTATTATCCATACATTGCCTAGAAGACCTAGGCATTCTATACATCGCCTAAGCATTGTATAGAATGCCTGAATTATACACAATGTCGGAAACATATACATTTTTGAAAATTATCCCTTCACCCTTGAATGCACCTGGCAAACCTTTAGAGTTGCTTTCTAGACTCCACTATCGAATCTGACATTTTCAAACATTCAAATTTCATCCAGATAAATTAATCTCACATTTAGGCATGTATTCGTAATTTATTTATCATACATAGTGAGTTTCAAGTATGGAACGCCTCAATTATCTCGGAAATGGATCCTACGATTTGAATGGATTTTGTTGTGCAGATGTTGTGATATGGCCGATATTATAGTGGTATTTACATTGTCAATTGTCATTATCATTTACATGTCAGATCTTTACTTGTTCCGGAATAGTGATGAACTCTGTTATTTCGAATGGATCACCCTGTCAATTTTCCGCTTTTTCAAATTCTCAAGAAATACTGAATATCTTTCTACCCAAGTCTCAAATGATCATCTTTATCAAATTCGTGAAACATCGCAGAAGAAAATCTTTCATTTCATTTTGATATTCATATTTTTGACTCAAGAGAACTTTTTAAGAATCTTTTCTGTCCCTGGAAAGCGTCATAAATTATGAGTTTCCAAGCGCATTAAAATATCCATATTCGATCTATAAAATGAATTTTCCTTCGGGACTCGAGTCTTGATATAATTTCAAAAGTTTTCGCGTCTTCCACCATTCATATAATAATGATATGTCGGAAAGTTCACATAATCAGATAAATCCATGTTCAGGGAAAAGAAGATTGGTGAACAGACAAAAAAATATTCTGAATCAAATTGTAGACATATGGTGAAACAGTAGAAACCGTATATCCCTAAATTAAAATCGACTTGGAGGGATGAAAGAAGACGAACAGAATACAAATATTTTTTCTTATTTTTCAATTCAACAAAACGGATTTCCTTGTGATTTTCAGTCTCATTTTGTAAGTTGTAAAATCAGTATGTATCAACATATATGCTTCATTGAAATGAAGTTGAAGAGGGGAAGGTTGAAGAAATCGCCAACAAATTTACCAAAAACTGGTATATGCACTTTTTTCATCTTCTGAAAAAATGGTATAAAAAGCATATTATACTTGATATATTTCCTCTTTATGATCTCGTTTGGAGAATAAAGATTATTCTGAAATATTCAAAGCTACATTGAGCTCGCAAGGACTTGAACCGTGAACCACGTAAAAAGCTGTCATTAAATCTTTCTTCCACTTTCATATTTTTTTAATGAATGAGAATCATGTAACCACCCAAGTATAAACAAAACAAAAGAGCAACCACAAAGGACAAAATATACAACGATGTATGAGCGGAACATGTCAACGAATGAAACCATAAAATGTAGTATAAATAGCAAAATAAAGATACTAAGAACAAGGAAAACAAGGATCAATGAGCAGGTAGTAGCACATAAAAGTAGCGATAACATCTTGAACAGGGTTTTTGTTCAAATTTAAGTTTGCGTGCATATATCGATTATCGATATTCCATCTTGAACCTTAAATTTGAACAAAAACTACATCACTATGATTACTTTTATGTGCTGCCTACCTATTTTTTGGGCCCTGTTTAGCCTATTTTTAGAATATTTATGCTTTTTTATGACAACATTTTATGTTTTTCCGCTTATACATCGTTGCATATTTGGTCATTTGGTGTTGTTATTTTGTTTTGTTTATACTCGGCTGGTTACACGATTCTCAGTTTGATTAGATTCTTCACGTATGTTATGTTTCCTTCGTGCTTGTGCCTTTAGCTTTCTTAGAGGTATAGAAGTTAGCTGTTTGGCCGAATATCAAAATTACTTGAAGTGCAAGCCATTTCTTATTATTTTTATCAATATTCAAATACCGAGCCAAAATATCCTCGATATCAAATAATTGCTAAATACCTCTTATACCAGAGGTTAATCTCACAATAAATATATTAATTAATTCATTATAGATGAACCGAAATCCTTTTAGTTCTCCAATCATTAATTTTGCATTTTTACTGGAAAAAATTATAGATAGAAATGTTTTATATGAAAATAATCAGCAGAGCTGCATGTTGGATGAGGAGGATTTTACATTTTACGAATGTGATATAAAGTAGTTAGATGAAGAAAGTGGAGATACTAAGAATGTGTGATGATCGTTATATTTAAATATAACCGCCATTATCATCATAACCGCCAAGTTATAGGCGCCCTCTCCCAGGGTTTTGTGTTTCGTCCCGAGATCGCTGGTGGAGTCTTCAGTTGGGCTATTCAGCGATCTCTGCCCAAGACACACCTTCTCACACCATCGTTGAGAAGTGACTGTGTTGCAATGCGACGACCCCTTCAAATCTGCCGGGGCCGATGTATTGTGGCGCATACAGCCATAGCGCCATCTGTGAGCAGACACAGTCACTACAAAATAAAATATGCCGTAGTAAACCTCCTTTTCTAAGACCCTAGAGGATTGAATATTCGTTTTCAAAATTTATTTATTGACAATCTGGATATTCTTTCACATTAAGACCACTGATTTTGATGTGCCATTTTATATGTTTGTTTTGTTCGATTTTAACATTGTAGAAAATCTGTCCTAATTCATTTTCCTGGTTTTTTCAGACAAGTGGAAATGAAACACAACCTCCAATTCTTGAACGAGTAAGTCGCAGTCCAAATTCCTCTTAGTTATTTCGACCGAAAGTGCGACAATTACACTGAAAAAAATTAATAAATCTCGATATAAAACCAAAAATTCACATGAAGTTTCAGCATTCATGGTGAAAACGAAAGAAATTCTGATCATTATTTCCATGCTGGATAAAAGAACGATAGGAAAACAATTCTCTGTAAGTTGAGCTTCTTGAATTCAATTTTTTTCTATATTCCTACTGATTTTAGGTCGAACACTAGGACCAAGTTTTTTCTGAAATCGCGTGTATTGTTTTTCAATCCTTACCTAGAAAGTATTAAAAAATCCACAAGGAATCAAGTGTGTCGACACATCAAAACTAAACGAACATTGTGTACTAGACGGTGAGTCTAATCTTTAAGGTGGACATTTTTTTTTCGAAATTTTAGTAGTTTGAAAGAGCGCACTTCCGGTTGAAATTAGTTAGAACTATTTTCGTATACATCTTCGATATTGTATATATATTCCTCAATTTTTTTTTTTTTTGAGGATGATTAACAAAATTCAATTGTATAAAGTTATAATGTAATATAAAATCTTCATCATCAGCCTCATATTGAGTTTTAACACATAAAATGTTTGATATATCCTGTAGATTTGAACTGGCTTTTACTTATTTATGTAATAGTAGTGAAATGGAAAGGGTGTATCTGCATATTGAACATCACTATTACTCCAATTATTGATAATTATTTAGGGTTGATTTATTATTTTAAGAATTCGAAATCTAATTATAAGGTATTTATGGATTCATCAAAACACTGAAGGTTCTTCTGTGATCTCAGGGTCCTCTCCACATAGCGCAAATCTGCAGTGGTTCAGTTGAATTAATTGGTCGTAATATTCCAGACCCATACTTGATTGGAGCATATCAAGAATATGGACAAAAAATCCATCCGAGTTTTATACATCGAAAAATTACTGTACTGTATATTATATCTAAAAGGAGTATTGCCGTAAATTCTCTCGGCAAAACAGGCCATTTAATTCAAACAACCATTGGTTATGAACTTATATATTTCCGTGCTGAAATTGGCTCTTTCATTAGGATGCTAAAACAGTTTTTCTTTTAAATAACGTCACGTGAAACATTCTTAATTATTTTCCAAAACGAAGGTTAAAGCTTGAAGAAGTCTGTGATGCCAACATTTCGAAAATTCAGTTACTTACATTTAACCAAGTGGCGCAAAAAATATCAAGACAGTTACAGGGATTTATTTCATCCTCTTCTTACAAGTTCTGAAGGAAAGAAGCGGACACTGTTGTATTCAAAGCTAGCATATTACATGATGAAAACTTTGAATTCGAATATTTATTCCAAATTGAAGTTAACTATCTTTTAAAGGCAAGGTGGCTATGAGAAGAAAATATGAAAAAAATTAACTTCAATATCCTATATTTCGTAAACGAAGCGTTTACTTCGTATAAGTAGGTACATTAAAAAACAACGTTGATGTGGATGATAAAAACATAAATTGATTCTCACTTGAGGAGGTTTTTATGTAGACTCACTGAGAGAGATGTTGAAAATAATTCGTATGACTCTCTTTTGGGATTTTTGGGCGATTAACAATCTTTCATTCTGTACGGAGTTGCCAAAATTGAATGAGAGGTGGCAGTATATTAAGCCATAATAAACAGATATCACTGTCGATTACGACATGGATGCTTGATACGAGTAATAGCAGGAAGTACATATAATTTTTTTTACAAAGAGCATCAATGTTGCTGCTCCCGTCTAAGATGGTGGTCGACAAGAATCCTAAAAACTTCTGAATTTTATGTTTGAATACTGCAGTTTATAATCAGAAAGTGAACCATTATTTCTGAATTTTGAAATTAGAACTTCTATCGTTATTACTGTAAGTAGATAGAGAAGCTCAGAATTTCATTATCTCCATTGATTATTATTTATCAAGTAAGAGCCCGTGGATGCTTGATTCGCGTCAAAGTAAACTTTCAGTATTACCCCCGGTTTTACCTATTATTTGTCGAAACTTATTTATCCCACTACATAAGGTGACACGTTAAGGGCCAATTGCACCATTCAAAAAATAAACGCTGTTTACCTAATCAATGTTTAGTACAAATCGATGATTATAATTTCTACCGATTGCACCGTTCGATAATAATCGATGTTTAGTTAAACATGAGATATGTTTGGCAACATTTCAAAATATCGACGGTGATCATAGAAAAAACAGGAATTTCAATTTTCTAGTATAATGTTCTGTGTTCTTGTTGTGACAAAGTTAGGATAAATTACAAATTATTATTATAAATTGTATTTGAATGATAATTCACGATCTGAATCTGAATCCATATTTCAATTTTGAAATTCCTCACTAAACCAAACACAGAAACATACAATGTGACACCATCAGGTTATGTCCATAATGACATAATGTTTATGGTTATTTAATAAGTCATATGTTTCGACGTTTTGAGTTGCGCAGAACCATAAACCTAATGTCAAATTGATATTATTTCTATGCGCAGAACCCTGTTTGAAACTAATCGGGAAAATAAACGTCCAAATTTTCCTGTTTAGTGTAATCGGTGATTAGGCCACATTAAACGTCATTTGGCAGATGGTGCAAGAGAAATCAGAAAGTAATCAATGTTTAAATTTTTAATCAACGATTAGGCAAATGGTGCAACTGGCCCTAACACTGACGATTTGGTTTACAAAGTAAATATTGAGTTGTTATTATTACAGTACTCAAAGATACATTGAAAAAGGTTTCTGCCCGAAACGTATATAGGTACTTATATTTTTGACTGTGATGAGATCACAATAAAATATTAGTGAAGGACCATCCCTAACAATTAAATACCTAACAGATCAGAGTATTACCTATTATACTAAAAGTTTTTATATGCTGATGTGTATGAAACTGAGACCCAATAACATGTCGTATAAGTATAAAAGCTGAAATTTACTAGGACAACTAAGATGACAATTCTTGCCAGAACCCACCACCAAGATATTTCTAGGTTACTTACACTATAATTGCATACAGAAACTTCCAGCTTTTACAATACGACGGAATTCCAAGGATTTTTAGGCCCTTATTGAATAAGATCATAAAAGATTTAATCGTTCGTCATATAAAACTACTCCTTACAATGAAATAAGATAATGAAATATACCATAAAATTGACGGTATACAGGGTGGCCACTTTTTTAATGGGATTGTATTGGTAACTTTTGAACCATAAGAGTTAGAAGGTCGGTCAAATGGAGAAAAAGTTGCATGCACAGAAGCATTATCAAGCAGTTCAAACAAATCGAGATTATCAGGGCCGGTTATTGAGATATCATAAGAAAAGTAAATTATGTCATTTTGATTTTTCTTTTTTTCCCACTTTATTTCAAATATTATGAAAAAATGTTACAGGAATTTTTTATTCGACAGTAAATTATCCTCAATTTGACGTAATCTGATTTCGTATCCAACGTTTCATACTCTCCTAGCCACCCTCAACCTCATTTTTTTCAATACGGACCTGCATATTTTATGACATTTTTCGAAATAACTTTTAACGCTGAATTCAACGATATATCATACAATGTCATTCAAAGTTGATTTTCAGGTGATTTTGACCCTTATCCAATTTTCTTTGGGTCGGATCTGTATTACCTTCATTAAGTTTAATTAACAACATGCAATATGCAATAAATTTCGATAAGAAAATCAACTTACCCATCTTGAACTAAATGGAACATATTAGAATCAAAGCAAGAAACCAGTATACTGGTTTCTTGGTTCTTCTTTTATAATAATCATTTAAATATTTCAATATTTCAATTCATAATAATTAAACGAAAGTATCATTCAATGAAAGAAAAATCAAATGATTCTTCGAAAGTAAATGAAAATTAATGAAGTAAGTGTTTGATATGTCCACCATTTTGTAAAAAGCACTTTACGGTTCTGGAACCCATACTTCTTATACATTTGCTTGTTTGGTCTTCTTCAATACCTTCCAAAACATTCTCAATTTTCTCGCGAGGTATCACTATTGTTGTATTCGTCATTTGGTTCGTTGAAGCTAATTACAGAATCGAACTTTATTTTGAGATCACTACGATATAATTTTTGCAAGGCTTGGTATTCAAATTTAAAATCATTGTATTCACGTCTCTTGGCTATTTTATTGACAGCAGTTTTTGAAAAATTTCATTCACTGGCCACAGTTCTCGATTTTTTTTCTGGGTTCGATTAAATTTGGATCAGAACATTGATATCTGATTACGTCAAATGGATGATAATTTACTGTCGAATAAAAAATTCCTGTACCATTTTTTGATAATATTTGAAATGAAGTGGGAAAAAAAGAAAAACCAAAATGACCTAATTTACTTTTCTTATGATATCTCAATAACCGGCCCTGATAATCTCGATTTGGTTGAACTGCTTGATAATACTTCTATGCATGCAACTTTTTCTCCATTTGACCGACCTTCTAACTCTCATGGTTTAAAAGTTACCAATACAATCCCATTAAAAAAGTGGCCACCCTGCATAATTTTCTGTGCAGACTGCAGTTTTCTATTTTTAAGTATAGTTTTTTTATAGTTATATATAAAACAACTGCACTCGAATGAGCTTCCTCAGCCACCAAACTGCTATCAAAATTATCTTTCCCAATTTTCAGCGCCTTTAGTGCTGGACGATACTCTGGGGAAATATAAATGGAATAGAATATCCCTTTTCCACAATACTAAATCCCAAGGGTGAATTTCTCGAAGATTAAACATGTCTCTTGAATTGCTATTATATCAAATTGATTATCGCCTCTCAGAAAAATGGAGAGCAGTAGATATGAAATCGAAAATTGCCTCTCTGTTCATTATTGCCAATATTGACTTATTATCTTGACATACCTTATATGTTTTGGTATTGATCGGGAAAAAAGATCGAGAAGCATTGACGTAATTTCAGCTTTTGCGAGCTTGTTCATTCAAAAAGTGACTAATACTGTAACGTTAGACACAAAAAACACTGTAACACACAATTCCCGATAATTTTTTCAAAGAAACATAAAAATTCAGGAAAATTTTTCTTCTCTTGAAAAGTATTTTCAACAAAGCTGATAATTAACAAATAAAACGGCTGATAATTGGAAAAAATTGATGAAAAGAAAAATAAGTACAATATTTAGTACAATTTCCAATAGCGTAAGTAATAATATCATACGATATATTAACTATTTATCTGGTTAATTTATCAGCAATAGGAAACTGCCATCAACATAACCATTGTCAGACAGAAGGTCTCCACGACCCAACGTAGGAATCATAATCGAAAGCAACCCAAGGAGAATGTGTGTCATCAAGGGAGAATAGCGATTAGGGCTGTGTCGATCACGATCGATCGAATCACTTTGATTCGCTTATAACCTATACAAGAACGATCGGGTCACGGATCTCAAAATGATTCGATCATCTGACCGACTCGATGATATTCGAATATGCTTCGAGATTTATGGTAGATTTCTATAGTTTCAGAAACCCATCGAAAGTTGTGGTATTTATCTGATAGATGGCACTCATATCAGTCAAAGTGACCCAGTGCTTCTCCAAAAGTCCGAATAGCTCATGCTGAATGAAATGATCGAGTCGGTCGTGATTGGTCGATGGAGATCGAGAAGCGAGAGCGAGCTTTGAGATCGAATTTCATATGGATCAGTTGCACCCTCGGTTGCACCGTATGACCATAACCTACGACCTGCGAACTGATCGTCTGCGTTCAATATTTTTCGTGTATTCGAAATTTGATATATTTGATTTTAACGGAACATTATCAATTAATATAATTAATAAAAAAAAATATCTTTTTTTCAAGAAATCCCTCGAAATTTCATATTTTGATAGTCCAGTGACTGTTTTATTTTTTATTCCTTCTTTACTACAATCAAAAAATTGGCAACTTTCTGTCCATTCTCTTCATAATAATGTATGTTTTGGATATATTTGGTTCATTTTGTCTTGGAATTCAATTCTAATTCTAAAAATGACAAAATCAAAAACCAACCAAAAAAAATTTCAAAATAACTAAAACTGTACAAATTGAGCAAACGAATAACAAATTGAATAACTAAATTAACAAAGGACAGACGTACGTTTCGGAATTTTTTTATTTCATAATACAATTTTTCCTCATCACTACCTTAAAGTTCAACAAAATTACTAAATTTACAAACTCACCTCTTGAATTTACTTCACAACAATTGCAATTGAGAAAATTCAAGACTCGAACTAAGGTAAACTAGTAAGGGAAAGGATTCACAATGAAAAAATCCGGTATTAATAGACTCCTTTCTAGTTTTTTTTTTAAATAAAAATGTAAGAAATTTTTAAAGTAATTTCAATTGTAAATGTCGATTTGTCTATTTAGTTCACGAGAATAACAAGAAAAGGATCTATGACTTCCTGATGATTTATGTACTTATAACTACCTGAGTACCTGCTGTGATTATATTCACTTTCACCTGCGAATCCTTAGGTACTATCAAGGGTTACGTTTAGTTCGTTTCAATTTTCTCAATAGCAATTGTTGTGAAGGATATTTACAAGGGGTGAGTACTTAAATTCATGAATTTTATTATTAAATACAATAATTCCGAAACGTAAATCTGTCTTTATGTTAGTTTAGTTATTCAATTTGTTAATCGTTTAATCAATTTATACAGTTTCAGTTATTTTGGATTTTTTTTGATTGATTTTTAATTTTGTCATTTTTAGAATTGGAATTGAATTTCAAGACAAATATAAACCAACTAGATCATAAACATATATTAATGTGTAGGCAATAGACACGAAGTTGTTGATTTTTTGATATTTATATTGAATTACCTTCATCAAGTTGACTCAATAAATTTTTATAATCAAAAACTGTTTCTTAAAATTCCAGTGGGACCTTAAATTATTGGCTACTTTTAGTTTTTTCTACTAGAACAATGTCAGATATAACAAGAAAGAGAAGCGCAATATGGAAGCACTTTACTATAGTGAATAATGAGAAGGCTAAATGCGAGTACTGCTCAAAAGTTTCAAGTTATGACAACGGTGGCACTGGTAATTTAAATAGACATTTCAAAAATTACATTGGACAGTATCATTACAACAACCATCAGCAACACATGTAAACCCAGTGGCCGAAGCTACGGTTCAAACATCCATAGAATCTGCCAGCGTACAAACTAGCCAGAATAGTTTACTTACAATACCTGAAGAATCGGCTACTTCATCTTCATCTTCTTTAACCCTTGTTCGGCACTCCCACGCGTGCAAACGCAAACAACAATTAATCAATTTTGAACTTTTCAATCAATACTTTTTTGATGGCCGTGTTCTGGAGTCGTGCAGGCAGCATAATGACCTTGGTGTCATCTTTTCAGAGGATCTCTCCTGGTCTGCCCATGTGGGTAATTTAGTCTCTAGAGCCAGTAAGATGTTGTACCTGATTCGGCGGGTGTTTCCCAGATCTTCGATTGTCACTTGCAGGCAGCTTTATGTAACCTACATCCGACCGATTCTCGAACACGCCGGCCCCACGTGGTCTCCTCACCTGATTTGTGATCAACAACGTTTGGAGAGAATACAGCGCTCTGCAACCAGGATTCCTTTTGGACGAGTTCGACCATCTTACGAGGAGAGACTGCAGATGTTCCGGTTGAGTAGTTTTAGTGACCGTCGTGTCCGGGGTGACTTGATTGTGACTTATCGCATCTTAAACAATTTTATTGGTGGTGATCTCGCTGACATCTTTATGATGAACGAAAATCATCTCCGGGGCCACCGGTATAAGTTATACCACGAGGTGTTTCGTACACGTGCGAGAGAGTCTTTCCAGCCGAATCGGGTATTCGGTAGGTGGAACTCTTTACCGAAGAGTGTCGTGGGTGCTGAGAGTGTGAATTCGTTCAAAAACAGACTAGACTCTATTTTTGCTTAGAATGTTTTTTGTTTTGTTTCTTACATTTATCTCCTAAGGTGTTTATTTTTCTTTTTTGTATGAGATTTATAGGCCATATAGCCTCATCTCAGTATCTGTTTATAATAATAATAATAATTTGCAAGGTCCATCAAACCATTACCAATCAGTCAAACAAAACAGCTGGATGAACAATTGATTAAATTTATTGTAAAAGGGTTCCATTCCTTTTCAATAGTAGATGAGCCTGAATTTAGAAATTTGTATAAAATGATCTCACCAACTTATACATTACCCGGCCGTTAAACCGTATCGAATAATTTGATTCCAAAACTTTTCCAAATAACCAAAGAAAGAGTGCAACAATTAATATCCGAGGCCGATGCGATATGTCTAACCACAGATGGCTGGACATCATTAAATAATGTAAGTTACATAGCTCCTACTGCGCATTTCATAGATAAGGACACGGCTTTGAAATCCGTCCTTTTAGGCTGCACTGAGTTCCATGAGCGGCACACTGCCGTAAATTTATCTAATTTTTTATTAAACGAAACCATACATTGGGGTATTGCGAACAAGATTACAGGTATAATAACGGATAATGCTGCTAATATAGTGGCAGCCATTCACTTGACTACCTGGAGACATTTTCCTTGTTTTGCCCATACCTTAAATCTAACAGTTCAACATAGCTTGGATGCTTTAAAGGAACAGTTGGATAAAGCGAAGGCAATAGTTCAATACTTCAAGCATAGTTCCTCAGCTTGTAGCAGACTTACTGAAATACAAAAACAAATGAATTTACCCATTCTTAAACTAAAACAGATCGTCGTGACGAGGTGGAATTCAACATACGATATGCTGGACAGACTCCTCAAAATGAAGGATGCTGTTGTTAGTGCACTGGCCATTGATCAACCTCAGCTCAACACTTTAACCCCAGATGAGTGGACTCTGTTAGAAAAGTGCGTGGGAATTTTAAAAACATTTGATGAGGTGACTGTTGATATGAGCACTGAAACATCCGTATCAATTTCCAAAGTGTTGGTTCTGTTCAAAATTATGAAAACTCAAGTGGAAAGAGCTATCACTCAAAGTGGACCTGATCAATATCTGCGATTATTATATACTCTCCGTGACCAATCAAATGAGAGATTTAAAGATATAGAGAACAACACGTTGGCCACTGAAGCAGCTCTATTAGATCCCAGATTTAAGAAGCACGCATTTTTACATAAGGAAAAATATGATCAGTGCCTCAACTCCATAAAGAAAAAACTCCGTTCATTATTTGTGGATGAAGAACTACCACCAATACCACAAACATCGAGTCAATCGACTTATGTCAACCTCAATGTGTGGGCCGAGTTCGACGAGGCAATTGAAAAAGAGATGGTCCGAAATCCCACAGCAGCTAGTATTATCGAAATTGATAAATATTTAAATGAGCCACTCATAAAAAGAACAGATGATCCTCTCCAGTGGTGGAACGAACGTCGACTCTTATATCCAAATCTATACATATCGATGAAGCGACGATTGTGTGTTCCTGCCACATCTGTACCATGCGAGAGGGTGTTTTCCAAAGCTGGCCAGGTCATTAATACAAAAAGAAGCAGCCTCAAGCCTGAAAAGGCCTCCCAACCCAAGTGCTCTTCTTGCAACATAACTGGACATGAAAATTTGGTATTTATTTTTTTTAATTCTCGATAATCCCTATTATAATTTCATTATTTTGACTTTTTCTATAATGTTCTATATTCTTCTGGAAATGAAGTTATTATTTATTTATTACTATTGTATAAAAGAAAAATAAGTACAATATTCAGTACAATTTTTCTTCTCATCAATTATTTCCAAGTATCAGCCGTTTTATTCGTTCTTTTTCACCACGAATGTCGCTTAGGCTGAAAAACGGAAGAGTTTCCTTGTTTACGTGGGATTCTGCTTTTTCGAGGTACCCGTGGAGGTGGTAGTTAGGTTATTTGTCCGCTGGGTGGCGCTCCGCAGTAATTCATACTGACTAGCGTCTGCCAGCGTTCAATAAGGTGCCTGCTATTTCGTTTGTTTGTCATCTTGGGTAGAATTATGCGGTACTGATGATCCCTAATAGTGTCAGTGAGTAATGTGATTTGAAAGTTTGGTTCTATTGCCTAGACTTCAATTAGTGTCAGCGCCGTAAGTGTAGTGTTGTGAGTAAGAAACAAAGACTTAAGTGTTTAAGTTTTTCGTAACCAGCCAATACAAAATGAGTGTGAGCCCTACGAAGAGGAAAAAAGTTAAACTCCGCGATGAGGAGAATCCTAACCAAACGCACCCAGGAGGAGTATTTCCGCCACTACCAATGGAAATTTCAAGTCCCCCGCGCATAACATTGAAGAATCGTTTCGAACCCCTAGGAAACGACATTCCCGAACCGTCAGTCCCTACAGCAAAACCTAAATTGAGAATACCCCCAATAGTTGTAGATGGGGTTTTTGAAAAACACTCCGAAACGGTGAAAATAATCAAAAAAATTATTGGCGAAGAGACAAAATTCCATATCCGATATGGGAAAAATACATCGAACGTCTTTGTGGAAACCGAAGAGGCGTTCAACAATCTAAAAAAATATTTCTTATCCGACGACCTGGAATTCCACTCATTTACCAGGAGGGACAAAAAATCCCATGCATTCGTCGTACGAGGCCTAAACGATGACCAAAACCTTGAAGACCTGAGAACAGATCTGTCGGAGAGTAACCTAAATATAAAAGACATCTTCAAAATGAAAGGAACCAGAAATCCAGCGTACTTGGTCATAACCGACCAAAAAACCACACTTCGATACCTGAAACAACATGTCAGGATTGTCAACTACACCGTCGTATCATGGGAACGACATTACTCTAACAGAAAGATCACGCAGTGTAGGAGATGTCAAAATTGGGGCCATGCTACCTCAAATTGTTTCAGATCCTATCAATGTCTGAAATGTGCAGAGGGACATCTGACGAAAGACTGTACGAAAACAATGGACACACCTGCGAAATGTGCGAACTGCGGTGGGGATCATCCAGCAAATTCCATAAAGTGTGAGGTATATATAAACCTTTTGGAGAAACTGCACAAAACCTCCAACAAGAAGAAAGAAGAACCAAAAAAATATATACCAGCGCCTTTGCCGAAAGAGAACCCTTGGGAGGAACGCCTGAGAAGACGGGAGGAGAAAGAGAACATCCGTCAAAATAGTTCAAAAGAAATAGAAGAACGCAAAATTCCAAAACAACCCACAGGTGAATTCGGTACATTTACAGAACTCAAAAATGAATTCAACAAATTGAATAACTTCATCAATATCTCAGACTTTCTGCAAAAAATTAGAACTTTAAACGAAAAATTGGCTAGATGCGAATCTGGCTATGAAAAATTCCAAACTTTTCATTCTTTTCTTGATAGCATATAATGACTAGTAAACCAGCACATAGACTTAATTTAGCTTCCTGGAACGCCAACGGAGTTCGTGATAAGGAGTACGAAATTTCGTATTTCTTAAAACAACATTCCATCAAAATTTTTCTTATAAACGAAACAAGGTTAACATCATCGGATAATTTTAAAATAAAAGGCTTCCACGTGGCTAGAATGGATCGTTCAAATAATACTCACTACGGAGGTGTTGCCATTCTCGTACATACTTCAATTCCATATAAAATTTTACCTAGTACTAGTTGTTCAATAGAGAATGTAGGTATACAAGTGGAAAATGGTCCTAAAATAATTTGTGTTTATAATAGCCCTTCGAATAAATTCAGAGAAACCTGCTTAGAAAGTCTTTTAAATAACAGAGAAACTCTTGTAATTGGAGACCTAAATGCCAAACATCGTGTTTGGGGAAATCTCAATAATAATACAAACGGAAGAACCCTGTTGAAATTCTTGGAAAAAAATCCAGACTGTAATCTACATTACTCACCCAGTCCTACCCTATTTCCGTATAACAGCACCACTCCCTCAACAATAGATATTTTATTAGCAAAATCCTTTACCCGTATTAGTGAACTCGAATCTTTACCTGAGTTAAATTCGGACCATAATGTCATAAAGTTTGAAATATTCGGAAACTTTCGTAACAATACTTCCAAAAACATCTTTGACTATTCAACTACAAACTGGAAGGAATTTCGGAGAATTCTCAATGAAAAAATAGTCATAAATAATGCCGTTAACTCTGCTGAATGTTTAGAGCAAGAACTATTGAAATTTTCAGAGTGTCTCACTTACGCACGGAACCGTACGACAAAATCCAAAAGAATCTATCCATTCGCCGAATCACTCCCCTCATATATTGTTGACTTAATTAGACTTAGGAATAGAACTCGCAAACGTTGGCAACGCTTTCGTGATCCCCTAGAAAAAATCAATTCTGAATCACTTTCCGCAATGATAAAAAGAGAAATCCAAATTTATAAAAATCAAGAATGGAATAATAAACTTCAAAAACTCAATCCATCGGACGGTTCCTTGTGGAAAGTAACAAAGACTCTGAAGAAAAAAGATACTACCATACCCCAATTGAATCACGATTCAAATTTCTTTGTCACAGACGGACAGAAAGCCGAGTTAATGGCCAAAACCTTCGAAAAAATTCACAATTTAGATCATTCTGATACTGATCGCCTCATAGAAAATACCGTGTCTGACTTTTTACGGAATTCCAACCAAAGTAACACCGAACCCAATAAATACCTAACAAATCCCTCAGATCTTCAAGAACTAATTAAAACCCTCCCACCCAATAAATCCCCAGGACTCGATGACATCGACAACAAATTAATAAAAAATCTTTCTAAAAAAGCTTTGGTACAATTGACCTATATAGTGAACGCTATCATAAAATTGAATTATTGGCCCAGAATATGGAAAACCGCAATGGTGATACCTATTCATAAAGCAGGTAAAGACAAACACTCGCCTTTAAGCTACAGGCCTATTAGTTTGTTGCCGATGTTGAGTAAACTTACAGAAAAAGTAATTTTTAACATACTCAAAAAAACGCTTGAGAGGTCGGAAATGCGAGACCCATTTCAATTCGGATTCAAAGAAAAGCACAGTTCAACCCACCAATTAGCAAGAATCATAACCGACACCATCAATGCATTCAATAAAAAACAGAACACAGTGATGGTACTATTAGACATAGAAAAAGCGTTTGATCGAGTTTGGATCCAAGGACTACTATACAAAATGATCAACCTTAAACTCCCCACATTCATCATAAAATTAATTAATTCTTATCTATTAGAGAGAAAATTCATGGTCAAATTGAACCAAACATTATCAAATCCAATCACAATTTCGGCAGGTGTACCTCAAGGCTCCGTCCTTGGGCCCAAACTATTCAACTTGTATATACACGATCTCCCACCATTTCCCAATACGAAAACTGCACTTTTTGCGGATGATACCGCGATTTACGCTCATTCTTTCAGTGCAATAGTGGCTTCGAAATTATTACAATACCATTTACGAATATTGATGGATTACTATATTAGGTGGAAAATTAAAGTAAATGGAAATAAAACCGAAATGATCGTTTTCAGTAGGAAAATTAATGATAGAAATTTAGTTTCGCCTCTCACTTTTAATAATCACATCATCAAACAGAAAGAGTCTGTGAAATATCTAGGATTAACACTAGATTCAAGATTAAACTTCCACAAACACATCGATAATACATTAACAAAAGCGTACGCCGTTAAAAGGACCCTACATTCTCTGTTGCACAAAAACAGTTTAGTAAATACAGAAAACAAGAAACTGATTTATACTGCACTGATCCGCCCAATTATTACATACGCAGCACCTACTTGGTGTCATTTAAAACCTACACCATTAAGCCCACTACAAAAATTCCAAAACCAAATACTGAGGATGGTTTTGAAGAAAAATAGGTATACAAGGGTGACAACACTCCATGACGCCTCAGGAATTGAAACTCTGAAGGAATACATAGATGGCATAGCCTCCAAATTTTATGAGAAATCCTGTTATGTGAGCGATCCGGTTAGTCGGATAACAAAAATTCGATTCTGTGATAAGAATCGAAATGGTCGGCATGTTCTTCCCTATGAACACCTACCAATTTTCTACGAAGAATATAAACAGTATTCTAAAAAATAGTCATAAAACCCCGAAAGGTAAAACTTAAAACCCCACATCAATAATTTATATTGAACAAATTAAAGCAGGTTTTTTCTTATTTTATTTCCCTGTAAAAACAACGAAAACTTAAATTTATAAAAGAATACTCGACTTGTATGAAATTTTAACTATTGTAAGGTAATATAATACCACATAAAAAGAAAGATAGGTAAACATCTTATGTAGGAACTATCATTGTATAAGAAAATATGAAAACAATTATGTATATTGTGTGTATTGTATATATTTTAATGTTTAATAAATGTTTTTCTGATTCTGATTCTGATTCTGATGATCCCTAATATGGGTGAAACCGGTATATCGCTATTCTCCCTTGATGACACACATTCTCCTTGGGTTGCTTTCGATTATGATTCGATAATGATGGCGTGGAGACCTTCTGTCTGGAAATGGTTATGTTGATGGCAGTTTCCTATTGTTGATACATTAACCAGATAAATAGTTAATCTATCGTATAATATTATTTCCTACTCTATTGGAAATTGTACTAAATAAAGCTAATAATAGTTACTGAGATGTTCGTCCGAAAGATCTGAATGATACCATATGATCCTTATGGAATGAACCTTCATATCGTTGTTTATAAACTTTCAATAATTGATAGTACATCCATTCAATGAAATACTATCACCTCGAAGTTTTCTATCCAAATTGCTGAAAATGTCATTCAGAATAGAACCCCTCCTGATGGTTTTCTCTGAGTCCAAATTCCAATAATTCCATGAAGAAATTAAAAATTTGATATGTACCGTTTTTTATGTATATAATTGGATTATGCTTGTTTTTTTTATTCCAGATGCTTATTATGTGTGAAATTAGAACATCTATGTTGAAATTTTTAATAACTGATGTTAACTAGATTGATGAAATAATTGTTCAAAACTATATATCGTATGGAATGTAATAAACTGCATCTTTTTGAGTTGGAAGGTGAGTGAACTTCTACATAATTAGTTTTCAAATGTGAGATTATCTCAAAAGCACTATAAAAAAATTACTTTTAAATAGCTTATGAAGCAATCAAATTTTCACATCGATCTGTATTTTTTTGCAGATTTGATTGATAACCATATGGCAAAAATTGAATCGTTGTTATCGTTAAAAGCATAATGGACTACAATTGGAAATCTACCGATTCTGTTGAAATTTTTCCATGCAAATGAGTCATCAATTCAAATGAAACACTCTGAATTCGTTTTCTAGCATTATTATGTTATTTCTAATGTAGTTTTGAATCAATAATTCTTCGATTATAGTGTACCTAACACATTGAATTCATTGTTGAATATCCTTCAATATACCTCAATACCTTTGATTTTATGACAAAAATTCTTTTGACCAGTTATAGGAGAGCTGATATCTTCACTTCGTCACATGGTCTTACATACCTAAAAAAAAGCCTTCTCCTCAAAAATAATTCATCCACATCGATCGAAGAAGTTTGGTTCTTATTTCCAAAAAGGTTCAACTTTAGTTTGCTGAACAAAGGATTTATAACAGGTTAGAACACTAACAACTTTGATTTAAAAAAATATTACTGACTTCAATTCCTTAAGATTCATAGCTCTATTAATATATCTATGGTAAAACATTATTAGTTTCATAAACTTCGTTCATTGAAGAGACATCATATTCGTAAAATTGTCTGATCGGAAAAATTTAAATATAGCTACGTTCTATTTTTTTTCGAGAGAAAGAATAATCTTGCGAGTTAACAAACTTACTCTATAGCCATAGATATTATGAATGAAATTTATAGGCTCTTTTCAATTCAACTTCCCACGCAAAATCGAATTGCTCAGTGACACCTGAAACTACCCAAATGCAGTCCAATAACAAACCTGAGGGGATCCAGTGTCCATCAATTGGCAATAGACTACTGGATGGTCACTACAACAGAGAAGAATATTGCCAGAGTGAAGTACGGAGATAGTAACTTATTTTATTTTCGTTTTCACTAATGTGAGGTGAATTTGGAAAAATACATCCCAAAAAACTTGAAGCATAGCTCTTCCAGAATGACAATTTTTCATTCATTATACATTGAAATACCGGAAATATCTAAACATTAGGATTTTTGAAAAAAATGATCAAGTTCCTATAGGATTAGATTAGATGATGTCGAACTTGATGACATAAAGAATATCGGACTACAAATTTTACACCGAAGAAAAAAACAAATCCTCTATATGAACAGTCGATCTATTCATTAAAATTATTCAAGCCTAAACATATTATATTATCATTATTATTCACTGAATCGGGGTCGTTGCGGCTCTGTTAGCCTTCTGGGAATTGTGACCAAGTTGATCTTTTGTTTTTAATCCTTACTTTTCTCCTAGTCATACATACCCAGGGAGGCCGTCGATACTGTTAACGAAACGAACGATAACCTTAGCAGCCTTGGTTATTACTTCCTGAGTATCCAGAACTGACTTTCGCATTTGAGTAGTTCTTAGACTCGTCAACCCCGGACATTTGCACGCTTTGTATTTGTCTGTTTCTACCCCCTTTCCACAGAGCCTTCAGATCTCATTACATGAAGCTCAGCTTGTGGTAACTACAACAGTTTCCTGATATAGGTCGGTGAAACTACTACAAATTTCTTTGTCTGAGCAAGACCTGGAGTGTTCCTCCAGAGAATTTTTCTATTGTCCCACTTCCATTTTTGGATCGCAACCTTATATAGGTGGGTCCTTTCCAAACCCACATGTGTGCCTGAGCCCTTCTGCAGAAGGGCTCAGGACCAACATGTGTTAACCTAGATACATTTTTGCAAGTTTATAGCCTTTTTCATTTCCTTCATTACCACCACGCCCGCGGTACCCATAGTTGAGTTACTTTATTGCCTCTGGTTGCTTGCTTTATGGTATTACAGCACTCCCAGAAACCCTTGGCGATACGATTCCAGGGAACTCAGTGATGGCCTGGCCTTTATACCGTAATATTATATTTAATGATATTTCTTATAATTTTCGTTATTTCAGTCAATAAGTTCAACATAAAAAAATCTGAAAGTACAAATATTAGTGTTTGACATTGAGGTCTCTCATTATGGTTTTCATAATTTCAATTGTGTACACGTCTTCATATCGATTTAAAATTATTACCCTTAGGTAAATTTTTCACAAAGCTCTCTTTCGATGGATTCAAAACTAAAGAAAATTACTAAATCACAAAATCAAGTACCTATTGATAAATTATTGTTAAAAAAATCCATTACAAAATAATATAAGTACATAAGATTTCTTAGATTTCATATATCACTTGTCAAGGTGTAGAGGTGAAGGACACAAATGTCTCACAGATCTCCTCACTCATTCGGAATACAAAGTTTGAAAGTTCTGCTATTCAGGAAACGAAATCTTTTCCTTCGAACTGCTACTCGTCCAATCAGTCCAGTGGACTATTTACTGGTCCATGGTAATTTTTCATGAGCACCAATATACCGGTATCTAAATGCATTAGTTCGCCTTTCTATTCATATTGCTAATATAATTGGGAAATATAAATTTTGGAAAATTGATACCAGATTCGCTGATACATCATTTAAATCTTTAAAGACGCATACATCTTCTATTTGAATGGCCAATGTTTCAAATCTAACATTATATAGTATAGGATCCCGATATAAAACGACCTTCACCGAGATGCTTATTTGATAAAACGTATTTTATATTTAATTTAACATGTCAATAAATATATCACATATGGGTTGCCTAACAAATTTTAGTACAGAGTAGGTTTAATTAATAATTAAGAAAAAAAATTTTTTTTTTTTAAATTCAACTGGTTTGATTATTAGATAAATTCTATACCAATCGAAAGTATGAAGCCCATAGAATGTGCAAACGTTAGGTTGCCTATTTTTTTCCGGTCACAACTCTCGGGTAGCCAGGTATAAACAGGTAAATCTATACTGGCATTTTGCAACGGTCTGAATATTGAATCAAAATCAATAAAATTAAAGATTATTTTTTTATGAACAAGGTGGTATAGGGTTGCCTGCGAAAATTCAGTCCCGAATCCCGGTTGTCGAATTTTAAAAAGTTAAATATTGCTGCGAGTGAATGTTTGCGACTGAGAGGTCCCAATCAACCATCTCATGCGATAGAATAGGACACAGCATAGCAGCTGTTTGAAGTCCGTCCAGTGAAAGAAAGAGAGTGCGCATGCTATTTGTTCTTGAAAATGAAAAGGATAGAGATAGACTCGTATATGCGTGCATCATTTTGGAGTAGATTGTCGCTATAATCACAACTGAAACAACATGCAACTATTTATTGTATAAAAAATGGCAAAAAAGTGTTTTTTATGTGATTCGGATCATAATATAATTGATTTTAACGATGAAACTTTTAAAAACTGTGTAGTAAAATTAGCTTTTCGTAAAAAAAAAACTTTAAATACAATTTTGTTCAGCTACCCAGTGCGTCACTTGAATTATATAATTAATTGATATAAAAAAATTAAATAACTATTCCTCTATTTTGATAATTATCTACTCCAAAATGATGCACGCATATACGAGTCTATCGCTATCCTTTTCATTTCCAAGAACAAATAGCATGCGCACTCTCTTTCTTTCACTGGACGGACTACGAACAGCTGCTATGCTGTGTCCCCTTCTATTGCATGAGATGGTTGATTGGGACCTCTCAGTCGCACACATTCACAGCAATATTTAACTTTTTAAAATTTGACAACCGGGTTTCGGGACTGATTTTTCGCAGGCAACCCTATCCCACCGTGTTCATAATAAAATAATCTTCAATTTTATTGATTTTGATTCAATAATCAGACCGTTGCAAAATGCTAGTATAGATTTACCTGTTTATACCTGGCTACCCGAGAGTTGTGACCGGAAAAAAATAGGCAACCTAACGTTTGCACATTCTATGGGCTTCATACTTTCGATTGGTATAGAATTTATCTAATAATCAAACCGGTGAAATTTTTTGAAAAAAAATTTTTTTTAATTATTAATTAAACATACTCTGGACTTAAATTTGTAAGGCAACCCATATGTGATATATTTATTAACATGTTGAATTAAATATAAAATACATCTTATCAAATGAGCATCTCGATGAAGGTCGTTTTATATCGGGATTTTAGACTAATAATGTTTATATATAAAAGAGGATCTATGGATATTATGTAAGCGTATCACGTTCAAATGACTGCATTAAATTGGATACTTTTTTTTTATTGTGTTCATTACTGTCCTGGAAAGGTTTATACAACAAAATATTTTCGACAAAATCGTACGGTAAAGAAACGAAAGGCTTTCGTTTTTCCTCTGACCGAGTGAGCAATCATAGAGTATAATTTGATACTCTGAAGAACGTGCGAAGCCGAGGCGGGCAACTAGTTCGAATTAATTGTCTCTAGATGAAATTCGGTGCACTTTTCCATAGTACACCGTGATTAGGTACATATGGTGGAATAAATTTCCATTTTAAATTCAAATTGGATGTTGAATCAATATGCTTCGAACAGAAAATTGCTGAATCCGCGCAATTCATTGTCAGCTCCAACAAAAGTGCTACCGTTATCGGTGTGAATAATAGAAGCAAAACCCCCCACCTTGATGTGAATCTTTTTGAACATGCTGAAAAAACTCGCTATTATTAAATCAGTTATGTGAATAGGCTTTCTACAAAAACATTCAAAAATTGACATAAATCTTTGACAATTCAAATCCTCCCTTTACACTTTTTATTCTTAAAAAAAAATGGGTCCGTATAATCGATAGCAATTATGCTAAATAGCCACCGAAGCCTTACCTTTTCAGACTCGACATTGGACATGACAAGGGAGCAGCTTTAAATTTGAACATCTTAAAACACTTTGAACACATTAAAATTTTTTCTTTGCCAACGTTTAACCAGCTAAAGGCCAGTAGAATTGTCTAATTCAAAAAAATAAAGATTGAGGACCAGGATGCAAAATCTGGCGGTGCTTATACTCAAACAGCAATTTTGGGTAATTATGCTTTAAGCGCAAAAGGATGTTTCATATTGAAATGTAAATCAGTATCTTTCAGTCTACCTTCAACCCTTACAACACCATTTTCATCAAGAAATTGTGTCAATGATGACAACCGATTTTTTGATTGCAAGAACCTTCCACATGTAGAAATTTTCAGTTCTGAAGGAAAAGTTTGCAAATGACACAATATCATCAACAAGATACCTGCATATTCCAATTCATCTATTGAAAGTGGACCATACCTTCTGACTTTGTTAATTTAAACATTATCATTGAATCGAACATATTTTGTCGTTCGCGTTGTAATTTATTCGAATCGGAGAATTTATAAAAAAAGAATAAATTTTTAGTCTCAGGTGATTCACTTGTGGCACGTGAAAAATTCTACAAGAATTTAACACTGGTCCATTCCACCACAGTTCATTTCTCAGCAATTTTCGAACATTGCACCCCTTGAAGCAATGTCTACACGATTTACAGAGCTAACATAATTCCACACGAAAGTTTCGGTTGAAGATTGAATTTTAAACATGAAAACCTGTAATTAACTTGGCTTAGTTTTAATCTAAGATAAGGCAAATTTCGAATCTGATCACATAAAAATAGGCGTCATTACATATATCGCACACGAAATCATTTCCATTAATTCTGCACCTTCAATTCCGTGACTTTCATATTGTCCGCTTCGTCAATATTCAGATAAAGCTTTTTTTTTTAACTTCTTAATTCACGAACATAAGTAACTCCTGTCAACAAGTCGAGTGCTTAACTCGAATTTTTCTCGTCACATTTTCAATTTTAACACATTAGAACAATTTATTTTATTATTCCAATCTTGAATAAACTGTTCCAGTTTTCAGTCACGTCCGTGAGTTAACTTGTTTAATTTACAGAATAAGGACCATAGTGGAATAATAATAATAATAATAATCACATCACATCATGTATAGCATCTCGTATCTACAAACATTGCGACACAAATAACATAATGACAGCACAGCAGAAAGGATGTTCCAAGAATGCACTAGGATCGAAAGAACTGCTGATCATAGATTCCATCATATGTAACCAAGCCTTCAAAAAACACAGAAATCTTTTTATGACATATTTTGACTATAAGAAGGCCTTCGACTCTATTCCACATAGATGGCTGACAAAAATTTTGGAAATATACAAGATCGATCCAATTACAATAAACTTTCTGAAGTATGCAATGTGCAACTGGAGAACGAATATCGAACTCTCTACGGCGAACATAACTACTAAAGAGATTCCAATAAAAAGGGGAATTTTCCAAGGAGATTCATTGAGTCCCTTATGGTTCTGCTTGGCGCTGAACCCCCTTTCTAAACAACTGAATGCTACTGAAAAAGGTTTCAATGTCAAAGGAAATAGAAATACCATTGCACTCAATCATTTGTTATACATGGATGACCTAAAACTTATAACAGGCAACAAAAACCACTTGCAAATTATGGTCAAACTAGTGGAAAATTTTTCGAAAGACGTGGGGATGAAATTCGGATTGGACAAGTGTCGTACGATTAGCGTAGTGCGTGGAAAAATCCAAGATGAACCGATAGCTCTCACCAATGGACAGGAGATAGAAGCAATGAAATCGGACGATCTTTATAAATACTTAGGAATGAAACAAAACCGACGAATAAACCATCAAAGAATGAAGGAAGACTTAACAAGTGAGTTCATTAGGAGAATCAACAAAATTTTAAAAACAAACCTCAACAGCAAGAACATGACGAGAGCCATCAACACATATGCATGTTCAATTCTCACATACTCTTTCGGTATCATTCCATGGAGCAAAACAGATATGGAAAACCTGCAACGCAAAATGAGAACCTTGATGACGAAAGCACACAAGCACCATCCGAAAAGTAGCATTGAGAGGATGACACTGCCGAGGAATAAAGGAGGCAGAGGTCTGCTAGACATCATGGAACTTGCCCATGGTCAAATTGAATGCCTACGAACATACTTCAAAGACAAATCAGGCACGTCAGAGATCTACAAAGTACTGTGTGAAGCAGACGAATCAACACCTTTACAACTGCACAAGGAGCAATTGTCATACAACCACCAGACAATCCAAGAAAAACTGCAAAGATGGAGAGAAAAGCCCCTACATGGACGACATTTCAACGAGGTGAACCAGGATCATGTCGACATTGAAGCGTCGAACTATTGGCTCACATCAGGTGCGATCTATCCAGAAACGGAAGGATTTCTTTTAGCCATCCAAGATCAAGTGATCTCAACAAGAAATTACTGCAAGCATATCATAAAGGATCGAACTATTACTGACGATCGATGCCGTTATGGGTGTCCAACGAATGAGACAATCCAACATATCACGGGAGGATGTCAAATGTTTGCAGAAAATGAATATAAAGAGAGACACGATGCAGTAGGAAATATACTACACCAAGAAATGGCAACTAAATTAACACTAATTCATTCTGAAAAAGTGCCATACTACAAATACCGACCGGAAACCATCCTGGAAAACGAACGCTATAAACTGTACTGGGATCGTACAGTTTTGACTGATAAAACAGTCCCTCACAACAGGCCAGATATATTGCTAGTTGATAAACATCAAAAGGCAGCAATACTCATCGACGTAGCAATACCCAATAACAACAACATGCGTCGAAAAGAGGTCGAAAAAATTTCAAAATATAGGGACCTCGAATTTCAGATAAAGCGCCAGTGGGGAATGATATCAACGAGAACTATTCCAATTATCATCTCAACAACAGGAATAGTACCCAAAAATCTCAAGAGAAATATCAAGCAACTAGGAGTTAGTGAGTATATATATAATATAATGCAAAAAGCTGTTCTTTTAGGTTCTGCAAGGACGGTGAGAAAATTCCTAGGAAGCGAAGGACAGGTCCAAGGATCGCTTGTAAGAGGACCAGAAGTTCGACGAGAACCAGGGGGACCACAAGGACCGGACACGACCGAGCTTGCCCTTCTGATATTTTAAATATCTGGGATTGAGTGAATGTTCCTCTTAGCGAGGAGTGAGAAGCCGACGGCGAGGAGAAATCCTACGCGTATAGGCAAAAGTCGGGAAATAATAATAATAAATAATCTTTATTTCAAAACAATTCAAGTTACAAAAAAGAAGAGAAATGAAACAGTGTCGAAAAAGAAATGTGGTTCTTAACCATCCAAAAAATTCTTCCATACTATATGGTTCCATGTTCAATAATAAATTAAAAACTTTTTTTTGAAAGGTTTAAGTAGATCAATCTTTTGTATATCCTTAGGTAATTCATTAAAAAACTCTAAACATCGGTACTCTGCTTGCTTTTGAGTTGTTGAAAGGCTATGTTTTGGTAAATTGTATGATAGTGTTCTTGTGTCATAATTTTTCTTGAGATTCAGATATGGAGAAAACAGATCTTTATGTTTATGAAAAAATATTAAACATTCTTGAATATACAATGCAGAAAAGTGTTAAAATGCCGTTCTTTTTGAAATATCCTTTACATGATTCTCTGAATGATAATTTTTCTATCATATAATTCTTATAGCTTTTTTCTGTAGTATAAACAAAGGCTGAATGTTTCCCGAACCATAGAAAATAACACCAAATCTCAATTTTGACTCTATAGTAGTATGATAGACAGTCTTTATATTTTTTTTACTAAGATATTTGGCAACTACTCTCAAAGCATAAATGGATGGACCTATTTTATTACTCGGATGTTCTATGTGTTGTTTCCAATTCAGTTCCTCATCGATGTGTACGCCTAAGAATCTAGTGGCCTCTGAAACCTTATATTTGCAGCAATTCAGAGTTACATATTGGGGAACTTCTAAGTTGGAATTTGGAGGATGGAATACGATCAAGTTGGTTTTGTCCTTGTTCATGACCCTGTTGTTTTGAGCAAACCAAGTTTCGGTATATTTCAGTACCTCTTCAACCAATTTCCTGAGATCTGGCCACAGAGACTCTATAACCAGCAGATTCTTATCATCAACATAGTCCTCAAAGTTCACTCTATCCTCACTCCAATTGAGGTTCAATGGGTAATCATTAACATACACTATGAAGAGGAGGGGACCCGATATGCTTCCTTGTGGCACTCCAAGCTTCAGTTCTTCTGTTTCTGATCTTATTGTACAGTGCATCCCATTTTGGGTGAGACTGCCAGGTTTCTCGCTTGTTATTTAAGATAGAGCCTTGCGGTTTTCACGTTCCTGTCCTACTTTTTCGTGAAACTCAAGTTGGTCTAATCAGATTTTGCATAACTGTTTCCGTTCAAGAGATACAGGGCGATTTTGGAAATTGATACTTTTCGGAGCTCTCCTTTATCTCCGAAGTTATTAGAAATAATGCTGAGGTAAAAACTACGTCTGAATCAGAATTCTGCGTAGAATCCAGTGGCGTACTCAATTTTTTTTTTCGGGGTATGTTTTTGAAGATTCAACACAAACCTATATTTTTTTTAATGGAACACCCTATATATCATTACTTCGTTGAATTCGTTATTTTTTTTCCTTCAAAATGATGTATGATACTATATAGGTAGAATGGTCAGAAATGTTAAAAAAACACTAAAACATCAAATAATGATGATTTTTTGTTAATGAGCAATGGATTTCCCATATGAAAAATAAAGTTCAATTCGATAATTTTAATTTGTGATTTTTATAAATAGTAGAGTAAGCAAACAAAGATAATACAGTCATCACTAACATGAAAAACAAAAAGTAGGTACCTACCTAATAGCAACAAATAAATAATACAAAAATTCATAAACATTGCATGATATCTTACAGCTTAAACTATTCAAATTACTGTCTATTTTCCTGTAATACATAATTGACAAAACTTTTCAATACGCCTGAGTGTATTTAATATTATAAAAGGGCGGTTTTGTAAATCTTGGAAAACTGCCTCCCTTGATGCACGAAGTTCTTCGAGACTGTTATGTCTTTTATATTATATGTATTAGGGAAAATGGACAGCAATTTGAACAGTTTAATCTGTAAGATATTATGCAATGTTTATGAATTTTTGTATTATTCATTTGTTACTATTAGGTAGGTACCTACGTTTTGTTTTTCGTATTAGTGATGAGTGTATTATATTTGTTTGATTACTCTACTATAAATAAATATCACAAATGAAAATTATCCAATTAATCCTTTTTTTCATATGGAAAATCCATTGCTCATTAACAAAAAATCATCATTATTTTATGTTTTAGTGTTTTTTTAACATTTCTGACCATCCTACCTATATAGTGTCATATATCATTTTGAAGGGAAAAAAATAACGAATTCAACGAAGTAATGTTATATAGGGTGTTCCATTGAAAAAAATATAGGTTTGTGTTGAATCTTCAAAACCATACCCCGAAAAAAAATATTGAGTACGCCACTGGATTCTACGCGAAATTCTGATTCAGACGTAGTTTTTACCTCAGCATTATTTCTAATAACTTCGGAGATAAAGGAGGGGTCCGAAAAGTATCAATTTCAAAAATCACCCTGTATCTCTTGAACGGAAACAGTTATGCAAAATCTGATTAGACCAACTTGAGTTTCACAAAAAAGTAGGACAGGAACGTGAAAACCGCAAGGCTCTATCTTAAATAACAAGCGAGAAACCTGGCAGTCTCACCCAAAATGGGATGCACTGTACATCCATCTGCATATATCTTTACTAACTGAGTCCGTTTAGTGAAGTACGATCTTACCCAATCTAGGGCTGGTCCTGCAATTCCATAACTTTCCAATTTTTCTATAAGATTTCCTATATCAAGGCAATCATAAGCTTTCGATAGATCCAGAAACAGTCCCATAGATAGATCTCTGTTCTCAAAAGTACTTGTTATTTTTTTCACAAAGTTGAATATGGCCGTTTGAATTGATCTTCCTTTCAAATAACCGTGTTGATTATTGGTGAATATTCTGTTTTTCAAGAGAAATGTCATGACTTGTCCACAAAAAGCCAGCTCAAAGATCTTAGAAAAGGATGGTAAAATACTGATGGGCCTGTAATTTCCAAAATCATTTTCATCTCCCTTCTTGAATATAGGTCTTACTAACGCAATCTTCAATCTGTCTGGAAACATCCCCTTTTTTATTGAATTGTTTATTATTATTCTTAGGGGTTCCAGAATTTCTTTCATACACTGCTTAATGATGCTGTTGGATACACCATCAACTCCACTTGTCTGTTTATTTTTCAAAGATTTGATAATATTTTCAAGTTCTTGCAGACTAATAGGCCTCAAATAAATTGATTTTTCGCTTTTATATTGATGTTTCTTTTTGTATTTATATATGGGTTGTTCATTGTCATATCCAGAGCATGGTTCACAAAGTATTTGTTCAGTCTAATATAAAATATCTTACCTGGGATGCTCCAAAAGCTACATAAAATCTAAACAATTTTCAAAAATGCAACATAAATATGATTGCGATGAGAGATTCAGAGATAAGCAAAATACAAGCGCCCTTGCTGAGCATCATTTTACAGAAGATCTTACTTTTGATTTCAACAATGAGAATATTGTGGATTATGGAAGGAATTGGAAGAAAAGGAATATCATCGAAATGATTTTCTTGAAATCAAATGACACCGTTAATTGCAGGACCTATAAACAGGCTTTAAGACAGGTATATGCTAATTTATTATACATATATAGTGAATCCCAAAACCCGTAAACATGTTCACACATGATATATCTATAATAATATTGAAAATCAAATCGTTCAACAGTTTGTTCTGATGGTGATTCCAATTTTATAATCGACTTGTTGGTGTTTATGTCATTCTATCTTAGTTCTTACACATTTAACAACTGTTACTTTCTCTGTACTCAGATTAATCATCTTTATTCGATTGAATGAATTTGGTGAGCAAATATTTCAAACTTTGACTCTGTTACTTTTTATTTATACATATATGTAACTTGATGAAGTCCAAATAGGGACGAGACGTTGGCTTAGTCCAAATTGGTGGCCTGATTTCAAAGGTCCTATCTCTGTAATTTGAACTTCAACTTGAATAAATCCAATAGAAACCCCTTAATCCTTCTATGAACGTGAATACCAAATTTGTCCCAATTCAACAATATCAGCCCTCCTTCTCCCTAATTCCCCTATTAAATCCAAAGAGTAAAATACCCATAATTTGCACAGCATGGTTCCGTTACAAAAAGTCCGGATCTATTCCTTCCTAGGCGGTTGTTAAAACTCCATTAGGAAACAAATTGCTTGAAAATTCGCTAATCCATTCAGAGGGAGGCATGGCAAACCGTGACTGTTCCCCGAAATAAGAATTATAATTGTTACGTAAGAAACATACCGGCCCACATTATGTTGAAGCCTCTCCCATCCAAGGACAACTAGATCGAGAGTTCGCCGTTTGATAAACTGTTTCGTCAGAGGCGTAGAAGCAGCTATTCCAAATATTCATTGAAAAAACATTATTTAAATGTAAATAGAAGATGACTCTTTGAAATATATTTCAACTGAAGATTCCTGAAGTCAAAGGAAACACTTTTTTCCTCTTCCATTTTTTCCGATTCGGCTCGGTTGAGAAGATACAGGCTGTTGAAAATCCATGAAAAATGTAATTTTTAGTTATATGTAGCAAATGGAATGGAATCGATGGAAATGATTTTCGGAATATAGTTTTTGTATCGATGTGATGAATCTTTTCCAAACATGAATTTCCATCAAAGTCAAGTCAACTCCAGAAAGCTCGCTATACTGAGTGAGAAAAAAAACGCATTTGAAGAAATAGTGGAGGAAAAAAGTATTTCTTTTAACTTCAGGAATCTCCGGTTGAAGTCTATGTACAAGTCAAAGACTCGCTCTGTATTCCTATATTTTGATATTGGCCATTTTCCATTCCATTTTAAGATATACTAACTGACAAAGAAACACCCAGAAGGAACTATTTCAATTTTAAATTTTTTTGGTAAAATATAGATAGTATAGTAAGCAGTAAATAATTGAAATTTGAAGAAAAAACGAAGAGTTCACAATTTTTCTCAATAAATTCGTTAATAATGTGTTTGACCACCGCGATTATCTATACACTCTCCAACCCGTCTCGCAATTGAGGCAATGACATGTTCTTTTTTTTTTTGGGGGATACTATTCTAAGCTACCTGTACTTCATGTCTCAGAACTGCCAAAATCCGGGGAGGCTGGGGTAAATTTCCAAGCCTTTTCTACCCATGATGTCCAAACATGCTTTATGGGCGAAAAATCGGGAGATCTGGGCGGCCATGGCAGAAGATTCACATTAGTCGCTTCGAACAAGTTCAAACTAACTCTGGCAACATGAGGTCGGGCATTATCTTGTTGCAATATTGGGTTCTCGAACCGGTTAAGGAAAGGGAGAACATATGGTTCCACTATTTCTTGAAGGTAACGCAGCGCTATCATGTTACCTCGAATAAAGACTGAAGGTGACCTACTTGCATGTGCAATAGCACCCCATACTATAACACCTACTGTCCGGTGTACATGACGCTCAACATCTAACTGAGGTTCACGTCTTTCTCCCCGACGTTGTCTTCGGCCATCATGTGCTCCCAAGGAGAGTCGAGGTTCATAAGAAAAGACGACTTGATGCTATTACACATTAAAATGTTGACGTTCTCTGCACCACTGTAATTGTTGCTGGAGATGCTCAAACGTCAGAGGTAACACAAGATGGGGTCAATGAGTCCAAAAGACCTTATCCGACGGTAAACCGCCCGAAGAGTTTCAGGATGGCCTTCATATCCTTTCATATCAGGCAAAGACCGAGTTGTCGCAAATCGGTATCTAATGGCCATAAGTCTCAGACGTCTATCTTGAACTTCATTTGTGCCCCTTCGACGTCCGGTGCCTACTCTTCTATAATTTTGGGCATTATCAAACCACGATTGACAACATCTGATAACAGTAGTTGGATTTCTGTTCGTATGGTTAGCTATTTCTCAAAATGACAAATTCAATAATTTACTTTTTGTTATAACGGGTCTTTTTTTCGAGGTATATAACTTTAAGTTGGCATTACTGTTCAATATGGCAACCGATTTAACAGCTGTCAAGTGATTTATTCTCAGTTTGATTTGGCAATTCATCATGAATAGACTCACGCCTGAACAACGCTTGCAAATAGTGCAATTTTATTTCGAAAATAATGGTTCTGTGCGGAATACTTATCGCGCACTACGTCCATTTTATCGTCGACAAAATCGTCCATCAGTTGAATGGCTACGTCAACAAACAAAACTGCCGCATTTGGAGTGAAGCTAATTCTCAAGTGTTTGTCGAAACACCGTTACATCCAGAAAAACTGACTGTTTGGTGCGCTTTATGGGCTGGTGGAATCATTGGTCCGTACTTCTTCAAAAACGATGATGGCTAGAACTTTACAGTCAATGGTGATCGGTATAGAGCCGTGATTACTAACTTTTTCATTCCTGAATTGAACTATCATGATGTCCAGGAGCTGTGGTTCCAACAAGACGGCGCAACATGTCACACAGCTCGTGCCACAATCGATTTATGGAAAGACACGTTTGGTGACCGCCTAATTTCACGTTTTGGACCTGTGAATTGGCCTCCAAGATCTTGTGATTTAACACCGCTAGACTACTTTCTGTCGGTCTATGAAAAGTCATTGGTCTATGCGGATAAGCCACAAACCCTTGACCATTTGGAAGACAACATTCGCCGTGTTATTGCCGATATACGGCCACAAATGTTGGAAAAAGTCATCGAAAATTGGACGTTCAAATTGGACTACATCCGAGCCAGCCGTGGCGGTCATATGCCAGAAATCAAATTTAAAATGTAATGCCACAAGATTATCTTGCGGATAAATAAAATTCATGTCAATCGAATAATCCATCGTTGTTTTATTGCAATTTAAAGTTCTATAGCTCTAAAAAAACCCTTTACTATCTATGTATTACCAAAGAAAATTTGAACCTCTCCTTCTGGGTGTTGCAGGTTCTTTGTCAGTTAGTATAGGTATTAGAGCTGTGTCAACTCGACCTACTAACTCGAGTTGTCCCGAATTTTGCGAAGTTCGAATTAACTCGAGTTAGTTACTTGAATTTGGACTAGCAGTAAATGAATAAATTGAGCGAATTAATTGTTGCAGGTTATCGGTCGTTATTGAGAATGAAAACTAATAAAATTCTCGTTTAAATTTGAAATCTGCTCATTACTTTATACCAAAGTAATTAGCAGATTTCTGATCAAATTTAAACGAGAATCAAGCGAAAGAGCGACACCCTGATTATTTCGTTGGATGCGATCCAATATTCCTAACATTGTATCGACCGAATGAGTGAATGATACTTATGACGATGATTAACCATATTCACTCATCATAATATTACAAATTTGAGGTATGCCATATGGTTCTTCCTAAAATCATAATAAACGGCATGTCATAACAAGCGATCATATCCGAACACAGGTCATTGTGTGTCAATATCGATTAATTTTTTTCTATGGTTGTGATGCAACCACAGAAATGAAATTTGGCACAACTCTCCGTTCAAGGACTGTAATCTCTAGTGCAAAGTTTCATCACAATCGGAAGAGTACTCGAGGAGATTCAGGTCGTGTTTTGTCGATATCAAGTAATTTTTTTCTATGGTTGTGATGCAACCACAGAAATGAAATTTGGCAAAACTCCAAGTTCTAGGACTGTGATTCTCAGTGCTAAGTTTCATCACAATCGGAAGAATACTCGAGGAGATTCAGGTCATTTTGTGTCAATATCGATTAATTTTCTTCTATGGTAGTGATGCAACCACAGAAATGAAATTTAGCACAACTCTCCGTTCAAGGACTGTGATCTCTAGTGCAAAGTTTCATCACAATCGGAAGAGTACTCGAGGAGATTCAGGTCATTTTGTGTCGATATCGAGTAATTTTTTTCTTTGGTTGTGATGCAACCACAGAAATGAAATTCGGCAAAACTCCAAGTTTTAGGCCTTTGATCCTAAGTGCAAAGTTTCATCACAATCGGATGTGTACTTGCGGAGATTCCGGTCATTTTGTGTCAAAATCGAGTAATTTTTTTCTATGGTTGTGATGCAACCACAGAAATGGAATTTGGCACAACTCTCCGTTCAGGGACTGTGATCCTCAGTGCGAAGTTTCATCACAATCGAAAAAGTACTTGCGGAGATTCAGGTCATCTTGTGTCAAAATCGTGTAATTTTTTTCTATGGTTGTGATGCAACCACAGAAATGGAATTTGGCACAACTCTCCGTTCAGGGACTGTGATCCTCAGTGCGAAGTTTCATCACAATCGAAAAAGTACTTGCGGAGATTCAGGTCATCTTGTGTCAAAATCGTGTAATTTTTTTCTATGGTTGTGATGCAACCACACAAATGAAATTTGGCACAACTCTCCGTTCAAGGACTCTGATTCTCAGTGCTAAGTTTCATCACAATCGGAACCTAGAACTTATGATTCAAATCGCAATCTCCATCAAAAATTGAGATTTTTTCAAACAGTGTATAAAGTTAAATCGCTTAATTTCCGAAATGAACGTGTATGAAATCGTCTGAATCCGTTGGAGGAAAATGAGTAAAATCCAGAAGGAAAATTAATTCGTGGCAGTGGAGGTGTGTAATTAGTTTGGGACTTTTGTGACTACCTACATTATCTCAGCTTTGGGCATTTCAGGTTTCTCAGCCACCTTAACTCTAGCAATGCCAGACTTTGACAAGTTAAATTGCCGGATCCGGGGTTTCTGCGAAAATTATAAAAGTTTCCATCAGTGTGGAGTTTGGTGAGTTCGTTCTAATTTATTCGCCTCTAGTATCCCATGCCTACCCCGAAAATATCAAGCCACTTAATCATTTAATCTTGATTTCGTACACTTGTATCTCCATCGATTTCTCAAATATCTGGAAAAATCTGCCGAAAATTGAGGCATATTAGGCTCGACACTATTTTTGTATTTTCCGTTTGAAACTGAAAGTCACCGATACGCCACTGTGTTAATTTTTTTTTGGTCACATTCTCTGCAAACGGAATCAAGATTGATGGTCTACCTGTCTGACGTGTTTCTAGTCCGAAAGTGAACTGAAAAGCATTCGATTATTTCATCCATTGTCGAAACGTGTCGCATAGAGTTTTTTTTTATTTCGATTTTGCGATGCATTAGGTTTTTGAAATTGCTACTCTCGCTTCTTGGAGATTTCTTCTTGTATCTATTCATCGTTTCCGAACGTAGTTTGGAAATATACAGAAAAATAAAGACTTTTGAGTTGATACCTCGAATTAAGTGAAGAATCACTCAGAACGGTAGAATGTGAAGCTGAATATACACGTCAAACGACACCAAGAAGAGTCAAACTTTTCAAGCTATGACTTCAATACCTCATTAAAACTAACCCAGAGGATTACTTTAGAATGAAAATGGAAACTGTTCAAACATAATTTGAAAACAGAGGTTTTAATTCGCATTCTGCTTGTGAATCTTTGAAGAACCTTTTGACCAGTTATGTTCCTACAATAATGAAAAATCCGATCCTGTTCATTTATAGAGACGGTGTGAGGAATGACAAAAATTAAGATGTTCTCATCGTATTACAGGAGGAGAAAAAACTTCTTAATCTACACTCACCGGAAAAAACTCGGCCACCTAAAATGTTGCTGAAGTTCGTTGACCAAGAACTTTCGTAATTTTTCATCGATTCTTCTTGAGTAAAATTAACAAATTGACAATAAATTTTATTTCACAAGAAAAGTTAATTAGAATGAAATATATTTCACCTTCAATTTTTCCTCAAATTACTATGTTAAATTTCAACGTCAAAGTCAGTCTTCCTTGGTATGTTTCATGTTCTAGGTCTTGTCTTTTTCTATTTGTTGTGTTCGTTTTTTGATGAGTGGTACATAAAATTGACTTAGTTGTTTTACCTCTTCTCTATCTGTTTTTTCTGAGTTGTATAATTTGTGTATCATCTCCCATATCTCTCTGTTCTCGTTTCTGTTCTAATGTCAGTATTTTTGTCTCTTATTAGTTAGAATTCTTGTTTTTTTATGTTTGTTGAGCGCCTCTGTTGCATTTTTCTTGTATTTGTGAGCGTCAAGTCTGTCGTGTGATATCTGTGATTTATATCAAATGTTCTATGCAATATATCGGACAAAAATCCCACAGGGATCATTCAAGGCCCAAAATTTGATACAGATATTGTGACGAAATGATAGAGCGATACTTTTGGCCAATGTCAAATTTCAATATGTAGCATAATATCAAAAATATTGACTTTAAGAAAACAGAACTGAATAGAAATATCTAAGGATGAAATTGGAACATTGATGGCGGCTGCTAAAAAGGACCTGAAAATGGATGAACAAATCGGGGAGCGGGGAGTAAATAAGTAAGTATTTTAAAAAAAATTCAACTCATTCGTAAAATACCTTGAGCCCAATTTTTCGCGCTCTACTACTTTGATTTTGAATAAATTTGGGAAATAGCATTCAGGTTGGCATATTGAATAATTTTTTTTTGTTATTAGGTGTGCGTTACGTATAGATAAAAGAAATCGGTAAATAATAGACTGAAAATAAGTAGGTATGGGGTAATGGCTCTTAAGGAACGGAAAGCGAAAGAGCATAGTGCCTCATCCATTGCCAGGAATATTTTTTTCCGATATTCTGCTTGAATTTTCTAGTTTTGATGATTTTGATGACACTGAATTATGCATTGTATTTATTTGCGAATAGTCTTCTAGAATTTTATGTGCTTCTTATGATGTGATCAACTCGAAATTATGCAGGAGGATTGAAATTTCATTTGGAATCAATACCACGAATTTCACGTTGGGCGATTTTGTGTAATTTTTTTTTCGATATTTTTGAATTTCTAGGTCTATCGCTCGGAAGTTATCGTGTGAACTGAACCTTATGGTTTGAGATAATTTCCTGCTCAGAATATAAGAAATCGCATCGCTACGAAATAATAGTGTTCTGTTCAGGGAACGAGCAATTCGACCAACATTCCATAGAGACTGTTTCATTTGAACTTCAAACAATTTACTGAATTCAACTTATAATTTCAACCAAGAATTTTTCAGCATGTTCTTTGGAACAACTTTTTTAGGGATGTTATCTGCTTATTTGGTTCTTCAGTCATTAAAACTGGGATTCAGATTGTGTGAGCAATATATCCTCAATTCTGAAGTAATTGGATAACACGGACTCTTATTTCGCCTGTTTATCTGACCTAGTTAAAAGTTCTGGAAAATATCAGTTCGCGAACACTGAACCCTGTCGAAGTATGATGAAATTGCTGCGAAAAATATATGTGCGGAAATAAAACTGGATGAAATTCCTGTCCCTGCATATATTCGTCTCCATGCATATTTCATATATTATGTAAAATTATGGGAGGTTTGTACTTTTTGTTTTTTATTTTGGGCCCTGTGGTATGGAGTGAAGAGAATTTCCGAGGTTTATGTGAACAACACGATGAAAATAGTTTGTTTCTTACATGTCTAATCTTACTTTGAAGAATTTATTCGAGTATACAGTGGAATATATTGAAACTGGAGGTGATCTGAATTATTCACTTCGAAATCTTGCTTAATTCTCATCCAAAACCTTGGAATGAACAACGTATATAGGGTGTTTCATTGGTAAACGGATAAACTTGAAGAGTATATAGAGGACACCGAGGTGATTCTAGATATACCCCATTTATTGGGTCTGACTACTTTGGTTAGCGAGTTACTGGGTGATTCGTGAATTCTGCTAATTTCTTTGTGAGGTCTTAACAAGCGAACTACCAAGTACATTTCCTTTATATTTGGCACATATCTTTCTTACTTCAAGTTGAATTAATTACTCAATGATTGCAAACAAAATCTAGGTCCGGATTGAAAAGAAATTATGTAATTCTCTTTGTCAATATAAGGATTTAGGTATAATCTATACCTCTTATATACAGGGTGTTCCTAAATTCATGCGACAAAATTCAGGGGGTAAATGTTCGTATGAAATTAAGAAGGGTCTTTCTCAAAATTTCCTCAGCCCACCTTTTTCCGAGGAATCACCCTTTAAAGGTGGTGACTAAAATTCAATTTTATTTTTTTCTTGAATTCCAGTAAAGCTAGGAACTTGAAATTCTGTAATTTTTGTGCACTCGCAAAGAACTAACCATTTTTTTCAATATCCTTCTATATTATACGGGGGTTAATTTAGCAACTCTAACTTTATTTCATATCAAAAATCTTTTTCGAATTGAAGTTCTATTAATTGAAATTATAAATTAAAATCTTTGTTTCGTTTACAATTATTTTTTATTCTTGAATTCTTTTCCCAAAACCAATAGCTGAAGTGGAAAACCATATTTCTTAATTTTTTCAATAAATTGAGTGGAAATCACTTAAAATGTAAAATGTGGAAGAAGGATTCATAATGAAAGCTGGAAATGAACACCTTCAGCCAAAATAAACGAAAGTAGTCTACCTGTCATGGATTGTCATAAGCGTTCGAAGATCTGAGGTGTATTTCTTATGGTGTCACACCATATTTAAATAACGATTCTTCAAATCGTTGATATCAACTATGGGTCTCGTCTAGACTAATGATTAAAGTTAACCTTATAAACAGAAATCACAAGGATTCAAATCTGGAGATCGAGGAGGCCAATGTTCTAAAGAATAAAAAAATGGTATAATTTATAAAATTATAATTCATAATAATATTTATTTTCACAGTTTGCAAATATTCTTCCATTCGAATCCTCCATGTAAGTTCAGTTGAAAATGTGAAATCATAGTTTTATTGACAGAATTGGAAATAATTTCTGATTCAAAATGAGAATAAACAACTTCAATATAATTTCAATATTATCCTTCGAGTTCTAACCGTATGAAGTTCGCTGCAATAATTTTGTTGTCAGAACATTCGAATAGGGGATACGCTAAAAATAAAGTTCTACCATAAGTGTATGGTTTTAATCGCATTCAGTACTTATTTTTTCCTGGCAGACATAACTTCTTTTCATAGTAATTTTTCATGAATTTCACCTACTAATTTCTTGGATATTGTGATCATTATATAGGTATTTGATATACAGGTGAATAATGATCATTGCCGTGCAAACAAAATTATTTCGACGAAAGGTAGATAGCCAGATGAAAAAATATAATGAAGACTAATTTCAGTACGTTGCTGTTAGATGACAAAAAAACAAAAAATGTCAATGAAAGCTCAGTTTTACCTATTTTGCAACAATGACGACATGGAAAACAAAGTCTTTAATATAATAGCATATCCCCTTATGTTCATCTCAAACTTTTCACTCAAAACAATTTGAAGTAATGTACTCTCAACTTTCTGAATCTATGAAATCTGAAAACTTTCCCCCTTGGAAAAGTAATCCACAGAAGTCTCCAACAGTAATGGTTAGAATTGCGATGACGGCAAGTATGAAAGAAAAATGAGATCATTTCACAATTCGCATTATCAACTATTCGAACCCCATTTTCGAATGAATTTTTCAGTTGAAATATGAATAAATGTGGAGGTTACCAAACTCCAATTCCACCGCAATGCAGGCAATATCCGTTCGTTATTATTTATTCAGTGGAAATATTCGATATTGGGTAGAGAGTTATTGCAACGCTCAAATAAACGATCTTTCAATAAAGGATCTCTTATTTTGACATCTACGCATGCGCATAGCATCAAATTTTAAGGATATTCTAAGCCCCCTCGAGTCGTAGTCGTAATCGCAGCCTTGCCGACATATTAAGCTGAAGGGCGTTGAGTAAATAGAACTTTTCACAACTACACGTCTTTTCACGTATAACGACTTCACTTTGAATCATTTCATATCACAATGAATTTTACGTTTTTTTTACAATTTTGTAAACATTTTGTTTGTCATGGCCATGGCAGAATTACACATTGAAGTCTTTATAAGTGAAGTTTATGAGCGATTTTTGTAATTAAGACATCGAAACTAGGCAAGCGCATCCGGAAGTATTTGAAGAATTTAGCCTCTTCAGTTTCGTGTATAAAGTACGAAAAACGATTTTGTTTTTTTGAATATTGATTCGACGAACCCAGTAAATTCTGTTCTTTCTTCTTTCGTAGAAAAGGTACAACTTTGCCGAGTCTTTCTCGAGCCAAGTACCTATCGTGACTTAATGTAACACAGTGGCGACAATTCGTCCAAATTGAGCCTAAAAATAATAATAATAATAAAAAAAAAAACTAAGTTTTATGTATATCCAGTAAATTAACTTAGAGAAATCCACTGAAGGCAGATCCTGTGTGTGTTGATAACTAGAGTGGGAAAAATATTAGTGTAGAATACAATAATATGATAGGAGCAGTGCAGCCAATAGTAAAACATTAAAAGTATCATCTCAAAAGAAAAAAAAATTATAGTGTATATTTAAAAAATAAAACATTAAAAATGGCGAACCATATGGCGTTACCATAGAACTTAAGAATACAATTGCCCGTTTTGGGGATACTTCGTAAAGTTCGGATTTATTTTTCCGTTTCCTATAAGGCTAGCGCAATCAGGTGCACTAATCCACTAGGAAACGGATGCGCGAGAGACCATTCCTTACCTGAGTGACTGTTGAATTAATGTTGGAGTTAATATTTTTTTTTTGAGATCAGGACTTTTTCAGTTGTGTTTTGTTTTATTTTTCAATTAAGCTGTTTCTATTTATTAATCGTTCATTCAGAATTGTTTAGATCAGTGCGTTGTTTATTTCTCGAACGGTTTTTTTGTCATGCTTCTAAAATGTTTTTATTCACATTTGGCTGATTGCCGAGTAGATCTTGAATAAACCTTTCTGTGAATATTTGAATACCCTTTCTTCGATCAATAACAAATTTCTTAACGGCTTTATATACAGCTTGAATTATGAAGGAAAATCCTCGCACCACACGTCGATTTTAAATTTCAAAATCCATTTATCGTTTGCCTTTTTTCATACTTGTTACTTGTCTCTTTTTTTTTCATCACAAAATGAAGTGGGTAATTATTATGGTGATAACCATGAAGAAAGCTAGGATTTTCTTGATTCGTTTTCAAATTTTCGAATAGATACTTTTCTTGTTCCAGAGCAATATTATTTTTCCTTGAGTATCTCAAAGGACTAGTATGCCATAAATATATCCTATAGGTCATATTAGTTTTAAAAATATAAAAGTAACAAACCATATTTTATCATTTTTGAATCAAAAACATATAAGTTTTGATCAAAATTTAAAAATTAGAAAACTCAGATAAGCATAGGTTATTCAGATTATCGAAATTATTTTTCGATATTTTGCTTGAATTTTTTTGATCCTCAGGAAATCGAAGATGAATATCGAATATAACTAAGAAAAATACTGACATGAAGCCAGCTGCTCTTGAGCGCTCGCATTCAAGCACCAATTGCGCCCTTGGAGGTCCTACAACTGTATGTTGGTACATGTTGTTGTCTCAAGGGCGCAATTGGCACCAAAGAAAACGTCGAAAGCCCCTGACTTAAAGTCAGTTTTTTTCTCATCTTTGTTTCATGCCATGGTTCTTCTTGAAACTGATTACTCTATAAATTTCAGTGTAGAGAATTCTACGCATACATTATTATCTAAGAACTTCCTTCTTGCCTTTGTCTCCATTCAAGGGACTAAAACACAAATCGTATCCACATTGTAATGTGAAAAATCTCGAAAATTCCCACTGGATTCAACCCCTTATATTGTAAGGCAGGCTGGGAGTCAAGATAGCAATGATTAATTAAGTCTAATCTGAAAATGGATCCATTTGATAAAATGAAAAATGATCCGTGGAAAACAAAAGCTGGGACCGAGATTTTGTAATCCATTATGACTTGGGAAAACTTGGGAAAGTTTTGCCTTTTTCGCGGGTCATTTTCTAGATTGATCGTGGATTAGTCAGAGGTGGACTACCCCACTTCAGTTTCACTCAAGGATGGATTTCACAGGTTTTCCAAACAACCTCCGAGTTTTCCAAAATACAGGGAAATTAAAAGAGTTGTGTTGGGAGTTCTTATATTCAGTGAACGATTAAAACTTAAAGAGCAATAAATTCATTGGAGTTGTGATACCAACGGACCAGATTAACAATTACAACAGCACCGTATTATGGAACCGAATGCTCGATAATTTCGACAATATGTCTGTATTTTTTTATTATTATTATTATTTTTTGAGCAAGAAATGGTCTCAAACAACAAGGTTCGACCATGATACATGGTCAAATGCGCCTGGAATCATGGCCAAAATGAATTTTAAGTTCCAAATTGTTTCTGCTAGCTTCCTAATATCTCCCCTAATATCTTTGAATATTTCCAAAAGCGAGGTATCGCTGGAAAAGATTCACAAGATAAAATAATCAAATACAGAATTCTTTGAATATTACTATTCGAGGTACTAGATACAAGATACTTTTCGAAGTTGGATTTGAATTACAAAATATAAAATACTGTAAGGAATTCGAAAGCACTACGACTCTGCCTTTTTCTAGAAGGTACCGGACGCTCTGACAGCTCGATAGAAAGATCAAATCCCTTCTAGAGAGAGATGCCAGTGGTATATAACCAATGGAAGCCGCAGACGAGGGCAGTGTCGAAGTAAACCGCAGTCAGTGCGGCTTAAACTCAAGTTGATATAAGTTGTGGAAATAAATTAATGTAGTTGTGGAAATAAATTAATGTAGTAGTGGAAATAAATTAATGTAGTAGTATCTGTAAATAGTTGTATATGGATGTGTATCTGAAATAAATGAGTTTAGTGAAAAGTACCGATTTAATTAACCGAAAAACGTTACAATACGTATCTTATGAAAACGTTTTTTTATTTTCCAGACTTAAAATAATCCAATCGATTCATGATTATCAATATTTTGATGTTCTCTTTTAATTTTGTGATCATTTATTTCCTTCAATTTCAGTAATCAAACATATGCACATATAATTAATATACATCTGTCAATCATGTCGCACGGACGTGGTATTCGATGCTCTAGTTGTGATTTAAAAATAGATAGAAATGATGACTCTATTGAATGTGTAAAATGTAAAAATGATTTCCATGGTAAATGTGTTTTCTCATCAGTGGAAAATTATTTGAAGTTGCGTGATGAAAAAAAGTTGAATCAGTGGAGTTGTGTGACCTGCTTGCAGCGATCTACTGCTAATGAAATTAATGTATCATCTCAACAAAATTTGGATTGTATTGAAGATACAAATAGTCCGGATATTTCAAACACGGAGCCAAATGTTGATAAATTGTCTTGTCAGCACAAAATTGGTGAGTGTTTGAAAAAAAAGGATTTATTGAATTTTAAACAAGAAATTATTAAAGATATCACTAGATTATTTACTGCAGAAATTGTTTCATTGAAAGAAATCCTAGTTGCTCAAGAGAAATTAATTCGGAGTTTGATGCAGGAAAAACAAATTCAAAATTCGATGTTTGATAAGAAGCGAGGGAAAAACGTTTCGAAAACAAATCCATCTGGCTATGATAACCCGCGCGTCCAAGCTACGGAAATCTCGAGTGACTCATCAACTACTGTACATGCCAATTCTAAAGAGAGAGTAGCGCCCGGTGATCCCCGTTCTGTAGAATTAAATCAACAGAAAATAATGAATAATTTGATTTACATTGAGACGGACGATAAACCTAAGGATGGTAGTAAATCTGCCGTAGCTGAAACACAGTATGACTGGACTCTGGTAAAATCAAAGAAAGGTGTGAAACCAAATAGACCCCCTGTTAGCACAGTTAAGATTATAGACGAAAAATCCGTACCAGCCGTACAAAAACCACAAATGGTTTCTAGGAAACCTTATGCTCCAGTCGTGGGTACAATGAAATCTGGATCGCTGCTCGCGGTTCCCAAAAGGCGTCTTGCATTTATCCACGTGTCAAGACTAAGCCCAACAACTAACATTGAAGATCTGGAGAAATATGTTGGTGCAAGTATACCTGGTGTGTCTTGTGAAAAATTAACCTCCAGGAGACCGGATATTTATTCCTCCTTTAAGCTTGTTGTACCATTGGAGTTATTGGATAAGGCCATGAATCCATCTGTCTGGCCTGAGGGTGCAGCTGTGAAGCGTTTTTTTATGAAACGTCGTCCGAACACCCTTCTTACTTAGGTCCAGCTGCACTATCATCAGACGACATTAAACTTTTGCCTGAACGAGCGAAGCTAAGCGAGGTATCGATACGTGAACCGCTAACTATTGCCCAAATGAATGTACAAGGTATTTCTAACAAGATCAATAACTTAGAAGTTTTTTTGAAGATGGAACACCCAACTGTTCTTAGCATCTCTGAGCACTGGTGTAACGAAACTCAATTGGAGTATATGGTTCTTCCCGGCTATCGTATTGCGGCATCCTATTGCCGTCCTTCCCGACGACATGGAGGTGCAGCTATCTATCTGAAGAACAACTGCAACTATCTTCCCATTCATGATATCAGCAAGATTTCTACTGAGATGCATTGTGAGATTTGTGGAATATACCTTAAAACTGACAATTCTAAGATTTGTATCCTCAGTATATACAGACCTCCTACTGGTGACTTCAACTTGTTCCTGAATATTCTCTCCCATGTGTTGCATAAATATGCGTATATGTCTACCGCTATATTTGTATGCGGAGACCTCAATATTAATTATTTAGCTGAGCGAGATACTCGAAAACTGTATCTTGAGGATTTGTTGATGTGTTTTAATTTACACTGCTCGTCCTTGGAACCTACCAGAGTTTTTACCAACTGCAACGGCATAACTTCATCAACTAAGGTGGATTACATCTTCACAACTGCTGATTCAGATTTACTCACAACGCTTGTGATTGAAACGGATATTGGAGACCATAGGTGCATTTTGTTGAGTTACGGCCAAAACTGTGTTAGCAGATCGAACGACTATGCCATAAGAAGCTCTCGTGTGGTGTCGGAGGGAAATCTTGAAGGTCTCCGGTTGATGATGTATGACGCTGACTTTGACATCGTATATCATTCCTTGGACGTGGATTCCAGCTTCAGTGTTTTTTTTAGGATCCTAACATCTATGATTGACGAATCTTGTCCCATCAGACGGGCACGTCCTTCATCCGGTCGTCGTCAGAGTTGGATCACTCCTCAGATCACAAAGGCTTCTAAGGATCTGAGAAGTTTGCACTGGTTAAGAGTGAACCTGAAATCCATGGAGTTGAATAATACCTACAGATCTGCAAAAAAAAAGTACAATCTATTACTCAAGACAAGTAAGTTGTCATTTTATGATGGAATATTGGCTGCATCCGACAACAAAACCAAAACAATCTGGAAACTTGTAGATAGAGAGACTGACCGGAAGAGGAAACCTTCGGATGATATTGTTTTGAATGCTAATGGTCGCATTCTCTCTGATCCTGTGGATGTCGCGGAGGCATTTGGTAAATATTTTACATCTATATGTGCTCAGAGCCTACGGCAACATTATGGAGATATAACATCTAATTCCTGTACGACTCAAGGCTTATCTGAGAATACTTTTTTTTTCTATCCTGTCTTACCCGGAGAAGTTCTTGAAGTTATAAATGGTTTAAAGAACAACGCCAGTCCTGGTCCAGACTTCCTCTCTGTGAAAATTATGAAAGAAATTGCACCACTCATTTCGGAACATTTATCCTATTTAATCAATTTATCGGTGACATCAGGAAAATTTCCCTCCTTATTGAAGATGGCCAAGGTAATTCCGGTATTCAAGAAGGGCGAGCCCTCATGCATGGCAAATTATCGCCCTATTTCTCTGCTCAGCGTCATCTCTAAAGTCATGGAAAAAGTTGTCTACGGCAAAATGGCGAATTACTTGGAAAGGTTCTCCATAATATCAGGCTCCCAGCATGGCTTCCGCAGGGGTAAATCTACGCAAACTGCTGTCTGTCAATTTTTGGAGTTCATATATACCAGCTTGGATGGTGGACTCTATGTTGCCGGTTTATTTTTTGATCTCTCGCGAGCATTCGACTGTTTGCAGTTCTCCTTCATTGAGGATAAAATGTACAGTATGGGATTTAGAGGAGTTTTTCTGAGGTGGATCTCTAGTTTTCTGTCTGACCGCAGTATCTTTGTTGAGAATAAGAGTTGCAGGTCGGAAAGTTATCCTCTATCTATGGGAGTACCTCAAGGATCTGTATTGGGACCTTTAATCTTTTTGTTATTCGTTAACGATGTTTCTGATTTTATTAAGGCCGACTCTATCACTCTTTTCGCTGATGACACGTCGATGGGGGTCTCAGGGAGAACAAAGGAAGAGCTTGAAAATAAATGCAACAGACTTATCCAGCAATTTTCCGATTGGTGCTATCGAAACTCACTCATGTTGAATTTAAGCAAAACAGAGATAATTCATTTCCAATTAAGAGAATCTATTCCTCAAGTGCCTTTTGTTATCGAATGCAAAGACAGTAAACTTAAGGCAACTGATAGCGTTAAATTTCTGGGTGTGCACGTTGACAGCAGTTTGAGATGGCACTACCATATTGATCATCTTAGCAGAAAATTGAATGGGTCCTTTTTTGCTCTAAGTCGCCTCAAGAACTCGCTGCCTCTGGAGGGTTTGCTTGCCGTCTATTACGCCCTGGTTTTTGCCCATTTGAAGTATAATGTTGTCCTTTGGGGTAATTCAGCATCGAGTAGAAGAATTTTCATAACTCAAAAAAGGTGTATTCGGCTTATATTCAACCTAAGACCACGAGAATCATGCAGGCCGATCTTCATCCAGCATAGAATCCTTCCATTGCCTTGCATTTATATTTTGAACTGTTTGCTGTTTGTTCACAGTAAGTTGCCGGAGCTGGATACAACTTCTGGTTTCCATGAATACAACACACGGCACAATTTCACCATCTGTATTCCGACCCATAAGACATCTAGATTTGAATCGTCTCCAACATATGTGGGGATCAAGCTGTTCAACCATTTACCAAACTGGATCAAGTCCTTGAATCCATCGAAATTCAAGAAGGAAGTTACCAAAATTATGTTTATTAATTGTTTCTATAACCTGGATGAATATTTTTCAACTGAAATCATTTAATTTATTATTGCATTGTATTAAGTATTGACGTGTCCTATACATTAATGTAATGTCATTCAGGATAAATATATTATCTATCTATCTATCTATCTATAGTCTCATATTACAATATGTTATGAATCTAAATAATAAAGAATGAATTGATTGGGAATGCGAAGATAAGTAAAAATTCACTGTAAATTAGAGGTCATAAAAAAACGATTATGTTATGTGAAATGAATATCTATTAATCTGAAATATTCTGCCACTTCAATTTATCAATAAAAATCCAGTTAACCTTTTTTCACGTAATAAAATACCCGATAATGAAATATTTTCAACTTATATTCACAGCATCATTTTAAATGAGATACCCTTCGTAGTTGTTCTAAGCCACCAAAACAGTTCTATGATTTTATTATGTTTGCGTAGACTCTTCTAGAATCACGCAGATACTCAATGAACAATGAATTGATTGATGGGAACAGTCTAGGCATCCCAATTCCCAAACGTCTCGGTACCTCCGTTGCTAGAACTGATACTCAAAATGTAATACTACCTACTAATACTACCAAAATCTACGAGCAGATTTCTGTCATAACAAATTTCATTGAAATGCGGGAAAACTACTAAAAAAGTCACACTGGCAGTTATAAAATGATTAGAAGAAATAAAAAAAATGTGATTAACAATTTGAAGAAAAAATCATAAAAAATTTAAAGATCAGGCATTTTCGAAGTGGGGATAAACGCCCCCTATGAGTCAAGTTTAGTTGTGCCCCTGCTGGCGATCACTTCAGTCATCTTGGAGCTCGAGGAATCCCCTTATTTTGTCTAAGCGCTCATGAGCTTGCAGAAATTTATGACGTGCGACCCAAAGTAATATCAAGTAGCTTAATATCAAGTCAAGCAATGAATATCTGAAATCAAGTCAAGCTCAAGTATGTAATTTTTCACGAGCTTGATTTTACTTTCGAATTTTGTGTTGATTATCATATTATAATTATCAGTAACGTGCAATTAGTTCTTTATTTTTCACTTGTACATTATCTGTTATTTTACCTTGAAAACGGTTGCTATAAATACATTTATAACGCCCTAAGGCTTTTTTAGCGGGGATCATTAAGCCCACACGTTGTGCGAGAAGGAAGAACTGAAATGAAATTATTTATTTCCCAGAATTTTGGTACTACTACAAGTGATAACTCAACAAACTACAACAAAGTCTAATTAAGATTAAATGTGCGGTTTTCGAATTTTCCAGAAAAATTATTTACTAGTGAATCTTCAGATTTTTCGAAACATCTGAAGCAAAAACTTGACTACAACTACTTGGAAGTTCTCTCACAAAAAAACCACCTGAAAATTCATTAGAGTCTGTAACATACTCATCGTCTATACTTTGTTTTCGGAGAAAATGATTTGCTCTATGTAACCTTCTGCCACAGATGCACTCTTCCATTTTCCGTGCATTTTTAAGGTTTCATACCGTCTCAAACGAGGTCTCAAACAATGTCCTGTGTATGACTTGGCATTATCCAATTTTAGGTAATTGGTAATCATCGAAGGCACACTTGCTATAGTATTTATTTATTCTTCATTATTACATTCCAAAGATCCACACTTTCAGACAATATAAGTAAAATGGAGCGAAACTCTAGAGTAGCGAAAAATTTTCATGAGACCTTAAAATCCTCGCATAAAATACACTAATCTACTTCTCCTAAAATTATCATCAAGCAGTATAGAATAATTCCCCACTAAAGTTTCCAAATACTTTTTGATACCTACATCTCTCCATATGGAATGCATTTTCTAATCCAAACTTGCGCTAGATGAAAGAACGTGTTATTTCCACCCTTTTGTTAACAGCACGTCTCAGGGCGTCGGAGCTTTTGTCTGGCGGAGGATGTGTCCCCAAAAGAGTTCATTACCCGACTCAAATCCCCAACAGTATTCGTTAAACACGGAAACCTTGTGTTAATTACTCAGAACTTGGAGGATATATCCATAATCCCTGGGGAATTACGGAGAGTGTTGGAAAGACGAGGAGGGTTCCTTCCCTTCCTTTGACCCGAATTTATATCGGTAGTTAGTGGATGCCTCGGTGGATGCTACTCTTGGGCAACACCTTTCCAATAGAGAATAAAGAATTGGTTTTTGGGAATTCTATTATGTCAGCGGGGTCAATGGTAAAAAAATTCAAGAAGATATTTTTGATGTTTTTCTATGCTCCTATTCTCGGATAGTATACTTTCAGTATTCTGAAAATAAGGAACCAGTTGTCGCAGCCAAAATCAGTATCATATCAATAATTTTGAAAAGATACATCGGTTGATTAAATATGGATATACACTGCTCAACAATTGATAGGGATCACTTACTTGTTCTAAATTTATTTCTGAAATATTCGCTCCAAGATTATAAATTTAGTCAGATATCAGAGTATTTTCAGTTGATAATATGGTTCACTTGAGAAAAGAATGAAAAAATTGAAAGTTGGAGAGAAAAAAAGACTTTATTAGGAACACTAAAAATTCTGTGTTTGAATAACATAAAAATTTTATGATGAAATCACAAGAAGGCTGAAGTTTCGGTTAAGCTAGTACCTAGTTGGTCCCCCACGAGCTCGTCTCAAGCATTCTACCCTTCGAGGCATACTTTCGATCAAACGATTTATAAAATTTTGGGGCAAATTCGTCCAAATATTCCGTAAAGCGTTAGAAAGGTCCTCCAGGTTATTGATCGGTTGTTCTAAGGTTGACAATTGTCTAGACATCTCAGACCAGACATGTTCGATGCAATTCATGTCTGGAGAGCGAGCTGGCCAGTCCATCCTATCAATAGCATGAGTTTCTAGCGCTTCATTAACCAGACGACTACGGTGTGGACGGGCATTATCGTCAATTGAAATGAAATTCTCGCCCACGGCAGCCGCTAACGGAACACTTATGGGTTCAATAATCATATCGTGATATCTCTGGCTGGTCATGGTGGTGTTCTGCAGAACAACCAACTCTGTGCGTTGGATGAACCTATTCCAAGCCCGACTCACGACACTTTGCGAAACATTCAACCGCCGGGACACTTCTCGCTGGGACAAACCTTCCTGTATCCACCGTATGATTTGGTCCAGTTGCACAGGAGCCAAACGTCTTCTCGGCATGACTGATAAGCTGATATTGTTCTCATTTCTCCAATTATTGTCACCTTATGTGTTTGAACGAGAGAAAAAAACAGATTTAATAACAAATACCACATTGCTTTTCGCTCCACCTGTAACAGCCTACAGATAATAATCGATTTTGTAAACAAGAGTTGATGAAGTGAGGAAGACTTTGATATAATCAACTCAAAACATCTTACTTTTTCCTTAGAGAACATATAATGTACAGATATTCACGAGATAACTTGAAAAAAATACAAATGAAGAGAAGTTCATAAGTGATCCCTAGCAATTGTTGATCAGTGTAGTTACGGAAACAAATTAGTTTTAAAAATTCATTAAATTGTTGAAGAATTTTCAGAATTCTTCAAGGACGAGAGCCTATTTCTTGAAATTCTTACCTATATTAACCAAAGCGGTTACCTACCATACGGATAGTATTATCGATGTTCCCTCAAATACTTATATTTAGATGTTTTCCTTCGAAGTTCATGAAAATTATAGTCACAAATTCAAGAGAGGAAATTTTGTTCGCTCATTCATTCAGTCGAATCAGTTGTTACGGAAATATTGGGTCTTTTTGGAATTTTGAGCCTGATCTGGTCTCAAACGATTCCACTTACTGCTGATGGAGCACAATAACTCTCGAATGAAAAGTTGAAATTTTCAGGGTAGATTTGAATCTCGAACGGCGTAGTTATGTTCGTTGATGAGCTACATCTTGTACTCCTATATCTCATAAATGCCCTCCCAAGTTTACTTACCCTGGTGGCAATTTGATGACGATACAAAAACTTTTGAAAACCTTACTTGTGTCAATACCATCCAAATGTACCTATAATCCTATATAAATTTTGTCCAAAGAAGGCAGGGACATTTGCGCAACATTAGAAATAATTCTTGTAGGTATACAAAGAAAGCCTCGACCTCATCGACTGTGGAGTTGAATTTTGAGGACATATTCATTATCATTTTCTAATAGACATCTTCCACTATTCAAAGTTGCTTTCAATTTGTTTATTAAGTAAAAAAATAAACTTTTTTCTTCTTCTTCTTCAAACACAAACATCGCCTCCAACTCTGTGAGTAATTGTGTATTTCATATACTGACCCTTCCACAGATGAGCAGGGAGTATCATGCTCGTTCATTACAAGGCCGAATACTGAAGAGTTCTACAAACTCTCTTCTAACTGTAGCATACACACTGTCGAAGTTTTTGCAATTTATAAATCCCTTCATAATTCAATCACACAAGGTTTCAAAGTTGAAATACTTACTGACTCCTTATCTGCAATGAAGTCAATAGCTATAGCTAACATTTACTCGAAGAACCCCATTGTCCAGCTGATCCAAGAAAGATGTCACATCCTCAAAACTTACCAGAATATTTCCACGGCTATAATTTGAATCCCAGCTCATATAGGATGCAGGAAATGAAGTAGCAGACCACTCCGCAAATCAATCGCGATCATCTGACCTACCTATAACCCATATTCAGCTCCATGCAGATCTCAAAACCACCATAAAGACGAAATATCTCCAAGACTGGCAAGCTCAATGGGATGGTGTCAATACAAAATTATATACGATCCAATCCCAAGTTAACAATACATCGAATTTTTTTTCGGGAGACACGATAATGTAGTGGTCAGAGGACTCAGAATAGGCCACACCAAGCTGACCCATGGTTACCTAATATCATCAGAGGAACAACCAAGATGTTACTTAGCTGACAGGATCAGATCGAAGAAGCTCTAAAATTCCCTAGACTGTCAACTTTACAACCGGATATAACTTCTATTACATTATTTTATGCTAGTTTAGATATTTAGGTCCTTCTAAATATTTGCTGTTCTCAAACCACTGTCTCTTTCTAGATCTTAAGGTCCCTAAGTATTAAGCTATTGTACCTCGTGTCAATGGCCATGTAGTTGAGACACGTTAATTGAAATAAATGAAATAAATAATAAATTGTATATTTTATAGAAATCCCAATATGTATACAGCTCTGCTTCTCTATCGATGCTCTTGTTACTTTTTTTCCTTTGGAATGTTTTGCTTGCTGCCAAGCGCACCACTGCCATTTTATTGTTAGTTTCATCGTAATCAGTGTTTTATCATAGAGAATTTAAATCTTTAAGTGGTTTTCCGTCAGTTCATTATTTTAGCAATTTCTATCCCCATTTATAATTTGTACAGAATTGGACTAAGCGTCTACAGACAAAATTAAAACATAGCAGAATGAAAAGGAAAGGAACACATTTTCACTGTATATTGCGAAGATGCGGGTCTCAGTTCATGGCAATAAATAACAAGATCATAACAAGCTTCCTGGAAAGTCAGCGTGCCCTCTGTGCATGGAGTTCGCTACTAATGAAAATTTCAAGATGTCTAACGGCTGGGTAAAAACGAAACGGTGTTGAAGGAGGCCTCCTTTCAGCAGGACGAGCGTAGTGAATAATTTTCCTAATTTTAATGAGGATACTCATCTTCTCTAATTGCGTCATTCATTCATAATAATGAAGCTGCGCTAGTTCATTATGAGGGGTTTGTCAAAAGTGGAGGGGGGCTATTTATAGCGAATACAGAAATGATTTCGGAGAACGGGAGGATTCAATTTCTGTTGAAAACGACCATTCCTTAGGTATTTTCACGCTGAATGGGATTCTGTCTTTGTGGAAATTGAATTTGGAAACAGGCTGAAATTTTAATCCAAAAGCTAATTCTGTCGATTATTCATGCATTTACACGGGCCATCTATTTTTGCTGGATCATCAATATAAAGCTGAAAAGAAATTGGGTCTGATCTACTTTCAGTGAAAAGAACTTGAAAAATTCTAGGGAAGAGAATATGTAATGTAATAATAGTAATTTACGTAACAAGTCCGGAAAATAGGGTTTTTTTGGACGAATAGACAAAATTCCAGGACGAGCGTAAGCGAGTCCTGGAAGTCTGTGAGTCCAAAAAAACCATTTTCGGGCGTGTTGCGTACAATATTTTTTCGGCAACCATGTAAAATAACACTATCGCTGCTGCTTTCCATACTTTATTGCGATTGCGATCAAAAAACATTCAAATTTTTTACAACTAATTTCATATGAACTGTCAGCCGTTATCTCGGTTGCTATGGATTCTATGATTCTTTTCCGGCCTAGTCCGGGAAGTACGTACTTTCCGGACTAGGCCGGGAAATGATACTTTCTCAGAGAAAAAGCGTCCGGGAAGTGAGCACTTCCCGGACGGTTGCCGAAAAAATCTATTTTTGTACTTAATGGACTCTTTATTTAATATCAGCTCTACATGTTTCGCCTTGTTAGGCGTAACTTATTAAGAGAATATGTGATGTTGAGAGGATTGTTTACATCCTTATCCATTTTTCTGTCAACATCTAAAATCAATTCTAAACGTTGAATAAGAATCATCTGAGATTTTCGCATAAAATTCGGACGCAAATTATAATCGTTTCATGGAATTAATGTTTCTTGGAGAAATTTATTTTCTTGTGTTTGTGAAATATACAAGAGGTGGGCTGTCCTCTAGCCTACCTTTTTTTTGTTTGAATCGATTGAAAATATACAGGCAATTGAAAATCCATTAATCCATGAATGAGTAATATCTCCCAAATGGTTCTATTGAATGAAGAAATTTTTGGAAAATAATTTCTCATTGACAGCATTAACCTTCTCCGAACACAAAATTCCAATCAAATCTTCCAGTTTTTTGTTATAACCAATCACATTCTATGAAATACCAGAAAGTTAAAACCCATTCCTCAAAGTAATTTGAAAGCTCATCTATGCATATTCGACCATCAAACAAAAAATAATTCCTTATAAATATGAGGAATTATTTTTTTCAATGGTCAAATCTATACGAGAAATTTCTCGTATATGTAGGTACTGCACCATTTGCGATTAATTTGATATTAAAAGAAACTTTGGTACTTTGGCTAAATGCAACTATGCTGGAAAAAATTCATAAAAATGAATATTTGCTATTTTGTTGGGTCTCAAATTTTGGAATTGAAGCCCTGGCCGACTTTGAAGTGAAGTTATTATTCTTCAACTTGATTATAAATTACAGAACTTTGGCACAGCCCTGATAATATAAGGATTGTTCATAAAAGTTGTCATTCTGTTCAAGAATTCAGATTACTTTCGAAACTCGTATTCAAAAATATTTCCACAAAGTTGTTTAGCTGTAAAATAACACCAATCAAGATCTGAAAGTCCCACTACAAACTAGCGAACATAACTATATTCTTCTTCAGGTATTTGAAGCATACCACTACATACTGAAATACATTTTCATGCGATTGAATACTTTTTTTCATTTGCTCTTTAATCATTTCACTCGCTCTGCTCGCCGAAGGGGCTCCGCCCCTTGGACCCCGTCACTATGCCGGTAGATCCTTCACTGGGTATCCCTCTAGAAAATAAAATATTTTTTTCGGAAACCTTGTATCGTTAGCTGATTTTAGACGATTCACACTCGGTATCCTATGCTGATTCTAGGGTAGAATTCTATATGACTTCTTTCCTAGAACATACCATTTCGCCCTTGCTCACATGAAAATATTTGATGCAAATAACTTTCCATGATGACAAATCAAGGGCGGTCCTAGCCTTAAGTTTGAGGGTGTTCGCCGTTAAGGGTTTCGAGTTTTTCTATGGTACCAAATCCCAGATTACACCGATATCGAGCTTAACCTCTCAAAAATATTTATATTTAGATATTTATATGAATATTTATACAGGGTGTTTCAAGTTCGAAGGCCTATTAGACGTTTCTGGAGAACAGGGCCGATTTGAAATCTGAAAATTCAGAATATGACATTGTTCATGATGCCCTATTCAGCTAAAATATTTTAGAAGTTCTGGCACTTCCGGTTATACAAGAAAGATTTCCATTCTCAATTACTCTCTGCTAAAATTATTGCGTTAGTTCTCATAGTTTTCAAAATATTAAGAAAAAACCGTAAAAAAGAGAGAATTTCCATAGTCACTATCACGTGAATTATTTTCACTGTGAATATCCTATGCGTATACTCAATTCACTTTCACAAACTAGAATGATGTTGGAATATCGTGCATATCTTGAATTTGAAAAATATCATCACAGGGTGTTTCAAATATTGTGCCAAAAATTGTGAACAAAATTTGATCATAACTTTCGATTCTCAAATCAGAACCCAATTTTTTGTGATTTCCTTGAATTCTACGGTAAAAATAAGGGTAGTGTTCAAACATAATTATGCTCTCAAATTCAAATAATTGACAGGATCATTAGGACTACAAGCCATTTCAAAACGCCTGAAAGTCATAGGAATGATTCAGAAACAAGAAAAGTGGGTGCCGTACGAGTTGAAGCCGGGAGGTGTTTGAACGGAGTTTGTTTGTTTGTGAACAGCTGCTTTCGAGGCAAAGACGGAAGGAATTTCTGCATCGGATTGGGACTGGAGACGAAAAACGGGTTCATTACGATAATCCCAAGCACATAAAATCATGTGGATATCCCGGCCATGCTTCCACGTCGACTGCTAAACCGAATATTCTCGGTTCTAAGGTCATGCTCAGTATTTGGTGGGAACAGCTCGACGTAATGTATTATGAGTTGTTAACTGAAACGATCACAGGCGATCGTTATCGAACGCAATCAATGCGTTTGTGTCAAGCATTGAGAGACAAACCGCCGCAATACGACGAGAGAGTAGATGAATGGATTTTACTGCATGACAATGCTCGACTCCATGTTGCGAAAGTCAAGATATACTTGAAAAAGTTGAAATGGGAATTCCTACCCCACCCGACGTATTCTCCAGACGTTGCTCCCTCGGACTATCACTTGTTTCGATCAATAGCACACAGCCTGGCTGACCAGCACTTCCTATCTTATGAAGAATTAAAAACTTGGATCGATTCGTGGATCGCTTCAAAAGATGACCAGTTTTTTCAATTCGTACGCTGCCCGAAAGATGTGAGAAAGTATAGTGACCAGCGATGGGCAATATTTCGAATCATAAATGTATAACCAGTGTTTTACAATAAAGCCTCAAATTTCGGTAAAAAAATTTGTACGCTTATGTATTTGTTATATTATAATATATTAATTTACTTATCACGGTTTTAGCCATTCAGGTAGAAATTAAAAAAAAAATAGTAAATCTATTGTTTCATATGAAAAAAAAAGAAGACAATTGGCAAGTATAACACAAAATCTAATTTGGTCTGTGAACCCTTTGAAAACCTTGTAATCACAGCGTCCTCGTCAACATCAATGTCCCTGTATATGTTCAGGAGGACTAAACTGAATCCTATGCCAATATCGAAAAAACCAGAATAACACCATATGAACTACCATTTATTCATTTCGAAAATAAATTTGCCGAATTTTCTGCTCGAATAGCTGTGCGAAAATTATGAGTTTCCATACAGTTTTATAATACGTCATAATCTCAAACAATCTATTAATATGAATTTCCACCAAGTAAAAAACCGATCCCATCAAGAAGATCTGGCATACAGGCAACGTCGCAGATTATTTCGCATCTGACCATAGACCTAATATCCGTTATGCATCTGACAAACGTTACGTATTAAACATGATGGCCGCCGCCATATATAAACAATCGATAAAACCATCGATTTTGACGAAAAAAAGGCATTTTTATATCAGGGAAAGCTTGAAATGTGATTAATTAATCATTTCTAACGAGAATCAGTTAATAAAATACAAGAAAACTAGCTATTAATGTGGATAACCTCACCTTCATTAGGCCAATTTCACAATTAAAAAAAGAAATCACAATAAAAAAAAAAAAACTAGCTGGATTAAGGAATTTATGATAGCGGATTCGTGATCTAAGACCCAAAATAAGTAAGTCTGCAAAATTTCATCACTTTTGAATCATTATTAAAATTAATTCTATATAGTAAACATTGTTTTTCTTTTCAGAAGATGGATTATTTTCGTTTGTATGGATAATTATACAGGATACTTATTTGTCGAATATCAATTAGAAGTATCTAGAGATGTTGGACCAATTCAAGTTTGAAAATTGAGATTAAAACTTCAAATTATTAACTAATTTGTAAAGAAATACACAATATTTGATCAACAATTATATAAGGTGTATATATATTTGAAGTAGTAATTAGACATTTTGAAATCTGAAATTCTCATTTCTCTAGAAATGGCAATTTCTTTCTTCTTTAAAAAATTTGGGAAAAATGCATAATCAAAATGTGAGAGTTATTATCAGTCAATAGAAATACCACCTGAAATAAAGAAACTGCATTCAATGTTTATTTTCAGTTTTGACAAATATTGAATTTACATAATCATTCGATAAGATCTATGAAAAGACCTACAGTGAAATTTTGTTTTAGGAATATTCAGTATAGCTATAATGAACTGAAAAGAGGCAGAATGAATAGATCTACCTTTCAAAAACCCATGGCTTATGTTGCCTTACAAGCAATTATATTATTTAGGTGTAACATCTTTGAGAAATCAGGTTATAAGAAGTCCCTCATTTCCAAGGTTCATCAATACTTTTTTCAGTTGAGCAACAAATTATTCTTCTATTCCATAATTTATTAAGAAATACAATATATGATCAACAATTATTTAGGGTGTATATATTTAGAATTTAAGGAAGGACACCTTTTGAAATCTAAAAATTTGGTTAATAGTAGGTTATTTTCAATAATTTATAATATCGAAAGACCAATTGGACATTCCTGAAGAACAAAGGCGTTTTTAGAATCTGATTATTGTATCGATGAATTTTGCATACTCTTCTGTTGCATATTTCTTGAAGGTATAGGGACAAAAATGATTTTTATGGGTTCTGGTGAATGATCAAAGGGATACAGGTAACAATTTCATTAATACCAGTCGAGATGTAGTTATCATAGATAAGGTATGATATAGAAATTTCACTAGATAATTCTGATTTAGTGGAGGACAGCTGAATGATGGTTCGCTACGTTATAGAGCAAGCTTGTAGCTCTGGGTTTTACTCAGAAGTAAATTGAACAGGGCAATATATATAGTAAATAAAATTTTGATAGATATTAGTTAAAAAAGATCAACAATTGAGCATTGTATCTACATAAAATCAAAAAATAACTTGCTAACTGTTGTTGCATTGTACGTGGATGACTTTTTCGTTTTAACTAATGTTAATTCTGAATGAATATAATATCTGATAGAAAATTCAAATGATAATTTTATCATAAAGAATTTATGGAAAGCTAAAAAATGTTTAGGGCTGAATATCACTCCTTTGAAAACTCAATTGAAATTTGATTCAACAAAAGAGAGTTGTAATGATGAACCATATAAGAAATTAATAGGTTTATTAACGTCTTTAGCAGTATTAACTAATCCTGATAAAGCATACTGTTAATTTCTTGAGTCAATTTAATAATTATCTCATTATTGAACACTGAAAAAGTGCAAAATTCATTTCAAGTTGCAAGTAAAAAAAGGTCATTGTTCAAGTTTTACTTCAGTCAGAAGATGTGTTCAGTATTTGAAATGACTGCCTCGGTACTAAAATTGTATCAGCCAATACTATTGACCCATGTTAGTGGGTTGATTTTTTTCAAATGTTAACTTTGGATCTGAATCAATTAATAATTTAATTTTTACCAAAATCAAAAGCAATGAATAAATCAGTAGGATAGCATTTTCGAACTGGCCATAGAGCAACTATTCCTATAACGATTGAAAACTTTAGTGAAATAGGTATCTACATGTTTAATCATTCATTCATGAAATGGAAAGTTTTGATGAATAGTTACTTTTCAAAGTATTTTATACCTACATTGAATTGCTGGAAAATTGATACCAATTTCAAAAGTAACTGCCATGTTGAAATTCTTCATATACTGAATGATCCTTTAAATTTTATTTCTGTCGTAACATTTTGACTAGTATTTCAACTGATTTTTTATATGTATATCCTAGTATAGCTTTAATAAACAAACTAAAAAGAGACAGAATGAATAGACTTGCCTTTCAAATACCCATGGCTTATGATACCTCATAAAAAATTTTAATTTCTTATCTTGGTGGAACCTTTTTGAGAAATCAGGTAAAAAGTTTGAGTCTCTAATTTCCAAGGTTTATTACTACATGTTTCAGTTGAGCGGCAAATAATATAATAGATAATATATAGTTGAAATTATTCGTATGGAAGATTTCACAATGATTTGACTTATTCATTATAAGTTCAACAGCACTGCACTCAAATTCTTCAAAAACGGATGGGTCATTTATATTTTTGCACTCTCCTGTCGTAAAAGTGTATATTTCAGATATTCAAAAAACACATGGAAATTTTTGAATGTAATCTGACTAACTTGGCTCTTTTTCCAGTAATAAAGCCAATTGTGAATTATCTATAAGGAGTTTTTCTATCTGTTTAATACATGATCAGATGAAACTTCTGTTCTCTTTTTTAGTTCCATCTTCTGTCGCAATAGATTCAAATTCTCACGAAAGAGAATGTAGTTTTATAGTTTGTGGAAAATAAACGAAAAATTCCTGAAATAAAGTAACATTCATCCAATTGAATCAATAATTATACAAACCCTTCAAACGAACCTGAACTGAAAATGCATTCGATGATATCAATATTCATTTCCAAATTTTGACAAATATCTATCGAATTTTCGATTCGCCGAAGACTTTGCATTTTATCTGTCGGCATTTATTTAAATATTGAATAACAATTTTGGAAACTGCAAACTTTTTCAAGAACTTTCATATATCGAAATGGAATATTTATTATTAACATGACACTGACAGCCAAATTGTCCACAGATACCACAGAAATATGGGACTTGAAATGTCAAAATGATCCGAAACACCCCGTATACTCGAAAACCGCGGGGAGAATCGAAGGTTTGGGATTTTTCCCGGGATCTCCAGACGATTTCGAGGGGGGTCTTATTCTTGTCATTTTTGCTCTAGATGGTCCCGTTTGGGCTGTGATTTTACGTTTAAAGTTTGACGTATATGTGCAAGCGGTTTTATATATACTTAGATTCTAGATCATATATATAATTGACAAACTTCCAAGGACCATATTCAGTTCAATGTGGCTCCCCTCCAAAATTATTATATAGCGTTATTGGATCGTTTAAAGGATGAAATCGTTGAAAAACGGCCCCATTTGAAGAAAAAATGGCGCTGTTTCATCAAGACAATCAGCTGAGTGAACTGCACATGATGAACCGAATCCAAAGTGAGTAAAAACACAACAGTCAGCTGGCAAGGTTATGGCATCAGTATTCTGGGATGTGCAAGATACAATATTCATTGATTACCTTCAAAAGAGCCAGACCATCAACAGCAATTATTATATAACGTTATTGGATCGTTTAAAGGAAGAAATCGTTAAAAAAAAACGGCCCCATTTGAAGAAAAAAAAGGTACTGTTTCATCAATACAATGCGCCGAGTTGCACAAATCAATGAAAATAATAGCAAAATTGCATGAATTGGGCTTCGAATTGCTTCTGCATCCATCGTATTCGCCAGATCTGGCCCTCAGCGACTTTTTCCTGTTCTCAGACCTCAAAAGAAGGAAAGAACTTAAGCGCCAATGAAGAAGTAATCGCCGAAGCTGAGGTCTATTTTGAAGCGAAAGATAAATCGTACTACAAAAATGGTATGGAAAAGTTGGAAGATCGCTATAATCGCTGTATCACCCTCGAAGGCAACTATGTTGAATAATAAAATCGAATTTTGCCGAAAGAATGTGTTTTATTATAGTAGACCGGGGACTTTTCAATTGGCCTAATAAATACTACTCTCTATAAAAAGAGTTCATGGTGGTTTTTTTAATAATGTAGCTCATTTCTAACATTAAAATGGTATGTCTGATGGTTGGAAAAACAACCGGCGTGAACTTGGCAGCCACTTTTCAGCAGCCGAATTCATTCCAGCAGCCAAACGACCAGTGGCGTCGGTAGAATTCAAAACTAACGAATCGATCTGTTTTTGGGGTGCAACGCAAGAATTTTCTTTTTGAGTTTACTTGAACGACTTCAGTCAAGTTTTTATGACATTTCAATGCACAAAATAATATTATAGATGAACTTGAATTATGCTGATCAATGAAACGACGGGGTATATACAAGTCTTTTCACGAATGAAACCTTGAAAAACGTTTAGCCAAGTTGATATTTGGAATACTTACTCTTCAATAGGAACAGAATAACATATCCGAAGCACATTGATTTGCAGGCCGTCTAAGGGGTAGTTTACACTTGTGAATTTTTCGAAATTTTCAAAAATGACCCTGTCAAAAATGTTTAGCCAAGTTCATATTTGGTATTATTACTCCTAAATAGCTAAAGAATAACATATCCGAAGCACATTGATTTGCAGACCGTCTAAGGGGTAGTTTACACCTGTGAATTTTTCGAAATTTCCAAAATTGACCCTGTCAAAAATGTTAAGCCAAATTCATATTGGGTATTATTACTCCTAAATAGCTAAAGAATGACATATCCGAAGGATTTTTATTTGCAGGCCGTCTAAGGGGTAGTTTATACCTGTGAATTTTTCAAAATTTTCAAAAATGACCCTGTCAAAAATGTTTAGCCAAGTTCATATTTGGTATTATTACTCCTATATAGCTACAGAATAACATATCCGAAGCACATTGATTTGCAGGCCGTCTAAGGGGTAGTTTACACTTGTGAATTTTTCGAAATTTTTGAGAATGACCCTGTCAGAAATTTTTAGCCATGATAATATTTGGTTGTGTTACCCTTATGTTAATCTCATATGGAAAATAGATTCAAGTTAAATAAATCCAAATAAGACTTTACAAGTTGCACAACAATGAGCCACAATAGCCCGCAATTATGGGGTGGGAAGACTGTCCACAATCCACAAGTGCAAACTACCTCTTAGACGGCCTGCAAATCAATATGCTTCGGATATGTTATTCTCTAGCTGTTGAAGAATAACTTTGCGCAATATCAACTTGGCTGAACATTTTTGAGAGAGTAATTCTCTAAAATTTCGAAAAATTCACTATTGTTAACTACCCCTTAGACGGCCTGCAAATCAAACTCCTTCGGATATGTTATTCTTTAGCTATTAAGGAGTAATAATACCAAATATCAATTTGGCTAAACATTTTTTACATGGTCATTTTTGAAAATTTTGAATAATTCACAAGTGTAAACTACCCCTTAGACGGCCTGCAAATCAATGTGCTCCGGATATGTTATTCTGTAGCTATATAGGAGTAATAATACCAAATATGAACTTGGCTTAACATTTTTGATAGGGTCATTTTCGAAAATTTTGAAAAAATCATTGGTATAAACTACCCCTTAGACGGCCTGCAAATCAAAATCCTTCGGATATGTTATTCTTTAGCTATTAAGGAGTAATAATATCTAATATGAACTTGGCTAAACATTTTTGACAGGGTCATTTTTGAAAATTTTGAAAAATTCACAAGTATAAACTACCCCTTAGACGGCCTGCAAATCAAAATCCTTCGGATATGTTATTCTTTAGCTATCAAGGAGTAATAATATCAAATATGAACTTGGCTAAACATTTTTGACAGGGTCATTTTTGAAAATTTTGAAAAATTCACAAGTGTAAACTACCCCTTAGACGGCCTGCAAATCAATGTGCTCCGGATATGTTATTCTGTAGCTATATGGGAGTAATGATACCAAATATGAACTTGGCTTAACATTTTTGATAGGGTCATTTTTGAAAATTTTGAAAAAATCATTGGTATAAACTACCCCTTAGACGGCCTGCAAATCAATGTGCTTCGGATATGTTATTCTGTTCCTATTGAAGAGTAAGTATTCCAAATATCAACTTGGCTAAACGTTTTTCAAGGTTTCATTCGTGAAAAGACTTGTATATACCCCTTCGTTTCATTGATCAGCATAATTCAAGTTCATCTATAATATTATTTTGTGCATTGAAATGTCATAAAAACTTGACTGAAGTCGTTCAAGTAAACTCAAAAAGCAAATTCTTGCGTTGCACCCCAAAAACAGATCGATTCGTTAGTTTTGAATTCTACCGACGCCACTGGTCGTTTGGCTGCTGGAATGAATTCGGCTGCTGAAAAGTGGCTGCCAAGTTCACGCCGGTGGAAAAACATTGGTGAGTATTCCAACTATTATTCAACAATTAAATACGCAATCTTTAAAGTTAAATTAATAAATTGGAGTATATACAAGTATCGAATATAACAATAATACTATTTCAGACTTATTTATAGTCGATTTTTTTTTCTCATTATCTGAGTGCCACTTCCGAATTTTGGGTTAGGTGTAAGAACAGGTGGGGGTTGTACAGAAATGTGCAATTACCCACACTGAACCTCGCTCTATTTGTTTGTATGATATATTTTCTGTAACTAATGTTTAAATTATAAAGACCTTTATTATTATTATTATTATTGAATGAAAATTTGCGTAATGAGTATGATTTGTAGTTGTATATATGACACATTGCTTTAATTCCAATTCTGTTCCATCTGGTGAAAAAGATAAAACATAGGTGAAGCGCATGTTTCATCTCAATTTGTCCCAACATCTATCATGAGATAGTCAATATTTCCCACTTCTTGACGAATGATTCTTCGTTGTCTATTATTGTAGAGATATCGTCAATTCGTTTCACGAAATGTAATAATAATGTGAACATTTCTGATTGAATTTTCGTTCAATTTCAATTATTCAACGAAAGGAATTATACAATTCTTTGTAACCTTATATATATCTACTGAAAGAAGAATTCAATTGAATATAATTGCATGAACATTCGATGCCAAAGTAAAACCAAATGAAATATTCAATCCCAGAAAGCCTTCCTTTTGGTGGTTGCGAAATTGAAAATTCTTCAAAATAATAATTCTAAATCATAAAATATAAACGCAGTTGGCCAGGATTCAGAGTTGTATCCACTGTTTCCCAATCATCCCCAAGTAATTGAAATAAGGGTTCATCATGAATGGAATTCCAGAATTAAGAAAGAAAGAAAGATGAAGTTGATGAGAATAATTGGAAAAAAAGTTCGAATTAATTCCTATCGCTTTTCAAACGGAATAATGTGGATCAGGAGGAGTTTGTGAATTCCTTCGAGTGGAAACATGTTAATTAATTGAAATTTTATACAAATGTTCTCACTTTGATCAAAACGCCAGACGACAAATCCAATTCGGTCTTAGAATTTTCATTAATGAACAAGATATTCCGTCGGCAAGATTAATTCTGTTACAGGTTGGTTTTACATTCAGATGGAATTTCCATAGTAATTTAACCCTTCAACGTTTAAAATATAATGAAAAACTGTCGGTTTGGCATTTCCAGGGAAAGAAAATGGGCAAAAGATCAGTAGGAAGAAGAAGAAACTCGTGGTTGAAGAACTTGAGAGAATGGTACAATTGCAACAACTGCCAATTGTTTAGATCTGCAATATCGACAATAGGTAAAGCTTTGATGATAGCCAAATCACGGAACGAAGACGGCTCCTGAAGAAGAGCAGTCGTTCCCAAACTGCTACCCTTATAATTGCGTCAAAATGCCTGTAATCAACTGAATTTGAGCCAGGAATTGTCTCGAACGATGAAGTTCGACTTACTGCTGACAAAATTTTCTATTTATTTTTTTGAGATGAATCAATAGAAAAATTATTAACTTTAAACAGTAAAGCATGTATAGATACATATCCTAGTATAAGCAGAGGAAATGTAAACGGGGCATCATACATTTTAACGTATGATATAAGGGCACAGATAAAAACCTCAGCAACAATCTCTCCCCGTATAGGTATAGTGATCGGTTTATCTAATTGTTTACAGAATAAGCTGACATATTTATATTGATGGGCTCTTCTTCATCCAAACAAAATTTTTTTCATCCTTTCTTTCCACCAAAAGTTGACGACGTATATATTATGATTAAATCTGAAAGCAAAACAGAAAAGAACCGGGAAGGAGTAATAAACGTAATAATAATAATAATAATAATAATATTTCTTTATTTCCTTAAGACAGAGTACACTGTATAGAAAAGGTCAAAATGAATATGCATACAATAATAATAATAATACGAAAAAAGAAAGAAATTAGTAACTGAAACCGAAAATTTGATCTACAAAAGATTCAAATAAATAAAAACTAATCTGAAACTGAATGTATAGCTTTGGAACCCCCATTAGACAAGTATTCATTGAATGGTCAATAGCTCCTTCTACATCACACTCTCATAGTGGGCTTTCACTAGACTATGTCTCATAGTGAATCAACGTTTCTTATTAACTCAAAATATATTGAAATAAATACCCAAATATATCAGAAATTCAGAAAACAAACTTCAAGCGCCCCAAACGACGTGAAACAACCGATGACACTAGCGAAAGTTACCAAACAACTTTGCGTATACTTCCTCTATCCATGTTTATTACTCTATGGATGATACAATATACGAGTAGTCTATAAACTACTGTCACTCAATTTTTGAATTTCAAATTTTTTTTTGAAATTGTGACTAGAATCCACCCAAAATATTAAAATTCAAGCAAATCTAAAATTATTGATAATAGAGGCATATTTCATAGTTTCAGGAATCATATCAGTACTTACGTTTGAATTAATTGAACTACATTGATCTAGAGCGGAATATCTTCAGAAAAAAATAGTTGAGTTCTCAACTGAAATTTTTTCGAAAATTTGAAAGATTTCAAAATGAAACTCACTCATTATCATACTTGATCTTTTCCATTGAAACCCTAATTGAAGAAAATGTGTTTAGACCAAGGGAAACCTAACCTTCCCTTTATTGGACCGATATTCGGAATCACTCCAATTTATTTTTTCTTTCATCCAGAACCCGTTCTTCCAGTGTAGATTCCGTTCTTCTCCAGTAGATAGGAGTAATAAATCAGTTGGAACATTTTCCCCCCAATTTAAATCCCTAATTTATAGCAGGTTCGAAATCCCGCTTGATTAACTCGGTTCCCTCTCAGTATTTCTCCCACATCTATTAGGATTGTCTTCTTTCTCTCGCTTACTCCTGGGTCAACAATCGAACTTAATTGAAATTACCGTTCACGATAATTAGTTGATGTTCTTCTTGGGCGAATAAACATCAACACCAAATAAATCAGCAATTTAGTAATAGTGGTGGGATAGGAGGATTCACAGGTTGATTAAAAATCTATAAAAATGTACAAAGAACTTACTTTTGAGCGCTTGTTCTTTTATTCGCCAATATCGACATTGGAGACTATTTATACCTATACGATATAGTTTTGTTGTCTCCTAAGGAAGTAATTGACCCAAAATGTGAAGGAGCACTCACTTCACGTTAGTACTTTCATCTTCTCTTTTCGATATTCATCAGCAAACCATGAAGAACCAGCTAAATTTTGCAGAATATTATTCCTCGACTTCAATTTCAAGTTTAACTCCAAGATTTTTGGAAGTATAATTATGATTCAAGACGGAAATAATGAAAGTTACTCTCAATCATGTCTAACCGTAAAAACGATCACTCTTCGATGAAAAATCCTAGAAAATTTTGGGGTTGGTTCGGATATAGAATAATGCCTTCTGAATATTTGTTACCAAATAGCTTCAAAACTATGGATTCAACAATTCATTCTGTACCGATCTTTCAGAACGCAGTAGTGTAGATTGATACAGAATGCATTGTTGAGTGTAATAACATGGCACGAATTTCTGAATGGTTCATTGACAACAAATTGTTTCTGAATGCTGAAAAGACATTTTTCTCTGAAAAATAATGAAGACCACAGAAATAAAAGTTGGAAAGAGTTCAGTATAACAAGTTCATTCAGTTAGGTTTTTGGAAGTAATCATTGATTCAAATTTAAATTGGCCAGATCATATTACCGAACTCTGTTCCCTTTTATCATATGTATTAGCATCTACAATCATTATCAGCTTGATCAAAAAGATCGTTCACAAATATCGAAAATAGTAATGGCCCCAATATGGAACCCTGAGGTACGCCACACCCAATTTCAACGAAAAATGAACGCACGCCTGCCACCTCGACCAATTGCATTCTTTTACAAAAATATGATTTTATTGAATCATTAGACCTATCGAGTTCACTTTCTCCAGTAATACAGGGTGGCCACTTTTTCAATGGGATTGTATTGGTAACTTTTAAACCATAAGAGTTAGAAGGTCGGTCAAATGGAGAAAAAGTTGCATGCATAGAAGCATTATCAAGCAGTTCAAATAAATCGAGATTATCAGGGCCGCTTTTCGAGATATCATAAGAAAAGTAAATTATGTCATTTTGATTTTTTTTTTTCCCACTTTATTTCAAATATTATCAAAAAATGTTACAGGAATTTTTTATTCGACAGTAAATTATCCTCAATTTGACGGAATCAGATTTCGTATCCAACGTTTCGTACTCTCTGGGCCACCCTCAACCTCATTTTTTTCAATACGGACCTGCATATTTTATGACATTTTTCGAAATAACTCTTTACGCTGAATTCAACGATATATCATACAATGTCATTCAAAGTTGATTTCAGGTGATTTTAACCCTCATCCAAATTTAATGGTGTGTATGTAAGAAAAAACAAGTCTATTAACGATATCAATGTTCTGACCCAAATTCAATCGAACCCAAAAAAAAAACGAGTCCTACTGTGGCCAGTGAATGGAATTTTTCAAAAACTGCTGTTAATAAAATAGTCTAGAGACGCGAATACAATGATTTTGAATTTGAATACCAAGCCTTGCAAAAATTATATCGTATAATGATCTAAAAATAAAGTTCGATTCTGTAATTTGTTTCAACGATTCAAATGACAAATACAACAATAGTGATACCTCGCGAGAAAATGGAGAATGTTTTGGAAGGTACTCAAGTAGACCAAACAAGCAAATGTAAAAGAAGTATGGGTTCCAGAACCGTAAAGTGCAATTTACAAAATGGTGGACATTTCGAACACTTACATCATTAATTTCCATTTACTTTCGAATAATCATTTGATTTTTCTTTCATTAAATGATACTTTCGTTTAATTATTATAAATTGAAATATTTAAAGGATTATTATAAAAGAAGAACCAAGAAACCAGTATACTGGTTTCTTGCTCTGATTCTAATATGTTCCATTTGGTTCAAGATGGGTAAGTTGATTTTCTTATCGAAATTTATTGCATATTGCATGTTGTTAATTAAACTAAATGAAGGTAATACAGATCCGACCCAAAGAAAATTGGAAAAGGGTCAAAATCACCTGAAAATCTACTTTGAATGACATTGTATGATATATCGTTGAATTCAGCGTTGAAAGTTATTTCGAAAAATGTCATAAAATATGCAGGTCCGTATTGAAATAAATGAGGTTGAGGGTGGCCCAGAGAGTACGAAACGTTGGATAGGAAATCTGATTACGCCAAATTGAGGATAATTTACTGTGGAATAAAAAATTCCTGTAACATTTTTTGATGATATTTGAAATGAAGTGGGAAAAAAAGAAAAATCAAAATGACATAATTTATTTTTCTTATGATATCTCGAAAACCGGCCCTGATAATCTCGATTTGTTTGAACTGCTTGATAATGCTTCTATGCATGCAACTTTTTCTCCATTTGACCGACCTTCTAACTCTTATGGTTTAAAAGTTACCAATACAATCCCATTGAAAAAGTGGCCACCCTGTATATCATGCGAAACATGGTCAAATGTTTTACTCAGGTCCATAAAAAAATGACAAGCATTTCTCCTTATTTTCAATACTTACATAAAGCTCAGTAATGTTCTTCTTGGGTGAATAAACATCAACACCAAATAAATCAGCAATGAAGCAATAGTGGTGGGATACGAGGATTTACAGGTTGATTAAAAATCTATAAAAATGTGCAAAGAACTTACTTATATACTTGTTCTTTTATTCACTAATTTCGACATTGGAGACTTCTTATACCTATACTACATAGTTCTGTTGTATCCTAGGCAGTATTTGACCCAAAATATGAAGGAGCACTCAATTCACGTTAGTACTTTCATCCTCTCTTTTCGATATTCTGCTTGAATTTCCATTTTTATCCTATGGTTCTATTGTGTGGAAGAAGAACACAACTCCCATCAATAAGGGCGATTAAATTGCCACACTTAGTTCTTAGTTCTTCTCTTAGAAGACTGCAAACCAGCTGAGGGTGATGCAGAGAACGATGGAACGAACTATGCTCAATGTCAGTCTTAGAGACAGAAAAAGGAATTAAGTTGCGACCAAGAATGACGGAACGCAGTGTAGGTAGACCACAGAGAAGATGGCTTGATGATGTAAAACAATATGCGGGAAATATATGGTTTCAGATAGCTCAGGACAGGACAGCATGGAGGAACATGAAAAATGCGTACATCCAGGAGTGGATAAGGGAATGCTGACGAAGAAGAAGAAGAATTTGCCACGCTGCAGCAAGTATACTATTTCTGGCAATGAAAGTGACCAAATTGACAAATGCTATTTACACATACTAGAATATATTCAAAGGGACCAGTAAGAAAATTAATTTCCTGTTGATTCTACACCCTAATAAATTTCTATTCACTTAGAAAACTCTTGAATATTGAAAATATTCTGGTATATTCACATGAGTTTGAATATACTTTATCCAAACAAAAAGAGAAAATCAGTTACCCAACGAACTAAAACCAAGGAATGCTCATTTTATTAATCCACCTATGGACCACACCGATCAATGAGAATCATTAGAAATATAATGAATAAGTAATAGCTGCAGCCATTGAAAGTAAACATGCATGCTGTGGAACGAGGACTATATTAGCCAATAGAAACAACCAAATCTACACATTCTGGTTCCAGGGACGAACCGCTATATTACAAGGGTTTATTTGAAAGTACTGTTAGGCAATGAATACCCTAGCTCCATAACTGGAAATTTGGAAACTGGAAATCTGGAATCTTGGTCAACCCTTGTAGTGACTTTGGATATACTATGCCAACAAGTACATATACTAAGTATACAGGGTGTTTCCTAAACATGCGGCAAAAATTCAGGGGGTTGTTCCTTGGACTATTTTAAGCATGTTTTGTCCTAAGATGATTTTTGAAAAACCTCTTTGTTTCGAAGATACAGGGCGAACAACATTTTTCATATTTTTAAAATTAATAATAGTTTAAATAAAAATGCGTACCGCACTGTGTTTACTAAGTAGGTACAATTTATTTTTAAATTTGTTTAACCACATTCCAATTACTAAAAACGGCCAGTTTTTTGACTAAAAATTGATAAGTGCAGATGGTAAAGGAATACAGATTAAACACGGTTTTCATTTGAATTCGTTTTGTGATGTATTAGCAATTTTTAGTCAAAAAACTGGCCGTTTTTAGTAATTGGAATGTTGTTAAACAAATTTAAAAATAAATTGTACCTACTTAGTAAACACAGTGCGGTACGCATTTTTATTTAAACTATTATTAATTTTAAAAATATGAGAAATGTTGTTCGCCCTGTATCTTCGAAACAAAGAGGTTTTTCAAAAATCCTCAAAGGACAAAATATTCTTAGAATAGTCCAAGGAACAACCCCCTGAATTTTTGCCGCATGTTTAGGAAACACCCTGTATAATGATGCAGCAAATAAAAACTACCAACTGCAGTTTATGTAATAATGCAGAAGAGACAATCCAACACCTATCCTCTGGTTGCTCGAACTAAATACCTTGCACGTCATAACAATATGGGGAGTAGTCCATCAACTAATGTGTATGAAGCGAGACCTGTTACAAAACTTCACACCAGGCCACCAATATGTTCCACAAGAGCTGTTCGAAACACATACACACAAATTTACTGAGACTTCACATTAATAACAGATCAAAGTCTAGGCCAATACAAACCCTCTATGGTGGTGTGGAACGAACAACATGGAATTGCCTACAAAATCAATTTCGCAGTGTCTCAAGATAATTACCAATTGAATAATATGGTAAAAAATCGCGAAATATGAAGCATCGAAAAGGCAATTGAGAGTCATGTGTCAACTCAAAAAGATGCAAAACATGCCCAAAAATCCTATTCTATAATCTTTGACCTTTTATTTCAATAGTTGCGTATAGCCTACCAAATACATACAATTTTTATGCGATTCGGTTTGGACTTGGTAACGGTGATAATTCAGGTATAATAAAATGCAAATCCTACATCGATTTCCGATATAAAATTTTGCATCGCTTCATCATTAGCTTTTGATTCATTTAAAGCTTGCCAATATTTAAATCCTGCCTAAATCTGAAGTACAGTACATTCAATATGTGATGATTTTTGTTGGGTTCAGCGATTCAAAGTTTCTATCATTAATTTGGATTTATATTTCGGAATATATATTGATATCGAATTCGATGAATATAGAAAATCATCACAGATAACATAAATAGATTCGAACTTCAATCAGTTTTCTCCACGATTGCGTATAAACTTAAGCTGCACATCTATTGTGAACTTGAAAATTGCTGGTTATACCAGGTGAATTTTCTAAGTGGAATCAATTAAAATCTGGAAAAGAGAACTTCTCATGGAAAGACGTTTAGAATAATGATGGATAATTGATGGTTTTGGGGAGGATGTCCCCTTCTGCTTCTACCTGTTTCATTTCCTTGTGAGGAGAGGGCCCAACTTCGAAATTCTAAAAGGCAATTAATATCAATATAACTTACAAAAATTTTGTATGTGAAATTTTTTACGATTCGTCACAGATGGCTCGAATTTGAATTTTCGTTTTCAGTTCCATTAATCGTTCTCGTGAAGTTAATCTATGGATATCAGTAGATTACAGTACCGTATCTAGGACGTGGCAAAGGTGGCACTTGCCACGGGCGCAAGGCCCACAAGGGCGCCCAAAAATATCAAAAGAAAAAAATATTGGAGCTCCAGGCGAAATAATTCGAAAGATCACAATTCGGTTTTCATGTTAGACCTATATACGCCTCGCAACGAGCGATGCCGAGAAATCTGGAAACATTTAAAATATTGCTAACCTTCTATAGAATTTGCCCAAAATGATCTCAAAATCAACAAAACTTTAGTTTAAGGGAAGAAATAATATAAATGTGGCTATGTTCAAGCGTGTCGTAATCTAGTCATAAATATATCTTTTGAGCGTCGGTATGTTCAGAGGTGCCACATTCAGATCATAAATATTAGGGTCGAGCTTCGACATGTGTTATTACCCCTATTTTAACGAGTTTTTTGCGCTTTATCAAACTTGTCGGTATTTCTTCGACAAACGGTAGCATTTATTTTTGAAGTGCGGCGGTTTTTTTTTTTTCATACAATTTTATAAGGATCGATTTTTCAGATCTTCAGGAGTTATCTCTTTATAGTGTTTATATGTACCTATATGAATATCAATGGTTTCAATAAAAATGAGTAAATATACAGGGTGTTTATGATTAGGTGCGAAAAAATCAGGGGGAGATTCAAATAATAGGGTGGGTCTTTCACATAAACTTTTTTTGAGCTCTTCCCCGCTTAGTAGAAAAAGTAGTTTTTATTTTGTGAAAAGGTGATAAATGTTTTTTTGTTACATTCATTTTATATTTGTAACAGTTCTCTAAAAAATATCGTTTTGACATCATTTTTCTCTTGAAAATCAAAAAATTCACGAAAATAAAGTTGAGCTGACATTTCACGCGAGCGAGAAGGCATTCGAAAAAATTGTTGGTGGTGTTTCTCTATGATTCCAAGGGGTAGAAAAAGCCACCCTCCAAACTTGTTTCGCGATAACTTTATTCATATTTTACAATGAGTAAATTAATTTTGGATAGACTAATCTATTCTTAAATGAGGTCTCTTGTAATTTTTTGCTTTTATTCACAGTTTTCGAAAAAAAAAACATCAACAAATACGTCTGAGTTGTGGAGGTTGGAATTATTTTCGACCTCAAATTTATCCAATAGGCGGATGTCAAAACGATGATTTTATCGAGAAATGGTACAAATATGAAATGAATGAAACAAAAAAAAACAACAATTATAAACTTTTCACAAATTGAAAACTACTTTTCGGGAGCCATCTTTAGGGGGCTACAGCTAAGGAGATGGAGGTGCAAAAAAAAAATTTATATGAAAAACCCACGCTATTTTTTGACAAGTAATTTCTCCCTGAATTTTTGCGCAACTATATCATATACACCCTGTATAATATTGGTTATTATTTTAAAACTTCAACGAAAGCATATGACTCAAATTATGAATAAAAAAATATTATAAGAAACTATAATGGCCGAAAAAAAAATCATCGAAAATGGGGGGCGCTGTCTAACATATTGCCACAGGCGCAATTGTACCTAGAAACGGCTCTGGTAGTTTAATGCGTGTACTGTCCATGAGAATTTTGAATATCAATCTTTGTTGTGGCTGATAAAAATACTTTTCATTGAAATGAATGTATTAAATCTACTCGTTCCTCTCGCCGAAAGGGCTCTGCCCCTTGAGCTAGGAATGGATCATCATCAACGGAGAGTAATTCGTCCTTTTCCTCCCAAACTGCAGAAGAACGTTTCAGATAATCAGAACCTTTCACGGAACAACAACGCTCAACAAAATCATTTCCTGATTTCATGGGAACAAGGTGGTTTGAAACATTTAAAAATAACGAATACCGTACTTTATATGATTTGCACTGATTATCAACCCATCTCTATTAGTGGAAGACCAAGGATTTCATCTTTGGAAAGTAGCTGCTCCGCAGTATAAATTACCATGTAGAAAAACGATGTTTGATTTGACACAGATAAATATGATACAGTTGCCAATGTCTTTATCGAAAATTGAAAAATTGGAAAGTACTACAATAACGACAGACATTTGAACTGAAACTATGCAGAAAAGGAGCTTTTTAGGTATCACGTTGCATTTTTTTGATGGTTACCAAATTATTCCAGAACATTGGGTGTATATGAGTTGAATAAAAGTCAATTGATCATTTATACAAAATTTCGATTGGAATTAAAAGTATACATACTTGGTTCAAGCACAGTGTTGGGGCGAGTGATGAAGTGAGTTACCCAGTGAATAACCTAATAACAAAAAATAATTCTTCGGCAACCGTCCGGGAAGTGCTCACTTCCCGGACGCTTTTTCTCTGAGAAAGTAGCATTTCCCAGCCTAGTCCGGAAAGTACGTACTTCCTGGACTAGGCCGGAAAAGAATCATAGAATCCATAGCAACCGAGATAACGGCTGACAGTTCAAAAACCCTATTTTCCGGACTTGTTACGTAATAGTAATTTACGTAACAAGTCCGGAAAATAGGGTTTTTTTGGACGAATAGACAAAATTGGAAAGTCTGTGAGTCCAAAAAAACCATTTTCGGGCGTGTTGCGTACAATATTTTTTCGGCAACCATGTAAAATAACACTATCGCTGCTGTTTCCATATTTTATTGTGATTGCGATCAAAAAACATGCAAATTTTTGGCAACTAATTTCATATGAACTGTCAGCCGTTATCTCGGTTGCTATGGATTCTATGATCCTTTTCCGGCCTAGTCTAGGAAGTACGTACTTTCCGGACTAGGCCGGGAAATGCTACTTTCTCAGAAAAAAAGCGTCCGGGAAGTGAGTACTTCCCGGACGGTTGCCGAAAAATTATTTTTTGTTATTAGGTTATTCACTGGGTAACTCACTTCATCACTCGCCCCAACACTGTGCTTGAACCAAGTATGTATACTTTTTATTCCAATCGAAATTTTGTATAAATGATCAATTGACTTTTATTCAACTCATAAATAATAAAAAATATAGGTTCTGATTAGAAAATCTTGAGTTTGGATGAATTTGAGTTGTCCAAGTTCATGATCTCAAAGCACCTTTTACATTTTTTATCCAAACAGAAGACAGTCTCATAATACTACGTATTTGTAGAATCGAAAATGGAAAAGGTTTCTTCGAAAAAAAAATTTCTGCAGAAATATTCAAAAAAATGTGAGCCCCTGTCGCCACTTTTTTTTGCTGAAATTGTCATTAAAAAAAGCTATCTAATGCTGCTATAATACACTGAGTGTGCCATTTGAAATAAGAAATTATATAAAACCCTTGTTAATACAACTATGAAAATATAAAGCATGTCGAACTTTTGTCAAAAATAGAGCCTCAGCTCGATTTCCTTCCTTCTCTTAGTATGAAAATGTCTTCGGTCAAGTTTCTATATTATCGTTATCCAGCCCTATCGAAATTGGGGCCGATACCAAAGATTGCAATTTCTTCGATCAAAGTTCATTGATAACATAAAAGAAAATTATGATAGACTTTCCGATGCGCCAGCAGTTTCAGGTTTCTGTTTCATTTTCTGGAGAATGAACTCTTCTCAACTTTTTATTGGGACTTCAGAGAGCAGTTCCTTTCGCTGACTCGGGGAGTTGAAACTTTCCAGGCCTTTGTTGGATGTTTTGGAATGTTTTTCCGACCGGTTTTCCATTCTGCCTGTTTTCGGAGTACGAATGTTAGGCCTGTCGAATATTTTATGCCAATAACAGGCTCGCATTTCTAGAAGTTTTTCCGATGGAAGATGTCAATAACATAATAAGACGTTACGGTTGAACATCTGCTAAAAATTCCGTCTATTATATCCATGGATGGATTATATTCAAAATTGAGTCTCTTTTTTTTTAATTTCCACTTTTTATTATATGAATACAAATTGTTTCGCTACTTCAGATTTTAAGTTTTGAATAACAGATATTTTAAGGTGCAACTATCTCCTAGATAGATAACTATAGGACAATTAATGGTTTTCAGAAAGTTATTCAGAAGCGACGAATTGTTAACTTGCTGTTAGTCGTTTAGTAATATTCAATTTTATTTGTGTCTAATTATTTTTGGTGTTTTTAGGATTATGAGAGCATACACTCTTATACAAGGTGTCCAAAAAGGGTATCGGGTGTTTGTTTTGTCGCTGCATTTAAGAATGAGTGACGGGTGGGATTGTGAAAGGGATCGTGATCTCCGCAATTTTTTGGAGTTTCAGTGACGATGGAGCAGTACCCAGGAACGCATCGCGCTTTTTGCGTACGAGAGTATTATCACAACAGTGATTCAATAGTAGCTTCTCAACGTTTATATCGTGAGGAATATCGTACACGCCATGTACCAAGTGATGACTCCATTAGAAAATGGATCCGAATGTTCGAAAATACAGGTGCGACGATAAAAATTCTAGAATTTGAACGCCCTCGTTCAGTCCGCGACGAAGAAACGGTCCTTATTTTCATGAAAATCGACGAGGCCAACCACTCAATGTAAATAGTGACCGTTATTGCGATATGCTGCGAAACTTTTTGGGTCCAGAGTTACTGAAATTTCAAGGTTATAATTCAAGAACGTGGTTTCAACAAGATGGGACCACTCGCCATACAACAAATCAAGCAATGGTAGCTGTTAAAGAATTATTCCCTAATGAGTTCATTTCGCGTAGGGGTAACATCAATTGGCCTCCCAGAAGCCCCGACCTTAGTCCACTTGACTATTTTGCATGGGGGCACATTAAAAGTAAGGAGTATGAGAATATTCCAATAAATTTGACCCAATTGAAGCAAAACATATAAGGTCAGAAATGGCAGCAATATCGAGAGCTATGTGTCAGCGTGTGATCACCAATTTTCGTTCCCGATTAGAAGAGTACCAGCAGCGTAACGGTCACCATTTAGATAACATAATCTTTTCCGAATAATTTTCCACTTCATGCTGTAATAATTAACAATAATTTTTTTTTGTAATTGTAACTAGTTTTTGTTTTATCGAACTTACAAATACCCGATACCCTTTTTGGACACCTTGTATTATTATACATTCAATTTTGGGTATAGTGAGGAGAATTTCGGAACAATGATTAAAAGTATGTCCTAATTCTAACAAGTCATTGGAATATGTTGAGGTGTTCTCGATGTTGAGAAAACTAAAAATAAAAAAAAAATCTATTCATGCAACATAGTATATTCATTAACATAGTAATTCAATTTAATACTCAATCATTTTCAATTTGTGTTTCTATTGTTTCAGGAATCTATACGAAGCAGGGTAGCAATGGATTTCACAGGGAAACAGGGTAGAATAGTTGAAGATCCAGTAGAAGCCAATGAAATTGCTCTAGCAGAAGGATATATGTGGAAAAGGCGCCATAAAGTACCGGCAAGACGACCATTAAATCCAAAATTGAATGAAAACCACGTAGATGTAGGAATTCACACCATGCAGCCTTGGTTTCATAGCAACCTCACGAGAGATCAGGCATCTTCGTTAGTTACCAGATATGGAGAAGGAGATGGGTGAGTTTAAACAAATTAAAAATTTGCTCATATATGACCTTAACCAACTATTCGATTGTTATTTAAAACAGTTTTAAATTATAAATTGTTAGTCAAATTTGTAAGTAGTTATTCGATTGTTATGTAGTGTTATATTCTAAACAATAAATCGAATCAAATAAAAAATAAATAGGTTTGTGTAATATTCCACAGGTTGTGAAAATAATTAATTTTGTTCGTATAGTGACAGTTTAGTATATACAATAGAGCACCAACGAATATACCAATACCACCTCACATTTTTATACACGGAGTCACAGTCTATCAAGAAATGAGAAAGAAGTTACCAACTGTTGTTAGGGATGTCAATATTATTATTAGAAGGCTGAAGGACCCTAGGTCGGTGGCCTTTTGTTTAACAATAAATAACAGTTACTACTACTACTACTATTATTAGAAAACAATCTCCAATAATTGTATCAAGACAAACGTTACCATATTAAGAAGACATTATTAAGATTTCTATGTGAAGAAGACATCATTTCACATACATACCAAACCAAACAAGAGAGGACCTAAAGGGTTGTTATCCAAAATCTTCATTTCAGAGTCCTTACAGACGACATATAAACAGAAATGGAAGAGTTAGAACAAACTCAGAAATATCAGCAGCATAAGAGACCGGACGAAAAATCCACTTCCACTTTTTTATGTTTACTTAGAACCGAGGAAAAACAATAAAGAAATATGCCAAATTCATACTAAATCAAAGAATAAGTAACGAGCCACGAAACAAAAACAGGAAACAATTGAAGGTACCAAGTATAAAGAATACGAACCCTTAAAATCCTTCTGCTGTAGATCGTATATGTCATATATGTGTGTTAAATTTGGTCAAGAGCACGATTCTAAAACTTGCAATAAATCCTCTCCAACAAAGTGTGCATTATGTGAAGGAAATCACCCATCCAATTATAAAGGATGCCAAGTCTACAAACTTCTAACACATACGAAGAGCCACAACAAAGACCTCAGACAACCAAACATTGCAGAAACATACTCACCAATAGAACAAAATCCGAAAATAATAACAACTAAACCAGAAAAAGAAGATCTTATCCCCAAGCACTCCAACAAACCAAGGAACAAGAAGATAATTTTTCTCAGAAGCAACACATTCCCTAGAATCTGTGATGACAACTTTTCTCGCAGACCCATCTATGATCATGAAAATGATAAACCAAAACCAGACTCAAAAATGTCCTAGTTGATACCTAGAGCTTCATGTAATGCCAACGGCCTTCTGAACCATAAAAATGAAATAGCAGCCCTCATGAATATATTTTAAATAGTCATCATGTTGATATCGGAAACACATTTCACTGAGAGAAAAGTTTTTAGTCTTCCACAATATATAACTTACTCTGCTGAACATCCCGTTGGCAGAGCACATGGTGCTTCAGCTATTCTTACCCCAAGAAATCTCGAACACCATGCATTGCCCAATTTTATGAATGAAGTGATTCTGTATATACTCTTAGATTATAAACAGAAACTTGGAGCTTTGATTTATCAGCCATTTATTCACCACCACGACATAATATCACTTCCAATAAAGATTTACAATAGGAGATGACTGTAATATGAAGCATACTTACTGGGGATCACGATATCTTCTTAATGACGCAATCTGATGAATAGAAATCTAGATGACCGACTGATCCAAACAAAACCCTAAATCTTCTTGACTTTTTCGTTATGAAGGGTATTGCTAGTTGCTACATCCAAATATAATCAATCCCAGATCTGTCATCAGATAAGTCACCGATCTTGATAAACCTCAGTACAACCACTAAATTCTGGGAGGCTGAACCTGCTCTAACATAAATAGGACAAACTGGAACTCATTTCACCAAATATCAACTGAAAACACAAAACTAATCGTAAAACTTAGAACCTGAAGATCTGGAGATAGCCTCGAACTATATAATAGAAATGATTCAGAAAGCAGCCTTGGAAAGCACGCCTACACACTCAAGAAAAGATAAAAAATGCAATTACCTCTACGAATTCCAGAATTGGTGACCGCAAAACGACAAGCTAGAGGCTGATGGCAGAGATCTCGTAATTCAATGGATAAACGAGAATACAACAAAACTCCATGAAATCCTACAAGATTTGTAACATACATTTCAGCGGATGCGAGAATAATTGTTTCTTTCGTTCCCTCATTTTGAATATAAAACAACCGTAAGACACATTTTTTTTTTGATTTTGTAGTACGGAATTTTTAATTATTATTCATTCTTGTTAAAGTATATGTACCTACTTGACACATTGGAAAGTGAAATAGATGATTACAATCAATCAGTCAAGATCCAGGGATAGAATCATAAATGATTCAAATAAGAACAGAAAGAGGTTCCACCATCACTTACCCGAGATTGGTCGTCCTGGACCCCTTTGTTCTAACGACTTTGGGAATATCTTCAGTTCAGCTTAGTACAAACAAAAATCATTTAATTTGCCTTAGTTGGAGGTGTACTAACGAGGACAAGGAGAGTTGGTTTCCTTGTCGCTTTTCATTTTAAAGCCTCCGATTGTGTGACAGCCTTGTTTCACTACATTTTCTTGAATATTTGATATTTGAACCGTTTCGGGGATAGGAAGAAAGATACCTCTGTGATCCCCAATGGTTATTGGTCTTGTCTTTTTCTTCTCTATCTTGAAAAATTTGAGTACACTCACACCCAACAAAGTTACCTTTTTCACAAACATTCTCACAGTAAGTCCTTCAACTAACGCATTCAGAAAACTAATAAAAAGCAGTAATCAATTATTCATGCACATACATAAAAATGAAACAAGAAGCAAAAATAACTATAACTCACTTTCAGAACTAGGTCCAGCGAAAGAAAATATAGAATAGTATTTATATATACAATTGATGGATTTGGTAGAAGTAGGTTCATTGAAAAATATCTGCCTTCATCAGTTGATAACTTTTCAAGATACTAACCACTAACTAACAAATAAAGTTCTGAAAGGGGAAAAGATTGAATTAAGTTGATCCGATCAAATAAAGGTTTTTGGATGGAAAAGACATCCCACTGATATCAACTGCTGTAAATTTTCCTTTTTCAAAAGGTTCAAACGAGAGACTCAAAGCAGAAACGTACTCCAGTCGACGCAGGGCAGATCGACGTTAAGCATAAAAAATCTGGAGCACTGGTTTCCCTACAAACGAACAAACTAGCACACTCGATTCTGCTCGACACATTTTTCGTAATTTGAGCAATTTCAAAAATTCATAAAAAAATAAAGTTAGAGGTGAGAACTTTGGTTGATACCATGTATTGAAGCAGAAATCATGCTATTTTGGAGATCGTAATAACGATTTTGAATTCGAAATACGAAGTGAAATTTTTATCTGAATAGTTCAAACCAGGATTGATGAGTCCGGCCCTGGAATATTGAAATATTTAAAATCTCTCTATCTCGACATGTCTGCATGTGTCAATAACATACCAAGTTTCAATAAATTCCGCCGATAGTTTTGGTTCTGATGATGGTTTCATTATTTCCATGAATATGAAAACTCACCCAGTATTTTTATGAGAAAAGGAAAAAATTACTTATTTTAATCCATTCGTACAACCTAGTCCCATTCTACCTGTGATAAGAGTATGTACAGTTACCCCTCTGTATATAGCTGGCTGTATCAATCAAACATCCCTGCATGAGGTGCAGGATCTTACTGGCTCTCCCAACTGAATTGCCACTTGGGCGGTACGGAAAATTACTTCTTTAATGATGACGCCAAGGTCATTATGCTCCGTGCATAACAGTCCAGAACAGTGCCATCGACAAGATATTGGTGCTTTGGATTGCGTCCTCCAATATGGAGTTCAGATGAAGCAGCCACTGGCGGCACATCAATCCACCTGCACCAGATCACCTCGGACTATATCAGAAAGCGGGCATTGTAAAATAGTTTGATATCCTCTGCATATTGTGAAGAAAAAGCTGAAATTGAATTAGGGAAATCTGAAACACAAATCAAAAAAATAATTAGACTTATAAAAACAAAGCTCTGAGGAACACCTCTAACGACCACTTTGAAATTCGAAATCCTTATTAATGATGAACTAACGAAGGCAAGCAAATGAATTCCCTCTAATGCCTAAATGATCGAGTTTATAAGCAGACGATTGACAAGAATATGGTCAAAGCCTCGGGAGAAATCCAAATAGATAACATATACCGGTTTGGAAAATTTACTCGGAACCATGGGATTCAGCGTACAAATCTGCAAGTCGCTCTAGCTCGAATGGAACAGTGGAAGAATCGAAACATGAGTCACATGAGTGCGATGCCACATCAAATAAAATTCTGGTCTTCGTGAATGGCCGCTGGCAAGCTTAGTGGGGGATCTGTTAGTCGGGTCTGAAGTCTCGGTCTCGATGAAATCTACGCCTGCCAGCAGCCGTTTGCGTTATTTGATATGGTATGGCACTCATGTTTCGATTCTTCCGCTGTTCCATTGGAGCCAGAGCGACTTGGAGATTTGTACGCTAAATCCCATGGTTCCGAGTGAAATTTCCAAACCTGTATAGGTATTCCACAAACAAGAGACTTGATTCGGTGCTGAAAGTATTGCAGGAGACACGTGATGACTTACGCCAAGGTAGGAAACCGTACTGGCACCCAAAATTAAAAGATTTATGTTGTTTTTAAACAAGGAATGGAGCAACTTCTCAAACATTATTATCTCTCAGTAATCTTTGAGATGATAGGAAGGAGACTAATGTGACGGTAATGGTGTTGGAGCATAGTTTGTCCCCATTTTTGAAAATATGAGTAATAACAGGTATTTTTTCAAGCAGGTGGTAATTTACATGAACTAAACGTCAATATTATTGAGGGAGTTATCGCAATGAGAGGGATCTGAAGCACCATTTCAGCATTCCATCAAACATATTATCCAGATCAGGAGTGGCAGATGAATCCAACTCAGATAAATGTTTCATTACTTCCTCCTCGTAGACATTAATAGATTATTTTTCCAATGCACGGTTAACATAATAAGAATTTCATCTGTCAACCATGGCTAGATGACCACTTTCTTCCTGGTAAAACGAGCTACAGATTCCTCAGGATTCGTGCAAAAACATAACCAGTAACCAAATAATCCCCAATATTCATGTTACTCAAGAGACTATTCCAATCCTTACTAGATGAATGTTAATAGAGGGAATCATAATCATTAAAGATATCTTCTTCGTAGAGGTCTTGAGTGCGGAAGTCAAGTAAACTGAAGAGTTGACTCATTATGGTTTTAACCATATAGTTACAAACCTTATTGACTTGTCAATCAACCACACAGTAACTAAATTGAGCCAAGAGTATTTGTTGAGAGGAATCGATGATTCAGAATAATGAAAAAGTACCCAATATATCCGTAATAAATACAACTGGATTGAAGTTTTGTTTGTGTACGTAAAATAATCACTCGAATGTTCAAGCATAATTTTAGGAGAATTCTATCAGCAGGAGCAGATCATTGAAATAAACGTACTGAACTAACCGATCACCATGTTATACGAGTCTTTGATCTCCAAAGGGGCAATAGCTCTAAATCTCCTGACGCCAACTCAGTCTTTTATCGGATATTTATTGTTCACTAGCTGACCCGGCGAACTTCGTACCGCCCTATAATCAAGAAATTTCTGTTACCTTTTTATCTGAATTAAGTTAATTTCATTATTAAGTTCGAGCAACACAATGCAGGGGCTTTATTTTTAAACTTAAATGCCTTGCAATATTGACCAACAACGTTCATTGGTCCAATTAGCAACGATGTGTAGTGTACTGTAGTCAATTTCTTTGTTATAATTAAATGCAGCTCTATAGGGGTTAAACGCAACACTTCTATTTTGTTGGTTCCGGTTCCATCGATTCCGTTCAACTTCATTCCGCGTTTCACGTTGCTCATCAGTTTGACTTGCTCTTGTATTTCTTTGACTTGCAGCATTACGGGTTCTGCGACTTAAGTTTGTACGTCTAATTGCCGGCATTTTTAGAAACAAAAATTCAACTGAAAATAAGAAAAAAACTATAGTACCTATTTTTTTGTGAAAGTATGAAAATGGTCTATCAAAACTTTCCAACACTATATTAATTTGACTAACCTTGTTGAACAAACACTTCAGAAAAAAAACACACACTACAAATTATCCTGTAGAAACCATCGTGAAGAATACGCTAATAAATGGTAAATGAATTATTGTAGGTATCTTCTCATTATAACTCCGACCACAGACCAACTCCGACTGATATTCATTCATTCATTCTTGCTTGTTGGGCTCAACTTTTGGTTGTCACAAATTTGTTGGATTTCTCCTGATTTTCTCATATGTATCACATACAATTCAACCTTATGTCAACATACAATTTTATTTTTTCTCAAAGACTTGAGCAACCACTAAACATCCATGCCCTAAACACACACAACAAATTATCCTGTAGAAACCAATGTGAAGAATACACTAAGAAATGGTAAATTAATTATGTATGTATCTTGTTATTATAACTCCGACCACAGACCAACTCCGACCGATATTCATTCATTCATTCTTTCTCGCTTGTTGGGCTCAACTTTTTGTTATGTACCCAGTCACAAATTTGTTGGATTTCTCCTAATTTTCCCACATGTATTACATATAATTCACACTCGCATTCATCCATATGTCAACATACAATTTTTATTTTTTCTCAAACACTTGAACAACCACTAAACATCCATGCCCTCACCGGGATTCGAACCCCGGACTTTCGGTGCCTCAATCGAGATCTCTGTAGACCACGCCACGGAGGTGGCTCTGACCGATGTATTTGCGAAGAGCATATAAACACTATAAACTACGTTTCTTTGTTTCAATGTCAACTACGTGAATTATGCAACTTTCGTAATCTTTTCTTACATAAGAACCTTCTCCTAATAATAACAAATACAACAAAAAAAGAATTAGTTAAATCGGTCCAGCCATTTACGCGTGATGCCGTGACCAAGGGATAAAGGGATTCATTTTTATATATTTAGATATGATGTTTAAAACATCGTATAGAACTTGAAATTTTATACCCACAGACAAAATCTTGTTCGTAATTTTTAATTTAATTTAATTCAAAGACGAAAATATTCAGTAATTTTATTCGATATTCTTCTTGATTTTTTCTAGTTCTGATATCCGATCAATATGAAATTCTGAAACTTTTCAGCTGGAAATTGTTGTATCACAACATTCACAACTGAAAGTAACATTTCATTTCGATCGAACTGGTAGGCTTGAAACTATCAGAAAACGGAATTTCGAAAGTCCTTACCTACACAGGGTGATCAGCTATTGACCTTAGTTGTCGATGCTGCATTGCTAAATAAACTAAACTATACAGGGTGAGTCGAAAATGCATACCGAGCTTTCTGCGGGTGATAGTACATTGAAAACTAATTATAGCTTGATGGATAAACTTATGGCCCAAAATACATATTACGGGAGATATATCCTTCTGAAGTTGATAAAATTGAAATTATTTCTACGCATAACTTCTTAACAGTGACTGCCACCAGATTGAAATTTCATGCATAAATTTATGTTGTTAAAATAAATTTTTTATTAGAATTCTACATTTCTGGTATTGTTAGAAAGGGTGTTTTTAGAGGGTGAGTCATGATTTTTTGGGACAACTTCTTCGTTTTGGTGCAAAAGTAAAAACATTCGGTGAACCGAAGAAGATTACATGAAGAAGGTACTCTTATTCAAATACAAACAATTTTACCGTTTTCGAGAAATTTGAGTTTTTGTTGTCACATTATATCACCATATTCATTTATCGCTAGATTCATCAATGACCATAGAAGTTTATCCAAAAAAAATCATGACTGACCCTTTAAAAACACCCTTCTGTCAACAAGTCTTTTTGTTAATCTTCCATCGCCCACTTCTCGTCACATGTCCCGCCCAGTTCGATTTGAGCAAAATAGCCTCCACTGCGTCCCTTGCTCCTGTTCGGTTCCTTAATGTTCGAATCAAAAGCTTTTTCAACGTCCATGAATACAAACATTAGCGGTCTATTATACTCGATACATTTTTCGATAAGAACTCTGTTTGTCAGAAGGTGGTCATTTGTTGATAACCTTATCAAAATCCCGCCTGTTCTCTGGAAAGGAAGAGGTCCACATTATTTCACAGATATAAGTTAGGCCAATAATTGCCTAATAGGTAGAAGTCAAACAAAGGCGCGATTTTGAATTAGACAATGCAATGTCTAATTCAATGCAATATTTTCGTATATTTTTTTTATTACTTCAATAACTCCTCTAACATTTAGTTCAGTAGATTCCACTGGACTAACACTCCTAGACTTGCTCAGGCAAAGAAATTCGTGAAGATTTCACCTACCTACGCCAAAAAGCTCCTGAAGCTGTCGCGAACAGAGCTTCGGGTGATGGTGGGACTGCTGACGGGGCACTGTCGGTACAAACATCATTTGTACCGTATGGGTAAGTCAGCAGACGAGATTTGCAGGCTCTGTGGATCGGAAGTAGAAACGGCTGAACACTTGATATGCAAGTGTCCAGAGCTGGCTGGCCTAAGAACCATTCACATGGGCAAGCTGGTCCTGGATACCAGAGAGGTAACGGCCAAGGCCCCTAGGGAGGTTGTCAATTTTATTAACGTCGTTGACGACCTCCCTGGGTTTCTATGAATGAGTAGGGTAGTGAACAAAAGATCTGCATGGTCGCAGTTCCCGGAAGGCTTACCGAAGCAAAACGACCCCAGTTCAAATAATAATAATAATAATAATAGTTCAGTAGATTCTTCAGTTATTACTCACATTCGTGTAAATTCAATTTTTGTTTTGTTCACAGGGTGTTCATAGTGAGACCCAGCCGGACAAGTGAAGGAACATACGTCCTAACCTACAAATGTCAAGGAAAATTAGCTCACCAACAAATAGTGCCGATAATCGACAAGGAGAGAAATATAACAGTTTTCACATTGGACAACGGCTTAACGAAGTTCTACGATATTCTGCAGTTAGTGGAATTCTACACGGTGAACCTCGGACCGTTGATGTGTCGATTAACGCATTACATCACTGAGAATGCCAATATACAAAACCCAAACGTCCCTTCTCCCTCAAATGCACCGAAATATGTAAATGTTGCTGTGAATACCGATATATCTATACACAGCACTGAACAAACGAACCTCTTGGAGTCTCCTTCAGGGTCGTCGAAAACTACCTCTTCTCACTCACTGAGTTCACGCTGAGATGAGATAATGTATTGTTTATGTTCATGATGGACAATTGGGAAGAGTTCTCATATATTTCGCTTCATTACTTCTTTACAACAATGCTTCACGTGTGTTTCATTAGAGAAATGAATTTACTGGCAGGGTAAACTAACTCATTCTCACATTTAAAATGCTCGATTTGCATAAACTATGATGTGATGGTATTGATACTAAAACAATGAACAATGACTAAGATCCTCAAAAGCTCAACATTTTTCCTATTCCGGCATTGACAATTCGATCTTAAATTAAATCTTGAGCGATTTATTTGAAATACTACAAGTTACCGCCTATTCGAATGACAATTGCTTACTGTTATTTTTTCTTTGAACATACCAAATGAATCTAAACTAATCCATCAGGAATGATATAACGCATTAGCTATAGAATTTAGTAAATCATTATTTTTGTCAATCCAATCTGAAAATTTTCAATGGAATCAGACAGACCAAAAACATAACATTATATTTATTTATGAAGAATCAATATCCATACTTTTCGAATTATTTTCACTCAATGTATAATTCGTAATTATTCTGAATTATCTGTTGTTTTTCAATAAAAGTTTATATTTCTTCAATATTCAATGTGATTCAGGAATAGGATCGAAACCTGATGAAAATAAAATAGAGGTGTATAGAGGTATATTGTGTACGAAAATTAGAGTGAAAAAAAGGTGATAGGTAATTCAACACGTCGCTCAATAAGTTTCAGTCCTAACAAATAAAACGACAAATTTAGGAAATTCAACAAGATACACTTGTTCAATAGTATATTCAAATCAGCACCCCTCTAATGTTTCTATTCTTTATCTTGTGGAAGGATTCAACCCTGGAAAATACTTATGTATTTCAGAGAGGCCTCTTTCCCTGTATCATTTTTTCAAGGTCTGCACCAATTTACTCAGTACTAGACCTCAAATCTTAATTCAACAAAGTTAGTCTATTAAAATCACTGTAACTTTTGAATCAAACGTTCGATTGACATGTTCAGCAAGTGTCGTTTGGAGGATAGGCGTTCTCAAAAATCTTCGATTTATCCGCCAGCCAGTAATCAGGCCCAGGACTTATTGAGTGATGACAAAAAAAAAATTGAAACATTTCTAAAATTTGTTGATGAATATGGTTCTAATATAATTATTCATACTATCCAAAACGCCTTTGAAAAGTATCAATAAGCGTTCTTTTGTTTAAAATAGGAAAAAATTACGTCCACAATTAAAAGTAACCGGAAATGTCACAATGATTGTAAGGTGTGCTATGCAAATGTCACTGAAAAACCAGGAGCATGACTTCAAATCAATTTGACGGCACATGGTTGATTTGAATCTTTGCTAATAAGGATGCAATTTTTAACACATAAGCACAAATGAACATCATTGAAATTACTCTGTTTATACAAGGTGTTTCCAAGTTTGCGAATAATATTTTGAAAAAAGTGAATTGTCTACAAAAATCAATTCTTGCATGTAATTAATATATTTTTCATTATGATGCTATTTCCTGTTATAGTTTATCCAAAATCACTTGGAGGAAGCTGAAAATTTCTATTATACTAGGGTTGTCCAAGTTTCCAGAAATTCCTTTGGGACTAGTGAATTTATTACCTAACAATACTTTCAAATGAACCCCGTATTTAGCAGATCGCGGTATGCACTTTAAAGTTATATCAATACTTTATTACTTCATTAATTATAATACAGTGGCTATGACCAAGCATTTTTATGGACTACTAGTTCAAGTGACTTTGGATATACTATACCATCTTCTGAATTGAATTCGGTTTTTGATAGGTATCTTCAGTAAAAAAAAATTAAAAATCTATACAGAAAATGTTTCAGAACTGCATTATCTACATGCGGACATGACTAATCAAACGGAATGCCTTATTTTTTTTTCAAGAATGAGTTTGACGAAATAAATTCATATATTGATTTAGCGATTGAAAAGATCTCAAACAATAATTTGCTTTTCGCGTCAGATCATTGCTATTGCAATGATCTGATCATTGCAATATCTTTATTATTAATTGCATTCTTCAATAGATTTGTTGACTAAATCTTCTGTGAAAGGCTAGATGACAGTATTAAAGAATCTAAGAACTAATATCTATAGGCCATTCGGGAATTATTGACATCGAAGTAGGCCCTTCAAAGTCTAGCCGCAGTTTTACTGCTGGTTCCAAAATATCACTCAAAATTTCTGTGGATTTTTCAAAAAATTACTGAATGAGCCATAACCTACTTCTTTCGATTCTCCACAAACGCCCGGAATGTCAATAATTCCTGAACGCACTATCTATGATAACGATCGTTCATTAAAATTCGTGGTCAACAGTGATGTGGAGAAATTAGAGTTGATTATCTGTGATTACAACTAGCGCTCAGCTTGTACCATATTCATCCCAGATTCAAAGTATGTAAACAAATGTTAGTGATAATGATATAAGATAAGCGCTACTCATAGTCACAGAAAATCTAACTTCTCCACAGCACTCTTGACCATGAATTTGAATGAACGTTCGTTATAACACTATTTCGTGTCGCTTTGACGTTTTCTTTTTATTGATGCTGGCGTTCCGATTGATTTCTGTATTACTCAATTATTGATCGCCGTTTGGTTAAGTGACAGGGAAATTCGAATCAGATAGATAAAAGTGCCATAATTTACTTTAAAACTAGTGTTTATTGCCGAAATAAGGTTTTTTCAGGAAATAGCGTTTTGAAAATACTCCACAAATTCGCCCTTCGAATTATTTCTTATCAATTTCTAAACATCATGTATAGTATCTATGATATATGGGATCCCTATGAAACTGGAAAAGTTTTCACTGAAAGTATTTTATATATGAGGCATATCTGATAATGAAAATGAAAACCAAGTTTTGTGACTGATAAACTGAGATAGAGTGACCAATAAAATCATCAACAATAATAATACAAGATGCGAGACATAATTTTAAGATACGTTTATGAGAAGAAGTCAGTATTAATCAATATTAATTTTAACTGAAAAACAGGGTGTTGTAACTAGTTTATTTTTCTCAATTGATAGATACAAGGCTGTGGTTGCTTTTTGTGTTAGGATTAAATATGTATATTTAATCATTTTATATTTGTTGAATTAGTGTGTGTTGATGTTTCAGGATCGATGTTGAAATTATTGAAAATTGACAATTTTGATAATGATTATTTTTTTTTCAATCGGAACTTTAAGTTTTAGGTAATAAGACAAAACCAAAAACTCTTATATAATCACAAAGCAATATGTAACTGTTCTAACTACTACATAATTATCAATTACTCTTATATACTAAAGATAGATGTGATACTTTTTCAATCAAGACAAATTATATCTGTAGGGGTACTGTCCGAACTCTTCTCATTTTTTTCTTGATTTTCATTGAATAAGATTATGAATGTTCAAAAATTTAAGAAAAATGTATCATTTCAAAAAAGCGCTGATAGCTGAAGCTATAAAATTTTAAATGTGATATAAATATTAGTATAAGTAATTTTAGGTTAGATATTTCTTTCACTTCGAATTCAATTCATATTAAATCATTCTCAGCCAAAAATATAGTTTATTGCTTCAACTGATTCTAAAAAAGCCTGAAATGAAAAAGTACCTGAATCATTCTAAAAACTTTGAAAGATTTCTCATGATTTTTATATTTAAACTCACCAGAATATTCGAGAAATCGTAACTCTTGTTTTTGAAATATGGTACCAAATCAGCATAGGCAATAAACAATAAATTATTGATTTATACGAGTGCTATGTGTTCATATGGAGTATAAAAATTAAACATCTCAGAAAACTAATTTCAAGCAGACACCTTTAATTATTATATCGAAATGCATAAGAGAAATCAATGAGAAGATTAATTTTTAATACTTTTTAAAATCTACACAATTAATCGTACAAGCTTAAACCATAATTTTTCATTTGCAATTCTTCTAATTATAGAAAGGTAGCTCGTTTTGTGATTGATTAGTGTTTACTGTCTAATTCAGAATAACCTACCCTAAACTTAATTGTCTTTCTTTTAACATAAATGTCTCCATGAGCACAATTCATAAATACCTACAATGCTTGTAAATGACTTCTCAATATGATGAGTCAATTTTTTAGATTAGTGTAATTATACATTATTTTATTCAATTTAGAGACCATTTTTATATTTTATAACTATTTACTGATCGAATACTTTGCACAATCAATACCCAAGATCTTCTGTTTCTGAAATAAATATCAATATGAAAATCTGTTTTATTTGGCGATCAGATTCAACTGTGTAAAATAGATAAATCACTTGATAGTTCTCAATGAGTTTTCATCATATCATCAATTTAATCATCTAGGTACAGGGTGCACCAAATTCGATGCTCATTGAAAGCATCTCGAAAACTAAGATTTGGAGAAAAAATCTTCAAAAACGCCAGATTTATTTTAAATACTTAAATACCCGAGACTGCCTCGGCAGTACGGTAGACTGAAGAGTCGACTGTGGTGCCGAAGGTACCGGGTTCGAATCCTGGCTAGGTCATGGATGTTGTACATGTCTGGTGATGGTTAGGTTAAAGGCGAATGACCTTAGTGTCGATGCCTTCAAAAGACAACAAAAAAATGAATAAGATATCAGATCTTCATTCGTTCTCGAGTTACAGGACGTTTCTGAGAAATGGTCGTTTCAAATTTTTCGCTATATCTTGATTTCTGTACGAGATATAAAAAAATCTCTAGTAGCTATTTTTTAGTAATTTTCATTTTTTATGAAATAGGTACCTATAACAGGTCATACAAATTAATTACCATTTTACAGATATGGAGCAAAGTTGTTGTTTCTCAAATGGGACACCCTACCTTTTTCAAGGCTGTTTTTTACCCGCAGATTTGTAAGAAATTTCTAAAAAAAGTCATTCGTTTCGAAGATATTGAGTTTTTCAATTTAATTTTTGTTGGGGCACCCTATATATAAATATTTTTCATTTATTTTAAGATTTAATTAATTTTGTGTTTGTTGTATAATTTGTTATCCAGTCATATAGAAGGTCCCATTTAGAAAACACCAACCTCTGAATCGATAATTAATTTCTTATTGAATGGAAAAACCCTATATATAACTGAATTTAAATTAAACGATGGATACAAAATTAATTAATTATTGAAATAAATGAAAAATATTTAAAAATACAGGGTGATTCACGGCGATGGTCTATTAGACGTGTTTTCCGGAACTCGCAGACAACTCCACACAGTTAGAAATTGCGGTTTTTCTTCATTAAAATTTTTCCTCAATAACTTTCAATGTATTCATTTTAGGTATAGACATAGTATAAGGAAAGGATAGTAAGCCAGTGTAGTGCTTTATTCGATTTTGTTGATGTTGAGCGCCATCTAGTTGCACTCACGTTAAGCCTCGAATTTTACTGTCAAAAATTGGTCCGTAAAGTGGAGCCCTCTGAAAAAATTGATGTTATTTTGAAGAACTAAAATATTTGAAATAGAGTGGTCAGAAGATTTCTATATTTTGATATTTTTTCTGCTCTACAATAAGAATTTACGCCAGTGACGTGTATTTGTGATAAACAAGTACAATGCTACAAGCATTGTTTCTCCTTAAACAATGCTACAAGTTATGATGAAATCACTAGTCAGGTCCAGTCGTCATGAAATGATATCTCTAGGTTTTTTCAGGATTTATGAATGGAATAAACTCCATTTTCCGGAATATCGATATTGCAATTGAATGTATTTGAAGAATATTCGATTGATATTGTTTTGTTATAGATTGAGTGAGAATAGGTAAAGTTTCTATCAACATTAATTTCCTAATGTCGTAAGTTCCAATGAAATTTCTCAAAAGCTATATTTAGCATTTGACAGTTGGTTTCGATCATTTTTTTCCAACCTTTTACGATTCTTAGAGTTATGTATTTCATTATTCGACTGTAATAATATTTTCTGACCGAAAAATCAGCCCATGTTTTTATGAATATTCGAAAAAAAGTTTACCTTAAACAACCAAGTTATATTGAAATATCTCAATGATGTTGAAAATAAATAAAATCATGTTTTATTTTTATATTTACCTTATATTTAAAATTGAAATCAATATTTTCGGGTTGTAGTTTGTGGATTGAACATATCAATGGATTTTTCATATAGCTCAGGAGCTTGAAATATTAGAGGTTTCCTAGTAATACATCTTTTTTGGTAAAAATGAAGGAAAAAACTTGAAAATTGGAAAATTCAGTTTTAATATCAAATAAAAGAAATTTTATAAAGAAAAGTTCAAGAGTTGGTAGAGACAGATGGAATTTTAGTTCTTTTATACATACTAAGCAAATAGCCACTCTTAGTGCTGTGCATTTTTTTTATAAAGTAAATAAGCTACTTTATTAAATCCAAGCTCAACCATTAACGAAGAAAGAACTGAAAATGATTTTTTAAATCAGAATCGTTGTTGCCAGCCAAAATTATCCAGTGGCGTAAATATAGGGGAGCGATCTGATACTTTTTCTATTCTAATTCTACTCCACTGACTTTTGTTCGAGAAAATTATTTCATTTCTGAAGTTTCACTAAAAAGGGTTCTTTTTTATTGCGCATCTGAAATAGCTTCTGGATGTTTCAAGTATTATTTTTTTTTTTAATTATCCAATCAGTTTGTTGATTCCTCGGAGGAATGCAAAATATACGAGAAACAATTTCATTTTTCATTTCACGATTTCTTTCTTATCCTTCTCAAGAAATATAAGAATAGGCAAAAACAGCAAAACCATTATTTCTGGTATTTACCCTCATTCTTATAACAAGAAAGGTGAAAATAGCATATTTACCCAAGTACATGTTAAATTCTATAGAAAAACTACCGCTCAATTGATGTCGGCAACTGGACTGAGAGGTGGTTTTTGTTCCAACAACCTGACCTTCAACCCTGTCAAGTAAATCAGAACTCAATTATCACATTTAGACCACAAAAGTACCCAACCAGTAGCATATTTTGTATCAGCTTAAGGGGTGCGTCGTTATTTCCTATCATTTGAAAAAACATGATCAGTCAAAACTCACAACTATAAACATAGTTTTATTAAGTTCCTACTAATCAGAAACTTTTTAGAAATTCGGGGAGCGATCTGATAGTTTTTCTATTCTTATTCTACACCACTGTCTTTTGTTCGAGAAAATTATTACATTTCTAAAGTTTTTCTAAAAAAGGGTTCTTTTTTATTGCGCATCTGAAATAGCTTCTGGATATTTCAAGTATTAGTTTTTTTTTTCAATTATCCAATCAGTTTGTTGATTCCTCAGAGGAATGGAAAATATACGAGAAACAATTTCATTTCACAATTTCTTTCTCATCCTTCTCAAGAAATAATATAAGAATGGGCAAAAACTGCAGAACCATGATTTCTGGTTTTAACCTTATTCTTATAACAAGAAAGGAGAAAATAAGATATTTACCCAAGTACATGTTAAATTCTATAGAAAAAGTACCGCTCAATTGAGAGTGAGCAAAATAGGTACCAAATGGTATTTTATGATCCGGTTGGCCGGTCCTGAAGGCGGCCCTAGGTCGTAATAATCCTTCTGACCTTGTAATAAAATAAATTGGAGGTACACAAGAAAACGCTCAAAAGATAGAAGTGTCTAAGGACAAGAGATGTAATAAACCATAACAGGCACTTTGAAAATTTGCCGCCTGACATTTCCTTATCATTTTAAGATAAATATAGTAAGTATGTTTCAGGATATACTAAAATACAAATTCAATTTAATGCATCCTCAAACTCCAAAACAATTTTCATTAAAAAAATTGCATAAAAAAATCATCCAAGTAGACTAGCAGTATCATTCATTATCGCTCATTGTTCCAAATTATCGAGAAAATTAAAATACCGATCATCCAAAGCGGAGCTAATTTTCGAGACTAATTCTCAATCAAAAACCTCATTTTGGAAATCCATAAATAATTTTCATTATATGACAACGTTCAAAATACAATTATAGATCCTTTTGTAGACGCAGTAATCTTACGCTAAGACACAGCAATACAATCTAAATGCCATAAATAAATTCATTCTCATTACAGGTATACAGATACAAAAAGAATGATCGAGCGGATTTTGAGAACATTAAATCATCCAAGATTACACTTCGTCCTCAATTCTATGAATGATTCAAAACACTTTATTTTTCTGATTCAGTTTAGTTAGAGGAGGATGTGTGTACATTTCAAGACCCCAGGTTTGAAAGAATAGAAAGATTCGTCGGTTCTCAATTCAGAATAAAACAATTTTCGACCACTGATATATAGAGAAATGTCTAAAAATCACAATGCATAGGGAACAGAAAAGCAAGGTTTCAAATGAAAAAACTTTGCCAACGATTTAAAAGACGGCATTACATTTCGAATGTGGAATCTTATATTATTATTTTTAGAACTCTTTATTGCTAAATTCATATGTTTGAATCTTATATTAAATTTTTATATTTTTTTCATTGATAATATCCCAATTCTATTCGTATTTCTTCGGATGAAACCACTTTCTACTAGTATATGAATAATTTTAATTCAATTGTATCTATCAATTTGTTTTAATTATTCCTGAATAGAGAGTTAAGTGATCATTCAAACTTTTATCGTAATGCAAAACGCAATTATTCGAATAAATATTCAATGAATATTCGAATATTCAAATGTAGTGGTAACTTAATAATAACATGAAAATTGTTGGCAAAGTCATGCGACCCCTTTTCAACCACGCCACTGAATGAATTATCGTATTATTTCTGCGCCATCTATAGCTCATGATTCAGCGCCATCTATTATCGAGTTACTTCTCCACTTTGGGTAGTCAATAGTGTTCGATATAGGCAACCCGTAAAACACCGGATCCAACTACAGTAGCGACTCCAAGTGACCAGTTCCTTGCCGTCAAACGGCGGTTGGCTTACTATCCATTCCTTATACTATGGTATAGAGAACCTTTAAGTAACACCCCCTATTTTTATACGCAGAATTGACTGAAATAATAAAAAATAAGATTCTAATTCGAAAATCTTTGAGTTCTCCAACTTCATGAAATTCGAGATTTGATTTATCGGCGAGAATTTTGTTGGGACTTTCGCACCCCCTTTGCGATTGGAACCTTACGAAGAACAATCTCCTTTGAAATTAGAAAATTATAAGAAGAAATTCCTCTTGGGATTGAAATATAGTAAAAAAGAACTTCGCTTGAAAATTAGAACAGCAAGAATCTTCCATAGATGGAATATTGCCTAATACTTGGCGTGTTACATCAACTTTGCTGAATGGGAATTGGAGTACTGTCCTCTTTCGATTAAAACGAATTCACCAACTCTCAATTGTCAGGAACCCCACTCTTACGATGACTCTTTAGTATCTCCAAATACTGTGGTGGCATATGCGGACAACCTTGTGATCAGAGGTAAGGTAGTCAGTATCATTGTAGATCTGATGCAGAATGCTCTGCGACTGGTTGAACGATGGTGCTTGAAAAAATGAGCTCTAGGTAAATCCTAGTAAGACAAGGATGGTTCTCTTTACTAGTAAGAGGGTGCCTGGAAACATGAGACTTCCTAGTCTGTATGAGGTTGGGCTCCCTCTAGCCGAGCAGGTTCGTTACCTCGGGGTGATATTGGACCGCAAACTTTTGTGGAACAAGCATGTTGAGAATCAAACGAATAAGGCCAACGAGCAGCATTTGTAGGTCTGGAGCCTGCGTTATCAATCTGTCGCACATCTGTCAGAAGCTTATTCAGGAGTTGGCTGAACAAGGAATTTTCCTTGGAATGGAGTACAGAAGATGGGCTAAGGTGGTCGAGGATTCTCATTGAGAGACCCTCCTCGCGCCCTGGGGTCAAAATACTCCAGTTGCTAGAGAGGAAACAACTTAGTCTGGTAATCGGCGCATTGACTGACCATCTGTTCAATAAACATTTGAAGAGAATGGGATTGACGAGTTGCTCTCTATATTCAACTGTGGTAACTTAACTGGGTTGAGAAAATTCAATACCTGCTATTCCTAAGGTGAGAGGGACCACTCCTGCCAGGCTCGCGACATTTCTGTCTGAGGATCTGAGTCTTTCCAGAACGATGAACAATGGGCCACTGGGCCTCAGTTTGGATAAGCGCTGCACTAAGAAGAAGAAGAAGATCTCCAAATAATCAATACGAAACCTTTTTCTCAACTCATCACAGAGTCTTCCATATAATTAGCACGTCTAGTCAATTTACTAGCATCAAGTATATCACAATCAGGTACACCCTCCCAAATCGTATTCGAAATCATTCATGATATCAACTTTTCGCTTCTGAAATTTGAGAGTTAATCCACACTATTTACACTTGTCACACATTCTTTATACGTAAGAGCTACATTGTAGTGTTTCAATAACATCTGTGGAATAGTAACTTATACCTTTTCATCCTTGAATCATGGAATGTCCTCTGAAGGTGATACAATATAACGGCATCAAAGAGGCAAGGGCTAATGATCATCTCAAAAACGATTCTGCAATGCCTGAATAACTTAATATTATCGTCTGAATTCTTCCACAGAAATCTCATATAATCACGGTCAGTAACATTCAATCCTATCTACATGAAAGCTTTGTACTTCAAGTGCTATGGAAAGTAGCATATTCTACATAGCTTACTGCATTACAAAACTGATTATTGCTCATATTATGGGATATAGTATTCCTCAATCTCATATATTCTTCCTTCCAAGAAATATAACAGTATATACAGGGTAGCCCAAAAAGACCACGTCAAAAGAAAACGGAATGTAGATCAGAATGTGCTCTACCTGATGTTAAAGTCTCAGTTTTCGAGATATGTATTTTATGTTTTATGAAAATGTTAAATTTTTTCACTTTGAATTCTTTCTCTTATGTCAAAGGTACAATTAAATACTTTTCGAATCAGTTTTTTTCCATGAATATCGTTGAGTTATTGCTTCGATTCATGCACTGAAAAATAGTACAAAATATTCTACAGGGATTCTGAAAAAAATGTTTAAAATTCACGTTCTGGAGGAAGTGTTTTTTTGTACCTAATTCGATCTAAGGTGGTATAGGAAAAAAGCACTGGTTTTTTTTCTACATTTTAAGTTGAAAAGTTGCCTATTCTGTACGGATTTCGAAAAGGTAAATTTCAAGTGATATTCTTATTCAGAAAAAAAGATTTTCAAATGTTTATCGAAAATGGAACAATTCTGTGAAAATTTTCGCAACTTCTCATTGCATCTATGAGGTCTTCTCTTTTTGTAAACATTGCACTCGAAGTTACTACAACAAACGTGAATTTCATTACACTTTCAATGAATTATTAACAAATAATTATAGAAAATAAAGGAGTCAACTTGATGAAGATAATTCAATATTGAAATTGGGGAAAGAGTCCTTTGTCCCACAATCTTTATTGTAAGGTCGACTAGTTTCGAAACTAGTGAAACTAGTCATCATTAAAATAAAGATTAAGGAGCAATGGGGAATATTTATCCAAATTCAATGATGAATCACCGACATTTATCTGTTCTTCAATTTAGTCATTCAATATAATTAGGTATCTAAATTATGACAACATTGTGCCGAATCCTTCGCAATCTGATTTATTTTTATGATATATACGATTTTTGTCTTGAAATACAATTCCAAAATTGACAAAATTTTAATAACCAACCAAAATTAAATTAAAAATATCTAAAACTGTACAAATTGAGTTTTGACTAGTCTCTCTCGGGCCAAATTATAGGTGCGCCCTCTCCCATTCTCAAATCATCGGGTGAGAAGTGAATCGGTTGCATAGATTTGCAACTCCCGATCGAAGCGCCTCCAATCGAAGTCAACGAAGTGACTTCCAACTAAGAAAAAAGGTTTTTTGAAAGCCGGTAGTGGAGCCATTAATCAGGGTGAAATAATAATTCCAAAAAAGTATAATTGATTTATTTCGTCTAAATGATAGATACATACGGTACATAGATCATTACAGATTTTAAAAAGTATAAAAATGAAATGACTTATTTATCAAACTCAAACATAATTAAATCAACATTAATAATTTGATTTCTTATATATCCACAAATTATAATAGCATTTAATATATTTCTTATTTTAATAAGGATTTGAAATTAGCATGGTATTAAATCGCCATTCATATACCGAGCTACTATACACAAATAAATAAGTGAAATATTGAAAACAACAAATAAGTTAAAAATGAAAAATAATAATATAATTTAGGCAGAAGGACCCCAGGTCAATGGCCACCAGTAAAAAATTTTCTGTAATAATATGGTAAAGAACAGAGATACAAAAAAGTCAAATGAGGAATAAACTATCAGCAAATAATATACAAGGCGTTTCATAAACATTGCGAACATTGTGACGGGGACTTCCTTCGGATTGTTGATTGTATACTTTTTCCCTTCTTTATTACCTCGGGCGCTAATTGCGATAGGTTTTATAAGGTCGCAATTCCTTAGGTCGCTCACTTTTATCGACCCTGGGTAGCTTTTAAACAGTTGGAGAAGGATTCAATCTAAGGTAAGAGCGATTGGTGATTTCTTTCACTAAATGGCAATAAATGTCTATGAGACAAATAAAAGACACTCTGACGAAACACATTATATTTAACTCTATTCGTTCCCTTATGTACAACAACAAATTATATACAACACTATCCTATATATACAATAATGCAAAAGGCTACTAAACACCAAAAGCAAATATTTACAATGCAACACGGTACGGAACGAGAACTGAGCGAGGTGAGCAGGTGGCGTATATCAAGCAGCAGAAATGAGTAAGCAGTGACCAGGCCAAATGAGCAATGATAAAAACGGTTAAGTGCGGACAGCCGTGGAAAGCATACGTGTGTAATGTAGTCTAATAATTCAGATGTGACAACCTATTCTGTATTCCGTACGGTCTGGTTTGATACCTCTTCATTCGAGAAAACAGGCCTGAACAATATATTCGAATCAGGTCTTGTATTGGCGCATCCACCAAAATTGATATCAAGGGAACTAGGGCAAAATACTCGCCGATAATGCGACTGTGATCCGGAGATCAGAAATAAACGACCCCTCTCAACATGATAAGGAGTTCTGCCTGGTGGTCCCAAGTGAGAGTTGCTCGCTATAAGGGACCCGACAGACCGACTCCACTTGAGAAAGAGAGATCAAAGAAATAAATTCCCCTCAGGGTATACGTCGGCGCATCCACCAATTCACGACTCGAGTCAGACCGGGCAGGGTAATTAACCTAAAAGACCGCAGTGATCTGGAGATCAGAAATAAGCGACCCCTCTCCCCAAGATAAGGAGTTTTGCCTGGTAGTTCCAAATAAAAGTTGCTCGCAATAAGGAACCTGACAGACAAACTCCACTTGAGAAAGAAAGATCAAAGAAATAAATTTCACTCAGGGTATACATCGGCACATCCACTAATTCACGACTCGAGTCAGACCAGACAGGGTAATTCGCCGAAAAGGCCGCGGTGATCCGGAGATCGGAAATTAGCGACCCCTCTCCCCAAGATAAGGAGCCTGGTAGTTCCAAATTAGAGTTGCTCGCAATAAGGAACCTGACAGACAAACTCCACTTGAGAAAGAAAGATCAAAGAAATAAAATAAATTACAAATAAATACACTCGGAAAGAAGCGATGGAGCACAGGAAAATCACCGGTAATACGGACAGGAATAAAACGGGTCTTACCAATCCTAAGAACTTCTCACTTCACCACACGAACTCAAATTCTTTTCGGGCACGAGCTAAGTGTCAAATTCACAACTATGAATTACTGCACTAAAACGTCCGACGTTCGGAAAGAAAATTGTAAACTAAAAATTCAACTCTAAATACTTCAGAAAAACAATCTTAATCCGCTCAATATTTATTAGAAAATATCTAGCTCGAATACACCGACAGGAGTAACTAGTAAAATATCTTTATACCTCGAAGACACCGCCAAGAATAATTCTTCTTTTCCGAAATACCTCACTTGTAATGTCGGTTTGAAGGGGAAAATTTCGAGTCTCAAAATCGGCGGTGTGTCTATGAAAAACAAACGACAACATGTAAAAAAGAACATATTGAAGAGATAACGTCTATCGCGGTGTCGCTCGGATGTTTTTATACATGGGCTGATATTTTAAATTGCATCGTTATATTTTCATGAAATGAATCAGAAATTATTTCAAATGAATTTTCCTGAACTGGACGAAAAATACCTTCACTGCTTTCGATTAAAATTTTATTTTCACCTACTTATATGACTGGTAGAATAATAATGGCATTCTAAACCTGGGGCAAATTATACTTGGTGATTCAAGTAAAATAATGATTGAATTCTAAACGTGGGGTAAATTATACTGGGTGATTCTAGTACAATAATTATTGAATTCTAAACCTGGGGCAAATTATACCGGGTGATTCTAGTAACGAATTTCACTTCGTTACATACAGGTAATAATGTTTTATACCTCAGTGATGTATTTTGTTTATTTACCGAAATAAACTCTATTATTATTATTATATTCAGGGTATTAACATCTGAGTTATCTGTAGTCAAAAACATTTTGTAGGCATTTGTCCAGAAATAATTTGTTTCCAAGATACAGGGTATTACAATTTTCTCTAAAAGATGGCGCATCCTAGAGAAAAAATGCAGACTTTAAAAAGGCTATTGTGTACTTTTTTAAAAAAAAGGACCGCAAATAACTCAGAGATGCCTTATTCGTTTATTATATTTATCTGTCGCCATCTTGATGATTTGGTCAGAGTTGATATGTATAACCTTTTTAACCTTTTTGCCACACAAAATTTTGTTTTTACACGTTATATAAAAAAGTAGAATAAATTTAACTATTTTTGTTGGAAATGTTTCACTATAATTTTGGTTATTTTAACAGAACACTGTTTTCCTTTCTTTTTGATGAACCTGATAACAAATATAATTTAGTAAAATCACTAAAGTTGAAAAGCAACACAAATGATGTTATCTACACCCGTGCAGATAAAGGAAACACTGTAATAGCCATCCCCAGACAAGAATATATCAATAAAACCATTTCCTTTTTAGAACCAGATAAATTCAGAATTATTAAAAAAGACCTTACAGAAAATTTTCAAAAACAAACTAAAGACATAATAAATAAATCAGTCAGTCTTTTTCAGAATACAACAAAATATAAAATTATTTTGATGAATCCTCAAACGCCGAAATTCATTGATAAAACTCCATAAAGAAAATCATCCAATTAGACCAGTAGTATCATTCATTACCACTCCTTGTTCAAAATTATCAAAAGAATTAATACCGATTATCCAAACTGAGACTAATTTTCAAGCTACATTCTCAATAAAAAATAGTACAGAATTAATAAATAAAATTAAACACATTAAGTTACCTAGAAATTGCAAATTTATTTCATTTGACGTAAAAAATTTATTTCCTAGTATCCCTCCTATTGAAAGCATAAAATTAATAGAAAAACTTTCAATAAAAAACCATACAAACACAATTAAAAGCGATGATATTTTGAATAGCCTTAGAGTTTGTCTTGAACAGAATTATTTTCAGTTCAACGGTAATATTTATATTTCGGTAGAAGGTCTAATAATGGGAAACCCTCTTAGCCCCCTTTTAGCTGAAATATGTATAGATAATTTAGAACGAAAAAATCATCAACATCCGTTAAGTAAAAATTTCCTGTCTTGGTATAGGTATGTAGATGACATTATTTGTTGTTTTAAAGGTACGAATAGTCAGTTACGATGTTTTTTTGATTTCTTGAATAAAGTACATCCAAAAATTGAATTCACTTCTGAGGAAGAGGTAGAAGGAAGTATAAATTTTCTTGATTTAACTATTTCAAGACGAAATGATCTACATGATTTCAGTATAAATCACAAACCGACCTATACTGATAGGTATCACAATACATCAGTCGTCTAAACATCCGTATAGCCGAAAAATGTCGGCATACAATAGTATGCTTCATAGATTGGTGAATGTACCTATGAATCAAGAAAATTTCTACAAAAAATTCAATTTAATCAAACAAATTGCAGTTAACAATGGGTATAACCCAATGTTAATTGACAAAATGTTAGAAAAGAAACAAAAAAGGATCGCTATGAGTTTATCATACCCATGCGAATTAGAAAAAACCAATAAATTTTTAACGTTAACATATATAGAAGGCTTATCCGAAAATATAGCTGAATATTTCAGAAAGAATTATAACTGTGCTATTTCCTATAGAACTTCAAATAATTCAGGAAAAATAATAAAGATAAGAGCGAAAGAGATATGAGATCTGGAGTTTATAAGTGTAGTGACTGCCCAATGGTATATATTGGACAAACTGGAAGAAACTTCAAGAAAAGGATTCACGAACACCAAAGGAGTCACACTAGTGATAACATCTGCTCGTCATATGCAGATCATTCATCAGAAACTGGACATGATTTCAATTCGAATTACAAAATACTCCATACAGAAAATAAAAGTCACCTTTTGACTCTACTAGAATCACTAGAGATTAACAGGTACAATTCGAGACATATTTTGCTAAATTCCCAAACAGATGTAAATAAGTCACCGCTTTTGAACATCTTTAAATTAAAAATTTTTGGAAATTCCAAATTTCAACAAATAAAGTGATATAGTACCCCGAAACGAGAAGACCGTTGACCCATCAAAGTATCCATAAATTAACATTTTATTGCTCCATAGGCACTCTCATTTTTGTGTATATATAGCTGAAATTGTATTTCAAAATTCAACACTTTGCAATGTAACCCTGATGAAGCCGCTTAGACGGCGAAACAATTGTCGTGAATTATTGAAAACTGTGGGAAGTAGTAAGTGTTTACATTTATTTTTTACCAAAACAAATATTTTCTATGATATTGAATGAATCAATATAAAATGGTATTTTCTTTAGAACAGAAGAAGTAAAATTATGAAAAATAGTATTGAATGTTCTGGAGGTATTTAGCATTCCGCAATTTGAATAAGTTTTAGCTTTAATTGAAGCATTAATAGGAATATCTTCATAAGATGAAATAATTTCCTAACAGTCCGAACATTCAAGCTTTACAAAAATTTTCTAGCTATAGCTATAGCCTGCATCAAAAGGGTGTAACGAAGTGAAATTCGTTACTAGAATCACCCGGTATAATTTAGCCCAGGTTAAGAATTCAATAATTATTTTACTAGAATCACCTAGTATAATTTACCCAGGTTTAGAATTCAATAATTATTTTATTAGAATCACCCAGTATAATTTGCCCCAGGTTTAGAATTCCATCATTATTCTACCAGTCATATGAGTAGGTGAAAATAAAATTTTAATTGAGAGCAGTGAAGGTATTTTTCGCCCAATTCAGAAATTTTCATTTGGAATAATTTCTGATTTATTTATTTCATGAAAATATAACGATGCAATTTAAAATATCAGCCTATGTATAAAAACTTCCGAGCGACAACGCGATAGACGTTATCTCTTCAATATGTTCTTTTTTACATGTTGTCGTTCGTTTTTCATAGGTACACCGCCGATTTCGAGACTCGAAATTTTCCCCTTCCAACCGAGATTACAAGTGAAGTATTTCGGAAAAGGAGGATTAGTCTCGCCGGTGTCTTCGAAGTATTAAGATATTTTCCGATTTACTCCTGTCGGCGTCTTCGAGCTATATATTTTCTTATAGTTATTTAGCGGATCGTTTCGTGGTTTTCCTTGAATAACAATTTAGAGTTTAATTTTTAGTTTACAATTTTTCTTTTGAACGTTGGACGTTTTAGTGCCGTATTTTAGATTCGTGAATTTGACACTTAGCACGTACACGAAAAGAATTTGAGTTCGTGTAGTGAGGTGGGAAATTCTTAGGATTGGTAAGAACCGTTTTATTCCTGTCTGTATTACCGGTGACTTTCCTATGTTCCATCGATACTTTCCGTGTGTGATTTATTTGTAATTTATTTTATTTCTTAGATCTTTCTTTCTCAAGTGGAGTTTGTCTGATCGGTTCCTTATTGCGAGCAACTCTTATTTGGAACTACCAGGCAAAATTCCTTATCTTGGGGAGAGGGGTCGTTTACTTCCGATTTCCGGAACACTACGGTCTTTGAGGTTGATTACCCTGTCCGGTCCGACTCGAGTCGTTAATTGGTGGATGCGCCGAGGTATACCTTAAGTGAAATTTATTTCTTAGATCTTTCTTTCTCAAGTGGAGTTTGTCTGTTCGGTTCCTTATTGCGAGCAACTCTTATTTGGAACTACCAGGCAAAACTCCTTATCTTGAGGAGAGGGGTCGCTAATTTCCGATATCTGGATCACCGTGGTCTTTTGGGCTAATTACCCTGTCCGGTCCGACTCGAGTCGTGAATTGGTGGATGCGCCGGAGTAAATCCTGAGCGAAATTTATTTCTTAGATCTTTCTTTCTCAAGAGGAGTTTGTCTGTCCGGTTCCTTATTGCGAGCAACTCTTATTTGGAACTACCAGGCAAAACTCCTTATCTTGAAGAGAGTTGTCGCTAATTTCCGATCTCCAGATCACCGCGGTGTTTTGGGCTAATTACCCTGTCCGGTCTGACTCGAGTCTAGAATTGGTGGATGCGCCAAAGTATACCCTGAACGAAATTTATTTTTTAGATCTTTCTTTCTCAAGTGGAGTTTGTCTGTCCGGTTCCTCATTGCGAGCAACTCTTATTTGGAACTACCAGGCAAAACTCCTTATCTTGGGGAGAGGGGTCGCTAAATTCCGATCTCCGGATCACAGCAGCCTTTTCGGCGAATTACCTTATCCGGTCTGACTCCAGTATAAAATTGGTGGATGCGCCAAAGTATACCCCGAACGAAATTCATCTCTTAAATCTTTCTTTCTCAAGTGGAATCTGTGTGTCGGGTCCCTTATTGCGAGCAACTCTTATTTGGGACCACCAGACAGAATTCCTTATCTTGTGGAGAGGGACCGCTTATTTCCGATTCACGGATCAACGTGGTCATTTCGGTGAGGCACCCTGCCCAGTCTGACTTGAGATTTATTTTGGTGGATGCGCCGACAAATACCCTGACTGAAATCTGTTTCTGAGACCCGACTTTCTCAAGTGGAATCTGTGTGTCGGGTACCTTATTTCGAGCAACTCTTATTTGGGACCACCAGACAGAATTCCTTATCTTGTGGAGAGGGGCCGCTTATTTCCGATTCACGGATCACCGTGGTCATTTCGGTGAGACACCCTGCCCAGCCTGACTTGAGATTTATTTTGGTTGATGCGCCGACGAGTACTCTGATTGAAATCTGTTTCTAAGACCCAACTTTCTCAAGTGGAATCCGTGTGTCGGGTCCCTTATTGCGAGCAACTCTTATTTGGGACCACAAGACGGAATTCCTTATCTTGTGGAGAGGGGTCGCGTATTTCTGATTCACTGATCACCGTGGTCATTTCGGTGAGTCACCATGCCCAGTCTGACTTAATATCGATTTTTGGTGGATGCGCCGATACCAGACCTGATTCGAAGATATTGTTCAGACTTGCTTGTTCTAATAAAGAGGTATCGAACCAGACCGTATGGAACACAGGATAGGTAGTCACATCTGACTTATTAGACTGCATTTCACACGCCAATCTGCATGCTTTCCACGCTTGTCCGCACTTAACCGTTTTTATCATCGCTCAATTTGCCTGCTCACTGCTTACTCATTTCTGCTGCTTGATATACGCCACCTGCTCACCTCGCTTATTTCTCGTTCCGTACCGTGTTGCATTGTGAATATTTGCTTTTGGTGTTTAGTAGCCTTTTGCATTATTGTATATATATAGGATAGTATTGTATATCATTTGGTGTTGTACATGAGGGAACGGATATTGTTAAATATAGTGTGTTTCGTCAGGGTGTCTTTTATTTATCTCATAGACATTTACTGCCATTTAGCGAAATAAATCCCAACTGGTCAATCGCTCTTACCTTAGATTGAATCGAACCCTTCTCCAACTGTTTAAAAGCTACCCAGGGTCGATAATAGTGAGCGACGTAAGGAATTGCGACTTTATAAAACCTATCGCAATTGGCGACCGAGGTAATATATACTCATACACCTACAGAACCGTCTCAGCCTGGTGAGACCAACTACGATGGAGGAACAGGCCAAGGCCGACGAGCTGTCTGAGTTATGGAAACAAACAGACGAGATGCTGGGAGACGCCGTGGTCTTGGCCAGAGCTAAAGGTATCCGGAACGTTTTGGGGGATGTTTCGGAAAACCCTGGACACCCTGAGCTGGGTGAAGCATTTCAACCGGAAAGAGAAGTAAGTCTTATTTCCTTCGAGGATCCTCCACTGAATGATCAACAAGCCGCCGGTGCTGATAACGGAGGCGCCTTTGAGGGAGACCAGACGCAGATTTTGCCGGAAAGTAGCGAGGGAGGTTTCTCATTGAATTTCTTCCGGCGGTTACACAACAGGGCTTGTGAAGCCGTCCGTCGACGATTAAACTTCACTAGTCCCTGGAGGACAGATGAAACGTCTGGACCGCTCATGCGAGGGAATAGGCCTGCTGTGGCTGAGTCGACTCGGAGAATTTCGTTCCCATTTTTGGTACCCGAGGATTCGAGAAATACCGAGGAGGATATAGCCCACACGACAGCTACAGAAGGTCAAGCTGATCTAGGCAGATCAGATAGTTTGGAGCGAGGCAGAATAGGACAGGACAACAGGACTGGAAGGAATAGATCGTTCAATCAGCCATCCGTACCTGTTTATAAGTGGAATATACAATTCGATGGATCAACTAGCGTTAACGCATTCCTGCAGGAGGTCGAACATCTAGCCGAAACTCGCAAGGTTACCCGACAGTACCTCCTCGAATCTATCTTCGAGTTACTACGGAAGGATGCCAGGGATTGGTATATTCCCAGTAGAGGTACATTCAGAGGTTGGGAAGACTTCAAGGAGCAACTGCGTGAAGCTTTCCTCCCCTTCGACTACGAGGAAACGCTTCTAGAAGAAATAAGGAAACGAACTCAGGGGGAGGACGAAAAGCTGTTGATGTTCGTCACAAGGATGCAGAACCTGTTCCTGAAATTGACCACAAAGCGACCCCCTGAAGAAGATCAGGTAAATATGATCAGGAAGCGTCTGTTGCCGGCCCTGCAGAAGGCGCTGGCTTTTCAAGAGATCATCAATTATGCCCAGCTGTTGTCCAAAGGAAAGGTGTTTGAGTTGGTTCAGTGGCATGCGGACCAATATACTCCACCTCCAGCCCACAAAGGTCTAATCGATGATCCACACCTGGTATATGAAAGACCTCGCCGAAAACTTCCACAGACCTTTACCGTCGAGTCTCCACCGTCCAAGAGGCCGGAAGAAATGAAGCCACCGGAAAATGTACCAAAGTCGACGAATAAGGCCCGGAATGAAGCACCAAACAGGGAGAACTCCAATGCTGGCGTTGTGGTAAGGTCGGACACTTGAGAAGGGAGTGTCAATCAACGCCGAGGGTGTTTTGTTCCCGATGCGGGAAACAAGGCGTGATGTCCAGGGATTGCCGATGTTCGGAAAACTAGAGTGGAGCTGCCTCGCGGGGAAGAGACAGTTCCGTTCCATGGCATCCCCAATCAGGCAGTCAGCGTACACGCAGGATAACCGGCCAATAGTCGCTGTCCACATCGGAAAACAGTCCATGGCAGCCCTGCTAGACACTGTGCGTCTAAGTCCTTTTTGAGCAAAAAGGGAGCAGAGGCATGCAGGAGGATGAGAGTTTTTTCGTCGGAGATCGCAGATATGGTGGCCACAGTGGCCGACGGAAGTTCAATCACCGTGAAAAAGATGTACGAGCCCATAATACGGTTTGGGGAGGAGGAGATCAAATCTCGACTCCATTTGGTGCCCCATCTACTGATAGATCTGGTTCTAGGAATGGACCTGCTGGCTTCGCACGATTTCAAGATTGATTTCCGTACCTCGCAATGCTTCCTCAAGGGCAAGTTGCTAAAGAAAGTCGTTTCGCCGATCTCTAAGCCGCATAACACGTCGATTAGTTCTTTAGATCGTCAGGAAGAAAGCGTTCTTCAGAAGTTCCTGGAGAAAGAACTTACAGTCTTCGAACAGATACGAGGACCGACGAAAATGGCCCAACACGAGATCAAGGTGAAGCCCGGGACCGAACCTATCAAGCAGAGATACCGCCCATGTAACCCCAAAATGCAGGAGATAATAGACCAGGAAGTGGACCGAATGTTGGAAGAGGACATTATAGAACCTTCAAAATCACCGTGGAGCTCCTGTGTCGTTATCGTAAAGAAGGCTAATGGGAACCCCAGATTCTGAATCGACTTCCGAGCAGTAAACGAGGTCTCGGTCAAAGACGCATACCCTTTGCCATACATTGCTGGGATATTGGACAAACTGAGGCGAGCAAAGTACATCTCTACGTTGGATTTGAAACAAGGATATTGGCAGATTCCTCTCACGGAGGAGAGTAAGCCCATCACTGCTTTTGCTGTGTCTGGGAGAGGTCTGTTTCAATTAAAAGTGATGCCGTTTGGTCTTCATTCCGCCGGTGCGACGTTCCAGAGACTCTTGGACCGTGTCATAGGTCCTGAGTTGGACCCAATTGCCTTCGCATATCTGGACGACATAGTGGTCTTGGGAGAAACGTTTGAGGAGCACCTGGCTAACTTAAAGTTAGTGTTTCGCCGTCTCAGAGAAGCAAACCTCAAGATCAATCCAGATAAGTGTGAGTTCGTGAGGAGTTCTCTGAAATACTTGGGTCATGTGATAACCGAAGAAGTGATTGCAACGGATCCGGACAAGATTGCTGCCATAAATTCGATGAAGCCGCCGAAGACCGTACGAGAACTTCACCGATTTCTAGGAGTGGTGAGCTGGTACCGAAGATTTGTGGATGACTTCACAAAAATAGTTACGCCACTCACGTTATTGCTGAAGAAAAAGCAAAGATGGAAGTGGGAAATGGAGCAACAGCGAGTGTTCGATACGCTGAAGGAGAAACTCACTGAATCACCATTGTTAGCCTGTCCGGATTTCTCCCAGCCGTTTACGTTGCAGACTGATGCATTCGAGAGCGGGCTCGGGGCTGCCTTAACGCAGATCCAGGAAGGACGCGAACGAGTTATCGCCTACGCCAGCCGCACTCTAAATGGTGCCGAAAAGAACTATTCGGTGACCGAAAAACAATGCTTGGCAATCGTATGGGCCATAGACAAAATGAGGCCGTATCTGGAAGGGTATCATTTTACCGTGATCACCGAACACATGAGTTTGCGCTGGTTACGATAGATAAAATCTCCCTCAGGCCGGATTGCAAGGTGGTGTGTCTTTCTACAACAATACGATTTTGAGATCAAATATAGAAAGGGCACCCTGAACCGAGTGGCAGATGCCTTGTCCAGGGATCCGTTGCCGTCAGAGGAACAGGTCTGTGTGGTCAAGAACACGACCCGATGCCCGTAGTATACTAGGAAATACCAGGAGGTCTCGAAGAAGCCTGCGGATTTTTCAGATTACCGGATACAGGAGGGAAGGTTATACCGACATTTTTGGAGCGCCGACGACTTCACGGAAACGGAGATGGGAACACCGTGGAAACTGTGCATCCCGACCGAGGATCGGCAGTCGATACTGCGGGAGAACCATGATGAGCCGGTGGCTGGTCACTTGGGAGTCGCAAAGACCATATCTCGAGTGGCCCAAAGCTACTATTGGCCTGGGATGTTCCGTGAAGCAGCCCAATACGTTCGAAGGTTCAAGCAATGCCAGAGGTACAAGGTTTGCCAACAGAAACTTCCAGGGAAAATGCAACCGTACCACATCACCGAACCATGGCATACGGTCTGCACGGATCTAATAGGCCCATTACCTCGTTCCAAAAGGGGTAATACTTTCCTCGTGATGTTCCAGGACCGTTTCTCGAAGTGGATCGAATGCAAACCACTCGGGGCAGCCACGGGTAAAGGTGTGTTCCAGGTGTTTTACGATCTAGTGTTGCTGAAATTTGGATGTCCAAAGACCGTAATTAGCGACAATGGTTCTCAATACGACGGACGTCTATTTAAGGAAAACCTGAAGAGTTTGGGTATCCAACATAGATTCGCTCCGGTCTATTCGCCGCAGTGCAATCCCATGGAAAGAGCTAACCGGACCATCAAAACCGTGATAGCACAATTCTGCGAGCAGGATCATCGCTCCTGGGATGAGCGAGTGGGAGAACCGACTTTCGCGTTGAATTCTGCCAAACATGAGTCCACCGGATTCACACCGGCGTTCCTGAATTTCGGTCGGGAGGTTCACTCCCCAGAAACGGACGTCAGGAACCAAAGGTGACGCAGAGAAATCAAGGGAGGAACCACAGGTCCAAGGAGTAGACCAATACGCAAATCGCATCAAGCGACTCCAAGAGACCCGGGAGTTTGTTAGACTCCAGCTGGCTCCTGCATTCAACCAACAGAGTCGGAATTATAATCTCCGAAGGAGAGCGTGGTCGTGCCGGGTAGGTGACAAAGTTTTGCGCAGAGAACATCCGTTGTCGTCGGCGGCAGAAGGCTTTGCATCTAAATTAGCGCCAAATATTCTGGTCCGTATACCGTTACTGAGGTCATATCTCCAGTGGTTTACGACTTGAAAAGCGCGTCGGGTAAATATCTTCGTCACATCCACGTTAAAGATTTGAAACCGTTCTACGAAGGTGAGCAGGGCATTGAGCACTCGGCAATTGCGGGAAACCCGCGGATACATAGTGGAGAGCATGCATAAGACCGAGGGGTGGAGCCGTGTTAGTCATCCGTCTGTTTCAGGATATGTTGCGATCAGTGGCGGTCGTACCCTCCAACCCCTCTGATGAAGAGCCCACTCCGGAGAGAATAGCCAGGATCTCCGGACCCTTCCGGAAGATCCGTACCCTCGGCGAGGGAGGTTTTGGCAAAGTGTTCGAGGTCGAACACGGAGATATAAGATTTGCCCTGAAGGTGGCCCCGAAAGACGAGGTCTCCATGACGGAGCTGAGGATGCTGAAAGCCATGAGACACCCAAACGTGGTCCACCTGTTGGTGGATTACGTAACAGACGAACGGCTCTATCTTGGGGTCGAGCTGATGGAGGGAGACCTGTTGGAACTGGTCCAACGACGGGGACCTCTGCCGGAGGGGGAGTGTTGTGATATGTTGGGGCAGGCTTTCGCTGGGCTTGCGGCCTGCCATGCTCAGCGTATCCTGCACCGGGATATAAAACCGGACAATTGTCTCCTCCGGGGTCAGCGGGTCTGCATCGCTGATTTCGGGCTCGCTTGCCGACTTAATCAGAGGTTCCCGCCCACGTCGCGGCGAGCTGGTACTCCCCCATTTTGGGCACCGGAGGTCCTGAAAAGGTTGCCATTCGGACTCCCCTCGGATGTGTGGGCCATGGGAGTGACGGCCTTATACATGGCAACCGGGAAGCTACCCTTCATGACGCCGAATGGGGAAAAGAAGGTGCTCAATTTGATAGGACACTACCGCGGGGAGGAGATGCTCGAGGTGCTAGAGAGATTACGCAGCAGCCTGGTGAAACTTCTGAGGGTTGATCCAGCGCATCGCCCTTCCGCTGCATGGGGCGAGACGACCTTCAGGCAGCTGGCCGTGTCAGCCAAAGAGGGGTCCAAAGAGATGGCCTCATCTGAAAGACCGTCAAAGTTTGAAGCCATAAAGGTGGGAGAGAGCTTTGTGGAAGCCTTTGAGAGGCAACCAAAGGGTGGCTGGACTCCCCGATTCAGGCAGAGGCTGCTGCGGTTTCGCCCTCCAGGAGTGCGGGGTAGACTCCACCCTAAGTTCGTGTTTCCGGATGGAAGGACGAAGCGAATTTGGGTTCCCCAGGAGTAAGGGCGCCTCTCTGTCCCGCGGACGTCCGTCTGTCCGTCAATGAGTGAAGTAGGTCGTCATTGGTGTTGGTAAGCTTTATACAATGTTTTAGAACAAAGATGTCTAGAGGAGAGTGGGACCTCATCGACGCCGGAATAGTGGAATCCATGCCGGCCAGTTTCGACGAGTTAGTGGAGGAAGAAATCGAATTCTGGCAACAGCAACGGAAGGAGACGGCGGCTAGGGGGCCACCTACATCTCTATATCATCACACAACACCTCCAGCGAGACGACGCCCCTATGACTTACCTCGTGGCCATGCCGGTGGACGACACAAGCCAAAGGATAGAAAACCCCGCAGGCCTTCCAGAACCCACGTACCAGCCCCAGACCCGCACTACCCAAGAGCGCAGAGAGAAGTTCCACGCTTCATCAAACTCATGGAGGATGCATGTTGGCGGTGTGGACTACTGGGCCACGCCCGGAGAGATTGCCGGAACAACGTCCGATTATTTTGTTCTCGCTGCGGTCGTTTGGGAGTTATGTCTAGGGATTGTCCATGCCCAAGAGAAACTCGAGCCCGGACGAGGCAACAAGAGGAGCCGTCTAGAGTCGGAGTGGATCAGGGCGTGAGGTCAGGTCAACCCAATCTCCGGTCCATTGGAATCCAGTGTGAGCTACTGCGACCCTCAACGAACCTCCAACTATGGCCGATGGAGATTCACCCAGGGATGATATTGGCCGTCTGCCAATAGATAGATGAACAGCGGGGTAGCAGGTGGTGACAAAAGAAAACTTTCGTTTTTTTGGGGAAGTAAGGGGGGTGTGTAACGAAGTGAAATTCGTTACTAGAATCACCCGGTATAATTCAGCCCAGGTTAAGAATTCAATAATTATTTTACTAGAATCTCCCAGTATAATTTGCCCCAGGTTTAGAATTCCATCATTATTCTACCAGTCATATGAGTAGGTGAAAATAAAATTTTAATTGAGAGCAGTGAAGGTATTTTTCGTCAATTCAGAAATTTTCATTTGGAATAATTTCTGATTTATTTATTTCATGAAAATATAACGATGCAATTCAAAATATCAGCCTATGTATAAAAACTTCCGAGCGACAACGCGATAGACGTTATCTCTTCAATATGTTCTTTTTTACATGTTGTCGTTCGTTTTTCATAGGTACACCGCCGATTTCGAGACTCGAAATTTTCCCCTTCCAACCGAGATTACAAGTGAAGTATTTCGGAAAAGGAGGATTAGTCTCGCCGGTGTCTTCGAAGTATAAAGATATTTTCCGATTTACTCCTGTCGGCGTCTTCGAGCTATATACTTTCTTATAGTTATTGAGCGGATAGTTTTGTGGTTTTCCTTGAGTAACAATTTAGAGTTTAATTTTTAGTTTACAATTTTTCTTTTGAACGTTGGACGTTTTAGTGCCGTATTTTAGATTCGTGAATTTGACACTTAGCACGTACACGAAAAGAATTTGAGTTCGTGTAGTGAGGTGGGAAATTCTTAGGATTGGTAAGAACCGTTTTATTCCTGTCTGTATTACCGGTGACTTTCCTGTGTTCCATCGATACTTTCCATGTGTGATTTATTTGTAATTTATTTTATTTCTTAGATTTTTCTTTCTCAAGTGGAGTTTGTCTGTTCGGTTCCTTATTGCGAGCAACTCTTATTTGGAACTACCAGGCAAAATTCCTTATCTTGGGGAGAGGGATCGTTTATTTCCGATTTCCGGATCACTACGGTCTTTGAGGTTAATTACCCTGTCCGGTCCGACTCGAGTCGTTAATTGATGGATGCGCCGAGGTATACCTTAAGTGAAATTTATTACTTAGATCTTTCTTTCTCAAGTGGAGTTTGTCTGTTCGGTTCCTTATTGCGAGCAACTCTTTTTTGGAACTACCAGGCAAAACTCCTTATCTTGAGAAGAGGGGTCGCTAATTTCCGATCTCCGGATCACCGCGGTGTTTTGGGCTAATTACCCTGTCCGGTCTGACTCGAGTCTAGAATTGGTGGATGCGCCAAAGTATACCCCGAACGAAATTTATTTCTAAGACCCAACTTTCTCGAGTGGAATCCGTGTGTCAGGTCCCTTATTGCGAGCAACTCTTATTTGGGACCACCAGACGGAATTCCTTATCTTGTGGAGAGGGGTCGCGTATTTCCGATTCACGGATCACCGTGGTCATTTCGGTGAGGCACCCTGCCCAGTCTGACTTGAGATTTATTTTGGTGGATGCGCCGACAAATACCCTGACTGAAATCTGTTTCTGAGACCCAACTTTCTCAAGTACAATCTGTGTGTCGGGTCCCTTATTGCGAGCAACTCTTATTTGGGACCACGAGACAGAATTCCTTATCTTGTGGAGAGGGGCCGCTTATTTCCGATTCACGGATCACCGTGGTCATTTCGGTGAGACACCCTGCCCAGCCTGACTTGAGATTTATTTTGGTAGATGCGTGACGAGTACTCTGATTGAAATCTGTTTCTAATACCCAACTTTCTCAAGTGGAATCCGTGTGTCGGGTCCCTTATTGCGAGCAACTCTTATTTGGGACCACCAGACGGAATTCCTTATCTTGTGGGGAGGGGTCGCGTATTTCTGATTCACTGATCACCGTGGTCATTTCGGTGAGTCACCCCGCCCAGTTTGACTTAATATCGATTATTGGTGGATGCGCCGATACAAGACCTGATCCGAAGATATTGTTCAGTCTTGCTTGTTCTAATAAAGAGGTATCGAACCAGACCGTATGGAACACAGGATAGGTAGTCACATCTGACTTATTAGACTGCATTTCACACGCCAATCTGCATGCTTTCCACGCTTGTCCGCACTTAACCGTTTTTATCATCGCTCAATTTGCCTGCTCACTGCTTACTCATTTCTGCTGCTTGATATACGCCACCTGCTCACCTCGCTCATTTCTCGTTCCGTACCGTGTTGCATTGTAAATATTTGCTTTTGGTGTTTGGTAGCCTTTTGCATTATTGTATATATAGGATAGTATTGTATATCATTTGGTGTTGTACATAAGGGAACGGATATTGTTAAATGTAGTGTGTTTCGTCAGGGTGTCTTTTATTTATCTCATAGACATTTACTGCCATTTAGCGAAATAAATCACCTCTGGTCAATCGTTCTTATCTTAGATTGAATCGAACCCTTCTCCAACTGTTTAAAAGCTACCCAGAGTCGATAATAGTGAGCGACGTAAGGAATTGCGACCTTATAAAACCTATCGCAATTGGCGCCCGAGGTTATATAGGAGAGAAATAGTAAACAATCATCAATTCGAAGAAAGTCGCCGTCACAAGGGTTCACCAAATTTTCATCAACTCCCAAAATTTGTACCTCAAAATCCCTATAAACAGGTGGATTGACAGAAATTTTTTTTTGCGAATTCCCTAGTTCAATTGATATGAAGCTCTTCAAACTATCTAGAGCTACATAAGTTTCATCCTCTTCACAATTGACGGAATGTGATAATGATAAATTTTACAGGCCAACAAAATGAAAAAAAAAATTTGGTGCCAGAAATCTAACATCTGATTTTCGATGTTTTTAATGTGCTGATTCCAAAAATGCTTTTCTATCAGCTCTAGTTTTTGAGATACACGTTACAGGTTAAATGATATATTTTTTTCTGATAAAGGACATCAAATCCGCTGAATTACTTGCATCCAGATTAAAAGAAAAAAATATACTTTGTCGAGGTACTAATATTACATTTTATCGTAAAAGAGATAAGGATCTGCTGCCTTTTTTCACTCAGGAAAATGACTTGGTATTCTGTAACAATATAAAAGGGCTCTTAGAAAAAATGGGTTCGCCTGAATACACTCCAGATGATTGGCGCCTTTTTATTGACAGTTCAAAACGTAGTTTAAAATGTGTTCTTTTACATAACAGTAACAAATATGGCTCAATTCCTATTGGTCATTCTACTACCATGAAGGAAGAATATGGAACAATAGCATTAGTTTTGAGAAAAATTAAATACGGAGAACATCAGTGGTCATTTTGTGTTGATTTAAAAATGGTTAACTTCCTCCTTGGACAGCAGAGTGGTTATACAAAATATCCTTATTTTTTGTGCCTTTGGGACAGCAGAGCTAAAAATGAGCACTGGGTTAACAAAAATTGGCCTTCAAGAGATGTCATGATTCAAGGAATACAAAACGTGATCAACGAACCTTTGATTTCAAGAGAAAAATCTTACTTCCGCCCTTGCATATCAAGCTAGGCCTAATGAAGCAATTTGTGAAGGCCTTAAATCGAGATGGAAATTGTTTTGGGTATTTGTCACGTAAATTTCCTGGCATTAGCACGGAAAAACTAAAAGCTGGTATATTTGATGGTCCTCAAATAAGGCAACTTGTTAAAGATCCACAATTCACCACATCAATGAACGAGACTGAATCTAACGCTTGGAGTTCATTTGTTCAAGTAGTACAAAATTTTCTTGGCAATCATAAAGCAGAGAATTACGTAGAATTAGTGGAAACTATGCTTTCAAATTTTAATATTCTCGGCTGTAACATGAGTATAAAAGTTCACTACCTCCACAGCCACCTAGATCGTTTTCCAGAAAACTTAGGTGATTGTAGTGAAGAACAGGGGGAAAGATTCCACACGATATTAAAACTATGGAAGATCGTTATCAAGGACGATGGGATAGCCACATGATGGCGGACTACTGCTGGAGCCTTCAGCGAGACTGCCCTAGTAAACTCCATTCTAGAAAATCGTATAAAAGAAAATTTTTATGTGATTAGTGACTAATGTAATTATGTAAATTAAGTTTTTGCAATAAATACTTAAATCCATGTGTCTTTGTTTTTTTTAAACTGTCAATAGTAATATTATATATTGTAACAGTTATAACGTGAATTATATACAAAATTTTTTTAAAAATCTCAAAAACTAGATCTGATAGACAAAATCTGAGAACTTTTTTACATTCTGCATCCAAAAATTACTCAGGAACAGTTAAAAAATCGCAGGCACCAAAATGTGTGTTGGCCTGTGTTATTTATCAGAAGATACTTGAAAGAAGATATGAAAGAGGAACAGAAAGGGTTCACATTTCTGAATCCATAACTTCCTATGAGCAAAAAAAATTTTCTAATGGGTCTTGGTTGAAACTCCAGGAACAATATTTTCAGAGCCCTCTTTTTCCAAATATTGGCAAATATTTAAAAAACCGTGGATTGTGAAGTGAAGTTTTCCACTCTTCAGATATAGTGCTTGTTTCTATATACCTATTGAATATATGCACTTAAGGCTTTATGATATGAATATATTACTTCAGAATTGAAGCAGCAGCAATTCCATCCTCGCCAGCAGAAGAACAAACTATGAAGGATCTGATAAGTAGAATTAATTCACTCTCTGTTACAGGTTTGAAAAAAATTGAATTTCTTTGTCTTATAGCCATAGTTTCCATGTGTAAGCTTTCGTCAGTACTCGCGTGCAACACTTTAGTAATGTTAACGAAAAATTTATTAAAAATATTTGCAACGTCTTTTCCCCCCTCGTATTGTTTATTTTCATGAGAGATACAAAAATGTTTTGTTGAAGATTTTTTTTCACCTGCGTCAATTATTGAATTTATAGTTTTCCAAAGCTTTTTACAATCCGTCCTAGATTCCGATATCTTATCGATGTAATGATTATTTTTAGTTAATTTAATCAATTTGTTCAAAAAGTTTTTTTACTTCTTGTATTCATAAGCAAGATCTGGAGAATGATTTTTAACTGTCTTTCAAGGTAGTCTCTATGTGTGATTGAGTTAACAATACCCTGCTTTATCCAAGATTTTCTTTTTTTATCTGTATACTTAGAAGATTTCACAGTTGCACATCGATTCACGATTGATAAAAATTTGTTTATAAAATTTTGAAAACTATATTCAATGGTATTGTAATGAATGTGAATAATAATTTATAATTAGTACAGGCTCATTGAAAGGATATTCAACAAATTCCCGGTTCTATCCCAGTAGAGTGAACGCAAACGAAGTCGTTGTCACCCCTCACATTTTATTAGGCATTAAATCCTTCATCCTGGCTTAAGATAAACACCCCAGGGTAGTTGGCACTGTTGATATCCCACGATACAACAAGTAGGTTCCAAGTTCACACGATTAGTACAGGATGTCAAAGGCAATACAAATGTAGTCGTAAAAACTCTAGGGAGGTTTAAATGGCCCAAAACTCCGAACATAAAAATCTTTTCTATTCGGAGGGGGACCACCAACGCGGTGGTCCGCGTCCAACAAAATGGTTTCCAATTTAGGCGGTACCAACGGAACAACCCCATGTCAATAGTACATAACATGGGGTGGAACCAATAATCTAGGTACATAAGGACAATCACTCTGATTGGACGAAAGAAAAAAAGATAGACGCTTAGAAAAATTTGGTAGAAGGAGGGTGACGATTATTCAACGATAAAAACAACAGTTTTCAATTTCGGTAGGCAGTTAGAAGTTCGAGGGTAGAGAGTAAAAGTTCGGGGTTCGGTTGGAAGGTGGGACCAAAAGGGGAATTTGGTTTCGGAGTTCAAGTTCGATCCTAAGTTGAATAAAGTTCAAGTCGGTTTGCGGGAACGGTTTTCAGGAAAGTTACAAATAGGGAATTTGTTGAAAGGTTTATTTGAACAGTGATTGTGATATCCAGGGTAAGGATATTTAATTTAATTTTATATATATTGTTTGATGATTTTTCTCCTCATAAAAGATTTACCAAAATAGTCCAAGATTGTTGAAGGTTATAATTTTTTCTTATTTACTCTTAAGGTGTTTGCCATAGGCTAGTGATGTGCAAATTTTATTGATTGTATTTTTTCTCATGAATTATTTCAATCTATTATTAAACTTTGTTATCCAATAATACTTGGTCTCATTCAGTGAAACACCTCCTAGAAAAAGATCAAATATAAGACTTATCCTAGTGCATAAGCCGGACGCACGAAAGGTTCTTTCGTAAAAGAGAAATTGAGTTAATTTCAACATAACTATACTGGCTGAAACTATAGAAAGCCGCTCTTCTAATAAGTTCCTTTTTCTTAAACATTAACACCCAACTACAGGCCAGTTTATTACAATGGTGACAGCGGTGCGATCTATTTTGATCTTTTTCTGAAAAAAAAAAAAAAAACTCTGAGGACTCACGTTTGGTTTTTTTTTTGAGTTAATTAATAATACAGATTTATTTCCAGGGGAAATTTGATTCCCAAGTGATTAATAGTTCAGATTTATTTAAGGAAATACTGTTTGGAGAGGAGCAGTAAGAGGATTACGAGATCGGTGTACATGAATTTGTTGTACCTATGCATTGATATAATTTTTTATGAGAAAATTTGAGTAGAAATTTTATTCTTATTATTTTACTAGAAATTTTGTAGTAAATAAATCGTTTTGTTTGTTTATACAGGGTTAGCTCAGAAGACACTTACAATGTTCCCGACGGTTAGCACTAACTCTACGGCGAATACAAGTAGTTTATCGCAAATTCCATTTAGATACCCTTTAGGAATGATCGCAACAACTTTAGATGATTTTTCAGGCAAGGACTCAACCAGATATTTTGAAATATTTGAGCTTAGGTCAAAATTAGACGGGTGGAGTGAAAATGAGACGTTGACACTGCTTAAATTGAAACTCGTAGGGGACGCGTATAATTTTTTTAAATCTGATATCACGTTGAATTTTTTATCATATGCGGAATTGAAAGTTAGATTTCTTCAGAAATTCACTTCAGTTAGGTTGCCTTGGGAAAATCAATGGAATTTGAATAATTGTTCTCAGAGACAGGACGAAGACGTGTCATCTTTTTGCACTAGATTGCGAACTATAGGGACGGAACTGTTAAGTGAAGATTTGGCCGGGGCAACGAAGGATGAGGAATCGGGTATAAGAAAGAAAAATAGGGACTTCATTTTGAATCAATTCAAAATTGGCCTACGTAAAGACGTTATGAGGGAAGTCGGTATTTTTTTATTGCGCGAAGAAAATTTAGATCTGGAAAAAGCGGAGGAACTAGTAAGATTGCAGGAAACGTCTCATAAAATGTTGCAAGGGAGATTATATACAAGAAATATTTCGACAGTTAATATCGGAGTAATATGTCAATTTTGCGGAGAAGTAGGTCATTCGGCAAAGGAATGTAGAAGTACTTGGGCAAATTGGAGGAACGTTCAACGAGACGTCGAAAAAGGCTGTTATTCTTGTGGCAAACCGGGCCATTTCGCGAGGGAATGTCGGACTTTTGGGAGATCGGAACGAATAAATCAGGTAGTATGTATTTCCTGCAAACGGACAGGACACTGGTCGAGAGAATGTCCAACGAAAAATTGGAGAGAAACCCAATATCATAATAATCATCATTGTCAAGTGAATAAAGAGTTAAAGATCGGAAATATCAGGAGAGTTTACCTTGATCAAAATAAGTCGGAAGAAATACCGAAAAATGAAATAACGGAAATTCAGAAGAGTGAATCTTGCATTGAGAAGAGGAGCGCGCAAGCGGCCGAAAAAATAAATGATGATATTTTGACAAAAGCAAATGAGGTTAGGGAACTTGAGGTGGAGACGCAGTATAGAGACATCGAAAATTCGAAAATGAGAGAAGTAAGGGTTTGCGGTATTACACGGGAGAATATAACGGATTTCGAGAAACAGGAATCGCCTTTCCGAAAAGTGATGAAATATGAAAAGTTGAGAGACTTTGAGCTCGGGTCAGTTGATTCAGTCGTGAAGGCAAAGAAAAAGCGAAAAAATGATATCACTTCAGAAACAGGGGTTGTCATTCCGGTTCGTTCGGAAGAATTGAAGGGCAATTCGGAAATCAACAACATACTCGGCGAAACATTAAAAAGTGAAATTTTCGACCAAATGGACGAAAATACAGGGGTTGCAAAATCCGCACGGGTTACAAGGTTTGATAAAAATATAGTAGACCCTCAGTTCAATGTGAGAGATTTGGTATATTTGAGGAAAATGAGCGCAAAAAAGGAGTTATCTAACAAATCATTGAAAAACTGGGGTGGGCCGTATAGGTTAACCGAAATAATTAGTCCCGTGACGTGTAGAGTAAGAAAATGCGGAGGAAGAGAGGAACAAGTTGTTCATGTAAATAGATTGAAAACGTACACTGCACGAGGTAATGAAATGAAGGAAAAACTAGAAAAACGCGTGAGATCGGGATATACGGACCTAGATACGGATTCAGATGAAGAACAGAAGGAAATAGAAAAATTCCCCCCGTTTTTGATCCCCACTTGGACAAACCAGTATGAGGATCAGGGGAAAAGCGAAGAAGAATCGGTAGAAGTAGTTGAAATTCCTGTTCGACGATGTTCAAATAGAGTAAGACGCTTACCAGATCGATGGGGCTACTACTAACGGCGAAAGACAGCCTCAGATACCGTGAGAATTTTTTCGTTTTATTGTAGTTTTTTTGGGTTAAGTTTAAGTTAGGATTAATTTAGTTTGATAGAACAAGATAGGATAACTTCGCGATGGGTAACGTGGGGAAAATCTTAGAGATAGATATGACCTTCAGGAGATGTGAATCGGTTCCTGCCCTTTTCGTAGATTCCAGGGACTCGCTGACTCGGAGAGCGACAACCTGATTAAGGTACCCCTTCTGGGTTTTGGATATTTTTAAGAATCCAATTGATATTTAAGATTTAACATTTTTCTTGGAAAAAGGAAAAAAAACATTGTGATCGCTGAAGGACATCCCTCGCCTGCAGTTCAAAAGTGAGCACAATGTTTTATTGTTTAGTAGCAATGGGTGGAATGTTCTATTGGATGTGTAATGTTTTGTGTATTTCATTTTGATTTGATTATTGTATATTTCAACGAATCTTGTTGAGAGGTTTCTTGTTTTTGTAATTTATATAGGGAGTTCGAGGAAGAAGAAATCAACCGTCTTGAAGAAGGACCAAATCGTAGTTAAGGGAATAACCTTCCTCCCAAAGGTGTGTGTAAACCGCGAATAGTATATGTGCGGAAGGTAACAATTAATTAACGTGATTTTCCGATGTGTCCAAGCGACAATAAACTACAGTTTGAGTTAAATACCTGAGAAGTATAGACAGTTGTGTTGAGGAACCAGGCGAAAGGGTTAAGTTAGAGGCTATGGAAGAAGTTGTTCAGTTGTTCATTTGTGAGATGAAGTGAAGAAAGTCAGCGAGAAACTGAGGATACAGAAGAAGTTTACACAAACCGTAACTTCGTACGAATCCGATCAAGATGATCCGACGAATACTGAAGAATTCAACGATGCCAAGACAATCGTCAAGATTGACACCGAGCAAAACCATCGAACTAGAACAACATTTCATCGTACTTCAACTACACCCTAATGTATGAAGGAGCAGACTACAAGTCTTACGCTCAAGAAGTGAATCGCGAAATACAGACAATATTTGTAATGATAGTGCGAATTTCACGAATTATTGCGTTACATTAAGGACAAGTGACACTATGTCCCTTACCTATCCTTGGAGGTTATTCCTGAAACAAAGGTTGGGTCCAAGAGAAAACGAAATATCGTCCTGAATTTTCGAAAACACTAGGAGCCGGCATGACGACACCAGTATGTACCACGAAATCCGACAGTGAACTCACAGCACTCCAGGTTGGAGACAGTGAAATGGTCAAGGAAAGAATTTTACAAAAATGATAGATGAATCTTGCCTTTAATTTTAGGTTGTAGATTTTTGGTTTTTGTTGTTGAAGATTTTTGAATTCGATATGTAGTAAGGGAAAAGAACATACCACCTTAGTGATAAGAGTTTTTTTTTTTTTTTGAGGGATAAATTTTAGATATGTTGATTCACCTGCTTTTATATATGTTGGAGAATGTTTGATTGCTATTGCATTATTATAGGTATACACTTATTGGATATATGTATGTGTTCGAGGTATGATGAATTTGGATTATTAATGGTAGTAAGGGAAAAGTTATGACAACCGATGTCAAAACTTTTTCAAAGGGGAAAGTATTGTAATGAATGTGAATAATAATTTATAATTAGTACAGGCTCATTGAAAGGATATTCAACAAATTCCCGGTTCTATCCCAGTAGAGTGAACGCAAACGAAGTCGTTGTCACCCCTCACATTTTATTAGGCATTAAATCCTTCATCCTGGCTTAAGATAAACACCCCAGGGTAGTTGGCACTGTTGATATCCCACGATACAACAAGTAGGTTCCAAGTTCACACGATTAGTACAGGATGTCAAAGGCAATACAAATGTAGTCGTAAAAACTCTAGGGAGGTTTAAATGGCCCAAAACTCCGAACATAAAAATCTGTTCTATTCGGAGGGGGACCACCAACGCGGTGGTCTGCGTCCAACAAAATGGTTTCCAATTTAGGCGGTACCAACGGAACAACCCCATGTCAATAGTACATAACATGGGGTGGAACCAATAATCTAGGTACATAAGGACAATCACTCTGATTGGACGAAAGAAAAAAAGATAGACGCTTAGAAAAATTTGGTAGAAGGAGGGTGACGATTATTCAACGATAAAAACAACAGTTTTCAATTTCGGTAGGCAGTTAGAAGTTCGAGGGTAGAGAGTAAAAGTTCGGGGTTCGGTTGGAAGGTGGGACCAAAAGGGGAATTTGGTTTCGGAGTTCAAGTTCGATCCTAAGTTGAATAAAGTTCAAGTCGGTTTGCGGGAACGGTTTTCAGGAAAGTTACAAATAGGGAATTTGTTGAAAGGTTTATTTGAACAGTGATTGTGATATCCAGGGTAAGGATATTTAATTTAATTTTATATATATTGTTTGATGATTTTTCTCCTCATAAAAGATTTACCAAAATAGTCCAAGATTGTTGAAGGTTATAATTTTTTCTTATTTACTCTTAAGGTGTTTGCCATAGGCTAGTGATGTGCAAATTTTATTGATTGTATTTTTTCTCATGAATTATTTCAATCTATTATTAAACTTTGTTATCCAATAATACTTGGTCTCATTCAGTGAAACACCTCCTAGAAAAAGATCAAATATAAGACTTATCCTAGTGCATAAGCCGGACGCACGAAAGGTTCTTTCGTAAAAGAGAAATTGAGTTAATTTCAACATAACTATACTGGCTGGAACTATAGAAAGCCGCTCTTCTAATAAGTTCCTTTTTCTTAAACATTAACACCCAACTACAGGCCAGTTTATTACAGTATCACCTGTTTCATACACCGCGCTCCAAGTTTCATTTTTTAGCATTTCATGAAGATTATTATGATCAACAATGCATTTACTTATTTTAGACATATTTACTTTAACAGGTATTTTTACGTTTTGTATACTCAAGCCAATACAATAGTGGTCAGTAATTGAACTCTGTATGATGAAAGATAAAAAAAAATGGACAATAAACTGTTTGTTAATGAGGGGCTGTGACAAGGCTGCTGTGTATCACCCACCCTATTCAAGATCTATATTGCAAGAGCACTCAATCAGTGGAAACGTAAATGCGGAGGGATGGGTGTAGATCTGGGAGAGATGTGTCTGTTTACACTACAGTTTGCAGACGACCAGTGGTGGGATTCTGTAACGGCAAAGCGAAGCGAAAACGTGACGAAACGACAGTTTTGCTCGGTTCGGTATTCTGTAAAGGGATTCGGCAATAGTCGTGTTTGCCGAAGCAAAGAACGACCTCATGACGATAACGAAACATTTTAGGGTTCGTTGTCATTACGAAAAGTCCGACGACGTTTTTGATTGGTTTACTTTTACCACGTGACCAAGTCTTAAGCGTCATATTATGACACTTGAATGATTTCGATTTCGAGGTTATAATTTTGAATGTTTTGCTTCAAAATACCACAATTCTTAATATTAAGTTCGAAATTCATTAGCGCCATATAAAGGAGTCATGACAACTTCCAGGAAATCGAGCATTGGCATTCAATATTAAAAGATCAGAATTGCAAATCAACTGCACATTAATTGAGTGATATCCTTTTCTGTTCAAAAAGGAATGCTCTTCTTCTGATGGCTTCAAGATTTTTATGTGTGTACAGTCGATTGCTCCAATTATTCCTGGTATTCCACATTTTTCAAAAAATTTCCCTTTATTTTGGGTCTTCTCAGAATCATTAGGGAATTTAATTCTTCCTTGGAATACATGGTTAATCAATTTAGTCACTTCACTAACACAACGACTGACCATGGGTTGACTTACTGCTAGCAAATATTCTTGTCCAATACCGCGTTGGTAATTTCCACTGGCAAAAAATCTCAGAGTTATCAATATTCGCTGTTCAAATGACGTTCTCGTGTTCCTCCAATAATTATCCATAAATGGTTTCAATTCATCGAATAGAACGTGAACTAAATGTTTCGACAAACGTGTAGGATTTCACGTATGCCTACTTATGCGTTTCGTCCCTGGCACACACACCGGACTCATCAGTGTGACTTTGGTATAATTGTGTGTGCCGTGTCACAGACGCTTGGGGAATTTATTATTACCGGGAGCCGCCGGGATTCGAACCCGGGACCTTTGTCGTATCTCGGTGCGTGAGTCTACCTCTTAACGTCTAGGCTACCGAATGCTGTGTATATATTGTTGCTATGTGGAGCTTTATGAGAAGCCGCCACATGACTCCCTCCCCAGTTACGGAGGAACGAAACTTATGCGTGTTACGAGGTCATCGGTGCAGCCGGGTGATTGCCGCCTAATCAGAGCTGCACCTCGCGGCATCGTACGGACGGGGAATGCCACCTATTCACGTCCGGCATACCGCGGCAGACCAAGGAGCACGTATTGCACGTCATGGGAATGGGCGTCTAGAGTTTCGTTGGAAATTGCAGATATATGGGAGCTATGCATCGACCTTCTGCTTTCCAGGACACATCGTTAAGATGGCCATTCCCATCACGTCGGGCTTGCATGCTGTGACGACGGAAACACGAGGCTCGGCGTGCCATCGGCTCTAGTGTCCGATGGACACCCCAGTAGCCGTAACGTTGAGCGGGGCAGTGAGTCGCCTCTGCGCTCCAACGCCGCAGTTTTCCGCCATCACGTCGGGGTCACCAATGTAGGATTTCACGTATGCCTACTTATGCGTTTCGTCCCTGGCACACACACCGGACTCATCAGTGTGACTTTGGTATTATTGTGTGTGCCGTGTCACAGACGCTTGGGGAATTTATTATTACCGGGAGCCGCCGGGATTCGAACCCGGGACCTTTGTCGTATCTCGGTGCGTGAGTCTACCTCTTAACGTCTAGGCTACCGAATGCTGTGTATATATTGTTGCTATGTGGAGCTTTATGAGAAGCCGCCACAAACGGAAAACGTCTATGAATCTCTCATCCGTTAAGTTAAATGGATCACTTCTATCTCGAAGAAATCTATTCTCCTCTCTTGTAAGAGTTAGACGAACTCTTCTTGAGATTTCCTCGTCGATGATCAGAATCATTGAAAACATGATGAATATTTATTTATACCTATACACACTATTAGTTGACTCCCCGAACTTATTTTGTAGTATGGGTAGGTTTTGTAACTGGAATAAGAATGAAGGTTTTAAATTATAATCCATTGAACGAGGTCCCATTTCGAATTTCTTCCAGTGCTCAAATAAGACTTTTTGTAATACTCAATATTTGCATTCAGGTGCTGTATTCAATTAGCTAATTCATTCTTAATGATAAACTAAACAGTTTAAAATGGTATGAAACCCTTTGTTAAGTAACTTCCAATGAGAGTCTTAAATCAAAATATAATTTCTGACAATACTCAAGTTTAATACTGTGGATTATTCAAAGGACATTACAGCTAGAGTCCATGAAAGGGACTCTTATCTCATTGCTCCTATTACAGATTATCTCAGGTACCTTATATGTCAAAACCTGCAGAATCCTACAGAAGCTTAAATATCTACTTATTTGCAACGTTGCCAATGTTCCTTCGTGTAAAGTCGGTAAGCTCCGACAACGAAACTAAAAGCGTAAAGATAACGAAACGATAAAGAAAAAGACGCTTACAGAATACCGCATTCGCTTCGCTTCGTAACGTTATCGCTTTCGTTTGCTATGATAACGAAAGTTACAGAATCCTACCACAGGTCATCATGGCCAATGATAAAGACGATATTGAATATATGGCCAGGAAATTGCAAGAACAGTACCGACGATCGATATATATATATATATATATATATATATATATATATATATATATATATATATATATATACCTGTTGATCTTATTTCAAAATATTCAAAAAACAAAATAGTTCAACCCAACTACTCTCTCACAGTAATAAAGATTAAACAAGTAACTAATATCATTGATAACACTCATATATTCTGTCAGACATCAATCCGTGTAAGGTAAACAATCCATGACACCATCCGTCAAAGAAAGATATAAATGACACTGTTTGGTTCCACAGAATTATATTCACTTTCTTAATTTTGTTTATTATTTTCAGGTGTTGAAACTACGAAATGGTGGATGCGAAATTTTTTTGATAATTCTATCAAGTAGGAGTAGATGTTATTAAGATTGTTAGTATCTTGTTTTGCATTCATAGTATTGTCAGTCACTGCTATTGATAACATCTCCAAGAATAATCTTTTATGGTAATGGGGTTCCTTAAAGAGTAGTTTTGTCATTGTTGTTCGCATGTATAGCTAAGGCACAAGTTCTTAAATTTCTTCTTGCATCACTCTTATGAGATGTTATTCTTTCTTTGATCCATCTGGAAGTCTGTTCTATGTATGTTCTCTCACAACAGCCACAAGGTATACTATACACGACTCGAGATTCATATTCTTCTTTTTCTTTGTCTCTCAAGCGGCTGAATACTAACTTAAATAATGGATGTTTCATAGTTTTAACAATCTTGATGTGTTTGTAGACTTTGAAAATCAGGGAAATCTTATTAGAGAGTACTGGTATGTAGGGTATAGTGACGTAAACGATGTCAGCTCGGTCTATCATGGCATCGGTGTTTAATGACATGGTGACTTCGACTGGGGGTGAAGATGATGTATTCCCGAATAACTTATTAAGTAATTTTATGGGGTATCCATTCATTACAAATAGCTTTTTCAGTTTGAAAATACATTGACTATGAAAAGTTGGATGTGTCGAACTTAAGACTCTAGTTTTCATCTGTGTGACTAGATTTAGCTTCATATTTTGAGGATGGCAAGATCTATCTAGGCTTGTTATACCAATATATACAGGGTGTCCGGGGAATAACTGTACATACTCTTACCAGAGATAGAGTTGGACTAGCTGATTACTGATTGACTGTGAAAAATTAATTTCTGGATTTCCCTAGAAAGATACAGGGTGATTTTCCAACTTCATGGAAATACTTAGACCATCATAAAATCCAAACTTATTGACGAATAGTATTGAAACTTGGGAGATTATTGGTACATGCTAAGGTCGAGTCAGAACGATATCAATTATTTCATTATTCCAGGGCCGGACTCATTAATCTTCATTTGAAGTGTTCAGGGTAAAAAAAACACTTTGTATTTCGAATTACAAATAATTGATTCGCTTTTTAGAAAGAAATTAAATTATGCTTCAATTTGCGGTATCGCTTAAAGTTGTCACATCAACAATTATTTTTTTATGAATTTCTGAATTTGGATAAAGTTCGAAAAATTGAATTTTTCACCATGAAGAGAACTGAAAATCTCATGTTTGAATATAAAATACGAAAGTATTAGTAGAAAATTTTCAAAAAAGTTCAGAGCTTTAATAAGCACATTCGATAACGAAACAATAACAAATGAAACAAACTAAAATACATTGAAGAGTACCTAATAAAAACGAAAATAGGAACGAATGAATTGCAGAGTCAACGTTATTTCAGAAGTGGTTCGAAATGAAAACCATTAGCTTGTATATATTTCTCTTGCCGAATGTTCAAATTGGATACAGCCTTGCGAATCATATCGCCATTATTTCTTAAAATATCGCAACAGTTGATAATTCTGTTCATCAGTTGTTCTCTTGACTGGATTTCTTCAGAATATACCATATCCTTCAATTTTCCCCATAAAAATAATCTAGCGGGTTGAAATCTGGAGATCGAGGAGGCCATGAAATAGGCCCTTCTCGACCTATCCACCTATTTGGATAGATATTGTCGAGGTAACTTCTCACTTCCAAACCAAAATGAGGTCCAGCTCCATCATGCTGGAAATAAATTCCTCTAATATTTATTCCTTGTAGCATGCCGGGTAAAATATTTTGTAAGAAATCTAGATAAATCGCACTTGTAAGGCGACCGTCAAAAAAATGAGGCCCAATCAAATGTTTGTTTATCACAGCACACCAAACATTCACTGAAAATTTATGTTGTGAATTTCTCAGTCTTATACCGTGTGGATTATTTTCGGCCCAAATATGCGAGTTATGAATATTGAACACACCGTCTCTGGTGAATTGAGCCTCATCACTGAATATTGTTCTGTACAAAGTGACTCTGTGATTTGCTATCCAATGTGATAAACAAACATTTGATTGGGCCTCATTTTTTTGACGGTCGCCTTACAAGTGCGATTTATCTAGATTTCTTACAAAATATTTTACCCGGCATGCTACAAGGAATAAATATTAGAGGAATTTATTTCCAGCATGATGGAGCTGGACCTCATTTTGGTTTGGAAGTGAGAAGTTACCTCGACAATACCTATCCAAATAGGTGGATAGGTCGAGAAGGGCCTATTTCATGGCCTCCTCGATCTCCAGATTTCAACCCGCTAGATTATTTTTATGGGGAAAATTGAAGGATATGGTATATTCTGAAGAAATTCAGTCAAGAGAACAACTGATGAACAGAATTATCAACTGTTGCGATATTTTAAGAAATAATGGCGATATGATTCGCAAGGCTGTATCCAATTTGAACATTCGGCAAGAGAAATGTATACAAGCTAATGGTTTTCATTTCGAACCACTTCTGAAATAACGTTGACTCTGCAATTCATTCGTTCCTATTTTCGTTTTTATTAGGTACTCTTCAATGTATTTTAGTTTGTTTCATTTGTTATTGTTTCGTTATCGAATGTGCTTATTAAAGCTCTGAACTTTTTTGAAAATTTTCTACTACTACTTTCGTATTTTATATTCAAACATGAGATTTTCAGTTCTCTTCATGGTGAAAAATTCAATTTTTCGAACTTTATCCAAATTCAGAAATTCATAAAAAAATAATTGTTGATGTGACAACTTTAAGCTATACCGCAAATTGAAGCATAATTTAATTTCTTTCTAAAAAGCGAATCAATTATTTGTAATTCGAAATACAAAATGTTTTTTTTACCCTGAACACTTTAAATGAAGATTAATGAGTCCGGCCCTGGAATAATGAAATAATTGATATCGTTCTGACTCGACCTTAGCATGTACCAATAATCTCCCAAGTTTCAATACTATTCGTCAATAAGTTTGGATTTTATGATGGTCTAAGTATTTCCATGACGTTGGAAAATCACCCTGTATCTTTCTAGGGAAATCCAGAAATTAATTTTTTACAGTCAATCAGTAATCAGCTAGTCCAACTCTATCTCTGGTAAGAGTATGTACAGTTATTCCCCGGACACCCTGTATATATATATATATATATATATATAGTTACTATGGTTTCCTTTATTTGGATGTGTCAGGTGTTTAATGATGATATTTGTTTCATATAAGATATTTAAGTAGTAACTATTAAAAAGCAGGTAAATAACATTGAACCGAATATATATATATATATATATATATTTTTTATTTCACACTTCATTTCATTTCACACTTCACACACACACATATATATATATATATATATATATATATATATATATATATATATATATATATATATATATATATATATACAGAATGTGATAATTTCCTAAAGTAATTAATAAACAAAGGTTTAAGGGGTGTTGGAAAACTTCAATTGTTACTATCTTCTTTATTTCATCAGTCGACGTTTCGATCCTTGGTTGGGATCTTCTTCAGGACTTCTATAAAACAAACAACATACAAATATAACACAAACATTGCAGAAAAGACAACATGTTAAAACGCACCGAAATGCGAAGAGTTACCAGATCTTAAGTTGCACTGAATCTTATACAGATTTGGAGGAAAAATTATTAATTATCTTGAACACAAAATAGTCTCTAATACAATAACGTCTTTTTTTTAATCACACACTTCCTTATTCTCTTGAAAACTTCTTTTTACAAAACTTTCTTCATCCATCTGACAACTGCGTAAAAAACGAAAGGGGTTAGGTCGGGATTCATAGAACATCATAGATCTTCAACTGACATTCGAGAACATAGAACTTGAGATCAACAACTCACTCTCACTAAGTTGGTTTGAATGTATCAGATATGAATAAATGTTGCTTATATTCTCTATATCCTTTCTGTAGTTCATGGAATTTTCATGTCGCTTAATGTGAATCATCTCCAGGAAACATCTTTTTCTCATATTCTCCTCGCACTCCAAGACTGTCACCGAATCATAGTCCATACGATGGTCAACTGATCTTACATGTTCTGCCAGTGCACATATCTTTCTAGGATTCTTAATGTCGCTAATATGTTGGGTGATTCTTCTTTTAAGTTGTTGGGATGTTTGTCCGATATACACCTCATCACAATTTTGACAGGGTATTCTGTATACAACACAGCTTTTCTTATCAGTTTCTATCCTATCTTTCAAATTACTATAAAGTCTCTTTAATTTAAATTCTGTTCTAGGTACCACTTTGATATTATCAGTTTTTAATAAGTTTATTAAGGATTTTGTCATTACATTAATCAGTGGAATGGAAGTAAATATAATTCTCTGATCTAAATTGGTGGATGCGATTTCATCGTTATTCTGTGGCTGTCCAGAATTCGATGAATTGTGTATCAATTTCTTTAAAAGGTTCTTGGGGTAACCATTCTCAAGCATCAACTGATATAATAGTTTCATATTCTTCTCCTTCAGAGTGGGGTGTGATATTCTTTGTATGCGATTCTTCAATCCTGTAACCATATTGATTTTTTGTCTCTGAGGGTGGTTGGAAAAATAATGCAAGTATCTACCTGAGCTAGAGGGCTTTCTATACCAATCAAGAATCAGTGTATTGTCAGGTCTTCTAATGACTAGGGTATCTAGGAAGGGGACACTATTGTTATTTTCTAATTCTATGGTAAATTTTATAGACTCACTGTGTCTGTTGAACCTTTCAAGAGTGTAAGATGTCTTATCACTGGGAACTGCACAAATGATGTCATCTACATATTCTCTAATAAAAGGCATCTCAAAGGGGATATCTGCCAGGACGCCATCCAGGAGGAAATCCATCACCATCTCTGCAATGGAAGGGCCGAATTTAGACCCCATTGGGGAACCTAGTATTTAGTTGTAAAAATTACCTTGGAAGATGAAATAGTTAGAGTTGAAAAGAAATCTGATGATGTTGATGAAGTCTTCCTTTGGTATGGTGGTGTGGCTACTGATTGATTCCCATCTGTGTTGAATTGCAGACAGAGCTAATTCTAATGAAATATTGGTAAAGAGGGATACTACATCAAGGCTGATGAGGACATAATCTTCTGGTAGTTGGAATTCACTAATGAAGGTGGAAAAAGAGAAAGAATCTTCTACGTAATATCTGCCTCTAGAAACACTTAAATAACTTGAAATTATTTCAGATATATAACCTGATATCTTAGATGTTGGTGTATTCAAAGAGGAGATGATGGGTCTGAGGGAGAGAACAGGTTTATGGACTTTAGGTAGTCCATAAAATCTTGCAGGAATGGAGTTATAACTGTACAAGGATTTTCCTTGTATTTGGGAAATATGACCACTTGTTACCAATTTTTTAATCAATGCGTTACCTTTAGTTTGTATAGTAGTTGTTGGGTCTCTAGGTAGGCTTCTGTAATAGTCAAGATCATTGAGAATTCCATTAGATAGTTCTATGTATTGTGACTTGTCCATAATAACTGTTACGTTTCCTTTGTCTGATTGTAATACCTGTAAGTCTGGATGTTCTTTGAGATATCTTTTACAATTATAAAATTCTCTCTGTACTACATTTCTGACAACTTTATTAGGTTTGATATTATTAGTTATAATGTTGGTGGCCATGGCGCGTTTTATGTTCTTGGCATCAGGAGATAAGGAGTCATTGAGGTTGATAACATTCTCAACATCAGATAAAAGTACTTGTTGTTCTGATAAGAGAAAAATATATATATATATATATATATATATATATATATATATATATATATATATATATATATATGTGTGTGAAGTGTGAAATGAAATGAAGTGTAAAATTAAAAAAAAAAAAAATATATATATATATATATATATATATATATATATATATATATATATATATATATATATATATATATATATATATATATATATATATATATATATATATATATAATGGATAAGAATGTTGGGATGTTTCGATCTAGGAAATTCAGTGATACACTTTTATATCATCCAAGCTTTCGGTAAGACTTCTTACCATTAGATATATTGCGATCAATAATTTTCTTACGAATTATATATATATATATATATATATATATATATATATGTGTTATATATATTATATATATATATATATATAATTATATATTTTTAATTTCACACTTCATTTCATTTCACACTTCACACACACATTTATATATATATATATATATATATATATATATATATATATATATATATATATATATATATAATTTATTGTTGAAAATATTGTATAATTTGTGTACCTATTATTATTATTATTTGAACTGGGGTCGTTTTGCTTCGGTGAGCCTTCCGGGAACTGCGACCATGCAGATCTTTTGTTCACTACCCTACTCATTCATAGAAACCCAGGGAGGTCGTCAACGACGTTAATAAAATTGACAACCTCCCTAGGGGCCTTGGCCATTACCTCTCTGGTATCCAGGACCGGCTTGCCCATGTGAATGGTTCTTAGGCCAGCCAGCTCTGGACACTTGCATATCAAGTGTTCAGAAGTTTCTACTTCCGATCCACAGAGCCTGCAAATCTCGTCTGCTGACTTACCCATACGGTACAAATGATGTTTGTACCGACAGTGCCCCGTCAGCAGTCCCACCATCACCCGAAGCTCCGCTCGTGACAGCTTCAGGAGTTTTCTGGTGTAAGTAGGTGAAATCTTCACGAATTTCTTTGCCTGAGCAAGTCTAGGAGTGTTAGTCCAGTGGATTGTCCTACTGTTCAACTCCCATAGCTGGACCGCAGCTTTGTATTGGTCTTTTCCTATCCCACAGAAAGGCTCAGGTCCAGCAGGTCTTAGCCTAGATGCACTTTTTGCAAGCTCGTCCGCTCTCTCATTTCCTTCAACACCACAGTGCCCTGGTACCCATAGTAGAGTCACCTTGTTTCCTCTGGCCAGTTGCTTTATGGTGTTACGGCACTCCCAAGTCAGCAGAGACCCCTGACAACACGATTCCAGGGATCTCAGCGTGGCTTGGCTGTCCGTGGTGATGTAGATATGCGCCCCTTTGAGGTTCATTTTGAGACACTCCTGGGCGCATACATAAACAGCCATTATCTCGGCTTGTAGAATCGAGGGCTCACTTCCCAGGGCTTTAGAGATCCTCAGTCTAGGTCCATATATCCCAATGCCGGTGCCCTTCTCTGTTTTTGATCCATCTGTAAACCATATGGATGACTTTTTGTCTAGACGATTTATGAAACTTATTGCACTATGACGGTCATTTATAACCGTTTCAAAGGGCGTTTCAAAATCGTAGGTGGTTGGCATAATATCTGATGGTTTTGCGAGGAGGTTTGAATCTAGTTGATTCAGTATCCTCATATGTCCAACCCAGTTCCCAGGAAGGAGCTTTCCATTATGGGAAATCCTTATTGCTTCGAGCAGGCTACATTTCCTTACATGTAGGTGTAAGGGAGGCAAGTCTAGTATGACCTCCAGCGCTGCCGTAGGAGCTGTGCGCATAGCTCCTGTGACACCAATGCACGCCAGCCTTTGCATTTTCTGCAACCTGATGCGTGTGGTGACCTCCTCGGTTTTTGTCCACCATGCTAGAGATGCATAGGTGACAATAGGGCGTACCACCGCTGTGTATAACCACAGTACCATTTTCGGTTTCACTCCCCATGTCTTTCCAAAGAGTCTTTTGCATGCCCACATAGCCGCCGTGGCTCTGGAAAGAGTCTTATCTATATGTTTCCCCCAGTTCAGTTTACTGTCCAGGGTAACACCTAGATATTTACACTCACTAGAGAAGTGCAGAGTCTGACCATTTAAGACCAGAGCTCTGAGGTCGAGATTCCTTCTTCTAGTGAACGGGATTATTGATGTTTTCGAGGGGTTGATAGTAAGCCCCTCTTCCCCGCACCAATTTTCAATAGTTTTGAGAGCAAGTTGCATTCGGCTACTTATTGGGCCCACATGCTTGCCTCTAACCGTCACCACTATGTCGTCGGCGTAAGCCTGGACGTTAAATCCGCCTGTTGTAAGCCTCTCCAAGAGGCCATCCATGACCAAGCTCCACAGCAGGGGTGATAGAACCCCTCCCTGAGGGCATCCCCTGCACGTCAGCACAGTCACTTCGGTTTCTCCCAGATAGGCTGTAACGGTTCGTCCTTTCAACATAGCTGATATCCACTTAACAGTGGAGGGTTCTATCCCTTTCCTTTTGGCTGCATTGCATATGGAGGTATGTAGGGTATTGTCAAAGGCCCCTCCGATATCACCGAACATTGCAAGCAGAATCTCCTTTGCGTTGAGGGTGCCTTCCACCTCTCTAAGAAGATGATGAAGGGCGTCTACAGTAGATCTACCCGCCCTATAAGCAAACTGTTTGCTGTGGAGTTTTACACTGCCTCGTATGTTGTTGTCAATTATTTTCTCCATGGTCTTCAGGAGAAAGGAGGTGAGGCATATGGGTCGATAGGATTTAGGCTCTGGGGAGCCTTTTCGACCCTCTTTGGGTATGAATACTACCCTCGCCTCCCTCCATGATTTCGGGATATAGCCCCTTGTAAAGCTGGCCTTGAAGAGCTCAGTTATCGGGGCTATAAGTACTTCAACACCTTTCTGAAGCATGGCTGGAAAAATACCATCCATGCCTGCTGATTTGAAGGGCTGAAAGCTCTTTATCGCCCATTCAATTCTTTCTGGTGTGAATAGTCTACCAGCTTTCTGAGAATCCCACCTGGTGGGGTTGTATACTTCCCCAGCGGGGGCCGCATCTTCACTGGTTATCTGCCTGGAGCCAGGAAAGTGAGTCTCTAGTAGAGCTCTTAGGCTCTCTTGAGGATCATTCGTAAATTCCCCACATGGCTTCTTTATTTGGCCAATTGGGTTTGAGTGATCCTTAGATAGTACCTTTTGAAGTCTAGCTGCTGGGGCCGTTTTATCTATTCCCTCACAGAAGCTTCTCCAGGACTGCCTTTTGGCTTTCCTGACCTCTTTGTTGTAGTTGGTCAGGGCTAGTCTGTAGGCATTCCAGCTGCCTTCTCGCTTAGCCTTATTGAAGGCTTTTCTAGCAATTTTCTTGAGGTTTTCAAGATTATTGTTCCACCAGGGGACGTCTCTGGAGATCGTTTTCTTCCTGAGTGGACAACTGTTTTCAAATGCCCTCTTCAGACATGATGTGAAGTGAGCAGAGGCGTTCTCCAGATCCTCATTGGAGCTGATGTTGTATTTCAGGCCCTTCAGATCAGAACTCATGTGGGCTATGTAAAGTTCCCAGTCTGTCTTCCTGGGTATCCTGCACTCAACATCAGCTGAAGCAGTTGCTTCAACGTTGAATTCTATTGCCATATGGTCTGACATGGATGGCTCTTCTGAGACCCTCCAGTTCTTGACCATCCCCGCAATAAAAGGTGTCGCCAGTGTAAGGTCAATTACTTCCCTTCTGATCGCATTCATGAAGGTTGGACTATTACCCACATTTACTATCTCTATGTTAGTAGAAAATAGAAAGTCAAGTAAATCCTCACCTCTATGATTTATATCTGTGCTGCCCCATACTTTGTGGTGTGCGTTCGCATCGCAGCCCAGAATAAGTTGTTTCTTCTCTATGCGGCACCATTCGATGAGGCGTTGTACTTCCTCCGGTGGTGGGCTGATGGCGTCTCCTGGAAAATATCCTGAGGCGATAACAAGCTGCCTCTTGATGTTCTCAGTTCGCACATCAACCAATGCCGCAGCAAGATCCCTTGTCAGGAACTCTGTAAGTGGAAGACAGGTTAGTCCCCTTCTGAGTATTATTAGGGCTCTTGGACTTACTGCCTTATCGCAGTATATCGTCTGATATACTTTGTTTGGTAGGCCTCTTACTTGGCCTCCATTGATCCAGGGCTCTTGTATCAGCCCTATGTCAACATGCCTTCTAGATGTTCTCCAGCATAAGGCACTAGAGGCTGCCTTCGAGTGCTGGAGGTTTATCTGAAGGCATGTCAGACATCTACTCCTTATGAGGTAGGTTGTCCGCTAGGCTTTTCGGAAGGGACCGCCGGTTTTTCTCCGTCGGACCCCCCCTTATCACGCCCTTGCGGATCAGCCCTCCCCCCAGAGCTGGTGGTCAGTTTTATGGCCTCTTCATTTCCTGGAGGCTTCACCACCTTCTTCTTTACCTCCCCTTTGGGCCTTTTCGACGCCGGACCAGAGGTTGGGGCCTGAGAAGCTCCTCTCCTCTCGGCCATTGTCTTTGGTCCCTTAAGGCGGAGATTTGTTTGGCCGAAAAAGTAATTTATCTGCCAATTCTTTGCTCTAAGTCTCTCGACCGATGTTCTATCAGCCGAGATGACAATCTCGAGCATGGGTCCTGATGGTCCCCTTCGAAGGACTCTCCAGCTGGAGGTTTTGAGCCCTGCGTTCTGATTCTCTACCGCCTTGAGAATTTTCTCATTGGAGAGATCATGGCTGTCGGGGAGATATCCGACCAGGATCTCCGGGTGAGGCAGTTCTGCCTCTTCGGCTATCCTTAGATCAGCTCCCTCCCAAGGTTTGAGTTTTGGCTGAATGCTCTTCAGCCACTCCACAGTGGCTTTGTCAGAGCATGTCAGCCCAAGCCAGCCTGGCCTCATATGCAGTTGGTGGAACGTAGGCGTTATGGCGTCCTCGTTCCCCAATGCAATAATCTCTTCCATTAGCGATTTTTTGATGGCCATTAGTTTGTCCATTTCCAAAATCACCTCTGGAAATTTTTTGTGCATTATCCCCACCTTCAGACCAGCGGTAGCCTGGCTGTAGGTGGGCCCACCTGATGCGGGACCCTTGGGAGTTCCTAAGGGCTGAGCCCCGGAAGCTCCCGAGGATTGAACTTTGGAGGCACCCGAGGCCTGAGCCCCGGCACCTCCTGAGGACCGTGCGACTTTTGAAGCCTCGCATTTGGCACTCTTTGGCTGCTTGCCTTTAGGCGTGCTGTCCTCCGACCTATTTCTCTTGGTCCCTCGGCCTGTTTTCTGCTTTGGACCAATTGGTTTGGAGGCTTCTTTCCTGGCATCGTCAGGAGCCATCCCTTTCTTTAGAAGGAACTTCATCCTCCTTCTGGCGGCCCCGGAGAGTCTATGTCTCCTGACCGTCAGCTTTTCGAGGCCAGCTACGACCTCTTCATCGCTGCTCTTCAGCAGCATTTCCTCCGCCATGGGGTCAGGACTTGCGCCCTGTTCCTCAGGCTGAGCGAGGCTTTGCACTTCCTCGATTAGCACATTAGGGCTAGTGCTAGACCCTTCTTTAGTTTTTTCTATCTGGTCCATATGAAGTCCCACGTGCAGCTAGGGAATTTCAGTCACCAGAGGCAGAGCCCCGCATGCCCCTGGAAGGCCAATTAAACCAGAGGTCGCCTGGTATCTGGAGTTCGCATATTCAGGACTAGATCCTCCCACTAGCCACGCAGACTTCGGCATACGCTGTTCCACCTTGTCTTGGGGAAAGTTTTTATTGTGTCTTTCATACACTCGGTTCAGGCGGTTAAGCCAAATCCCCCGGCATGTGTCCTCTGCTCGCGAGACATGACCACAGACATCAGATTCCACATGTCGGTATATCAGGCATGAAGTGCTGATCCCTTGCATACCTGGCATCGTAAACCCCGTGCAATACCCCAAGCCACGACACTACAGCAGGGTATGGGGAGTCGCACCGCATTGGTCAGTGTCGGTCGATCACTGTCCAACTCTCGCCCCGAGGAGGCTGCGGTGAACCATGCCAGCACAGACCTTGGCATGGCTGGGGTCGACTAATCCCCCGAGAGTATTTGTGTACCTATATAATATATATTTATATACTGAAATATTCTATATATATATATATAGAATATTTCAGTATATAAATATATATTATATAGGTACACAAATTATACAATATTTTCAACAATAAATTTTTATCTTCAATTGTTCCGAAGTTTGAATCCAGTGAAAGTAAGGTAAAGTATTTCGAAAAATTTTAATTTTATAATTTTTCTTGAAACTGATTTTAAAATTATTCATTAAATTTTTTGTTTGATGAAATTTAGATGAAGTCACGAGCCACCGTGATTTTATCAATGGGTGTGTTTTCATATTTCATCTTGTATATTCAGTGTTCAGAATTCATTTTCATAAGAAAATTTTATGTTTCGAATTTTATAACTACATACACCTTGAATATATAGGTAACCAATATTTTTTACTATGACTTTCTATCTTCAATTTTTCCGTAGTTGAATCTGCACAAGTTAGGTAAAGTATATCGAAAAATTTCATTTTCAGTAATTTCTCCAACAAATTTTCAGATATTTTCATTAAACTTCTTGTTTTCTGATAAGGAATGGCAAATTTTTGAAAATATAAAATTTTCTAGAAATTTGTGGAGAAACATTTTTATTTTGATGACCTCACTAGAAAGCAATACAATAGTCTTTATCATTTAGTTCTTTCATAATTCAATGAGACTAACAGAGTGTAAATAATGTTTTCCGTTATCTATTCAAGTAGTTAATGAGGATTTAATGTTTACCTGAATCTTCCTACTTTGACTTGCGGGACTAGGGCTGACAACCCTCCATCCCCTCCACAAAACAAAATACCATCAATTCAAAGAAAGTTGTCAATGGAAAGAACATTACGTCCCTAATGGATTTTCGTTTGAATTAACAAAATTATATGAAATAGATTTAGGAACAGCCAACGAAAAAATCCTCAATATGAATTCAAGATTTAGAAAAAGAAATAATCAAAAATTCTCGATTCAAAATATGATGCAAAATTAGTACTTTTTAAATATGATGTGCACTAATTTCCTAACATATCTACCGGGTGTCCCAAGTTATCGTATAAAGGCAATATCTAGCTTATTTGACAAGATAATAAAAAAATAAAAAAATTGTTATGATAACATCGAAGTACTTTCTCAATGATGTATAAAAAATGTTCTTACAATTGACAGCCCTGTGGTAGCTACCCTTACTATTTCTTTTCAAATGACACCCCCTGTATATTGTCAGTGAAAACTGCGTGTTATTCTATTTGGAATACAACGATAGCACATACTTGGTACTTTTTCATTAATAACAACAAAAACATTTTATGAAGTATGAATTGCAACCAAAATACCTACTATGCACACGAATCCCCGTAATTTTATCAATCGGTTTATTTTCATGTTTTTGCCAAATAAACACGTTTTTGTGGAAAAGAAAAAATTATCGATAAAATTTGAAGCACTCGTGGAATTACCTTTGATAATTTATAAATCACTACCGTTGTCTTGAAATCAATAGTTAGGATTATTTTACATATGAAAATCTTATATTTTGAATTTTATAGGTATTTCTTAAATATTTAGGTATACAATATTTTTTATTGAAAATTTGTATTTTTTCCGATGTTTGAATCTGCTGAAAGTGAGGTAAAGTATTTCGAAAAATTTTAATTTTTAATAAATACGAAAAAAAAATTTCAGAAATTTTAATTCTTTTTTTCTTTTGAGCAATGCGAACTTTCGACAATATAATATTTTCTTCAGAAAAACATTTCAATTGTAATGTCTAACTTACTTTTCTGTTTAAAAATGAAATAAAAATCTTTATCTTTCAGTTTTCTAAGAATTTTATGCTCGAATAATTACTACAGTTTTGTAAACAGTTACTGAATAATTCGTCAACGTGAAATTGACTGAATGAATAAAAAATAATTTTTTCCAAAAAACTTTTTCATAAGATTTTTTATAAGAATCTCATCAAGTCATGAACCGTTGAGACAGAACATTTCCGAATTCATCTCAAACATTTTCGTGCTTTTATAATTTTTTGCAACGATAACTTCATCATGGTTGACAATGTTCCTTGATAGTATATTACTGAACGAGAATAAAGAATAATCAAATGATAACACCGTAGAATGACATAGTATAATTTTCGATGTGACAGCAAAAGCTGTTCACGTCACAAATTTTCTGAAAGAATGGACATCAGAGTCTCATACATACGAAAAAATATTATTTTAAACTCAAGGCTTTGAAAAGTGTGCGCCTATGGTTTATGATTGTTTTCCAATAATCTTTGCCAAGCGTTTTTATAGACTAGTTCAAGTGACTTTGGATATACTATAACACTAAATTCAATTTATGTGCATAACAGTGCGTGAATAGTGCTTGAGGAGCAATTGTTTTTATTCGCGCTTGTAACCCATTAATTTCCCCTGCCATCACAGCTGCCCCGTCATATGTTTGACCTACTAATTTAGTCGCTAAATTGAAATCTTTAAAATTGTCCAACAAGGTATTGAAAATATCATTCGCGGTTCGGCCTTTACTAACATCGAAAAAACCCCAAAATCGTTCGGATATTTTACCGTCTCGAACGAAGCGGAAAATTATTGACATCTGACAAAAACATTTAACATCTGTTGTCTCGTCTATTTCCCAAGAAAAGCACGCAGAATTATTTATTTCCTCGCGAATTTTCTCCCTCGAAATCTACGAAGGAGAACTGCGAAGCCATATGCATGCAATTATCCCCCCTACTGAGGTACGGCAGGCCGATCTTAGCGCGGTGCGCGAATTACAGAACTTTTGAAATCAGGATGTTTTCAAAGTTAGGAATATATCAATTATATTTTCATGATCAGAAAATCAATACCTAACTACTATCGAACGGCATAAATAAGTTCTTTTCTGATTAAGACGTAATATCCCATAATTAACCATTTAGTTTCTGAAATTTTTTTTCCGTAATTATTAAAAATTTAAATTTTTCGAGATACTTTACCTCACTTTCAGCAGATTCAAACATCGGAAAAAATAAAAATTTTCAATAAAATATATTGTATACCTAAATATTCATGAAATTCCTATAAAATTCAAAATATAAGATTTTCCTATGTAAAAAAAATCCTAACTAGCTAACTAATGGTAGTGATTTATAAATTATCAAAGGTAATTCCAGGAGTGCTTCAAATTTTATCGATAATTTTTTCTTTTCCACGAAAACGTGTTTATTTGGCAAAAACATGAAAATAAACCGATTGATAAAATTACGGGGATTCGTGTGCATAGTAGGTATTTTGGTTGCAATTCATACTTCATAAAATGTTCTTGTTGTTATTAATGAAAAAGTACCAAGTATGTGCTATCGTTGTATTCCAAATAGAATAACACGCAATTTTCACTGACAATATACAGGGGGTGCCATTTGAAAAGAAATAGTGAGAGTAGCTACCACAGGGCTGTCAATTGTAAGAACATTTTTTATACATCATTGGGAAAGTACTTCGATGTTATCATAACAATTTTTTTATTTTTTTATTATCTTGTCAAATAAGCTAGATATTGCCTTTATACGATAACTTGGGACACCCGGTAGATATGTTAGGAAATTAGTGCACATCATATTTAAAAAGTACTAATTTTGAATCGAGAATTTTTGATTATTTCTTTTTCTGAATCTTGAATTCATATTAAGGATTTTTTCGTTGGCTGTTCCTAAATCTATTTCATATAATTTTGTAATTTAAACGACAATCCATTAAAGACGTAATGTTCTTTCCATTGGCAACTTTCTTTGAATTGATGGTATTTTGTTTTGTGGAGGGGATGGAGGGTTATCAGCCCTAGTCCCGCAAGTCAAAGTAGAAAGATAAGGTAAGATAAGATAAGATAAGATATTTATTGGTGATTAATACAAATAATACATTGTTTTCACACGTCATTAAGGGTAATTTACAAACAGCAGTATAAATAGAATATTAAATCTCGGCTCCAGAACAATAATATGCTAAAATAAATAAATATATAATAGAAATACAATATAAAATAAATAAATAAATAAATAGTATATTAAATCTCAGCTCCAGAACAATATTATGCTAAATCAATTTCATCCAGAGTCATATTATAAAATTCGTCAATTGAATAAAATACCTTCAATGTCAAAATCTTTTTTATCTTTATCTTGAAAACGTTCATTCGCAGATTTTTCAGCCCACCAGGAAGTTTGTTGTACAAAGACACCGCTCGGAATCCAGGAGCGCGCTGGGATTTACTCAATCTTAGGAAATCTTTCCTAATGAGTGATTTGTTCCGTGTACCATATCCATGTATGTCAGATTGTAGCACATATTTATCCTTGTTTTTATGAATATATATAACACTCTCCAATATGAATAGCGATGGGAATGTAAGAATACCCAAATCTTTAAAGGCATTTCTACAGCAGTCACGGTAGCCCAGCCCTCCCAAAACTCGTATCGCTCGCCTCTTCAGTCTGAAAACAGCCCCACGACCCGCACTGTCCCCCCACAGCAGGACGCCATATTTCAGATGTGATTCTACCAGGGCAAAATATACGGAACGTAACATGTCCGGTGTCAGGGAAAAGGATAGAGTTCTCAGGGCAAAAATATTTCGACTCAGCCTGGCCAGTAGGTTGTCAATGTGGCTACTCCACGTGAGCGCCGAGTCCACACGAACACCGAGGAACTTTACTGAATGAACCATGTCGTCCTCCCCATCAAACGGTCTCAAGGTCATAATCATATTGTATGTTTTCTCCTCATTCACACTGAGGCCGTTTGCCGTGAACCACTCCACGAGCCTCACTCGCTCTATACGTGAACGCTCAAGCAATGTCTGTGAGTTCACGTCTCTTATTGCGACTGTAGTATCATCTACAAATAATGTAGCTTCAACTTCAGGTATATAATCTGGTAGATCGTTAATATACACCAGAAATAGCACTGGTCCCAAAACTGAACCCTGTACCACTCCCATATTAATGGGGCTCATCTGAGAGCGTGTTCCGTCCGAGCTGACTATTTGATACCTCTCGCTCAAAAAAGAAGCCATCATGTCCATCGCCCTGTCGTCGAATCCATATCTTTTCAATTTTTCGAGGAGCTTGTCGTGGGGTACACAATCAAAGGCCTTTGTAAGATCGACAAATGAGGCCAGACGGTGATCCTTATTCTCAAAGCTTTCGATAGTAGAGTTGACAAAATCGATGATCGCCTCAACTGTATTCCTCCCCTCGCGGAAGCCAAACTGACGATCAGTTAGCAAGTTGTTGCACTCGAGATATGCAACAATCTGTGTAGACATAACTTTTTCTAACACTTTCGAGAAGACAGGCACGAGAGAGATCGGACGGTAGTTGTTGACATCATTCTTGTCGCCCTTTTTGAATACAGGAATCACCCTGGAGACTTTTAAGCATTTAGGGAACTTGCCGGTGATCAACCCCTCGTTAATCAACTTGGTAAGCGGAGATATGATAGAATTGATATTTCTTTTCACTACTTTAATTGAAAGCCCATAGTAATCGGCAGAGTTACTATTTTTAATATTTCGTACTATATCTCTCACTACATTTTGTCCAACTTCTTGGAAACTGAATGTTTTCTCCGGTGGAATCTGTTTTCGGAAGGTCTTGTCGAAGCGCACGTTGGTTTGGGGTAGACCACGCAGAGCCTTCTGCGCAACAGTTGCAAAATGCGCACCGAAGCTGTCAGCATCAATGTTGGCTAATTCCCGTTTGCTGCCGTCTTTGATATAACCATTTATTATGCGCCAGGCCGCTTTCGACTTGTTATCTGAAGATTCGATTTTGCTGTTGTAATAACATAATTTTGCTCTCTTTATTGCTTTTCTATACTCCAGACGTAGTTTGTTCCTGTGTTCGCGTAGATCAGACGATGCATAGTACTGATACATTGATTCTATGAGCAACAAGTTTTCTCTAATGTCTCTTATTTCGCGGGTGAACCAACCGATATCAGCTCGTCTATCCTGGACTCTCAATTTTTTTTCCGGGAACGACATCATAAAATCTTCAACGATGTTCTGATGAAACATACTGAAGCGTGCCTCAAAACTCAAAGTATTGTCATAAATAAAACTCCAATCTCTTCTTTGGAGAGCACCATGCATCTCGAAAAAACCCTCGGCAGTAAGAGGTCGCAATTTTATGTACTTATATGGTTTAAGCTTATTGGGAATCCTCGCACTAAGGATCTGCGCATCATGGTCCGAGAACGCTGTCGGTATCACGTCCGCATACTCATCCTGTGCGTCAAAATTTGTGAAGATGTTGTCGAGACAATTATTGTTCCTGGTAGGCTGAAAAATTTTCTGCTTGAACCCGAAGGATGTTGAAAGATTTAGAAACGTTTTAGCCTCCCTATCTGGAACGAAGCTTGTGCCGGTATCGAATCTAATATTAAGATCACCACATAAAAAAACATTTTCATTATATACACTAATAATATCTAGTAAAGTCTCCAAATTGTCTATGAATATTCTGAAATTTCTGGAGGGCGCGGAGTATATACATACTACAACAAAATTAATTTTATTTAATTTCAACTTTATGGCAGATATCTCACAGTGAATTTCTAAAGACAGATCGCGAATTTTCATTATTGTTGGGGAATCGAAGATAGTTCCACTCTGATTTACCAGTATCATAGATCCTCCATTTGATAGGTTCGTCCTAGTATATGCGTGACCCATGTACCAGCCATCCAGGCATATCCCTTCTGCCTCTGACTTGGTTAGCCAATGTTCAGTTAGGCACAACACATCTGGCGTATTGTACTGGGAGTATATCATGCACTCAAGGTCATTCATCTTATTTCGGACACTCTGTATGTTTAAATGCATCAAATTAATACTGGTTTTTCCATTTTTCTGTGCATCCCGGTAGACTAATCTATTTCCGGTCTCTCCCCCATACTTCTCCGAAAAAATTTCGAAACATATGCTCCGTTCGGCCATGCATCACTTTCTTTTGCCCTTGCTATGTTTTTGGCATCAATGGTTGTTTTGAAGGAACTATATTTGTCAGGGTGTTTGGATTGAAGTTTTTCACATTCAGCTTCAGGAAATATCGCCTTTGCCATATTCGTGAAATCCTCCAGAGTTGTATCGACAGATATTCTCGATACAAAAAGACTTACTTTTCTGTCAATGGCTTTCACAGGATTTTCTGTAGACGCTCCCGTTATCCTCCAGAACTGTTCCTTATTATTAACGTCTGAAGCACCGGATGTTGCTATAGGACGCTCAGCTTTCGTCTTTGTCATCCTCGTGATCCCTTTTCTATCGGGTTTCTTCCTATGCCTCACAGTTTGGAATTCATTGGTATTCGGTGACTCTTTCCCAGAAGACGAGCTATGAGGCGACAACTGTCGTTTATTGATTACAGGTGGAGCACTATCGATCACAATGTTAACATTGTCAGCTGTAGACCCGGGAACAACTACAACTACAGGAAGATTCCGGTAAACATTAAATCCTCATTAACTACTTGAATAGATAACAGAAAACATTATTTACACTCTGTTACTCTCATTAAATTATGGGAGAACTAAATGAAAGACTATTGTATTGCTCTCTAGTGAGGTCATTAAAATTTTAATGTTTCTCCACAAATTTCTATTGAAAATATAAGATTTCATCATGAGAATGAATACTGAATACATAATTTAAAACTTCGGATATTTGTTCGTGAGAATTTTTTTCTTGAAAAGACTTAACGAATCATTATCTTAAATTTCGTGGTAGCTAGAAATATTTCATTTTGTATATTTATTCTATGGGATTCATTAACGATCCTAGGAAAGTTCATTATTTCTCATTATTTTTCAAAGGTTCACCATTCATTGTCAAATATCATCTTCTGAAGATTTGAATAAATTTTTGATTTACTCCTATAACAATTTTAATTGCAATAAAAATGTTAAACTGAAAAGAAATATACATACATTTGTTTTAGGAAATTAAAAAAAAAATTTTTTTCTCAAATTATTTCAGCATATTATTCAATGATATAATTTCTATTTTATAATTAAGAAAGTTACCAAATCAAAAAAAAATAATATATATACATATAATTCTTGTGTTATCTTTCTATATTGAAACTTACTAAAGATTCAAAATAAGTTCTTGATTGATTGATTTCAAAAACTGAAATCAATCAAAAATTATTGAAGAATTCGTTCAAGGAATTATTAAAAAATGAAAATGATCCAAAATACTATTTTTATTTTTATTGCTCTCTTTTTATTTCAGTTAGATTCTTCGCCTTCATACGAAATTTTGAATCTTAATAACTTTACTCCATCATTGAAAATTATATCTTCAATTGTATATCGAGATTTTTATTTTTGAGTATTGTTGATCTTACTTATTTGATATCAGCTCAATTGAATTATCCATTAAAATTTAAAGAACAAAATATTAAAAATGTCGAATTGCAATCTATAACACTTGAGAATAATAATTTGGAAAGAAGTGATATACTTGGTCGGTTTTATATTTGAAATTTTTATTTTTTATTGTATTCGTTGTTTTTATTCATTTCACAAATTTTTGTCAGTTAAAAATGAAGTTTGATATTTCAAATCAACCATAAGCACAATTCGAAAAAATCATTCCTCGGAAACTACAACTACATAATTATTAAGTTGAAGATTAATACAAGGTAAATATAGTGTAGAGACATGCAGAAAATTTTTCAATTCTGGAAAATATATTCCTCTATGTTTATTTTTACAAATTTCACTAGGTGACACTACTGTATTTTCTTCGTTAGAGTAATATTTGTCATTTTTCTTTTACAAATTTTTCTTATGTAACAAATGTTCTAATTTTCCTATTTCATTATGAAAATCTTCCCTTTTCTTTGAATTTCCTCTATCAATCATATTGATAACAAAAAATTGGGCAAACCTGTTGCAATCAGATCTATCGATGTTCCACAATCAATAGATTTTCTTGTTTTTAGCTGAAGTGTTTCTTTTTTTATCGTGTCAACTGAATTATCCCTGAAAATCTATAAAACAAGATATTAAAAATGGCGAATTGAAATCTATTACGCTTGACAAAAATAATTCGGAAAGACTACACTATTCACCTTGTAATTAATTACATGAAATTACATGAAAAGGCATTCGAGAAATGTTTTTTTATTAATCCATTATTTACGCACATGTGAAAACTTTTATGCGAAAGTTTTCATAGTCTCCGACAAAATCCTGGCCGGTGAACTGCAAAATGAGGCTCTCAATTTTTCTTTGGATTTTTCGAAATATCTCTTCAGAACATTTCAGGGAAAATTGAATTTTTTTTTTAACGATTTCTAATTTTTATAATTGAAAAAAATAAATTCAAAAGGATCTATTTGCATGATTTCTCGGAAATACGACAACTCATAAAAATTTAATCCATAATATCAATTGCTACGATGGAGCTGAATACGATTGCAATATATAGGTATGTGTATATATCAACCGCAAACTCCATTATAATATTCACAGTTTGAAATAAATAATTTTTATTCATATTCCAGAAGTGTGAGTTCGACTACAGATAATTAATATGATACATATCTGGTAGTAATAAAACTTTTTCGAAAATTTAATAATATAAAAAGCAATCTTTTCCACACCACCGCTGAGAAAGATTGCAAGGTGCGTTTTGTTTTACATGGTTTCCCCTTTAGGCCTAATCCATGATTATAACCATTTGTATCTTTTAGGCCCAGTTTCACCAAACAGTACTTGATCCCAGATTGATTAAACTCCGCTTGTTACTAAAGCAGGCTTAACAGTGTTTTCTGTTTCACCATGCATCAACCCGTCCGAAGATGATCGCGATTAACCAAATCGCGATTAAATAGTCTAACAATTTGGCAACGTTGTGAACGAAGGGTTATTTAGTGTTCTGTATCGTATTAGCAGTGATGACCACCATTGGCGCTATTATCGTCAGTCAATTGTCAGGTGTCATTCATTCATAACTCATAACATCTCAAAACATTTGTCATCTGTAAACAAAGAACAAAGCAAATTTTTGCCGAAAATGTCGAGTGATGAGCTTCGAAATGTCGGAAACTTGCAGAAGTTAAAAAGAAAGAGGGGCCCTATATTTACGATAGAGGACAAAAATATATTGGTTGATATTGTAGAAAAGTATTACCATATAATTGAGAATAAGAAGACTGACAATCAAACAGTAAACTCCAAAAACTACTGTTGGGAGACACAAATAAGTACAGAGTATAATTCAGGAGCTTCCTGTCCACGATCTACTGCTGTTTTAAAAACTTGCTGGAAGAATTTGAAAGCAGAAGAGAGAAAAGTTGCAGCTAATGAGAGGCAAGCGAGAATTAAGACAGGTGAGAAAATATATTTTTTCTGTGCATAACAGTGATGATTTTTTCATGTGTTTATTGCAATGTTGTGTTATTTGATTTTAGGTGGAGGTCTGAAGGAATATGTGGCTGTGGATACCATTATATTTCGAGTCATAGACCTGATTCGTCCCACTGCAGTAGGGCTGATCAATCCACATGACACAGATAGTGTACTTGGCAATAGTAAGTAGGCCAAAGCAACCTTACTTATAGTGTCAAATAATATACTTTTGTAAACATAACTTTATTGGTATTTTCAGCTATGAGCCAAAATGAGGACAATTTTATCCCAGAAATAGAGAAAAATGAAGACAATTTTATCCCAGAAATAGAGGTTTTGGGAGATACTCAGGTGAATGTGAGTAAAATTTTATTCTTGCAATGAAATGATAATTAAAAGATGAATATTGTTTTTGGAACAAAGTTCATTTATGCGGCTTGTGGTAGGTGTTGACTGGTAAGAATCGTTATTTTTATTTGCAGGTGCAGGTGCAGGGTGGCAGTAACTTAAATGGAGACTGGTCCCAATATACACCGGGGCAGATGAGGATGCCCAGAACAACCATCTTGAGAAAACTGCCACAGAGTTCTGTTGATGTTGACGAAGATGGTTCCTTTGTTTTGAATATAGACGGGTTTCTGAGTGCAGAGGACAAAGAAAACAAGGTTATCACTACCCCATACACATCTTCAACAACTAAGGAAATCCACCCTAGCATTTCAGTAGCAGAACCGGACCTGCAGACTTTTAAAAGGCCTGCAATTACACCTTTGACTGCACAGGAAATAGCACCAAAAAAATGTAAGCCTAACAAAAAACATTCTTCTAGGCATCAACTTAATAGAAGAAGACCTGTTATATCACAGGAAAAAAATGAAGAACTTGTATCCAAAAGAGTGGAGGCCCTAACAACGGTGACATCTCATGCCGAAGAGGAGCACCAGATTGTTATGAAAATTCACCATGAGAAACTGAAGCAAGAGAGAATTCGGACAAGAGTGCTCCTCCTGGAACTGAAAAAAAAAAAGAATGTTTCAAAATTGAAATAATGAATTTTTTTTGAAACTGCACCTTCTACATTCTTTCTCCAAAAACTGTTTTTATATATTTTAATATTATATTTTTATGTTTATATTAATCATGACTGATTATGTTTTTTATAGTCCAGTCAAAGGTTTCCGTCAAGAGTTGTACTTTAGTCATTTACTTTTATTTGTAAAAAAAATTAACATATAATATTTGTTGAGTTTTGAAACATATGCTCTTTACTGTGATCAGCCAAGTTCCTGTTAGTTATGTTTATGTAGCCTTTGTATAAGAAATTATTCATTTTTCAAGAGTTGTACTTTAGTCATTTAGTTTTATTTGTAAAAAAAATTAACATATAATATTTGTTGAGTTTTGAAATATATGCTCTTTACTGTGATCAGCCAAGTTCCTGTTAGTTATGTTTATGTAGCCTTTGTATAAGAAATTATTTATTTTTCACTTTTTTAATAAGTAAACAAGATTTTCATTTATATTTTTTAATGTAAATTATTGGTTTCCTCTAATGATTTTTGACTGAATGTATGTAAAAAATATTCACATTTTATGTTTGAACGTTATTAACTGACTTCCTGTTTGTTGAGTTTTGTTATACAATTAAAGTTGATTTTGTACTTGAGAGCTTTAATTATCCCATTTCACAAAATCACACATTCTGTAAAAAAACTATTTAAGTAATATTATTAACTTATTTATTTTTATTAACAAGTTTAACTGCTTCTTAAATAATATTTCAATCAAACATATCAATAAATTATTCTTTGCAATAGATTTCATAAAACACAAAAACAAAGTTTACGGCTATTTTAAATGGGAAATATTGTGCCTATACATACAGGGTGAGTCTTTGACTTGTACATATATTTCAACCCAAGATTCCTGAGGTCAAAAGAAACACTTTTTTTCCTTACCATTTTTTCCAATTCGGCCCGGTTAAAAAGATACAGGCTGTTGAAAATCGTTAAAAAAATGTGATTTTCGGCTATATCTCGTAAATGGTTGTATCGAAGGAAATGATTTTTGAAATATAGCTTTTTTTTGATGTGATACATCTTATCCGAACACAAGATTCCATACACATTCTTCTGTTTCTTTATTATGAACATTACATCCCATAGAAATACCAGAAATTCGAAGAAACCAACTCTTAAGAGTAATTTGAACCTTCATTGAAGAATATTTGGCTAATTTGAAAAATAAAAGTATTCTTCATGTTTTCTCGTACAAAGCGCGTTTTCGAATAACTTGATCTTAAAAAAAAAAAAATTATCTGTGAAATTCAAAAAATTGGGTACTTTGGCTGAATGCAACTCTGTTCTGTTGTGGAAAAAAAAACACAGAAATGAATATTTACTATGTCATGTCTCAGATTTTAGAATTGAAGTACTAGCCAACTCAGTTTGAAAATGAAGTTGTAAAAGTGAATAAGCTCACCTCTACTCCTAGATTTGATTAAAAATTACTGAGCTTTGGCACAGCTCTGATAATAAGAAGATACTTCACTAAAATCAACATTCTTTTTGAAAAGTCCAGATTATTCATAAAGCCCATGTTTAAAAAAGTTTTCACAAAATAGTCCCATTATAATGACAACAATCAATATCTCACTAAAGACTGCTGCTATCGAACAATACTGTATTCTTCTTCGGCTCATTCAAACTCACATCGAAACATACCACTTGGACTAGGTACATACTAGACAAATTTTCATGTGATTGAGATTGAATACTTTTATTCTTTTGCTATTCCATAAATTCATCCTAAGAGCATATGATTGACATACTTCCAAGAGGGCCATAATTGTTTTAAGGTTTTTAGGTGAGTTGAAAGAAACTGGATATTCTATTGTGGATATTTGAATTGAATACTTCTCATTTATTTTCAATGCCAAAATCAAGATGAATTAAGTAGTAAAGTTGGCAATAATGTAGGTACACATTTAGAACAAATTTGATTAAAGTGGAGTCTAACTTTTCCATTGATTACAGAACCAGAATATTTTACATATTTCCATATTTTCATACTGATGGCTTCAAAAATATTGATGCATTTCAATATTTTCATGAGATAGTTGGAACAAATCAAATGCTTCATTTCATAACAAATATCTTATAACAATAACAGTGTAAACTGTAAATGAAAATTTTAGGTTAGAACATAGATTATTCGAACTGAACTGCTGTGTTTATATTTGGCATCACTCGAAATTTGAAATTTAAACTTAAAACCACAGATTACTATAGTCTGTGTTAGAACTTTCATAAATTATTTATTTGAGATTTTAAGGTTAAATGCCAATTCTTGTAAACAACGATATCATATAAATGAAATATAATGAATGAATGGATATGAGTATCAGAGCTAATATGGGTGGTAGCGAGCTCAATTCGTTATAATTATCGAAAATGAAATAGAAATCAAGAGAAGAATATTAAATCTTTAGCGTCAACGAAATTGGAATAACTCATTTATTTTATTATAAACACTACTTTGACTTTGTTCAACAAATGGAATGTTAAACGTGAGTTTATGATGGTTTTTCTAATTTAGTAGCTTATTTCCAAGGTTCAAAAGGTATATCTTATGCTTGAGAAAACTTCAGTGTTCCGGTTTTCAGGGGTGAATTAGCTCATTTTGAAAATTTAAAATGGCTATATCTTTTTAACAGGGCCGAATCGGAAAAAATGGTAAATGAAAAAAGTATTTCTTTTGACCTCAGGAACCTTCGGTTAAAATATATGTACAAGTCAAAGACTCACCCTGTATAGTCATATTTTGATAAAATTGACCCAAAAATTAGAAAAAAATTTGCTGGCTGCGAGTGATTTTTTTTTCTTTGTCAGCTGTTTTCAATGTCTTAAGTCCTATTGATCCTGCCTCACTTCTGGATGTGGATCTTCCGCAATCTCTTCATGTTCTTCCACTACAACCCTTCCAATTTCCCTGCGCTGTCGCTCTAGCATTACCAGCCTGAAATATACATATAAATTAGCATTTGCTTTGCTATTATAGAAATGCCAAAATATGTTCAATAATCTTCAGGCCGGAAACAAACCTTGTGAAGTATTGATGAACCATAGTACGTCTTTCTCGGTGCTCAGGGTAATCTCTCCTCTCGTTCAATGGATGACCTAAGACTGCTATGGGATTTTGTCCCATGTCTCCCTGAGCTATTATAACATCCCATGGTGCTGGTAGGTTGGCTTCAAACTCAGCATCAAAAGGTGGGACATCTTCCTCACGTCTTCGTAGGACATTATGAAGTATAGCCGTTGCCACTATTACAGGAAACACTTTATCCAAATCGATTCTAAAACCTAACGATAATACAGGAAAGCGTCTTTTCCAAACTCCAAACATTCTTTCCACAGGGTTTCTCGTTCTGATTTGAGATTCGTTGTATAATTGTTCCGCAGGGTTCAAACAATTTTTAAAAGGAGTCATGAAATACTTGGTACAGGAATATCTACTATCTCCTACTAGGACAGCATTTCCATATCTGTCATCATCAAACATAGCTTTCCGATAGCAATTACGGAATATGGTGGAATCATGACTACTTCCAGGCCACCTCGCAACTATGTCTGTGAATTCAAGTTTGGCATTGCATATAGCCTGAATATTCAGTGAAAAATAACCCTTTCTGCAACGAAACAGCTCTGCATTATCACCACCTGAAAAATAACATAAATTTAATGAAACAGTGGGAGAAGAATCATTACATGTAGGAGGAAAGAAGGACGTACCTGGAGTTTTAATTTTAACATGAGTGCAATCGATGGCACCCAAAACCCTTGGAAAGCTTGCAATTCCGAAAAATTCAGTCTGTGTTCTTCGAATTTCCTCCTGAGTTTCAGGGAATGTTATATGCAGTGGACGGAGAGAGGCAATAGCAGTACTCACTCGATGAATTATTCTATGGGCTTTCGATTTACTAATTCCAGTGAAGTCTGCAACTGTCATTTGGTGACAACCAGTAGCATAGTATTGTAAGGTGCATAGTAACTGATTCATTGGAGAAACAGAATTATTCCTGGAAATCAATAGGAAACGCGAAATCAGTGTATCAAACTATATTGCAAACATATCCTCAACAATATCAGAAGCCAATTCAAAAGGAAAATGAAACATTAAAACTTACTTGTCGTTTGCAAATTCAATTTGTTCCTCAATTGAACCCAGTATTTGGAGTGCAGCTTTTTTTGAGAGACGGAATCTTTTCTCAAAATCCGCATTGTCCAAATTTTGGAAATGATCTTCTCTTTCTCGGATCCATCGAGGACGTCGAACGACAAATTCTTCATCACTATCATCATCTTCAAAGGCAAGATCATATACTCGTCAAAAGGCCATTTCAACGAAATTTCCGGAGAAATAATTACATAGACAAGAGTTCCAAATAATTATTAATCTCAGCTTGAAAGGTTATAATCCTCCAAAAATGGCCGATTAGTGCTAAATCGCGATTGGTCGATTAAATGGCGCTTTGGAGTGTGGTGAAACGCTACATTACATTAATCGTGATCTAAAGCCTAAAGCTAAGTCAAGATTAAAGCATTTGGTGAAACTGGGCCTAAGGATACATGGCTTGTTATGATTATTCGATTACTGGTAAGACCAGTTCGAATGACTTTGATCGGTTAATGCTGACATTGCTGCCGTGCATCAACATGTTACGCCTCTGAAATTCTGTACCACTCTGAATGGTAGAGACTTAGCAGAATTGTTTTTTCAACCCAGTAGGAGTGCGATAGGTTCGAACCTACTCCTACAGGCACGAGTTGAGTTGAAAGAATGAATGTACCTCTCTAGGCCATTCTCGTGCCCATGAGGGTTGTGAATTATTTGGATCTTGTATCAACCATTTGTCGGTGAATATTTTTGAAAGTGAAAGGGAATTCGATAGTATCTGCAGCAGAGTTGCTTGATCTCAATAGACATTTGAAAATGGTTTGCTAATAGAGATCAGTGGTAATCTTACTAAAATAATTTTCAGATATACATGGCATTAAAGTTTTTTATGAGAACAAAATCTTCAGAATCCTTCATTTTCTTGAGTAACTCTTGAATAAAAACAAAAAAACTGTCATTTTATCAATTTCAAATCGATAATTCAGGATACCGTGATTAAATATTTGAAAAAAATCAGAAATACGAAGTTTTAGAAAATTTGAAAAATGATAATTGACAATGATGTAAAGAAGAATTTTGTGATGATATGCTATGCAACCCCTCGTATTCAATAAAATTATCGTATTCTCTCGTCTATCACGTATGTATTTCGGAATCAATTTCAATATTAATGAGCTCAAACTATTTCACTCCGACGTGGATACATATATTATTATCTACATCAATTTTTCTCATAATATAAACATTTATGATTAATTTTATGCTCTGTTGTCAATATCGAGTGATTGATATAATGAACCTCAGCAGAAAATATGAATTTTCAATTCGTCTTCGATTGTAGAAGGAAGATATTTCTTTGAACTCAGATTTTTATTATATTTGAACCATATATTATTCCATGATGCGAAATTACGTGAAAAGGCATTCGAGAAATGTTTTTTTATTAATCCATTATTAACGCACATGTGAAAACTTTTATGCGAAAGTTTTCATAGTCTCCGACAAAATCCTGGTCGGTGAACTGCAAAATGAGGCTTTCAATTTTTCTTTGGATTTTTCGAAATATCTCTTCAGAACATTTTAGGGAAGATTTAATTTTTTATTTAACGATTTCTGATTTTTATAATTGAAAAAAATAAATTCAGAAGGATCTATTTGCATGAGTTCTCGGAAATACGACAACTCATAAAAATTTAATCCATAATATCAATTGCTACGATGGAGCTGAATACGATTGCAATGTATTTGTATATATCAACCGCAAACTCCTATATAATATTCACAGTTTGAAAGTCGCGTAATTTTTATTCATATTCCAGAAGTGTGAGTTCGACTACAGTTATAGATTTTTGTATGTTTTATTATTTACAACAAAAAAAAATTGAAATTTGCGATTAACTAAGAAAATTATTACGTACGAAGTCTTTTGAATGAAATTTGAAATGTGTAATAATGATAATTGTTCCAGAGATAATTAATATGATACATATCTGGTAGTAATGAAACTTTTTCGAAAATCTAATAATATAAAAAGCAATCTTTTCCACACCACCACTGAGGTAGATTGCAAGGTGCGTTTTGTTTTACATGGTTTCCCCTTTAGGCCTAATCCATGATTATAACCATTTGTATCTTTTGGGATACATGGCTTGTTATGATTATTCGATTACTGGTAAGACCAGTTCGAATGACTTTGATCGGTTAATGCTGACATTGCTGCCGTGCATCAACATGTTACGCCTCTGAAATTCTGTACCACTCTGAATGGTAGAGACTTAGCAGAATTGTTTTTTCAACCCAGTAGGAGTGCGGAAGGTTCGAACCTACTCCTACAGGCACGAGTTGAGTTGAAAGAATGAATGTACCTCTCTAGGCCATTCTCGTGCCCATGCGGGTTGTGAATTATTTGGATCTTGTATCAATAATTTGTAGGTGAATATTTTTGAAAGTCAAACGGAATTCGATAGAAACTGCAGCAGAGTTGCTTGATCTCAATAGACATTTGAATATGGTTTGCTAATAGAGATCAGTGGTGATCTTACTCAAATAATTTTTAGATATACATGGCATTAAAGTTTTTTATGAGAACAAAATCTTCAGAATCCTTCATTTTCTTGAGTAATTCTTGAATAAAAACAAAAAAAAACTGTCATTTTATCAATTTCAAATCGATAATTCAAGATACCGTGATTAAATATTTGAAAAGAATTAGAAATACGATGTTTTAGGAAATTTGAAAAATGATAATTGACAATGATGCAAAGAAGAGTTTTGTGATGATATGCTATGCAACCCCTCGTATTTAATAAAAATTATCGTATTCTCTCGTCTATCACGTATGTATTTCGGAATCAATTTCAATATTAATGAGCTCAAACTATTCCACTTCGACGTGGATACATATATTATTATCTACATCAACTTTTCTCACAATATAAACATTTATGATTAATTTTATGCCCTTTTGTCAATATCGAGTAATTGATATAATGAACCTCAGCAGAAAATATGAATTTTCAATTCGTCTTCGATTGTAGAAGGAAGATATTTCTTTGAACTCAGATTTTTATTATATTTGAACCATATATTATTCCATGATGCGAAATTACGTGAAAAGGCATTCGAGAAATGTTTTTTCATTAATCCATTATTTACGCACATGTGAAAACTTTTATGCGAAAGTTTTCATAGTCTCCGACAAAATCCTGGCCGGTGAACTGCAAAATGAGGCTTTCAATTTTTCTTTGGATTTTTCGAAATATCTCTTCAGAACATTTTAGGGAAGATTGAATTTTTTATTTAACGATTTCTGATTTTTATAATTGAAAAAAATAAATTCAGAAGGATCTATTTGCATGATTCCTCGGAAATACGACAACTCATAAAAAATTAATCCATAATATCAATTGCTACGATGGAGCTGAATACGATTGCAATATATAGGTATGTGTATATATCAACCGCAAACTCCTATATAATATTCACAGTTTGAAAGTCGCGTAATTTTTATTCATATTCCAGAAGTGTGAGTTCGACTACAGTTATAGATTTTTGTATGTTTTATTATTTACAAAAAAAAAAAAATTGAAATTTGCGATTAACTAAGAAAATTATTACGTACGAAGTCTTTTGAATGAAATTTGAAATGTGTAATAATGATAATCATTCCAGAGATAATTAATATGATACATATCTGGTAGTAATGAAACTTTTTCGAAAATCTAATAATATAAAAAGCAATCTTTTCCACACCACCGCTGAGGTAGATTGCAAGGTGCGTTTTGTTTTACATGGTTTCCCCTTTAGGCCTAATCCATGATTATAACCATTTGTATCTTTTGGGATACATGGCTTGTTATGATTATTCGATTATGGTAAGACCAGTTCGAATGACTTTGATCGGTTAATGCTTACATTGCTGCCGTGCATCAACATGTTACGCCTCTGAAATTCTGTACCACTCTGAATGGTAGAGACTTAGCAGAATTGTTTTTTCAACCCAGTAGGAGTGCGGAAGGTTCGAACCTACTCCTACAGGCACGAGTTGAGTTGAAAGAATGAATGTACCTCTCTAGGCCATTCTCGTGCCCATGAGGGTTGTGAATTATTTGGATCTTGTATCAACAATTTGTAGGTGAATATTTTTGAAAGTCAAACGGAATTCGATAGAAACTGCAGCAGAGTTGCTTGATCTCAATAGACATTTGAAAATGGTTTGCTAATAGAGATCAGTGGTAATCTTACTTAAATAATTTTCAGATATACATGGCATTAAAGTTTTTTATGAGAACAAAATCTTCAGAATCCTTCATTTTCTTGAGTAACTCTTGAATAAAAACAAAAAAAACTGTCATTTTATCAATTTCAAATCGATAATTCAAGATACCGTGATTAAATATTCGAAAAGAATTAGAAATACGATGTTTTAGGAAATTTGAAAAATGATAATTGACAATGATGCAAAGAAGAGTTTTGTGATGATATGCTATGCAACCCCTCGTATTTAATAAAATTATCGTATTCTCTCGTCTATCACGTATGTATTTCGGAATCAATTTCAATATTAATGAGCTCAAACTATTCCACTCCGACGTGGATACATATATTATTATCTACATCAACTTTTCTCACAATATAAACATTATTTATGATTAATTTTATGCTCTGTTGTCAATATCGAGTAATTGATATAATGAACCTCAGCAGAAAATGTGAATTTTCAATTCGTCTTCGATTGTAGAAGGAAGATATTTCTTTGAACTCAGATTTTTATTATATTTGAACCATATATTATTCCATGATGCGAAATTACGTGAAAAGGCATTCGAGAAATGTTTTTTCATTAATCCATTATTAACGCACATGTGAAAACTTTTATGCGGAAGTTTTCATAGTCTCCGACAAAATCCTGGCCGGTGAACTGCAAAATGAGGCTTTCAATTTTTCTTTGGATTTTTCGAAATATCTCTTCAGAACATTTTAGGGAAGATTTAATTTTTTATTTAACGATTTCTGATTTTTATAATTGAAAAAAATAAATTCAGAAGGATCTATTTGCATGAGTTCTCGGAAATACGACAACTCATAAAAATTTAATCCATAATATCAATTGCTAAGATGGAGCTGAATACGATTGCAATATATAGGTATGTGTATATATCAACCGCAAACTCCTATATAATATTCACAGTTGAAAGAATGAATGTACCTCTCTAGGCCATTCTCGTGCCCATGAGGGTTGTGAATTATTTGGATCTTGTATCAACAATTTGTAGGTGAATATTTTCGAAAGTCAAACGGAATTCGATAAACTGCAGCAGAGTTGCTTGATCTCAATAGACATTTGAAAATGGTTTGCTAATAGAGATCAGTGGTAATCTTACTTAAATAATTTTTAGATATACATGGCATTAAAGTTTTTTATGAGAACAAAATCTTCAGAATCCTTCATTTTCTTGAGTAACTCTTGAATAAAAACAAAAAAAAACTGTCATTTTATCAATTTCAAATCGATAATTCAAGATACCGTGATTAAATATTTGAAAAGAATTAGAAATACGATGTTTTAGGAAATTTGAAAAATGATAATTGACAATGATGCAAAGAAGAGTTTTGTGATGATATGCTATGCAACTCCTCGTATTTAATAAAATTACCGTATTCTCTCGTCTATCACGTATGTATTTCGGAATCAATTTCAATATTAATGAGCTCAAACTATTCCACTCCGACGTGGATACATATATTATTATCTACATCAACTTTTCTCACAATATAAACATTATTTATGATTAATTTTATGCTCTGTTGTCAATATCGAGTAAATGATATAATGAACCTCAGCAGAAAATATGAATTTTCAATTCGTCTTCGATTGTAGAAGGAAGATATTTCTTTGAACTCAGATTTTTATTATATTTGAACCATATATTATTCCATGATGCGAAATTACTTGAAAAGGCATTCGAGAAATGTTTTTTTATTAATCCATTATTTACGCACATGTGAAAACTTTTATGCGAAAGTTTTCATAGTCTCCGACAAAATCCTGGCCGGTGAACTGCAAAATGAGGCTTTCAATTTTTCTTTGGATTTTTCGAAATATCTCTTCAGAACATTTTAGGGAAGATTGAATTTTTTATTTAACGATTTCTGATTTTTATAATTGAAAAAAATAAATTCAGAAGGATCCATTTGCATGATTTCTCGGAAATACGACAACTCATAAAAATTTAATCCATAATATCAATTGCTAAGATGGAGCTGAATACGATTGCAATATATAGGTATGTGTATATATCAACCGCAAACTCCTATATAATATTCACAGTTTGAAAGTCGCGTAATTTTTATTCATATTCCAGAAGTGTGAGTTCGACTACAGTTATAGATTTTTGTATGTTTTATTATTTACAAAAAAAAAAAATTGAAATTTGCGATTAACTAAGAAAATTATTACGTACGAAGTCTTTTGAATGAAATTTGAAATGTGTAATAATGATAATCATTCCCGAGATAATTAATATGATACATATCTGGTAGTAATGAAACTTTTTCGAAAATCTAATAATATAAAAAGCAATCTTTTCCACACCACCGCTGAGGTAGATTGCAAGGTGCGTTTTGTTTTACATGGTTTCCCCTTTAGGCCTAATCCATGATTATAACCATTTGTATCTTTTGGGATACATGGCTTGTTATGATTATTCGATTACTTGTAAGACCAGTTCGAATGACTTTGATCGGTTAATGCTGACATTGCTGCCGTGCATCAACATGTTACGCCTCTGAAATTCTGTACTACTCTGAATGGTAGAGACTTAGCAGAATTGTTTTTTCAACCCAGTAGGAGTGCGGAAGGTTCGAACCTACTCCTACAGGCACGAGTTGAGTTGAAAGAATGAATGTACCTCTCTAGGCCATTCTCGTGCCCATGAGGGTTGTGAATTATTTGGATCTTGTATCAACAATTTGTAGGTGAATATTTTCGAAAGTCAAACGGAATTCGATAAACTGCAGCAGAGTTGCTTGATCTCAATAGACATTTGAAAATGGTTTGCTAATAGAGATCAGTGGTAATCTTACTTAAATAATTTTTAGATATACATGGCATTAAAGTTTTTTATGAGAACAAAATCTTCAGAATCCTTCATTTTCTTGAGTAACTCTTGAATAAAAACAAAAAAAAACTGTCATTTTATCAATTTCAAATCGATAATTCAAGATACCGTGATTAAATATTTGAAAAGAATTAGAAATACGATGTTTTAGGAAATTTGAAAAATGATAATTGACAATGATGCAAAGAAGAGTTTTGTGATGATATGCTATGCAACCCCTCGTATTTAATAAAATTATCGTATTCTCTCGTCTATCACGTATGTATTTCGGAATCAATTTCAATATTAATGAGCTCAAACTATTCCACTCCGACGTGGATACATATATTATTATCTACATCAACTTTTCTCACAATATGAACATTTATGATTAATTTTATGCCCTGTTTTCAATATCGAGTAATTGATATAATGAACCTCAGCAGAAAATATGAATTTTCAATTCGTCTTCGATTGTAGAAGGAAGATATTTCTTTGAACTCAGATTTTTATTATATTTGAACCATATATTATTCCATGATGCGAAATTACGTGAAAAGGCATTCGAGAAATGTTTTTTTATTAATCCATTATTTACGCACATGTGAAAACTTTTATGCGAAAGTTTTCATAGTCTCCGACAAAATCCTGGCCGGTGAACTGCAAAATGAGGCTTTCAATTTTTCTTTGGATTTTTCGAAATATCTCTTCAGAACATTTTAGGGAAGATTGAATTTTTTATTTAACGATTTCTGATTTTTATAATTGAAAAAAATAAATTCAGAAGGATCCATTTGCATGATTTCTCGGAAATACGACAACTCATAAAAATTTAATCCATAATATCAATTGCTAAGATGGAGCTGAATACGATTGCAATATATAGGTATGTGTATATATCAACCGCAAACTCCTATATAATATTCACAGTTTGAAAGTCGCGTAATTTTTATTCATATTCCAGAAGTGTGAGTTCGACTACAATTATAGATTTTTGTATGTTTTATTATTTACAAAAAAAAAAATTGAAATTTGCGATTAACTAAGAAAATTATTACGTACGAAGTCTTTTGAATGAAATTTGAAATGTGTAATAATGATAATCATTCCAGAGATAATTAATATGATACATATCTGGTAGTAATGAAACTTTTTCGAAAATCTAATAATATAAAAAGCAATCTTTTCCACACCACCGCTGAGGTAGATTGCAAGGTGCGTTTTGTTTTACATGGTTTCCCCTTTAGGCCTAATCCATGATTATAACCATTTGTATCTTTTGGGATACATGGCTTGTTATGATTATTCGATAACTGGTAAGACCAGTTCGAATGACTTTGATCGGTTAATGCTGACATTGCTGCCGTGCATCAACATGTTACGCCTCTGAAATTCTGTACCACTCTGAATGGTAGAGACTTTCAGACTTAGCAGAATTGTTTTTTCAACCCAGTAGGAGTGCGGAAGGTTCGAACCTACTCCTACAGGCACGAGTTGAGTTGAAAGAATGAATGTTCCTCTCTAGGCCATTCTCGTGCCCATGAGGGTTGTGAATTATTTGGATCTTGTATCAACAATTTGTAGGTGAATATTTTTGAAAGTCAAACGGAATTCGATAGAAACTGCAGCAGAGTTGCTTGATCTCAATAGACATTTGAAAATGGTTTGCTAATAGAGATCAGTGGTAATCTTACTTAAATAATTTTCAGATATACATGGCATTAAAGTTTTTTATGAGAACAAAATCTTCAGAATCCTTCATTTTCTTGAGTAATTCTTGAATAAAAACAAAAAAAAACTGTCATTTTATCAATTTCAAATCGATAATTCAAGATACCGTGATTAAATATTTGAAAAGAATTAGAAATACGATGTTTTAGGAAATTTGTGAAATGATAATTGACAATGATGCAAAGAAGAGTTTTGTGATGATATGCTATACAACCCCTCGTATTTAATAAAATTATCGTATTCTCTCGTCTATCACGTATGTATTTCGGAATCAATTTCAATATTAATGAGCTCAAACTATTCCACTCCGACGTGGATACATATATTATTATCTACATCAACTTTTCTCACAATATAAACATTTATGATTAATTTTATGCCCTGTTGTCAATATCGAGTAATTGATATAATGAACCTCAGCAGAAAATATGAATTTTCAATTCGTCTTCGATTGTAGAAGGAAGATATTTCTTTGAACTCAGATTTTTATTATATTTGAACCATATATTATTCCATGATGCGAAATTACGTGAAAAGGAATTCGAGAAATGTTTTTTTATTAATCCATTATTTACGCACATGTGAAAACTTTTATGCGAAAGTTTTCATAGTCTCCGACAAAATCCTGGCCGGTGAACTGCAAAATGAGGCTTTCAATTTTTCTTTGGATTTTTCGAAATATCTCTTCAGAACATTCTAGGGAAGATTAAATTTTTTATTTAACGATTTCTGATTTTTATAATTGAAAAAAATAAATTCAGAAGGATCTATTTGCATGATTTCTCGGAAATACGACAACTCATAAAAATTTAATCCATAATATCAATTGCTACGATGGAGCTGAATACGATTGCAATATATAGGTATGTGTATATATCAACCGCAAACTCCTATATAATATTCACAGTTTGAAAGTCGCGTAATTTTTATTCATATTCCAGAAGTGTGAGTTCGACTACAGTTATAGATTTTTGTATGTTTTATTATTTACAAAAAAAAATTGAAATTTACGATTAACTAAGAAAATTATTACGTACGAAGTCTTTTGAATGAAATTTGAAATGTGTAATAATGATAATCATTCCAGAGATAATTAATATGATACATATCTGGTAGTAATGAAACTTTTTCGAAAATCTAATAATATAAAAAGCAATCTTTTCCACACCACCGCTGAGGTAGATTGCAAGGTGCGTTTTGTTTTACATGGTTTCCCCTTTAGGCCTAATCCATGATTATAAGCATTTGTATCTTTTGGGATACATGGCTTGTTATGATTATTCGATTACTGGTAAGACCAGTTCGAATGACTTTGATCGGTTAATGCTGACATTGCTGCCGTGCATCAACATGTTCCGCCTCTGAAATTCTGTACCACTCTGAATGGTAGAGACTTAGCAGAATTGTTTTTTCAACCCAGTAGGAGTGCGGAAGGTTCGAACCTACTCCTACAGGCACGAGTTGAGTTGAAAGAATGAATGTACCTCTCTAGGCCATTCTCGTGCCCATGAGGGTTGTGAATTATTTGGATCTTGTATCAACAATTTGTAGGTGAATATTTTTGAAAGTCAAACGGAATTCGATAGAAACTGCAGCAGAGTTGCTTGATCTCAATAGACATTTGAAAATGGTTTGCTGATAGAGATCAGTGGTAATCTTACTTGAATAATTTTTAGATATACATGGCATTAAAGTTTTTCATGAGAACAAAATCTTCAGAATCCTTCATTTTCTTGAGTAACTCTCGAATAAAAACAAAAAAAAACTGTCATTTTATCAATTTCAAATCGATAATTCAAGATACCGTGATTAAATATTTCAAAAGAATTAGAAATACGATGTTTTAGGAAATTTGAAAAATGATAATTGACAATGATGCAAAGAAGAGTTTTGTGATGATATGCTATGCAACCCCTCGTATTTAATAAAATTATCGTATTCTCTCGTCTATCACGTATGTATTTCGGAATCAATTTCAATATTAATGAGCTCAAACTATTCCACTCCGACGTGGATACATATATTATTATCTACATCAACTTTTCTCACAATATAAACATTTATGATTAATTTTATGCTCTGTTGTCAATATCGAGTAATTGATATAATAAACCTCAGCAGAAAATATGAATTTTCAATTCGTCTTCGATTGTAGAAGGAAGATATTTCTTCGAACTCAGATTTTTATTATATTTGAACCATATATTATTCCATGATGCGAAATTACGTGAAAAGCATTCGAGAAATGTTTTTTTATTAATCCATTATTTACGCACATGTGAAAACTTTTTTGCGAAAGTTTTCATAGTCTCCGACAAAATCCTGGCCGGTGAACTGCAAAATGAGGCTTTCAATTTTTCTTTGGATTTTTCGAAATATCTCTTCAGAACATTTTAGGGAAGATTGAATTTTTTATTTAACGATTTCTGATTTTTATAATTGAAACAAATAAATTCAGAAGGATCTATTTGCATGATTTCTCGGAAATACGACAACTCATAAAAATTTAATCCATAATATCAATTGCTACGATGGAGCTGAATACGATTGCAATATATAGGTATGTGTATATATCAACCGCAAACTCCTATATAATATTCACAGTTTGAAAGTCGCGTAATTTTTATTCATATTCCAGAAGTGTGAGTTCGACTACAGTTATAGATTTTTGTATGTTTTATTATTTACAAAAAAAAAAAATTGAAATTTGCGATTAACTAAGAAAATTATTACGTACGAAGTCTTTTGAATGAAATTTGAAATGTGTAATAATGATAATCATTCCAGAGATAATTAATATGATACATATCTGGTAGTAATGAAACTTTTTCGAAAATCTAATAATATAAAAAGCAATCTTTTCCACACCACCGCTGAGGTAGATTGCAAGGTGCGTTTTGTTTTACATGGTTTTCCCTTTAGGCCTAATCCATGATTATAACCATTTGTATCTTTTGGGATGCATGGCTTGTTATGATTATTCGATTACTGGTTAGATCAGTTCGAATGACTTTGATCGGTTAATGCTGACATTGCTGCCGTGCTTCAACATGTTACGCCTCTGAAATTCTGTACCACTCTGAGTGGTAGAGACTTAGCAGAATTGTTTTTTCAACCCAGTAGGAGTGCGGAAGGTTCGAACCTACTCCTACAGGCACGAGTTGAGTTGAAAGAATGAATGTACCTCTCTAGGCCATTCTCGTGCCCATGGAGTTGTGAATTATTTGGATCTTGTATCAACAATTTGTAGGTGAATATTTTTGAAAGTCAAACGGAATTCGATAGAAACTGCAGCAGAGTTGCTTGATCTCAATAGACATTTGAAAATGGTTTGCTAATAGAGATCAGTGGTAATCTTACTTAAATAATTTTCAGATATACATGGCATTAAAGTTTTTTATGAGAACAAAATCTTCAGAATCCTTCATTTTCTTGAGTAACTCTTGAATAAAAACAAAAAAAAACTGTCATTTTATCAATTTCAAATCGATAATTCAAGATACCGTGATTAAATATTTGAAAAGAATTAGAAATACGATGTTTTAGGAAATTTGAAAAATGATAATTGACAATGATGCAAAGAAGAGTTTTGTGATGATATGCTATGCAACTCCTCGTATTTAATAAAATTATCGTATTCTCTCGTCTATCACGTATGTATTTCGGAATCAATTCCAATATTAATGAGCTCAAACTATTCCACTCCGACGTGGATACATATATTATTATCTACATCAACTTTTCTCACAATATAAACATTTATGATTAATTTTATGAATTATTTTATGCTCTGTTGTCAATATCGAGTAATTGATATAATGAACCTCAGCAGAAAATATGAATTTTCAATTCGTCTTCGATTATAGAAGGAAGATATTTCTTTGAACTCAGATTTTTATTATATTTGAACCATATATTATTCCATGATGCGAAATTACGTGAAAAGGCATTCGAGAAATGTTTTTTTATTAATCCATTATTTACGCACATGTGAAAACTTTTATGCGAAAGTTTTCATAGTCTCCGACAAAATCCTGGCCGGTGAACTGCAAAATGAGGCTCTCAATTTTTCTTTGGATTTTTCGAAATATCTCTTCAGAACATTTTAGGGAAGATTGAATTTTTTATTTAACGATTTCTGATTTTTATAATTGAAAAAAATAAATTCAGAAGGATCTATTTGCATGATTTCTCGGAAATACGACAACTCATAAAAATTTAATCCATAATATCAATTGCTACGATGGAGCTGAATACGATTGCAATATACAGGGTGTTTCATCATAAACTGGACAAACATATATATTCGTGTAGAGGACATCGGGAGAATCATTTTTGCCTTATACAATATATCCCGTTTTCGACGCATAAGCGAGATACAGGGTGTTAAACGTCAATTTTAAGCAATATTCTTATGGGTGTGGTCAGTTTTGTATAACACTCAAATAAACGGTTTTTGGTCAAATCTCAGTATTTTTGGGTCCTCTATTCAGAAAAGTTGATGAAATCCGAAAAAAGAATTACAAAATGGCGGAAAACCTGCAACGTTCCTAATTTTTTTTTCCGGTGGTCAAATTGAATTTTAGTTTCTGAATGAACACAATTTTCTAAGAATTTTTGTGCAAAAATTTTTTCAAAAATCGAACACAAATTTTTTTTTACATGTCTACAGCGATAAAAAAATTTCACCCGAAATGGATGAAATTTTTTACAATTGTACTCCCTCAATTATCAATCACGAATATGAAAACAGAATTGTAAAATATTAAACGGTTTCGTAACTACAACCATTCAAATGTTTCGTTCAAACCTCCAAAAAAAATTTTGAATGGCTTCTTAGAGTCAAAATTATTAAATTATTGCTATTTCCAAAAATTCCGGATGCTAAAATGTATTTATACAAAAAAAATTCGGTGAAACTCAGTTGGGAGTCGAACCCTCGATTCCAACGTAAGTATTAATGAAGAAATTAAGACAGTTCTAAGGATATTAATATTCGTTGCGAAGCAACGGAAGTTCGTAGCTCATAGAATTCTACTGGTTATTTGAATTTCAGCGGAATATCTTCAATAAGATCTGGCAGAATCTCCGTCAGGAGGTGATAATAGCCGTTTCCAGTCAATGTTTAAGGAAGAATGTATGGTCCGATAATGAATTTATTTTTTATTCCCGCCCAAACATTAACTGAAAACCTCTTCTGGCTATTTTTTGATACCGTGGCATGCGGATTTTCTCTAAACCGTAAAATATTATTTTTTCTGTTGAAGAAACCATCCCTATGAAAAGTAGCTTCATTCGTAAATAAAATTTGATGGAGAAAATCCCTATTTCCACGTACTCTTCTCAAAATAAACTGACAGAATTCTTTTCTTCTATGAAAATCACCGTCTTCTAAAGTTTGGCAAAGTTGGAAATGGAACGGATGGAAGCTGTTCCTTCTGAGTACTCTCCAAACAGTAGTTTTACTTTTATTCACTGGAGGGTGGTTCGAAAGAGTTCTTGTTGAAATCATTGGGTTATCTCCTACTAAATTAAGGATGCGATCATCGTTTGCTCTTATTGTTTCCTTATTTTTCCGGTGCAAACTTCCTTCTTCACGTAATTTGTGTACTGTTTCATAAGAAGTTGTGAAGTTTGGCAAATTTCTGCTTGGAAATCTGCGGGAGTAAATTTCCCATGCTTTTCTGCCTGAGCAATTCACTTCATAATAAGCCTGCACAATATCATTTTTTCCAAAAGAGAATATTTCATTTTCGTTTCCAAACAAATTCGTGTCACGATACTTGCGAAATTATATTCAGTGAAATTCAAATAACCAGTAGAATTCTATGAGCTACGAACTTCCGTTGCTTCGCAACGAATATTAATATCCTTAGAACTGTCTTAATTTCTTCATTAATACTTACGTTGGAATCGAGGGTTCGACTCCCAACTAAGTTTCACCGAATTTTTTTTGTATAAATACATTTTAGCATCCGGAATTTTTGGAAATAGCAATAATTTAATAATTTTGACTCTAAGAAGCCATTCTAAATTTTTTTTGGAGGTTTGAACGAAACATTTGAATGGTTGTAGTTACGAAACCGTTTAATATTTTACAATTCTGTTTTCATATTCGTGATTGATAATTGAGGGAGTACAATTGTACAAAATTTCATCCATTTCGGGTGAAATTTTTTTATCGCTGTGGACATGTAAAAAAAAATTTGTGTTCGATTTTTGAAAAAATTTTTGCACAAAAATTCTTAGAAAATTGTGTTCATTCAGAAACTAAAATTCAATTTGACCACCGGAAAAAAAAATTAGGAACGTTGCAGGTTTTCCGCCATTTTGTAATTCTTTTTTCGGATTTCATCAACTTTTCTGAATAGAGGACCCAAAAATACTGAGATTTGACCAAAAACCGTTTCTTTGAGTGTTATACAAAACTGACCACACCCATAAGAATATTGCTCAAAATTGACGTTTAACACCCTGTATCTCGCTTATGCGTCGAAAACGGGATATATTGTATAAGGCAAAAATGATTCTCCCGATGTCCTCTACACGAATATATATGTTTGTCCAGTTTATGATGAAACACCCTGTATAGGTATGTGTATATATCAACCGCAAACTCCTATATAATATTCACAGTTTGAAAGTCGCGTAATTTTCATTCATATTCCAGAAGTGTGAGTTCGACTACAGTTATAGATTTTTGTATGTTTTATTATTTACAAAAAAAAAAATTGAAATTTGCGATTAACTAAGAAAATTATTACGTACAAAGTCTTTTGAATGAAATTTGAAATGTGTAATAATGATAATCATTCCAGAGATAATTAATATGATACATATCTGGTAGTAATGAAACTTTTTCGAAAATCTAATAATATAAAAAGCAATCTTTTCCACACCACCGCTGAGGTAGATTGCAAGGTGCGTTTTGTTTTACATGGTTTCCCCTTTAGGCCTAATCCATGATTATAACCATTTGTATCTTTTGGGATACATGGCTTGTTATGATTATTCGATTACTGGTAAGACCAGTTCGAATGACTTTGATCGGTTAATGCTGACATTGCTGCCGTGCATCAACATGTTACGCCTCTGAAATTCTGTACCACTCTGAATGGTAGAGACTTAGCAGAATTGTTTTTTCAACCCAGTAGGAGTGCCGAAGGTTCGAACCTACTCCTACAGGCACGAGTTGAGTTGAAAGAATGAATGTACCTCTCTAGGTCATTCTCGTGCCCATGAGGGTTGTGAATTATTTGGATCTTGTATCAACAATTTGTAGGTGAATATTTTTGAAAGTCAAACGGAATTCGATAGAAACTGCAGCAGAGTTGCTTGATCTCAATAGACATTTGAAAATGGTTTGCTAATAGAGATCAGTGGTAATATTACTTAAATAATTTTTAGATATACATGGCATTAAAGTTTTTTATGAGAACAAAATCTTCAGAATCCTTCATTTTCTTGAGTAACTCTTGAATAAAAACAAAAAAAAATGTCATTTTATCAATTTCAAATCGATAATTCAAGATACCGTGATTAAATATTTGAAAAGAATTAGAAATACGATGTTTTAGGAAATTTGAAAAACGATAATTGACAATGATGCAAAGAAGAGTTTTGTGATGATATGCTATGCAACTCCTCGTATTTAATAAAATTACCGTATTCTCTCGTCTATCACGTATGTATTTCGGAATCAATTTCAATATTAATGAGCTCAAACTATTCCACTCCGACGTGGATACATATATTATTATCTACATCAACTTTTCTCACAATATAAACATTTATGATTAATTTTATGCTCTGTTGTCAATATCGAGTAATTGATATAATGAACCTCAGCAGAAAATATGAATTTTGAATTCGTCTTCGATTGTAGAAGGAAGATATTTCTTTGAACTCAGATTTTTATTATATTTGAACCATATATTATTCCATGATGCGAAATTACGTGAAAAGGCATTCGAGAAATGTTTTTTTATTAATCCATTATTTACGCACATGTGAAAACTTTTATGCGAAAGTTTTCATAGTCTCCGACAAAATCCTGGCCGGTGAACTGCAAAATGAGGCTTTCAATTTTTCTTTGAATTTTTCGAAATATCGCTTCAGAACATTTTAGGGAAGATTGAATTTTTTATTTAACGATTTCTGATTTTTATAATGGAAAAAAATAAATTCAGAAGGATCTATTTGCATGATTTCTCGGAAATACGACAACTCATAAAAATTTAATCCATAATATCAATTGCTACGATGGAGCTGAATACGATTGCAATATATAGGTATGTGTATATATCAACCGCAAACTCCTATATAATATTCACAGTTTGAAAGTCGCGTAATTTTCATTCATATTCCAGAAGTGTGAGTTCGACTACAGTTATAGATTTTTGTATGTTTTATTATTTACAAAAAAAAAAATTGAAATTTGCGATTAACTAAGAAAATTATTACGTACGAAGTCTTTTGAATGAAATTTGAAATGTGTAATAATGATGATCATTCCAGAGATAATTAATATGATACATATCTGGTAGTAATGAAACTTTTTCGAAAATCTAATAATATAAAAAGCAATCTTTTCCACACCACCGCTGAGGTAGATTGCAAGGTGCGTTTTGTTTTACATGGTTTTCCCTTTAGGCCTAATCCATGATTATAACCATTTGTATCTTTTGGGATGCATGGCTTGTTATGATTATTCGATTACTGGTTAGATCAGTTCGAATGACTTTGATCGGTTAATGCTGACATTGCTGCCGTGCTTCAACATGTTACGCCTCTGAAATTCTGTACCACTCTGAGTGGTAGAGACTTAGCAGAATTGTTTTTTCAACCCAGTAGGAGTGCGGAAGGTTCGAACCTACTCCTACAGGCACGAGTTGAGTTGAAAGAATGAATGTACCTCTCTAGGCCATTCTCGTGCCCATGGATTGTGAATTATTTGGATCTTGTATCAACAATTTGTAGGTGAATATTTTTGAAAGTCAAACGGAATTCGATAGAAACTGCAGCAGAGTTGCTTGATCTCAATAGACATTTGAAAATGGTTTGCTAATAGAGATCAGTGGTAATCTTACTTAAATAATTTTCAGATATACATGGCATTAAAGTTTTTTATGAGAACAAAATCTTCAGAATCCTTCATTTTCTTGAGTAACTCTTGAATAAAAACAAAAAAAAACTGTCATTTTATCAATTTCAAATCGATAATTCAAGATACCGTGATTAAATATTTGAAAAGAATTAGAAATACGATGTTTTAGGAAATTTGAAAAATGATAATTGACAATGATGCAAAGAAGAGTTTTGTGATGATATGCTATGCAACTCCTCGTATTTAATAAAATTATCGTATTCTCTCGTCTATCACGTATGTATTTCGGAATCAATTCCAATATTAATGAGCTCAAACTATTCCACTCCGACGTGGATACATATATTATTATCTACATCAACTTTTCTCACAATATAAACATTTATGATTAATTTTATGAATTATTTTATGCTCTGTTGTCAATATCGAGTAATTGATATAATGAACCTCAGCAGAAAATATGAATTTTCAATTCGTCTTCGATTATAGAAGGAAGATATTTCTTTGAACTCAGATTTTTATTATATTTGAACCATATATTATTCCATGATGCGAAATTACGTGAAAAGGCATTCGAGAAATGTTTTTTTATTAATCCATTATTTACGCACATGTGAAAACTTTTATGCGAAAGTTTTCATAGTCTCCGACAAAATCCTGGCCGGTGAACTGCAAAATGAGGCTTTCAATTTTTCTTTGGATTTTTCGAAATATCTCTTCAGAACATTTTAGGGAAGATTGAATTTTTTATTTAACGATTTCTGATTTTTATAATTGAAAAAAATAAATTCAGAAGGATCTATTTGCATGATTTCTCGGAAATACGACAACTCATAAAAATTTAATCCATAATATCAATTGCTACGATGGAGCTGAATACGATTGCAATATATAGGTATGTGTATATATCAACCGCAAACTCCTATATAATATTCACAGTTTGAAAGTCGCGTAATTTTCATTCATATTCCAGAAGTGTGAGTTCGACTACAGTTATAGATTTTTGTATGTTTTATTATTTACAAAAAAAAAATTGAAATTTGCGATTAACTAAGAAAATTATTACGTACGAAGTCTTTTGAATGAAATTTGAAATGTGTAATAATGATAATCATTCCAGAGATAATTAATATGATACATATCTGGTAGTAATGAAACTTTTTCGAAAATCTAATAATATAAAAAGCAATCTTTTCCACACCACCGCTGAGGTAGATTGCAAGGTGCGTTTTGTTTTACATGGTTTCCCCTTTAGGCCTAATCCATGATTATAACCATTTGTATCTTTTGGGATACATGGCTTGTTATGATTATTCGATTACTGGTAAGACCAGTTCGAATGACTTTGATCGGTTAATGCTGACATTGCTGCCGTGCATCAACATGTTACGCCTCTGAAATTCTGTACCACTCTGAATGGTAGAGACTTAGCAGAATTGTTTTTTCAACCCAGTAGGAGTGCCGAAGGTTCGAACCTACTCCTACAGGCACGAGTTGAGTTGAAAGAATGAATGTACCTCTCTAGGCCATTCTCGTGCCCATGAGGGTTGTGAATTATTTGGATCTTGTATCAACAATTTGTAGGTGAATATTTTTGAAAGTCAAACGGAATTCGATAGAAACTGCAGCAGAGTTGCTTGATCTCAATAGACATTTGAAAATGGTTTGCTAATAGAGATCAGTGGTAATCTTACTTAAATAATTTTTAGATATACATGGCATTAAAGTTTTTTATGAGAACAAAATCTTCAGAATCCTTCATTTTCTTGAGTAACTCTTGAATAAAAACAAAAAAAAACTGTCATTTTATCAATTTCAAATCGATAATTCAAGATACCGTGATTAAATATTTGAAAAGAATTAGAAATACGATGTTTTAGGAAATTTGAAAAACGATAATTGACAATGATGCAAAGAAGAGTTTTGTGAGGATATGCTATGCAACCCCTCGTATTTAATAAAATTATCGTATTCTCTCGTCTATCACGTATGTATTTCGGAATCAATTTCAATATTAATGAGCTCAAACTATTCCACTCCGACGTGGATACATATATTATTATCTACATCAACTTTTCTCACAATATAAACATTTATGATTAATTTTATGCTCTGTTGTCAATATCGAGTAATTGATATAATGAACCTCAGCAGAAAATATGAATTTTCAATTCGTCTTCGATTGTAGAAGGAAGATATTTCTTTGAACTCAGATTTTTATTATATTTGAACCATATATTATTCCATGATGCGAAATTACGTGAAAAGGCATTCGAGAAATGTTTTTTTATTAATCCATTATTTACGCACATGTGAAAACTTTTATGCGAAAGTTTTCATAGTCTCCGACAAAATCCTGGCCGGTGAACTGCAAAATGAGGCTTTCAATTTTTCTTTGAATTTTTCGAAATATCTCTTCAGAACATTTTAGGGAAGATTGAATTTTTTATTTAACGATTTCTGATTTTTATAATGGAAAAAAATAAATTCAGAAGGATCTATTTGCATGATTTCTCGGAAATACGACAACTCATAAAAATTTAATCCATAATATCAATTGCTACGATGGAGCTGAATACGATTGCAATATATAGGTATGTGTATATATCAACCGCAAACTCCTATATAATATTCACAGTTTGAAAGTCGCGTAATTTTTATTCATATTCCAGAAGTGTGAGTTCGACTACAATTATAGATTTTTGTATGTTTTATTATTTACAAAAAAAAAAATTGAAATTTGCGATTAACTAAGAAAATTATTACGTACGAAGTCTTTTGAATGAAATTTGAAATGTGTAATAATGATAATCATTCCAGAGATAATTAATATGATACATATCTGGTAGTAATGAAACTTTTTCGAAAATCTAATAATATAAAAAGCAATCTTTTCCACACCACCGCTGAGGTAGATTGCAAGGTGCGTTTTGTTTTACATGGTTTCCCCTTTAGGCCTAATCCATGATTATAACCATTTGTATCTTTTGGGATACATGGCTTGTTATGATTATTCGATAACTGGTAAGACCAGTTCGAATGACTTTGATCGGTTAATGCTGACATTGCTGCCGTGCATCAACATGTTACGCCTCTGAAATTCTGTACCACTCTGAATGGTAGAGACTTTCAGACTTAGCAGAATTGTTTTTTCAACCCAGTAGGAGTGCGGAAGGTTCGAACCTACTCCTACAGGCACGAGTTGAGTTGAAAGAATGAATGTTCCTCTCTAGGCCATTCTCGTGCCCATGAGGGTTGTGAATTATTTGGATCTTGTATCAACAATTTGTAGGTGAATATTTTTGAAAGTCAAACGGAATTCGATAGAAACTGCAGCAGAGTTGCTTGATCTCAATAGACATTTGAAAATGGTTTGCTAATAGAGATCAGTGGTAATCTTACTTAAATAATTTTCAGATATACATGGCATTAAAGTTTTTTATGAGAACAAAATCTTCAGAATCCTTCATTTTCTTGAGTAACTCTTGAATAAAAACAAAAAAAAACTGTCATTTTATCAATTTCAAATCGATAATTCAAGATACCGTGATTAAATATTTGAAAAGAATTAGAAATACGATGTTTTAGGAAATTTGAAAAATGATAATTGACAATGATGCAAAGAAGAGTTTTGTGATGATATGCTATGCAACTCCTCGTATTTAATAAAATTATCGTATTCTCTCGTCTATCACGTATGTATTTCGGAATCAATTCCAATATTAATGAGCTCAAACTATTCCACTCCGACGTGGATACATATATTATTATCTACATCAACTTTTCTCACAATATAAACATTTATGATTAATTTTATGAATTATTTTATGCTCTGTTGTCAATATCGAGTAATTGATATAATGAACCTCAGCAGAAAATATGAATTTTCAATTCGTCTTCGATTATAGAAGGAAGATATTTCTTTGAACTCAGATTTTTATTATATTTGAACCATATATTATTCCATGATGCGAAATTACGTGAAAAGGCATTCGAGAAATGTTTTTTTATTAATCCATTATTTACGCACATGTGAAAACTTTTATGCGAAAGTTTTCATAGTCTCCGACAAAATCCTGGCCGGTGAACTGCAAAATGAGGCTTTCAATTTTTCTTTGGATTTTTCGAAATATCTCTTCAGAACATTTTAGGGAAGATTGAATTTTTTATTTAACGATTTCTGATTTTTATAATTGAAAAAAATAAATTCAGAAGGATCTATTTGCATGATTTCTCGGAAATACGACAACTCATAAAAATTTAATCCATAATATCAATTGCTACGATGGAGCTGAATACGATTGCAATATATAGGTATGTGTATATATCAACCGCAAACTCCTATATAATATTCACAGTTTGAAAGTCGCGTAATTTTCATTCATATTCCAGAAGTGTGAGTTCGACTACAGTTATAGATTTTTGTATGTTTTATTATTTACAAAAAAAAAAATTGAAATTTGCGATTAACTAAGAAAATTATTACGTACAAAGTCTTTTGAATGAAATTTGAAATGTGTAATAATGATAATCATTCCAGAGATAATTAATATGATACATATCTGGTAGTAATGAAACTTTTTCGAAAATCTAATAATATAAAAAGCAATCTTTTCCACACCACCGCTGAGGTAGATTGCAAGGTGCGTTTTGTTTTACATGGTTTCCCCTTTAGGCCTAATCCATGATTATAACCATTTGTATCTTTTGGGATACATGGCTTGTTATGATTATTCGATTACTGGTAAGACCAGTTCGAATGACTTTGATCGGTTAATGCTGACATTGCTGCCGTGCATCAACATGTTACGCCTCTGAAATTCTGTACCACTCTGAATGGTAGAGACTTAGCAGAAGTGTTTTTTCAACCCAGTAGGAGTGCCGAAGGTTCGAACCTACTCCTACAGGCACGAGTTGAGTTGAAAGAATGAATGTACCTCTCTAGGCCATTCTCGTGCCCATGAGGGTTGTGAATTATTTGGATCTTGTATCAACAATTTGTAGGTGAATATTTTTGAAAGTCAAACGGAATTCGATAGAAACTGCAGCAGAGTTGCTTGATCTCAATAGACATTTGAAAATGGTTTGCTAATAGAGATCAGTGGTAATCTTACTTAAATAATTTTCAGATATACATGGCATTAAAGTTTTTTATGAGAACAAAATCTTCAGAATCCTTCATTTTCTTGAGTAACTCTTGAATAAAAACAAAAAAAAACTGTCATTTTATCAATTTCAAATCGATAATTCAAGATACCGTGATTAAATATTTGAAAAGAATTAGAAATACGATGTTTTAGGAAATTTGAAAAACGATAATTGACAATGATGCAAAGAAGAGTTTTGTGATGATATGCTATGCAACTCCTCGTATTTAATAAAATTACCGTATTCTCTCGTCTATCACGTATGTATTTCGGAATCAATTTCAAAATTAATGAGCTCAAACTATTCCACTCCGACGTGGATACATATATTATTATCTACATCAACTTTTCTCACAATATAAACATTTATGATTAATTTTATGCTCTGTTGTCAATATCGAGTAATTGATATAATGAACCTCAGCAGAAAATATGAATTTTCAATTCGTCTTCGATTGTAGAAGGAAGATATTTCTTTGAACTCAGATTTTTATTATATTTGAACCATATATTATTCCATGATGCGAAATTACGTGAAAAGGCATTCGAGAAATGTTTTTTTATTAATCCATTATTTACGCACATGTGAAAACTTTTATGCGAAAGTTTTCATAGTCTCCGACAAAATCCTGGCCGGTGAACTGCAAAATGAGGCTTTCAATTTTTCTTTGAATTTTTCGAAATATCGCTTCAGAACATTTTAGGGAAGATTGAATTTTTTATTTAACGATTTCTGATTTTTATAATGGAAAAAAATAAATTCAGAAGGATCTATTTGCATGATTTCTCGGAAATACGACAACTCATAAAAATTTAATCCATAATATCAATTGCTACGATGGAGCTGAATACGATTGCAATATATAGGTATGTGTATATATCAACCGCAAACTCCTATATAATATTCACAGTTTGAAAGTCGCGTAATTTTCATTCATATTCCAGAAGTGTGAGTTCGACTACAGTTATAGATTTTTGTATGTTTTATTATTTACAAAAAAAAAATTGAAATTTGCGATTAACTAAGAAAATTATTACGTACGAAGTCTTTTGAATGAAATTTGAAATGTGTAATAATGATAATCATTCCAGAGATAATTAATATGATACATATCTGGTAGTAATGAAACTTTTTCGAAAATCTAATAATATAAAAAGCAATCTTTTCCACACCACCGCTGAGGTAGATTGCAAGGTGCGTTTTGTTTTACATGGTTTTCCCTTTAGGCCTAATCCATGATTATAACCATTTGTATCTTTTGGGATGCATGGCTTGTTATGATTATTCGATTACTGGTTAGATCAGTTCGAATGACTTTGATCGGTTAATGCTGACATTGCTGCCGTGCTTCAACATGTTACGCCTCTGAAATTCTGTACCACTCTGAGTGGTAGAGACTTAGCAGAATTGTTTTTTCAACCCAGTAGGAGTGCGGAAGGTTCGAACCTACTCCTACAGGCACGAGTTGAGTTGAAAGAATGAATGTACCTCTCTAGGCCATTCTCGTGCCCATGGAGTTGTGAATTATTTGGATCTTGTATCAACAATTTGTAGGTGAATATTTTTGAAAGTCAAACGGAATTCGATAGAAACTGCAGCAGAGTTGCTTGATCTCAATAGACATTTGAAAATGGTTTGCTAATAGAGATCAGTGGTAATCTTACTTAAATAATTTTCAGATATACATGGCATTAAAGTTTTTTATGAGAACAAAATCTTCAGAATCCTTCATTTTCTTGAGTAACTCTTGAATAAAAACAAAAAAAAACTGTCATTTTATCAATTTCAAATCGATAATTCAAGATACCGTGATTAAATATTTGAAAAGAATTAGAAATACGATGTTTTAGGAAATTTGAAAAATGATAATTGACAATGATGCAAAGAAGAGTTTTGTGATGATATGCTATGCAACTCCTCGTATTTAATAAAATTATCGTATTCTCTCGTCTATCACGTATGTATTTCGGAATCAATTCCAATATTAATGAGCTCAAACTATTCCACTCCGACGTGGATACATATATTATTATCTACATCAACTTTTCTCACAATATAAACATTTATGATTAATTTTATGAATTATTTTATGCTCTGTTGTCAATATCGAGTAATTGATATAATGAACCTCAGCAGAAAATATGAATTTTCAATTCGTCTTCGATTATAGAAGGAAGATATTTCTTTGAACTCAGATTTTTATTATATTTGAACCATATATTATTCCATGATGCGAAATTACGTGAAAAGGCATTCGAGAAATGTTTTTTTATTAATCCATTATTTACGCACATGTGAAAACTTTTATGCGAAAGTTTTCATAGTCTCCGACAAAATCCTGGCCGGTGAACTGCAAAATGAGGCTCTCAATTTTTCTTTGGATTTTTCGAAATATCTCTTCAGAACATTTTAGGGAAGATTGAATTTTTTATTTAACGATTTCTGATTTTTATAATTGAAAAAAATAAATTCAGAAGGATCTATTTGCATGATTTCTCGGAAATACGACAACTCATAAAAATTTAATCCATAATATCAATTGCTACGATGGAGCTGAATACGATTGCAATATATAGGTATGTGTATATATCAACCGCAAACTCCTATATAATATTCACAGTTTGAAAGTCGCGTAATTTTCATTCATATTCCAGAAGTGTGAGTTCGACTACAGTTATAGATTTTTGTATGTTTTATTATTTACAAAAAAAAAATTGAAATTTGCGATTAACTAAGAAAATTATTACGTACGAAGTCTTTTGAATGAAATTTGAAATGTGTAATAATGATAATCAATCCAGAGATAATTAATATGATACATATCTGGTAGTAATGAAACTTTTTCGAAAATCTAATAATATAAAAAGCAATCTTTTCCACACCACCGCTGAGGTGGATTGCAAGGTGCGTTTTGTTTTACATGGTTTCCCCTTTAGGCCTAATCCATGATTATAACCATTTGTATCTTTTGGGATACATGGCTTGTTATGATTATTCGATTACTGGTAAGACCAGTTCGAATGACTTTGATCGGTTAATGCTGACATTGCTGCCGTGCATCAACATGTTACGCCTCTGAAATTCTGTACCACTCTGAATGGTAGAGACTTAGCAGAATTGTTTTTTCAACCCAGTAGGAGTGCCGAAGGTTCGAACCTACTCCTACAGGCACGAGTTGAGTTGAAAGAATGAATGTACCTCTCTAGGCCATTCTCGTGCCCATGAGGGTTGTGAATTATTTGGATCTTGTATCAACAATTTGTAGGTGAATATTTTTGAAAGTCAAACGGAATTCGATAGAAACTGCAGCAGAGTTGCTTGATCTCAATAGACATTTGAAATTGGTTTGCTAATAGAGATCAGTGGTAATCTTACTTAAATAATTTTTAGATATACATGGCATTAAAGTTTTTTATGAGAACAAAATCTTCAGAATCCTTCATTTTTTGAGTAACTCTTGAATAAAAACAAAAAAAAACTGTCATTTTATCAATTTCAAATCGATAATTCAAGATACCGTGATTAAATATTTGAAAAGAATTAGAAATACGATGTTTTAGGAAATTTGAAAAACGATAATTGACAATGATGCAAAGAAGAGTTTTGTGATGATATGCTATGCAACTCCTCGTATTTAATAAAATTACCGTATTCTCTCGTCTATCACGTATGTATTTCGGAATCAATTTCAATATTAATGAGCTCAAACTATTCCACTCCGACGTGGATACATATATTATTATCTACATCAACTTTTCTCACAATATAAACATTTATGATTAATTTAATGCTCTGTTGTCAATATCGAGTAATTGATATAATGAACCTCAGCAGAAAATATGAATTTTCAATTCGTCTTCGATTGTAGAAGGAAGATATTTCTTTGAACTCAGATTTTTATTATATTTGAACCATATATTATTCCATGATGCGAAATTACGTGAAAAGGCATTCGAGAAATGTTTTTTTATTAATCCATTATTTACGCACATGTGAAAACTTTTATGCGAAAGTTTTCATAGTCTCCGACAAAATCCTGGCCGGTGAACTGCAAAATGAGGCTTTCAATTTTTCTTTGAATTTTTCGAAATATCTCTTCAGAACATTTTAGGGAAGATTGAATTTTTTATTTAACGATTTCTGATTTTTATAATGGAAAAAAATAAATTCAGAAGGATCTATTTGCATGATTTCTCGGAAATACGACAACTCATAAAAATTTAATCCATAATATCAATTGCTACGATGGAGCTGAATACGATTGCAATATATAGGTATGTGTATATATCAACCGCAAACTCCTATATAATATTCACAGTTTGAAAGTCGCGTAATTTTCATTCATATTCTAGAAGTGTGAGTTCGACTACAGTTATAGATTTTTGTATGTTTTATTATTTACAAAAAAAAAAATTGAAATTTGTGATTAACTGAGAAAATTATTACGTACGAAGTCTTTTGAATGAAATTTGAAATGTGTATTAATGATAATCATTCCAGAGATAATTAATATGATACATATCTGGTAGTAATGAAACTTTTTCGAAAATCTAATAATATCAAAAGCAATCTTTTCCACACCACCGCTGAGGTAGATTGCAAGGTGCGTTTTGTTTTACATGGTTTCCCCTTTAGGCCTAATCCATGATTATAACCATTTGTATCTTTTGGGATACATGGCTTGTTATGATTATTCGATTACTGGTAAGACCAGTTCGAATGACTTTGATCGGTTAATGCTGACATTGCTGCCGTGCATCAACATGTTACGCCTCTGAAATTCTGTACCACTCTGAATGGTAGAGACTTAGCAGAATTGTTTTTTCAACCCAGTAGGAGTGCCGAAGGTTCGAACCTACTCCTACAGGCACGAGTTGAGTTGAAAGAATGAATGTACCTCTCTAGGCCATTCTCGTGCCCATGAGGGTGGTGAATTATTTGGATCTTGTATCAACAATTTGTAGGTGAATATTTTTGAAAGTCAAACGGAATTCGATAGAAACTGCAGCAGAGTTGCTCGATCCCAATAGACATTTGAAAATGGTTTGCTAATAGAGATCAGTGGTAATCTTACTTAAATAATTTTTAGATATACATGGCATTAAAGTTTTTTATGAGAACAAAATCTTCAGAATCCTTCATTTTCTTGAGTAACTCTTGAATAAAAACAAAAAAAACTGTCATTTTATCAATTTCAAATCGATAATTCAAGATACCGTGATTAAATATTTGAAAAGAATTAGAAATACGATGTTTTAGGAAATTTGAAAAATGATAATTGACAATGATGCAAAGAAGAGTTTTGTGATGATATGCTATGCAACCCCTCGTATTTAATAAAATTATCGTATTCTCTCGTCTATCACGTATGTATTTCGGAATCAATTTCAATATTAATGAGCTCAAACTATTCCACTCCGACGTGGATACATATATTATTATCTACATCAACTTTTCTCACAATATAAACATTTATGATTAATTTCATGCTCTGTTGTCAATATCGAGTAATTGATATAATGAACCTCAGCAGAAAATATGAATTTTCAATTCGTCTTCGATTGTAGAAGGAAGATATTTTTTTTGAACTCAGATTTTTATTATATTTGAACCATATATTATTCCATGATGCGAAATTACGTGAAAAGGCATTCGAGAAATGTTTTTTTATTAATCCATTATTTACGCACATGTGAAAACTTTTATGCGAAAGTTTTCATAGTCTCCGACAAAATCCTGGCCGGTGAACTGCAAAATGAGGCTTTCAATTTTTCTTTGGATTTTTCGAAATATCTCTTCAGAACATTTTAGGGAAGATTAAATTTTTTATTTAACGATTTCTGATTTTTATAATTGAAAAAAATAAATTCAGAAGGATCTATTTGCATGATTTCTCGGAAATACGACAACTCATAAAAATTTAATCCATAATATCAATTGCTACGATGGAGCTGAATACGATTGCAATATATAGGTATGTGTATATATCAACCGCACACTCCTATATAATATACACAGTTTGAAAGTCGCGTAATTTTTATTCATATTCCAGAAGTGTGAGTTCGACTACAGTTATAGATTTTTGTATGTTTTATTATTTACAAAAAAAAAACATTGAAATTTGCGATTAACTAAGAAAATTATTACGTACGAAGTCTTTTGAATGAAATTTGAAATGTGTAATAATGATAATCATTCCAGAGATAATTAATATGATACATATCTGGTAGTAATGAAACTTTTTCGAAAATCTAATAATATAAAAAGCAATCTTTTCCACACCACCGCTGAGGTACATTGCAAGGTGCGTTTTGTTTTACATGGTTTCCCCTTTAGGCCTAATCCATGATTATAACCATTTGTATCTTTTGGATACATGGCTTGTTATGATTATTCGATTACTGATAAGACCAGTTCGAATGACTTTGATCGGTTAATGCTGACATTGCTGCCGTGCATCAACATGTTACGCCTCTGATTTTGTGTACCACTCTGATGGTAGAGACTTAGCAGAATTGTTTTTTCAACCCAGTAGGAGTGCGGAAGGTTCGAACCTACTCCTACAGGCACGAGTTGAGTTGAAAGAATGAATGTACCTCTCTAGGCCATTCTCGTGCCCATGAGGGTTGTGAATTATTTGGATCTTGTATCAACAATTTGTAGGTGAATATTTTTGAAAGTCAAACGGAATTCGATAGAAACTGCAGCAGAGTTGCTTGATCTCAATAGACATTTGAAAATGGTTTGCTAATAGAGATCAGTGGTAATCTTACTTAAATAATTTTTAGATATACATGGCATTAAAGTTTTTTATGAGAACAAAATCTTCAGAATCCTTCATTTTCTTGAGTAACTCTTGAATAAAAACAAAAAAAAACTGTCATTTTATCAATTTCAAATCGATAATTCAAGATACCGTGATTAAATATTTGAAAAGAATTAGAAATACGATGTTTTAGGAAATTTGAAAAACGATAATTGACAATGATGCAAAGAAGAGTTTTGTGATGATATGCTATGCAACTCCTCGTATTTAATAAAATTACCGTATTCTCTCGTCTATCACGTATGTATTTCGGAATCAATTTCAATATTAATGAGCTCAAACTATTCCACTCCGACGTGGATACATATATTATTATCTACATCAACTTTTCTCACAATATAAACATTTATGATTAATTTAATGCTCTGTTGTCAATATCGAGTAATTGATATAATGAACCTCAGCAGAAAATATGAATTTTCAATTCGTCTTCGATTGTAGAAGGAAGATATTTCTTTGAACTCAGATTTTTATTATATTTGAACCATATATTATTCCATGATGCGAAATTACGTGAAAAGGCATTCGAGAAATGTTTTTTTATTAATCCATTATTTACGCACATGTGAAAACTTTTATGCGAAAGTTTTCATAGTCTCCGACAAAATCCTGGCCGGTGAACTGCAAAATGAGGCTTTCAATTTTTCTTTGAATTTTTCGAAATATCTCTTCAGAACATTTTAGGGAAGATTGAATTTTTTATTTAACGATTTCTGATTTTTATAATGGAAAAAAATAAATTCAGAAGGATCTATTTGCATGATTTCTCGGAAATACGACAACTCATAAAAATTTAATCCATAATATCAATTGCTACGATGGAGCTGAATACGATTGCAATATATAGGTATGTGTATATATCAACCGCAAACTCCTATATAATATTCACAGTTTGAAAGTCGCGTAATTTTCATTCATATTCTAGAAGTGTGAGTTCGACTACAGTTATAGATTTTTGTATGTTTTATTATTTACAAAAAAAAAAATTGAAATTTGTGATTAACTGAGAAAATTATTACGTACGAAGTCTTTTGAATGAAATTTGAAATGTGTATTAATGATAATCATTCCAGAGATAATTAATATGATACATATCTGGTAGTAATGAAACTTTTTCGAAAATCTAATAATATCAAAAGCAATCTTTTCCACACCACCGCTGAGGTAGATTGCAAGGTGCGTTTTGTTTTACATGGTTTCCCCTTTAGGCCTAATCCATGATTATAACCATTTGTATCTTTTGGGATACATGGCTTGTTATGATTATTCGATTACTGGTAAGACCAGTTCGAATGACTTTGATCGGTTAATGCTGACATTGCTGCCGTGCATCAACATGTTACGCCTCTGAAATTCTGTACCACTCTGAATGGTAGAGACTTAGCAGAATTGTTTTTTCAACCCAGTAGGAGTGCCGAAGGTTCGAACCTACTCCTACAGGCACGAGTTGAGTTGAAAGAATGAATGTACCTCTCTAGGCCATTCTCGTGCCCATGAGGGTTGTGAATTATTTGGATCTTGTATCAACAATTTGTAGGTGAATATTTTTGAAAGTCAAACGGAATTCGATAGAAACTGCAGCAGAGTTGCTTGATCTCAATAGACATTTGAAAATGGTTTGCTGATAGGGATCAGTGGTAATCTTACTTAAATAATTTTTAGATATACATGGCATGAAAGTTTTTTATGAGAACAAAATCTTCAGAATCCTTCATTTTCTTGAGTAACTCTTGAATAAAAACAAAAAAAAAACTGTCATTTCATCAATTTCAAATCGATAATTCAAGATACCGTGATTAAATATTTGAAAAGAATTAGAAATACGATGTTTTAGGAAATTTGAAAAATGATAATTGACAATGATGCAAAGAAGAGTTTTGTGATGATATGCTATGCAACCCCTCGTATTTAATAAAATTATCGTATTCTCTCGTCTATCACGTATGTATTTCGGAATCAATTTCAATATTAATGAGCTCAAACTATTTCACTCCGACGTGGATACATATATTATTATCTACATCAACTTTTCTCACAATATAAACATTTATGATTAATTTCATGCTCTGTTGTCAATATCGAGTAATTGATATAATGAACCTCAGCAGAAAATATTAATTTTCAATTCGTCTTCGATTGTAGAAGGAAGATATTTCTTTGAACTCAGATTTTTATTATATTTGAACCATATATTATTCCATGATGCGAAATTACGTGAAAAGGCATTCGAGAAATGTTTTTTTATCAATCCATTATTTACGCACATGTGAAAACTTTTATGCGAAAATTTTCATAGTCTCCGACAAAATCCTGGCCGGTGAACTGCAAAATGAGGCTTTCAATTTTTCTTTGGATTTTTCGAAATATCTCTTCAGAACATTTTAGGGAAGATTGAATTTTTTATTTAACGATTTCTGATTTTTATAATTGAAAAAAATAAATTCAGAAGGATCTATTTGCATGATTTCTCGGAAATACGACAACTCATAAAAATTTAATCCATAATATCAATTGCTACGATGGAGCTGAATACGATTGCAATATATAGGTATGTGTATATATCAACCGCAAACTCCTATATAATATCCACAGTTTGAAAGTCGCGTAATTTTTATTCATATTCCAGAAGTGTGAGTTCGACTACAGTTATAGATTTTTGTATGTTTTATTATTTACAAAAAAAAAAATTGAAATTTGCGATTAACTAAGAAAATTATTATGTACGAAGTCTTTTGAATGAAATTTGAAATGTGTAATAATGATAATCATTCGAGAGATAATTAATATGATACATATCTGGTAGTAATGAAACTTTTTCGAAAATCTAATAATATAAAAAGCAATCTTTTCCACACCACCGCTGAGGTAGATTGCAAGGTGCGTTTTGTTTTACATGGTTTCCCCTTTAGGCCTAATCCATGATTATAACCATTTGTATCTTTTGGGATACATGGCTTGTTATGATTATTCGATTACTGGTAAGACCAGTTCGAATGACTTTGATCGGTTAATGCTGACATTGCTGCCGTGCATCAACATGTTACGCCTCTGAAATTCTGTACCACTCTGAATGGTAGAGACTTTCAGACTTAGCAGAATTGTTTTTTCAACCCAGTAGGAGTGCGGAAGGTTCGAACCTACTCCTACAGGCACGAGTTGAGTTGAAAGAATGAATGTACCTCTCTAGGCCATTCTCGTGCCCATGAGGGTGGTGAATTATTTGGATCTTGTATCAACAATTTGTAGGTGAATATTTTTGAAAGTCAAACGGAATTCGATAGAAACTGCAGCAGAGTTGCTCGATCCCAATAGACATTTGAAAATGGTTTGCTAATAGAGATCAGTGGTAATCTTACTTAAATAATTTTTAGATATACATGGCATTAAAGTTTTTTATGAGAACAAAATCTTCAGAATCCTTCATTTTCTTGAGTAACTCTTGAATAAAAACAAAAAAAACTGTCATTTTATCAATTTCAAATCGATAATTCAAGATACCGTGATTAAATATTTGAAAAGAATTAGAAATACGATGTTTTAGGAAATTTGAAAAATGATAATTGACAATGATGCAAAGAAGAGTTTTGTGATGATATGCTATGCAACCCCTCGTATTTAATAAAATTATCGTATTCTCTCGTCTATCACGTATGTATTTCGGAATCAATTTCAATATTAATGAGCTCAAACTATTCCACTCCGACGTGGATACATATATTATTATCTACATCAACTTTTCTCACAATATAAACATTTATGATTAATTTCATGCTCTGTTGTCAATATCGAGTAATTGATATAATGAACCTCAGCAGAAAATATGAATTTTCAATTCGTCTTCGATTGTAGAAGGAAGATATTTTTTTTGAACTCAGATTTTTATTATATTTGAACCATATATTATTCCATGATGCGAAATTACGTGAAAAGGCATTCGAGAAATGTTTTTTTATTAATCCATTATTTACGCACATGTGAAAACTTTTATGCGAAAGTTTTCATAGTCTCCGACAAAATCCTGGCCGGTGAACTGCAAAATGAGGCTTTCAATTTTTCTTTGGATTTTTCGAAATATCTCTTCAGAACATTTTAGGGAAGATTAAATTTTTTATTTAACGATTTCTGATTTTTATAATTGAAAAAAATAAATTCAGAAGGATCTATTTGCATGATTTCTCGGAAATACGACAACTCATAAAAATTTAATCCATAATATCAATTGCTACGATGGAGCTGAATACGATTGCAATATATAGGTATGTGTATATATCAACCGCACACTCCTATATAATATACACAGTTTGAAAGTCGCGTAATTTTTATTCATATTCCAGAAGTGTGAGTTCGACTACAGTTATAGATTTTTGTATGTTTTATTATTTACAAAAAAAAAACATTGAAATTTGCGATTAACTAAGAAAATTATTACGTACGAAGTCTTTTGAATGAAATTTGAAATGTGTAATAATGATAATCATTCCAGAGATAATTAATATGATACATATCTGGTAGTAATGAAACTTTTTCGAAAATCTAATAATATAAAAAGCAATCTTTTCCACACCACCGCTGAGGTAGATTGCAAGGTGCGTTTTGTTTTACATGGTTTCCCCTTTAGGCCTAATCCATGATTATAACCATTTGTATCTTTTGGATACATGGCTTGTTATGATTATTCGATTACTGATAAGACCAGTTCGAATGACTTTGATCGGTTAATGCTGACATTGCTGCCGTGCATCAACATGTTACGCCTCTGATTTTGTGTACCACTCTGATGGTAGAGACTTAGCAGAATTGTTTTTTCAACCCAGTAGGAGTGCGGAAGGTTCGAACCTACTCCTACAGGCACGAGTTGAGTTGAAAGAATGAATGTACCTCTCTAGGCCATTCTCGTGCCCATGAGGGTTGTGAATTATTTGGATCTTGTATCAACAATTTGTAGGTGAATATTTTTGAAAGTCAAACGGAATTCGATAGAAACTGCAGCAGAGTTGCTTGATCTCAATAGACATTTGAAAATGGTTTGCTAATAGAGATCAGTGGTAATCTTACTTAAATAATTTTTAGATATACATGGCATTAAAGTTTTTTATGAGAACAAAATCTTCAGAATCCTTCATTTTCTTGAGTAACTCTTGAATAAAAACAAAAAAAAACTGTCATTTTATCAATTTCAAATCGATAATTCAAGATACCGTGATTAAATATTTGAAAAGAATTAGAAATACGATGTTTTAGGAAATTTGAAAAATGATAATTGACAATGATGCAAAGAAGAGTTTTGTGATGATATGCTATGCAACCCCTCGTATTTAATAAAATTATCGTATTCTCTCGTCTATCACGTATGTATTTCGGAATCAATTTCAATATTAATGAGCTCAAACTATTTCACTCCGACGTGGATACATATATTATTATCTACATCAACTTTTCTCACAATATAAACATTTATGATTAATTTTATGCTCTGTTGTCAATATCGAGTAATTGATATAATGAACCTCAGCAGAAAATATGAATTTTCAATTCGTCTTCGATTGTAGAAGGAAGATATTTCTTTGAACTCAGATTTTTATTATATTTGAACCATATATTATTCCATGATGCGAAATTACGTGAAAAGGCATTCGAGAAATGTTTTTTTATTAATCCATTATTTACGCACATGTGAAAACTTTTATGCGAAAGTTTTCATAGTCTCCGACAAAATCCTGGCCGGTGAACTGCAAAATGAGGCTTTCAATTTTTCTTTGGATTTTTCGAAATATCTCTTCAGAACATTTTAGGGAAGATTGAATTTTTTATTTAACGATATCTGATTTTTATAATTGAAAAAAATAAATTCAGAAGGATCTATTTGCATGATTTCTCGGAAATACGACAACTCATAAAAATTTAATCCATAATATCAATTGCTACGATGGAGCTGAATACGATTGCAATATATAGGTATGTGTATATATCAACCGCAAACTCCTATATAATATTCACAGTTTGAAAGTCGCGTTATTTTTATTCATATTCCAGAAGTGTGAGTTCGACTACAGTTATAGATTTTTGTATGTTTTATTATTTACAAAAAAAAAAATTGAAATTTGCGATTAACTAAGAAAATTATTACGTACGAAGTCTTTTAAATGAAATTTGAAATGTGTAATAATGATAATCATTCCAGAGATAATTAATATGATACATATCTGGTAGTAATAAAACTTTTTTGAAAATCTAATAATATAAAAAGCAATCTTTTCCACTCCACCGCTGAGCTAGATTGCAAGGTGCGTTTTGTTTTACATGGTTTCCCCTTTAGGCCTAATCCATGATTATAACCATTTGTGTCTTTTACGATACATGGCTTGCTATGATTATTCGATTACTGGTAAGACCAGTTCGAATGACTTTGATCGGTTAATGCTGACATTGCTGCCGTTCATCAACATTTTACGCCTCTGAAATTCTGTACCACTCTGAATGGTAGAGACTTAGCAGAATTGTTTTTTCAACCCAGTAGGAGTGTGATAGGTTCGAACCTACTCCTCCTACAGGCACGAGTTGAGTTGAAAGAATGAATGTACCTCTCTAGGCCATTCTCGTGCCCATGAGGGTTGTGAATTATTTGGATCTTGTATCAACAATTTGTCGGTGAATATTTTTGAAAGTGAAAGGGAATTCGATAGTATCTGCAGCAGAGTTGCTTGATCTCAATAGACATTTGAAAATGGTTTGCTAATAGAGATCAGTGGTAATGTTACTAAAATAACTTTTAGATATACATGGCATTAAAGTTTTTTATGAGAACAAAATCTTCAGAATCCTTCATTTTCTTGAGTAACTCTTGAATAAAAACAAAAAAAACTGTCATTTTATCAATTTCAAATCGATAATTCAAGATACCGTGATTAAATATTTGAAAAGAATTAGAAATACGATGTTTTAGGAAATTTGAAAAATGATAATTGACAATGATGCAAAGAAGAGTTTTGTGATGATATGCTATGCAACCCCTCGTATTTAATAAAATTATCGTATTCTCTCGTCTATCACGTATGTATTTCGGAATCAATTTCAATATTAATGAGCTCAAACTATTCCACTCCGACGTGGATACATATATTATTATCTACATCAACTTTTCTCACAATATAAACATTTATGATTAATTTTATGCTCTGTTGTCAATATCGAGTAATTGATATAATGAACCTCAGCAGAAAATATGAATTTTCAATTCGTCTTCGATTGTAGAAGGAAGATATTTCTTTGAACTCAGATTGTTATTATATTTGAACCATATATTATTCCATGATGCGAAATTACGTGAAAAGGCATTCGAGAAATGTTTTTTTATTAATCCATTATTAACGCACATGTGAAAACTTTTATGCGAAAGTTTTCATAGTCTCCGACAAAATCCTGGCCGGTGAACTGCAAAATGAGGCTTTAAATTTTTCTTTGGATTTTCCGAAATATCTCTTCAGAACATTTTAGGGAAGATTGAATTTTTTATTTAACGATTTCTGATTTTTATAATTGAAAAAAATAAATTCAGAAGGATCTATTTGCATGATTTCTCGGAAATACGACAAGTCATAAAAATTTAATCCATAATATCAATTGCTACGATGGAGCTGAATACGATTGCAATATATAGGTATGTGTATATATCAACCGCAAACTCCTATATAATATTCACAGTTTGAAAGTCGCGTTATTTTTATTCATATTCCAGAAGTGTGAGTTCGACTACAGTTATAGATTTTTGTATGTTTTATTATTTACAAAAAAAAAAAATTGAAATTTGCGATTAACTAAGAAAATTATTACGTACGAAGGCTTTTGAATGAAATTTGAAATGTGTAATAATGATAATCATTCCAGAGATAATTAATATGATACATATCTGGTAGTAATGAAACTTTTTCGAAAATCTAATAATATAAAAAGCAATCTTTTCCACACCACCGCTGAGGTAGATTGCAAGGTGCGTTTTGTTTTACATGGTTTCCCCTTTAGGCCTAATCCATGATTATAACCATTTGTATCTTTTGGGATACATGGCTTGTTATGATTATTCGATTACTGGTAAGACCAGTTCGAATGACTTTGATCGGTTAATGCTGACATTGCTGCCGTGCATCAACATGTTACGCCTCTGAAATTCTGTACCACTCTGAATGGTAGAGACTTAGCAGAATTGTTTTTTCAACCCAGTAGGAGTGCGGAAGGTTCGAACCTACTCCTACAGGCACGAGTTGAGTTGAAAGAATGAATGTACCTCTCTAGGCCATTCTCGTGCCCATGAGGGTTGTGAATCATTTGGATCTTGTATCAACAATTTGTAGGTGAATATTTTTGAAAGTTAAACGGAATTCGATAGAAACTGCAGTAGAGTTGCTTGATCTCAATAGACATTTGAAAATGGTTTGCTAATAGAGATCAGTTGTAATCTTACTTAAATAATTTTTAGATATACATGGCATTAAAGTTTTTTATGAGAACAAAATCTTCAGAATCCTTCATTTTCTTGAGTAATTCTTGAATAAAAACAAAAAAAAACTGTCATTTTATCAATTTCAAATCGATAATTCAAGATACCGTGATTAAATATTTGAAAAGAATTAGAAATACGATGTTTTAGGAAATTTGAAAAATGATAATTGACAATGATGCAAAGAAGAGTTTTGTGATGATATGCTATGCAACCCGTCGTATTTAATAAAATTATCGTATTCTCTCGTCTATCACGTATGTATTTCGGAATCAATTTCAATATTAATGAGCTCAATCTATTCCACTCCGACGTGGATACATATATTATTATCTACATCAACTTTTCTCACAATATAAACATTTATGATTAATTTTATGCTCTGTTGTCAATATCGAGTAATTGATATAATGAACCTCAGCAGAAAATATGAATTTTCAATTCGTCTTCGATTGTAGAAGGAAGATATTTCTTTGAACTCAGATTTTTATTATATTTGAACCATATATTATTCCATGATGCGAAATTACGTGAAAAGGCATTCGAGAAATGTTTTTTTATTAATCCATTATTTACGCACATGTGAAAACTTTTATGCGAAAGTTTTCATAGTCTCCGACAAAATCCTGGCCGGTGAACTGCAAAATGAGGCTTTCAATTTTTCTTTGGATTTTCCGAAATATCTCTTCAGAACATTTTAGGGAAGATCGAATTTTTTATTTAACGATTTCTGATTTTTATAATTGAAAAAAATAAATTCAGAAGGATCTATTTGCATGATTTCTAGGAAATACGACAACTCATAAAAATTTAATCCATAATATCAATTGCTACGATGGAGCTGAATACGATTGCAATATATAGGTATGTGTATATATCAACCGCAAACTCCTATATAATATTCACAGTTTGAAAGTTGCGTAATTTTTATTCATATTCCAGAAGTGTGAGTTCGACTACAGTTATAGATTTTTGTATGTTTTATTATTTACAAAAAAAAAATTGAAATTTGCGATTAACAAAGAAAATTTTTACGTACAAAGTCTTTTGAATGAAATTTGAAATGTGTAATAATGATAATCATTCCAGAGATAATTAATATGATACATATCTGGTAGTAATGAAACTTTTTCGAAAATCTAATAATATAAAAAGCAATCTTTTCCACACCACCGCTGAGGTAGATTGCAAGGTGCGTTTTGTTTTACATGGTTTCCCCTTTAGGCCTAATCCATGATTATAACCATTTGTATCTTTTGGGATACATGGCTTGTTATGATTATTCGATTACTGGTAAGACCAGTTCGAATGACTTTGATCGGTTAATGCTGACATTGCTGCCGTGCATCAACATGTTACGCCTCTGAAATTCTGTACCACTCTGAATGGTAGAGACTTAGCAGAATTGTTTTTTCAACCCAGTAGGAGTGCGGAAGGTTCGAACCTACTCCTACAGGCACGAGTTGAGTTGAAAGAATGAATGTACCTTCCTAGGCCATTCTCGTGCCCATGAGGGTTGTGAAATATTTGGATCTTGTATCAACAAGTTGTAGGTGAATATTTTTGAAATTCAAACGGAATTCGATAGAAACTGCAGCAGAGTTGCTTGATCTCAATAGACATTTGAAAATGGTTTGCTAATAGAGATCAGTGGTAATCTTACTTAAATAATTTTTAGATATACATGGCATTTAAGTTTTTTATGAGAACAAAATCTTCAGAATCCTTCATTTTCTTGAGTAACTCTTGATTAAAAACAAAAAAAACTGTCATTTTATCAATTTCAAATCGATAATTCAAGATACCGTGATTAAATATTTGAAAAGAATTAGAAATACGATGTTTTAGGAAATTTGAAAAATGATAATTGACAATGATGCAAAGAAGAGTTTTGTGATGATATGCTATGCAACCCCTCGTATTTAATAAAATTATCGTATTCTCTCGTCTATCACGTATGTATTTCGGAATCAATTTCAATATTAATGAGCTCAAACTATTCCACTCCGACGTGGATACATATATTATTATCTACATCAACTTTTCTCACAATATAAACATTTATGATTAATTTTATGCTCTGTTGTCAATATCGAGTAATTGATATAATGAACCTCAGCAGAAAATATGAATTTTCAATTCGTCTTCGATTGTAGAAGGAAGATATTTCTTTGAACTCAGATTTTTATTATATTTGAACCATATATTATTCCATGATGCGAAATTACGTGAAAAGGCATTCGAGAAATGTTTTTTTATTAATCCATTATTTACGCACATGTGAAAACTTTTATGCGAAAGTTTTCATAGTCTCCGACAAACTCCTGGCCGGTGAACTGCAAAATGAGGCTTTCAATTTTTCTTTGGATTTTCCGAAATATCTCTTCAGAACATTTTAGGGAAGATTGAATTTTTTATTTAACGATTTCTGATTTTTATAATTGAAAAAAATAAATTCAGAAGGATCTATTTGCATGATTTCTCGGAAATACGACAACTCATAAAAATTTAATCCATAATATCAATTGCTACGATGGAGCTGAATACGATTGCAATATATAGGTATGTGTATATATCAACCGCAAACTCCTATATAATATTCACAGTTTGAAAGTCGCGTAATTTTTATTCATATTCCAGAAGTGTGAGTTCGACTACAGTTATAGATTTTTGTATGTTTTATTATTTACAAAAATAAAAATTGAAATTTGCGATTAACTAAGAAAATTTTTACGTACAAAGTCTTTTGAATGAAATTTGAAATGTGTAATAATGATAATCATTCCAGAGATAATTAATATGATACATATCTGGTAGTAATGAAACTTTTTCGGAAATCTAATAATATAAAAAGCAATCTTTTCCACACCACCGCTGAGGTAGATTGCAAGGTGCGTTTTGTTTTACATGGTTTCCCCTTTAGGCCTAATCCATGATTATAACCATTTGTATCTTTTGGGATACATGGCTTGTTATGATTATTCGATTACTGATAAGACCAGTTCGAATGACTTTGATCGGTTAATGCTGACATTGCTGCCGTGCATCAACATGTTACGCCTCTGATTTTGTGTACCACTCTGAATGGTAGAGACTTAGCAGAATTGTTTTTTCAACCCAGTAGGAGTGCGGAAGGTTCGAACCTACTCCTACAGGCACGAGTTGCTTTGCTTTTATAGTCTTTATTATATTTTAATATGTACATGTTATAATGGTTTACATCATTTGTTGTTTGATATTTTAGTAGTTCCTATCTATACATGATTTACCTACAATAATAATAATATTTTGGCTGGACGCCTTTAGATATTCAGAGGTTTTGTTTTTTTTTATGTGTTAAGTTAGCACTAAAGTTCATAGTATTCACAGGAAAATGTAGAGAAAAACCTGTTTTCATTGTTTCCCAGTATCCTGGGCTTAAGCAGTATCAACAATATATAAAATGAGATATAAAAAATAACATCAACAATATCAACAACAAAAACAACAATAATTACAGTAGCAATAACAGTAGTAATTAGCTACATGTTAGCTATTTTTGTAGCTAATGTGTTTTCTATTGAATATGGGTAAATGCTCGTAGGGAAGGGCATGTTTTTCATTGGCGTTTTTCGAGTTCTTTCTAGTCAAAGTTATTTTGTTAACGGGATCGCTCACGTATCTCGTTTTTTCGTAAAAGTTCGCGGAAATTCTATCTATGTGATTTTTTATTGTTTCAATACCTGCTAATTCGTGCAAATCTGTGATTCTTGTGTATCTATCCTTGTTAGTGATAAGCCTCAGCATTCTGTTTTGAAAAATTTGTAACGGTCGTGTCGGCCATGGTTTCAAGTGACACCAGGCCGGTGCCGCATACGTTATGATTGGTCTTATTAAGGAGGTGTATATTAATTTTTTATTTTTTTGGTTCATACGGCTATTCTTGCACATTAGAGGATACAGGATTCTGATTGCCCCGTTGGCTTTTATTAAAGTTTTTTCAATGTGCTTGTGAAAATTAAGTCGGCTATCTAGTTCCATTCCCAGATATTTAACCGTGTTATTCACTGTGATTGGATGGTTGTTGAGTTTAAGAGGAATTGAGATTTTGTTGTCGTTTAGTTTTCGGCTAAACACGATCTGTTCGGTTTTTTTCTCGTTTACTCTGATCTTCCAGGTTTTGTAAAATTCGGTTAGTTTATCGACGTTATATTGTAGCAATCTGTTCGCTATTGCCGAATGAAAGGAGTGAGCGTATAATGCAGTGTCGTCTGCGAATAGCGCCATTTTTGTGTTTGGAAAACCTGGAAGGTCGTGTATGTAGAGGTTAAAGAGTCTGGGTCCAAGGACGCTTCCTTGAGGTACACCTGATTTAATTTTTTTGATGGACGATAGTTTATTGCCGATTTTTACTACGTATTTTCTGTTCGAAAGGTATGAATTTATTAGTTTGATGATAAAGTAGGGAAGTCCGAGTTTTATCATTTTGTAAGTAAGACCTTGGATCCAGACCCTGTCGAATGCTTTCTGTATGTCTAGAAAAAGCATGGCTGTGTTCTTTTTTTTGTTGAATTCGTTGATAATGTCTATTACTATTCTACAGATTTGGTGTGTGGAACTATGTTTTTCTTTGAACCCAAATTGATACGGATCATGCAATTCCGTGTGTTTGAGTGTTTTTGTTAGTATTTTGAGAATAATTTTTTCGGAGATTTTACTGAGCGTTGATAACAGACTGATCGGTCTGTAATTAAGTGGTGATTTTTTGTCGCTACTACTTTTATGTATAGGAACAACTAGTCCAATTTTCCATGTATTCGGCCAGTGTTGCAAGTCGATTATGGCGTTGATTATATAATTGAGTTGCACGATTGCCTTTTTAGTGAGGTTTTTGATCAGTTTGTTATCAATTTCGTCTATTCCTGGGGATTTGTTATTTGCTAAGTTGTTAATAATGTTTTTTATTTCTAGTGGGTTGGTATGAAACTTTTTCGATTCATTATTAGTACTGGTATGGCTACTTAAGTAATTTTCTACAATTTCTATGATTTTTTTATCTTCGGAGCTGTTTGTCGGACCTATGTCATGTATCTTCTCATAGGTTTCTGCCAAAAGTTCCGTTTTTTGTTCGTCTGTTATGTAATCGATAGAGTCACTTGAAAGAGTTGGTATTTCTTGTGGTTTCTTTTTCAAGAATTTCGTGAATTTCCACAAGGAACCATTTGATGGATTTAATTTGGATAGTTTCTTTCCCATTGTTTCATTTTTATATTCGCCAATTTTGATTCTTATTCGCGATGTTAAAAGTTTGCTTAGGTCGTTATCATGAGGGTTCCGATATCGCTGCCAGCGTTTACGTGTTCGATTTCTTAATTGAATTAGGTTCTTTATTTCTGGTGAGAGGTCGTCTTTGTATGGATAAATGATCTTCAATTTAGTGGTTCGGTTCCTGGTGTGAATTAAATTTTCCGTGAATTTTGTTACCTCCTCCTCAAGTTTCTCTATCGAGTCAATATTGTTATTTATGACGATTTTATTGTTAAGAATTCTTCGATATTCATTCCAATCTGTGGTCGAATAATCAAAGATTTTCTTGGAAATATCAACTCTACAGGTACTAGTTAAAGTGAAAGTTACTACGTTATGATCTGAGGGAAGGTCAGGTAATGATTCAGGGGTACTTATGTTGGGTACCATTCGGGCTACCATGAGGTCAATTATTGAAGGGGTATTATTGTTAGGCGGATAATGCGTAGGTTCGGAAGGATGATGGATGATGCAGTTTTGTCTATTTTCTAAGTATTCGAAAAGAGTGAGTCCGTTGGTATTGTTTGAAACACAGCCCCAGAGTCCGTGTCTAGCGTTGAAATCTCCTACAACAATGGTTTTATTAGTTTTTAATAGTTCTTCGAGATCGCTTTCACCGAAGTTATTGGTTGGTCTGTTGTAGATGGAGATAAGTTTAAGACCGTTGGCTAATTGTATACCGGCATTCTCTAATGTGCAAGAAATTTCCGGGAGTTCTTTGAACGGAATATCTTTTCTAACAAGGATAAGGATACCCGCGTGTCTAGTGTTACCTGAGCGATCCCTTCTAACAACGTGGAATTCCTTCATCTTAAATTTGTCTGTTTTTATTAGTCTAGTTTCATTTATGAAAAAAATATCTATTGAATGTTCTTCAAGAAAATGTGCAATTTCATTATGTTTGTATCGAATTCCATTGGAATTCCGGGTTGCTAGATTTAACTGTTTTTGGGATTTAAAAACCATGACTAGGAAGATTTTCTAGGAAGTCGTTGAATATTAAGAATTTTTCTTTGAAATTAGTGCATTTATCCATTTTTTGGTTAAGTGCGCGGATTTCTAGCAAGAATTTATTTATATTGATATGTTGATTTAGTTTGTCCATTTCATTTTTTAAATCTAAAAGCGGGCTTTGAGCAGTATTACCCATATTCAAATTATCTGTATTAGTCCTAGCAGCATCTGGTTGGGAGCTTCTTATTTCGTTTATTTTTTTTCTTCTCTCTTCCCATACGTTTACTGCTGGTAGTGGAGCTTCAACGTATGTAGATTTCCTCGTAGGTTGTGGCTGGTTCCTGGATATTCTGCTTTGTAGAATTCTCTGGTACACTTCACATTCAACACTATTTGCCCGATGTTCGCCTCGGCAATTCGCGCACTTATCTTTCTCTCCCGCGGGTTTGGTGCATTCTGCTGTGGCATGTTCGTCCGCACACAGTAAACATTTGTATGCTCTATAGCAGTTACTTCTTGCGTGTCCCCATTGTTGGCACCTCTTGCATATAGTCATTTGTTTGGTCCTATATTGCCTTTCCCAATGTATCACGGTGTAACACAGTGTTCGCACTTCTCTTTTCAATTGTTTGAGTGTCACTTGGCTGCTGGTTATGACGAGGAACATCGGATTTCGTGTGCCTCTCATTTTGTAGATGTCTTTCACGTCTATTTCATAGATGTTCTTCAGTTCATCTATTATTTCTGGGATTTCAATATTGGAATTTAGTCCTTTGAGTACATGAGCATGAGTTTTTTCATTTTTCAATGTGTACGAGTGGAACTTTTGTCCAAGATTTAGGAAATATTCCTTTAGTTTTTTATGGTCTTCCAATTTATTCGTATAAATGTTCGAGGACTCCCGTCCGTATCTTATGTGGAAACTTTTGTTTCCAATTCGTTCCGCTATTCTTTTAACGGTTTGGTTATGATCATCAATAAGTCCTTGAAGAACTATAGGAGGAGGTTTTATTTTTGTTGATTCGCTGTCATCTATTTGCATCTTGGTTTCTTCCACGTGCAGATTTTTAAATCGATTAGTAGTCGCTATTGGTTCTTCTGCTTCTACTACTTCGGTTGATGTGTTCGAAGGTTGTTTAGCACCTCCGGGGTGGGTTTGCGTCGGATTTATCATATCCTTTATCTTCTTCCTTCGGTTTTCCATTTCGGCTCCTAAGTTCGTTTTTCCATCAACTTTTTCAGGGCTTAGAGAAAATACGGTTATTTTTCTCTTTTTTTCGTTGTCCATTTTGGGGGGTTTGGTCCCCATTTTATAAGGTTTTCTTTTCAGCACTTTACTTGAAGTAATGTCACTGTCACTGTTCACTTTAAACTTTCGTTTGGAATTCAGGTTGGTTTTCTGACTATTCACAATGGATACTCAGGTACTTGCACTACTGGCTCAAGTACTTACGGAGCGTTCAAGACACGTCTTACCTGTTCGGTGTCTCATTGGCACGAGTTGAGTTGAAAGAATGAATGTACCTCTCTAGGCCATTCTCGTGCCCATGAGGGTTGTGAATTATTTGGATCTTGTATCAACAATTTGTAGGTGAATATTTTTGAAAGTCAAACGGAATTCGATAGAAACTGCAGCAGAGTTGCTTGATCTCAATAGACATTTGAAAATGGTTTGCTAATAGAGATCAGTTGTAATCTTACTTAGATAATTTTTAGATATACATGGCATTAAAGTTTTTTATGAGAACAAAATCTTCAGAATCCTTCATTTTCTTGAGTAACTTTTGAATAAAAACAAAAAAAAACTGTCATGTTATCAATTTCAAATCGATAATTCAAGATACCGTGATTAAATATTTGAAAAGAATTAGAAATACGATGTTTTAGGAAATTTGAAAAATGATAATTGACAATGATGCAGAGAAGAGTTTTGTGATGATATGCTATGCAACCCCTCGTATTTAATAAAATTATCGTATTCTCTCGTCTATCACGTATGTATTTCGGAATCAATTTCAATATTAATGAGCTCAATCTATTCCACTCCGACGTGGATACATATATTATTATCTACATCAACTTTTCTCACAATATAAACATTTATGATTAATTTTATGCTCTGTTGTCAATATCGAGTAATTGATATAATGGACCTCAGCAGAAAATATGAATTTTCAATTCGTCTTCGATTGTAGAAGGACGATATTTCTTTGAACTCAGATTTTTATTATATTTGAACCATATATTATTCCATGATGCGAAATTACGTGAAAAGGCATTCGAGAAATGTTTTTTTATTAATCCATTATTTACGCACATGTGAAAACTTTTATGCGAAAGTTTTCATAGTCTCCGACAAAATCCTGGCCGGTGAACTGCAAAATGAGGCTTTCAATTTTTCTTTGGATTTTCCGAAATATCTCTTCAGAACATTTTAGGGAAGATCGAATTTTTTATTTAACGATTTCTGATTTTTATAATTGAAAAAAATAAATTCAGAAGGATCTATTTGCATGATTACTCGGAAATACGACAACTCATAAAAATTTAATCCATAATATCAATTGCTACGATGGAGCTGAATACGATTGCAATATATAGGTATGTGTATATATCAACCGCAAACTCCTATATAATATTCACAGTTTGAAAGTCGCGTTATTTTTATTCATATTCCAGAAGTGTGAGTTCGACTACAGTTATAGAATTTTGTATGTTTTATTATTTACAAAAAAAAAAAAATTGAAATTTGCGATTAACTAAGAAAATTATTACGTACGAAGTCTTTTGAATGAAATTTGAAATGTGTAATAATGATAATCATTCCAGAGATAATTAATATGATACATATCTGGTAGTAATGAAACTTTTTCGAAAATCTAATAATATAAAAAGCAATCTTTTCCACACCACCGCTGAGGTAGATTGCAAGGTGCGCTTTGTTTTGCATGGTTTCCCCTTTAGGCCTAATCCATGATTATAACCATTTGTATCTTTTGGGATACATGGCTTGTTATGATTATTCGATTACTGGTAAGACCAGTTCGAATGACTTTGATCGGTTAATGCTGACATTGCTGCCGTGCATCAACATGTTACGCCTCTGAAAATCTGTACCACTCTGAATGGTAGAGACTTAGCAGAATTGTTTTTTCAACCCAGTAGGAGTGCGGAAGGTTCGAACCTACTCCTACAGGCACGAGTTGAGTTGAAAGAATGAATGTACCTCTCTAGGCCATTCTCGTGCCCATGAGGGTTGTGAATTATTTGGATCTTGTATCAACAATTTGTAGGTGAATATTTTTGAAAGTCAAACGGAATTCGATAGAAACTGCAGCAGAGTTGCTCGATCTCAATAGACATTTGAAAATGGTTTGCTGATAGAGATCAGTGGTAATCTTACTTGAATAATTTTTAGATATACATGGCATTAAAGTTTTTTATGAGAACAAAATCTTCAGAATCCTTCATTTTCTTGAGTAACTCTTGAATAAAAACAAAAAAAAAACTGTCATTTTATCAATTTCAAATCGATAATTCAAGATACCGTGATTAAATATTTGAAAAGAATTAGAAATACGATGTTTTAGGAAATTTGAAAAATGATAATTGACAATGATGCAAAGAAGAGTTTTGTGATGATATGCTATGCAACCCCTCGTATTTGATAAAATTATCGTATTCTCTCGTCTATCACGTATGTATTTCGGAATCAATTTCAATATTAATGAGCTCAATCTATTCCACTCCGACGTGGATACATATATTATTATCTACATCAACTTTTCTCACAATATAAACATTTATGATTAATTTTATGCTCTGTTGTCAATATCGAGTAATTGATATAATGAACCTCAGCAGAAAATATGAATTTTCAATTCGTCTTCGATTGTAGAAGGAAGATATTTCTTTGAACTCAGATTTTTATTATATTTGAACCATATATTATTTCATGATGCGAAATTACGTGAAAAGGCATTCGAGAAATGTTTTTTTATTAATCCATTATTTACTTGAATAATTTTTAGATATACATGGTATTAAAGTTTTTTATGAGAACAAAATCTTCAGAATCCTTCATTTTCTTGAGTAACTCTTGAATAAAAACAAAAAAAAACTGTCATTTTATCAATTTCAAATCGATAATTCAAGATACCGTGATTAAATATTTGAAAAGAATTAGAAATACGATGTTTTAGGAAATTTGAAAAATGATAATTGACAATGATGCAAAGAAGAGTTTTGTGATGATATGCTATGCAACCCCTCGTATTCAATAAAATTATCGTATTCTCTCGTCTATCACGTATGTATTTCGGAATCAATTTCAATATTAATGAGCTCAAACTATTCCACTCCGACGTGGATACATATATTATTATCTACATCAACTTTTCTCACAATATAAACATTTATGATTAATTTTATGCTCTGTTGTCAATATCGAGTAATTGATATCATGAACCTCAGCAGAAAATATGAATTTTCAATTCGTCTTCGATTGTAGAAGGGAGATATTTCTTTGAACTCAGATTTTTATTATATTTGAACCATATATTATTCCATGATGCGAAATTACGTGAAAAGGCATTCGAGAAATGTTTTTTTATTAATCCATTATTTACGCACATGTGAAAACTTTTATGCGAAAGTTTTCATAGTCTCCGACAAAATCCTGGCCGGTGAACTGCAAAATGAGGCTTTCAATTTTTCTTTGGATTTTCCGAAATATCTCTTCAGAACATTTTAGGGAAGATTGAATTTTTTATTTAACGATTTCTGATTTTTATAATTGAAAAAAATAAATTCAGAAGGATCTATTTGCATGATTTCTCGGAAATACGACAACTCATAAAAATTTAATCCATAATATCAATTGCTACGGTGGAGCTGAAAACGATTGCAATATATAGGTATGTGTATATATCAACCGCAAACTCCTATATAATATTCACAGTTTGAAAGTCGCGTAATTTTTATTCATATTCCAGAAGTGTGAGTTCGACTACTGTTATAGATTTTTGTATGTTTTATTATTTACAAAAAAAAAATTGAAATTTGCGATTAACTAAGAAAATTTTTACGTACTAAGTCTTTTGAATGAAATTTGAAATGTGTAATAATGATAATCATTCCAGAGATAATTAATATGATACATATCTGGTAGTGATGAAACTTTTTCGAAAATCTAATAATATAAAAAGCAATCTTTTCCACACCACCGCTGAGGTAGATTGCAAGGTGCGTTTTGTTTTACATGGTTTCCCCTTTAGGCCTAATCCATGATTATAACCATTTGTATCTTTTGGGATACATGGCTTGTTATGATTATTCGATTACTGGTAAGACCAGTTCGAATGACTTTGATCGGTTAATGCTGACATTGCTGCCGTTCATCAACATGTTACGCCTCTGAAATTCTGTACTACTCTGAATGGTAGAGACTTAGCAGAATTGTTTTTTCAACCCAGTAGGAGTGCGGAAGGTTCGAACCTACTCCTACAGGCACGAGTTGAGTTGAAAGAATGAATGTACCTCTCTAGGCCATTCTCGTGCCCATGAGGGTTGTGAATTATTTGGATCTTGTATCAACAATTTGTAGGTGAATATTTTTGAAAGTCAAACGGAATTCAATAGAAACTGCAGCATAGTTGCTTGATCTCAATAGACATTTGAAAATGGTTTGCTAATAGAAATCAGTGGTAATCTTACTTAAATAATTTTCAGATATACATGGCATTAAAGTTTTTTATGAGAACAAAATCTTCAGAATCCTTCATTTTCTTGAGTAACTCTTGAATAAAAACAAAAAAAAACTGTCATTTTATCAATTTCAAATCGATAATTCAAGATACCGTGATTAAATATTTGAAAAGAATTAGAAATACGATGTTTTAGGAAATTTGAAAAATGATAATTGACAATGATGCAAAGAAGAGTTTTGTGATGATATGCTATGCAACTCCTCGTATTTAATAAAATTATCGTATTCTCTCGTCTATCACGTATGTATTTCGGAATCAATTTCAATATTAATGAGCTCAAACTATTCCACTCCGACGTGGATACATATATTATTATCTACATCAACTTTTCTCACAATATAAACATTTATGATTAATTTCATGCTCTGTTGTCAATATCGAGTAATTGATATAATGAATCTCAGCAGAAAATATGAATTTTCAATTCGTCTTTGATTGTAGAAGGAAGATATTTCTTTGAACTCAGATTTTTATTATATTTGAACCATATATTATTCCATGATGCGAAATTACGTGAAAAGGCATTCGAGAAATGTTTTTTTATTAATCCATTATTTACGCACATGTGAAAACTTTTATGCGAAAGTTTTCATAGTCTCCGACACAATCATGGCCGGTGAACTGCAAAATGAGGCTTTCAATTTTTCTTTGGATTTTTCGAAATATCTCTTCAGAACATTTTAGGGAAGATTGAATTTTTTATTTAACGATTTCTGATTTTTATAATTGAAAAAAATAAATTCAGAAGAATCTATTTGCATGATTTCTCGGAAATACGACAACTCATAAAAATTTAATCCATAATATCAATTGCTACGATGGAGCTGAATACGATTGCAATATATAGGTATGTGTATATATCAACCGCAAACTCCTATATAATATTCACAGTTTGAAAGTCGCGTAATTTTTATTCATATTCTAGAAGTGTGAGTTCGACTACAGTTATAGATTATTGTATGTTTTATTATTTACAAAAAAAAAATTGAAATTTGCGATTAACTGAGAAAATTATTACGTACGAAGTCTTTTGAATGAAATTTGAAATGTGTTATAATGATAATCATTCGAGAGATAATTAATATGATACATATCTGGTAGTAATGAAACTTTTTCGAAAATCTAATAATATAAAAAGCAATCTTTTCCACACCACCGCTGAGGTAGATTGCAAGGTGCGTTTTGTTTTACATGGTTTCCCCTTTAGGCCTAATCCATGATTATAACCATTTGTATCTTTTGGGATACATGGCTTGTTATGATTATTCGATTACTGGTAAGACCAGTTCGAATGACTTTGATCGGTTAATGCTAACATTGCTGCCGTGCATCAACATGTTACGCCTCTGAAATTCTGTACCACTCTGAATGGTAGAGACTTAGCAGAATTGTTTTTTCAACCCAGTAGGAGTGCGGAAGGTTCGAACCTACTCCTACAGGCACGAGTTGAGTTGAAAGAATGAATGTACCTCTCTAGGCCATTCTCGTGCCCATGAGGGTTGTGAATTATTTGGATCTTGTATCAACAATTTGTAGGTGAATATTTCTGAAAGTCAAACGGAATTCGATAGAAACTGTAGCAGAGTTGCTTGATCTCAATAGACATTTGAAAATGGTTTGCTAATAGAGATCAGTGGTAATCTTACTTAAATAATTTTTAGATATACATGGCATTAAAGTTTTTTATGAGAACAAAATCTTCAGAATCCTTCATTTTCTTGAGTACCTCTTGAATAAAAACAAAAAAAAACTGTCATTTTATCAATTTCGAATCGATAATTCAAGATACCGTGATTAAATATTTGAAAAGAATTAGAAATACGATGTTTTAGGAAATTTGAAAAATGATAATTGACAATGATGCAAAGAAGAGTTTTGTGATGATATGCTATGCAACTCCTCGTATTTCATAAAATTATCGTATTCTCTCGTCTATCACGTATGTATTTCGGAATCAATTTCAATATTAATGAGCTCAAACTATTCCACTCCGACGTGGATACATATATTATTATCTACATCAACTTTTCTCACAATATAAACATTTATGATTAATTTTATGCTCTGTTGTCAATATCGAGTAATTGATATAATGAACCTCAGCAGAAAATATGAATTTTCAATTCGTCTTCGATTGTAGAAGGAAGATATTTCTTTGAACTCAGATTTTTATTATATTTGAACCATATATTATTCCATGATGCGAAATTACGTGAAAAGGCATTCGAGAAATGTTTTTTTATTAATCCATTATTTACGCACATGTGAAAACTTTTATGCGGAAGTTTTCATAGTCTCCGACAAAATCCTGGCCGGTGAACTGCAAAATGAGGCTTTCAATTTTTCTTTGGATTTTTCGAAATATCTCTTCAGAACATTTCAGGGAAGATTGAATTTTTTATTTAACGATTTCTGATTTTTATAATTGAAAAAAATAAATTCAGAAGGATCTATTTGCATGATTTCTCGGAAATACGACAACTCATAAAAATTTAATCCATAATATCAATTGCTACGATGGAGCTGAATACGATTGCAATATATAGGTATGTGTATATATCAACCGCAAACTCCTATATAATATTCACAGTTTGAAAGTCGCGTAATTTTTATTCATATTCCAGAAGTGTGAGTTCGACTATAGTTATAGATTTTTGTATGTTTTATTATTTACAAAAAAAAAAATTGAAATTTGCGATTAACTAAGAAAATTATTACGTACGAAGTCTTTTGAATGAAATTTGAAATGTGTAATAATGATAATCATTCCAGAGATAATTAATATGATACATATCTGGTAGTAATGAAACTTTTTCGAAAATCTAATAATATCAAAAGCAATCTTTTCCACACCACCGCTGAGGTAGATTGCAAGGTGCGTTTTGTTTTACATGGTTTCCCCTTTAGGCCTAATCCATGATTATAACCATTTGTATCTTTTGGGATACATGGCTTGTTATGATTATTCGATTACTGGTAAGACCAGTTCGAATGACTTTGATCGGTTAATGCTGACATTGCTGCCGTGCATCAACATGTTACGCCTCTGAAATTCTGTACCACTCTGAATGGTAGAGACTAAGCAGAATTGTTTTTTCAACCCAGTAGGATTGCGGAAGGTTCGAACCTACTCCTACAGGCACGAGTTGAGTTGAAAGAATGAATGTACCTCTCTAGGCCATTCTCGTGCCCATGAGGGTTGTGAATTATTTGGATCTTGTATCAACAATTTGTAGGTGAATATTTTTGAAAGTCAAACGGAATTCGATAGAAACTGCAGCAGAGTTGCTTGATCTCAATACACATTTGAAAATGGTTTGCTAATAGAGATCAGTGGTAATCTTACTTAAATAATTTTTAGATATACATGGCATTAAAGTTTTTTATGAGAACAAAATCTTCAGAATCCTTCATTCTCTTGAGTAACTCTTGAATAAAAACAAAAAAAAACTGTCATTTTATCAATTTCAAATCGATAATTCAAGATACCGTGATTAAATATTTGAAAAGAATTAGAAATACGATGTTTTAGGAAATTTGAAAAATGATAATTGACAATGATGCAAAGAAGAGTTTTGTGAAGATATGCTATGCAACTCCTCGTATTTAATAAAATTATCGTATTCTCTCGTCTATCACGTATGTAGTTCGGAATCAATTTCAATATTAATGAGCTCAAACTATTCCACTCCGACGTGGATACATATATTATTATCTACATCAACTTTTCTCACAATATAAACATTTATGATTAATTTCATGCTCTGTTGTCAATATCGAGTAATTGATATAATGAACCTCAGCAGAAAATATGAATTTTCAATTCGTCTTCGATTGTAGAAGGAAGATATTTCTTTGAACTCAGATTTTTATTATATTTGAACCATATATTATTCCATGATGCGAAATTACGTGAAAAGGCATTCTAGAAATGTTTTTTTATTAATCCATTATTTACGCACATGTGAAAACTTTTATGCGAAAGTTTTCATAGTCTCCGACAAAATCCTGGCCGGTGAACTGCAAAATGAGGCTTTCAATTTTTCTTTGGATTTTTCGAAATATCTCTTCAGAACATTTTAGGGAAGATTGAATTTTTTATTTAACGATTTCTGATTTTTATAATTGAAAAAAATAAATTCAGAAGAATCTATTTGCATGATTTCTCGGAAATACGACAACTCATAAAAATTTAATCCATAATATCAATTGCTACGATGGAGCTGAATACGATTGCAATATATAGGTATGTGTATATATAAACCGCAAACTCCTATATAATATTCACAGTTTGAAAGTCGCGTAATTTTTATTCATATTCCAGAAGTGTGAGTTCGACTACAGTTATAGATTTTTGTATGTTTTATTATTTACAAAAAAAAAAATTGAAATTTGCGATTAACTGAGAAAATTATTACGTACGAAGTCTTTTGAATGAAATTTGAAATGTGTATAATGTGATAATCATTCGAGAGATAATTAATATGATACATATCTGGTAGTAATGAAACTTTTTCGAAAATCTAATAATATAAAAAGCAATCTTTTCCACACCACCGCTGAGGTAGATTGCAAGGTGCGTTTTGTTTTACATGGTTTCCCCTTTAGGCCTAATCCATGATTATAACCATTTGTATCTTTTGGGATACATGGCTTGTTATGATTATTCGATTACTGGTAAGACCAGTTCGAATGACTTTGATCGGTTAATGCTGACATTGCTGCCGTGCATCAACATGTTACGCCTCTGAAATTCTGTACCACTCTGAATGGTAGAGACTTAGCAGAATTGTTTTTTCAACCCAGTAGGAGTGCGGAAGGTTCGAACCTACTCCTACAGGCACGAGTTGAGTTGAAAGAATGAATGTACCTCTCTAGGCCATTCTCGTGCCCATGAGGGTTGTGAATTATTTGGATCTTGTATCAACAATTTGTAGGTGAATATTTTTGAAAGTCAAACGGAATTCGATAGAAACTGCAGCAGAGTTGCTTGATCTCAATAGACATTTGAAAATGGTTTGCTAATAGAGATCAGTGGTAATCTTACTTAAATAATTTTTAGATATACATGGCATTAAAGTTTTTTATGAGAACAAAATCTTCAGAATCCTTCATTCTCTTGAGTAACTCTTGAATAAAAACAAAAAAAAACTGTCATTTTATCAATTTCAAATCGATAATTCAAGATACCGTGATTAAATATTTGAAAAGAATTAGAAATACGATGTTTTAGGAAATTTGAAAAATGATAATTGACAATGATGCAAAGAAGAGTTTTGTGATGATATGCTATGCAACTCCTCGTATTTAATAAAATTATCGTATTCTCTCGTCTATCACGTATGTATTTCGGAATCAATTTCAATATTAATGAGCTCAAACTATTCCACTCCGACGTGGATACATATATTATTATCTACATCAACTTTTCTCACAATATGAACATTTATGATTAATTTCATGCTCTGTTGTCAATATCGAGTAATTGATATAATGAACCTCAGCAGAAAATATGAATTTTCAATTCGTCTTCGATTGTAGAAGGAAGATATTTCTTTGAACTCAGATTTTTATTATATTTGAACCATATATTATTCCATGATGCGAAATTACGTGAAAAGGCATTCGAGAAATGTTTTTTTATTAATCCATTATTTACGCACATGTGAAAACTTTTATGCGAAAGTTTTCATAGTCTCCGACACAATCATGGCCGGTGAACTGCAAAATGAGGCTTTCAATTTTTCTTTGGATTTTTCGAAATATCTCTTCAGAACATTTTAGGGAAGATTGAAAATTTTATTTAACGATTTCTGATTTTTATAATGGAAAAAAATAAATTCAGAAGGATCTATTTGCATGATTTCTCGGAAATACGACAACTCATAAAAATTTAATCCATAATATCAATTGCTACGATGGAGCTGAATACGATTGCAATATATAGGTATGTGTATATATCAACCGCAAACTCCTATATAATATTCACAGTTTGAAAGTCGCGTAATTTTTATTCATATTCTAGAAGTGTGAGTTCGACTACAGTTATAGATTATTGTATGTTTTATTATTTACAAAAAAAAAATTGAAATTTGCGATTAACTAAGAAAATTATTACGTACGAAGTCTTTTGAATGAAATTTGAAAGGTGTAATAATGATAATCATTCCAGAGATAATTAATATGATACATATCTGGTAGGAATGAAACTTTTTCGAAAATCTAATAATATCAAAAGCAATCTTTTCCACACCACCGCTGAGGTAGATTGCAAGGTGCGTTTTGTTTTACATGGTTTCCCCTTTAGGCCTAATCCATGATTATAACCATTTGTATCTTTTGGGATACATGGCTTGTTATGATTATTCGATTACTGGTAAGACCAGTTCGAATGACTTTGATCGGTTAATGCTGACATTGCTGCCGTGCATCAACATGTTACGCCTCTGAAATTCTGTACCACTCTGAATGGTAGAGACTTAGCAGAATTGTTTTTTCAACCCAGTAGGAGTGCGGAAGGTTCGAACCTACTCCTACAGGCACGAGTTGAGTTGAAAGAATGAATGTACCTCTCTAGGCCATTCTCGTGCCCATGAGGGTTGTGAATTATTTGGATGTTGTATCAACAATTTGTAGGTGAATATTTTTGAAAGTCAAACGGAATTCGATAGAAACTGCAGCAGAGTTGCTTGATCTCAATAGACATTTGAAAATGGTTTGCTAATAGAGATCAGTGGTAATCTTACTTAAATAATTTTTAGATATACATGGCATTAAAGTTTTTTATGAGAACAAAATCTTCAGAATCCTTCATTTTCTTGAGTAACTCTTGAATAAAAACAAAAACATACTGTCATTTTATCAATTTCAAATCGATAATTCAAGATACCGTGATTAAATATTTGAAAAGAATTAGAAATACGATGTTTTAGGAAATTTGAAAAATGATAATTGACAATGATGCAAAGAAGAGTTTTGTGATGATATGCTATGCAACTCCTCGTATTTAATAAAATTATCGTATTCTCTCGTCTATCACGTATGTATTTCGGAATCAATTTCAATATTAATGAGCTCAAACTATTCCACTCCGACGTGGATACATATATTATTATCTACATCAACTTTTCTCACAATATAAACATTTATGATTAATTTTATGCTCTGTTGTCAATATCGAGTAATTGATATAATGAACCTCAGCAGAAAATATGAATTTTCAATTCGTCTTCGATTGTAGAAGGAAGATATTTCTTTGAACTCAGATTTTTATTATATTTGAACCATATATTATTCCATGATGCGAAATTACGTGAAAAGGCATTCGAGAAATGTTTTTTTATTAATCCATTATTTACGCACATGTGAAAACTTTTATGCGGAAGTTTTCATAGTCTCCGACAAAATCCTGGCCGGTGAACTGCAAAATGAGGCTTTCAATTTTTCTTTGGATTTTTCGAAATATCTCTTCAGAACATTTCAGGGAAGATTGAATTTTTTATTTAACGATTTCTGATTTTTATAATTGAAAAAAATAAATTCAGAAGGATCTATTTGCATGATTTCTCGGAAATACGACAACTCATAAAAATTTAATCCATAATATCAATTGCTACGATGGAGCTGAATACGATTGCAATATATAGGTATGTGTATATATCAACCGCAAACTCCTATATAATATTCACAGTTTGAAAGTCGCGTAATTTTTATTCATATTCCAGAAGTGTGAGTTCGACTATAGTTATAGATTTTTGTATGTTTTATTATTTACAAAAAAAAAAATTGAAATTTGCGATTAACTAAGAAAATTATTACGTACGAAGTCTTTTGAATGAAATTTGAAATGTGTAATAATGATAATCATTCCAGAGATAATTAATATGATACATATCTGGTAGTAATGAAACTTTTTCGAAAATCTAATAATATCAAAAGCAATCTTTTCCACACCACCGCTGAGGTAGATTGCAAGGTGCGTTTTGTTTTACATGGTTTCCCCTTTAGGCCTAATCCATGATTATAACCATTTGTATCTTTTGGGATACATGGCTTGTTATGATTATTCGATTACTGGTAAGACCAGTTCGAATGACTTTGATCGGTTAATGCTGACATTGCTGCCGTGCATCAACATGTTACGCCTCTGAAATTCTGTACCACTCTGAATGGTAGAGACTAAGCAGAATTGTTTTTTCAACCCAGTAGGATTGCGGAAGGTTCGAACCTACTCCTACAGGCACGAGTTGAGTTGAAAGAATGAATGTACCTCTCTAGGCCATTCTCGTGCCCATGAGGGTTGTGAATTATTTGGATCTTGTATCAACAATTTGTAGGTGAATATTTTTGAAAGTCAAACGGAATTCGATAGAAACTGCAGCAGAGTTGCTTGATCTCAATAGACATTTGAAAATGGTTTGCTAATAGAGATCAGTGGTAATCTTACTTAAATAATTTTTAGATATACATGGCATTAAAGTTTTTTATGAGAACAAAATCTTCAGAATCCTTCATTCTCTTGAGTAACTCTTGAATAAAAACAAAAAAAAACTGTCATTTTATCAATTTCAAATCGATAATTCAAGATACCGTGATTAAATATTTGAAAAGAATTAGAAATACGATGTTTTAGGAAATTTGAAAAATGATAATTGACAATGATGCAAAGAAGAGTTTTGTGATGATATGCTATGCAACTCCTCGTATTTAATAAAATTATCGTATTCTCTCGTCTATCACGTATGTATTTCGGAATCAATTTCAATATTAATGAGCTCAAACTATTCCACTCCGACGTGGATACATATATTATTATCTACATCAACTTTTCTCACAATATGAACATTTATGATTAATTTCATGCTCTGTTGTCAATATCGAGTAATTGATATAATGAACCTCAGCAGAAAATATGAATTTTCAATTCGTCTTCGATTGTAGAAGGAAGATATTTCTTTGAACTCAGATTTTTATTATATTTGAACCATATATTATTCCATGATGCGAAATTACGTGAAAAGGCATTCGAGAAATGTTTTTTTATTAATCCATTATTTACGCACATGTGAAAACTTTTATGCGAAAGTTTTCATAGTCTCCGACACAATCATGGCCGGTGAACTGCAAAATGAGGCTTTCAATTTTTCTTTGGATTTTTCGAAATATCTCTTCAGAACATTTTAGGGAAGATTGAAAATTTTATTTAACGATTTCTGATTTTTATAATGGAAAAAAATAAATTCAGAAGGATCTATTTGCATGATTTCTCGGAAATACGACAACTCATAAAAATTTAATCCATAATATCAATTGCTACGATGGAGCTGAATACGATTGCAATATATAGGTATGTGTATATATCAACCGCAAACTCCTATATAATATTCACAGTTTGAAAGTCGCGTAATTTTTATTCATATTCTAGAAGTGTGAGTTCGACTACAGTTATAGATTATTGTATGTTTTATTATTTACAAAAAAAAAATTGAAATTTGCGATTAACTAAGAAAATTATTACGTACGAAGTCTTTTGAATGAAATTTGAAAGGTGTAATAATGATAATCATTCCAGAGATAATTAATATGATACATATCTGGTAGGAATGAAACTTTTTCGAAAATCTAATAATATCAAAAGCAATCTTTTCCACACCACCGCTGAGGTAGATTGCAAGGTGCGTTTTGTTTTACATGGTTTCCCCTTTAGGCCTAATCCATGATTATAACCATTTGTATCTTTTGGGATACATGGCTTGTTATGATTATTCGATTACTGGTAAGACCAGTTCGAATGACTTTGATCGGTTAATGCTGACATTGCTGCCGTGCATCAACATGTTACGCCTCTGAAATTCTGTACCACTCTGAATGGTAGAGACTTAGCAGAATTGTTTTTTCAACCCAGTAGGAGTGCGGAAGGTTCGAACCTACTCCTACAGGCACGAGTTGAGTTGAAAGAATGAATGTACCTCTCTAGGCCATTCTCGTGCACATGAGGGTTGTGAATTATTTGGATGTTGTATCAACAATTTGTAGGTGAATATTTTTGAAAGTCAAACGGAATTCGATAGAAACTGCAGCAGAGTTGCTTGATCTCAATAGACATTTGAAAATGGTTTGCTAATAGAGATCAGTGGTAATCTTACTTAAATAATTTTTAGATATACATGGCATTAAAGTTTTTTATGAGAACAAAATCTTCAGAATCCTTCATTTTCTTGAGTAACTCTTGAATAAAAACAAAAACATACTGTCATTTTATCAATTTCAAATCGATAATTCAAGATACCGTGATTAAATATTTGAAAAGAATTAGAAATACGATGTTTTAGGAAATTTGAAAAATGATAATTGACAATGATGCAAAGAAGAGTTTTGTGATGATATGCTATGCAACTCCTCGTATTTAATAAAATTATCGTATTCTCTCGTCTATCACGTATGTATTTCGGAATCAATTTCAATATTAATGAGCTCAAACAATTCCACTCCGACGTGGATACATATATTATTATCTACATCAACTTTTCTCACAATATAAACATTTATGATTAATTTTATGCTCTGTTGTCAATATCGAGTAATTGATATAATGAACCTCAGCAGAAAATATGAATTTTCAATTCGTCTTCGATTGTAGAAGGAAGATATTTCTTTGAACTCAGATTTTTATTATATTTGAACCATATATTATTCCATGATGCGAAATTACGTGAAAAGGCATTCGAGAAATGTTTTTTTATTAATCCATTATTTACGCACATGTGAAAACTTTTATGCGGAAGTTTTCATAGTCTCCGACAAAATCCTGGCCGGTGAACTGCAAAATGAGGCTTTCAATTTTTCTTTGGATTTTTCGAAATATCTCTTCAGAACATTTCAGGGAAGATTGAATTTTTTATTTAACGATTTCTGATTTTTATAATTGAAAAAAATAAATTCAGAAGGATCTATTTGCATGATTTCTCGGAAATACGACAACTCATAAAAATTTAATCCATAATATCAATTGCTACGATGGAGCTGAATACGATTGCAATATATAGGTATGTGTATATATCAACCGCAAACTCCTATATAATATTCACAGTTTGAAAGTCGCGTAATTTTTATTCATATTCCAGAAGTGTGAGTTCGACTATAGTTATAGATTTTTGTATGTTTTATTATTTACAAAAAAAAAAATTGAAATTTGCGATTAACTAAGAAAATTATTACGTACGAAGTCTTTTGAATGAAATTTGAAATGTGTAATAATGATAATCATTCCAGAGATAATTAATATGATACATATCTGGTAGTAATGAAACTTTTTCGAAAATCTAATAATATCAAAAGCAATCTTTTCCACACCACCGCTGAGGTAGATTGCAAGGTGCGTTTTGTTTTACATGGTTTCCCCTTTAGGCCTAATCCATGATTATAACCATTTGTATCTTTTGGGATACATGGCTTGTTATGATTATTCGATTACTGGTAAGACCAGTTCGAATGACTTTGATCGGTTAATGCTGACATTGCTGCCGTGCATCAACATGTTACGCCTCTGAAATTCTGTACCACTCTGAATGGTAGAGACTAAGCAGAATTGTTTTTTCAACCCAGTAGGATTGCGGAAGGTTCGAACCTACTCCTACAGGCACGAGTTGAGTTGAAAGAATGAATGTACCTCTCTAGGCCATTCTCGTGCCCATGAGGGTTGTGAATTATTTGGATCTTGTATCAACAATTTGTAGGTGAATATTTTTGAAAGTCAAACGGAATTCGATAGAAACTGCAGCAGAGTTGCTTGATCTCAATAGACATTTGAAAATGGTTTGCTAATAGAGATCAGTGGTAATCTTACTTAAATAATTTTTAGATATACATGGCATTAAAGTTTTTTATGAGAACAAAATCTTCAGAATCCTTCATTCTCTTGAGTAACTCTTGAATAAAAACAAAAAAAAACTGTCATTTTATCAATTTCAAATCGATAATTCAAGATACCGTGATTAAATATTTGAAAAGAATTAGAAATACGATGTTTTAGGAAATTTGAAAAATGATAATTGACAATGATGCAAAGAAGAGTTTTGTGATGATATGCTATGCAACTCCTCGTATTTAATAAAATTATCGTATTCTCTCGTCTATCACGTATGTATTTCGGAATCAATTTCAATATTAATGAGCTCAAACTATTCCACTCCGACGTGGATACATATATTATTATCTACATCAACTTTTCTCACAATATGAACATTTATGATTAATTTCATGCTCTGTTGTCAATATCGAGTAATTGATATAATGAACCTCAGCAGAAAATATGAATTTTCAATTCGTCTTCGATTGTAGAAGGAAGATATTTCTTTGAACTCAGATTTTTATTATATTTGAACCATATATTATTCCATGATGCGAAATTACGTGAAAAGGCATTCGAGAAATGTTTTTTTATTAATCCATTATTTACGCACATGTGAAAACTTTTATGCGAAAGTTTTCATAGTCTCCGACACAATCATGGCCGGTGAACTGCAAAATGAGGCTTTCAATTTTTCTTTGGATTTTTCGAAATATCTCTTCAGAACATTTTAGGGAAGATTGAAAATTTTATTTAACGATTTCTGATTTTTATAATGGAAAAAAATAAATTCAGAAGGATCTATTTGCATGATTTCTCGGAAATACGACAACTCATAAAAATTTAATCCATAATATCAATTGCTACGATGGAGCTGAATACGATTGCAATATATAGGTATGTGTATATATCAACCGCAAACTCCTATATAATATTCACAGTTTGAAAGTCGCGTAATTTTTATTCATATTCTAGAAGTGTGAGTTCGACTACAGTTATAGATTATTGTATGTTTTATTATTTACAAAAAAAAAATTGAAATTTGCGATTAACTAAGAAAATTATTACGTACGAAGTCTTTTGAATGAAATTTGAAAGGTGTAATAATGATAATCATTCCAGAGATAATTAATATGATACATATCTGGTAGGAATGAAACTTTTTCGAAAATCTAATAATATCAAAAGCAATCTTTTCCACACCACCGCTGAGGTAGATTGCAAGGTGCGTTTTGTTTTACATGGTTTCCCCTTTAGGCCTAATCCATGATTATAACCATTTGTATCTTTTGGGATACATGGCTTGTTATGATTATTCGATTACTGGTAAGACCAGTTCGAATGACTTTGATCGGTTAATGCTGACATTGCTGCCGTGCATCAACATGTTACGCCTCTGAAATTCTGTACCACTCTGAATGGTAGAGACTTAGCAGAATTGTTTTTTCAACCCAGTAGGAGTGCGGAAGGTTCGAACCTACTCCTACAGGCACGAGTTGAGTTGAAAGAATGAATGTACCTCTCTAGGCCATTCTCGTGCACATGAGGGTTGTGAATTATTTGGATGTTGTATCAACAATTTGTAGGTGAATATTTTTGAAAGTCAAACGGAATTCGATAGAAACTGCAGCAGAGTTGCTTGATCTCAATAGACATTTGAAAATGGTTTGCTAATAGAGATCAGTGGTAATCTTACTTAAATAATTTTTAGATATACATGGCATTAAAGTTTTTTATGAGAACAAAATCTTCAGAATCCTTCATTTTCTTGAGTAACTCTTGAATAAAAACAAAAACATACTGTCATTTTATCAATTTCAAATCGATAATTCAAGATACCGTGATTAAATATTTGAAAAGAATTAGAAATACGATGTTTTAGGAAATTTGAAAAATGATAATTGACAATGATGCAAAGAAGAGTTTTGTGATGATATGCTATGCAACTCCTCGTATTTAATAAAATTATCGTATTCTCTCGTCTATCACGTATGTATTTCGGAATCAATTTCAATATTAATGAGCTCAAACAATTCCACTCCGACGTGGATACATATATTATTATCTACATCAACTTTTCTCACAATATAAACATTTATGATTAATTTTATGCTCTGTTGTCAATATCGAGTAATTGATATAATGAACCTCAGCAGAAAATATGAATTTTCAATTCGTCTTCGATTGTAGAAGGAAGATATTTCTTTGAACTCAGATTTTTATTATATTTGAACCATATATTATTCCATGATGCGAAATTACGTGAAAAGGCATTCGAGAAATGTTTTTTTATTAATCCATTATTTACGCACATGTGAAAACTTTTATGCGGAAGTTTTCATAGTCTCCGACAAAATCCTGGCCGGTGAACTGCAAAATGAGGCTTTCAATTTTTCTTTGGATTTTTCGAAATATCTCTTCAGAACATTTCAGGGAAGATTGAATTTTTTATTTAACGATTTCTGATTTTTATAATTGAAAAAAATAAATTCAGAAGGATCTATTTGCATGATTTCTCGGAAATACGACAACTCATAAAAATTTAATCCATAATATCAATTGCTACGATGGAGCTGAATACGATTGCAATATATAGGTATGTGTATATATCAACCGCAAACTCCTATATAATATTCACAGTTTGAAAGTCGCGTAATTTTTATTCATATTCCAGAAGTGTGAGTTCGACTATAGTTATAGATTTTTGTATGTTTTATTATTTACAAAAAAAAAAATTGAAATTTGCGATTAACTAAGAAAATTATTACGTACGAAGTCTTTTGAATGAAATTTGAAATGTGTAATAATGATAATCATTCCAGAGATAATTAATATGATACATATCTGGTAGTAATGAAACTTTTTCGAAAATCTAATAATATCAAAAGCAATCTTTTCCACACCACCGCTGAGGTAGATTGCAAGGTGCGTTTTGTTTTACATGGTTTCCCCTTTAGGCCTAATCCATGATTATAACCATTTGTATCTTTTGGGATACATGGCTTGTTATGATTATTCGATTACTGGTAAGACCAGTTCGAATGACTTTGATCGGTTAATGCTGACATTGCTGCCGTGCATCAACATGTTACGCCTCTGAAATTCTGTACCACTCTGAATGGTAGAGACTAAGCAGAATTGTTTTTTCAACCCAGTAGGATTGCGGAAGGTTCGAACCTACTCCTACAGGCACGAGTTGAGTTGAAAGAATGAATGTACCTCTCTAGGCCATTCTCGTGCCCATGAGGGTTGTGAATTATTTGGATCTTGTATCAACAATTTGTAGGTGAATATTTTTGAAAGTCAAACAAAATTCGATAGAAACTGCAGCAGAGTTGCTTGATCTCAATACACATTTGAAAATGGTTTGCTAATAGAGATCAGTGGTAATCTTACTTAAATAATTTTTAGATATACATGGCATTAAAGTTTTTTATGAGAACAAAATCTTCAGAATCCTTCATTCTCTTGAGTAACTCTTGAATAAAAACAAAAAAAAACTGTCATTTTATCAATTTCAAATCGATAATTCAAGATACCGTGATTAAATATTTGAAAAGAATTAGAAATACGATGTTTTAGGAAATTTGAAAAATGATAATTGACAATGATGCAAAGAAGAGTTTTGTGAAGATATGCTATGCAACTCCTCGTATTTAATAAAATTATCGTATTCTCTCGTCTATCACGTATGTATTTCGGAATCAATTTCAATATTAATGAGCTCAAACTATTCCACTCCGACGTGGATACATATATTATTATCTACATCAACTTTTCTCACAATATAAACATTTATGATTAATTTCATGCTCTGTTGTCAATATCGAGTAATTGATATAATGAACCTCAGCAGAAAATATGAATTTTCAATTCGTCTTCGATTGTAGAAGGAAGATATTTCTTTGAACTCAGATTTTTATTATATTTGAACCATATATTATTCCATGATGCGAAATTACGTGAAAAGGCATTCGAGAAATGTTTTTTTATTAATCCATTATTTACGCACATGTGAAAACTTTTATGCGAAAGTTTTCATAGTCTCCGACAAAATCCTGGCCGGTGAACTGCAAAATGAGGCTTTCAATTTTTCTTTGGATTTTTCGAAATATCTCTTCAGAACATTTTAGGGAAGATTGAATTTTTTATTTAACGATTTCTGATTTTTATAATTGAAAAAAATAAATTCAGAAGGATCTATTTGCATGATTTCTCGGAAATACGACAACTCATAAAAATTTAATCCATAATATCAATTGCTACGATGGAGCTGAATACGATTGCAATATATAGGTATGTGTATATATCAACCGCAAACTCCTATATAATATTCACAGTTTGAAAGTCGCGTAATTTTTATTCATATTCTAGAAGTGTGAGTTCGACTACAGTTATAGATTTTTGTATGTTTTATTATTTACAAAAAAAAAAATTGAAATTTGCGATTAACTAGGAAAATTATTACGTACGAAGTCTTTTGAATGAAATTTGAAATGTGTAATAATGATAATCATTCCAGAGATAATTAATATGATACATATCTGGTAGTAATGAAACTTTTTCGAAAATCTAATAATATCAAAAGCAATCTTTTCCACACCACCGCTGAGGTAGATTGCAAGGTGCGTTTTGTTTTACATGGTTTCCCCTTTAGGCCTAATCCATGATTATAACCATTTGTATCTTTTGGGATACATGGCTTGTTATGATTATTCGATTACTGGTAAGACCAGTTCGAATGACTTTGATCGGTTAATGCTGACATTGCTGCCGTGCATCAACATGTTACGCCTCTGAAATTCTGTACCACTCTGAATGGTAGAGACTTAGCAGAATTGTTTTTTCAACCCAGTAGGAGTGCGGAAGGTTCGAACCTACTCCTACAGGCACGAGTTGAGTTGAAAGAATGAATGTACCTCTCTAGGCCATTCTCGTGCCCATGAGGGTTGTGAATTATTTGGATGTTGTATCAACAATTTGTAGGTGAATATTTTTGAAAGTCAAACGGAATTCGATAGAAACTGCAGCAGAGTTGCTTGATCTCAATAGACATTTGAAAATGGTTTGCTAATAGAGATCAGTGGTAATCTTACTTAAATAATTTTTAGATATACATGGCATTAAAGTTTTTTATGAGAACAAAATCTTCAGAATCCTTCATTTTCTTGAGTAACTCTTGAATAAAAACAAAAAAATACTGTCATTTTATCAATTTCAAATCGATAATTCAAGATACCGTGATTAAATATTTGAAAAGAATTAGAAATACGATGTTTTAGGAAATTTGAAAAATGATATTTGACAATGATGCAAAGAAGAGTTTTGTGATGATATGCTATGCAACTCCTCGTATTTAATAAAATTATCGTATTCTCTCGTCTATCACGTATGTATTTCGGAATCAATTTCAATATTAATGAGCTCAAACTATTCCACTCCGACGTGGATACATATATTATTATCTACATCAACTTTTCTCACAATATAAACATTTATGATTAATTTTATGCTCTGTTGTCAATATCGAGTAATTGATATAATGAACCTCAGCAGAAAATATGAATTTTCAATTCGTCTTCGATTGTAGAAGGAAGATATTTCTTTGAACTCAGATTTTTATTATATTTGAACCATATATTATTCCATGATGCGAAATTACGTGAAAAGGCATTCGAGAAATGTTTTTTTATTAATCCATTATTTACGCACATGTGAAAACTTTTATGCGGAAGTTTTCATAGTCTCCGACAAAATCCTGGCCGGTGAACTGCAAAATGAGGCTTTCAATTTTTCTTTGGATTTTTCGAAATATCTCTTCAGAACATTTCAGGGAAGATTGAATTTTTTATTTAACGATTTCTGATTTTTATAATTGAAAAAAATAAATTCAGAAGGATCTATTTGCATGATTTCTCGGAAATACGACAACTCATAAAAATTTAATCCATAATATCAATTGCTACGATGGAGCTGAATACGATTGCAATATATAGGTATGTGTATATATCAACCGCAAACTCCTATATAATATTCACAGTTTGAAAGTCGCGTAATTTTTATTCATATTCCAGAAGTGTGAGTTCGACTATAGTTATAGATTTTTGTATGTTTTATTATTTACAAAAAAAAAATTGAAATTTGCGATTAACTAAGAAAATTATTACGTACGAAGTCTTTTGAATGAAATTTGAAATGTGTAATAATGATAATCATTCCAGAGATAATTAATATGATACATATCTGGTAGTAATGAAACTTTTTCGAAAATCTAATAATATCAAAAGCAATCTTTTCCACACCACCGCTGAGGTAGATTGCAAGGTGCGTTTTGTTTTACATGGTTTCCCCTTTAGGCCTAATCCATGATTATAACCATTTGTATCTTTTGGGATACATGGCTTGTTATGATTATTCGATTACTGGTAAGACCAGTTCGAATGACTTTGATCGGTTAATGCTGACATTGCTGCCGTGCATCAACATGTTACGCCTCTGAAATTCTGTACCACTCTGAATGGTAGAGACTAAGCAGAATTGTTTTTTCAACCCAGTAGGATTGCGGAAGGTTCGAACCTACTCCTACAGGCACGAGTTGAGTTGAAAGAATGAATGTACCTCTCTAGGCCATTCTCGTGCCCATGAGGGTTGTGAATTATTTGGATCTTGTATCAACAATTTGTAGGTGAATATTTTTGAAAGTCAAACGGAATTCGATAGAAACTGCAGCAGAGTTGCTTGATCTCAATACACATTTGAAAATGGTTTGCTAATAGAGATCAGTGGTAATCTTACTTAAATAATTTTTAGATATACATGGCATTAAAGTTTTTTATGAGAACAAAATCTTCAGAATCCTTCATTCTCTTGAGTAACTCTTGAATAAAAACAAAAAAAAACTGTCATTTTATCAATTTCAAATCGATAATTCAAGATACCGTGATTAAATATTTGAAAAGAATTAGAAATACGATGTTTTAGGAAATTTGAAAAATGATAATTGACAATGATGCAAAGAAGAGTTTTGTGAAGATATGCTATGCAACTCCTCGTATTTAATAAAATTATCGTATTCTCTCGTCTATCACGTATGTATTTCGGAATCAATTTCAATATTAATGAGCTCAAACTATTCCACTCCGACGTGGATACATATATTATTATCTACATCAACTTTTCTCACAATATAAACATTTATGATTAATTTCATGTTCTGTTGTCAATATCGAGTAATTGATATAATGAACCTCAGCAGAAAATATGAATTTTCAATTCGTCTTCGATTGTAGAAGGAAGATATTTCTTTGAACTCAGATTTTTATTATATTTGAACCATATATTATTCCATGATGCGAAATTACGTGAAAAGGCATTCGAGAAATGTTTTTTTATTAATCCATTATTTACGCACATGTGAAAACTTTTATGCGAAAGTTTTCATAGTCTCCGACAAAATCCTGGCCGGTGAACTGCAAAATGAGGCTTTCAATTTTTCTTTGGATTTTTCGAAATATCTCTTCAGAACATTTTAGGGAAGATTGAATTTTTTATTTAACGATTTCTGATTTTTATAATTGAAAAAAATAAATTCAGAAGGATCTATTTGCATGATTTCTCGGAAATACGACAACTCATAAAAATTTAATCCATAATATCAATTGCTACGATGGAGCTGAATACGATTGCAATATATAGGTATGTGTATATATCAACCGCAAACTCCTATATAATATTCACAGTTTGAAAGTCGCGTAATTATTATTCATATTCCAGAAGTGTGAGTTCGACTATAGTTATAGATTTTTGTATGTTTTATTATTTACAAAAAAAAAAAATTGAAATTTGCGATTAACTAAGAAAATTATTACGTACGAAGTCTTTTGAATGAAATTTGAAAGGTGTAATAATGATAATCATTCCAGAGATAATTAATATGATACATATCTGGTAGTAATGAAACTTTTTCGAAAATCTAATAATATCAAAAGCAATCTTTTCCACACCACCGCTGAGGTAGATTGCAAGGTGCGTTTTGTTTTACATGGTTTCCCCTTTAGGCCTAATCCATGATTATAACCATTTGTATCTTTTGGGAAACATGGCTTCTTATGATTATTCGATTACTGGTAAGACCAGTTCGAATGACTTTGATCGGTTAATGCTGACATTGCTGCCGTGCATCAACATGTTACGCCTCTGAAATTCTGTACCACTCTGAATGGTAGAGACTTAGCAGAATTGTTTTTTCAACCCAGTAGGAGTGCGGAAGGTTCGAACCTACTCCTACAGGCACGAGTTGAGTTGAAAGAATGAATGTACCTCTCTAGGCCATTCTCGTGCCCATGAGTGTTGTGAATTATTTGGATCTTGTATCAACAATTTGTAGGTGAATATTTTTGAAAGTCAAACGGAATTCGATAGAAACTGCAGCAGAGTTGCTTGATCTCAATAGACATTTGAAAATGGTTTGCTGATAGAGATCAGAGGTAATCTTACTTAAATAATTTTTAGATATACATGGCATTAAAGTTTTTTATGAGAACAAAATCTTCAGAATCCTTCATTTTCTTGAGTAACTCTTGAATAAAAACAAAAAAAAACTGTCATTTTATCAATTTCAAATCGATAATTCAAGATACCGTGATTAAATATTTGAAAAGAATTAGAAATACGATGTTTTAGGAAATTTGAAAAATGATAATTGACAATGATGCAAAGAAGAGTTTTGTGATGATATGCTATGCAACCCCTCGTATTTAATAAAATTATCGTATTCTCTCGTCTATCACGTATGTATTTCGGAATCAATTTCAATATTAATGAGCTCAAACTATTCCACTCCGACGTGGATACATATATTATTATCTACATCAACTTTTCTCACAATATAAACATTTATGATTAATTTCATGCTCTGTTGTCAATATCGAGTAATTGATATAATGAACCTCAGCAGAAAATATGAATTTTCAATTCGTCTTCGATTGTAGAAGGAAGATATTTCTTTGAACTCAGATTTTTATTATATTTGAACCATATATTATTCCATGATGCGAAATTACGTGAAAAGGCATTCTAGAAATGTTTTTTTATTAATCCATTATTTACGCACATGTGAAAACTTTTATGCGAAAGTTTTCATAGTCTCCGACAAAATCCTGGCCGGTGAACAGCAAAATGAGGCTTTCAATTTTTCTTTGGATTTTTCGAAATATCTCTTCAGAACATTTTAGGGAAGATTGAATTTTTTATTTAACGATTTCTGATTTTTATAATTGAAAAAAATAAATTCAGAAGAATCTATTTGCATGATTTCTCGGAAATACGACAACTCATAAAAATTTAATCCATAATATCAATTGCTACGATGGAGCTGAATACGATTGCAATATAAAGGTATGTGTATATATAAACCGCAAACTCCTATATAATATTCACAGTTTGAAAGTCGCGTAATTTTTATTCATATTCCAGAAGTGTGAGTTCGACTACAGTTATAGATTTTTGTATGTTTTATTATTTACAAAAAAAAAAATTGAAATTTGCGATTAACTGAGAAAATTATTACGTACGAAGTCTTTTGAATGAAATTTGAAATGTGTAATAATGATAATCATTCGAGAGATAATTAATATGATACATATCTGGTAGTAATGAAACTTTTTCGAAAATCTAATAATATAAAAAGCAATCTTTTCCACACCACCGCTGAGGTAGATTGCAAGGTGCGTTTTGTTTTACATGGTTTCCCCTTTAGGCCTAATCCATGATTATAACCATTTGTATCTTTTGGGATACATGGCTTGTTATGATTATTCGATTACTGGTAAGACCAGTTCGAATGACTTTGATCGGTTAATGCTGACATTGCTGCCGTGCATCAACATGTTACGCCTCTGAAATTCTGTACCACTCTGAATGGTAGAGACTAAGCAGAATTGTTTTTTCAACCCAGTAGGATTGCGGAAGGTTCGAACCTACTCCTACAGGCACGAGTTGAGTTGAAAGAATGAATGTACCTCTCTAGGCCATTCTCGTGCCCATGAGGGTAGTGAATTATTTGGATCTTGTATCAACAATTTGTAGGTGAATATTTTTGAAAGTCAAACGGAATTCGATAGAAACTGCAGCAGAGTTGCTTGATCTCAATAGACATTTGAAAATGGTTTGCTAATAGAGATCAGTGGTAATCTTACTTAAATAATTTTTAGATATACATGGCATTAAAGTTTTTTATGAGAACAAAATCTTCAGAATCCTTCATTTTCTTGAGTAACTCTTGAATAAAAACAAAAAAATACTGTCATTTTATCAATTTCAAATCGATAATTCAAGATACCGTGATTAAATATTTGAAAAGAATTAGAAATACGATGTTTTAGGAAATTTGAAAAATGATAATTGACAATGATGCAAAGAAGAGTTTTGTGATGATATGCTATGCAACTCCTCGTATTTAATAAAATTATCGTATTCTCTCGTCTATCACGTATGTATTTCGGAATCAATTTCAATATTAATGAGCTCAAACTATTCCACTCCGACGTGGATACATATATTATTATCTACATCAACTTTTCTCACAATATAAACATTTATGATTAATTTTATGCTCTGTTGTCAATATCGAGTAATTGATATAATGAACCTCAGCAGAAAATATGAATTTTCAATTCGTCTTCGATTGTAGAAGGAAGATATTTCTTTGAACTCAGATTTTTATTATATTTGAACCATATATTATTCCATGATGCGAAATTACGTGAAAAGGCATTCGAGAAATGTTTTTTTATTAATCCATTATTTACGCACATGTGAAAACTTTTATGCGGAAGTTTTCATAGTCTCCGACAAAATCCTGGCCGGTGAACTGCAAAATGAGGCTTTCAATTTTTCTTTGGATTTTTCGAAATATCTCTTCAGAACATTTCAGGGAAGATTGAATTTTTTATTTAACGATTTCTGATTTTTATAATTGAAAAAAATAAATTCAGAAGGATCTATTTGCATGATTTCTCGGAAATACGACAACTCATAAAAATTTAATCCATAATATCAATTGCTACGATGGAGCTGAATACGATTGCAATATATAGGTATGTGTATATATCAACCGCAAACTCCTATATAATATTCACAGTTTGAAAGTCGCGTAATTTTTATTCATATTCCAGAAGTGTGAGTTCGACTATAGTTATAGATTTTTGTATGTTTTATTATTTACAAAAAAAAAAATTGAAATTTGCGATTAACTAAGAAAATTATTACGAAGTCTTTTGAATGAAATTTGAAATGTGTAATAATGATAATCATTCCAGAGATAATTAATATGATACATATCTGGTAGTAATGAAACTTTTTCGAAAATCTAATAATATCAAAAGCAATCTTTTCCACACCACCGCTGAGGTAGATTGCAAGGTGCGTTTTGTTTTACATGGTTTCCCCTTTAGGCCTAATCCATGATTATAACCATTTGTATCTTTTGGGATACATGGCTTGTTATGATTATTCGATTACTGGTAAGACCAGTTCGAATGACTTTGATCGGTTAATGCTGACATTGCTGCCGTGCATCAACATGTTACGCCTCTGAAATTCTGTACCACTCTGAATGGTAGAGACTAAGCAGAATTGTTTTTTCAACCCAGTAGGATTGCGGAAGGTTCGAACCTACTCCTACAGGCACGAGTTGAGTTGAAAGAATGAATGTACCTCTCTAGGCCATTCTCGTGCCCATGAGGGTTGTGAATTATTTGGATCTTGTATCAACAATTTGTAGGTGAATATTTTTGAAAGTCAAACGGAATTCGATAGAAACTGCAGCAGAGTTGCTTGATCTCAATACACATTTGAAAATGGTTTGCTAATAGAGATCAGTGGTAATCTTACTTAAATAATTTTTAGATATACATGGCATTAAAGTTTTTTATGAGAACAAAATCTTCAGAATCCTTCATTCTCTTGAGTAACTCTTGAATAAAAACAAAAAAAAACTGTCATTTTATCAATTTCAAATCGATAATTCAAGATACCGTGATTAAATATTTGAAAAGAATTAGAAATACGATGTTTTAGGAAATTTGAAAAATGATAATTGACAATGATGCAAAGAAGAGTTTTGTGATGATATGCTATGCAACTCCTCGTATTTAATAAAATTATCGTATTCTCTCGTCTATCACGTATGTATTTCGGAATCAATTTCAATATTAATGAGCTCAAACTATTCCACTCCGACGTGGATACATATATCATTATCTACATCAACTTTTCTCACAATATGAACATTTATGATTAATTTCATGCTCTGTTGTCAATATCGAGTAATTGATATAATGAACCTCAGCAGAAAATATGAATTTTCAATTCGTCTTCGATTGTAGAAGGAAGATATTTCTTTGAACTCAGATTTTTATTATATTTGAACCATATATTATTCCATGATGCGAAATTACGTGAAAAGGCATTCGAGAAATGTTTTTTTATTAATCCATTATTTACGCACATGTGAAAACTTTTATGCGAAAGTTTTCATAGTCTCCGACAAAATCCTGGCCGGTGAACTGCAAAATGAGGCTTTCAATTTCTCTTTGGATTTTTCGAAATATCTCTTCAGAACATTTTAGGGAAGATTGAATTTTTTATTTAACGATTTCTGATTTTTATAATTGAAAAAAATAAATTCAGAAGGATCTATTTGCATGATTTCTCGGAAATACGACAACTCATAAAAATTTAATCCATAATATCAATTGCTACGATGGAGCTGAATACGATTGCAATATATAGGTATGTGTATATATCAACCGCAAACTCCTATATAATATTCACAGTTTGAAAGTCGCGTAATTTTTATTCATATTCCAGAAGTGTGAGTTCGACTACAGTTATAGATTTTTGTATGTTTTATTATTTACAAAAAAAAAAAATTGAAATTTGCGATTAACTAAGAAAATTATTACGTACGAAGTCTTTTGAATGAAATTTGAAATGTGTAATAATGATAATCATTCCAGAGATAATTAATATGATACATATCTGGTAGTAATGAAACTTTTTCGAAAATCTAATAATATAAAAAGCAATCTTTTCCACACCACCGCTGAGGTAGATTGCAAGGTGCGTTTTGTTTTACATGGTTTCCCCTTTAGGCCTAATCCATGATTATAACCATTTGTATCTTTTGGGATACATGGCTTGTTATGATTATTCGATTACTGGTAAGACCAGTTCGAATGACTTTGATCGGTTAATGCTGACATTGCTGCCGTGCATCAACATGTTACGCCTCTGAAATTCTGTACCACTCTGAATGGTAGAGACTTAGCAGAATTGTTTTTTCAACCCAGTAGGAGTGCGGAAGGTTCGAACCTACTGCTACAGGCACGAGTTGAGTTGAAAGAATGAATGTACCTCTCTAGGCCATTCTCGTGCCCATGAGGGTTGTGAATTATTTGGATCTTGTATCAACAATTTGTAGGTGAATATTTTTGAAAGTCAAATGGAATTCGATAGAAACTGCAGCAGAGTTGCTTGATCTCAATAGACATTTGAAAATGGTTTGCTAATAGAGATCAGTGGTAATCTTACTTAAATAATTTTTAGATATACATGGCATTAAAGTTTTTTATGAGAACAAAATCTTCAGAATCCTTCATTTTCTTGAGTAACTCTTGAATAAAAACAAAAAAAAACTGTCATTTTATCAATTTCAAATCGATAATTCAAGATACCGTGATTAAATATTTGAAAAGAATTAGAAATACGATGTTTTAGGAAATTTGAAAAATGATAATTGACAATGATGCAAAGAAGAGTTTTGTGATGATATGCTATGCAACTCCTCGTATTTAATAAAATTATCGTATTCTCTCGTCTATCACGTATGTATTTCGGAATCAATTTCAATATTAATGAGCTCAAACTATTCCACTCCGACGTGGATACATATATTATTATCTACATCAACTTTTCTCACAATATAAACATTTATGATTAATTTTATGCTCTGTTGTCAATATCGAGTAATTGATATAATGAACCTCAGCAGAAAATATGAATTTTCAATTCGTCTTCGATTGTAGAAGGAAGATATTTCTTTGAACTCAGATTTTTATTATATTTGAACCATATATTATTCCATGATGCGAAATTACGTGAAAAGGCATTCGAGAAATGTTTTTTTATTAATCCATTATTAACGCACATGTGAAAACTTTTATGCGAAAGTTTTCATAGTCTCCGACACAATCATGGCCGGTGAACTGCAAAATGAGGCTTTCAATTTTTCTTTGGATTTTTCGAAATATCTCTTCAGAACATTTTAGGGAAGATTGAAAATGTTATTTAACGATTTCTGATTTTTATAATGGAAAAAAATAAATTCAGAAGGATCTATTTGCATGATTTCTCGGAAATACGACAACTCATAAAAATTTAATCCATAATATCAATTGCTACGATGGAGCTGAATACGATTGCAATATATAGGTATGTGTATATATCAACCGCAAACTCCTATATAATATTCACAGTTTGAAAGTCGCGTAATTTTTATTCATATTCTAGAAGTGTGAGTTCGACTACAGTTATAGATTTTTGTATGTTTTATTATTTACAAAAAAAAAAATTGAAATTTGCGATTAACTAGGAAAATTATTACGTACGAAGTCTTTTGAATGAAATTTGAAATGTGTAATAATGATAATCATTCCAGAGATAATTAATATGATACATATCTGGTAGTAATGAAACTTTTTCGAAAATCTAATAATATCAAAAGCAATCTTTTCCACACCACCGCTGAGGTAGATTGCAAGGTGCGTTTTGTTTTACATGGTTTCCCCTTTAGGCCTAATCCATGATTATAACCATTTGTATCTTTTGGGATACATGGCTTGTTATGATTATTCGATTACTGGTAAGACCAGTTCAAATGACTTTGATCGGTTAATGCTGACATTGCTGCCGTGCATCAACATGTTACGCCTCTGAAATTCTGTACCACTCTGAATGGTAGAGACTTAGCAGAATTGTTTTTTCAACCCAGTAGGAGTGCGGAAGGTTCGAACCTACTCCTACAGGCACGAGTTGAGTTGAAAGAATGAATGTACCTCTCTAGGCCATTCTCGTGCCCATGAGGGTTGTGAATTATTTGGATCTTGTATCAACAATTTGTAGGTGAATATTTTTGAAAGTCAAACGGAATTCGATAGAAACTGCAGCAGAGTTGCTTGATCTCAATAGACATTTGAAAATGGTTTGCTAATAGAGATCAGTGGTAATCTTACTTAAATAATTTTTAGATATACATGGCATTAAAGTTTTTTATGAGAACAAAATCTTCAGAATCCTTCATTTTCTTGAGTAACTCTTGAATAAAAACAAAAAAAAACTGTCATTTTATCAATTTCAAATCGATAATTCAAGATACCGTGATTAAATATTTGAAAAGAATTAGAAATACGATGTTTTAGGAAATTTGAAAAATGATAATTGACAATGATGCAAAGAAGAGTTTTGTGATGATATGCTATGCAACTCCTCGTATTTAATAAAATTATCGTATTCTCTCGTCTATCACGTATGTATTTCGGAATCAATTTCAATATTAATGAGCTCAAACTATTCCACTCCGACGTGGATACATATATTATTATCTACATCAACTTTTCTCACAATATAAACATTTATGATTAATTTCATGCTCTGTTGTCAATATCGAGTAATTGATATAATGAACCTCAGCAGAAAATATGAATTTTCAATTCGTCTTCGATTGTAGAAGGAAGATATTTCTTTGAACTCAGATTTTTATTATATTTGAACCATATATTATTCCATGATGCGAAATTACGTGAAAAGGCATTCTAGAAATGTTTTTTTATTAATCCATTATTTACGCACATGTGAAAACTTTTATGCAAAAGTTTTCATAGTCTCCGACAAAATCCTGGCCGGTGAACTGCAAAATGAGGCTTTCAATTTTTCTTTGGATTTTTCGAAATATCTCTTCAGAACATTTTAGGGAAGATTGAATTTTTTATTTAACGATTTCTGATTTTTATAATTGAAAAAAATAAATTCAGAAGAATCTATTTGCATGATTTCTCGGAAATACGACAACTCATAAAAATTTAATCCATAATATCAATTGCTACGATGGAGCTGAATACGATTGCAATATATAGGTATGTGTATATATCAACCGCAAACTCCTATATAATATTCACAGTTTGAAAGTCGCGTAATTTTTATTCATATTCCAGAAGTGTGAGTTCGACTACAGTTATAGATTTTTGTATGTTTTATTATTTACAAAAAAAAAAATATTGAAATTTGCGATTAACTAAGAAAATTATTACGTACGAAGTCTTTTGAATGAAATTTGAAATGTGTAATAATGATAATCATTCGAGAGATAATTAATATGATACATATCTGGTAGTAATGAAACTTTTTCGAAAATCTAATAATATCAAAAGCAATCTTTTCCACACCACCGCTGAGGTAGATTGCAAGGTGCGTTTTGTTTTACATGGTTTCCCCTTTAGGCCTAATCCATGATTATAACCATTTGTATCTTTTGGGATACATGGCTTGTTATGATTATTCGACTACTGGTAAGACCAGTTCGAATGACTTTGATCGGTTAATGCTGACATTGCTGCCGTGCATCAACATGTTACGCCTCTGAAATTCTGTACCACTCTGAATGGTAGAGACTTAGCAGAATTGTTTTTTCAACCCAGTAGGATTGCGGAAGGTTCGAACCTACTCCTACAGGCACGAGTTGAGTTGAAAGAATGAATGTACCTCTCTAGGCCATTCTCGTGCCCATGAGGGTTGTGAATTATTTGGATCTTGTATCAACAATTTGTAGGTGAATATTTTTGAAAGTCAAACGGAATTCGATAGAAACTGCAGCAGAGTTGCTTGATCTCAATAGACATTTGAAAATGGTTTGCTAATAGAGATCAGTGGTAATCTTACTTGAATAATTTTTAGATATACATGGCATTAAAGTTTTTTATGAGAACAATATCTTCAGAATCCTTCATTTTCTTGAGTAACTCTTGAATAAAAACCAAAAAAAAACTGTCATTTTATCAATTTCAAATCGATAATTCAAGATACCGTGATTAAATATTTGAAAAGAATTAGAAATACGATGTTTTAGGAAATTTGAAAAATGATAATTGACAATGACGCAAAGAGGAGTTTTGTGATGATATGCTATGCAACCCCTCGTATTTAATAAAATTATCGTATTCTCTCGTCTATCACGGATGTATTTCGGAATCAATTTCAATATTAATGAGCTCAAACTATTCCACTCCGACGTGGATACATATATTATTATCTACATCAACTTTTCTCACAATATAAACATTTATGATTAATTTTATGCTCTGTTGTCAATATCGAGTAATTGATATAATGAACCTCAGCAGAAAATATGAATTTTCAATTCGTCTTCGATTGTAGAAGGAAGATATTTCTTTGAACTCAGATTTTTATTATATTTGAACCATATATTATTCCATGATGCGAAATTACGTGAAAAGGCATTCGAGAAATGTTTTTTTATTAATCCATTATTTACGCACATGTGAAAACTTTTATGCGGAAGTTTTCATAGTCTCCGACAAAATCCTGGCCGGTGAACTGCAAAATGAGGCTTTCAATTTTTCTTTGGATTTTTCGAAATATCTCTTCAGAACATTTCAGGGAAGATTGAATTTTTTATTTAACGATTTCTGATTTTTATAATTGAAAAAAATAAATTCAGAAGGATCTATTCGCATGATTTCTCGGAAATACGACAACTCATAAAAATTTAATCCATAATATCAATTGCTACGATGGAGCTGAATACGATTGCAATATATAGGTATGTGTATATATCAACCGCAAACTCCTATATAATATTCACAGTTTGAAAGTCGCGTAATTTTTATTCATATTCCAGAAGTGTGAGTTCGACTATAGTTATAGATTTTTGTATGTTTTATTATTTACAAAAAAAAAAATTGAAATTTGCGATTAACTAAGAAAATTATTACGTACGAAGTCTTTTGAATGAAATTTGAAATGTGTAATAATGATAATCATTCCAGAGATAATTAATATGATACTTATCTGGTAGTAATAAAACTTTTTCGAAAATCTAATAATATAAAAAGCAATCTTTTCCACACCACCGCTGAGGTAGATTGCAAGGTGCGTTTTGTTTTACATGGTTTCCCCTTTAGGCCTAATCCATGATTATAACCATTTGTATCTTTTGGGATACATGGCTTGTTATGATTATTCGATTACTGGTAAGACCAGTTCGAATGACTTTGATCGGTTAATGCTGACATTGCTGCCGTGCATCAACATGTTACGCCTCTGAAATTCTGTACCACTCTGAATGGTAGAGACTTAGCAGAATTGTTTTTTCAACCCAGTAGGAGTGCGGAAGGTTCGAACCTACTCCTACAGGCACGAGTTGAGTTGAAAGAATGAATGTACCTCTCTAGGCCATTCTCGTGCCCATGAGGGTTGTGAATTATTTGGATCTTGTATCAACAATTTGTAGGTGAATATTTTTGAAAGTCAAACGGAATTCGATAGAAACTGCAGCAGAGTTGCTTGATCTCAATAGACATTTGAAAATGGTTTGCTAATAGAGATCAGTGGTAATCTTACTTAAATAATTTTTAGATATACATGGCATTAAAGTTTTTTATGAGAACAAAATCTTCAGAATCCTTCATTTTCTTGAGTAACTCTTGAATAAAAACAAAAAAAAACTGTCATTTTATCAATTTCAAATCGATAATTCAAGATACCGTGATTAAATATTTGAAAAGAATTAGAAATACGATGTTTTAGGAAATTTGAAAAATGATAATTGACAATGATGCAAAGAAGAGTTTTGTGATGATATGCTATGCAACTCCTCGTATTTAATAAAATTATCGTATTCTCTCGTCTATCACGTATGTATTTCGGAATCAATTTCAATATTAATGAGCTCAAACTATTCCACTCCGACGTGGATACATATATTATTATCTACATCAACTTTTCTCACAATATAAACATTTATGATTAATTTTATGCTCTGTTGTCAATATCGAGTAATTGATATAATGAACCTCAGCAGAAAATATGAATTTTCAATTCGTCTTCGATTGTAGAAGAAAGATATTTCTTTGAACTCAGATTTTTATTATATTTGAACCATATATTATTCCATGATGCGAAATTACGTGAAAAGGCATTCGAGAAATGTTTTTTTATTAATCCATTATTTACGCACATGTGAAAACTTTTATGCGAAAGTTTTCATAGTCTCCGACACAATCATGGCCGGTGAACTGCAAAATGAGGCTTTCAATTTTTCTTTGGATTTTTCGAAATATCTCTTCAGAACATTTTAGGGAAGATTGAAAATTTTATTTAACGATTTCTGATTTTTATAATGGAAAAAAATAAATTCAGAAGGATCTATTTGCATGATTTCTCGGAAATACGACAACTCATAAAAATTTAATCCATAATATCAATTGCTACGATGGAGCTGAATACGATTGCAATATATAGGTATGTGTATATATCAACCGCAAACTCCTATATAATATTCACAGTTTGAAAGTCGCGTAATTTTTATTCATATTCTAGAAGTGTGAGTTCGACTACAGTTATAGATTATTGTATGTTTTATTATTTACAAAAAAAAAAATTGAAATTTGCGATTAACTAAGAAAATTATTACGTACGAAGTCTTTTGAATGAAATTTGAAATGTGTAATAATGATAATCATTCCAGAGATAATTAATATGATACATATCTGGTAGTAATGAAACTTTTTCGAAAATCTAATAATATCAAAAGCAATCTTTTCCACACCACCGCTGAGGTAGATTGCAAGGTGCGTTTTGTTTTACATGGTTTCCCCTTTAGGCCTAATCCATGATTATAACCATTTGTATCTTTTGGGATACATGGCTTGTTATGATTATTCGATTACTGGTAAGACCAGTTCGAATGACTTTGATCGGTTAATGCTGACATTGCTGCCGTGCATCAACATGTTACGCCTCTGAAATTCTGTACCACTCTGAATGGTAGAGACTTAGCTGAATTGTTTTTTCAACCCAGTAGGAGTGCGGAAGGTTCTAACCTACTCCTACAGGCACGAGTTGAGTTGAAAGAATGAATGTACCTCTCTAGGCCATTCTCGTGCCCATGAGGGTTGTGAATTATTTGGATCTTGTATCAACAATTTGTAGGTGAATATTTTTGAAAGTCAAACGGAATTCGATAGAAACTGCAGCAGAGTTGCTTGATCTCAATAGACATTTGAAAATGGTTTGCTAATAGAGATCAGTGGTAATCTTACTTGAATAATTTTTAGATATACATGGCATTAAAGTTTTTTATGAGAACAAAATCTTCAGAATCCTTCATTCTCTTGAGTAACTCTTGAATAAAAACAAAAAAAAACTGTCATTTTATCAATTTCAAATCGATAATTCAAGATACCGTGATTAAATATTTGAAAAGAATTAGAAATACGATGTTTTAGGAAATTTGAAAAATGATAATTGACAATGATGCAAAGAAGAGTTTTGTGATGATATGCTATGCAACTCCTCGTATTTAATAAAATTATCGTATTCTCTCGTCTATCACGTATGTATTTCGGAATCAATTTCAATATTAATGAGCTCAAACTATTCCACTCCGACGTGGATACATATATTATTATCTACATCAACTTTTCTCACAATATAAACATTTATGATTAATTTCATGCTCTGTTGTCAATATCGAGTAATTGATATAATGAACCTCAGCAGAAAATATGAATTTTCAATTCGTCTTCGATTGTAGAAGGAAGATATTTCTTTGAACTCAGATTTTTATTATATTTGAACCATATATTATTCCATGATGCGAAATTACGTGAAAAGGCATTCAAGAAATGTTTTTTTATTAATCCATTATTTACGCACATGTGAAAACTTTCATGCGAAAGTTTTCATAGTCTCCGACAAAATCCTGGCCGGTGAACTGCAAAATGAGGCTTTCAATTTTTCTTTGGATTTTTCGAAATATCTCTTCAGAACATTTTAGGGAAGATTGAATTTTTTATTTAACGATTTCTGATTTTTATAATTGAAAAAAATAAATTCAGAAGAATCTATTTGCATGATTTCTCGGAAATACGACAACTCATAAAAATTTAATCCATAATATCAATTGCTACGATGGAGCTGAATACGATTGCAATATATAGGTATGTGTATATATCAACCGCAAACTCCTATATAATATTCACAGTTTGAAAGTCGCGTAATTTTTATTCATATTCCAGAAGTGTGAGTTCGACTACAGTTATAGATTTTTGTATGTTTTATTATTTACAAAAAAAAAAAATTGAAATTTGCGATTAACTAAGAAAATTATTACGTACGAAGTCTTTTGAATGAAATTTGAAATGTGTAATAATGATAATCATTCGAGAGATAATTAATATGATACATATCTGGTAGTAATGAAACTTTTTCGAAAATCTAATAATATAAAAAGCAATCTTTTCCACACCACCGCTGAGGTAGATTGCAAGGTGCGTTTTGTTTTACATGGTTTCCCCTTTAGGCCTAATCCATGATTATAACCATTTGTATCTTTTGGGATACATGGCTTGTTATGATTATTCGATTACTGGTAAGACCAGTTCGAATGACTTTGATCGGTTAATGCTGACATTGCTGCCGTGCATCAACATGTTACGCCCCTGAAATTCTGTACCACTCTGAATGGTAGAGACTTAGCAGAATTGTTTTTTCAACCCAGTAGGAGTGCGGAAGGTTCGAACCTACTCCTACAGGCACGAGTTGAGTTGAAAGAATGAATGTACCTCTCTAGGCCATTCTCGTGCCCATGTGGGTTGTGAATTATTTGGATCTTGTATCAACAATTTGTAGGTGAATATTTTTGAAAGTCAAACGGAATTCGATAGAAACTGCAGCAGAGTTGCTTGATCTCAATAGACATTTGAAAATGGTTTGCTAATAGAGATCAGTGGTAATCTTACTTAAATAATTTTTAGATATACATGGCATTAAAGTTTTTTATGAGGACAAAATCTTCAGAATCCTTCATTTTCTTGAGTAACTCTTGAATAAAAACAAAAAAAAACTGTCATTTTATCAATTTCAAATCGATAATTCAAGATACCGTGATTAAATATTTGAAAAGAATTAGAAATACGATGTTTTAGGAAATTTGAAAAATGATAATTGACAATGATGCAAAGAAGAGTTTTGTGATGATATGCTATGCAACTCCTCGTATTTAATAAAATAATCGTATTCTCTCGTCTATCACGTATGTATTTCGGAATCAATTTCAATATTAATGAGCTCAAACTATTCCACTCCGACGTGGATACATATATTATTATCTACATCAACTTTTCTCACAATATAAACATTTATGATTAATTTCATGCTCTGTTGTCAATATCGAGTAATTGATATAATGAACCTCAGCAGAAAATATGAATTTTCAATTCGTCTTCGATTGTAGAAGGAAGATATTTCTTTGAACTCAGATTTTTATTATATTTGAACCATATATTATTCCATGATGCGAAATTACGTGAAAAGGCATTCGAGAAATGGTTTTTTATTAATCCATTATTTACGCACATGTGAAAACTTTTATGCGAAAGTTTTCATAGTCTCCGACAAAATCCTGGCCGGTAAACTGCAAAATGAGGCTTTCAATTTTTCTTTGGATTTTTCGAAATATCTCTTCAGAACATTTTAGGGAAGATTGAATTTTTTATTTAACGATTTCTGATTTTTATAATTGAAAAAAATAAATTCAGAAGAATCTATTTGCATGATTTCTCGGAAATACGACAACTCATAAAAATTTAATCCATAATATCAATTGCTACGATGGAGCTGAATACGATTGCAATATATAGGTATGTGTATATATCAACCGCAAACTCCTATATAATATTCACAGTTTGAAAGTCGCGTAATTTTTATTCATATTCCAGAAGTGTGAGTTCGACTACAGTTATAGATTTTTGTATGTTTAATTATTTACAAAAAAAAAAAATTGAAATTTGCGATTAACTAAGAAAATTATTACGTACGAAGTCTTTTGAATGAAATTTGAAATGTGTAATAATGATAATCATTCGAGAGATAATTAATATGATACATATCTGGTAGTAATGAAACTTTTTCGAAAATCTAATAATATAAAAAGCAATCTTTTCCACACCACCGCTGAGGTAGATTGCAAGGTGCGTTTTGTTTTACATGGTTTCCCCTTTAGGCCTAATCCATGATTATAACCATTTGTATCTTTTGGGATACATGGCTTGTTATGATTATTCGATTACTGGTAAGACCAGTTCGAATGACTTTGATCGGTTAATGCTGACATTGCTGCCGTGCATCAACATGTTACGCCTCTGAAATTCTGTACCACTCTGAATGGTAGAGACTTAGCAGAATTGTTTTTTCAACCCAGTAGGAGTGCGGAAGGTTCGAACCTACTCCTACAGGCACGAGTTGAGTTGAAAGAATGAATGTACCTCTCTAGGCCATTCTCGTGCCCATGTGGGTTGTGAATTATTTGGATCTTGTATCAACAATTTGTAGGTGAATATTTTTGAAAGTCAAACGGAATTCGATAGAAACTGCAGCAGAGTTGCTTGATCTCAATAGACATTTGAAAATGGTTTGCTAATAGAGATCAGTGGTAATCTTACTTAAATAATTTTTAGATATACATGGCATTAAAGTTTATTATGAGAACAAAATCTTCAGAATCCTTCATTCTCTTGAGTAACTCTTGAATAAAAACAAAAAAAAACTGTCATTTTATCAATTTCAAATCGATAATTCAAGATACCGTGATTAAATATTTGAAAAGAATTAGAAATACGATGTTTTAGGAAATTTGAAAAATGATAATTGACAATGATGCAAAGAAGAGTTTTGTGATGATATGCTATGCAACTCCTCGTATTTAATAAAATAATCGTATTCTCTCGTCTATCACGTATGTATTTCGGAATCAATTTCAATATTAATGAGCTCAAACTATTCCACTCCGACGTGGATACATATATTATTATCTACATCAACTTTTCTCACAATATAAACATTTATGATTAATTTCATGCTCTGTTGTCAATATCGAGTAATTGATATAATGAACCTCAGCAGAAAATATGAATTTTCAATTCGTCTTCGATTGTAGAAGGAAGATATTTCTTTGAACTCAGATTTTTATTATATTTGAACCATATATTATTCCATGATGCGAAATTACGTGAAAAGGCATTCGAGAAATGGTTTTTTATTAATCCATTATTTACGCACATGTGAAAACTTTTATGCGAAAGTTTTCATAGTCTCCGACAAAATCCTGGCCGGTAAACTGCAAAATGAGGCTTTCAATTTTTCTTTGGATTTTTCGAAATATCTCTTCAGAACATTTTAGGGAAGATTGAATTTTTTATTTAACGATTTCTGATTTTTATAATTGAAAAAAATAAATTCAGAAGAATCTATTTGCATGATTTCTCGGAAATACGACAACTCATAAAAATTTAATCCATAATATCAATTGCTACGATGGAGCTGAATACGATTGCAATATATAGGTATGTGTATATATCAACCGCAAACTCCTATATAATATTCACAGTTTGAAAGTCGCGTAATTTTTATTCATATTCCAGAAGTGTGAGTTCGACTACAGTTATAGATTTTTGTATGTTTTATTATTTACAAAAAAAAAAAATTGAAATTTGCGATTAACTAAGAAAATTATTACGTACGAAGTCTTTTGAATGAAATTTGAAATGTGTAATAATGATAATCATTCGAGAGATAATTAATATGATACATATCTGGTAGTAATGAAACTTTTTCGAAAATCTAATAATATAAAAAGCAATCTTTTCCACACCACCGCTGAGGTAGATTGCAAGGTGCGTTTTGTTTTACATGGTTTCCCCTTTAGGCCTAATCCATGATTATAACCATTTGTATCTTTTGGGATACATGGCTTGTTATGATTATTCGATTACTGGTAAGACCAGTTCGAATGACTTTGATCGGTTAATGCTGACATTGCTGCCGTGCATCAACATGTTACGCCTCTGAAATTCTGTACCACTCTGAATGGTAGAGACTTAGCAGAATTGTTTTTTCAACCCAGTAGGAGTGCGGAAGGTTCGAACCTACTCCTACAGGCACGAGTTGAGTTGAAAGAATGAATGTACCTCTCTAGGCCATTCTCGTGCCCATGTGGGTTGTGAATTATTTGGATCTTGTATCAACAATTTGTAGGTGAATATTTTTGAAAGTCAAACGGAATTCGATAGAAACTGCAGCAGAGTTGCTTGATCTCAATAGACATTTGAAAATGGTTTGCTAATAGAGATCAGTGGTAATCTTACTTAAATAATTTTTAGATATACATGGCATTAAAGTTTTTTATGAGAACAAAATCTTCAGAATCCTTCATTTTCTTGAGTAACTCTTGAATAAAAACAAAAAAAAACTGTCATTTTATCAATTTCAAATCGATAATTCAAGATACCGTGATTAAATATTTGAAAAGAATTAGAAATACGATGTTTTAGGAAATTTGAAAAATGATAATTGACAATGATGCAAAGAAGAGTTTTGTGATGATATGCTATGCAACTCCTCGTATTTAATAAAATTATCGTATTCTCTCGTCTATCACGTATGTATTTCGGAATCAATTTCAATATTAATGAGCTCAAACTATTCCACTCCGACGTGGATACATATATTATTATCTACATCAACTTTTCTCACAATATAAACATTTATGGTTAATTTTATGCTCTGTTGTCAATATCTAGTAATTGATATAATGAACCTCAGCAGAAAATATGAATGTTCAATTCGTCTTTGATTGTAGAAGGAAGATATTTCTTTGAACTAAGATTTTTATTATATTTGAACCATATATTATTCCATGATGCGAAATTACGTGAAAAGGCATTCGAGAAATGTTTTTTTATTAATCCATTATTTACGCACATGTGAAAACTTTTATGCGAAAGTTTTCATAGTCTCCGACACAATCATGGCCGGTGAACTGCAAAATGAGGCTTTAAATTTTTCTTTGGATTTTTCGAAATATCTCTTCAGAACATTTTAGGGAAGATTGAAAATTTTATTTAACGATTTCTGATTTTTATAATGGAAAAAAATAAATTCAGAAGGATCTATTTGCATGATTTCTCGGAAATACGACAACTCATAAAAATTTAATCCATAATATCAATTGCTACGATGGAGCTGAATACGATTGCAATATATAGGTATGTGTATATATCAACCGCAAACTCCTATATAATATTCACAGTTTGAAAGTCGCGTAATTTTTATTCATATTCTAGAAGTGTGAGTTCGACTACAGTTATAGATTTTTGTATGTTTTATTATTTACAAAAAAAAAATTGAAATTTGCGATTAACTAAGAAAATTATTACGTACGAAGTCTTTTGAATGAAATTTGAAATGTGTAATAATGATAATCATTCCAGAGATAATTAATATGATACATATCTGGTAGTAATGAAACTTTTTCGAAAATCTAATAATATCAAAAGCAATCTTTTCCACACCACCGCTGAGGTAGATTGCAAGGTGCGTTTTGTTTTACATGGTTTCCCCTTTAGGCCTAATCCATGATTATAACCATTTGTATCTTTTGGGATACATGGCTTGTTATGATTATTCGATTACTGGTAAGACCAGTTCGAATGACTTTGATCGGTTAATGCTGACATTGCTGCCGTGCATCAACATGTTACGCCTCTGAAATTCTGTACCACTCTGAATGGTAGAGACTTAGCAGAATTGTTTTTTCAACCCAGTAGGAATGCGGAAGGTTCGAACCTACTCCTACCGGCACGAGTTGAGTTGAAAGAATGAATGTACCTCTCTAGGCCATTCTCGTGCCCATGAGGGTTGTGAATTATTTGGATCTTGTATCAACAATTTGTAGGTGAATATTTTTGAAAGTCAAACGGAATTCGATAGAAACTGCAGCAGAGTTGCTTGATCTCAATAGACATTTGAAAATGATTTGCTAATAGAGATCAGTGGTAATCTTACTTAAATAATTTTCAGATATACATGGCATTAAAGTTTTTTATGAGAACAAAATCTTCAGAATCCTTCATTTTCTTGAGTAACTCTTGAATAAAAACAAAAAAAAACTGTCATTTTATCAATTTCAAATCGATAATTCAAGATACTGTGATTAAATATTTGAAAAGAATTAGAAATACGATGTTTTAGGAAATTTGAAAAATGATAATTGACAATGATGCAAAGAAGAGTTTTGTGATGATATGCTATGCAACTCCTCGTATTTAATAAAATTATCGTATTCTCTCGTCTATCACGTATGTATTTCGGAATCAATTTCAATAATAATGAGCTCAAACTATTCCACTCCGACGTGGATACATATATTATTATCTACATCAACTTTTCTCACAATATAAACATTTATGATTAATTTTATGCTCTGTTGTCAATATCGAGTAATTGATATAATGAACCTCAGCAGAAAATATGAATTTTCAATTCGTCTTCGATTGTAGAAGGAAGATATTTCTTTGAACTCAGATTTTTATTATATTTGAACCATATATTATTCCATGATGCGAAATTACGTGAAAAGGCATTCGAGAAATGTTTTTTTATTAATCCATTATTTACGCACATGTGAAAACTTTTATGCGAAAGTTTTCATAGTCTCCGACACAATCATGGCCGGTGAACTGCAAAATGAGGCTTTAAATTTTTCTTTGGATTTTTCGAAATATCTCTTCAGAACATTTTAGGGAAGATTGAAAATTTTATTTAACGATTTCTGATTTTTATAATGGAAAAAAATAAATTCAGAAGGATCTATTTGCATGATTTCTCGGAAATACGACAACTCATAAAAATTTAATCCATAATATCAATTGCTACGATGGAGCTGAATACGATTGCAATATATAGGTATGTGTATATATCAACCGCAAACTCCTATATAATATTCACAGTTTGAAAGTCGCGTAATTTTTATTCATATTCTAGAAGTGTGAGTTCGACTACAGTTATAGATTATTGTATGTTTTATTATTTACAAAAAAAAAATTGAAATTTGCGATTAACTAAGAAAATTATTACGTACGAAGTCTTTTGAATGAAATTTGAAATTAGTAATAATGATAATCATTCCAGAGATAATTAATATGATACATATCTGGTAGTAATGAAACTTTTTCGAAAATCTAATAATATCAAAAGCAATCTTTTCCACACCACCGCTGAGGTAGATTGCAAGGTGCGTTTTGTTTTACATGGTTTCCCCTTTAGGCCTAATCCATGATTATAACCATTTGTATCTTTTAGGATACATGGCTTGTTATGATTATTCATATTCCAGAAGTGTGAGTTCGACTACAGTTATAGATTTTTGTATGTTTTATTATTTAAAAAAAAACAAAAGATTGAAATTTGCGATTAACTAAGAAAATTATTACGTACGAAGTCTTTTGAATGAAATTTGAAATGTGTAATAATGATAATCATTCCAGAGATAATTAATATGATACATATCTGGTAGTAATAAAACTTTTTCGAAAATCTAATAATATAAAAAGCAATCTTTTCCACACCACCGCTGAGGTAGATTGCAAGGTGCGTTTTGTTTTACATGGTTTCCCCTTTAGGCCTAATCCATGATTATAACCATTTGTATCTTTTGGGATACATGGCTTGTTATGATTATTCGATTACTGGTAAGACCAGTTCGAATGACTTTGATCGGTTAATGCTGACATTGCTGCCGTGCATCAACATGTTACGCCTCTGAAATTCTGTACCACTCTGAATGGTAGAGACTTAGCAGAATTGTTTTTTCAACCCAGTAGGAGTGCGGAAGGTTCGAACCTACTCCTACAGGCACGAGTTGAGTTGAAAGAATGAATGTACCTCTCTAGGCCATTCTCGTGCACATGAGGGTTGTGAATTATTTGGATGTTGTATCAACAATTTGTAGGTGAATATTTTTGAAAGTCAAACGGAATTCGATAGAAACTGCAGCAGAGTTGCTTGATCTCAATAGACATTTGAAAATGGTTTGCTAATAGAGATCAGTGGTAATCTTACTTAAATAATTTTTAGATATACATGGCATTAAAGTTTTTTATGAGAACAAAATCTTCAGAATCCTTCATTTTCTTGAGTAACTCTTGAATAAAAACAAAAACATACTGTCATTTTATCAATTTCAAATCGATAATTCAAGATACCGTGATTAAATATTTGAAAAGAATTAGAAATACGATGTTTTAGGAAATTTGAAAAATGATAATTGACAATGATGCAAAGAAGAGTTTTGTGATGATATGCTATGCAACTCCTCGTATTTAATAAAATTATCGTATTCTCTCGTCTATCACGTATGTATTTCGGAATCAATTTCAATATTAATGAGCTCAAACAATTCCACTCCGACGTGGATACATATATTATTATCTACATCAACTTTTCTCACAATATAAACATTTATGATTAATTTTATGCTCTGTTGTCAATATCGAGTAATTGATATAATGAACCTCAGCAGAAAATATGAATTTTCAATTCGTCTTCGATTGTAGAAGGAAGATATTTCTTTGAACTCAGATTTTTATTATATTTGAACCATATATTATTCCATGATGCGAAATTACGTGAAAAGGCATTCGAGAAATGTTTTTTTATTAATCCATTATTTACGCACATGTGAAAACTTTTATGCGGAAGTTTTCATAGTCTCCGACAAAATCCTGGCCGGTGAACTGCAAAATGAGGCTTTCAATTTTTCTTTGGATTTTTCGAAATATCTCTTCAGAACATTTCAGGGAAGATTGAATTTTTTATTTAACGATTTCTGATTTTTATAATTGAAAAAAATAAATTCAGAAGGATCTATTTGCATGATTTCTCGGAAATACGACAACTCATAAAAATTTAATCCATAATATCAATTGCTACGATGGAGCTGAATACGATTGCAATATATAGGTATGTGTATATATCAACCGCAAACTCCTATATAATATTCACAGTTTGAAAGTCGCGTAATTTTTATTCATATTCCAGAAGTGTGAGTTCGACTATAGTTATAGATTTTTGTATGTTTTATTATTTACAAAAAAAAAAATTGAAATTTGCGATTAACTAAGAAAATTATTACGTACGAAGTCTTTTGAATGAAATTTGAAATGTGTAATAATGATAATCATTCCAGAGATAATTAATATGATACATATCTGGTAGTAATGAAACTTTTTCGAAAATCTAATAATATCAAAAGCAATCTTTTCCACACCACCGCTGAGGTAGATTGCAAGGTGCGTTTTGTTTTACATGGTTTCCCCTTTAGGCCTAATCCATGATTATAACCATTTGTATCTTTTGGGATACATGGCTTGTTATGATTATTCGATTACTGGTAAGACCAGTTCGAATGACTTTGATCGGTTAATGCTGACATTGCTGCCGTGCATCAACATGTTACGCCTCTGAAATTCTGTACCACTCTGAATGGTAGAGACTAAGCAGAATTGTTTTTTCAACCCAGTAGGATTGCGGAAGGTTCGAACCTACTCCTACAGGCACGAGTTGAGTTGAAAGAATGAATGTACCTCTCTAGGCCATTCTCGTGCCCATGAGGGTTGTGAATTATTTGGATCTTGTATCAACAATTTGTAGGTGAATATTTTTGAAAGTCAAACAAAATTCGATAGAAACTGCAGCAGAGTTGCTTGATCTCAATACACATTTGAAAATGGTTTGCTAATAGAGATCAGTGGTAATCTTACTTAAATAATTTTTAGATATACATGGCATTAAAGTTTTTTATGAGAACAAAATCTTCAGAATCCTTCATTCTCTTGAGTAACTCTTGAATAAAAACAAAAAAAAACTGTCATTTTATCAATTTCAAATCGATAATTCAAGATACCGTGATTAAATATTTGAAAAGAATTAGAAATACGATGTTTTAGGAAATTTGAAAAATGATAATTGACAATGATGCAAAGAAGAGTTTTGTGAAGATATGCTATGCAACTCCTCGTATTTAATAAAATTATCGTATTCTCTCGTCTATCACGTATGTATTTCGGAATCAATTTCAATATTAATGAGCTCAAACTATTCCACTCCGACGTGGATACATATATTATTATCTACATCAACTTTTCTCACAATATAAACATTTATGATTAATTTCATGCTCTGTTGTCAATATCGAGTAATTGATATAATGAACCTCAGCAGAAAATATGAATTTTCAATTCGTCTTCGATTGTAGAAGGAAGATATTTCTTTGAACTCAGATTTTTATTATATTTGAACCATATATTATTCCATGATGCGAAATTACGTGAAAAGGCATTCGAGAAATGTTTTTTTATTAATCCATTATTTACGCACATGTGAAAACTTTTATGCGAAAGTTTTCATAGTCTCCGACAAAATCCTGGCCGGTGAACTGCAAAATGAGGCTTTCAATTTTTCTTTGGATTTTTCGAAATATCTCTTCAGAACATTTTAGGGAAGATTGAATTTTTTATTTAACGATTTCTGATTTTTATAATTGAAAAAAATAAATTCAGAAGGATCTATTTGCATGATTTCTCGGAAATACGACAACTCATAAAAATTTAATCCATAATATCAATTGCTACGATGGAGCTGAATACGATTGCAATATATAGGTATGTGTATATATCAACCGCAAACTCCTATATAATATTCACAGTTTGAAAGTCGCGTAATTTTTATTCATATTCTAGAAGTGTGAGTTCGACTACAGTTATAGATTTTTGTATGTTTTATTATTTACAAAAAAAAAAATTGAAATTTGCGATTAACTAGGAAAATTATTACGTACGAAGTCTTTTGAATGAAATTTGAAATGTGTAATAATGATAATCATTCCAGAGATAATTAATATGATACATATCTGGTAGTAATGAAACTTTTTCGAAAATCTAATAATATCAAAAGCAATCTTTTCCACACCACCGCTGAGGTAGATTGCAAGGTGCGTTTTGTTTTACATGGTTTCCCCTTTAGGCCTAATCCATGATTATAACCATTTGTATCTTTTGGGATACATGGCTTGTTATGATTATTCGATTACTGGTAAGACCAGTTCGAATGACTTTGATCGGTTAATGCTGACATTGCTGCCGTGCATCAACATGTTACGCCTCTGAAATTCTGTACCACTCTGAATGGTAGAGACTTAGCAGAATTGTTTTTTCAACCCAGTAGGAGTGCGGAAGGTTCGAACCTACTCCTACAGGCACGAGTTGAGTTGAAAGAATGAATGTACCTCTCTAGGCCATTCTCGTGCCCATGAGGGTTGTGAATTATTTGGATGTTGTATCAACAATTTGTAGGTGAATATTTTTGAAAGTCAAACGGAATTCGATAGAAACTGCAGCAGAGTTGCTTGATCTCAATAGACATTTGAAAATGGTTTGCTAATAGAGATCAGTGGTAATCTTACTTAAATAATTTTTAGATATACATGGCATTAAAGTTTTTTATGAGAACAAAATCTTCAGAATCCTTCATTTTCTTGAGTAACTCTTGAATAAAAACAAAAAAATACTGTCATTTTATCAATTTCAAATCGATAATTCAAGATACCGTGATTAAATATTTGAAAAGAATTAGAAATACGATGTTTTAGGAAATTTGAAAAATGATATTTGACAATGATGCAAAGAAGAGTTTTGTGATGATATGCTATGCAACTCCTCGTATTTAATAAAATTATCGTATTCTCTCGTCTATCACGTATGTATTTCGGAATCAATTTCAATATTAATGAGCTCAAACTATTCCACTCCGACGTGGATACATATATTATTATCTACATCAACTTTTCTCACAATATAAACATTTATGATTAATTTTATGCTCTGTTGTCAATATCGAGTAATTGATATAATGAACCTCAGCAGAAAATATGAATTTTCAATTCGTCTTCGATTGTAGAAGGAAGATATTTCTTTGAACTCAGATTTTTATTATATTTGAACCATATATTATTCCATGATGCGAAATTACGTGAAAAGGCATTCGAGAAATGTTTTTTTATTAATCCATTATTTACGCACATGTGAAAACTTTTATGCGGAAGTTTTCATAGTCTCCGACAAAATCCTGGCCGGTGAACTGCAAAATGAGGCTTTCAATTTTTCTTTGGATTTTTCGAAATATCTCTTCAGAACATTTCAGGGAAGATTGAATTTTTTATTTAACGATTTCTGATTTTTATAATTGAAAAAAATAAATTCAGAAGGATCTATTTGCATGATTTCTCGGAAATACGACAACTCATAAAAATTTAATCCATAATATCAATTGCTACGATGGAGCTGAATACGATTGCAATATATAGGTATGTGTATATATCAACCGCAAACTCCTATATAATATTCACAGTTTGAAAGTCGCGTAATTTTTATTCATATTCCAGAAGTGTGAGTTCGACTATAGTTATAGATTTTTGTATGTTTTATTATTTACAAAAAAAAAATTGAAATTTGCGATTAACTAAGAAAATTATTACGTACGAAGTCTTTTGAATGAAATTTGAAATGTGTAATAATGATAATCATTCCAGAGATAATTAATATGATACATATCTGGTAGTAATGAAACTTTTTCGAAAATCTAATAATATCAAAAGCAATCTTTTCCACACCACCGCTGAGGTAGATTGCAAGGTGCGTTTTGTTTTACATGGTTTCCCCTTTAGGCCTAATCCATGATTATAACCATTTGTATCTTTTGGGATACATGGCTTGTTATGATTATTCGATTACTGGTAAGACCAGTTCGAATGACTTTGATCGGTTAATGCTGACATTGCTGCCGTGCATCAACATGTTACGCCTCTGAAATTCTGTACCACTCTGAATGGTAGAGACTAAGCAGAATTGTTTTTTCAACCCAGTAGGATTGCGGAAGGTTCGAACCTACTCCTACAGGCACGAGTTGAGTTGAAAGAATGAATGTACCTCTCTAGGCCATTCTCGTGCCCATGAGGGTTGTGAATTATTTGGATCTTGTATCAACAATTTGTAGGTGAATATTTTTGAAAGTCAAACGGAATTCGATAGAAACTGCAGCAGAGTTGCTTGATCTCAATACACATTTGAAAATGGTTTGCTAATAGAGATCAGTGGTAATCTTACTTAAATAATTTTTAGATATACATGGCATTAAAGTTTTTTATGAGAACAAAATCTTCAGAATCCTTCATTCTCTTGAGTAACTCTTGAATAAAAACAAAAAAAAACTGTCATTTTATCAATTTCAAATCGATAATTCAAGATACCGTGATTAAATATTTGAAAAGAATTAGAAATACGATGTTTTAGGAAATTTGAAAAATGATAATTGACAATGATGCAAAGAAGAGTTTTGTGAAGATATGCTATGCAACTCCTCGTATTTAATAAAATTATCGTATTCTCTCGTCTATCACGTATGTATTTCGGAATCAATTTCAATATTAATGAGCTCAAACTATTCCACTCCGACGTGGATACATATATTATTATCTACATCAACTTTTCTCACAATATAAACATTTATGATTAATTTCATGCTCTGTTGTCAATATCGAGTAATTGATATAATGAACCTCAGCAGAAAATATGAATTTTCAATTCGTCTTCGATTGTAGAAGGAAGATATTTCTTTGAACTCAGATTTTTATTATATTTGAACCATATATTATTCCATGATGCGAAATTACGTGAAAAGGCATTCGAGAAATGTTTTTTTATTAATCCATTATTTACGCACATGTGAAAACTTTTATGCGAAAGTTTTCATAGTCTCCGACAAAATCCTGGCCGGTGAACTGCAAAATGAGGCTTTCAATTTTTCTTTGGATTTTTCGAAATATCTCTTCAGAACATTTTAGGGAAGATTGAATTTTTTATTTAACGATTTCTGATTTTTATAATTGAAAAAAATAAATTCAGAAGGATCTATTTGCATGATTTCTCGGAAATACGACAACTCATAAAAATTTAATCCATAATATCAATTGCTACGATGGAGCTGAATACGATTGCAATATATAGGTATGTGTATATATCAACCGCAAACTCCTATATAATATTCACAGTTTGAAAGTCGCGTAATTATTATTCATATTCCAGAAGTGTGAGTTCGACTATAGTTATAGATTTTTGTATGTTTTATTATTTACAAAAAAAAAAAATTGAAATTTGCGATTAACTAAGAAAATTATTACGTACGAAGTCTTTTGAATGAAATTTGAAAGGTGTAATAATGATAATCATTCCAGAGATAATTAATATGATACATATCTGGTAGTAATGAAACTTTTTCGAAAATCTAATAATATCAAAAGCAATCTTTTCCACACCACCGCTGAGGTAGATTGCAAGGTGCGTTTTGTTTTACATGGTTTCCCCTTTAGGCCTAATCCATGATTATAACCATTTGTATCTTTTGGGAAACATGGCTTCTTATGATTATTCGATTACTGGTAAGACCAGTTCGAATGACTTTGATCGGTTAATGCTGACATTGCTGCCGTGCATCAACATGTTACGCCTCTGAAATTCTGTACCACTCTGAATGGTAGAGACTTAGCAGAATTGTTTTTTCAACCCAGTAGGAGTGCGGAAGGTTCGAACCTACTCCTACAGGCACGAGTTGAGTTGAAAGAATGAATGTACCTCTCTAGGCCATTCTCGTGCCCATGAGTGTTGTGAATTATTTGGATCTTGTATCAACAATTTGTAGGTGAATATTTTTGAAAGTCAAACGGAATTCGATAGAAACTGCAGCAGAGTTGCTTGATCTCAATAGACATTTGAAAATGGTTTGCTGATAGAGATCAGAGGTAATCTTACTTAAATAATTTTTAGATATACATGGCATTAAAGTTTTTTATGAGAACAAAATCTTCAGAATCCTTCATTTTCTTGAGTAACTCTTGAATAAAAACAAAAAAAAACTGTCATTTTATCAATTTCAAATCGATAATTCAAGATACCGTGATTAAATATTTGAAAAGAATTAGAAATACGATGTTTTAGGAAATTTGAAAAATGATAATTGACAATGATGCAAAGAAGAGTTTTGTGATGATATGCTATGCAACCCCTCGTATTTAATAAAATTATCGTATTCTCTCGTCTATCACGTATGTATTTCGGAATCAATTTCAATATTAATGAGCTCAAACTATTCCACTCCGACGTGGATACATATATTATTATCTACATCAACTTTTCTCACAATATAAACATTTATGATTAATTTCATGCTCTGTTGTCAATATCGAGTAATTGATATAATGAACCTCAGCAGAAAATATGAATTTTCAATTCGTCTTCGATTGTAGAAGGAAGATATTTCTTTGAACTCAGATTTTTATTATATTTGAACCATATATTATTCCATGATGCGAAATTACGTGAAAAGGCATTCTAGAAATGTTTTTTTATTAATCCATTATTTACGCACATGTGAAAACTTTTATGCGAAAGTTTTCATAGTCTCCGACAAAATCCTGGCCGGTGAACAGCAAAATGAGGCTTTCAATTTTTCTTTGGATTTTTCGAAATATCTCTTCAGAACATTTTAGGGAAGATTGAATTTTTTATTTAACGATTTCTGATTTTTATAATTGAAAAAAATAAATTCAGAAGAATCTATTTGCATGATTTCTCGGAAATACGACAACTCATAAAAATTTAATCCATAATATCAATTGCTACGATGGAGCTGAATACGATTGCAATATAAAGGTATGTGTATATATAAACCGCAAACTCCTATATAATATTCACAGTTTGAAAGTCGCGTAATTTTTATTCATATTCCAGAAGTGTGAGTTCGACTACAGTTATAGATTTTTGTATGTTTTATTATTTACAAAAAAAAAAATTGAAATTTGCGATTAACTGAGAAAATTATTACGTACGAAGTCTTTTGAATGAAATTTGAAATGTGTAATAATGATAATCATTCGAGAGATAATTAATATGATACATATCTGGTAGTAATGAAACTTTTTCGAAAATCTAATAATATAAAAAGCAATCTTTTCCACACCACCGCTGAGGTAGATTGCAAGGTGCGTTTTGTTTTACATGGTTTCCCCTTTAGGCCTAATCCATGATTATAACCATTTGTATCTTTTGGGATACATGGCTTGTTATGATTATTCGATTACTGGTAAGACCAGTTCGAATGACTTTGATCGGTTAATGCTGACATTGCTGCCGTGCATCAACATGTTACGCCTCTGAAATTCTGTACCACTCTGAATGGTAGAGACTAAGCAGAATTGTTTTTTCAACCCAGTAGGATTGCGGAAGGTTCGAACCTACTCCTACAGGCACGAGTTGAGTTGAAAGAATGAATGTACCTCTCTAGGCCATTCTCGTGCCCATGAGGGTAGTGAATTATTTGGATCTTGTATCAACAATTTGTAGGTGAATATTTTTGAAAGTCAAACGGAATTCGATAGAAACTGCAGCAGAGTTGCTTGATCTCAATAGACATTTGAAAATGGTTTGCTAATAGAGATCAGTGGTAATCTTACTTAAATAATTTTTAGATATACATGGCATTAAAGTTTTTTATGAGAACAAAATCTTCAGAATCCTTCATTTTCTTGAGTAACTCTTGAATAAAAACAAAAAAATACTGTCATTTTATCAATTTCAAATCGATAATTCAAGATACCGTGATTAAATATTTGAAAAGAATTAGAAATACGATGTTTTAGGAAATTTGAAAAATGATAATTGACAATGATGCAAAGAAGAGTTTTGTGATGATATGCTATGCAACTCCTCGTATTTAATAAAATTATCGTATTCTCTCGTCTATCACGTATGTATTTCGGAATCAATTTCAATATTAATGAGCTCAAACTATTCCACTCCGACGTGGATACATATATTATTATCTACATCAACTTTTCTCACAATATAAACATTTATGATTAATTTTATGCTCTGTTGTCAATATCGAGTAATTGATATAATGAACCTCAGCAGAAAATATGAATTTTCAATTCGTCTTCGATTGTAGAAGGAAGATATTTCTTTGAACTCAGATTTTTATTATATTTGAACCATATATTATTCCATGATGCGAAATTACGTGAAAAGGCATTCGAGAAATGTTTTTTTATTAATCCATTATTTACGCACATGTGAAAACTTTTATGCGGAAGTTTTCATAGTCTCCGACAAAATCCTGGCCGGTGAACTGCAAAATGAGGCTTTCAATTTTTCTTTGGATTTTTCGAAATATCTCTTCAGAACATTTCAGGGAAGATTGAATTTTTTATTTAACGATTTCTGATTTTTATAATTGAAAAAAATAAATTCAGAAGGATCTATTTGCATGATTTCTCGGAAATACGACAACTCATAAAAATTTAATCCATAATATCAATTGCTACGATGGAGCTGAATACGATTGCAATATATAGGTATGTGTATATATCAACCGCAAACTCCTATATAATATTCACAGTTTGAAAGTCGCGTAATTTTTATTCATATTCCAGAAGTGTGAGTTCGACTATAGTTATAGATTTTTGTATGTTTTATTATTTACAAAAAAAAAAATTGAAATTTGCGATTAACTAAGAAAATTATTACGAAGTCTTTTGAATGAAATTTGAAATGTGTAATAATGATAATCATTCCAGAGATAATTAATATGATACATATCTGGTAGTAATGAAACTTTTTCGAAAATCTAATAATATCAAAAGCAATCTTTTCCACACCACCGCTGAGGTAGATTGCAAGGTGCGTTTTGTTTTACATGGTTTCCCCTTTAGGCCTAATCCATGATTATAACCATTTGTATCTTTTGGGATACATGGCTTGTTATGATTATTCGATTACTGGTAAGACCAGTTCGAATGACTTTGATCGGTTAATGCTGACATTGCTGCCGTGCATCAACATGTTACGCCTCTGAAATTCTGTACCACTCTGAATGGTAGAGACTAAGCAGAATTGTTTTTTCAACCCAGTAGGATTGCGGAAGGTTCGAACCTACTCCTACAGGCACGAGTTGAGTTGAAAGAATGAATGTACCTCTCTAGGCCATTCTCGTGCCCATGAGGGTTGTGAATTATTTGGATCTTGTATCAACAATTTGTAGGTGAATATTTTTGAAAGTCAAACGGAATTCGATAGAAACTGCAGCAGAGTTGCTTGATCTCAATACACATTTGAAAATGGTTTGCTAATAGAGATCAGTGGTAATCTTACTTAAATAATTTTTAGATATACATGGCATTAAAGTTTTTTATGAGAACAAAATCTTCAGAATCCTTCATTCTCTTGAGTAACTCTTGAATAAAAACAAAAAAAAACTGTCATTTTATCAATTTCAAATCGATAATTCAAGATACCGTGATTAAATATTTGAAAAGAATTAGAAATACGATGTTTTAGGAAATTTGAAAAATGATAATTGACAATGATGCAAAGAAGAGTTTTGTGATGATATGCTATGCAACTCCTCGTATTTAATAAAATTATCGTATTCTCTCGTCTATCACGTATGTATTTCGGAATCAATTTCAATATTAATGAGCTCAAACTATTCCACTCCGACGTGGATACATATATCATTATCTACATCAACTTTTCTCACAATATGAACATTTATGATTAATTTCATGCTCTGTTGTCAATATCGAGTAATTGATATAATGAACCTCAGCAGAAAATATGAATTTTCAATTCGTCTTCGATTGTAGAAGGAAGATATTTCTTTGAACTCAGATTTTTATTATATTTGAACCATATATTATTCCATGATGCGAAATTACGTGAAAAGGCATTCGAGAAATGTTTTTTTATTAATCCATTATTTACGCACATGTGAAAACTTTTATGCGAAAGTTTTCATAGTCTCCGACAAAATCCTGGCCGGTGAACTGCAAAATGAGGCTTTCAATTTCTCTTTGGATTTTTCGAAATATCTCTTCAGAACATTTTAGGGAAGATTGAATTTTTTATTTAACGATTTCTGATTTTTATAATTGAAAAAAATAAATTCAGAAGGATCTATTTGCATGATTTCTCGGAAATACGACAACTCATAAAAATTTAATCCATAATATCAATTGCTACGATGGAGCTGAATACGATTGCAATATATAGGTATGTGTATATATCAACCGCAAACTCCTATATAATATTCACAGTTTGAAAGTCGCGTAATTTTTATTCATATTCCAGAAGTGTGAGTTCGACTACAGTTATAGATTTTTGTATGTTTTATTATTTACAAAAAAAAAAAATTGAAATTTGCGATTAACTAAGAAAATTATTACGTACGAAGTCTTTTGAATGAAATTTGAAATGTGTAATAATGATAATCATTCCAGAGATAATTAATATGATACATATCTGGTAGTAATGAAACTTTTTCGAAAATCTAATAATATAAAAAGCAATCTTTTCCACACCACCGCTGAGGTAGATTGCAAGGTGCGTTTTGTTTTACATGGTTTCCCCTTTAGGCCTAATCCATGATTATAACCATTTGTATCTTTTGGGATACATGGCTTGTTATGATTATTCGATTACTGGTAAGACCAGTTCGAATGACTTTGATCGGTTAATGCTGACATTGCTGCCGTGCATCAACATGTTACGCCTCTGAAATTCTGTACCACTCTGAATGGTAGAGACTTAGCAGAATTGTTTTTTCAACCCAGTAGGAGTGCGGAAGGTTCGAACCTACTGCTACAGGCACGAGTTGAGTTGAAAGAATGAATGTACCTCTCTAGGCCATTCTCGTGCCCATGAGGGTTGTGAATTATTTGGATCTTGTATCAACAATTTGTAGGTGAATATTTTTGAAAGTCAAATGGAATTCGATAGAAACTGCAGCAGAGTTGCTTGATCTCAATAGACATTTGAAAATGGTTTGCTAATAGAGATCAGTGGTAATCTTACTTAAATAATTTTTAGATATACATGGCATTAAAGTTTTTTATGAGAACAAAATCTTCAGAATCCTTCATTTTCTTGAGTAACTCTTGAATAAAAACAAAAAAAAACTGTCATTTTATCAATTTCAAATCGATAATTCAAGATACCGTGATTAAATATTTGAAAAGAATTAGAAATACGATGTTTTAGGAAATTTGAAAAATGATAATTGACAATGATGCAAAGAAGAGTTTTGTGATGATATGCTATGCAACTCCTCGTATTTAATAAAATTATCGTATTCTCTCGTCTATCACGTATGTATTTCGGAATCAATTTCAATATTAATGAGCTCAAACTATTCCACTCCGACGTGGATACATATATTATTATCTACATCAACTTTTCTCACAATATAAACATTTATGATTAATTTTATGCTCTGTTGTCAATATCGAGTAATTGATATAATGAACCTCAGCAGAAAATATGAATTTTCAATTCGTCTTCGATTGTAGAAGGAAGATATTTCTTTGAACTCAGATTTTTATTATATTTGAACCATATATTATTCCATGATGCGAAATTACGTGAAAAGGCATTCGAGAAATGTTTTTTTATTAATCCATTATTAACGCACATGTGAAAACTTTTATGCGAAAGTTTTCATAGTCTCCGACACAATCATGGCCGGTGAACTGCAAAATGAGGCTTTCAATTTTTCTTTGGATTTTTCGAAATATCTCTTCAGAACATTTTAGGGAAGATTGAAAATGTTATTTAACGATTTCTGATTTTTATAATGGAAAAAAATAAATTCAGAAGGATCTATTTGCATGATTTCTCGGAAATACGACAACTCATAAAAATTTAATCCATAATATCAATTGCTACGATGGAGCTGAATACGATTGCAATATATAGGTATGTGTATATATCAACCGCAAACTCCTATATAATATTCACAGTTTGAAAGTCGCGTAATTTTTATTCATATTCTAGAAGTGTGAGTTCGACTACAGTTATAGATTTTTGTATGTTTTATTATTTACAAAAAAAAAAATTGAAATTTGCGATTAACTAGGAAAATTATTACGTACGAAGTCTTTTGAATGAAATTTGAAATGTGTAATAATGATAATCATTCCAGAGATAATTAATATGATACATATCTGGTAGTAATGAAACTTTTTCGAAAATCTAATAATATCAAAAGCAATCTTTTCCACACCACCGCTGAGGTAGATTGCAAGGTGCGTTTTGTTTTACATGGTTTCCCCTTTAGGCCTAATCCATGATTATAACCATTTGTATCTTTTGGGATACATGGCTTGTTATGATTATTCGATTACTGGTAAGACCAGTTCAAATGACTTTGATCGGTTAATGCTGACATTGCTGCCGTGCATCAACATGTTACGCCTCTGAAATTCTGTACCACTCTGAATGGTAGAGACTTAGCAGAATTGTTTTTTCAACCCAGTAGGAGTGCGGAAGGTTCGAACCTACTCCTACAGGCACGAGTTGAGTTGAAAGAATGAATGTACCTCTCTAGGCCATTCTCGTGCCCATGAGGGTTGTGAATTATTTGGATCTTGTATCAACAATTTGTAGGTGAATATTTTTGAAAGTCAAACGGAATTCGATAGAAACTGCAGCAGAGTTGCTTGATCTCAATAGACATTTGAAAATGGTTTGCTAATAGAGATCAGTGGTAATCTTACTTAAATAATTTTTAGATATACATGGCATTAAAGTTTTTTATGAGAACAAAATCTTCAGAATCCTTCATTTTCTTGAGTAACTCTTGAATAAAAACAAAAAAAAACTGTCATTTTATCAATTTCAAATCGATAATTCAAGATACCGTGATTAAATATTTGAAAAGAATTAGAAATACGATGTTTTAGGAAATTTGAAAAATGATAATTGACAATGATGCAAAGAAGAGTTTTGTGATGATATGCTATGCAACTCCTCGTATTTAATAAAATTATCGTATTCTCTCGTCTATCACGTATGTATTTCGGAATCAATTTCAATATTAATGAGCTCAAACTATTCCACTCCGACGTGGATACATATATTATTATCTACATCAACTTTTCTCACAATATAAACATTTATGATTAATTTCATGCTCTGTTGTCAATATCGAGTAATTGATATAATGAACCTCAGCAGAAAATATGAATTTTCAATTCGTCTTCGATTGTAGAAGGAAGATATTTCTTTGAACTCAGATTTTTATTATATTTGAACCATATATTATTCCATGATGCGAAATTACGTGAAAAGGCATTCTAGAAATGTTTTTTTATTAATCCATTATTTACGCACATGTGAAAACTTTTATGCAAAAGTTTTCATAGTCTCCGACAAAATCCTGGCCGGTGAACTGCAAAATGAGGCTTTCAATTTTTCTTTGGATTTTTCGAAATATCTCTTCAGAACATTTTAGGGAAGATTGAATTTTTTATTTAACGATTTCTGATTTTTATAATTGAAAAAAATAAATTCAGAAGAATCTATTTGCATGATTTCTCGGAAATACGACAACTCATAAAAATTTAATCCATAATATCAATTGCTACGATGGAGCTGAATACGATTGCAATATATAGGTATGTGTATATATCAACCGCAAACTCCTATATAATATTCACAGTTTGAAAGTCGCGTAATTTTTATTCATATTCCAGAAGTGTGAGTTCGACTACAGTTATAGATTTTTGTATGTTTTATTATTTACAAAAAAAAAAATATTGAAATTTGCGATTAACTAAGAAAATTATTACGTACGAAGTCTTTTGAATGAAATTTGAAATGTGTAATAATGATAATCATTCGAGAGATAATTAATATGATACATATCTGGTAGTAATGAAACTTTTTCGAAAATCTAATAATATCAAAAGCAATCTTTTCCACACCACCGCTGAGGTAGATTGCAAGGTGCGTTTTGTTTTACATGGTTTCCCCTTTAGGCCTAATCCATGATTATAACCATTTGTATCTTTTGGGATACATGGCTTGTTATGATTATTCGACTACTGGTAAGACCAGTTCGAATGACTTTGATCGGTTAATGCTGACATTGCTGCCGTGCATCAACATGTTACGCCTCTGAAATTCTGTACCACTCTGAATGGTAGAGACTTAGCAGAATTGTTTTTTCAACCCAGTAGGATTGCGGAAGGTTCGAACCTACTCCTACAGGCACGAGTTGAGTTGAAAGAATGAATGTACCTCTCTAGGCCATTCTCGTGCCCATGAGGGTTGTGAATTATTTGGATCTTGTATCAACAATTTGTAGGTGAATATTTTTGAAAGTCAAACGGAATTCGATAGAAACTGCAGCAGAGTTGCTTGATCTCAATAGACATTTGAAAATGGTTTGCTAATAGAGATCAGTGGTAATCTTACTTGAATAATTTTTAGATATACATGGCATTAAAGTTTTTTATGAGAACAATATCTTCAGAATCCTTCATTTTCTTGAGTAACTCTTGAATAAAAACCAAAAAAAAACTGTCATTTTATCAATTTCAAATCGATAATTCAAGATACCGTGATTAAATATTTGAAAAGAATTAGAAATACGATGTTTTAGGAAATTTGAAAAATGATAATTGACAATGACGCAAAGAGGAGTTTTGTGATGATATGCTATGCAACCCCTCGTATTTAATAAAATTATCGTATTCTCTCGTCTATCACGGATGTATTTCGGAATCAATTTCAATATTAATGAGCTCAAACTATTCCACTCCGACGTGGATACATATATTATTATCTACATCAACTTTTCTCACAATATAAACATTTATGATTAATTTTATGCTCTGTTGTCAATATCGAGTAATTGATATAATGAACCTCAGCAGAAAATATGAATTTTCAATTCGTCTTCGATTGTAGAAGGAAGATATTTCTTTGAACTCAGATTTTTATTATATTTGAACCATATATTATTCCATGATGCGAAATTACGTGAAAAGGCATTCGAGAAATGTTTTTTTATTAATCCATTATTTACGCACATGTGAAAACTTTTATGCGGAAGTTTTCATAGTCTCCGACAAAATCCTGGCCGGTGAACTGCAAAATGAGGCTTTCAATTTTTCTTTGGATTTTTCGAAATATCTCTTCAGAACATTTCAGGGAAGATTGAATTTTTTATTTAACGATTTCTGATTTTTATAATTGAAAAAAATAAATTCAGAAGGATCTATTCGCATGATTTCTCGGAAATACGACAACTCATAAAAATTTAATCCATAATATCAATTGCTACGATGGAGCTGAATACGATTGCAATATATAGGTATGTGTATATATCAACCGCAAACTCCTATATAATATTCACAGTTTGAAAGTCGCGTAATTTTTATTCATATTCCAGAAGTGTGAGTTCGACTATAGTTATAGATTTTTGTATGTTTTATTATTTACAAAAAAAAAAATTGAAATTTGCGATTAACTAAGAAAATTATTACGTACGAAGTCTTTTGAATGAAATTTGAAATGTGTAATAATGATAATCATTCCAGAGATAATTAATATGATACTTATCTGGTAGTAATAAAACTTTTTCGAAAATCTAATAATATAAAAAGCAATCTTTTCCACACCACCGCTGAGGTAGATTGCAAGGTGCGTTTTGTTTTACATGGTTTCCCCTTTAGGCCTAATCCATGATTATAACCATTTGTATCTTTTGGGATACATGGCTTGTTATGATTATTCGATTACTGGTAAGACCAGTTCGAATGACTTTGATCGGTTAATGCTGACATTGCTGCCGTGCATCAACATGTTACGCCTCTGAAATTCTGTACCACTCTGAATGGTAGAGACTTAGCAGAATTGTTTTTTCAACCCAGTAGGAGTGCGGAAGGTTCGAACCTACTCCTACAGGCACGAGTTGAGTTGAAAGAATGAATGTACCTCTCTAGGCCATTCTCGTGCCCATGAGGGTTGTGAATTATTTGGATCTTGTATCAACAATTTGTAGGTGAATATTTTTGAAAGTCAAACGGAATTCGATAGAAACTGCAGCAGAGTTGCTTGATCTCAATAGACATTTGAAAATGGTTTGCTAATAGAGATCAGTGGTAATCTTACTTAAATAATTTTTAGATATACATGGCATTAAAGTTTTTTATGAGAACAAAATCTTCAGAATCCTTCATTTTCTTGAGTAACTCTTGAATAAAAACAAAAAAAAACTGTCATTTTATCAATTTCAAATCGATAATTCAAGATACCGTGATTAAATATTTGAAAAGAATTAGAAATACGATGTTTTAGGAAATTTGAAAAATGATAATTGACAATGATGCAAAGAAGAGTTTTGTGATGATATGCTATGCAACTCCTCGTATTTAATAAAATTATCGTATTCTCTCGTCTATCACGTATGTATTTCGGAATCAATTTCAATATTAATGAGCTCAAACTATTCCACTCCGACGTGGATACATATATTATTATCTACATCAACTTTTCTCACAATATAAACATTTATGATTAATTTTATGCTCTGTTGTCAATATCGAGTAATTGATATAATGAACCTCAGCAGAAAATATGAATTTTCAATTCGTCTTCGATTGTAGAAGAAAGATATTTCTTTGAACTCAGATTTTTATTATATTTGAACCATATATTATTCCATGATGCGAAATTACGTGAAAAGGCATTCGAGAAATGTTTTTTTATTAATCCATTATTTACGCACATGTGAAAACTTTTATGCGAAAGTTTTCATAGTCTCCGACACAATCATGGCCGGTGAACTGCAAAATGAGGCTTTCAATTTTTCTTTGGATTTTTCGAAATATCTCTTCAGAACATTTTAGGGAAGATTGAAAATTTTATTTAACGATTTCTGATTTTTATAATGGAAAAAAATAAATTCAGAAGGATCTATTTGCATGATTTCTCGGAAATACGACAACTCATAAAAATTTAATCCATAATATCAATTGCTACGATGGAGCTGAATACGATTGCAATATATAGGTATGTGTATATATCAACCGCAAACTCCTATATAATATTCACAGTTTGAAAGTCGCGTAATTTTTATTCATATTCTAGAAGTGTGAGTTCGACTACAGTTATAGATTATTGTATGTTTTATTATTTACAAAAAAAAAAATTGAAATTTGCGATTAACTAAGAAAATTATTACGTACGAAGTCTTTTGAATGAAATTTGAAATGTGTAATAATGATAATCATTCCAGAGATAATTAATATGATACATATCTGGTAGTAATGAAACTTTTTCGAAAATCTAATAATATCAAAAGCAATCTTTTCCACACCACCGCTGAGGTAGATTGCAAGGTGCGTTTTGTTTTACATGGTTTCCCCTTTAGGCCTAATCCATGATTATAACCATTTGTATCTTTTGGGATACATGGCTTGTTATGATTATTCGATTACTGGTAAGACCAGTTCGAATGACTTTGATCGGTTAATGCTGACATTGCTGCCGTGCATCAACATGTTACGCCTCTGAAATTCTGTACCACTCTGAATGGTAGAGACTTAGCTGAATTGTTTTTTCAACCCAGTAGGAGTGCGGAAGGTTCTAACCTACTCCTACAGGCACGAGTTGAGTTGAAAGAATGAATGTACCTCTCTAGGCCATTCTCGTGCCCATGAGGGTTGTGAATTATTTGGATCTTGTATCAACAATTTGTAGGTGAATATTTTTGAAAGTCAAACGGAATTCGATAGAAACTGCAGCAGAGTTGCTTGATCTCAATAGACATTTGAAAATGGTTTGCTAATAGAGATCAGTGGTAATCTTACTTGAATAATTTTTAGATATACATGGCATTAAAGTTTTTTATGAGAACAAAATCTTCAGAATCCTTCATTCTCTTGAGTAACTCTTGAATAAAAACAAAAAAAAACTGTCATTTTATCAATTTCAAATCGATAATTCAAGATACCGTGATTAAATATTTGAAAAGAATTAGAAATACGATGTTTTAGGAAATTTGAAAAATGATAATTGACAATGATGCAAAGAAGAGTTTTGTGATGATATGCTATGCAACTCCTCGTATTTAATAAAATTATCGTATTCTCTCGTCTATCACGTATGTATTTCGGAATCAATTTCAATATTAATGAGCTCAAACTATTCCACTCCGACGTGGATACATATATTATTATCTACATCAACTTTTCTCACAATATAAACATTTATGATTAATTTCATGCTCTGTTGTCAATATCGAGTAATTGATATAATGAACCTCAGCAGAAAATATGAATTTTCAATTCGTCTTCGATTGTAGAAGGAAGATATTTCTTTGAACTCAGATTTTTATTATATTTGAACCATATATTATTCCATGATGCGAAATTACGTGAAAAGGCATTCAAGAAATGTTTTTTTATTAATCCATTATTTACGCACATGTGAAAACTTTCATGCGAAAGTTTTCATAGTCTCCGACAAAATCCTGGCCGGTGAACTGCAAAATGAGGCTTTCAATTTTTCTTTGGATTTTTCGAAATATCTCTTCAGAACATTTTAGGGAAGATTGAATTTTTTATTTAACGATTTCTGATTTTTATAATTGAAAAAAATAAATTCAGAAGAATCTATTTGCATGATTTCTCGGAAATACGACAACTCATAAAAATTTAATCCATAATATCAATTGCTACGATGGAGCTGAATACGATTGCAATATATAGGTATGTGTATATATCAACCGCAAACTCCTATATAATATTCACAGTTTGAAAGTCGCGTAATTTTTATTCATATTCCAGAAGTGTGAGTTCGACTACAGTTATAGATTTTTGTATGTTTTATTATTTACAAAAAAAAAAAATTGAAATTTGCGATTAACTAAGAAAATTATTACGTACGAAGTCTTTTGAATGAAATTTGAAATGTGTAATAATGATAATCATTCGAGAGATAATTAATATGATACATATCTGGTAGTAATGAAACTTTTTCGAAAATCTAATAATATAAAAAGCAATCTTTTCCACACCACCGCTGAGGTAGATTGCAAGGTGCGTTTTGTTTTACATGGTTTCCCCTTTAGGCCTAATCCATGATTATAACCATTTGTATCTTTTGGGATACATGGCTTGTTATGATTATTCGATTACTGGTAAGACCAGTTCGAATGACTTTGATCGGTTAATGCTGACATTGCTGCCGTGCATCAACATGTTACGCCCCTGAAATTCTGTACCACTCTGAATGGTAGAGACTTAGCAGAATTGTTTTTTCAACCCAGTAGGAGTGCGGAAGGTTCGAACCTACTCCTACAGGCACGAGTTGAGTTGAAAGAATGAATGTACCTCTCTAGGCCATTCTCGTGCCCATGTGGGTTGTGAATTATTTGGATCTTGTATCAACAATTTGTAGGTGAATATTTTTGAAAGTCAAACGGAATTCGATAGAAACTGCAGCAGAGTTGCTTGATCTCAATAGACATTTGAAAATGGTTTGCTAATAGAGATCAGTGGTAATCTTACTTAAATAATTTTTAGATATACATGGCATTAAAGTTTTTTATGAGGACAAAATCTTCAGAATCCTTCATTTTCTTGAGTAACTCTTGAATAAAAACAAAAAAAAACTGTCATTTTATCAATTTCAAATCGATAATTCAAGATACCGTGATTAAATATTTGAAAAGAATTAGAAATACGATGTTTTAGGAAATTTGAAAAATGATAATTGACAATGATGCAAAGAAGAGTTTTGTGATGATATGCTATGCAACTCCTCGTATTTAATAAAATAATCGTATTCTCTCGTCTATCACGTATGTATTTCGGAATCAATTTCAATATTAATGAGCTCAAACTATTCCACTCCGACGTGGATACATATATTATTATCTACATCAACTTTTCTCACAATATAAACATTTATGATTAATTTCATGCTCTGTTGTCAATATCGAGTAATTGATATAATGAACCTCAGCAGAAAATATGAATTTTCAATTCGTCTTCGATTGTAGAAGGAAGATATTTCTTTGAACTCAGATTTTTATTATATTTGAACCATATATTATTCCATGATGCGAAATTACGTGAAAAGGCATTCGAGAAATGGTTTTTTATTAATCCATTATTTACGCACATGTGAAAACTTTTATGCGAAAGTTTTCATAGTCTCCGACAAAATCCTGGCCGGTAAACTGCAAAATGAGGCTTTCAATTTTTCTTTGGATTTTTCGAAATATCTCTTCAGAACATTTTAGGGAAGATTGAATTTTTTATTTAACGATTTCTGATTTTTATAATTGAAAAAAATAAATTCAGAAGAATCTATTTGCATGATTTCTCGGAAATACGACAACTCATAAAAATTTAATCCATAATATCAATTGCTACGATGGAGCTGAATACGATTGCAATATATAGGTATGTGTATATATCAACCGCAAACTCCTATATAATATTCACAGTTTGAAAGTCGCGTAATTTTTATTCATATTCCAGAAGTGTGAGTTCGACTACAGTTATAGATTTTTGTATGTTTAATTATTTACAAAAAAAAAAAATTGAAATTTGCGATTAACTAAGAAAATTATTACGTACGAAGTCTTTTGAATGAAATTTGAAATGTGTAATAATGATAATCATTCGAGAGATAATTAATATGATACATATCTGGTAGTAATGAAACTTTTTCGAAAATCTAATAATATAAAAAGCAATCTTTTCCACACCACCGCTGAGGTAGATTGCAAGGTGCGTTTTGTTTTACATGGTTTCCCCTTTAGGCCTAATCCATGATTATAACCATTTGTATCTTTTGGGATACATGGCTTGTTATGATTATTCGATTACTGGTAAGACCAGTTCGAATGACTTTGATCGGTTAATGCTGACATTGCTGCCGTGCATCAACATGTTACGCCTCTGAAATTCTGTACCACTCTGAATGGTAGAGACTTAGCAGAATTGTTTTTTCAACCCAGTAGGAGTGCGGAAGGTTCGAACCTACTCCTACAGGCACGAGTTGAGTTGAAAGAATGAATGTACCTCTCTAGGCCATTCTCGTGCCCATGTGGGTTGTGAATTATTTGGATCTTGTATCAACAATTTGTAGGTGAATATTTTTGAAAGTCAAACGGAATTCGATAGAAACTGCAGCAGAGTTGCTTGATCTCAATAGACATTTGAAAATGGTTTGCTAATAGAGATCAGTGGTAATCTTACTTAAATAATTTTTAGATATACATGGCATTAAAGTTTATTATGAGAACAAAATCTTCAGAATCCTTCATTCTCTTGAGTAACTCTTGAATAAAAACAAAAAAAAACTGTCATTTTATCAATTTCAAATCGATAATTCAAGATACCGTGATTAAATATTTGAAAAGAATTAGAAATACGATGTTTTAGGAAATTTGAAAAATGATAATTGACAATGATGCAAAGAAGAGTTTTGTGATGATATGCTATGCAACTCCTCGTATTTAATAAAATAATCGTATTCTCTCGTCTATCACGTATGTATTTCGGAATCAATTTCAATATTAATGAGCTCAAACTATTCCACTCCGACGTGGATACATATATTATTATCTACATCAACTTTTCTCACAATATAAACATTTATGATTAATTTCATGCTCTGTTGTCAATATCGAGTAATTGATATAATGAACCTCAGCAGAAAATATGAATTTTCAATTCGTCTTCGATTGTAGAAGGAAGATATTTCTTTGAACTCAGATTTTTATTATATTTGAACCATATATTATTCCATGATGCGAAATTACGTGAAAAGGCATTCGAGAAATGGTTTTTTATTAATCCATTATTTACGCACATGTGAAAACTTTTATGCGAAAGTTTTCATAGTCTCCGACAAAATCCTGGCCGGTAAACTGCAAAATGAGGCTTTCAATTTTTCTTTGGATTTTTCGAAATATCTCTTCAGAACATTTTAGGGAAGATTGAATTTTTTATTTAACGATTTCTGATTTTTATAATTGAAAAAAATAAATTCAGAAGAATCTATTTGCATGATTTCTCGGAAATACGACAACTCATAAAAATTTAATCCATAATATCAATTGCTACGATGGAGCTGAATACGATTGCAATATATAGGTATGTGTATATATCAACCGCAAACTCCTATATAATATTCACAGTTTGAAAGTCGCGTAATTTTTATTCATATTCCAGAAGTGTGAGTTCGACTACAGTTATAGATTTTTGTATGTTTTATTATTTACAAAAAAAAAAAATTGAAATTTGCGATTAACTAAGAAAATTATTACGTACGAAGTCTTTTGAATGAAATTTGAAATGTGTAATAATGATAATCATTCGAGAGATAATTAATATGATACATATCTGGTAGTAATGAAACTTTTTCGAAAATCTAATAATATAAAAAGCAATCTTTTCCACACCACCGCTGAGGTAGATTGCAAGGTGCGTTTTGTTTTACATGGTTTCCCCTTTAGGCCTAATCCATGATTATAACCATTTGTATCTTTTGGGATACATGGCTTGTTATGATTATTCGATTACTGGTAAGACCAGTTCGAATGACTTTGATCGGTTAATGCTGACATTGCTGCCGTGCATCAACATGTTACGCCTCTGAAATTCTGTACCACTCTGAATGGTAGAGACTTAGCAGAATTGTTTTTTCAACCCAGTAGGAGTGCGGAAGGTTCGAACCTACTCCTACAGGCACGAGTTGAGTTGAAAGAATGAATGTACCTCTCTAGGCCATTCTCGTGCCCATGTGGGTTGTGAATTATTTGGATCTTGTATCAACAATTTGTAGGTGAATATTTTTGAAAGTCAAACGGAATTCGATAGAAACTGCAGCAGAGTTGCTTGATCTCAATAGACATTTGAAAATGGTTTGCTAATAGAGATCAGTGGTAATCTTACTTAAATAATTTTTAGATATACATGGCATTAAAGTTTTTTATGAGAACAAAATCTTCAGAATCCTTCATTTTCTTGAGTAACTCTTGAATAAAAACAAAAAAAAACTGTCATTTTATCAATTTCAAATCGATAATTCAAGATACCGTGATTAAATATTTGAAAAGAATTAGAAATACGATGTTTTAGGAAATTTGAAAAATGATAATTGACAATGATGCAAAGAAGAGTTTTGTGATGATATGCTATGCAACTCCTCGTATTTAATAAAATTATCGTATTCTCTCGTCTATCACGTATGTATTTCGGAATCAATTTCAATATTAATGAGCTCAAACTATTCCACTCCGACGTGGATACATATATTATTATCTACATCAACTTTTCTCACAATATAAACATTTATGGTTAATTTTATGCTCTGTTGTCAATATCTAGTAATTGATATAATGAACCTCAGCAGAAAATATGAATGTTCAATTCGTCTTTGATTGTAGAAGGAAGATATTTCTTTGAACTAAGATTTTTATTATATTTGAACCATATATTATTCCATGATGCGAAATTACGTGAAAAGGCATTCGAGAAATGTTTTTTTATTAATCCATTATTTACGCACATGTGAAAACTTTTATGCGAAAGTTTTCATAGTCTCCGACACAATCATGGCCGGTGAACTGCAAAATGAGGCTTTAAATTTTTCTTTGGATTTTTCGAAATATCTCTTCAGAACATTTTAGGGAAGATTGAAAATTTTATTTAACGATTTCTGATTTTTATAATGGAAAAAAATAAATTCAGAAGGATCTATTTGCATGATTTCTCGGAAATACGACAACTCATAAAAATTTAATCCATAATATCAATTGCTACGATGGAGCTGAATACGATTGCAATATATAGGTATGTGTATATATCAACCGCAAACTCCTATATAATATTCACAGTTTGAAAGTCGCGTAATTTTTATTCATATTCTAGAAGTGTGAGTTCGACTACAGTTATAGATTTTTGTATGTTTTATTATTTACAAAAAAAAAATTGAAATTTGCGATTAACTAAGAAAATTATTACGTACGAAGTCTTTTGAATGAAATTTGAAATGTGTAATAATGATAATCATTCCAGAGATAATTAATATGATACATATCTGGTAGTAATGAAACTTTTTCGAAAATCTAATAATATCAAAAGCAATCTTTTCCACACCACCGCTGAGGTAGATTGCAAGGTGCGTTTTGTTTTACATGGTTTCCCCTTTAGGCCTAATCCATGATTATAACCATTTGTATCTTTTGGGATACATGGCTTGTTATGATTATTCGATTACTGGTAAGACCAGTTCGAATGACTTTGATCGGTTAATGCTGACATTGCTGCCGTGCATCAACATGTTACGCCTCTGAAATTCTGTACCACTCTGAATGGTAGAGACTTAGCAGAATTGTTTTTTCAACCCAGTAGGAATGCGGAAGGTTCGAACCTACTCCTACCGGCACGAGTTGAGTTGAAAGAATGAATGTACCTCTCTAGGCCATTCTCGTGCCCATGAGGGTTGTGAATTATTTGGATCTTGTATCAACAATTTGTAGGTGAATATTTTTGAAAGTCAAACGGAATTCGATAGAAACTGCAGCAGAGTTGCTTGATCTCAATAGACATTTGAAAATGATTTGCTAATAGAGATCAGTGGTAATCTTACTTAAATAATTTTCAGATATACATGGCATTAAAGTTTTTTATGAGAACAAAATCTTCAGAATCCTTCATTTTCTTGAGTAACTCTTGAATAAAAACAAAAAAAAACTGTCATTTTATCAATTTCAAATCGATAATTCAAGATACTGTGATTAAATATTTGAAAAGAATTAGAAATACGATGTTTTAGGAAATTTGAAAAATGATAATTGACAATGATGCAAAGAAGAGTTTTGTGATGATATGCTATGCAACTCCTCGTATTTAATAAAATTATCGTATTCTCTCGTCTATCACGTATGTATTTCGGAATCAATTTCAATAATAATGAGCTCAAACTATTCCACTCCGACGTGGATACATATATTATTATCTACATCAACTTTTCTCACAATATAAACATTTATGATTAATTTTATGCTCTGTTGTCAATATCGAGTAATTGATATAATGAACCTCAGCAGAAAATATGAATTTTCAATTCGTCTTCGATTGTAGAAGGAAGATATTTCTTTGAACTCAGATTTTTATTATATTTGAACCATATATTATTCCATGATGCGAAATTACGTGAAAAGGCATTCGAGAAATGTTTTTTTATTAATCCATTATTTACGCACATGTGAAAACTTTTATGCGAAAGTTTTCATAGTCTCCGACACAATCATGGCCGGTGAACTGCAAAATGAGGCTTTAAATTTTTCTTTGGATTTTTCGAAATATCTCTTCAGAACATTTTAGGGAAGATTGAAAATTTTATTTAACGATTTCTGATTTTTATAATGGAAAAAAATAAATTCAGAAGGATCTATTTGCATGATTTCTCGGAAATACGACAACTCATAAAAATTTAATCCATAATATCAATTGCTACGATGGAGCTGAATACGATTGCAATATATAGGTATGTGTATATATCAACCGCAAACTCCTATATAATATTCACAGTTTGAAAGTCGCGTAATTTTTATTCATATTCTAGAAGTGTGAGTTCGACTACAGTTATAGATTATTGTATGTTTTATTATTTACAAAAAAAAAATTGAAATTTGCGATTAACTAAGAAAATTATTACGTACGAAGTCTTTTGAATGAAATTTGAAATTAGTAATAATGATAATCATTCCAGAGATAATTAATATGATACATATCTGGTAGTAATGAAACTTTTTCGAAAATCTAATAATATCAAAAGCAATCTTTTCCACACCACCGCTGAGGTAGATTGCAAGGTGCGTTTTGTTTTACATGGTTTCCCCTTTAGGCCTAATCCATGATTATAACCATTTGTATCTTTTAGGATACATGGCTTGTTATGATTATTCATATTCCAGAAGTGTGAGTTCGACTACAGTTATAGATTTTTGTATGTTTTATTATTTAAAAAAAAACAAAAGATTGAAATTTGCGATTAACTAAGAAAATTATTACGTACGAAGTCTTTTGAATGAAATTTGAAATGTGTAATAATGATAATCATTCCAGAGATAATTAATATGATACATATCTGGTAGTAATAAAACTTTTTCGAAAATCTAATAATATAAAAAGCAATCTTTTCCACACCACCGCTGAGGTAGATTGCAAGGTACGTTTTGTTTTACATGGTTTCCCCTTTAGGCCTAATCCATGATTTTAACCATTTGTATCTTTTAGGATACATGGCTAAAAATTACGCGACTTTCAAACTGTGAATATTATATAGGAGTTTGCGGTTGATATATACACATACCTATATATTGCAATCGTATTCAGCTCCATCGTAGCAATTGATATAATGGGTTAAATTTTTATGATTTGTCGTATTTCCGAGAAATCATGCAAATAGATCCTTTTGAATTCATTTTTTTCAATTATAAAAAATAGAAATCGTTAAATAAAAAATTCAATCTTCCCTAAAATGTTCTGAATAGATATTTTGAAAAATCCAAAGAAAAATTGAGAGCCTCATTTTGCAGTTCACCGGCCAGGATTTTGTCGGAGACTATGAAAACTTTCGCATAAAAGTTTTCACATGTGCGTAAATAATGGATTAATAAAATAGTAATTTACGTAACAAGTCCGGAAAATAGGGTTTTTTTGGACGAATAGACAAAATTCCAGGACGAGCGTAAGCTCGTCCTGGAAGTCTGTTAGTCCAAAAAAACCATTTTCGGGCGTGTTGAGTACAATATTTTTTCGGCAAACATGTAAAATAACACTATCGCTGCTGCTTTCCATATTTTATTGCGATTGCAAACAAAAAACATGCAAATTTTTGACAACTAATTTCATATGAACTGTCAGCCGTTATCTCGGTTGCTATGGATTCTATGATTCTTTTCCGGCCTAGTCCGGGAAGTACGTACTTTCCGGACTAGGCCGGGAAATGCTACTTTCTCAGAGAAAAAGCGTCCGGGAAGTGAGCACTTCCCGGACGGTTGCCGAAAAAAACATTTCTCGAATGCCTTTTCATGTAATTTCGCATCATGGAATAATATATGGTTCAAATATAATAAAAATCTGAGTTCAAAGAAATATCTTCCTTCTACAATTGAAAACGAATTGAAAATTAATTTTTTCTGCTGAGGTTCATTATATCAATTACTCGATATTGACAACACAGCATAAAATTAATCACAAATGTTTATATTGTGAGAAAAGTTGATGTAGATAATAATATATGCATCCACGTCGGAGTAGAATACTTTGAGCTCATTAATATTGAAATTGATTCCGAAATACATACGTGATAGACGAGAGAATACGATAATTTTATTAAATACGAGGGGTTGCATAGCATATCATCACAAAACTCTTCTTTGCATCATTGTCTATTATCATTTTTCAAATTTCCTAAAACATCGTTATTCCAATTTTTTTCAAATATTTAATCACGGTATCTTGAATTATCGATTTGAAATTGATGAAATGACAGTTTTTTTTGTTATTATTCAAGAGTTACTCAAGAAAATGAAGGATTCTGAAGATTTTGTTCTCATAAAAAACTTTAATGCCATGTATATCTAAAAATTATTTTAGTGAGATTACCACTGATCTCTATTAGCAAACCATTTTCAAATGTCTATTGAGATCAAGCAACTCTGCTGCAGATACTATCGAATTCCCTATCACTTTCAAAAATATTCACCGACAAATTATTGATACAAGATCCAAATAATTCACAACCCTCATGGCACGAGAATGGCCTAGAGAGGTACATTCATTCTTTCAACTCAACTCGTGCCTGTAGGAGTAGGTTCGAACCTAATGCACTCCTACTGGGTTGAAAAAACAATTCTGCTAAGTCTCTACCATTCAGAGTGGTACAGAATTTCAGAGGCGTAACATGTTGATGCACGGCAGCAATGTCAGCATTAAGCGATCAAAGTCATTCGAACTGGTCTTACCAGTAATCGAATAATCATAACAAGCCATGTATCCTAAAAGATACAAATGGTTATAATCATGGATTAGGCCTAAAGGGGAAACCATGTAAAACAAAACGCACCTTGCAATCTACCTCAGCGGTGGTGTGGAAAAGTTTGCTTTTTATATTATTAGATTTTCGAAAAAGTTTTATTACTACCAGATATGTATCATATTAATTATCTCTGGAATGATTAACATTATTACACATTTCCAATTTCATTCAAAAGACTTCGTACGTAATAATTTTCTTAGTTAATCGCAAATTTCAATTTTTTTTTTTGTAAATAATGAAACATACAACAATCTATAACTGTAGTCGAACTCACACTTCTGGAATATAAATAAAAATTACGCGACTTTTAAACTGTGAATATTATATAGGAGTTTGCGGTTGATATATACACATACCTATATATTGCAATCGTATTCAGCTCCATCGTAACAATTGATATTATGGATTGAATTTTTATGAGTTGTCGTATTTCCGAGAAATCATGCAAATAGATCCTTTTGAATTTATTTTTTTCAATTATAAAAAAAAGAAATCGTTAAATAAAAAATTCAATCTTCCCTCAAATGTTCTGAAAAGATATTTTGAAAAATCCAAAGAAAAATTGAGAGCCTCATTCTGCAGTTCACCGGCCAGGATTTTGTCGGAGACTTTCGCATAAAAGTTTTCACATGTGCGTAAATAATGGATTAATAAAAACACTTCTCGAATGCCTTTTCATGTAATTTCGCATCATGGAATAATATATGGTTCAAATATAATAAAAATCTGAGTTCAAAGAAATATCTTTCTTCTACAATCGAAAACGAATTGAAAATTCATATTTTCTGCTGAGGTTCATTATATCAATTACTCGATATTGACAACAGAGCATAAAATTAATCATAAATGTTTACATTGTGAGAAAAGTTGATGTAGATAATAATATATGTATTCACGTCTGAGTGGAATAGTTTGAGCTGATTAATATTGAAATTGATTCCGAAATACATACGTGATAGACGAGAGAATACGATAATTTTATTAAATACGAGGGGTTGCATAGCATATCATCACAAAACTCTTCTTTGCATCATTGTCTATTATCATTTTTCAAATTTCCTAAAACATCGTTTTTCCAATTTTTTTCAAATATTTAATCACGGTATCTTGAATTATCGATTTGAAATTGATAAAATGACAGTTTTTTTTTGTTATTATTCAAGAGTTACTCAAGAAAATGAAGGATTCTGAAGATTTTGTTCTCATAAAAAACTTTAATGCCATGTATATCTAAAAATTATTTTAGTGAGATTACCACTGATCTCTATTAGCAAACCATTTTCAAATGTCTATTGAGATCAAGCAACTCTGCTGCAGATACTATCGAATTCTCTATCACTTTCAAAAATATTCACCGACAAATTATTGATACAAGATCCAAATAATTCACAACCCTCATGGGCACGAGAATGGCCTAGAGAGGTACATTCATTCTTTCAACTCAACTCGTGCCTGTAGGAGTAGGTTCGAACCTAATGCACTCCTACTGGGTTGAAAAAACAATTCTGCTAAGTCTCTACCATTCAGAGTGGTACAGAATTTCAGAGGCGTAACATGTTGATGCACGGCAGCAATGTCAGCATCAAGCGATCAAAGTCATTCGAACTGGTCTTACCAGTAATCGAATAATCATAACAAGCCATGTATCCTAAAAGATACAAATGGTTATAATCATGGATTAGGCCTAAAGGGGAAACCATGTAAAACAAAACGCACCTTGCAATCTACCTCAGCGGTGGTGTGGAAAAGATTGCTTTTTATATTATTAGATTTTCGAAAAAGTTTTATTACTACCAGATATGTATCATATTAATTATCTCTGGAATGATTAACATTATTACACATTTCCAATTTCATTCAAAAGACTTCGTACGTAATAATTTTCTTAGTTAATCGCAAATTTCAATTTTTTTTTTTGTAAATAATGAAACATACAACAATCTATAACTGTAGTCGAACTCACACTTCTGGAATATAAATAAAAATTACGCGACTTTTAAACTGTGAATATTATATAGGAGTTTGCGGTTGATATATACACATACCTATATATTGCAATCGTATTCAGCTCCATCGTAACAATTGATATTATGGATTGAATTTTTATGAGTTGTCGTATTTCCGAGAAATCATGCAAATAGATCCTTTTGAATTTATTTTTTTCAATTATAAAAAATAGAAATCGTTAAATAAAAAATTCAATCTTCCCTCAAATGTTCTGAAAAGATATTTTGAAAAATCCAAAGAAAAATTGAGAGCCTCATTCTGCAGTTCACCGGCCAGGATTTTGTCGGAGACTTTCGCATAAAAGTTTTCACATGTGCGTAAATAATGGATTAATAAAAACACTTCTCGAATGCCTTTTCATGTAATTTCGCATCATGGAATAATATATGGTTCAAATATAATAAAAATCTGAGTTCAAAGAAATATCTTTCTTCTACAATCGAAAACGAATTGAAAATTCATATTTTCTGCTGAGGTTCATTATATCAATTACTCGATATTGACAACAGAGCATAAAATTAATCATAAATGTTTACATTGTGAGAAAAGTTGATGTAGATAATAATATATGTATTCACGTCTGAGTGGAATAGTTTGAGCTCATTAATATTGAAATTGATTCCGAAATACATACGTGATAGACGAGAGAATACGATAATTTTATTAAATACGAGGGGTTGCATAGCATATCATCACAAAACTCTTCTTTGCATCATTGTCTATTATCATTTTTCAAATTTCCTAAAACATCGTTTTTCCAATTTTTTTCAAATATTTAATCACGGTATCTTGAATTATCGATTTGAAATTGATAAAATGACAGTTTTTTTTTGTTATTATTCAAGAGTTACTCAAGAAAATGAAGGATTCTGAAGATTTTGTTCTCATAAAAAACTTTAATGCCATGTATATCTAAAAATTATTTTAGTGAGATTACCACTGATCTCTATTAGCAAACCATTTTCAAATGTCTATTGAGATCAAGCAACTCTGCTGCAGTTACTATCGAATTCCCTTTCACTTTCAAAAATATTCACCGACAAATTATTGATACAAGATCCAAATAATTCACAACCCTCATGGGCACGAGAATGGCCTAGAGAGGTACATTCATTCTTTCAACTCAACTCGTGCCTGTAGGAGTAGGTTCGAACCTAATGCACTCCTACTGGGTTGAAAAAACAATTCTGCTAAGTCTCTACCATTCAGAGTGGTACAGAATTTCAGAGGCGTAACATGTTGATGCACGGCAGCAATGTCAGCATTAAGCGATCAAAGTCATTCGAACTGGTCTTACCAGTAATCGAATAATCATAACAAGTTATGTATCCTAAAAGATACAAATGGTTAAAATCATGGATTAGGCCTAAAGGGGAAACCATGTAAAACAAAACGCACCTTGCAATCTACCTCAGCGGTGGTGTGGAAAAGATTGCTTTTTATATTATTAGATTTTCGAAAAAGTTTTATTACTCCCAGATATGTATCATATTAATTATCTCTGGAATGATTAGCATTATTACACATTTCCAATTTCATTCAAAAGACTTCGTACGTAATAATTTTCTTAGTTAATCGCAAATTTCAATTTTTTTTTTTTGTAAATAATGAAACATACAACAATCTATAACTGTAGTCGAACTCACACTTCTGGAATATGATTAAAAATTACGCGACTTTTAAACTGTGAATATTATATAGGAGTTTGCGGTTGATATATACACATACCTATATATTGCAATCGTATTCAGCTCCATCGTAACAATTGATATTATGGATTAAATTTTTATGAGTTGTCGTATTTCCAAGAAATCATGCAAATAGATCCTTTTGAATTTATTTTTTTCAATTATAAAAAATAGAAATCGTTAAATAAAAAATTCAATCTTCCCTCAAATGTTCTGAAAAGATATTTTGAAAAATCCAAAGAAAAATTGAGAGCCTCATTCTGCAGTTCACCGGCCAGGATTTTGTCGGAGACTTTCGCATAAAAGTTTTCACATGTGCGTAAATAATGGATTAATAAAAACACTTCTCGAATGCCTTTTCATGTAATTTCGCATCATGGAATAATATATGGTTCAAATATAATAAAAATCTGAGTTCAAAGAAATATCTTTCTTCTACAATCGAAAACGAATTGAAAATTCATATTTTCTGCTGAGGTTCATTATATCAATTACTCGATATTGACAACAGAGCATAAAATTAATCATAAATGTTTACATTGTGAGAAAAGTTGATGTAGATAATAATATATGTATTCACGTCTGAGTGGAATAGTTTGAGCTCATTAATATTGAAATTGATTCCGAAATACATACGTGATAGACGAGAGAATACGATAATTTTATTAAATACGAGGGGTTGCATAGCATATCATCACAAAACTCTTCTTTGCATCATTGTCTATTATCATTTTTCAAATTTCCTAAAACATCGTTTTTCCAATTTTTTTCAAATATTTAATCACGGTATCTTGAATTATCGATTTGAAATTGATAAAATGACAGTTTTTTTTTTTTTTATTCAAGAGTTACTCAAGAAAATGAAGGATTCTGAAGATTTTGTTCTCATAAAAAACTTTAATGCCATGTATATCTAAAAATTATTTAAGTAAGATTACCACTGATCTCTATTAGCAAACCATTTTCAAATGTCTATTGAGATCAAGCAACTCTGCTGCAGATACTATCGAATTCCCTTTCACTTTCAAAAATATTCACCTACAAATTGTTGATACAAGATCCAAATAATTCACAACCCTCATGGGCACGAGAATAGCCTAGAGAGGTACATTCATTCTTTCAACTCAACTCATGCCTGTAGGAGTAGGTTCGAACCTAATGCACTCCTACTGGGTTGAAAAAACAATTCTGCTAAGTCTCTACCATTCAGAGTGGTACAGAATTTCAGAGGCGTAACATGTTGATGCACGGCAGCAATGTCAGCATTAAGCGATCAAAGTCATTCGAACTGGTCTTACCAGTAATCGAATAATCATAACAAGTTATGTATCCTAAAAGATACAAATGGTTAAAATCATGGATTAGGCCTAAAGGGGAAACCATGTAAAACAAAACGCACCTTGCAATCTACCTCAGCGGTGGTGTGGAAAAGATTGCTTTTTATATTATTAGATTTTCGAAAAAGTTTTATTACTCCCAGATATGTATCATATTAATTATCTCTGGAATGATTAGCATTATTACACATTTCCAATTTCATTCAAAAGACTTCGTACGTAATAATTTTCTTAGTTAATCGCAAATTTCAATTTTTTTTTTTGTAAATAATGAAACATACAACAATCTATAACTGTAGTCGAACTCACACTTCTGGAATATAAATAAAAATTACGCGACTTTTAAACTGTGAATATTATATAGGAGTTTGCGGTTGATATATACACATACCTATATATTGCAATCGTATTCAGCTCCATCGTAACAATTGATATTATGGATTGAATTTTTATGAGTTGTCGTATTTCCGAGAAATCATGCAAATAGATCCTTTTGAATTTATTTTTTTCAATTATAAAAAATAGAAATCGTTAAATAAAAAATTCAATCTTCCCTCAAATGTTCTGAAAAGATATTTTGAAAAATCCAAAAAAAAATTGAGAGCCTCATTCTGCAGTTCACCGGCCAGGATTTTGTCGGAGACTTTCGCATAAAAGTTTTCACATGTGCGTAAATAATGGATTAATAAAAACACTTCTCGAATGCCTTTTCATGTAATTTCGCATCATGGAATAATATATGGTTCAAATATAATAAAAATCTGAGTTCAAAGAAATATCTTTCTTCTACAATCGAAAACGAATTGAAAATTCATATTTTCTGCTGAGGTTCATTATATCAATTACTCGATATTGACAACAGAGCATAAAATTAATCATAAATGTTTACATTGTGAGAAAAGTTGATGTAGATAATAATATATGTATTCACGTCTGAGTGGAATAGTTTGAGCTCATTAATATTGAAATTGATTCCGAAATACATACGTGATAGACGAGAGAATACGATAATTTTATTAAATACGAGGGGTTGCATAGCATATCATCACAAAACTCTTCTTTGCATCATTGTCTATTATCATTTTTCAAATTTCCTAAAACATCGTTTTTCCAATTTTTTTCAAATATTTAATCACGGTATCTTGAATTATCGATTTGAAATTGATAAAATGACAGTTTTTTTTTGTTATTATTCAAGAGTTACTCAAGAAAATGAAGGATTCTGAAGATTTTGTTCTCATAAAAAACTTTAATGCCATGTATATCTAAAAATTATTTTAGTGAGATTACCACTGATCTCTATTAGCAAACCATTTTCAAATGTCTATTGAGATCAAGCAACTCTGCTGCAGATACTATCGAATTCCCTATCACTTTCAAAAATATTCACCGACAAATTATTGATACAAGATCCAAATAATTCACAACCCTCATGGGCACGAGAATGGCCTAGAGAGGTACATTCATTCTTTCAACTCAACTCGTGCCTGTAGGAGTAGGTTCGAACCTAATGCACTCCTACTGGGTTGAAAAAACAATTCTGCTAAGTCTCTACCATTCAGAGTGGTACAGAATTTCAGAGGCGTAACATGTTGATGCACGGCAGCAATGTCAGCATTAAGCGATCAAAGTCATTCGAACTGGTCTTACCAGTAATCGAATAATCATAACAAGTTATGTATCCTAAAAGATACAAATGGTTAAAATCATGGATTAGGCCTAAAGGGGAAACCATGTAAAACAAAACGCACCTTGCAATCTACCTCAGCGGTGGTGTGGAAAAGATTGCTTTTTATATTATTAGATTTTCGAAAAAGTTTTATTACTCCCAGATATGTATCATATTAATTATCTCTGGAATGATTAGCATTATTACACATTTCCAATTTCATTCAAAAGACTTCGTACGTAATAATTTTCTTAGTTAATCGCAAATTTCAATTTTTTTTTTTTGTAAATAATGAAACATACAACAATCTATAACTGTAGTCGAACTCACACTTCTGGAATATGATTAAAAATTACGCGACTTTTAAACTGTGAATATTATATAGGAGTTTGCGGTTGATATATACACATACCTATATATTGCAATCGTATTCAGCTCCATCGTAACAATTGATATTATGGATTAAATTTTTATGAGTTGTCGTATTTCCGAGAAATCATGCAAATAGATCCTTTTGAATTTATTTTTTTCAATTATAAAAAATAGAAATCGTTAAATAAAAAATTCAATCTTCCCTCAAATGTTCTGAAAAGATATTTTGAAAAATCCAAAGAAAAATTGAGAGCCTCATTCTGCAGTTCACCGGCCAGGATTTTGTCGGAGACTTTCGCATAAAAGTTTTCACATGTGCGTAAATAATGGATTAATAAAAACACTTCTCGAATGCCTTTTCATGTAATTTCGCATCATGGAATAATATATGGTTCAAATATAATAAAAATCTGAGTTCAAAGAAATATCTTTCTTCTACAATCGAAAACGAATTGAAAATTCATATTTTCTGCTGAGGTTCATTATATCAATTACTCGATATTGACAACAGAGCATAAAATTAATCATAAATGTTTACATTGTGAGAAAAGTTGATGTAGATAATAATATATGTATTCACGTCTGAGTGGAATAGTTTGAGCTCATTAATATTGAAATTGATTCCGAAATACATACGTGATAGACGAGAGAATACGATAATTTTATTAAATACGAGGGGTTGCATAGCATATCATCACAAAACTCTTCTTTGCATCATTGTCTATTATCATTTTTCAAATTTCCTAAAACATCGTTTTTCCAATTTTTTTCAAATATTTAATCACGGTATCTTGAATTATCGATTTGAAATTGATAAAATGACAGTTTTTTTTTTTTTTATTCAAGAGTTACTCAAGAAAATGAAGGATTCTGAAGATTTTGTTCTCATAAAAAACTTTAATGCCATGTATATCTAAAAATTATTTAAGTAAGATTACCACTGATCTCTATTAGCAAACCATTTTCAAATGTCTATTGAGATCAAGCAACTCTGCTGCAGTTACTATCGAATTCCCTTTCACTTTCAAAAATATTCACCTACAAATTGTTGATACAAGATCCAAATAATTCACAACCCTCATGGGCACGAGAATAGCCTAGAGAGGTACATTCATTCTTTCAACTCAACTCGTGCCTGTAGGAGTAGGTTCGAACCTAATGCACTCCTACTGGGTTGAAAAAACAATTCTGCTAAGTCTCTACCATTCAGAGTGGTACAGAATTTCAGAGGCGTAACATGTTGATGCACGGCAGCAATGTCAGCATTAAGCGATCAAAGTCATTCGAACTGGTCTTACCAGTAATCGAATAATCATAACAAGTTATGTATCCTAAAAGATACAAATGGTTAAAATCATGGATTAGGCCTAAAGGGGAAACCATGTAAAACAAAACGCACCTTGCAATCTACCTCAGCGGTGGTGTGGAAAAGATTGCTTTTTATATTATTAGATTTTCGAAAAAGTTTTATTACTCCCAGATATGTATCATATTAATTATCTCTGGAATGATTAGCATTATTACACATTTCCAATTTCATTCAAAAGACTTCGTACGTAATAATTTTCTTAGTTAATCGCAAATTTCAATTTTTTTTTTTTGTAAATAATGAAACATACAACAATCTATAACTGTAGTCGAACTCACACTTCTGGAATATGATTAAAAATTACGCGACTTTTAAACTGTGAATATTATATAGGAGTTTGCGGTTGATATATACACATACCTATATATTGCAATCGTATTCAGCTCCATCGTAACAATTGATATTATGGATTAAATTTTTATGAGTTGTCGTATTTCCGAGAAATCATGCAAATAGATCCTTTTGAATTTATTTTTTTCAATTATAAAAAATAGAAATCGTTAAATAAAAAATTCAATCTTTCCTCAAATGTTCTGAAAAGATATTTTGAAAAATCCAAAGAAAAATTGAGAGCCTCATTCTGCAGTTCACCGGCCAGGATTTTGTCGGAGACTTTCGCATAAAAGTTTTCACATGTGCGTAAATAATGGATTAATAAAAACACTTCTCGAATGCCTTTTCATGTAATTTCGCATCATGGAATAATATATGGTTCAAATATAATAAAAATCTGAGTTCAAAGAAATATCTTTCTTCTACAATCGAAAACGAATTGAAAATTCATATTTTCTGCTGAGGTTCATTATATCAATTACTCGATATTGACAACAGAGCATAAAATTAATCATAAATGTTTACATTGTGAGAAAAGTTGATGTAGATAATAATATATGTATTCACGTCTGAGTGGAATAGTTTGAGCTCATTAATATTGAAATTGATTCCGAAATACATACGTGATAGACGAGAGAATACGATAATTTTATTAAATACGAGGGGTTGCATAGCATATCTATTGGATTATCTATATTTGGGTTATATAAAATACAGAGTATTCACTAATACACAGATGTTGATATTAATCGTTTATTCTCAAGACAACTAACTCAAGTCTTACTCTATCTCAAAAGCAAGTACAATTCACAAGGCACAACGGGAGGACCTGACCGAAGCCAGGTTAGAAGAGGCTGTCACTCTAAAGTCTTATGCCTGACGTTCGCTCTCGACCATCGAAGGTTCATTCTTGTTTTCTCTCTCGATGGCCCTCGATGGCCTCGCCACGCGCAGACTCGTAGCGCCACCGCACGACATGCAATAACACTATCAAGTGTAGGGTTTGTTGTCTCTCTCGTAATCTGTTCGGATGAAGTAATATTCTAACACTCCCTCCCTTCATCATCGAACTACAACCAGCATTCTCCACTCCAAGTCTAATCTATAAACAGAACTCAATTAGTTTATACTCTAATCCCTAGAAATACTCTGAAAACAAAAATTCAATGAGTTAGTATTAAATCATTAGTTTTTGAGTTAATCTCTTATGACCGTCTGATGGTAAAGGTTTTATCATTAAGTCATCCACATTCTCCTTGGTTGGAATCCATCTCACTGTGATTCTCTTTACTTCAACACATTGTTTTATGACATCACCATGTGTTTCAGCCATATGTCTTCTAAGTCCAGATTTCTCTCTATGTAGTAGGTCGTCATTTATTACCTCTAAATGATCATCAAATACTTTCAGTTTGGGACTACCATCTTTCTTGGTGCAGTCTCCAGCGGAATTTTTATCACACCAGACTGTTGTAGGAAACATCAGTTTTCCTATCACAAATCTAAGTACCTTGTCAAGAATTATTAATTCTTGATAGGCATTATTCATGGTTAGGTATTCGGCTCTACAAGTGGACAATGTGACATAGGTTTGATTATGGCTTCTCCAAGCTATTACATCTTCAAACAATCTAATAACATACCTTTCAGTTGATGACAAGTCGGTATGGTCTCTAAATGTTGCATCGGTAAATGTCTCTAAGTATTAAGTTTGAGCGGTGAATTTAAGACTTAAATTCACAGTACCTTTCATATACCTGACGATTCTCTTTACACCTTTCCAATCAGCTTCGGTCGGCTTCATTTGTTTTCTTGTTAAATAGTTAACAGCAAACGTAGTGTCTACCATTTGATGGATACATTAAGCTACCAATAGCTTCTCTATAAGGAACTCTTTTCATCTCTATAAGGAACTCTTTTCATCTTTAGTTTATCTGAGTCATCTTGTAGATTCTCCGATTGATTTCTCTTAATCCTATTTTCAATCTGTCTGGTTACCATAGGAGTATTTTGAGCATTGCAGTCATTCATATTTAATCTATCTAATATATTCATAGTATAATTTGATTGATTGATTTATATACCTCTCTTCTCGGTTTCTCTTTATATTTATATCATTTCTCCTCCAAGTATATAAACAAGTCCATGTATATCATTCTCTGAACCAAGTTTCTGGATCTCTTCGGTGAATCTCTTATTACATCTCTTTGGACTTATCTTCAGTCCATATAGGGCTTTCTGGAGTTTATATACATAAGATCGTTTGATCTCATTGTCAATGTCTACTCCATCAAGGATCTTCATATAGATCTCCTCTATAGTGCCATTTAAAAAGGCAGGTTTTTACTTCTGATTGACAAGCATGTAAATCATACTTATTTATTATTGCAAATGTAGCTCTAATTACAGGAAGTCTAATGTCATAGATATTTTTGACCTTAAAGCCTCGTATGACTAATCTTACTTTGTATCGTATAAGACCATTTGCCCCTAATTTTCTCCTTTTTTTTTCGAATACCATTTCGAGTCTATAATGTTTGCCTGTTTTACAGATATTTGAAGATACTCTTTATCTACCAATATCCAAACCTTATTTTGTATCATGGAATCAATTTCTTCTTTTATAGCTTTCTTCCATAAGTGGCCTTCTCTAGAATTTATAGCTTACTCGAATTTAATCGGTTCTCGATTTAATGAAGAAATAAGACAAAACCTCATATCTTCTTCTCTATTGGTTTTCTCATATTTACCTAAAATAATAATATTAATAGCTGATCTTTATTGATAATTAATTATCCAAAGGCAATCGACCGAGGTCGTTCAGCCCAATTTCTAAAATATTATTCTCTGAGTAATTAAGAAACCTTGCATAGCTTACGTCCTCTACGATTTTCTCTAAGTGTAGCAGGGTATTGGCCTTTTGATCGGCAGTTCCCTTATTTTGGCTCTTTCGAGTTTTTCATCCAATCCCAGTCGATTATATTTTCCTGGGTCTGTAATTTTTCTTTAGTGTCATCAAGTTGTTTATTTCTATAAACATCTTTGTAGGCAAGTTTTTGTTAGATCTCACATGTAGCTCGAGCTTGAATGCCACGTCAAGTATCCTGTAGCGGTATAACCCACTAGGACAGCTTTCAGGGCACATTATCCAGATTTCAAGCTGGGTTTTGGAATCTTAATGTATGCGAACATCGCAATACATAATAATACTTACAAATACTTCCAATACATCCACATCTCTCAATTTGATCAAAGTGGCATTTTGCATTTGGTGCAAACTTTGTCAATGGTATTTGGTATCTGATAGACTTGTGTGTTCTGTTGTACACATCTATAGATGCATCAATACCAATCTCCCACATACTCTTAGGTAGTCTGGAATCAAAAATGTATGTACGAACCTTCTTTTGGATCGTCAAGTTAAACCTCTCCGCTCTCTCATTCTCTATATTTTCTCTACTCAGTACTTCTGGGAATTTCCTTTCGGTAAATCTGTACCTTGATCTGACCTGATATAATATACCTTCTCATTTTTCTCCAACAAGTTTCTTGTTGATATTAAGAATTTCTTTAATGCTTCAGCCAACTCATCTTCTGTTTTAATGGATATGCTTTAGCAAGTCTCCAATAGTCTTCTATGTAGACATTAATGAATCTTTACTGACCTGGATGAGATGGTGGTTTAATAAGTCCCATCGTGTCAGTGTGTGTCAACTGGTTGTTTCTCAGCTCTCATTCGGTCTCTTTAAAATGTAATTTTTCCATTGTCGATATGATACATACTTCACGTTCTAAGTTTTGGATTGATTCCAAGTTATCGATCTAAATTACCTCTCTACTGATATGACTGCAATCCCAATTTTTCTTGTTGCTCAGATTGTGTTTCATCTGTTTTGTCAGTTGAAACTTGTGAACTTTCTCTTTAGTTGAAACGATGAGATTATATTACTTCTCCCTCCCAATCGCAGATTCTGGTTCTCCCTCCGAACCTAATAACTCGTTATTGGAATGTGTCTGCGATTGCAAGCTCATCTCATCTTCTTCGCTTTTCGTTGCTCGACTCTCTAAAACAATCTCATGATTAATCTTATTGTAAACACTTAGGATTTGGAATTGTCCTCTAAAACAATTTCATTATTAACCTCATTATAAACTCTTAGGACCTGTTCTCTAAAACAAATTCATTATTAATCTTATTGTAAACTCTTAGGACTTGGACATCTAAGTAGATATTGAACCCAGGGTCTGCGAGTTTACGTAAGGGAAGTAAATTCTCAGAAATCTCTTTCTCTGCAAATACGTTTTGCAATTTCTTAGTATTCTCATTTCTAGAATCTAAATATAAGATTAACTCACCCTTACCATCGATTACAATGACTGCTTTCTCGTTTTATTCGCTCTCTATACTCATATTTTGACATCTCTCAAAGTTTCTCAAAATCAGACAATCATTTACGATATGGTCTGTTGCTACAGAATCTGCAAAGAAGTTAATGATTGGATCAAGTTTACCTGTTTTAGTTTCTCTATGCTTTATACTTCCAACCCTTCTTGCCTTGGAGCGACCCTCTTTGTTGAATCTCTTACTCTCTCTCATTCTTCTCTGGTCTACGTGGCTTCGTTCTTAGTGTTGAGACATGGCTTGTTCATCCTACCTCTACTCGATCCTCTAAATTGAACGTTTCGTTCATGCCACCATTGTTAATTCAATCCTCTTACTTGATTGTCCCACAACCGAAACAGAGTCACTTACTTACTCTGTTGCACAAATTTGAATCGGTTGACCAGTGTCTCTCTTTGTTACACCGGAAGCATTTTAATTTATGTACCCGTTGAAATTTTGGAGTCTCCTCTTCAATTTCAGACCTCTTCTCAACCTCTAATCTCTCTGATCTCGTCTAAATTACCTTCTTGGTTTGGGGTCTGTCTCCTGGTCAGATCTGCATTTTGTAACTCGGATATGACTGGTAATACAGCCTGATAAAGTGCAGATCTTATCTTTTTGAGCAGTTAGCTTAATCACACCTCGAAAGCTTCATACTCTCATACTATCGAGTCGAATCTTTCACAGAAATCATCGACCGATTAGTGTTTCTCCATTTTAGTGGAGTACGAGTGAGCTCTTAACTGAAGTGTGTGTGTCGCATTTGGCTTGCACTTCCTGGAGAACCTCAAACCTCTACTTACTTCAACAGGGTCTTAGGATATTGAACGTTTTCTGTTAATAATTCTCCTCAATTATGTTTATGATAATATCTCATACTCAATTACTTCTCTTGGATTTGTTAGCCTCTGAAAAAGTTTGGTTACTCGTTCTCTGCTCTATGACGTCCAACAAATCATCTGTCAAAAAGCTCTGATCATAGACTGTCCATCCAGATTTTAAAATTTGAATTCTGCTCTGTAACATGGATTAATTTTAAATACCTGGGTTTTCTAATATTCTAGAATTTAACCCCAAAAATTATTCTCTTAATTCTAATCACCTCTGTAAAATGAATTAATTTTTGTTAAATACAGCTGGGTTTTCTCAAACTCTTACATCTCTAAAATTTAATCTCAAAAATATTCTCATAACTAATTACCTCTGTTACATGAATAAATTTTAAATATAGCTGGGTTTTTCTCGTACTCTGACCTCTAAAATTCCACCAAAAATTTTCTTATAACTCTAATTACCTTCTGTAACATGAATAAATTTTTGTATACCTGGGTTTTCTCGCACTCTAATCTCTAATATTCTCTACTCTACTCTACTCTATTGTCGACAATTTCTACTCTCTCAAATCTCTAAATCTCTAATATCTCAAAAAGGGTTTTGTGTAATGACTCTAAAATTTCTCTAGCATCTCCCTAGTCTCTTACGTATCACTCGTTGATACTGCTCTAGTCAGCTAAAATCAAGGAAATGGGCAATTATTAATTGCATGAAAGACTTACATTGGTTCTGACAATTCTCTCTTTCCTCGTAATGCATGAAACCTATATCTTCTGCACTTACGGAAATGGTGGAATCGCTATGATAATCCACCAATGGTTTTCCTTGATTTCCTTTGGCTGCCATCTATTTCAGGATTTATGAAACAAAATATTTATATTATGTATTCTAAGATTTTTGTGCATTATATGCTCTCTTAGTACATCTACTACCAGGTATAAGATATAAAATTTTGTTTCGTGCTTCTGAATTGCCTCAGACGCACAGCAATCTGATACAATCCGAAACGGAATTATCAAGTTTTCAAATATCACCACCTCATATTTGTAAACCTTACTACAAAAGCGGTATCACGCACTGCAATGAAAACCTGTTGAGTTAGGTATGGCCATTTTACAAATACGGGATGAATACTTGAATCCTATAATATCCCTAGCTTACAAACAAACAACACAGCACAGCAAGCATTGTATGAAAGAAGCCCTGAAATAATAGTTATCACTAATCTTACCATACTGCAGTTTTTGTAGTTTAGTGAAATAAATAATTCCCCAAATTTTCATCAATATATATAGTCTCAAAATATCTCAATCTCTGGATTATGTTTATGGAATGTGAAACATCCAATTTTACATGCTCCAAGCAATGTATGTAGAATCTTCAAATCTACATGCTCCAATTCTCTAGGTGTGGTATGTAAATTCTATAAAATTATCCAATCTAAAACAGAAAGTATGTTAGCACAATTCCTAAAGTTTACATAATCTCAGGCTCTGAAAGGTTTAAATAAACACTCTAAAATTTCCTCATGTAAACCTCTCGAATGATGTATGTACATCTCTCAAATTATGGCTCTGAAAAATACTCTAAATTCACATAATATTACTTTCTCAAATGATGAATGTGAAATCTCTAAATTTACAAACATCTAAATCAATTTGATACAATGAGTATGCAAAATCTACATCTGCATAATCTAAATCTATAAAACATGTGTATATTAAAATATCTCATTTCTCTAATCTGAATCTCTCATTTAAATCTATAAAACTTGTGTATAGCAAAATATCTCGTTTCTCTAATCTGAATCTTAATCATCTAAATCTATAAAACATGTGTATATTAAAATATCTCATTTCTCTAAACTGAATCTTAATCATCTAAATCTATAAAACATGTGTATAGCAAAATATCTCGTTTCTCTAAACTGAATCTTAATCATCTGAATCTATAAAACATGTGTATAGCAAAATATCTCGTTTCTCTAAACATCAACTGTCAATAACCGTTAAGAATCAAAGTTGATTCCTTGTCTAATAGATAAGTAAACACATTAACCAAATATAGTATATACTGTATAACAGGAATTCTCTATTTCAGGAGTGAATATGAAATAAATCATTTCCATTCACCGAACTAACTAAAATATCTCTAGCCTCATAATTAAGTTGAAATTCAACTTACCTCAATATTTTTCTCGTTGTGTATACAACATATTTTGAGAATAATTGTTTACATTGTCACGCAGTGGAAGCGTGCCCTGGGCCCATAACCTATTGGATTATCTATATTTGGGTTATATAAAATACAGAGTATTCACTAATACACAGATGTTGATATTAATCGTTTATTCTCAAGACAACTAACTCAAGTCTTACTCTATCTCAAAAGCAAGTACAATTCACAAGGCACAACAGGAGGACCTGACCGAAGCCAGGTTAGAAGAGGCTGTCACTCTAAAGTCTTATGCCTGACGTTCGCTCTCGACCATCGAAGGTTCATTCTTGTTTTCTCTCTCGATGGCCCTCGATGGCCTCGCCACGCGCAGACTCGTAGCGCCACCGCACGACATGCAATAACACTATCAAGTGTAGGGTTTGTTGTCTCTCTCGTAATCTGTTCGGATGAAGTAATATTCTAACAATATCATCACAAAACTCTTCTTTGCATCATTGTCTATTATCATTTTTCAAATTTCCTAAAACATCGTTTTTCCAATTTTTTTCAAATATTTAATCACGGTATCTTGAATTATCGATTTGAAATTGATAAAATGACAGTTTTTTTTTTTTTATTCAAGAGTTACTCAAGAAAATGAAGGATTCTGAAGATTTTGTTCTCATAAAAAACTTTAATGCCATGTATATCTAAAAATTATTTAAGTAAGATTACCACTGATCTCTATTAGCAAACCATTTTCAAATGTCTATTGAGATCAAGCAACTCTGCTGCAGTTACTATCGAATTCCCTTTCACTTTCAAAAATATTCACCTACAAATTGTTGATACAAGATCCAAATAATTCACAACCCTCATGGGCACGAGAATGGCCTAGAGAGGTACATTCATTCTTTCAACTCAACTCGTGCCTGTAGGAGTAGGTTCGAACCTAATGCACTCCTACTGGGTTGAAAAAACAATTCTGCTAAGTCTCTACCATTCAGAGTGGTACAGAATTTCAGAGGCGTAACATGTTGATGCACGGCAGCAATGTCAGCATTAAGCGATCAAAGTCATTCGAACTGGTCTTACCAGTAATCGAATAATCATAACAAGCCATGTATCCTAAAAGATACAAATGGTTATAATCATGGATTAGGCCTAAAGGGGAAACCATGTAAAACAAAACGCACCTTGCAATATACCTCAGCGGTGGTGTGGAAAAGTTTGCTTTTTATATTATTAGATTTTCGAAAAAGTTTTATTACTACCAGATATGTATCATATTAATTATCTCTGGAATGATTAACATTATTACACATTTCCAATTTCATTCAAAAGACTTCGTACGTAATAATTTTCTTAGTTAATCGCAAATTTCAATTTTTTTTTTTGTAAATAATGAAACATACAACAATCTATAACTGTAGTCGAACTCACACTTCTGGAATATAAATAAAAATTACGCGACTTTTAAACTGTGAATATTATATAGGAGTTTGCGGTTGATATATACACATACCTATATATTGCAATCGTATTCAGCTCCATCGTAACAATTGATATTATGGATTGAATTTTTATGAGTTGTCGTATTTCCGAGAAATCATGCAAATAGATCCTTTTGAATTTATTTTTTTCAATTATAAAAAAAAGAAATCGTTAAATAAAAAATTCAATCTTCCCTCAAATGTTCTGAAAAGATATTTTGAAAAATCCAAAGAAAAATTGAGAGCCTCATTCTGCAGTTCACCGGCCAGGATTTTGTCGGAGACTTTCGCATAAAAGTTTTCACATGTGCGTAAATAATGGATTAATAAAAACACTTCTCGAATGCCTTTTCATGTAATTTCGCATCATGGAATAATATATGGTTCAAATATAATAAAAATCTGAGTTCAAAGAAATATCTTTCTTCTACAATCGAAAACGAATTGAAAATTCATATTTTCTGCTGAGGTTCATTATATCAATTACTCGATATTGACAACAGAGCATAAAATTAATCATAAATGTTTACATTGTGAGAAAAGTTGATGTAGATAATAATATATGTATTCACGTCTGAGTGGAATAGTTTGAGCTCATTAATATTGAAATTGATTCCGAAATACATACGTGATAGACGAGAGAATACGATAATTTTATTAAATACGAGGGGTTGCATAGCATATCATCACAAAACTCTTCTTTGCATCATTGTCTATTATCATTTTTCAAATTTCCTAAAACATCGTTTTTCCAATTTTTTTCAAATATTTAATCACGGTATCTTGAATTATCGATTTGAAATTGATAAAATGACAGTTTTTTTTTTTTTTATTCAAGAGTTACTCAAGAAAATGAAGGATTCTGAAGATTTTGTTCTCATAAAAAACTTTAATGCCATGTATATCTAAAAATTATTTAAGTAAGATTACCACTGATCTCTATTAGCAAACCATTTTCAAATGTCTATTGAGATCAAGCAACTCTGCTGCAGATACTATCGAATTCCCTTTCACTTTCAAAAATATTCACCTACAAATTGTTGATACAAGATCCAAATAATTCACAACCCTCATGGGCACGAGAATAGCCTAGAGAGGTACATTCATTTTCATTCTTTCAACTCATTCCCAATGAGACACCGAACAGGTAAGACGTGTCTTGAACGCTCCGTAAGTACTTGAGCCAGTAGTGTAAGTACCTGAGTATTCATTGTGAATAGTCAGAAAACCAACCTGAATTCCAAACGAAAGTTTAAAGTGAACAGTGACAGTGACATTACTTCAAGTGAAGTGCTGAAAAGAAAACCTTATAAAATGGGGACCAAACCCCCCAAAATGGACAACGAAAAAAAGAGAAAAATAACCGTATTTTCTCTAAGCCCTGAAAAAGTTGATGGAAAAACGAACTTAGGAGCCGAAATGAAAACCGAAGGAAGAAGATAAAGGATATGATAAATCCGACGCAAACCCACCCCGGAGGTGCTAAACAACCTTCGAACACATCAACCGAAGTAGTAGAAGCAGAAGAACCAATAGCGACTACTAATCGATTTAAAAATCTGCACGTGGAAGAAACCAAGATGCAAATAGATGACAGCGAATCAACAAAAATAAAACCTCCTCCTATAGTTCTTCAAGGACTTATTGATGATCATAACCAAACCGTTAAAAGAATAGCGGAACGAATTGGAAACAAAAGTTTCCACATAAGATACGGACGGGAGTCCTCGAACATTTATACGAATAAATTGGAAGACCATAAAAAACTAAAGGAATATTTCCTAAATCTTGGACAAAAGTTCCACTCGTACACATTGAAAAATGAAAAAACTCATGCTCATGTACTCAAAGGACTAAATTCCAATATTGAAATCCCAGAAATAATAGATGAACTGAAGAACATCTATGAAATAGACGTGAAAGACATCTACAAAATGAGAGGCACACGAAATCCGATGTTCCTCGTCATAACCAGCAGCCAAGTGACACTCAAACAATTGAAAAGAGAAGTGCGAACACTGTGTTACACCGTGATACATTGGGAAAGGCAATATAGGACCAAACAAATGACTATATGCAAGAGGTGCCAACAATGGGGACACGCAACAAGTAACTGCTATAGAGCATACAAATGTTTACTGTGTGCGGACGAACATGCCACAGCAGAATGCACCAAACCCGCGGGAGAGAAAGATAAATGCGCGAATTGCCGAGGCGAACATCGGGCAAATAGTGTTGAATGTGAAGTGTACCAGAGAATTCTACAAAGCAGAATATCCAGGAACCAGCCACAACCTACGAGGAAATCTACATACGTTGAAGCTCCACTACCAGCAGTAAACGTATGGGAAGAGTGAAGAAAAAAAATAAACGAAATAAGAAGCTCCCAACCAGATGCTGCTAGGACTAATACAGATAATTTGAATATGGGTAATACTGCTCAAAGCCCGCTTTTAGATTTAAAAAATGAAATGGACAAACTAAACCAACATATCAATATAAATAAATTCTTGCTAGAAATCCGCGCACTTAACCAAAAAATGGATAAATGCACTAATTTCAAAGAAAAATTCTTAATATTCAACGACTTCCTAGAAAATCTTCCTAGTCATGGTTTTTAAATCCCAAAAACAGTTAAATCTAGCAACCTGGAATTCCAATGGAATTCGATACAAACATAATGAAATTGCACATTTTCTTGAAGAACATTCAATAGATATTTTTTTCATAAATGAAACTAGACTAATAAAAACAGACAAATTTAAGATGAAGGAATTCCACGTTGTTAGAAGGGATCGCTCAGGTAACACTAGTCACGGGGGTATCCTTATCCTTGTTAGAAAAGATATTCCGTTCAAAGAACTCCCGGAAATTTCTTGCACATTAGAGAATGCCGGTATAATAATAATAATAATAATAATACTCTTTATTTCATATCATGTCTGTACAGTGTACTATACATAAAAGAAATAGTGTCAAATTGCCAAAATTCACAAAAATACTAAAATTAACTCAAATAATCATTAAGACAATATGGTTCCAAACAAATCAAATATTCTCTGACATTTTTCTTGAAATTCTTAAAATCATCCATCTGTTTTATACTATCAGGTAGTTTATTATACAATTTAATACACATGTAAGATGGGTGCTTTTCTGATAGAGATAACCTATGTATAGGATAATGTAAGTTCTGCGATCTTAAAGGGTAAATACTTTTAATTGTGTGAACTGAAAAAATATCTTTGTTCTTGAAAAAGAAAAGCAAACATTCTAATACATAAATACCAAAAATTGTTAACATTTTATTTCTCTTAAATAATCCCCTACATGATTGAATTGAAGTCATTTTAAAAATATACCTCATCACCCTTTTTTGTAACACAAACAATTTATTGACCTCTGAGCTTGATCCCCAAAATATAATTCCATATCTTAAAAGGCATTCAAAATTTGCAAAATAAACTGTTTTCAAATTATTTAGACTCAAATACCTTGATAATGTTCTGATTCCAAATCCTACACGACATAGCTTCCCTGACAGGTAATCTATGTGATATGACCATTTAAGGAAACCATCCAAATATACCCCCAAAAATTTAATTGACTCTTCAATCTTGACATTACAACCTTCTAAATCCAACACATTTTCCCTCATTTTCTGCGATCTGCTTGTGCTAAATAGCACAGCTGATGTTTTATTTTCATTCATTAATAATTTGTTCTTTGTAAACCACGATTTTAATTCATTATAAATTGAGAGTGTTTTTGCCTTGATATCATCAAAATCATTTCCACCAATCATCAAATTTGTGTCATCAACAAAAGAAGTTAACAATTTTAGGATGTCTTCAATAACATCACATATATCTATTATAAAAATTATGAATAGGATGGGTCCTATAACACTGCCTTGAGGTACCCCATAATTTGATTCAATTATATCTGACTTTACATCTTTGCCATTTTTAACAATAGACACTCTCTGCGATCGCTCGGAAAGATATGAAGCTATCCAGTCTTTTGCACTACCTCTAATACCCAGCTTTTCAAGTTTTATTAAAAGAAAAGGTCTGAACAAACAGTCATAAGCACTCGCCAGATCAACAAATAAACCCAACCCAAGTTTATCCTCCTCCAGAAGTCTTATAACCCTTTCCGTAAACTGATATAATGCAGTCTGAACAGATCGACCCTCCAAGTAGCCATGCTGAGAGTCATTAAACAGATTGCACTCCTTCATAAATATCAACAGTCTTTCACACATTACATGCTCAAATATTTTGGAAAAACTGGACAGTATACTGATAGGTCTGTAACTTTCAAAACAAGTATCATCTCCTTTTTTATAAATGGGTTTTATCAACGCTAATTTCAAATTCTTAGGAAAAATTCCAAACTTAAGAGAATTGTTGACTATATATGAAATGACACCCTTTATCTCATCTGCACAATATTTCATAATATTGACAGGTATACCATCATCGCCACTACAGTATTTATTCTTTATTTTATTAATTATTTCGACTATTTCATTAGGATTAGTTGGATGTAAATCCATTGATCTGGGGTTGTTTGGTAAATTACAAGAAAAGACCTCATCACCCAAATCACTTAGCATAATGGGAATTTTATCAACTAAGAACTTATTATATTTTTCAGCTATACTATCAGGACCTTCACTAAAAAATTTATTTTTATTTTTACTTTCTGTACCTCTAATATCATTACAAATCGACCACATTGTTTTATTTTTATTGTCCGATGACTGAATTTTCACATTATAGAAATCGGTCCTAGCTGCTGTGAGGAGTTTATCATAATTTTGTTTTTCAATATTGTATAAAGCTTTACAAGAACTATCATGTGATTTTAAAGTGAGCAAAATGTCTAATTTACGCTTACTCTCCCTAACCTCCTTTGTGTCATAATAATTTTTCAAATTCTTTTTACCCAATTTAACCAATTTCAATGGAAAATGCTCCTCAAATATTAAAAAAAAGGATTTCATAAAAGACTCCCACTGTAAATCAATATTAGATTCTTCAATCGAAAATACTGCTTGCCAGTCCTCCTGTTTCAGACCATCACAGAAATTAATTTTATCCTCTTCATTATAAAATCTACGATAGACTAACCTATTGTTATTATTTTCTTTACTCATGACAGTAAAACTTATTTTTTGTCCGAAATGATCTGAAACAGTAGTACTGAGCACTTCTGAATCAGCATTAAAATTAACAAAAATATTATCTAAGCAAGTACTTGTACAACTTGTAACCCTAGTAGGAACATTTATTGTGGGAAAAAGTTGGTATAAACACAATAATGTAAGGAAATCCGACCTTTTACTAGTATTCTCCAAAATGTCAATATTGAAATCTCCAGCCACAATGATGAATTTGTTTTCCTCAATAATCACAGCAAGAACTTTTTCTAGTTGTGATAGAAACACCTCTATGTCACTTGTCGCACTGCATGGTCTGTACACTGACAGCACAATAAAACTTTCACTGCCCAGTGATAACTCAGCAGATGCGCACTCAAACTGACCAATTATGGAAAACTCTTCTAATTTCTTTCTCCGCTTGCACTTGACTTCTTCATGGATGTATATTGCTGATCCACCGTGTTTGCCTCTGTCTCTGCACACATATGATATCAAGTTGAAGTTATTCAACTTGTGCACTAATTCATCTTCACTTTTCCAGTGCTCTGTTACACAAACAACCTTGCAGGTAGGTTGAGTCAAGAGAAAATGTTGAAAAGCGTTGATACTATTGCCCATAGACTGCAGATTTTGATGTATAATACTACACTCTCTATTGGCTGTTTCATGTCTGGTTTTGACTTTCTGGGACTTGTTTCTTATAAAAAATCAACCGCAGTATTATTTTTTTTATACACATGCATGTTGAATCTTTTTATAACTACATTTTCGGGCCAAAATTCGGGTTTGTATAATTCATCCTTTTTAGTAAAAGGAACTTTCACTAGGAAACTCTTTTGAGCACTTTTTTTATTTTCAAAATTTAATTGTTTAATTTCCACAACCTCTTTAGCGAATCCTGGTTTCTTTCTTATATATTCCTCAATTATAGGTTCAGTGACATGAGCTTTTACTCGGCTAATGAAGAACCATGCTCTTTTTTCTTGCCCAACGAAGCTGTTTTCTGCAATATCTTCTGTCATCTTACAGGTCCCAAATCTAGTTGGTCTGAATTTTCTCTTCTTTCTGCTATGCATTGTTTTCCATTCTTCTTGATTTTCAGGCGTTAAATGTGTTCTGTTATTAATTGAGTCTGTGTGTTGACCCAGATTTATTACTTCTTCCATTTTCTTTCTCTGTGCTGTTTCTAACTGATTGTAGTTGTCCGTGTCTCCAGAATTAATTATATTTTCATTGACAGAGTTTACATTGGATTTGCTAAGAATACTAAGGTTATGTTTTTTAGGGTTAGGTCTCATATCACTTCTCTCAGATGTTTGAACTACAATCTGTGGAACGTTTGGAACTATTTTTTTGACATCATTATTATTTACGCGCTTGACAACGTTTGCATATTGAGATTCACTTTTTGTCTCACTTTTTTTATGAATGGAGTTTAATTGTAATGTTAATAACCTATTATTTTCTTTCATTAGGGAATTATTTTCTTTAAAAACATCATTTTTATCTTGACATTCAGCTAGCAACTTACTCAGATATTCAATTTTCAGTTCTAGTATTTCTTCTTTATTTAACTTTTTGTTTTCATCGGGAATCTTATCACAGCATTCAATATGACGTTTGCTTAAAACTTTGAAATTTTTTTTTTTCACGCAGGAACCATGAAAAATTCCTTCGCAATTTATACAAACTTGTATAGTACATACCTTTTTGGAACAACATTTATAATAATTGTCTATTACACTGCTACTTTTATCACTTCTTACGCTCTCGTCTTCACTACGATCATCATCGCCTGACGCCATCTTAACGAATATACAATTAGCCAACGGTCTTAAACTTATCTCCATCTACAACAGACCAACCAATAACTTCGGTGAAAGCGATCTCGAAGAACTACTAAAAACTAATAAAACTATTGTTGTAGTAGATTTCAACGCTAGACACGGACTCTGGGGCTGTGTTTCAAACAATACCAACGGACTCACTCTTTTCGAATACTTAGAAAATAAACAAAACTGCATCATCCATCATCCTTCCGAACCTACGCATTATCCGCCTAACAATAATTGACCTCATAGTAGCCCGAATGGTACCCAACATAAGTACCCCTGAATCATTACCTGACCTTCCCTCAGATCATAACGTAGTAACTTTCACTTTAACTAGTACCTGTAGAGTTGATATTTCCAAGAAAATCTTTGATTATTCGACCACAGATTGGAATGAATATCGAAGAATTCTTAACAATAAAATCGTCATAAATAACAATATTGACTCGATAGAGAAACTTGAGGAGGAGGTAACAAAATTCACGGAAAATTTAATTCACACCAGAAACCGAACCACTAAATTGAAGATCATTTATCCATACAAAGACGACCTCTCACCAGAAATAAAGAACCTAATTCAATTAAGAAATCGAACACGTAAACGCTGGCAGCGATATCGGAACCCTCATGATAACGACCTAAGCAAACTTTTAACATCGCGAATAAGAATCAAAATTGGCGAATATAAAAATGAAACAATGGGAAAGAAACTATCCAAATTAAATCCATCAAATGGTTCCTTGTGGAAATTCACGAAATTCTTGAAAAAGAAACCACAAGAAATACCAACTCTTTCAAGTGACACTATCGATTACATAACAGACGAACAAAAAACGGAACTTTTGGCAGAAACCTATGAGAAGATACATGACATAGGTCCGACAAACAGCTCCGAAGATAAAAAAATCATAGAAATTGTAGAAAATTACTTAAGTAGCCATACCAGTACTAATAATGAATCGAAAAAGTTTCATACCAACCCACTAGAAATAAAAAACATTATTAACAACTTAGCAAATAACAAATCCCCAGGAATAGACGAAATTGATAACAAACTGATCAAAAACCTCACTAAAAAGGCAATCGTGCAACACAATTATATAATCAACGCCATAATCGACTTGCAACACTGGCCGAATACATGGAAAATTGGAATAGTTGTTCCTATACATAAAAGTAGTAGCGACAAAAAATCACCACTTAATTACAGACCGATCAGTCTGTTATCAACGCTCAGTAAAATCTCCGAAAAAATTATTGTCAAAATACTAACAAAAATACTCAAACACACGGAACTGCATGATCCGTATCAATTTGGGTTCAAAGAAAAACATAGTTCCACACACCAAATCTGTAGAATAGTAATAGACATTAGCAACGAACACAGCCATGCTTTTTCTAGACATAGAGAAAGCATTCGACAGGGTCTGGATCCAAGGTCTTACTTACAAAATGATAAAACTCGGACTTCCCTACTTTATCATCAAACTAATAATTTCATACCTTTCGAACAGAAAATACGTAGTAAAAATCGGCAATAAACTATCGTCCATCAAAAAAATTAAATCAGACGTACCTCAAGGAAGCGTCCTTGGACCCAGACTCTTTAACCTCTACATACACGACCTTCCAGGTTTTCCAAACACAAAAATGGCGCTATTCGCAGACGACACTGCATTATACGCTCACTCCTTTCATTCGGCAATAGCGAACAGATTGCTACAATATAATATCGACAAACTAACCGAATTTTACAAAACCTGGAAGATCAGAGTAAATGAGAAAAAAACCGAACAGATCGTGTTTAGCCGAAAACTAAACGACAACAAAATCTCAATTCCTCTTAAACTTAACAACCATCTAATCACAGTTAATAATACGGTTAAATATCTGGGAATGGAACTAGATAGCCGACTTAATTTTCACAAACACATTGAAAAAACTTTAATAAAAGCCAACGGGGCAATCAGAATCCTGTATCCTCTAATGTGCAAGAATAGCCGTATGAATCAAAAAAATAAAAAATTAATATACACCTCCTTAATAAGACCAATCATAACGTATGCGGCACCGGCCTGGTGTCACTTGAAATCATGGCCGACACGACCGTTACAAATTTTTCAAAACAGAATGCTGAGGCTTATCACTAACAAGGATAGATACACTAGAATCACAGATTTGCACGAATTAGCAGGTATTGAAACAATAAAAAATCACATAGATAGAATTTCCGCGAACTTTTACGAAAAAACGAGATACGTGAGCGATCCCGTTAACAAAATAACTTTGACTAGAAAGAACTCGAAAAACGCCAATGAAAAACATGCCCTTCCCTACGAGCATTTACCCATATTCAATAGAAAACACATTAGCTACAAAAATAGCTAACATGTAGCTAATTACTACTGTTATTGCTACTGTAATTATTGTTGTTTTTGTTGTTGTTATTGTTGATGTTATTTTTTATATCTCATTTTATATATTGTTGATACTGCTTAAGCCCAGGATACTGGGAAACAATGAAAACAGGTTTTTCTCTACATTTTCCTGTGAATACTATGAACTTTAGTGCTAACTTAACACATAAAAAAAACAAAACCTCTGAATATCTAAAGGCATCCAGCCAAAATATTATTATTATTGTAGGTAAATCATGTATAGATAGGAACTACTAAAATATCAAACAACAAATGATGTAAACCATTATAACATGTACATATTAAAATATAATAAAGACTATAAAAGCAAAAGCAACTCAACTCGTGCCTGTAGGAGTAGGTTCGAACCTATCGCACTCCTACTGGGTTGAAAAAACCATTCTGCTAAGTCTCTACCATTCAAGGTGGTAAAGAATTTCAGAGCCGTAACATGTTGATGCACGGCAGCAATGTCAGCATTAACCGATCAAAGTCATTCGAACTGGTCTTACCAGTAATCGAATAATCATAACAAGCCATGTATCCTAAAGGATACAAATGGTTATAATCATGGATTAGGCCTAAAGGGGAAACCATGTAAAACAAAACGCACCTTGCAATCTACCTCAGCGGTGGTGTGGAAAAGATTGCTTTTTATATTATTAGATTTTCGAAAAAGTTTTATTACTACCAGATATGTATCATATTAATTTGTTAGAATATTACTTCATCCGAACTTGTTTCGAGAGAGACAACCAACCATACACTTGAAGTTTTACTTCAACGTCGTAGGTGGCGCTGCGAGTCTGCACGTGGCGCGGCCATCGAGGGCCATCGAGAGAGAAAACAAATATAGATCTTCGATGATCGAGAGAAAACGTCAGTGACATAACCTGTGTGTTTTACTCCTTCTGTCACGTCTTCTGTTATGACAGCTGAACTGGGTTGAGCCCCCTTCTGAGTTGAACTCCCTTGCGTTCAGACAGCTGAACTGGGTTGAGCCCCCATCTGGGTTGGGCTCCCTTGCGTTCAGACAGCTGAACTGGGTCGAGCTCCTTTCTGGGTTAGGGCCCCCTTTCGTTCAGCCTTCTAGAACTTGCTTAGAGAAAAAGTGACACTTACGAGAGTGTTTTGAGAATAAACGATTAAAACCATTATCTGTGTATTAGTGAATACTCTGTATTTATGACCCAAATATCCAAAAGGTTATGGAACCAGCAAGCTTCAAACTGCGCGACGAGGTAAACAATTATTCTGAAAATCTCACGCGAGAAAAATATTGAGGTAAGTTGAAATTTCAACTTAATTAACGAGGTTAGAGGAGATATTTTATTTAGTTCAGTGAATGGAAATGATTTATTTCATATTCATTGCTGAAATAGAGAATTCCTGTTATACAGTATATATTGTATTTGGAAATAATGTGTTTACCTCTCTATTAGAGTTAAATCATGTTCACAACCTAGGAAGTTGATTTCAAGTGTAGAGACTTTGCAAATCTGATTCTTAACGGTTATTGAACGTTGTTGTTTAGAGAAATGAGATATTTGACTATACACAGGTTTTAATAGAGTTAAATCATGTTCACAACCTAGGAAGTTGATTTCAAGTGTAGAGACCTTGCAAATCTGATTCTTAACGGTTATTGAACGTTGATGTTAAGAGAAATGAGATATTTTACTCATGGGCGCCCGCAGAAATTTTTCTCAGGGGGGGCAAAATGAAAATAATTGAAAAACAATAAGGCATCCATGATTGTCGTAGGCGACATCAGTATTCCGTTTCTTTCTATTTCTGTATTTATATTTATCACCAGCGTCTACTCTGAATTTCAAAAGATCACTAAAAGTGGTACAGGGTGGACAAAAATACAATAGTTTCGTGTGTGCTCATAAAATAACGCATAATATTCTTTATTAGTTAAATTAACAATATTATCAAAAATACTTATTGTCTAGCGCTAATTGGTTTGAATGTAACACCCTGTAGTTTGTTACATTTTTAGATTAATAAAAATGAACTGTTTCCAAACATGTTTGGTACTTTTGGTCTAGCAGACAGAATATGAAAGAAATTATTTCATATTTTTTATACATTTTTATCAATCTAAAAATGTAACAAACTACAGGGTGTTATATTCAAACCAATTGCCGTATTTTTGATAATATTGTTAATTTAACTAATAAAGAATGTTACGCGTCACTTTATGAGCACACACAAAACTATTGTATTTTTGTCCACCCTGTACCAACTGGAATCAACATGTGATACATTTTTGGAATCTGCTCAGCCAGAGTAATCGGAAAATTGAGTCAAAATGGGGTATTCCATTAAAAAAAAATGACGCTGACGTCATTACTCGAAAGTAATTCACCCTGTATATTAGATTATTATTTTAAAATACGGTAAATTAAAATAAAGAATCGACATGTTTCAGGATTATTTCTTAAAATGGTCTGTTTAGCTGAAAATGAATTTTGTTCCATACTTAACGGTTACGGACGCAGTGTATAAGATGAATTTATAAACAAATTGACACGCATGGAGTGCTTTCGGTTCCATGATTTTTCTTCACCCAAGAAGTGCTCAACGCGCCTAAAAAAGTTTTTAATTCAAAAAATACCTCTGCCGATTATGGATTATATGTATAGTATGTAATTCCATTGAAAACCGGAAAATAGTTGTGAATCTATTACTTTCCTTTTTTCCTTGACCTTTGGATTGAGAAAGTAATATTGAGGGTGTTGTGCTGAAAAATGAGGCATCCAAAATCTCAGGGGGGGCCATGGCCCCCCCTGGCCCCCCCCTGCGGGCGCCCATGATTTTACTATACACATGTCTTATAGATTTAGATTATGCAGATGTAGAGATTCTGCATACTCAGTGTATCAAATTGACTTAGATGTTAGTGAATTCAGAGATTTCACATTCATCATTTGAGAAAATTATATTATGTGAATTTAGAGTTTTTCAGAGTCATAATTTGAGAGATGTACATACATCATTTGAGAGGTATCGATGAGAAAATTTCAGAGACTTTGCTAACATACTTTCTGTTTTAGATTGGATAATTTTAGAAAATTTACATAACACAACTAGAGAATTGGAACATGTAGATTTGAAGATTCTACATACATTGCTTGGAGCATGTTAAATTAGATGTTTCACATTCCATAAACATAATCCAGAGATTGAGATATTTTGAGAGTATATATATTGATGAAAAATTAAGGGAATTATTTATTTCACTAAACTACAAAAACTGCAGTATGGTAAGATTAGTGATAATCAATATTTCAGGGCTTCTTTCGTACAATGCTTGCTGTGCTGTGTTGTTCGTTTGTAAGCTAGGGATATTATAGGATTCAAGTATTCATCCCGTATAATGTACAAATGGCCATACCTAACTCAACAGGTTTTCATTGCAGTGCGTGATACCGCTTTGTAGTAAGGTGTATATATACGTGGTGGTGATGCTCGAAAACTTTAATAGCCATGTTTCGAATTGTATCAGATTGCTGTGCATCTGAGGCAATTCAGAAGCACGAAACAAAATTTTATATCTTATACCTGGTAGTAAATGTACTAAGAGAGCATATAATGCACAAAAATCTTAAAATACATAATATAAATATTTTGTTTCATAAATCCTAAAATAGATGGCAGCCAAAGGAAATCAAGGAAAACCGTTGGTGGATTATCATAGCGATTCCACCATTTCCGTAAGTGCAGAAGATATAGGTTTCATGCATTACGAGGAAAGAGAGAATTGTCAAAACCAATGTAAGTTTTTCATGCAATTAATAATTGCCCATTTCCTTGATTTTAGCTGACTAGAGAAGTATCAACGAGTGATACCTAAAAGACTAGATGAGAGATGCTAGAGAAATTTTAGAGTCACTACACAAAACCCCTTTTGAGAAATTAGAGATCTGAGAGAGGAGAAATTGTCGACAAATAGAGAGAGTACAATAGAGAGAGAGAGAGAGATAGAGAGAGAGAGAGAGAGTAGAGAAGAGAATATTAGTTTTAGAGTATGAGAAAACCCAGGTATATAAAAAATTAATTCATTTTACAGAGGTGATTAGAGTTACGAGAATAACTTTTGGGGTTAAATTCTAGAGCATTAGAAAACCCAGGTATTTAAAATTAATCCATGTTACAGAACAGAATTCAAATTTGAGATCTGGATCGACAGTCTATGATCAGAGCTTTTTGACAAATGATTTGTTGGACGTCATAGAGCCAAGTACGAGTAACCAAACTTTTTCAGAGGCCAACAAATCCAAGAGAAGTAATTAAGTATGAGGCATTATCATAAACAGACTTGAGGAGAACTATTGAAAGAAAATCTTGAATATCCGAGACCCTGTTGAAGTAAGTAGAGGTTTGAGGTTCTCCAGGAAGTGCAAGTCAAATGCGACACACACTTCAGGTAAGAGCATGTGAGGTGTGATTGAGCTAACTGCTCAAAAGATAAGATCTGCACTTTATCAGGCTGTATTACCAGTCATATCCAAGTTACGAGATGCAGATCTGACCAGGAGACAGATCCTAAACCAAGAAGGTAATTTAGACAAGATCAAGAACTTCATCAGAGAGAGAGAGAGAGAGAGACCAGAGAGATTGGAGATTGAGAAGAGGTCTGAAATTGAAGAGGAGATTCCAAAAGTTCAACGGATACATAAATTAAAATGCTTCCGTTGTAACAAAGAAAGACACTGGTCAACTGATTGCAATTTGAGGCAACAGAGTAAGTAAGTGATTCTGCTTCGGTTGTAGGACAATTAAGTTAGAGGATTGCATTAACAATGGTGGCACGAACGAGACTAGGCCCGTTAAATTTAGAGGATCGAGTAGAATTAGGTTGAACACGCCAAGTTTCAACACTAAGAGACGGAGCCACGTAGACCAGAGGAGAATGAGAGAGAGTAAGAGATTCGACAAAGAAGGTCACTCCAAGGCAAGAAGGGTTGGAAGTATAGGGCATAGAGAAACTAAAACAGGTAAACTTGATCCAATCATTAACTTCTTTGCAGATTCTGGAGCAACAGACCATATCGTAAATGGTTGTCTGACTCTGAGAAACTTTGAGAGATGTCAAAATATGAGTATAGAGAGCGAATAAAACGAGATAGCAGTCATTGTAATCGATGAGGACAATTCCAAATCCTAAGTGTTTACAATAAGATTAATCATGAGATTGTTTTAGAGAGTCGAGCAACGATAAGCGAAGAAGATGAGATGAGCTTGCAATCGCAGACACATTCCAATAACGAGTTATTAGGTTCGGAGGGAGAACCAGAATCTGCGATTGGGAGGGAGAAGTAATATAATCTCATCGTTTCAACTAAAGAGAAAGTTCACAAGTTTCAACTGACAAAACAGATGAAACACAATCTGAGCAACAAGAAACATTGGGATTGCAGTCATATCAGTAGAGAGGTAATTTAGATCAATAACTTGGAATCACTCCAAAACTTAGAACGTGAAGTATGTATCATATCGACAATGGAGAAATTACACTTTGAAGAGACAGAATGAGAGCTGAGAAACAACCAGTTGACACACACTGACACGATGGGACCTATTAAACCACCATCTCATCCAGGTCAGTAAAGATTCATTAATGTCTACATAGAAGACTATTGGAGACTTGCTAAAGCATATCCATTAAAACAGAAGATGAGTTGGCTGAAGCATTAAAGAAATTCTTAATATCAACAAGAAACTTGTTGGAGAAAAATGAGAAGGTATATTATATCAGGTCAGATCAAGGTACAGATTTACCGAAAGGAAATTCCCAGAAGTACTGAGTAGAGAAAATATAGGGAACGAGAGAGCGGAGAGGTTTAACTCAACGATCCAAAAGAAGGTTTGTACATACATGTTTGATTCCAGACTACCTAAGAGTATGTGGGAGATTGATGTTGATGCATTCATAGATGTGTACAACAGAACACACAAGTCTATCAGATATCAAACACCATTGACAAAGGTTGCACCAAATGCAAAATGCCACTTTGATCAAATTGAGAGATGTGGATGTATTGGATGTATTTGTAAGTATTATTATGTATTGTGATGTTCGCATACATTAAGATTCCAAAACCTAGCTTGAAATTTGGAGAATGTGCCCTGAAAGATGTCCCAGTGGGTTATACCGTGGATACTTGACGTAGCATTCAAGCTCGGAAAAAGTCCTTTGAATCTCAACATGTGAGATTTAACAAGAAACTTGCCTACGAAGATGTTTATAGAAATAAATAACTTGATGACACTAGAGAAAAATTAGAGACCCAGGAAAATATAATTGACTGGGATTGGATGAAAAACTCGAAAGAGCCAAAATAAGGGAACTGCCAATCAAAAGGCCAATACCCTGCTACACTTAGAGAAAACTGTAGAGGACGTAAGCTATGCAAGGTTTTTTAATTACTCAGAGAATAGTATTTTAGAAAGTGGGCTGAACGACCTCGGTCGATTGCCTTTGGATAACTAGTTATCAATAAAGATCAACTATTAATATTATTATTTTAGGTAAATATGAGAAAACCGATAGAGAAGAAGATATGAGGCTTATTTCTTCATTAAATAGAGAACCGATAAAATTCGAGGAAGCTATAAATTCTAGAGAAGGCCACTTATGGAAGAAAGCTATAAAAGAAGAAATTGATTCCATGATACAAAATAAGGTTTGGATTTTGGTAGATAAAAGGGATCTTCAAATATCTGGAAAACGGGCAAACATTATAGACTCGAAATGGTATTCGAGAGAAAATTAAAGGCAAATGGTCTTATACAATACAAAGTAAGATTAGTCATACGAGGCTTTAAGGTCAAAAATATCTATGACATTAGACCTCCAGTAATTAGAACTACATTTGCAATAATCAATAAGTATGATTTACATGCTTGTCAATCAGAAGTAAAAACCTGCCTTTTTAAATGGCACTATAGAGGAGATCTATATGGAGATTCTTGATGGAGTAGACATTGACAATGAGATCAAATGATCTTATGTATATAAACTCCGGAAAGCCCTATATGGACTGAAGATAAGTCCAAAGAGATGTAATAAGAGATTCACTGAAGAGATCCAGAATCTTGGTTCAGAGAATGATATACATGGACCTTGTTTATATATACTTGGAGGAGAAATGATATAAAGAGAAACCGAGAAGAAAGGTATATAAATCAATCAATCAAATTATACCATGAATATATTAGATAGATTGAATATGAATGACTGCAATGCTCAAAATACTCCTATGGTAACCAGACAGGTAGAAAACAGGATTAAGAGAAATCAATTGGAGAATCCACAAGATGACTCAAATGAACTAGAGATGAAAAGAGTTCCGTATAGAGATGAGAAGAGTTCCTTATAGAGATGAAAAGAGTTCCTTATAGAGAAGCGATTGGTAGCTTAATGTATCCATCAAATGGTAGACACTACGTCTGCTGTTAACTGTTTAACGAGAAAACAAATGAAGCCGATTGAAGCTGATTGGAAAGGTGTAAAGAGAATATTCAGGTATTTGAAAGGTACTGTGAATTTAAGTCTTAAATTCACCGCTCAAACTTAATACTTAAAAGCATTTACCGATGCAACATTTAGAGACCACACCGACTTTTCATCAATTGAAAGGTATGTTATTAGATTGTTTGAAGATGTAATAGCTTGGAGAAGCCATAAACAAACATATGTCACATTGTCCACTTGTCAAGCCGAATATCTAGCTATGAGTGATGCTTGTCAAGAATTAATATCTCTTGATAAGGCACTTAGATTTGTGGTAGGAAAACTGATGTTTCCTATAACAGTCTGGTGTGATAACAAATCCGCTGGAGACTGCACCAAGAAAGATGGTAGTCACAAACTAAAAGTATTTGAGGATGATCATTTAGAGGTAATAAATGACGACCTACTACATAGAGAGAAATCTGGACTTAGAAGACGTATGGTTAAGACACATGGTGATTTCAAACAATGTGTTGAGTATAAGAGAACCACAGTGAGGTGGACTCCAACGAAAGAGAATGTGTCAGAGATACCATCAGACAGTCATAAGAGATTAACTCAAAAACTAATGATTTAATAATCTTGGAATACTAACCCATTGAATTTTTGTTTTCAGAGTATTTCTAGAGACTAGAGTATAAACTAATTGAGTTCTGTTTATAGATTAGACTTAGAGTGGAGAATGCTGCTTGTAGTTCGATGAAGGGAGGGAGTGTTAGAATATTACTTCATCCGAACTTGTTTCGAGAGAGACAACCAACCATACACTTGAAGTTTTACTTCAACGTCGTAGGTGGCGCTGCGAGTCTGCACGTGGCGCGGCCATCGAGGGCCATCGAGAGAGAAAACAAATATAGATCTTCGATGATCGAGAGAAAACGTCAGTGACATAACCTGTGTGTTTTACTCCTTCTGTCACGTCTTCTGTTATGACAGCTGAACTGGGTTGAGCCCCCTTCTGAGTTGAACTCCCTTGCGTTCAGACAGCTGAACTGGGTTGAGCCCCCATCTGGGTTGGGCTCCCTTGCGTTCAGACAACTGAACTGGGTCGAGCTCCTTTCTGGGTTAGGGCCCCCTTTCGTTCAGCCTTCTAGAACTTGCTTAGAGAAAAAGTGAGACTTACGAGAGTGTTTTGAGAATAAACGATTAAAACCATTATCTGTGTATTAGTGAATACTCTGTATTTATGACCCAAATATCCAAAATAATTATCTCTGGAATGATTATCATTATTACACATTTCTAATTTCATTCAAAAGACTTCGTACGTAATATTTTCTTAGTTAATCGCAAATTTCAATTTTTTTTTTGTAAATAATTAAACATACAAAAATCTATAACTGTAGTCGAACTTACACTTCTGGAATATGAATAAAAATTACGCGACTTTCAAACTGTGAACATTATATAGGAGTTTGCGGTTGATATATACACATACCTATATATTGCAATCGTATTCAGCTCCATCGTAGCAATTGATATTATGGATTAAATTTTATGAGTTGTCGTATTTCCGAGAAATCATGCAAATAGATCCTCTTGAATTTATTTTTTTCAATTATAAAAATTAGAAATCGTTAAATAAAAATTCAATCTTCCCTAAAATGTTCTGAAGAGATATTTCGAAAAATCCAAAGAAAAATTGAGAGCCTCATTTTGCAGTTCACCGGCCAGGATTTTGTCGGAGACTATGAAAACTTCCGCATAGAAGTTTTCACATGTGCGTAAATAATGGATTAATAAAAATACATTTCTCGAATGCCTTTTCATGTAATTTCGCATCATGGAATAATATATAGTTCAAATATAATAAAAATCTGAGTTCAAAGAAATATCTTCCTTCTACAATCGAAGACGAATTGAAAATTCATATTTTCTGCTGAGGTTCATTATATCAATTACTCGATATTGACAACAGAGCATAAAATTAATCATAAATGTTTATATTGTGAGAAAAGTTGATGTAGATAATAATATATGTATCTACGTCGGAGTGGAATAGTTTGAGCTCATTAATATTGAAATTGATTCCGAAATACATACGTGATAGACGAGAGAATACGATAATTTTATTAAATACGAGGGGTTGCATAGCATATCATCACAAAACTCTTCTTTGCATCATTGTCAATTATCATTTTTCAAATTTCCTAAAACATCGTATTTCTAATTTTTTTCAAATATTTAATCACGGTATCTTGAATTATCGATTTGAAATTGATAAAATGACAGTTTTTTTTGTTTTTATTCAAGTGTTACTCAAGAAAATGAAGGATTCTGAAGATTTTGTTCTCATAGAAAACTTTAATGCCATGTATATCTAAATATTATTTTAGTAAGATTACCACTGATCTCTATTAGCAAACCATTTTCAAATGTCTATTGAGATCAAGCAACTCTGCTGCAGTTACTATCGAATTCCCTTTCACTTTCAAAAATATTCACCGACAAATTGTTGATACAAGATCCAAATAATTCACAACCCTCATGGGCACGAGAATGGCCTAGAGAGGTACATTGATTCTTTCAACTCAACTCGTGCCTGTAGGAGTAGGTTCGAACCTATCGCACTCCTACTGGGTTGAAAAAACAATTCTGCTAAGTCTCTATCATTAAGAGTGGTACAGAATTTCAGAGCCGTAACATGTTGATGCACGGCAGCAATGTCAGCATTAACCGATCAAAGTCATTCGAACTGGTCTTACCAGTAATCGAATAATCATAACAAGCCATGTATCCTAAAGGATACAAATGGTTATAATCATGGATTAGGCCTAAAGGGGAAACCATGTAAAACAAAACGCACCTTGCAATCTACCTCAGCGGTGGTGTGGAAAAGATTGCTTTTTATATTATTAGATTTTCGAAAAAGTTTTATTACTACCAGATATGTATCATATTAATTATCTCTGGAATGATTATCATTATTACACATTTCTAATTTCATTCAAAAGACTTCGTACGTAATAATTTTCTTAGTTAATCGCATATTTCAATTTTTTTTTTTTGTAAATAATAAAACATACAAAAATCTATAACTGTAGTCGAACTTACACTTCTGGAATATGAATAAAAATTACGCGACTTTCAAACTGTGAACATTATATAGGAGTTTGCGGTTGATATATACACATACCTATATATTGCAATCGTATTCAGCTCCATCGTAGCAATTGATATTATGGATTAAATTTTATGAGTTGTCGTATTTCCGAGAAATCATGCAAATAGATCCTCTTGAATTTATTTTTTTCAATTATAAAAATTAGAAATCGTTAAATAAAAATTCAATCTTCCCTAAAATGTTCTGAAGAGATATTTCGAAAAATCCAAAGAAAAATTGAGAGCCTCATTTTGCAGTTCACCGGCCAGGATTTTGTCGGAGACTATGAAAACTTCCGCATAGAAGTTTTCACATGTGCGTAAATAATGGATTAATAAAAATACATTTCTCGAATGCCTTTTCATGTAATTTCGCATCATGGAATAATATATAGTTCAAATATAATAAAAATCTGAGTTCAAAGAAATATCTTCCTTCTACAATCGAAGACGAATTGAAAATTCATATTTTCTGCTGAGGTTCATTATATCAATTACTCGATATTGACAACAGAGCATAAAATTAATCATAAATGTTTATATTGTGAGAAAAGTTGATGTAGATAATAATATATGTATCTACGTCGGAGTGGAATAGTTTGAGCTCATTAATATTGAAATTGATTCCGAAATACATACGTGATAGACGAGAGAATACGATAATTTTATTAAATACGAGGGGTTGCATAGCATATCATCACAAAACTCTTCTTTGCATCATTGTCAATTATCATTTTTCAAATTTCCTAAAACATCGTATTTCTAATTTTTTTCAAATATTTAATCACGGTATCTTGAATTATCGATTTGAAATTGATAAAATGACAGTTTTTTTTGTTTTTATTCAAGTGTTACTCAAGAAAATGAAGGATTCTGAAGATTTTGTTCTCATAGAAAACTTTAATGCCATGTATATCTAAATATTATTTTAGTAAGATTACCACTGATCTCTATTAGCAAACCATTTTCAAATGTCTATTGAGATCAAGCAACTCTGCTGCAGTTACTATCGAATTCCCTTTCACTTTCAAAAATATTCACCGACAAATTGTTGATACAAGATCCAAATAATTCACAACCCTCATGGGCACGAGAATGGCCTAGAGAGGTACATTGATTCTTTCAACTCAACTCGTGCCTGTAGGAGTAGGTTCGAACCTATCGCACTCCTACTGGGTTGAAAAAACAATTCTGCTAAGTCTCTATCATTAAGAGTGGTACAGAATTTCAGAGCCGTAACATGTTGATGCACGGCAGCAATGTCAGCATTAACCGATCAAAGTCATTCGAACTGGTCTTACCAGTAATCGAATAATCATAACAAGCCATGTATCCTAAAGGATACAAATGGTTATAATCATGGATTAGGCCTAAAGGGGAAACCATGTAAAACAAAACGCACCTTGCAATCTACCTCAGCGGTGGTGTGGAAAAGATTGCTTTTTATATTATTAGATTTTCGAAAAAGTTTTATTACTACCAGATATGTATCATATTAATTATCTCTGGAATGATTATCATTATTACACATTTCTAATTTCATTCAAAAGACTTCGTACGTAATAATTTTCTTAGTTAATCGCATATTTCAATTTTTTTTTTTTGTAAATAATAAAACATACAAAAATCTATAACTGTAGTCGAACTTACACTTCTGGAATATGAATAAAAATTACGCGACTTTCAAACTGTGAACATTATATAGGAGTTTGCGGTTGATATATACACATACCTATATATTGCAATCGTATTCAGCTCCATCGTAGCAATTGATATTATGGATTAAATTTTATGAGTTGTCGTATTTCCGAGAAATCATGCAAATAGATCCTCTTGAATTTATTTTTTTCAATTATAAAAATTAGAAATCGTTAAATAAAAATTCAATCTTCCCTAAAATGTTCTGAAGAGATATTTCGAAAAATCCAAAGAAAAATTGAGAGCCTCATTTTGCAGTTCACCGGCCAGGATTTTGTCGGAGACTATGAAAACTTCCGCATAGAAGTTTTCACATGTGCGTAAATAATGGATTAATAAAAATACATTTCTCGAATGCCTTTTCATGTAATTTCGCATCATGGAATAATATATAGTTCAAATATAATAAAAATCTGAGTTCAAAGAAATATCTTCCTTCTACAATCGAAGACGAATTGAAAATTCATATTTTCTGCTGAGGTTCATTATATCAATTACTCGATATTGACAACAGAGCATAAAATTAATCATAAATGTTTATATTGTGAGAAAAGTTGATGTAGATAATAATATATGTATCTACGTCGGAGTGGAATAGTTTGAGCTCATTAATATTGAAATTGATTCCGAAATACATACGTGATAGACGAGAGAATACGATAATTTTATTAAATACGAGGGGTTGCATAGCATATCATCACAAAACTCTTCTTTGCATCATTGTCAATTATCATTTTTCAAATTTCCTAAAACATCGTATTTCTAATTTTTTTCAAATATTTAATCACGGTATCTTGAATTATCGATTTGAAATTGATAAAATGACAGTTTTTTTTGTTTTTATTCAAGTGTTACTCAAGAAAATGAAGGATTCTGAAGATTTTGTTCTCATAGAAAACTTTAATGCCATGTATATCTAAATATTATTTTAGTAAGATTACCACTGATCTCTATTAGCAAACCATTTTCAAATGTCTATTGAGATCAAGCAACTCTGCTGCAGTTACTATCGAATTCCCTTTCACTTTCAAAAATATTCACCGACAAATTGTTGATACAAGATCCAAATAATTCACAACCCTCATGGGCACGAGAATGGCCTAGAGAGGTACATTGATTCTTTCAACTCAACTCGTGCCTGTAGGAGTAGGTTCGAACCTATCGCACTCCTACTGGGTTGAAAAAACAATTCTGCTAAGTCTCTATCATTAAGAGTGGTACAGAATTTCAGAGCCGTAACATGTTGATGCACGGCAGCAATGTCAGCATTAACCGATCAAAGTCATTCGAACTGGTCTTACCAGTAATCGAATAATCATAACAAGCCATGTATCCTAAAGGATACAAATGGTTATAATCATGGATTAGGCCTAAAGGGGAAACCATGTAAAACAAAACGCACCTTGCAATCTACCTCAGCGGTGGTGTGGAAAAGATTGCTTTTTATATTATTAGATTTTCGAAAAAGTTTTATTACTACCAGATATGTATCATATTAATTATCTCTGGAATGATTATCATTATTACACATTTCTAATTTCATTCAAAAGACTTCGTACGTAATAATTTTCTTAGTTAATCGCATATTTCAATTTTTTTTTTTTGTAAATAATAAAACATACAAAAATCTATAACTGTAGTCGAACTTACACTTCTGGAATATGAATAAAAATTACGCGACTTTCAAACTGTGAACATTATATAGGAGTTTGCGGTTGATATATACACATACCTATATATTGCAATCGTATTCAGCTCCATCGTAGCAATTGATATTATGGATTAAATTTTATGAGTTGTCGTATTTCCGAGAAATCATGCAAATAGATCCTCTTGAATTTATTTTTTTCAATTATAAAAATTAGAAATCGTTAAATAAAAATTCAATCTTCCCTAAAATGTTCTGAAGAGATATTTCGAAAAATCCAAAGAAAAATTGAGAGCCTCATTTTGCAGTTCACCGGCCAGGATTTTGTCGGAGACTATGAAAACTTCCGCATAGAAGTTTTCACATGTGCGTAAATAATGGATTAATAAAAATACATTTCTCGAATGCCTTTTCATGTAATTTCGCATCATGGAATAATATATAGTTCAAATATAATAAAAATCTGAGTTCAAAGAAATATCTTCCTTCTACAATCGAAGACGAATTGAAAATTCATATTTTCTGCTGAGGTTCATTATATCAATTACTCGATATTGACAACAGAGCATAAAATTAATCATAAATGTTTATATTGTGAGAAAAGTTGATGTAGATAATAATATATGTATCTACGTCGGAGTGGAATAGTTTGAGCTCATTAATATTGAAATTGATTCCGAAATACATACGTGATAGACGAGAGAATACGATAATTTTATTAAATACGAGGGGTTGCATAGCATATCATCACAAAACTCTTCTTTGCATCATTGTCAATTATCATTTTTCAAATTTCCTAAAACATCGTATTTCTAATTTTTTTCAAATATTTAATCACGGTATCTTGAATTATCGATTTGAAATTGATAAAATGACAGTTTTTTTTGTTTTTATTCAAGTGTTACTCAAGAAAATGAAGGATTCTGAAGATTTTGTTCTCATAGAAAACTTTAATGCCATGTATATCTAAATATTATTTTAGTAAGATTACCACTGATCTCTATTAGCAAACCATTTTCAAATGTCTATTGAGATCAAGCAACTCTGCTGCAGTTACTATCGAATTCCCTTTCACTTTCAAAAATATTCACCGACAAATTGTTGATACAAGATCCAAATAATTCACAACCCTCATGGGCACGAGAATGGCCTAGAGAGGTACATTGATTCTTTCAACTCAACTCGTGCCTGTAGGAGTAGGTTCGAACCTATCGCACTCCTACTGGGTTGAAAAAACAATTCTGCTAAGTCTCTATCATTAAGAGTGGTACAGAATTTCAGAGCCGTAACATGTTGATGCACGGCAGCAATGTCAGCATTAACCGATCAAAGTCATTCGAACTGGTCTTACCAGTAATCGAATAATCATAACAAGCCATGTATCCTAAAGGATACAAATGGTTATAATCATGGATTAGGCCTAAAGGGGAAACCATGTAAAACAAAACGCACCTTGCAATCTACCTCAGCGGTGGTGTGGAAAAGATTGCTTTTTATATTATTAGATTTTCGAAAAAGTTTTATTACTACCAGATATGTATCATATTAATTATCTCTGGAATGATTATCATTATTACACATTTCTAATTTCATTCAAAAGACTTCGTACGTAATAATTTTCTTAGTTAATCGCATATTTCAATTTTTTTTTTTTGTAAATAATAAAACATACAAAAATCTATAACTGTAGTCGAACTTACACTTCTGGAATATGAATAAAAATTACGCGACTTTCAAACTGTGAACATTATATAGGAGTTTGCGGTTGATATATACACATACCTATATATTGCAATCGTATTCAGCTCCATCGTAGCAATTGATATTATGGATTAAATTTTATGAGTTGTCGTATTTCCGAGAAATCATGCAAATAGATCCTCTTGAATTTATTTTTTTCAATTATAAAAATTAGAAATCGTTAAATAAAAATTCAATCTTCCCTAAAATGTTCTGAAGAGATATTTCGAAAAATCCAAAGAAAAATTGAGAGCCTCATTTTGCAGTTCACCGGCCAGGATTTTGTCGGAGACTATGAAAACTTTCGCATAGAAGTTTTTACATGTGCGTAAATAATGGATTAATAAAAATACATTTCTCGAATGCCTTTTCATGTAATTTCGCATCATGGAATAATATATAGTTTAAATATAATAAAAATCTGAGTTCAAAGAAATATCTTCCTTCTGCAATCGAAGACGAATTGAAAATTCATATTTTCTGCTGAGGTTCATTATATCAATTACTCGATATTGACAACAGAGCATAAAATTAATCATAAATGTTTATATTGTGAGAAAAGTTGATGTAGATAATAATATATGTATCCACGTCGGAGTGGAATAGTTTGAGCTCATTAATATTGAAATTGATTCCGAAATACATACGTGATAGACGAGAGAATACGATAATTTTATTAAATACGAGGGGTTGCATAGCATATCATCACAAAACTCTTCTTTGCATCATTGTCAATTATCATTTTTCAAATTTCCTTAAACATCGTATTTCTAATTTTTTTCAAATATTTAATCACGGTATCTTGAATTATCGATTTGAAATTGATAAAATGACAGTTTTTTTTGTTTTTATTCAAGTGTTACTCAAGAAAATGAAGGATTCTGAAGATTTTGTTCTCATAGAAAACTTTAATGCCATGTATATCTAAATATTATTTTAGTAAGATTACCACTGATCTCTATTAGCAAACCATTTTCAAATGTCTATTGAGATCAAGCAACTCTGCTGCAGTTACTATCGAATTCCCTTTCACTTTCAAAAATATTCACCGACAAATTGTTGATACAAGATCCAAATAATTCACAACCCTCATGGGCACGAGAATGGCCTAGAGAGGTACATTGATTCTTTCAACTCAACTCGTGCCTGTAGGAGTAGGTTCGAACCTATCGCACTCCTACTGGGTTGAAAAAACAATTCTGCTCTCTATCATTAAGAGTGGTACAGAATTTCAGAGCCGTAACATGTTGATGCACGGCAGCAATGTCAGCATTAACCGATCAAAGTCATTCGAACTGGTCTTACCAGTAATCGAATAATCATAACAAGCCATGTATCCTAAAGGATACAAATGGTTATAATCATGGATTAGGCCTAAAGGGGAAACCATGTAAAACAAAACGCACCTTGCAATCTACCTCAGCGGTGGTGTGGAAAAGATTGCTTTTTATATTATTAGATTTTCGAAAAAGTTTTATTACTACCAGATATGTATCATATTAATTATCTCTGGAATGATTATCATTATTACACATTTCTAATTTCATTCAAAAGACTTCGTACGTAATAATTTTCTTAGTTAATCGCAAATTTCAATTTTTTTTTTTTGTAAATAATAAAACATACAAAAATCTATAACTGCAGTCGAACTCACACTTCTGGAATATGAATAAAAATTACGCGACTTTCAAACTGAATATTATATAGGCAGGCCCGGTCTGGCCAGGTCGGCGATCGCCGAGGGCCCCGGCCCAAGGGGGCCCCCAGCTGAACCAAACTAAACTAAACAAATTTTTGAAAATATGTTTTTTTGACAATTTCATTTCATTTAAACGTTTTAAAATGAACAACGAATAGTCATTATGGGCAAGGTTCTGTATTGATATTTTTGTCAAAATCTTTTATTTGAACAAGTTGATAAAAACAATTGCTTCGATAAAACGCAATATAATTTTGAGAGGCTTCCACGATAGTATTATTCATAACGTTATGGTAGACTCTACACAAGATACAGGAAGCACTTATATAACAATTGGCTATTTTCGTACGATATGTCATTCGATGAAAAGATTATGAAAGGCTTCTAGAAATTACTGTAGTTGAAGACTCGAGTGGTCCTGCATTGTAAAAACGTGTAACTCCAGAATTAACCAAGTACGGAATTCTGGAATCAAATATCGTTTCATGTTCATTCGATGGAAAAAATAACATGAAAGAGTATTATAACGGTTTACAGGCTCACCTTAAAAAGCTAAATGAAAATATGACGTATCTATCACGTCTTGAACCTAGTAGCTGATTCAGCAGTAAAGTTACTAGAGACAGAAAACTTGTTTGGATTGGTGGAAGAATCTGCAGTTTTTCTGAGTTCATCTTACAAGCGAATGGCAGTATGGTAGAAAGAAACAAAAAACAACATACAAACTTTTTAGACTGCAAAAGTCTCTAAGGCTCTATTTTCGATAATTGATGAAAGTGTGTTGAAGAAAACTGCCAAAGATAAATAATTGACGTCAGTAAACCGTATTAAAAAAACATGATGGTCAGTTTGATTGTAAATCTAGACATATGGCCAGAAATTTGGCAAATCAATGATCAAAAATTAGAAACTCATTTATTTCATTCGTTTTACATTTGGTTCTTGTTATAACTCCTGGTTCAAAATATTTGCAAACTAAAACATTGAACTACGCTGTTGCTTGGAATTCGTTTCAATCACTGCTCAAACTAATTAATGAAAAAAGAAATGATAAACATTTTGAAGTTGTATACACGAAAATAAAAGAGTATGCGCCAAGAGTCTGCTATTAATTGTAAATCGGAAGAATATCGGAAGAATCGGAATATTGATATGGAAATAAAATTGCATTTCACGGAAACAAGAATTTCAAAGAAAAAAAAGATGTCTGTGAAAAATCAAAAGTTGATTCTCCTAAAATCTCAACAAAAATAATTACAAGTCAGTATTTTTCGATGTGTTAGAACCAGCATTGAAAAAAGTTTTTGTCCAGATAGAGAAATTTTAGAGGACCTGTCTTGGTTACACCCAAGAAAGTTCAATGAAATAAGCTTGAAGATATTCCAACTGTAGTCTTCTCTTGTATTTCAAACCTGCAAAGTTTGAAGACGTTGATTATTAACATAAATAATTTGCAATCAGTTCAAAAGTTTCATGAAAATCGAAAATACTCAAGATGAACAAATCCCAGGCAAAATGTTAAACAAAGCAGAAGGAAATTTAGATTACTGTCAAATTGATTCAGAACCTAAATCAGAAGAAGCAACTTTTCGTGGTCTACGTAATGACAGTAAAGCAATTGTCAAGTGTTCGTCATGCGTATTTTCAGTTCTTTTTGATTTCTCTGGATCGGGCTTATTCATTCACTTGTATGTATCTTATAAATACGATATTTTTTATACAGGTTTCCTGTGAAAGAGTATTTTTTGAGTTAAAAATAATCAAGATTCGTTTTAGGTCTAGTTCGAGCCAAAACCTTACTTCTATCCTAGTTTTTATGAATATGGAAAGAGATTTATTTTCTGACTTGGACAAAGATGACATAATTAATGTCATGGGCAGGAGTTGTGAAGAACTTACCAAAGACTGAAAGGATAGTTAGTAAACTCATTAATTACTCAACTAGCACTGTGCTAAGAATTTTTTTTGTATTTATATTGTTAACAACAGTATTCATTTTGACCTACTTCATATAATGATTTATTTTATACTTTTATTTCATTATTATTTTAGGCCCTATTTTACTTTTTAGTATCAGTATACCTAGTTGTTACCTTAAAGTTCAGTTTATAATTGTACATTTTTTTTGTCTTGTTTTTTTCATTTTTATGTTCGTAGTTACGTCATTGGTCTCTCATTGAACTCTCATTCTACTTCAATTATAACCACTTTCAAGGAGTACTGAATGCATAATCTTGTTCTTTCGATTAGAGATACAATAATAAATTAATCTAAATTTGCTGCTGGAGGCAGAATACTTTGAGATTCATTCAAACCTCAACAACCATAATTCAAAATTATTCAAGAGCACGTTTTGGCTGCCGTGATAGGTTCTCGTTTTATTTCATGAAGGGGGGCCCCAAATCAGCATCTAGCCGAGGGCCCCCAGTGGAGCCAGACCGGGCCTGTTGGTAAAATTAGGCATAGTGATCGATTTTATAACTTAATACGAATTATCACCAAATTAATAGTAAACACAAAATGCTACTGAATAAAGAGGAATTTGGCAGATGTAATTAATGATATCTATCATTAAAAAAAAGATTGTAAAACATGATAAGTTTTTGCATATGGTTCATAAGGAATTATTTATTTATCACTGGAGAGAAAACCGATGGCCGATTAGTTGAAATAAAGAGGTTTCCGATACAAATTCGAATCAAAATTCGCCATCTATTTAGGAACAACCTGTAACTTTTTTCTCTTGCATATTAGGGTAGTAAAATCTTAAACATGGTTTAAGTAACAATTCCTGAAAATTTCATCTTTTTGGCGTGAAGGGAAAAGAAATAGCTGAAAATTCAAGACGAAAAACAGTTTTTTGTGAATAACTCAGAAAATATCTACTTTAGGGCAAGGGTGTGATGCATACACTCACATTATTTTTTAACGTAGATTCAATATCTGCCATAAAAAAATGGGGTTCTAATATGAAAAAATTGATTTTTCACGATTTTGTCATCCCTAACTTTGAAAGCGATTTTTTCACCCCCTGTATCATGAATCGCGATTTCGATTTTTAAAGTGGATACATCAATCTTACATCTTGAAAAATCCCAAAAATGAAAATTTTCCATCCAAAAACCTCGAAGTTATTCTTGTTTCAGCGGAGCTCTATTTTCGATTTTTTTTTCGAATTTTCCCGCTCAGAGAGAATTTTCCAACCAAAACTGAAAAATGTTACATCAAAAAAACTGTAACTTTTCTAAGGAATCTATTTCTGCAATAAAAAAATGGTGTTCTAATTTGAAAAACGGAAGTTGACGTCATTTCCGGAAAAACCGGAGGTGCTCATGCCTTGAAAATATTTTAGATTTTATCAGCATCGTGAAATACTTATAAGTGCTGAATTTCATGGAAATACGTTCATTAGTTTTTCGTATAAATATGGGTGAGGTTCCTCGTGAAAGACCCTGTATATTGCAATCGTATTCAGCTCCATCGTAGCAATTGATATTATGCATTAAATTTTTATGAGTTGTCGTATTTCCGAGAAATCATGCAAATAGATCCTTTTGAATTTATTTTTTTCAATTATAAAAATTAGAAATCGTTAAATAAGAAATTCAATCTTCCCTAAATGTTCTGAATAAGATATTTTGAAAAATCCAAAGAAAAATTGAGAGCCTCATTTTGCAGTTCACCGGCCAGGATTTTGTCGGAGACTATGAAAACTTTCGCATAAAAGTTTTCACATGTGCGTAAATAATGGATTAATAAAAAAACATTTCTCGAATGCCTTTTCATGTAATTTCGCATCATGGAATAATATATGGTTCAAATATAATAAAAATCTGAGTTCAAAGAATTATCTTCCTTCTACAATCGAAAACGAATTGAAAATTCATTTTTTCTGCTCAGGTTCATTATATCAATTACTCGATATTGACAACAGAGCATAAAATTAATCATAAATGTTTATATTGTGAGAAAAGTTGATGTAGATAATAATATATGTATCCACGTCGGAGTGGAATAGTTTGAGCTCATTTATATTGAAATTGATTCCGAAATACATACGTGATAGACAAGAGAATACGATAATTTTATTAAATACGAGGGGTTGCATAGCATATCATCACAAAACTCTTCTTTGCATCATTAACAATTATCATTTTTCAAATTTCCTAAAACATCGTATTTCTAATTTTTTTCAAATATTTAATCACGGTATCTTGAATTATCTATTTGAAATTGATAAAATGACAGTTTTTTTTGTTTTTATTCAAGAGTTACTCAAGAAAATGAAGGATTCTGAAGATTTTGTTCTCATAAAAAACTTTAATGCCATGTATATCTAAAAATTATTTTAGTAAGATTACCACTGATCTCTATTAGCAAACCATTTTCAAATGATTATTGAGATCAAGCAACTCTGCTGCAGTTACTATCGAATTTCCTTTCACTTTCAAAAATATTCACCGACAAATTGTTGATACAAGATCCAAATAATTCACAACCCTCATGGGCACGAGAATGGCCTAGAGAGGTACATTCATTCTTTCAACTCAACTCGTGCCTGTAGGAGTAGGTTCGAACCTATCGCACTCCTACTGGGTTGAAAAACCAATTCTGCTAAGTCTCTACCATTCAGAGTGGTATAGAATTTCAGAGCCGTAACATGTTGATGCACGGCAACAATGTCAGCATTAACGGATCAAAGTCATTCGAACTGGTCTTACCAGTAATCTAATAATCATAACAAGCCATGTATCCTAAGGCCCAGTTTCACCAAATGCTTTAATCTTGACTTGCCTCTTAAGTGAGGCCTTAGATCACGATTAATGTAATGTAGCGTTTCACCACACTCCAAAGCGCCCTTTAATCGACCAATCGCGATTTAGCACTAATCGGCCATTTTTGGAGGATTATAACCTTTCAAGTTGAGATTAATAATTATTTATCAGTATGGAACTCTTGTCTATGTAAATATTTTTCAGGAAATTTCTAATATTTGGGTCAATTTTATCAAAATATGACTATATGTATAGGTTCAATATTTCCCATTTAAAATACACGTAAACTTTGTTTTTGTGTTTTATGAAATTTATTGCAAAGAATAATTTATTGATATGTTTGATTGTAATATTATTTAAGAAGCAGGTAAACTTGTTAATAAAATAAATAAATTAATAAAATTACTTATATAGTTTTTTTTCCAGAATGTGTGGTTTTGTGAAATGGGATAATTTCTTTTTAACTTCTGCAAGTTTCCGATATTTCGAAGCACATCACTCGACATTTTCGGCAAAAATTAACTTTGTTTTTTGTTTACAAGATGACAAATGTTTTGAAATGTTATGAGTTATGAATGAATGACACCTGACACCTAGCGCCAATGGTGGTCATCACTGCTAATACGATACAGAACACTATTATAACTCTTTGTTCACAACGTTGCCAAATGGTCTGACTATTTAATCGCGATTTGGTTAATCGCGATCATCTTCGGACGGGTTGATGCATGGTGAAACAGAAAACACTGTTGAGCCTGCTTTAGTAACAAGCGGAGTTTAATCAATCTGGGATCAAGTGCTGTTTGGTGAAACTGGGCCTCAAAGATACAAATGGTTATAATCATGGATTAGGCCTAAAGGGGAAACCATGTAAAACAAAACGCACCTTGCAATCTACCTCAGCGGTGGTGTGGAAAAGATTGCTTTTTATATTATTAGATTTTCGAAAAAGTTTTATTACTACCAGATATGTATCATATTAATTATCTCTGGAATGATTATCATTATTACACATTTCAAATTTCATTCAAAAGACTTCGTACGTAATAATTTTCTTAGTTAATCGCAAATTTCAATTTTTTTTTTTTTGTAAATAATAAAACATTCAAAAATCTATAACTGTAGTCGAACTCACGCTTCTGGAATATGAATAAAAATTACCCGACTTTCAAACTGTGAATATTATATAGGAGTTTGCGGTTGATATAAACACCCTTATATTGCAATCTTATTCAGCTTCAACGTAGCAATAGATATTATGGATTAAATTTTCACGAGTTGTCGTATTTCCGAGAAATCATGCAAATAGATCCTTTTGAATTTATTTTTTTCAATTAAAAATTGGAAATCGTTGAATAAAAAATTCAATCCTCCCTAACATGTTCTGAATGAATATTTTGAAAAATCCAAATAAAAATTTAAAGGCAAATTTTGAATTTTGCCGGCCAAGATTTTGTCGGAGACTATAAGAACTTTCACATGAAAGTTGTCACATGTGCGTAAACAGAATAATGAATTAATAAAAAAAAATTTCTCAAATGCCTTTTCATGTAGGTAATTTCGCATCATGGAATAATATATGGTTCAAATATGATGAACATCTGAGTTCAAAGAAATATCTTTCTTCTACAATCGATTATGAATTGAAAATCTATATTTTCTGCTGAGGTACATTATATCAATTACTCGATATTGACAACAGAGCATTAAATTAATCATAAATTTCCACATTGTCAAAAAGTTGATGTACAGAAAATAAAATATGTACCTAATTCGGAGAGGAATACTTTAAACCCATTAATATTGAAATTGATTGCGAAATACATACGTGATATACGAAAGAATACGTTAGACTGAGGTTTTTCAGCAGTGTATTAACTCTGTTATCAACGTTTATAGACGGACACATCACCAAATAATGTCTCTTTTGACATTTTACGGACCTAGTATGTTCTATATTTGTTGGCGATATGACCAGATCTGATGCATATTAAACAGCATTTATCATCGCATATACAGTGTTTTTTATCAACAACCGACATGTTTCGCGAATTCCAACATTCAAAATTTTGTGGTTTGTACCTAACATTACAGAAAATACAAAATGATACATTTTTACTTGTTTTTCAAAGCTCAGCAGCTGTGGAAGTATTCCTTTTGTTATCTATGATTTTTCTTCTAATTTCTCTGGATCTCTTCATTTTCAACTTAGGCCATTATAAGGTCATAAGTCTTCTGCATAGATGAAACTCGGAAAGCTTCTTTCAGTTCTCTCACACTTTTTATTACTACGCATATCAATGATATTCTTGTACTGCTTGGTGGAAGATTTTCAATGAACCGTTCTTGCTTTCTTTGCCTTGTTCATCTTCAACACTGGTACCAAGTCCTGCCACGGCCACCAAATGTAATATTTCCCAGAGAATAAAAACCAAAATCGAAGAACTGTCCAAAATCAAATTTTATTTTCTTGCTACAAATTTTTTTGACAGAAGTAGTAAAAAAAACAAATATTCATTTATTTATAAATGTTCGCTCGACACCTGGGTCATTGGCGATTTTGGTACAATAAAATTTACAAAGTTTAGTTAACATATTGTACTGTTATATGTTGATACCAATTTTTCTAACAAATAATATTGTGTTGAAAGCCTCTGGTGTGTTGATGTTAAGAGCATCTTCCATTTTGGAGCTAAGTACACAGGATTTCCTTTGGTTTTCATAAAGCGGGCATTCTGTTATTATATGCTTGACGGTTACTTGGACATCACATGAAGTGCACTGTGGTGGGGGTTCTTTCTTCAGTAAGTATGAGTGGGTACATCGTGTATGACTAATTCTAAGTCTTCTTAGCATTACAAGTTGATTTATTTTCGTCATGATGGGAAACAAATGGATTAGTATACAAGTGAATATTCATATTTTTCAGAATGAAAAAATGAGGAGAGTAAATAACCAATGTGATGGCCATTTTATTCCACACACTTATATAAACGTCTCAAAAAACCCGTTTCTTTATTTTTGATAGCTATTTCATGAACTTCATTTTCTATTGTATCCAATAAATGAAAAAATAAAGTAGTTACCTACTAATCTGAATACTATTACATTCACTGTAAATATAAAACAGAATTTCATTATTTCAATAACGAGGGAATTCTTTTGAGCAATCGAACTCTAATTTTTGAATCAAAATAAATAAATAAGGACTGAAATAATTTGACTATACATGAATCATATATCAAGAATGAATATAGAAGCGATCGAAATATACAACACTCAAATAACATCAACGGAACAGAAGAAGCACCATTCCCACGAAAAATTCCAATAACAAAACTCAAATCTAGCGAAACTGCTGTAATTCAGAGCGCGGAAAAGTATATGCATAACAGAAGTTGATTGATCTAGACGCTGGACTAAGGGTTGTCATTGCCAGAAAAACAAATGAAATTTTTATTGGTCGTCTTTATTTGGACTTTGTGATTCAAGATTTCCTTTTTTCATTTTTACCATCGTTTCGAAATGATGTGTAAATTGTTTATGACTTTTAGTCAGCATATATAAACTATCCATTTTGATACCTGACTTTTCAATTTGTTCTAACCTTTTTTTAGTTGTTTCAATACTATGAACCAAAATTTTTGGAATTCTATAAATATGATGAGGTTGGAAGCCTTTATTATATAGTAAAGTTATAATATCTGAAACTTTCCTAAGGTTCTTGGTCCTTAAAGCTGGTATCTTTAAAACCATATATTTGGCTTGCTCCTCTGTGCATCCCAATCTCTCAGAAAGATATTCAGTTAGAGAAGCATTTCCTAAAATTTGTCTATTATCTTGTCTTTTCTGGAAATGGCTGAAAAAGAGATATAAATGTTTCGTCAAAAAACTGCTATAAACATAGTTATAATATAATTAGTTGAAGGAGTGAAAAAATTGCGAACTCGTCACTCGCGTCTAAGATGTGTAGAAATACTAGTACTCCTGCTACTCAACTATTCAAATTATACGAGTATTCAAGACGATCCAATTAATATACAAGGTCCAACAAAATAGTGCGTTGCGCTTCCATAGCTGCCGAACCAGACATTTTTACAATTTCGTTGGAAAGCAGGCTCCTGTATTATTTCCTATACAGGGTGATCCATTGGTAAATGGGAGGAAGCTAAGGGTAGATAGGGGACACTGAAGCGAGTCAGAATAACCTATATTTGTAGGGTCTGTCGCTCTTTATAATCAAGATACGGAGTGTTTTATTTATTTTGTCAATTTCTTCAATTATCCATCACTTTCGAACCATCCTATATAATTTCATGATATTTGGACTTTTATTCTCTGCAACAACTTCCGTATACAGCCATAGCAACTGAATTTTGAAGTCTAGCCTAGAAAAATTTGATAAATATTCGAATAAAGGAGAAAAAACTAAAGGGAGCAAGGTATTTCTCTATCTTCCGCATGCGATTTCAATACTCAATAAATCTAGTAGTAATACGAAAAGTTAAGAAATTAGAGTTGGGCGATGAAATCGCTCGACTGGTTTTTAGTTGGTTTTTGCGAAATCCAAGAATTTTATACGGATGTTTATTAATCAATGAGTCACAATCTACCAGTGTAATATTGATAATTTTAAAAAATCACATGCGCCAAACCAAATCCTTTTGCTACAAAATAGGCCCTTTCCCAGGTTTTCATTAAATGTTTGGCGTGGTGTTTATAATAATAGCTTGGTTGGTCCGTGTTACAACCCTTTTTAAGTGGTAAAGTTTATTTGGACCTTCTTCAAAATATTTCAAAATATTTTGTTTTGTTTGACGCAGCTGTTGATGTCGGAGGCATGTATTTTCAAAACGATGGGGTTCCACTTAATTTCAAGGCCATTGTGACCAATTTCTTGAAAGGAAATTTTCCGAATCGTTACATATAGGGAATTCAATCCCGCAAATGCGGGATCCCTCTGAAATTCTGCGGGATCAAAATTGCGGGATTTTCCATGCGAGATCTGCGGGATTCTATATTAAAATTACATATTAGACAATAAAAGTGCAAACATTTTTTGAAACGCCCCAGAAAGCATTTTTACTTACAATAAATTCATAATAATAATACTTCACGCGCCTGCTTCAGCAGAAAAGTCAAATCGAATGAAACAAAATAATATATGTCTATGTGTGTATTTACCTCTTGTTTTTTTTACGCTGTAGGTATCTCCTGTTTTTCTTCGAAGCCGATGAACAATGCGCAAGTAATATATCTGATTTTCACATTCACAAGACACAGCGTACGATCGATGATAGATTAGCATCATACCACAAGATACAAAGGGCGGTAAGGCATGCAAAGCTTTGAAAACTAAATGGGATTAAAAACATTTGTTCCGCTGAAAACATTTAGCATTTATCAGATATCTAGTTTCGAATGCAAAATCGTAGGAATTTTCTATATGTTGAATGTGTAAACAATTTCCACGTGATTCGAAGTGTTGTTTTTCATCTTTGTGAAATACATTCCATCCCCCTTTCAATTAGGGTGGTAGGCAAGGTATAATTAATAAATACCGAATAAAATTCAATTTTTCTGAAATTTTGTTTACTGTTTTGTCTGGCATGCGCGAGTTGGAGAAATTACCTAGCTCCCATTAGTTTTTTTTTCCTTCATTCGAATATCCTACCAGATTCAAGAAATTTCGATATACCGGTGTTTTGTTAGGATTGAATTTCATTTATCAATTTTGCCTGTCCGAACTTGAAAAAAATGCAGTTGCTATGTCGGTAGGATGTAGTTATTGTAAAGAATAAAAGTACGTACCAAATATCATGAAAATATTTAGGGTGGTTCGAAAGTTACGGGTAATTGAAGAAATCGACAAAATAAATAAAACGCTCTGTATCTTGATTATAAAGAAAGATAGACCCTTCAAATATAGGTTATTCTAGAGGACCTCAGTGTCCTCTATCTTCCCTTAGCTTCCGCCCATTTAACAATGAATCACCCAGCATATACAGGGTTATAACTATTTAGAGGGCCACTACAGGGATATCTAAAACCGTTAGAAAGACAGGGTGGCTTGAATTACAAAAAAGTTGCGTTATTTAGGGATGAGTGTGTTGGTGTGAACAGGTCCGAAATATCTCCATTGGTTCCCAAGATATCTCGAAAAAACTGAAAATCGATATTTTTTTTTCTGTATAACTCATTTGTTTTTGGAGATAACATCACGAAATTTGTTTTATAGCCATTATCGAATATAGAGATACTAATGGTGTCTTCAGATTTTTTCTGTTTCCCATTGTTTCAAAGACGCGATAATCAAGTGATGATTTCACATAACAACTCTTCAAATTTGCGTACCTAGACTATTTTTGTAGAGTGTGATACATTGCTAAATTCGTAATTTTTACCTTTATCACCTCATAAGGAAAACCAATATGGCGTCCATTAGAAGAAAAATTGACTATCGCGTCTCTGAAACAATGGAAAACAGAAAAAATCTGCTACACCGTTTGAATCTCTATATTGGATGATGGCTACAAACCAAATTTCGTGAAGTTATCTCCAGAAACAAACTAGTTATACAGAAAAAAAGAAAAACTCGGTTTTCAGTTTTTTCGAGATATCTGGGGAACCATTGGAGATATTTTGGATCTGTTAACACAAACACACTTATTCCTAAATAACGCAACTTTTTTTTTAAATCAAACCACCCTGTATCTCTAACAGTTTTCGATATTCTTGTAGTGCCCTTCTAAATAGTTCTAACCCTGTATATTTGAATTGTAGTGCATCGAATGCATAATACTGAATAACGCGATAAAATGAAAACCAAGTTGAAAAAACGCAATCCTACCGAAAGATTAATAAATAACAAAATCTTCGAATTATAAAAATTCCAGATCATCTTACTAATAACAGCAAATCATCTGTTTTAAATTGTGAAATGTGAGATGAAAATTGAAATTATAAGCAAGGAAATCGAAAAAGTCGATTTTTGAGGTAAAGACACAATCGTTCAAAAATCATAACATCCATTGATAGAAAACATGCATATTGTGAATCTCAAATCAAATTTCAAAATTGTAAAACATTTTCTAAAGAAACACAATAACAATTGAATATAAATTCGACGATGATTGTTCTATTAGATAACACAGTATCTTAGAAAATTCGAAAGAATCAAAAAGTTATTCTAAAAAAATTATGAATGACATTGTGTTAAAAGGATCGCATAATTCCGTTTTCAGGGCATGTGACTTAATAAGGGTTAATCGAGTTCAGGGTGTCTCAAATTCGATGCTCACTGAAAGCATATCGAGAACTATTAGACTTTGAGGAAAAATCTTCAAAGCCCCCTGATCTCTTTTTTCGAAATAATAAGATAAAATAAAACAGATCAAAGATATCTTGATTCGTTCTCAAGTTACAGGGCGTTTCTTAAAAATGGCAGTTTCAAATATTTCGCTGTATCTTGGTTTCTCTTAGAGATATTCAAAAAATTCCAGAACGTTTTTTTCAGTAATTTTTATGGTTTATATGGTACTTATTACAGATCATTTAACTAATTAAATAAGACACCCTATACAGTGCGCGTCGAAATTAAGGAACAAATTCATTTTCTCAGAAGAAAAATATTTGGCAACAAAATCCTGAAACAGGTCAATTTTTGTTTCACTTTTACCAAATTTTTATGCTTTTTTGAAGGATTTTCGTTGAACCCTGTGTCATCCCCATCAATCCTCTAAAATTTTTGAATAGGGAATGTGGGTCATGTTTTAAGGTCTTTCTATCTTCTTTACAGGAGTGCAGAAATTTACAAAAAAAAAATTTTTTTTGAGAAATTGGTTAGTTCAAAGAGGTCTTCAGTATGTGCGCTTTGTCATGGCTCATTTACTTTGAGACGATGGTACCTGATGAAATTTGTCACCGAATGAAAGTCGACCATTACAGTTTTGTTCATTCACAACTTTCAACACCCTCACGTGAAAAATTAGAATGTGTGAAACACTGAGCTTCAATTCTGATATTTTTCCGAATGAAAATGACCAAAACATTCCAAATTATATGGTTTCAACAAGATGGAGCACCTGCGCACTATTCGCGTCCTGTGCACGAGTTCCTGGACAATGCGTTTCCTGAGAGATGGATGGGAAGACGCGGTCTCATAGAGTGGACAGCCAGGTCTCCAGATCTGACACTGCTCGATTTTTTCTTATGGGGCTACCTAAAATCGAAAGTGTACATTAATAGGCCCGAAAATTTGAAAAACCGAATAAGGTTCGAGATAGGTAGAATAAGTCTAGAAACTCTCCAGAAGGTACAGGAAGAAGGTGTCAAGCGCTTTGATTATTGCATCCAGAACGATAGTGGTCATTTTGAACATTTAATTTAACTTATATCTTGTAATGCACAATGATTCTCTGGGTGGTACTTCAATGCCGAAATAAATTCATATGTCACTCCATTTTTTTCTCCTCTAATAAAATACCTATGTGTTTCACACATTCTAATTTTTCACTTGAGGGGGTTGAAAGTTGTGCATGAACAAAACTGTAATGGTAGACTTTCATTCGGTGACAAATTTCATCAGGTACCATCGTCTCAGAGTAAATGAGCCATGACAAAGTGCACATACTGAAAAACTCTTTGAACTAAGTAATTTTTCAAAAAAAAAATTTTTTCTTGAAAATTTCTGCACGCCTGTAAAGAACATAGAAAGACCTTACCACATGACCCACTTTCTCTATTCAAAAAATTTAGAGGGTTGATAGGTGCAACAAAAATCCTTCAAAAATGCATAAAAATTTGGTAAAAGTGAAACAAAATTGAACTGTTTCAGAATTTTGTTGACAAATATTTTTCTTCTGAGAAAATGAATTTGTATATGACCTGATTACAATTATACAATGGACACAAAATGAATTAAAACTCGAAACGAAACAAATTAAAAATGTTTATATAATGAGTCATCCCCTAAAAAAAAGTCGAAACACTGAATATGTATCTTTGAAATGAATCACATTCTTGAACAATCGATAACGGGAGTATTTACGACGAATCAGCGACTAAAAAACTTGAAACTTGAAAAATATAGGGTATCTCATTTAAGAAACACAAATTTTCTTCTTTATCTCTGAATCGGTAATTAATTAAAATATTCTGTTATGAGTATCATATAAACCATAAAAATTATTGAAAAAAACATTTAGGAATTTTTCGAATATCTCTAACAGAAATCAAGATAAAGGGATATATTTGAAACGGCCACTTTTCAGAAAAGTCCTGGAACTTGAAAACGAATCAATCCGCTTTCTGTTATCTTATTACACAAATAATATAAATTGAGTTATTGGGTGTATGTGACCAAATTTATTCCAGTGAAATACTCTTTATTTTTATTCAGCAATGACGACGTTTCGGGTATTATTTTTAGCCATTCTCAAGTCCAAAAAAATTATCCTACTTCAGATCTTACAATAAATACTACAATATTTCAAATACTCTTTAAAACACAAAAAAAGCAGACCCTACAATAAATACTATACAAATTTAAATACTCTTCAAAAACACAAAAAAATCAGACTTTGGAACACTATCACAAACAACAGATCACAAGACAGGAAACTAGAGAATTCTCTCACCATTATGAAATAAGTATTTCTACAACAGAATAAGCACCATCGTTATTATTATTCGTATTCATAATCTCTGAGATGCAAAAACATCTTTTTTCGGCAACCGTCCGGGAAGTGCTCACTTCCCGGACGCTTTTTCTCTGAGAAAGTAGCATTTCCCGGCCTAGTCCGGAAAGTACGTACTTCCCGGACTAGGCCGGAAAAGAATCATAGAATCCATAGCAACCGAGATAACGGGTGACAGTTCATATGAAATTAGTTGTCAAAAATTTGCATGTTTTTTGATCGCAATCGCAATAAAATATGGAAAGCAGCAGCGATAGTGTTATTTTACATGGTTGCCGAAAAAATATTGTACGAAACACGCCCGAAAATGGTTTTTTTGGACTCACAGACTTCCAGGACTCGCTTACGCTCGTCCTGGAATTTTGTCTATTCGTCCAAAACAACCCTATTTTCCGGACTTGTTACGTAAATTACTATTTTTAGACTTGAGAATGGCTAAAAACAATAGCCGCAACGTCGTCATTGCTGAATAAAAATAAAGAGTATTTCACTGGAATAAATTTGGTCACCTATACCCAATAACTAAATATATATTATTCTAACTAAGGTGCAGAAGTTACTCAAGAATATTATTACACATTTCGAAAATAGAGATCGGGGTTCATTGAAGATTTTTTCCTTAAGTCTTTTCGTTCCCGAGATGCTTTCAGTACGCATCGAATTAGGGACACCTGTACTAGTTTCACTAATGATTAGGTGCGAATGGACACTTAGAATAAATTTCAATCTTACTTTTCAATTACATCAATTGGAGATCTAAGCATCCATGGTTTTGGACGCGAAGGCTGAACATCGGTCTCTCTGATGTACTCTATTCTGTGCATGATTCCTTCTCTGCTATAATTCAAGACCCAGGGATCGTTTCTCAAATGTTCGAGTGAAATTCCGAACTCTAAAACAATGCCTTCCGCAACATCAATTTAAAAATTTTCTAAAAACTTACCTTTTACAAACTTTGAATTTTCCTTCAATGAATCCAAGCTTTTAGTAACTAGAAAGTTTTTCTTGTACAATAATTCACAAGTTAATTTTGGGGGAATCTGAAAGAGATCACAAATTTTCACAAAAAAACATTTAGTATTTTTCGAAAATGTTCACTTCATTGTAAGTGTTTAAAAAATTTGATGATTTTCAAAATGAATTTTTATTTGGATTGAAGATTTGGTATTCATTCTGAAATCTTCGATGTAAACTAAAATTTGAATTGAAAGTATAAACAGGGAGAGTCAAAAATGTGTACCGAGCTTTCTGGGGGTGATAGTACATTGAAAAATAAGTTTAGTTTGATGAATAAACTTATGCCACAAAATACATATCAAGGGAGATATATACATCCAAAGTTGATCAAATCAAAAAATACATTTTTTTATTACACTTCCACATTTCTGATATCGTTATAAAGGGTGTTAGAGGGTGACTCATGATTTTTTTGGGACAATTTCTATCGTTCTATTGGTGAAAAAATATAAGCATTCGATGGAGCGAAGAAAGTTACATGGAAAAGGAACTCTTATCCAAATACAAAAGACTGAACCGTTTTCGAAATATTTGGGTTCTTGTAGTCACATGACGGTAGATTCATTCATCGCGAGATTCATGAAAAACGATATTTTAGCAGATCATGAACAATTCTAGGTACACATTTTTGACTCACCCTGTATATATATATACGGTGATTCATCGCGAGACCTATTATAGGTTTATGGAAAACTTAATCATAATTTTGTGCTGAAAATTTGCATGGGCATGCAATTTTAGGGAGAAATATCATTGTCTTCTCCCTTAAATATTTTCATATCTGTACAACTTCCGTTTATACCAAAAACAGACCACTACTTCCTTATTTGTTGATGACAATTTCAGCAATATGCCAAACAATGGTTAAAAACTCAATGGTTCATGAGTCAATGGGATTCTTATGAAGAAATGGTGGCGACGAGGACTCACTCTTTTGTATATTTCTGAGAAAGTTTTTTCGAGAATAATAATAATAATACTACGTATTTCCAGAACATAGCGGTGAATCACCCTCTATACAAGGTGTTTCATCATAAACTGGACAAACATTGTAGATGACACCAGAAGGATCATTTTCGATTTCGAACCTACATGGTGTTCAACGTCATTTCTGAGCAATATTCTTTTCAGTGTGGTCAGTTATGTATAACCTTTAAAGTTACGATTTTTGGTCATATTAGACTCCTGAGTATTTTTGAGTGCTCAATTCAGAAAAGGTGAAGAATTCTGAAAAAAAATTTTCGTGATTTTTTTGTCCCAAATTCCCCAAATAATCATGAGTCACCCTCTAAAAACATCCTTTACAACAATATGAGGAATGTGAGAGCGTAATAATAAAATGTATTTTGACAACATACATTTATGCCCGAAATTTCAATCTGGTGGCATTCACCGTTGAGAAGTTATGCGGAGATTTTTTTTTAATTTTATCAACTTTCGAAGGATATATCTCCCTTAATATGCATTTTGGGTCATGAATTTATTCATCGAACTATACTTATTTTTCAATGTACTATCACCCCCAGAAAGCTCGGTTCACAGTTATGACTCACCTAGTATAAATGATTTGTTCGCTTCTAAGGGGAGGTAATCGAGCATAAAGTTTCCATATACATTACATTGGAAAATCATTTTCATGCTTTTGTATTGAACACTTCTTAGGAGTGTATTCCATTAAAGTTGAAATTCGCTTGAATACTCGATCATCAAAAAATAACCCACACTACTCGACTATCAAGAAAAAAATCGCTTGAGAACCTATTGGGCGGTGCAAATGGCACAAACACAGGTTCGACATCGAACCTGTGTTTGTGCCAGTAACCACATATGATCGTTAAATTAATTGAGTCACCTATTCAACCTACTCAAACCCAACGTGAGCTTCTAAGACTGCATGTGATAAGACCTGACGCTAAGGCCCAGTTTCACCAAACAGCACTTGATCCCAGATTGATTAAACTCCGCTTGTTACTAAAGCAGGCTTAACAGTGTTTTCTGTTTCACCATGCATCAACCCGTCCGAAGATGATCGCGATTAACCAAATCGCGTTTAAATAGTCAAACCATTTGGCAACGTTGTGAACAAAAAGTTATATAGTGTTCTGTATCGTATTAGCAGTGATGACCACCATTGGCGCTAGGTGTCAGGTGTCATTCATTCATAACTCATAACATTTCAAAACATTTGTCATCTTGTAAACAAAAAACAAAGTTAATTTTTGCCGAAAATGTCGAGTGATGTGCTTCGAAATGTCGGAAACTTGCAGAAGTTAAAAAGAAATTATCCCATTTCACAAAACCACATATTGTGGAAAAAAAACTATATAAGTAATTTTATTAACATATTTATTTTTATTAACAAGTTTAACTGCTTCTTAAATAATATTTCAATCAAACATATCAATAAATTATTCTTTGCAATAAATTTCATAAAACACAAAAACAAAGTTTACGTGTACCTATTTTAAATTGGAAATATTGAGCCTATACATATAGTCATATTTTGATAAAATTGACCCAAAAATTAGAAATTTCCGGAAAAATAATTACATAGACAAGAGTTCCATACTGATAAATAATTATTAATCTCAACTTGAAAGGTTGTAATCCTCCAAAAATGGCCGATTAGTGCTAAATCGCGATTGGTCGATTAAATGGCGCTTTGGAATGTGGTGAAACGCTACATTACATTAATCGTGATCTAAGGCCTCACTTAGAGCCAAGTCAAGATTAAAGCATTTGGTGAAACTGGGCCTAAGACTCTCTACCGAGATTAGAAGTCTTGGATTAAAGAAGACGGGATAGAAAAGCTTTGCTCGAGTGGTCCACCGGTAACAAGGCGAACCTCTAGAAACATAAGAAAATTCTACACAATAATGTTCATTGGGCTGATTCTTATCCTCGGATTACAGTTGAGTTGGCACCAAGATCCGCAGACTCAAATCCTTTTAACTACTACTTGTAGTAAAGTCGAACGCATGGTATTTGAAGAACAAAGCACTGATTTGACCAAGTGTAAAGTAAGGAAGCAGCCTCTGGAAGACTTAACACCGTGGAGATATAAGAGCAATGCTCAAGTATCAAAAAATGCTTCAACACGTCGTAAGAACCTGTGGTAGATCGTCGTCCAATATAAAAGAGATCGTTGATGAAAAGTATTCAAATAATAAATTTGAAAAAAAATTAATTAATGTTTGTTGGCGAGTTTAAAACAGTAAATAATTTAGTATTATGCAAATAGCAGCTTACAATTTGATTAAAACCTTAAAAAAATTATTTTCCGATGTAACGTTTATGGAAAATAAACTCGATTATCTCCTCATGAAAGCAATCAAATCATGTAACTAAGACCATCGAGCACTATTAATTTTTCTCTAGAATCTGAAAAATATGTTATCTAAGTGTTATCTTATCTTGGACACATAAAAAAAACTTTCTTGTCGAAAATTTAAATTATCTTATGGATTTCTTATGAGACAGTTCGACGTCGTCCGCGATAAAGAACAGATGTGCGTTAGGTGCGCTGTGTTGACGAAAATAGATAAAATTATTTCCATATTAAATAATAATAATAATACGTTGAATCAAAATTGCTAAAAGAATTACGGCCAGCGCCGCGGAATTTGAATTTTTCTACGAATCGGAAATGTCTCAAGTCGGCGACACTTCTACCTATAACTCTTCAGGAGAAGAAAAACAAAAGGATCCTCCTCCTCAAGAAACAACTAAGAAAAAAAAAGGAAGAAAAATAATACTTCATCCACAAAAAAGAAAAACGAAAATAAATCCCCTGATATAGTTTTCAAACCACCACAACTTTTGATAAACCCAACAAAATGAACGCACAAAGAGAAAACGATTAACAATCAGCATCTGTTTCCAATCAATCCCAAACATCAATAAATACAACACATAATCAAACTGTTCCTGATCTAGTAGAAACTGATAAGGAAGATAATGGACGAACATCATATGATAATACAACAACAAAAAATACACAACAACAAGCAATGAAAACTAAAGTATATTTCCCTATGGAAATAATGAACAGAAACTTCTCTGCTAGATGAATGAGTTAAAAAAGATTGAATATGCAAATTTATTTTACATAAATACTGAAAATGTTAAAATGGACAGAATACAAATGTCAACTATTTGGAATATGAAATTTCCGTCGTCCCGAGATATAATCATTAAAACAAAACTAGGTTTCATCCTAAAATCAAACAATGATAAAACTTAATTGGAACAAGCTCTCACTGAGCTCAAAAATGAAAAAAAAATTCTCAGCTACAAAGAAACAAATGCACAGAAAATAACAAACACCAAAAGAGAACCTCAGCAGACATATTCGGTAGTTGTATCAAATGTAGAGACAAGCATCAAAGATGAAGATATTAGTCAACATCTCCAATTCCTCAAAATTCAACATTGATACTGCAAAAGAATAATCTCAAGATCTCTCTCGAAACCTACTAGATATATAAGAATTATCACTGGCGAAATTGAATCATTTGAGGCACTTCTAAATAATGAATTTTTCTTCATGAACCAGCACTATCTAGTATATCCCAGCCACCCTCCAGATCCAACTCCAATTCCTTGCAACAAATGCTTACAATTCGATCACAAAACTGAATCTTGCAAAAGTTTACCAAAATGCTCAAAATGTCAAGGACCACATAAAATGTCCCAATGCAAAACTAATAATGCTCTAAATGCCTATCTTGTGGTGCAGAGGACCACATAGCATGGTCAATTAAATGTCCAAAGCACCCTAAAAAAACCAATAGAAGGTATTCCAAACAAGTTTGTTAAACCACTCAACAAAAAAACAAGAGAAATAGAAGAACTAAAACTAAAACGACAAGCCGTATCCATGCCCAAGTAACTATACACAATGAAATAATAAACACTTACAATCGCAAGATAAACAACCCAAAGAACATCAACAGAAATGAACTAATAGTCAAATTAAAAAAGAGATTCATCAGTCAATTCAATATAGACACAACAGTTATCTTTTAGGGAAACAGATTTTATATACTGATGTTCGATCTTAAAGACCCTGAAGAACCTTCTCCAACAGAACCAATTAACAACAATATTAACAGGCAAATTCACATCAACAATTAGGATCCTCTACAATAACAGGTACATACCAAAAAAACATATTGTGAATAATAACATTGAAAATAACGATATTACATGTGCCATGTTTGTTGAAGCAAAAATCAATCAATCACACGCTATTGAATACTGAAACTGGAAAACAATCAAAAAAATTGGCTATACTGTGCAAAATACCAGGAGGAAGTATAGTACAATGTCATCCAGCGCTGAAATTTAGTAAAGAAAATGCACCATCCATGAATAATCCTAGTAATGAAGTAATACATTTCTCAATTACATTCAAGAACAAAAAGTTGCAAATTTTTTGGTATACTTCCATCCATTTTGTTCACTCGAAGAGACAGTTTTCACCAAGGCATTGTATAATTACGCAGTTATTATTGGAGATTTTAATGCCAACACAACTACAAAAAAGAGACAAATCAACAACTTTCTAAGGAATAGCCAATTCAGCAAAGCTGATACAGAACCGACATTTTTCATGAGTAGAAATGCAGACAGTACTTCGGATTTGATACTCTATAGTCTATACAACAAACATTAAAAAACATATGGAAAATTGAGCTGACTCCCGATCTTGGATCTGACCATCTTGCAATGGTAATCAACTTCAAGATGAACATAGAACCTGAAGTGATAAGAGAAGAAACCGCTTATAACTATAAAATGACCAACATGGAAAAGGTCAATGAAGAAATTAATATGTTCCTAGAACAATATGAAAATACACATATTGATGAAGATTATATTGAAGTATTCAACAATCGTCTACCAGAAACCATCAAGAAAGATACTCCAACTATCAAGAGACATCCCTTCTTTCATTTACTGCCCCCATACATAATAAAATTGATTAAATATAAAAAAACTTGTAACTATAAGCTAATCTCATAATTCCAAAAATACTTGAGGATATAAGGAATATTATGCAAAAGTTTCAGAACTATGGTGCTCTTATCAAAAATTATAACCCTTTCAAACTGTGAACCGTGCTGTATAACAATTAATGAATAATTCATTAATTATAACCACAAATGTTTCTACATCCCAAACATAGATGTAGGGACATAACATTCTAAGTCATTTCCTGTTTAGTGAACAATAATGTTTCCTTCATTCATTGAATTGTATTGAATCTAAAGAATCAGAAATTATAAAAAGTTGATGGAAAAGCCCCTTTCAAAATTTTTGGTCAATTTCAAGATGCTCTTTCAAAAAAATGTTTTATATCAATTAGCAATCGTGTTATTCCTTCCAGATTTTTTTTTGCTCTGCTAAGACGCAGAAATACTTCAAGTCTATTTCAGAGATTGAGATTTGTTTCAATACAAGCCATTGAAGCTCATACTCGTCCAACTTGAATTTATAGGTGTATTGGTTATAACTTAAATACCATTGAGTATTGAATGAACTTACTTTCATTTTGCTTTGAGGTACATATACAGTTCTTATCCCTATGGTGACTGAACTAAAAGTACAGCAGGAACTTTCCATTTCATATGAGTACAAAAAATATCAACATTTTCAGAAAAATTTATCAAAAATGATTCATCAGTAAAACACTCACCTGAAAGAGTTCCGACAATTGAGATATTCGATCTCCACTAATGTCATTCAAAACATTATCAATCATGTGTTTGGGTAAACCTGCCAAGACTATGGTTACATTGAGCTCATGAGGTAATTGTTTCAATTTGCAGATGTTCTCTTCTAAATGTGAAATCCCTAATAAATAGGGATACCTCAAAACAGTTGAAATGTTGATACGATTCTTTAGTAATATTTTTAAATTCCCACTCAACTGTGATGGAGGTTTAGAGATTAATTCTCTATTACCATTTACAACTTTCAATGCCGTTTTGATATTTATTTTCAATAAGCTTTCAATATTACGAACTGTTTCAGCCTTTTCATATTCATCTTCATTCTTCCCTTTTTTTACCGAAATAGCAGTTGCATTGTACCTTTGTATTAAGATAAGATTTCTTTGAGCTGATATCCTATTGATATATTTGAATACATTTGTCATTATTCCACAAATTTTCAGTCTAAAACAAAATTATTTTTATTCATTTATATGTGAAGTTTTTAATTCAGAATCAAACAAAGGTTATGGTTAAGGTATGTAAACATTGTCAACATTGACAAATGACAATTGGCAAGTCTACCAAAATCCAAGGATGAGTTCGGTTTAGAATCGACGTCAGACCCATCAGACCAGTCAGACGTTACCGCTATGTGTGTGCTGACATCTATAAACAAACTTAGAAATGGGTATCAATAACTGATTTTTATATTATACAGGGTGTTCCTAAATTGAACGTACAAACGAAAAGGGGAGATTCCTTAAGTGAGTTTAAGAAAAAAAAGTCCCATAAACATGGGGTCGCAAACGTTTCGTTTTCGAGATACAGAGTGTTGAAGTTTGAATTTTTTTCAAGTTTTCTTCTCATAGTATCTACACTTCACAAGATATTCAACTGAAATTTGGCATAGATATTACATTTGAGAGTTCTCACCAATTGACATGGCAATTTAAATAATTTGATGTGTCAAAACTGGCCTGAATTCATTCACCTCTGATTACAAACTGGCCTTCCTATCATAGTTACGAGAATTTCGAGAGAATCGTTCAAAATTTTTTTTCTCGAAATCGTTGGTAGATACGACAAAACTACAAGAGACCGAAAAGTTTAGTATAAGAACAAAGCTTCTTTTTACGTTTTTTCAAATTAACAGTTGCTCACCAAAAAAAAGTTCTGCAGAAGAACAGGTGGCAGTGTTCCAGAAAAAATATCACCCTGTAGATCTTCTATCGAAATTGCCATGTCACGTGGTAAGAACTCTCAAATGTAATATCTATGCCAAATTTCAGTTGAATATCTTGTGAAGTGTAGATACTATGAGAAAAAAACTTGAAAAAAATTCAAACTTCAACACTCTGTATCTCGAAAACGAAACATTTGCGACCCCATGTATATGGGACTTTTTTTCTTAAACTCACTTAAGGAATCTCCCCTTTTCGTTTGTACGTTCAATTTAGGAACACCCTGTATAGGGTGTAACATGAGTTACTGGCCATAACCTAGTGATAAATGCAGGCCTTTCAAAAAAGTAACTTGTTTTGAGTAATTTAGCACAGGAACTTGGACAGAAATAATAAATGATCAACTATGATTTTGCCAATGTTTAGGAACGTCTCGTTCCTTTTTCAAGGCTTATCATACAATTAATAAAATATATTCAAAATAGTTAGCCAAAGTGAAGAATAAACAAACGGTTTCGACGTATGTCAGTCAATAGATTAAAAACAAATTCCTGTGATAAACTACTCAATTTTAAACATGGACGTGAATAGTACAGTAACTTGTTTTGTTTCCAGAGACTTAGTTTCGGAGATAATTCACTTGAAATCCGGTAGATCATATTTAACTTTGAACCAAAAAATTAGAAATTGAGCATTTGTCTGAAAATAGGTATTGTATATGTATTGGTTGTCTTTGAGCATCATGCATGAATCTGAGAATTTTGGAGAAACAATAGTTATTAATTATAATCTTATTATGCATATTCTCTTCATACCTATATTTAGAGTTTTTTCTTATGTTTGTATATGAGGAATTAGGAAATTAATATTAAAATTGAAAAAAGCGGTTTATTTTACAAAGTACATTATTGTATCTCAGCAAATAAATATTTCATCCATGTTCAATGAATACATTATAACATTCCTTTTACTCTCTTCAAACTGGTTCTCTGATTCATTATGCATATTTTCGATGTCTACAAAATTTCCAACTTCTTTAATAAGAGTTCAGTAGATAAATACAAAAAAGGTGGACTGTTGAAAAAATTCCGAACTTAATGAAACTTCTACCTTTGTTTTTCGCCAATTTTTGACATTTTGATAAAATTCCTCTAATTTTGATTGGCTGTATCTCGGTTGATTATAAGTTTTAGAAATAGTTTCGGGGAACAAAATTATAAGAAATTCAATTATCGACAACTTTGAAAATGAACGTTTTGGTCGAAAACTAATTAAGTTCAAAGTTATAAGCAAGAAACCGGAAAAATTCCGAAAATATCGAGGTTCTTCAGCCCCTTCTCAAGTTAGCACAGGGTCCTCGTGTTGGAAAACTTGACAGAATCATCCCACAGCACCCCCAAACAGCCTGTAGAAGATTCATTAAGTTCTGATTTTTTTCCAGCAGACCCCAATTTTTTTGCTTTTTCACTGGACTATTATTTCGATAAACTGTATCTCAATTGATATTGGGTTAACGAAGAATACAAAATTGTAGAGAATTTAATGGTCTACAATTTCGAAAATGAACGTTCTGGTCGAAAACTACTTAGTTTAGAAGTTATGAGGAAAAAGCTGAAAAAAGTCAGAAAATGTTGAGTTTCCTCGGCCCTCCTCCAGTTAGCACAGGGTCCTCGTGTTGGATAACTTGACAGAGTAATGCCACAGCACCCCCGAACAACCTGTAGAAGTTTCATTAAGTTCGAAATTTTTTCCAGGTAAAATGTATTATCTACTGGACACTGGACTATAAGTGGTTAATCAGCAATATCTTTCAAGATGAGCACATAATGTAGAATACAGCCTGATATCACTTTTTTCTTTTTCTTTTCACAAAACACATTCAAAAATTGTTCCAAAACTTCTTGCACCGTGGGCACGTGACATATCAACCACAGAACACTAAATATCAACCGCACGCTCTGCACCGGTGTGGATTTGCCGAACGCAGTAAATGTATCCTGTAATAATTAGAGCTCAATAAGAGTTAATTTATAAACACAAGAAATGAAAGAATAATTGGCATACACCTAATATCAATATTAGGTCTATGATAATTGATTATATACTGTATTCTATGGCCTAATTGCTTCCGGTATTTTTTAACCTTAAATATAATATAAACAAATAAATATATGTGAAACATAGACCTAATATCCATGGACCGAGTGTCACGTGATTTTTCAGAAGCTCGTAGAGGAGAAAGACCTAGAGAGAGAAGAATATATGATTTCTCTTGATTCGAACAGAGATGCTACTGATGGAAATCTGTAAAGAACCTAAAAGCAATAAAATAGGTGATTTATTACTCTGAGATGGTCAAATGTCAAAATCATCTGATTGAAAGATATAAAGACATAATATTTATTTATACGTTTTATGAACTGAATAGAATGAAATTTACATACTTTTTTATATTTATCATTTCGATTTGCCTAATTCAATGATGGAATAAAATATGGCATATATTTGGATGAACTTCTACCATGTGAATCAGGAAAATTGAGAAATTTTAGACCATACTTCTTTCTGACATTGTGGGGACAGAACAGGATTTAATGTAACAATGAGTTGGACTCGTTGATATCTCAAGGAAATATAATATACATATAAATAATTGCTTATAGGAATCAGCAATACTCTTATTGGCTATAGGTGAAGATAAGTAATATTCGATTCAATCATCTTTTGAATTGGTAATATTTCTTTTACTTCAGGTAGAAAAATTATGCTACAGAAAATTTTTATTAGATAAAAGAGAACATTCATTCATCCATGATTATCGAAATACCATTAGGATTGAGCATTGAGGTTCTATACTATTCCATTCTCCAACTCATGATCTATTTCACCTTTCAATCTATTTCGAATAGAATCAAATTTAATAGATTAAAGCAGCCATAAAAAATTTACCTCCATAATATTTGCCTATTATTATTATTATTTGTAGAAATTCTAAATTTGCCATAACTGCATAGATGATATTGAGGCTTCTTTACCTGAAAGGAAAGAAATAAATTTCGCTAGATAAAAAAAAATATATATATATATATATAAGTCTTTCTTTCCCAACAAAATAAATTTAGTAGCAAAATTCCACTAAAAAAAGTATCTTCTTCTCACTAGATTCTCTCAAAATAAAAGTACACTGCCTTCGTAAGTAGCAAAATTTGTAGAGCTAGTATTCACAATTCTTTGCTTTAAATTCAAATTTGAAATAACGATTTAACGTTCAACTCTTCGAGTTGAAAGAGATGTATATTGTTCTCTTTCTCTAGGGCAATAAATCAAGAGAGTTGACAGACTTCCATCCGATGTTCCATCTCATTCGTTCTCTCGACTTCTCTCTCTAACGCGACGTCCATGGATATTAGGTCTATGATGTGAAAGAAAGTCACTAATAATGAACACTAATCAATCACATTCAAATAACCGAAACATTTCGAGAAAATTCTAATTTTATCTCTACTCTAATTTATAATGATGTTAGGAATATTGATAATTTACTTTTTTTTTCTCTCCATACAATGCCAAAATATAAGTCCAAAATTTAGTAAAATTTGGGGACCAGGTTTGCATCCTGATAAAATCGTTATGCCAGCGAGGTATTTCTTCATTGAGGCAAGAGATATTAATAATATAAGGTTGTAGGTTTCATCTTGCAGAAAATAAAACTATTCTATAATTTCAATTTCAGATTGAACAATTCCATTGGTGATGCATTTAAAATTGTTATAGAGGGTCGAGTTAGGGAAGACAAACCATGTAGAATATACACCAACACTCTAGATAGAAAAGATGGTTCTTATATTGTTAGGTATAAGCTATTTGAAAAATGTGATAATCTATTGATAAGTATTAAATACTCTGGAGTGAACGTTGCTGAATCTCCTTATAAGTTTTCTAAAGAAATTCTTTCTGAACTGTGTAATTGCCCAAGGGGAGAATTGTCTTATTTATTGGATAGTTGGGAGTGTGGGGCAATTCCTAAACAATTATTTGAAGATCTTTCAAATTTTCATAGCATAGATTGGGATGATCTAAGATCCAAGGTAATTTTTGTTCTAATAGAATTGAAAATTGTATTCCTCAACCGTCTTGATTTTCTGGTATTGATACTTCTTATTTTATCAAAAGTTATAGATATCATTTACTTAAATTTTTCTTTTCAGGTTATTGAAAAATTTGATAAGCCTTATTCTGTAAGTTTATGTCATTATGTAATCAAAAGAAACAAAATATACAGAAAATGTTATGGACAATATGTTGGATTTAAAATGTTTATGGATAGTATTCTCTTATCTCTTACTCGAAAAGCTGCTATACCTGATGTTGAATTTTTTGTGAATTTAGGCGATTGGCCTTTAGTATCTAAAAGAGATGACACATTATTTCCCATTTTTTCATGGTGTGGAAGTGAAGATAATTTTGATATTGTTATGCCGACTTATGATATCACAGAATCTACATTGGAAAATATGGGAAGGTAATTTGCTTTTTCTTCTATTAGGTCTGTTGAAACTATGTTAAGGTTTGATCTCATTGAAAATATGATAAGAAAGCTTTGATAGGTAACAGGTAAAAAAAGGTTTATAAAATTGCTCAAAAGTGGTAAATGCCTTTGGATTTTCTTCAACATAACAATAGAAATCACATCATTATTTGCCAAACACTTATTATCATGGTAACCCCTAGCAAAACCCTTGAATTTTAATGAATCATACCTAAATTTAGTTCAATATGAGCAAATTCTTGGAAATCTGTGAATTGCATCAATTTCATTATTATAATCTTTCTGTTGAATTTTCTTCAAGTTTCTCTCTGATGGCAGGTCATCATCTGAATCAAAATTATCATCAGCCTTCAGAAAAGCACTGTGTCGAAAATATTTCACTATTGTTTGCCTAGAATACTTTTCCATGCCTTAAGCAGAAGATGAATTCTATCCAAAAGTCAATAGTGAAATTTTCTGTCACTGTCAATGAACTCATTTTCAAGAGAATGAGATGATGATAATGGTTTTTTTAAATTATGATTGAATTAATTTAATAAAATTAATGAATAACTTAATAGAAGAGAACCTCACAGAGGCTTATGAGGGTCGGAATGGAGAACAGTGAAGGTGAAGGCTAATTCCATTAGGTACATAAAATAGCATGACGCGATATTATATCCCCTATATACTTCCATTGCATATTGCTGTGCAACAAACCCTATTTTCATAGAGCCTGTTCCACCAAATTCTGTTGGGACTTTTCAGGAGAACGGAAATTTTCAGTATTTTCGAATGCCGCGGCTAAGTTCACAAATCGGTTAACTCCCACTGGGTGTTACGTTAATATGCTGCTTTTTTTTGATGATTTAATTGAAGTTTCATGCTTCAAACACAATTCATTGTTGATTGCATAATGATGCAATACAAAATCAGGATAGAATATCGAAAAAAAGATCTAATGTTCCAATGACAACATTTTAAATTTTGCTTGTGGATGCTCAATTTCAAAGTGTGTACAAAATTTCATGTTGATGGCGTCACAATAACCATATTTAGTTCAAGCAAAACTTGAGAAAAATGAAGAAAGCGCTAAATCGACGTCAGGAGCTTTTGAGCGCTCGTTAATTTATGCCGTCTTGGAGACCACAGACTGGTTTACTGGTGCCAAATTAGCGGGAGCTCTCAAATGCTCCTGACTTTAACTCTGTTTTCATCAATTTTTTCCAGAATTGCCGTGTGTACTTCGAAGACAGCAAGTTAAGTAATTAACTGAAAAGATAACTGCCATGTGACTCGCGTTGTTTTTCCCTCTTTGGTCTTTTGTTGCTTTTAGTCTGCGTTTACAAAAGGAAGGAGTAGTTTTCTTTTAGACTTTCTATTTATATTCAATACATATTATATCCTTGCCGTCATTGTATAGTTTTCTCGTTGGAACAGCTCGTTTTTTTTTTTAATAAAGTAGACAGTTACAGTTCTGTACCTGATACGCTCTATTAGTGATGACGTCACACCGCCATTTAAGTTCTCCTGTCAGTGTTCGAAATCCAAACAAACAAATACGCTCTATTAGTGTGACGTCACACACTGCCATTTTTGGTTCTCCTGTCAGTTTTCGGAATCCAAACAAATAAATTGTCATTCAAATTAGTACGGTGTCGTTGAAGTAATTGGCTTATTTTCATAAATAAGAGTATTTGAGGAACGATTTCAGTATTAATTGATAGACAGAAGGAACGAGGTTAATACCAGTAAGTTTGAAACCTGTATCATTCCCCAGATTTGTAAAAAGCCGTGTTTATTAGTTGAACTTCAAGTTCGAACTTACTGGCATTAATCTCGTTCCTCCTGTCTATCAATTAATAGTAAAATCGTACCTTGAATAATCTTATTTATCAAAATAAGCCAATTTCATCAACGACAACGTACTAATTTGAATGACAATTTGTTTGTTTGGATTCCGAACAATGACAGGAGAACTAAAATGGCGGTGTGTGACGTCATCACTAATAGAGCGTATTGTCATTCAAATTAGTACGCTGTCGTTGAAGAAATTGGCTTATTTTGATCAATAAGATTATTTAAGGAACGATTTTACTATTAATTGATAGATAGAAAGCACGAAATTAATGCCAGTAAGTTCGAACTTGAAGTTCAACTAATAAACACGGCTTTATACAAAATCTGGGGAATGATACAGGATTCAAACTTACTGGTATTAACCTCGTTCCTTCTGTTTATCAATTAATACTGAAATCTTTCCTCAAATACTCTTATCTATGAAAATAAGCCAATTCCTTCAACGACACCTTACTAATTTGAATGACAATTTATTTGTTTGGATTCCGAACTCTGACAGGAGAACCAAAAATGGCGGTGTGTGACGTTACACTAATAGAGCGTATTGCTATTGGCTATTGCATTGTCGTCACTTTCGGGATGTAAAAGCTATTTGGTGTCTTCATTTGATATTTTCACTAGCAAAACGCATTTTAGACTATTATAGACATATATATTCACAAATAATTACTTGTAATATCCTGCACTTTTTTAATTCATATTCTTTTTCTTTCTCTTTTCTTAAGACATAGTCTTGTTTCTTCTACTCTTCAGCTTCTTGGGAAGTAGATGTCCAGCTTTCGTGCCATCCCTTGGGAGGTCGGCCGGGAGGTCTCTTTGAATTCGGTCTTCCATCCTTTGCCTATCGATCTTCCATCATTCTGTCGACGTGGTCTCTCCAATATCGTCGTCTAGGTTTCGTGAATCTTACTATGTCTTGAAATTTTAGATCTTCTCTTATAGCTTCGCTCCTTATTTGATCTCTTAAGCTTACCCCTTTAATAGTTTTCAATATTTTCATCTCTGCTGCCTTCATCGTATTCTTCGTTTTTGTTGTGTCCGCTCGAGTTTCTACTGTATATGTAAGTATAGGCCTTACAACTGTTTTGTATATACGGACTTAACTACAGGCGGACATGTATTTGTTTTTCCATATAATTCATATTCGATTTTTATGAAGTTTGGTATGGGAACAGTGTAATTATTGGATGGGATGTCCCGGAGGACAATATCGTGAATTGAGGTAAACGTCCATCAGGCGGGTCGGGCCGGGGCGGAGAAATCCGCCCGCCTACATTTGTATGCAACTACAGGACTACAGTGTATGCGTCACCCGTCTAATGGACGTTTACCTTTAAAATGTATCAACAATGTGCAACGGAACAAAAACTGAAGAAAGCAGCACAAAAAAACTGGAAGATAATAATGAAATTCTAAACAATAATGCGGTGGAAATAGACAACATAATATTTCAACCTTCATCACCAAATAAGTCAACACGTAAGGGTTTCCATACACAATAACATAATATCGAATGACAAAAACATCAAATCAACACATAGAATTTTTCGACGAGAGTAAACGAAATTAGTGATACTAGTTAAGAAAACCCATTTTACCTTACGTTATAGACGAAATCATCGTGTTATGTCGAACCTCCCAGAAACCGAAAGTGTACGTACGGGTTTTCATTCCTGTAATTTTTTCTATTGAGCTTTTTGAAGATCTATATACTAATATTTTAAGTGAACAAGGATTTTTGGAACTGATATTGTCTGTTAGTTCTTTATTTCACCTCATCGCAACCCTTCGTTGGAATTGTTTTTTTTGTCGCATATAGGTATTGAAAATATTATCAATTCTATATTATACAAGGTGTCCCAGAAGTCGAAATCAAGCCAGAATTGAGTAACAGGGGTTAAGTCATAATAGTCATCAAATAAATGTAAAATAATCTACATCGTGTATTTTTCGAGTTATATTGTATTTTTCCATTCAGTGCTCTTTACTACACATCTTACCTTTTCCAATATTATCTTGAATATCATTCCTGCAACTTCCAAATTCTAAGCCAACTGCTTTAGTCCGGAAGATAATGTCAGTTTTTGCCAAATCAAATATTCAAAATCAATGTGTCGCCCAACTTCAACTGAGAACAAATTGTACGACATTAGTTTGGCAGGTGACTTAAAAATTTTGCGCATTCAATAAAGATTCTAAAATAGTATGACAATTACATTATTTCTCAAATTCGGCAAAAAAAAATGATTTTTTTAGTTGACAGAGGTCTTAAATACTGAAAGGACCACGCAGCGCATCGAAAGAAAATTGTCTTTCGATGTCTAAAGATATCGGACTCTTCTTCGGTATTCTTTTGACCTTAGTGGACTGTGCTTTAGTTTCGATTATTTTTTTTCTAGATCCTCGATTGCTTCGTCTAACTGTTCTCTGTGTTCTATCATCACACGTTTTGTTTGAAAGATTTCTTTGAATTTTACACAATTAATTAATTTTCGGTTCGTGGGTAGTCTGTCTGTTCCAATTTTTAATGTCAAGATCACTAGGCTGTGATCCGACGAGATTGGTTTCTATTTCATAATTCGCTGATACATTTTTCCTTAATTCTATGTCCAATACGTTCATCGTACCTGTAGTTTCATGTATATGAGTGGGATCTTCTGGACTAACAAATTACATTTGTCTAACTATAGCTCTCTGTTTATTTCCTTGGGGGTTTGTTTTCCTGCTATTCCATTCAGGAAACTTTCACTTCGCGACCCGACTGATTAGCTATAATTCAACTTCCATTCAATCCATTTACTCGGATCTGGAACAGGTCGCTTCACTTCTTTAATTGTGTATAATTCATCCTCATAGGAATGACTCGAAAAATGTTGCTGATTAATTAAAAAAATTATAAAATCACGAGTACCGACTTCGAATATTTCCTTTTACCTTGGGAATTTGAGACGACTCACTCGGTTCCGCTAAATCCATTTCGCCTTCTGGTAGTAATATATATATTTATATATATATATATATATATATATATATATATATATATATTCTTTTGAATATATATAATTGAATTGATTAACAAAATGGAAAGTCTTTTCGAAAAAAGTTCACACGAACAGACCTTCGAGACACAGCAAACGCCACAAGGCAGGGTACCACCAAATCCCAACAAAGAGAAAACTAACCCGAATAGTGCAGAATAATAATTGCAGTTCGCCCTTTGGGCTTCTAGAGGAGGCAACCGCGGATCGAGGCATGCGCGTCGTCTCGTGCTAGACAAGGAAGCGCGTGAGGCTTGCCTCGAACAGTTTACTTTTTCAAGTGGAAGTTAGATGAATACAAGAATCGTGAGATTGAGCATGAATATTATGGAACAGAGACCCAGTGACGTACCGTATGATGTGAAATTGAGGATGAGATGGATTGATAAAATATTCGATTAATAGGTACGTAATTTCCAGACTTTATTTTGTGAGGCACTGCCTCATAGGACAAGCCGCCATTGATACTTTCTATCATATTGGGAATGAGATACTCTGTGTAGTCAATTAGCAATTTATATTCTCAAACAATAAGGTTTATTGGAATCAACGAGATATTAATATGTATGTACCGGGTTTTTCACCATAATTTGACCCCCCCCTTTAACTTTGTTACTGAAAGAGGTACAAAAAAATGTTTCGTACAAAAGTTTCACGAAATCGACTAGTGTTTTTTAAAATGATTTCAAAAAATGAAATATATACAGAGTGGGCAACATATTGATGGCAACTTCATTTTTTCAAATGGAACACCCTGTATATTTTTCTATATTTGACTAGCTCTTTTTCCCCTGATTTCGAATATATAACATATGTTTCGCCTATCTCTCTTATTCTGAGTACAACAGAGTTTCAAATTTTAAGAACCACCTAGCATGCTAAGTAATCAGTTTTCAAGTGGAAGGCTGCGATAATTCAAAATGCCCTTTTTGACTTACCTCGTAGTTAACGATATATGACATACGTTTTTCATCATAAATTGGAACTCCAAAAAGGGCATTTTGAGTTATTGCAGCCTACCAATTGAAAACTGCTTACTTAGCATGCTAGGTGGTTCTTAAATTTTTTTTCGTGAAACTTTTGTACGAAACATTTTTTTGTACCTCTTTCAGTAACAAAGTTAAAGGGGGCGCCAAATTATGGTGAAAAACCCGGTACATATAATGTACAGGATGTCCCGGGAAAAATGCGACAAACGAATATCATGAATGAAGGTCATCATGGAGGACTCTTATCATAAGGTTTCAATCGCCTGAGTGTCTTTGTTTGGGATATACAGGGATATAATGAGTTCATTACAGCACCGTTTTTAGTACTGTAATGAACTTATTACTATACTGAAATTGAGAAACATTTTTTACTGGCATATTGACATTTGCTAGAGCTGAACTCATTATTTCCCCATATGTGAATTACACTCAGATTAGGCAGCAAAAGTCTAATGGCCTAACCGCAAAAGAAATCTATCCAACAGGACGCAAACTTAATCGGCTTAGCTCCAAACGACCATTAAAGGAGAATTATAGGAATACACTAAACAAAGAAAATAATACAAAAGCAATATGGATATCAAAAATTCTGAGAGTCGTACACTGAGAAATTATGAACTGTTAAATGACTAAAACATCAATATATCAAGTGGCTAATACATTTAATTCTTACTTGGCAAAAATTGGAGGAAAGATGGCAGAAACCATAAAAAGTGAACAAAACTCAAATTTTGAAGAATGCCATCCAAATAACAATCTCATGCTGAGGTCCATGTATTTAAGCACTGTTACTATCTTTAAAGTGGTGATGTCGTGAGAGTAGTTGGAAAATAAATCATCCTGTGGACCTGACATGATAAGTACAAAAACAGTTAAAGAAATAGCACCAAACATTGTCGCAATTCTAGCTCGCTTGATTAACCTATTAGCTATTACATCTGGTCAGTTCCCAAATGAGTTGAAGCAAGCAATCATTACACCAATTCACGAGGATGGAGATGAAGGTGACCTCAAGAACTTTAGACCAATATACGTAACTTCTGTCATAACTAAGATTTTTGAGAAATGTATGGCTGTTACCTATCAATGAACAACATATTGTTGGATCAACAGTTCGGGTTTAGAGCAAACATTTCCACAGTGGATGCCTTATTCCGCTTGACACATAGACTACATGAACACCTGAACACCAAAAAAAAAAAAAACGGCTGGGAATTTTTATTGATTTGGCGAAGGCGTTCGAAAGCATCTCCTACGAATTACTCATAAGAAATTTGGAGTCTTACACGTTGTGTAGTGTATGAACTATTCAATAATTACTTGACAGATGGCATCTCATTTGTAAAAGCCAATGGCCACATCAGCGAGCCCCAGAGACGGAGATATGGTATACCACAAGGGACAATCCTTGGACCACAAATGTTTCTACTATACATAAATGATATATTGAAAGTAGATGTGAAAGGAGATATCATCTCTTACGCCGATGACACTGTTGCACCTTTTGCCGAGAATACCTGGGAAATTACGAAGACTACATCAGAAATAGGCTTATATCGAATCAAATGCTGGCTGCATATGGATTTATCAAGCTTGAATTTCCAAGAAACAAAATTTGTAATCAAAGACTGATAATATTAAATATTTGAGTATAATTAAAAACAGCTCAAATACTCAAATATTTAATATTATCAGTCTTTGATTACAAATTTTGTTTCTTGGAAATTCAAGCTTGATAAATCCATATGCAGCCAGCATTTGATTCGATATAAGCCTATTTCTGATGTAGTCTTCGTAATTTCCCAGGTATTCTCGGCAAAAGGTGCAACAGTGTCATCGGCGTTCTAAAGTGGGACAACCATTCACAGTACTTGACGAACCGCCTTAGAAAACTTGTATATTTGCATGTAATTAGTGCGAAGAAATACCTTACGTTCCCACATTTTTCTCTTAGGTTCCCTTTTTATTTAATTTTTTGTCCAATCCCTTGAAAAAATTGTTTTTTACCTGTTCAGAAAGCTAATAAAACAAGGAAGTTATTAAAGTAATTTGTACTATAAGTTCCATGAAGTTTTTTCGAGTAATACCAAACTGATTCAAAGACAATTTAAAAATAAAATGTGGTCACTTAGAACCAATTATTTCTAAGATGGTATAGGTTTTGAGCGACCATGCTTCTTCTTAAAGTGAATCCTCATTTCTCAGCATTCTCTTGCATCAATTGAAATTTTCCACTCTTATATTTTTGCCACAATTATTATTTTTTCGAAACAACACAGAGATTTTCTGAGAAATCGCAATAGCCCAGTAACCATCTACTTTTGACCCCTAGTTGGCTGGACGCTCGAAACTATGCGAAGAAATTTTTTGTTATTATTATTATTATAAAATTAATAAGATGGAAAAGGACAAAAATATACCTCTACACTTAAAACGCAAAACCTACGACAGCTGTATATTACTAGTGGCAACTTATGGTCTAGAAACTATGGCAATAACAAAAAAAGTGGCAGATCAACTGAGAGTAACTCAAAGGGCCATGGAAAGGATTATACTGGGTATAAGGTTTAGGGACAGAATTCCGAACACCGAAATACGAAAACAGACCAGGGTAACTGACATCATGAGTAGAATAGCAAAATTTAAGTGGCAGTGGGTGGCACATGTTACAAGGCAGATTGTGGAGATATGGTCACACAAAGTAACATTTTGGAAACCTCGAGAGACAAAAAGAAGCTTAGGAAGACCGAGAAAAAGATGGATAGACGACATACTCGATGTAGCCGGCAAGCAATGGATGAGAACAGCAAAAGACAGAGAAGCTTGGAAAAACTGGAAGAGGCCTAGGTCCGACACTGGATGGAAGAGGGCTGAAGAAGAAGGATAAGAGAGGAGGCATACAAGCCTATAACTCTTAGGAAAACATACAGAAAAATTCACACAACACCAATACTCTAACATAAAGAAAATGGAAAATGACATCAAAGTGCATTCAACAGGACCGGCGAACTCCATGGTGGGCTGCACATAAGTGGTATACAGAGTCTTAGCTGTACACACAGAACACCTGGGGAAGGTCCTTCTTATTGAGTACACCATTCTCTTCGCTTTTGACACAACACTCTCGACATGAGCTGACCAAGATAGGTCAGATGACATGATCACTCCTAAATCGCTATGTTGTTCGGTAGATTGAATTGGAACACCAGCAATGTTCACTGTCTCTGTGGATTATTCCTGTCCAAATGTGAAACCCTGCACTTTTGAATATTCAAGGGGAGAAGCCATTCATGACACCATACAGAAATACGATTTAGATCACTCTGGACCGTGGAGGAGATAGCATTATTGGCGAATATTTTGAAATCATCTGCATAAGCAGAACACTCAGAGGAGACCAGTTTTAGTAGATCAGCCACATAAATAAGAAGTAGCAGTGGGCCTCTCCTTCGTTGATAGGCTGAAGTCAGGGATAATCTGAATCCACAGGGCTGTCGCTAGCAAAATTGCCACCCTAGACGTCAATTTGGCGCCCTAACAAAAGCTAACTCTGCAGAATGCTTAAAATAATTATTTGATAATCGGGGTCCAGGGCCGAGGGCAGCACTGTACGACGGCGATTATTTTTTCATCTCTTTTGTAATGTTTTTCTGTAGTTTTCTTGTTACGAATATTTTAAAAAATTTCATTTCTTTTTACATTGTACATATCAGAACTCTGTTGCGAAAAACTAAAAGTAACCAACATTTTTTCATCCGCAAATTGAAAATAATGTGGTTCCAAAATGTAGATTATTGTTTGAAGAAATTATGTGAGAAATCCATAAAAACGGGGGTTGTAAGAGGAAAAATCTATATTTTCGTTTTGAACTGAGCAGTTCAATGTTGTTATAATGTATTTTGAATATACAACTTATATACTTAAGGTAATTTTAAATAAAACTTTTCAGAGTTATGCTGGATATGCTGTCAGTACAGGGAAACACTAAAGGTCCTTGGTGTGAGAGGTATTCTAAGGCTTTCTGGAGGGGTAGAGATTCAAGCCAAGAAAGATTAAAATTAATCGAGATATCAAGAAAACATCCAGACATGTTCAACTGTTCTCTCACTAACTTCTTTTTCTTCAAAAAGGAAGAAACTATATATGGACCAAAAGCTGAACATGTTTCTTTCTACAAATTTTTTGATGTAAGTAAAACTTCCAATGAATATAATTTTTCATTTATTTTTTCGAAGAGAAATGATTCAACTATTTTCTAACAACTTAAATTATATCAAGACCATTGAAAACTTGTAATCATATGTCACATGATTTTGTAGCAATGAATTTTTGGATCTCAATTTCTTGAAATCAATATATTCATTTTCAGTATAAATATCAAATAGGTCTAGATGGAACTGTGGCGGCATATAGATTTCCTTATTTGCTGGCTGGTGGTTCTCTTATTTTCAAACAAGATTCAAAATATTATGAGCATTTTTACAACACAATGGAGCCATTTGTTCATTATGTTCCCATCAAGAGAAACTTGGAAGACCTTGTTACGAAAATTGAGTGGGCTATGAATAATGACGAGAAAGCCAGAAAAATTGCAGAAAATGCTAAATTATTCTCCAATGAATATCTGTTACCAAAAAATATTTATTGTTATTACGGCCAATTATTAAGTGAATTTAGTAAGAAAATTACCAGTAAGATAGTTGTTTTAGAGGATATGGAAGAAGTGGAACAACCAAATCAGAAGAATTCCTGTGATTGCGCTTCATTGTATATTAAAGATGAGTTGTAGGATTTAGAAGTTTAATTTAGTTAGTGGAACAAAATTGAAATGTGCCATCAATGTATTGGAATTAAATTCCTTTGATTATTACATCGAAATATACTATATTTTCATGATTCATATGAATGAATAAGTTGTTTTTTCATTTCAAAAATGTACCTTATTTTGCAGAAGTTGACAAGATATTGATAGGTAAAAAATTAAAATTTGATTCATCATTGATTTCATCAAGTTTTTCCATCCATTAAGTAGGTACTCATTATGAAATAGTACTTATTTGTAGCAATCTGTAGAGTTTTATGAAGATGATACAATTTTTACCTGATGCCAATATTACATTCTCAGGTAAATTCAATCTAATTGAAACTGGTTTTGCTGATTTTCGGCCTCATCAGTACCGCATAAAATAAGTAATGCTGATAGAGGGTATTTTGATTGGAATCCAGCAGTAGCAGCAAATACTAAATGTGTTAATGACAAAAAAGCGTACTCTCATCGAAGATGAGTAGCGATAGACCAGTTTCGCACCGTACATCCAACACTGATGTGTAACCCAGTATATTTTTCTGTGGTTAACTGTTAACCTAGATTTATACTAGTTTGCGATACTGAAACTTTTAATTCTTATTATTCGCAGTAACAACCATATGTAGGTATACTTGCACCATAAGAACTACTATTTATATTCATTATCTACTTCACTTGCTTCCGAATTTTACTCATTAGCCGTGTTCAGTCTTTGTGAAGTAGTAGAATTCTGGGGGATATTTTATGTATAATTCATTCATGAAATATTGGTATATTGTGCTTTAAGAGGAAATAATAAGCCATGGTATAAAATTTGAATTTATTTGAATATGCGATTGATATGAGAACAATAAAACTAACTTTCATTTTTTTTTCAAATTTTCTTATAATTTTTTTATAACCGACGATCCAGTTTGATTTTGTGGTTATAAAATCTTGTGAATATGGTATGAAAGACTAAGATATCACTAATTTCATTAATAAAACTTAATTATAATTCACATATCTACATTAACCAAATATGAAGTTGATTTCAGTCCAACTTCAATAATTATGTTAACTTGGGAAAGTTTGAGTAATGAAATTATAAAATTTGAAGAGGTTTATCGAATTGTTTTTTGAATAGGTATCACTTCTCAATATAGATATATACTAAATAGTTTCACTTATGGATTACAATATCTAGTTTTCAGTTTATGTATATGTAAATATAACATTTATGTAAATATCTCTCAGTGGAATTAGAAAACTCTATTATAACGAACAAATCGCTAACAGCAAAAAAAATCTGATTTTAATAGAATAGGTAATACTATACATTTGATATTCAAGTAATACGAATCTCATTTAGAATGAATCCAATCGAATAAGACTATTTTCAAATCAAAATCGGATCATTCAGACGATAATTTTCTTATATCTAAGAAATCTTAGTGTTCAATTTCTCTTCTATTTCTTTTGATCTGAATGAATGGATGAAAACATTGAACTTTTTAAAAAGAGTATTTCATTCACCTGAGAGTACAAGGTGTCCTAAATTCGATGCTCATTGAAAGCATATCGAGAACTATAAGATTAAGAGAAAAAGGCCTCCTGATCTCATAGACATATTGCTGTTTCAAATATTTCGATATTCTTGGTTTCTGTTCAAGATAATCGAAAAATAACTAAACGTTGCTTTCCCTAATTTTGATGGTTTTAATTTAAGTGATACTCATAACAGATCATAGGGAAATTTATTACCGTTTTAGAGACTGCTAAAAAAACGTTTAAAAATGTTTCGAATTTTTCTAAAGGCTCATTTGCACGGTGATAGTAACTATCGCGATAGTACAATAGTGATAGTGCGACAGCACTCTCGCACTATTTTTTTCTAATACTTATAGTTCTCGACACCCTATACAAGTTAGGGTTTGCTAAAAAATTATAATGAAGGGATGAAATACTCAAGATTTCGATTAAATCAATAAGTGTGAGAAAGAAAATAACATTCTAGGAATGTTTATTTTTCCTATGAAATAGAACCTACGAATGGCATTAAATTCTCGCAATTTTTTTTCAATGAAATTTCATTCAGGATAATTCAATCGAATCCATATGAATATTATTTATTTACTCAAAATAACTGAAATAAAATTTATTGTTTCATTCTGTATGTTATACCAAGGAATAAAATTTTTTTTAAGCAAAAATTCAACTAGGATAAGTCAAGGGCGTTTGCAAGTCCAAATGACAAACCTTAGTAATATATCGGGTGTCCCAAGGTGAGTGGCCTATTAGATTATTATGGAAACTATTGATGGTAAAGATTTCAAATTTTGTGGATGAATATTTGGCCATGTAAGGTATATTTTTGAAATAATTTCACATTTCCAGTGTTGCCGGATGTACGACAATTTGGCAACAACTTTGTTATTTTGAATGGGACATCCGGTATTTCTTTTTTTTTTATGACACTCCATAAAATATTAAATCTATTCACTCTTACTTTTTCATCCCTATCTTTAACGGTTTTTGAGTTATTAATTATTTTTCGAAATTTTAGATCAAATTGGCGTATTACGAAAGTGTCTCTAGTTCGCTCAATATTTGAGATTTAAGTCAGAAATTTTGCGAGTCGTTAGATATTGATCTGATATGTGTCACTGCTTTTGAATTATGTTCGTCAATAATACAGGACGGACCAAAAACAATCATCATTTGCCAAGTTACAAAATTGTAAAAAAGTCTATTTTTTCAAATTAGACACCTAGTATATTTTTCAATTTTTGGAATCAGTACACCACAGTCTACAATTTTCCTATTCACGTCCCTATACCTATCTCAACTGGATTCCGAGTTATATGCGTTATATGTGTATATCTTTCTTGAGCCATTATTTATAGAAAAACCTCGGAACAAAACACCTGTTAGGCAATAATTGTTTATTTTGACATTTATGGATTGAACTGATTCATTGATATATCGATCTATGAATGACATAGAGAAAATAACAATACAAAAGAAATTAACGTTTATTGAATCAATGTGAGTTCTAATAAACGCATATAACTCGGAATCCAGTTGAGATAGGTATAGGGACGTGAATAGAAAAATTGTAGAGTGTGTTGTACTGATTCCAAAAATTGAAAAATATACTAGGTGTCTAATTTGAAAAAATAGACTTTTTTACAATTTTGTAACTTGGCAAATGATGATTTTTTTGGTCCGTCCTGTATTATTGACGACCATAATTCAAATGCAGTGACTCAGATCAATATCTAACGACTTGCAAAATTTCTGACTTAAATCTCAAATATTGAGCGAAGTAGAGTCATTTTCTTAATACGCTCATTTGATCTAAAATTTCGAAAAATAATCAATAACTCAAAAACCGTTGAAGATAGGGATGGAAAAGTAAGAGTGAATAGATTTAATATTTTATGGAGTATCATAAAAAAAATTGAAATATTTTGAAAATTATATTCAATGACAGAGAATTTGTCACTTTCATCAATTATCTGAGTGACAAATTATTTAAATTTTTCCTCAAAAAGCAATTGTTATTCGCCATGTGTTAATCGAAAAAAAAACATGAAGAACAAAATGAACAAAAAAATATGATGATGATGATGAAGAAATTTTTGATATAGAGAATAATTTTTCCGTTACATTGAAATTTCGAGCATTCATAACATTCCCGATTCCGGAAATGAAGTTCTATATTATTTCGATATCAAGTGAATTTCATCAAGTAGGGGTTGGATCAATCGAACTTACGTAATGATTGATATCAATTTATGTCCGTCAAAATTTAAACATTCTGTCTGATACATTGAATTCCTACTTATATGTTTGTAATGAAACAGTTTTTAATTTTTTTTCCAATTCAAAAACCTTTTGTGTTAAGACTGAGAACCCCTTGTTTATTTTGTGCAATAAAATATAATTTTCATATTTATCTTTCTATCAAGGATTTCCTGCTACTCTTACCGTTTCTTCCTTTTCAACTCCAATTTTTCATATATAATTTGATATTTCATATAAAAAAATCATATTCAAATCAAATTTAACAATGCTTAATTTCATTTCTTTGAATATTGTTTTCGATTTGTTTCAAGGTTTTATCAGGAATAACTGCATATACATGAATAACTAAATACATGTGTTTAAGGTATTTCCTGATGCTAAATGATGGGAATTCAAATCAACTAATTATTAATTATGGTTTTCTCTTAAATAAATAGCAAATTATGAATATTTTTTCTATTCACAAACACTCGTAATGAAGAAATAAAATGATGAAAATTTTTCGAAAATATCCATTTTCGAACCAAAACGTTCTGTTACTTTTCACTGTATTGGGATGATTCTATCGATATTGAAGAATAGTTTGACACAATAATTGTTATTGAAGGATTTCTTTGTAACCAATTTCTGTGTTTTGAACATCTACCTACACGATAGATCTAGCTTATTGTCTATAAGTACCTATTTGGATTAGTGTTGGAAACGATGAAACTCTCCAATGAAAAAACAATTTCCTTGTAAGATCCATTAGCGCTCAAGATCTATTTTCTGAAGCTAAGCTTCCGCTCCATAGCAATGGAAATCGTACTTGTTTCAACTTGACTCTAGCGCATGTCTCAAAACCCACACTCAGAAAGCATTACCCAAGCTCAGGTACAAAGAGCTGACACTATCCAAAAACTACAGAATGGGAGGTAAAAAAGAGCTGGTGTCGTGTTTGTCCAGCTTAAACTTGACGTGTGACTTGTTGTCAATCATTTTGGCTTTTATTCGATCAGTTCTTTGGGTACCAGCGTACTTTTCATGGCTGTGACTGCTGCCTGAGATGCTCCTTGGAGAATGAAGGTCACCTCCTAGGTTTAGATCAGAGAGGCTGTGACGAAGGTCATTGTAGTCGTGAATATTCGAGGTGGATAACGAGAGGAACCAGCTGTGGTTGAGTGCTTCGTCAGGCGTCATCCTCTTCTTGGGGTTCCATCTGAAACATTGGTAGTTTACATATTCGGGAATAAACGGAGATCTGCAATGAGTTATATGTTAAATTCAATGAGTTGCTTACGGATGCTCTGAGTTACCCTAAAAAATCATCTAAACTATAAATACAGTTCGACACAAGGAAATCTTTAAGTTTTTTCTTGAATCGAGGCAAAGGCAGATTTTTAATCTCATTCGGTATCATATTGTAAAAATTAGGTCCTTCAAAATTAGGAGATCTATATGCTAATAAATGTTTCGCAAAAGGTTGATGTAATAAATATTTATTTCTCTGTCTGGTATTAACCTCATCATAGGAATGAACTTGGATGAAATCATTTATATTTATATGCACGTATACACACATCTCAAAAATACACAGGCCATACAATGTCAGGATACCATATTTTAGAAAATACTGTTTACATGATGTTATATTACTTATTCCAGCAATCCTTCTTATTACACGCTTTTGGGCCAGGAACACTTCCCCCACATTGGCAGACCAACCCCACAAGCATATCCCATATGTCAACCGAGACTGCACTTTCGCGAAATATACCGTGATGAGTTGTTCCGTAGTCAGGACATATCGCAAATTTTTTAATTTATAGCATATTGAATGTAATTTTGAGATCAATATTTCGCAGTGATATTTGTAATTCATATTCTCATCAAAATATATTCCTAAAAATTTTGTGTGGTCGACCTAGCTGCACAGTTCTCGATCAACCTCCACACCCAAGGGACATTACTTTTTTTGTGAGCTATGAAATTGAATCAATTGTGTTTTTTCCATATTCAAGGTCATGTTCAATATTTGGTGGGACCAGCTCGACGTAGTGTATTATGAGTTGTTAAAACCGACTGAAACAATCACACTCGATCGTTATCGAACGCAATTAATGCATTAGAGCCGAGAATTGATAGACAAAAGGCCGCAGTACAATGAGAGACATGATAAATAGTAATTTTACAGCATGACAATGCTCGACCCCATGTTGCGAAAGTGCTCAAGACTTATTTAGAAACGTTGAAATGAGAAGTCCTACGCAACCCGCCGTATTCTCCAGACGTTGCTCCGTCGGACTATCACTTGTTAGGATCAATGGCATACGGCCTGGCTTACCAACATTTTCGGTCTTATGAAGTAAAAAATTGGATCGATTCGTGGATCGTTTCAACGCGGGATTCGTACGCTGCCGAAAGATGGGAGAAAGTAGTGGCTAGCGATGGACAATACTTTGCATCATGAATGTCTAACCAGGTTTTTACAATCAAACCTCGAATTTCGGCAAAAAACGACGGAAGCAAAGTTATACGCCTACGTAACTACGAGTATTGTGGAAAGTTTAAGATTGATCGCGTAAACAGAATCATAAAATTTTCAAGAAGCATATCGATAAAACAAAAACCCAATATTTCCGTGACCTCACAACAGACGCAGTTGAGGTTTAGGATGTTGAATCAAAATAACAGTTTTAAACCGCGTGAAGAATCATATCATCAGAACGATGAAAAAATTAAAACAACAATGATGGAAAATAAATACTCAATAAATATTGCCGTGATAACAAATATGATGGCATTGAAATTTCGCATGTTTGTATATCGCGAAAAGTAATTACAATCTTCGTGCGATATTTTGTGTTGAATGTTGAAATAAGAAATTATATTCGAGTGAAAACAGATCCCACTGAGCTGATATTCAGCGAAAATATATAAATTAACAATTTCAAGCACTATGCAAAATTTCGGGTTGATCATGTTTTTAAATTCATATGAAATTGTGGGTTGTGGTCCTTATGCAGTGACTGAAGTAGCTCACGGCCAAGGACAAATTAGGGAAATAAAAGAACGGGATAAAAACACTCATTCAATTTATTTCCAACCCACTAAAAATGTGTGAAGAAGATGATATTTAGATCTAATCGTTCTTAAGGGTCGTTGGACACTTGGGTCGTTGCGGCTCGGTCGCAGATACTTTTGCCGGTCTCGGGAACAGATGTGAAAATCTTTACTCTTCTCGTTGTCGGTGCAAGTGTTGCACATATGTTGTAGTTGTAGACTGGACTGAACTCAATTGCCTTATTCGCCCTAAAATGCCGATTTTTATGGGCATTCAGGCCGTTTTCCATTCAACCGTTAGCAAAGCCTTGCTACAGATCCCTTAGGGAGTGGCTTTGATCATTTCAAGTTTTTACACCGAGTTCTTCTGTTTTTAGCATTTTGGTTCGAAATTTAACTTAACTCGAATATTTTCGAGAGAATCGATAGATTTCCTACAAATTCAAGCGAAATATCGGAAACACAATGAGGAGAGCATTGACGTGAAGTAAGGAGCTTTTGAGCGTTCGTTCATTCATTAGTCAATTGTACCCTTGGAGATCTAGTTATGTGTTCTCCAAGGCTCAATTACCCTTAAAGAACGAGCGATCAAAAGCCCCTGATTTCTACATTTTTCAAGAAAACCTTGTTCAATATGAGAATACCCAAAATTTGCTTATGTATTAGATCAATTGAAAAGTCCCTGGTCTGATGCACATATGGCGGTGCTAGTATTAAATCCATATGATTTTTAGTTAGTAACAACCTTACGATACGTGTCAAAACTTGACTGCAGTCCGACCATTAGTTTGTCAGATATTGCGTTGTGAGTGTAGCTACGTTTGTTATTTGAAAAGAGATGGAAGAAAAAGAATTTTTTGTGCTGATAAAATATTGCTTTTTGAAAGCAAAATTTTGGCTTGATGAAGAATTTCCGAGGTCTGAACCAGGAAAATCATCCAACATTGATTGGTATGCTAAGTTTAAACGCTGTGAAATGAGCAGCGAAGACGGCGAAAACAGTGGATGCCCAAAAGAGACTATCACCGACGACAAACTCAAAAAAGTTCACAAAATAATTTTGAATGACCGTAAAGTGAAGTTGATCGAGATAGCAGACATCGTGAAGATATCATCTGAACGTGTACATAATATCATCTACGAATATTTGTAGGTACATGAGGAAGCTGTGTGCAAAATGGGTGCCGCGTGAGCTCACAATCGATCAAAAGCAATAACGTGTTAATGATTCTGAGCAGTGTTTCAAGCTGTTTAAGCGCAATAAACCTGAATTTTTGTGACAATGGATGATACTCCCGAGTCCAATAGACAGTCAGCTGAGTAGACTGCACACGATGAACCGAATCCAAAGCGACGAAAAGCACAACATTCAGCTGATAAGGTTATGGCATCAGTATTCTGGGATGCGCAAGGTATGATATTCATTGATTACCTCCAAAAGAGGCCAGACCATCAGCAGCGATTATTATATAGCGTTATTGGATCTTTTAAAGGATGAAATCGTTAAAAAACGGCCCCATTTGAAGAAAAAAAGGTGCTGTTTCATCAAGACAAAGCGCCGTCTCACGAATCGATGAACACGATGGAAAAATTGCAAGAATTGGGCTTCGAATTGCTTCTGCATCCACCGTATTCGCCAGATCTGGCCCCCAGCGACTTTTTCCTGTTCTTAGACATCAAAAGAATGCTCGCTGGAAAGAAATTCAACCCCAATCGCCGAAACTGAGGCCTATTTTGAAGCGAAAGACAAATCGTATACTACAACAATGGTACCGAAAAGTTGGAAGCTATAATCGCTGTTTCGCCCTCGAAGCTATGTTGAATAATAAAACCGAATTTTGCCAAAAAAAAATGTATTTACTATGGTAGACCGGGGACTTTTAAATTGGCCTTTTAAATTGTTGGATTTGGTACTCACTGCAAACATCCCGATATGAAATCTATAAAAGCGTGGTCGTTACATCTTAATGCTATTTGTAAATTTTTGGATCCTGGTTTCCTTTTATGGCCTTTGGAGTTTGTTATGCAACGGGGATTCCCCTGAGAATCTGAAATATGGTTTGTATTAGAAATAGACATTCGTGAAAAGGTAAGTTTTTGAATAATCTTAATCCTAATCAGGGGGGTTTTTCCATTTTAAATTGTGAACATTGTATCGTGGGAAAACTATCATACCAATTATATGATATTCAGATTGATTCTCAGAACGATTTTACATAATATAAAAATGGAAAGTTCTACTTCTTATAGTCAATAGATCGAATGAATTATGGAAGCTTTTCATGATGTTTACCTCAACTTTTTGACTACTCACCAAAGAAAAGTCTTCTTCTTGTAGCTGAAGCGATTAAATCATCAGGAGGGGGTCCTAAAACTTCCATCAGGCACGCAAGTTGTTCTATTTCATTTTCTCCTGGAAATAGAGGATATCCGGTGTAAAACTCGGCCAAGATGCAGCCTGAAAGAATAACTCCTTCATTACAAAAATCTGGAAAGAAGACGATATACTTAAACTTTTAAATGAGAATGGAACACACCTAAACTCCACATATCTATAGCAGTTCCATAGGATAATCCTAGAATAACTTCGGGTGACCTATAAAATCTGGATTGGATATAGGTGTAAATGCGTTGATTTGTGTAACATGAACTACCAAAATCAATTACTTTAATCGATGTACTACCCCTCTGCTTTAGTAATATATTTTCCTGAAAATAAAACATATTATTTTTATTAGGTAGATATAGTAATAAAACCATAAAATTCGAGAATCGAGGATCAGAATTCTTTATTTATGGACATGTTTTCTTTACAGCAAAAAATACCTCTTTTAGTGTGCTTTCGAATGACATATCAACTTCTGTTCTAGCTGCTTGTCCTCTAACATACTTCATGGCTAACAAAATAACTACGAAAAGTTAAAATATTGAAAACCTAAATTTGCTCATACATTATAGCACATTCATTATTGCAATCAACTCAAAGTCCTTGCACGATGTTTCTTGATGTGGCATCTTCAACATTTTCCAGTAAAGCTATGCTAGGGTATTTCGTGTACAATTGATGACTGAACACAAAGTACCCTTTATTTAACAACTTTAAAACAAATCTCAACAGTAAGAACATGACGAGGGCCATCAAAAACATTTGCATGTTCAATTCTAACATATCCTTCTGGTATAATTCCGTGGAGTAAAACAGATACCTACAGAAAACCTGCAACACAATATGTGCACTTTGACGACAAAAGCATACAAGCACCATTCGAAAAGCAGCATTGAGAGGACGACACTGTGGAGAAATAAAGAAGGCAGGGGTAGACATTAAGCAACTTGCTTATGGGCAAATAGAATGCCTTCGAACGTACTTCAAAGACAAAGCAAGTACGTCAGAGATCATGGAAAATGTTCATAAACAATAATCTGACAATTAAAATGACAACTGATAAGACGAATGGGCTTAGTTACCGAACCTCACCAGACTAAATGTACGTTTGCTCTGGTGACAGATAACTCACAGATAACTTTTGAGGAAATAGTCACTGCTTTTTGAGGAATTTGATATATACCGCCTACTTCCTAATCATGATAACCAAGGTGATATACGGACCATACCTTTTATAATAAGATTCATTTGAAAAATACTCATTTTAAATGAAGTCCTGTTCTCATTCCATTCGATACCTGTTACTTAATACTACCTAAATATTTTTTAGTTTTGATAAGTTCATGTTCAATCCTTCTCCTTCTATTCGCATGCAATGAAAGCAGGTGGAATTATATCTTTATGCACTTTCTATTCTACAATGTTTTATTGTGTTTGATATAACTATGTTCTTCTTGAAAATCCAAAATAGAATTCAAATGAACGGAACTTACCGGTTTGAGATCACAATGTATAATATTATCTTTATTCAATAAACGAAGACACTTGAGTAAACTTTTGGCAAATCTTCGTGTGAGATTTATGCTGAATCCTTGATAATTATTCTTTTTGATCAGTTCGTAGAGATTTAAACTGAAACGAAAATTGAATTTATAAAACCGAATGCTGAATTGTTGTATCAAAGATTTTATGTGAATAAATATATATCGCTTAAGGCGAAGACTAGCTGTTTCTACTCGACCTCAATTGTAGAATATCATGCGCATAACGATTGAACAGAAAAAAAAATGTATATTTCATTGCAAAAATAGTGCAGCTTATAATTGAACGAAGTAAAAGAGTCAGTTATTATTTACTCCTGGAGAAATTAACTGTCCATGGTCCAAATCAAATCAGAATGAAGAGATAAGGGAAATATATATACACAAACCATCAACTGAGGTCGAACTATATCAGATTTCTCTGTTGCAATAGTTGAAGTGCAGAACCAATCATCTTAAGATCTGTACCCAACACAGACATTTGAAAGATATTTGTTAGAATTTTTTTTTGGCGGTTGTAGTAAGAACAACATATTTCCATCCGTTCCCTCAAGAAGGAGGGAACGGCTGAGCAGCTACTAAAACACTTCTGACTGTCTGCTGTGCCTATGCCGACCTGCCTTACTAACTAGGTATCTTGTGATTTATGCCTAGAAAGTAAAGCGGAATGCATTTTATATATAACACCTAGAAAATCAAAAACCGTACACGGCCCGCAAATGTTCACAGTAGATATACTTTCAAAATTAAGCAGTACTTGATGAGACCCCAATTTGTTTTTTTATTAATTTCCATTCCTGGAAAAGACTGTCTTCTGAGGTAACATCATATAGGCATAGACCAATGAGCCATTTACCTACTCCATCGAAATTATTTGAGGGACTCCTACTAAATAGAATAGAAAGAGCGAATATTCTGAATGGCCTGATTTCAATCAACAGTTTGGATTTGAACAGAGGCACTCCACAATCCAGCAATACCATAGAGTAGTGAACAAAATAAGAAAAAGCCTAGAGACCAAGAAAAAGTTTTCTTCTGTCTTCCCAGATACTGAACAAGCATTTAATAGAGTGTGGCATGTGGGTCTTTTATACTGAATCAATAAGCATATGACGGATCAGCTATTTCTACTCTTGAAGTTCTACGTATAAGTGATAGGTATTTTCAAGTGAAGATGGAAAATGCATATTCAGAACATCACAATTTTCAAGCTGGAGTCCCACAGGGTAGTGTATTGGGCCACATTTTGTACTTAACTAACCTAAACAACAACATTTTGATAGTAACCTTCGCAGATTATACAGTTATAATATCATCAGATGTCGACCTAATAACAAAATCTAATAAACTCCAATTATACCTGAACTTGCTACACAAGTGGTTTATGAAGTGGAAGATCAAAGACAAAAAATAGTAAGTCTGCTCACATTACTTTCACTCTAAAAAGGAACACTTGCCCCCAAGTATCACTTAACCATATTCCTATTCCTATTTCCCGAAAATCAGAAGTTGATTATCTAGACGATAAATTAACTTGGGAGGGCACATATCAAAGTAAAAACAACTCAACTGATAATGAAAGTACTGGCTGTGGAATAGAAAATCAACTCTAACCATAGGAAACAAAGTTTTGATCTATGAAAACGTATTCATACCAATTTAGACATACGGAATAGTGAATACAGCTCTGGGGATTCAGCAAGCCATCAAATACGAAAATCCTCCAGACGTTCCAATCCAAGACCTTTTGAACTACCACCACGCCATAATAATTTGGAGGTCCCATATGTTTGAGAAATAATAAGACAACATTCCACAAAATAAGAGACCCGCATCAATAATCACGAAAACTCGCTCGTCAGCGAGTTTTTCAATCTCATTTATACAAAAAGACTCAAGAGGACATAGCCAGAAGATCTTTGTGGATAAAACTCAGTCATCCATCACCGGATGGTAACTGCCTCTAATCAATAACACAAAATATTTACTTATTACCGAATCGTGTAGACTGTAAATTTGCAATAAATTGATAAAAAAAATAAAATAAATTCCCACAACTCTGATCTTTACTTATTGAGCAATGAAATAATAATCTCGAATTTGTATGATATTCAACTGGAAATAATACACTGCTCAACAATTGATAGGGATCACTTACTTGTTCTAAATTTATTTCTGAAATATTCGCTCCAAGATTATAAATTTAGTCAGATATCAGAGTATTTTCAGTTGATAATATGATTCACTTGAGAAAAGAATGAAGAAATGGAAAGTTGGAGAGAAAAAAAGACTTTATTAGGAACACTCAAAATTCTGTGTTTGAATAACATAAAAATTTTATGATGAAACCACAAGAAGGCTGAAGTTTCGGTTGAGCTAGTACCCAGTTGGTCCCCCACGAGCTCCTCTCAAGCATTCTACCCTACGAGGCATACTTTCGATCAAACGATTCATAAAATTTTGGGGCAAATTCGTCCAAATATCCCGTAAAGCGTTAGAAAGGTCCTCCAGGTTATTGATCGGTTGTTCTAAGGTTGACAATTGTCTAGACATCTCAGACCAGACATGTTCGATGCAATTCATGTCTGGAGAGCGTGCTGGCCAGTCCATCCTATCAATAGCATGAGTTTCTAGCGCTTCATTTACCAGACGACTACGGTGCGGACGGGCATTATCGTCAATTAAAATGAAATTCTCACCCACGGCAGCCGCAAACGGAACAATTATGGGTTCAAAAATCATATCGTGATATCTCTGGCTGGTCATGGTGTTGTTCTGCAGAACAACCAACTCTGTGCGTTGGTTCAAACAAATGCCTCCCCATACACATATAGAACCTCCACCAAAAGCTGTTGTGGGTACCATAAACTGTTCTGCATACCTTCGACCTCTTTCCCTCCAAGCAAGAATACGTCCATCGGAGTTGACCAAACGAAATCTAAACTCATCCGTAAATAAACATCGGCTCCAATCTTCAAGTGTTCAATTGCGGTGCTCCTCAGCCCATTGCCGTCGACGAACCCGGGGTTCCCAATTCAAACGGGGATGTTGTACCCTCCTACGTGCTCTCAAACCACGAACATGTAGTCGTCGTCTCACAGTCTGGTTCGAAATTAGAACTCCTGTTGCAACTCTCAGTGATCTATTGAGCCGCGACACCGGGTAAGTGGGATTTCTCCTAGCATTGAGGATCCAAAGACGATCTTGGGCAGCTGTTGTACTGCGCTGCCGACCTCCCCCATGAACATAAGCTACTGAGTCGTTTTGGATGAACCTATTCCAAGCCCGACTCACGACACTTTGCGAAACATTCAACCGCCGGGACACTTCTCGCTGGGACAAACCTTCCTGTATCCACCGTATGATTTGGTCCAGTTTTACAGGAGCCAAACGTCTTCTCGGCATGACTGATAAGCTGATATTGTTCTCATTTCTTCAATTATTGTCACCGTATGTGTTTGTACGAGAGAAAAAACAGATTTAATAACAAATACCACATTGCTTTTCACTCCACCTGTAACAGCCTACAGATAATAATCGATTTTGTGAACAAGAGCCGATGAAGTGAGGAAGACTTTGATACAATCAACTCAAAACATCTTACTTTTTCCTTAGAGAACATATAATGTACAGATAGTCACGAGATAACTTGAAAAAAATACAAATGAAGAGAAGTTCATAAGTGATCCCTAGCAATTGTTGATCAGTGTATTCTTTCAGCCAAGTTTCGGAAACGCATATCATTTAACAATCATCAAGGATAACCGAATCTCGAAATTCATCAGTGTATCTAATGCCTTCGATAATGACTGAATCGCAAATTCACAGTTTGGTTTATTGACACAATGATTAATGATGATGTATTGAAATGACTGCATTGAGATCTTTACAATGTTTACCACGAAGTTTTTTCGAATGACAATCTCTCTTCACATAAGAGTCATAACAAAAGAATATATACACTCTTTTTGCTCTTCCATTCCTTTCTGAGATGGCCATGTTCCAACATTATTATTATATTATTTCGTTCAAATCTTTCTGATGAATGCATAAGGAAAAATTGGAAAATTTTACTCACCTCAACAATTCGAAACTTATACATAAATGATTCCTAAAAAAGAAGTACTCTAACATATGTATAACGTTATTATTATCGTCAGGATCCCTTTTCCTTATTCGGTCCAGAATTCTGACTTCTACCAGGCCCTGGTGATGAAATCGTTTTTTATTCCTTATAATTTTAATAGCTACGTGCCTATTGGTCATATGGTCTAAGGCCTTTATCACTTGTCCGAAGCTACCTCTTCCAATAACCTCTAGTATCTCATATCTATAACATATGTGATCGTGTATTACCTAGAAAAATATAAGACATCTTATTCAATATTCAAAATTAAAGGTACCGGGTTTTTCACCATAATTTGACCCCCCTTCAACTTTGTTACTAGAAGAGGTACAAAAAAATGTTTTCTACAAAAGTTTCACGAAATCGACTGGTGTTTTTTAAATTTAAGTTTTTTAAAATGATTTCACAAAACGAAATATATACAGAGTGGGCAACATATTGATAGCAACATCATTTTTTCAAATGGAATACCCTGTATATTTTTTTATATTTGACTAGCTCTTTTTCCTCTGATTTCGAGAACCACAGAGTTTCAAATTCTAAGAACCACCTGGCAAGCTAAGTTATTGTTTTCAATCGTAAGGCTGCGATATTCGAAATGCCCTTTTTCGAGTTATCTCGTTGGCTACGATATATAACATACGTTTATCATTGAATAAACTATTCATCGAATATGCACTACAAAGAAGCGGAAAAATTTTAAATATTTTCGCTTTATGTGGAGAAGGAGAACAATAAAATAAGAAAGCTACAAGGAGAGAATATATGGAGTTGCATCCAAATGATCCAATTCCAATTTATAGTGAAAAACGTATGTCATATCGTTGCCAACGAGATAACTCAAAAAGAGTATTTTGAGTTATCGCAGCCTTACACTTGAAAATTGATTACTTTTGCCAGGTAGTTCTTAGAATTTGAAACTCTGTACCTAGTATTCAGAATAAGAGAGATAGGCAGATAACATATGTTATATATTCGAAATCAAAGGAAAAAGATCTAGTCAAATATAGAAAAATATACAGGGTGTTCCATTTGAAAAAATGATGTTGCTATCAATATGTTGCCCACTCTGTATATATTTCGTTTTGTGAAATCATTTTAAAAAACACTAGTCGATTTCGTGAAACTTTTGTAGAAAACATTTTTTTGTACCTCTTCCTGTAACAAAGTTAAAGGGGGGGTCAAATTATGGTGAAAAACCCGGTACAGTTACGAAGTAAAATTTCTATAGGAACTACCGAAAATATTTTTCGACCTACTGTTCCTTTGATACGTTTGATTTTCATTCTCTCATAGATTCTCTTTGATTCCAATTCCAGGAATTGTGAATTTACAAATATTGTCTTATTTAATTTTATATGTAAGAAAAACTTACTATATTCGAAAAATTGTACTCGAGGAGAATTTTTTCATTAGACGAATGTGTGACCTTTTTGTTTTTGTTTCTGTTTAATCATGTTCTTTCGAAAAAATGATGGCCTAGTACCGAAATCGATTGTCGCAGACTATTATAAAAAATAGAAAAGTGTGTTTTACTGATGGCTTTTTACTTTAATAATCAGCTATTTTGAAGGGGGGAGGTTATATCTCGGTATCCGAGACATATATAAACCCCTGTTTTTCTAAAAAAACATACGAAAAATTTCGGAGCGACGCGATATGAAATCACTAAAACAGAAATTTTTCTGACCACTTCCATAAGCTGTCACCTACAGGCCCTACAGCTTCACTGTCGTTACGACAGCAGACGCACACTTTGCTTATTCTTGAGTATTGAACATCTACCAAAATTATATTTATAGGATATGGAATTCCTAGTACTATCCGCTCTGTTTTTCAATTTCAATAATTGCCCAAATACAATAGGTACTGTTATGGATCGTCCATATTTATTTTTTATTTCAAATAAAATATTCAAATTGAAATTTGATATTTCGATACAATAACAAAAAAAAAATTGTCATTTCTTAACAATTGGCTCCTAACGTGGGGCTAATAATATTTTCATAACAACATTGTTTTGAAACATTCAAATCAAATTAAATATTAATACATAATTATTGAAATCATATTTCAATCTATGTATTTTGAAAATGGAAACAAGATGTAAAACGAATATTGGAGAAAAAAAGGATAACGAGAGCGCAAGAGGAAATTTGAAAATTTTTGAAGAAAATAGAAATGAAATGAATATTTTGGATTTAATAAATGCAATGAAAGATTTCAAGGAGGATATGGAAGTTCAATTAACATATCATGCGAAAAATTTGGGAGAAAATCTGAAGAAAAAACTCTAGGAAATAAAAGAGGAAATGAAATAGTTAAACAAAATGAACAAATAGAAAGCAGCAAAAAGAAATAGATCAAAATGCAAAAACTTAAAATAAAAAAATAGGAAGACTAAATAAAAAATTAGAAATAGGACATCCACAAAATTATATTAGACAATGGCACTTATTTTCACAACAAACGTTTACAGGAATACGCTAAAAAAATAATATGACATTGAATTATATCAACATAAGACACCCTCAAGCAAATCCAACAGAAAGATACATCCAGAAAGTGATAAAGTTCCTGAATATTGAAAATTCAATTTTTTTTTTCGTTATTGGATCGAAATATCAAATTTTAAATCAAAATTTTATTCAAAAAATAAAAAAATTATATAGACGATCCATATAACAGTACCGAAAGGTAAGTGTCACAATAAGAAATGGGTTCAGACGTTTGATAAATGTTATCAAGTTTCAATTGTTTGTTGTTCTTTACTGAAAATAAAATTATTTTCTTAATTTTACTCGTGCAGAATGTATAAGTCTGTTTCTCGTGTAGAATGAGAATCCGATGCTTGTGATTAATAAGTCTCGCCTGCAACTCCTTCATGGAATAATTCACTTGCGTCGTATTTTCATTCTAACCCAGTGGCGTACCCACTAAGATTTGGGGGAGGGATAAAAAGTCATTAACTGATTTTACAGATACTTCTTGAGATTGATTTTCACCTGTAGAAGTGATGTATTCAATCGCGAAAAACTCGAAGATTTGCCTGCATCAATTTTCCTTCCATCAAAGAAGTTTGCTTACTCATAATGAGATTTTGATTAGTTTGAAACGTACCCATTTGAATAAAAACAGCCATATCTTTTTTTTTTGAATAACAAATGACTTGTGTGATACCTCTTTGAAATCACTATAAAATACACAATTTATTGGTGTAATGTGCAGCAGTAGCTCGGTACATTTTTTTCCACTACGATGGGCTAAACTTCATGAACAAAATAATCCACTACCAAAATTTACAATAAAAATATTTCTCATAGCCCCCCTTTAAAATTTTCGGAGGATGTTTTTAATGTACTATTGAAAGGGGCAAAAATTCATTATTTTCAACAAAGGAAAATATCTCGAAAACGGTAAGACTTTTATTATAGGAATTTTGTCATAGCAGGTGGGTTATCCTTTGATCTACATTCTCCCTCGGTTTGACGTGGTCTTTACGGGACACCTTGTATAATATAAAGTGCGGACATAGAGATTCTTCGCGACAAAGAAATCATTAGATTCAATATGAAAATATTTTTCACTTTAGCGTCCTAAGAATTGAAGAAATTGTTATCAGGGGCGCCGCCGATTCAATTCGAGCAGTTCGGAGCTTTTACTTCAGGATCTCTTTAATTTTTACGCGATTATTTATCATCAATTTGGTTTTTCTTGCCCGTTTATACATCGACAGTCGGATCAGATTGAGCTCAGATTTTACCGCTGGTTGATAAATTCGTTGATTCAATTTTTGCACGATTTAATTATCGAGCCTTGTGAATTATAATGGATATTCCTCCTGGGGGAGGGGATATATCCCCTTATCACCCCCACCACCCTTGGTTCTAACCTGGACGCAGAATATATTATTACGACTTCCTTAAAAGATCACCGCAGTCACGCAGTACTTCCGCAAAAAATAAATCAAACATTACAAAAGCGTTTTGGATGTTGATATAATAATCAAATTAAAAGGCCATTTCTAGTTCGATAAATTATCTGAACATTATGGTACACGGTGTCACCGCTTTCCTGGGAAAATTTCCATTTCTTGGGGTTGCATATAATTTTCAATTACATCTCCGAAGGCAGTGACATGCAATATATTATCCTTTAATTATATACTTGAAAGGCCTGCCATCTGCAACTGTTATGTGATTGTACGTCGTTTATTTCAGCAGTTATTATTGCAATAATTATTGTTATCGAACGTGAACATGAATCCTATTATATCATCAAAGAGCTGGTTTTGTTTCAGTCTCAAAATGACAAAAGAACTTATGTTTGTGTTTGAAGTCTTTGAAATAAGTATTAAATTCAACAAGTGAAACAGAGAAATCTGCATTTCATCTTGCAGGTAGTTCAATTTGAAATGCAATGTTTCTAATTCTAATGAAAAAAAGTCTTCATTGGCGTAGCACATTTTTTTTCATTTTAGACTTCCACTGTACGTTATTTCTAGTCTTGTAACTCTTCTATCTTCAGGGTCGTCGCTAGCCAAACTGCCGCCCTAGGTAGAAACCAATTTGCTGCCTTTGGTTGGATTGGTGAATTTGATTCCATAGATTTAGTGTGAAAAACTGCACACTATTTTATAAAAAGTATTTTGGGAAAGAAAAATGTAATCGAAGCGTAATTATTCTTTATGGATTCAAATTTGAATCGAATAGATGGTTTAGGACACGTGAAATGTAATAAACAAAACGTGCTCAACTGAATTATTATGAATAAATGATGAAATGTATTAATTGAATTCAGGTTTCAGCTTCTTCTGCTGAGTTTCAACTTCATAAAACGCTCGAACATTCTGTTTTTTTTTCTTTGATATGATTGAATAAAACAACGAATATATGTTGCAGACATTATCGATTGAAAGATGTTTTAGATTTGTGAATTTGTAAAAAAAATCGTGGAATTCGTTGAAATAAAACAAAATTACTCCATCCATTCTTCCTGGGATCTAGATTTTCCGGAAAAGTAGATAAAGCCGTCTCCATAATATGCCGTCCCCCTAAAGCAGGCCCTGCGGTTTCAGGTTCTTCTGCTCAGTTTTGACTTTATAAAAAGCTTAAACTTTTGAGTTTTTTTCTTTGAGATTATTCGGATTATGCGGATGAACTATTATTTTAAATTTGAATGCGTCCACGCCCAACACTATTTAATTTGATAAAAAAATGAAAAATATTTTAATATAATGGAATGTGGTATGCAATAATGAAACTTTTTATATTTCTTAAGAAGGATGAGTTGTAAATGGTGAATTGGAATTTTTTTCTCGTATATTTTGCATTTCATTCGGAGGAATCAACATTCTGATCGGGAAATTTAAAAGAAAAAAAAAATCCAGAAGCCGCTCCAAGAGGTAATAAAATTCGGTAACGTTTAGCAAAGCGAACGCCGACAAGCCTGATGAGTGCATGTGTTTTTTAGAGGGGATTTCGCGACATCTGGATATTTATGAGTATGTATAATGCATGATGCGGCGCCCTTGATGGTTTTGATGTTAATTAAATTTGTCGATATTCCTTGCTGTTGTTGCTGACCGAATAAAATCTCATTTGGTACTTTGAATTTCTACACATGTGATTTTTGTTGATCAAGTTTGAAATGCCGCCATTAAATGTTGCCTCCTTAGGTGACCGCCAACCCTGGCTCCCCCTTAGCGACGGCCCTGTCTATTTCCCAGTACGTTTTAATTTGAGCATGCCCAGTTGCCCAATGCGAATATTCGCAGTTGAGAGATCTCTTAACTCGAGGATCCACACCAAATGAAAAAACGCATTATTAATCTGAAATATCTGAATATTGTATGGAGTCGTCTACAGTCCATATTGAATGTCTATACCAAAATTCATCACAATCGGGAAATAATTCCAGAAGTTAAGGCCGTGCAGACACACAGACTGACAGACCAACAGACATAAAAAAACCAAAAGATTGGTCGAAACCAAAACATTTTTTTCTATGCCAAAAGTAATCTCAAAGTTTCCACTAGATTCGGTTGTCTTGGAAATAAAAATTCACGTTATGATCTTGGAGACAAAAGTACAATTTTTAGAGAGTTCTAGATCTATATTAATGTTCCCTTTGATATGACATCCATAGCTACTTCTAAACCTTTTTTGTTCATTCAAACCGTTCATGAAATATTGAAATTCGATATTCTTATGATAAGAAATTTATGGCATCAGAAGTGAACCTATAGCATGTAAATTGAAGAATGCTAAATGGTTCTCCATGGAGAATCACAGAAGGCTGCACTCGGCTGTTTTGTTCCACAGAGTTGTCTCTTACGGTTGTCGAACAGAATTCGATACCAAAATGATTTACATTCGCTGAATCTACGGGTATATCTTACCTCCACCTCACTGGTCCTAAATACTAAACGACTAGGTGGAAATTTTTTAAGTCTGATAACATTTTTTTTTCTTTCCAAGAGTGATTAGAGGGGCTAATTCACCTTCAGTACACTCGAAAGAAAATTTAAAGAAAATCTGATGCTATCAACACAACCTTTTTGTTAAAGAAGATCAATCGTAAACATGTGGAACTTCAGTGAATGTTTTCACAGTTTTGTTACACAATATCTACAGCAGAGTTCCGGGAGTTTTTGATACTGACCTTGTTGTAGCTTCCACCTTCATCGTCATATCCTCCATTGTGTGATCCACTTCTGTTTCCATGAATTTTTCTAGCCTTAATTCCTAGATACCAAATTTTGGAAAACTTTTCTATTTCACTTTTTTCATAATCAGTCAGATAACTGCCATATAAGCGGAGAGCCCCTGAAAAAAGTAAAATAAACTATCATAACAAGTTATTTCTTCAGAAAATATTGTCGGAAAGTAATCACAAAATCAATTTGGTCTGAAATTGACCAATTTATATCCAATTGAACCAAAGGACTATGGTTTGTCTTTGTAAGGATATTTTCTGATGTAATCCTTTAAATTTTTCCTCTATGCTTCTACATTTAAGTAATATACCTAAAAATTTTTCCCAGGACGGATACAAATCTTGCAGGTATTTGTTTCTGCACTGTAATATTATGTTTATGTTTTCTATCCTGACTCTCCTAGACCTCTCTGAAACCTCTCAGAAGCTTAAAACTTGTTTGGGTTATGAGAATCAGTTGTGTTCTGTGTAGGTTCTGTTGTTACTTTGCCCCATGACCACTTCAGGTACAGCACTGTTAATTTTTTATTCAACAGCAAATGGTTGGACGTTCCTTGTAATCAGAAGATTTTTTCTCTAGGAGCTATATAAGCATTCAAACCACCTCAGAACAATTGAATTGATGAATATTTGAAAAAATGCTCAAAGAAACAACACCCTTAATGGTCATACGATCTGCAGATCAAGAGAATGAAGAAAAAAATATAAACCAAAATGGACGGAAGATTAAGACGTACGCAGGAAATCAGAATGTCACTAGGACCAGAGATCCCAAAATACCTGCCCAGAAGTAATTCCCTCCAAACCTATTAGGTAGTGTCATAATGAGACGTTATATGTATATGCTCCTCCAAAACCAACGAATGAAACATCTGTGCCTCTTATTACACCAATTCCTCCAATTTCTCAAGTTCGCCCCTTACTAGAAATACTTAATGACGATGAAAGACGATGAACCTTAGAATAAAAATCTCGAATGAAAGTTTTTTTAGCCCTCCTGGTTAGCGACTGCAATGTATCAAATCTCTGTTTCCAGTCACTATTTCTATCGAAAAGATTAAATTACCTATAAATTATTACGTTCTCTGTGACTCGAGCACTTTAGGTTATGTACTTAAACTAAAAGCACTTTAGGTTATGTACATTTGTCAATAAAGTTGTATAATTTGTAAAAACATTTTGCTGCCCCCCCTAGATTTTGACATTCTAAAATTCGGGCCTGGATTTGGGATTACAAATAGCAGAATATAAGATGAATAATTTTATTGAAAGCTAGACAGTATCGAAGTAGCAAGAAAACTGATATTTTTTCATATACTTTTGTGAAAACTCCAGTAGTTTATAAAAAAGTTCGCAACTCCTTCTTTTTTGACAACTTATTCGAAGGAATTTGATAAAATTGGAAATGAGAGCCAGCTCTGTATGTACAATAATTTCCAAGATTCAACCCTCCAAAATTGGCAATTTCTCCAGAAAAGTGAGATTTGTCAACTTTCGATGCCCAAAATGGAGAATATTCTTAATTTGCGGATAGTTATAGAAGAAAATACTGTAGCGAATGTGAGTAGCTTTAATAATTAATAATATCTATTTAAATCCAAAATGTTGCGATGAACTACATTTTTTGCCAGCACCAAGGGTGGCACTGGTAGCAGTAGACTGGTTGTTGATGAATGTCGAAGTATATTATTATTCATAAATACTTCGAAAAAACATGTGTGATACTTAGTTGAGTTATTTTTAATATTTCAGTTGAATTTAGTTTCAATGTCTTCTTTATTTAGTTTGAAATGAAGATATGTCTATTTATCAAATCATTAGCTAATATTTCTTTTGATTTTAAAATAATGTTTTAAATTCAACTTACCGTGTGGTGTTAGTGGATATATGCTATCGTCGTTATTGTTAGAAAAAGTTATAATCTCTTCTTGGGATTTTGCGTTGTTTTTGATTAAAGGGAGGGAGTCAATCAAAGGCGACATTGCTTCCGTGGATTGGTTGCTGTGTTCGAAATTTAGACGTGGAGACGAGGATATCCTGCTTTCAGGCAGTGGTAACTGAAAAAAAAATTGCAAGAAATTATGTAGGAATGAAATTCTGAAATGAATCGATGAATATTTCACTTAGGTAGAAGTAGCCTGAAGAAGTTTAAGTAATCAACGAAAGAAAATCATATGTTTTTACCCTCAATTTTCCCAGCTTAAACTTGATGACGACCAATAAATGTGATTCGACTATTTACGCTACTAACAGGTGCTTTTTCACGTTTTCAAGTATTCTACTTAGAAAATACTGCTCAAACTTCGTTCGAAGTTTGACAGAATACTATTCATCGATATATTCAGAACATAGAAAAAAGATTGATATGTGATAGTTATTTAGGCAGAGAATTTCTTCAAGTCACTATTATAATGAAGAAACCTGCTTTTGTATAGTGTATTTCACTACATTCACTTTATGAAAGGAAGTCAAAGTATTGCATTCAGTTAATATTTCAATGAATCCATTTGCGAGCTTTTCATTGATTTCCTTTCGTTAATTTTATCCATACTGTTGTTGGGAAATTTATGTCATTTTCGCAATCTCAATGATTAGCACAAAACCGAAAATTTACAGGACTCCTTCAGATGAAATAATTATGTCAATTCGTGAGCACGGTGATCTAGAAGCTTTTATCCATGAAATTTGCTGATAATATATGTATCATTCGATGAATTAATATAAAATTGGTCAGTCGAATGAAAGGAGTAAGGTGAAAATAATTATTGTTTAAGCCCAACACCTATTGTCCTATAAATTTTATTTCTCATTGTATCATTGTGTAGTCTCAGCATATTAATAATAATTTATAAATAAAAAAAAAATTCAATAACTCTGGCAAAACTTCCAACATTTTTATTATTGACTAAATACGTATAAATTTTCTCATGAAAAGAGGGAAGTATTATTTTCATCCCCGTAGAAGGTATAGTACCTACATGACATGATGTGAGATAGGTAGTCACATCATCAATTTAGGGTGGAATATGAAAGGTAACATCAATTTTACTGGAAAGAATATTTCATTGAAGGTTATAACTTGAACAGAATGTAATACCTTCTGTTAATAACTGATAGTAATGAATTGAAGAACTGAAACTTATCGAAAAAAAAACTCCAATTGAAACAATAATTCGAACTGATTGAGAAACAAAATATTATGAGAGTCAGTCACTAATCTCTTAAGAAGCAATATTTTTCGAATAAGATATATCTTAGTGGAATAAATTATACTGAAAACAATTCGAAAAGAGCACTCAAGTGCTCTTAAAAATATAATAATGCAGGTAATAACTGATAGTAATGAATTGAAGAACTGAAAGTTATCGAAAAAAAACTTCAATTCAAGCAATAATTCTAACTGATTGGGAAACAAAATATTATGAGAGTCAGTCACTAATCTCTTGAGAAGCAATATTTTTCGAATTAGATCTATCATAGTGGAAGAAATCATACTCAAAACAATTCGAGAAGAGCACTCAATTGGCATCAACTTATTTTGAGCGTTCGTTCCACTTGCGCAGCTAGGGAAGGTGCTTTAGGGCTGCAACCCTCTTCAAAAATACCAACCATTCAGAGATAGTTTGTCAAAGGAAAGAACATTATGTTTCTAATTGATTTTCATTTATTATTTATTACCTAGCAGCATTTTTTTTAAGAGTTTTATCGTTATATACACAACTCTGTTTCTAAATATACAGAGTGGGCCATTGAAAACGAAACAGCGGCTCTGTAGGTCGGCAGAACCGAGTTATATAAAAACGCTCGGACATGTCAACAACATTTTCGAGGGGGACATCGTTCGCGATGAAATTCACCCGAAATACATTCCATCCCGCGGAGCTGTGACCGCCACCCCTAAATTTTTAAATGGCACCATATGGCAAGTGATACCTCATTTGAAAGGTAGTTTCCTTCTCAATATCAAACAACAAAAATAAATTAATTTTATCGATTCGTTTTCGAGATATAGGAACTTGAAGTTGGGAAATAACTTTTTATTCTCTCAATCAATAAAAATAAGATCTAACATTGCAACTGTTCATTTATTTATCATTGTCAATGAATTAAATGTTCAAACTGTCTACCACCCATTTCCATACAATAGTACAAGTTCTGTTCAAAATGAGACCTCACATTTTGTAGCATTTCCGGCGTTATTCGACGGCATTCCTCAATAATTTTACGTCGTAAATCTTCCAGAGATTCTGGTTCGGTTGCATAGACTTTGTTTTTCAAGTGACCCCACAGGAAAAAGTCGAGTGGGGTTAAATCTGGAGATCTGGCTGGCCACTCTATAGCGCCTCTTCTTCCAATCCAACTTCCAGGAAACATTCAATCTAAAAACTCCCTGACAGGCTGTGCATAATGTGGAGGTGCCCCGTCTTGTTGAAATTTCAAGTGGTCTTCATGGTAACGATCGTCGTTTTCAATGATGTCTACTAATTGTGGATAAACAAATTCATTCAATAATTCCAAATAAGTTTCTCCTGTCAGATTACCGTCGAGAAATACTGGTCCAATTATACGGTCCCCAAAAATACCGGCCCAGACATTGAGTTTTTGGGGAGTTTGAGTATGGACTTCGTGGAAACATGTGTATTAGCATCTGACCAATAACGACAATTATGACGATTCATAGTCGAATTCAAAAAGAATGTAGACTCATCAGAAAAGCAGATGTTGAAAAGGAAATTCTCATCAGCATCTATTTTCCTAGTCATAATTTCACAAAATTCCTGTCGCCTATCAAAATCATCTTCATTCAATTGGTGTACCAAATGTATTTTGTAGGGGTAGAATTTATGATGTTTCAGGATTCGGCGGATACTGGTTCTACTGATATTGGTAACACTAGCCAATTTCCTTGTGCTCAATGTTGGGTCTGCATGAACTTGTCCTAAAAGTGCAACTTCAACAGGTTCATTTCTCACCGGAAATTCACGTTCTGGGTCTCGTTTCTTGTTGGCTACTGATCCAGTTTGACGAAATTTTTGCACAAATTCTAGAACGTATTTTCTAGCAACAAGTTTATCTGGATGCGTTTCATTGAACAAATTAGCTGTACGGTTACCACACTCATCATTTTAAAAAAAAATTGTTATTATATCAACTCTTTCCGCGATCGTATACACCATTATTGAGGAAAGAATTCAGCAGCTTTAATCAAGTAATTCACTCCAATGTCGGTCAATCAACAATCTGTTTGACACTGACGTCCACACTTGCGATTTTGCGAAAAAAATTATCTCACATGTTTTTGTTGTACATGCATTTGAGTCGAATTCGATAAAAGGTCTTTTTATCGATTCTCACGAAACCTTAACATTTTTTCGATCAAGTAATCGAGGATGAAATAAAAATTTGAAACGGACTTGCATGCTTTTTGTTGGTAAACAGTTAGATCATTTAATTTCTTGACAATGATAATTATCTTTAAACAGTTGCAATGTTAGATCTTATTTTTATTGATTGAGTGAATAAAAAGTTATTTCCCAACTTCAAGTTCCTATATCTCGAAAACGAATCGATAGAATTAATTTTGTTTTGTTGTTCTATATTAAGAAGGAAACTACCTTTCAAATGAGGTATCACTTGCCATATGATGCCATTTAAAAATTTAGGGGTGGCGGTCACAGCTCCGAGGGATGTAATGTATTTCGGGTGAATTTCATTGCGAACGATGTCCCCCTCGAAAATGTTGTTGACGTGTCCGAGCGTTTTTATATAACTCGGGTCTGCCGACTTACAGAGCCGCTGTTTCGTTTTCAATGGCCCTCTCTGTATAATAATATTGCTTCGATTGGCAACTTCAATATAAAAAGAATTCCTTAACATTTTTTCAAGAGCACTCTACATTCCAAATTCGCCAATTTCAGCAAACTGTAGGTGAACATTAGTCCATGAAAAAACGCTACAATAGCATAAAAGATATATGACGTAAATGATTTTACTGATTTTCACTGAATATTATTTATTGTGTACCTACCTACACAATAAATAATATTCAGTCACCACCGTGTGTTACACACCGAATGAAGTGGATTTATGATTCTCTAGTCTCTGCAATCAAGAATCTTTCTGAATTCAGAAGCCTTCTGAACTTCTGAATTATGTAGGTACTGTTACTTCTATGGATTTACAATCCATTGAAGAAAGCAGAAAAGTCTTTTGGGAACTAACTCTCAAAAGATGCAACCTCTCAAAAATGGGTTTGATGAAATCGATATCGGAAAATCTATTTCTCTAATTCTGTGGTTATTCCGTTCATTCTTCCACATCTTGTAGAACAAAATCGTGCGAGAATATATCAGAAACGCACAGTTTTTATGGTTATATTTTATTATTCTATGTTGGTACTCCGAACTTGCCGCCACGGCTTTATCTGTCAATTCATCAATTTACCTTAAAGAAATCAGTTCTGCCAACCAACATTTTCCAATGCAAAAATCACTAAATTATATTTATGGAAATATTTCATTAATTTCAATGAAAATGCAATGAATTAGAGAAAATAATGTATAATACTCGTACAGAAGGCTCATTCTACCACTCGTTCATTCCAAAACTCGCCACTTCGTGGCTCGTTTTTGAATTTTGAACTCGTGGAAGAATATCAATGCCTTCTGCACTTGTATTATAAATAACTATAATGGTTCTGCTTTGAATATGGACTTGAAAGAAACAATTCAACTGAAATATATTATTTTTGTTATGTAAGCAGTAAATTTTGTAAGATGTCTACTCATATAATTTTTTATGACTCACCCCTGTTTGAGCAAGCCTGCATGTAGATGCCGACAATTTAATTCTAGAGGTTTTCAACTGCTTACTACTGGTTGAGACAAAAGTTTTGGACCCACATGTTGTAGTTGGTTTGTAATGTTGGGAAAGTGTTGGATTCTGGAAAAAATAATCTACCTTTAATTTCTAACATTTTTTGAAAATAAACGGTGTTTATTGAAGTTATATGTTTGAAATCCAGAAGTGTATTCTTTAAAATTAAAACTGTTGATCCAATATTTTTTTCTCAAAGTCGCCTTTATAAGTTTCAATTCTTATCTTGGTCATGTTCATGGTCACAAAATTCTACAAATTGTGGATTTTCTTAGAATGCATCTGAATTTTTTAGAACGCTCATTTACCAGAAAGTGAGCTTTATCATTTTTTCGAGTTTCCCGCCAAAATATTCTCAAACGATTAGAATGTACTCACTGATGACGAATTTTTCCGCAAATTCTATTAGGTCTATTTGTTCAGTCAAAAATACGATAACTTTCTAACGGAAGGGTGGTTTCAGATCACAAATGACCCAATTGGTTGACGATTAGGGGTTCCATGGATATGGTCGTTTGAAATGATATATTTCTGTTAATTTCAAAATACATTTCTTTGCGAAATGTACTGACCAGTGGCCACAGTGTGGTTGCTGATACTGAGAACTGTTTGAGTAGGGGTGTACTTGATGGTGAATTATTTCCACAAAATATGCAGTTTATCGTGAAGACAAAGGAGTTTTGCTGCCAGTTAACAGTGATGAATACAATACGGAAATCTATAAAAATTTCTGGAGCTAATTATATTCCCATAATTATATTATTATTTATTTATTTATCTATTCAATAAACGATAGAAAACCTTTTTACAAGAAGAATTATCATTATATTATCAATCATACAAAATTATCTCCTACCGTACAAAAATTATACAATTATACAAGAACAAAAAAAATTATTATAAGACGCCCCAAATATCCTCTAAACCTCGAGACAGAATGATGAAATATGTCGATACCCAAGGAATCAACGACATAGATACTTCGCCTCATTCTCTAAACCATAGAATGAAAACAGTAATTCGTTCTCTGAACAGATCTCCCCACAAATCTTAGGGAGACAGATAAAATGAACTGGAGTAACAGTTCAGGAGAATACGAAAGTCCTCGAAAGAGTTGGATTTTCTAGCATTTATTTAGTTCAAAAATTTTTTAGTATTGCTACGAATAGATTCTTCGCTCTCCTTCACAGTTCTTAAAAAGAATACCATCAAATGGTACACAGATGATTCCAAAACAACGACGGGCACTGGCGCTGGACTATTTGGGACTGGTACCAAATGCTCGATATCGCTATGCCGCTGTCTAAGTGTCTTTCAGACAGATATGTTTCCAATAGAAATATGTGTGGAAATTAACCTAACAAGAAAATCAGAAATGTGATATAGCCATACATTCTGATGCAATCGAAGCACTAAGCTCACATATCATCGATTCTAAGAGGGTATAGGAGTGCTGAAGAAAACTCAAGGAAATAGACAAGAACAAGGTCTTTTCAATCTGGGTTCCCGGCCACTCAGGAATTAGAGGGAATGAACAGGCCAACACACTCGCCAGAAAAGAAAAGCGCAAATTCATTTCATTGGCCTGGAACCTTTCTGTGGCCTAGACAAATGTACCTTCAAGAAAGAGTTTCAGGAGAATAAAGAAACCGAAAGAGATATACTCTGGCGGAATCTTCCTGATTTGGATCACTACAAAAAGTTTCTTCGAAACTTTGACTCTACGAGATCCAAGAAGTATCTGGATCTTAGTTAAAATATGTTACACCTCCTCACTGGATTCCTCACAAAGCATTGTCACCTTAGGAAATACCTCGTGAGAATGGGTCTAACAGAAAATGACGAGTGCAGATTCTGTGGAGAGGAGGAGGAAACTCCGGATCACTTGGTGACGAAATGCCTTGCCATAGCTTGCCAACGCAGAACCTGCTTCGGACATGAAAATTGTAGAAGTGAGAAATTAGCCTCCTTGAAGCCATCCCAGATATTGTAGTTCATTAGAACTCTAGAACTGGAAGGCGAGTTGTAGATCACGTTATGGAGAGAATAGCTCTGATGCGGGACACAAAAGACCATTAGGTCGCAATAAAATGGAATCTCCTTCATTAAATCTAATCTAAAATCTTATTTCCCCCACAAAATTATCATAACATTCTTTAGTTAAGTTCTTAGACTGAGATCTGATTCCACTGACAATTAAATCTTTCAATTCACATGAATACCGCTTGGGGAAACTGGACAATTTGATCTTGATTTGGTGAACAAATCTTTCTGTAGCTTTCTATATAAGTGTGTAGAAAACCTCAACCTGTGAGTCGACATCCTCATCATCAGCATCAAGATTTGCCGTTCAATCTCTGAAACATTAGAAGATTTTATAGCCTATAATTGATTGAAATTATAGGCTAAATAACCGTCGTTTTTTACAGGATCAACCTGTAGGAATTCTGAAGGTAAGTGCCGGATGATGAACATCCAACTTCGACAGGAGATGATGAATTCCTTCAATTAATGGAAAATAATCAGGACAAAAAATTCATCAATAACCAAAATAATATCAACATGGTGGAGCCATTGATACAACATTACAGTAGAGCAACTACACCAAAGGCAAAGTTACCAGCTTTGCCACTTTTCGAACACTTGGAATCACTAGGATGATGTTTATTTTTATTTTTTTTTTAATACTTATTAATAATATGTAATATAAAAATGTATGCAACTGGCTGGAAGACTGTGGTCGATAGCCATTTGATTTATCAATAAATTTATTTTCTCTCTCTTCTCTCTAATCAGGACATCGACAGAATAACATTTATGGGTGATTTCAATATTCCTGTGCTTCAACATTTTTATGATTCTGATCGTCAAACTGATTTGACAGCCCATTTCAACAGCTGTATCAATTTGTGATATGAAGCACTGTAACTAGGTTAAAAAGCATAATAATAGACTGCTGGAGTTAGTTCTCCCACATATAGAGTCAGTTTTTGAACTCCTACCCGATGTCGATCCATTAAAGTCAATTGATCGTCATCATCTAAGACTAATTTCGCAAGTTCCAGCATGCTCCAATTCATTATTGAAATAAAAACCAAGAATCATTCCCTTAATAGAAAGCAGAATAGTTATTTGTTTTACTAGGCAGCAAAGTAGTATATTGCTCATAGCCGAGCGTAGGGAGGCAATATCCCACATATATATTATAAACAATCGAAGAAAAAATTATATGTTTTAATCGGCAGCAAAGTAGACTGACTGCCAAGGCCGGCGCGAGTAATTTTGGCAAATAAAGCAAAGAATTTTTCGAAATTCCGGCTGAAAAAGTATTATTTCGATGCCACTAAATTATGCCTAAGTATGACACTGCATACGATCGAAGAATGATTACCTATCACACCACAAGATACAAAAGGCGGTAGGGTATGCAAAGTTTTAATATTGCTTCAAAAACTAATTGGGACTACAATGATATGTTCCGCTAAAATTTAACAGAAACTAGTTTCGATTGCAAAATCGTAGGAATTTTCCATATATTCCATGTGTAAACATCGGCTTCTAAATAATTTGAAAGAAAAGATAAAGTTCTTTATCGTCTTTGTGAAATACATAATGAGTTTATCCTTCTTCTAATGAGGGTAATAGGGAATCTTGTAAATTATGTTTATATTAGTTACAGACAGCTTGGTTTGAAGATTTTTGTAGATGCGAATGTTGACAAAACGCATCGGAGCGGAACAACCTTATGTTGTTTTTTCGAATCCAGGGAGATATATGAAAAGGCGGCCAGCAAACTAGGCTAAATTGCCGCTCCTCAAATAGACGCGCCTGAAACGGTCGCTTCACTGTTTCACCCCAAACGCCGGCTCTGTTGACTCTAGTTTCTTGCTCCCCGAATAAAGTCTATGTAATTTACTTTCACTTAAAGTTCAATGCAAAATTCAATAATCTTTGGCTTAGACTACACAGCACATTCACTTGGAAATAATGTCAAAACAATAACTGTAGACTAGGTTAACTTTCGTCATAGCATAGTATACCTTATACTATGGTCATAGATACTCTGCCGCTTCATTCTCATTTCTTTTTCTCTTGTCAATTCAACCTTTAACTACAGGAGTCCCACAGACTGTATGCTTGTAAAGATGGTGTTGAGAAGCAGACAAAGATAGAAAAGCCAAAGTCAAGCTAGTTTTAACGATCGATTTGTTATATATGTATATCAAGGAGCAGTGCCCTATTACCGCCTAGGCCAACATAGGCCATGGCCTAGGGGCGGCACAATTTTAGGGGCGGCAAATTTTTCGGTGAATAAAAAAAAAATTCTTTAACTCCTCTACGAAAATGTAGAAATAGCCATCTTCGAAAATTTCGCACATTTTTTCATTACCGATGTATAATTCTTTTGAATGGAAGATAGAAATATTGTTGCATTTTTCACACCCCTCGGTAATCTGAAAATCAAAGGAGCCGCCCTAAAACCGAACAGCAGTCGGCACTGTCGGCGGTTAAGCGCATCAAAGAGAACGTGGAAAACCTATCCTATCGTAAATTGTAATTGCTACTAATAAAACACGGATTACTGTCAGGGAAATCAGAGGACTGGCATAATATTTAAAATATGAATGCGGCACGTTTGATGAGTTGCCCTAGTAGGTATTATTTTCAATGGATGCAAGTAACTAGTTAAATTTTTTGCGTGAATTTCGGAATCGGCACTGGCAGCTCGTCCGTCAGTCCTATTTTTCCGTCCATGCAATACACTCAGAATCGAGAACTAACCACTATAGAGTTGTCGCCAGTCATTTTTAAACATTGCTAGTGCAATTTTTAGTATAAATAAATTTTGTGAGAACTTATCTTCAGATCTACTTGTTCATTCTTTTTTTCGCAATGTCAAGAAAACGTGAAAGTGGTTGTGAATATAGAAAACGAGCAAAGGAAAGATCAGAAAAAAATGAGGAACTGGTGAAGAAGATTCCCAAGATTGACACCTTTTTACAAAAAGGTGATAAAAAACAAAAAGTGGACTCGACAGAGCTGAGTGAAATTCAACAAGAATTCGATCAACCTTCAACAAGTGGTAACAACACATCAAACAAAGCTGAAAGCATTATGGAGATTCCGGAACAAGTGGAATCTTGTGAAAATCCGAAAAAAGCTTTTCCAGAAATTAGCGGCAGTTCAGATAACTTCAGTGATGATCCAGCTCTGTGGGATGAAATAACAGAGGAGTTGAGGCTGAATTTTATCAATCGTGGAATTAAACAAAATATTGATTTATTAGATTTTGAAGCTTCAAGAAGGAATTACAATGATCGCGTTCGATATTGTTCGAAAGGATTGTTTAAAACCCGATTGAAAAATGCCGAGACTCACACTCGCGATTTCTTGATTTACTCTGCCAGCACAGGACGTCTCTACTGTCTGCCATGCCGTTTATTCAATGGAAAAGGTCCATTTGCATCTACCGGATTTAATGATTGGAAAAATCCTATTACTATTGAACAGCACGAGAATTCACAGAATCACAAAAATTGTGTCCTAATTTTACTCCAAAGGCAAAAAGCAGCTGGCCAGGTAGATGCACTTCATGTTAAAGAATACAAGCGGGAAGTACAGTACTGGAGAGAAGTTTTAAAGAGAGTTGTTGCAGCGATCAAGGAATTGGCATCAAGAGGACTTTCATTCAGGGGTTCGACGGAAGTATTTGGTAGTCTACATAATGGCAATTATATGATGCTATTAGAATTTCTAGCTGAATTTGACCCTTTTCTTGCTAATCACATTGAAAGCACGGAAATCAAGGCAGCGGGAACGTCTCTTACTTGTCATCAGCGATTTGTGAAGAAATTATCCAAATTATGGCTACAGAAGTTCTAAAATCAATTGATCAGGAAGTTACAGAAGCCAAATACTATTCAATAAGCGTAGACTCCACACCAGATATAACGCATACCGATCAACTGGCTTTTATTACTCTCTATTACTTTTATTATAATAAAGAAGACGGAAAACCAGTGGAAAGATTTTTAGGTAAGATTGAGAAAAGTTGTATTTTTTTCTTAATGTTTTCTCATTTACCAATACTGAAATGATGTTACTTTCAAAAAATGTTTTTAAGTGTAGCTATTTTATCAATTCCAGTTTATTAGTAAGAGCGATTAATGATCGAAACGTTTGAAATAACAAATTCATTACATATTATAATAATTTTGACATAAAAATGAAAATTTGAATTGATTTATGCAATGTAATTGTTCTTGTCCACGACTATTCTATAATATGCACATATGAATTATAGCAGTGAATAACTTATCAGCATCGTGATAGACTGACTGACAGTAAGATCAACCACCAAGCTATCAGCGCGGTAAAAAAAAGGCTACTGATGGAATCGATGTCACGTGAAAATTTTGAACTTCATTTTGAGCTTGCAATTTTCAGTGCGAACGCAGAAAATGTTGTCATCGCTTTGGAAACTACTCTAATTTTTGAAAATGCAGATTAATTCGAATTTTACCCAGGAAGTCGTGGATAAAATATAGTTTTCTACTCACACATAATTACTGATATTTACTAGGGTGAATAATAGTTATCTTTATGAGCTCATTGAATAATTTGGTACTAACTTAGGTAATTTTACTCACAGGATTTATACCAAATCCGGGATACAAGGCTGAAGACCTTTATAACGCTGTTATTAAGATGATGGAGGAGCATAATTTCAATTTTGCGAATTGTAGAGGTCAATCCTATGACAATGCGGCAAATATGTCAGGAATATATAATGGACTGCAAGCAAAAATAAAAGAAATCTCTCCTTTGGCATATTGGATCCCATGCGCGGCTCATTCGCTGAACCTCGTCGGAGAACACGCTGCTGGATCGTGTAAGGCATCTCGGGATTTTTTCTCACTTCTTCAGGATATTTACGTTTTCTTCTCAATCTCGACTGCTCGCTGGGGGATACTAATGAAACATCTGACTGGCCCTTCAGTGAAACGATTATCTACAACTCGCTGGTCGGCGAGATATGAAGCTTGCAACAGCATGAACCAAAATTGGAAAGAAGTTGTCGCAGCTTTGAGTGAAATTGATGAGCGGGACAGGTCTAAGACTGGGAGTGAAGCAAAAGGATTGAAAATCAAGCTAACATCTCTGGAAACCGCAATAATGTTCGCTGTATGGAGTCCAATTTTGGAAAGATTTGATAAAGTGAGCGAAGCAATACAGAAAGTTGGCATTGGTATAGATGAAGTAGTTTTGTATTATGAGTCATTGGTTGATTATATCTTAGGATTAAGAGATCAATTTGATCGATTTGAGGAGAGAGCGAAGATCAATTCTGGATTTGAGAAATATCGAAGTGAAGAAAGAAGAGCCACAACAAGAACTGTTCCTGCTGATGAAACTCGAGTGGGACATACTGCTTTGAGTGGGAGGGAAAACTTCAGAGTAGGGGTTTATCTTGTTATAATTGACTATCTAACAAGAGAATTGAATCAACGTAAAAATTGCTACAAGGGTTTTGCTGCGAAATTCTCCTTTTTATTAAAACTGCAATCGATTAGTTCTGAAGAATTAGGAGTAGCGGTTACTAATCTCATCTCTAGTTTTCCTCAGGATTTAGATGAAAAACTCCACGATGAATGTTTGCACTTCAAATCCTACTTAGCACAGTTAGAACAACCTCCAAAAACTCTACACGAGATGAGTACCTTCATTAGAAGTGATAAAAGCTTAGTGCAAGTGTTTCCCTACATCGATATTACAATTAGAATGTTTTTATGCACTTTTGCAACGAACTGTTCAGCAGAGAGGTCGTTTTCAGCATTGAAGCGAATTTTATCCTATTTGCGATCTAGCATGTCTCAAGAGCGTTTGAATTCTCTGGCCCTTTTGTGCATTGAAGCTGAATTGTTGAAAAAATTAGACTTCGAAGCTGTGTTGCAACAATTTGCGGAAAAGAAGGCAAGAAGAAAACCATTATTAGTTTGATTATGAAAGCTGTAATTTTTTACTATGAAATATAACTCTGAAACATTAGATTGTTTTATTTCCAGATAGAAAATTGTCTTTATCAACTTCTGCGAAAATCACGTATTTAAAAAATTTGAATTTTTAAAATTCTCTTCACTCATAGGGGCGGCAAATTGTTTTTGGCCTAGGGGCGGAAAAGAGTTTAATCCGGCCCTGTCAAGGAGGCATGTACATATATCCATAACAAAAAATGCTTTAAGAATGTGAGGCAATTATTGGTGAACCTCAACTATGCTATTTATTCCTTTTTTAAAGCAAAGGCATCCGTGCAAAATTCATAATCTGAGTAGAACAAAGGAGTTTTTTTAATGGAATATTTATTTATCACCTTCAAACCGAAAAAGTGTAATTCGAGGAATTCGAAGAAAATAAAACTGGTTAAAAAAATTTGCATTGTTGTATCGACTCTTCAAAAAAATACTCACAGAACGCTAGCTCTTACACGTAAATCTGGAAATTTGGTTACGGATAAATTACTGCATTGCGTGAGTGGAAGATATTATGTAAAAACATATCAAATCAATATTTATGTGTCACTTTTCAATAGTTGCCTTTATCAACAATAAGTATGTAGTTAGTATTTCGAATCGATATCGGAATAGATTTAATTATGAGAATTCAGGACATAAATATCGTCTAGATTGATTAAAGTTTTTTTTACCACAGAGAACAGGTTATTTAGAACTAATCCCGAAAGATCAATATCGAAAACACAATAAGTATCTTGAACTTCTCCAGATAGAAAATCCATTCGTACATATTTAAAAAAAAAGCTTCAAGTAGTACATCCCAGGATTTCTGAAACCCGGCAATTCAACAAGTGATCCCAATACATTCAGGATGGCTATCACCAATATAAATGAATACTAAGAATGAAAAACTAAATGGCATATCTTCTTTTCTATACAGGGTTAGTCTTCAACTTAGACATATATCTCAAAAGAAGATTCCTCAGAAAAAAGCACCCTTTTCAATTACTATTTTTTTCGATTTGGCTCGGACTCGGTTGAAAAGATACAGGATGTTGAAAATTAAAAAATTTATGTTTTCAGTTATATCTCGCAAATGGTTTCATCGAAGACTATAATTTTCGGAATATATAGTTTTTCATTGAAGTGATAAATCTTCTCCGAACACAAAATTCCATTCTTATTTACCATGAATAAACGTCATTATTATTATTATCTTTCAGTTTCTTTATTATGACAATTATATTCCATAAGAATACCAGTAATTCAAAAAACCCAACACTCGAAAGTAAGTTGAACTTTCATTGATGAATATTTGACCATTTTGGAAAATAAAAGTATTACTCAATTTTTTTGTTATAAAGCCCCGTTTCGAGTACCTAATTGGTTCTAGAGAACAAAAATTAAGATAGAAAAAATGGGTAGGTACTTTGACTGAATGCAACTTTGCTAAGAAATACCCACAGAAATGAATATTTGCTATGATGTCCCGTTAGTGCTGACTCAGTTTGAAAATAAAAGTATTTGAATAAGATCACAAATTACTGAGCTTTGGAGCAGGTCTGATAATTAAAAGATACTTCATCAAAATTAAACATTCTGTTTTGAAGAATTGAGACAACGCTATTAAAACAACACGCAGGAAAATATTTACCGAGACAAATGAAAAATTAAATGAATATCTTTCTTTCGAAAGGAAACATTCCTTCATCACACACCACGATAGTGCCAAACAGGGATTACTTTAATGAATTGCGTCTTTATGGTGATAACAATGAAGCTATTTTATAGTATTCATATACTGGGTCATCTGATAATAACATAAAACAAAAAAATCAATAATTTTCCTACATCGTTCCTCATTTATTCAATTTCAAAAATATTAAACAAAGCCACTTGAACAAGATGGAAAACTGCAGAATTTCAAATCAGACTGTCAACCTTTTGATATGAGGTCATCTCGATGGTCTCAATTTTGTAGTTTCAGTTTGTCGCATTCTTTTCGAGACACCCTACATTCCATAAACAGTTCAACTTTTCAAGCAGGCTTTGGCAGATATTTTTTGTTTGTTTTTCTAAGAAAAAATTCAGACACTTAAAAATTTTGACCTAGATTCCAGACTCCCCATCAGCGTTTTCTCTAAGTTTTTTCTAGTTTTCTCTGAAGTTAAACTTAGAAAGTTAAATACCGGTTTCTCTCCGATTGGGTGAGTTCCTCGTTGGGCCCATACCATGGTGCGAGAGCCGCGACTGCAAGGGTAGGTGTGGTAAGAACACATCAAGACATCCCTCGACCGTGACAGAATCAAACTCACACAACTGGCACTGCTGCAGTCTCGCCCAAAGCTGCCGAACTCGTACTGTTTTGAGACGAGGTCGGGATCTGTTTTGGGACTCGGGGACAAGCGATGCTGCTGGAGCAGGCGATCGATCAACGGGGCGCAGAAATTTTGCACCAATAGTGGTGAAAGTTGGACCACGTGATGTTTACTTCCGCATTCCAGAAACTTTTTCCGTATCCTCAACAGAGAGGGAACTACAGATATATTGATAGCCTTTTCATATATCTCACAAAATATTCCTACTTATTTTTAGGAAACATTTAATTTTTAAAATTTGGATCGATCTTAGGATCGATATGATTGATTTGTTGATTGGAAATCAGTAGCTTCTGAGAAGGGTAGTGGATGATTGGAAAATATATTCTATTCATTTTCATATCAGCTAGATGTAGTACCTATTTTAAATTAAGTCACTTCGTCTGTTTAATACAGGGTGTAACATGAGTGGTTGAGGTTGGCCATAGCTTAGTGGTGAATGCAGGTCATCCAGGCCTTTCAGGAATGTAGCTTGTTGTGTACCCTGAGATTGTTAGTTTCGGAGATACAGGGTGATGCATAAATGTTGGCCGTAATTTCTCAACTCCATTAATTGGGAATCAGCAGTCCAATTTCATTTCATTTTTTTTATTTTTTCACCTCATAAAAAAAATGTTCACCTCCAAAACGTTTATATAATTATATAATATTTATTGTGCAGAACTTAGATTATTGAATTCTTTCTTTCAGTTTCCGAAATCTATAATTTTCACACCTTTAAAAGAAATGTCGTTATTGTCATGAAACAATTGTTTTTATTTCTTCCATGAAGATAGTATTTGATGTTATCTACTGATATTTTGGATTTTACAGTTTTCTGTTCAACTCTCTTCCATTGTAAACCCTCAGCACCTACTGTGTGTTGTAACACATTGCGTAAAATATTAATTAAAAGTATGCTTTATCAAACTATGAATTTTTTTGAAACAGGATAACGAATTTAAAACAAGATGACGTAACCCATCTTTGAAAATAAAAACCTATTTCCTTTATAGCAAAAGTAAGTATTTACCATTAGATACCTATTTATTTAATTTATTAACATGAGGAAAGGGTAGTATCATAATAGATGTTCCAAATGAAGCCCTTTTCATTTCAACATATTTTTCTGCTCTCAACAAGAGATTATTCATTGCTCTTTTCAATAAATTTTCTTTGCAGTCAATTGCGATTCGTTGTATCATATTCAATATGAGAAATGTGACAATAATGTTATAATACGGCATTGTTGCAGTAGGTTATTCTTGACACAAAATTAAGAAAAGGAGTATTTGATAGTCCGGTGCTTAGCTTTGATATATTTGTGGAGTAAAAAGTAGGAAGAATTAATTGTACTGGGTATATCGACAATGTTGGTTCGTTGAAAATGAAGAATAGAGGTGTTGTTCACTTGGTTTGTTTAATACACACAGTTGTACAGTACCGTGAGCCATTCTATCTTTCTGAGAAACTAAAGTATAGATCTAAAAGTCATAATGTAAATATAAGAAGAATTGCGAACCAGCTCACAATTTCTAAGCATAGTACATCATTTTTCGAGCGCTCCTTCTCATATAGTTCTACAATGATGTTTTTGGAAAAAGTACCTCTTCGAGCTAGGGTGGATTTACAGGGGGGGGGGGGTAATGGGCGTAATTACCCTCTCCCATGAATATTGAAACCCTGAAAAAAAGTTACGCAACGTGGTGCACATAAAATATTTCATGCAATAATTTCAAATTAGTAATTTCCCAATATTTACTCGTAAATATTTTGTTTTATTTTGACTAAATTTTTTTGAAGTTTTGAAAAAATTATATTTCAAAGTTTATCTGAGGTGATAAAATGTTGAGTACCCGATTTATAAGTTTTGAATCATTACTACCCCCTCCATGAAAAAGAGATATATCCGCCCTTGTCTTCGAGCGAGGGAATCCAAAGAGTGAAAGATGAACAATCTGATGTTGAATGGATCATTTTCTTAATATCTATGTAATTGTTTTATATACCCCCGACTTTAGCCTATACGGGTAGAAGAGAAAAGTTAATTGTGTTATTTTATTATCTATATTATTGTATTGGATTTCTTCTATTTCGTTGTATTGTATTATCTAATTGAACTGATTATTTTTGTTTATATTGTATGTAAACCTGCTGATTATGTTCAATGTATATTATAGTCCTCAGTTAAGTTGAAAAGCTACTATATCTTGACTTCGTTGAGAAGAAAATAAAGAAATCTATTATTATATGATATTCTCATTATTATTAATTTGAAATAAAACTGCCACTGGAGCTATTGCAGTAAATTATAAGTTTGTTTCATGTTGGCGTTGGCGTCATTCTGTCAATGACGAGGTATCAGACATTATACATTAGAGAATCAACCATTATAGAAAGGAGTTTTTTGTGTGATTTTGGAGTATTTTTGAATTATTTCATACTTTCTAACATCATGATTTATTTTTTTTATTTCAATTTACAATTAATTTAATTTATATTTTAATGATATTATGGAGAAATTGAAGGATCGAATATTTGTTGAAGAGAGCCATAAATAACTCCTTGTTGAAAGCTACAGAATGTGTAGAAATGTAAAGGGCTCAATTTCGAACATCTCTCATAATTCTCCTCTTTCAATACCATGTTATGAAATGAAATAAATATGTATAAAATTTCTCAAAAAACTAATTATGCATACTTATATTTCGTATTTTCCTGCTCATAGGTTACACGTTCACCTATAAATTAAATTGTAGAAGCGAAAGTGTTTCTTCCATGTATCAACTCGTTCCTTTCTCCAAAATAGCTCCTCCAGAGCAAAAATCACCAAAAGTATCTCTGACCCGGAGTGCCCTAAGATAGTGTGTTGTCTCCTCTTCTATATTCAGCATACACAGCCGACATCTCCAAGACTGGCCCAACTTCTCTAGCCATATACAGCTATCATGACCAGGTCAAAAACCTAGTGATTGGCAACCAGATACTTCTAGGACAACGTAAGCCGCCTGAAAGAATGGTGTCGTAAATGGCTAATCAAAGTGAACCCTTCAGAAAAGAGCTCAGCTCTTCTCTTGTCACGGAGATTAGTCAAACCATTAGGTCACATCCAAATGTACAGACGCAACATCCCCTGGAAATTCCAAGTGAAATACTTGTCATCTTGAATAAGAAACTCTCATCCGCACCTGGACTATGTCGTCCAAAAGAGTAAAATGGTACAAGCCAAATTGTCTTCGCTGCTCTCTGGTCGCAGCCTGGAAGTCATGGGAATTATTCAGAAACAAGGAAATTGGGTGCCATGCAAGTTGAAGCCGAAAGATGTTGAACGGCATTTGTTTGCTTGGAAGGCAAAGACGGAAGAGATTTTTGCATCGCATCGTCCCAAGCGCAGAAAATCATGGGGATATCCTGGCCAAACCGAATATTCACGGTTCCAAGGTCATGTTCAGTATTTGGAGGGACCAGCTCGGGGTAGTGTATTATGTTAAAACCGACTGAAACAATTACAGGAGATCGTTGATGCGTTAGAGCTGAGCATTGAAAAATAAACGGCCGCAATACAACGAGTGATATGATGAAGTGATTTTACAGCATGACAATGCTTGACCCCATGTTGCAAAAGTGGTCATGACATACTTGGAAACGTTAAAATGGGAAATCCTACCCCACTCACCGTATTCTCCAGACGTTGCTCTCTCGGTCTATCACTTGTTTCGATCAATAGCACACGGCCTGGCTGACCAGCTTTTCCGGTCTTATGAAGAAATAAAAAATGGGATTGATTTTTGGATCGCTTCAAAAGATGTCCATTTTTTTCAACGGGATTCGTATCCTATCTGTAAGATGAATTCTTTCATGTTTCAGGCAGAGGTAGTAGTGGTCAGCGATGGACAATACTTTGAAACATAAATGTATAACCAGTTTTTTCACAATGAAGCCCCGAATTTCGGAAAAATACGGCGGAAGCAAAATTGAACACCTATGTAGTTGCGTCGCGTGAGCTCAAGGACATGAGCAGATAGTTGTCAACTAAAACAACCATAAAAATAATCGCGAGGAATATCCGCCCACCGTTCCAACCAAAATATTACACAAGTCAATAATATACTAAATCTTCAGTATAATAATAATAATGAAGGTCTTTATTATTAGTAATAGGTACTTTAGCAACAAAAAATTTTCAAAATAAATAAGGTGAGGTTCAGTGCGGGTTATTGTATATTTCTGTACAAGATAATAAAATAATGTAATATCAATAACTAATCAATAACGTAAACAATGCAATAAATTCAAATAATGAATTAACAGTAAGTATCCCAAGCATTTAAACTGGCTTAGAATGTATTCAGCGGCAACAATGAGCAACATTACAACAAAGTGGAAATAGTAATAAATGAATAGTAAAGTTGTCTGGGTATTTGTACCGCTATCAGATTGGGTTGTGTTATTGCAACTAAAGGCTTACCCTAGGGATATCAATATTATTCAGATACTCATGAAAGCGAAATCCGAAAATTTTACTTTGAAATTATAAAATTATTGTTAAAGATAAGAAAGAGGATTGAAATTAATATCATCATGGTAGACCAAGGTAGGAAACATAGTTGGAGACTAGGGTCTGGTTGAGAGAAAGAGGCCACCTCTTGGTGGAATTCTCTCAGGAGGAGAATTTCATAGTAGCAAATACATGGTTCAAATTGGCAAAGCGAAGGCTGTACACCTGGAGATCCCCTGAAGAAAACACAACCAACATCATAATAAAACCAAATCAGTTATATTTTAATTGATAAAGAGTACCAGAATGGCATTAAAGAAGTCAAAAATAACAAAGACAAGATTTTGGGAAACTGAACGAATTTTGTATTGAAATATCTACACAACTGAAGGATACAATCAGGTGATGATACAACAGGGACAATAAGTTCAAGAATCATGGCATTCCTTTCAGCAAACGATATATAAAGTGCAAACAGAAAAATGTGGTAAAAAGTTAATGACAGGAAATAGACCATAGATGACTAATGACTAATCTTAAGTCTTATGGAAATTCGAAGGAAATATATGAATACAAAAGTAGAAGAATATAAGGAAACCCAGAAAACCATTCAGAAACTGATCATACAAGCAAAAGAGAAATGGATGAATAAACGATGCCAGGAAATAGAAGATTCACAGAAACAGCAAGATCAGTTTATTATACAGGTTGTTTCCAAATTAGACGTGAGCCTTGGAGGACGTGTTAGTATGACTCATTTGCTGTCGATTGAGCCATATTTAGTGATAACCAAAAATCAATAGAGATATCTGAGTTCTTGTGATTTTTGAAAGATTCCTCACCTTACTTCATTTTTCTTCAATTTTTCTACGTTGATTATAATTTTGGACAGGGCCGTATCTAGGTACTATTGCGCCTGTGGCAATATCTTAGACAGCGCCCCCCATTTTCGAAGATTTTTTTTCATAGATTATATTTACTTATAGTATTTTTTTGTTCATAGCTTAAGTCATATATTTTGTGATTATTTTATGCTTATACACAAATTCTAGGGAAGGCTAGCAATATTTTCAATGTTTCCAGCAAGGGCGTAGAAATGGGTGGTAATTACTGCCCCCCCTCCAATATTTCCAAAATATAAAATTTCAGAATTCGTAATCGGTATGCACGTACTCGTTATTTTCGGTTTTTGTTTTATTCTCGTCACAAAATTTCAATACAGTAGCTATCAATGTACTGAACTGAGTAATTCGCATCGAAAAATTGTCTGGCCGTGTTATACAATTTATTGTGATTCATTCAAATTGCAATTTAATTGTGTAGATATCAGTTCTGAATTGATTATATCAAAACGGTGTTCCTAATGTGTACAAATGAAAATGACAGATTTCTCGGATCATTTTGAGAAAAAAGTCCTATAACATGAATCTGCAAACGATTTGGTTTTGAGATAGCGGTGTTTAAGTTTTTTTTTCTCATAGCACCTTCCCTTCACAAAATATTTAACTTGAATTGTCATAGATCTTCCGATTTAAAGCTTTCATCTTGTGATATGCTTATTTTGTATGCAAATCTACAGGGTGATATTTTTTCTGGAAGGGTACCTGCTTCTTTCCACCAGAACTATTCTTTGGTGGAGCACTGGTTCTATAGAAAACTGTGAAAAGAAACTCTGGTCTAGTACAACACTTTTTGGTTTGTTGTATTTTTGTCGTATCTGCTATCGATTTCGAAAAAAAAAATTCGAACAGCTCTCTGGTAATCCTCAGGAAAATCCAAAGTATTATAGAAATCCAGTTATTAATCTGTGATGAATAAATTAATTATAACTTATGGTACTTATCAACAAATTCTGTAGCGAAGATTAATAAAGATTCGATAAACTAATAAATATAAGCATCACTAAAAAGTATGACTATACAAACAAAGCGTTTGCGGGCTCATGTTTATGGGACTTTATTCTTTAAAATTATCCAAGGAATATTTTCCTTCGTAACTCTGTTATAGGAAAACCCAGTATAAGGTGAGAACAATCGAATTAATCGAATAATAAAAAAAAATATTTTGAGTAATTAAGTTCCAACTTCGTTATCAAACCTCCTTCCCTCACATTACAGATATGAGTAAACGTTGTTCTTTTTTGGAGAACCCAAAAGAAACAAGAAAGATCTCCGTCCTTGGTTTTCAGATTCCTCGGCATTGCTCGTTGCGAGGCGTATACATGAAAACCGAGTTGTGATCTTTCGAATTATTATGTCTGGTGCTCCAATATTTTTTTCTCTTGATATTTTTGGGCGCCCCTGCAGACCTTGCGCCCGTGGCAAGTGCCACCTTTGCCACGCCCTAGATACGGTACTGATTTTGGATTCTTTTCGTGGCCAGTGGTAAGTCCGGATCTAACACCGTTAGAATATACGAAGCAGCGAGAAGATTGAGAGTAAATTTCAGGCGGAAAGTAACAACTGAAGAAATAAGAAAAAGGGCACGTGCTTGTATAAGAAATGGTGGCGGTCATTTCGAACATAATTCATTAATATATTTTCTCATGAAATTTTGAGTTTGATTCCAATGAAAAAATACCTAATTCATTACTTTCCTTTCTTTACTTATTTCCCCTTTCAAATCAAAATCTACTGATACATTATTAGTGCCTGCATTCTTGCTTGAATAATATTCGAATTTTGAAAGGATTAGGGATATTGCGGGAATGAGAGAAGGAAGAAATCTATGAAGGATTGACGGAGTTTTAAAATTCATGGTGCAAAAGGCAACCCTTAATAGATCAATAAATCTATCCTAGCGCATGTGACATGAAGACAAGGGAAAATTTCATAATCATTTAACTCCTCCGAACAAGGTGCTGGAATGGACCGAATGCATCGTCATGTGAGTTACTGTATGTATGGGTTTACTTCATAACAATTAAAAATGCAGGTTCTGCATTGCAGAATCCACCGGACAACGGATCCCAACGCGCCTGTTCCTAGTTTTCAGGATTCTGTCGCCTGAAGGCAAATAATTTTTTCCCGTTTCCATATTGCATGGATATCATTCATCTTAACTTCAAATGTCAAAAGTGGTAAAAGCGGAACTCAGGTATTTCATGTCGTCCCATGTCTCATCATAAGATTCATCAAGAACTTGAAAGTTATTGAGTTGTTATTTTGACTATGTTTTTTTATTTCAAATGAAAAAATAGTTCGAAAATTCAATAAAAGCTAACTTGACCCTACCTAGCTTTCACCCAAAGCTCCACTCGCGAGCTGATCTCAGTATTTTTAACTTTGAAGGTCTATTAAAAATTTATGTTATTTTGTTGTGAAATATATTAGGTAAGGAATTATTCATCTCAGTTCCGAGCACCAAGTTAAAATTGCAGTGTCTAAAGAAGAGAGAATAACATCCTCTCAGAATAATGAGTTGATTAAAAATAAGCTTTTATTTTTGACGTTATTTCGAATTTTCAGACTCCTTCAGAGTAAATTGTTTCAGATGCAAGTCATATCGCTCAATATACAGACTGGTCCAGATTTTAGTTCAATAACTTTGTTGTCGGATATAACAAATGGGAAGAAGTTCATAGAATATATATCCTAACGTTTTCGAAATACAGGACGTTAAAGTTTGAAAATAAAATAAGTTCTTACACAAAACTCATTTATTATTACGTTCATTGATGTAATTTTTAGGTTTTGAAGTCTAGGTAATGTATTGTTTCGAATTAGGTGAGTGTCTTCTGTCAAAATTATTCAGTGGCGTAGATGAAGGGGTGCGATGATTATTTTCTAATTGGAAATCTACACCAAGGTCTGTCTTCGAAAAAATTATTTAATTTCCAAAATCAACAGAGCTTCACTAAAACATAAGGTCTCTTGAATTTTTTCATGTTCGAGATAATTGGGTACAAAGCAAACATTATCCAAAAAATACACAAAAATTAATTTCTCAAATTTTTCCATTAGTGATGAATAAAAGTAAAAACATAGACGTATTTCATTATAAATTATAAAATTAAGATGGCATTTAATGGACATTTCAGAAAGAACCTTCATCAGATATTTAAACAATAAAAAATATTTGTGAATATTCGAAAAAATGAATTTATAATAAATGTTCTTTCTCAAATGTTCAATTGAATGCCATCTGAAAGCGTCTGTTTGTAGTGTTTGCTTTGTACTCAATTATCCCAAAAATGTAAAGAATAAAATAATTTTCTTGAAAAAAGACAGTGGTGTAGATGATTTCCAATAGAAAAGGATCATAGTATCTACGCCACTGGATGATTTTGGTTGGAGACAATTACAAATTCAATTATTATTTTCAGATCAGTATTATCCTATAGGTATATTTCATTGTGAATCAAATATAATTTTTTGTCTGAAATAATCTCTACCAGACGCTTTGCTAGTCCTAATATATCTAATTGAAGGTGATCAAAAGATTTGCGCGAAAATGAGGGCAAAATTCTTCAAGTCAAGCAGAAGACTATGTTCAAAATATGCAAATAAAGCTTTCACATCAATACCTATGTTTTATTTTCATCTCATCCCACCACATATCAAATTTTTCGTATGGAAGATCATAAACTGCCTCTGACTTTTAGGAATTATTTATTATAGAGCATTACCCGTTACCTCTTCGGTATCACTCATATTGTAAAAGTTAAACTTAAAAACTTGTGCTTAGACTTATTAACAAAATGTCAAACTAACAACTGACATGTAGTCACAACAGCAAAGAGACTAGTTTTATATATTTTCACAATTTTTATCAATTATATTTCAATTTTTACCTTCTTTGAAATAAGGCATTTCTTAACTCTCTAATAGCTCTTAATTAATTCTCATTCCAAATAATTTTTTTTTAGATTCTTTTGCATCTTTTTATTGATATCGAAAAAAACTTTCGCTAGGTAGACATCAATTATTTGATCAATAATGATTAAATTAATAACTGTTATAAAATACAACACAACAAAAAATTTGAAAACGACAATGCAAAAAAAAATATAATTGGTTTATTTTTATGGAAAAATTTTCGTTCTTCATTTTGCCAAGAATTCGAAAATCTTCATCTATGGCCTTGCAGTTATTGAAAATAATTTGATATAAAAATTTGTATAGTACCCATAATTGATCTGGAATTTATGAACACAACCTACTGAAGATCTGATAACGATATACGGATACCGGAAAACGTGTTTATTTTTCAATAATAGAAAGAATTGTAGACTAAAATTGATCGTTTCTAGTAGGAGAATTTAAAATAATTTATGAATAAATAAACTTTCTACCTCTATGTATGCACTTTTCACTATACACAATTTCAATTTGGTCAGAATTCTTTACTAAATATGTGAACTGAGTATTCACAGTTCACGTTTCATACTAACGAGACTAGTTTGTCACGTTTCAGTTACAGCTGTTGTTAATATCCTTTATAGGATTAAGGAATCACGGGTTTCTGGAGAAAGGTGAAATCCTCTTTTCGACAACTTCGAATCGATAAATACACACTTTATATAAATTCCTGAATTCTAAAGATCCTTCAACTTGCTGTATGAGGAATGACTATACAAAAGTATTCAGTCCATTTTTTCTTTTTTTATCATGTTTGGAAATATACTTTGTTGTGCTGCGAAACAGTGGGCTTTCATTTCACGAATATAAAACAATAACATTAGAATATATGAGTTTATCTTATAATTATATATACAAATTAAAAAAAAGCTGCATGTTAGCTCAAAGATTTATAGCTCTGAAATTAAAAATTTAATTAAACAATAGCAAAAATACTAATTCTACTCTGTGCACCATTACATCATAATTTTTTTCATTACGACATCAAATCTACGAATCAACTCAAACCAAAATATAGAAGGTAATGGTATATAAATTTTCATCATTGATAGTTTTTTCTCATAATTATTGAAAATTTTTTTTTATCGAAATTTTGTCTTATTCTGGTATTTTGTCTCATTTCCTCATTTCTAAATTTTATCATAATCGGGAAGTTTCACTACTCTGGTCTTGACCTCCTGGACTGAGAGGAAATAACCTCATCAAAAATTCTGAATCTCAGGCAGAAAATCAGGTTGATGGATCCATGACTAATTAGGGGACCTAGTCCTTATTGGTGTCGACCTTGAAACACCAGAAGGACTCCATTGTATGAAACTCCTCACTTCTGCATCAGGGGCTCTTTAGACGTAGATTTATATGACTCTAGTTTCTCGTGGGGCTAAATAATAATAATAATAATAATAATAAAAGGGTAGCGGTAGGTGAATCCCTAGCGATTCACCTATCAGGAGAGTTGAATCGACTCCTGCCCACCGCAGATTCCAGGAGCTCTCTGACCCGGGAAGCTGAAACCTGTCGAAGGGTCCCTGTCCAGGGTAACGGACGAAGCCGTGTGGAAAGCAGCTCAAGAATTCTCCCACCGTAGCTCTGCGGATCGTAAAAAGCGATCAAAGGCCGTCTCCCCCACGACACGGAGGAACCCATGAATTATGGTGAATTTGAGGAATAGGAATATAGAGCCGCTGCCTGAGGTTCGTCAGGGCGTGTCTGGAGCCGGCGCTGGACATGACAGTATGCGGGACGTCGGTGACAGAGTGCTAAGGAGACGGGCGTCTGTCGAACAAAATGCTACGCCTCCACAATCTCAACAATCTAGGAGAAGAATAACACGAGTTTCTCCTACCGCTGAAGGTGCTGCGCAGGATCCCCAACCAGCACTCACCCAAGCAGGTCCACCAAGAAGACGCATGAAATGGACAAGTTCGATAAATGAAACGATCATGCGCATATATTATGAAGTGACTAATATGGAAGAGGATAAAATAGGCTACCGTCAAAAATTATTTGCAGAATTCCACAGAAACTATCCCGAACTTCAAGTTTCTGAGCAAAGAGTAGCCGACCAATACCGGGTCATATTGAGAAATAAACTTGTACCCGATGAGAGACTTAACACCATAAAAAATGAAGTCCAACTGAGGCTACAGAATAGGAACCTCACTAACAACGAAACGACAATTGAAGAAAACTACGATTGTGCTGAAAACCAACACAACATCAATGCACAAATGAACTCTGAGGAACAAAACAACGCAGATGTGTTAGCAATAAGTGATGCTCAACGACGGAATATATATGCTGCACCCGTCGTAAATCCAGAAGAAGACCAAAGAGAACTACTGGAGCGATTATTTGCCACAATGAATAGATGCGTTATAGATTTTGAGGGCACAGATCCATTGAGACGACCGATTCTGCCAAGATTGAGGACATCTAAGAAACTATCTCATCTTCTGGTCATGACCAACAAGGAGATTATACCCAAGTATCTTTCTGACTACCATGATCTCGAATCATTACACCTCATCATATACTGTGCAGCATTTTCAATAGCAACAGTGCTAGGTGTGAAGCCAAAACCTAAAAGTAAGCAACCAGCCAGAGAAAAACAACAAAATAAACCACATTGGCAAAAAAGGCTAGAAGACAAAGTTCATAGCATCCGCCAAGAAATTGGGAGGCTCACCCAATTTGCAAAAGGTTCGCCGTCTAGAAGATTACAAAAAATGGTGAATATAATAATGGATCGTCACCGGCAACATACAACGTATGATCCAAACAATGAAAATGCTCAACAAATTTTAGACACACTGAGACAAAAACTTAGTGTGTACTCCGAAAGACTCAGAAGATACAATGAGAGCTATAGAAGAAAACAGGATAATGTGATTTTTGAAAATTCCGAAAGAAAATTCTATAGAATGTTAAACAATAATATATCAGCAACACCAAGAAGTTATCCAACCGTCGAGGATATTGAGAATTTTTGGACAGATCAACTGGCTACACCAACCCCCTACAACTCCCAGGCTGATTGGATAAGAAATGAAGAGAAATCCTATGAGACAATGGAACAAATGCCGCATAACGCAGTTTCTATAGAAGAATTCCATGAAGTATTGAAAAACACACACAATTGGAAATCACCCGGCCCAGATGGAATCCACAACTTTTGGTTGAAAAAATTTTGGTGTATACACGGCAGGCTAGTTGAAACCATAAATGATGTTATAAGTAATCCAACGGAAATGCCCAAATTTTTAACAACAGGGACCACTTACCTCTTACCGAAGGATATGCAACACACAGCGGATCCATCAAAATACAGACCAATTACATGTCTACCAACCATATATAAAATCATCACATCATGTATAGCATCTCGTATCTACAAACATTGCGAGACAAATAATATAATGACAGCACAGCAGAAAGGATGTTCCAAGAATGCACTAGGATCGAAAGAACTGCTGATAATAGATTCCATCATATGCAACCAAGCCTTCAAAAAACACAAAAATCTTTTTATGACATATTTTGACTATAAAAAGGCCTTCGACTCTATTCCACATGGGTGGCTGACAAAAATTTTGGAAATATACAAGATCGATCCAATTACAATAAACTTTCTGAAGTATGCAATGTGCAACTGGAGAACGAATATCGAACTCTCTGCAGCGAACATAACTACTAAAGATATTCCAATAAAAAGGGGAATTTTCCAAGGAGATTCGTTGAGTCCCTTATGGTTCTGCTTGGCGCTGAACCCCCTTTCTAAACAACTGAATGCTACTGAAAAAGGTTTCAATGTGAAAGGAAACAGAAATAATATTGCACTCAATCATTTGCTATACATGGATGACCTCAAACTTATAACAGGCAACAAAAACCACTTGCAAATTATGGTCAAACTGGTGGAAAATTTTTCGGAAGACGTGGGGATGAAATTCGGATTGGACAAGTGTCGTACTATTAGCGTAGTGCGTGGAAAAATTCAAGATGAACCGATAGCTCTCTCCAATGGACAGGAGATAGAAGCAATGAAATCGGACGATCTTTATAAATACCTAGGAATGAAACAAAACCGACGAATAAACCATCAAAGAATGAAGGAAGACTTAACAACTGAGTTCATTAGGAGAATCAACAAAATTTTGAAAACAAACCTCAACAGCAAGAACATGACGAGAGCTATCAATACATATGCATGTTCAATTCTTACATACTCTTTCGGTATCATTGCATGGACCAAAACAGATATGGAAAACCTGCAACGCAAAATGAGAACCTTGATGACGAAAGCACACAAGCACCATCCGAAAAGTAGCATTGAGAGAACGACACTGCCGAGGAATAAAGGAGGCAGAGGTCTGCTAGACCTCATGGAACTTGCCCATGCTCAAATTGAATGCCTACGAACATACTTCAAAGACAAATCAGGCACGTCAGAGATCTACAAAATACTGTGTGAAGCAGACGAATCAACACTTTTACAACTGCACAAGGAGCAATTGTCATACAACCACCAGACAATCCAAGAAAAACTGCAAAGATGGAGAGAAAAGCCCCTACATGGACGACATTTCAACGAGGTGAACCAGGATCATGTCGACATTGAAGCGTCGAACTATTGGCTCACATCAGGTGCGATGTATCCAGAAACGGAAGGATTTCTTTTAGCCATCCAAGATCAAGTGATCTCAACAAAAAATTACTGCAAACATATCATAAAGGATCGAACTATTACTGACGATCGATGCCGTTATGGGTGTCCAACGAACGAGACAATCCAACATATCACGGGAGGATGTCAAATGTTTGCAGGAAATGAATATAAAGAGGGACACGATGCAGTAGGAAAGATACTACATCAAGAAATGGCAACTAAATTAACACTAATTCATTCTGAAAAAGTGCCATACTACAAGTACCGACCGGAAACCATCCTGGAAAACGAACGCTATAAACTGTACTGGGATCGTACAGTTTTGACTGATAAAACAGTCCCTCACAACAGGCCAGATATATTGCTAGTTGATAAACAACAAAAGGCAGCAATACTCATCGACGTAGCAATACCTAATAACAACAACATGCGTCAAAAAGAGGTCGAAAAAATTTCAAAATATAGGGACCTCGAATTTCAGATAAAGCGCCAGTGGGGAATGATATCAACGAGAACTATTCCAATTATCATCTCAACAACAGGAATAGTACCCAAAAATCTCAAGAGAAATATCAAGCAACTAGGACTTAGTGAGTATATATGTAATATAATGCAAAAAGCTGTTCTTTTAGGTACTGCAAGGACGGTGAGAAAATTCCTAGGAAGCGAAGGACAGGTCCAAGGATCGCGTGTAAGAGGACCAGAAGTTCGACGAGAACCAGGGGGACCACAAGGACCGGACACGACCGAGCTCTGCCCTTCTGATATTTTAAATATCTGGGATTGAGTGAATGTTCCTCTTAGCGAGGAGTGAGAAGCCGACGGCGAGGAAAAATCCTACGCGTATAGGCAAAAGTCGATAATAATAATAATAATAATAAAAGGGTAGCGGTAGGTGAATCTCTAGCGATTCACCTATCAGGAGAGTTGAATCGACTCCTGCCCACCGCAGATTCCAGGAGCTCTCTGACCCGGGAAGCTGAAACCTGTCGAAGGGTCCCTGTCCAGGGTAACGGACGAAGCCGTGTGGAAAGCAGCTCAAGAATTCTCCCACCGTAGCTCTGCGGATCGTAAAAAGCGATCAAAGGCCGTCTCCCCCACGACACGGAGGAACCCATGAATGATGGTGAATTTAAGGAATAGGAATATAGAGCCGCTGCCTGAGGTTCGTCAGGGCGTGTCTGGAGCCGGCGCTGGACATGACAGTATGCGGGACGTCGGTGACAGAGTGCTAAGGAGACGGGCGTCTGTCGAACAAAATGCTACGCCTCCACAATCTCAACATTCTAGGAGAAGAATAACACGAGTTTCTCCGACCGCTGAAGGTGCTGCGCAGGATCCCCAACCAGCACTCACCCCAGCAGGTCTACCAAGAAGACGCATGAAATGGACAAGTTCGATAAATGAAACGATCATGCGCATATATTATGAAGTGACTAATATGGAAGAGGATAAAATAGGCTACCGTCAAAAATTATTTGCAGAATTCCACAGAAACTATCCCGAACTTCAAGTTTCTGAGCAAAGAGTAGCCGACCAATACCGGGTCATATTGAGAAATAAACTTGTACCCGATGAGAGACTTAACACCATAAAAAATGAAGTCCAACTGAGGCTACAGAATAGGAACCTCACTAACAACGAAACGACAATTGAAGAAAACTACGATTGTGCTGAAAACCAACACAACATCAATGCACAAATGAACTCTGAGGAACAAAACAACGCAGATGTGTTAGCAATAAGTGATGCTCAACGACGGAATATATATGCTGCACCCGTCGTAAATCCAGAAGAAGACCAAAGAGAACTACTGGAGCGATTATTTGCCACAATGAATAGATGCGTTATAGAGTTTGAGGGCACAGATCCATTGAGACGACCGATTCTGCCAAGATTGAGGACATCTAAGAAACTATCTCATCTTCTGGTCATGACCAACAAGGAGATTATACCCAAGTATCTTTCTGACTACCATGATCTCGAATCATTACACCTCATCATATACTGTGCAGCATTTTCAATAGCAACAGTGCTAGGTGTGAAGCCAAAACCTAAAAGTCAGCAACCAGCCAGAGAAAAACAACAAAATAAACCACATTGGCAAAAAAGGCTAGAAGACAAAGTTCATAGCATCCGCCAAGAAATTGGGAGGCTCACCCAATTTGCAAAAGGTTCGCCGTCTAGAAGATTACAAAAAATGGTGAATATAATAATGGATCGTCACCGGCAACATACAACGTATGATCCAAACAATGAAAATGCTCAACAAATTTTAGACACACTGAAACAAAAACTTAGTGTGTACTCCGAAAGACTCAGAAGATACAATGAGAGCTATAGAAGAAAACAGGATAATATGATTTTTGAAAATTCCGAAAGAAAATTCTATAGAATGTTAAACAATAATATGTCAGCAACACCAGGAAGTTATCCAACTGTCGAGGATATTGAGAATTTTTGGACAGATCAACTAGCTACACCAACCCCCTACAACTCCCAGGCTGATTGGATAAGAAATGAAGAGAAATCCTGTGAGACAATGGAACAAATGCCGCATAACGCAGTTTCTATAGAAGAATTCCATGAAATATTGAAAAACACACACAATTGGAAATCACCCGGCCCAGATGGAATCCACAACTTTTGGTTGAAAAAATTTTGGTGTATACACGGCAGGCTAGTTGAAACCATAAATGATGTTATAAGTAATCCAACGGAAATGCCCAAATTTTTAACAACAGGGACCACTTACCTCTTACCGAAGGATATGCAACACACAGCGGATCCATCAAAATACAGACCAATTACATGTCTACCAACCATATATAAAATCATCACATCATGTATAGCATCTCGTATCTACAAACATTGCGAGACAAATAATATAATGACAGCACAGCAGAAAGGATGTTCCAAGAATGCACTAGGATCGAAGGAACTGCTGATAATAGATTCCATCATATGCAACCAAGCCTTCAAAAAACACAGAAATCTTTTTATGACATATTTTGACTATAAGAAGGCCTTCGACTCTATTCCACATGGGTGGCTGACAAAAATTTTGGAAATATACAAGATCGATCCAATTACAATAAACTTTCTGAAGTATGCAATGTGCAACTGGAGAACGAATATCGAACTCTCTACGGCGAACATAACTACTAAAGAGATTCCTATAAAGAGGGGAATTTTCCAAGGAGATTCATTGAGTCCCTTATGGTTCTGCTTGGCGCTGAACCCCCTTTCTAAACAACTGAATGCTACTGAAAAAGGTTTCAATGTGAAAGGAAACAGAAATAATATTGCACTCAATCATTTGCTATACATGGATGACCTCAAACTTATAACAGGCAACAAAAACCACTTGCAAATTATGGTCAAACTGGTGGAAAATTTTTCGGAAGACGTGGGGATGAAATTCGGATTGGACAAGTGTCGTACTATTAGCGTAGTGCGTGGAAAAATCCAAGATGAACCGATAGCTCTCTCCAATGGACAGGAGATAGAAGCAATGAAATCGGACGATCTTTATAAATACCTAGGAATGAAACAAAACCGACGAATAAACCATCAAATAATGAAGGAAGACTTAACAACTGAGTTCATTAGGAGAATCAACAAAATTTTGAAAACAAACCTCAACAGCAAGAACATGACGAGAGCTATCAATACATATGCATGTTCAATTCTTACATACTCTTTCGGTATCATTCCATGGACCAAAACAGATATGGAAAACCTGCAACGCAAAATGAGAACCTTGATGACGAAAGCACACAAGCACCATCCGAAAAGTAGCATTGAGAGGACGACACTGCCGAGGAATAAAGGAGGCAGAGGTCTGCTAGACATCATGGAACTTGCCCATGGTCAAATTGAATGCCTACGAACATACTTCAAAGACAAATCAGGCACGTCAGAGATCTACAAAGTACTGTGTGAAGCAGACGAATCAACACCTTTGCAACTGCACAAGGAGCAATTGTCATACAACCACCAGACAATCCAAGAAAAACTGCAAAGATGGAGAGAAAAGCCCCTACATGGACGACATTTCAACGAGGTGAACCAGGATCATGTCGACATTGAAGCGTCGAACTATTGGCTCACATCAGGTGCGATGTATCCAGAAACGGAAGGATTTCTTTTAGCCATCCAAGATCAAGTGATCTCAACAAAAAATTACTGCAAACATATCATAAAGGATCGAACTATTACTGACGATCGATGCCGTTATGGTTGTCCAACGAACGAGACAATCCAACATATCACGGGAGGATGTCAAATGTTTGCAGGAAATGAATATAAAGAGAGACACGATGCAGTAGGAAAGATACTACACCAAGAAATGGCAACTAAATTAACACTAATTAATTCTGAAAAAGTGCCATACTACAAGTACCGACCAGAAACCATCCTGGAAAACGAACGCTATAAACTGTACTGGGATCGTACAGTTTTGACTGATAAAACAGTCCCTCACAACAGGCCAGATATATTGCTAGTTGATAAACAACAAAAGGCAGCAATACTCATCGACGTAGCAATACCTAATAACAACAACATGCGTCAAAAAGAGGTCGAAAAAATTTCAAAATATAGGGACCTCGAATTTCAGATAAAGCGCCAGTGGGGAATGATATCAACGAGAACTATTCCAATTATCATCTCAACAACAGGAATAGTACCCAAAAATCTCAAGAGAAATATCAAGCAACTAGGACTTAGTGAGTATATATGTAATATAATGCAAAAAGCTGTTCTTTTAGGTACTGCAAGGACGGTGAGAAAATTCCTAGGAAGCGAAGGACAGGTCCAAGGATCGCGTGTAAGAGGACCAGAAGTTCGACGAGAACCAGGGGGACCACAAGGACCGGACACGACCGAGCTCAGCCCTTCTGATATTTTAAATATCTGGGATTGAGTGAATGTTCCTCTTAGCGAGGAGTGAGAAGCCGACGGCGAGGAAAAATCCTACGCGTATAGGCAAAAGTCGATAATAATAATAATTTATTCATCCATAGCGACATATTACAAATACGTATTGGATAAGTCAATAAAACAACAATAGAATGAAAAATTTCACATACTAGCCATTATTTAAAACATATTAAGTATATCAACTTCCTAACCTGATATGCTTAATATGAATAAGACAAGAAAAAACAAAATTGACTGGAGGAGAGGGGGAAAACACCCACTCTCTTCATCTGGGAACCTTGAAAATGGTTCGAAGAGGAACAAAAAAAAAACATCCGCCGTCTGAGTTGCCCAAATTTCACATACTAGCCATTATTTAAAACATATTAAGTATATCAACTTCCTAACCTGATATGCTTAATATGAATAAGACAAGAAAAAACAAAATTGACTGGAGGAGAGGGGGAAAACACCCACTCTCTTCATCTGGGAACCTTGAAAATGGTTCGAGGAGGAACAAAAAAAAAAACATCCGCCGTCTGAGTTGCCCTATTTGGGCAACTCAAACCCAAAATTGCTTTCTACTCACCTATTTCCTTATTTAATTACCACATTTTAATTATTTTCGAATTTGCTATTCTTATCGAATCAATCCTTCTTATTTTTCTTCAATAATTTATTTCACGACGTCATTCTTCTTCTTCTTCAGCTCGTGTTCATCTATTGTCGGATATAGGCTTCTTCCAGGTGTGCTTATTTGCACACTTTGTTTTATTATCAGATTTAAATTAGTTTAAGACTATTTCATGTTATTGATAATATAGTTTTGCGTATTTTCTCAATGTTTTTTGCCATTCCTATACCTTTTTTTGACAAGTCATCACTTTCATCAGATTTGGGATACCTACCTTGGGCTACAATTTTGAAATTTCCTTGTCATTAACAAAATTACGGCATTCATATGAATTATATACCTAGTACGTTATCTGATATTAATTAATCTAAACAGCATGAGTGAAAAGCAATACCTTGAGAACTATAATAACTTCACTAGAATTTCCATTCTTCAAGTTAACTGCTTCTAACCATCTTAAGAAATGATTAAAATTTACAGTATAAGAACATCGTTCAAATTCAAATAGGTCTCTTGCTATTTTCTGAAAATGTTTTTTTGGAATTTCGTGACTCATCATTGGTTTATTACAATTTTTGCTCTATACATTATATATATTTTACATTTTGAAATAATAATATACTTTTGAATATTATGTTAAAATTGTAGTAATTCTGCATGCCCGAGAGGTGGCGTTACTGGCTTCGCGTGGCATTCTAACGTGGAACCGGTGGGTTCATATGACTCACCGCACTAGGGCAGAGTCACCGCTCCACGATGGAGTGGGAAGGTGTCTTGGGCAGAGATCACTGGATGCCCAACTGATGACTTCGGGGCTCGGGACGATACACCGCAATCCCCAGAGGGAGGCGCACCTCTGTAAAGTGGCTCGAGAAAGAAACGCCAAAAGCTAATACATATTATACTAATTCTTTCAATTGTGTTTTAGAAATCCTAATTTTCATGTGAACATTTCAATTCATCTTGAATAAAACAATTATTCTCTCATCTAGGAACAATAATCATCTAATTAATTCAATGCTATTTTTGTGTGGCGAATAAACTCTAAGGTTTGAAGGTAAATGTTTGATAAAAGTTGACCAACCATTTTTTACATCACTAATTAATGTACATACACAACATGTAATCATTATAAGTCTCACTTTTAAATTCCTTTCTTTTCTCATCGGGTATTTTCAAATATCTGTTAATTACATGGACTACTTGAATCCCCTCGTTTCGAAACCCGATGAATCCGTTCAGGTCGAATGGGAAATCGCAAAAAACTGTTTTGTTATGTTTGATTCTTTTCATTTCGAGGAAAAAGTCGCATTTATGTGAACATGCAACCTCTCTGTTAAAAAACCATGTATCAGAAAAAAATCCGGTTATATCACCATTAATTAGATAAATAAAATGGAATTGTCGGGTTTTGGTTTTGAACTTCAGATATGTCGGGATCTGTAACTTATTTCATTATATGGGCAGAAGTTTGAAATATTTCATTAGAGATCATTATGATGGGATCAATAAAATTCAATCATGTGTTTATCACATTTTTAATTTCTTCACTTGTGATAACAATGGGTGGCTGACAAAAATTTTGGAAATTACATCAGCACTGTTTTTAGAACTGTTATGAACTCATTACGATACTGAAATAGAGAAAGATATTTTTCGGCAACCGTCCGGGAAGTGCTCACTTCCCGGACGCTTTTTCTCTGAGAAAGTAGCATTTCCCGGCCTAGTCCGGAAAGTACGTACTTCCCGGACTAGGCCGGAAAAGAATCATAGAATCCATATCAACCGAGATAACGGCTGACAGTTCATATGAAATTAGTTGTCAAAAATTTTCATGTTTTTTGATCGCAATCGCAATAAAATATGGAAAGCAGCAGCGATAGTGTTATTTTACATGGTTGCCGAAAAAATATTGTACGCAACACGCCCGAAAATGGTTTTTTTGGACTCACAGACTTCCAGGACGAGCGTAAGCGAGTCTATTGTCTATTCGTCCAAAAAAACCTTATTTTCCGGACTTGTTACGTAAATTACTATTCTCTATTTCAGTATCGTAATGAGTTCATTACAGTTCTAAAAACAGTGCTGATGCAATTTCCAAAATTTTTGTCAGCCACCCATGTGGAATAGAGTCGAAGGCCTTCTTATAGTCAAAATAAGTCATAAAAAGATTTCTGTGTTTTTTGAAGGCTTGGTTACATATGATGGAATCTATTATCAGCAGTTCCTTCGATCCTAGTGCATTCTTGGAACATCGTTTCTGCTGTGCTGTCATTATGTTATTTGTCTCGCAATGTTTGTAGATACGAGATGCTATACATGATGTGATGATTTTATATACTGTTGGTAGACATGTAATTGGTCTGTATTTGATGGATCCGCTCTATTTTGCAGATTCTTCGGTAAGAGGTAAGTGGTCCCTGTTGTTAAAAATTTGGGCATTTCCGTTGGATTCCTTATAACACCATTTATGGTTTCAACTAGCCTGCCGTGTATACACCAAAATTTCTTCAACCAAAAGTTGTGGATTCCATCCGGACCGGGTGATTCCCAATTGTGTGTGTTTTTCAATATTTCATGGAATTCTTCTATAGAAGCTGCGTTATGCGGCATGTGTCCTATTGTCTCACAGGATTTCTCTTCACTTCTTATCCAATCACCCTGGGAGTTGTAGGGGGTTGGTGTAGCCAGTTGATTTGTCCAAAAATTCTCAATATCCTCGACGGTTGGATAAATTCCTGGTGTTGCTGACATATTACTGTTTAACATTCTATAGAATTTTCTTTCGGAGTTTTCAAAAATCATATTATCCTGTTTTCTTCTATAGCTCTCATTGTATCTTCTGAGTCTTTTGGAGTACACACTAAGTTTTTTGTTTCAGTGTGTCTAAAATTTGTTGAGCATTTTCATTGTTTGGATCATATGTTGTATGTTGCCGGTGACGATCCATTATTATATTCACCATTTTTTGTAATTTTCTAGACGGCGAACCTTTTGCAAATTGGGTGAGCCTCCCAATATCTTGGTGGATGCTATGAACTTTATTTTCTAGCCTTTTTTGCCAATGTGGTTTATTTTGTTGTTTTCCTCTGGCTGGTTGCTGACTTTTAGGTTTTGGCTTCACACCTAGCACTGTTGCTATTGAAAATGCTGCACAGTATATGATGAGGTGTAATGATTCGAGATCATGGTAGTCAGAAAGATACTTTGGTATAATCTCCTTGTTGGTCCTGACCAGAAGATGAGATAGTTTCTTGGATGTCCTCAATCTTGGTGGAATCGGACGTCTCAATGGTTCTGTGCCCTCAAAATCTATAACGCATCTATTCATTGGGGCAGATAATCGCTCCAGTAGTTCTCTTTGGTCTTCTTCTGGATTTTCGACGGGTTCAGCATATATATTCCGTCGTTGAGCATCACTTATTGCTATCACATCTGCGTTGTTTTGTTCCTCAGTGTTCATTTGTGCATTGATGTTGTGTTGGTTTTCAGCACAATCGTAGTTTTCTTCAATTGTCGTTTCGTTGTTAGTGAGGTCTCTATTCTGTAGCCTCAGTTGGACTTCATTTTTTATGGTGATAAGTCGGGTACAAGTTTATTTCTCAATATGACCCGGTATTGGTCGGCTACTCTTTGCTCAGAAACTTGGAGTTCGGGATAGTTTCTGTGGAATTCTGCAAATACTATTTGCCGGTAGCCTATTTTATCCTCTTCCATATCAGTCATTTCATAATATATGCGCATGATCGTTTCATTTATCGAACTTGTCCATTTCATGCGTCTTCTTGGTAGACCTGCTTGGGTGAGTGCTGGTTGGGGATCCTGCGCAGCACCTTCAGCGGTCGGAGAAACTCGTGTTATTCTTCTCCTAGAAAGTTGAGATTGTGGAGGCGTAGCATTTTGTTCGACAGACGCCCGTCTCCTTAGCACTCTGTCACCGACGTCCCGCATACTGTCATGTCCAGCGCCGGCTCCAGACACGCCCTGGCGAACCTCAGGCAGTGGCTCTATATTCCTATTCCTCAAATTCACCATAATTCATGGGTTCCTCCGTGTCGTGGGGGAGACGGCCTTTGATCGCTTTTTACGATCCGCAGAGCTACGGTGGGAGAATTCTTGAGCTGCTTTCCACACGGCTTCACCCGTTACCCTGGACAGGGACCCTTCGACAGGTTTCAGCTTCCCGGGTCAGGAAGCTCCTGGAATCTGCGGTGGGCAGGAGTCGAATCAACTCTCCTGATAGGTGAATCGCTAGGAATTCACCTACCGCTACCCGCGGTATTAATTATTGTTTAATGATTATTATTATTATTATTATTTTGTGCCAAATTGTGCCGTATCTTATGAATTTTGTGCCCATTCATTTTTCGAGATTTTCTCGTGAGTCACCAACTTGACGCTGTGACTCATATATGGAAATTTGGGAATTTTCTTTTCTCGATAAATTGTGCTCATTTTATTTAAATTTGTACCATATGTTATGAATTTTATGACCATATATGAATTATCTTCTTTTAATACATTATACTCATTTTGTGCGAATTTGTGGGGTATAATAATATGGATTTTGTTTTCGAGATACAATTTTCGAGATATTTGGAGTTATTTCAGTTAGAAGAATAAATATAGCAGAACTTATTGACGAACATTTTATGATAATATAATGCATGAATTGGCTTAATTACATAATATGATATGCTAATGCATATTTCAGACATTTTGGAGTTAGAGTGCATATTTAGTAATTTTCTGTTTTATCTTTTCATTTCCATATTTCCAAGATAAAATGCATAATCTTATCGACACCCGGGAACGTTTCAGAAATATCCTAATAATCCTAATCATGACTATCAGTCATACAAAATAGCACCCACTGAACAACTGAAAAAATCAGTTAAAAAAACTGACAATTTGTTATACAAAGTAAAGTTGGGTAAGTAATAAAAATATTTTTTCATCTTCCTGTGAGTCACAGATTCTGGACTGCCCGCAAAAATTATTATTGTCCTTGAAAACTCACAACATTTCGCGAAATTATATCACCCAAAATATCCTGATCGTAGGCAAATTTCGTCCGCCATCTTGAATAAATGAATTTTGTAAAAAACCCTCGGCTCCCAATTTTGATTAAATCGGAAAATAAATAACAAAAGCGATTTCTTCAAGGAAAATACACAAATTGAAAAGTAAGTTCATCGAAGTATCAACGTGATATCGCGAACTGAATGCTTTTCGATACTCTACAATGACTAATGAATAACGAAAAGAAAAAAAATTTGAACGGACGTTTTATGAACAAATGATTCGAGAATTTATATAATTCTTAAATATGTGCTGTGCGTTTTCACTAATACTTTCCCTTGCAATCCAATGTTTTATGTTTATTTCAAGTTTCTTCACCTGAAATGAATTCCTGCCAATGCAACTACTCATAGTTAAATTATATTCTAACTAGAATTCGAATAAATATACATTAAAAAAGTGCATAATATGCATATAAAATATTAAAAATATGCATTGAATATCAGATTTGAATGAAAAATTTTATGGGGGTAATATTGATTTATTCACAATAAATTTACAGACTTTTACTATTACAATTCACTATTATATGAAATGATTTTATAAATTTTCAAATAAAATATGATCATATTATCAACTAAAATATTTTTGAATTCTGACAAATACCACGTCTCCTGCTACAATAGAGGCGAATGAAAGATCAACTATGTCTGTAGGATTCAAATTACTGGCAACATCAGCAGTTTCCTCATTGTAAGATCTTAAAAATAAATAAAAATTGATATGCCAGTATACACACAAAAGCTTTGGGTGTGTCTTTTCCAGAATTCTTTTTGAAGTTTCTGGTTTTTTTTTTCAAATCAACAGGAAAACAAAATTTCAAACTATTATTCAGATTTTGCCCATAAACGAACTCTCAAAATTCCAAGCCTTCAGGTCTCTCCGTTCGAGGTTTTATGAAAAGACGAACAAAATCGTATTCGAAGAGAGATTTATCATCAGTGACTCAAAACTTATCGTTCGATGTGATCGAAAAGCATTGATATCAGATGACGGTGGATTGAACCCAGGTCATTCGAGCCAAATGTCTAAGCGCTAATCTATGGCCATTGCTTTTCGCGGTCTAATGTGGGATTAGAATCATCACACCCAAAATTCATTACTCCGAAACTATAGTGCTAGGGCTTTGCAATATAAACGGTGAGTCTTTGACTTGTACATAAATTTCAATCGAAGATTCCTGAGGTCAAAGGAAACTTTTTTTCCTTTACCTTTTATTCCGATTTGGCTTGGTTAAAAAATACAGGCTATTGAAAATCCATAATTAATTGTAATTGTTGTTACATCTCGTAAATAGAATGGAATCAAATGATTTTCGAAATATAGTTTTTATTGATGTGATGAATCTTTTCCTAACATAAAATTCCATCAAGTCCGGTCAACTCCAGAATGCCCGCTATACTTAGTGAAAAAAAAAATCGAATCGGAAAAAATTGTAAAAGGAAAAAATATTTTTTTACCTCAGAAATCTTCGGTTGAAATATGTACAAACCAAAGACTCACCCTGTATAAGATTCAGTTATGTATCATGTAGCAATTTATCATTTCAATTCAACCATCAATTTTCATATGATTTCTTTCAATTAGTTACTTCTGTTATGACTTGGGTTAACTTATTAATTTGAATTGATTCTTATAATTCATTACTTTATATTTGTTCACGCTGCAGGAAGGTTGAAATAATTATCACGACGTTGCAGGTTGAAAGTTTAATTTGAAACTGAACTAACATTCTATCGATGCACCACATGTGCAGTCAGATTAGTTTTTTACATAAAAAACATAATAAACACCTAACAACTTCATTTTTTGGATTAGAACTTCCTTATTCTGAAACTACGAATAGGAATCATTGGGAGATTCAGAGTAGATCAAACGGAAGAGATCAGCAAGTTTGCGAGAGAGTAGGAGCAGTGTAAACAGTTTTTAATTCAGATAAAATTTAGATCGCAATTAATTTTTGTACCAAAATTAATCAGGCAGCTCTTATTGTTTCCGAGGATAGCCGTTACTGACATACTATAGATGAATATTTTTTAAATCATGCTTTTGGATTCCTGAAGGTGATCTGTAAAAATTTCAAGTTGTCAAAATTTCATTTTCCTGAAATGATTTCAAAGGATCTCCATCGAAAGTAATATACCAAAAAGAGTTTTACTCCTTGAAATTTTTTACCGCATATGCAATGCTATTCAAATGACACATAAATATACATATCAGAATTATAAAATGCAACATTACTTCGAAAACCTAAGAATCATTGAAAAGTGGTTATTTTTTCTGTAGCGTTTCTTCAATTATTTCTTTCATATGGAGGTTTAATGCAGGAGTGCCTCTGAAAAAGGAAACTTCCAGCAATGCAATCCCTCTTTCTAAATGGACACTTCATAAAATGGAAATCTGAAGTCAAATATCTGGAAATAACCCAAGATAGTAATCTTCTGTGGAAGAAGCACGTTGAGGTTACTGATAACAAAGCAACAAAGGCCTGGATGGCGTACAGAAGTCTGACTGGGGATGTAACCCAAAAATACTACGATGGACGTATCATTGTGGGATCACTAACTAAGCAAGCCAGAACAGCACAAAGTAAGCCCTTGATACAATACAAAGGTTAGCCTTTGTATCACTGGAGCTATGAGAACGTGCTCAACTAGGGCATTGTAGATATTACAGATCTCACACCTCTTCAACTTGAGATAGATAGAGTAGCTTATGAGGCCACTCTAGGACTATCCAAGTACGGTACCAGCAATGAAAAAATTAGGTATCAGGGAGCATGTCCTCCCTGACCAATACATACCATCTGCGAACCTTCCCAGTGACAAAATTTAAAAAAAAATAGCATCGATAAGTAGATAAATAGAAAAGAAGATCGAGAAAGAGATTGCACAATCCAAGTTCTCAATAAGAATACCATTAAATGGTACACAAATGGTTCTAAAATCACGACGAGGACTAGAGCTGGAATATTCGGGATGACACTAAATTCTCACGTTATCCGCTGTCTAAGTGTCTTTCAGGCAGAGATAATCGCGATAGAAAGATGTGTAGAAATTAACCTAGAAATAAATAAATCAGAAATGTGATAAATTCTGATAGACTGCAAGCACTTAGCTCAGACATCATCGATTCTGAGCCGAAGATAACTCAATGAAATAGGCAAGAATGACAAGGTCTTTTTAGTCTGAGTTCCTGGCAAGTAGGTAATTAAACGGAATTAAGAGGCCAAGATAATTGCCAGAAAAAAGCATAAACTTCGTTCGTTGTACCTACAAGAAAGAGTTCCAATAGAAGAAAAAAAACCTGAAAGAGAAACACTCTGGCAGAATTCTTCTAGGTTGGCTCATTCCAAAGATTTTCTTCGAAACTTTGACACTGCAAGGTCTAAGAAATATCTGGATCTTAACAAGAATATACTTCACCTCCTCACCAGGTTCCTTAGAGAGCATTGTCGCCTCAGGAAACACCTCATGAGAATGGGTCTAGCAGAAAATGACGAGTGCAGGTTCTGTGGGGAAGAGCAAGAAACTGCCGATCACCTGATGCCGGAATGCCTCGTCATCACTATCCAACACAAAATCTGTATTGGACAAGAAACTTGTAGAAGTGAGACAGTAGCCTACTTGAAAGCATCCCAGATATTGAAGATCATTTGGACTCTGGAACAGAAAGGCGAGCTGAAGATCACGTGATGGCGAAAATAGCTTTGATAGGAGACACAATAGATCATTAGGTCATGGTGCAACGGAACCCCCTTAGATTAAATCTTAAATCTAATCTAATGATGCAAGATTATCTTGCAATTAATTTTTATTATAGTTATTTTTGTTTCGTTAAATAAATCAACAGATTTAGGTATTGTATTCAAATACATGTATGTATTTTGGGTGCAATTGTTTGTTGTTCGACAATATTCAATGAGTACATAATAAAATTATTCAATCAACTCTTATAATTTTGAGTGCTTGTATACAGATTATACCTATCTGGTCTATATCCAAGTACTTATATAAAGTATAATTAATACTCAGAATATCTACAGAAATCATAGATAGCGATCAATACTCTAGGCCTATTTGATTACATTTCTAAAAGAGAACACAGGTGTTAAAAATTTCAAATTGAGTACATTGAAAAATATTGAACACAAAAAACTATGCCTTGCAGAACTTTGTAGAACAAAATCATGTTTCACATAGACTTGCGGCTGCCAGGACCGGCAAATCGGACATTTTGCCGGATCGCCAAATTGTAAGGGCGTAAAGTGAGTTAATGTTTTCTTAGTGGAAATACCAATTTTTTGTAGTAAAATAATAAAATTACCCAGAGCCAATTCCGAACTAGGTATAGTTATGCAAATAGAAATAGGTCCTGGAATTCACATTTAATAGTTACTACCTACTATAGAGTTATAGAGAGTCGTACTTTCAAACAACAATGCAGGACGTTTTTTAATCAAATCGAAAAAATTTCCTCTGATACATTTGAGGAGATGATTTTAAGTTGAAAAATACGATTTCATAGATTGAAAAGATGCCTGAGAAGACTAACAGAGGCTCCTTCAACGGAGATCGAAGATTCAGATAAATTCTCGGTTGAATTAGTCTATTCAATACCTGTTTTTCACAGGAAAGCTTGGGTGCTCTTGATTTCTTCGATTTTCTATATTATTTGAGGTGGTTTTTTTCATATAACTCAGAAATAATATAATTTTTCTCTCAATAACCTTTCTCTACAGAAACAAAGTATATTATGAATTTCTTTCATGAAGTTTTTTGTTCGATAAACCACTCTGGCTCAAACTATAGTTGAAAATTGTCTGCAAAAAAAAACAATTTTTGGGGTAGACTTGATTTCTTCAATTCACATGTTTTTTGAGTTGCTGAATCCGTATCTGACGTTGCCACCAACATTTCTTGACGGAACACTAAGAAAAATGCGAAAAAAGGTAAAAAGTTTCGTTTCTTGGTGTTTTTTGCAGATGATTCGAGAAATATGAATTTTCCGTCAAACGCCTTTCCATAGAAAAACAAAGTAAACAAAATTTCCTACGAATTTTTCTCATTAGGTTTTAATGTCCGATGAACCGTTCTAGCTCAAACAATAGTTGAAAATTTTACCACTCTAAAACTTTAATTCAATGGCATATCTTCCACTCAATATTTTCTTCTTCTAATACTATTCAGATGGGTTTAAACTATAAAGCCATCATCAGTTTAGGAAAATGTATTTAAAAAATCACTTTTTGAAATTTATTTTATTTCTGTATTGATTTTAATGAATATATCGAGGAAATGATACCGTCCTAGTATTTATACATACAGTTTTTATTTTCATTTTCATTGTGTTTTTTTTTTTATTTGAGCACTATAGAGTTAGTCCTCTGCTCTTTCAAGAAAAGTATTAAAAAAGAAATTTCTCACCTGTTTCCATGACAACATATACGACCGAGAGAAGATTTTTCATGTATATTAATAAAAATTTTTAGTTTAGTACGAAATTTCCTCTTGATGGCATCACCTAACTAGAATATCGGAAAAATTATACTTATAGGTCCGTGATAAGTTGAAAATGTTCAAATGAATATCAACTAATAATTCCAAGCTTCCTGCAAAATTTAGTTTTCATAGCGTTCTCAGAATCATAGAGAATTCAAACTGAATATAAAAAAAATGAGGAAAGCTCTGACTTGAAGTCAGGGAATTTTGAATGCTCGTTCATCCATGCGCCAATTGCTTCCTTCAATATATACAGTTCTGTGGTCTCCAATGGCGTATCCATAGACTTATTATCCTACGTGTATGGACGTACATAATTGGCTTATCAATGAACGAGTGCTCCTGACTTCACGTTCATACTTTCCTCATTTTCATAGTCGTCTGACTTTTGCATCAATAATTTGAAATCCCACAACGAAATATTGAAATGACATATTCAAGATGATATAGACGGAATCTTTTAAACTCCTGTAAGATTATTATCCCCGCAGGGCCACCGCCAGGACCGGCAAACCGGACATTTTTCCGGGGCGCCAAATTGTAGGGGCGCTGGGTCAGTTGAAAAGAACACATACTTTTTGACAAATTGTTTTCTTCGTAGTTATATGATAAAATTTCAAAGAGCCAATTTTTTTTAATCGAATAGGCGCCTTCAGCTATAGTTATGAAAATACAAATAGGTATAGTATAGCCAAACTCGCTTGAACTAGTTTATAAAAACGCTTGGCCAGATGTCTCTTTGAAGTGGATGCCACGATCCGCTAAATAGGAAATAAATTCACTAGCCGCAAATGAGTTTTTGGAAACTTGGACAACCTTTGTATAATCGAAATATTCTTAAATCCTCCAAGTGACTTTGGACGTTCAGACAATTTCTGAACGCTGTGAAATTAATTTTTTATGTTAATAATATTGATAAAAGGAGAATTTTTTCTCCTACGCATATAGGCTAAGTCGGGGATCAGGGCTGCCACCAGGCATTTTAGCGCCCCGGCAAAATAAAATTTTGCCGCATCGCTTTGCCTTATTTATTTGAATTTTCTTTGAAGGAGCCTTTATTATTCCTTTTAGGCATCTTTTCAATTTCATATAAATCGTCTTTTCAAACTTAAAATCACGTCACCATTAGTCAAAATTCGACGCTCTATAGTAAAAAGACGACGTATCCCGACATGCCTATACGCGTAGGATTTCTCCTCGCCGTCTGCTTCTCAGTCCTCGCTAAGAGGAACATTCACTCAATCCCAGATATTTCAAATATCAGAAGGGTAGAGCTCGGTCGTGTCCGGTCCTTGTGGTCCCCCTGGTTCTCATCGAACTTCTGGTCCTCTTACACGCGATCCTTGGACCTGTCCTTCGCTTCCTAGGAATTTTCTCACCGTCCTTGCAGTACCTAAAAGAACAGTTTTTTGCATTATATTACATATAAACTCACTAAGTCCTAGTTGCTTGATATTTCTCTTGAGATTTTTGGATACTATTCCTGTTGTTGAGATGATAATCGTTATAGTTCTCGTTGATATCATTCCCCACTGGCGCTTTATCTGAAATTCGAGGTCCCTATATTTCGAAATTTTTTCGACCTCTTTTTAACGCATGTTGTTGTTATTATAATAGGTATTGCTACGTCGATGAGTATTGCTGCTTTTTGATGTTTATCAACTAGCAATATATCTGGCCTGTTGTGAGGGACTGTTTTATCAGTCAAAACTGTACGATCCCAGTACAGTTTATAGCGTTCGTTTTCCAGGATGGTTTCCGGTTGGTACACTTTTTCAGAATGAATTATTGTTCATTTAGTTGCCATTTCTTGGTGTAACTTCTTTTCTACTGCATCGTGTCTGTCTTTATAATCATTTCCTGCAAACATCTGACATCCTCCGGTGATATGTTGGATTGTCTTATTCGTTGGACACCTATAACGGCATCGATCGTCAGTAATAGTTCGATCCTTTATGATATGCTTGCAGTAATTTCTTGTTGAGATCACTTGATCTTGGATGGCTAAAAGAAATCCTTCCGTTTCTGGATACATCGCACCTGATGTGAGCCAATAGTTCGACGCTTTAATGTCGACATGATCCTGGTTCACCTCGTTGAAATGTCATCCATGAGCCCCTACATGGACGAAATTATCCATGTAGGGGCTTTTCTCTCCATCTTTGTAGTTTTTCTTGGATTGTCTGGTGGTTGTATGACAATTGCTCCTTGTGCAGTTGTAAAGGTGTTGATTCGTCTGCTTCACACAGTATTTTGTAGATCTCTGACATGCCTGATTTGTCTTTGAAGTATGTTCGTAGGCATTCAATTTCATGATTCCATGATGTCTAGCAATGTCTAGCATGATTCCATGATGTCTAGCAAACCTCTGTCTCCTTTATTCCTCGGCAGTGTCGTCCTCTCAATGCTACTTTTCGGATGGTGCTTGTGTGATTTTGTCATCAAGGTTCTCATTTTGCGTTGCAGGTTTTCTATATCTGTTTTGGTCCATGGAATGATACCGAAAGGGTATGTGAGAATTGAACATGCATATGTATTGATAGCTCTCGTCATGTTCTTGCTGTTGGGGTTTGTTTTTAAAATTTTGTTGATTCTCCTAATGAACTCAGTTGTTAAGTCTTCCTTCATTCTTTGATGGTTTATTCGTCGGTTTTGTTTCATTCCTAGGTATTTATAAAGATCGTCCGATTTCATTGCTTCTATCTCTATATCGATTTTAAGGTGAATCCATCAATAATCGATTACACACATAGGGTTCAAGCTTACCAAAATTCTCCTAACAAAGTGAAAAATATAATAGTTAGATTCGTATCTCGGGGCGATAGAAACCGTTTTTTGCTGGCAGCTAAAACTAAGCGCATTGCGAGTGGTTACTCACCGAAAATGACTTTGAGTGGAGTCTCAGATGAATTTTACATCAATGAGCACCTGACAGTATCAAACAAAATTTTGTACAAACAAGTGCGGCTCGCCGCTAAAGAGAAGCAGTATAAATATGTTTGGGTTAAGAATGGAACCATTTTTTGCAGGAAATCTGATTCATCAAATATAAAGGTCATAAGGGATGTCAAATCTCTGGAGGGGATGTAATCACCGTAAATATGATCCATTTTTTCGTTTTTTTTTTTTTTTATGGAGAAGTTGTTGATTTATGGACAGAACGTTAACGGTTTACGCTCAAAGACAGAACAGTTCAAGTTAAATACTCTGAATATTGGCGCTGATATTTTTCTTATTACCGAAACGAATCTTTTTAATGGTGTCGCAGATGCGGAAGTATTCGATTTATCTGAATTTAAAGTTTTTCGTAGAGACCGAGAGAGTGCTGGTTGTGCGGAGGGTAAAAAATCGGGTGGCGGTGTGATGATTGGCGTTAGGAGTGTCTTCAGTGTTCGACGTCGAGAGGATTTTCAGAGTGAGGCTGAGGATGTGTGGGTTACTATTTATGGTAATGGTGGTCGCTCAAAAATTCATATCTGTTGTGTCTACCTGCCCCCAAGAAATAATAAGGCAAGAGAAAGTTTCACTACTAAACTACATCAAATTATCGATTCAATTTCGGTCGAACCAATTGTTATTTTCGGAGATTTCAATTTTCCTTCGTTGGAATGGTCGATCAGTGAGGGTGAAAACTTTTTAGTTCCTGTAAATGTTGACAAAGATAATAATACTTTGATTGATTTACTTACCTTTGCAGAATTTAGTCAATTCAATTTTGTTAAAAATGGGGATGGAAGAATATTAGATTTAGTTTTCTGTTCTAAGATTGAATTGAAAGACTTGAATGAGAGTGATAGTTGTTTGGTGGATCCTGATTATTATCACCCCCCCGTAGAATTTTACATTAAAAACTCCATAAGTAGAAACCTTCGAGAATCTATTAGAGGTTTTCATAATTTTAAAAAGGGTGATTACGATGATCTTAATAAATTTTATGATGGGCATAACTGGGTGAATTTTTTCAATAATCAATCTATCGATGAAGATGTATCTCTATTTTACGAAATATTAGAAAAAGGAGTAAATTTGCATGTTCCTAAAGTGAGAATAAAGAATAGGAAATTTCCGTTCTATTTTTCCACTGATACAGTAAAACTAATAAAGCTGAAGAATTGTTTGCATAAAAAATGGAGGATGTATGGATTGATGTACTATTTTGAAAAATTTAGAATAATGAGAAGAAAAACTAAGAACTATATTTTTAGAGACTACCAGAACTATATTAAGGATTGTCAGAATGATATAAAGGTTGATCCAAAAAATTTTTGGAAATATGTAAGAAATTGTAAAGATGAAGGAGGTGTACCAGACAGAATGCATTATGGTGACAGGTCTGCCGAGAGTGGTGAATATATCTGTGATTTATTTGCTTCATTTTTCAGGAGTGTGTATAAACCATACTCTCAGAAATGTAACCATCATAATGATATTAGTAGTAATAATCTATTAAATTCAGTAGAATTCACCCCACAAATGGTTTTGAATAAGATAAATTCTCTGGATGCTAATAAAGGAGCGGGCTTTGATGGATATCCTTCATACTTTTTGAAAAACTGCGGTTCTAGTTTGTGTTATCCATTGTCGATCATTTTTAATAAATCGGTGCATTCTGGTACATTTCCTGATTCTTGGAAGACTTCTCTTCTTGTTCCTATCTATAAGAACTCTGGTAGTAAAGGGGATGTTGAGAATTATCGTGGGGTTAGCAAATTGTCGGTCTTTGCAAAATTATTTGAGAGTCTTGTTTTGGATGTAATGTTTCACTCTCTTAAATCATCGATGCTGGAGAATCAGCATGGCTTCTTCACGGGTCGTGGTATTGAAACTAATTTAATGGTTTACACTGACTTTATCTCGCGAGCTTTGGATAACCAGTTTCAGGTGGATTCGCTGTACACCGATTTCAGTAAGGCTTTCGATAGAGTTGATCACAATTTACTTTTGTCTAAGCTTGCTGGGGTCGGTGTGCATGGGGATCTCCTTAGATGGTTCTCTTCCTATATTTATAAACGAACGCAGCTAGTTAGTGTCAGAGGTTTCAGGTCGGCCCCTTTTGTCGTTACATCTGGGGTACCTTAGGGATCTCATTTGGGACCCATTCTATTTTTAATATTCCTTAACGATATAGGAAGCTGTTTTAGATTTGTACACTTCCTCCTTTACGCAGATGATTTGAAGATGTTCAAAGAGATAAGATCGGTTAGAGACTGTGTAGAGGTTCAGAAAGATCTTGATGCGTTCTCAGATTATTGTAGACGAAATGAATTAGATCTGAATGTAAATAAATGTTCATGCATGTCATTCTCTAGAAGCCGTACAAATATTGGGTTTCAGTATCGATTGGTTGGTTGTGAGGTGAAGAAGGTGGATCAGATTAGAGATTTGGGGGTGATTTTCGACTCAAAACTGTCATTCGGTGCTCACATCGATACTCTCATTGCTTCTGCCGGTAGGTCTTTGGGTTTCCTTTGTAGGATTTGTAGGGATTTTAACAACGAGTCAGCTATGAAAGCAATATATTTTTCTTTTATTCACAGCAGAATCAATTTTGCCAGTATTATATGGAATCCTTATTATACTGTGCATAAGCAAAGGTTAGAGAGATTGCAAAATAGATTTATTAGATTCTTACATTACAAAATGACTGGTATTTACATCACTACAGGTATAAACCAAATAAGATCTCATTATCATATTGAACTATTAGAGCACCGAAGGATAAAATCGGATCTGATTTTCCTCTTCAAGACCGTGAATAACTTTTATGATTCACCCGACTTGATTTCCATGATACTTTATCACGTTCCTACGAGAACATTTAGGAATAAAAAATTACTTGTTCACAGTAGATTCAATACGAATCTTGGCAGGAATTCCCTATCGTGAGAATGTGTAGTTTATTTAATCAATATTGTAATGAATTAGACCCATTTAATGTAAATTTGAAATCATTTAAGCGGAGTATCAGAGAAATTTTCTTTCAGTGATTATTTTATTATTTTATGTTATGTTGCCACATATGTACACCATAGGATGTTGTTAAAATAATTTTTGTGTATTATGTATTAGAGGATACTTTTCTGGGAGTATTCCTGTTTGTATCCCGAAACTGAATAAATAAATAAATAAATAAAATCTCCTGTCCATTGGAGAGAGCTATCGGTTCATCTTGGATTTTTCCACGCACTACGCTAATAGTACGACACTTGTCCAATCCGAATTTCATCCCCACGTCTTTCGAAAAATTTTCCACCAGTTTGACCATAATTTTCAAGTGGTCTTGTTGCCTGTTATAAGTTTAAGGTCATCCATGTATAGCAAATGATTGAGTGCAATAGTATTTCTATTTCCTTTGACATTGAAACCTTTTTCAGTAGCATTCAGTTGTTTAGAAAGGGGGTTCAGCGCCAAGCAGAACCATAAGGGACTCAATGAATCTCCTTAATATCACGTCATCATTATTCAAAATTCGACGCTCTATAGTAAAAAGACGACGTATTAATATTATTATAACTGGGGCCGTTTGGCTTGGAATATTGCGTCCAATTCGATATATTTCTCACATAGGTACTATATTTATTGAATTCGTCAGGAGATCATAGATTCATAGATACTAATAAATACTAATAAATCTAACAAACTCCGCTCATCCTCAGCCTGACCGAACAGTACTTAGTTTAGTTTATATTCGACTGTTCCCTTTTCCGGTTCAGAGTAAGTACCTGCAAATTTCTTGTGCTGATTCGCGATTCAAATCATAAAGAATAATAATGAGTTTCTACATATTCGACAGCAAATATTATACAATAGATGAAAATTATGGATGAATTATTTTAGTGCACAAAATTAACAATAATATTTTTTGGTGCAGAAATTCTACAAACTATTTTCAAATTCATATTTCTTTCTAATTGAATCTGAGTTTCGAAATGAACAGGACAAAGAATTTCGGTTGGTTATATTTACAGAACCTATTCGGATTCTGTTCTTTAAAGAAATCAACCGACATCTGAAACTCCAAAACTCTAAAATTCCAAAATTTATAGTCACTTCTTCCATTCGAGAAAGAGCATTGAATTTGACCACGGACTCGTCATCAGTAATCGGACTTACCATTCGAAAAAAAAATCATGATGAAATTATCTATATAGGTTATGATGAATACATCTTGGAAATTACGATTATCGATTATTTCATTTGATTATATATATAGTTACCCTTCAATATAAATATGTCAGGTTATTTTGTAAACAAATACATAAATCAATCACTACACCAATACGGGGATACAGAGTTTTTGCTGAGGTTTTAATCTGTTCTCTTGAATCATACGTTGACATTTCGTCTGCTAATATACTGAGATTTATCGAGAATTTTTCATTATTTAAAATCGACAATTTTTTGTATTGCTTTTTTCAAAAGAGTATACTGGCGTTTATGCAAGGAATTATATTTTGTAAAATACATTTATATAAATTATATAATTTTTGGCTAATTCTATATCACACTTACATATAACATAAACTGTTAACGATTATTCCTATGTTGTGTCGGCCACGAGACTCTTGCTATTTGGGGCAATCCCAGGTGTTTGATTGTTGGTACCTCATCACCTCAACCATTTTTGAATGTTGAAACAAAAGTTACCTATTTCAAAAGACTGGTCAAAATTCAAATAAGATGAAAAATTGTGTTTTTCTTATTGTTTTAGGTTCTTGAGTCCTCACTAAAATCAATTTCACTTATATTTTTATGTACTATCAACACATCTCAAAAAGTACCCACAAAAAAATCACAAAACTTACCTCAATATGGTAGGTACCTACCTACCGCTATTACAATTTTGAGCATCAGAAACTAGATGTATTGTGAAATGGTATATTAACAAATTATCTAGTATGGCCTTTATTGAGTTGGTTAGCTACAATTAACATAGGAAGAAAATATAAAATTCATATTCTGCTTATTCAATTCAATATTTGAATATTGAAATGAAATATGTCTCACTATGACGAAATTTTATTCACAAAATTTCATATTTTCATTTATTACGATTGGATAGTCTTGAACATGAAAAATGAGCAAATAGGTCTTCAATGCATCTCTGTGACTTGAGCATATTCTAATTTCTAATTGCAACAAAAATCACTCGAAATAATTATAATGTGTAAACCAATTCCTCAAAAATGTAATATGGAATGAGTATATTTCAATTTTCATAATGAGTAAATGATATCTTCGATTTACCAATATCGTATGTTCAAACAAAATGTAGCAGTATTCTTGAATCAATGAAATTATTCGTTCATTAAGAATATATCATTTACTAGTATGGAGTATTATATACATATTTCTATGAAGTAAATGTATTCGGTATTCTATTTAATCATTCCAAGTATACCAAATTTTTTACTTTACTTTTTCCGATTCAATATATACTTGGATCAAGTTTAATATTCAAGAATATAATGTTTTTTGATTTGAGAATAGATTATTTTCCGTTTGGAAAACTTATCATAATTCTGATCAGAAAATTTGGATATTGAAGTTTGAGACAATGATCGTTCTTCCTAAAATATTTTCAGTACTCTACAACTTCCGTTTATACTGGAAACAGCCTACTACTACAAATGGCATACCCAGTATATTATAACATCATTATATAGCTTTTTTGACGACAATTTCGGCAATATGCCATACTACTTTGCCTACAGAAACTTTTTTCGAAAAATATTTTTTCTTTTTCGATTCAGCAAATGCGAAGTATTAGATTTGGACCAAAAATGTGCAGGGTGTTCATAAGAAGATCATGAACTTGGACACCTCATATTCATCAAAACTCAAGATTTTTTGGGGGTTACTTGAGCAAACCCTATACCTAAAATGAATACTTCAAGAGTTATCGAAGAACTTTAAATGAGGAAAACCGCAATTCCTCACTGTGTGGAGTAGTCTATGACTTCCGGAAAACACAGAAAGTAACTAAAATTCGATGTTTGGATAACATAATTTTGCATTTCATTTTTCGTTGAGATTGTTGAGAAATCCATAAACCAATGCAATTTTCAATTACGAATAATTCATTACAATTCTTGAAATGTCAAATTAAGTTATGGAAACATCGAATTTTAGTTTCTTTCTTTATTTTTCGGGAGTCACAGAATACTCCACACAGTTATAAATTGCGGTTTTTCCTCATTTGAAATTCTTCCCCGATAACTATATAAGTATTCATTTTAGGTATAGGGATTGCTGAAGTAACCTCCACTATTTTTGTACGTAGAATCGACTAAGTAATAAAAATATAGGTTCTAACTTGAAAATCTTGAGTTTTGATGAATTTGAGTTGTTCATGATCTTCTTATGAACATTTTTGGTCCAAACCGCAAAAAGTCTTATAATACTACGTATTTTCAGAATTGAAAAAGAAAAAAAATTTTCGAAAAAAGCTTTTTCTGCCGAAATATTCAAAAAAATGTGAGTCCTCATCGCCATCATTTTTTTATAAAAATCCCATTAACTCATGAACCGTTGAGTGTTCACCCAAGGTATGGGATATTGCCGAAATTGTCATCAAAAAAGATATCTAATGATGCAATAATATACTGAGTGGGCAATTTGAAATGAGGAAGTAGTAGTCTGTTTCCGGTATAACCGGAAGTTGTAGGGATCTGGAAATATTCTAAGAAGAGAGATGATTCTCTCAAACCCCAATGTACAAATTTTCAGCTCAAAATTGTAATTAGTTATCCATAAACGTCTAATAGGCTATCCCGGAGAATCACCCTGTATATAAATACAGTTACCATTGTCGAAAACGATCATTCGGCATACAAATTTTAGTTTGAATTGATGGGTAGTTTTTCTTTCATTGGGAAAACAAAAATTTTACACTTCTAAACAGTGGAACCCTGATGTTAAAATTCAAAATAAAGAAATTCAAAAAGTTAGTTGAAATAGTTTTCATCATAATCATTTTCATCTTAGATAGTAGGTACACCCTTTTTCATATGAAAACAATAAAGATATACCTGAACGCTGCATATAGCGAATCGAACTCATTATATATGATAAAACGGTCCACACGTGGAGTTTTTAGGATTGCTAATTTGTTTTCGCATTCGGCTTTGAGTCAAAAGAAATTTTATGAACTCGTTTTTTCCCCCACTATAAATTTCAAGTAATATGCTGAAAATGTTCAGTTCATAGAAAGGTTTATTAGTAAACAGGTGTTTTTGTTGTCATTTGGAACTATTCGTGTAAGTTTATTGGATTGAATTATTTTCCCATTAAATGGAAATATCCAAAAACAATTATTTTTTATAGGATTCATATACAATATAATCTCCATTCATTATTTAAATGCTAAATATACAAGGTACCTTCAAAACAGAATTCTCACATTGAATTCAATTGAGGTCGTTTTATTTCAGCTTTCAACATAATTGAAATGTTCACAATTAATTTGGTTCGGACAAGTTTTCTCAAGGGAAATAATCTAATTATTTCCTACTACTCATTCCATCAATTTCAAACAGCAGCAACAGATTTTTTAACGCAATTGAAACACATAAATTTCATTCATTAAATATCGAATGCGAATTTGATAACGATTCATTCATATTCCTTGATCTGAGTTATATATATTTTTGAATAAATTCATGTGAAATTTATAAATTTCCATATGATTTTCCTGTACTATTTCATAGTAGTCTGAAAAACTCTATTACCAAATTTAATTTTGCGGTCTTCAGAAATAAGTGGTGGTATAGAGGCCTATTTCTGTTTGTCCATGAAATCTCAAAAAAGCAGGAATTTCCTCAGGTCTTCATACAAAATCTATATATTCATCATATTCATCAAAGAAAATGTTTTTTCAGATATTGTAAAGGGACTGTACCTCTCAATGGAATATTTCAAAAAATATTTTATACTTACGCTGCACTTGCTAATTTTTTCAAGTACAATATGCACGAATGACCATGATTCACCTGTAGTAAGGACGAAAGAAGGACTAATAAAGGGAACCTACTCATTTTCAAAGAATGGAAAAGTTTTCAATATTTTCAGAGGTATTCCTTATGCTAAACCACCTGTAGGCGATCTGAGATTTGGGGTAACTATCCATTCAAGTATATAATGGCAATAAGTTATGTTGTTTATGTCTTTTAGGCACCACAACCTATTGAGAACTGGAACGGTACCTTAGATGCAACGAAAAAAGCCCCAGTGTGCATTCAGAAAAACTATCTATTCGCAAATGCACAGGTGGAAGGTCAAGAGGACTGCCTTTATTTGAATGTTTTTGTGCCTAGAGTAAGTTTTTTGAGGGAAATAATCAATATATTATTATTCAATTTACTTTTTATTCCATTGAATTGATATTTTGAGCTGTAGTTTTTGGAATGGATAGCTTTATCATCGAATTAAAAAGACAAAGAAACTTAAAATTTAAAGGGTAGGTTCAGATCGTGAATATCGCAATTTAGTGCATACATGGGTAAAATTTGACCCTCGGTTTCCTAAAAATTGTTATTCGAAATTTTGTTTTACTGTATATTATAAAACCACCAATTCGATCGAAACAGCTTATTGCGAAATAATAATTGCAATATCCAAACAAAATTAATGTCGATCGCGTAAGTAGACCCAGAGAAAGTTCAAGAACAAAAATGAGCCAATCATTCCGTGACCGCGAAACCGACAGTATTGAGATTTGGAGTGTAAAAAAAATCAACAATTTCAAGGGTCATTCAAAATTTCATTTTGATAGCGCTATCAGAACCATGCAAAATTCAACAAAAATACAAAATAACACTTTCACTCTTCGTTCGAAATTTCGGGTTTATACGCCAATTGCGACTTTGGGAAACAGAACTTTCTATACAGATATTTGTGGTCTCCAAGTGAGCAATTAGTTTATGAATGAACAGCTCCTTACTTGGTATTGCTTTTGTCGTTGCATTGAAGAATATAGTAATTATTCCATTAGAAATGGTTTCGAACTAATCTATTCGGTTATTTATTGAACTATATAACCACTAATGTTTCATTTTATGTTTCATTGCCGTGACCGCGAAGTTGGCACCCACTTTTTCGAAAATGAAGAATTGTTTTTGCATTCGTTAGTAACTCGTTAGTAACTATTTGTAACACAAAAATTTTCGTTTGTACCTCAAGGATACTGGTAGAAAAATATCGCATTCCGCTGGGTTGCCAACTTCATGAGATCTTTAGATATTTTTGATTTTTTCGAAAAAAAGTTTGAATGTCCATCGTTAGTAAATGTTTGTAACACAAAAATTTTTGTTTATAACCGTACCCATATGCGAAGTTAGCATTCAATTTTTCTTACGTTTCTTTTGCTTCCGGTAGAATTTCGTTAGAAACTATATGTAACACAAACAATTTCGTTTGTAACCAAAACTATAATAGAAAAATAGCACCCCTAAACTGCGAAGTTTAATCTTTTTTTAATTTTTTCTTTTTTCGCATTTTTCTTTTACTTCCGACATTACTTCGTTAGTACCTATATGTAACACAAAAAATTTTGTTTGTAACCTAAACTATAACAGAAAAATAGCACCCCTAAACTCTGAAGTTAGCACCAACTTTTTCGAAAATGCAGAATTTTTTTCATGCGTTTATAATTCGTTAGTAACTATTTGTGACACAAAAATTCTCGTTTGTACCTCATGGATATTGATAGAAAAATATAAAATAACTTACGATTTTTTCGACTTTTTCAATATTTCTCAAAAGAAATGAAGTTCCATAGAATCCAACAGCTTTGAGGAACCCAGATTAATAGTTATTATCATATTCATGAAAGAAATACGAGAAATCAAATTAAATATTTCCTAGGATTTTGACAAGAGCAAACTTTTACCTGTTTTGGTAAATATCCACTGGGGTGGTTATTTCTCAGGAAAGGGTAATGAAGACTTTTTCGGACCAGAAAAAATTATGGACAAAGATGTTGTTTTGGTGACTTTCAACTACAGACTGGGAATTATGGGTAAGAATTTTTTTTCAATCACCGACATAAATGAGATTTTGGGAATAGATATTGAATAAGAACTCCAATCTCCCTACAAAATTTCAAGTTCTGATTGTGTCATCATAACCATAGGAATTTCCACAAAAATATCAAAATAAAAGTTGATATTTCTGTGCTACAGATGTGACCGAAGTTTTTCTCTCATATATAAAATACGCTTTTTCAAGTTCGGTGAAAAATTTCGTGTTGAGAGCGTCATCACAGCCATGAAAAATTCAAAAAGGAATGAAGAAAAAATATTATTCAGTGAAAACAGATCCAACCGACTCAAAATTTTGTGGGTAGATGTTAAATAGTTATTTATAATACAAGTGCAGAAGGCATTGATATTCTTCCACGAGTTCAAAATTCAAAAACGAGCCACGAAGTGGCGAGTTTTGGAATGAACGAGTGGTAGAATGAGCCTTCTGTACGAGTATTATACATTATTTTCTCTAATTCATTGCATTTTCATTGAAATTAATGAAATATTTCCATAAATATATTTTAGCGATTTTTGCATTGAAAAATGTTGGTTGGCAGAACTGAGTTCTTTAAAGCAAATTGATGAATTGACAGATAAAGCCGTGGCAGAAAGTTCGGAGTACCAACATAGAATAATAAAATATAACCATGAAAACTGTGCGTTTCTGATATATTCTCGCACGATTTTGTTCTACAAGATGTGGAAGAATGAACGGAATAACCACAGAATTAGAGAAAAGCAATTTTGAACTCGATGTAAAATTCAGTCACCAAAAACATAGAAAATTCGGATGAAATATAAAAAAAAAATAGGAAAGTGCTGACTCATGTCAGCACTTTCAATTTGAAAGACCCTGCAAAATAACGCACTGCAGTGAAGTCGGGAGCTTTCTAGCGTTCGTGATTTATGCGTCAGATGCGCCCTAGGAGACAGTTTCCTATATGCGGTTTCCGAGAGTGCACGGTGTATGAATTATGCCCTATAAAATATGTCTTTATTTCGATTTTTAGTTATAAGATTCCACGGTGGTGGAATCGTTTATTCCTGCGACAATTGCACACTCTGAATGTGGAATTGACGCATGAATGACGAAGGCTCAATGGTTCCTGCTTTCATGTCAGTGCTTCCCTCATTTTTCCGTAACAATATATAACAGATACATAACAAGATCCATAACAGATACGACTTAAATGAGTTTTATTTACACAGAAAAATAAAACTTTAAAAGTTAAATTAGTAGTACACCCCAAAATTCTGGAAATTATCATTTTTTATATGTATACAGTTTTAGCGAGACGTTCTCAAGTCAACTTTGTGTAGGTACACTCTTTCTCAAGGGATTACGGTGATTCGTCCATAGATCGGTGGTGGATTCTTCAGTTAGGCAACCCAGCGATCTCTGCCTAAGACACCCTCTCACACAGAGCCGTATCTAGGTACTATTGCGCCTGTGGCAATATAGTAGACAGCGCCCCCCATTTTCTAAGATTTTTTTTCATCGATAATATTTTCATATAGTACTTTTTTTCTCATAATTCAAGTCATATATTTTCTTTCAAGTTTTGAAATAATACACAATACACAAAAAATTCAGGGAGCGATTTCTCGTCAAAAAATAGAGTGGATCTTCCATATAAACTTTTTTATTTGAGCCTCCCCCTAAATATGGCATCTGAAAAGTAGTTTTTCATTTTTGAAAAGTTTATAATTGTTTTTTGTTGTCACAATTATTTGATATTGGTACTAATGAAAATTTCAATAAAAATATCGTTTCGACATGCAACCATTGGAAAAATTTGAGATCGAAAATAAATCCAACCTACACAAATCAGGCGTATTTTATCTGTTGATATTTCCTTTTCTCGAAAACCGTGAATTTTTGCAAAAAATTACAGGAGACCTTATTTGTTAAGAATGGGTCAGTCCATCCAAAATTAATTATTGCTTATTGTAAAGAATGAATAAAAAAAAGTTATTCCGAAAAAACTTTGAGGGGTGGCTTTTCTACCCTTTGGAATCATAGAGGAATACCACCAACAATTTTTTTGAGTTCCTTTTCGCCCTCTTATAATGTCAGCTTAATAACATTTTCATGAATGTTTTGGTTTTCAAGAAGAAAATTGAAAACTACTTTTCGGGCGACGCCACAGTGGGGCAAGATACCCAGAATGTTAGCAAAAAATCAGAAAACTGTTTTTAACTTAAGAAATGATTTATTTATTCATTAATAAGGTACAATGAAGCCCATTAAAAATAAAAGTGTAAAAAAACCACAGGTAGAGGTTCGATTTCCGACAGAAAAGAATTCGAGGCTACTAAAAATTAAGAATTTTAATGAATGATTTTCTCCAATGAAAAACAAAAAAAAACAACTTTGATACATATTTTAATTATTCAGAAATCAGAATCGGTATCATTATAAATTTTTTCTTCCTCCTCCTCTTCTTCTTCTGATGATGAATCAAATGGAGATGAAACTTTCAACAATTGCAAGCCCTTGGAATTTTTTATTGTTTCCTTTTTGTTTATTTTTCCTTTGCTTGTAATTACTGGATCGCTACTGATCAAAAATTAATTGAAAATATCTTCATTTCTTTTAGATCTACTACACTTTCTAGAATTATGTATATCTTCTGAAATACTTATTCCGTGCTTCCTGAGCTTCCTCACTCAACTATCCAATAGGTAGTAGTGCAGAAGATATGATCCTATAAAAGAAAGGAAATGACACTCATTAGTTTTTTGAACTATAGACTTTACTCAGTTCCTTCAATTGAAAACATATTTTAAATCATGGTATCGAGACCTTTCTTGAATTAAAATATTTTTCGGGCCACATTTTGGGCTGCTGAATAGTATTATTATTAATATTAGTATATAAGACTTTATTTTTATTCCAAAAAACATTCTCAACATACAAATGAATTGAATAAATAAATATAAACAAGTATGAACTCCGGGACAGGTTACGATGCATTATCATTATGTATCAAAACTACTTATGAAATTAATGTCCTTTTGAGTTAAAAGGCAACAAAAGGCAAACAAAGACAAGTATATTTCAAAGAGGACTCCTCAAGCTTTCGATTGAATATAAAATGAAAGCGGTATCTGGTGGAGCTCCATAACAAAGAATCCAAAATATATGCGTGACATGCAAAAATTTCAACACTTGTACATCTTATTTAAAAATGCCTCATTGACCTACTATATTTGAAAATATAATTACTTTGAAATAGTACAATTATCGTCACTCACCTGAGGTTGAAGCTTCCATATTTGGTTTTCAAGAATTATTACGAAATAATAACAAACTAACTATTCAAAAGTTGAGTACACAATGAACTAAACTTTACAGCTTATCAAAATATTTTGATACAGTCACAATAATAGCCAACTAACAAGTCACTGAAAAGTTCGGTGGGGGAAATAAAGGTATTATCTAATCCGTAGGATGGTTTACTACGTATTCTATACAAAAAAATCCTGGACACTGATTTTAATTTTTTGATTTTTTGCCAACTTTCTGGGTATCTTGCCCCACTCTGCGACGTCTTTAGTGAGCGGTAACTAAGCGAAAAGGGCCTCAGAAAAAAAAGAAGTTTATATGAAAGATCCCCCTTTTTTTTTAGAAGAAATCACCCCTATTTTTTTCGCAACTATTCATTAACACCGTGTATATATTTACTCATTTTTATTGAAAAAATTGAAATACACGTTTTATATACATATAAAGTTATAAAATTGTATCAAAGAAAAAGAAACCGCACTTCACACAAAAATAGATGGTACCGTTTGTCGAAGAAATGCCGGCAAGCATGATGTTGAAGCGCAAAAAACTTGCAAAAATAGGGGTAAGCGTACTGTACATGCCTATATGCGACCGTAATATTTATGATCTGAAATCGGCACCTTTGAACATGCCGACGCCCGACAGAAATATTTATGACTAGATTACAGCACGCTCTGCACTCTTGAAAATAGCCATATTCATATTATTTCTCACCTTAAAGTTTTGTTGGTCTTGTAATTATTTTAGGCCTAGTACGCAAATTCTAGGCTAGCAATATTTTAAATATTTGCAGATTCCTCGGCATCACTCATTGCGAGGTATTAAATACATGAAAACCGAGTTTGTGATCTTTCGAGTTAAATCGCCTGGTGCTCCAATATTTTTTCTTTTGATATTTTTGGCCGCCCCTGTAGACCTTGCGCCCGTGGCAAGTGCCACCTTTGCCACGCCCTAGATACGGCACTGGTTGCCGAGCACATACAATTAGGAAGTTACCTGAAAAATAAATATTGTAGTGAATATAACGACTTTCCATTTCCAATATTGTTAAAATTCCCATTAAAGAGCTAGCAGTAGTGCTATGTAATGAAGTAAATGATTCTATGAAATACTTATATTGGTTATTCCCAGATCAGTTGAAACTGGTATCAATTAAACTGATTCTCAAAAAAAGCGACCCAGATGACCTTGGTATTTATACCAATAATTTCGTTACTGGCATTTGCCAGGATTCTCGAGCTTTTTATGTTCTAGACTAATTTTTCATATGAATGAAAATAATCTTTTTTCCCCAGTTTCAATACGATTATATGAGGGGGCGTTCAACAAATACGGCCATTTAGCAATTTGTGAACACAATTTTAGATCATTTAGAAAATAAAAATTTAGCAAAGGGCATTTTGTTGATTTGAGAAAGGCTTTTGACACAAAGTTATGGAATAAGGGGTAAAGTCTACGAATGGATTGACTTTTTTTCGGTAGGCGGCAACAGGTTGTAATAAATAATACAAAATCACAGATGTCGGTGTAGGATGAACACAGGGAAGCATGATACCTAGGTCTTATTCTTTTTATTATTTATACAGGGTGTGGCGTAATTAATGGATAATCCTGTACTGGCGAATAGGGGAGGTCATGGCCGACCAGAAAATGTAAAGTTATGTTCAGTAAAAATATCATAGTTTTCGAGATATCGGATAATTTCATTTTTTTCTAACAAGTGCACCTTTAGTCACTACTTTCAATGCTGTGATCACAAATCTTGTTATTTCTTTGGGCATTGTTTTTTATTTTACTCTCAAATAGATGTACTAAGAGATAAACTACCAACTTCCTACCATCTAGCTTAATTAAGAAAAAAAAGGAGGATTATCCTCATGTTTGCAAATTCACTTACTTTTTTCTTCAAGTTTCAGTCGTTATGGTGAAAAAAAAATGTATTGAGACCTTTGTGAACATTTCATAAATAAATTGTATATTTCATTGCGGTTCTAAAATGGTGTAATACATTTTATTCTTTTATTGGGTGCTCGGAGTACGTTGATATTTTTACTGAACATAACTTTACATTTTCTGGTCGGCCATGACCTCCCCTATTCGCCAGTACAGGATTATCCATTAATTACGCCACCACCCTGTATAAATTACCTTCCATCATAATTTTTCTATAACGAATAAAATCGATGATACCAATGGCAACGTTTCGATAAATGAGATGAGAATATAAATGAAATGAATGAATAGGTTGAAAGAATGCTTTTTAAAATTATTGAATGGTTTTTATGAATAAATGAGTCCAAGATAAATGTTATACTATTTCGCACAAAACAATCGCCAATTATTCCAAGCAACATCAATCTTGGTAATAATGTTATAATGAAATTGAGCAATTCTTGAACTGAGATACTTAATAATTATATAATATGATAAAATGTGTTCAAAATTAGCTTCCATTGGCTATGGAAATAAAATTGTTAATGGAGGAACAATTATATATTATGCGGATTTTGAGTTCATTTGAGATTTGATTCATCCCCAACATAAATTATCTATTTTAGCAAAGGGACCTTATTATATAGGTATTAAATTTTATAAATTACATGATGATAAAAATTTTGTTTAAATTTAGGAAAATTGAAGATATTCATAATTAATTATATTAATTGAGTTGGAACCATAACCTAGGTTAGGTTAATATTCATTGTGCGACTATTTGAGTTGTGAGAATTCAGTTTTGTTTATTTATGCCGTCATTTGATTTTTTTATGTGAAATTTGAATATGAATACTTGTTATTTTCATTGTTAATAGATGACACTGTAATCTGTATGATGCTTATAACTCAAAAAAGGTGCATTTCGCCGATAAATTCAACTTCGACCAAAATAAAGTGCCAGAAGGGATCAATCCGGAAACAAAACATATACAGGGCGGTAGGAGCAATTTTGCAGTCTGAAGCAAAAAATTTTTTGGTGCCCCTGCTGAAAAAGTATTAATGAACAAACTCCCCCCCTCAACAAGAAACATTACCTGCTTCGATGATAATTCGCCATTTTTGATTTCTCTCGCGATTTTGCTAATCGTTTCTTCTCTAAAGTCGTTTCGATGAACAATGCGTAAGTGATATACCTGAGTCTCACATTCACAATCGATCACTTACGGTCGATTAAAGATTACCTATCACACCTATTACAAGATACAAAGAGCGGTAAGGCATACCTAAAAAGCTTCGAAAACTAAATGGAATTAAAAACATATGTTCCGCTGAAAACATTTAGCATTTATCAGTAACTAGTTTCCAATGCAGAATCGTGTGAATTTTCCATATATTGAATGTGTAAACAACTAACACGTAATTCGAAGTGTTGTTTTACGTCTTTGTGAAATACATTACATCCTTCATTCAATAAGGTAATAGGCGCAATTCTGCTTATATTGGTTGGGTTGCCATGTGTTATTTATTTAGTAAAGACAGTTTGTAGATTTTTATTGCAGGGAATGTTGATAAACGCAGCTTTTAAGAATCAAGACTATATTTTTTCAGAAATATGAAAGGGCGGCCACAAACTGGGCTAAATTGCCGCCCCTCGAAAAGAGGCGCCTAAAATAGTCGCTTCACTGTTTCACCGCTAACGCCGGTTTCAGAATCAGTTAAGAGTCCATCTACATATGATATTAAAAACAGATTCCTATCGCCAGATCCACTCGAGTATCACCTCAAGCCATAGGGCAGCGTGAAAAACAATGTTCGATAAAATTGTGAAATTTTCCGTGCTACAAGATTTTACATGTTGCACGAGCAACATTCCCTAACCCTTTAATACCATATATAAACAAGTTCTCTAGATGCCTAACGCGCCTACTAAGCACTGGTCTCACAGTGACTTACAGCGTATTCGACTGGCTGCACCAGTGCGAATTAATCCGAGCTATTTATGTCATTAGTTCGACAAAAACTCGAATTAATTCGTACTGGTGCAGCCAGTCGAATACGCTATTCATAAACCACAGTGGCCACAAGCATAGTCTCGTTTTTGATTGGCTGAGCCTAAATATGGCGGCTTTTTCTTAACATTTTCTGTTTACCTGATTTTTGGGAATAACTTAATATGTGAGGCCCACTCAGGCATAGTATTCTGCAGTTGAATAATGAGTTCAATATACAATCAAATACTATCGGACCCAACAATTTCAATTTTGACAAAGTGTCAGTTAAGTTCAGTCAATTTTATTCTATGTCCCTATTCGCCATTTTTAAGCTCAATTTGAACGAATTGTCGCCACTGTGTTTTATTAAGTCACTGTAGACTCACTAACATCAGCGGCCTCACGCGGTTACACGCTGTAACTGAAAGATTTCGCGGGAATTTCAAAAGTGATTCCCTTAAAAATACTTGCTTTTTTAAATGAGAGTCAGAGCCTGTTTTAAGGTTGGGTGTGTGATACCGCACAGCGATATCAAACATCCCATTTTTAAACTTCAACTGACAATTGGAATGAATGTGCTTCTCCATTTTGATAGATGAAATTGAGTCAATCTGAATGGGTGTACTTGGTACAGTAGGTACAGGTAACATTGGCACGAAATGATGAGCAATCGATTTGCAGAACAACCGGTATAAAAAATGTTCATAAGTTTATTGCACTTTCTTTCCCTGGTGATAATCATTTTACAAATAAAAAACTAATTATATCCCTATATTTATTCGAAATTGATTCATTCATTATTTCAAATTGTGCTCAACTAGTACATAAATCTTTCAATATAGTCTTCGGAGTTTGGTTTGTTTATATGTAGTTCATATACCTTAGGAGATCAATCCTACCAACCCTGAAAATATTTTTCATTTCGAAAAATTTTATTCAATGGACATTTAGTTAGGGAAATGATTTCCCATAAATTTGGCTGATTTTTGTTATGTTATAGTACTTGATCGGCTGTTCGAAAATGTCTATAGCCACAAAGATCAAAAATGCACAGTTTTCGAGATATGGAGCTTTGAAAATCAATTTTTTCCATTTTTTGCGCTATTTGATCATGAATCGGCGAGCTCTCATTTTTGGTTGGGATGGAATTTGGATATTCGGAGCAAGAATCCGACTGAGAAACGGTCTTCCTCAGTTATATTAGGCACTGCCATCGAATAATTTTTCATACACTGGCTATAAAGGAAGGTACAACCTCCAAGATTTTCCAGTTATCTTTTTATGCTACGAGATAACGTCAAAGTAATTCAATTTTTTTTTATTAAAAGGAATCTTCGCATTCATTTCGCTAACCTCAACAATCTAATAAGTAGATAATATTCATTCGTATGTAAAAACTTTAATGCAACATTCTTTAAAAAATTCTGGGTTAAATAGGAAAGTTTTGTTCATAATTTGCTTCCAAAGACTGCAGGACTTTTTCCACGTGGAAAGTACTATAAGTTACCAAAGATGCAGACATTTTCACCGATTCGTTTGCCTGTGAGATGCTATCATACATTTCGAGCCATTCTGAGAAAAATGTCTTAGCAGCCCATTATCAGATTATGGTGATTTGAGATGAGCAAATCACATATCATATGTAAATGTTATTTCTGATTATATCATCATGATTTTCCAATTTTCCCCCATTACAGCTGATACTCGTTATGAATATTTTGGAAACTAATTTTATGTTCTTGGACATCAAGTATAATCCGATTCAGTAATTTTAGTCCCCCTTCAAAAAACCCCAAAACATGTCGTTTCTCGAAAATATGAATTATTCTGACGTTATCTTGTAGCATGAAGAGATGTAAGGAAGATCTTTTCAAATCTTCAGAGAAAAAATCAAGCGTTGTTAGATCCGCCGAACACGCAGGCCACTTCACTAAGTCCCTTCGGCCTATCCAACGTCCAGTAAACCTACCATTCAGATACTGTCTCACCTGAGCTGCAAAGTACTGGGGAGCTCCGTCCTGCTGAAAGCGTAACTCCTCTTCTAAAAGGGTTTTCATCTGTCTCCAAAGCTTCGGTTATTAGAAGATCAATCATGTTTCATCCAGATCCACAGATATACATCGCCAGTGAGATTTCTAGGAATTAACACATTTTCATTTAGTTTTATCCGTACTATAATTCCATAAAAAGAACACTGTAGCTTTGTGAATAATCACTTTATTAGAACACAAACTGCAGGTTCATACAAATTCGAGAAAGACTATTTCGCAATCGGGTTATGAGTTCCGAATATCCAAATTCCATTTCAATCATAACTGAGAGCACTCTGATTGATGAACACATACCGCAAAAAAATTGGAAAAAATCCATTTTCAAAGTTCCATATCTCGAAAACTGTCTGTTTTTGAGCTCTGTAGCTATAAATGTAGGCTTGGTTAATCGATCGTCTAGAGGTATGATTCGATTACCTGGCCTGTCGTCTTTTTCTCCGTGGCTTTGTTGGATTTGTAATAATTAAACTCTTTTGAATTATTTACATCTATTTACAAAGCCACAATTATACAGTACAAAATCAGTATTAAGAAGATCTTAATAACGTCTTAATTACAAGTTTCTCACTACGGTACTGAATTTCGTCTTTAAATCGTTTGTTGATTAGGTACTCGAAACGTCTTGGATTATCACGTCTTCGTCGTACTTCAAGTTTCCGGTCGTCTCGTCTTTAACTTGTTCGCGACTCGTCTTAATCTAGTCCGCGAAACGTCTTTTCGTCTTACTTCTTAAGTTGACCGCCCGAACTTGACTCGTCTTCGACTTAAGTTAAACTATGTCTCTGTCGATTGGAACTACCCTGTCTCGAATATTGACCTCCCTTCTTTTCGTCTAGGCCACACCCTTAGGGGAAAATACCATCCCCTAGTCCAATAAGAGCTTTGCCGTACCGCCCACAAAGATCTTCGCGGATTCCTGGAAATCGAATATTCTAGAAGGACTAGAACCTGATTAACAGATGTAACACATCTGGTACAACCGTCTTGTTCTCGAACTTTCCCAACCCCAGTAAGTCTCTTAAGATTTACAACCGACATGACACATCTTCGACACCCCGAAGAATAACACATCCTTTTCACATTATGTACAATAACAATTCGTTCCCTGTAAATCAATTGAAACTGTCATGCCCTCGACACTAAAAGAAACTAATAGGTCTCCAAGCATCCGGTTGACCATCGCAATCATTTACAGGGAACAATAATTGGATCCTACATAAATATTTTTGATAAGCCAATCAAGGACCAAAAAATGCATACCAAAAATTCAGCCAAATTAACGGAAACCCATTTTCCCAACCAAATGTGCTTTGCGAGCAAAGTCCTGATCAGAGAGATATACAGAAAGATTAGAGTGAATATGTACTTCCAAATTTTTCAGGTTTCCTTTCTACACTTGATGATGAAGCACCTGGAAATAATGCTCTGAAAGATCAAGTTTTTCTACTGAAATGGGTGCAAAGAAACATAGGAAGTTTTGGAGGAGACCCTGGAAAAGTTACTATATTGGGTCACAGCGCTGGAGCAGGTTCTACTCATTTACACATGATAAGCCCACTTTCTAAAGGTAGGTACTTTGGCGAATCTGTCTCGAGCCAATATTTAGGTGCGCCCTCTCCCGGGGGTATTGTGTTTCGTCCCGAGATCGCTGGTGGACTCATCGGTTAGGCTATCCAGCGATCTCTGCCTAAGACACACCTTCCCACACCATTTGGTGAGAAGTGAATCGGTTGCTTCGCGTCGACCCCTTTAAATACGCCGGGGCCGATGTTGTGTGGCGCATTACCACCATGGCGCCATCTCTGAGCAAACCGAGTCACTACACACCCCCTCACCAGTAACGAAGACCCTCCTGAGGAGGAGGTACGCAGGTGGTCCCAGGGGGGAGAGAGCGCTTGCGTGCTGTGATGACGAAAACACGAGGCTCGGCGTGCCATCAGCTCTAGTGTCTGATGGACACCCCAGTAGCCGTAACGTTGAGCGGGGCAGTGAGTCGCCTCTGCGCTCCAACGCCGCAGCTTTTTCGTCATCACGTCGGGGTCACCAATTTTGGGACAGCGTGACGACTTGGTCGATGCTGGGGTTTAATCAGGCCTCAATCTGATTAACCTCGGGACAACTAGAACAGGACATGCGCTAACTAGGCCTCTATCTGCCTACTCCTAGTTAGCAGGGAAAAAATAAAATAGTAAAATAAAATATACAAACAGATATAATATAAAACACAAAGTGCTGCGTAAGGCAGGTTGATATTTGACTGGAAATCTTCGGCTTGTCTTCCGTTTAAGTTGTGTACTTCGAGGCTTAAATAGATTGTTGCGCCCTCTGTTGGGGGAAGCGTTAACCTGGTTGGCGGCGCCACCATGATGGTAACGCAGGAATCTGTAATCCCCACAGTACTTTGATTTTCTCCAATAAGTAGATTTGAATTTTGAGTATTGATTTGAATTTCAAAAATTAGGAAAGCATGACATTTCCAAGATATCTAAAACATATATGTTTGTACTTCAATATGCCGTTGGGATGGACACTGGCTGTTAATAAAGAAACCTTCCAATTTAGGTAAAGGAACATACTCCGATCGTCCGAATGGAAATTTCATGTTCTTTCAATACGTTTTTTGATGTGCAATTCATTACATTTGAAAGAACGCACTTTTCATCATTTCAGTAGTATAATGGTGTTCTATTTGAAATATCGAAGTTGTTAATACTTTTTGAAATAAGCGTCATCACCGCAGTACTGAAAATATTTTAGATCGATAGAGAAGTGGTTCCTACCCAAAAAAAAAACAAATTTTCAATAAAATCGTACCTTCCGTTCTCCGTGAAGAGATCATCGACCGTGGCGCAGCCTTTATAAAGTGTTATGGATTTTTCAATATCTTCCCAATAGGCTCAGGTACGTTAATATAATGTTGAGAAATCGTTGAGTAACCCACCGTTTATTATGAGTCATAATGTTTTATTTTGTTTATATCAATATTTAACGTTGTTTTTAAACATATAATTACGATTTTATTATGATGACTACAGAAACGTTGATCGAACACTTAAATATATAAACAATTGTTCATATAATAATAGATATATAATAATATAATGTTTATTTACTATAAACATAAAAAAATTACAGAGGTATTTATTTCACGAAATATTTACCTGTACGTAATTATAAATGAAAAGTGCTTCTAAAATATTTGAAGAAATATACATTATTTATAATATTTTATATTTAAGTATTCTACATAACAAAAATAGACACGTATGAATCATTCCGGTTATATTTCTGAATATATTTCAAAAACAATGTTTGCGAGACGTACTCAAACCATGGCAATTTCTTGGGAGGATTTCGTTGGGTCATCCTGGGATCACTGATGAAATCGGCAGTTTGGATCTCAGTGATCTCTGCCAAATACACCTTCCATTTCTAGAGCGGAGAACTTTTCCTGAAGCAAATAAACTTAGAACTTACATATAAATAAATAAATATAATAAATAACGTCTTTATTCAGAGAAGGATTATAATATGCCTTGCAATCATGACATCAAGGGCGAAGTCTAGCAAGCTATTCAACTCAACCCCACAATAATGTAAGAAGCCAGACTAATATTGCATAATTTTAATATAAATTGAAACAACGAGATGACTGAAATAAAAATAATATGCGAAAATATGTGAATCAGAGAGCACCCAGCACCCTCTCCCCGCCACAGCAAGGGCCAACAATAAAAAATAAAAAAACATATATAAATATATGCACACCCATCACGCAATTTTCCTGAGAGGTCACTCATCCAAGTCCTAACTTCGGTCGGCACTACTTGGCCTCAGTATTCTATTGTGAACTGACAATTTCAGCGTGCTATGAACTACTTTGCTCGACTAGCAAAGAGTCACTACAAGTGTATATCAGGGCCCCCGCAACCGCGCGTTCAACGCGTGCACCGCACGCGGGCGCCACTCTATAGGGGCGCCAAAATCTCTTATAGACCACATGAAAAACCGAAAGACCAAAGGTTTTTGAGAATTTTTTTTTATTTTTTCAACAATTTTGAACGTGCAAAGACATCTTTTACACATCCAAACAAGTTCCCGAACGTCGCAATCCCCATAAAATAACCTCGGCCACAGATTGCAATTATACGATTCTTTTCGAGTAAACAAATCATAAATAATCATCCCTTTGTCGGTACGGGATTTTTTTATGGACCACCTGCACCGGACGGCGGGCACCATTTCTTCGATCATCACTAAAACGCATATGGTACACATAAACAATCATAAATACCGAAGCAATAGCTTTTAGCCAGGGGAATTACTGAAACTTTCGCCACCATCTGTAGGAAAAATACTACAGGTTACAGAGAATTTCTGAAACTACCAAAATCTGCTTGCTATGCTATAACAGCAGAAACCTATCCAAAGAATAGTTATTTTGCTTCGAAACGTTTAGGGGTTGAGGTCAAGACGCAAAAAATTCTACTAGTTTTTCTGATTGGCAACATTTATCCTCAGCCATTACAAGACATGAAACATCAATTGCACATAAAGTTCACATGAATAAATGGATGAATTTAAAAAAAATGTTAAAATTGTCCACAACGGTGAACGATCATCACTTACGGGTTTTAGAAACTGAAAAAAAATATTGGCATGACGTTCTAGGAAGAATTGTTTCAATTGTTAAATGTTTATCCAGACAGTGTCTAGCTTTTCAAGGTTCTTCTAAAAAACTTTTTGAAAATGATAATGGGAACTTCCTCAAAACTGTGGAAATGATTTCATCTTTTGATCCTGTGATGAGAGAGCACATTAGTGCAAAACTCACAAACAAATTCTTGATGACCCATTATTTAGGCTACCAGATACAAAATGAAATTATTGAATTGATGGCTTCTAAAGTAAAAAATAATATTTTGGATATGGTTCGAAGTTCCAAATATTATTCAATAATTTTAGATTGTACACCGGATGCAAGCCATACAGAGCAAATAAGCCTCGTTTTGCTTTATGTTGTTCTAAATGACAGTTCTAAAATGGTTCAAATACAAGAAAGTTTTATAGCGTTTAGTCCAATATTCGACTCTACAGGGGAAGGGCTATTCAATTTTGTTATGGGATTTTTGGAAAATTTAAATTTAGATATTGAATACATAAGAGGTCAAGGGTATGATAATGGGGCGAATATGCGCGGAAAACATATTGGTTTACAAAAACGCATACTCGATGCTAATTCTAGGGCTTTTTTTGTGCCATGTGCCGCACACAGCTTAAATTTAACTGTAAATGATGCTGCTAAGGTTTCAAATGAAACACTGAATTTTTTTAATATTGTACAAGAACTATACATATACATTTTTCTCCTCATCCACAAAAAGATGGGATGTTATAAAAAAGCATGTTCCTCAGTTACATTTAAAACCCCTAAGTGATACTAGATGGTCAAGTAGGATTGATGCTATAAAACCACTAAAATTTCATTTAATTCAAATATGTGATAGCCTTTTAGAATTAGCTGAAAATGATACTTTCACCATAGAAACTAGACATAAAGCAAATTCTCTTTTATCAAATATTCAAACTTTCAAATTTATTTGTAGTGTAATAATTTGGTATGATGTTTTATTCCAAATTAATATTGTAAGCAAAAGATGCAGAGTGTAGCGATTGACATTAAAGTGTGCCAAAACTATTTAAAGAATTTAGTTGATCATTTTAAAAATTATAGAGGTGATAATGTTTTTGAGGAAAAACTTTCTGAAGCTGGAAAACTAGCGGCTGCTCTTGAGATAGAGCAAAGTTTTCCTCCATTATATAGTGTAAGACGAAAGTATAAACCAAAATTGTTCGATTATGAACACACAGATGAGGCACCTCAAGATCCAAAAATCGCTTTCAAAATTAATTTCTCTTTGAAAATAATTGATCAAACGCTAAGTTCTTTAAATAGTAGGTTCGATATGATATCTGAATACGATAACGTTTTTGGTTTTATTTGTGATATTCTTAAATTAAATGACGAAGATCTATTAAAATGCTGTCATGCTCTTCAACAAAAGCTTACTGATCAGGAAAAGAAGGAGGCTGACGTGGAAGAAAATGATTTATTCAACGAGATAAAAGCCCTAAGATTGTTTTCATTACCTGAAGCGTCAAATCCTCTCGAAATTCTACAATATATTTTTGAAAATAATCTAACTTCTTCTCTACCGAATCTTAGTATTGCCTTAAGAATCCTTCTGACTTTACCTGTGTCTGTTGCTTCTGGTGAGAGATCATTCTCTAAATTAAAAATAATTAAAAATTATTTGAGGTCTACTATGTCACAAGAAAGATTATCTGGATTGGCCATCTTAGCTATAGAGCAAGAGATACTCGATAAAATTGATTTTGATGATATAATAAAAGAATTCGCAGCAGCCAAATCTAGAAAAACATCCATTTAATTTTATCCTTTAATTGAATATTTTATTTGTTATTCGTTTATTGTTTGGTTTATATATTTATGAATAGATTAAAGAAGAATAAAGCTCAGGTTTTGAAAACTCTGCAGTTTCATTACAAATTTAAAATAAAATGCGGTTTTGATCGAATGCTTGAATAAAATAATGAAAAATTAAAAAAATGTATTATGCAACAACTGACAGCATAAAGTTCTTAAGGCATCCAATAAAGGTTGCTGATAGTTTTTTTAACCCTTCTACAAATAAATTCCTAACGAAAACTGAAACATTTTTTGCCGATTATCCTGCGACGTTTTTCTCCACTTCCCCCCTTTAAGGGGCGCCAAAATATTTTCGGCACGCGGGCGTTGATGACCCTTGCGGGGGCCCTGGTGTATATACAATATAGTCAACAACCGGTAAATGTGTGAATTTTTGGACATCACAGATGAATACGAAGGAATATCATTCTTGTACTTCCAGGCTACTCAAAATAGCTCTCTGTATTATAGGTCTTCTTCCTCATAGCAAACATAACCGAAATTCAAATTTTATACAAGGTGGTTCACGTAAGCGATTCACTGGATTTCGTAATTAAATCTTTGAGCAAAATTAAAAAGGAAAACTATCGAACGCAGGCATGAAAAGTTATCATTTTTTCTCTTTTTTTTTGCAAATTCGAAAGGTTTTCAAAATTAAAATAATGGTTAAGAGACAATTTCTAACCATTTTTTTTCCTGGTATTCTCGTAAATGGAAAACTTGTTGAGAGCTTCTGAGACAATGGAATAATAACGTTGCTTGATAATAAACACCGTAATTTAGTAATATGATTAGGTCATAGTTTATCATCGATTTAAAACGGATATTTCATTATCACTATCAACTAGGTATTTGAGTCAAAAAAGGGTTGAGAGATTGATTGAAAGATATATTCAACTTGAACGATGATATAATGTTGAACACAAACGTATGTTACCGACAGTGAGTATGAATGATATGTTTATATCAACGTTGAATGGATGTCATGTGATGATATAGTCATTAGAAAACGTGAAATCGTGGATCACACAATAGATTGCCAAAAGTTTTCCGATATCAATTCAGGACTTTAGGACAAGAATTCTTAAACAGTAATTCAAATTTACAAATAAAATGATTGCACATATCATTAATCTTATCTTTGTTAAACGAGTTCAGTGTGGACAAATCCACTCCAGAAAGTGCATCTATAAATTTCCTAATTTTCATTTTGATTAAAATTGTGAAACGTATAATCAAGTGTACCACAGAGTTTCAAATTTTAAGAACCACCTAGCATGCTCAGTAATCAGTTTTCAAGTGGTAGGCTGCTATAACTCAAAATGCTCTTTTTTGAGTTATCTCGTTGGCAACGATATGACATATAGTCAAATTGCCAAATAGATAACTCAAAAAAAATCATTTTGAGTTATCGCAGCCTACCACTTGAGAACTGCCAGCTTGCATGCCAGATGGTTCTTAAAATTTGAAACTCTGTGGTACTCAGAATAAGAGAGATAGGCCAAACATATGTTATATATTTGAAATCAGGGGAAAAAGAGCTATTCAAATATAGAAAAATATACAGGGTGTTCCATTTGAAAAAATGAAGTTGCTATCAATATGTGGCCCACTCTGTATATATTTCGTTTTGTGAAATAATTTTAAAAAAAACACTAGTCGATTTCGTGAAACTTTTGTGGAAAACATTTTTTGTACCTCTTTTAGTAACAAAGTAAAAGGGGGGGTCAAATTATGGTGAAAAACCCGGTACAACATTCCCAGAAGAACTCTTTGGAATAAAATAAACAAAAGATATACGGGCGAACCCGGAGGCATTATTGCACTAATATATACCGCCAGCACTTCAATAAAGTGCCAAAAAACGCATTGGCAAACTCGCACCGATTTGCGGGTCACTTTGCCAACTTTTAAATTAAAAAAAAAAGAAGTGTGCACCTTTTCATCTGATTCTAACCTTAGCAGTCGACAACTAAAATGTTCAAATTAAACATTCTTTGCACAGGACTCATTTCACAAAAAAAAAAACGAAAAAGTTACACCAAGAAAACTATAAAAAGTGGTGCAAAGTCACACGGTGTGACTCAGACTGCTCTACGGTACTTATTTTATCAACGTTCAATTAATTAGTTTGTGTTTGTTTGAAATTCATAAAGATAGAGCTTTTTGAGGGTTCTCATTTTTTATTTTTTTTTTTCATGTCGTTCTTTTCTCCCTTAATAACTCGTTGTCACCCTTCCAATTATTTCAATACAGAAAATGATACCTTTGAGTTGATCGAATTCCAGCAAATCATAGTGATAGGTGATCAGAAATACAGAAAAATTCGTCACTTAAAATACCAAATTCACATTCTTGTTTCAACTGATATTCTTCCATCTGAAACACCACGATGTAAACATGAAAAAGGATATTCGGGATATTCATTCAATTTTTTAACATACGATTTATTGTTCTTTTACTTCCAGGTCTCTTTCATCAAGCCATAAGCCAAAGTGGATCAGGATTAGCTTTGTGGTCAACTCCTTATAATAATCTGAATAAACAACTTTTGACTTTGCAAGCATCATTATTTTCTTGCAATACATCCACTTCAAAAGTTCTATTGGAATGTCTAAGAAAAGTTTGTGCCCGAAAATTGGTTCAATCGGGAGATTTCTTTAAGGTTAGTTCAGTAGTATCCATTAAAATTTCCTTATATTTCCTTTCCACACTTTATCCTTATTGCACATCTGAAGAAGCAATGACATAAAGAAGTAACTCGCGTAGTGGTGTGTAATAATCCCCTTCTTTTTGGGGGTATATTTGTCAATGAACGAGCGGCTTTCCACTGACTATAATCATGTTATAAAAATGATGTTATTAATAATATTGTGGGTTGCGGCCTTCGCACTAGGAATAGGTCTTCTTGTGTTTTTTTTTCCTATAAAAGATGTGATAAAGTTTGAAAAAAACACTTTTAATAATTTCAATATTCAATAAAGAAAAAAAATCGGAACTAATCTTTGGCTCAGATGATGCCTAGTAAATTTAGTATTCTATATGATAAAATTAAATACTTATCAATATATATCTCATAGTTCGGAGAATTCAGAACTTAGACTTTTTTATCTTATTTTTTCTTGTTGCTCTCAAAATCAGGAGAATTTTGATCAATATTATAAAAACATAAACATTTTTTTGACCTGTTTTTCCCTCGTTGCCGGAATCCTCTTTGTGCGGTTTAGATAATCCTTAATTTGATTTCACTCGAGATAAAGAAAATAAAAAAAAACCACTAAAAACTGAACTGAGACGTGTACTTCAAATTTTCGAGCAGACAGTTTTACTGCACAAATTTTCAACGTAAAAGTGAAGTTTTTGAGAACTTGGATTCCTGAACGTAGTGTAAAGTGACTTTTAACAATGAATTATCAAAAATATTGAAGCCATAATTATTTCAAGGTTACTTTGTAATTCATTTCTACATTAGTTTTCCTTTTTATAGCTGTATACCATTTCAGTTTTTATTTTTGAATTACTTTCTCAGTCTCTCGTCGTTTCCCATTACTGCACCAATTTTCAACGAAAACGTGAATTTTTTAAGAATTTGGTTTGCTGGAAGTGATTTAAAGTAACTTTTATTGATTAATCTGAGTTAGTTATTGAGATCATAGTCCTCTTTCGTGTGTGAAGTCTATTGATTCTTTCAGCAGAGCTTTTCACTACTGCGAATAATCATAAAATTTCGTATTCAATCAAGTAGGTTGACAACCATCACTTTGACAGAAGACTATTGTTGTTCAGAATAATTCGGATTAATTAATTATTTTGTTATTATGTTTTTTGTTCATAATTGTTTCAAAATATACGATATCAACCTAATGCAACTCAATTCTCAATAATTAGAAACTGAAATAGTATACAGCTATAAAAAGGAAAACCAATGTAAAAATGAATTACAAAGTAATCTTGAAATAATTATGGATTCAATATTTGTGATGATTCATTGTAAAAAGTCACTTTAAACCACTTTCAGGTATCCAAGTTCTTAAAAACTTCACTTTTACGTTGAAAATTTGTGCAGTAAAACTGTCTGCGCGAAAATTTGAAGTACACGTCTCAGTTTAGTTTTTAGTGGTGTTTCCGAATATTAAAACAGATTTTCAAAATTCCGATGTACAGGGTGCTGTTTCGAGTATACAAACGATTCATAATTTTTTGTTAACCTGAACCTGGATTTTCAAGGCGGTTATGGCATGATACGTTTGGGCTCTCAATTAGGAACATATTTGCCAAATATGAAGAAAATATACCGGGTGTTTCGTTTGATATGGCCTCAGAAAGAAACGGGCAAAATTCATGAAACACCCTGTATCTCGGCTACGAAGACAGTAAGACCCAATAAATGAGTTATCTCCAGATCCGCCTTGGTTCCACCTATGCACCTGTGAAGTATTTCCGTTTCCCAATGATACACCCTGTATGTTAGATATAGGTGGGTAGTTATTTTCTTATTTATTTGTTATTTAATGAGTTTGGCAGCCAGACCGTTCGTATATAGGTGTCACAATCGACCTTTTTTACTTTTTTTTAACACTGTATTGAGAATGTCGGGATATGGTGAACTATTATTATTTGTCAGTTTACATTACATATTTTGCTATTATTTGTCGGTTTTAGAAATTAAGTGAATTGTATTGAAATATTGTTAGGAAAATTGTCCAGCAGATCCATTCTTCAGATCCCTAACACATTATTATCAAAATAAATAATAATTGTCCGGTAAATTGGAAGATTACCATTCTGAAAATTTTCATTGAATAAGTGTTTCGAGAATTTTATTTTTGTTGCAGTATTTTTCAGTGGATCCACTCACAGTCTACACTTTGGTGATAGAAAAACAAACTGAAAAAAACCCTGAACCTTTTCTGACACGGATGCCCAAAGATATTATACTGGAAGGAAAATTCAACATGGTCCCATGGATCACAGGAACTGTTCAGAATGAAGGCAATTTGAGAGCTAGTGGTATGTTGGCTAATTTGAAAAACGACTCATCATTTTCGTTACCACAAAACTGTGTTTAGATTTTGATTGTTGATATAAAATAACAATTTCAAGCCTCAAGAAAAATTTTCAACCAATCACATAATCAAAATCATGGAGAAATCAAGAAGAATATTGATTGAATATAAGATATATCCGTGTGATAAAAATCCAATCAAGATGAGATTTTCGTTTATATTTAAAATAACAATTCCAAGCTTCCTACTAAATTTCGTGTGATTTCGTCATCAAAACAATATCGAATTCAAACAGAATATCGGTACAAAAAAACCTAGTTGCACGCATTCATTCGGGTGCCAATTAAGCTCTTGGATATCATACATATTCATATACAGTTTTGTTGTCTCCAAGGGCACAATTATCGCATTATCGCATTAAGAGGGTACATCACCACGTGACTACTCAGTTCAAAACGAAATTAGATATATTTCGTCTTATAAATCACCGATTTTTGTGAAAGTTTCATTTACTTTCTTAAAGAATAATCCTCATTTTAGCATTCCAATTTTTTCAATTTGCGAATGAAAAAAGTAATAATAAAATTTTCGTTTTTCGCAAAAAAAATTATGATATGGTATCCCTGCAAAGCACTGATGTATTCTAAGAATGTTCATGAAAACATCTTACGAAAAATCTTTACAAAAGAGGCATTATTGCCATCAATTTTGATAAAAACTCAATGAAATACACTGATCAACAATTGCTAGGGATCACTTATGAACTTCTCTTCATTTGTATTTTTTTCAAGTTATCTCGTGAATATCTGTACATTATATGTTCTCTAAGGAAAAAGTAAGATGTTTTGAGTTGATTATATCAAAGTCTTCCTCACTTCATCGGCTCTTGTTCACAAAATCGATTATTATCTGTAGGCTGTTACAGGTGGAGTGAAAAGCAATGTGGTATTTGTTATTAAATCTGTTTTTTCTCTCGTTCAAACACATAAGGTGACAATAATTGAAGAAATGAGAACAATATCAGCTTATCAGTCATGCCGAGAAGACGTTTGGCTCCTGTGCAACTGGACCAAATCATACGGTGGAGCAGGAAGGTTTGTCCCAGCGAGAAGTGTCCCGGCGGTTGAATGTTTCGCAAAGTGTCGTGAGTCGGGCTTGGAATAGGTTCATCCAAAATGACTCAGTAGCTTATGTTCATGGGGGAGGTCGGCAGCGCAGTACAACAGCTGCCCAAGATCGTCTTTTGATCCTCAATGCTAGGAGAAATCCCACTTAACCGGCGTCGCGGCTCAATAGATCACTGAGAGTTGCAACAGGAGTTCTAATTTCGAACCAGACTGTAAGACGACGACTACATGTTCGTGGTTTGAGAGCACGTAGGAGGGTACAACATCCCGGGAAACACCGGGTTCATCGACGGCAATGGGCTGAGGAGCACCGCAATTGGACACATCGGCTCCAATCTTGGAGCCGATATTTATTTACGGATGAGTCTAGATTTCGTTTGGTCAACTCCGATGGACGTATTCTTGCTTGGAGGGAAAGAGGTCGAAGGTATGCAGAACAGTTTATGGTACCCACAACAGCTTTTGGCGGAGGTTCTATATGTGTATGGGGAGGCATTTGTTTGAACCAACGCACAGAGTTGGTTGTTCTGCAGAACACCACCATGACCAGCCTGAAATATCAATATATGATTATTGAACCCATAATTGTTCCGTTTGCGGCTGCCGTGGACGAGAATTTCATTTCAATTGACGATAATGCCCGTCCACACCGTAGTCGTCTGGTTAATGAAGCGCTAGAAACTCATGCTATTGATAGGATGGACTGGCCAGCTCGCTCTCCAGACATGAATTGCATCGAACATGTCTGGTCTGAGATGTCTAGACAATTGTCAACCTTAGAACAACCGATCAATAACCTGGAGGACCTTTCTAACGCTTTACGGGATATTTGGACGAATTTGCCCCAAAATTTTATAAATCGTTTGATCGAAAGTATGCCTCGTAGGGTAGAATGCTTGAGACGAGCTCGTGGGGGACCAACTAGGTACTAGCTTAACCGAAACTTCAGCCTTCTTGTGGTTTCATCATAAAATTTTTATGTTATTCAAACACAGAATTTTGAGTGTTCCTAATAAAGTCTTTTTTTCTCTCCAACTTTCCATTTTTTCATTCTTTTCTCAAGTGAACCATATTATCAACTGAAAATACTCTGATATCTGACTAAATTTATAATCTTGGAGCGAATATTTCAGAAATAAATTTAGAACAAGTAAGTGATCCCTATCAATTGTTGAGCAGTGTAGATAAAATAATGTATAAAACTCGTACACAAGGCTCATTCTACCACCCGTTCATTAAAAACTCTGGCTTGTCTTTAAATTTTGAACTCGTGGAAGAATATCAATGGCTTCTGCTTGCATTATAAGTAATTATTCTCTTTGTTGAGGGATCGTGACTGTAAACTCGAAGAAATTTCAGGTTGGTTATCAAATGAATATCATGTCACTCGAAAAGTTCTGTTGATTTTTCAATTTTTGACTTTATTATTGTCCGTTAATAAATCGTTCATGAAAACATTGATGGTGATCATTTGTGAGATTGCGAGGTCCTCATTCTATGTGGATGCTTAAGTTCAGATTTTGTTTCTTTTATTTAATAAAAATGGTATTGATGATGGCTATTTGAGCCGAAAGCGCTATATACCAGCTAATAAATAGAGAAAAATTATACTCGAGTTTAAATACATTTCATTTGATACCCAACCTTTGTGTTTGTTATATCGATTTATTTTTTGTTATGTCCATAGAACAATAAACATAGATAGAGGGAGTATACTCAATTTTTACATGTCCCCAACATGGTCAGATTACGTTGTCGGATTGTGATATATTTTCAAATCCACAATTTTACTATATCTTTATGAATGTATATAATATTGAATGAAATATATTTATTTGAGTGATTATCAATTGAATATGCAAATTTGAATATTTGGAATCCTATATTTTTCCTAATTGTCGAATTTTTAGTTTGCAGAATATTTATTTTTTTCTGTATCTACCTGCTGAAATCCAAGGTTAGGCAACTAATGCTCTCCTAGTGTACCTAATCGGTTGTTTCAAGTCGTTTGGCACGCTTGAAGTGTGTTTTCTGAATTTCTGATATATTTAGGTATCCATCTCACTATATTTTGAGTTGATATGAAACGTTGATTGGCTATGGGACATAAGAAGTGCGTTCTTTGTGGAGAAACTCGCGAATTGAGTGAAATATCGTATCACTGATATGAAATCATTTCCGCGCGCTTCCTCTCAAATTTGGTAGTGCATGTTGGGGGCAAAATTTGCTTATTGAAAATGACATATGCTCCCTCTATCTATGTTTATTACTCTGAGGTTATGTCACATTAGAAGGTAATTATCATAATAGAGTAATATCCCAGAGCCCTAAGACAAAACTTATTTTCAAAAGGATGAAACCTCATGTTCTGAGTAATGTCCCATGTATGTACTTGAAATACCTGCGAGTTTGTGGAGTTCGCCCAGATACCAGGTGAGAAAGGTAACTAAAACTAAGAGCTATTTTACTTTTTTAATAGCTAATTTTTTAAAATATTTCGTAGAATATTACTCTGAAGTTGAATCAAAACCATCAGACACTTTCCATGAGCCAAAACTCTAATAAAACGCTTTATAGGTACTCTACCAAATCAGTGCGACAAAGTGGTTACCTGGAAAGTTTTCCGAAAGTTTTGAAAATTAGTAATTTATAGATTTCAATGTGCTCTTTTCTAATTTCAACTTTGCCACCTAGTATCTTAGCTTCTCACGCCACCATCTTAGAAAAAAGGCGCCCAAAATCAGTATTTTGGTAATATCTCCTTTCCGACTCATTTTATGATGAAATTAGTGATATACAATATTGAACTACGAATCTTAGGTAAAATAGAAAGAAAGCCATTATTTTTCAAATAGATGTCTTCAATTATCTGTATCACGCATTGTATAAGTCCGATCAGATTTCACTCAGAAAAACTAACTCACTTTAGTTTGAGCGCACGTTAAAGATGGACACTATCAAAGACGTTATAATTCGCAGTTTTTTTTCGATAAAGGCGAAAATGCAAGCTAGGCGGCTGGTAATGTTTATAAAAATCATGGACATTATCGAGTCCGACCGGCATATAAACACTGTTTCGATTGCCCAAGAGCTAACGATTGCACAAAACCGTTTGAAATCATTTGCATAAGGCTGGTCTCTAAGATAAGCTCGATGTAAGGGTACCACATGAGTTAAAGCGACAAAAAAAAACAAATGGACCGAATTTCCATCTGCGAATCGCTACTAGATCGCAACACAATCGACCCATTTTTGAAGCGGTTGGTGACTGGATGAAAATTGGACAACGTCAAGTGAAAACGGTCATGGTCAAAATGCAATTATTCGGCGGAAACGGTGACCAAGCTAGGAATGACGGCCAGGAAGGTGTCACTTTGTGTTTGATGGGATTGGCAAGGAATTATCTATCATGAGCTGCTTCCCTACGACACTGTTGTTAACTCGGAACTGTACTGTCAACAATTGGACCGTCTGAAGGAAGCAATCATCCAGCGAAAAGCATAGCAAGCAGCCATCATTGGCTAATGGGAGATTAATTGTGTTCCATCAGGGCAACGCCAGGGCACACTCATAGATAGCTACTAGCCAGAAGCTCCAGGAGCTTGGTTCGGAGGTTCTTATTCATCCATATTCCATAGCCAGAACCTGGCACCAAGTGATTGCCATAGCGAAAAGTTTTATTTGTGAAAAAATTAGCTTCAACACGGACTTGTGAAAAGTGACTCTTCCAATTTTTCTCAATTTTCTGGCAATAGGGACGAGGACTTCTATGAGAGAAGCATAATGAGATATTACCTTCAAAATAGCAACAAGCTATAAAATAAAACGGCACATATTTGATAGGGATTCACGACGTGGCTTGATATTCAAGCTACTGGGCTCAAGTTCAAGCTCAAGTAGCTTGAGCTTGACTTGAAATCAACTCAAGTTCAAATCAAGTAGTAGTTTTCCAATATCAAGTCAAGTATTCGTTTATTAAGTACTTAACATTGAAAAACTACAACTTGACTTGAACTTGAGTAGATTTCAAGTCAAAGTCAAGCTACTTGAGCTTGAGCCAAGTAGCTTGAATATCAAGCCAAGCCGTGAATCCCTAATATTTGACCTAAATCGGATCATTCGAACTATGGTGATTAAAGCTTTGTTTTACATGCAAAAATAATGGATTTTTTTTTACTTCACTTCTTATTTCCTTCAATTATTGCACCCACAATTTTTTGAGAAATCAATAGTTTTGGCGACAGAATGCCGCAAAGTTTGATTCAATATGCGTTTTCGCTAAAAAAAACTCATTTCCACATCACCTTTGAGATAGAATTAGCGGCGAATTTTGTTATCATGGTGTCTCCAATCCACTTGTAATGCCAAATTTCGAAATTTAGAGCAATCTTCTTTTCAACACAGCTTTTCTGCATCCATTGGCTTTCTGATACCTCGTTTTACATTTGCAAAAAATGTGTTTTAACAAGGTTTCTGGAGCTGGGAGCTCGAATGTCTCAACAGGAATCAGCCCATCATTATTTTTATTCCATCCCTAGTGCTCTGCATTTTGTTTTTCCCTCACTACTGCTGAACCTGGTGATAGGTTCGAACTGAATGTTGTCGTGGTGTTGGGTCTGTTGGTAGTATCGATGCAATATTGAATCTATTTTTTCAGCTTTTGGATTTTTAAAGGCTTAAATAACTTCGTGTAAATTTGGATTTTTTCGGAGTACTTCAATGAAGTTCATATTTCCTTATTTAAAAAGAGCACATGTAGTATCAAACCACTGACGGTATGCAAGAATAAATTATGATCTGCAGATGTTTTATATGAACTATACCGACAATTTGCAGGAGGTTGTTCAAGCATTTAAAAATCCAAACGCTGATCCAGAGATCATTGGTAAAGCTATATCTAGAACTATTTCTTCTTGAATTATACGGTAACAGTAATATGAGAAGAAGGAAAAGCATATCTTTGAACGGATATAAATATGCATGCTTAAAAAAATTGATATATACATTCAATACTGCATCGCTACTTCTAACAGAAATAGCATTACGACAACATTCATTCCAAACATACCACCAGGTTCAGCAATAGTACGCAAAGGAGCAAAATGTAGAGCATGCGTTATATGCAATTTCCTACCTAAAATAATCGTTTACTTTTTAGCTCTAATCAGACAAAAGGCAACAAGGGAACTCTTGAACAAATCCTTCCGAGAATTAATGATGAAGGAAATGTACTATTCCTTGAGCGTTTCAGCAAATGAAACTCAGAAATTATATAAGAGAGCTCAAGAAATGTATATGAACGGAGAAGAATTCCTGAATGAAAAAAATCCAAAGAACATCCAAGGATTTATCGATGTGAGTGAAATTCAGTATTAAACGTTAATCTTTTCAATGAAATGTTGGTATTTGATTCATCGAAAGGTTTACACAAAATTTCTAGATAATCGAGTTTTCTATCAAACAACTGTCATTATGGATAAGGGGAAATCAATCGGGCTTATGTTCGCGAGTTTCTAGATGACCACCTTCAGCTTGGTTCGAAGCAAGAGATGGTACTCTGGAGTCTGGACGATGCTTCTGAATACAACGCTATGATCGAGGTTCCCTGTTGTGTCGAAATTCATAAAGTAATTAGTTGGTAATTTTGGTAGAAGCACTATCATCAATTCTCTGACTTTTGGTTGTTTTTTGTTGGTGTTATTGCTCAATTATTTTCACCTTCAGCTCGAAATTTCACTGACATGAATCAGCTCCAAGTTAAATATTGTAGTATGATCTTCTATTGCAACTCATATTCTTCAGTCCAGGAAGAGTCTTTGGAGAATTATAGAGCGTCGTACTTTAAAACAATTCATGCCTTTTTTTTGAAGAAATCAACAAAATGTTCTTCGATAAGATGATTGTAAGTTCAAAATTACAATTTCAAATGAAATTGAAAAGATGCCTGACAGGAATTATAGTCTCCATCAAAGAAAATTGGAACCGCAGTTCTAAAGTTTGAAAAAATATTGGCCTCGAATATAACTCACTAAATCGAAAACTTTGAGATAAATTCAGTAATCAATAATACACAATAAAACACAAGTGGCGACACAAGTGGTCTCGTTTCTGATTGGCTGCCGGTTTCTGAGCCTAAATATGGCGGCTTTTTGTTTACAGTCTCCGTTTACCTGATTTTTGGTATTTATTCGGAATGTAAGGCCCATTTTATTAAGTTCCTGTAACAGGTATTCTTCAGTTGATTAAATTTGGTCTATATACAAATTCATCAGGCTCAATAATTTCAATTTTGATGAAGTGTCAGTTCAGTTCAGTCAATCGTATTCTCAAGTTCTATGGTTGAGCCCCACCCCATTCGCCATTTTTAGGCTCAATTTGAACGTATGGTCGCCACTTTGTTTTTTTTACAGAGCCGTCTGCTATCAAAAGCAATTTTCTTTAGTAATAACCTAAACATATCAATTTAATAGCTGTAAATGAAGGTTCAATTAGACGGGAAATATAGAAAAAGATTCCTCAAAATTATTTGAAATATCCTTTAAAGTTCAAGTTGGCATTTCGCTCCCTGCGCTCTCCTATTCACACGCCAAATATTTTGGCATCCAAGCAAAATAAAATTTAGTCGCCCCTTTTCCTAATTTATCTGGCTCTATATAAATCGGTTTTTTTAGACTGTATTAGGTTTGTATGACCAAGAACACTTTCACGGATTCACTAGAGGTCTGATCAGTAGGGGAGACTGGGTAGAGTTGATACTTTTTTACAAAATTGTTAATAAAAAATGTGTTTTCAACATTTACCAATCCATTTATTTCAGAGTGAAATTTGAGGACTTCGCTTAGACATTTAGCAATATTCAATTACTGAAAATGGAAATTTCAACCTTGATTATGAGTTCTTGAAATTGTTGGTGCAAAGTGTCTCAAACCACCCTAAACATGGGAGGCTTGATACACTAAAAGGGAGGTTTGATACAATGAGAGATAAGGTACAAGCCATAATGAGAAATCAATAATTCATTATCATAACACTACCTAATTCCTATATAATTCGCAAGTAAACATTTTTATTTTACTACTGACACTTGCACAGGCTGAATGGCACTCCATTCTCTGATGGAGATGACGATACAGACTATATCAAACCTCCCTAGCAGACAAATTAAGAAAATATATGTCGTGAACATATTATGATATTCGATTGAAGATCTGTACTACTGGCCTATATGTTCTCAATGAAAAGCGCATCAAGAATAAAGTAACGTTAGTTTTTGTTGATAAAGAGATAAAGCCGTACGTTTGTTATGCAAATTCTTACATCGAATATGTAGGAAACACACTTTATGCTTAAAAACTCTTGTTCGTGGCGCGATCGTTGCTAGATTTGTACTGACACTATTTTCACACTCATAGAGGCACTGCACGCGATTACGCCTTCTTTGAAGAACTGAGGCGCGAAATTTGACCGTGCATAAAACCTCCCCTTGTATCAACCCTCCCCAGTCTGCCCTACCGATTATTTACGTATATACATACACATATAAATAATCGCTACTGATCAAACTTGGTTTTGGTCATAACCTAATACATAATCGATTGATATATCAATCGATTAATAATCGATAATAATCGATTGATATATCAATCGATTATGAATAAATAGGATTATCGATTGATATGTTAATAATCGGTACCTACCTCTGCCTTCCCCCTCACCATAATATGAGTTACCGAATATTAAGACATCAATCGGTAATCTGTAATTTATAATCGATTAATACGTTAATCGGTACTGATCAGACCTCTAGTGAATCCGTGAAAGTATTTACATTTTCGGTCAAATATGTTCTTAATGGCGAGAGAACTCGACAAGATCAGTCTTAACATATCTTTTCAGTAGTGGGATCCTACTACTCGTAATTTATTATCGATTGATAATCGGTACCCCTCCCTTCTCCACACCATAGTAACTATGGTGAGATATCGATTATTAACGTATCAATCGATATTAAATTAGTAAGATCCTATCACTGAATAGATATGTTAAGACCTTATTCAAATGATTTCATAATTAAATGAATTGGTTTGGAAGTAATATCCCTATCCTTTCAACTATTGATCCCTGATATTACTTTTGAAGCATCATTTTCAATATCAAACAGCCTTTTATAACTGTAAACCTTAAGTAAGGTAAGAGCTTTGCTCTGTTTCATACAAATAGTTTCTAGCATTCTTCGATCAGGAATTATCGTGTTTACGACTGGCAGACGAATGGAACACGAATTCATCAGACGAACCTGTCTAGTCATATAAGACTATATTCTCGGATAAATAATTGTAAAATACAGACATTGTAATGTAACAAAACGATGACAAGAGTGATCTATACGGTGAAAGTGCGCTCAAAAATACCCATTTCACTATTGTAATGAACATTGAAGTTTTATTTCCAAATGAAAGATTAAATTTTTTCTACGTTATTATGAATGAAATAAGTTGTCATCATTCTCCTATACATATACTTTCTAAATCTGAATTTCTCTTACGGTTCAGTATTTGTTCTGAGACATTATATTTTATAACATTTTTTTTCAGTTATGGAGCGATCGGTCCATGAAATATCCATTTTACCAATCTGTGATGCTACACGCAGCCGTTAGTAATCAACCGATATGGGCTTACACTTTTGAATACAGTGGCAGGCAGACCTATGGTGATATATGGGCAGCAACGAATGAAACTATAGATTTCGATTGGGGTAAGATGCCGACATTTCAAAGAAATAGGAAAATTCAATTTTTCTGGAGTTTTTAATTAAATCTTTCCAGGTGTATCCCATTTGGATGACTCACTCTATTTATTCAATTCTCCTGCTCTTTTTCCTAAGAACGATGATATGACCGATAATAAAATGAGTGAAATACTCTTAGATAGATGGATTAACTTCGTCACAAATAGGTAAGATATGTGATAATATTATTTCTCTGTTTCTCTGACAATTAACTGACAATTTCGCTGACTATACCAAAATTAAAACTACATCTTTTCCGATTGTACTCGCAGTTCAGAAAATCAAAGTTCAATTTCAGAAAAGGGGGCATGTATTTCAGAATGAAATACTTGGTACGCTTGATAACGACGTTTCGGCAAGCATTCGCCTCTTCAGTGTAGTGGTCCTGAGAAGCACCGATTATTTGGTACGGAGAAGAACCGTTTGCCAAACTAGGTCTGTCTGGACTCCATATTTTTTGAAGTTTGTATTGAGGGTATCGGAATTTGAACCCAGATTAGCTCAGTTGCAATCCTTTCACTCTTCCATTAGGCTATAGAAGCATTTCGCTCTATATAAGTTATATCTTACTTGCGGTATGCGCAGTTGGAATGCGTGGTAGTCAATTTCAGATTGGATGATTGGTGCCCAGACCTCCTTGATCTTAAGAAATGGCATACTAATGGGATTCGGAGTAATATCCATGAAGGCAGCTTTTTTAAGTTTCCTTCGTTTCGATATTTCTTCTTTTGATATTATGGAAGCTTCATCCCATTTGATCCTATGGTCTTCATCCCAAGCATGTTGAACTAGCCTGTATTTATCTGTTTCTCCCAGTTGAGCTAGTTTTTAGTGCTCTTTGACTCTTATGTTCAGAGGGCGTTTGTTCTCTCCAAAATAAGCTCGGCTGCATTCGCATGGTATTTCGTATACGCAATTTTTAGTTCTTTGATCTTCATTATCAGGTTTCACCTTCGTTAGGTTAGCTCTGTTCTCACTCCTTATCTATTAACAATTCTTCTCAATTTTTCAATAACCCTTTCAAATATGGCATGACTGTGGTTATCGTTTCTACTGTTTCGCTTTGTATGTTTGGTCAGCACTCCGTAGTTTTCCCTGATGTCCTGGCGATTTCTAGCATCTTCTTGGGATAGCCGTTCTTTTCGAGGTTTCCCATGATCTTGTTCAATTGCTCATTCTTATCATTCAGACTAAAGCATCTTTGAGTTGCTCTGTCACAGAGGCATCTGGCTACTCCCAATTTGGTGTTGAGGTTATGGTTAGACTAGAAGTGGGGATAGTAAAATGTGTTCGTTGGCTTCCTGTAAATCGTGGAATTCCCTCCTGTTTGAGTATGGGCACATCCAGGAATGGAAGTTGGTTAATTTCCTCGATTTCCATCGTGAATTTTATGGATTCCTCTTTGCTATTGCGGTGATCTTGGAATCCAATAATGTTTTCTTTTCCAGATCACGAATGTGTCATCCACGTATCATCGCCCTAGTTTCGGTTTTAATACATATAGGTCCAGTGTTCTCCCCTCGGAATCTTCCATTAATATGTCTGCCAGTACAAGGGACAGTGGTGAACCCATGACTATTCCAAATTCTGGTTGGTAGAATATGTTATCTACCAGGAAGTATGTAGTCTTGATGCAGATTGAAAGCGTATCTATTATTGTGTTTATGCTCAGTGGGGCTCGTTCTGCCAATGTTTGGTCCTCCTCGAGTTTATTTTTCACGATCTAGAGTGTTTGGTCTGTGGGGAGAAGACGACCATGATGCTCGAGTTGAATATTTCCTGTCTCCACATGGTTCCTACGAAATGTTCCGTTTTTTTGACCGTATTTTCAGCTGATAAGAGATGTTTAATGAGCGCCACGTTGATTCCAATTTACGCCAAATAAAAAAAGGTTCGAGACCCTTAACTGGTCATTCTCCCAGATATACCACTCAATACAACGTACTGTTGTAATCATAGAACTTAAGAATACGATTGACTAAACTGAACTGACACTTCGTCAAAATTGAAAATATAAGAATAATCTCATAAAATCCTATTTTGAAGTGTTGAGCATAAAGTTGAAGGAAAAGACTATGAAACACTTTTGTAATTAGATGATTCAATATACAAGGTTCCACCAACAGAAGTGTTTTATAGACTTTTCCTTCAACTTTAAAATTATTAGGCATGATAGATTTGTATAAAGAACAAATTTATTCTACTGAAGAATACCTACTACAGTGACTTAATAAAATACGCCTTAGGTTTCGAATAAATCCCAAAAATCAGGTAAACGCAGAATGTAAACGAAAAGCCGCTATATTTTGGCTCAGCCAATCAAAAACGAGACCACTCGTGTCACCACCTTCTCATATTGAAAACCAGTAAAATTTTGAAAAATGGTTTTTCCTCAATAACTTTCCTTGCCTTGGTTCGATAGTTTTTCCGATATTTGGATAGCCCGTGATAAATACTATCATAGTGATGGGTCACTTTTCAATATTGCTCGAAGGATAAGTCACAAAATCCAGTGACCCGCTTAAGTGAAAAACCCTGTACAGGGTGGGCAAATTTCGATGTTTTAGCACTACAACTTTCAAACCAGATGAGATAGACAAAATCTGATACCCACTTCTCGATCTCTTTTTCTGAGAAAATAACAAGGGTAGTTTTCATTTTTGGCCACTTTCTTTTGTTTTCGAGTTATAAGCGAAAATTGGAAAAATGGCGATATCAAAAAACACTTATATCTCCGCTAATACTGAAGATAGAGCTCTGAAATTAAAACATTATACAGGCACTCTTTTACGTAGAATCCAGTGGCGTGCTCGTATTTTCAAAAGGGTTTTTAATTACGAAGCTATGACCCAAAGTTGGGTTTTTTCAAATGGGAACACTAGATTTTTGTGCCATTTTCTGAAAGCTTAATTTTTTCTGATTTCAAAAATATATAACATCATATGATTCGTATCAAAATAAATAACAGAAAATGGTCAAAAACCTTTTTTTACTTAAGAGTCTCAATATTTCTATGGTTTCAACTGTAGATGAGCCTTTCTATAACAAGAGCAGTGTCCTTCCGTCAATCTGATTATTTCTATGCTTTTCACTTATTTCTACAAAATTCGAATCTATATTTATTTTATACAAATAGTTCCGAAAAGATAAACGAACTTGGAAAAAGTTTTCTAGGTAGCTTGAACACAGTTTCAAATATTCATCTATTGAAAACTCGAGAAGAGGTGTCGACTGTGCAATTGTTGTCATTATTAGGTTAAATATTATTTCTTGTTTGTCCCTCCGTAATTAAATTGTTGAGTTCAATCATATATGCATTGTTTCATATGCTGTTTAAAATGGATTGGTACTTGTGCGTATTGATTCTGGAGACCTATGTAAATAATCTCCTGATACATGCATCTCAATACAACTCTTTCGATTGAAAAATTTGATCTTGTGGTTTCTCCGTTATTTCCAAATCAATTTTTAGATAAAAAATGTATAAAACATATCTAGATTCGAATTTTGTAGAAATAATTGAAAAGCATAGAAATAATCAGATTGACGGAAGGACACTGCTCTTGTTATAGAAAGCTCAATTTTTCTGTGTTCACAACAGTTGAAACCATAGAAATATTGAGACTCTTAGGTGAAAAGAGGTTTTTGGTCATTTTCTATTATTTATATTGATCCGAATCATACGATGTTATATATTTTTGAAATCAGGAAAAATTAAGCTTTCAGAAAATGGCACAAAAATCTAGTGTTCCCATTTGAAAAAACCTAACTTTGGGTCATAGCTTCGTAATTAAAAACCCTTTTGAAAATACGAGCACGCCACTGGATTTTACGTAAAAAAGTGCCTGTTTAATGTTTTAATTTCAGAGCTCTATCATCAGTATTAGCGGAGATATAAATGTTTTTCGATATCGCCATTTTTCCAATTTTCGCTTATAACTCGAAAACAAAAGAAGGTGGCCAAAAATGAATACTACCCTTGATAGTTTCTCAGAAAAAGAGATCGAGAAGTGGGTATCAGATTTTGTCTATCTCCTCTGGTTCAAAAGTTGTAGTGCTAAAACATCGAAATTTGCCCACCCTGTACATAAACTCTTGATTTATTTGAGTTTGGGATTAATTCTTTTGCATTGAATAAAAACGTACCTTTTGGTTTTTTCCTATCACTTTTTTATACTTGAATTCACATAAATACATTGTACAATTTGAACAACCTTCAGTGTCTGAACTTTAAATAAGTTCAAAACTTCGCAGGTTCTCAATATCATCCTCACATATTGTTGATACCTTATCAATATTGTGCAAGGAAAGCCATAAAAAGTATAAAACTTGTTTTAATCATGATTAACTACCAAATAGGAACGGTTGAGACAGTTCAATGCTTCTAATTGTCCCTAGTGAAGGTAAATCGATTCTCAACCGGAATGTGCGAAAGCGAGAAATGAATTTCTATTATCGAGAAAAGTGGAAGTTCAAATGAAATGAAATTTGATCAGAAATTATCTGTATGCCATTATTGCCATTTCGTTTTGAAAACTAATAAATATTCTTTGGAAAAAATGGAAATAAACAAATGGAATTACTTTTCAAGCCCATGTTTCATTGTTTGTCCGATATAAGTATATTTGGATAGAGGGATATAGGTATCCTTCCAGGAGGAATAAACATTAAAGCCACAACAATAATTTAATCGTCGTAAAATTGAATCGAAGAATTGATATCAATCACCGGGCTCGATCTGATAAGACTGTCGTCGGCACAATCATTATTTGCATACGTGCAATAAATGCCAAATCGATGATGAACAATCGCTTAGAAATTAATTAGGTCCAAAAGTAAAAGCTTCTATTCTCCAATTTTTTTAGGACCCTGAAGTAAATAAATAAAATCTAATTATCCCTTTGTGTCAAAAAAATTTTTTTCGGCACTTCGATTTCCATTAACAGGCCAATTGAAAAGTCTCCGGTCTACCATAGTAAAACACATTTTTTTGGTAGAATTCGATTTTATTATTCAACATAGTTGCCTTCGAGGGCGATACAGCGATTATAGCGATCTTCCAACTTTTCGATACCATTTTTGTAGTAAGACTTGTTTTTCGCATCAATATAGGCCTCAGTTTCGGCGATTACTTCTTAATTGGCGTTAAATTTCTTTCCAGCGAGCATTATTTTGAGTTCTGAAAACAGGAAAAAGTCGCTGGGGCCAGATCTAGTGAATACGGTGGATGCAGAAGCAATTCGAAGCCCAATTCATGCCTGAAGCTATCGCTTTGCGACCTTTTGGTTTTTTCATACAAATTTGATGGGATTTCTGTTTCTGTTAGAACTTGAAGACTCAATTTGGTTTTTCGCAGTGCATCAGTTGAAGAATATCTTCTTTCGGCCATAACTTCAGAACGCCTGAAATTATCGCTTTGTGACCTTCAAGTTTTTTCATGCAAATTCAATGAAATTTTTGTTTCTGTTAAGAAAATCCTATCATTACATTTGAAATTTCAGAGAAAAATGAACAAAACATGAACTTCTGACTTAGCGCTCCCTATCGGAAGCAGCTGAATCAAATTCATCATGAGTATATTTTTTCCTTAATCAACAAGATGTTGTCTGTCAAATAAGATTTAATTTGCTCAAAAATGTTGAACCAAACTGAAGTTACAGACATTTCAATCAGTCAGATTTCTATCTTTCCCCCACCCTTATTTGATGTCGTAAAATCGAAAGTGACAATTCAAACAGATAGAGAATTTTCCAAGGTTTACAGTGATGATATTTTTTTTCCAACTTAATATGAAAATTTTTCGAGTAAAATGCATTTTTCTACTCGACGGTAGCTATTACGCCCCCTAGCGGTGGAGGTATGAACTTCAAAATAATTTCCAGTGTTTTCTTTTGTTTACTTTAGTGGTAAAATTTTTTACCGTCTCTACGATGAGTGGTTCCTGAGATATAGCCGCTTACCTCGCTTATTTGCCCACCCTGTACAAATATTCGTGAATGATATGATGTACACGTTCAGATGATATCTTCACTTTACGGTCATTCAAAATTATTTTGTGAACTTTTTCGATTTTTTCGTCGATGACAGCCTCTTTTGGGCGTCCACTGCGTTCGACGTCTTTAAACTTAGCATACCAATCAATGTTGGTGGATTTTCATGGTGCAGACCCCGGAAAATCTTCATCAATCCAAGATTTTGCTTCAACTGTATTTTTTTCCCTTCAAAAAGCGATATTTTATGAACACACCATTTCTTTTTTTTTCCGTCTTTTCTCAAATAACAAAAGTAGCTACACTCCCAACGCAATATCTCACAAACTGATGGTGGAAATGCAGTCAAATTTTGACACGTATCGTTTGGAGGTTGGTAAGAACTAAAAAATTATATGTATTCAATACTAGCACCGTCACCTGTGCATCAGACCAGGGACTTTCCAATTGGCTCAATAAATGTTGCGTTATGTTGTTATTATTAAGTGTTGAATGATCTCAAAATTAATCAAAATCTTATTATGAGCAAGAAAACATCTTTGAAAAACTTCTTCTAAAGGAGGAAAATTGATGCAGGAAATTCTTATCGCTGATACACTTCTACAGATGTGTCTCAAGAATTCTCTCTCTATGAAGTCAAAAAACCTTGAAAACGAATAACCAATTTTTTTGCGTTAACTCTTTTTCCCCCCAAAGGCTTATGTCTGGCTACGCCACTGTCAAGTAGCTTGATATCAAGTCAAGCAATAAATGTCATAAATCAAGTCAAATTGAAAAATGTTTTACAATATTTTTCATTTTGCCCCCCTCTGAGAAAAATTTCTACTGGCGCACATGCCTCATTCCGTTGTCGCTTGAAGACATATTCTGCTCTTGGTACCCTATGAAATGATCTTTTTTCGTCCTTATTTTGGAATATGATCTCTTTTGTCTCTTCACATTCTCTCAACGGATTGAGTTTTGGCGCCTATCCAAACAAGTGCCCAGTATCCAAATAGCAATAAATAATAAGGTTCTTCTTTTATGGGAGACACTTATAGGAATATCGAATATATATCTCCTTATTGGATGTCCTTGAATTGTGAAATCATTCCACTATATTTTTTCTTATTAAATCAGAATTATTCTCTCGTAATTTTTCAATAAATAGGGATTTGAATGATAAATTAGTTTGATTAATTGTCACATTTTGATTTTTTTTTGACATTATAGTTATTATTGGTTAATATTATTCTATATAACTATAGTATATAGAAAAAGATATTGAGTAGGCCGTCGCTTCATATTTTCTTATCCATGGTTATTTAAAAAAATTGAAATTTTGAATTGAAAATAACTTTAGAAATTACATTTTCTTAGAGAAGTTTTCCGTTTTTTCAAGCTCATATTCAAAATGTAAGTAACTTAAGAAATTTTTCATCTTGAAATATTGTTCTTTCGGATAAGGGTTAATTTGTCACGAACTTGTTTTTCAAGTCAAATAGTTGGTTAAATATCAATAAGTCAGCTTCTTGACTTGATGAATGCCTAATATTAAATAAATAAATAATTTTTTCAGAAATCCCCAAAGAAGCTCGCAGGAGAACTTTTGGCCAAGCGTCAACTTCACTGGATTGAATAACATGAAAAACGATAACCTCTATATTCTGAACATAACTGGATCAGCCAAAGACGGAAATATTCGGGAAAATGTGCAACAGGGATTCCTCAAAGAAAAAATGCTGTTCTGGGCATCCCAGAATCTTTGGGAGAATTTTGAAGGGCTTGAATAATTTGAAAACTTTCAGCTGTTTGACTGATTCTTGTAAATTTATTTGATTTGATTTATGGACTGGATTTTGTTGTGAAAATGTATGAAGTTTTTGAATGTTTCATTATTATGTGATTAACTGAAATGATATTAATTAGAAGAGATTCTTCATTCATTGATCTTAGAAGAATACATTGTTAAATAAAAATCATTTTGTACATTTTTCATTTCACTCGAGAATACTTTTGTTAAAATGAAACCTATTTTTCAAGTGAATAAATGAAAACAAAAATATTTCGAATTTCATCTTGTTCAATCTGGCGATTCTTTCTCGAGCCAAGTTACGAGGTGCGCCCTATCCCAGGGGTTTGGTGTTTCGTTCCGACTCCAGCTTATGAGTCGCTGGCGGACTCATAAGTTGAGCTATTCAGCGATCTCTGCCCAAGACACAAAGAAGAAAGAAAGAAAAGTTTATTTACACGTTTTTACAAGATATTTTTTACAATAGTTTTTGTTAATATATATAATTACTAGTTCCTGCAAATAATTTTTGCTTGACTAGAGTTTTCGTAACACAGATGACATAAAGTCTATAAACAATTTTTTTGTACAATGATGATATGATACAGTTTAGGATGTGAATGATTTATGCAGGAAAATAAAAATAAAAAACCTGCTCAAAGTAATTGAAAGAAACTATGTACAAATGTACACAGTTCATATAGACTGCCTGAAAATCGGTAGATTTTCATAAGGCAGAATATGCTTATCGTTTGGATTTTTGTTGTTCTTTCGGATACGGGTGATTTGCCTCGTAGAATCGCTCACATAATTCAGTTTTTCATAAAATGTTGATGATATTTTATCAACATACTCTCTTATGGTTGGAATTTGTGCCAATTCATGGAGTTCTGTGATACGTGTGTATCTGTTTTTGTTTAGTATTAATCGGAGTATTTTGTTTTGGAATATTTGGAGGGGCTTTAATGGTGTCGGTTTTAGGTGACACCATGCAGGGGCAGCGTACGTTATGATGGGTCTGATAATAGAGGTGTAAATTAGTTTTTTGTGTTCCCTGTTTAATTTACTTTTTCTGCACATTAAAGGGTAGAATAAGGTATTCATTGCGTAGGCCCGACCCAGAGTTTGATCTATGTGTTTATGAAAGTTCAATCTAGAATCGAGCTCTACACCTAAGTATTTAACTGAATTCTTTGGCATTATGGTTCTGTTGCCCATTTTCAGATGTGGACATATTTTATTGTTTTTGGTTTTCCTGTTGAAAACAATTTGTTCTGTTTTACCCTCATTCAAACTGATTTTCCAGGTTTCATAATATTTTTTTAATACGTTTGTATGGTACTGTAGCAGTTTATTTGCGGTAGTCGCATGGAAAGATTTAGCAAATATCGCGGTATCGTCTGCAAAAAGGGCCAGGTTTGTGTTTGGAAACTCTGGAATATCATGTATGAATAGATTGAAAAGTCTGGGTCCAAGGACTGATCCTTGTGGAACGCCTGCTTCAATATGTTTGGGTTGAGATATTGCATTATTCATTTTAACTGAAAAGGTTCTTTCTTTCAAGTAAGAATTTATTAATTTTATGATAAAAGGTGGCAGTTTTAGTTGTACCATCTTGTATATCAGTCCTTCAACCCAGACTTTATCGAAGGCTTTTTCTATATCAAGAAACAGCATTACCATGTTTTGTTTCTTATTGAAACTATGAATAGCTTCAACTGCTATTCTGCATATTTGTTGTACGGAGCTGTGTTTTTCTTTAAATCCATATTGATGAGGATCCCGCATTTCAGTTTTGGTTAATAATTTTGTCAGTCTATTAAGAATAATTTTTTCTGTTAGTTTGCTGATCATTGATAATAAACTTATTGGTCGATAATTTTTAGGGGACGTTTTGTCTTTCCCCTGTTTGTGAATAGGGATTATTATAGCCTTTTTCCAACTACTTGGCCAATATTGCAAACAAATGATTGCATTAATCAAGTAGTTGAGTTGGACTATTGCTTTTTTAGAGAAATTTTTAATAAGTTTATTATCAATTTGATCTTCGCCTGGGGATTTGTTAGTGGGTAATTTTTGGATAAATGCTTTGATTTCAGAAGGGTTAGTGTAGTATTTTTTATACTCATTACCGCCGTGGGATCTACTAAGGAATTCATCAACTGTTTTTCTAACGTTCTCATGAAATTCTTGGTCGTTTATTACAGTTTTATGGTTCGCTTCAAAAGTTTCTGAAAGAATTTCTGCTTTCTCTATGTCTGTCATGTAATCTTTTGTGTTGTGAGTAAGTGTCGGGATGTCTTTTGGTTTTTTGCCGAGAAGTTTTGTCATCTTCCAAAGGGTATTATCGGATGGTTTTAATTTACTAATTTTTTCGTCCCAACATTTACCTCTGTGAATGTTAATTTTTTGTCTTATTTCTTTTGTTAGAGATTTCATTGTAATTTTGTCTAGTACATTTCTGTTTGTCTGCCAGCGTTTTCTGAATTTATTTCTAGTGTTAATTAAGTTAATAATGTCTGTTGGTAATTTGTCGGCGTGGGGAGTAATTTTTTTCTTTTTGGTACTTTTGTCGCGAGCGAAGTTAATTGCATTGGTAAATTTTATTAGTTCGGATTCTAAGTTTTCAATAGAGTTTATCGAGTTATTTATTTTAATTTGTTCATCTAAAATTTGACGATATTTTTGCCAGTTGGTATTTGAGTAGTCGTAAACAGTTTTTGATGGATTATCCTTCATAAATCCTCCAACGGTAGTTTTAACTACATTATGGTCGGATGGTAATGCAGGTATAGATTCAGGAGTACTTAGGTTGGGGACGTTCTTTGTTATTATCAGGTCAAGATTACTAGGAGTTCTATCACTGAAAGGATAATGGGTAGGGTCTTCTGTGAAATGCAGGATACAGTCATCGTTTCTTTCCAGGAAATTCATTAATGTTATTCCGTTGGTATTACGAGAATGGCAGTTCCAGTATTCATGTTTCGAATTCAGGTCGCCAAGAACAATAGTTCTGTTTTTAGAAAAGAGGTTATTTAAGCAGTTTTGAGTGATTTTATTGCTAGGACTATTGTAGACAGCTATTATGTTCAAGTTATTACTTAGTTGAATACCTATATTCTCTAATGTGCAGTTCGTTAAGGAGGGTATTAGGGTAAAAGGAATTCCGTTTTTGACAGCAATCATAATTCCACCATAGCCTGAATTATCTGGGCGATCTTTTCTAACTACCTGGAATCCCCTGAGGTCAATTTGGTCGAAGGTTCTTAATTTTGTTTCGTTAAGTGTTATAATATCTATTTTATTTGAATTTAGAAAATGCGAAAGTTCATGAATTTTGGATTTTATGCCGTTGACATTCCAGGTAGCTAGTTCGAGTGTGTTAGAACCCCCCATCTTCGAGATTAGAAATGAAATTAAAGAATATTTCAAATTTTTCAATTGGATTCTCAGCATGATCCATTTGTGTATTTAGTTGTTTGATTGATTTCAAAAATTTCTCTATATTGATATGTTTATTGAGTTTCTCGAATTCATTTTTAATTTCGAAGAATGGGTTGTTACCCGATCCTACCTTTTTATTTTGTTGTGGGGTTTCCTCGATTTTTTGAGTTTCTTGGCGTTTCCTTTCTTCATAGGCCCTCTTCCGGTCCTCCCATGGATTCGTAGCCGGGGGTGGAGCAGGAACGAATTTTTTAGGTGCTGCAATTGTCGGCCTGGTCTTAGCCTGGCGTTTCTCTAAGATTTTGAGGTACACTTCGCACTGTGTACTGTTAGCTGGATGTTTACCTTTGCAGTTCGCACACTTGGCTGGCGTACTTCTGTCTTTCGGGCAGTCCTTGGTGAGGTGGTTTTCCGCACATTTCAGGCAAACTGCTTTGCTAAAGCAGTTTGAGGTTGCATGTCCCCATTGCTGGCAGCGATGACACTGAATTATTTGCTTTGATGTGCTGTATCGTTCCCATTCAATTCTGGTGTAACTTAAAACTTTGACGTTTCTTTGTAGTTGCTTTAATGTTACTTGATTATCGGTTATAACAAGGAATAAAGGAACTTTGGTTCCTTTCATTTTATAAGACTCTTTTACAGGAACTTGATACAACTCCCTGAGTTCTGAGTTTATCTCTTCTAGATTGGGATTGTGCTCTAGGCCTCTCAACACAAATGCATGTGTCTTTTCATCTTTCAGTGTGAAAGAGTGGAAATCCTGGTCCGTTTGTTTGAAGTGTTTCTTCACTATATTGTATTCTTCAAGTTTCTCTATAAACAGGATTGTCGAGTTTCTCCCGTATTTTATGTGAAACTTGCCTCTGCATAATGTCTTTAATAGTTCGACGATATGTCTGTGATCACTAATTATTCCGTGGATCACAATTGGTGGTGGTTTTTGATCCGTCTTTTTCTCTGATGGTTCCATCATCTCGTCCTCGTCGTGCATCACGAATTCTTCATTTTTGAGGGTAGCATACCTGTTCACAGTCCTCAATTTGAGGGACTGACTCGTTTTCATCGTATTCGCAGCACTTGTCGAGGGGTGCGAAAAGCTGGCATTTTCTATATCTGTAATTCTCCTCTTCCGTTTTTCTGGATGAGGTCCAGAGGGGGACTCCATTTGGATATCTGGTTCCATTTCAGGAACCAGGGATACTGGTCGATATACTCTTTCTACACTCACTATTATAATTCACTTAAGTAATGATACTTTAAAAGCACACACTCACTACTAGGTAACTAAGACGCTAATCGTAATAACAATAATAAAACTCTAATACTCACTCAGTGATATACTACAGAAATGATCCTGTGAAGTATGATCTGCCCAAGACACACCTTCTCACACCATCGTGGAGAGGTGAACCTGTTGCAACACGACGACCTTTTTAAATCCGCCAGGGCCGAAGAAGTGTGGCGCGAAAACCCATAACGCCATCTGTGAGCAGACAGAGTCACTACAATAGGTTCTAGAAATTTTTATTTCAATTGAGGCTATGGAAAACGAATAACAGCATTTTAGAACAAGATTATGGAGAAATATTCGGCTAGTGTGTCTGTTTGCTGAATTAAAATTTAAGTCATCTTAATTTCTACATGAAATTGAAAAAAAGTGACATGGATAATCTTGAGATTAAATAACAATAATAATAGGGCCGTCGCTATGGGGTAGGCAATGTAGGCGGTCGCCTAGAGCGCCAAAATTCAGGGGCGGCATATGAAGCTTGATGAATAAGAATTCTATGTGTGAAAATTCAAAGTACCGAATGAGTTTGTTAGAAACAACAGGAAAGAAAATAGACCGATTTAACATGAAACCATCAAAGTTGCCGCATTATGCATTATATTCATAAATATCTCAGATGACGCGTAATCACCTTTATAGTACTTTTTTCCAAGTTATTAACGCTAAAACTGATGCAATCCACAGGCTTGTTTCAGGATAAATTTTTATTTTCAATCCTCCAATAAGAATTATGTTGATCCCTCAGAGAAGTGTCAAATATTAGAGAAACGATTCCATACTAAAGAAATATAAGAAGTGTTTTCATTTCATGCCTGTCACTATTGATTATAATATTTTTTAATCATTTTGTAACGTTACAATTGCCCATGAGACTCTGAGAATGATTGCTAGGGGTGGTTTGGCTTATTTGGCAACACAACTCCTACCCAGGTTTTTACAAATTTAATAAAATTAATATATATAGGTACATATACAAAGATCGATCCTTTCCACTTTAAACAGATAATATTGAAATAAAAACTTAACTTAAATCAGTTTTTAATGAATTACTGTGCTATTAGGATAGAATCTCTTCTGTTGATTGTTTTCAGCCTTCCAAATAACAGATCTTAGCAGGAAGCTATAGTACTCCAATGCCCATTCAGTGAAGTTGATATAATAACGCCAGGTATAACGCAGGTATTCTCTCAGTTTCAGGAACTAAAATAGTTTAACGTACGTACTATTCCAACTTCTATATCTCAAGGAAGTTCTTCTTTACGATATTTCAATTCCAATCCCAAGAGGGGTTGTACTTCTTGATATTTTGCAATCCCAAGAGAAGTTTCTATTGGTCCAATCCTACGGGAGGTGCGAGAATCTCGACACAATTCTCGCCGATAAATTAAATTCTAAATCTCAAATTAAACTAGTAATGGCTGAAATCTAAAATAAGTTACGTATCTTTCCTGAAGTCTCGACAATTATTGAAAATCTTTCAGAAAATTCTCTCTCTTTCCTTCTCTAGACACGCGCATCCGCATCCCGACCAATGGCATACGATGAATTGACAAATTACCGCATCTTTGAAAATTTCAGTAAGGTAACATGAATTGAAGCGTGCAAATTCGTTGCAGTTTGATGCATTTATGTATATACAACGTGAGTGTGTTATCATATTTTTACTTTTTCAATTCACCTTTGATTTGAGTAGGTACTACAAATAAAATTTATGAGAGTAAGCTCTATAATTTTTTAGTGCATTTTTTGACACTGGATGGTATAGTATATCCAAAGTCACTTGGAGGAAGCCAGAATATTCCGATTATACAAGGGTTGTCCAAGTATTCCGAAATTCTTTTGAGGCCAGTGACTTTAGTGCCTAACAATACTTTCAAATAAACCCCGGTATTTAGCGGATCGCGGTATCCACTTCAAAGAAACATCTGGCCAAGCGTTTTCAAGTGACTTTGGATATACTATACAAACCTTTGATGTAAGTCATGTAGAATAAATGGCATTTATAAACAGATTTGTAGATGTTATACTACAGTGTTACACGAAAAGTGTTTTGAGTAATGACGAAAAAGGAATCATGAGAAGTATTTTTAGGATTTATTCCTTTAGGAAAAACGGCTGGAGATGATTTTGAAAAAGTTATAGTCAGCGAACTAGAAAAATGTCTTTATCACGTATCAGAGATACGATAATGCGAGTAATTCCGATGAAGGAAAAAGACAAAGGTCTAATTACTTAGCAATCCTTGAATTGATTTAATTTTTTGTGAAGGTTTGCAATTATTTGTTTTTTTGTGTTATCAACAACATTTTTCTTCGAGCTTTTCATTCTGCAGAGTTGACTTCTGTTAGGACGGCAAATAGGGTCATCGCTAGGGGAGAGGCAGGGTAGCCGGTCACCTAGGACGGCAAATTTCAAGGGCAGCATTTCAAGCTTGATCAACAAAAACCACATGTGTAGAAATTCAAAGTACGGAATGGGATTTAATTCGGTCAGAAAGAACAAGAAGGAATAAATTCAATTAACATCAAAAACCATCAAATGTGCCGCATTATATATTATACTCATAAACAGGGCCGTCGCTAGGGGGTAGGCAGGGTAGGCGGTCGCCTAGGGCGCCAAATTTCAAGGTCGGCATTTCAAGCTCGGTCAACAAATATCACATGTGTAGAAATGGAAAGTACCGAATGAGATTTGATTCGGTCAGCAACAACAGGAAAAATACCGACAAATAATAATCAAAAACCATCAAAGGTGCCGCATTATAATCATAAATAACCAGATGTTGCGTTATCCCCTCATAGTGTTGTTTACAAGTTGACGCTAAAAAACCCACGCATTCATCACTTTGTCGGCGTTCGATTTGCTATAATAAACATTCCCGAATTTATTGCCATTTGGGGCGGCTTCTGGATTATTTTTGTTTTCAATTCTTCAATAATCAGAATGTTGATTGCACAGAATGGGAAGCAAAATATACGAAAAACGATTTCATTTCACCATTCAAAGCTTATTCTTCTTAAGAAATATAAGGAGTTTTATTATTTTGTAAAGCATTCCATTGTATTTTGATATTTTTCATTTTTTATATCAAATTAACTAGTGCTGGGCGTGGGCGCATTCGAATTCAAAATGATGGTTCATCCGATTGTTTTGCTCGATAACCTTGAAGAAAAGGAAACAAAATGTTAAAGCTTTTTATGAAGTCGAAACTGAACAGAAGAACCAGAACCGCAGGGTTTCTAGAGGGACGGCAAATAACGGAGGGCGGCATTATCAACTTTTTTCGAGAAAACTAGAATACTGAAAAAATCAATCAAATAATTTTTTTTTTGATTTCAACGAATATCACAAACGATTTTTTTCGTCAAATTCACTAATCTTAAAAGTTTTTCCATCAAGAATGTCTGCAACATATATTCGAATTAAAAATAATGGTTCATTTAATCATATTGAAGAAAAAAATGAATATTCGAGTGTTTTATGAAGTCGAAACTCAGCAGAAGAATCTGAAACCTGAATTCAATTCATATATTTCATCATTTATTCATAAGAATTCAGTTTTAGCATTCTGTAAAACTTCTGTTAGGGCGACAAATTTTGTCTCTGCCTAGGGCGGCAGTTTGGCTAGCGACAGCCCTGCTCATAAATAAATATCATGACATCGCATAATCCCCTAATGACGCTGTTTACGAGTAATTGATGACGCTAAAAAACACATGTGCTCATTAGGCTTGTCGAGGTTCGCATTGCTAAACGTTGCCGAATTTTATGACCACTTGGGGCGGCTTCCGGATTATTTTTCTTTTCAATTCTCCGATCAGAATGTTGATTCCCCCGAATTGAAATGCCAAATATACTAGAAATGATTCCATTCCACCATTTTCAACTTACCTTTTTTAAGAAGTATGAGAAATTTCTCAATTTCATACCACATTCCATTATACAGGGTGTTTCCTAAACATGCGGCAAAAATTCAGGGGGTTGTTCCTTGGACTATTCTAAGAATATTTTGTCCTTTGATGATTTTTGAAAAACCTATTTGTTTCGAAGATATAGGGGAAACAAAATTTCAGATAATAACATTTTATTATGAAAAATTACATGAAAATTCAACTCAACCTACAAAAACTGTTGAAAATGAACACCTCTAGCCAGCATACAAGCATCCAATCTTCTCCTCATTGACTGCCGAACCCTTTCAAAAACACCAGGATCATTTCTTATTAAGTTACATCCAGCAATGATCCGATTTCGTTTAATCTGTATTCCTTTACCATCTGCACTTATCAATTTTTAGTCAAAAAACTGGCCGTTTTTAGTAATTGGAATGTTGTTAAACAAATTTAAAAATAAATTGTACCTACTTAGTAAACACAGTGCGGTACGCATTTTTATTTAAACTATTATTAATTTTAAAAATGTTGTTCGCCCTGTATCTTCGAAACAAAGAGGTTTTTCAAAAATCATCCAAGGACAAAACATGCTTAAAATAGTCCAAGGAACAACCCCCTGAATTTTTGCCGCATGTTTAGGAAACACCCTGTATTATAATATTTTCAATAGTTTCAAGAGAACAAAATTATATGTATAATGCGTGCTCTTTGAGTTATGAGCGAAATACTGAAAAAAATGCGAAAATTTCGCGGTTTTTCTTCTCCCAAATCTGAAGCACAACCTAGAAACCGTCGCAAACTCAGATACCTGTTATTCAGGACCCTCAAAAGGGGTTAGATAGATTTCCAGCTCTTGACCAATTTTTAGGGGTTACAGCACTAATTTGCTTGGGTTACACAGGGTGTAACATGAGTGACTGGCCATAGTCATGCAGCCCTTCAAAACGATAAATTTAATTTCAATATTTTCAGGGCAGTATAGTTCTCAGATTATTGATTTTTTTCACATGAATTCTTAAAAAGAAATGCAAAAATATAAAATCAAAAGCAGTAAGTTTTCTTGAAAGTTTTAAATACTTTATACTCTGTAGTGAATGCGTAGTGCTCTCGCCTCTTACTTGTGATTTAATAATTTTAGTGTTTAGGGGATGCATGGTCATTACAATTGTACTGATCGATTAAATATAACTCTGTAATAGTTGTCTTAATAACATATTGAAAAATCAAACAAGTAAAGTTCATTTATTTTTTGTAGAGTTTCAAAGCGTCTGACTAAAGTTTTGCTCCATGGGAAGCGCCTGACGCTTTTGATATAACTTCCGAGTAATATTCTACAAAATATGTATGTAGGATCCAGTTATTGCTCCCTGTAAATAATTGAGATGGTCAACAGGATGCTTGGAGACCTATTAGTTTCTTCAAGTGTCGAGGGCATGACAGTTTCAATGAATTTACAGGGAACGAATTGCTTTTTGTATATAACATAGACAGGAAGTGTTCATTCTTCGGGGTGACGAAGATGTGTCATGTCGAGGGTAAAACTTAAGAGATTTACTGGGGGTTGTGTACCAGATGTGTCACATCTGTTTATCAGGTTCTAGTCCTTATATTTAGTTGTAAGAGAACTGAATCCTGTAAAATGCTTTATAAGAATACATTTTATTTATTTTTATTATGTGATTTTCAGAGATTCCCAAAATAATACAAATATGGTTCAAATAGAGGCGGAACCAACTTGTTCGAGTTTGCTAAATCAGACTGAATCAAGTTGTTCATGCCAGCTTCAAGTAGAGGCTGAACCAACTTGTTGACCTGCGAGCACTGTAGACGGTAGTTAATATTTACACAAACATAATAAAAAATACTTTCAATACTCACCAAGGCAACAAATTCAACTAAAAATATGAGGACAAGGTGAAACAGAATACTTTAGGATGTCTTTATTGTAAGAGTATATTTCAAAATGAATGTGTATTGTGAAGAGGATGCTAAAAAAAAATATTTTTTTCTGAAAAAACTTTAATGAAAAAAAGACCAACTACCAAGTTATAATGGTTACGCATTATATATTCATTATTCACAATAAATATAAAAATACTGAACATATAGGGTATAGATAAAATAAAAATTGGCAGAATTGAATCACCATAGAGAAATAAAAAATCAGTCTCCACCAATTGCCAGAATGAACACTTATACTAATCGATGTGAATTATGTGTTCAAAATTATTACAAATTTGAAAATTGTTTAATCTAATACATCAAAAAGCTTAAGAGTGTATAGATCACTTAGGCACATTTAGTTGGAACACATACCATCTGATTTCATTTTCAAAAAGTAATTATTGAAAGTTGATATTCTGATCAGTGGACTAATTTATCTTGAGCATATGTAATCTATGCATCCTTACGCTAGGTACGTCAAAATTTTTCCTTATTAATTTGTGATGAAATTCATGATTACATTTCATTCCATTTCTTAACGATATAATCCTAACTATAAGACATGAAATTACACATTGTATGGGGAATGTTGCATATACTTAAGGAGTGAAAGTTTGGAAATTTTTCAATTTCTCTTGTACTTCTGGTAAGGCATTGTTTACAATCACTAGGCTGTGACTGTATCCCATAGTCAAACCAAGCACTTTCAGGCCACCAAGCTTGCTGACCTGAAAAAAAAATTGTTTTATATCATCACCATTAATTCCACATCAATGACTAAGTAAGAATGAAAAAAAACTTACCTCTTTTGGAACTGTACTTGATTTCTGCATATCACCAAGCCCAAGCTCCCCATAAGTTGGTGATGCACCCCAAGCAATAATTGCATCATCTGCATGAACAATGATGGATGTAAATCCAGCACCAATATGGTGTATATTCCACCCATTAAGGTCTTGAATTGGTTTAGGATACATATTCGCTTCTCCTGTTCTTTTAGTCTGACCAAACATGAAAAGAATTCCGAAGTCGGAAAGAGCAAGACTGTATGTAGATCCACACTGAACAGACCTTACACCTTTTCCTTGGATATCGAAGAATTTTATCAACCGAGGAACCTGAATAATGTGAAAAGTTATGTTAAATAATCACATTTTTTCCTATTTAATCATTTTGATATCCTTCAAAGCAACTACTACAATTTATTTTCTATAATTTGCAATTTTCTATTCCATACACACAAATAATAATGCCTTACATCTTTTACTTACCATCTCATCTTTTTGTTCATTATGACCCAAACGGCCAAATCCTCCAAAACCCCAGGAGAATGCCCTCTTTTTACTGTCTATAGCAACAGTATGATTTTGACCACAGTTGAAGTCCACAATTTCAGGAAAATCAACAGGGGAGACATGTCCATCTTTAGTTCTTTCAATGTATATCAATATGCGCTTTGGACTGGTTTCAAAATTGAAACACAGCTTAGTGCTAGTCTTGAAGAATTTTCCATCAGTGTTATGACCTAGCTGCCCATACTCTGGGAGACCAAAGGTCCAAAGGCCACCCTTTATGTCTAATATTGCAGAGAAATCTGCTCCACAGCCAACCTAGAAAAATAAAACCTCTTCAGGAATATTTCGAAAAAAGGAATTCCTTCGTAAGTTTTGAAAATGGATTTTTCCATTTTTTGCGGTATTTGGTCATCAATCGGAAAGCTCTCATTTATGGTTATGTACAGCATAATCTCTCGAATTTATATAAAACATAAAAAAATAAGATGACAAGTTCCCATCATTTTTTTTTCCTAGCGGCCCTCCCTACGGACTCCTAAATGACGTCACTGGAAATCCATTTTACTGGAACAAATTTCAAACTATTTAATATAATTCAAAGAAAATTTGATATGATGAACAGTAGTAAGGACCTCTTAAAGTACTGCCCTTAAATTTAAATTAACTCTTTTTTTGTAGTTACCATAGTAACGGTTGTATTCCTCTCCAGTTGATCTTTCATTGTGATGTGATAAGAAACAGATTTTGTCAGATTCGATAACATAAACTTTTTTGTTCCTTGAATAACTTTCGTATTACACTTTGTCGCCGACAAAAAAAAATTAGAATTCATGGTTCTTTTTATCGACGATAAACAAGAGTACCTTTTTTTTAACTTAATGTTCAAGCTAACCAAATATGTTTCATACATTTATACAGGAGTGTTGAAAATGTAAGCATTAAAATATACAACCTAGTCCGCCCCTGGTCAACTAAAAGAGCTAATTTAAATTTAAGGGCAGTATTTTAAGAGGTCCTTACTACCGTTCATCATATCATTTTTTTTTAAATTATAATAAGTATTTTGAAATTTATTCCAGTAAAATGGATTTCCAGTGACGTCATTTAGGAGGCCGTATCCCGTAGGGAGGGCCTCTAGGAAAAAATGATGGGAACTTGTCATCTTATTTTTTTTTTATGTTTTATCTAAATCTGAGAGATTTCCCACATTTTCTTGGACACCCTGTATGCTATTTCTAATAGGTAGTAGAACGACTTAATGCCCGCCACTCACGAAGCGTTTTTTCAAGCATTTGGTAGCAAGCGTCGAAGAGATTCCAGTCAGCCGGAACACGGCCGTACGACTGTAAATCAGAGTATGAACCTGACTGCCCGACTGGAATCTCTTCGACGCTTGCTACCAAAGGCTCGAAAAAACGCTTCGTGAGTGGCGGGCATAAGTGAAGGTGAAAGTGAGGGAATCTCGAAGAAAAAAGAATATCAATTGAAATGGATATCCCCCAAGTTATTTGAAAATGAATTAAATTCATTCACAGAAGAATCTGATACCATTGGATGCTTAGTTACTATTATGATAGTGCGAGAGTGATGTCGCACTATAGTAGTGATGTATTGAAAATCTTGTGCCAAATATTCAGTTATAATATCACAATATCATAGACAATATTCAATTATACACCGATTCACGAGACGTAGTTTGCCGCATTGGTTTGTGTGAGCTTTTATTCTATTTTTGTTTCTTTATATTTTTACAAGAACTTTTTGTCATATTCACTTTATGCATGCAATATATCAAGCTTGTTTTATATGACTTTCATTTCCGAATCAGTCTCTTTTATTTTTTCACATACATATTTTTCAGTCATTCTTTTTAATGGATATGATTTATAAAGTGTTGCAAATATATTCTCTGAAATTCTTCAAACTGGTAAGTAATGTTATTGGTTTGGTAAATCGATGACCAATTTTCTTTCTTAAACAGTTTTTAAAATGTTTCAATATTTTGTTTGTTTAATATTCTTTCGTATGTAAAATTGTTCCTTTGGTAAATTTGATTCTCAGTATTTGAGCTTCATGAACCGATATGAGGGCGTCTTTAACAGTGTATGGGACTTCTAAATTGGTGAAAATTCCATCAATACAGGATTCACTACTGTCTGTTGAAATATGTTAAAGTTTCCATTTATTTATGATTTGTTTTAAACAGAAGTTTGTTTGATTTCTAATAATACTTCATAATACTTTGCTTGTTTGGAATCATATCGCCATTTCGTTCTTTATATAGATATAATCAAAAACATCTTATTGCGACATTTGCAGTCCAGAAATGTGTATCGACAAGTTGGGGCTTCTCCTTTCAGAATAAACGTCCGTCAATATCTTGACGCGAAATTTCCTGGAAAGTAGATACAACAGAGACCTATTGAGTAGCCACCGCGTTCTCCAGACTTGATCGCTTTAAACATTTTTTGTGTGGTCATTTAAAATCAAATGTTTATTTCAATAGGCCAAGTAATTTAGAAGAGTTATAGCAAAGAATTCGCGATGAAGTGAAGCAGACCACTCCTAAAGTCTTTGAGTGAAGTGTACAAAGTGTTTGCCTTTGTATCAGTCAGTGCACAATTTGAACATTAGCGCTAAATTTCGTTGGTTTTTTGGGTTGAATAAAGATTCTCCTCTTTAGCCACCCTCTTTTTCTTATGTTCTGTGGTTTCTATTCCTTTGCTAATTTTGGCCACCTTTCTAAGATCATTATCTTCATGTGACCATACCACAGCCATTGATTAGACTAAATTCTGACTTCGCTTGAGAACACTCTCCCCATCTGACTTTTTATCCTAAATATCTTCTTGATATACCGCACGTCTACACAGGTAGACCATTTTGACTACTTCAACTCTCCTTTTGTCATCCTTTGAAAACTGCAAAACTCACCCCCATATGTCAAAATCGGTTCTTCAATAACATTATAGTCATTTTTGTTTCCAATATGATCTTATTTGACCACAGTAGTGAGTTCAATATGTTCCTTTTTCCCTGTTGTGTTCTCTTATAGGTGTCCAGTTTTGGGGTATCCTGCGGAAAATATAGTTCCTAGGTATTCGAACTCTTTACACCTTTTAAGTTCATTTCCAGTTCTGCGTCTTCTGATTCATCTCTTATTTTGAGGTACTCTGTTTTTCCTATGTTGACATGTAACCCCCATTAGTGATTTTCTTCTATGAGCTTCCTTAACATATAGTCTGCCACCAGCACTTGGTCATCCGCGAATAACAGTGTTCAGGAATTTGTATTCCAATTCCGGTCATTTTGCGACTCCAATTTTTAAGTGCTTCCTGAAGGTATATTTTGAATAGTGTTGGAGGGAAACTGCATCCTTGTTTCAATCCTTTTGTCAATGGGAATGGGTTTGAGATGGAATTTCCAACTTTAATTGGGCTCTTGGAATTCTCATACAATTTCAACTATAATAACGATTAGGTGGATCACTTCCAAAATGTTGAATAATGTGGACGAAATTTTTATTTGTGGTTAGAAGCTTTGAACATCTACTTCATTCATATTTTTTTTAATACCTTTTGTATTACATTTTAGTTTTCGATATTGTACCAAATTTCGATATTAACTCGATTTAATTTTTTCTATCTTGATTTTTGCAATTAAAATAAAAATGGTAACATTTCTGAATAGAGAAAACGATGTATCGTGCATACTTCCTATTTGAAAAATTGGGGTTGTATCTGTCTTTCGTGGGCGGTTAAAGGTAAGGTTCATATTTTTACAAAGAAAAATGACAATTTGAATTCGACATGTTTCAGAATTTTCATTTTTCAGAATGTCCCAAAAATTTGTTGTCTAGTGAGGGGAGATCTCAGAATCCCCTTGAGCTTGAAAAAGATAAAGGACACATTTTCGGGCTCGATTCTTGAGAGAATTAATTTGGTGAAAACAGCAACCTAATAAGGACAACTGTTTCCAAGCTATTAAAGAAAATTGGAAAATGGCGTAAAATGAAAAGTTCTCATAACTTCCTAATTACTGGTGATACATAAAACAAAAATTTTTTTCAGTAGTATTGGCCTTTGGCATAATCATTTGTTTTTTATTGCAATTAGTTTCGTCGTCCAATTTTTTCAACATTTACAAATTGATAAATATTCTTTGTGTGAACAAAGGAAAAAATATCTAACGTTGTTAAATCCGGAGAACTTGGTGGTCACCAAATATTTTATTTACCTGAAGTTCACAGATTATCATAGATAGGACCTGGTGGATTTGCCTTGTGAAACTCAAACTTTTGAAGATTTTATAGTTTGATAAAATACTTATATAACGTTTTAAATAATTTTGAAAAGGGAAAAATTGAGCGTTTTTATTTGTTGCAAAAATTTGTATGGTTTACATTAAAAATGAACAAAAGTTTGTATTACAACTTTGAAACGTATTGCAATAAGAAACAAATGATTACACCAATGGATCCTATTGAAGGAAGTGCCTGTAGAATGATTTCGTTTCTTGTTAATAGTAACAGTTATAAAGAAGTTATGAGAAATTTTCATTTCACGCCATTTTCCAATTTTCTCTAATTGATAACAGTTGAATTTATGAGGTTTCGGTTTTCACCAAATGAATCCTCTCAAGAATCGAGACTGAAAATATGCAATTTAATTTTTTAAGGGATTCTGAGATCCCCTAATAAGACAAGGAATTTACGACACCTGATACAGTAACCTAGATAATGAATGTATTACATTTGGCTTCTCCACACTATATGCACATATGCAGGGTGTCCCAAAAAAACACATATACAGGGTGTCCCAAAAAAAAACACGTCCAACGAAAATAGAGTGTGCTCTACCTGATGATGAAAGATTTTGTGGAAAATGTGACAAAATCAGTTTCACAGAAATGTTCCATTTACGGTAAACATTAGTATATTTTTTTTTCTGAATGAGGTTATTATGTATTTCACCTTTTTGAAATCCTCTCAGAATAGGCAACTTTTCAACATAATATGCAGTTTACTGCTTTTTTTTTACACCAGTCCAGATCGAATTTGATAAAAAAAAGCACTTTCTCTAAAACATGAATTTCAAACATTTTTCTTCAGAATCCCTGTATTATATTTTTCAGTGGATAAATCGAAGCAATCATTCAACAATATTCATGGAAAAAACTGATTCTAAAAGTATTCAATTGTACCTATGGCATGAGAGAAAGTATTCAAAGTGAAAAAATTCAACATTTTCATTAAACATCAAATATCTCAAAAACTGTGAGACTTTCATTTAGAGGATTTTTCATATCAGGTAGAGCACATTCTGATCTACTTTCTGTTTGAGGTGGTCTTTTAGGGACACCCTGTATACAGATTTAAGAGTGATAATTTCTGTTCAATCTGAAACTTGGCATTGTACATACATGTACTCACAGTCCCAAGAACTGTTAAGACTATGACTATGACCGAAAAAAATTATGATTAATTCCATTCTCAAAAAAATTATATATCAAGAAAAAACAAAATTTATATAAATATATATACCTTTATGATAGGTGGGCCTCTATAATTGATTCTAGTTGGGACCATAATCTTTGGTTGCAAATTTCCAACTCCACATTGTCCAGAACGATTATCACCACATGCAAAAACAGTACCTGTGTCAGTGAGGAACAAGGTATGATGTCTTCCACATGCTGCACCAATAATATTTTTGTCTTCCAGACCTGGAACAACTGTTGGAGAGTATCGAGTATTTGTATCATCCAAACCCAGCTGCCCATAAGGATTACGACCAAATGTCATGCACTTGCCATCCTCAGTAACAATTACACTATGTGCGGCTACACAACCACTCACAGCAAGTCGCACCTATACAAATAAAAAATTCATTAACAGTTATCAGGAACCTTTACATCAGAAAATTAATGTAATAAATTAATGCAAACCTTCAAATCAGTGAAAATGTGTGGGAGATATAAGTTTGGATACATCTTTCCAGTAGGCTTAATTTCCCGCTTTCCAACATTATCCCAGTGAACTTGACCAAAAATGAGCAATTGTCCAGCTGGTTTAATTATAGTTTTTAACAATTCTTCAGGAAGTTGACTCAGATCGTCTAAAGCATCTCCATGTCCTACAATGAGGACTTCATCTGGCTGAGTAGCATTGTCATTATCACTTCTATCAGATAATTCAGAATCAATATCACTATCTTCTTTCCTTTTACCCCTCTTGGCAGTTTTTTTAACGGGAGCTCGCTTACGTTTTGTCGACATATTAGAGATCACAGCAAAAGAATATCAGTTGAGGAAACAAGGGAGATTTAAGTTAATTTGACACGTTTATATTGAATTACCGGTGTTATTGATGATGCACACCAAACGGTTTTTATATAATTTTCCAATTCTTACAAATAAAGAAAGCCCTGATCCACTTGTTTATGCTCAACAAAAATAATTCATCTTAGTTATTAATATTACCAACATAAATACAATGAACCCTGTGATAAAACCCCATTTCAAGAAATAACGGACCCGGAAGTAAAACAAAAGAGTTGAAGACCACGGAATATTGGATGTTTTTCGTATATATTTCATATATGTATTTTAAAGAGAATATTTCGTACTATAAATTGGGGAATTTCATTAATTCCTTATAAAAATTATATTTCATTGCCACAAAGTAGATAGTGGTGTTTGAAACTAGAAATTATCAATTATTTGAATATTAGAATAATACATTTTTGAAGAATAACAATTTGCTGATAAACATAAAGAGATCCTTTAGTTGGAAATATAATATTAATAACAGTTGAAAAATAACTGGATATATAATAACTCCATAGACATTATTTTTTTTGGTTTTTTTAAAAGAAATTACCAATTTCCCAAGAAAAAGCAATGATCGTTGGAATATTTGAATTTTATATTCTGTAGTTGGAATGACAATTAATTGACGTTTTAAAAATAAATTTGTCGTTCACAAAACTAGCCGTTTTTTTCATGAACGTCAAATAGAGATGGATTTCGAGTTAACTAAAGAAAATATTCAGCCGCTTAGAGGTGGAAGAAATCCAGTACAATTAGGATTAGCTTTACAGGCAGAAACAAATCCAGAAATCAAAAGAGAACTGCAACATCAAAGAGAGTAATGTTTGATATTTCATACCAGTAATAAAGTCTTACTCAATGTTTTTTCAGAGAGATAGAGAATGCTATAAAAAATTACCAAGGAGATGATCCTCTTGAACTTTGGTATAATTTTATTTCTTGGGTTGAACAGTCTTATCCTAAAAATGGACATGAGGGAAATTTAGTTCAGCTGCTTGAACACTGCCTTAGCTTATTTGAAAATGATAAACGATACACACATGACAGAAGATTCTGTAGATTATGGATAAAATATGTGAGAAAAATTTATCATGCACTTTTTCAATCTGACATTCCTGAATATCTCTTTGATAGGTGGATTATCAACAAAATCCTTTGGAATTATATCAAATGATGCATGCTAGAGGCCTTTCAGTAGGTTGTGCAGATCTGTATAAAGCTTGGGCTTATTATCATGAAGCAGCAGGGGATTATAAAAGCGCAAATGCTATTTTTGAATTAGGAAAACAAGCCCTAGCTCAACCTTATGAGGAATTAGAAATGGCTCATCAGAATTTAGTTATGGCAGCAGGAAAACATGTGAGAGAATTTCAAATAATTTCTTAGTGTTTATCATAAAATTTGAATTTTTCTGTATTAACTTCATGCACAGTGCATGTCTTATGTTGTTGACAACAAGGAACAAAATAATTCATATATACCTTCATCATTTTAGTTATTATTTGGACCAAGCGAAGATCATCTTATTGAAAGAAGACAAGCTCTCACTTCTCTACGTACTTATAAAGGTGGTAAAGCTGTAGGTAGTGTTAGAATTCCAACTGGTCAAGGGCCTGGAATATATCCTACAACTTCTAATGAAAATATTAGGCCGAATGCTGTTGTAAACATATATCAAGATGAAGGAGATGAAATCCGAGGAGCTGCAGCACCTCCTGTCAGTATACTGACAGTGGTAAAAAGGCAAGAAGCTCCTAAGGAAAATTTACTGAAGCCAGGTCCATGGTCACTATATCCATCAAAAAAAAGTTCAACCGTTGTTCCTAGGAAACCACCTTTTACTGGTAATTTGCATAATTATAGTAATATAATATCAAAGTTGATTATTAAAATTTTTAAACATTTTTTCAAGAGCTATATCTTTGAAAGTTTTTTCTTAAAGATGTTTATTATAACTGACTAAATCAAATTAGAAGTGTTTTGATGGCACTTTTGATATTTTTTCATGAAATTTGAAGAGAATCAGTTTTAATTAATTTGAAGTTACAATCAAACTCTTATTCACTTCAAGCTTAACAGTATATGAAATGGCATAATATATCACATCTCATGTAATGTATTACAACAGTTCTCCTGTCTTCAATAGATAAATGAACAAGTGCTCTAAAACTCCTTACACCAAGTCTCTGCTTTTCTTTTATTATCGCTCTATCATTTCATCACAATGTGTGTAATTTTCGAATTTTGAGCAGGGAATGGTCTAAAATAATAAGGTTCGACTCACTGATAATAAGTCAGTCCACAATTTCAATTATGTCTCTCCTGCTGCAAACATTAATCATTAATAGGTTCTTATCTCAGATATTAATTAGAATTGATGGTTTAATGTCTGACGTTCTAATTTATCTTTGGCTTAAATTGTTTGGCTGGTTGAAAGATTAGAAGCTTGAATCACGCTGAAGTCGCTATATGTCAACGACGTTTGGAGAAAGGTAAATAGAATCATGACAATCACCGATAGTGATTCAACTTTCCAAAATCCTTTTGAGTTCACAAGGGTTGGTAGTATTCCTTACAATCTATGTAGTTACATAGATTGTGAGCAATACAATCTTACAATCTATGTAGTTACATACATTATAACCTTTGATTCTGGGAGATGCGGTTCCTCCATTTGGGGTTCGAATTTTCAACTTCCTCGGTAGTTCGGTGGATAAAGCACTGGACTAAGGATTCGGAAGTTGCGGGTTCGAGTCTCGCTCGAGGACATACTTTTCGGGAATTACAAAATGGTCTGCATGCCATGATATTATTTTCAGATATTAATTTCTATTAATATTATTATTGATAATATAATAAAATGAATAAAAAAACCTAATGGCGACGACCACAAGTGTAAACATTGAGGACAAAGAGAAAACCTGTAAACAGGGGTGTGTATATCGGGTGTCCCAAACTCGATGGCCTATTAGACGTTTCTGGAAAACTAATCATAATTTTGAGCTGAAAATTTGCATATTGGGGTTTGAGACATGGATCTTTCTCCCTAAAATATTTTCAGATCTCTACAACTTCCGGTTATACCGGAAACATACTACTACTTCCTTATTTCAAATGGCACACCCAGTATATTATTGCATCATTAGATAGCTTTTTTGATGGCAATTTGCCATACCTTGGGTTAAAGTTCAACGGTTCATGAGTTATTGGGATTCTTATGAAAATAAAGGTGGCGATGAGGACTCACAGTTTTTAGAATATTTCAGCAGAAAAAGCCTTTTTCGAAAAAAAATTTTTCTGTTTCGTTTACGCAAATACGTAGTATTATAAGACTGTTTTCGGCTTGGGCCAAAAAAGTACAGGGTGTTTATAAGAGGATCTTGAACTTGGACAACTCAAATTCATCAAAACTCAAGATTTTCAAATTAGAACCTATATTTTTTATTATTTCAGTCGATTCTACGTACAAAAATAGTAGGGGTTACTTCAGCAAACCCTATACCTAAAATGAATACTTCAAGAATTATCGGGGAAGAACTTCAAATGAGGAAAAACCGCTATTTATAACTGCGGGAATAACTGTCTGTTACTTCCGTAAAACACAGAAAGAAAATAAAATTCGATGTTTCCATAACTAAATTTGACATATCAAGAATTGTAATGAATTATTCGTAATTGAAAATTGTATTGGTTTATGGATTTCTCAACAATACCAACGAAAAATTAATTAAAATTCATGAAATGTAAAATTTAGTTATCCAAACATCGATTTTTATTTTCTTTCTGTGTTTCACGGAAGTAACAGACAGTTATTCCCACAGTTATAAATAGCGGTTTTTCCTCATTTGAAGTTCTTCCCCGATAACTCTTGAAGTAATCATTTTAGGTATAGGGTTTGCTGAAATAACCCCCACTATTTTTGTACGTAGAATCGAATGAAATAATAAAAAATATAGGTTCTAATTTGAAAATCTTGAGTTTTGATGAATTTGAGTTCTCCAAGTTCATGATCCTCTTATAAACACCCTGTACATTTTTGGCCCAAGCCGAAAACAGTCTTATAATACTACGTACTTGCGTAAACGAAACAGAACAAATTTTTTTCGAAAAAGGCTTTTTCTGCTGAAATATTCAAAAAAATGTGAGTCCTCATCGCCACCTTTTTTTTCATAAGAATCCCAATAACTCATGAACCGTGGAATTTTCACCCAAGATATGGCATATTGCCGAAATTGTCGTCAAAAAAGCTATCTAATGATGCAATAATATACTGGGTGTGCCATTTAAAATAAGGAAGTAGTAGTCTGTTTCCGGTATAACCGGAAGTTGTAGAGATCTGAAAATATTTTAGGGAGAAAGATCATTGTCTCAAACCCCATATGCAAATTTTCAGCTCAAAATTATTATTAGTTTTCCAGAAACGTCTAATAGGCCATCGAGTTTGGGACACCCGATATACTTAGCAGATGAGATAGTTAATTTCTTTAAAGTGGAATCTATAGTTCACGATTTACCCGCAATCGATAGCCTTTTTCTCCGGTTGATATCTCGATATTTCTCTGCATTGATCATTGCATTGCAAATATCGACCTTTCGCTTCTCCTTCAGACTCCCTACTTTGCGATCTCCTTGTCTCTCTCTCGCGGGATACTCAAAATCTTCTAATAACCGGCGATTTCAATTATCCCGACATCACATGGACCAATAGTTCTAACCCATCAGGCAATTCACCGTCTGCTTTATTTCTCTCCTTCATTGACAAGGCCGGACTTATTCAACTGATAACTCGTTCAACACGATATTATCCGGGACAAAACCCATCCAACCTGGATTTTCTTATGACCAACGATCGCGAACTCATCTGTGATATTGAATATCATGAACCAATTGGATGTTCTGACCATTGTGTCTTGACAGTTAAAATTCATTTTAGCCCAGTCTTGATGGTTAGTTCCACGTTGAGAAGCTATACAAGAATTATTTTCGAGCAGCTGAGGGACCGTTAGATTGGATTTAGATTTAATTAGGGAAGTTACGTTTCACTGCGACCTAATGGTCTATTGTGCCCCCCATCAGAGCCATTTCTCCATAACGTGATCTACAGCTCGCCTTCCAGTTTCAATATCTAGGAGGCTAATTCCTCACTTCTGTAAGTTTCGTGTCAAAGGCAGGTTTTGCGTTTGCTAGCGATGGTGAGGCATTCCGTCACCAGGTGATCCGGAGTTTCTTCCTCCTCCCCACAGAACCTTCACTCGTCATTTTCTGTTAGACCCATTCTCATTAGGTGTTTCCTAAGGCGGCAATGCCCTGTGAGGAATCCAGTGAGGAGGTGTAGCATATTCTTACTAAGATCCAAATACTTCTTGGATCTTGTAGAGTCAAAGTTTCGAAGGAACTTTTTGGAGTGATCCAAAACCAGGAAGATTCCGCCAGAGTTTTTCTCTTTCGGTTACCTCCTTTTCCTGAAACTCTTTCTTGTAGGTGCATTTGTCTACACCACAGAAAGGTTCCGGGCCGATCGAGTCATTTTTGAGTGATCGAGAGTTCACAGTTAGAGTCGGTGCATCCTCTTTTAGTAGCAGGGCTGTGATTAGTGGCGTACCACTAACTGGTTTCCTCTGAGTGTTCAGCTTATGCAGATGATTTCAAATTGTTCGCCTGTACGATCCAGAGTGATCTAAATCGTATCCCTGAATGGTGTCGTGAATGGCTTTTCCCCCTCGAATATTCAAAAGTGCAGGATTTTCCATTTGGGTAGGAATAATCCGCAGAGACAGTACAACATTGATGCTGTTCCACTTCAATCTGCCGAACAACATAGCGATTTAGGAGATATCATGTCATTTGACCTATCCTGGTCAGCTCAAGTCGAGAGTGTTGTGTGAAAAGCTAATATAATGGTGTACCTAATAAGAAGGTCCTTCCCTTAGTATTCTGTGAGTACAGCTAAGACTGTTTACCACTTATGTGCGGCCCATGGAGTTCGCCGGTCCTGTTTGGGCGGCGGCACTCGCGGGTGATCGAGACAGGCTCGAGCAGGTTCGGCGGTATGCAACGCGTGTGCCCTATGGTGCGATTCGACCGAGCTATAGCGAAAGATTGCGCCTGTTCGGTCTTAGCCAGCGTTGCCAGGTCGACAAGCCTAAAATATCGTACCGCGTGTTTAAAATTATCGTATTTTATCGTATCCCACTGATTTTTATCGTACACATTCGAAATAAAGGAAATTTTTGCGAGAATATGGCAATTTGTGGAAAAGGATGAAAAAACAAGCAATGTATCGAATAAGTAATATATTTTTCATTCAGAAGAAACGGTTAATGAATAATTAATTATTTATATAATTACAAATACAAAATTCTTTGAATATGGGTGTTCGAGGTACTAGATACGTTTCGAAAATGAATCTAAAATACTAATGAAAAATACGTTTTTCGGAAATAATTCAAGGATCCTATTATTTAATGATACCTATACATATACTTAGGGTTGAAGTACGATTTCAAGTAACAAATTTATTTTGATAATTATATTTGACTTCAATAGTCTTTCTGAATTAAAATTAATGAATTTAATTAACATGCATTGTCATGTATTTCTTTTTCATATTAATTCAATTAAATATCTCTAGTGTGCTTTTTTGCAGATACGCCCTTTTCAATTGAAATGGCAGTATATTTTTGATGGTCTTTGTTATGTGCTTTCAACAATTGAACATTTGCTCCCATATCCACATATTATAAAATAATATGAATCTAAATACTTGAATTGATTGGAAATACGAAAAAATATCTTCGTAAAAATTCTCTATAAAATAAGGGTCATCAAAATAACGATTTTGTTGTGTGAAATGAATATATTCAAATCTGAAATATTCAGCCACTCAAATATGTTAATGAAATACCTGTTACAACAATTTTTTTTCACTAAATAGAATACGAAATATGAGATAATGGTATATTTTCAACTGAAGTTTGAACACCATCTGTTTTTAATGAGGCACCTATCCCTCGGATATTCCATGATTCTTTGTATTTATTTTCAGCCGACAGCCAGCAAAGAAGTTTTATGATTTTATTATGTTTAAGTAGGTTCGTTCTTCTAGATCCACGTAGAACGTAGAACCCCAATGAACTACTAATTGATTCATCGGAACATTCTAAAGTCTAGACATTCCCAACCGTCTCGGTTAGATTTTTTAAAACTACTAAAATCTACCAAATGATTTCTTCCTACTAAAAACTTCATGAAAATGCGAAAAATCCACTGAAAAAGAAGATTTCTACTAAATCTGGCCATACTCAGTTTCATTATATTTTTAGTATCTATAGAAATTTCAACTCAAATGATAGGTACACTGAAATTATCGTACATGCGGTATCGTACATAGTACCGAGCAGCAAATTATCGTACAAAACGATAATTATCGTACGAACGGCAACGCTGGTCTTGGCTCTTTCGGTGAACACCGTGAACGTGGCGATTTGATAGTGACCTATAGAGCGTTACATGGTCTGTTCGGTTCTGATCTGAGCAACTTGTTTGCCCTCAATACTGACAATCTTCGTGGTCACCATCTAAAACCACGAAAACTATCGGACATATCAAAGACAATATTTCCTCTGCAACAGGGTGTTTGATAGGTGGAATTCACTGTCAGGCTGGATAAAAGGCACCCCCTAGTGTGAATTCTTTTAAAAATCTGTTGGATGCACTTCAATGTAATTTTCCATTTTCTTTATTTTAGGGTATTGGTGTTGTGAATGTCCATGTTTACGGAACTCCTACTCAGATTTTGCCTACAAACGAACTTAAATGCGACATTCGAGATCTAAATCTATCCTATAACTAATGGGTTAACGTCTGTACATATTAATATATTATATTAATCTCAAGGCATTTAGACAATTTTTCAATTATGGAAAAAATACCTCCCCGAGCGGGACTCGAACCCGCAACCTCCGACCAACGAACTAGTGATTCGGAGGTTGCGGGTTCGAGTCCCGCTCGGGAAGGTTCTTTTTCCAGAATTGAAATATTGTCTGAATGTCGTGAGATTGATATAATACACTATCCTATAACTTTCGAGTTTCTAGGTCTTTCCATTCGAGATTTATTATGTTTACGGACGATCGGACAGATATTAGTGAGTTGAACTTTATCGTTTGACACCATTACTAGCCGAAAATTCGAAAATTACATGTCTGTGACGAAATGATATAGAACCGTCCCTTTGAGGAACTCTCAAATAACCACCATTCGCTATGTACCTAGTTTCTAGTCTGAAGGGCAATTTTGAAAATTAGCCTAATTCTGCTATCTTCTTCATTATCGAAGCTACACTCTCCAAACTAAAACATCTTTGAAGTAATTTATTCATTGCTTTTAATGGCTCTATAGAAATTTTTGTTGCGAAAAAATTTCAATTTTTCCCGTTTTTAAATAATTTGATAATATATGTCATGATATTCTTCGAGTTCATTATATTGGGTGTTCAAAAACCATGGGCTATAGTTGGTCATCCACCTCCTAAATGGCTTAATCCTCATAATATTACATTAAATAATCTTATCTTCTCTGATAAAATACTCAAAATCGACTGTCGATATCAGCAATTACAATCTTTTGAATAGAGGGGTAAAACTGGTTTTTTAAAAATCGACTGTCGACATCAACAATCACAATCTTTTGAATGGAGGGGTAAAACTGTTTTTTTTTGGCTGAGTGTTCACACAGTTGGCGTTTGAATATATTTCAAGATCTTTAAAGATATTCATTTTAATATGAACATCTAGGAAAAATATTTTTCACAATATGAGCAATACATAGTTTTGAAATTCAGTAAGTTATGAGATATAGGCTACTTTTCATAGCAGTTTAGGAAAAATATTTTTCAACCATCAAGGCACGAGAAAGGATAATAAATATTACCTTATATCTGATGGGAGACTGAACACCATAAAAAATGAAGTCCAATCGAGGCTACAGAAAGGGAACCTCAATAACAATATAGCTATTATGATGAAAACCAACACCACATCAATACACAAATTAATAGTGAGGAATAAAAAAGAAATAATAAAGGATATAAAACTTCTCACTAATAGAAATCAGATTTTTTCAGTTAAGTAAATTTTGAACCCCGAAGGGACAGGCAAGAAAAGTAACTTAGGATTCTTAGTATATCAAGTTTTCACTAATCCATGTTTAACTGCATATATGTTTCATTACTCTTATAGTTTCCATGAAAAATTTTTTTCTGAAAATACCAAAATAAGAGCGCTACAAAAATTTCAATAGCACCGTTCGAACGCAGTGAATTAGGCACACTAAAGATGTATCTATTTCGAGTGGGTACCTTCAATAATAAAAAAAAGTTGAAGAGGGGAATATAAATATGCTAAGAGATCGAGACATCAATATTACTGTTTTATATCTAATATTTTAGGAAGTGGAGTGCTAAATAATCAAAATCTGACTACCTTGTTCATTCTTTTTTGAAGGTGATTGTTTAACGCTTGTCAAATTTTATAGTTCATATAGATGATGAGGATGATGTTATTCCTGTGAGTGTTTCTTCCACCATTGACATAAATAAACCTCTTCCTAATTTTCCTCCGAGAACCAAAGAAACTTATGTTGGCTGGGTGGTAAACATGACAATACCTGAACCAGTTGACAATCGTTTACTGCCTATGTATCCTAAATCGAGAGTCTATGCAGATCCTACTACGGAATACAGCTTGGAAGAACTTGCAGCATTGAGATATCAAAAAATAGTGGTGGGTAAAAGCAGACTTGAAATTACAAGCATAGTAAATATGCAATTGATAGCAAAATAATTACATAGTCATTTCATTTTTGAAATTTTTTCAAATTGACAGAAGTATTTCTTATTGAGGCTCGATTTTTTCACATGCCAATAAATAAATGTATTCCTCTTGCGCAGATTTTATTCTTAGATAAAAGCTGCTCTGTAGGAATAAATTAATTTATTCGCATGTGTGTTACTAATTTAAACATTGAATAAAATAACTTGTTTTCTCAGCAAGCTTTCAATTTTTAGGAACAACAAAATCACATGATTTCAATGTCAGAAGAAAAGAAAAATATAAGTAATTTTTCGTTTGGAACTTCATTCAACACTTCTAACTCGAGAGAGATACACACTTCTGAACATAAATCTCAGTTGTCTTTCCAAAATGGAAAATCTCCGGTTGTTCCTATGCAAACAGGTGAAGTGATAGATGTAGATAATTATTCTCATCCAAGCGTAACTGGTTTGAATTCTGCATCTAATTCACTGGGCTTTGAAAGTGTTAATGCAAGTAATAGCAGTATCAGACAACAGGCTCCACAGAGGAGTTTTTTGAAACCTGCTACACCAATTGGTAATTTTGGCAGAGGACCTATGTTGGATGACCAATCCTCTTTAGGAATGGAGTCAAAGGTAATTTATTAAATAATTTAATGCAGTATTTTATATTTTGTTTAGACAGGTTGATTCACCGCGATGGCCTATTATACGTTTATGGAAAACTAATCATAATTTTGTGCTGAAAATTTACATGTTGGGGTTTGAGACAATGATCTTTCTTCAGAAATATTTGAAAAAAAAAGTGAGCCCCCGACGCCACCATTTTTTTTATAACAATCCCATTAACTCATAAACTTTGAACTTATTGCTGAAATTGTCATTCAAAAGCTTTCTACTGATGCAATAATATACTGGTTGCGCCATTTGAAATCAGGAAGAAGCAGTCTGTATCCGGTATAACCGGAAGTTGTAGAGATCTGAAAATATTTTAGGGAGAAAGATCATTATCTCAAACCGCAACATCCAAATTTTTAGCACAAAATTATGATCAGTTTTCCATAAACTCCTAACAGGCCATCGCTTGTACAGGGTGGGCAAATAAGCGAGGTAAGCGGCTATATCTCAGGAACCACTCATCGTAGAGACTTGCGGTAAAACATTTTACCACTAAAGTAAACAAAATAAAACACTGGAAATTGTTTTGAAGTTCATACCTCCACCGCTAGGGGGCGTAATAGCTATCGTCGAGTAGAAAAATGCATTTTACTCGAAAAATTTTTATATTAAGTTGGGAAAAAAATATCATCACTGTAAACCTTGGGAAATTCTCTATCTGTTTGAATTGTCACTTTCGATTTTGCGACATCAAATAAGGGTGGGGGAAAGATGGAAATCTGACTGATTGAAATGTCTGTAACTTCAGTTTGGCTCAACATTTTTGAGCAAATTAGATCTTATTTGAGAGACAACATCTTGTTGATTAAGGAAAAAATATACTCATGATGAATTTGATTCAGCTGCTTCCGATAGGGAGCGCTAAGTCAGAAGTTTATTGTTTTGTTCATTTTTCTCTGAAATTTCAAATGTAATGATAGGATTTTCGTAACAGAAACAGAAATTTCATTGAATTTGCATGAAAAAACCTGAAGGTCGCAAAGCGATAATTTTAGGCGTTCTGAAGTTATGGCCGAAAGAAGATATTCTTCAACTGATGCACTGCGAAAAACCAAATTGAGTCTTCAAGTTCTAACACAAACAGAAATCCCATCAAATTTGTATGAAAAAACCAAAAGGTCGCAAAGCGATAGCTTCAGGCGTTCTGGAGTTATGGCCGAAAGAAGACACAATTTAGTTTTTCAGTGCATCAGTTGAAGAATATCTTTTTTCGTCCATAATTAGAGAACCCCTGAAGCTATCGCTTTGCGACCTTTTGGTTTTTTCATACAAATTTGATGGGATTTCTGTTTGTGTTAGAACTTGAAGACTCAATTTGGTTTTTCGCAGTGCATCAGTTGAAGAATATCTTCTTTCGGCCATAACTTCAGAACGCCTGAAATTATCGCTTTGCGACCTTCAGGTTTTTTCATGCAAATTCAATGAAATTTCTGTTTCTGTTACGAAAATCCTATCATTACATTTGAAATTTCAGAGAAAAATGAACAAAACAATAAACTTCTGACTTAGCGCTCCCTATCGGAAGCAGCTGAATCAAATTCATCATGAGTATATTTTTTCCTTAATCAACAAGATGTTGTCTCTCAAATAAGATCTAATTTGCTCAAAAATGTTGAGCCAAACTGAAGTTAGAGACATTTCAATCAGACAGATTTCTATCTTTCCCCCACCCTTATTTAATGTTGCAAAATCGAAAGTGACAATCCAAACAGATAGAGAATTTTCCAAGGTTTACAGTGATGATATTTTTTTCCCAACTTAATATGAAAATTTTTCGAGTAAAATGCATTTTTCTACTCGACGATAGCTATTACGCCCCCTAGCGGTGGAGGTATGAACTTCAAAACAATTTCCAGTGTTTTCTTTTGTTTACTTTAGTGGTAAAATTCTTTACCGCAAGTCTCTACGGTGAGTGGTTCCTGAGATATGGCCGCTTACCTCGCTTATTTGCCCACCCTGTACATATATTTTAGCAGTAGATTCTTGAGTTCAATAGCAAAACTTTTTTTTCCTTCACCATTTTTTCCGATCCGGCCTGGAGAAGAACGTATTTTCTTGCAATAAGCTTATCTGGATACTTTTCGTTGAACACATTAGATGTAAGGTTACCTCACTCATCATTCTCAAAAAAATTGTTATTATTTTAACTTTTTAAACTGATAGCAATAATAAGTTATTAAAAAGTAACAATGCTACACATATCAATTTTGTAGCCGAGGTTACTGTCTGAATCCCACTTCAAAGCAGAGAGACTTGCTGAATAGTGTGCCATTCAAGAATGTTGTTATTATATTCTTTGGCCTTTAATATCCCTATGAAAAAAAGCAAAACAATGAACGAATAATAAAAATAAAACAATGTATGTGCATAACAGCTGGGCAGTTATGTTTCCTGCCTAGTCATGTAATCCATAAGTAAAGACATAAATACTGCTAAAATTTAAAAAACCTTAACGATCAATGAAGAATAGCACTTTCAGCAGCAAAGTAGCGAAAAAACTATTCAAATATGTTCCCTAGTTCAAAAGTTATGATGATATTACATTTGTTGCTTTTATCGCTAAGTCTACTTCGAACAACCTATAACTTAGGAACCAATGTTGACCTGAGTATTCTGATCTGCTTATAGATATTAGTTTATTCAATATAATAAATTGCAAACAAAATCCAAAATTAAAAAAAAGAAAAATTTTCTCTCTACATGGCATTCTTCGTCACGATCGGTTTTTCATTGTTTTCATCGGGCATCTAGTCATATGATGAGTTGATCATTCTATGGACCAATGATCGATCTTCAGCAAGTAACCAATCTTTTATTTCTCTTTTAAATCTTTTTATACTCCTCAATTCTTTTATTCAATTAGGTATTTTTGGATAGAGTCTAGAAGCTAGGTATGTGCAGCTTCTTTGACCCAATCTCTTTTCTACTTTCCCTCTTTCATAGTTGTTTCTTTTTATTCTTGTCGAGTAGTTGTGTTCTTTCAGTACCAAAGGTATCTTCTTCTGTTTTACGTTCGTTATTATCTTACTCGCAATAATCTGTCTTAAATCTAATACCTTCGATATTTCTTAAATGTATACTCTTTTCCGTACATAATTTGATTATAAAGGGCATAAAAGTCTACAAAAAACAATACTAATATTTGAGATTAACCAGAACCATTTTTCATAAATTCAGGTACCTGGTCCTTTATTTTTGAAAAAATTATCTTCTGGGTATTTTACTAGATATTACTCTGTCATAATGGGGCCCACAGACAAGCATTTTAGTCGCCAACCAAGTTGCCAAGTTGGCGACTAAGTTGCTCGTCTGGTTTGATATTCAATGAGCAGAGCCCAATGTTGGGGACTAAGATGCAGCGTCTGTGGGGTAGTCCGCAACTAGTTGGATTTATGGATGTGTAGAGGGAATCCAAGTGAACTTATTGAATACTGCGACAATATTAGCAATAATCCACATATTTCATTTTATATTAAGGCCGTAGCCAGGGGAAGAAGTCCGATAAGGTAATTTTTTCACAAATACTAGTCTAATTTCACCGAAAATACTCACAACTTTTTCAAATTGAATGAGACATCTTTCACTTTTTGCATAATCAGCGGTATTTCTTAATTCATATGTTCATTTGGTGTACATTTTCTATACTATTTAATTTATGTTGAGTATAGTTCTCAAGAAATTTGCCATTTCTTTGAAAAAATAACTGACGATGGTCTATAGGAAATTGTGTATTTCTCGAGCACAATGAATGAAATCAGATATGTTTTACGAGATCGGTTATATACTTATCTACCCTGTCAGTTTATTATGAAAAACAGACCAGTATATTGAAGAAGACGATTTTACATTACATAAAAAATTTATGGGATGGGATTTGATGAAAGGTTCGGAGAATTTTAATCAGTAATTGTTTCCAAATATTTATAAACTTCTGAAAATATTGGCAACCATACCTGTAACAGGAGAGATACTTTTCCTTCCTTAAACCCCTCAAAACTTATTTGAAAAACTCCACAATTCAGGAGAGAGTGAAGAGAAATAAATATTAAAAACGACAAGGTCGTCGATTTATTTGCTTCAAAAATATCCAAAAGGCTCAATATCATTTTGTGATATGTGTCAGTCTAAATATTTTTCATGAATATTTTCATATTTTTTTGAAAACTCATTTATTATTATACATAATAAAAGAATTCGAACAACTCCTACGACTCAACTGACTAGTTTACTTGACGGAAATCTCCACTGAAATCTAGTTGACAACTTGGTTGGCAACTAAGTTGCTCGTCTGTGGGCTGCTTAAAATATGACCATGAAAGCCTTCAGCATTAAAAATCAAAAAATTAATGTTATTCAAAAGTTTCTTAACAATACACACAGTATTAATACATACACAAAGTATGGGTATTAATTCAATTGTTTTCAAATTTTCAGGAATTAGTTTTGAAAATGCTTAATATGCAGTATTTTGTCGCTTAGTTGTTAGATATATTATCTAGTATTTCTCATAACTAAAAAATGTAATTTCAGTTTTTTCAAGAAATGATTAACGATTCTGAAGTCCCACCCCTTATTACACCAACTGCTCCAAGTTGTAACTTCGTAATCTGGACGTCACCCTCAACTGAAAATGTGGATCCTAAAACTAGTGCTATGAAATTTTATGATCAAGAACAACCAAGAGGTAGGAATCTTGTTTATAATTTCTAATTTTTCTATTGTACATACACACCATAAAATTCTTATAAAGATTCTGATACCAATATTGTTGCATCAATACTAAAAATAATTTTCCATTGGTTATATTAATTTAGGCAGTGCTATGAAGACTCCCTTTAAGGTTCTGAGCACAGACGATTTAGCTGAAACAGGGTCAAGAGGCAGTACTGAAACTGGTAATGCAGCTCAACCAATGGATAGCGCCAATATCAAACAAATTTTCGACGAGGATAGTAATTCATCATTTGAAGAAATCAAGGCAAACATAGTTTATTCTGATTTGAACAATAGCTGTAATACTCAGATGTTTAATTTTAATTTGAACGCAATGAAGGTTAGCACCCCACAAGCTAAGCAGCATGTCACACAAAATTGTTTTGAACAAGTGAAAGCTACAAAGAAACAATTATTTGAAGAAGAAGTTGAAACAAAGAAGAATGATGAGGCTCTTTCAATAATATATGAAGAGAGTAAAAGTTATGCGTGAGTTTTGAGCTTCATTATAATGCATGTTGTGTTGTTTTTATCATCCAATTAAAATTTTAAGTAAAGCTGGTCTATGCTGAATAAAAACCAATAAACGTACATCATAATTTCCGCTTGAATAGTTCTTGAAAAATGATGAAAATGGTATGAAGATTATATGGGTAACGTCTTTTACTTTTGTGAGATAATCAACTTAAAGCTTCAAAACAAAATTATTATTATTTTATCCAAATCTTTGAAAAAAGGCTAATAAAAGATAGAAATATTCAAAAATTCAACGTCCTTGACTATCGGAGTTAGGATGTGAAAAATTATTGTAATCAGTACAAATTGTCGCAACACATTTTGAATTACAAGTGTATGCGGACTCAATGTTTGGAGTTATACATTTTTAAAAATTTGATGTCTTAATTTTTTCCCTTAAAAGATTTATGAAACCTGTTCTGAAGACAGAACGATCAATGCGGTATAAAAACTGATTTGTGTATCAAATTTCATGCAAATAAATCTTGTAGTTTCCGAGAAAAGATTTGGACTGCCGATAAACGAATTTTTTTATTTGATGTATGAAAAAATAATTTGTGAAATTTTCAAGGTGTTCAAAAATTTATTAATGAAAACAATGAACCAAAAACAAATAAATATTGACAACAAATTTGGTTGAATTTAATAAAATTTGTACTCTCTTTATTTCATGATAAAATATTCTAATTTCATAAAAAAAGCAGTTGTTTTGGGAAGAGTAGGCATCGTTTGTAAAGTCGTGGTCCCATATTAACAGACAGAATTGCCTAAGGCGTTTGCGCCGTAGTGATCATCGGTTCAATCACACGAATTTGAAGAAAAAAAAATGTACATGTTTTTAATTTTCACATTTTCATTTCATGCTATCCCTTCCTTCTCTGTGATACCCCGAGCTATTGTTTTTGTCAGACGATAATTTGCGTTTGCTATGTTTTATTTTATTTAATGATTTATTTGAAATTTTTTTGATTATCGCTTCGGCATGTGGACAATATTAAAGAATAATCTCTCTTATTCATATTTTCTCGTTTGCACTAGCACAAAACAAGGTTTTTTTATTTTTTCAGACTTTCCCATATAATTTTCATATACAAAGGTTTTATTTCTAGTAGTACTAAAATAAAAAAGTTTCAAAATCAATTGTTGATATTAGAATTAATAATCTCAGTAATTTTTAGAATGTTGAGAATTGGAATTAGGTCAAATGAGATAAAACATTAATAGTATATTGTGCAACAAGTGGGGAAAGTCCAACTTTTCTCGCGAGTGTGGAAGTTTGTGGCACAAGCCTGAAAGGCGAGTGCCGCAAACACACGAGCGAGAAAAGGACTTTCTCCACATGTTGCACACTATACTTTTCCTACAACTGCACAAATTTCAATAATTCAAGTAATGGACTTGATTCAAACCAAAATGGCCTTCGTTGACAGCATGTGCTAATTTATTGCGTTTCCATAGAAACGACTCAAAAGCCCAATTTCATTGGTCTACCAAGCAAGGTGTGGGCAAAGTGCCGTGGGGAATAATATTTACCACAGTATGAGCAATACATAGTTTTGAAATTGAGTAAGCTGTAAAGAATACGCTACTTTCCATAGCAGTTGTAGGAAAAATATTGTATTTGTCAACATTTGGGCCTGAATAAGGTCATCTTTGGAGCTATCCAAGTTATCACTCAAGTAATAATATAGTTGATGTGATTCGTTAGTCTATTCCAAGGCAACTAATAATTTTTCCTTTATTCAAAATATATACCTGTTGAAACTTCACCTAAGACCATATCATTTTTATCTACTAACAACCATTTACATTATCTAACGAAAAAGTATTACAATTATGCTAGTGTACTCTATCAAAGTAGAATGATGGATAATAAGTAGTTAAGTTTTTACTCCCTTGAACATGCTATATTTATAGAGATACGTGTTCCTAAATTTACGCGACAAAAATCAGGAGGTGAATGCTCTTATGAAATTAAGATGGGTTCCTATAACAAAATTTCCTCAGACACCACATTCTGAGATATTACCCTTATAAGGTGGTGACTTAAATTATGTTTTTTTTTAATTCGGCAATCCATGACACGTAGACGACGTTCTATGGCTGGAGGTGGTCATTTCCAACATTCATTATGAATCCTTCCACATTTTACATATTTACTGTTTTCCACTCAATTTATTGAAAAAATTATAAAATACGGTTTTTCTCTTCAGCTATTGGTCTTGAGAAAAAATTCAAGAATAAAAAAATTTGTAAACAAAACAAGAATTTTAATTTTAATTTCATTTCATGAAACTACATCTTGGAAAAAAGTTTTGATATGAATTAAAGTAAGGGTTGCTAATTTCACCTCCGTAAAAGGGGTGGGATGAGGAAATTTTTGTTATGGAAAAGACCCGTCTTAATTTCATACGAGCATTAACTCCTGAATTTTGTAGATATGAATTTAGGAGCCCCCTGTATATACCAACAGTTTATAATCTTCAATTTTTTTAGAATTCATGTCATTGGGCTTAGTCTGTAAAATATTATATCACCTGATATAATATCACCTGAAAAGACAATTCAGAACGCATATTATTATCGTTCATGAGTACTTTTATGATTGTAATATATTTTTCGCAGATCTAGTTCAAGTTCAAGTGCAGCTACCACTAAATCTTCAGTACTTTTGGGAACTACAAAATTGCCAGCAATGACCACAATTTCTGAAGAACATAATAGTTATTTGGCTCAAAATCTTATGGCCAATGAAGCTTTGCGAAAAAGCCTTTTGGGTGATTTGTTGCCTTCTCAAGAAACATCAGCAGTTACCAGAATGGAAGATGAACCAATGTCATGTTCTAGTCCACCATTAACAGAAATGCCAAAAACGAGATTGGATCTTGCCCCTTCTGATCCTTTTAAATCTTCAGAAATTGAGAAATTATTAAATTTAGTGTCATTTCCAGGACCCCATGTCCCTGGATTCCATACGGTGCAGTTAATACCTAGAATTTCAGGCAAGAAAGAGAGTATACATGTAGGTGGTCATCAGTATGCTGTGGAAAAAGTTTTGGGAAAAGGCACTTTTGGTACTGTTTATAAGGCTTGGGATCCCAAACATAGCAAAATTGTAGCTCTAAAATATCAGAAACCAGCTAACAAATGGGAATTCTACATCTGCAGAGAGATTCAAATAAGACTAAGAAATAATCCACTTAGGGAACGATTCATGGATGTTACATCTGGATATTTCAGTGAGTATATTTCATTTATATAAGATTAATTCAGTCCCCACTTGATGAAAATTTAGTTTAAACAAAATAATAATTACATTTAATAATAATGCTTTAATTTTCATATAACATGATATAATATCACAACTATTCAGCTATATTGTGGCTTCATCAGGTATATACATTTTGACTGATTGAAAAATAGAAATCGTGACTAGACTTCCATAGATACAACGTATTTTCCCTACTTTCATTTGTTGCGTTCTTTTCGTCGATGTCCATTTCTTCTGCCAGTTCGAGGTTTTGATTTTGGTCGCCATTGGAAGTTGGTAAATTTTTTTTCGCTTCTTTGGTCTTTGAAATTCGTCTTTAGCCGCTTCCTCTTCCTTATTAGGCTCCATTTCTTGTAATCCCATAGAAAGATAACTTATGACACGCCTCACATCTTCTAATGATAGTCGATCAAAGGACGGATTCCTTGTATAAATCACGTTATCACTCGTAGACATGCCTGCACTTTGTCACTCTAATGCACAGAATCTTTTTGAGCGTTCAATGAACGTTTCAACTACGAAATATCTACTGACGAGTCCACTTTACTTTGAAAACAAGTTATTATTCATAGGGCAAAAATGATTTTCCCGGCGTCATCTACGCGACTACATATGTTTGTCCATTTTATGATTAAACACTCTTCTACAAGTTAAACTTTACTCTAGATTTGTTGTCTATATGGTCAATAAATATTGCAAATAAATAAATAAATATTATCATTTTTATTAAAACTTTCCAAATCTTTATTTTCTGAAATATACTTTAAAATTGAATTTTTCCTTCAGATATTAAGTGCTATTTTTATTTTATATTTCATTTTTTAATCTAAAAGCAGAGATCGAGGGGGAAAAATAAGGCGGTCGTTATATGCGGGCTCTTATTTTAAAAGTAAGTGAGCTCATAATATCTATTTTGTTCACAATATTCTCAAAAAAATTTTGTAATATATAAAATAAATAGCACTGAGCTTTATTCACAAATGGCCATCGACCAAAGTCCTTCAGCCATGTAATATCTAATTTTCGTTAGTAAAAATATTTCTTATCAAATTTTCCTTCAAAATATAATTGAAAATATAAAAAATACATCAATACATTTTTTATTGTAAAAGTAACTCCCATTCTTCTCCAGCCTTTTTGGCTAAGGAAAATAAAATATGTAATACTATAGTTATATCAACACAAAACACAAAAAATATTAGGCCAAATAGGTTGTGATTTGCTTCTGGGTGACTTTTTCTCACTCAGCTCCAAATAGGCTGATATTGTTTTCATTACATGAAACATTTGAGATGCAGTTGGATATTCATGTATTTTATCATCTTCATTCGAAGATTCGTGATCGTTGTTTGATGTGTTATCATTTGTTTTTACAGAGAGGGCGATTTCAGGATCAGATAAATGTTCAAAAAGATCTAAAGACTCATCCATGCGTTCATAGACTTGTAATTCTTTTTCGCCAATATGTTAGTTGATCAGGTTGGTTCTTTTTGCTCAATCAAATAAATTAAGCGAATCCTCTTGAGAATTCTCTTCATTGAGCTTCAAGCATTGTGCTAAAAGAATTTGATCACTTTCCTCATATTCAATTGTAGGATGAAAACCTGCATGTTTATAACAATCATTTATGGTTTTTGAAGAAACTAGGTTCCACGCTCTATTCAAAGCGAGTATAGCATCAGGAAGGAAAAATTTAAATTGTTCGCCATTGTCTAAGTGGGAAATCAGAAATATTTTTTTATAATAAGGTTTCAAACATTCTATAATCTCTTGGCCATAGGCTGTAAAATTGCGTTCATATTTGAATGCATAAACACTCCTCAGATCAACATATGGATGAGCAGGACAATTGTCTAGAAGGAAGATTATATCTCTTTTCTTTTTTGTAAATCAAGATCCCATGTTCTGTAGTGTAGTACTGGACCAGAGTTTTTTTCTACATTTTTCTAAACTAACAGCCATTCACCAAAATATAGTTTTGGAGGAAGGAAGAAGGCATACTTCCAGAAAAAATATCACCCTGTAGATTTGCATTCAAAATTAGGATATCACATGATGAAAACTTTAAATTGGAATATCTATGCCAATTCAAAGTTATATATCTTGTGAAGGGAAGGTGCTATGAGAGAAAAACTTGAACTTTAACACCCGTATCTCAAATAAAGCGTTTGCGGACTCATGTTATAGGACTTCTTTTTTTTTATATGATCCGAGAAATCTGTCACTTTCATTTGTACCTCCAATTTAGGAACACCCTGTAGATATAATCAATTCAAAACTGATGTCTTCACAAATACATTGCAATTTGAATGAAACACAATAAATTGTACAACATAGCTCAGACAATTTTTCGATGCGTATTACTCAGTTCAGTTCTTTGATAACTGCAGTAATGAAATTTTGTGACGAGAATGATACAAATAATCGAAAACAATGGGTAAGTGTAAACCGATGACGAACCGACTTTTTTTCTTCAAATGATCCCAGAAATCTGTCATTTTCATTTGTACCTTGAACACCTTGTAGAGTCAATTCAAACCTAACGTCTTCACAAATAAATTGCAATTTGAATAAAACACAATAAATTGTACAACACAGCCCAGACAATTTTTCGATTCGAATTACTCAGTTCTGTTCTTTGATAAGTACAGTATTGAAATATTGTGACGGAAATTATACAAAAAACTGAAAACAACGGGTAAGTGTATACGTATAAGTGACAAATAAGGGGAGAAAGCGGGTAGATAAAGGAAAATAATAAACCTCGGACGAAGACGAGCTCGTAGTGCAATAAAAGTACTCATCTTGAAAATGATAATAAACTCATAAACCGTGAAGGGATCCGATTTTTTACTGACATTTCGATTTCAAAGGAAAGTAAAATGATTATTATTGGTTCGTTTTATGGAGAAATTTTCGTCCTTCGTCTTTGCGAGATTTCTGAAATGTTATATTTTCAAAATCTTGGGGGGGTGGAATTACCCTCAGTACCCCCCCCCATTTCTACGCCCTTGTGTCATATTGTTTGTTTCTCTTCTGGCAAAGTCTGCAATTTTAATTTTATGAATTAAAATCTGTATTTTGCACTCTAGATTATGCTTAAATATACTCTACTATGGATATGGTCCGTAAATCGCCAAGAATTTCAGAGTGGTTACTTGTGTTTTTCAATATTTCAGGTAACCTGCTTCGTATATGCCATAGAGCTATTTACATAGATGATAGAATGATATAGGGAGTATACGCTATTTTTACATGTCCCCAACATGGTAAGATTACGTTGTCGGATTGTGATATATTTTCAAATTCACAATTTAACTATATCGTTATGAAAGTATATTATATTGAATGAAATATATTCATTTGAGTGATTCCAGATTAAATATACAAATTTGAATGTTTGGAATCCGATATTTTTCCTAATTGTCAAATTTTTCGTAAGCAGAATATTTTCTGTATATACCTGTTGAAATCCAAGGTTTGGAACTATTGCGCGTTTACGATCATCGATTATTTCACGTCATTTGGCGCTCGGAGAAAAGTCATGATCTTCTTGACCACCCCTCCTGGCACCGAGCTTAAACTCTGGAGAGAAATTGACCAACGCTGCTTCAACAATCTGATCTAAAGTATGCAAACGCATTGTCAAGTTGTGGTCGATGTTCGAGGAGACCATACACTTTCATTCTTTAAATTTTTTGCTGAACTGAACTGATTTTGTACTAAAAATAAATTTTCAACTGAAACTCATAAAGGAATGGCAAAAAAATTAATTAGATAAGCGAGTAAACATTTAGATCTATCATTTTTTTAAAAGAATTGCTGAAGACAGTCGTAACAGTCTCAAAAGCCCTGAACTGAAATTTTGTGGAGCAGTATATGCCTATTTGTCAATGGAATTGAATGAAATATCGTATCACTGATATGTTTTCATTTCCGCGCGCTTCATGTCAAATTTGATAGTTCATGTTGAGGACAAAATTTGCTTACTGAAAGTGACATAATGCTCCCTCTATCTATGTTTATTACTCTGAGGTATATACGAACCGCTTGATACTTGTCATTGGTAACAACATTTTTCTTTGACAGAAATTTGGAGGTTATAAATGGTTAATCTCCTTCAATTTGTAAACACCTAAAGTTCTTTATGGCTCTGAAAGGTTTTTGTTTTATAATTAAAATAATAAATGATGTCATGGAAAAAGTTCGTAAACAATAATCTGAAAATCAAAGTTACATCTTCCAAGACAAGTGGGCGTGGTTACCGAACCTAACCAGAATAAAAGTATGGCGACAGATAAATCACTGAAGTTTGAAGAAATAGTCACCCACCGCTTTTTGAAGAATTTGAGATATATACGGAGCATCAACTTATTGTTGGTTTATGCACCATTACCATTCCTAAGAACTAAGAAATGAACGCTAACAAATCAATCAGGGCGTTTATGCATTTCACCTAAGAACTAACACTATGACTAGAAAGTTGAGTGTTGACCAACTTTCAACTAAGCTCTTAGTTAAAATGAAGAAGTGCGCATGCGCCGCGTAGAATTTCAATATTGACAAGTGACAGTTTCTACCATTTCATGTTTCATAATGACCATAATTCGTGTTTACCGATGAAAAGTATTTGGTGTTTCTGAAAAAAATTAAATTAAATTTTCGAGCATGTGCGCATTCCTTCACTAAGATCTAACAAGATATGAAAACGCTCTATTAGTGATGACGTCACACACCGCCATTTTAGTTCTCCTGTCAGTGTTCGGAATCCAAACAAATAAATTGTCATTCAAATTAGTACGTTGTCGTTGAAGAAATTAGCATTTTGATAAATAAGAATCTTTAAGGAACGATTTTACTATTAATTGATAGACAGAAGGAACGAGATTAATGCTAGTGAGTTTGAACTTGAAGTTCAACTAATAAACACGTCTTTTTACGAAATCTGGGGAATGAAACAGGACTCAAACTTACTGGTATTAACCTCATTCCTTCTGTCTACCAATTAATACTGAAATCGTTCCTCAAATACTCTTATTTATGAAAATAAGCCAATTCCTTCAACGACACCGTACTAATTTGAATGACAATTTATTTGTTTGGATTCCGAACACTGACAGGAGAACCAAAAATGGCGGTGTGTGACGTTACACTAATAGAGCGTATTCTTAGGTAGAGTTCTTAGTTCTTAGGAATGGTGCATAAACGAACCATTACTAACCATAGTAACCATGATGATATACGAACCAAATCCTATATTAGTGTCGCTGTCTATATTGACATATAGTGTATGAAAATAAATTTATTGATTTGAAATTACTTCTCAAGTTTGCACAATAACCTAAACTACTCCAACCAAAAATCCTTCCCAAAACAATAAATCACCTTATATATCAGAAATAAAGAACTTAAGCCCATATCCTGGCTTCAGAACTTGAAAAAATGTTATTCGCCAATATTCTAAATGAATATGCACCACAAGAATAATAGCCCATATTTATTGCTTTCGGGTTTTCCTGAGTACCATCTATTGACCATAAAACCATGAACCACCTTTATATTATTTGAAGTGTGCCTAATGACAAACATTTTATCTTCAACTAATAATAGGACTTGTATCAGAATGTACCTAATGATTCAAACCCTATTTTTTCAGGTGATCAGGCATCAATTCTTGTATATGCCTTCATGCCACATGGTTCACTTCTAGATCTAGCAAATCAAGTTAAATTAAAGACAGGGAAACCCATGCAGGAATGCCTCTGTTTTTACTTCTGCATTCAGATGCTTAGAATTGTGGAAGCAATGCACCAGATCAAAATAATACATGCAGACATAAAACCTGACAATTTTTTGATTCAGTTGACACCAGATAACAGTATAGAATTACAACTAATAGATTTTGGTTGTAGTATTGATATGTCTCTTTATCCACCAAATACAAGCTTCACAAGAAAAGTACAGACAGAAAGTTTCATATGCTGTGAAATGTTGGAGAATAAATCGTGGAATTATCACACAGACTTATTCTGCATAGCAGCAACAACTCACGTTATACTATTTGATAAATATATTGAGCTTCAGAAAAAATATGATGCATGGTGCATAAAAGAAAAACTCCCAAGATATATGAAATCTGATTTATGGAACAAATTTTTCGATACACTCTTGAATCACCAAAACGAAGCTGGTCACCTCCAGGTCGCTTTAGATGAAGCTTTAAGTACTCAGTTTGATAAGTACACCAGTGGTATGAAGACGTTGGTAAACCTGATAAAGAATCGATAGCATAGAGGGAAAAAAAGGAAACGTTAAAGTTAGATGAAAAATGTTAGTAGTACTTTATGAAGGATTGTTAAATTTGTTGGGAAAGAGGACCGAATTGTTGCTTGATATATTTTTTTGAATCCTAATGAAAAATCAATTTATCTCAGAATAAACTTGGATTGTACATTGGAGAGGTTATTGTATCATTGAAAAATCTTTAAAAAACAAGAAACAGTATTGCCTCAATTTCCTCAGGTAAACGATAAACATGGAATCTTTTCTCAACATATTTAGTATCCTTTTGATGTATAGCTTCAATATGCAAGAATCTCAACGTAATCATAAAACGTTTCCTTTTTTCATCTATATTACTCTGTCATTAAACTATCAAACTGAATGTTTCGAAGTTTCTTTGTTCAGTGACTCTTATAGGATGTTTATATAAGTTAAAACATAGTATTATGTAATTTAAAGGTTATTAAAAAACTTTCATTTAATTATTCGTTTTTATCATATATAGTTCTCAAAGTATTTGACAATCATTCTTTGTTTTACAACTTGGTGGAATTGGTCTTCCAAGTGAAAGATTTGTACAAATTTTACATAAATCTTCATAATCTGGCGTTGCTAAGGAATCAAGTCTTGAATGTATCAAAGTGTCATTCATTTTCACTTCGAAGGAACCTAAAATTATCAGAAAAATTTCATATAATCATATAAATTAATTTTTTATAGAATAACCTCTTCTTCCTTCATGTCCTCTTACTTCAACATTGGGACATCCCTTTTTCAAAGCATATGACACAGTTTGAAACTCCTTGTGAAGGCCACATTCAGAACTGAAAATATTATTCATATACAGATAATTATGTTTCAAACTAAGATATATTCTTACCAATATTCTATATCCACCTCTACTTTTTTCGAAGACATGGCGAGACTTATCTTTTTTTTTGAGACAGAAGAATGCAAAAAAAGAAAAGGATAAATCCGATATTTCCTCTTGGGTCTATTATTTTATCCATTACAATATGGAGGTATTTTTTTTATACCAAATTTGAGTTGGCCACAAAAAAATACCTTGATATTGTAATGCATAAAATAAAAGAACAAGCCAATTTTCATTCATTTACAATTGAATTATCTACATGATTGTATTGAACATTTTGTTTTATTGTAATAATATTTATAAGTACTTTATTAATCCAATTTCAACTTATTTTTCATCTTAACTCGAAATTAGAGTTCTGTGGTTCAAAAACGAGGTAATCTGCAGTTGAAATATGTTTTCCTAGAAGTTCGGTTTTCTCTAATTCTGTGGAAAATCAGTTCAATCTTTTTTACCTTGTACTTAGAACATTGATTCTAATCTATCTATATTCTAAGACCTTGTAGAACAAAATCGTACCAGAATAATTTAGATCAAGAAAGATTTCAAGGTTATATGTTATATTTTATTATTATATGTTTATACCACAGAACAAATATATTTGTATCATAGACATATAATAATAATAACATATCTTGGATTATATACTAACCCGAAATCTGCAATTCTAAATATCACTGAATAAGCCATTTATACCAACTTAATTTCAATTTTCCACAGCTGCCCAGGATGTCAACAATTCCTGAACGCACTATAGATTTGTGCTGTAATAATAAAACCGTCCAGAATAAATTTAAATATTGCACTGATTTTACATATTTATTTAGAATTAATTTTCAATATTGTGAATCAGTTGTTGATAACAAATTTAAGTCAAAAGGTCATATAACCGTCAAAAAAATAATAATTTGAACACCACTTTAGCAGGCAAGACATAATAAAAGTTTAATGTTTTACTAATAGTTTTGTTTAATTTCACCACAGAGGGCACCACACCGCCTCATCTTTGGTCTTTGATCAGAAAACAGAGGCTATGAGCACAGATTAGTCTGTGCTATGAGTCTAAGTTCTATGATTTTATATTGTTCTGTGTGATTGATTAACGTGATTATGACATTGACGCTACCTGCTTTTGCTAACGGTTAAGCTTAGTATAGTTTTATTTGTTATCGTCATAAATATTGATATTTTGTGATATGTTCCTTACCTGAATACGATTTCAAATTAATCTAATTATTCAATATGAGTGCACCCCTTCTTTTTGCTTGTTCACGATGTTTTACTCGCCACCCATTCGAGGAACTCTCTGCTGGTCAGAATCTTTGTAAGGTAAGTAATTCTACTCACCTATTTCGAATTCAATGATTTTACAAATTGCGAATTAACGACATATATCTTAAACAATTTTTAGGTGATGATTAATTACTGGCAACATTTTATTTTTTTAGCTATGATAATTTTGATAATATTTCTTACAGAAGCACAATTATAACCTCTTTTTCAATTAAATTGTATTTGTAAGGTTGCAGTTAGTTCTAGATTGATTATATCTTTTTCACATGAGATTTCAAATTGGTTGAAAGGAGCTGGAACAAGTTAACAGGCTAATTATACTGTGTATTGTAAACACAGTTACATAGTGAAAATGAGACTTATGACAGTACTGAAGTCTTTGCTTTCATATTTTTCTATTTAACACCAATTCAAAAAGTGAATTTGTATCATAATATTTATAAAGACAAATCATATCTAAATATTTATAAAAACAAATCATGTCATAAGTTAATTGGTATTTAAAGTTTTATATTACATCAGCCAGAAAAACAGTTATTAACTTATTTTTTGAAAGGTTCAAGTATGGGCTTGACAATTCTCCATTGTATTTGAAGAAAATTCTTTTAGAGCAATTATGCTGTGAACACATTATTTAGGTATTGAGTAATTACAATGTCCTTGTAAATGATGGATGTTTGTAAATTGACCTCTTTGTTCTCTAAAATGTTTTTTGGTGATTATATGATTTTTCGATGAAGCACTTTAAGATATATATGTATATATAGAGATGAGCGATACCGTGATTTCTAGATCACGTTGTGAAACGTGAACGTTACCTTATGATATCAGTGAAATTAAAGCGTGATGTGATCACTGTTAAGTTGCTTGTTATTAATATTTGTATGAATCACCCAAACCTTAGCTCGTTTATCTCTGCAAATCGAATTGGTCACTATTATCATTCAGAGCAAAACAAAATTAATGAAAAATTATTATGAAAACATCCATTTTTCATACATTTTCAACTCTTTTCCTTGTTACAGCTTTAGTTAGGAACGTAACAGAAGGATGTCGATTTTTCAAATGTTTCCTAAAATTTGAAGAGGTGGTTTTGAAAGATAATTTCAACTTGCATAAATTACAAGTAGCATAATTTACATCAACTTCTGTGAAGAAAGTCCAAAGATTGATGCTCTTTCGCCTATTATTATTATGTCTCTGACGTGTTTTCGTTTGTTTTTTATGATAATACAGTACCATTTATTGCTTCGGTCGGCAACTTCAATAAAGAAAGAATTTTTTTGGGGTTGTTTATCAAAGATAAGCATAAAATTAGAATTTTATTGCCACCACCAATTATGCATTAATTCAGTAGTTATTATTTGTTTGTAGCAAGTATTTATTGTTTAACAAGTCTTACAAAAATACTTCCTAAAGCAGGCGAAGTTGCCTACGATGCTGGGATTGTCATAAAAATATGCAATTATGTTAGTCGAAAAAGGTTTCGAAGCAATAAAAACATCAGGCTATCTTCATAATTAACGATTGCAGCGGACGATGATGTGCCCTGAAAAGATCTGTGAAATGTTCAAACTGTGATCCTGTCACGCCCTGTATTCGTTTTTCGGAACCGCGACCACCTGTGACATTCTGATATCAGTGATTAAATCACAGTTCGTGAAATATCGCTCATCTCTATATATATATATATTTTTATTATTATTATTATTTCACTGAGATATATAATAATTATTCAACATTTTCATTGATTCTCTTACACCCACCATGGAAAATAATTTTTTTGTGGGTTCATTCCAGTTTGAACCTTTTAATTCATATTCTTTATCTCGTTGCTAGGAATGCAGAGGCTCTTTTCCAGTTGTGAAATGCACATATTGTCGATCTGAATTCCAACAATCATCTAAGGGAAATACTAGTACTATTTGCAAAAAATGTGAGCATAATGTGAAGTCTTATGGAAAACCGTCTGCTTGTGAATATTGCAACATCATAGCTGCCTTCATTGGAAATAAATGCCAAAGATGTACTAATTCAGAATTAAAATATGGACCACCAGTTAACTGTGAACAGTGCAAGCAAAAATGTGCTTTTGATAGGCTTGATGATGACAAAAAGGTAAAATATCAGAATTTTTTACAAAATTTGAAACTACATAATCTCGGAATAACTGCAGTATTCTTCAGAACACTCAAATTCAGTTCTATCAATGTTGAACTAGAATGGTGTTTTCGACAAAAATGAAAAAAAAAAAACATTTTTCAAGCATTTGGAAATATTTCATACATGAAAAATTGAATGAGATAAAATTAACTTCATTTACTGTTATGATAATCAGTAAAGTAGAATTCAGAGTTTTATTGACAATTTATTTACTTGTAGTAAACTGTTCATATTAGTATCATATTTCAACTATAAAATATGTATGAAAAATATTCATTAAAAAAATTAAGTTTAAAAATCATTTCTTAAGGTCGATGGAAAGCTTTTATGCTGGTTGTGCACATTATCATTCAAGAGAGCTTTAGCAAAAACAAAACAGGGCAATGCTGAAAGAAAGGCACATCTCAAGATGGTTAATCACAGCAAGAGTAAAAGTAAAGAAAAGTGAGTTCCAAATTTTTCTCCTTTAAAAACAAAGAAATAAGGTCTAATCATCTACTGGTAATGATATTCAGCCCTATTCTGTAACTTCAAATCAAATAGAGATGGTAAGAATTGAATAGAAATGCACCGGAATGGTTTGAATTGGTATTCTGTAACTCAAGTTAGAGAAAAAGAATTGGTCACTAAATACCAAATTTGGACGCGATAGAAGTGAAACATTCCGTTTTCTCAGGTTATGATCTGATTTGTTCATTTCTATTTTAGTTGCAGAATAGGGCCCATTAGTTAGAAATTCGTTCTTCTAGTTATCCTCATTTGCAAATGAAACTGTTCATATAATTTCAATAACATTTATTGAAAAAAAAAAACTTATATAATTATAATATTCAGACCTAGATCATCGCATAAGAGACCACAAAGGGAAAGACTAGATTTGGAGAAACTTAAAGCCAATATGGAGCAAGCTGAACAAGGTCCTTCACCTCCTAAAATTGTTAAAAACAATGCTGGGCTGCGTTTGGATTTGGATCCAAACAGTTCTGATCATGTAATTGCAATGACACAACTGAAAGAGAAAATAGCAAGTCTTCAAAAACAAATTTCAATGAAAGATGTACAACTTTTGAATAAGGACAAAATGGTAAAAATCTTATTTTAATTCCACTTTTACAACCTTTAGTATTAATTGTAACCTATTAGGCCTTATTTTGCAATTTCAGTTGAATTCATCGAGATAGAATAGAGAGGAGACGCTATGAGCTGTTATCATGCTAGAAAAAAATGTGATTAGTAGGCGGGGCATTCAGGGTCGGATTAAGTAAACTTTCAATGAAGGAATACAAAAATAAACCGTGTTCATTACTTTTTAAACAGTCTAAGCATTGTTCATTGTCAATAATATACAACATATCCTGTCATATAAATTATAATATATTCAGAGTAAAGTGAAGATGGATATGCAAAAATTGTTCACTAATCATGCTTACCTGTTGAATGTTATTCGTCAAAAGTTGACTAAGATCTACATCCAAAATGGCGAAGTGGTACCACTTTAAGTCACGTGATGTCGTCTCCCCTCTATTCTATCTCGATGGTTGAAATTTGGTATTCTGTAAATACTATCGTAGAAGCTGCAATATTGGAGTTGTTGTTTCTTTTTGATGCTCTGAATCTCACTGGCAACATCGTAAATATCACTGGAAACTAGCCCTTGAAGACTACTGACTGACCTTTTCTTACTTTGTTTAGTACAGATGTTGTAATCAGACAATATAGATAGAAATCATGTAGCTGTGGCAAATATGTAGACTAAAATAATTTCTCTAATTCTGTGGTTATTCCGTTCATTCTTCCACATCTTGTAGAACAAAATCGTGCGAGAATATATCAGAAACGCACAGTTTTCATGGTTATATTTTATTATTCTATGTTGGTACTCCGAACTTTCCGCCACGGCTTTATCTGTCAATTCATCGATTTGCCTTAAAGAAATCAGTTCTGCCAACCAACATTTTTCAATGCAAAAATCACTTAAATATATTTATGGAAATATTTCATTAATTTCAATGAAAATGCAATGAATTAGAGAAAATAATGTATAATACTCGTACAGAAGGCTTATTCTACCACTCGTTCATTCCAAAACTCGCCACTTCGTGGCTCGTTTTTGAATTTTGAACTCTTGGAAGAATATCAATGCCTTCTGCACTTGTATTATAAATAACTATTCTTTCACATAAAATTCACAAGTTTATTTTTCTTGCAACCGGTTGAACCTGTGGGAGTGATTGACGAATAGATATTTGTCCTCATTGGTCGTAGAAATGCAAATCTATCACAAATTTCGATGGTAGCGAGGCGATCAACTAGAATGGCAAAATTCCAATACCACTTGCATATTTCATGCGGAGCATTTCTATTCAAGTTACACAATAGGGCCAATAATAGTATTTGCAAGGAAAAGTTTACTCGAAAAATTGTCCTGTACTTTTTTCAATTACAGATATTGCCAGTATTTAATTTTGAAAATTTTAATAACTTCAACCACTTGAATTTCAGATCACTGAGCTAAAAGCGAAACATTTTACTAGCGAGAATGAAATGAGAAATAAGATTCAAAAAACTATGAAGGAACATGAAGAAAAAATCGATTTTATGAATTCAAAAATATCAGGCTTGTTGAAAGAGGTAGCTTCTTTGTCTAAAACACAGAACAAGAAAAGAGTCGCTGTCTCTGGATCAGCTGCAGCGGCCATTCTAGCAACAGAAAATTCAAATAGCGGCAGTGGTACAGACAGCCCTGGTCTAACCTAAATATTCTGGTTTATTTTAATGCTTGTGGAAGGTGAGTAGATACTTGACTTGAAGGAGCTGAATTTGGGGAAACAGGCTAATATGTTCCAAAATATTGAATTCAAACAGTTGAGCTTGGATGCATTGAAATTTATCATGTATGGTTGAAACTAATTTGTGACTATCAATAGAAATTAAATATTTCAACATCGGATTTTTATAGTTTCTTTTTTTAAATAGTTCATGTGTATATTTATTTTATTTCTGTAAGTGAATATCATGCATTACATTATAGGACTTCAACAACAATGAATTTTATGATTTGGTTTTTATTAGATAACTATTATTTTATGATCAACAATTTAGAGAAATACTACTCATCAAAAGATAATTCCCAATTTTATTTTATTCTTAATTTTTGTATGAGAAAAATTAATCCCATATCATGATAATTCAATATCGAGGAATTGAAACAACTATATATGAATATGTAAATTATTACTATAGGAGGAATTGACCAAGGTCAAAAGGTTATGCATTTGGCTTCATCAGAATTCAATTCTTAGTCCTGTATTCAAAATAAATTAATGTAAATGATTCATTTCATTTCCAGCAATATTCATTTGATATTTTTGCGTACCTTCAGTTGTTTATTCTTTTCGCAAATTAGTAATCTTTTTAAAGACCCAATAGTCTACTTGTTTATTGTTCATTCTTCATTCTCTATGCTTTTTTTAGCATACTATTATATTATCAAAAATTTTTTATATTGTTAGGAAATTTCTGAATAGCTAATAAATTAATTTGAACATGTGTTATAATGTTTTTAAAATTAGTCTGTGATGACTAGGAGGTTATTAAAGTTCTTATAGTTAATTTCAAATCAATTGAATTATTCATTATTATTTGAATAAATCATTTCAATTTCAAAACAAGTGTAAATAGAATACAAAATTTCAAACTCCTCATTAATTTTTTGTGAACATGTATTTAAATAGATTGTAGGATTATTTAGGTATTTATTATTCAATATAATGAACTATTTTTGTAAAATATGTTAACTGAATCAATGTGTATTAATAAAGAAATGGAAACATAATTTTGCTTCATTGAGAAATTGAAATCCAATATTATAAGCGACATTTATTACTATATAATACTTAATAAAATATATACCACAACAAATTACAACAGATATAAAATGCAGCATTATGCCCACAAAAAATCTAATATTGGACCATACTCTGGAAGACTGTTTAGAATATTATTTCTGACATTGGAATAATAGTCATCAAATTTATTGTCTGGTACTACAGTTAGCAGAAAGTATAACTTGAGGTTTTTCTATATCCCTCTTGCTTTGTATGAGTTTTAGTTCTAAATTCTCTGGAGTATGAGGTTTTCCTGAAAAAAGATAATATTAAATTTGGGCCGAGTATGTGCTTGCTTGTTATTATATTGATATGAAATATATTTGATTTTATGTCAATACAAACAGGTAATCATAAAATATTTTGTTTCTCAGAGCTCAGAGAAAATTTTAATAAATATGAGTTAAGTAAATTATATTAAGAGTAAACATTCCTGTTAGTACCTTTTGCACATTCCAATGTTCTGTCTAAAATAGCCTGTAAGGTAGCTATTGTTCTCTCTAATGCGACTTTTAAATCATTGTTAGTTTTGTGCATCCAAGCCAACATCAAAGAGGCAAAGACATCCCCTGTACCAACAAATATTGCCTGTTTTTTTTTTAATGTGATGGATACTCTTTGGCAAGATTCACCTAAAAAATATTTTTGTTTCAGGAATGAGGAGTGGTTGATACTCAATAATGTGATAGAGGATGACAGAAGTTTATCTGATTTTATTGCATGAAATTATTAGGTATGTACTTAAAAACTTTAAAATCGAACTGATATATTTTAGATTGTCTATCTTTGAAAAATTGCTATTACTTTTAAAAATGAGTATAGGATCATTGATTTGGTTTGATTTTGAATAACAGTTTTATCAAATGTTGATGTTAAGATAATGAAATTATTAGCTCTAAGATACCGTTTAGAGTACTGGCTAAGGCCAATAATTCTCCATTTTTTCCTAAATCTGAAGAAGAAACCACTACTGTTTTGCATCCTTTCATATGCAAATTCTCAATAGCTTTCCAGCAATCATCTACATTACTAATCTTGAATCCAGTCAGTAATTCTAATTCATATTGGTTTGGAGTTAGAATATGAGCGTGAGGTACTATACATTCCTGATATAAAGGCACTAGTTCCTCTGGTACATAGAGTTGGCCATTATCTCCCATTACCGGGTCACAAACTGAAAGGGAGTTATGGTGATCTTTCTTTTTAATAATATTTGAACAAAATAAGACTCACCAAACACAATACCTGGATTGGCTGATTTCAAATGCTTATAAACCTCCAAAATTTCTTTTAGAAACGAAGGAGAACCAACATAACCAGTTAGTAAATAGTCATATTTATCTAGTCCATTTTCTTTCAGACCTTCGAATAAATCAGTCAAGTCTTGTTCTTTCAAAATTTGGCCCGTTACTTTCTTATACTGAGTATGTGTACAGAGCTGGACTGAATTGATGAAATCTACTTCAAAGCCCAGTAGCTAGTGCAAAAACAATCAGATATGTTTTAAATATTATGTAGTTGGTAATTACCTGCAATGGAAATACAGCGCTTCTGTTTCCAACATATCCATGTACAACATGACTTTGAATTGATAAAATTTTTGGAGTTGTTTCCTCGGCCATTTTTCAAGAAGTTAACGTTATAACAGTGAAATACTTATTCTATTATCAAATGATTAAAATAAACTACGATTTATAGAGACAGTTCTTATCTATGTACATAATGCTGCTTATCAAATTTAATTTTCATTACCAATACCAATCCACATCAAGGTCATATTTAATCTTTGTTGTGAAAGTTGAAGTTTTGAGGTTGAAGGATATGTCATTATTTGAACCATAGAAACTAAGAATATAGACCGAAGGAACGTAAAATAAATATTTGTGCTCGATCCCGAAAACAAGAGAGATGGAAGTTTGGCGTCGCTTCGGCTAGCTCGAATCCATAGGCGTGCAGAATACTGATTTGATTGTTGAATGCTTCACTAGGAATCCTTTTTTTATAACTTCGCAATATCGAATATTAATAAGAGGAATGGAAATCGCCTTGTAACTGATGCCTTTGTTTTGATGCCAACATTCGTCACTCCTTGTCGGACGGTAAACTATAGCAGTAGCTTAACATAATTTGAATAATTTCGAAATTATCAGTTGATGCTCAAAAATATGATTTATTCATAAAAATTCTTTCGTGTTTCAAAAGGGTCAATGTTTTTCTCAGTTTAATGATTTAGCTATTGTGAAGTTATGAAAAAAAATTTCTGATGAAGCTTTCAACAATCAAATTAGGATTCTCCACGGCTAAGGCTCGCGCAAACAATCGGCTAGCTCGATTGTGATTGGCGACACTAAACTTCCATCTCTCTTGTATTCGGGATCAAGCACAAATGTTTACTTTCCGTTCCTTCTATCTATACTCTAAGAAATCAATAGATTGAGAAAAACATTGATCTTTTGATACACGAAAAATTTTCTCATTGTAAACTATTTTTGAGCATAAATTGATAATTTAGAAATAAATCAAATTATGTTACGCTACTGCTCTCTGATTAGAACCTATCAAATAGTTTTTTCCATAGACAAATAAACAGAGAAAAGATACAACTCTGTTAAAATAAATAAGCGTGATTGTGGCGCCTTTATTAGTACATGCAACTAACGATGTTGAGCGGGGCAATTGGTGACTTAAATCATAATTATAATGATATAATAAATAGTAATATCATGTAATAGGAAACGAACCGATGATAGGTACCCATGAAGTAAGACTTGTAACGAGACTTGTTTATTGATATATTGGTTAACAACTCAAACATAACAAAAACTGAAAATGTAAAATTTCTGGGAGTGTTTTTTGATTCGGATTTGTCCTTCAAAACTCACTGTCTAAGTTTATCAAAGTTGTTAAATTCGAAATGTTTTCAAATTAGAAATTTGAGGAAAATATCAATGTAGATCACATTCGTTTACTTTATTTCAGTGAAATACAATCTAGGATTAGTTATGGGATTCGTATTTGGGGGAGTTTTTCTCATGTTAAAAATGAGTTTTTGTCACAGAAAAGAATTTTAAGGTGTATTTCAAATGTCTCATTTTTAGACTCCTGTCGACCTGTTTTTGTCAACCTGAGAATTTTAACTGTGTATGGCATTTATATTTTGGATTTGATCACATCGGTGCATATCAATAAGAATAACTATTTAAAGAATAGTGATATTCATGCTCATGACACAAGATATAAATCAAACTTCTCTATACCTTACCAGCGAATAGAAGTATGTAAGAAATCACATTTAGTAATGGGAATTAAACTTTATAATAGGCTTCCCCAATGTTTTAAAGATATTACCTTAGTGCATAAATTTAAAAAAGAAATAAAGAACTATCTTGTTGACATGTGTCCCTATTCTGTTGAGGAATATTTTGAGAAAACTCATTGAACTATGTCCAGATTGCAACATTCACTTTGCTTGATTTTAAATATTGACTCGCCTGTGTGTTTCTAGTGATTATTAGTGTTTTTTATATGTTTATTTATTGCGTTACTGCGTATTTGTTCATTAAAATGATTGCTTAGTTCTTGTATTTTGAGGTAAATTCTGATTTCAGTTATTTATTCAAATTTTTAATTTGTTCTTATTCTGACTTGTCTTATGTCATTTGATATTATGAGACCAATAAAAAAAAATTGAAACTATTTCAAAATTTGCATTGAAAATTGTGGAAAAACTGTAATCTTAATAACAGTTTATTCAATATTTCAGTGAGGTTCTGCATCCAAATAAATTATTTTCCAATTTGCGAGTCCTTGCATTCAGTGATAATACTCAACGAACATTGAAATACTTTTTATTGCACATAATCATTCAAATTGATATTTGTGAACAGAGAAGTTAATGAAATAATTTAATCATTTTAGATATATGATATATTGTATCACTTAACTATTGAACAAGGAAACATTTAATTCGAGGATTGACAATAAAATAATAGTTTCAGTGATTATACTGACAAAAATCCAGGAAATCGAAGGCTTGATTTAAAATTGGAATCTTCAATTCTTTGGCGGAACTCCAACCATATTATAAGGAAGAGATTCTTAATACTATGCTAAACATTATTTAATTATTTTCTTGAAATCGATTGCTGATACGACAAAACTACAACAAATCAACAAATTTCTTTTCAAATTTTTCTAAACTACCAGTCGTTCAAACAGAAAGCGTTTGCGGAGTCATGTTATAAGACTTTCTTTCTTGAAATAATCCGTGAAATCTGTATTTTCATTTTCACCTTCAATTAAGGAACACTGTAGATATAGTCAATTTAAAACTGATGTATTCACAAATAAATTGTAATTTGAATGAAACACAATAAATTGTACAGTGCATCCCATTTTGGGTGAGACTGCCAGGTTTCTCGCTTGTTATTTAAGATAGAGCCTTGCGGTTTTCACGTTCCTGTCCTACTTTTTCGTGAAACTCAAGTTGGTCTAATCAGATTTTGAATAACTGTTTCCGTTCAAGAGATACAGGGTGATTTTGAAAATTGATACTTTTCGGACCCCTCCTTTATTTCCGAAGTTATTAAAAATAATGCTGAGCTGAAAACTAAGTCTGAATCAGAATTCTGCGTAGAATCCAGTGGCGTACTCAATATTTTTTTTCGGGGTATGGTTTTGAAGATTCAACACACACCTATATTTTTTTTAATGGAACACCATGTATATCATTACTTCGTTGAATTCGTTATTTTTTTCCCTTCAAAATGATGTATGATACTATGTAGGTAGGATGTTCATAAATGTTAAAAAAAACTCTAAAACATCAAATAATGATGTCTCACCCAAAATGGGATGCACTGTACAAACCAGGCCAGACCATTTTTCGATGCGAATTACTCAGTTCAATTCTTTCATAACTACGTATTGAAATTTTGTGACGAGAATGATACAAAAAACCGAAAACAACGGGTAAGTGTATACCGATGACGAATGCAAAAATCACAGATGGCGATGCCGAGAAAAGGAATAGCGGATAAAGGAAAATCATAACCTCGGATAAAGATGAGTGTGTAGTGCAATAAAAGTACTCATCTTGAAAGCGATAATAAATTCATAAACCGTAAAGGGGTCCGATTTTTAATTGACGTGTCGATTTCAAGGGAAAGTAAAATGATTATTATTGGTTCATTTTATGGATGTATTGTCGTTCTTCGTCTTTGCGAGATTTCTGAAATTTTATATTTAGAAAATCATGGGGGAAGGGTAATTACCCCCATTTCTACGTGCTTGAGCCTTTTGAAACCTGATTTCTGAAATTTCATATTTTGAAAATCATGGGGGGTAATTACCCCCACTCCCCCCCCATTTCTACGCCCTTGAGCTTTTTGAAACCTGGATCGAAGTGAAAAATTAATTCATTACCGCATGAATTTTTTATTTATTTCCAAAAATTAATTTGCAAAGCACTTAATCTCTGTATGGGTGTAAAAATTCACAAAAAATCTATACTCAGAATTTTGAAATTTATTTAAGGAAAACTGGTTTGTGCCACATATGGAACTTCATGCAACAAGAAAAAAATAGAGCATATCGAACGAATTTATTTAGTATGAAAACGTATTTGTTAAGATACATAGAAACTATCTCAGTTGAAACCATAGAGTAATAAACATAAATAGAGAGAATATACGCAATTTTTACATGTCCCCAACATGGTTAGATTACGTTGTAGAATTGTGATACATTTTACAAATCCACAATTTTACTATATCATTATGAATGTATATTATATTGAATGAAATATATTCATTCAAGTTATTCTCAATTAAATATGCAAATTTGAATATTTGGTATATATCATTATTTCAAATTTATCTTTGTCTTAATATTGCTTGGTTGGTCGGGAGATTCTTAAAAACTTGGATACAAGATGATCGTGAGATCACCGATAGTGAATTAGTTCCCTTTCAACATTAACTTCCTACTAACAACATTTAATTCTGGCAGAAGGGCTTCCTCGTATGCGGTTAAAACTTTTAGCTTCCTCGATAGCTCATCGGTTAGCAGTGGCGGATCATTACGTTCGGCAGATCCTTTCCTTTTGGAATGAGCGTACCTACTTGGCCATATACAGTAATGTATGGATAATCCGAAGTACCTACCCAATAATCCGAACGCACATACGCTCTATTAGTGTGACGTCACACACCGCCATTTTAGTTCTCCTGTCAGTGTTCGGAATCCAAACAAATAAATTGTTGTCATTCAAATAAGTACGGTGTCGTTGAAGGAATTGGCTTATTTTTATAAGTAAGAGTATTTCAGGAACGATTTCAGTATTAATTGATAGACAGAAGGAACGAGATACCAGTAGATAAGTTTGAATCCTGTATCATTCCCCAGATTTTGTGAAAAGCCGTGTTTATTAGTTGAACTTCAAGTTCGAACTTACTGGCATTAATCTCGTACCTTCTGTCTATCAATTAATAGTAAAATCGTTCCTTAAATAATCTTATTTATTAAAATAAGCCAATTTCTTCAACGACAACCTACTAATTTGAATGACAATTTAAACTGGTTAGGAGAACTGAAATGGCGGTGTGTGACGACATCACTAATAGAGCGTATTGGTAAAATTATATGTATAATCCGAACAGCCTGAACTATGTAATCCGAACGGAATAATGAAATTCAGAAACTTTGATTCCTTTGGGAGTATCAGGAGAAGGACTAGATCCAGGTTTTGATTCAGTGGGATCCAATAAATGAAACAGAAAATCAAAAAAAGACACGAAGTGATGACGAAAAAAGATTGAGACACAGAGTTTTAGAAAGGTGATGAGATAATTGCTGATGTTCAAAAATGAAAGCTCTGACAACGAAGATGAACCTGTTCAGAAAGTGTCCACTAAAGTCAGGCGAACATATCATTCAATTACTGTCTGTAATGAACAGAAATACATATTTTTATATAAAGTAGGTACATCATTTTTCAATGAAAATGAGTTTGCACGCTCTAGAAATGATTCTATAATCCGAACGATGTTCGGATTAATGTTTATATTCGAAGTGATAGGCGATGTTTTTTAATTATAAATCCTACAGAGAAATCTGTATTCATAATAGTGTTGATATATTCTTTTTTCGAATATTGTTTGGGATATCGACATATATACCGAACGGCCCAAAGAAAAAAGTAAATACGTCCATGTCGTCTATCAGCTCGTGCAAGCGCGCCCATCTGAACGGTTACATTAGAAACTAGCGATGGGCAACTCGAGCTGTTCAACTCGATTAACTCGATTTGCAATCTCAACGAGTCAGCCGACCTTTGCGATTATTCGAGTCAACTCGGAACTCTGAAGAAACCATACGATTCGGTAAATCCTGAATCCCCGTTCGTTCCCGTTGCAACTCGAGCTGTGGCTGGCCCGAGTTGGGTTCGATCTTACGAGTTACAACTATACGTATACGACGTAAACTGAATCAAGCCATGGTGTTGTTGGGACGCTGCGTCAAACCACAGACAAACCAGACAATTCACTCTGCCGTTTTTAGGCACGGCGTTTCGTTGACCTTGAATTTCACTATGAACTACTGTAGTAAAAAATGACAAAGATAACCGAACTTCCCACTCTTTCTAAAAGGTTCAAAACGCATGTGATTTGTCAGATTAACCCATTCAAATTTTTGAATTCACCCGATTGCTTATATTCAACTCCTATTCTCTTTGAATATTGAATGCCAAGCTAACTTTATCACACCTCAAGAATTAAAAATTACACCACACTTCTAACAATACACTAAAATAACTGAGTATGAAAGTATGTATCAAAAATGAAATTCCTTGGAATACTAGCATGATTCTAAAAAAAAAACCTCTATTGGTTGCTTCTTAGAATCTCATTAATGTTCTAAGGGTTGCTTGGTATCTCTGAGATTCAAAAAATCTTTTTCGTCTTACTGACGAATGATTCCTCTGTTTACGGCAGACTATGATTGCAAGGAGAGCTCGAGCAGCGATCCTACATTGAGAGAAATATTTGAATGTAGAATTATTTGCGATTAATATTTTAAATCAAGCAAGAACAAAATGAAATTTATTTTCTTAGAACCGTCATTTTCAATAACATAACCTAAGCGAACGCAAAATCCACGATTCAAATTGAACTATCGCTGCGATTAGTCGAAAGAATCAATCTAGCTCTCTGATTGGTCACCCCGATTCACCCCGAACTCATTCATAAATACGAGTAGAGCGAATTCGAGGTCAACGAAACGCCGGTGACGATTTCCTTTGTAAATGCATAGAGTGAAACATCTGTAGTAATCTGTGGTCAAACCTTCCTTTACCGAACTGAACTCGGTTCAACCGAGTTTCAACGTTCCAACTCGTCGACCGAGTTTAAATCGGATGAACCGAGTTCAACTCGGTCGACGGCGCACATAGGTCAATTTTAACGATCTACGCGGCCAAAAATATTTTCTCGTAAGTAATATCATAAGGGCATCTAATTTTTCCGAAAAGAATTGAAAAAACACGTTGCTAAGTAATATTTTGACAAGAAGCATGAGTGCTGGTGGCAACAAAAATCCGAGTCGAAGACGAGGATTTTTGCACCTGCACGAATGCTTTTTGTCAAAAAATATTACTTTGCAATGTGTTTTTTCGATTTTTTTCACAGGAAAAATTAGATGCCCGAATGGTATTTGACAAGACTATTTCCTGAGTAACAGATTATTCTGCATGCATTACCTATGTATAGGTATTAATTTGAAAACTGAAAAACAGATACTCAATTTTATTTCATCCAAAATACTACAAATTTAATTATTTATGGTACAATTAAAATATAAATTGCAATTTTGGTACACGGTAGGGGTATTGTTTGAATTTTTTGTTGATTCATTGAAGATGTGGGGTGTAGGTACATCATTAATGTAATCTGTTGAGTGAGAAGCGGGAGGAGTGACTGCAGGATCTTCTGTTTTCTGCTTTTTAGCTGGAGGTTCTGAGGCGTCACTTCTAAGGGTGTTTATGATGTTGGAGTAGTGCTCATTATCCATTTGCAGATAAGGTTTAATTGAGTTGGCTGAACTGTGGCCAGTAATTTTAATTAATTGTTGTTCACCTACCCCTGCTTTAGCTAAGTTACTGACTGCTGTCGACCGCATAGAGTGGTTTGTTATTTTTATTCCTTTTGTATTCAATCCTGCCTTCTCTGCCGCTTCTTTAGTCCATTTCGAAAGTTCATTTTTTCCCACTGGAGTGTTTTTGTACCATCCACTTGAAAGTTCTTTGTTCCATGATGGGTTATTGGTTAAGAATAATCTATCAGTTGTTATTCTAGATGAACGTTTAACCATCCGAATTTTAAATAGGCGGACTGGACAAAAGGTTGGGTTCTTCGTGTTAGGGACCAGCCGTTTACTTTCGGCCATTTTTTTTCTCCACCCTGTGCCGTTTTATTGAAGAGAGGATTATATTCTACTCTTCCTAAAAAGTTGGATTTTTGAAAATCAGTTATTTGAAAAAATGTGTATTCTACCTGTTTTTATCCCAGAATTATCCACTTCCTCTTTAAAATAATAAACTTTGCAGTTTACTGCTTCTCCACCTCTCCAGGCAAGTTCCACTGAAGCGATATGGTTAAATTTCCGTTGGAGTCCTGCTGGAGTGTTTTCATCCCATAATGAAACCATTGCATAATACTCATCCAATTTCAATGAAGCAGAGCTGCACTTCCTTTTATTTGCACACGTCTGCAAATTCCTTCTTTTCGCATTACGAGCTTCCCTACTAGACTTAAAGATAATGTCTTTAACAGGTTGACTGCCGCATAAAAATAATAAAAAATGCATTTGGTGCCAAGTCGAAAAATGTACTTCTGACAGAAACCTGAATGAGATGCAATGATCTATTTTATCCAATTCCAAAAAACAACTCCATATTTCGAAAAAATGATAGGGCGGTCGTATACGCCCGCTGGAGCATGGGCGGCATGTTTATACCTTCCACGCCATGGCGGCCGTCGTGCGGGCGACTATTCGTGTTAGATCTTGTAAGAATATGTTAGTGTCGCAGTTTACAGGGCATTAGTTTATTTGTTTCTATTGACCGCGTAAGTCGTAAAGGGTGCAGTGAGCGTGAAAATGAGTTCTCGTGCTAGGAAAATAGTTGATTTAGCACTAAAAAAGCTGAAGGATGAAACATCAGGTAAATATTTCATACATGAAAATATGTTTGGAATTTGATATTACGTATTACTGTGGTTTTGATTAGATTATTTTTTTTACAGAGGATGAAAATAGTTCCTTCGATTCGGATTTGGATCCGATGTTTTTGCCATCTAGTGAGGAAGATTTTAGTATAAGTTCTGATGCATCGATTGAAGAGAATAAAATTGATTTTGCCAAGAAGAAGGTATTCAAGAAAAAAAAATCAGAAGTAAGAAAAGAGCCTTCTGAATTCCAGCCGTGTTGTTCAAAATCACTTCAAGCTGTTGATTTTGAAGAAAATGCAGAACTTCTCGAAGAGAGGACTCAAGAACCCGAAAACTTTGTGCCTGGAGAAGATTCCAGGAACAGATTAGAAGATATGCAATCGGATAACGAAGCAGAAATTGTTCACCCAATTGAACATTTATGGAAGGCGCCAGTAGGAGCACACAAAATTTTTGAATATTCTTCTGAAAGTGGTTTGAATGCTGGTTATGCTGCAGTTCTCATCAACGAATTATCTCCATATAAATGTTTTCGTTGTTTCGTTGATGAAGAAATCGTCAATGAAATGGTTCATCAGACTAATTTATACGCGACTCAAGTATTATGTGATAAAGAAAACGTTAGCAACTATTCTAGGCTGCACAAATGGTTTCCAACTGATCAAAATGAAATGCTAAAATTTATTGGAATTGTAGCATATATGGGTATGGTTCGGATGCCATCCTTGGAGAAATATTGGAGCACAGATTGTCTCTACAAAATGGCCTGTATTTCGAAGATAATGTCGAGAAACAGATTCCAATTACTTCTCAGGATGTGGCATTTCTCTGATAATGAAACTTGTACAGTGGGGGATAGATTACATAAAATAAAACCTCTACTAGACAGATTGGTGAAAAATTTTCAAAGTGTGTACACTCCTGGTAGAATATTCTGTATCGATGATTCAGTTATTCCCTTCCAAGGTCGTCTCCTAATGAAGCAGTATATACCAAATAAAACGCATAAATATGGGGTAAATTGTTCAAACTATGCTGTGAGAATGGATACACATGGAATATTCGAATTTATGCTGGCAAGGAAAAAGAAGGTAATGCATCTGTACCAACCAATGTCGTGCTGAATTTGTCCGAAAATCTACTCGACACAGGCAGAACTATAGTGGCTGATAACTACTATACTAGCCTTGAGCTGGCTAATGTACTGCTAGACCGCAAAACTCACTATATTGGTACATTGAGGGCTAATCGTCGCGGCAACCCGAAAGAAGTGATTCGAAAAAAACTGAAAAAAGGTGAGGTTTTTGGTTTGGAAAATGAAAAAGGTATATGTGTTTTGAAGTGGAAAGATAAAAGAGACGTTCTTGTCCTATCCACAAAACATACAACTGAAACCGTCGATATTCAGGGTCGTAATGGTACAAGGACAAAACCACGAGCCATTGTGGAATACAATGAAGCAAAATCTTCAATTGACCAATCATTATCAAATGGCAAGTTATCACTCACCACTGAGAAAATCTCTGAAGTGGTACAGAAAACTTGGGATTGAGTTCCTTCTGGGAACAGCTCTTGTGAATTCTCATATAGTATTCAACCAATTGTCTGACAAAAAAATTACAGAGTTCAGGGAGAACCTCATAAGGTCCCTATTATTTCCAGAGGAGGGAGACAAACCTGACAAACCTGCCAAAGATCTAGAGAAAATACATACCTTACTGAAAAAGCAAGGTCCATATGATAAAATGAGGAAATATTGTAAAGGCTGTTACTCTAAAAAACTGCGAGGTGAAATCACAAAAAATCGAGTGAAAAAAGTAATCACCTACTGTGAATCCTGTGAAAATCAACCACATTACTGTATCGAGTGTTTTCATGATGTTCACACGAAATAAGAAATGTTTCTTTCAATACTATTTTATTTTATTTTTGTTGAATTTTTTCCAACAATAAAAATTATGTTTTCAATTGCAAGCCCTTTTTTTTATTGAATGAGATATTCAAAAATTCGTAGTAGTATTATGAGCTCATATGCCACAGCGGTCGAAATATATAATTATATCGATCCTAAAAGAGACCGCTGGCGAACGGAGATCATGAAAAGAATGATGCACCATAGCGGGCGTATACGACCGCCAGGCATCTCAGGAAAAAACGTGAGCGGTCGTATACACCCGCTGTGGCAGTCAACCTGTTAAATGGGTCAAAAATTATTTTCCACTTCACAAAATACATTTCTTGCATTTTTTTTGCAACGGTGTTCCACATTGTCTTCACAACTAGTTCTTTGTAATTTTCACCGTTTTCCTTCTTCATATTCCACACCCAATCTTTCAGAATTAGGTTTAGTTGTTCTAAAGTTGTGTTTTCCATAAGCTCATAGTTCTTTGCTTAGCAGAATGTCATGAACTGTTTCCATATTGAAGTATGAGTTCTGAGGGTATTATACGGTATACTTTTCTCAATCGCCAGATCAATATTAGACAAAGAATCGCTTCCAAAGCGACTCATTTTCACGATATAAGCTGACTAACTAGCACTTGACAAAAAAATCAGAAAAAATTGTTGCACGTCGTTTTCTGGTGTCCTTGGAGATTATAATTACGTTTGTTTTCAAAGGTATTGTAATTTTTGGTGACAACAACTGTCAAGTTTTGCCGCGGGTAAACGCGAATAAACTGCTGACAGGTCCTGCCAAACAGTTTTTCCACCTAGAAACCATTTGTAATTCAAAATTCGCGTTTCTGATTGGTGCAAATTACGACGAGGGAAATAGTCACTTTTATCATTTATATTCGGTATCCTTTCTATGCAGTATTATATTTCTGATTAAAGATTTTTTAATCAGTTCATCTCGTAAAATGTAAATAAAAAAACATTGGAATAGAAAAAAAAGTCGTCTTGGGATTCCGTAAATGAAAAGCCGTGATATTCAAAACAAATGTTGGATTTATTTCATTTTCACGTTGAGTGAAACAATTTCTCCGCAAAATAACATAAAAAATACATATCTTTGTGCAGTAATAATATTTTTATTCAATTAAAGAGTCATCTTCCTCGCAATCTGAATCGGGTTCGAGTTGGAATCTGCCGGCAATAGCATTTCTATTGTTTCAGGACAAAAACTTTTTGATATTGATGTTTTTTTGGGCCTAATACTGTTTATCAATGGATCCGAAGTTAAAAGTAATCTGTGATATACATCAAGGTTGTATAGTTCTCTAGAAAACTTTCTAGCGAAATTCTCACGATATACGCGGAAATGTTTATTACGCGCTTCTGCAGCCTCCTTCGACAATTGACCTATTGGTAGTAAAGCTTTTTCAATGATAGTTTCCCCATGTATTAAAATCGTGGTTTAATTGTTTTTAAATTGTCATCACTAGTGCCATAGTTCGATAGTAAGTGATTTTCCAGATAATCGAGTTTTGCTTCAAAATTTGGTAAATTTTGGTCTTTCATTATTCCATAAAGGTAAATCCGGGTAACAGTTTTCACACCCGATGTTCCGGAAATTTTGGTGACATTTACTAAGGAAAGGATGGTACTTCATGATAACAAAAGAATAATCACGGGGTTTAAAGGAGGACTGCAACAAATTAACTTTTGAAGCTTAAAGTTACTTCAAAATTTGTTTAAGAAAACACTCTTTGTTATATACTACGTAAATATACTAATTTTGCATTGAGACTAAGTAAATTATATTAGAAATGAAGAATATTAACAGGGTTATCGAAATCCATCACTTTCACTCCAAAAACTGACACCGGTAATGAAATATTTATGTTCAAATTTGTTGTTGTTTCAAACTCTGTGATCTCGAAGAAGAGCGCACTGGTTGATTGGTCAAGTTCCAACCATCTGTGCACGCTCAGGATGTACCTGGGGTGGTTATAATGATTAATTTAGGATTACCTGGAATGTTTTCTAATCGACGATAATTTGTTTTAAATGATTATCGTTAGTTTTTAAAATCCAATTTTGGCCGCGTAGATGGTTAAAATTGACCTATGTGCGGCTGCAGTCGAAGTCGACGCGATAATACTTCACTCGGTGCGGTGAACGCAGCGAGTTATTCGAGTTGGGCCCGGATGCGGCCGACTCGAGTCAACTCGACTTTGAAACCGAGTTGGCCATCGATTCAACTCGAGTAGATCGAGTTAAGAATAATACGACTCGTCCCATCACTATTAGAAACCTATGATCTCAAAGCGCGAGCCAACGCGCGCTTACAACGGTCGAGCGCTGGCACAGCGTCCAACGCGCGCTCCATAAAAACGCGCGTTTACATGTGTACGCTTCGAAGAAAATTCATGTATGTACTAGTAAACGCGCGTTGTCAAAACGCGCTTGTCATGTGAACTTGCTCACTGCTATAATTCCTTCGATCTGCAACTTCAATATAGACAGATCAACTTTATTCGGGTGGCTTCTCGACGATAATCATGAAATTAGAATTTGATTGCCATCTGGTAGTAGTTCAGTAGTTGAACGTCATGATAAAATGAAATATTATCATGGTACCTATACAGATAGCGGGAATTCGAAAATTTCTGAAGAGCGCCACCTTACAGAACTCTTGTAAGCAGAACACCAAAGCAACAGGTGGACTATCTCAAAAAGTCTGAAACAAAATCGATTTAGTACACACACCAGGGATTCTATGCATCTTCTAACTTCACGTCAGTGCTCCTAATTTTTGTACTTACTGTCAGCCTTATTGTCAAAGTTAATGAATAGAATATCGAGATGGGTATCGATTATTACGGGATTCTACAAATACCTCGTACAAGCACAAGTCTGGATATAAAAAAAGCGTAAATGATACTGAAACATTTTATTGAAGTGTTTAAATGATCAATTTTCAGGTATAGGGGATTAGCCCTAGAGTTTCACCCTGAACGTCTTAAACAACCAAACGCCAAAGAGGTTTTCAGTTTGATTTGTGAAGCGTATGACGTCTTGGGTGACCCATATCGACGTGCTATATTTGATCAGTATGGCGAAGAAGGGTTGAAGTCAGGGGTTCCCACAAAAGATGAATTTATCCACCCTTATCATTATCATGGTGATCCCCTTCTGACGTATCGGTACGTTTTTGGTCATCTTTGATAACATTCAGATTTTCTCGCCAGGAAAGTGCAAGATATTCATCATCATCATCATCATAAAGCTCATCCCGTCCACTGCTGAACGATAGCCTCCCTTAACTCTAGCCATCTTTTTCGGTCTTGTGCCGTCTGAATCCAGTTTCCAGCTACTTCAATTAAAATAGATGTGTGAATAGTGCTTTGTACGCTGAAGGCTGAAGCATATTGTTCAGAGATCCACAGGGGCCCCTGATCGAATCAACGTTTCTTCACAATGAAAATTTGTCCTACAATTGAAAATGAAAAATAATGAAATAAGGAAGAATAACCTGTAAATTGCCACAATCACACGAATCGCAACCAGACCCATTGCAAAAATTCTGCTGTCAGTAAAAAAATTACATCAAATCAAAAAGGTTCCGCTTATGCATGTTGCCTCCAATGATTTTTATCTATCTGCAATAAATTTCCGCAACAGTGGCAATATAGTCATCCAATAAAGTGGCATCCCTTTGAAATGCGAAGTGCAATACACTTTTTTGGCATTTCCTAGTTCTGAATATTAATCATATTTATTTTAACTGAACAGTGTTAGTGTAAATGACCAATTTCTTTTCAACTTTGAACTTATAATTCGAGTTATATTATTTTTTCCTGCTTCCGCTTCTGCATGTTGCCTACAATTATTTTTATCTGTCTGTAATGAATTTCCGCAACAGTGGCAATAAAGTCATCCAATAAAGTGGCATCCCTTTGAAATGCGAAGTGCAATACACTTTTTTGGCATTTCCTAGTTCTGAATATTAATCATATTTATTTTAACTGAACAGTGTTGGTGTAAATGACCAATTTCTTTTCAACTTTGAGCTTACAATTCGAGTTATATCATTTTTTTTTCTGCACTATAAAAGCTAAGCTTTATTGTTTCGGTTTCATATTTGTGAAATCTCATTCTTTCATATCGTTTTAAATTCCAGGCTTCTCCGATATTTCAAAAATAATTGTTCATTTTCCAATCATTGAATTATTTTCTAAGATGGGAGAAAATTTTATAGTCTTTCCACTATTCATTTTTAGTTTCTACAAGATATTCACTATTGTAAACCTAACACTAAGTGTTCGAATCCGAGGTTTGGAGGGTTTTCAGCGTTATATTTCAATATTCTGACTAATGTCCAGATCTCTAGGAGAAATTAATTTTTGACCGAATTTTAACGAACTTGATATGAATAATTAATTGAGAACCAAACAAATAACTTCAGTTAAAATATATCGATATTTGCGTTTGAATATAATAATATGGATTTTTTCGTTTATATGTATATTGATGATACCAATGATCCCAATTTTATCAATTTTCGGCCATCTCCGAATTAAGTATAGGTACTGGATTATGATGCTGCAATAAAAGAATTTGCAGACATAAAAATTATAGAAAAAAGTTTAATTGGTTAGTTTTTCGGCATTTCATATAATATTTCTTTTTTATTTTTCATGCTCATGTTCATTTGTTTTTTGTAGAAAGAAATATTGATTTTTATTTTGTACCTGATTTACTCTTGTGAAGTTGTTCACATTCGTGTTAATTTCGATTCATTTTTTATATTTGAATCAATTGAATTTATGTTTGTTGTATAAAAACTGAATTCTTATTGAAAATTGTTTCGAAAGAAATTTTAAAAGTAGAGCTGGGGGTGAAAGTTTTCAAGCGTAAGTCCCTGGAAATCGTCGACCCGCTACTGCGTGTGAAAGTAGTTTTCTTTATTTTCAGTATCAAATAAAGAAATTAAGTTAATTTTGATCTGCCTTGTAGTCTCAACAAATTCACTTATCATCAATTATTATCTAACTACCTATCGTCTTTTAAATAATTTCAGAGAGTTCTTCGGCACTGATTCGCCCTACGCTGACCTGCTGGACTATTTGAAAAATCCTCCGGCTATATACGAGACAACCGAGAACAAGGCGGTGAAAGAGAAGAAGCCTCCCATAAAACACCCATTGGTTCTGAGCCTGCACGAGATATTTTTCGGTGGCGTGAAGAAAATGAAAATTCATAGGTTGACCTTTGTTGATGAAAAGCGAACCAGAACGGAGGTGACTGAGAAAATACTATCGATTCCTATCAAGCCTGGCATGAGACCTGGTACAGAGATTGTGTTTTTCGAGGAGGGAGACCAGCATCCCGCTTATGAACCGGGTATGTCTCTATTTATGAGATATTATTATTATTCAGTAAATAGTTCCAAATGAAAAGTTAATGTACAGTGCATCCCATTTTGGATGAGACTGCCAGGTTTCTCGCTTGTTATTTTAGATAGAGCCTTGCGGTTTTCATGTTCCTGTCCTACTTTTTCGTGAAACTCAAGTTGGTCTAATCAGATTTTGCATAACTTTTTCCGTTCAAGAGATACAGGGCGATTTTGGAAATTGATACTTTTCGGACCCCTCCTTTATCTCCGAAGTTATTAGAAATAATGCTGAGGTGAAAACTACGTATGAATCAGAATTCTGCGTAGAATCCAGTGGCGTACTCAATTTTTTTTTTCGGGGTATGGTTTTGAAGATTCAACACAAACCTATATTTTTTCTAATGGAACACCCTGTATATCATTACTTCGTTGAATTCGTAATTTTTTTCCCTTCAAAATGATGTATGAAACTATGTAGGTCAGATGTTCAGAAATGTTGAAAAAAACACTAAAACATCAAATAATGATGATTTTTCGTTAATGGGCGATGTATTTCCCATATAAATGAAGAATCAATAATAATAACAATAATCAATAGTGATGACAGCTAGATCAGATTAGTTTTTTCCCTCCAATGCCTACTTGATAAAACAATGCTCCCAAATGCATAGTAGCCATAATAACAACAAGGATATTTGTGTCATCAATGACCTTCTACTTTTAAAAAACGAAAGTAATAATCCTCTTATTGAAACATCGAAAATTCATGGCCCATTTACAAAAAAATCATCATTATTTGATGTTTTTTCAACATTTCTGAACAACCTACCTACATAGTATCATACATCATTTTGAAGGGAAAAAAATAACGAATTCAACGAAGTAATGGTATATAGGGTGTTCCATTAAAAAAAATATAGGTTTGTGTTGAATCTTCACAACCATACCCCGAAAAAAAAATTGAGTACGCCACTGGATTCTACGCAGAATTCTGATTCAGACGTAGTTTTCACCTCAGCATTATTTCTAATAATTTCGGAGATAAAGGAGGGGTCCGAAAAGTATCAATTTCCAAAATCGCCCTGTATCTCTTGAACGGAAACAGTTACGCAAAATCTGATTAGATCAACTTGAGTTTCACGAAAAAGTAGGACAGGAACGTGAAAACCGCAAGGCTCTATCTTAAATAACAAGCTAGAAACCTGGCTGTCTCACCCAAAATGGGATGCACTGTACAGTGCGCGTCAAAATTATGGAACAAATTCATTTTCTCAGAAGAAAAATATTTGGCAACAAAATCCTGAAACAGGTCAATTTTTGTTTCACTTTCACCAAATTTTTATGCATTTTGGAAGGATTTTTGTTGCACCCTGTGCCATCCCCATCAACCCTCTAAATTTTTTGAGTAGGTAAAGTGGGTCATAAAAGTCATAAAGTGGGTCAACTTTTTAGAAACGCAGCGAACAAGATAAAACTTGCCATGTTGATTGCCAACGTCCGGAACGGATAGGGCACGCCAAGAAGAAGAAAGTGGGTCATGTGGTACTTTTTTGGTAAGGTCTTAGTATCTCCTTTACAGGCGTGCAGAAATTTTCAAGAAAAATTTTTCTTGAAAATTATAGGTATTTGAGAGCATTCGACGAGCCTCAGCCGCATATTTCTTCATATTGAAGCAGAAAATCAAAACATCCCGCAAATGACAAGAATTCGGCTCGTAAGCTGACATGTTTAATCAAGAATAACTTCATGATGCAGACACAAATCGACTAATATTTTGATGACGTTATATTTAAAAATACCTAAGTTTATTGCATGACATCTACGATCTAGTTATTTCGACTACCACTTACCGCTACAGCCAACCATTGCAAAACGGCGGAAATAAAGTTGTACACCTAATATATTTTCTCATTTCAAGAAATTAGTCCAGTAAAATTAGTAAAAAGCAGGTACTAATCTATACCCAGCTATAAACTTTTATAAACTTGTATTTAAACCTCCTAAAAGTTGTCTTTAAACCGTACATAAATGGTAGTGTGTCCGCGACTGTTAAAATCTAAGGTCAAAGTTCACAAAATCGGTTTTTGGCCTTCTTTTGCAAATATCTCGTTTTTAGGTTTTTTTTGTTATTTGTTATACAGGGTGTCCCATAAGTGGCACGTCACAGTGACACCGGAGGTAGGTCAGCTAAAGAGGGACCTAACCAGCCTAACATGACCCCAGTAAAAGTTGCATGGTTTTCGAGTTATTACCAAATTACGTTTTTTAGTGAATTTTCACCTTTTTTAACATTGTCAGGGTCAGAATTCTGCTGGAAAGCTCTCGAAGCTTATTTTTTTGTTGTAATGGAATCTTAAATAGTTATTTAAGATGACATGAGTATGATTCTGTCAAAAAGTTATGTGGATTTCCGTAAATTAATGGATAAATCTTGATTTCAATTGCTAGCAAAACGAGAACTTCGACTTTGGACACCTGCTGTGAAAAAAAAATCCTTGAAACAAAACGAGCAAGTACCATCAAAAAATTGGGCATTTTAGACAGATTTAGAAATGGTACCATACACGAATCTTATGCCCATAAAACTAGGTATTTTCATCATTTTACCGATGCCCTATTTAACTAAGTTGAAACTAGGAACCCCGCTATCAGGTAATTTTGCCGCTTGCTATGACATTACATTTGATACCGGGCTTTGTTATTATTTGTTAAAGTCACAATAGGGAAAAAGATGGATTAGGGGAAGCGAAAAAGGAATATTATTGAAAAAAAAGGTAAATTAATTAAAAACAGACTTAACTTTCGATTATTTATTTAATTCTTAAATCTAACTTACAGTAAATGTTCAAACTGTTTCCCTCGGACTCTAATGCATAAATGACACCGTTTTATAAAATTACGATTCAATTTTCTTAAACTAATTTCCGATATGGTCCGGGCTGCGTCGAATACGCGTTCACGCAATTCTTCCTCGCTTCTTATTGGTTTTGCATACACTTAGTTTAAGAAAATTGAATCGTAATTTTATAAAATGGTGTCATTTATGCATTAGAGTCCGAGGGAAACAGTTTGAACATTTACTGTAAGTTAGATTTACGAATTAAATGAATAATCGAAAGTTAAGTCTGTTTTTAATTAATTTACCTTTTTTTTCAATAATATTCCTTTTTCCCTATTGTGACTTTAACAAATAATAACAAAGCCCGGTATCAAATGTATTGTCATAGCAAGCGGCAAAATTACCTGATAGCGGGGTTTCTAGTTTCAACTTAGTTAAATAGGGCATCGGTAAAATGATGAAAATACCTAGTTTTATGGGCATAAGATTCGTGTATTGTACCATTTCTAATCCTGTCTAAAATGCCCAATTTTTTGATGTTACTTGCTCGTTTTGTTTCAAGGATTTTTTTTTCACAGCAGGTGTCCAAAGCCGAAGTTCTCGTTTTGCTAGCAATTGAAATCAAGATTTATCCATTAATTTACGGAAATCCACATAACTTTTTGACAGAATCATACTCATGTCATCTTAAATAACTATTTAAGATTCCATTACAACAAAAAAAAATAAGCTTCGAGAGCTTTCCAGCAGAATTCTGACCCTGACAATGTTAAAAAAGGTGAAAATTCACTAAAAAACGTAATTTGGTAATAACTCGAAAACCATGCAACTTTTACTGGGGTCATGTTAGGCTGGTTAGGTCCCTCTTTAGCTGACCTACCTCCGGTGTCACTGTGACGTGCCACTTATGGGACACCCTGTATTGTATAAGATAAAATACACTGTAACTTTTATTTCGAAAGCTTTTCTTTTATGACGTATTGTCACGGCTATAGCTTCTGTAAAAGGAAACTTACACTACTTACGGTAAAGCGTGAGAAGAAAACTTCCACTTCTTCACTTCTTGAATCTAAATGACGCCACAAACCTGCCCCGCTTACCAATAGTGGCCCAAACACGCCTGAGCCCTAACTACCTACGTGAACAAAAACTGGTTATTCATAATAATAAATCAAAAAATGGTGTGAGAATAGTAATTTTTTTTTTCATTAGCCGATGTGATCTTCATAACAGAAGACAAGGAACATGAAACCTTCATTCGGGACGACAACGACTTGATAATGGTAGTCGAGATCACATTAGAGGAAGCTTTATTGGGGACAATTGTAACCGTCAATACCATTGATCATAGAACAATGAGAATACCGATAACGGATGTGATTGAGTAAGTATTTAGATTTTAGTTTCTTCATGAAGAAGTAAATATTGGACGCACTCTCCACCGGTTTTATCGACGTCTTGAAGTCTTTCTTTGATACTGGAGCAAACATATGATGATTAAATCCTTGTGACTACTACCTCTGGGATGAAGTCAAAGATAAGGTATTCAAAGAACGAAGCGAATTAAAAGTGATGATTGAAGCAGCCTTTGAAAGACTCGACACGGTGGAGATATCAAATGTATGCTCGAATATCAAAGAAAGAATTCAAGAAGTCGTGAAAATCGTTGAAGAGAGCGTCCAATATGAAAGAGGTTATTAATGTGAATAAGCAAAAAAAAATTGTGAATACATTGGAAAAAAATTGCTTAACGCTCGATAGACAGTTAAAAACTGTGAATAAGTAAGAATTATAGAAATAGGAGCTAGCAATTACGTTATAATCTCAAAAAAGGTTTTTTTTAAAGAAAAAGCACACTCTGGTCGAAAATTTGAATTATCCTATAGATTTTTTTATAAGATAGAGCTTATCTCCGAAAAAACTTAAGGATGTAAGGAATATTATGCAAAAAGTTTGAGCACTCTATAGCTCTCCTATCAAAAGTTATAAGCCTCGCAAATATAGGACTTCATTGTGAACCTCCCTGTATATATGATATTAATATTAATTCGTTTGAAATTTATTCCTTATTTGCAGCAACGATTACGAAAAAATAATCGAAGGGGAAGGAATGCCCATATTGGAGAAGTACCCAGAAAAAGGAAATTTGAGAATAAGATTTAAGATTTGCTTTCCGACTTACCTTCCGAAAGCAAGCAGAGAATTATTGTCGAAAGGTTTTCATTTAGCGAAATTGGGAGGAGGCTGTAGGCAACATGAAACCATCAACAAGTTGATATTAGCCGATAAAATTTTGAGAGTTGGACCCGACGAGAGGTTTCCTCCAATTTCACAAATATGAATGATTGACAATTACCTATTATAGATTATTATATAGAGAAATAAACTAATTTTATATTGCAACTTATTTAATTTTGTTCTTCAGAGTTTCACATGCTTGTGTAGCCCTATTTTTCGAATTCAATTTCTTTCCAATTCAGACCAACAAAAACCCTATAATCAATCATTTGGAAGAAAGAGTCTCACTAAGCATCAGAATTAATAATTTACAAGACTTGTATTTAGGCTAGTCTAGAATTTGAGATTTTGAATGACTAATCACTTCATGCGATATTTATAATAGGATAGTTTCCATAGCGATTTTGCCGCAATGAAACAAGTATACACCTTTACAAAATCCACAAGATGGTTTTGTAGCGAGAAGATAATAATATAGAAATAATATGCTCTCTGCGGTGGGATCCTACTACTTAATTTATTCTTACCAAAACGAAGAACGAAAATTTAATTTTCACTGAAATCGGCACGGAAGTAACAGTTTATGAAGAGCTTTTAAGATAATTACGTTTATTGCTTTACGAGTTCGTCTACATCCGAAATTTATTATTTTTCTTCATCTATTCGCTTTGGCGTTTTGTTTTGTCGTCCCTTGTTTTGCCATCTATGATTTTTCCATTTATCATCGGTATATAGACTATATGTATATACACTTACTTGATGTTTTCGTTTTTTTTTTCTATTATTCTCGTCAAGCAATTTCAATACTGCTGTCAAAGAACTGAACTGAGTATTCGTTCGAAAATTGTATTGTACAGGGTGGGCAAATTTCGATGTTTTAGCACTACAACATTTAAACCAAAGAAGATATAAATGTCTTTCGATATCGCCATTTTTCCAATTTTCGCTTATAACTCGAAAACAAAATAGTCCGGGAGCCAGGTGCAAATTTGGTTGATTATTTCCTCTCGAGAGATACTTGGTGAGATGCATCAGATAATAGTAATAAAAAGCCTTGTGAACGTCAGCTACGACTCGGTTGGGGGGGAGAGCGGCGGCAGCCCCCCCAAACACGAAGAAAAAAAAATACATTCAGTCATTTCCTCCCAACTGAAAATTTGTCAAATTGTAGCTAACCCAATATCTAGACGAAAAAATACAATCAGTTGGCTATAGCACGGTGGATTATACGTCAGATGGTGCCTCAAACATGAAAAAAAAATTATATTTTCAATGACAGCTCTGACAGCGACTCTGATACTGAATCAGAGAGTGGAAGTAACTAAATATTATTGTGCAACATGTGGAGAAAGTCCTTTTCTCGCGAGTGTGGCACTCTCTGATTCATTATCAGAGTCGCTGTCAGAGCTGTCATTGAAAATATATGTCTTTTTTTTCATGTTTGAGGCACCAGCTGACGCATAATCCACCATGCTATAGCCAGCTGATTGATTTTTTTCGTTTCTGGGTTAGCTACAATTTGACAAATTTTCAGTTGGGAGGAAATGACTGAATTTATTTTTTTTTCTTCGTGTTTGGGGGGCTGCCGCCGCTCTCCTCCCCCAGCAGAGTCGCAGCTGACGTTCACGAGGCTTTTTATTACTATTACCTGATGCATTCTACTAATTACCGTTTGAGAGGAACTTGGTCATGTATATCTGTTACTGGCTCCCGGACTAAAAGAAGGTGGTCAAAAATGAATACTACCCTTGTTAGTTTCTCAGAAAAAGGGACCGAGAATAGGGTATCAGATTTTGTCCATCTCCTCTGGTTTAAAAGTTGTAGTGCTAAAACATCGAAATTTGCCCACCCTGTACAATAATGTGCTTCAGTCAAATAGCAATTTGAATTTTGAATGAGAAGGGAAATATGATTCTGGTTTTAGGCAGAATTATGCTAGAGCATAATTCTGCCTCACTAGTGTGAGACTGAAAATTTGCCAGATACAGCATTGACGGCACTAACATTTTGCGATGAGCAAGGGCGTAGAAATGGCGGGGGGTACTGGGGGTAAATACCCCCTCAAGATTTTCAAAATATAAAATTTCAGAAAACTCGTAAAGACGAAGAACGAAAATTTATTTTAGAAGACTTCAGTTTTGAATTGACTATATCTACAGGGTACAAATGAAAATAACAGATTTCTCGGATCATTTAAAGAGAAAAGTTCTATAAAATTAGTCCGCAAACGCTTTGTTTTTGGGATACAGATGTTAGAGTTCAAGTTTTTCTTTCATAGTGCCTTCCCTTCACAAGATATTTAACTTGAATTGGCATAGATATAATTTAAGGTTTTCATCATGTGATATCTTCATTTCAAATCCAAATCTACAGGGTGAATTTTTTCTGGAAGGGTGCCTGCTTCTTTCCTCCAGAATTATTTTTTTGTGAACCACTGGTAGTTTAAAAAAATTTAAAAAGAAACTCTGGTACAGTAGTACTACTTTTTGGTTTGTTATAGTGTTGCCGTATCTGCAATCGATTTCGAGAACAGGTCTCTATAGTTATTCTCAGGAAAATCCAAATTATTATAAAGATCCAGTTAGGTAGCTGTGATGAATAAATGAATTATAATTTCTGGTACTTATATACCAACTCTGTAGCGAAGATTAATAAAGATTCGATAAACTGGTTAGGCATCACAATAAAAATAGGACTACAAACAAAGCGTTTGCGGGCTCATGTTTACGGGCCATTTTATTTTTAAAATTATCCAAGGAATCTCCCATTTTCCTTCGTAACTGCAATTCAGGAACACCCAGTATAAGATAAGAACAATCGAATTTGTAATAAAAAAAATATTTTCAAGTAATTTGATTCAAACTTCGTTATCAAAGCTCTTTTTCATTATAGATATGAGTAAACAATGTAGTCATAAAGTTTTTTCGATTAAAAAGCCCCCCCCCCAAGAAAAAAAAAGATCTACGCCCTTGACGATAAGTCAATATATTTGAATGTTTATTTGGTACTATATTTGATCTCTGTAATAACTGTAAGTGTGGCGCGCTCTAAGGGGAGTTTTTCAACATTGAAGAGGTTGAAAACTTGACTCAGATCAACAAAAGATCAGGAAAGATTGGCAGGTTTTGTCTTATTTTACATCCATAGGGAAATTGAACTAACTCGATAGATAGATAGAAAGGTTTGCGAATACGAAAAGGAGATCCTTGGATTGGAATTGGTATTATAAAAAACACAATGGACAAACTATATTATGAGTAAATGATTTTGTTTACATTTCATAACAATTGTATTTGAGTCATTACTTTGAAGGCATGTTATATTTATGTTTTTTTGTTTATTATTATCACAAATTCACAAATGTAACTAATTGATAGAGGTCAAGGGTGGAGGTCAATGTGTAGGTATATGGGTTTGTAGGATATTGATTTCTCCCTTTATATATATATGGTCTCTGAATACTGTGTGAATATATTACCCACCATTGTCTGAATACTGTAACAGTTGCCCCTTTTTATAAGTTGATTCACCGACAATAGATTCGTATAACTTAGTTTACTATCTTAATTGTATTATGGTTAAGGTACAGTGACCCGAGTTTCGTAGTTTTGCTATATTCTCAAACTGGGTGTAATACAATTTGCGTTTGGTATTTAAATGGTTGAGTTTGGATTGCAGTCTCAAAAAACTTCGAAAAGTGGGAAATTCCACATGTCCGTTGAGAATATTTTGTTGTTTGGGAAGTTGTCACTTGATACAAATTCATCAAAATGATGAATGACTTTTCATTGTTAATGTCTGCGTTCATATCGGCTGAAAAGTGATAGTTGCATTTATCAATGCAAATACATTTTTCATCAAATTTATATACAATTTTGGTTCCGTGTATAAATTAGAATCAACTATTTGCGATTCGAAACATTATAATTTTTCGTACAACAAAAGAAATGAGCGGAGGTACTGGAGGTAAGTCCACCGCTAGATTTCCAAAATATAAAATTTCTGAATTCTCGCAAAGACGAAGAACGAAATTAACTAAAATCATTTTACTTTTCTTTGAAATTGACAAAGCAGTGAAAAATCGCACCCTTTTACGAGTTTTATGAGTTAATTATCATTTTTAATATGATTACTTTCATTGCGCTACGGGCTTCGAGCACATCTATGTCCAAGTTTTATTGTTTTCCTTTATCTATCCGTTTTGTCGGCGTTGCCCTTAGTTTCGCCATCTGCAATTTTTGCATTCGTTATTGGTAAACACTTACCCGTTGTTTTCGGTTTTTTGTATCATTATGGTCACAAAATTTCAATACTGGAGTTATCAAAGAACTGAACTGAATTATTCGCATCTTGAATTGTCTTTGTTGTTTGTTTCATTTAAATTGCAATTTATTTTTGAAGACATCAGTTTTGAATTGACTATGCAGGGTGTTCCTAAATTGGAGGTATAAACGAAAAGGACAGATTCCTCGGATTATTTCAAGAAAAAATCCTATATAAAATGGGCTCGCAAGCACTTTGTTTTCGAGATGCAGGGTGTTATAGTTCGATTTTTTCTGTTTTTTTTCATAGCAAGCTTCACAAGATATTTAATTTGAATTTGGCTATTTCAATTTGAAGATTTCATCATGTGATATGCTAATTTTGAATTAAAAACTAGGGTGATATTTTTTCTATAAGAGTGCCCGCTTCTTTCCTTCAGAAGCTTTTAAGAAGAAACTCTGGTCCAGTATTACACTTTTTGGTTTCTTATTGTTTTGTCGTATCTAGCTGCTACCGATTTCGGGAAAAAAATTTCAAACAGCTCTCAGGAAAATCCAAATTATTTTCGATGAACTGGTATAAGCATCACGAAAAAGTGATGACTACAAGAAACACCCTGTATCTCGAGAACAAACCGTTTATAACCCTTTTTATTCTTTAAATTATTTCAGGATTTCCTCATTTTCCTTCGTAACCCCAATTCAGGAACACCCTGTATAAGGCAAGAACAATCGAATCGGTGATCGAAAAAATGCTACTATTTCAAGTAATTTGGTTCAAACTTCGTTATCAAACATCTTTTTCTCACATTAATGAAATGAGTAAACGTAGGTCTCATTTTCAGCTTAACAGACCATTTTAAGAAATAATCCTGAAACACGTCAATTTTTTATTTTAATTTACCGTATTTTAAAATAATAATCTAATATACAGGGTGAATTACTTTCGAGTAATGACGTCACCGTCATCTTTTAAGTCGAACACCACCATTTTGTCTCAATTATCCGATTTTTCTAGCTGAGCTGATTTAAAAAATGTATCACATTCTAATTGGTACAGGGTGGACAAAAATACAATAGTTTTGTGTGTGCTCATAAAGTAACGCGTAACATTCTTTATTAGTTAAATTAACAATATTATCAAAAATACTTATTGTCTAGCGGCAATTGGTTTTAATGTGACACCCTGTAGTTTGTTACATTTTTAGATCAATAAAAATGTATAAAAATAAGACATAATTTTTTTCATATTCTGTCTGCTAGACCACAAGTACCGAACATGTTTGGAAACTTCTCATTTTTATTAATCTAAGAATGTAACATACTACAGGGTGTTACATTCAAACCAATTGCCGCTAGACGATAAGTATTTTTGATAATATTGTTAATTTAACAAATAAAAAATGTTACGCGTTACTTTATGAGCACACACAAAACTATTGTATTTTTGTCCACCCTGTAGCAATTGGAATAAACATGTGATAGATTTTTGAAATCAGCTCAGCTAGAGTAATCGGGAAATAGAGACAAAATGGGAGTGTTCCAATTAAAAAAAATACGGTGACGTCATTACCCAAAAGTAATTCACACAGTGTATAATGGAGTAACTGAGGACGTCATCTGAAGAGTTATGTTCCCGCGAAATCAAGCTACAATGCAAAAAATAATTGCTAAAATCGTACGAAGGATTCAAGAGAAAATGATCAAACTTCGTTGAGATGTTGTCCGTTCCTCTGATTTTTACGGTGTGTATACAGGGTGAGTCGGGAGGAACGCACCAAACTCCAGGTGGAGTATATATACCTACACGTTAAAATAATTAAAAAAAAACTCATATGTTCTTATCCGATTCTAATTTGTTTTCACATTATAGCGTAATTAAAATGTTTTAAATAGTTTACCGCTTCTTATCACAAATGCTGTAGGTAAGGATTGCTTGGCCCGTTTTGTTGTTCTGACATGTGTTAGAATACTATTATTATTTTAATATTATTATTATTACCTGGCAGGGTGTTTGGTTTGTGGCGTTTATTTTCGAGTTTGTGCGATTACTGTTATAAAACGCCACACATCTTTTTTTTATTTAGAATATGCAAATATGGTTTTTGTTTATGGCTTTTGTAATGGGATGTTGCAAAAAAGCAACGTGAACACTTCGCAGACGGAATGTGTTTAGAGGTTAATGGCTGTATTTTTGAACATTTGTTGAAACACCGCTATTATTGAAACCATATTAATGTAGGAAATTTTGTTTGTTTCGAATTACGCTATATTTTGAAAATAAATGAGAATCGTATAAAGACATGAATTATTGTAAAATTATGTTCAAGTGTATAAAACACACCTGGAGTTTGGTGCGTTCCTCACGACTCACCCTGTATACCTAATTATAGAGAAATAGTTTTTTATAAATCCTCCTAGTTTTCAAGGAATAAATCCATATACAGGGTGTTTCATTTTATACCGGACAAACATATATAATCATATAGATGGCACCGGGAGAATCAATTTGCCTTATGACATATACCTCGTTTTTGAAGCATAAGCGGGATACACCGTGTGCAACGTCATTTCTGACCAATATTCTATTGAGTGTGGTCAGTAATGCATAACTTTTGAATTTACGATTTTTGGTCAAATCATAGTATTTTTGAGTGCTCAATTCAGAAAAGGTAGAGAACCTTGAAGCAAAAAATTCAAAATGGCGGAAAACCAGCAACGTTTGCAATTTTTTTCTCGGTGGTCAAATTGACTTTCATTTTTTGAATCAACTCATTTTTCTAAGAATTTTTGTGAAAAAATTTTTCGAAAATCGAACAACAATTTTTTTTTACATGTCTACAACGAAAAAAAAAATTCAATAAATTTCACCCGAAATTGATGAAATTTTTCACGATTATACTTTTTTTATACCTTACATGAATATGAAAACAGAATTCAAAAATATCAAACGGTTCGTTCATAACGGCCATCCAAATTTCCCCTTGTGTCCTCTAACATAATTGAAAAAAACAACTGATTGGGTTATGAGGGGCAAAATTTCGAAATTGCCTTGTCGAAACATTCCAGATGATAGTATAAAATTATCAAAAAGCGAAAAAAAATTTCGCTGTAAGTTCAACGAATCTCTGTAGGGGAGTCGAACTCTCGACCTCTCGAGGTATTACCCAGAATGTAAATTTGAACTGATGCAACAATATCCATTTTCGTTACCAACAATTCAGAGAATTTGACAGTGTATTCGCATTTGAATATTATTCTGCAATTGTTCTGCTGATGTGCTGTTAATTCTCACGTTTGCGAAATATGCAATTATTTTTGAAAATTTCTCCAATAGTGAAATAACATTAATATATGGAAAATTATTGAAGTACCCAACAGCTGCAAATATCCCTCAATTTCCTAACTGAGGAATTCGCTTCAATTTAAAATTCGTTTCAAGGAACTTGCAAAATAGTATTCAGTGAAATGCGATTACACTGTTAAATTCTGTGCTTGGTTACGAAAATTAATATTTTTGCATCAGTTAAAATTTACATTCTGGGGAATACCTTGAGAGGTGAGAGTTCGACTACCCCACAGTGATTCATTGAAATTACAGCGAAATTTTTTTTTGCTTTTTGATAATTTTATACTACCATCTGGAATGTGTCGACAAGGCAATTTCAAAATTTTACCCCTCATAGCACAACCGCCACAACCAGTTGTTTTTTTCAATTATGTTAGAGGACCGAAAGAGAAATTTGGATCGTCGTTATGAAGGAACCGTTTGATATTTTTGGATTCTGTTTTCATATCCATGTCAGGTATACAAAAAAGTGAGAAATTTCATCAATTTCGGGTGAAATTTTTTGAAATTTTTTGTTTCGCTGTAGACCTGTAAAAAAAATTTTTGTTCGATTTTTGAAAAAATTTTTTCACCGAAATAATAAGAAGAATGAGTCGATTCAAAAAATGAAATTCAATTTGATCACCGAGAAAAAAATTACAAACGTTGCAGGTTTACCACTATTCTAATTTTTCTTTCAAGGTTCTTTACCTTTTCTGAATTGATCACTCAAAAATACTATGATTTGACCAAAAATCGTAACTTCAAAAGTTATACATAACTGACCACAATCAATAGAATATTGGTCAGAAATGACGTTGTACACCTTGCATCTCGCTTATGCTCCGAAAACGAGGAATATGTCATAAGGCAAAAATGATTCTCCCGGTGTCATCTACATGACTATATAGGTTTGTCCGGTATAAAATAAACACCCTGTATATGTTTCAAACTAATACAGAAAATCATGGTAGAAACCCAAACTCAACTGATAACATCACCCGTAAAAATTTTTTATTATTATAATACATGTTTCACGGTCACGATACTTTTGAAATTTAACATACTTAACACGACGCGTACGCAAGCGCTTACTATAGTTTCCGTTCCTACTAAAACTTTTCATTCCCCGCATTCCGCAGACGCTACTCTGGTGTTCGGAGAGTATAACGCATGGTTGACGGTTGACAGTTGTAAGCACGTGGGATTCGGTAGTTTTTCGTGAAAACTGAAAATGGGCGCGCAAAACCAAAATTCAAACGACAGCCAAGTTTCAAAAGAAAATGGTGCGATCAAGTTGAAAAAGGAGCTTGGTTTAATTGATGGAATCGCTATAATTGTCGGGGTTATAATCGGGGCAGGAATTTTCGTGTCCCCCAAAGGAGTTTTGAGATATTCCGGAAGTGTTGGACAGAGTATTTTAGTATGGATCATGTCAGGTGTCTTGTCTATGATAGGAGCGTTATGTTATGCTGAATTGGGTAAGTTTTTCCGATTGAATTTGTTATAAATATAATTTGTTTTCTAATAACACAACATATGGCTTCCTGTACTTAAAATCTATTCAACTTGCAGTGACAGTCAACATTATTCCTGATAATTATTCATAGTTTTCACGCAAATGAACAACTTCAAAACAATTATTCCGAGAAAATATCAAATTCAAAATGAATTAACGATAGTGGTTCCTATACTTTATAATTCTTCCCACCGATATTCACCCCTAAATCTATCTGAGTTTTGAATGAGACTTGTTGCATCAGACGGAATTGACAGTCTAATAAGATTGCATTGAATTTTTGTTTACCTGTAGGGCAGTTGAGCTATCTTTCCTTTGAGTTAGTACTTACCTGACTTCGGTTGCTTGCTTGACACGCCGAATCTAGGTTCATACATTGGCGTCTCTATGTTTGCGGCTGATGTAATAATTACAGGAAAAAGGTAATCGAATTATTCCTTAGGGTCCACCATCTGAGTTCAGTTCACATTGTGTATTTGAAAAGTTGCCTTTCTTTGGTTAGAATGTTTCAAGTTTTTTTTTTGATACAGTTATTAATTTAATGAAATGTTATGAAAATATCAGTTTGAAAGAGAAAATACATGCTAATGCTTTCAGTGAAATGTTAACAATGATATTTTGTTTTCATTTGAATTAATCAATATTTATTTGGCTATATTTCGAATTTTATTATACTTCGAATACACTTCTGATTTCAAGATACATATTTTGAAATAATATCTAAACATTATTCAAAAGAAAAATCCTTTTGCTTGCTTAGTTAAACTATAAACGCTTTCATTGTATTCTTCACGTCGTGAAACTGTTAAACAAACATGATTATTTATTTATATTTTTAATGTATTCGAACAATGTTACTTTGTAATCGATAGTGCAATAAATTTTATTTATTCGAGAATTTGACAGTTATATGATACGATCATTAGTACTCATATCACAATATTCTATTGGAAAAACTGAAAATGTACGGCATAAGAGGGATTCCACTCAAACTTTTCGAGAGTTACCTCACCAATAGAAAACAAATAACTTTTTTATATCATAAAGGAACACGAATTTTATCATCTGAAAGAATCATACACAAGGGAGTACCGCAAGGAACCATAGTGGGACCCATACTATTCGTAGTATATATTTACGATTTATGATTTACCCGAAATTTTCTATAAAGTTCTCGATTCTGAAAATGCTTTTATAACTTCGCCATCCACTACCCTTTCAACAAATTCACCACAACAAAATATTGCAATAGTAACACCTAGAGAAGAACATATAGAAACATATTTATATGCCAATGACGCTAATGTTTTAATATCAGGCCAGAATATTGAAGATGTCATGAACACTTTAAGAACATCAATGACAGTGATTGAGAAATGGTGTGTTGAAAATGGTTTAGTTCTGAATGGGAACAAAACCAATGTTTTAACGTTCTCAACTAATCGCTCAAACCTAACATTTCCAGAGACTATTAATTTTGACAATGGAATAGTTCAAATGAGATCTCACACTAAATTATTAGGTGTATTTATTGAGAACAATCTTAGTTGGGGGTTGCATTGTGAATCAGTAACGAAAAGACTCCATACAATCATATAGTCCGGTCAATTTAGACCAAAAAATGAGAGTGAAGTTACATAAAGTCCCAACAAGCTGAATTTCTGTGAAATTGTTTAAAATATAATTATAAACGATGTCTAGAAGTTCCCCATCATTCCCCTGTAAGGAAAAAATTTAATTCAAGGTCAAAGGTCAAAAAAATGAGTTTTTCGCGATTTTCAGCAAAACGGTAAGTTTTATCATAAAAGTACCTCAGACAAAAATTGTATATCATAAAATTATCTATAAAAATGTAACAATACTTTTTTTCTTACGAGCCACCGTTTCTGAGATATAACGATTCAAAAAGTTATAAAAGTTGTTATCGTCATAATATGCACACATTTCCACGCCACCTATAAGGTAGTGTACTTAGCGCGTTTTTTTTAACGTGGTTTTCCCAGTAGGCCTTCTCCACGGGTCAGTTGTGATCCTGTTTAATGTAAAACTATTGCAAAATAACGGAAATTTTCAAAGATTGGGAAAGATAAAAGCGATGTAAATGAAAAAAAAGTGTTGAAGTTTATTCGTCTTATTCAAATTCTTCTTCTTCTGACCCGTGGAGAAGGCCTACTGGGGAAACCACGTTAAAAAAAACGCGCTAAGTACACTACCTCATAGGTGGAAACGTGTGCATATTATGACGATAAAAACTTTTATAACTTTTTGAATCGTTATATCTCAGAAACGGTGGCTCGCAAGAAAAAAAGTATTGATACATTTTTTATAGACAATTTTTGTCGGGGGTACTTTTATGATAAAACTTACCGTTTTGCTGAAAATCGCAAAAAACTTATTTTTTTGACCTTTGACCTAGAATTAAATTTTTTCCTTACAGGGGAATGATGGGGAACTTCTAGACATTGTTTATAATTATGTTTTGAAGAACTTCACAGAAATTCAGCTTGTTGGGACTTTATGTAACTTCGAATGTCTAAATTGACCGGACTAATATACACATTGAGAGCTATTAGAAATAGAGTAGATATAGACACCTTGAGGATTGTGTATTTTGCAAACTTTCAATCAATTATGTCATACGGAATTATTTTCTGGGGGGGAAGTACTCAGGCTGAACGTGTGTTCATCACTCAGAAGCTAGCTATAAGAATAATGTTTTGTATGAAATACAGAGCATCATGTAGGGGTATATTCAGAAGACATAATATACTGACTGCCCCTGGTTTATATATCTATAAACTCTTGTTATTTCTGTTTGAGAACAATTCCTATTTTCAGGATTGTAAAAATGTGAATCCTACCAGGAGAATGATTGAATATCTATTACCTATTCACAGACTAACGAGTACAGAGCGTAATAATTACTATATGAGTATGAAACTGTTCAATCATTTACCTAGAAAAATAAGATCCATTAAAGAAATTAAACTCTTCAAAAGACAATTATTCCAACTGTTAATTAAATGTGAACCATATTCTTTAAATGAATTTATAGACTTTTGTCATGTACAAATATCATAGATATATTAGTTCATTGATTAATTTTTTTGTAAAGAATTTGTGACTTGTTTTCATTTTGTAATGTACATACAATTCTGGAAATAAATACCTATTTTTATTATTATTATCTGTAATGTGAGAAAAAGAGGTTTGATAACGAATTTTGAACCAAATTACTCGAAATAGTAGCATTTTTTTGATTACCGATTAGATTATTCTTAACTTATAAATACAGGGTGTTCCTTAATTGGAGGTTCGAAGGAAAATGAGAGATTCCTTGGATAGATCGATAGATAGATAATTTATTTTAAGTTTTAAACAACATTAGCTGTATGACGTCAGGATAAAGAACTCAAACTAGCAAATTATTCAGAATTAGAGAAATACCAATAGTTGTGAGGTTCCCGATGAACATTTTCTCAACAATTTTTTTAAATCTATGTGAACGTATCACAGAATTTAATATAATAAGATAGCTTATTGAATATTTTAAAACACATTTAATTAGGACCTTTTTCATTCAAGGCTAACCTATGATAGGGATAAAATACATCTTGAATTCTTGTATGTACATACAAGGTAAGAACTATTTAGAGGGCCTCTACAGGGATATCGAAAACGGTTAGAAAGACAGGGTGTCTTACATTACAAAAAAGTTGCGTTATTTAGGGATGAGTGTGAACAGATCCGAAATATCTCTATTGTTTCCGAGATATCTCGAAAAACTGAAAAATCGAGATTTTCTTTTTTTTATGTATAACTTATTTGATTCTGGAGATAAATTCACAAATTTCTATTTATAGCCATCATCCAATATAGAGATACTAATGGTGTCTTCAGATTTTTCTGTTTTCCATTGTTTCAGAGACGCGATAGTCAAGTGATGATTTCACATTACAACACTTCAAATTTGCGTACCTAGACTTGATATTTTTGTAGATTTTTTTTGTGATACATTGTTGAATTTTCTTTATCACCTCATAAGGAAAACCAATATGGCGTCCATAAGAAAAAAATATGATTATCGCGTCTCCGAAGTTGCGTTATTTAGGGATTAGTGTGTTGGTTTCAACAGATCACAAATATCTCCTTTGGTTCCCTAGATATCTCGAAAAAACTGAAAGTTGAGATTTTCTTTTTTCTGTATAACTCATTTGTTTCTGTTTTCCATTATAAACAGAAACAAATGAGTTATATAGAAAAAAAGAATTTCTCGATTTTCAACCAATGGAGATATTCGTGATCTGTTAACACCAACACACTAATCCCTAAATAACGCAACTTTTTTGTAATTTAAGCCACCCTGCATCTCTAACGATTTTCGATAATCCTGTAGTGCTCCTCTTAATAGTTCTAACCCTGTATAATAATTATGACTAACTAAAATTAATAAATATATGTATACAGTCATTATATCCATATTTCTGAATTATGAATCCATGTACTTACTTCATTTTGCATATATATGTAGTCCTAATAATTCTTTTCTGAGTTTTAACCTATAAATACTGATTGGACTCTAGAGTTGCTACCCCAGGAAATGATTTCAAATCTAATGACTGATTCACACTTCGCATGATGTAATATTTTCCAAGTACCATCATTCATATACTAATTCCTTGATTCCAAGCCTGATTCCATAACCAATACTAGCTAATCTTAAACATATTTCATTTATATGTATCTCCTCATCAAGAAATTCATTTATTCGAATGCCAAGGAATTTTGTACTTGATACAGGTTTTATTATTTTATTTTTAGGAGTTATACTGGTTGATGTTTAAGATTCTTTAGTACGAAATAACACTAAACTTGTTTTTGAAGTATTTATTACTAGCCTATTCATAGAAAACCAACTCCCTCATAGTAGCAATCCCTTTATGCTCAATTATTTCAGTTGAACTATTTCCGTGTAATAAGATGTTGGTGTCATCTACGTTATTAGGGATGAGATATTAATGCAATGACAATGGCAAATCATTTATGAAGATATAAACAGGATCGGGACAGCAAGACTTCCCTGAACTAAACACATATCAATAAAAGGAACTTCAGATTTTACATTATTATCAACACCAACCTGTTGCCGCCTATCTGAGAGGAACGACCTTATCCACTCATTAGCCCTATTCTTAACGTCATATCTATCAAGTTTCAGCAGTAAAATATCATGATATACACAATTATAAGCTTTTCTTAGATCTTTATAAAAAGACCCAAGGCTAAATTTTTGTTTTCTAAGGGCCGATTCCACAGGTTCCCATTAACCGGCGTGAACTTGGCAGCCACTTTTCAGCAGCCGAATTCATTCCAGCAGCCAAACGATCAGTGGCGTCGCCGTCGGTAGAAATTGGAACTAACGAATCGATCTGTTTTTGGGGTGCAACGCAAGAATTTGATTTTTGAGTACACTTGAACGACTTCAATCAAGTAATTATGACATTTCAATGCATAAAATAATATTATAGATGAACGTGAATCATGCTGATCAATGAAACGACGAGGAACATATTGTACAAGTATTTTCACGAATGAAACATTGAAAAATGTTTAGCCAAGTTGATATTTGGAATACTTACTTTTCAATAGCCACAGAATAACATATCCGAAGCACATTGATTTGCAAGCCGTCTAAGGGGAAGTTTACAGTTATGAATTTTTCGAAATTTTTGAGAATGACCCTGTCAAAAATGTTTAGCCAAGTTGATATTCAGTATTATTAATCCTAAATAGCTAGAGAATAACATATCCGAAGCACATTGATTTGCAGGCCGTCTAAGCGGTAGTTTTCACTTGTGAATTTTTCGAAACTTTTGAGAATGACCCTGTCAAAAATGGTTAGCCAAGTTGATATTCGGTATTATTACTCCTAAATAGCTAGAGAATAACATATCCGAAGCACATTGATTTGCAGGCCGTATAAGGGGTAGTTTACACTTATAAATTTTTCGAAATTTTCAGAAATGACCCTGTCAAAAATGTTTAGCCGAGTTGATATAGCTACAGAATAACATATCCGAAGCACATTGATTTGCAGGTCGTCTAAGGAGTAGTTTACACTTGTGAATTTTTCGAAATTTTCGCAAATGAGCCAGTCAAAAATTTTCAGCCGAGTTGATATTCGGTATTATTACTCTTAGATAGCTACAGAATAACATATCCGAAGCACATTGATTTTCAGGCCGTCTAAGGGGCAGTTTGCACATGTGAATTTTTCGAAATTTTCAAGAATGACCCTGTCAAAAATGTTTAGTCAAGTTGATATTCGGTATTATTACTCCTAAATAGCTAGAGAATAACATATCCGAAGCACATTGATTTGCAGGCCGTCTAAGGGGTAGTTTACACTCGTGAATTTTTCGAAATTTTTGAGAATGACCCGGTCAAAAATGTTTAATTAGTTTACTAGTTCTATGGCATTTCATGGATATCTAAAACAAATCAAATGTTTCATAATTTGAAGGATTGGGATGAAATTTTGCTTTAAATTAGGAAACCTTACAATTTAGATAAAGGAACATATTATATAGCCTGAAAGGAACTTTAATTTTATTTCAATACACCATCTTATGATATGCAGGTCATCATTCCATTCAAAAACGAACTTTTCACCATTTTACTATCCCTCGTTGATCGAATTAGTTGTAAAATAATGACCAGATCAAAAACAATCGATTTAGAGCACAATTATACGATTAATTTACCCCCATATATTTGTTTCAGGAACCATGATACCAAAATCTGGTGGAGATTATGCCTACATAGGTGAAGCTTTTGGTCCACTGCCTGCTTTCCTGTACATGTGGGTGGCTCTGTTCATCCTTGTACCTACTGGAAATGCCATTACTGCCATCACGTTCGCTCAGTATATTTTCCAACCCTTTTGGGGTACATGTGAAGCACCATTCCTCGCAGTCAGACTTATCGCAGCCGTAACCATTTGTCTTTTGACTGTTATCAATTGCTATAATGTTAAATTGGTTGCCAGGTGGGTAGTAAAATCCATTAAAGTATTAGTCTGATTGCGTTGAGTTCTTTCGCTACTGTATTAATAGGCCAATCGAAAAGTCCCCGGTCTACCATATTAAAACACATTTTTATGGCAAAATTCGATTTCATTATTCAACATAGTTGCCTTCGAGGGCGACACAGCGATTATAGCGATCTTCCAACTTTTCGATACCATTTTTGTCGTACGATTTGTCTTTTGCTTCAAAATAGGCCTCAGTTTCGGCGATTACTTCTTTATTGGCTCTAAATTTCTTTCCAGCGAGCATACTTTTGAGGTCTGAGAAAAGGAAAAAGCCGCTGGGGGCCAGATCTGGCGAATACGGTGAATACAGAAGCAATTCGAAGCCCAATTCATGCAATTTTGCCATTATTTTCATTGATTTGTGACACGGCTTGTCTTGAAGAAACAGCATCTTCAAATCATGCCGTTTTTTAACGATTTCTTCCTTCAAACGACCCTATATAATAATCGATGTTGATGATCTGGCCCTTTTGGAGGTAATCAGTGAATTTACTACTACTAATTCCATAACCTTGCCAGCTGACTGTTGTGTTTTTCCTCGCTTTGGATTCGGTTCATCGTGTGCAGTCCACTCAGCTGACTGTCGATTGAACTCCGGAGTGAAATGATGGATCCATGTTTCATCCTCTGTCACATATCGACGCAAAAATTCAGGTTTATTGCACTTAAACAGCTTCAAACATTGCTTAGAATCAGTAGCACGATGTTGCTTTTGATCGATTGTAAGCTCGCGCGGCACCCATTTTGCACACAGCTTTCTCATGTACAAATATTTGTGAATGATATGAGGTACACGTTCAGATGATATCTTTACAATGTCTGCTATCTCGATCAACTTCACTTTACGGAAATTCAAAATTATTTTGTAACTTTTTTATTTTTTCGTCGGTGAAAGCCTCTTTTGGCGTCCACAGCGTTCGCCGTCTTCGGTGCTCATTTCACCACGTTTAAACTTAGCATACCAATCAATGATGGTTGATTTTCCCGTTGCAGACCCCGGAAACTCTTCATCAAGTCAAGATTTTGCTTCAACTATATTTTTCCCTTCAAAAAGCAATAACTAATCAGCACACGAAATTCTTTTTTTTCCATCTTTTTTCAAATAACAAAAGTAGCTACATACACAACACAACTCACAAATTAATGGTCGGACTGCTGTCAAATTTTGACACGTATCGTTTGAAGGTTCAACCAAAAATCATATGGATTAAATACAAGCACCGCCATCTGTGCATCAGGCCGGGAACTTTTCAATTGGCCTAATATTAAATATATTACATTTTATTTGTTATGAAGATATTTAACATTTCTTGAAGGAAACGAAAATTTTGATTGAACGATAACACTACTAGTTTATATAAAGAAAGTTCCAGTAGTTAAGATTGCAGTCCATTCTGTGAGTTCGGTATTCAGTTTTTGAAATCTCGATAGTGGATATTATAGTGTTTACCTTTTACGAATTTAGTGTCAAGATCAGATATCCTCGCAACCCTCCTCTGCTTGAGCTCAATCGCAATATTTCACGAATAATCTAAATCCTAGGAGATAGACGATAAGAGCTGGTAACAGAAACTGTCATATTGCATCCTGATAGCTGATAAAGTACGCAGATTTGGGAATATACCAACGACCAATAAAAGATTTGGGTTTATCAAAGTGTACTTAATTCATTTGTCGGCATGCTTTGGAATGATTTAAAAGCATTTTTTTCAGTATAATAAGTATTTTCAAGTGTATTTAAATGACAATCATCTGCCTACACTCCTCCAGAAGCGAACTTAAAACTGGATGCTAGACAGTTTTGGAAAAGATACATATGTCTTGATATGATAGATAAATAGAGAACTGTTCAATTATATTTGAAGAAGGACGGAAATAGTAACATTGATTCAAAGTGGCATTCTTTCCGACAACGTTCTCAACTATTATCTATTAATGTTTTCCAATGAAGAAGTTTGAACAAAAAGTGAATAGACAAATACCTTCAAATACGAAAATAAACAAATGCAAAAGTTAGCTAGATATTTTACTATTGTAAACGCTCAATTGCCTTGTTTACAAATTCTAACCTCTGAATAGGAGCTTAGGGTTTCAATTATTCAACCAATTGGTATGGAGAGGCCAAGATCTTGAATTTACACTTTCCCCTGATTGGTAAATAGATTTCGAGAGTTATGACTGGAAAAAGATTGACCCTTAAGATGCTAAAACTAAAGAATTGAATTTTATAGCTTTGAATATTTGTGCAGAATGCGCTAAAACGGTGATCTATGAACATTCAAAGCACTTGCACGCTTCCGAATAGAGAGGTCGGGATCATCACGAACAGACCGATTAACCCGTTCCACGTTTTCTTCAGTTTACGATAACCTTGGGCCCCGGTTTACAAAAGTACCATTAATTTCGCAGTGTTTTACCTATCCTTCAACTAGACCTTCTTTTGAGGCACCAGTACAGTTTTTGACTCATTTTGTTAAGAATCTCTCATTGAGTGTAGAGAAAACAAACCATGTTTTCTTGAATTTCTGCAAGCAGTGTTTGATATCTATATACATAATTTTTCAGGGTTCAAGAAATATTCACTTGTACGAAAATATTTGCCCTGTGCATCATTGTGGGTGCTGGTATTTATCACTTGTGTAAAGGGCATACGGAATATTTACAATCGCCCATGGCTGATACTAAGTGGGAACCAGGAGATATTGCCCTCGCATTCTATTCTGGACTGTTCTCTTATTCTGGATGGAATTATTTGAACTATGTTACCGAAGAGCTGAAAGATCCTTATAAGTAAGTGAACATGATGAAATTTATGCTTAATATAAATATAATAATATAAAAATATTGATTTCTCGTAATTGATTTTTGAACATATCAAATCATTAAGGTAAATAAGGAAAACACATTCCACAGTTTTAAATAAAATATTATGGTGTTTCGGGTATTTTTCTATTTTCAAACCTGAGGATAATTTTCTTACCATTACAAAATATACCTACTTCAGAAACAAATAAAAATTATATCACATGAGGTCTCGTATTATATTACATGTAACTAAAATTATTCTTGAAACATATTATTATCTCGACATAGGACTACCAGTGTAGGAAAGAAAACTCTCCTCGCAGTCGGTTTTCTCACTTCCCGTTAAGAGGAACTCTCTCATACTCAGATGTTTGAAATATTAGAAGGATAGAGGTCGCTCGTATACGGACCTCTTGGCCCCTCTGGTCCTTGTCCTCGCGATTCCGCTAGTCTTTGGGCCTGTCTGTCGCCTCCTAGGAATTTTCTCACTCTCCTTGCTGTTCCTAAAAGGGAACCTTTTTGCATTATATTACGGAAGATTTAATTGAACTCGAAGAAAAAAAAGAGAATAATTATAACATGGAAATGAAAGGATCATCAAAGAGGACGACGGAAGATAATTGTGATATAATGGATGAAATAGATTGGGAAGAATCATATACAGCAGCTGAGCTATCGGAAGAATAAAAAAAAATGATGCTGACTCCGATTGGAAAAGGAAAGCTTCCAACAGTATTAAAGATTTAAAGTTGGAATAAAATCGCCAAATATTGTCTTGAGAGCAGAAAAGACTAGTACTAAACTATTTTGAGAAACATGTTAGGTACCAAAAAGGATCCAGGAATGAACGAAAGTTGGGATTTTGTTTCTAAATACATACCAATCTTTTCAAAAACGACGACCGAGTCAGAATTAAAATTCCCATTCACAATAGCTATAGCCAAAATTTAGATGAAATTTCCCAATTAAAAATATTCTCTGTCGTAACTATTTCGTTTTTATATTCACTTTTCATTTTATTATTATTAATAATATTTTATGCTTTTTGATATTTAAATTCACAGAACTTAAGAGGCTTATGTTACTTCATTTTGAGTTTTCCTCACATAATTTTTTTTTTGTAGGAACATGTTATTTTTTTGATTGTTATATTTTTCAATCATCAATTTGTCATTCAGATAATGGTTCAATTGAATTGATCTTCACTGAAGCAGTATGTATATCTTATTCAAAATGAATACAACGTTCTCTATCGAAGGCGGTTTCTCTCATAAATTGGCTAATTCAGGGTCTTTATAAAGGATTGAAAAATCTTAGTGGCTCTAAAATTATTTTCAATTTACTTATCGCTTGATCATGAATAGAAAGTCTATCAATGAATCGATACTACCACAATTGTCAATTCAAAAAAGTTATCATATACAGGGTGATTCAAAAGCACCTTGACAAATTTCAGGAGGCGATTCCTCACAATGTTCTAATATGAATTGTCCAAATGAATATATACCGGGAACACTTCGTTTCCAAAGATACAATAAGCTGTTAAAGTCATACATGGACGTACCCAACAGTAATAACCTCTTGAAAAGAGGAAACAGTAATAGAATAGGTGGCGCCCCCTACCAAAAAAACCAAAACTACTGAAAAATGTACTAGTAGTGCGCTCAAAAAGTTATGGATCCCCATAAAGAGATGTAGATGGTGCCCCCTACGAATGAGAGCAATAATAACATCAGGTTCGAATTCTACGTCAGAAAAAACCTCTAGATACTAATTTTCGTTTCATTGAGGTCAGTAAGTTATTAAAAAAACCGAAATAAAAATAAGACTTAGATTTTTGTATCTTGGAAACGAAGAGTTTTCAGACATATATGTATAGTTTTTCAAAGGACTTTTGAATCAGCCAGTAGAATAGTTTTCAGTAAAGAACATTTTAAAGCCACGTCGTTGGTACAATCATTTATGAAAAACCTCTATTATTCACTTTGGAAAAAAAATTATAGAACGAAAGTTTCATAAAATTGAGAATCGAACTGAGGTAGAAAATTTTCCGAAGGTATGAACTATTTTTTATTTTTGACTATTTTTTATTTAATGGAAATTTGCGTTATTTCGGTATGAAGCAACATATTTTTTATGTAGAGGAGAATTATTTAAAAGCACAGAAAAAGTAGAAGGACACATTCCTCAAGGAGAAGCGTTAGCCGTAGAGACGTATTTCGTTCTTTCGGCCCTCATCAGTACAGTTTTGGGATGAGCAATACTTGGTGGAAAACAACAAACAACCGGAGTCAACAACATAAGCCAACCGTTCTTTTGTGATTTCGGTAGACAGGCTACAATCCAACAACCAACGTCACGAGGTAGGCAGCTATAAGCTACCTGCATGACATTCGAGTCCAGAAATAAACATGTAGAGGAAATAATGAGCGGTATTGTTTCAAAACAAAAAAAATTTATAAGGCCACATCCCTCAAGGCGAGTGCTAATCGTAAACACGTGTTTCGGGCTTCCGGCCCTCATCAGTACGGTGAAAAATTTGAAGCATGTGTTGTTTTGTGTGCTCAACAGTTCCTTTCAAGAGAATATGTAGCGTATAGTTGAGATTGTGTTAGTATTTTCCATAGTTTGATGATTTTTCTGAAGAGTAAAGTGATTTTAGAATCGACCGTTTATTCGACAATCTTTCATTTTCTAATTCTTATGGAATGCTCTTTATTTTTTAGGAACCTTCCAAGAGCTATTATAATTTCGATGCCAGTAGTGACCACAATTTATGTGGTAACAAATATAGCTTATTTTGTCGTTTTGAGTCGTGAAGAAATTCTTTCATCAGATGCAGTTGCAGTTACATTTGGAGACAAGATGCTGGGCATATTCTCCTTCTGTGTGCCTATCTTTGTGGCGATGTCAACTTTTGGTTCTCTGAATGGTGCAATATTTGCCTCTGCAAGGTTATTTTTTGTTGGCGCTAGGAATGGTCATCTACCTAGAGCTATTGCGCTAATAGATGTTAAAAGGTTGACACCCGTGCCTTCCTTGGTCTTCATGGTGAGTTGACTACAGTCTTGCAGGACTTGATTATGCGATTTTCACAATATAAATATTCTTCTTATGACCTACGGCGGTGAGGAGCATCCAAGTGATCAGCAGCTAAATTATTTTCAAAGCAAATAATAGGGGATGGTCTGTTGATTTAATCTAAAGAAAAATGTGCGGACTGAATGTCATCAAACGTAGTACCAATGATTTGTATGTTCGAAAGTTTTTTAATTTTTCAAGGAAATATCATATGATCAATCAACACCTTCTTCACATTGTATAGTCGGTATGAACCCAGTTTGAATTTTCCAAATTTATTCATCAATTAATATTAACCACTGCTTAACAGTACCTAATATTTTCTAGCGAAAAACGTAATTTCTTAATAACCAAAACATATCTACTGATTTTGGATTGTTTTGCTGAAAGTTAATCGATGATAGCTGAGAGTAGGAAAAAAAAATAGAACATTTTGTTGAATGTTCTTTTCGTTTTGTGGTTTAGGATTCAAAACTGAAAATTAGTAGTTGATGTTGTACGACGAATCGAATGTCAAGTTTATGGAATAAATGGTATAACATTTTATTTAAGTTTGATTTCAACAATCAAGCTCCAACAAAATTCACATTGCTCTTCAGGTAATAGGGTCAGATCAAGGAAAACAAGTTGTGGAAATATTTTTTTGGAATATTGCAAGTTGAAAAAGAAACACTATATAAATTGAAAAGCACACGACAGAAAAAGATGGAAGCGGAAATACAGAATATGCCAATTCGATGGTAAAAAATTTTAAAATTGGGATTGGATGTAATGCTTGTACCGCATGATCTTAAAATATCACGGATAATGACATGGACAAAGCTTAAGAAATGACTGATTTCTGAACTCCAAGAAAAGAAATGCAAGGCAATTGAAATTGATCATTTCTCAAACGATCAGCTGGAACATATTAAACATAAATTTATTTATAAGTTGAAGTTGAAAGATTCTGGAGCGAACATACAAAACGCAAATGCGGTTTGTCACCTACTGTTCTTAACTGTAAAGATTAATATTGGATGCTCTGCATCTCACAAAGTGTTGGTTCGATTGCTATTTGATTTTCCAGAGAAGTTGGTGTTCTGGGGGGAGGTTTCTGAATCTAGATCTAGATAATCTAGAGAAGGAAATGAAGGAATTTAAGCAAAATGTACCAAGTTACTCCAAGCTGTAGCTGACACTACAGTACTCGTCGAGCTGTTGAGCTCGACTGGAGTTCATATCATGGGTATTTGTTCCATAATTCAAATAATAAAGTTTTGAGTGTCGGATGCAAGGGAAATGTTCATAAAGAAAGAACCAGAGTTATGATCCCAGATAGTAATTTATCGAGTCATTTTTGAGCGAGTCTGTACTTAATACTGCATATCTGATGAACCGATGACCGATGTGCATTCGTAGAAGAGTATAAGACGCCAGGTATTAATATGATAAAACGTCAAATCTGAAAAATAGCATATCATCGTATACCTGACATCAAAAGGGGAAAACTAGATGATAAATCTGGGATGATGATAATGGTTGGTTATAGTACCAACGGATATAGATTGTGGTATCCAAATACTCATTCAATCGTAGTTTCAAGAAATATAATATTTGATGAGGATACTAACATCAGACCAGAAAATGGAATTATAACATACGATAATGGAAAACCACAAGAAGTTGAAGATGTAATTGATAATAATTATAGTGACGACAAAAATATTTTGGTTCAATAAGGTAGAAATGTTGGAACACAGAGAAAGGTCTTTTGTATGGAAAAAAATATATAACTATGATTCTAATAATGACAATGGAAACACTTTAATGGTTTACATATTGAATGCAATACAGTACGTTGAATAACATATACCTGTAACGATACCTGATATTGAAAATCACCTAGAAAAAGAAAAATGGACTGAAGCAATCAATGGAAATAAATCAAACGTGGGCCATGGTAAACCCACGTTAGAAAAGTGATTTACTGTAATTGGCTTTTTAGTGCTTTTTAGTTTAGTAGACTAAAATGCCAAGGGTAGTTGTTTAATCCAATGTCAAAGTTATTGAACTAAAATCTGGACCACCCTGCATAAGTTAGTTCATGGGAACAAGAAGCAGATTTACTATCTAACTAAATCGAATTGGTCGAACTCAATTTGAATAATTAATTGATCTATTAGGTTACTTAATCGTAAAGGAGGGAAAAATTTGTCAAATTGTGAAGGGGTGTTGAGGGTAGGAGAAAGATGAATAGTTCGTTTATCTGGTTTAGGATTCTAACCTGAAAATTAGTAGTTAATGTTGTATGAAATATCGAATTGAATAAACGATTTAAAGTTTATTTAAGTTTAGGGTATATTTATGCAACGTTCCTAAGAAATAAAAATTAAGAACTCTGAGTTATGTGGTGTTTAGGTATACAAAGTTGGTCAACGTTCTAGTAATAGTTCATTTCTTTGTTCTTAGAAACGTTGCATAAATGTACCATTAATTAATGTGAATCAAAGTTCACACTACTCATTAATGATCTAGAAGCCAATTCATCATCAGCTCACCTGTGAATTTTCCGAAATAGGTTTCGAGGCATATCAGCCGAGGAAAATAATCTCTAACAAGTAGATACATACTGTAGTAGTTATGTTACCAAAATTGTTGAAAATGTATGTTTTGTATGTATAGGTTTTAAACAGTTCCTGGTTAGATGAAACTGTTTTAGCCATCTTATTTTCAAAAGATCTAATTCACAATTCAATGAACTCTTATACAAACACTTTTCATATTTCTACTCAATATCAAATCATCTCAAAATTGAGCGGTTTTTCACAACAAACATTTTAGTCATGCTCTTCCAACGAAATATATTACTGATAAATTTTGGAGAAGGTTGTCCAAACCCACTCGAACCCACCGCGCCTACAATCTTGATCATTAAAAGACTGGGACAACCGAAGTTTTGCTGAAGTTTTTTAACAGTATATAAAACTATTGTCGAAATTTTCAGTCAAAATCTGTGCCACATGTATAGAAAATAGATAAAATAAGAATATTAACTTTATTGTTCTTTGTAGTGCGTGCATTTGAATGATTCGAAAATAATTATATATTTTTTTCCACAGTGCCTCATCACTTTGATCTTAATCACGATTCCTGATGTGTATGTTCTGATTAACTTTGTGTCGTTTGTAGAAGCCCTATTCATAACGATAAGTATTGTTGGTCTTCTGTATATGAGACGATCTAAACCAGATTTGAAGAGGCCAATTAAAGTTAATTTGATATTACCCTGTCTCTTCTTCGTGATATGTGCCTTCTTGGTAACTCTTCCCTGTTACAAAGAACATATGGTTGTGGGTATAGCTATTGGTAAGGAAATTAATATATTGAGTGATTGTAATTGCAATAGCTTACCCAATTTTTGTAATACTGGTCCTTCGTATATGTTGATCAAGCAACATGGTTTTATTTTGCTGTAATACTTGCAATTTAGCAATGGGCGAAAGATCATTGGAAGATATTTGAATGCTTTTCAATTAATGAGATATCAATCTCACGAAATTAATTTTTATTTCATTAATTGTCATCTGAAGTTTGATTTCATATCAAAAAGACGACTATAATTTTTTATTTTGAAAGAAATGAGACACAAGTTTGGTCAACAATTCTTTAATGTTGCAATTTCAATGTCAATTTGAGTTATACAATTCAGGAGGAAAATTCCATTTATACCTATCCTATTTCTTTTTAGCTTTCATCCTATGTGGAATTCCAGTCTATATAGTGACTGTTTGGTGGAAAGGCCAACCAAACTGGCTGAAGATGGCCTTTAAAAAATTTAACGATGGATGCGCCAAATTGTTTATGTGCGTTCCTGAAGAGGATTACAAGGACCAATGAAATGGCTGACAAGCTTATTGGTGCATATCAGGATACAATGAGTGTTCTGACACTATTTTTCTAAGAAATTATTTATTTCATACTACGACTCTGAAATGTATATTTCGTCAATATATGACGATGAAATTCGAAATGTGCCTTAGGTAATCAATGATCAACATAATAATTTAAGTAGAATTTGATTAGGTTCATTATAAATGTATTATTTTCGATCGCTTTAAGGTCATGTTATTCCTATTGCCACAGTATTTTTGTTTTATTATTTCGTAGTAACTTATAGTAGCATATTTATTTTTTATTTATGTTTTGATCTATTGATTTTTTTTTGTTCATAACAACATCACATTTATGTCAATTAATCTCTATTCACAAAAATCAGCATTTATCTAGAGTTATATTCACTCTTCAAAATGTTAATATTCAGTTCTTCCTGTTTATGTGGAAGATTCTTATTTTTCAATTACGGTTTGAGCAGAGCTGGCTGTGAAAATATTTTGAAATAATTTCCGCTGTTATTCATTTCGTCGATGAAAAAGGCGAAGGAATGCTATGAACATTTTGAGAAATACTCAAGTTCATTGGATATAAGTTTTTTATCATGTACAATATCGATTATGTTTGGTTTGTAATTTTTGAATAATATACAATGGTTTAATAGATCTTTTTTGGCAGTTAGATATTTTTGTTCACAAATTTTATATATTATATGTACTACAAATCTCGCTGTAATGCCTTTCACTTCATTTCTCTATATAAAAATATTCAAAACCACAAACAAAAAACCTTTATAAGAATCCTACATGGCAGTTTGAAGGTCGGACAATCCAGAAAACGATATGTAATCAAAAAATAATATGAATTTGCTCCATGAACTATATTTGATGAATACTTCATTTACCAATGTTGATTATAAAAATCAAAGTTTCTTTCAATTTTTATCAAACTGCTGAAGATATTTGAATGAAATTTTCTACGCCTATATTTCTAGCTTGGTAGTGAGTTTTGTGATGTGTCTTATTAGTGACGTTCATACTAGACTTCACTGCGTATTCTGAGGATAAAATTATTTATTTATTGATTTATTTAATTACTCCACCCATCTACAGCCTAAGCCAATTACAGAATGGGGAAAAAACACAAAATTACAATAAACAATACAAAATAGAATACACAGATAGCTTCTTATAGAAATTGCGACGCTAAAACATCCTTTTTTATATCAAAATAAGTACAGCAAAAAATGTCTAAAATATTCTGAACATTGCAAAAATTTTGACACATTCTGAACACAGGCGAAAATCGAAGTACGTTAGTACGCGGAAAAAGAAGGTAGAACGTTGTTACATTTCGAACAGGTAGCCTCGGAACGAGCCAATCCACTGAGGCTGGCAAGAAAGGGCAATCAATTTGAGAACTTATAATATTATGTAGGAAAAGAATTCTCAAGTAAACCCGGCGTACTTCTAGGGAGTACACATGAAATCTATTAAATAAATATTCCCGTGGTATGTCACGATTTGGATACATGCCATCAATTTTGGAAAAAACACACTTCAGAAATCGCCTCTGGATTTTCTCCAAACTATCAATGTGAACTTCATAACCAGGGCTCCACACTACACATATCCATACTCTAGCTTATTTGACCTCACAAGCGTCGTAAAAAGGTGAAAAAGGGTTCAAGACTCAAATAAGTATTTGGAGTTTCTAAGTATGAAACAGAGAGTCCTGAGTCCCTCCGAAACAACTGTACTCACATGTTGCGCCAAAGTCAGCCCTTGATCAAATAAAACTGCCAGATCTCTACATTCAGGCACTATGTTTAAAACACTGCCTCCAATGTTGTACAGGAAATAAATTTCAGATTTCCCACGATCAAAGGATATCACATTAGGTGATATTTATATTTAATGAAAGCAAGTTTCTTCTACACCAATCAATCAGTTTATCAATGTCAGTCTGAAGATCCCAACAATCCTGGATGGAACCAATTTGGCGAAACAACTTACAATCATCAACATACAAAAGAAATCGGCAGAGCAAAAATAAATTCAAATCATTCATAAATAACATGAACAGCAGAGGCCCCAAATTAGAACCCTGCGGAACTCCAGATGATGCTAAGAACTCAAATGACCTGATCCGGAACATTGAACTAACAATTTTCGATTTGTAAGGTAAGATTCCAGAAAAAGGACGAAATTCGTTGTTAAGCCACAAGAAGACAACTTTTTCAGGATAACTCATCCATGATCTAGCCTGTGAAACGCTTTGGAAAAGTCCGTATATATAACTTCCACTTGGGAGGACTCAGCCAAAGCTATGCACAGACCGAGTCAAACAAGTCAAGTTCATTACAGTGGACCGACCTCTAATAAAACCGTGCTGACTATCATTTATTCTATATTTTACGTGTGTATAAATTATTTCGCAAAATACTCTTTCGAAAACCTTACTAAAATTGCTCAGAATGACAATGGGTTTATAGTTCTCAACGACTTCCTTGCAGCCATTCTTGAAAACAGGGCACACTTTCCCCTCCTTCCAAATACCCGGAAAGCAGAGTTTAGAGAGTGATAGCTTCAAAAGGCCCCTATCCAGCTTGATCGATGTGGTCCTTACTCTGTTCTTCAACAAGCAGTTTACCTCTGGTACTTTCTTTTTAGGTTCTAGAGGTGACATATCTCTTTCGGTATGCTCAACCAAACAACATCTTCTTTCCCTAATGTCTTATGTTTCTCGTCGAAAGTTAGTAGCCGAACCAAATCGATGTTGTTTTCCTTCAAAACCGTAACTCAGATATTTCAGTAACCATTTTTTGTAACATCGATTCTGTTGCCTTGGATATCAAATTCTCCAGATCTGCAATAAGGGCTTGATTGTCGACTTTTTGAAATGGTCCCGATAATTTGGAATCAACGACCAGAATACAAGTATCGCAGTAAAATCTCAGATTTCTGGACTCTGTCAATGTTTTCACCACCGGATCTTTGATACGCAAATACTGTACATGCGATTGGGACGAGCACAATTCGCATTTTATGAACTTATTATTAACGATGAAATTATCTTTACAGATCGGGCAACTCCGATCACAATAATTATTTGCCGACGACATGATATTGTCTATGGGACAAGGAAGAGTTTGCTCAAAACAGCCCCGGCCAACATGGTTTTGTTGATGCCTAGAAGAGCTTACAAAAGCAGACTTAAAAAAAGTCGCCAAAAGCATCAGCAACATTTTGAGGCGCAGATAAAACGGAACCATTAAATTTCATCGACCCTGGAATAGAAGAACTTCCTCTAATTTTATTCAAATAAGCCCAAAACTTAGATGGATCCCTAGACAAATCATCCTCAGCCTCACGAGAGAAACTGGCTGGGGCAACCAATATATAATTTTTTAGATCCCTGCGAATCCTTCCAAACTCCTCCAGGAATGAAATGCAACCTGTAGATTGATATCTACGTCGACATCTATCTTTGGCTTTTAACCTAAAAATAATTTCATTAGTGAACCAAGGTGGGTATAGGGACCTTTTACCCGATGTTTTGAGAACACATGCTGCTAGAATGTAATTCAGGTTTTCATAGAATCCTACACGAGCCAAATTAATTAGCTTTCATCAGTTAGCTCTTCTGAAATTGAATCCTTTATATTATCTTTTGGCTGTCTTGATGACAAAGTAAGAGAAAACTCTAGAAGAGGATGATGAGGATAACGAGAAGGGAATTAGACTTTTAGACTTCGCAACGAGGACTTGATGTCGACAACAAGCAAGATACAAAAGTTTTCCGTTTATATTCACAATATCATTGAATTGATGTTGTTCAAAAGTACCCGGCCCCCGGAAAGCTTCAACTCTACCTACAACATAAGAAGAAGATAACTGACAATCCACATATTCAGGAATATTAAAATCTCCAAGAATAACTAGATTGCCATCATCTAGAAGCAAATATGGTAAGCTTGAGACAGCATCGAAGAGATCTTCATATGGCTCAAATCTGGAACTGGGGGGCAAATGAATAGTGAAAATATATGAACTAGAACCTCGCTCTTTCACCTTCAAACCAACAATATCAATATTATGAAATACTTCGGTTATGCAACTGAGATCAAAATTAACCTTTAAATCAGAACTCACCGCAATCAGAACTCCACCACCAATTGTCGCGGTTGTGAGGCCAAAGCTAAGATCCTTTCTATACAAAATATACTGATTCTTACAGATTTCCGAGCTTGAAATATCAGGAGAGAGCCAGGTCCCAGGTTAAACATATAAAATTGTAATCATATTGAGAAATTCTATCATAAATAGCCTATGCAATTTCGATCTTAAACCCCTTACATTTCGATAGTAAAATGCAGGTCCGCTGCCTGAGATGCAAGAAAACCTCCGAAAAACCCATCGGGTATTGATTGTTATTTTTTAGCAAACAAAGATGATTTCAAATTGTTAAATTTCTTCCAGTATATAGGAAATAAACATTTTTATTATTATTATATGCCAGGGCATGTGATGCCCGGCGATTTTCGACGATCGAAAATTTCATCACGATGTCCACTGTTGGATTTCTGGTTTTGCTTGGTTTTGTAGAGTATTCACTAATACACAGTTTAAGTTTTATAGTTTAACATAGTCTCTAGAATATCTCCGAGCGAGCTCGTTTTTCGAAGGGACTGATATCTAAGGTTAGACATCTGTCATTCGCTCAAGATCATTGAAGATCGATTCTTGTTCCTTCTCCCGATAGCCCTCGATGGCTTTCTAACTCTAAGCGCTTAGAGCGCCGCGGTGGTAAGATGAAGTAATGCTAAGAGTAGGTGGGATGTAATGTTGGTTGCCTCTTTCGTAATTTGTTCAGATGAAGTAATACTCCCTTCTTCATCGAACTACAACCAGCATTATCCACTGTAAGATTAATCTATAAACAGGACTCAATTAGTTTGTACTAGTCTCTAAGAATAATCGGAAAACAAAGATTCAATGAGTTTGTATTCTAAGATTATTGAATCATAAGTTTTTGAGTTAATCTCTTATGACCGTCTGATGGTAAAGGTTTTGTCATTATATCTGCCACATTCTCTTTGGTTGGAATCCATCTCACTGTGGTTCTCTTAATTTCAACACATTGTTTTTTAAATCACCATGTGCTTCAGCCTTATGTCGTCTAAGTCCAGACTTCTCTCTATGTAGTAGATCGTCATTTATGACCTCTAAACGATCATTGAATAACTTTAGTTTGTGACTACCATCTCTCTTGGTGCAGTCTCCGGTGGATTTGTTATCACACCAGATTGTTATAGGAAACATCGTTTTTCCTATCACAAATCTAAGTGCCTTATCAAGAGGTATTAATTCTTGACAGACAGGCATCACTCATGGCTAGGTATTCGGCTTGACAAGTGGACAGAGTGACTTAGGTTTGTTTAAGGCTTCTTCAAGCTATTACATTTCCAAACAATCTAATAACATACCCTCCAGTTGATGAAGAGTTTATATGGTTTCTAAAGGTTACATCAGTAAATGCCTTTATGTCTTTAGTTTGAACAGTGAATTTAGGTCTAAATTCAGAGTACCTTTCAAATACCTGAAGATTCTCTTTACACCTTTCCAATCAGCTTCGGTGGGCTTTATTTGTTTTCCCGCTGAATCTCTCTCTTAATCTAACCCTCGTAAGGGTGTAGTGACATCATGTCGCGACTCTTTGAACGAGCTGCTTCCAGGACTCCCTATCTTGGGCATGATGAACGGCTTCGTGCATATTCTCCCCAGCTAGAGTTTTAAGTTGGTCTATCCATCGTGATGGTGAGCGTCCCCTAGGTCTTTTTCCCTCGATTTTTCCTTCGATGATCAACTTTTCCATTCCATCCGATCTCCTGGCAATGTGTCCAAAATATCTAAGGTACTGCTGACTAACCTTAGTCGACAATCTTGTTTGTATGCCCAGTTGTCTCAGAATCGACTCATTGGTGCGACGAGCAGTCCATGGTATTCTAAGGAGGCGTCTATAACACCACATTTCCAATGCATCAATTCTTCGTCGATCTGCCATCTTTAATGTCCAAGTCTCTGCTGCATATGTTGCGATAGGAAAAATGAGTGATTGGACTAGCCTAACCTTGGTTCTTGCAGTTATTGCGGTATCCCTCCAGATACGGGCCAATTTCGCTGTAGAGTTTCTCGCCATCGCTATGCGCTTTCGAATTTCGGGCTCACATTCGCCGGTGTTCGTCACAATAGATCCCAGATACTCGAAGCGGTTGACAACCTCGAGGTCAGCAATCCTTGTGATGTCTGGACTGTTATTATTAAGACGATCTACTATCATCACCTTGGTCTTAGATTTGTTGATTTCGAGACCATATACTGAGCTTTTGTTCTCTAATCTTTGCATTAAAATCCGCAGTTCACCCTCGTCTTGGACTATTATCAATGTGTCGTCAGCGTATCGTAGATTGCTAATCTTCTTACCACCAATTGCAATGCCTCCATTCCAGTTCTCGAGGATCTCCCTCATGATGTACTCGCTGTAAATGTTAAAGAGAAGAGGAGACAGAATGCAACCCTGTCTCACTCCAGAAGCTGTTGAAAACTCGTCTGAGTGGATATCATTGACTCTTACCGTCGCTGTGCCTGAAGAGTATAATTGCCGAATGAGGCGCACCAGATGTCTTGGTGTTCCCATTTCCAACAGAATCCTCCACAGTTTCGGCCACCTCACCCTATCGAAAGCTTTTTTGAAATCCACAAAACATAATATCATTTTTACGTTGAATTCTCTTGCTTTCTCAATCAGTTGTCGTACATTCAAAATCTGCTCTCGAGTCCCTTTCCCTGGAACAAATCCCGTCTGTTCATTGGGTATTTGCGGTAAAATGAAAGCTTTCAGTCTTTCGTTCAATATTGTGAGCATGACTTTGCTTGCGTGTGAGATGAGTGCGATGGTTCGGTAGTTTTCACATTCTAGTGGTGAACCCTTTTTGTACAATGGTATGAATGTGGATTGACACCATTTCTTCGGCCAGTATCCCGATTCCCAAATTTTCCGACACAGAACGTGAAGAATGTCAATGCCCAGTTCTCCCATGCCTTTTAAAACCTCAGCAGTTATTCTATCGGATCCTGGTGACTTTTGATTTCGTAGCCTTCTCACTGCGCGTTCTACCTCTTCCCTTAGAATCTCAGGTTCAAGGTCTTTCAAATGGTCTTCCGGTACGGTATCCGGAGTATCCTGGAACAATTGGACGCAGTAATCCCTCCATACTTTGGCTATACCTTCCACATCTGTGATAATATTTCCTTGCTTGTCCTTGATGATCTGAGTCTTAGCTTTGAATTCTCGAGATAAATATTTCACTTTGTTGTATAGTTCTTTAGAGTGATTCGCAGTCGCATGCATTTCTAGATCTCCGCATATTTTGTTTATGTGCTCGTTTTTATCTCTTCGGCAAGCTTGTTTTATTTCATTGTTTATTTCTCTAAGCATAAGTTTCTGCTGCTCTGCATCTGTAACTGTTTGTCGTATGGTCAGTCTTTTATCGATTAATTCCAATGTTTTGTCTGACATCCAATGTTGGCGTTTCGTTGTTTTATCAGTTTTTTGAACTTTACTTGCTGCTTCAACAATCCATTTTTCGGTTCTATCCCAAACTGTATCACAGCTTCCTGTTATTTCGGGCGGACCACTCTCTCGAAGAGCATCTTCGCTGAATAGTTAACGGCAAACGTAATGTCTGGTAATGGTACCGTTTGAGAGATACATTAAGCTACCAATCGCTTCTCTATAAGGAACTCTTTTCATCTCTTGTTTATCTGAGTCATCTTGTAGATTCTGTGATTGATTTCTCTTAATCCTATTTTCAACCTGTCTGGTTACCATAGGAGTATTTTGGGCATTGCAGTCATTCATATTGAATCTCTCTAATATATTAATGGTATAATTTTATTGATCGATTTTTTATATTCCTCTTTTCTCGGTTTCTCTCCATATTTATACTTAGAAAGTTTTTAGGTTTTCCATGATCCTTCAATTCAAATGCTGTTCTCAAGTGGCCTTTTATTTCTTGCAGCTTTTGTATGTCATTACAAGCTAGCAATATATCATCTACATATATGACTAGTAGTGCCTCTTTACCATTTCTCTTCCAAGTATATAAACAAGGTTCATGTAGATCATTCTCTGAACCAAGTTTCTTGATCTCTTATTACATCTCTTCGGACTTATCTTCAGTCCATAGAGGGCTTTCTGGAGTTTACATACATGAGATCGTTTGATCCCATTGTAGATATCTACTCCATCAAGAATCTCCATATAGATTTCCTCCTCTATAGTACCATTTAGAAGAGCGGTTTTTTTTACTTCTAATTGATAAGCATGTAAATCATACTTATTAATTATTGCAAGTGTAGCTCTAATTACAGGAAGTCTAGATACTGGTGCATATGTATCTTTAAAGTCATAAATATTTTTGTCCTTAAAGCCTCGTATGACTAATCTTGCCTTGTATCGTGTAAGACCATTTGCCTCTAATTTTCTCTTAAATACCCATTACGAGTCTATAATATTGGCCTGTTTTCCAGATATTCGAAGATTCTCTTTACCTACCAATATCCAAACCTTATTTTGTATCATGGAATCAATTTATTCTTCCTTGCATAGCTTACGTCCTCTACGGTTTTCTCTAAGTGTAGCAGGGTACTTGCCTTTTTATCGGCAATTCCCTTATTTTGACTCCTCGTATACGGTTTTGTGATATTTACCCTAACATTCGATTCAGTTTCTTTTCTAGGCCTGTCTCGTTTCCTCGGCTTAGTTTTCTCTACCTCTTGTTGTTCCTCCAAAGAGACCAACTTTGGAGTTTTTCATCCAATCCTAGTCAATTATATTTTACTGGGCCTCTAATTTTTCATGTCTTTCCAAAGAGTCTTTTGCAAGCCCACATAGCCGCCGTGGCTATGGAAAGAGTCTTATCTATATGTTTCCCCCAGTTCAGTTCACTGTCCAGGATAACACCTAGATATTTACACTCACTAGAGAAGTGCAGAGTCTGACCATTTGAGACCAGAGCTCTGAGGTCGAGATTCCTTCTTCTAGTGAACGGAATTATTGATGTTTTCGAGGGGTTGAGAGTAAGCCCCTCTTCCCCGCACCAATTTTCAATAATTCTGAGATCAAGTTGCATTCGGCTACTTAGTGGGCCCCCATGCTTACCTCTAACAGTCACCACTATGTCGTCGGCGTAAGCCTGGACGTTAAAGCCACATGCTGTAAGCCTCTCCAAGAGGCCATTCATGACCAAGCTCCACATCAATGGTGAGAGAACCCCTCCCTGAGGGCATCCTCTGCACGTCAGCATGGTCACTTCGGTTTCTCCCAGATAGGCTGTAACGGTTCGTCCTTTCAACATAGCTGATATCCACTTAACAGTGGAGGGTTCTATCCCTTTATTTTCGGCTGCATTGCATATGGAGGTATGTAGGGTATTGTCAAAGGCCCCTCCGATATCACCAAACATTGCAAGCAGAATCTCCTTTGCGTTGAGGGTGCCTTCCACCTCTCTGAGAAGATGATGAAGGGCGTCTACAGTAGATCTGCCCGCCCTATAAGCAAACTGTTTGCTTTGGAGCTTTAAACTTCCCCTTATATTATTATCCATTATTTTCTCCATGGTCTTCAGGAGAAAAGAGGTGAGGCATATGGGTCGATAGGATTTAGGCTCCGGGGAGCCTTTTGGACCCTCTTTGGGTATGAATACTACCCTCGCCTCCCTCCATGATTTTGGGATACAGCCCCTTGTAAAGCTGGCCCTAAAGAGCTCAGTTATCGGGGCTATAAGGACTTCAACACCTTTCTGAAGCATGGCTGTAAAAATACCATCCATGCCTGCTGATTTGAAGGACTGAAAGCTCTTTATCGCCCATCAATTCTTTCTGGTGTGAATAGTCTACCAATTTTCTGAGAATCCCACCTGGTGGGGTTGTATACTTCCCCAGCGGGGGCCCCATCTTCACTGGTTATCTGCCTGGAGCCAGGAAAGTGAGTCTCTAAGAGAGCTCTTAGGCTCTTTTTTAGGCCACATGGCTTCTTTATTTGGCCAATTGGGTTGGAGTGATCCTTAGATAGTACCTTTTGAAGTCTAGCTGCTGGGGCTGTTTTATCTATTCCCTCGCAGAAGCTTCTCCAGGACTGCCTTTTGGCTTTCCTGACCTCTTTGTTGTAGTTGGTCAGGGCCAGTCTGTAGGCATTCCAGCTGCCTTCTCGCTTAGCCTTATTGAAGGCTTTCCTAGCAGTTTTCTTGAGGTTTTCAAGATGATTGTTCCATCAGGGGACGTCTCTGGAGATCGTGTTCTTCCTGAGTGGACAACTGTTTTCAAATGCCCTCTTCAGACATGATGTGAAGTGAACAGAGGCGTTCTCCAGATCCTCATTGGAACTGATGTTGTATTTCAGGCCTTCAGATCAGAACTTAGGTGGGCTATATAAAGTTCCCAGTCTGTCTTCCTGGGTATCCTGCACTCAACATCAGCTGAAGCAGTTGCTTCAACGTTGAATTCAATTGCCATATGGTCTAAAATGGATGGTTCTTCTGAGACCCTCCAGTTCTTGACCATCCCAGCAATAAAAGGTATCGCCAGTGTCAGGTCAATTACTTCCCTTCTGATCGCATTCATGAAGGTTGGACTATTACCCACATTCTCTATCTCTATGTTAGAAGAAAATAGAAAATCAAGGAAATCCTCACCTCTATGATTTATATCTGTGCTGCCCCATACTTTGTGGTGTGCGTTCGCATCGCAGCCCAGAATCAGTTGTTTCTTCTCCCTGCGGCACCATTCGATGAGGCGTTGTACTTCCTCCGATGGTGGGCTGATGGCGTCTCCTGCAAAATATCCTGAGGCGATAACCAGCTGCCTCTTGATGCTCTCAGTTCGCACCTCAACCAATGTCGCAGCAAGATCCCTTGTCAGGAAGTGGAAGACAGGTTACTCCCCTTCTGAGTATTATTAGGGCTCTTGTACTTACTGACTTATCACAGTATATCGTCTGATATACTTTGTTTGGTAGGCCTCTTACTTGGCCTCCATTGATCCAGGGCTCTTGTATCAGCCCTATATCAACATGCCTTCTAGATGTTCTCCAGCATAAGGCACAAGAGGCTGCCTTGGGGTGCTGGAGGTTTATCTGAAGGCATGTCAGACATCTGCCCCTTATGAGGTTGGATGTCCGCTAGGCTCTTCGGAAGGAACTGCCTGAGTCTCTCGACCGATGCTCTATCAGCTCGAGATGACAATCTCGAGCATGGGTCCTGATGGTCCCCTTAGAAAGACTCTCCAGCTGGAGGTTTTGAGCCCTGCATTCTGATTCTCAACCACCTTGAGAATTTCCTCGGTGGAGAGATCATGACTGTCGGGGAGATAGCCGACCAGGATCTCTGGGTGAGGCAGTTCTGCCTCTTCGGCTATCCTCAGGTCAGATCCCTCCTAGGGTTTGAGTTTCGGCTGTATGCTTTGGAGCCACTCCACAGTGGCTTTGTCAGAGCATGTCAGCTCAAGCCAGCTTGGCCTCATGTGCAGTTGCTGGAACTTAGGCGTTATGATCAGGAATTTTTTGATGGCCTTCAGTTGGTCCATTTCCAAAATCACCTCTGGAAACTTTTTATACATTATCCCCACCTTCAGACCAGCGGTAACCTGGCTGTAGGTGGGCCCACCTGGTGCAGGAACCTTGGGTGTTCTCGAGGGCTGAGCCCTGGAAGCTCCCGAGGATTGAACTTTGTAGGCACCCGAGGCCTGAGCCCCGGTAACTCCTGAAGACCGTGCGGCTTTTGAAGCCTCATATTTGGCACTCTTAGGCTTCTTGCCTTTAGGTGTGCTGTCCTCCGACCTAGTTCTCTTGGTCGCGCAACCTGTTGTCTGGCTTGGACCAATTGGTTTGGAGGCTTCTTTCCTGGCATCGTCCCTTTCTTTATGAAGAACTTCATCCTCTTTCTGGCGGTCCCGGAGAGTCTAGGTCTCCTGACTGCCAGCTTTTCGCGGCCTGCTACGACCTCTTCATCGCTGCTCTTCAGCATCATTTCCTTCGCCATGGGGCCAGGACTTGCGCCCTGTTTCTCAGGCTGAGCGAGGCTTTGTTCTTCCTCCATTAGTACATTAGGGCTATTGCTAGGCCCTTCTTTAATTTTTGCTTCTATTTGGTCCATATGAAGGCCCACGTGCAGCTAGGGAATTTCAGTCACCAAAGGCAGAGCCCCGCATGCCCCTGGAAGGCCAATTAAACCAGAGGTCGCCCGGTATCTGGAGTTCGCATATTCAGGACTAGATCCTCCCACTAGCCACGCAGACTTCGGCATATGCTGTTCCACCTTGTCTTCGGGAAAGTTTTTATTGTGTCTTTCATATACTCGGTTCAGGCGGTTAAGCCAAAGCCCCCGGCATGTGTCCTCTGCTCGCGAGACATGACCACAGACATCAGATTCCACATGTCGGTATATCAGGCATGAAGGTGCTGATCCCTTGCATACCTGGCATCGTTTACCCCGTGCAATACCTCAAGCCACGACACTACAGCAGGGTATGGGGAGTCGTACCGCATTGGTCAGTGACAGTCGATCACTGTCCAACTCTCGCCCCGAGGAGGCTGTGGTGAACCATGCCAGCACAGACCTTGGCATGGCTGGGGTCGACTAATCCCCCGAGAGCAGTCTCCTCTTTAATTTCAGACCTCTTCTCAGCCTCTAATCGAGAGATGAAGGTCTTGATCTCGACTATAATCATTATTTGGTTTGAGGTCTGTCTCTTGATCAGATCTGCATTTCGTAACTCGGGTATGACTCGTGATACAGCCTGATAAAATGCAGATCTCATCTCAAGAGATGAGATCTGCTCAAGAGCAGTTAGATCAATCAAGCTTCATATTTTCATACTATCGAGTCGAATCTTTCACTGAAATTATCGACCTATTCGCGTTTCTCCGTTTTGACGTAGTACAAGCGAGCTCGTACTGAAGTCTGTGTCACATTTGACTAGCTCTTACTGGATAACCTCAAAACTCTAATTACCTCAACAGGGTCTCGGATATTGATAATTTTCTTGTAATAATTCTCGTCAATTCTGTTTATGATAATGTCTCGTACCCAATTACTTCTCTTGAATTTGTTGGCCTCTGACAAAGTTTGGTTACTCGTACTTGGCTCTATGACGACCAACAAATCATTTGTCAAAAGCTCATATCTTAGACTGTCGTTCCAGAACCCAAATTTGTATTCTTCTCTGTAACGTAGATTAATTTTTATATACCTGGGTTTTCTCATACTCTAAATCTCTAAAATTTAACCTCAAAAAATATTTTCATAACTCTAATGTCAACAATTTCTCCTCTTTTAGATCTCTAAGAATCAGGACCATCAAGTTGTAATAAACTGGCCTGTAGTTAGGTGTTGATGTTTAAAAAGGAACTTATTAGAAGAGCGACTTTCTATAGTTCCAGTACGTACAGTAATTATAGCCAGTATAATTATTTTGAAATTCACACAATTTTCTCTTATGAAATAGAGAACTCTCCGAAAGAAGATTTCGTGCGTCCGGCTTATGCCCTAGGATAAGTCTTATATTTGATCTTTTTCTAGGTGTTTCATTAAATAAGAACAAGTGTTCATAAATGACAAGATTTAATAATTAATGAAAATGATTTATGAGAAGAATACAAAAACACAAATTGTCTATCAAATTGACACACTACTAGCCTATATGGGAAACAACCTCAAAAATAAATAAGAAGAATAATAATCAAACAACCTTGGACTATACTGTTTGGTAAATCTTTTCTACCTTCATCGAAAATCAAACAACAATTTTAAAAAAAAATTAAATATCTTTACCCTGAATCACGGACGTAGCCAGGGGGGGGGTTTTGGGGGTTCAAACCCCCCCCCCGAAATGTTTAAGATATCAAAATTAATCAAAAAAAGGAGCCAACTGACGAGCAGATTAACTGTCGACCAACCTTCGCACAGACGCAGTCGATAACCTTCGTATATTTTCGTTCCTACGATACGTCACGAAAATATACGCATTCGTCTAGACCTTTGATTATACAGACTAGACGCTAGATGCTGTTGTCTGACATGCGCACTGGTTTGTGTTATAAATCATATCCGATTATCGAACGACTTTATTGAACTTATTGTAGTATTGTGTATAAAAACATATTGTAGTTACAGTGAAAGTGAATAGTTTTCTTATAATTTGTGGGAACCGACATCAAGTTAACAGGAGTATATATTCGTAAGTAAATAGTAATGAGATTTTCTATTTTCTATCAATTCTGATTTCTGAACATGCACAATTTAACGAATTTTATTCGAGTATCTAATTCAACATATGTACTACTTCAGATCGTTTACTTTGGAACTTATTTTTTTTTCAAAATCTCGAAAATATCTTTTTAATGGAATTTGTAAAAAGTGAATGAAATTATCACTCTCAATTTAATTCATTTGTAATCTGAAATCTGAATTAAATTACCTTTACGTAGTCCTGTCAATTTGTGTTCACATGCGCCCCTCAAGGGAAAGTTATGGGGTAGTTTTGAATTCTTCGATCTTATGTATTTTTTGGGCGCTGAATCCGAATCTCAGGTTCAAAAAAAATTGATCTTTTGGCGTTTTCTGCCATCAAGTATTTTGTACGATAAACTTGTCTCAAACGATAGTTGGCATATTTTATCTATCTCTGCTAAAACCCAGTTGTTGTTGTTATAGGTTTTATTTCTTCAATTCATTTTATTTTGTTTTGTGTGGTACAGATTACGGAATTCGAATCTGGGGTTGGCCACCAAAATTTCATGATGAAAGATTGAAAAAATTCCAAAAAGGTGAAAATTTTCATTTTTGCCGGTTTTTTAGCATTTAAACGTTCCACACAGAAATAAGAATTTTAGTACTCTATGGTATAAATACTACAATGGTTTTTATGTCCTGAAAATATTCATAGGAATCGATGTAAAGAAATAAACTAAATTTCAAACAATGATCTTTAAAATGCTTTTTCTCTAAAGTGAATGATGGCTTTATAGTTTAAACCCATGGATTGTATTAGAAGAAGAAATTACTGGGTAGAAGACAAATCATTAATGATAAATTAAGGTTTTGGAGTGGAAAAACTGGGTTTCTATAGAGACAGATAAAACTTTCAACTATCGTTTGTGCCAGAACGGTTTATCGGACGAAAAACCTTGATAAGAGAAATTTGTAGAAAATTTGTTCACTTTGTTTTTATATGGAAAGGTCATTCACGAAAAATTGATACTTTCTGAGTTATATGCAAAAAACCGCCAAAAAATGTTTTTTTTAAGTTTATCTTGCAATTTCTTCAATGATCTGTCACGTTTGGTGCAAACCTCAGACTCATTTTCAGCATCCCAAAAACATATAAATTCGAAGAAATCAAAACTACCTCAATAAATGGGTTCTGCAGAGACAGAAAAATACGACAGTTGTCAACGATCGTTCGAGCTAGAATAACGGTTCATCGGACAAAAACTTAATGAAAACAATTTGTATGATTTTTTATATGCTTTATATTTGTATGGAAAGGTAATTCCAATTAAATTATGATATATTTTTCGGGTATGCAAAAAAAACCGCGGAAAAATGAAAGTTTTTACCTTTTTTTCTGTATTTTAGTTAAGAATTGGGTAAATGTACAAGTAAAAAATACATATTTTTCACTTTTTTATTATTTTTCGTAAGTAATATAAGGGCATTTGAATTCTTTGAAAAAACACGTTGCTAAATAATATTTTAACATGAAGAATTAGTGCTGGGGCAACAAAAATCCGATTCAAGGACGAGGATTTTTGCACCTTCACGAATACTTTTTGTTGAAGAAGTATTACTTCGTGTGTTTTTTTATTTCTTCACAGGAAAATTAAATGGTGTCGACCATTGGGGCATCTGAATTTTATTCATTTTATTCAAATTATTTCTACTATTTTACGATTTTTTTTTCTGTATATTGAAAATGAAGGTTCAAAGAATGGGAAATTCTATATTGCAACTACATAAAAATTGTTTTCGTAATTGAAGACTCTTTGTCATTCTTACTCACGCTATTGTGTCGATAATTGGGACATTTACCTAACTCTAAATTGTATTGCTTGAAAAAAGATATAAATTTAATTTCATTCTCATTTATATTAAAAAAATAAAATAAAACATAAAATATTTACATATATACCAATTTATTATTCTAGTTGAATATAAACAAATTGCTTCACAAATTCTCTCCAATTTTAATAGATGTTTTTCTACAGTTTTTCTGGATGTAAGTCTTTCACATGTCTTCTTAAAGTCCATTGCTCAGTTGTACTGAAATCGCATAATTTGCACTTTTTAGTCGAATGAATATTTTCCATATGACTTTTTAAATGAGTTTTTCTGCTCGCCTTATATTCACATATATCACATTGATAGTCTTTAATCTTCAAATGAACACTTTTGATATGTTTGTTCAAATCTTTTTTTGAAGTTGTAGACAATTCACATACATTACATTTGTAGTTTCTAGGTTTTGGATATGTTTCCGTATCTGAATGTACTTTCTGTATGTGATATTTCAACGAACTACTCAAATTTGTGGCATAAGCACATTCTTCACATTTAAATTTCTTCAAATTCAAATGTACAGTTGTTATGTGACGTTTCAAATTAGTTTTTCGACTCGTCGAATATTCACAAAGATGGCATTGGAATTTTTTCAATTTGAAATGTACATCACTCATATGTTGTAAAACAGTATTACTATAACTTGATATATAGTCACAAAGGCGGCATTTGAAATCTTTTTTGTTAAAATGCACAATGTTCACATGGCTCCTGAAATTGCCTATCCAGATTGTCGAAAATTCACACAAACAACACTCGAATTTTTCCTGAGTTTCATTTCTATCTTTCTCTCCAACATCACTTTCCAGTTTCATATTATTGGCCTCGTAATATGTTCTGCCAGTTTCTCTTGCAATAATATTTCCGTTTGGTTCAATAAACTCCTCAGTAATTTCTAAATCTTCCTCCTTCACCTTCAATTCTACTTCTGGATTTACGTGTTCGTAAGCCATTATTCCAATATATAAATTCAATACTGTAAAAAAAAATTATGAAATCAAAATTATAGCAAAGTGTATAAACTTTCGGTAGTAGAGGTCGTTGTTTTTGGTCAGAAAATGAACTGGTTGTCTCTTGTACAAAAATGTAGGTAGTTAGTTAATTCTGGTCTATGATCCAGAGAGAACCTGGCTTGTGTTTTCTTCTTCTTGATTGTCTGGCTTAAGCTTGGCCATGTCGAACTCACTGCGCATAACCAGCAAGATGAAGTTTCAATAAAGGCAAACTATCGAACGTAGGTAAGGAATTGCGTAATCGCAAACTGGTAATAATGTAATATAATATTTTCGCTGAAGGTAATACGTTTGGGTATTTATTGTAATTTTAATGACAATGAAAAATAATATTACTGTAATGAAAAACTATGAGTCTGAATTGAATGAAAATCTTTCAATTCACCCAGTATAATTAGATCTTACAATAATTTATTTCATTGAATATATACTTGAAAGACCTTCAAATGAAAGTGTCACGATATACCAATAACGTAATCTCTTTCGCAGGAATACCAAGAATTGAGAAGAAATGAATTGATTTCATACATTTACACCCTACCGTATATTTCTGAGAAGTATTGGTAAAATTCTAACTGCCTCAAGCGAGATAAGATAATTTTTTATATCATAAGAGTTTTCTTTGACCCCTCAGAATAAATAAAAACCATTGGAAATGTGCATATAATTAAAAGCTATTACATTGCAATTACTGTATAACAAAATAAGGTTTTCAATTATAAGAAAGTTTCTTCCTTATCTCTTTAAAGATTGCAAATAATTGGTGTGAATGGTTTTGACTTTGATGACACTAGAGGCAAAAATCTATGCAGGTACTTGTTTTCTGTATTTTAGTTAAGAATTGGGTAAATGTACAAGTAAAAAATACAGAACCACCCCTTCATATTTTTCACTTTTTTAATATTTTTCGTAAGTAATATAAGGGCATTTGAATTCTTCGAAAAAACACGTTGCTAAATAATATTTTAACATGAAGAATTAGTGCTGGGGCAACAAAAATCCGATTCAAAGACGAGGATTTTTGCACCTTCACGAATACTTTTTGTTGAAGAAGTATTACTTCGTTTGTTTTTTTATTTCTTCACAGGAAAATTAAATGGTGTCGACCATTGGGGCATCTGAATTTTATTCATTTTATTCAAATTATTTCTACTATTTTACGATTTTTTTTCTGTATATTGAAAATGAAGGTTCAAAGAATGGGAAATTCTATATTGCAACTACATAAAAATTGTTTTCGTAATTGAAGACTCTTTGTCATTCTTACTCACGCTATTGTGTCGATAATTGGGACATTTACCTTACTCCAAATTTCTATTGCTTGAAAAAAGATATAAATTTAATTTCATTCTCATTTATATTGAAAAAATAAAATAAAACATAAAATATTTACATATATACAAATTTATTATTCTAGTTGAAACTGAACAAATTGCTTCACAAATTCTCTCCAATTTTAATAGATGTTTTTCTACAGTTTTTCTGGATGTAAGTCTTTCACATGTCTTCTTAAAGTCCATTGCTCAGTTGTACTGAAATCGCATAATTTGCACTTTTTAGTCGAATGAATATTTTCCATATGACTTTTTAAATGAGTTTTTCTGCTCGCCTTATATTCACATATATCACATTGATAGTCTTTAATCTTCAAATGAACACTTTTGATATGTTTGTTCAAATCTTTTTTCGAAGTTGTAGACAATTCACATACATTACATTTGTAGTTTCTAGGTTTTGGATATGTTTCCGTATCTGAATGTACTTTCTGTATGTGATATTTCAACGAACTACTCAAATTTGTGGCATAAGCACATTCTTCACATTTAAATTTCTTCAAATTCAAATGTACAGTTGTTATATGACGTTTCAAATTAGTTTTTCGACTCGTCGAATATTCACAAAGATGGCATTGGAATTTTTTCAATTTGAAATGTACATCACTCATATGTTGTAAAACCGTATTACTATCACTTGATATATAGTCACAAAGGCGGCATTTGAAATCTTTTTTGTTAAAATGCACAATGTTCACATGTCTCCTGATATTGCCTATCCAGATTGTCGAAAATTCACACAAACAACACTCGAATTTTTCCTGAGTTTCATTTCTATCTTTCTCTCCAACATCACTTTCCAGTTTCATATTATTGGCCTCGTAATATGTTCTGCCAGTTTCTCTTGCAATAATATTTCCGTTTGGTTCGATAAACTCCTCAGTAATTTCTAAATCTTCCTCCTTCACCTTCAATTCTACTTCTGGATTTACGTGTTCGTAAGCCATTATTCCAATATATAAATTCAATACTGTAAAAAAAAATTATGAAATCAAAATTATAGCAAAGTGTATAAACTTTCGGTAGTAGAGGTCGTTGTTTTTGGTCAGAAAATGAACTGGTTGTCTCTTGTACAAAAATGTAGGTAGTTAGTTAATTCTGGTCTATGATCCAGAGAGAACCTGGCTTGTGTATTCTTCTTCTTGATTGACTGGCTTAAGCTTGGCCATGTCGAACTCACTGCGCATAACCAGCAAGGCGAAGTTTTAATAAAGGCAAACTATCGAACGTAGGTAAGGAATTGCGTAATCGCAAACTGGTAACAATGTAATATAATATTTTCGCTGAAGGTAATACGTTAGGGTATTTATTGTAATTTCAATGACAATGAAAAATAATATTACCGTAATGAAAAACTATGAGTCTGAATTGAATGAAAATCTTTCAATTCACCCAGTATAATTAGATCTTACAATAATTTATTTCATTGAATATATACTTGAAAGACCTTCAAATGAAAGTGTCACGATATACCAATAACGTAATCTCTTTCGCAGGAATACCAAGAATTGAGAAGAAATGAATTGATTTCATACATTTACACCCTACCGTATATTTCTGAGAAGTATTGGTAAAATTCTAACTGCCTCAAGCGAGATAAGATAATTTTTTATATCATAAGAGTTTTCTTTGACCCCTCAGAATAAATAAAAACCATTGGAAATGTGCATATAATTAAAAGCTATTACATTGCAATTACTGTATAACAAAATAAGGTTTTCAATTATAAGAAAGTTTCTCCCTTATCTCTTTAAAGATTGCAGATAATTGGTGTGAATGGTTTTGACTTTGATGACACTAGAGGCAAAAATCTATGCAGGTACTTGTTTTCTGTATTTTAGTTAAGAATTGGGTAAATGTACAAGTAAAAAATACAGAACCACCCCTTCATATTTTTCACTTTTTTAATATTTTTCGTAAGTAATATAAGGGCATTTGAATTCTTCGAAAAAACACGTTGCTAAATAATATTTTAACATGAAGAATTAGTGCTGGGGCAACAAAAATCCGATTCAAAGACGAGGATTTTTGCACCTTCACGAATACTTTTTGTTGAAGAAGTATTACTTCGTTTGTTTTTTTATTTCTTCACAGGAAAATTAAATGGTGTCGACCATTGGGGCATCTGAATTTTATTCATTTTATTCAAATTATTTCTACTATTTTGCGATTTTTTTTTCTGTATATTGAAAATGAAGGTTCAAAGAATGGGAAATTCTATATTGCAACTACATAAAAATTGTTTTCGTAATTGAAGACTCTTTGTCATTCTTACTCACGCTATTGTGTCGATAATTGGGACATTTACCTTACTCCAAATTTGTATTGCTTGAAAAAAGATATAAATTTAATTTCATTCTCATTTATATTAAAAAAATAAAATAAAACATAAAATATTTACATATATACAAATTTATTATTCTAGTTGAATATGAACAAATTGCTTCACAAATTCTCTCCAATTTTAATAGATGTTTTTCTACAGTTTTTCTGGATGTAAGTCTTTCACATGTCTTCTTAAAGTCCATTGCTCAGTTGTACTGAAATCGCATAATTTGCACTTTTTAGTCGAATGAATATTTTCCATATGACTTTTTAAATGAGTTTTTCTGCTCGCCTTATATGCACATATATCACATTGATAGTCTTTAATCTTCAAATGAACACTTTTGATATGTTTGTTCAAATCTTTTTTCGAAGTTGTAGACAATTCACATACATTACATTTGTAGTTTCTAGGTTTTGGATATGTTTCCGTATCTGAATGTACTTTCTGTATGTGATATTTCAACGAACTACTCAAATTTGTGGCATAAGCACATTCTTCACATTTAAATTTCTTCAAATTCAAATGTACAGTTGTTATATGACGTTTCAAATTAGTTTTTCGACTCGTCGAATATTCACAAAGATGGCATTGGAATTTTTTCAATTTGAAATGTACATCACTCATATGTTGTAATCATATATATATCACTTGATATATAGTCACAAAGGCGGCATTTGAAATCTTTTTTGTTAAAATGCACAATGTTCACATGTCTCCTGATATTGCCTATCCAGATTGTCGAAAATTCACACAAACAACACTCGAATTTTTCCTGAGTTTCATTTCTATCTTTCTCTCCAACATCACTTTCCAGTTTCATATTATTGGCCTCGTAATATGTTCTGCCAGTTTCTCTTGCAATAATATTTCCGTTTGGTTCAATAAACTCCTCAGTAATTTCTAAATCTTCCTCCTTCACCTTCAATTCTACTTCTGGATTTACGTGTTCGTAAGCCATTATTCCAATATATAAATTCAATACTGTAAAAAAAAATTATGAAATCAAAATTATAGCAAAGTGTATAAACTTTCGGTAGTAGAGGTCGTTGTTTTTGGTCAGAAAATGAACTGGTTGTCTCTTGTACAAAAATGTAGGTAGTTAGTTAATTCTGGTCTATGATCCAGAGAGAACCTGGCTTGTGTATTCTTCTTCTTGATTGACTGGCTAAAGCTTGGCCATGTCGAACTCACTGCGCATAACCAGCAAGGCGAAGTTTTAATAAAGGCAAACTATCGAACGTAGGTAAGGAATTGCGTAATCGCAAACTGGTAACAATGTAATATAATATTTTCGCTGAAGGTAATACGTTAGGGTATTTATTGTAATTTCAATGACAATGAAAAATAATATTACCGTAATGAAAAACTATGAGTCTGAATTGAATGAAAATCTTTCAATTCACCCAGTATAATTAGATCTTACAATAATTTATTTCATTGAATATATACTTGAAAGACCTTCAAATGAAAGTGTCACGATATACCAATAACGTAAGCTCTTTCGCAGGAATACCAAGAATTGAGAAGAAATGAATTGATTTCATACATTTACACCCTACCGTATATTTCTGAGAAGTATTGGTAAAATTCTAACTGCCTCAAGCGAGATAAGATAATTTTTTATATCATAAGAGTTTTCTTTGACCCCTCAGAATAAATAAAAACCATTGGAAATGTGCATATAATTAAAAGCTATTACATTGCAATTACTGTATAACAAAATAAGGTTTTCAATTATAAGAAAGTTTCTCCCTTATCTCTTTAAAGATTGCAGATAATTGGTGTGAATGGTTTTGACTTTGATGACACTAGAGGCAAAAATCTATGCAGGTACTTGTTTTCTGTATTTTAGTTAAGAATTGGGTAAATGTACAAGTAAAAAATACAGAACCACCCCTTCATATTTTTCACTTTTTTAATATTTTTCGTAAGTAATATAAGGGCATTTGAATTCTTCGAAAAAACACGTTGCTAAATAATATTTTAACATGAAGAATTAGTGCTGGGGCAACAAAAATCCGATTCAAAGACGAGGATTTTTGCACCTTCACGAATACTTTTTGTTGAAGAAGTATTACTTCGTTTGTTTTTTTATTACTTCACAGGAAAATTAAATGGTGTCGACCATTGGGGCATCTGAATTTTATTCATTTTATTCAAATTATTTCTACTATTTTGCGATTTTTTTTTCTGTATATTGAAAATGAAGGTTCAAAGAATGGGAAATTCTATATTGCAACTACATAAAAATTGTTTTCGTAATTGAAGACTCTTTGTCATTCTTACTCACGCTATTGTGTCGATAATTGGGACATTTACCTTACTCCGAATTTCTATTGCTTGAAAAAAGATATAAATTTAATTTCATTCTCATTTATATTAAAAAATAAAATAAAACATAAAATATTTACATATATACAAATTTATTATTCTAGTTGAATATGAACAAATTGCTTCACAAATTCTCTCCAATTTTAATAGATGTTTTTCTACAGTTTTTCTGGATGTAAGTCTTTCACATGTCTTCTTAAAGTCCATTGCTCAGTTGTACTGAAATCGCATAATTTGCACTTTTTAGTCGAATGAATATTTTCCATATGACTTTTTAAATGAGTTTTTCTGCTCGCCTTATATTCACATATATCACATTGATAGTCTTTAATCTTCAAATGAACACTTTTGATATGTTTGTTCAAATCTTTTTTTGAAGTTGTAGACAATTCACATACATTACATTTGTAGTTTCTAGGTTTTGGATATGTTTCCGTATCTGAATGTACTTTCTGTATGTGATATTTCAACGAACTACTCAAATTTGTGGCATAAGCACATTCTTCACATTTAAATTTTTTCAAATTCATATGTACAGGGTGGGCAAATTTCGATGTTTTAGCACTACAACTTTTGAACCAGAGGAGATAGACAAAATCTGATACCCACTTCTCGATCTCTTTTTCTGAGAAACTAACAAGGGTAGTATTAATTTTTGGACACCTTCTTTTGTTTTCGAGTTATAAGCGAAAATTGGAAAAATGGCGATATCGAAAAACATTTATATCTCCGCTAATACTGATGATAGAGCTCTGAAATTAAAACATTATACAGGCACTTTTTTACGTAGAAGTCAGTGGCGTGCTCGTATTTCCAAAAGGGTTTTTAATTACGAAGCTATGACCCAAAGTTATGTTTTTTCAAATGGGAACACTAGATTTTTGTGCCATTTTCTGAAAGCTTAATTTTTCCTGATTTCAAAAATATATAACATCGTATGATTCGTATCAAAATAAATAACAGAAAATGGTCAAAAACCTTTTTTCACTCAAGAGTCTCAATATTTCTATGGTTTCAACTGTTGATGAGCCTTTCTATAACAAGAGCAGTGTCCTTCCGTCAATCTGATTATTTCTATTCTTTTCACTTATTTCTACAAAATTCAAATCTATATTTATTTTATACAAATAGTTTCGAAAAGATAAACGAACTTGGAAAAAGTTTCCTAGGTAGCTTGAACACAGTTTCAAATATTCATCTATTGAAATATCGAGAAGAGGTGTCGACTGTGCATTGTGCAATTGTTGTCATTATTAGGTTAAATATTATTTCTTGTTTGTCCCTTCATAATTAAAATGTTGAGTTCAATCATATATGCATTGTTTCATATGCTGTTTAAAATGGATTGGTACTTGTGCGTATTGATTCTGGAGACCTATGTAAATAATCTCCTGATACATGCATCTCAATACAACTCTTCCGATTGAAAAATTCGATCTTGTGGTTTCTCCGTTATTTCCAAATCCATTTTTAGATAAAAAATTTATAAAACATATCTAGATTCGAATTTTGTAGAAATAAGTGAAAAGCATAGAAATAATCAGATTGACGGAAGGACACTGCTCTTGTTATAGAATGCTCAATTTTTCTGTGTTCATCAACAGTTGAAACCATAGAAATATTGAGACTCTTAGGTGAAAAGAGGTTTTTGGCTATTTTCTATTATTTATATTGATCTGAATCATACGATGTTATATATTTTTGAAATCAGGAGAAATCAAGCTTTCAGAAAATGACACAAAAATCTAGTGTTCCCATTTGAAAAAACATAACTTTGGGTCATAGCTTCGTAATTAAAAACCCTTTTGGAAATACGAGCACGCCACTGGATTCTACGTAAAAAAGTGCCTGTATAATGTTTCAATTTCAGAGCTCTATCATCACTATTAGCGGAGATATAAATGTTTTTCGATATCGCCATTTTTCCAATTTTCGCTTATAACTCGAAAACAAAAGAAGGTGGCCAAAAATGAATACTACCCTTGTTAGTTTCTCAGAAAAAGAGATCGAGAAGTGGGTATCAGATTTTGTCTATCTCCTCTGGTTCAAAAGTTGTAGTGCTAAAACATCGAAATTTGCCCACCCTGTACAGTTGTTATGTGACGTTTCAAATTAGTTTTTCGACTCGTCGAATATTCACAAAGGTGGCATTGGAATTTTTTCAATTTGAAATGTACATCACTCATATGTTGTAAAACCGTATTACTATCACTTGATATATAGTCACAAAGGCGGCATTTGAAATCTTTTTTGTTAAAATGCACAATGTTCACATGTCTCCTGATATTGCCTATCCAGATTGTCGAAAATTCACACAAACAACACTCGAATTTTTCCTGAGTTTCATTTCTATCTTTCTCTCCAACATCACTTTCCAGTTTCATATTATTGGCCTCGTAATATGTTCTGCCAGTTTCTCTTGCAATAATATTTCCGTTTGGTTCAATAAACTCCTCAGTAATTTCTAAATCTTCCTCCTTCACCTTCAATTCTACTTCTGGATTTACGTGTTCGTAAGCCATTATTCCAATAAATAAATTCAATACTGTAAAAAAAAATTATGAAATCAAATTTATAGCAAAGTGTATTAACTTTCGGTAGTAGAGGTCGTTGTTTTTGGTCAGAAAATGAACTGGTTGTCTCTTGTACAAAAATGTAGGTAGTTAGTTAATTCTGGTCTATGATCCAGAGAGAACCTGGCTTGTGTATTCTTCTTCTTGATTCACTGGCTTAAGCTTGGCCATGTCGAACTCACTGCGCATAACCAGCAAGGCGAAGTTTTAATAAAGGCAAACTATCGAACGTAGGTAAGGAATTGCGTAATCGCAAACTGGTAACAATGTAATATAATATTTTCGCTGAAGGTAATACGTTTGGGTATTTATTGTAATTTCAATGACAATGAAAAATAATATTACCGTAATGAAAAACTATGAGTCTGAATTGAATGAAAATCTTTCAATTCACCCAGTATAATTACCTAGATCTTACAATAATTTATTTCATTGAATATATACTTGAAAGACCTTCAAATGAAAGTGTCACGATATACCAATAACGTAATCTCTTTCGCAGGAATACCAAGAATTGAGAAGAAATGAATTGATTTCATACATTTACACCCTACCGTATATTTCTGAGAAGTATTGGTAAAATTCTAACTGCCTCAAGCGAGATAAGATAATTTTTTATATCATAAGAGTTTTCTTTGACCCCTCAGAATAAATAAAAACCATTGGAAATGTGCATATAATTAAAAGCTATTACATTGCAATTACTGTATAACAAAATAAGGTTTTCAATTATAAGAAAGTTTCTCCCTTATCTCTTTAAAGATTGCAGATAATTGGTGTGAATGGTTTTGACTTTGATGACACTAGAGGCAAAAATCTATGCAGGTACTTGTTTTCTGTATTTAAGTTAAGAATTGGGTAAATGTACAAGTAAAAAATACAGAACCACCCCTTCATATTTTTCACTTTTTTAATATTTTTCGTAAGTAATATAAGGGCATTTGAATTCTTCGAAAAAACACGTTGCTAAATAATATTTTAACATGAAGAATTAGTGCTGGGGCAACAAAAATCCGATTCAAAGACGAGGATTTTTGCACCTTCACGAATACTTTTTGTTGAAGAAGTATTACTTCGTTTGTTTTTTTATTTCTTCACAGGAAAATTAAATGGTGTCGACCATTGGGGCATCTGAATTTTATTCATTTTATTCAAATTATTTCTACTATTTTACGATTTTTTTTTCTGTATATTGAAAATGAAGGTTCAAAGAATGGGAAATTCTATATTGCAACTACATAAAAATTGTTTTCGTAATTGAAGACTCTTTGTCATTCTTACTCACGCTATTGTGTCGATAATTGGGATATTTACCTTACTCCAAATTTCTATTGCTTGAAAAAAGATATAAATTTAATTTCATTCTCATTTATATTAAAAAATAAAATAAAACATAAAATATTTACATATATACAAATTTATTATTCTAGTTGAATATGAACAAATTGCTTCACAAATTCTCTCCAATTTTAATAGATGTTTTTCTACAGTTTTTCTGGATGTAAGTCTTTCACATGTCTTCTTAAAGTCCATTGCTCAGTTGTACTGAAATCGCATAATTTGCACTTTTTAGTCGAATGAATATTTTCCATATGACTTTTTAAATGAGTTTTTCTGCTCGCCTTATATTCACATATATCACATTGATAGTCTTTAATCTTCAAATGAACACTTTTGATATGTATGTTCAAATCTTTTTTTGAAGTTGTAGACAATTCACATACATTACATTTGTAGTTTCTAGGTTTTGGATATGTTTCCGTATCTGAATGTACTTTCTGTATGTGATATTTCAAAGAACTACTCAAATTTGTGGCATAAGCACATTCTTCACATTTAAATTTTTTCAAATTCATATGTACAGTTGTTATGTGACGTTTCAAATTAGTTTTTCGACTCGTCGAATATTCACAAAGATGGCATTGGAATTTTTTCAATTTGAAATGTACATCACTCATATGTTGTAAAACCGTATTACTATCACTTGATATATAGTCACAAAGGCGGCATTTGAAATCTTTTTTGTTAAAATGCACAATGTTCACATGTCTCCTGATATTGCCTATCCAGATTGTCGAAAATTCACACAAACAACACTCGAATTTTTCCAGAGTTTCATTTCTATCTTTCTCTCCAACATCACTTTCCAGTTTCATATTATTGGCCTCGTAATATGTTCTGCCAGTTTCTCTTGCAATAATATTTCCGTTTGGTTCAATAAACTCCTCAGTAATTTCTAAATCTTCCTCCTTCACCTTCAATTCTACTTCTGGATTTACGTGTTCGTAAGCCATTATTCCAATAAATAAATTCAATACTGTAAAAAAAAATTATGAAATCAAATTTATAGCAAAGTGTATAAACTTTCGGTAGTAGAGGTCGTTGTTTTTGGTCAGAAAATGAACTGGTTGTCTCTTGTACAAAAATGTAGGTAGTTAGTTAATTCTGGTCTATGATCCAGAGAGAACCTGGCTTGTGTATTCTTCTTCTTGATTGACTGGCTTAAGCTTGGCCATGTCGAACTCACTGTGCATAACCAGCAAGGCGAAGTTTTAATAAAGGCAAACTATCGAACGTAGGTAAGGAATTGCGTAATCGCAAACTGGTAACAATGTAATATAATATTTTCGCTGAAGGTAATACGTTTGGGTATTTATTGTAATTTCAATGACAATGAAAAATAATATTACCGTAATGAAAAACTATGAGTCTGAATTGAATGAAAATCTTTCAATTCACCCAGTATAATTACCTAGATCTTACAATAATTTATTTCATTGAATATATACTTGAAAGACCTTCAAATGAAAGTGTCACGATATACCAATAACGTAATCTCTTTCGCAGGAATACCAAGAATTGAGAAGAAATGAATTGATTTCATACATTTACACCCTACCGTATATTTCTGAGAAGTATTGGTAAAATTCTAACTGCCTCAAGCGAGATAAGATAATTTTTTATATCATAAGAGTTTTCTTTGACCCCTCAGAATAAATAAAAACCATTGGAAATGTGCATATAATTAAAAGCTATTACATTGCAATTACTGTATAACAAAATAAGGTTTTCAATTATAAGAAAGTTTCTCCCTTATCTCTTTAAAGATTGCAGATAATTGGTGTGAATGGTTTTGACTTTGATGACACTAGAGGCAAAAATCTATGCAGGTACTTGTTTTCTGTATTTTAGTTAAGAATTGGGTAAATGTACAAGTAAAAAATACAGAACCACCCCTTCATATTTTTCACTTTTTTAATATTTTTCGTAAGTAATATAAGGGCATTTGAATTCTTCGAAAAAACACGTTGCTAAATAATATTTTAACATGAAGAATTAGTGCTGGGGCAACAAAAATCCGATTCAAAGACGAGGATTTTTGCACCTTCACGAATACTTTTTGTTGAAGAAGTATTACTTCGTTTGTTTTTTTATTACTTCACAGGAAAATTAAATGGTGTCGACCATTGGGGCATCTGAATTTTATTCATTTTATTCAAATTATTTCTACTATTTTACGATTTTTTTTTCTGTATATTGAAAATGAAGGTTCAAAGAATGGGAAATTCTATATTGCAACTACATAAAAATTGTTTTCGTAATTGAAGACTCTTTGTCATTCTTACTCACGCTATTGTGTCGATAATTGGGACATTTACCTTACTCCAAATTTGTATTGCTTGAAAAAAGATATAAATTTAATTTCATTCTCATTTATATTAAAAAAATAAAATAAAACATAAAATATTTACATATATACAAATTTATTATTCTAGTTGAATATGAACAAATTGCTTCACAAATTCTCTCCAATTTTAATACATGTTTTTCTACAGTTTTTCTGGATGTAAGTCTTTCACATGTCTTCTCAAAATCCATTGCTCAGTTGTACTGAAATCGCATAATTTGCACTTTTTAGTCGAATGAATATTTTCCATATGACTTTTTAAATGAGTTTTTCTGCTCGCCTTATATGCACATATATCACATTGATAGTCTTTAATCTTCAAATGAACACTTTTGATATGTTTGTTCAAATCTTTTTTCGAAGTTGTAGACAATTCACATACATTACATTTGTAGTTTCTAGGTTTTGGATATGTTTCCGTATCTGAATGTACTTTCTGTATGTGATATTTCAACGAACTACTCAAATTTGTGGCATAAGCACATTCTTCACATTTAAATTTCTTCAAATTCAAATGTACAGTTGTTATATGACGTTTCAAATTAGTTTTTCGACTCGTCGAATATTCACAAAGATGGCATTGGAATTTTTTCAATTTGAAATGTACATCACTCATATGTTGTAAAACCGTATTACTATCACTTGATATATAGTCACAAAGGCGGCATTTGAAATCTTTTTTGTTAAAATGCACAATGTTCACATGTCTCCTGATATTGCCTATCCAGATTGTCGAAAATTCACACAAACAACACTCGAATTTTTCCTGAGTTTCATTTCTATCTTTCTCTCCAACATCACTTTCCAGTTTCATATTATTGGCCTCGTAATATGTTCTGCCAGTTTCTCTTGCAATAATATTTCCGTTTGGTTCAATAAACTCCTCAGTAATTTCTAAATCTTCCTCCTTCACCTTCAATTCTACTTCTGGATTTACGTGTTCGTAAGCCATTATTCCAATATATAAATTCAATACTGTAAAAAAAAATTATGAAATCAAAATTATAGCAAAGTGTATAAACTTTCGGTAGTAGAGGTCGTTGTTTTTGGTCAGAAAATGAACTGGTTGTCTCTTGTACAAAAATGTAGGTAGTTAGTTAATTCTGGTCTATGATCCAGAGAGAACCTGGCTTGTGTATTCTTCTTCTTGATTGACTGGCTTAAGCTTGGCCATGTCGAACTCACTGCGCATAACCAGCAAGGCGAAGTTTTAATAAAGGCAAACTATCGAACGTAGGTAAGGAATTGCGTAATCGCAAACTGGTAACAATGTAATATAATATTTTCGCTGAAGGTAATACGTTAGGGTATTTATTGTAATTTCAATGACAATGAAAAATAATATTACCGTAATGAAAAACTATGAGTCTGAATTGAATGAAAATGTTTCAATTCACCCAGTATAATTAGATCTTACAATAATTTATTTCATTGAATATATACTTGAAAGACCTTCAAATGAAAGTGTCACGATATACCAATAACGTAAGCTCTTTCGCAGGAATACCAAGAATTGAGAAGAAATGAATTGATTTCATACATTTACACCCTACCGTATATTTCTGAGAAGTATTGGTAAAATTCTAACTGCCTCAAGCGAGATAAGATAATTTTTTATATCATAAGAGTTTTCTTTGACCCCTCAGAATAAATAAAAACCATTGGAAATGTGCATATAATTAAAAGCTATTACATTGCAATTACTGTATAACAAAATAAGGTTTTCAATTATAAGAAAGTTTCTCCCTTATCTCTTTAAAGATTGCAGATAATTGGTGTGAATGGTTTTGACTTTGATGACACTAGAGGCAAAAATCTATGCAGGTACTTGTTTTCTGTATTTAAGTTAAGAATTGGGTAAATGTACAAGTAAAAAATACAGAACCACCCCTTCATATTTTTCACTTTTTTAATATTTTTCGTAAGTAATATAAGGGCATTTGAATTCTTCGAAAAAACACGTTGCTAAATAATATTTTAACATGAAGAATTAGTGCTGGGGCAACAAAAATCCGATTCAAAGACGAGGATTTTTGCACCTTCACGAATACTTATTGTTGAAGAAGTATTACTTCGTTTGTTTTTTTATTTCTTCACAGGAAAATTAAATGGTGTCGACCATTGGGGCATCTGAATTTTATTCATTTTATTCAAATTATTTCTACTATTTTACGATTTTTTTTTCTGTATATTGAAAATGAAGGTTCAAAGAATGGGAAATTCTATATTGCAACTACATAAAAATTGTTTTCGTAATTGAAGACTCTTTGTCATTCTTACTCACGCTATTGTGTCGATAATTGGGACATTTACCTTACTCCAAATTTGTATTGCTTGAAAAAAGATATAAATTTAATTTCATTCTCATTTATATTAAAAAAATAAAATAAAACATAAAATATTTACATATATACAAATTTATTATTCTAGTTGAATATGAACAAATTGCTTCACAAATTCTCTCCAATTTTAATAGATGTTTTTCTACAGTTTTTCTGGATGTAAGTCTTTCACATGTCTTCTTAAAGTCCATTGCTCAGTTGTACTGAAATCGCATAATTTGCACTTTTTAGTCGAATGAATATTTTCCATATGACTTTTTAAATGAGTTTTTCTGCTCGCCTTATATTCACATATATCACATTGATAGTCTTTAATCTTCAAATGAACACTTTTGATATGTATGTTCAAATCTTTTTTGAAGTTGTAGACAATTCACATACATTACATTTGTAGTTTCTAGGTTTTGGATATGTTTCCGTATCTGAATGTACTTTCTGTATGTGATATTTCAACGAACTACTCAAATTTGTGGCATAAGCACATTCTTCACATTTAAATTTTTTCAAATTCAAATGTACAGTTGTTATGTGACGTTTCAAATTAGTTTTTCGACTCGTCGAATATTCACAAAGATGGCATTGGAATTTTTTCAATTTGAAATGTACATCACTCATATGTTGTAAAACCGTATTACTATCACTTGATATATAGTCACAAAGGCGGCATTTGAAATCTTTTTTGTTAAAATGCACAATGTTCACATGTCTCCTGATATTGCCTATCCAGATTGTCGAAAATTCACACAAACAACACTCGAATTTTTCCTGAGTTTCATTTCTATCTTTCTCTCCAACATCACTTTCCAGTTTCATATTATTGGCCTCGTAATATGTTCTGCCAGTTTCTCTTGCAATAATATTTCCGTTTGGTTCAATAAACTCCTCAGTAATTTCTAAATCTTCCTCCTTCACCTTCAATTCTACTTCTGGATTTACGTGTTCGTAAGCCATTATTCCAATATATAAATTCAATACTGTAAAAAAAAATTATGAAATCAAAATTATAGCAAAGTGTATAAACTTTCGGTAGTAGAGGTCGTTGTTTTTGGTCAGAAAAGGAACTGGTTGTCTCTTGTACAAAAATGTAGGTAGTTAGTTAATTCTGGTCTATGATCCAGAGAGAACCTGGCTTGTGTATTCTTCTTCTTGATTGACTGGCTTAAGCTTGGCCATGTCGAACTCACTGCGCATAACCAGCAAGGCGAAGTTTTAATAAAGGCAAACTATCGAACGTAGGTAAGGAATTGCGTAATCGCAAACTGGTAACAATGTAATATAATATTTTCGCTGAAGGTAATACGTTTGGGTATTTATTGTAATTTCAATGACAATGAAAAATAATATTACCGTAATGAAAAACCATGAGTCTGAATTGAATGAAAATCTTTCAATTCACCCAGTATAATTACCTAGATCTTACAATAATTTATTTCATTGAATATATACTTGAAAGACCTTCAAATGAAAGTGTCACGATATACCAATAACGTAATCTCTTTCGCAGGAATACCAAGAATTGAGAAGAAATGAATTGATTTCATACATTTACAAGTATTGGTAAAATTCTAACTGCCTCAAGCGAGATAAGATAATTTTTTATATCATAAGAGTTTTCTTTGACCCCTCAGAATAAATAAAAACCATTGGAAATGTGCATATAATTAAAAGCTATTACATTGCAATTACTGTATAACAAAATAAGGTTTTCAATTATAAGAAAGTTTCTCCCTTATCTCTTTAAAGATTGCAGATAATTGGTGTGAATGGTTTTGACTTTGATGACACTAGAGGCAAAAATCTATGCAGGTACTTGTTTTCTGTATTTTAGTTAAGAATTGGGTAAATGTACAAGTAAAAAATACAGAACCACCCCTTCATATTTTTCACTTTTTTAATATTTTTCGTGAGTAATATAAGGGCATTTGAATTCTTCGAAAAAACACGTTGCTAAATAATATTTTAACATGAAGAATTAGTGCTGGGGCAACAAAAATCCGATTCAAAGACGAGGATTTTTGCACCTTCACGAATACTTTTTGTTGAAGAAGTATTACTTCGTTTGTTTTTTTATTTCTTCACAGGAAAATTAAATGGTGTCGACCATTGGGGCATCTGAATTTTATTCATTTTATTCAAATTATTTCTACTATTTTACGATTTTTTTTTCTGTATATTGAAAATGAAGGTTCAAAGAATGGGAAATTCTTTATTGCAACTACATAAAAATTGTTTTCGTAATTGAAGACTCTTTGTCATTCTTACTCACGCTATTGTGTCGATAATTGGGACATTTACATTACTCCAAATTTGTATTGCTTGAAAAAAGATATAAATTTAATTTCATTCTCATTTATATTAAAAAAATAAAATAAAACATAAAATATTTACATATATACAAATTTATTATTCTAGTTGAATATGAACAAATTGCTTCACAAATTCTCTCCAATTTTAATAGATGTTTTTCTACAGTTTTTCTGGATGTAAGTCTTTCACATGTCTTCTTAAAGTCCATTGCTCAGTTGTACTGAAATCGCATAATTTGCACTTTTTAGTCGAATGAATATTTTCCATATGACTTTTTAAATGAGTTTTTCTGCTCGCCTTATATTCACATATATCACATTGATAGTCTTTAATCTTCAAATGAACACTTTTGATATGTTTGTTCAAATCTTTTTTTGAAGTTGTAGACAATTCACATACATTACATTTGTAGTTTCTAGGTTTTGGATATGTTTCCGTATCTGAATGTACTTTCTGTATGTGATATTTCAACGAACTACTCAAATTTGTGGCATAAGCACATTCTTCACATTTAAATTTTTTCAAATTCAAATGTACAGTTGTTATGTGACGTTTCAAATTAGTTTTTCGACTCGTCGAATATTCACAAAGATGGCATTGGAATTTTTTCAATTTGAAATGTACATCACTCATATGTTGTAAAACCGTATTACTATCACTTGATATATAGTCACAAAGGCGGCATTTGAAATCTTTTTTGTTAAAATGTACAATGTTCACATGTCTCCTGATATTGCCTATCCAGATTGTCGAAAATTCACACAAACAACACTCGAATTTTTCCTGAGTTTCATTTCTATCTTTCTCTCCAACATCACTTTCCAGTTTCATATTATTGGCCTCGTAATATGTTCTGCCAGTTTCTCTTGCAATAATATTTCCGTTTGGTTCAATAAACTCCTCAGTAATTTCTAAATCTTCCTCCTTCACCTTCAATTCTACTTCTGGATTTACGTGTTCGTAAGCCATTATTCCAATATATAAATTCAATACTGTAAAAAATAATTATGAAATCAAAATTATAGCAAAGTGTATAAACTTTCGGTAGTAGAGGTCGTTGTTTTTGGTCAGAAAATGAACTGGTTGTCTCTTGTACAAAAATGTAGGTAGTTAGTTAATTCTGGTCTATGATCCAGAGAGAACCTGGCTTGTGTATTCTTCTTCTTGATTGACTGGATTAAGCTTGGTCATGTCGAACTCACTGCGCATAACCAGCAAGGCGAAGTTTTAATAAAGGCAAACTATCGAACGTAGGTAAGGAATTGCGTAATCGCAAACTGGTAACAATGTAATATAATATTTTTGCTGAAGGTAATACGTTTGGGTATTTATTGTAATTTCAATGACAATGAAAAATAATATTACCGTAATGAAAAACTATGAGTCTGAATTGAATGAAAATCTTTCAATTCACCCAGTATAATTAGATCTTACAATAATTTATTTCATTGAATATATACTTGAAAGACCTTCAAATGAAAGTGTCACGATATACCAATAACGTAATCTCTTTCGCAGGAATACCAAGAATTGAGAAGAAATGAATTGATTTCATACATTTACAAGTATTGGTAAAATTCTAACTGCCTCAAGCGAGATAAGATAATTTTTTATATCATAAGAGTTTTCTTTGACCCCTCAGAATAAATAAAAACCATTGGAAATGTGCATATAATTAAAAGCTATTACATTGCAATTACTGTATAACAAAATAAGGTTTTCAATTATAAGAAAGTTTCTCCCTTATCTCTTTAAAGATTGCAGATAATTGGTGTGAATGGTTTTGACTTTGATGACACTAGAGGCAAAAATCTATGCAGGTACTTGTTTTCTGTATTTTAGTTAAGAATTGGGTAAATGTACAAGTAAAAAATACAGAACCACCCCTTCATATTTTTCACTTTTTTAATATTTTTCGTAAGTAATATAAGGGCATTTGAATTCTTCGAAAAAACACGTTACTAAATAATATTTTAACATGAATAATTAGTGCTGGGGCAACAAAAATCCTATTCAAAGACGAGGATTTTTGCACCTTCACGAATACTTTTTGTTGAAGAAGTATTACTTCGTTTGTTTTTTTATTTCTTCACAGGAAAATTAAATGGTGTCGACCATTGGGGCATCTGAATTTTATTCATTTTATTCAAATTATTTCTACTATTTTACGATTTTTTTTTCTGTATATTGAAAATGAAGGTTCAAAGAATGGGAAATTCTATATTGCAACTACATAAAAATTGTTTTAGTAATTGAAGACTCTTTGTCATTCTTACTCACGCTATTGTGTCGATAATTGGGACATTTACCTTACTCCAAATTTGTATTGCTTGAAAAAAGATATAAATTTAATTTCATTCTCATTTATATTAAAAAAATAAAATAAAACATAAAATATTTACATATATACAAATTTATTATTCTAGTTGAATATGAACAAATTGCTTCACAAATTCTCTCCAATTTTAATAGATGTTTTTCTACAGTTTTTCTGGATGTAAGTCTTTCACCTGTCTTCTTAAAGTCCATTGCTCAGTTGTACTGAAATCGCATAATTTGCACTTTTTAGTCGAATGAATATTTTCCATATGACTTTTTAAATGAGTTTTTCTGCTCGCCTTATATTCACATATATCACATTGATAGTCTTTAATCTTGTTTGTTCAAATCTTTTCTTGAAGTTGTAGACAATTCACATACATTACATTTGTAGTTTCTAGGTTTTGGATATGTTTCCGTATCTGAATGTACTTTCTGTATGTGATATTTCAACGAACTACTCAAATTTGTGGCATAAGCACATTCTTCACATTTAAATTTTTTCAAATTCAAATGTACAGTTGTTATGTGACGTTTCAAATTAGTTTTTCGACTCGTCGAATATTCACAAAGATGGCATTGGAATTTTTTCAATTTGAAATGTACATCACTCATATGTTGTAAAACCGTATTACTATCACTTGATATATAGTCACAAAGGCGGCATTTGAAATCTTTTTTGTTAAAATGCACAATGTTCACATGTCTCCTGATATTGCCTATCCAGATTGTCGAAAATTCACACAAACAACACTCGAATTTTTCCTGAGTTTCATTTCTATCTTTCTCTCCAACATCACTTTCCAGTTTCATATTATTGGCCTCGTAATATGTTCTGCCAGTTTCTCTTGCAATAATATTTCCGTTTGGTTCAATAAACTCCTCAGTAATTTCTAAATCTTCCTCCTTCACCTTCAATTCTACTTCTGGATTTACGTGTTCGTAAGCCATTATTCCAATATATAAATTCAATACTGTAAAAAAAAATTATGAAATCAAAATTATAGCAAAGTGTATAAACTTTCGGTAGTAGAGGTCGTTGTTTTTGGTCAGAAAATGAACTGGTTGTCTCTTGAACAAAAATGTAGGTAGTTAGTTAATTCTGGTCTATGATCCAGAGAGCCTGGCTTGTGTATTCTTCTTCTTGATTGACTGGCTTAAGCTTGGCCATGTCGAACTCACTGCGCATAACCAGCAAGGCGAAGTTTTAATAAAGGCAAACTATCGAACGTAGGTAAGGAATTGCGTAATCGCAAACTGGTAACAATGTAATATAATATTTTCGCTGAAGGTAATACGTTTGGGTATTTATTGTAATTTCAATGACAATGAAAAATAATATTACCGTAATGAAAAACTATGAGTCTGAATTGAATGAAAATCTTTCAATTCACCCAGTATAATTACCTAGATCTTACAATAATTTATTTCATTGAATATATACTTGAAAGACCTTCAAATGAAAGTGTCACGATATACCAATAACGTAATCTCTTTCGCAGGAATACCAAGAATTGAGAAGAAATGAATTGATTTCATACATTTACAAGTATTGGTAAAATTCTAACTGCCTCAAGCGAGATAAGATAATTTTTTATATCATAAGAGTTTTCTTTGACCCCTCAGAATAAATAAAAACCATTGGAAATGTGCATATAATTAAAAGCTATTACATTGCAATTACTGTATAACAAAATAAGGTTTTCAATTATAAGAAAGTTTCTCCCTTATCTCTTTAAAGATTGCAGATAATTGGTGTGAATGGTTTTGACTTTGATGACACTAGAGGCAAAAATCTATGCAGGTACTTGTTTTCTGTATTTTAGTTAAGAATTGGGTAAATGTACAAGTAAAAAATACAGAACCACCCCTTCATATTTTTCACTTTTTTAATATTTTTCGTGAGTAATATAAGGGCATTTGAATTCTTCGAAAAAACACGTTGCTAAATAATATTTTAACATGAAGAATTAGTGCTGGGGCAACAAAAATCCGATTCAAAGACGAGGATTTTTGCACCTTCACGAATACTTTTTGTTGAAGAAGTATTATTTCGTTTGTTTTTTTATTTCTTCACAGGAAAATTAAATGGTGTCGACCATTGGGGCATCTGAATTTTATTCATTTTATTCAAATTATTTCTACTATTTTACGATTTTTTTTTCTGTATATTGAAAATGAAGGTTCAAAGAATGGGAAATTCTATATTGCAACTACATAAAAATTGTTTTCGTAATTGAAGACTCTTTGTCATTCTTACTCACGCTATTGTGTCGATAATTGGGACATTTACATTACTCCAAATTTGTATTGCTTGAAAAAAGATATAAATTTAATTTCATTCTCATTTATATTGAAAAAATAAAATAAAACATAAAATATTTACATATATACAAATTTATTATTCTAGTTGAATATGAACAAATTGCTTCACAAATTCTCTCCAATTTTAATAGATGTTTTTCTACAGTTTTTCTGGATGTAAGTCTTTCACATGTCTTCTTAAAGTCCATTGCTCAGTTGTACTGAAATCGCATAATTTGCACTTTTTAGTCGAATGAATATTTTCCATATGACTTTTTAAATGAGTTTTTCTGCTCGCCTTATATTCACATATATCACATTGATAGTCTTTAATCTTCAAATGAACACTTTTGATATGTATGTTCAAATCTTTTTTGAAGTTGTAGACAATTCACATACATTACATTTGTAGTTTCTAGGTTTTGGATATGTTTCCGTATCTGAATGTACTTTCTGTATGTGATATTTCAACGAACTACTCAAATTTGTGGCATAAGCACATTCTTCACATTTAAATTTTTTCAAATTCAAATGTACAGTTGTTATGTGACGTTTCAAATTAGTTTTTCGACTCGTCGAATATTCACAAAGATGGCATTGGAATTTTTTCAATTTGAAATGTACATCACTCATATGTTGTAAAACCGTATTACTATCACTTGATATATAGTCACAAAGGCGGCATTTGAAATCTTTTTTGTTAAAATGCACAATGTTCACATGTCTCCTGATATTGCCTATCCAGATTGTCGAAAATTCACACAAACAACACTCGAATTTTTCCTGAGTTTCATTTCTATCTTTCTCTCCAACATCACTTTCCAGTTTCATATTATTGGCCTCGTAATATGTTCTGCCAGTTTCTCTTGCAATAATATTTCCGTTTGGTTCAATAAACTCCTCAGTAATTTCTAAATCTTCCTCCTTCACCTTCAATTCTACTTCTGGATTTACGTGTTCGTAAGCCATTATTCCAATATATAAATTCAATACTGTAAAAAAAAATTATGAAATCAAAATTATAGCAAAGTGTATAAACTTTCGGTAGTAGAGGTCGTTGTTTTTTGTCAGAAAATGAACTGGTTGTCTCTTGTACAAAAATGTAGGTAGTTAGTTAATTCTGGTCTATGATCCAGAGAGAACCTGGCTTGTGTATTCTTCTTCTTGATTGACTGGCTTAAGCTTGGCCATGTCGAACTCACTGCGCATAACCAGCAAGGCGAAGTTTTAATAAAGGCAAACTATCGAACGTAGGTAAGGAATTGCGTAATCGCAAACTGGTAACAATGTAATATAATATTTTCGCTGAAGGTAATACGTTAGGGTATTTATTGTAATTTCAATGACAATGAAAAATAATATTACCGTAATGAAAAACTATGAGTCTGAATTGAATGAAAATCTTTCAATTCACCCAGTATAATTAGATCTTACAATAATTTATTTCATTGAATATATACTTGAAAGACCTTCAAATGAAAGTGTCACGATATACCAATAACGTAATCTCTTTCGCAGGAATACCAAGAATTGAGAAGAAATGAATTGATTTCATACATTTACACCCTACCGTATATTTCTGAGAAGTATTGGTAAAATTCTAACTGCCTCAAGCGAGATAAGATAATTTTTTATATCATAAGAGTTTTCTTTGACCCCTCAGAATAAATAAAAACCATTGGAAATGTGCATATAATTAAAAGCTATTACATTGCAATTACTGTATAACAAAATAAGGTTTTCAATTATAAGAAAGTTTCTCCCTTATCTCTTTAAAGATTGCAGATAATTGGTGTGAATGGTTTTGACTTTGATGACACTATGCAGGTACTTGTTTTCTGTATTTTAGTTAAGAATTGGGTAAATGTACAAGTAAAAAATACAGAACCACCCCTTCATATTTTTCACTTTTTTAATATTTTTCGTAAGTAATATAAGGGCATTTGAATTCTTCAAAAAAACACGTTGCTAAATAATATTTTAACATGAAGAATTAGTGCTGGGGCAACAAAAATCCGATTCAAAGACGAGGATTTTTGCACCTTCACGAATACTTTTTGTTGAAGAAGTATTACTTCGTTTGTTTTTTTATTTCTTCACAGGAAAATTAAATGGTGTCGACCATTGGGGCATCTGAATTTTATTCATTTTATTCAAATTATTTCTACTATTTTACGATTTTTTTTTCTGTATATTGAAAATGAAGGTTCAAAGAATGGGAAATTCTATATTGCAACTACATAAAAATTGTTTTCGTAATTGAAGACTCTTTGTCATTCTTACTCACGCTATTGTGTCGATAATTGGGACATTTACCTTACTCCAAATTTGTATTGCTTGAAAAAAGATATAAATTTAATTTCATTCTCATTTATATTGAAAAAATAAAATAAAACATAAAATATTTACATATATACAAATTTATTATTCTAGTTGAATATGAACAAATTGCTTCACAAATTCTCTCCAATTTTAATAGATGTTTTTCTACAGTTTTTCTGGATGTAAGTCTTTCACATGTCTTCTTAAAGTCCATTGCTCAGTTGTACTGAAATCGCATAATTTGCACTTTTTAGTCGAATGAATATTTTCCATATGACTTTTTAAATGAGTTTTTCTGCTCGCCTTATATTCACATATATCACATTGATAGTCTTTAATCTTCAAATGAACACTTTTGATATGTTTGTTCAAATCTTTTTTCGAAGTTGTAGACAATTCACATACATAACATTTGTAATTTCTAGGTTTTGGATATGTTTCCGTATCTGAATGCACTTTCTGTATGTGATATTTCAACGAACTACTCAAATTTGTGGCATAAGCACATTCTTCACATTTAAATTTCTTCAAATTCAAATGTACAGTTGTTATATGACGTTTCAAATTAGTTTTTCGACTCGTCGAATATTCACAAAGATGGCATTGGAATTTTTTCAATTTGAAATGTACATCACTCATATGTTGTAAAACCGTATTACTATCACTTGATATATAGTCACAAAGGCGGCATTTGAAATCTTTTTTGTTAAAATGCACAATGTTCACATGTCTCCTGATATTGCCTATCCAGATTGTCGAAAATTCACACAAACAACACTCGAATTTTTCCTGAGTTTCATTTCTATCTTTCTCTCCAACATCACTTTCCAGTTTCATATTATTGGCCTCGTAATATGTTCTGCCAGTTTCTCTTGCAATAATATTTCCGTTTGGTTCAATAAACTCCTCAGTAATTTCTAAATCTTCCTCCTTCACCTTCAATTCTACTTCTGGATTTACGTGTTCGTAAGCCATTATTCCAATATATAAATTCAATACTGTAAAAAAAAATTATGAAATCAAAATTATAGCAAAGTGTATAAACTTTCGGTAGTAGAGGTCGTTGTTTTTGGTCAGAAAATGAACTGGTTGTCTCTTGTACAAAAATGTAGGTAGTTAGTTAATTCTGGTCTATGATCCAGAGAGAACCTGGCTTGTGTATTCTTCTTCTTGATTGACTGGATTAAGCTTGGTCATGTCGAACTCACTGCGCATAACCAGCAAGGCGAAGTTTTAATAAAGGCAAACTATCGAACGTAGGTAAGGAATTGCGTAATCGCAAACTGGTAACAATGTAATATAATATTTTCGCTGAAGGTAATACGTTTGGGTATTTATTGTAATTTCAATGACAATGAAAAATAATATTACCGTAATGAAAAACTATGAGTCTGAATTGAATGAAAATCTTTCAATTCACCCAGTATAATTACCTAGATCTTACAATAATTTATTTCATTGAATATATACTTGAAAGACCTTCAAATGAAAGTGTCACGATATACCAATAACGTAATCTCTTTCGCAGGAATACCAAGAATTGAGAAGAAATGAATTGATTTCATACATTTACACCCTACCGTATATTTCTGAGAAGTATTGGTAAAATTCTAACTGCCTCAAGCGAGATAAGATAATTTTTTATATCATAAGAGTTTTCTTTGACCCCTCAGAATAAATAAAAACCATTGGAAATGTGCATATAATTAAAAGCTATTACATTGCAATTACTGTATAACAAAATAAGGTTTTCAATTATAAGAAAGTTTCTCCCTTATCTCTTTAAAGATTGCAGATAATTGGTGTGAATGGTTTTGACTTTGATGACACTAGAGGCAAAAATCTATGCAGGTACTTGTTTTCTGTATTTTAGTTAAGAATTGGGTAAATGTACAAGTAAAAAATACAGAACCACCCCTTCATATTTTTCACTTTTTTAATATTTTTCGTAAGTAATATGAGGGCATTTGAATTCTTCGAAAAAACACTTTGCTAAATAATATTTTAACATGAAGAATTAGTGCTGGGGCAACAAAAATCCGATTCAAAGACGAGGATTTTTGCACCTTCACGAATACTTTTTGTTGAAGAAGTATTACTTCGTTTGTTTTTTTATTTCTTCACAGGAAAATTAAATGGTGTCGACCATTGGGGCATCTGAATTTTATTCATTTTATTCAAATTATTTCTACTATTTTACGATTTTTTTTTCTGTATATTGAAAATGAAGGTTCAAAGAATGGGAAATTCTATATTGCAACTACATAAAAATTGTTTTCGTAATTGAAGACTCTTTGTCATTCTTACTCACGCTATTGTGTCGATAATTGGGACATTTACCTTACTCCAAATTTGTATTGCTTGAAAAAAGATATAAATTTAATTTCATTCTCATTTATATTGAAAAAATAAAATAAAACATAAAATATTTACATATATACAAATTTATTATTCTAGTTGAATATGAACAAATTGCTTCACAAATTCTCTCTAATTTTAATAGATGTTTTTCTACAGTTTTTCTGGATGTAAGTCTTTCACATGTCTTCTTAAAGTCCATTGCTCAGTTGTACTGAAATCGCATAATTTGCACTTTTTAGTCGAATGAATATTTTCCATATGACTTTTTAAATGAGTTTTTCTGCTCGCCTTATATTCACATATATCACATTGATAGTCTTTAATCTTCAAATGAACACTTTTGATATGTTTGTTCAAATCTTTTTTCGAAGTTGTAGACAATTCACATACATTACATTTGTAGTTTCTAGGTTTTGGATATGTTTCCGTATCTGAATGTACTTTCTGTATGTGATATTTCAACGAACTACTCAAATTTGTGGCATAAGCACATTCTTCACATTTAAATTTTTTCAAATTCAAATGTACAGTTGTTATGTGACGTTTCAAATTAGTTTTTCGACTCGTCGAATATTCACAAAGATGGCATTGGAATTTTTTCAATTTGAAATGTACATCACTCATATGTTGTAAAACCGTATTACTATCACTTGATATATAGTCACAAAGGCGGCATTTGAAATCTTTTTTGTTAAAATGCACAATGTTCACATGTCTCCTGATATTGCCTATCCAGATTGTCGAAAATTCACACAAACAACACTCGAATTTTTCCTGAGTTTCATTTCTATCTTTCTCTCCAACATCACTTTCCAGTTTCATATTATTGGCCTCGTAATATGTTCTGCCAGTTTCTCTTGCAATAATATTTCCGTTTGGTTCAATAAACTCCTCAGTAATTTCTAAATCTTCCTCCTTCACCTTCAATTCTACTTCTGGATTTACGTGTTCGTAAGCCATTATTCCAATATATAAATTCAATACTGTAAAAAAAAATTATGAAATCAAAATTATAGCAAAGTGTATAAACTTTCGGTAGTAGAGGTCGTTGTTTTTGGTCAGAAAATGAACTGGTTGTCTCTTGTACAAAAATGTAGGTAGTTAGTTTATTCTGGTCTATGATCCAGAGAGAACCTGGCTTGTGTTTTCTTCTTCTTGATTGTCTGGCTTAAGCTTGGCCATGTCGAACTCACTGCGCATAACCAGCAAGATGAAGTTTCAATAAAGGCAAACTATCGAACGTAGGTAAGGAATTGCGTAATCGCAAACTGGTAATAATGTAATATAATATTTTCGCTGAAGGTAATACGTTTGGGTATTTATTGTAATTTTAATGACAATGAAAAATAATATTACTGTAATGAAAAACTATGAGTCTGAATTGAATGAAAATCTTTCAATTCACCCAGTATAATTAGATCTTACAATAATTTATTTCATTGAATATATACTTGAAAGACCTTCAAATGAAAGTGTCACGATATACCAATAACGTAATCTCTTTCGCAGGAATACCAAGAATTGAGAAGAAATGAATTGATTTCATACATTTACACCCTACCGTATATTTCTGAGGAGTATTGGTAAAATTCTAACTGCCTCAAGCGAGATAAGATAATTTTTTATATCATAAGAGTTTTCTTTGACCCCTCAGAATAAATAAAAACCATTGGAAATGTGCATATAATTAAAAGCTATTACATTGCAATTACTGTATAACAAAATAAGGTTTTCAATTATAAGAAAGTTTCTCCCTTATCTCTTTAAAGATTGCAGATAATTGGTGTGAATGGTTTTGACTTTGATGACACTAGAGGCAAAAATCTATGCAGGTACTTGTTTTCTGTATTTTAGTTAAGAATTGGGTAAATGTACAAGTAAAAAATACAGAACCACCCCTTCATATTTTTCACTTTTTTAATATTTTTCGTAAGTAATATAAGGGCATTTGAATTCTTCGAAAAAACACGTTGCTAAATAATATTTTAACATGAAGAATTAGTGCTGGGGCAACAAAAATCCGATTCAAAGACGAGGATTTTTGCACCTTCACGAATACTTTTTGTTGAAGAAGTATTACTTCGTTTGTTTTTTTATTTCTTCACAGGAAAATTAAATGGTGTCGACCATTGGGGCATCTGAATTTTATTCATTTTATTCAAATTATTTCTACTATTTTGCGATTTTTTTTCTGTATATTGAAAATGAAGGTTCAAAGAATGGGAAATTCTATATTGCAACTACATAAAAATTGTTTTCGTAATTGAAGACTCTTTGTCATTCTTACTCACGCTATTGTGTCGATAATTGGGACATTTACCTTACTCCAAATTTGTATTGCTTGAAAAAAGATATAAATTTAATTTCATTCTCATTTATATTAAAAAAATAAAATAAAACATAAAATATTTACATATATACAAATTTATTATTCTAGTTGAATATGAACAAATTGCTTCACAAATTCTCTCCAATTTTAATAGATGTTTTTCTACAGTTTTTCTGGATGTAAGTCTTTCACATGTCTTCTTAAAGTCCATTGCTCAGTTGTACTGAAATCGCATAATTTGCACTTTTTAGTCGAATGAATATTTTCCATATTACTTTTTAAATGAGTTTTTCTGCTCGCCTTATATTCACATATATCACATTGATAGTCTTTAATCTTCAAATGAACACTTTTGATATGTTTGTTCAAATCTTTTTTCGAAGTTGTAGACAATTCACATACATTACATTTGTAGTTTCTAGGTTTTGGATATGTTTCCGTATCTGAATGTACTTTCTGTATGTGATATTTCAACGAACTACTCAAATTTGTGGCATAAGCACATTCTTCACATTTAAATTTCTTCAAATTCAAATGTACAGTTGTTATATGACGATTCAAATTAGTTTTTCGACTCGTCGAATATTCACAAAGATGGCATTGGAATTTTTTCAATTTGAAATGTACATCACTCATATGTTGTAAAACAGTATTACTATCACTTGATATATAGTCACAAAGGCGGCATTTGAAATCTTTTTTGTTAAAATGCACAATGTTCACATGTCTCCTGAAATTGCCTATCCAGATTGTCGAAAATTCACACAAACAACACTCGAATTTTTCCTGACTTTCATTTCTATCTTTCTCTCCAACATCACTTTCCAGTTTCATATTATTGGCCTCGTAATATGTTCTGCCAGTTTCTCTTGCAATAATATTTCCGTTTGGTTCAATAAACTCCTCAGTAATTTCTAAATCTTCCTCCTTCACCTTCAATTCTACTTCTGGATTTACGTGTTCGTAAGCCATTATTCCAATATATAAATTCAATACTGTAAAAAAAAATTATGAAATCAAAATTATAGCAAAGTGTATAAACTTTCGGTAGTAGAGGTCGTTGTTTTTGGTCAGAAAATGAACTGGTTGTCTCTTGTACAAAAATGTAGGTAGTTAGTTTATTCTGGTCTATGATCCAGAGAGAACCTGGCTTGTGTTTTCTTCTTCTTGATTGTCTGGCTTAAGCTTGGCCATGTCGAACTCACTGCGCATAACCAGCAAGATGAAGTTTCAATAAAGGCAAACTATCGAACGTAGGTAAGGAATTGCGTAATCGCAATCTGGTAATAATGTAATATAATATTTTCGCTGAAGGTAATACGTTTGGGTATTTATTGTAATTTTAATGACAATGAAAAATAATATTACTGTAATGAAAAACTATGAGTCTGAATTGAATGAAAATCTTTCAATTCACCCAGTATAATTAGATCTTACAATAATTTATTTCATTGAATATATACTTGAAAGACCTTCAAATGAAAGTGTCACGATATACCAATAACGTAATCTCTTTCGCAGGAATACCAAGAATTGAGAAGAAATGAATTGATTTCATACATTTACACCCTACCGTATATTTCTGAGAAGTATTGGTAAAATTCTAACTGCCTCAAGCCAGATGAGATAATTTATTATATCATAAGAGTTTTCTTTGACCCCTCAGAATAAATAAAAACCATTGGAAATGTGCATATAATTAAAAGCTATTACATTGCAATTACTGTAGAACAAAATAAGGTTTTCAATTATAAGAAAGTTTCTCCCTTATCTCTTTAAAGATTGCAGATAATTGGTGTGAATGGTTTTGACTTTTATGACACTAGAGGCAAAAATCTATGCAGGTACTTGTTTTCTGTATTTTTGTTAAGAATTGGGTAAATGTACAAGTAAAAAATACAGAATCACCCCTTCATATTTTTCACTTTTTTAATATTTTTCGTAAGTAATATAAGGGCATTTGAATTCTTCGAAAAAACACGTTGCTAAATAATATTTTAACATGAAGAATTAGTGCTGGCAACAAAAATCCGATTCAAAGACGAGGATTTTTGCACCTTCATGAATACTTTTTGTTGAAGAAGTATTACTTCGTGTGTTTTTTTTATTTCTTCACAGGAAAATTAAATGGTGTCGACCATTGGGGCATCTGAATTTTATTCAAATTATTTCTACTATTTTGCGATTTTTACGTGTTCGTAAGCCATTATTCCAATATATAAATTCAATACTGTAAAAAAAATTATGAAATCAAAATTATAGCAAAGTGTATAAACTTTCGGTAGTAGAGGTCGTTGTTTTTGGTCAGAAAATGAACTGGTTGTCTCTTGTACAAAAATGTAGGTAGTTAGTTAATTCTGGTCTATGATCCAGAGAGAACCTGGCTTGTGTATTATTCTTCTTGATTGACTGGCTTAAGCTTGGCCATGTCGAACTCACTGCGCATAACCAGCAAGGCGAAGTTTTAATAAAGGCAAACTATCGAACGTAGGTAAGGAATTGCGTAATCGCAAACTGGTAACAATGTAATATAATATTTTCGCTGAAGGTAATACGTTTGGGTATTTATTGTAATTTCAATGACAATGAAAAATAATATTACCGTAATGAAAAACTATGAGTCTGAATTGAATGAAAATCTTTCAATTCACCCAGTATAATTACCTAGATCTTACAATAATTTATTTCATTGAATATATACTTGAAAGACCTTCAAATGAAAGTGTCACGATATACCAATAACGTCATCTCTTTCGCAGGAATACCAAGAATTGAGAAGAAATGAATTGATTTCATACATTTACACCCTACCGTATATTTCTGAGAAGTATTGGTAAAATTCTAACTGCCTCAAGCGAGATAAGATAATTTTTTATATCATAAGAGTTTTCTTTGACCCCTCAGAATAAATAAAAACCATTGGAAATGTGCATATAATTAAAAGCTATTACATTGCAATTACTGTATAACAAAATAAGGTTTTCAATTATAAGAAAGTTTCTCCCTTATCTCTTTAAAGATTGCAGATAATTGGTGTGAATGGTTTTGACTTTGATGACACTAGAGGCAAAAATCTATGCAGGTACTTGTTTTCTGTATTTAAGTTAAGAATTGGGTAAATGTACAAGTAAAAAATACAGAACCACCCCTTCATATTTTTCACTTTTTTAATATTTTTCGTAAGTAATATAAGGGCATTTGAATTCTTCGAAAAAACACGTTGCTAAATAATATTTTAACATGAAGAATTAGTGCTGGGGCAACAAAAATCCGATTCAAAGACGAGGATTTTTGCACCTTCACGAATACTTTTTGTTGAAGAAGTATTACTTCGTTTGTTTTTTTATTTCTTCACAGGAAAATTAAATGGTGTCGACCATTGGGGCATCTGAATTTTATTCATTTTATTCAAATTATTTCTACTATTTTACGATTTTTTTTCCTGTATATTGAAAATGAAGGTTCAAAGAATGGGAAATTCTATATTGCAACTACATAAAAATTGTTTTCGTAATTGAAGACTCTTTGTCATTCTTACTCACGCTATTGTGTCGATAATTGGGACATTTACCTTACTCCAAATTTGTATTGCTTGAAAAAAGATATAAATTTAATTTCATTCTCATTTATATTAAAAAAATAAAATAAAACATAAAATATTTACATATATACAAATTTATTATTCTAGTTGAATATGAACAAATTGCTTCACAAATTCTCTCCAATTTTAATAGATGTTTTTCTACAGTTTTTCTGGATGTAAGTCTTTCACATGTCTTCTTAAAGTCCATTGCTCAGTTGTACTGAAATCGCATAATTTGCACTTTTTAGTCGAATGAATATTTTCCATATGACTTTTTAAATGTGTTTTTCTGCTCACCTTATATTCACATATATCACATTGATAGTCTTTATTCTTCAAATGAACACTTTTGATATGTATGTTCAAATCTTTTTTTGAAGTTGTAGACAATTCACATACATTACATTTGTAGTTTCTAGGTTTTGGATATGTTTCCGTATCTGAATGTACTTTCTGTATGTGATATTTCAACGAACTACTCAAATTTGTGGCATAAAATTGTGGCGATTGATAACGCCAGCACCAAAATATCCGAGATTGAGATTCAGCCGGCTGAAATGTTGGAACGCTTACGTAGGTCCCACAACATACTGATTCGCGGAATTCCTGAAGCTAGCCCCGCGGATGACGAGGCGAGTGTTTCTCAAGTTCTCGACCGCGTGAATCCAGATGCTAATTCGCAACGTACCTCCATCTCTAGAATAGGAGTATCGACTAACAACCGTCCAAGAATTCTCAAAGTATCTTTCAACAACCCACTGATAGTCACGAGAATTCTCAAAGACAGGCGAGTCATCGCCAGCGTACGCGACTGGCGGAAATATAGCATTACTGACGATAAAACACCTTTACAAGTAAAAGAGCTCAATGATTTGCGTGCCGAACTAAAGCACAGAATCGACGCGGGCGAGTCTAACATCAACATCAAATATATCTCCGGTAAGCCTACTATCACAAAGATCTCCACTTCTAAGAGTGCAAAAAACTAGACATTCTCCATGAGTGGACCATCCTTTATACCAACGCACAGTCTCTGTTCTCCAAGTACTTGGAATTGTTAGCTTATGTGGACGTCCATCATCCAACTTTCATCTTGATCGCGGAATCCTGGCTTCATCCTGGTATTCCAGATTCACTGGTTTCCATACCCGGTTATTCGATTTATAGGCAGGACAGTACAACAACTGTGGGTCATGGTGGTGTTTGCATGTATGTGGCCACGAATATCTCTTTATCTTTTTCTCTGAAAGTAACTAACCTTGACCTCCCAGGAATTGACAATAAATTCCTTGATCTGTTGGAGGAGAAGTCTTGCTTCTTCACCATCGGCTGCATTTATCGACCTCGCCCTTGCCAATCCGATACTTCACTGGCTGCTCATCTGGGTAGTCTTTCCACGACCAAGCGCAATCTATATATAGCTGGTGATTTCAACATGCCCGATGTTGAATGGCCTATGACATCAAAGACCTATAATTCGGCATCTAGCGTTTATGTAGACGCTATCCGCGACTACAACCTCTTTCAACTGGTGGACTTTCCTACGCGCTTTCGCAATTTGCAGACTCCTTCTCTTCTAGATCTATTGCTAACGAACGATACTGACCTTGTTTCCAAGATTGAACAATATCCACCCTTAGGCAAATCAGACCACATTATCTTACTCTCCACCATTCATATGAGATCACGTACACCATCCAATAGGTCAAGAAAACATTTGAAAATCATAGACTATCATCAACTTTGTCTGAGACTGGGGGACGTCGATTGGAGTACACTTCTTGCGCCCAATACTGATACTGAGGAGATGTGGGCTGTTTTTACCACAACCCTTCTAAACTTGACCAATGAATGCTCATCTGTGAGAAATATTGTTTACATACCAGCTAAGCCCTGGATCGATCAAAATATCCTTAGACTAATACGTCACAAGAAGTCCATATGGCAACGTTACCTACGTCATAAGCAAGTAAGAGACTACGAAGACCATCGACGTTTCTCCAATTCACTTTCATCACTAATTGCCGATTCCAAAAGGGAATTTGAATCCAATCTAATACATTCTAAGAACAACAAAAAGTTTTTCAAATACGTCAGATCAACCCTTAATTCTAAAGTTGGCATACCATTGGTTCGCAATTCTAGCAATACTCCTTGCTCCTGTCCCGAGGAGACGGCAAACGTCCTAGCTGATTCCTTTGCTGCCTCTTTTACAAGAGGAGCCCACCAACTTCCAAGATTGAACGTTGAGAGGAATTCTTCTGAAATAACAGAGTCTTCTTTCGACCCTGCAGTCGTTGAAGCCCATTTATCTGCACTCAATGTTAACTCCCCTCCTGGTGCGGATGGCATCACTGCTAAAATACTCAAGGAATGTGCCCAACCTCTTTCGTATCCTCTTTCTATTTTGTACAAACGTTCACTTCAAACATCCAGCCTACCCTCTGCTTGGCGTAATGCACTTGTAACGCCAATTTTCAAGAAGGGAGATAAACGTGACGCAGAAAATTATCGTCCAATTAGTCTGGTTCCGATTGTGGCAAAGGTGTGCGAGAAGATCATCTTGAGTGGTGTCCTTGAGTTTGCACTTAGCGGTAACCTTATTCCCGAATGTCAACACGGCTTCCTTTCTGGTAGATCAGTCATTACTAACCTCCTTGAGTGCGTAAACTCCTGGTCCGAGTCCCTTGATAAGGGCTGTCCAGTCGACATTGTTTATCTGGATTTTTCTCGGGCATTTGACCGTGTACCACATGATCTTCTCTTACATAAACTCGAACATCTTGGGGTCCGCGGCCGCCTGCTTTCTTGGATTGAAGCATTTCTTACCGATCGAACCTTCCAGGTTCGAGTCGATAAATCTCTCTCTTCGGCGAGACCTGTTGGAAGTGGAGTTCCACAGGGTTCTGTTTTGGGTCCACTACTTTTTCTCCTCTACATCTCTGATTTACCCAAGATCTTCAACTCTCAGTGTTCCCAATTTGCCGACGATACCAAATTATTCGGTAACCCCAACGTGGCAGCTCATCTGATTCAGGAAGACATGGAGAAATTGAACCATTGGTGCCAGGAGTGGAGGTTGCCTCTGAACTACGAGAAGTGTGTTGTTCTGCACTTGGGTGCTCGCAATCCCCGTCGTCAGTACTATATAAACAACAACCCCATCGCTACTTGTAGTAGTCATGCTGACCTTGGTGTAATTATGTCAGAGAATCTAAGCTGGTCCGACCACATTCTTCAAGCGGTAAACAAGGCCAAGAGAACTTTATTTATGGTTCAGAAAGCTTTTGGTAGATGTGATCCCTCCACCTGTGCTATCCTTTACAAACTTTACGTGAGACCCATACTGGAGTTTGCTGGCCCTGTGTGGAGTCCATCATTGAGTAGAGACTCGGCGTTATTGGAGAGCGTCCAGCGACGGGCAACTCGTTTGCCCTACGGCATCTTACGTCCCAGTTATGGTGAAAGACTGTCCATCATGAATCTGTCCACGTTTGATGACGGGAGGCTGCGTGGTGATCCCATCATTACTTTTCGTGCTCTTCACAACTTTTTTGGAGTTGACCTCAGTGGTCTCTTCAAGTTGAACCTGGACGACCGTCTGCGAGGTCACGCTTTCAAGCTGAGGAAGGAAAGTTTCAAAACATCCCAAAGACAGTTCTTCATCACAAACCGCGTGTTTACCGTTTGGAACTCTTTACCTTCATCGGTGGTGAACTCAGTTTCTGTGAACTCTTTTAAAAACAACTATGACACCTGGTTTCGTCGCGAGTGAGTGCTACTTGTGGAGCTGTGAATTACTTTTTCTTTTGTAATGCATTTTTTTTAAGTTTCGGTGTATTTTTTTCATATATTTCAATTTTTGTGAGTTTATAGGCTTGGCCTCAACTCTTTACCTTGTAATAATAATAATAATAATAATAAGCACATTCTTCACATTTAAATTTTTTCAAATTCAAATGTACAGTTGTTATGTGACGTTTCAAATTAGTTTTTCGACTCGTCGAATATTCACAAAGATGGCATTGGAATTTTTTCAATTTGAAATGTACATCACTCATATGTTGTAAAACCGTATTACTATCACTTGATATATAGTCACAAAGGCGGCATTTGAAATCTTTTTTGTTAAAATGCACAATGTTCACATGTCTCCTGATATTGCCTATCCAGATTGTCGAAAATTCACACAAACAACACTCGAATTTTTCCTGAGTTTCATTTCTATCTTTCTCTCCAACATCACTTTCCAGTTTCATATTATTGGCCTCGTAATATGTTCTGCCAGTTTCTTTTGCAATAATATTTCCGTTTGGTTCAATAAACTCCTCAGTAATTTCTAAATCTTCCTCCTTCACCTTCAATTCTACTTCTGGATTTACGTGTTCGTAAGCCATTATTCCAATATATAAATTCAATACTGTAAAAAAAAATTATGAAATCAAAATTATAGCAAAGTGTATAAACTTTCGGTAGTAGAGGTCGTTGTTTTTGGTCAGAAAATGAACTGGTTGTCTCTTGTACAAAAATGTAGGTAGTTAGTTAATTCTGGTCTATGATCCAGAGAGAACCTGGCTTGTGTATTATTCTTCTTGATTGACTGGCTTAAGCTTGGCCATGTCGAACTCACTGCGCATAACCAGCAAGGCGAAGTTTTAATAAAGGCAAACTATCGAACGTAGGTAAGGAATTGCGTAATCGCAAACTGGTAACAATGTAATATAATATTTTCGCTGAAGGTAATACGTTTGGGTATTTATTGTAATTTCAATGACAATGAAAAATAATATTACCGTAATGAAAAACTATGAGTCTGAATTGAATGAAAATCTTTCAATTCACCCAGTATAATTACCTAGATCTTACAATAATTTATTTCATTGAATATATACTTGAAAGACCTTCAAATGAAAGTGTCACGATATACCAATAACGTAATCTCTTTCGCAGGAATACCAAGAATTGAGAAGAAATGAATTGATTTCATACATTTACACCCTACCGTATATTTCTGAGAAGTATTGGTAAAATTCTAACTGCCTCAAGCGAGATAAGATAATTTTTTATATCATAAGAGTTTTCTTTGACCCCTCAGAATAAATAAAAACCATTGGAAATGTGCATATAATTAAAAGCTATTACATTGCAATTACTGTATAACAAAATAAGGTTTTCAATTATAAGAAAGTTTCTCCCTTATCTCTTTAAAGATTGCAGATAATTGGTGTGAATGGTTTTGACTTTGATGACACTAGAGGCAAAATCTATGCAGGTACTTGTTTTCTGTATTTTAGTTAAGAATTGGGTAAATGTACAAGTAAAAAATACAGAACCACCCCTTCATATTTTTCACTTTTTTAATATTTTTCGTAAGTAATATAAGGGCATTTGAATTCTTCGAAAAAACACGTTGCTAAATAATATTTTAACATGAAGAATTAGTGCTGGGGCAACAAAAATCCGATTCAAAGACGAGGATTTTTGCACCTTCACGAATACTTTTTGTTGAAGAAGTATTACTTCGTTTGTTTTTTTATTTCTTCACAAGAAAATTAAATGGTGTCGACCATTGAGGCATCTGAATTTTATTCATTTTATTCAAATTATTTCTACTATTTTACGATTTTTTTTCCTGTATATTGAAAATGAAGGTTCAAAGAATGGGAAATTCTATATTGCAACTACATAAAAATTGTTTTCGTAATTGAAGACTCTTTGTCATTCTTACTCACGCTATTGTGTCGATAATTGGGACATTTACCTTACTCCAAATTTGTATTGCTTGAAAAAAGATATAAATTTAATTTCATTCTCATTTATATTAAAAAAATGAAATAAAACATAAAATATTTACATATATACAAATTTATTATTCTAGTTGAATATGAACAAATTGCTTCACAAATTCTCTCCAATTTTAATAGATGTTTTTCTACAGTTTTTCTGGATGTAAGTCTTTCACATGTCTTCTTAAAGTCCATTGCTCAGTTGTACTGAAATCGCATAATTTGCACTTTTTAGTCGAATGAATATTTTCCATATGACTTTTTAAATGAGTTTTTCTGCTCGCCTTATATTCACATATATCACATTGATAGTCTTTAATCTTCAAATGAACACTTTTGATATGTATGTTCAAATCTTTTTTTGAAGTTGTAGACAATTCACATACATTACATTTGTAGTTTCTAGGTTTTGGATATGTTTCCGTATCTGAATGTACTTTCTGTATGTGATATTTCAACGAACTACTCAAATTTGTGGCATAAGCACATTCTTCACATTTAAATTTTTTCAAATTCAAATGTACAGTTGTTATGTGACGTTTCAAATTAGTTTTTCGACTCGTCGAATATTCACAAAGATGGCATTGGAATTTTTTCAATTTGAAATGTACATCACTCATATGTTGTAAAACCGTATTACTATCACTTGATATATAGTCACAAAGGCGGCATTTGAAATCTTTTTTGTTAAAATGCACAATGTTCACATGTCTCCTGATATTGCCTATCCAGATTGTCGAAATTTCACACAAACAACACTCGAATTTTTCCTGAGTTTCATTTCTATCTTTCTCTCCAACATCACTTTCCAGTTTCATATTATTGGCCTCGTAATATGTTCTGCCAGTTGCTCTTGCAATAATATTTCCGTTTGGTTCAATAAACTCCTCAGTAATTTCTAAATCTTCCTCCTTCACCTTCAATTCAACTTCTGGATTTACGTGTTCGTAAGCCATTATTCCAATATATAAATTCAATACTGTAAAAAAAAATTATGAAATCAAAATTATAGCAAAGTGTATAAACTTTCGGTAGTAGAGGTCGTTGTTTTTGGTCAGAAAATGAACTGGTTGTCTCTTGTACAAAAATGTAGGTAGTTAGTTAATTCTGGTCTATGATCCAGAGAGAACCTGGCTTGTGTATTCTTCTTCTTGATTGACTGGCTTAAGCTTGGCCATGTCGAACTCACTGCGCATAACCAGCAAGGCGAAGTTTTAATAAAGGCAAACTATCGAACGTAGGTAAGGAATTGCGTAATCGCAAACTGGTAACAATGTAATATAATATTTTCGCTGAAGGTAATACGTTTGGGTATTTATTGTAATTTCAATGACAATGAAAAATAATATTACCGTAATGAAAAACTATGAGTCTGAATTGAATGAAAATCTTTCAATTCACCCAGTATAATTACCTAGATCTTACAATAATTTATTTCATTGAATATATACTTGAAAGACCTTCAAATGAAAGTGTCACGATATACCAATAACGTAATCTCTTTCGCAGGAATACCAAGAATTGAGAAGAAATGAATTGATTTCATACATTTACACCCTACCGTATATTTCTGAGAAGTATTGGTAAAATTCTAACTGCCTCAAGCGAGATAAGATAATTTTTTATATCATAAGAGTTTTCTTTGACCCCTCAGAATAAATAAAAACCATTGGAAATGTGCATATAATTAAAAGCTATTACATTGCAATTACTGTATAACAAAATAAGGTTTTCAATTATAAGAAAGTTTCTCCCTTATCTCTTTAAAGATTGCAGATAATTGGTGTGAATGGTTTTGACTTTGATGACACTAGAGGCAAAAATCTATGCAGGTACTTGTTTTCTGTATTTTAGTTAAGAATTGGGTAAATGTACAAGTAAAAAATACAGAACCACCCCTTCATATTTTTCACTTTTTTAATATTTTTCGTAAGTAATATAAGGGCATTTGAATTCTTCGAAAAAACACGTTGCTAAATAATATTTTAACATGAAGAATTAGTGCTGGGGCAACAAAAATCCGATTCAAAGACGAGGATTTTTGCACCTTCACGAATACTTTTTGTTGAAGAAGTATTACTTCGTTTGTTTTTTTATTTCTTCACAGGAAAATTAAATGGTGTCGACCATTGGGGCATCTGAATTTTATTCATTTTATTCAAATTATTTCTACTATTTTACGATTTTTTTTTCTGTATATTGAAAATGAAGGTTCAAAGAATGGGAAATTCTATATTGCATCTACATAAAAATTGTTTTCGTAATTGAAGACTCTTTGTCATTCTTACTCACGCTATTGTGTCGATAATTGGGACATTTACCTTACTCCAAATTTCTATTGCTTGAAAAAAGATATAAATTTAATTTCATTCTCATTTATATTGAAAAAATAAAATAAAACATAAAATATTTACATATATACAAATTTATTATTCTAGTTGAATATGAACAAATTGCTTCACAAATTCTCTCCAATTTTAATAGATGTTTTTCTACAGTTTTTCTGGATGTAAGTCTTTCACATGTCTTCTTAAAGTCCATTGCTCAGTTGTACTGAAATCGCATAATTTGCACTTTTTAGTCGAATGAATATTTTCCATATGACTTTTTAAATGAGTTTTTCTGCTCGCCTTATATTCACATATATCACATTGATAGTCTTTAATCTTCAAATGAACACTTTTGATATGTTTGTTCAAATCTTTTTTTGAAGTTGTAGACAATTCACATACATTACATTTGTAGTTTCTAGGTTTTGGATATGTTTCCCTATCTGAATGTACTTTCTGTATGTGATATTTCAACGAACTACTCAAATTTGTGGCATGAGCACATTCTTCACATTTAAATTTCTTCAAATTCAAATGTACAGTTGTTATGTGACGTTTCAAATTAGTTTTTCGACTCGTCGAATATTCACAAAGATGGCATTGGAATTTTTTCAATTTGAAATGTACATCACTCATATGTTGTAAAACAGTATTACTATCACTTGATATATAGTCACAAAGGCGGCATTTGAAATCTTTTTTGTTAAAATGCACAATGTTCACATGTCTCCTGAAATTGCCTATCCAGATTGTCGAAAATTCACACAAACAACACTCGAATTTTTCCTGAGTTTCATTTCTATCTTTCTCTCCAACATCACTTTCCAGTTTCATATTATTGGCCTCGTAATATGTTCTGCCAGTTTCTCTTGCAATAATATTTCCGTTTGGTTCAATAAACTCCTCAGTAATTTCTAAATCTTCCTCCTTCACCTTCAATTCTACTTCTGGATTTACGTGTTCGTAAGCCATTATTCCAATATATAAATTCAATACTGTAAAAAAAAATTATGAAATCAAAATTATAGCAAAGTGTATAAACTTTCGGTAGTAGAGGTCGTTGTTTTTGGTCAGAAAATGAACTGGTTATCTCTTGTACAAAAATGTAGGTAGTTAGTTAATTCTGGTCTATGATCCAGAGAGAACCTGGCTTGTGTTTTCTTCTTCTTGATTGTCTGGCTTAAGCTTGGCCATGTCGAACTCACTGCGCATAACCAGCAAGATGAAGTTTCAATAAAGGCAAACTATCGAACGTAGGTAAGGAATTGCGTAATAGCAAACTGGTAATAATGTAATATAATATTTTCGCTGAAGGTAATACGTTTGGGTATTTATTGTAATTTTAATGACAATGAAAAATAATATTACTGTTATGAAAAACAATGAGTCTGAATTGAATGAAAATCTTTCAATTCACCCAGTATAATTAGATCTTACAATAATTTATTTCATTGAATATATACTTGAAAGACCTTCAAATGAAAGTGTCACGATATACCAATAACGTAATCTCTTTCGCAGGAATACCAAGAATTGAGAAGAAATGAATTGATTTCATACATTTACACCCTACCGTATATTTCTGAGAAGTATTGGTAAAATTCTAACTGCCTCAAGCGAGATAAGATAATTTTTTATATCATAAGAGTTTTCTTTGACCCCTCAGAATAAATAAAAACCATTGGAAATGTGCATATAATTAAAAGCTATTACATTGCAATTACTGTATAACAAAATAAGGTTTTCAATTATAAGAAAGTTTCTCCCTTATCTCTTTAAAGATTGCAGATAATTGGTGTGAATGGTTTTGACTTTGATGACACTAGAGGCAAAAATCTATGCAGGTACTTGTTTTCTGTATTTTAGTTAAGAATTGGGTAAATGTACAAGTAAAAAATACAGAACAACCCCTTCATATTTTTCACTTTTTTAATATTTTTCGTAAGTAATATAAGGGCATTTGAATTCTTCGCAAAAACACGTTGCTAAATAATATTTTAACATGAAGAATTAGTGCTGGGGCAACAAAAATCCGATTCAAAGACGAGGATTTTTGCACATACTCCAAATTTGTATTGCTTGAAAAAAGATATAAATTTAATTTCATTCTCATTTATATTAAAAAAATAAAATAAAACATAAAATATTTACATATATACAAATTTATTATTCTAGTTGAATATGAACAAATTGCTTCACAAATTCTCTCCAATTTTAATAGATGTTTTTCTACAGTTTTTCTGGATGTAAGTCTTTCACATGTCTTCTTAAAGTCCATTGCTCAGTTGTACTGAAATCGCATAATTTGCACTTTTTAGTCGAATGAATATTTTCCATATGACTTTTTAAATGAGTTTTTCTGCTCGCCTTATATTCACATATATCACATTGATAGTCTTTAATCTTCAAATGAACACTTTTGATATTTTTGTTCAAATCTTTTTTCGAAGTTTTAGACAATTCACATACATTACATTTGTAGTTTCTAGGTTTTGGATATGTTTCCGTATCTGAATGTACTTTCTGTATGTGATATTTCAACGAACTACTCAAATTTGTGGCATAAGCACATTCTTCACATTTAAATTTTTTCAAATTCAAATGTACAGTTGTTATGTGACGTTTCAAATTAGTTTTTCGACTCGTCGAATATTCACAAAGATGGCATTGGAATTTTTTCAATTTGAAATGTACATCACTCATATGTTGTAAAACCGTATTACTATCACTTGATATATAGTCACAAAGGCGGCATTTGAAATCTTTTTTGTTAAAATGCACAATGTTCACATGTCTCCTGATATTGCCTATCCAGATTGTCGAAAATTCACACAAACAACACTCGAATTTTTCCTGAGTTTCATTTCTATCTTTCTCTCCAACATCACTTTCCAGTTTCATATTATTGGCCTCGTAATATGTTCTGCCAGTTTCTCTTGCAATAATATTTCCGTTTGGTTCAATAAACTCCTCAGTAATTTCTAAATCTTCCTCCTTCACCTTCAATTCTACTTCTGGATTTACGTGTTCGTAAGCCATTATTCCAATATATAAATTCAATACTGTAAAAAAAAATTATGAAATCAAAATTATAGCAAAGTGTATAAACTTTCGGTAGTAGAGGTCGTTGTTTTTGGTCAGAAAATGAACTGGTTGTCTCTTGTACAAAAATGTAGGTAGTTAGTTAATTCTGGTCTATGATCCAGAGAGAACCTGGCTTGTGTATTCTTCTTCTTGATTGACTGGCTTAAGCTTGGCCATGTCGAACTCACTGCGCATAACCAGCAAGGCGAAGTTTTAATAAAGGCAAACTATCGAACGTAGGTAAGGAATTGCGTAATCGCAAACTGGTAACAATGTAATATAATATTTTCGCTGAAGGTAATACGTTTGGGTATTTATTGTAATTTCAATGACAATGAAAAATAATATTACCGTAATGAAAAACTATGAGTCTGAATTGAATGAAAATCTTTCAATTCACCCAGTATAATTACCTAGATCTTACAATAATTTATTTCATTGAATATATACTAGAAAGACCTTCAAATGAAAGTGTCACGATATACCAATAACGTAATCTCTTTCGCAGGAATACCAAGAATTGAGAAGAAATGAATTGATTTCATACATTTACACCCTACCGTATATTTCTGAGAAGTATTGGTAAAATTCTAACTGCCTCAAGCGAGATAAGATAATTTTTTATATCATAAGAGTTTTCTTTGACCCCTCAGAATAAATAAAAACCATTGGAAATGTGCATATAATTAAAAGCTATTACATTGCAATTACTGTATAACAAAATAAGGTTTTCAATTATAAGAAAGTTTCTCCCTTATCTCTTTAAAGATTGCAGATAATTGGTGTGAATGGTTTTGACTTTGATGACACTAGAGGCAAAAATCTATGCAGGTACTTGTTTTCTGTATTTTAGTTAAGAATTGGGTAAATGTACAAGTAAAAAATACAGAACCACCCCTTCATATTTTTCACTTTTTTAATATTTTTCGTAAGTAATATAAGGGCATTTGAATTCTTCGAAAAAACACGTTGCTAAATAATATTTTAACATGAAGAATTAGTGCTGGGGCAACAAAAATCCGATTCAAAGACGAGGATTTTTGCACCTTCACGAATACTTTTTGTTGAAGAAGTATTACTTCGTTTGTTTTTTTATTTCTTCACAGGAAAATTAAATGGTGTCGACCATTGGGGCATCTGAATTTTATTCATTTTATTCAAATTATTTCTACTATTTTACGATTTTTTTTTCTGTATATTGAAAATGAAGGTTCAAAGAATGGGAAATTCTATATTGCAACTACATAAAAATTGTTTTCGTAATTGAAGACTCTTTGTCATTCTTACTCACGCTATTGTGTCGATAATTGGGACATTTACCTTACTCCAAATTTCTATTGCTTGAAAAAAGATATAAATTTAATTTCATTCTCATTTATATTGAAAAAATAAAATAAAACATAAAATATTTACATATATACAAATTTATTATTCTAGTTGAATATGAACAAATTGCTTCACAAATTCTCTCCAATTTTAATAGATGTTTTTCTACAGTTTTTCTGGATGTAAGTCTTTCACATGTCTTCTTAAAGTCCATTGCTCAGTTGTACTGAAATCGCATAATTTGCACTTTTTAGTCGAATGAATATTTTCCATATGACTTTTTAAATGAGTTTTTCTGCTCGCCTTATATTCACATATATCACATTGATAGTCTTTAATCTTCAAATGAACACTTTTGATATGTTTGTTCAAATCTTTTTTCGAAGTTGTAGACAATTCACATACATTACATTTGTAGTTTCTAGGTTTTGGATATGTTTCCGTATCTGAATGTACTTTCTGTATGTGATATTTCAACGAACTACTCAAATTTGTGGCATAAGCACATTCTTCACATTTAAATTTTTTCAAATTCAAATGTACAGTTGTTATGTGACGTTTCAAATTAGTTTTTCGACTCGTCGAATATTCACAAAGATGGCATTGGAATTTTTTCAATTTGAAATGTACATCACTCATATGTTGTAAAACCGTATTACTATCACTTGATATATAGTCACAAAGGCGGCATTTGAAATCTTTTTTGTTAAAATGCACAATGTTCACATGTCTCCTGATATTGCCTATCCAGATTGTCGAAAATTCACACAAACAACACTCGAATTTTTCCTGAGTTTCATTTCTATCTTTCTCTCCAACATCACTTTCCAATTTCATATTATTGGCCTCGTAATATGTTCTGCCAGTTTCTCTTGCAATAATATTTCCGTTTGGTTCAATAAACTCCTCAGTAATTTCTAAATCTTCCTCCTTCACCTTCAATTCTACTTCTGGATTTACGTGTTCGTAAGCCATTATTCCAATATATAAATTCAATACTGTAAAAAAAAATTATGAAATCAAAATTATAGCAAAGTGTATAAACTTTCGGTAGTAGAGGTCGTTGTTTTTGGTCAGAAAATGAACTGGTTGTCTCTTGTACAAAAATGTAGGTAGTTAGTTAATTCTGGTCTATGATCCAGAGAGAACCTGGCTTGTGTATTCTTCTTCTTGATTGACTGGCTTAAGCTTGGCCATGTCGAACTCACTGCGCATAACCAGCAAGGCGAAGTTTTAATAAAGGCAAACTATCGAACGTAGGTAAGGAATTGCGTAATCGCAAACTGGTAACAATGTAATATAATATTTTCGCTGAAGGTAATACGTTAGGGTATTTATTGTAATTTCAATGACAATGAAAAATAATCTTACCGTAATGAAAAACTATGAGTCTGAATTGAATGAAAATCTTTCAATTCACCCAGTATAATTACCTAGATCTTACAATAATTTATTTCATTGAATATATACTTGAAAGACCTTCAAATGAAAGTGTCACGATATACCAATAACGTAATCTCTTTCGCAGGAATACCAAGAATTGAGAAGAAATGAATTGATTTCATACATTTACACCCTACCGTATATTTCTGAGAAGTATTGGTAAAATTCTAACTGCCTCAAGCGAGATAAGATAATTTTTTATATCATAAGAGTTTTCTTTGACCCCTCAGAATAAATAAAAACCATTGGAAATGTGCATATAATTAAAAGCTATTACATTGCAATTACTGTATAACAAAATAAGGTTTTCAATTATAAGAAAGTTTCTCCCTTATCTCTTTAAAGATTGCAGATAATTGGTGTGAATGGTTTTGACTTTGATGACACTAGAGGCAAAAATCTATGCAGGTACTTGTTTTCTGTATTTTAGTTAAGAATTGGGTAAATGTACAAGTAAAAAATACAGAACCACCCCTTCATATTTTTCACTTTTTTAATATTTTTCGTAAGTAATATAAGGGCATTTGAATTCTTCGAAAAAACACGTTGCTAAATAATATTTTAACATGAAGAATTAGTGCTGGGGCAACAAAAATCCGATTCAAAGACGAGGATTTTTGCACCTTCACGAATACTTTTTGTTGAAGAAGTATTACTCCGTTTGTTTTTTTATTTCTTCACAGGAAAATTAAATGGTGTCGACCATTGGGGCATCTGAATTTTATTCATTTTATTCAAATTATTTCTACTATTTTACGATTTTTTTTTCTGTATATTGAAAATGAAGGTTCAAAGAATGGGAAATTCTATATTGCAACTACATAAAAATTGTTTTCGTAATTGAAGACTCTTTGTCATTCTTACTCACGCTATTGTGTCGATAATTGGGACATTTACCTTACTCCAAATTTCTATTGCTTGAAAAAAGATATAAATTTAATTTCATTCTCATTTATATTGAAAAAATAAAATAAAACATAAAATATTTACATATATACAAATTTATTATTCTAGTTGAATATGAACAAATTGCTTCACAAATTCTCTCCAATTTTAATAGATGTTTTTCTACAGTTTTTCTGGATGTAAGTCTTTCACACGTCTTCTTAAAGTCCATTGCTCAGTTGTACTGAAATCGCATAATTTGCACTTTTTAGTCGAATGAATATTTTCCATATGACTTTTTAAATGAGTTTTTCTGCTCGCCTTATATTCACATATATCACATTGATAGTCTTTAATCTTCAAATGAACACTTTCGATATGTTTGTTCAAATCTTTTTTCGAAGTTGTAGACAATTCACATACATTACATTTGTAGTTTCTAGGTTTTGGATATGTTTCCGTATCTGAATGTACTTTCTGTATGTGATATTTCAACGAACTACTCAAATTTGTGGCATAAGCACATTCTTCACATTTAAATTTTTTCAAATTCAAATGTACAGTTGTTATGTGACGTTTCAAATTAGTTTTTCGACTCGTCGAATATTCACAAAGATGGCATTGGAATTTTTTCAATTTGAAATGTACATCACTCATATGTTGTAAAACCGTATTACTATCACTTGATATATAGTCACAAAGGCGGCATTTGAAATCTTTTTTGTTAAAATGCACAATGTTCACATGTCTCCTGATATTGCCTATCCAGATTGTCGAAAATTCACACAAACAACACTCGAATTTTTCCTGAGTTTCATTTCTATCTTTCTCTCCAACATCACTTTCCAGTTTCATATTATTGGCCTCGTAATATGTTCTGCCAGTTTCTCTTGCAATAATATTTCCGTTTGGTTCAATAAACTCCTCAGTAATTTCTAAATCTTCCTCCTTCACCTTCAATTCTACTTCTGGATTTACGTGTTCGTAAGCCATTATTCCAATATATAAATTCAATACTGTAAAAAAAAATTATGAAATCAAAATTATAGCAAAGTGTATAAACTTTCGGTAGTAGAGGTCGTTGTTTTTGGTCAGAAAATGAACTGGTTGTCTCTTGTACAAAAATGTAGGTAGTTAGTTAATTCTGGTCTATGATCCAGAGAGAACCTGGCTTGTGTATTCTTCTTCTTGATTGACTGGCTTAAGCTTGGCCATGTCGAACTCACTGCGCATAACCAGCAAGGCGAAGTTTTAATAAAGGCAAACTATCGAACGTAGGTAAGGAATTGCGTAATCGCAAACTGGTAACAATGTAATATAATATTTTCGCTGAAGGTAATACGTTAGGGTATTTATTGTAATTTCAATGACAATGAAAAATAATATTACCGTAATGAAAAACTATGAGTCTGAATTGAATGAAAATCTTTCAATTCACCCAGTATAATTACCTAGATCTTACAATTATTTATTTCATTGAATATATACTTGAAAGACCTTCAAATGAAAGTGTCACGATATACCAATAACGTAATCTCTTTCGCAGGAATACCAAGAATTGAGAAGAAATGAATTGATTTCATACATTTAAACCCTACCGTATATTTCTGAGAAGTATTGGTAAAATTCTAACTGCCTCAAGCGAGATAAGATAATTTTTTATATCATAAGAGTTTTCTTTGACCCCTCAGAATAAATAAAAACCATTGGAAATGTGCATATAATTAAAAGCTATTACATTGCAATTACTGTATAACAAAATAAGGTTTTCAATTATAAGAAAGTTTCTCCCTTATCTCTTTAAAGATTGCAGATAATTGGTGTGAATGGTTTTGACTTTGATGACACTAGAGGCAAAAATCTATGCAGGTACTTGTTTTCTGTATTTTAGTTAAGAATTGGGTAAATGTACAAGTAAAAAATACAGAACCACCCCTTCATATTTTTCACTTTTTTAATATTTTTCGTAAGTAATATAAGGGCATTTGAATTCTTCGAAAAAACACGTTGCTAAATAATATTTTAACATGAAGAATTAGTGCTGGGGCAACAAAAATCCGATTCAAAGACGAGGATTTTTGCACCTTCACGAATACTTTTTGTTGAAGAAGTATTACTCCGTTTGTTTTTTTATTTCTTCACAGGAAAATTAAATGGTGTCGACCATTGGGGCATCTGAATTTTATTCATTTTATTTCTTCAAATGAAAGTGTCACGATATACCAATTACGTCATCTCTTTCGCAGGAATACCAAGAATTGAGAAGAAATGAATTGATTTCATACATTTACACCCTACCGTATATTTCTGAGAAGTATTGGTAAAATTCTAACTGCCTCAAGCGAGATGAGATAATTTATTATATCATAAGAGTTTTCTTTGACCCCTCAGAATAAATAAAAACCATTGGAAATGTGCATATAATTAAAAGCTATTACATTGCAATTACTGTATAACAAAATAAGGTTTTCAATTATAAGAAAGTTTCTCCCTTATCTCTTTAAAGATTGCAGATAATTGGTGTGAATGGTTTTGACTTTGATGACACTTGTGGCAAAAATCTATGCAGGTACTTGTTTTCTGTATTTTAGTTAAGAATTGGGTAAATGTACAAGTAAAAAATACAGAACCACCCCTTCATATTTTTCACTTTTTTATTATTTTTCGTAAGTAATATAAAGGCATTTGAATTCTTCGAAAAAACACGTTGCTAAATAATATTTTAACATGAAGAATTAGTGCTGGGGCAACAAAAATCCGATTCAAAGACGAGGATTTTTGCACCTTCACGAATACTTTTTGTTGAAGAAGTATTACTTCGTGTGTTTTTTTATTTCTTCACAGGAAAATTAAATGGTGTCGACCATTGGGGCATCTGAATTTTATTCATTTTATTCAAATTATTTCTACTATTTTACGATTTTTTTTTCTGTATATTGAAAATGAAGGTTCAAAGAATGGGAAATTCTATATTGCAACTACATAAAAATTGTTTTCGTAATTGAAGACTCTTTGTCATTCTTACTCACGCTATTGTGTCGATAATTGGGACATTTACCTTACTCTAAATTTGTATTGCTTGAAAAAAGATATAAATTCAATTTCATTCTCATTTATATTAAAAAAATAAAATAAAACATAAAATATTTACATATATACAAATTTATTATTCTGGTTGAATATGAACAAATTGCTTCACAAATTCTCTCCAATTTTAATAGATGTTTTTCTACAGTTTTTCTGGATGTAAGTCTTTCACATGTCTTCTTAAAGTCCATTGCTCAGTTGTACTGAAATCGCATAATTTGCACTTTTTAGTCGAATGAATATTTTCCATATGACTTTTTAAATGAGTTTTTCTGCTCGCCTTATATTCACATATATCACATTGATAGTCTTTAATCTTCAAATGAACACTTTTGATATGTTTGTTCAAATCTTTTTTTGAAGTTGTAGACAATTCACATACATTACATTTGTAGTTTCTAGGTTTTGGATATGTTTCCCTATCTGAATGTACTTTCTGTATGTGATATTTCAACGAACTACTCAAATTTGTGGCATGAGCACATTCTTCACATTTAAATTTTTTGAAATTCAAATGTACAGTTGTTATGTGACGTTTCAAATTAGTTTTTCGACTCGTCGAATATTCACAAAGATGGCATTGGAATTTTTTCAATTTGAAATGTACATCACTCATATGTTGTAAAACAGTATTACTATCACTTGATATATAGTCACAAAGGCGGCATTTGAAATCTTTTTTGTTAAAATGCACAATGTTCACATGTCTCCTGATATTGCCTATCCAGATTGTCGAAAATTCACACAAACAACACTCGAATTTTTCCTGAGTTTCATTTCTATCTTTCTCTCCAACATCACTTTCCAGTTTCATATTATTGGCCTCGTAATATGTTCTGCCAGTTTCTCTTGCAATAATATTTCCGTTTGGTTCAATAAACTCCTCAGTAATTTCTAAATCTTCCTCCTTCACCTTCAATTCTACTTCTGGATTTACGTGTTCGTAAGCCATTATTCCAATATATAAATTCAATACTGTAAAAAAAAATTATGAAATCAAAATTATAGCAAAGTGTATAAACTTTCGGTAGTAGAGGTCGTTGTTTTTGGTCAGAAAATGAACTGGTTGTCTCTTGTACAAAAATGTAGGTAGTTAGTTAATTCTGGTCTATGATCCAGAGAGAACCTGGCTTGTGTATTCTTCTTCTTGATTGACTGGCTTAAGCTTGGCCATGTCGAACTCACTGCGCATAACCAGCAAGGCGAAGTTTTAATAAAGGCAAACTATCGAACGTAGGTAAGGAATTGCGTAATCGCAAACTGGTAACAATGTAATATAATATTTTCGCTGAAGGTAATACGTTAGGGTATTTATTGTAATTTCAATGACAATGAAAAATAATATTACCTAATGAAAAACTATGAGTCTGAATTGAATGAAAATCTTTCAATTCACCCAGTATAATTACCTAGATCTTACAATAATTTATTTCATTGAATATATACTTGAAAGACCTTCAAATGAAAGTGTCACGATATACCAATAACGTAATCTCTTTCGCAGGAATACCAAGAATTGAGAAGAAATGAATTGATTTCATACATTTACACCCTACCGTATATTTCTGAGAAGTATTGGTAAAATTCTAACTGCCTCAAGCGAGATGAGATAATTTATTATATCATAAGAGTTTTCTTTGACCCCTCAGAATAAATAAAAACCATTGGAAATGTGCATATAATTAAAAGCTATTACATTGCAATTACTGTATAACAAAATAAGGTTTTCAATTATAAGAAAGTTTCTCCCTTATCTCTTTAAAGATTGCAGATAATTGGTGTGAATGGTTTTGACTTTGATGACACTTGTGGCAAAAATCTATGCAGGTACTTGTTTTCTGTATTTTAGTTAAGAATTGGGTAAATGTACAAGTAAAAAATACAGAACCACCCCTTCATATTTTTCACTTTTTTAATATTTTTCGTAAGTAATATAAGGGCATTTGAATTCTTCGAAAAAACACGTTGCTAAATAATATTTTAACATGAAGAATTAGTGCTGGGGCAACAAAAATCCGATTCAAAGACGAGGATTTTTGCACCTTCACGAATACTTTTTGTTGAAGAAGTATTACTCCGTTTGTTTTTTTATTTCTTCACAGGAAAATTAAATGGTGTCGACCATTGGGGCATCTGAATTTTATTCATTTTATTCAAATTATTTCTACTATTTTACGATTTTTTTTTCTGTATATTGAAAATGAAGGTTCAAAGAATGGGAAATTCTATATTGCAACTACATAAAAATTGTTTTCGTAATTGAAGACTCTTTGTCATTCTTACTCACGCTATTGTGTCGATAATTGGGACATTTACCTTACTCTAAATTTGTATTGCTTGAAAAAAGATATAAATTTAATTTCATTCTCATTTATATTAAAAAAATAAAATAAAACATAAAATATTTACATATATACAAATTTATTATTCTAGTTGAATATGAACAAATTGCTTCACAAATTCTCTCCAATTTTAATAGATGTTTTTCTACAGTTTTTCTGGATGTAAGTCTTTCACATGTCTTCTTAAAGTCCATTGCTCAGTTGTACTGAAATCGCATAATTTGCACTTTTTAGTCGAATGAATATTTTCCATATGACTTTTTAAATGAGTTTTTCTGCTCGCCTTATATTCACATATATCACATTGATAGTCTTTAATCTTCAAATGAACACTTTTGATATGTTTGTTCAAATCTTTTTTTGAAGTTGTAGACAATTCACATACATTACATTTGTAGTTTCTAGGTTTTGGATATGTTTCCCTATCTGAATGTACTTTCTGTATGTGATATTTCAACGAACTACTCAAATTTGTGGCATGAGCACATTCTTCACATTTAAATTTCTTCAAATTCAAATGTACAGTTGTTATGTGACGTTTCAAATTAGTTTTTCGACTCGTCGAATATTCACAAAGATGGCATTGGAATTTTTTCAATTTGAAATGTACATCACTCATATGTTGTAAAACAGTATTACTATCACTTGATATATAGTCACAAAGGCGGCATTTGAAATCTTTTTTGTTAAAATGCACAATGTTCACATGTCTCCTGAAATTGCCTATCCAGATTGTCGAAAATTCACACAAACAACACTCGAATTTTTCCTGAGTTTCATTTCTATCTTTCTCTCCAACATCACTTTCCAGTTTCATATTATTGGCCTCGTAATATGTTCTGCCAGTTTCTCTTGCAATAATATTTCCGTTTGGTTCAATAAACTCCTTAGTAATTTCTAAATCTTCCTCCTTCACCTTCAATTCTACTTCTGGATTTACGTGTTCGTAAGCCATTATTCCAATATATAAATTCAATACTGTAAAAAAAAATTATGAAATCAAAATTATAGCAAAGTGTATAAACTTTCGGTAGTAGAGGTCGTTGTTTTTGGTCAGAAAATGAACTGGTTATCTCTTGTACAAAAATGTAGGTAGTTAGTTAATTCTGGTCTATGATCCAGAGAGAACCTGGCTTGTGTTTTCTTCTTCTTGATTGTCTGGCTTAAGCTTGGCCATGTCGAACTCACTGCGCATAACCAGCAAGATGAAGTTTCAATAAAGGCGAACTATCGAACGTAGGTAAGGAATTGCGTAATAGCAAACTGGTAATAATGTAATATAATATTTTCGCTGAAGGTAATACGTTTGGGTATTTATTGTAATTTTAATGACAATGAAAAATAATATTACTGTTATGAAAAACTATGAGTCTGAATTGAATGAAAATCTTTCAATTCACCCAGTATAATTAGATCTTACAATAATTTATTTCATTGAATATATACTTGAAAGACCTTCAAATGAAAGTGTCACGATATACCAATAACGTAATCTCTTTCGCAGGAATACCAAGAATTGAGAAGAAATGAATTGATTTCATACATTTAAACCCTACCGTATATTTCTGAGAAGTATTGGTAAAATTCTAACTGCCTCAAGCGAGATAAGATAATTTTTTATATCATAAGAGTTTTCTTTGACCCCTCAGAATAAATAAAAACCATTGGAAATGTGCATATAATTAAAAGCTATTACATTGCAATTACTGTATAACAAAATAAGGTTTTCAATTATAAGAAAGTTTCTCCCTTATCTCTTTAAAGATTGCAGATAATTGGTGTGAATGGTTTTGACTTTGATGACACTAGAGGCAAAAATCTATGCAGGTACTTGTTTTCTGTATTTTAGTTAAGAATTGGGTAAATGTACAAGTAAAAAATACAGAACCACCCCTTCATATTTTTCACTTTTTTAATATTTTTCGTAAGTAATATAAGGGCATTTGAATTCTTCGAAAAAACACGTTGCTAAATAATATTTTAACATGAAGAATTAGTGCTGGGGCAACAAAAATCCGATTCAAAGACGAGGATTTTTGCACCTTCACGAATACTTTTTGTTGAAGAAGTATTACTCCGTTTGTTTTTTTATTTCTTCACAGGAAAATTAAATGGTGTCGACCATTGGGGCATCTGAATTTTATTCATTTTATTTCTTCAAATGAAAGTGTCACGATATACCAATAACGTCATCTCTTTCGCAGGAATACCAAGAATTGAGAAGAAATGAATTGATTTCATACATTTACACCCTACCGTATATTTCTGAGAAGTATTGGTAAAATTCTAACTGCCTCAAGCGAGATGAGATAATTTATTATATCATAAGAGTTTTCTTTGACCCCTCAGAATAAATAAAAACCATTGGAAATGTGCATATAATTAAAAGCTATTACATTGCAATTACTGTATAACAAAATAAGGTTTTCAATTATAAGAAAGTTTCTCCCTTATCTCTTTAAAGATTGCAGATAATTGGTGTGAATGGTTTTGACTTTGATGACACTTGTGGCAAAAATCTATGCAGGTACTTGTTTTCTGTATTTTAGTTAAGAATTGGGTAAATGTACAAGTAAAAAATACAGAACCACCCCTTCATATTTTTCACTTTTTTATTATTTTTCGTAAGTAATATAAAGGCATTTGAATTCTTCGAAAAAACACGTTGCTAAATAATATTTTAACATGAAGAATTAGTGCTGGGGCAACAAAAATCCGATTCAAAGACGAGGATTTTTGCACCTTCACGAATACTTTTTGTTGAAGAAGTATTACTTCGTGTGTTTTTTTATTTCTTCACAGGAAAATTAAATGGTGTCGACCATTGGGGCATCTGAATTTTATTCATTTTATTCAAATTATTTCTACTATTTTACGATTTTTTTTTCTGTATATTGAAAATGAAGGTTCAAAGAATGGGAAATTCTATATTGCAACTACATAAAAATTGTTTTCGTAATTGAAGACTCTTTGTCATTCTTACTCACGCTATTGTGTCGATAATTGGGACATTTACCTTACTCTAAATTTGTATTGCTTGAAAAAAGATATAAATTCAATTTCATTCTCATTTATATTAAAAAAATAAAATAAAACATAAAATATTTACATATATACAAATTTATTATTCTGGTTGAATATGAACAAATTGCTTCACAAATTCTCTCCAATTTTAATAGATGTTTTTCTACAGTTTTTCTGGATGTAAGTCTTTCACATGTCTTCTTAAAGTCCATTGCTCAGTTGTACTGAAATCGCATAATTTGCACTTTTTAGTCGAATGAATATTTTCCATATGACTTTTTAAATGAGTTTTTCTGCTCGCCTTATATTCACATATATCACATTGATAGTCTTTAATCTTCAAATGAACACTTTTGATATGTTTGTTCAAATCTTTTTTTGAAGTTGTAGACAATTCACATACATTACATTTGTAGTTTCTAGGTTTTGGATATGTTTCCCTATCTGAATGTACTTTCTGTATGTGATATTTCAACGAACTACTCAAATTTGTGGCATGAGCACATTCTTCACATTTAAATTTTTTGAAATTCAAATGTACAGTTGTTATGTGACGTTTCAAATTAGTTTTTCGACTCGTCGAATATTCACAAAGATGGCATTGGAATTTTTTCAATTTGAAATGTACATCACTCATATGTTGTAAAACAGTATTACTATCACTTGATATATAGTCACAAAGGCGGCATTTGAAATCTTTTTTGTTAAAATGCACAATGTTCACATGTCTCCTGATATTGCCTATCCAGATTGTCGAAAATTCACACAAACAACACTCGAATTTTTCCTGAGTTTCATTTCTATCTTTCTCTCCAACATCACTTTCCAGTTTCATATTATTGGCCTCGTAATATGTTCTGCCAGTTTCTCTTGCAATAATATTTCCGTTTGGTTCAATAAACTCCTCAGTAATTTCTAAATCTTCCTCCTTCACCTTCAATTCTACTTCTGGATTTACGTGTTCGTAAGCCATTATTCCAATATATAAATTCAATACTGTAAAAAAAATTATGAAATCAAAATTATAGCAAAGTGTATAAACTTTCGGTAGTAGAGGTCGTTGTTTTTGGTCAGAAAATGAACTGGTTGTCTCTTGTACAAAAATGTAGGTAGTTAGTTAATTCTGGTCTATGATCCAGAGAGAACCTGGCTTGTGTATTCTTCTTCTTGATTGACTGGCTTAAGCTTGGCCATGTCGAACTCACTGCGCATAACCAGCAAGGCGAAGTTTTAATAAAGGCAAACTATCGAACGTAGGTAAGGAATTGCGTAATCGCAAACTGGTAACAATGTAATATAATATTTTCGCTGAAGGTAATACGTTAGGGTATTTATTGTAATTTCAATGACAATGAAAAATAATATTACCTAATGAAAAACTATGAGTCTGAATTGAATGAAAATCTTTCAATTCACCCAGTATAATTACCTAGATCTTACAATAATTTATTTCATTGAATATATACTTGAAAGACCTTCAAATGAAAGTGTCACGATATACCAATAACGTAATCTCTTTCGCAGGAATACCAAGAATTGAGAAGAAATGAATTGATTTCATACATTTACACCCTACCGTATATTTCTGAGAAGTATTGGTAAAATTCTAACTGCCTCAAGCGAGATGAGATAATTTATTATATCATAAGAGTTTTCTTTGACCCCTCAGAATAAATAAAAACCATTGGAAATGTGCATATAATTAAAAGCTATTACATTGCAATTACTGTATAACAAAATAAGGTTTTCAATTATAAGAAAGTTTCTCCCTTATCTCTTTAAAGATTGCAGATAATTGGTGTGAATGGTTTTGACTTTGATGACACTTGTGGCAAAAATCTATGCAGGTACTTGTTTTCTGTATTTTAGTTAAGAATTGGGTAAATGTACAAGTAAAAAATACAGAACCACCCCTTCATATTTTTCACTTTTTTATTATTTTTCGTAAGTAATATAAAGGCATTTGAATTCTTCGAAAAAACACGTTGCTAAATAATATTTTAACATGAAGAATTAGTGCTGGGGCAACAAAAATCCGATTCAAAGACGAGGATTTCTGCACCTTCACGAATACTTTTTGTTGAAGAAGTATTACTTCGTGTGTTTTTTTATTTCTTCACAGGAAAATTAAATGGTGTCGACCATTGGGGCATCTGAATTTTATTCATTTTATTCAAATTATTTCTACTATTTTACGATTTTTTTTTCTGTATATTGAAAATGAAGGTTCAAAGAATGGGAAATTCTATATTGCAACTACATAAAAATTGTTTTCGTAATTGAAGACTCTTTGTCATTCTTACTCACGCTATTGTGTCGATAATTGGGACATTTACCTTACTCTAAATTTGTATTGCTTGAAAAAAGATATAAATTTAATTTCATTCTCATTTATATTAAAAAAATAAAATAAAACATAAAATATTTACATATATACAAATTTATTATTCTAGTTGAATATGAACAAATTGCTTCACAAATTCTCTCCAATTTTAATAGATGTTTTTCTACAGTTTTTCTGGATGTAAGTCTTTCACATGTCTTCTTAAAGTCCATTGCTCAGTTGTACTGAAATCGCATAATTTGCACTTTTTAGTCGAATGAATATTTTCCATATGACTTTTTAAATGAGTTTTTCTGCTCGCCTTATATTCACATATATCACATTGATAGTCTTTAATCTTCAAATGAACACTTTTGATATGTTTGTTCAAATCTTTTTTTGAAGTTGTAGACAATTCACATACATTACATTTGTAGTTTCTAGGTTTTGGATATGTTTCCCTATCTGAATGTACTTTCTGTATGTGATATTTCAACGAACTACTCAAATTTGTGGCATGAGCACATTCTTCACATTTAAATTTCTTCAAATTCAAATGTACAGTTGTTATGTGACGTTTCAAATTAGTTTTTCGACTCGTCGAATATTCACAAAGATGGCATTGGAATTTTTTCAATTTGAAATGTACATCACTCATATGTTGTAAAACAGTATTACTATCACTTGATATATAGTCACAAAGGCGGCATTTGAAATCTTTTTTGTTAAAATGCACAATGTTCACATGTCTCCTGAAATTGCCTATCCAGATTGTCGAAAATTCACACAAACAACACTCGAATTTTTCCTGAGTTTCATTTCTATCTTTCTCTCCAACATCACTTTCCAGTTTCATATTATTGGCCTCGTAATATGTTCTGCCAGTTTCTCTTGCAATAATATTTCCGTTTGGTTCAATAAACTCCTTAGTAATTTCTAAATCTTCCTCCTTCACCTTCAATTCTACTTCTGGATTTACGTGTTCGTAAGCCATTATTCCAATATATAAATTCAATACTGTAAAAAAAAATTATGAAATCAAAATTATAGCAAAGTGTATAAACTTTCGGTAGTAGAGGTCGTTGTTTTTGGTCAGAAAATGAACTGGTTATCTCTTGTACAAAAATGTAGGTAGTTAGTTAATTCTGGTCTATGATCCAGAGAGAACCTGGCTTGTGTTTTCTTCTTCTTGATTGTCTGGCTTAAGCTTGGCCATGTCGAACTCACTGCGCATAACCAGCAAGATGAAGTTTCAATAAAGGCGAACTATCGAACGTAGGTAAGGAATTGCGTAATAGCAAACTGGTAATAATGTAATATAATATTTTCGCTGAAGGTAATACGTTTGGGTATTTATTGTAATTTTAATGACAATGAAAAATAATATTACTGTTATGAAAAACTATGAGTCTGAATTGAATGAAAATCTTTCAATTCACCCAGTATAATTAGATCTTACAATAATTTATTTCATTGAATATATACTTGAAAGACCTTCAAATGAAAGTGTCACGATATACCAATAACGTAATCTCTTTCGCAGGAATACCAAGAATTGAGAAGAAATGAATTGATTTCATACATTTACACCCTACCGTATATTTCTGAGAAGTATTGGTAAAATTCTAACTGCCTCAAGCGAGATAAGATAATTTTTTATATCATAAGAGTTTTCTTTGACCCCTCAGAATAAATAAAAACCATTGGAAATGTGCATATAATTAAAAGCTATTACATTGCAATTACTGTATAACAAAATAAGGTTTTCAATTATAAGAAAGTTTCTCCCTTATCTCTTTAAAGATTGCAGATAATTGGTGTGAATGGTTTTGACTTTGATGACACTAGAGGCAAAAATCTATGCAGGTACTTGTTTTCTGTATTTTAGTTAAGAATTGGGTAAATGTACAAGTAAAAAATACAGAACCACCCCTTCATATTTTTCACTTTTTTAATATTTTTCGTAAGTAATATAAGGGCATTTGAATTCTTCGCAAAAACACGTTGCTAAATAATATTTTAACATGAAGAATTAGTGCTGGGGCAACAAAAATCCGATTCAAAGACGAGGATTTTTGCATCTTCACGAATACTTTTTGTTGAAGAAGTATTACTTCGTTTGTTTTTTTATTTCTTCACAGGAAAATTAAATGGTGTCGACCATTGGGGCATCTGAATTTTATTCATTTTATTCAAATTATTTCTACTATTTTACGATTTTTTTTCTGTATATTGAAAATGAAGGTTCAAAGAATGGGAAATTCTATATTGCAACTACATAAAAATTGTTTTCGTAATTGAAGACTCTTTGTCATTCTTACTCACGCTATTGTGTCGATAATTGGGACATTTACCTTACTCCAAATTTGTATTGCTTGAAAAAAGATATAAATTTAATTTCATTCTCATTTATATTAAAAAAATAAAATAAAACATAAAATATTTACATATATACAAATTTATTATTCTAGTTGAATATGAACAAATTGCTTCACAAATTCTCTCCAATTTTAATAGATGTTTTTCTACAGTTTTTCTGGATGTAAGTCTTTCACATGTCTTCTTAAAGTCCATTGCTCAGTTGTACTGAAATCGCATAATTTGCACTTTTTAGTCGAATGAATATTTTCCATATGACTTTTTAAATGAGTTTTTCTGCTCGCCTTATATTCACATATATCACATTGATAGTCTTTAATCTTCAAATGAACACTTTTGATATGTTTGTTCAAATCTTTTTTTGAAGTTGTAGACAATTCACATACATTACATTTGTAGTTTCTAGGTCTTGGATATGTTTCCCTATCTGAATGTACTTTCTGTATGTGATATTTCAACGAACTACTCAAATTTGTGGCATGAGCACATTCTTCACATTTAAATTTCTTCAAATTCAAATGTACAGTTGTTATGTGACGTTTCAAATTAGTTTTTCGACTCGTCGAATATTCACAAAGATGGCATTGGAATTTTTTCAATTTGAAATGTACATCACTCATATGTTGTAAAACAGTATTACTATCACTTGATATATAGTCACAAAGGCGGCATTTGAAATCTTTTTTGTTAAAATGCACAATGTTCACATGTCTCCTGAAATTGCCTATCCAGATTGTCGAAAATTCACACAAACAACACTCGAATTTTTCCTGAGTTTCATTTCTATCTTTCTCTCCAACATCACTTTCCAGTTTCATATTATTGGCCTCGTAATATGTTCTGCCAGTTTCTCTTGCAATAATATTTCCGTTTGGTTCAATAAACTCCTCAGTAATTTCTAAATCTTCCTCCTTCACCTTCAATTCTACTTCTGGATTTACGTGTTCGTAAGCCATTATTCCAATATATAAATTCAATACTGTAAAAAAAAATTATGAAATCAAAATTATAGCAAAGTGTATAAACTTTCGGTAGTAGAGGTCGTTGTTTTTGGTCAGAAAATGAACTGGTTATCTCTTGTACAAAAATGTAGGTAGTTAGTTAATTCTGGTCTATGATCCAGAGAGAACCTGGCTTGTGTTTTCTTCTTCTTGATTGTCTGGCTTAAGCTCGGCCATGTCGAACTCACTGCGCATAACCAGCAAGATGAAGTTTCAATAAAGGCAAACTATCGAACGTAGGTAAGGAATTGCGTAATAGCAAACTGGTAATAATGTAATATAATATTTTCGCTGAAGGTAATACGTTTGGGTATTTATTGTAATTTTAATGACAATGAAAAATAATATTACTGTTATGAAAAACTATGAGTCTGAATTGAATGAAAATCTTTCAATTCACCCAGTATAATTAGATCTTACAATAATTTAGTTCATTGAATATATACTTGAAAGACCTTCAAATGAAAGTGTCACGATATACCAATAACGTAATCTCTTTCGCAGGAATACCAAGAATTGAGAAGAAATGAATTGATTTCATACATTTACACCCTACCGTATATTTCTGAGAAGTATTGGTAAAATTCTAACTGCCTCAAGCGAGATAAGATAATTTTTTATATCATAAGAGTTTTCTTTGACCCCTCAGAATAAATAAAAACCATTGGAAATGTGCATATAATTAAAAGCTATTACATTGCAATTACTGTATAACAAAATAAGGTTTTCAATTATAAGAAAGTTTCTCCCTTATCTCTTTAAAGATTGCAGATAATTGGTGTGAATGGTTTTGACTTTGATGACACTAGAGGCAAAAATCTATGCAGGTACTTGTTTTCTGTATTTTAGTTAAGAATTGGGTAAATGTACAAGTAAAAAATACAGAACCACCCCTTCATATTTTTCACTTTTTTAATATTTTTCGTAAGTAATATAAGGGCATTTGAATTCTTCGCAAAAACACGTTGCTAAATAATATTTTAACATGAAGAATTAGTGCTGGGGCAACAAAAATCCGATTCAAAGACGAGGATTTTTGCACCTTCACGAATACTTTTTGTTGAAGAAGTATTACTTCGTTTGTTTTTTTATTTCTTCACAGGAAAATTAAATGGTGTCGACCATTGGGGCATCTGAATTTTATTCATTTTATTCAAATTATTTCTACTATTTTACGATTTTTTTTCTGTATATTGAAAATGAAGGTTCAAAGAATGGGAAATTCTATATTGCAACTACATAAAAATTGTTTTCGTAATTGAAGACTCTTTGTCATTCTTACTCACGCTATTGTGTCGATAATTGGGACATTTACCTTACTCCAAATTTGTATTGCTTGAAAAAAGATATAAATTTAATTTCATTCTCATTTATATTAAAAAAATAAAATAAAACATAAAATATTTACATATATACAAATTTATTATTCTAATTGAATATGAACAAATTGCTTCACAAATTCTCTCCAAATTTAATAGATGTTTTTCTACAGTTTTTCTGGATGTAAGTCTTTCACATGTCTTCTTAAAGTCCATTGCTCAGTTGTACTGAAATCGCATAATTTGCACTTTTTAGTCGAATGAATATTTTCCATATGACTTTTTAAATGAGTTTTTCTGCTCGCCTCATATTCACATATATCACATTGATAGTCTTTAATCTTCAAATGAACACTTTTGATATGTTTGTTCAAATCTTTTTTCGAAGTTTTAGACAATTCACATACATTACATTTGTAGTTTCTAGGTTTTGGATATGTTTCCGTATCTGAATGTACTTTCTGTATGTGATATTTCAACGAACTACTCAAATTTGTGGCATAAGCACATTCTTCACATTTAAATTTTTTCAAATTCAAATGTACAGTTGTTATGTGACGTTTCAAATTAGTTTTTCGACTCGTCGAATATTCACAAAGATGGCATTGGAATTTTTTCAATTTGAAATGTACATCACTCATATGTTGTAAAACCGTATTACTATCACTTGATATATAGTCACAAAGGCGGCATTTGAAATCTTTTTTGTTAAAATGCACAATGTTCACATGTCTCCTGATATTGCCTATCCAGATTGTCGAAAATTCACACAAACAACACTCGAATTTTTCCTGAGTTTCATTTCTATCTTTCTCTCCAACATCACTTTCCAGTTTCATATTATTGGCCTCGTAATATGTTCTGCCAGTTTCTCTTGCAATAATATTTCCGTTTGGTTCAATAAACTCCTCAGTAATTTCTAAATCTTCCTCCTTCACCTTCAATTCTACTTCTGGATTTACGTGTTCGTAAGCCATTATTCCAATATATAAATTCAATACTGTAAAAAAAAATTATGAAATCAAAATTATAGCAAAGTGTATAAACTTTCGGTAGTAGAGGTCGTTGTTTTTGGTCAGAAAATGAACTGGTTGTCTCTTGTACAAAAATGTAGGTAGTTAGTTAATTCTGGTCTATGATCCAGAGAGAACCTGGCTTGTGTATTCTTCTTCTTGATTGACTGGCTTAAGCTTGGCCATGTCGAACTCACTGCGCATAACCAGCAAGGCGAAGTTTTAATAAAGGCAAACTATCGAACGTAGGTAAGGAATTGCGTAATCGCAAACTGGTAACAATGTAGTATAATATTTTCGCTGAAGGTAATACGTTTGGGTATTTATTGTAATTTCAATGACAATGAAAAATAATATTACCGTAATAAAAACTATGAGTCTGAATTGAATGAAAATCTTTCAATTCACCCAGTATAATTACCTAGATCTTACAATTATTTATTTCATTGAATATATACTTGAAAGACCTTCAAATGAAAGTGTCACGATATACCAATAACGTAATCTCTTTCGCAGGAATACCAAGAATTGAGAAGAAATGAATTGATTTCATACATTTACACCCTACTGTATATTTCTGAGAAGTATTGGTAAAATTCTAACTGCCTCAAGCGAGATAAGATAATTTTTTATATCATAAGAGTTTTCTTTGGCCCCTCAGAATAAATAAAAACCATTGGAAATGTGCATATAATTAAAAGCTATTACATTGCAATTACTGTATAACAAAATAAGGTTTTCAATTATAAGAAAGTTTCTCCCTTATCTCTTTAAAGATTGCAGATAATTGGTGTGAATGGTTTTGACTTTGATGACACTAGAGGCAAAAATCTATGCAGGTACTTGTTTTCTGTATTTTAGTTAAGAATTGGGTAAATGTACAAGTAAAAAATACAGAACCACCCCTTCATATTTTTCACTTTTTTAATATTTTTCGTAAGTAATATAAGGGCATTTGAATTCTTCGAAAAAACACGTTGCTAAATAATATTTTAACATGAAGAATTAGTGCTGGGGCAACAAAAATCCGATTCAAAGACGAGGATTTTTGCACCTTCACGAATACTTTTTGTTGAAGAAGTATTACTTCGTTTGTTTTTTTATTTCTTCACAGGAAAATTAAATGGTGTCGACCATTGGGGCATCTGAATTTTATTCATTTTATTCAAATTATTTCTACTATTTTACGATTTTTTTTCCTGTATATTGAAAATGAAGGTTCAAAGAATGGGAAATTCTATATTGCAACTACATAAAAATTGTTTTCGTAATTGAAGACTCTTTGTCATTCTTACTCACGCTATTGTGTCGATAATTGGGACATTTACCTTACTCCAAATTTCTATTGCTTGAAAAAAGATATAAATTTAATTTCATTCTCATTTATATTAAAAAAATAAAATAAAACATAAAATATTTACATATATACAAATTTATTATTCTAGTTGAATATGAACAAATTGCTTCACAAATTCTCTGCAATTTTAATAGATGTTTATCTACAGTTTTTCTGGATGTAAGTCTTTCACATGTCTTCTTAAAGTCCATTGCTCAGTTGTACTGAAATCGCATAATTTGCACTTTTTAGTCGAATGAATATTTTCCATATGACTTTTTAAATGAGTTTTTCTGCTCGCCTTATATTCACATATATCACATTGATAGTCTTTAATCTTCAAATGAACACTTTTGATATGTATGTTCAAATCTTTTTCTGAAGTTGTAGACAATTCACATACATTACATTTGTAGTTTCTAGGTTTTGGATATGTTTCCGTATCTGAATGTACTTTCTGTATGTGATATTTCAACGAACTACTCAAATTTGTGGCATAAGCACATTCTTCACATTTAAATTTTTTCAAATTCAAATGTACAGTTGTTATGTGACGTTTCAAATTAGTTTTTCGACTCGTCGAATATTCACAAAGATGGCATTGGAATTTTTTCAATTTGAAATGTACATCACTCATATGTTGTAAAACCGTATCACTATCACTTGATATATAGTCACAAAGGCGGCATTTGAAATCTTTTTTGTTAAAATGCACAATGTTCACATGTCTCCTGATATTGCCTATCCAAATTGTCGAAAATTCACACAAACAACACTCGAATTTTTCCTGAGTTTCATTTCTATCTTTCTCTCCAACATCACTTTCCAGTTTCATATTATTGGCCTCGTAATATGTTCTGCCAGTTTCTCTTGCAATAATATTTCCGTTTGGTTCAATAAACTCCTCAGTAATTTCTAAATCTTCCTCCTTCACCTTCAATTCTACTTCTGGATTTACGTGTTCGTAAGCCATTATTCCAATATATAAATTCAATACTGTAAAAAAAAATTATGAAATCAAAATTATAGCAAAGTGTATAAACTTTCGGTAGTAGAGGTCGTTGTTTTTGGTCAGAAAATGAACTGGTTGTCTCTTGTACAAAAATGTAGGTAGTTAGTTAATTCTGGTCTATGATCCAGAGAGAACCTGGCTTGTGTATTCTTCTTCTTGATTGACTGGCTTAAGCTTGGCCATGTCGAACTCACTGCGCATAACCAGCAAGGCGAAGTTTTAATAAAGGCAAACTATCGAACGTAGGTAAGGAATTGCGTAATCGCAAACTGGTAACAATGTAATATAATATTTTCGCTGAAGGTAATACGTTTGGGTATTTATTGTAATTTCAATGACAATGAAAAATAATATTACCGTAATGAAAAACTATGAGTCTGAATTGAATGAAAATCTTTCAATTCACCCAGTATAATTACCTAGATCTTACAATAATTTATTTCATTGAATATATACTTGAAAGACCTTCAAATGAAAGTGTCACGATATACCAATAACGTAATCTCTTTCGCAGGAATACCAAGAATTGAGAAGAAATGAATTGATTTCATACATTTACACCCTACCGTATATTTCTGAGAAGTATTGGTAAAATTCTAACTGCCTCAAGCGAGATAAGATAATTTTTTATATCATAAGAGTTTTCTTTGACCCCTCAGAATAAATAAAAATCATTGGAAATGTGCATATAATTAAAAGCTATTACATTGCAATTACTGTATAACAAAATAAGGTTTTCAATTATAAGAAAGTTTCTCCCTTATCTCTTTAAAGATTGCAGATAATTGGTGTGAATGGTTTTGACTTTGATGACACTAGAGGCAAAAATCTATGCAGGTACTTGTTTTCTGTATTTTAGTTAAGAATTGGGTAAATGTACAAGTAAAAAATACAGAACCACCCCTTCATATTTTTCACTTTTTTAATATTTTTCGTAAGTAATATAAGGGCATTTGAATTCTTCGAAAAAACACGTTGCTAAATAATATTTCAACATGAAGAATTAGTGCTGGGGCAATAAAAATCCGATTCAAAGACGAGGATTTTTGCACCTTCACGAATACTTTTTGTTGAAGAAGTATTACTTCGTTTGTTTTTTTATTTCTTCACAGGAAAATTAAATGGTGTCGACCATTGGGGCATCTGAATTTTATTCATTTTATTCAAATTATTTCTACTATTTTACGATTTTTTTTCCTGTATATTGAAAATGAAGGTTCAAAGAATGGGAAATTCTATATTGCAACTACATAAAAATTGTTTTCGTAATTGAAGACTCTTTGTCATTCTTACTCACGCTATTGTGTCGATAATTGGGACATTTACCTTACTCCAAATTTCTATTGCTTGAAAAAAGATATAAATTTAATTTCATTCTCATTTATATTAAAAAAATAAAATAAAACATAAAATATTTACATATATACAAATTTATTATTCTAGTTGAATATGAACAAATTGCTTCACAAATTCTCTCCAATTTTAATAGATGTTTTTCTACAGTTTTTCTGGATGTAAGTCTTTCACATGTCTTCTTAAAGTCCATTGCTCAGTTGTACTGAAATCGCATAGTTTGCACTTTTTAGTCGAATGAATATTTTCCATATGACTTTTTAAATGAGTTTTTCTGCTCGCCTTATATTCACATATATCACATTGATAGTCTTTAATCTTCAAATGAACACTTTTGATATGTTTGTTCAAATCTTTTTTTGAAGTTGTAGACAATTCACATACATTACATTTGTAGTTTCTAGGTTTTGGATATGTTTCCGTATCTGAATGTACTTTCTGTATGTGATATTTCAACGAACTACTCAAATTTGTGGCATAAGCACATTCTTCACATTTAAATTTTTTCAAATTCAAATGTACAGTTGTTATGTGACGTTTCAAATTAGTTTTTCGACTCGTCGAATATTCACAAAGATGGCATTGGAATTTTTTCAATTTGAAATGTACATCACTCATATGTTGTAAAACCGTATTACTATCACTTGATATATAGTCACAAAGGCGGCATTTGAAATCTTTTTTGTTAAAATGCACAATGTTCACATGTCTCCTGATATTGCCTATCCAGATTGTCGAAAATTCACACAAACAACACTCGAATTTTTCCTGAGTTTCATTTCTATCTTTCTCTCCAACATCACTTTCCAGTTTCATATTATTGGCCTCGTAATATGTTCTGCCAGTTTCTCTTGCAATAATATTTCCGTTTGGTTCAATAAACTCCTCAGTAATTTCTAAATCTTCCTCCTTCACCTTCAATTCTACTTCTGGATTTACGTGTTCGTAAGCCATTATTCCAATATATAAATTCAATACTGTAAAAAAAAATTATGAAATCAAAATTATAGCAAAGTGTATAAACTTTCGGTAGTAGAGGTCGTTGTTTTTGGTCAGAAAATGAACTGGTTATCTCTTGTACAAAAATGTAGGTAGTTAGTTAATTCTGGTCTATGATCCAGAGAGAACCTGGCTTGTGTTTTCTTCTTCTTGATTGTCTGGCTTAAGCTTGGCCATGTCGAACTCACTGCGCATAACCAGCAAGATGAAGTTTCAATAAAGGCAAACTATCGAACGTAGGTAAGGAATTGCGTAATCGCAAACTGATAATAATGTAATATAATATTTTCGCTGAAGGTAATACGTTTGGGTATTTATTGTAATTTTAATGACAATGAAAAATAATATTACTGTTATGAAAAACTATGAGTCTGAATTGAATGAAAATCTTTCAATTCACCCAGTATAATTAGATCTTACAATAATTTATTTCATTGAATATATACTTGAAAGACCTTCAAATGAAAGTGTCACGATATACCGTAAAACCGGGTGACTTGAGACTGTATGGTGGCTTGAGACAAAACTTCTCGATTTCCTAAAAGACGTGGCAACATTGTTGAACGCGATTGTTTGATGAGTGTTATTGGTGCGTTGGTAAGCACGTGGTCAGGGCTTTACGATACAGAGCGATTTGGCGGTTTAAAAGAGGAAGGTTACGGTTAGTGGCTGTGAACGTGATACCACCTGTTCGCGCTTTTACGATATCGCTGGAAAACTTCAAGTGGATCTCCATTAAGGTAATATATTTTTATTATTCGATGTTAGTAGTGTGTTTCTACATTCGTAGTGATTCTCAATCCGTACATGGTGATCCCTAAATATTTTTTTATTTATGTCTTTTTGACTATTTTTGCAAACAATCCAATTTTGTCGGTGAATTGAGACAATGTCGCAAGTCGACCTCAGTTTTACGTTCCACTTTTTTTTTGCAGATGGGAAAATATCAGCGCCTTGTCGCTTCAAATTACAGGCGCTATTCAGAGGAGAGCCTTCAAAGCGCCGTGCGAGATAGAAAGGCAGGCATGTCACTACGAGCAGTGGCGAAAAAATATGGAATCCCAAAGGATACGATTGACAGAAGAGTTAAAAATCTCCATACATTAAAACCGGGTGGACAAACTATACTCACCTCTAATGAGGAGCAGAGAATCGTCAATAATCTCCACCTGGCATCGCAATGGGGATTTCCTTTCACATCACTTGATGTGCGATATATTATTAAGGCCTACCTGGACAGCAGTGGACGGGTTATTCAAAAATTCAAGAACAATTTGCCAGGAAGGGAGTTCATGAGGAATTTCCTACAAAGACATCGCCAAATTCTCACCCAGCGCTGGTGTGAGAATATTAAAAGGGTGAGAGCTGGCGTAAATCGCTCAACAATCAATAAGTATTTCGACGAATTAGAGAAGAGTTTGGAAGGAATTCAGCCTGATGCAATAATCAATTACGACGAAACAAATATGACAGACGATCCAGGCAAACAGAAAGTAATTGTTAGAAGAGGATGCAAGCACGCTCATCGAGTTCTGGATAGCTCTAAGACCAGCCAGTCACTTATGTTTGCCGGTACTGCTTCTGGATTGTTGTTGCCCCCGTATATAGTATATAAAGCCGAACATTTATACACGACATGGACTGAAAATGGACCTGCAGGTGCTAGATACAACAGGTCAAAGACTTCTTGGTTTAATGAAGCCATTTTCGAGGACTGGTTTAATACTGTTGTGCTGCGATATTTTGCGAAATTCGATAAGAATGAGCCAAAAGCATTGATTGGTGACAATCTGGCTAGTCATGTCTCCCAAACAGTGATAGAGTTGTGCAAGGATAATAACATAAGGTTCATTCTGTTACCACCCAATAGCACTCATTTGTGTCAACCATTAGATGTGGCATATTTTCGCCCTCTAAAGCGCGCATGGAGAGAGGTTCTCCTCGAATGGAAATTGAAAAATCGAGGTGTAGTTCCTAAAGACATTTTTCCTAGACTTTTAAAGAAGTGTTTGGATGGAATGAACGTAAATGACAGAACGTCGAAGAATTTGATAGCTGGTTTTTCTGCAACAGGTATATATCCCATCGACCGGACCAAAATACTGAACAAGTTCCCAAACGAACCTGAGGAGCCTCAAGACAATAATTTTGTTATTATCGACAACGCCTTTGAAATTTTCTTGAGAAATCTTCATACCAAAGAGAGCACAACGACTTCAAATAGGCGGAAAAGACTTCAAGTGGAACCTGGTAGAAGCATAGAACAAGCGGAAATACCTTCCACCACCACACAGCCAGATGGAGAACCTGTAAATGACTCCAGCTTACTTCAATCTGAAGATGAAGAACTCCCCAATTTATCCGCCATTCTGAAAAAAAATAAGATCGTTCCAGCAGAGAAGGCCTCAAGTGATTCTGAGGGATCCTTTTCCTGTCAAGACTCTTCAGACACTCCAGAAAATTTTGACGAAGATGTAGACTTCGTCAATCCATCCAATATTCTAGTAGATGACTTTGTTCTAGCCGAATTTGATTACAACGCACCTCATCAAAAATCCAAGTCAAAGAGATTCATTGGGAAAATCAAAGAAATTGATAACAATTTTAGAACTTTCCAATGTACCTTTTTAAGGAAAGCAACGACGGGAAAAAACGTTTACGTTTTTCCTAACGTAGAAGATATCTCTGAAATTACTGCGGAGCAGATTATTTCTAAACTTTTTCCCATTAGTAGCCGCAGGGGAAGGTACACCTTTTCTGTGGAAACTTAGAATGGTATTCCCAGTAATATTCTATTTGTATTCATTTTTTTTGTAGTTTTACATTGAAATTTTTCATTTTATTTGAGTGTTTAGAAATTGTTATTTTATTTTAAATAATTTATTATGTTTTCTTAATGATCTCAAACATATAGATCTCAATTTTCTTGAATAAATGCTATTTTTGATAAACTAAGCTGTATTTATTCCGAAAAATGTTCCCAAAAACATGACAACAGCCTCTCCCAATTTCAGACGTCTCAAATCGGCGTTTTGAGACGGGTGAAATGCTTTTAAAATGTGATAATTTGCAAGTCTCAAGCCACCCGACCCCCGCTGGTGACTTGAGACACCCACTTAAACAAAAAAAAAATTTTTTTGGAGCCACTGAGAGAATTGAAAGTTGGTGCTACTTATTGTATAAACCAAGACTCAAAATTTGACGCCAGATTCAATAATATAACCTTAACAGTTTTTGATTGACGCGCTTTCAAAGTTGAAAATTGTCTCAAGACACCCGGTTTTACGGTACCAATAACGTAATCTCTTTCGCAGGAATACCAAGAATTGAGAAGAAATGAATTGATTTCATACATTTACACCCTACCGTATATTTCTGAGAAGTATTGGTAAAATTCTAACTGCCTCAAGCGAGATAAGATAATTTTTTATATCATAAGAGTTTTCTTTGACCCCTCAGAATAAATAAAAACCATTGGAAATGTGCATATAATTAAAAGCTATTACATTGCAATTACTGTATAACAAAATAAGGTTTTCAATTATAAGAAAGTTTCTCCCTTATCTCTTTAAAGATTGCAGATAATTGGTGTGAATGGTTTTGACTTTGATGACACTAGAGGCAAAAATCTATGCAGGTACTTGTTTTCTGTATTTAAGTTAAGAATTGGGTAAATGTACAAGTAAAAAATACAGAACCACCCCTTCATATTTTTCACTTTTTTAATATTTTTCGTAAGTAATATAAGGGCATTTGAATTCTTCGAAAAAACACGTTGCTAAATAATATTTTAACATGAAAAATTAGTGCTGGGGCAACAAAAATCCGATTCAAAGACGAGGATTTTTGCACCTTCACGAATACTTTTTGTTGAAGAAGTATTACTTCGTTTGTTTTTTTATTTCTTCACAGGAAAATTAAATGGTGTCGACTATTGGGGCATCTGAATTTTATTCATTTTATTCAAATTATTTCTACTATTTTACGATTTTTTTTTCTGTATATTGAAAATGAAGGTTCAAAGAATGGGAAATTCTATATTGCAACTACATAAAAATTGTTTTCGTAATTGAAGACTCTTTGTCATTCTTACTCACGCTATTGTGTCGATAATTGGGACATTTACCTTACTCCAAATTTCTATTGCTTGAAAAAAGATATAAATTTATTTTCATTCTCATTTATATTAAAAAAATAAAATAAAACATAAAATATTTACATATATACAAATTTATTATTCTAGTTGAATATGAACAAATTGCTTCACAAATTCTCTCCAATTTTAATAGATGTTTTTCTACAGTTTTTCTGGATGTAAGTCTTTCACATGTCTTCTTAAAGTCCATTGCTCAGTTGTACTGAAATCGCATAATTTGCACTTTTTAGTCGAATGAATATTTTCCATATGACTTTTTAAATGAGTTTTTCTGCTCGCCTTATATTCACATATATCACATTGATAGTCTTTAATCTTCAAATGAACACTTTTGATATGTTTGTTCAAATCTTTTTTCGAAGTTGTAGACAATTCACATACATTACATTTGTAGTTTCTAGGTTTTGGATATGTTTCCGTATCTGAATGTACTTTCTGTATGTGATATTTCAACGAACTACTCAAATTTGTGGCATAAGCACATTCTTCACATTTAAATTTTTTCAAATTCAAATGTACAGTTGTTATGTGACGTTTCAAATTAGTTTTTCGACTCGTCGAATATTCACAAAGATGGCATTGGAAGTTTTTCAATTTGAAATGTACATCACTCATATGTTGTAAAACCGTATTACTATCACTTGATATATAGTCACAAAGGCGGCATTTGAAATCTTTTTTGTTAAAATGCACAATGTTCACATGTCTCCTGATATTGCCTATCCAGATTGTCGAAAATTCACACAAACAACACTCGAATTTTTCCTGAGTTTCATTTCTATCTTTCTCTCCAACATCACTTTCCAGTTTCATATTATTGGCCTCGTAATATGTTCTGCCAGTTTCTCTTGCAATAATATTTCTGTTTGGTTCAATAAACTCCTCAGTAATTTCTAAATCTTCCTCCTTCACCTTCAATTCTACTTCTGGATTTACGTGTTCGTAAGCCATTATTCCAATATATAAATTCAATACTGTAAAAAAAAATTATGAAATCAAAATTATAGCAAAGTGTATAAACTTTCGGTAGTAGAGGTCGTTGTTTTTGGTCAGAAAATGAACTGGTTGTCTCTTGTACAAAAATGTAGGTAGTTAGTTAATTCTGGTCTATGATCCAGAGAGAACCTGGCTTGTGTATTCTTCTTCTTGATTGACTGGCTTAAGCTTGGCCATGTCGAACTCACTGCGCATAACCAGCAAGGCGAAGTTTTAATAAAGGCAAACTATCGAACGTAGGTAAGGAATTGCGTAATCGCAAACTGGTAACAATGTAATATAATATTTTCGCTGAAGGTAATACGTTTGGGTATTTATTGTAATTTCAATGACAATGAAAAATAATATTACCGTAATGAAAAACTATGAGTCTGAATTGAATGAAAATCTTTCAATTCACCCAGTATAATTAGATCTTACAATAATTTATTTCATTGAATATATACTTGAAAGACGTTCGAATGAAAGTGTCACGATATACCAATAACGTAATCTCTTTCGCAGGAATACCAAGAATTGAGAAGAAATGAATTGATTTCATACATTTACACCCTACCGTATATTTCTGAGAAGTATTGGTAAAATTCTAACTGCCTCAAGCGAGATAAGATAATTTTTTATATCATAAGAGTTTTCTTTGACCCCTCAGAATAAATAAAAACCATTGGAAATGTGCATATAATTAAAAGCTATTACATTGCAATTACTGTATAACAAAATAAGGTTTTCAATTATAAGAAAGTTTCTCCCTTATCTCTTTAAAGATTGCAGATAATTGGTGTGAATGGTTTTGACTTTGATGACACTAGAGGCAAAAATCTATGCAGGTACTTGTTTTCTGTATTTTAGTTAAGAATTGGGTAAATGTACAAGTAAAAAATACAGAACCACCCCTTCATATTTTTCACTTTTTTAATATTTTTCGTAAGTAATATAAGGGCATTTGAATTCTTCGAAAAAACACGTTGCTAAATAATATTTCAACATGAAGAATTAGTGCTGGGGCAACAAAAATCCGATTCAAAGACGAGGATTTTTGCACCTTCACGAATACTTTTTGTTGAAGAAGTATTACTTCGTTTGTTTTTTTATTTCTTCACAGGAAAATTAAATGGTGTCGACCATTGGGGCATCTGAATTTTATTCATTTTATTCAAATTATTTCTACTATTTTACGATTTTTTTTCCTGTATATTGAAAATGAAGGTTCAAAGAATGGGAAATTCTATATTGCAACTACATAAAAATTGTTTTCGTAATTGAAGACTCTTTGTCATTCTTACTCACGCTATTGTGTCGATAATTGGGACATTTACCTAACTCCAAATTTCTATTGCTTGAAAAAAGATATAAATTTAATTTCATTCTCATTTATATTAAAAAAATAAAATAAAACATAAAATATTGACATATATAAAAATTTATTATTCTAGTTGAATATGAACAAATTGCTTCACAAATTCTCTCCAATTTTAATAGATGTTTTTCTACAGTTTTTCTGGATGTAAGTCTTTCACATGTCTTCTTAAAGTCCATTGCTCAGTTGTACTGAAATCGCATAATTTGCACTTTTTAGTCGAATGAATATTTTCCATATGACTTTTTAAATGAGTTTTTCTGCTCGCCTTATATTCACATATATCACATTGATAGTCTTTAATCTTCAAATGAACACTTTTGATATGTTTGTTCAAATCTTTTTTTGAAGTTGTAGACAATTCACATACATTACATTTGTAGTTTCTAGGTTTTGGATATGTTTCCGTATCTGAATGTACTTTCTGTATGTGATATTTCAACGAACTACTCAAATTTGTGGCATAAGCACATTCTTCACATTTAAATTTTTTCAAATTCAAATGTACAGTTGTTATGTGACGTTTCAAATTAGTTTTTCGACTCGTCGAATATTCACAAAGATGGCATTGGAATTTTTTCAATTTGAAATGTACATCACTCATATGTTGTAAAACCGTATTACTATCACTTGATATATAGTCACAAAGGCGGCATTTGAAATCTTTTTTGTTAAAATGCACAATGTTCACATGTCTCCTGATATTGCCTATCCAGATTGTCGAAAATTCACACAAACAACACTCGAATTTTTCCTGAGTTTCATTTCTATCTTTCTCTCCAACATCACTTTCCAGTTTCATATTATTGGCCTCGTAATATGTTCTGCCAGTTTCTCTTGCAATAATATTTCCGTTTGGTTCAATAAACTCCTCAGTAATTTCTAAATCTTCCTCCTTCACCTTCAATTCTACTTCTGGATTTACGTGTTCGTAAGCCATTATTCCAATATATAAATTCAATACTGTAAAAAAAAATTATGAAATCAAAATTATAGCAAAGTGTATAAACTTTCGGTAGTAGAGGTCGTTGTTTTTGGTCAGAAAATGAACTGGTTGTCTCTTGTACAAAAATGTAGGTAGTTAGTTAATTCTGGTCTATGATCCAGAGAGAACCTGGCTTGTGTATTCTTCTTCTTGATTGACTGGCTTAAGCTTGGCCATGTCGAACTCACTGCGCATAACCAGCAAGGCGAAGTTTTAATAAAGGCAAACTATCGAACGTAGGTAAGGAATTGCGTAATCGCAAACTGGTAACAATGTAATATAATATTTTCGCTGAAGGTAATACGTTTGGGTATTTATTGTAATTTCAATGACAATGAAAAATAATATTACCGTAATGAAAAACTATGAGTCTGAATTGAATGAAAATCTTTCAATTCACCCAGTATAATTACCTAGATCTTACAATAATTTATTTCATTGAATATATACTTGAAAGACCTTCAAATGAAAGTGTCACGATATACCAATAACGTAATCTCTTTCGCAGGAATACCAAGAATTGAGAAGAAATGAATTGATTTCATACATTTACACCCTACCGTATATTTCTGAGAAGTATTGGTAAAATTCTAACTGCCTCAAGCGAGATGAGATAATTTATTATATCATAAGAGTTTTCTTTGACCCCTCAGAATAAATAAAAACCATTGGAAATGTGCATATAATTAAAAGCTATTACATTGCAATTACTGTATAACAAAATAAGGTTTTCAATTATAAGAAAGTTTCTCCCTTATCTCTTTAAAGATTGCAGATAATTGGTGTGAATGGTTTTGACTTTGATGACACTAGAGGCAAAAATCTATGCAGGTACTTGTTTTCTGTATTTTAGTTAAGAATTGGGTAAATGTACAAGTAAAAAATACAGAACCACCCCTTCATATTTTTCACTTTTTTAATATTTTTCGTAAGTAATATAAGGGCATTTGAATTCTTCGAAAAAACACGTTGCTAATAGTTATTTATAATACAAGTGCAGAAGGCATTAATATTCTTCCACGAGTTCAAAATTCAAAAACGAGCCACGAAGTGGCGAGTTTTGGAATGAACGAGTGGTAGAATGAGCCTTCTGTACGAGTATTATACATTATTTTCTCTAATTCATTGCATTTTCATTGAAATTGATGAAATATTTCCATAAATATAATTTAGTGATTTTTGCATTGAAAAATGTTGGTTGGCAGAACTGATTTCTTTAAGGCAAATTGATGAATTGACAGATAAAGCCGTGGCGGAAAGTTCGGAGTACCAACATAGAATAATGAAATATAACCATGAAAACTGTGCGTTTCTGATATATTCTCGCACGATTTTGTTCTACAAGATGTGGAAGAATGAACGGAATAACCACAGAATTAGAGAAATAATATTTTAACATGAAGAATTAGTGCTGGGGCAACAAAAATCCGATTCAAAGACGAGGATTTTTGCACCTTCACGAATACTTTTTGTTGAAGAAGTATTACTTCGTTTGTTTTTTTATTTCTTCACAGGAAAATTAAATGGTGTCGACCATTGGGGCATCTGAATTTTATTCATTTTATTCAAATTATTTCTACTATTTTACGATTTTTTTTCCTGTATATTGAAAATGAAGGTTCAAAGAATGGGAAATTCTATATTGCAACTACATAAAAATTGTTTTCGTAATTGAAGACTCTTTGTCATTCTTACTCACGCTATTGTGTCGATAATTGGGACATTTACCTTACTCCAAATTTCTATTGCTTGAAAAAAGATATAAATTTAATTTCATTCTCATTTATATTAAAAAAATAAAATAAAACATAAAATATTTACATATATACAAATTTATTATTCTAGTTGAATATGAACAAATTGCTTCACAAATTCTCTCCAATTTTAATAGATGTTTTTCTACAGTTTTTCTGGATGTAAGTCTTTCACATGTCTTCTTAAAGTCCATTGCTCAGTTGTACTGAAATCGCATAATTTGCACTTTTTAGTCGAATGAATATTTTCCATATGACTTTTTAAATGAGTTTTTCTGCTCGCCTTATATTCACATATATCACATTGATAGTCTTTAATCTTCAAATGAACACTTTTGATATGTATGTTCAAATCTTTTTTTGAAGTTGTAGACAATTCACATACATTACATTCGTAGTTTCTAGGTTTTGGATATGTTTCCGTATCTGAATGTACTTTCTGTATGTGATATTTCAACGAACTACTCAAATTTGTGGCATAAGCACATTCTTCACATTTAAATTTTTTCAAATTCAAATGTACAGTTGTTATGTGACGTTTCAAATTAGTTTTTCGACTCGTCGAATATTCACAAAGATGGCATTGGAATTTTTTCAATTTGAAATGTACATCACTCATATGTTGTAAAACCGTATTACTATCACTTGATATATAGTCACAAAGGCGGCATTTGAAATCTTTTTTGTTAAAATGCACAATGTTCACATGTCTCCTGATATTGCCTATCCAGATTGTCGAAAATTCACACAAACAACACTCGAATTTTTCCTGAGTTTCATTTCTATCTTTCTCTTCAACATCACTTTCCAGTTTCATATTATTGGCCTCGTAATATGTTCTGCCAGTTTCTCTTGCAATAATATTTCCGTTTGGTTCAATAAACTCCTCAGTAATTTCTAAATCTTCCTCCTTCACCTTCAATTCTACTTCTGGATTTACGTGTTCGTAAGCCATTATTCCAATATATAAATTCAATACTGTAAAAAAAAATTATGAAATCAAAATTATAGCAAAGTGTATAAACTTTCGGTAGTAGAGGTCGTTGTTTTTGGTCAGAAAATGAACTGGTTGTCTCTTGTACAAAAATGTAGGTAGTTAGTTAATTCTGGTCTATAATCCAGAGAGAACCTGGCTTGTGTATTCTTCTTCTTGATTGACTGGATTAAGCTTGGTCATGTCGAACTCACTGCGCATAACCAGCAAGGCGAAGTTTTAATAAAGGCAAACTATCGAACGTAGGTAAGGAATTGCGTAATCGCAAACTGGTAACAATGTAATATAATATTTTCGCTGAAGGTAATACGTTTGGGTATTTATTGTAATTTCAATGACAATGAAAAATAATATTACCGTAATGAAAAACTATGAGTCTGAATTGAATGAAAATCTTTCAATTCACCCAGTATAATTACCTAGATCTTACAATAATTTATTTCATTGAATATATACTTGAAAGACCTTCAAATGAAAGTGTCACGATATACCAATAACGTAATCTCTTTCGCAGGAATACCAAGAATTGAGAAGAAATGAATTGATTTCATACATTTACACCCTACCGTATATTTCTGAGAAGTATTGGTAAAATTCTAACTGCCTCAAGCGAGATGAGATAATTTATTATATCATAAGAGTTTTCTTTGACCCCTCAGAATAAATAAAAACCATTGGAAATGTGCATATAATTAAAAGCTATTACATTGCAATTACTGTATAACAAAATAAGGTTTTCAATTATAAGAAAGTTTCTCCCTTATCTCTTTAAAGATTGCAGATAATTGGTGTGAATGGTTTTGACTTTGATGACACTAGAGGCAAAAATCTATGCAGGTACTTGTTTTCTGTATTTTAGTTAAGAATTGGGTAAATGTACAAGTAAAAAATACAGAACCACCCCTTCATATTTTTCACTTTTTTAATATTTTTCGTAAGTAATATAAGGGCATTTGAATTCTTCGAAAAAACACGTTGCTAATAGTTATTTATAATACAAGTGCAGAAGGCATTAATATTCTTCCACGAGTTCAAAATTCAAAAACGAGCCACGAAGTGGCGAGTTTTGGAATGAACGAGTGGTAGAATGAGCCTTCTGTACGAGTATTATACATTATTTTCTCTAATTCATTGCATTTTCATTGAAATTGATGAAATATTTCCATAAATATAATTTAGTGATTTTTGCATTGAAAAATGTTGGTTGGCAGAACTGATTTCTTTAAGGCAAATTGATGAATTGACAGATAAAGCCGTGGCGGAAAGTTCGGAGTACCAACATAGAATAATGAAATATAACCATGAAAACTGTGCGTTTCTGATATATTCTCGCACGATTTTGTTCTACAAGATGTGGAAGAATGAACGGAATAACCACAGAATTAGAGAAATAATATTTTAACATGAAGAATTAGTGCTGGGGCAACAAAAATCCGATTAAAGACGAGGATTTTTGCACCTTCACGAATACTTTTTGTTGAAGAAGTATTACTTCGTTTGTTTTTTTATTTCTTCACAGGAAAATTAAATGGTGTCGACTATTGGGGCATCTGAATTTTATTCATTTTATTCAAATTATTTCTACTATTTTACGATTTTTTTTCCTTTATATTGAAAATGAAGGTTCAAAGAATGGGAAATTCTATATTGCAACTACATAAAAATTGTTTTCGTAATTGAAGACTCTTTGTCATTCTTACTCACGCTATTGTGTCGATAATTGGGACATTTACCTTACTCCAAATTTCTATTGCTTGAAAAAAGATATAAATTTAATTTCATTCTCATTTATATTAAAAAAATTAAATAAAACATAAAATATTTACATATATACAAATTTATTATTCTAGTTGAATATGAACAAATTGCTTCACAAATTCTCTCCAATTTTAATAGATGTTTTTCTACAGTTTTTCTGGATGTAAGTCTTTCACATGTCTTCTTAAAGTCCATTGCTCAGTTGTACTGAAATCCCATAATTTGCACTTTTTAGTCGAATGAATATTTTCCATATGACTTTTTAAATGAGTTTTTCTGCTCGCCTTATATTCACATATATCACATTGATAGTCTTTAATCTTCAAATGAACACTTTTGATATGTATGTTCAAATCTTTTTTTGAAGTTGTAGACAATTCACATACATTACATTTGTAGTTTCTAGGTTTTGGATATGTTTCCGTATCTGAATGTACTTTCTGTATGTGATATTTCAACGAACTACTCAAATTTGTGGCATAAGCACATTCTTCACATTTAAATTTTTTCAAATTCAAATGTACAGTTGTTATGTGACGTTTCAAATTAGTTTTTCGACTCGTCGAATATTCACAAAGATGGCATTGGAATTTTTTCAATTTGAAATGTACATCACTCATATGTTGTAAAACCGTATTACTATCACTTGATATATAGTCACAAAGGCGGCATTTGAAATCTTTTTTGTTAAAATGCACAATGTTCACATGTCTCCTGATATTGCCTATCCAGATTGTCGAAAATTCACACAAACAACACTCGAATTTTTCCTGAGTTTCATTTCTATCTTTCTCTCCAACATCACTTTCCAGTTTCATATTATTGGCCTCGTAATATGTTCTGCCAGTTTCTCTTGCAATAATATTTCCGTTTGGTTCAATAAACTCCTCAGTAATTTCTAAATCTTCCTCCTTCACCTTCAATTCTACTTCTGGATTTACGTGTTCGTAAGCCATTATTCCAATATATAAATTCAATACTGTAAAAAAAAATTATGAAATCAAAATTATAGCAAAGTGTATAAACTTTCGGTAGTAGAGGTCGTTGTTTTTGGTCAGAAAATGAACTGGTTGTCTCTTGTACAAAAATGTAGGTAGTTAGTTAATTCTGGTCTATGATCCAGAGAGAACCTGGCTTGTGTATTCTTCTTCTTGATTGACTGGCTTAAGCTTGGCCATGTCGAACTCACTGCGCATAACCAGCAAGGCGAAGTTTTAATAAAGGCAAACTATCGAACGTAGGTAAGGAATTGCGTAATCGCAAACTGGTAACAATGTAATATAATATTTTCGCTGAAGGTAATACGTTTGGGTATTTATTGTAATTTCAATGACAATGAAAAATAATATTACCGTAATGAAAAACTATGAGTCTGAATTGAATGAAAATCTTTCAATTCACCCAGTATAATTACCTAGATCTTACAATAATTTATTTCATTGAATATATACTTGAAAGACCTTCAAATGAAAGTGTCACGATATACCAATAACGTAATCTCTTTCGCAGGAATACCAAGAATTGAGAAGAAATGAATTGATTTCATACATTTACACCCTACCGTATATTTCTGAGAAGTATTGGTAAAATTCTAACTGCCTCAAGCGAGATAAGATAATTTTTTATATCATAAGAGTTTTCTTTGACCCCTCAGAATAAATAAAAACCATTGGAAATGTGCATATAATTAAAAGCTATTACATTGCAATTACTGTATAACAAAATAAGGTTTTCAATTATAAGAAAGTTTCTCCCTTATCTCTTTAAAGATTGCAGATAATTGGTGTGAATGGTTTTGACTTTGATGACACTAGAGGCAAAAATCTATGCAGGTACTTGTTTTCTGTATTTTAGTTAAGAATTGGGTAAATGTACAAGTAAAAAATACAGAACCACCCCTTCATATTTTTCACTTTTTTAATATTTTTCGTAAGTAATATAAGGGCATTTGAATTCTTCGAAAAAACACGTTGCTAAATAATATTTTAACATGAAGAATTAGTGCTGGGGCAACAAAAATCCGATTCAAAGACGAGGATTTTTGCACCTTCACGAATACTTTTTGTTGAAGAAGTATTACTTCGTTTGTTTTTTTATTTCTTCACAGGAAAATTAAATGGTGTCGACCATTGGGGCATCTGAATTTTATTCATTTTATTCAAATTATTTCTACTATTTTACGATTTTTTTTCCTGTATATTGAAAATGAAGGTTCAAAGAATGGGAAATTCTATATTGCAACTACATAAAAATTGTTTTCGTAATTGAAGACTCTTTGTCATTCTTACTCACGCTATTGTGTCGATAATTGGGACATTTACCTTACTCCAAATTTCTATTGCTTGAAAAAAGATATAAATTTAATTTCATTCTCATTTATATTAAAAAAATAAAATAAAACATAAAATATTTACATATATACAAATTTATTATTCTAGTTGAATATGAACAAATTGCTTCACAAATTCTCTCCAATTTTAATAGATGTTTTTCTACAGTTTTTCTGGATGTAAGTCTTTCACATGTCTTCTTAAAGTCCATTGCTCAGTTGTACTGAAATCGCATAATTTGCACTTTTTAGTCGAATGAATATTTTCCATATGACTTTTTAAATGAGTTTTTCTGCTCGCCTTATATTCACATATATCACATTGATAGTCTTTAATCTTCAAATGAACACTTTTGATATGTTTGTTCAAATCTTTTTTTGAAGTTGTAGACAATTCACATACATTACATTTGTAGTTTCTAGGTTTTGGATATGTTTCCGTATCTGAATGTACTTTCTGTATGTGATATTTCAACGAACTACTCAAATTTGTGGCATAAGCACATTCTTCACATTTAAATTTTTTCAAATTCAAATGTACAGTTGTTATGTGACGTTTCAAATTACTTTTTCGACTCGTCGAATATTCACAAAGATGGCATTGGAATTTTTTCAATTTGAAATGTACATCACTCATATGTTGTAAAACCGTATTACTATCACTTGATATATAGTCACAAAGGCGGCATTTGAAATCTTTTTTGTTAAAATGCACAATGTTCACATGTCTCCTGATATTGCCTATCCAGATTGTCGAAAATTCACACAAACAACACTCGAATTTTTCCTGAGTTTCATTTCTATCTTTCTCTCCAACATCATTTTCCAGTTTCATATTATTGGCCTCGTAATATGTTCTGCCAGTTTCTCTTGCAATAATATTTCCGTTTGGTTCAATAAACTCCTCAGTAATTTCTAAATCTTCCTCCTTCACCTTCAATTCTACTTCTGGATTTACGTGTTCGTAAGCCATTATTCCAATATATAAATTCAATACTGTAAAAAAAAATTATGAAATCAAAATTATAGCAAAGTGTATAAACTTTCGGTAGTAGAGGTCGTTGTTTTTGGTCAGAAAATGAACTGGTTGTCTCTTGTACAAAAATGTAGGTAGTTAGTTAATTCTGGTCTATGATCCAGAGAGAACCTGGCTTGTGTATTCTTCTTCTTGATTGACTGGCTTAAGCTTGGCCATGTCGAACTCACTGCGCATAACCAGCAAGGCGAAGTTTTAATAAAGGCAAACTATCGAACGTAGGTAAGGAATTGCGTAATCGCAAACTGGTAACAATGTAATATAATATTTTCGCTGAAGGTAATACGTTTGGGTATTTATTGTAATTTCAATGACAATGAAAAATAATATTACCGTAATGAAAAACTATGAGTCTGAATTGAATGAAAATCTTTCAATTCACCCAGTATAATTACCTAGATCTTACAATAATTTATTTCATTGAATATATACTTGAAAGACGTTCAAATGAAAGTGTCACGATATACCAATAACGTAATCTCTTTCGCAGGAATACCAAGAATTGAGAAGAAATGAATTGATTTCATACATTTACACCCTACCGTATATTTCTGAGAAGTATTGGTAAAATTCTAACTGCCTCAAGCGAGATAAGATAATATTTTATATCATAAGAGTTTTCTTTGACCCCTCAGAATAAATAAAAACCATTGGAAATGTGTATATAATTAAAAGCTATTACATTGCAATTACTGTATAACAAAATAAGGTTTTCAATTATAAGAAAGTTTCTCCCTTATCTCTTTAAAGATTGCAGATAATTGGTGTGAATGGTTTTGACTTTGATGACACTAGAGGCAAAAATCTATGCAGGTACTTGTTTTCTGTATTTTAGTTAAGAATTGGGTAAATGTACAAGTAAAAAATACAGAACCACCCCTTCATATTTTTCACTTTTTTAATATTTTTCGTAAGTAATATAAGGGCATTTGAATTCTTCGAAAAAACACGTTGCTAAATAATATTTTAACATGAAGAATTAGTGCTGGGGCAACAAAAATCCGATTCAAAGACGAGGATTTTTGCACCTTCACGAATACTTTTTGTTGAAGAAGTATTACTTCGTTTGTTTTTTTATTTCTTCACAGGAAAATTAAATGGTGTCGACCATTGGGGCATCTGAATTTTATTCATTTTATTCAAATTATTTCTACTATTTTACGATTTTTTTTTCTGTATATTGAAAATGAAGGTTCAAAGAATGGGAAATTCTATATTGCAACTACATAAAAATTGTTTTCGTAATTGAAGACTCTTTGTCATTCTTACTCACGCTATTGTGTCGATAATTGGGACATTTACCTTACTCCAAATTTGTATTGCTTGAAAAAAGATATAAATTCAATTTCATTCTCATTTATATCAAAAAAATAAAATAAAACATAAAATATTTACATATATACAAATTTATTATTCTAGTTGAATATGAACAAATTGCTTCACAAATTCTCTCCAATTTTAATAGATGTTTTTCTACAGTTTTTCTGGATGTAAGTCTTTCACATGTCTTCTTAAAGTCCATTGCTCAGTTGTACTGAAATCGCATAATTTGCACTTTTTAGTCGAATGAATATTTTCCATATGACTTTTTAAATGAGTTTTTCTGCTCGCCTTATATTCACATATATCACATTGATAGTCTTTAATCTTCAAATGAACACTTTTGATATGTTTGTTCAAATCTTTTTTCGAAGTTGTAGACAATTCACATACATTACATTTGTAGTTTCTAGGTTTTGGATATGTTTCCGTATCTGAATGTACTTTCTGTATGTGATATTTCAACGAACTACTCAAATTTGTGGCATAAGCACATTCTTCACATTTAAATTTTTTCAAATTCAAATGTACAGTTGTTATGTGACGTTTCAAATTAGTTTTTCGACTCGTCGAATATTCACAAAGATGGCATTGGAATTTTTTCAATTTGAAATGTACATCACTCATATGTTGTAAAACCGTATTACTATCACTTGATATATAGTCACAAAGGCGGCATTTGAAATCTTTTTTGTTAAAATGCACAATGTTCACATGTCTCCTAATATTGCCTATCCAGATTGTCGAAAATTCACACAAACAACACTCGAATTTTTCCTGAGTTTCATTTCTATCTTTCTCTCCAACATCACTTTCCAGTTTCATATTATTGGCCTCGTAATATGTTCTGCCAGTTTCTCTTGCAATAATATTTCCGTTTGGTTCAATAAACTCCTCAGTAATTTCTAAATCTTCCTCCTTCACCTTCAATTCTACTTCTGGATTTACGTGTTCGTAAGCCATTATTCCAATATATAAATTCAATACTGTAAAAAAAAATTATGAAATCAAAATTATAGCAAAGTGTATAAACTTTCGGTAGTAGAGGTCGTTGTTTTTGGTCAGAAAATGAACTGGTTGTCTCTTGTACAAAAATGTAGGTAGTTAGTTAATTCTGGTCTATGATCCAGAGAGAACCTGGCTTGTGTATTCTTCTTCTTGATTGACTGGATTAAGCTTGGTCATGTCGAACTCACTGCGCATAACCAGCAAGGCGAAGTTTTAATAAAGGCAAACTATCGAACGTAGGTAAGGAATTGCGTAATCGCAAACTGGTAACAATGTAATATAATATTTTCGCTGAAGGTAATACGTTTGGGTATTTATTGTAATTTCAATGACAATGAAAAATAATATTACCGTAATGAAAAACTATGAGTCTGAATTGAATGAAAATCTTTCAATTCACCCAGTATAATTAGATCTTACAATAATTTATTTCATTGAATATATACTTGAAAGACCTTCAAATGAAAGTGTCACGATATACCAATAACGTAATCTCTTTCGCAGGAATACCAAGAATTGAGAAGAAATGAATTGATTTCATACATTTACAAGTATTGGTAAAATTCTAACTGCCTCAAGCGAGATAAGATAATTTTTTATATCATAAGAGTTTTCTTTGACCCCTCAGAATAAATAAAAACCATTGGAAATGTGCATATAATTAAAAGCTATTACATTGCAATTACTGTATAACAAAATAAGGTTTTCAATTATAAGAAAGTTTCTCCCTTATCTCTTTAAAGATTGCAGATAATTGGTGTGAATGGTTTTGACTTTGATGACACTAGTGGCAATAATCTATGCAGGTACTTGTTTTCTGTATTTTAGTTAAGAATTGGGTAAATGTACAAGTAAAAAATACAGAACCACCCCTTCATATTTTTCACTTTTTTAATATTTTTCGTAAGTAATATAAGGGCATTTGAATTCTTCGAAAAAACACGTTGCTAAATAATATTTTAACATGAAGAATTAGTGCTGGGGCAACAAAAATCCGATTCAAAGACGAGGATTTTTGCACCTTCACGAATACTTTTTGTTGAAGAAGTATTACTTCGTGTGTTTTTTTATTTCTTCACAGGAAAATTAAATTGTGTCGACCATTGGGGCATCTGAATTTTATTCATTTTATTCAAATTATTTCTACTATTTTACGATTTTTTTTTCTGTATATTGAAAATGAAGGTTCAAAGAATGGGAAATTCTATATTGCAACTACATAAAAATTGTTTTCGTAATTGAAGACTTTTTGTCATTCGTACTCACGCTATTGTGTCGATAATTGGGACATTTACCTTACTCTAAATTTGTATTGCTTGAAAAAAGATATGAATTTAATTTCATTCTCATTTATATTAAAAAAATAAAATAAAACATAAAATATTTACATATATACAAATTTATTATTCTAGTTGAATATAAACAAATTGCTTCACAAATTCTCTCCAATTTTAATAGATGTTTTTCTACAGTTTTTCTGGATGTAAGTCTTTCACATGTCTTCTTAAAATCCATTGCTCAGTTGTACTGAAATCGCATAATTTGAACTTTTTAGTCGAATGAATATTTTCCATATGACTTTTTAAATGAGTTTTTCTGCTCGCCTTATATTCACATATATCACATTGATAGTCTTTAATCTTCAAATGAACACTTTTGATATGTTTGTTCAAATCTTTTTTTGAAGTTGTAGACAATTCACATACATTACATTTGTAGTTTCTAGGTTTTGGATATGTTTCCGTATCTGAATGTACTTTCTGTATGTGATATTTCAACGAACTACTCAAATTTGTGGCATAAGCACATTCTTCACATTTAAATTTCTTCAAATTCAAATGTACAGTTGTTATGTGACGTTTCAAATTAGTTTTTCGACTCGTCGAATATCCACAAAGATGGCATTGGAATTTTTTCAATTTGAAATGTACATCACTCATATGTTGTAAAACAGTATTACTGTCACTTGATATATAGTCACAAAGTCGGCATTTGAAATCTTTTTTGTTAAAATGCACAATGTTCACATGTCTCCTGAAATTGCCTATCCAGATTGTCGAAAATTCACACAAACAACACTCGAATTTTTCCTGACTTTCATTTCTATCTTTCTCTCCAACATCACTTTCCAGTTTCATATTATTGGCCTCGTAATATGTTCTGCCAGTTTCTCTTGCAATAATATTTCCGTTTGGTTCAATAAACTCCTCAGTAATTTTTAAATCTTCCTCCTTCACCTTCAATTCTACTTCTGGATTTACGTGTTCGTAAGCCATTATTCCAATATATAAATTCAATACTGTAAAAAAAAATTATGAAATCAAAATTATAGCAACGTGTATAAACTTTCGGTAGTAGAGGTCGTTGTTTTTGGTCAGAAAATGAACTGGTTGTCTCTTGTACAAAAATGTAGGTAGTTAGTTAATTCTGGTCTATGATCCAGAGAGAACCTGGCTTGTGTATTCTTCTTCTTGATTGACTGGCTTAAGCTTGGCCATGTCGAACTCACTGCGCATAACCAGCAAGATGAAGTTCTAATAAAGGCAAACTATCGAACGTAGGTAAGGAATTGCGTAATCGCAAACTGGTAATAATGTAATATAATATTTTCGCTGAAGGTAATACGTTTGGGTAGTTATTGTAATTTTAATGACAATGAAAAATAATATTACTGTAATGAAAAACTATGAGTGTGAATTGAATGAAAATCTTTCAATTCACCCAGTATAATTAGATCTTACAATAATTTATTTCATTGTATATATACTTGAAAGACCTTCAAATGAAAGTGTCACGATATACCAATAACGTAATCTCTTTCGCAGGAATACCAAGAATTGAGAAGAAATGAATTGATTTCATACATTTACACCCTACCGTATATTTCTGAGAAGTATTGGTAAAATTCTAACTGCCTCAAGCGAGATAAGATAATTTATTATATCATAAGAGTTTCCTTTGACCCCTCAGAATAAATTAAAACCATTGGAAATGTGCATATAATTAAAAGCTATTACATTGCAATTACTGTATAACAAAATAAGGTTTTCAATTATAAGAAAGTTTCTCCCTTATCTCTTTAAAGATTGCAGATAATTGGTGTGAATGGTTTTGACTTTCATGACACTAGAGGCAAAAATCTATGCAGGTACTTGTTTTCTGTATTTTAGTTAAGAATTGGGTAAATGTACAAGTAAAAAATACAGAACCACCCCTTCATATTTTTCACTTTTTTATTATTTTTCGTAAGTAATATAAGGGCATTTGAATTCTTCGAAAAAACACGTTGCTAAATAATATTTTAACATGAAGAATTAGTGCTGGGGCAACAAAAATCCGATTCAAAGACGAGGATTTTTGCACCTCCATGAATACTTTTCGTTGAAGAAGTATTACTTCGTGTGTTTTTTTTATTTCTTCACAGGAAAATTAAATGGTGTCGACCATTGGGGCATCTGAATTTTATTCAAATTATTTCTACTATTTTACGATTTTTTTTTCTGTATATTGAAAATGAAGGTTCAAAGAATGGGAAATTCTATATTGCAACTACATAAAAATTGTTTTCGTAATTGAAGACTCATTGTCATTCTTACTCACGCTATTGTGTCGATAATTGGGACATTTACCTCACTCTAAATTTGTATTGCTTGAAAAAAGATATAAATTTAATTTCATTCTCATTTATATTAAAAAAATAAAATAAAACATAAAATATTTACATATATACAAATTTATTATTCTAGTTGAATATAAACAAATTGCTTCACAAATTCTCTCCAATTTTAATAGATGTTTTTATTGGAATATATATTTGGGTTATATAAAATACAGAGTATTCACTAATACACAGATGATGATATTAATCGTTTATTCTCAAGACACTCTAGTAAGTCTAACTCTATCTCTAACAAGTACAGTTCACAAGGCAGAACCGAAAAAGGACTTCAAAACACTAAGGTTATGTCCCTGTCGTTCGCTCTCGATCATCGAAGATCTATTCTTGTTTTCTCTCTCGATGGCCCTCGATGGCCTCGCCACACGCAGACTCGTAGCGCCACCGTACGACATGAAATAATACTTTCAAGTGTAGGGTTGGTTGTCTCTCTCGTAATCTGTTCGGATGAAGTAATATTCTAACACTCCCTCCCTTCATCGAACTGCAACCAGCATTCTCCACTCCAAGTCTAATCTATAAACAGAACTCAATTAGTTTATACTCTTGTCTCTAGAAATACTCTGAAAACAAAAATTCAATGAGTTAGTATGAAATCATTAGTTTTTGAGTTAATCTCTTATGACCGTCTGATGGTAAAGGTTTTGTCATTATGTCAGCCACATTCTCCTTGGTTGGAATCCATCTCACTGTGATTTTCTTTTCTTCAACACATTGTTTTATGAAATCACCATGTGTTGCAACCATATGTCTTCTAAGTCCAGATTTCTCTCTATGTTGTAGGTCGTCATTTATTTCCTCTAAATGATCATCAAATACTTTTAGTTTGTGACTACCATCTTTTTTGGTGCAGTCTCCAGGGGATATGTTATCACACCAGACTGTTATAGGAAACATCAGTTTTCCTATAACAATTCTAAGTACCTTGTCTAGAGATATTAATTCTTGATAGGCATAACTCATGGCTAGGTATTCGGCTCTACAAGTGGACAATGTGACATTGGTTTGATTATGGCTTATCCAAGCTATAACATCTTTATATTCTTTTAAATCTATGGTCTTAAAATGTACACACATCGACTGAAGTAACATCCTTCCCTAACAAAACTGAATCAGGAAACAAAGTTTTTTGAAAATTCCGTATAATTGAGCACGAAGTGTATTCTTGAAGAATTTAATGTTCTCAGAATCCGCTTGATCATTCTTTTTGTACCTCTAGACCTGTAAAGGGTCTATGTAGATTGTATTGTCCCAGCGAAGGTTTTACTGCGTCTATTTAAGGATCTATTGTATTTTGTACGTTGTCATGTAATAAAAATAATTTCTGCATTTACCAAACGACAATGTGATTGTAAAAATATGACAATGTTTTTGGTAAAACCAGAGTACCCCCGACTTTCCAAGAATAACGAACGTTTTTACATTTATGCATCAGATAATTGTAAACTTTGTTCGTTATTACCTGTTCGTTAAATAGATCTGTTAAATATTTATGCATATTTTTTGCTAGATCTCAAAGAAGATCTAGTCTAATCATGGGTGACTAGGTTTTTTGAGTAGAATATTCGAATAAGTATTAACTGAATAATCATTGAATATTTTTCAATATTCATTGAATAAACATTTATATCATAAGAGCACAGAAAATATTCGATTACACACCGAGTCACGAGAACGCAACTCGACTGGTGTTCCTTCTGTCTATCAATTAATACTGAAATCGTTCCTCAAATACTCTCATTTATGAAAATAAGCCAATTCCTTCAACGAGACCGTACTAATTTGAATGACAATTTATTTGTTTGGATTCCGAACACTGACAGGAGAACCAAAAATGACGGTGTGTGACGTCACACTAATAGAGCGTATATGGCGAGAGGCAAAACACCAAAACGATTATACCACGTCGCAAAGGGTATATTCACTCATCAAAACGCTCGGATTTTATTGGTTCATTAAAAAATGAGTTTAATCACTGAATATTGACTGAATAATCATTGAATAATCACTGAATAATTATTGAATAATCATTGAATAATCACTGAATAATCACTGAATAATCACTGAATAATCATTGAATAATCAGTGAATAATCAACGAATAGTTGAAAATTCATGACTATTCATGAATAATCAAGCATGAATATTTGTTTGAATGAATTATTCGAATAATCGAATAAATTTATGAATGAATATTCGAATACAAAAAGGCTAAAAAGTCCCAGCCCTAGTATCGACCATAGGGTAATCTGAATTTTATTAATTTCATTCGAATTATTTCTGCTATTTTATGATTTTTTTTCTGTATATTAAAAATGAAGATTCAAAGAATGGGAAAATGGATATTGCAATTACATAACAATTGTTTTTTTAATTGAATACTCTTTGTCATTCTCACAAGCATGCTATTGTGTCGATAATTGGGTGATTCACCTCACTCTTAATTTGTATTGCTTGAAAAACTACATAAATTCAATCTCATGCTCATTTATATTAAAAAAATAAAATAAAACATGAATTATTTCATATATACAAATGTATAATTCTGGTGGAATATATTCAAATTGCTTCACACATTCTCTTCAATTTTAATAGATGTTTTTCTGCAGTTTTTTTGAAGGGCTCAATAAGTCTCTTCGGAAAATTCCTCTCTTGATTGGGATCTGCCTGGTTGTTATGTTTGCCCTGGAGAGTTCGATGTTCGGTTTCCAATTGCCCATTGTAAACTTAAGAAAATTTGTTATAATTGGATCGATCTTATATATTTCCAAAATTTTCTTCAGCCAGCCTTTTTATAATCAAAATATGCCATAAAAAGGTTTGTTCGTTCCTTGAAGGCTTGGTTGCATATGACGGAATCTATTAACAGCTGTTTTTCTGATCCTAGTGGGTTTTTGGAACTTCCTTTTTGCTGTGTAGTCATGATATTATTTATCTCGCAATGTTTATAGATACGAGATGCTAAACATGATGTGATGGTTTTGTATATTGTTGGTAGACATGTTATAGCTCTGTATTTTGATGGATCCATAGTGTTTTGAAAATCTTTCGGTACGAGGTAAGTGATACCTATTGTCAAAAACGTTGGTATATCCCTTGAATTGTGTATTATGTCGTTTATGGATTTTACTAGTCTGCCTTGCAGACACCAAATCTTCTTCAACCAGAATTTGTGAATTCGATCTGGGCCTCTGGATTTCCAGTTGTGAGTGCTCTTCAGTATTTCCTGTAGTTCTTCAAACATTACTACACTATGCGGCATATTTTCTATGGTCTCATATGATTCCTCCCCTTTTCTTATCCAACTCGCTCAGAAGTTACAAGGGGTCGGTGTTGACAGTTGATCGGTCCAAAAAATCTCTATATCTTCGGCGCTGGGAGGACTTCCCGATTCTATTGACGTTTGTTCATTCAGCATCGTCTAAAATTTATTTTCGGAGTTTTCAAAAAGCATATTGTCAAGTTTTTTTGGTTTATAGCTCTCGTTGTATCTTGTCTTTCGTTCAGAGTATACACTCAATTTTTGTTTGAGTGTGTCCAAAGTTTCTTGAGCACTTTTATGGTTGGCATCATAGTTTGCATGTCGCCTATGTCGATCCATAATTACATCCACCATCTTTTGTAGTTTTTTTCGACGGAGAACCTTTTGCAAATTGTGTTAACCTCCCTATATCTTGTCGGAGGCCATGTACTTTTGCTTCTAGCCTTTTTTGCCAATGTGGTTTGTTTTCCTTGATGTAATGCATATTCTCCGAACACGAAATTCCATTCTAACCTTTCAGTTTCTTCATTATGCATATTACATTCCATAAAAATACCAGAAATTCAAAGGACTCTACTCTTAAATGAAACTTAAGTGCTCATCAATAAATATTTGGCTAATTTGAAAGTATTCTTTATATTTTCTCGTACAAAGCGCCGTTTTCGAGTAATTTGATCCTAAGAAAAATTATCTCTGAAATCAAAAAAATTAGATACGAAACCTTACCGAACTCTGGTGAACCAGAATACCAAAGCAACAGGTGGATATCTCAAAAAGTCTGAAAAAGAATCGAATCATTACACAGACCAAGGATTCTACGCATCTTATCACAGAGTAAGGTCTGTCATTCTGATTATGTCAGGTCAGCCTAATCAAGACTTTTCAACATTTTTTTGTACAATGAATATTTAAGATCACTGTCTTACAACGAAGTTTTTTTCAAGATTCTACTCTAATTAGATATCTCAACCCCCCTTCTTAATGTTGCACCAATTATTAAGGGTAATTCTCAAGACATTATTACCACCAAATAATGCTCTTTGTCTGGGGACTGTTCCAAAACCTAGTCCACATCCTTCACGATATACCTCACATTAAGATTTTCCATTATCCATTTTCTGTTTACAAACTTTTCAGCAAAAAAATTACAACATTATCTAAATCTGATTGCTTTTATCTGGTGAATTGTGATTATTGTCAAAAGTCATATTGGTCAGACAACAACGTGTTTGAAAAGAAGATTGGCAATTCATAATAGTGACATCAGATAACATCTACGGCGATGTGCACTTGCAAATCATGCATCGTCTTCAGATCATCAATCAACTTGAATGAAGCTGAAATTCTTTCAACTGTTTCCAATTAGATACAATTAAATGAATAAACTTCTCAGAGATATGTCAAATTAACAACTCCCCTAATAATATAAATAAAACACTGATATAGAAAACCTAAGTAATATTTATAGTTATCTTTTGAAGTCAGATAGATTAGATTGGTTGATAGTCCAGATTAATAAGACAAATATTATTTTAACATTGTTTATGTAATTTTCTAATTTCATGTTTGATTTTGTATATTCTTTGTTATGACTTAATCTTAAATAATCGACTATTTCGACGAATTTTCGGTGTGATAAAATATTGCTTTTGCTGATATTTCAATTTTAATTATTCTAACCATAACCAATACATTATTCCTTATGCCGTTTTTGCTATCTCATTGACTTTTGTCAGATGCTAGTTAGGATATTTGTATTTTGAATCATTGTATTATACCTCAATGTATATTCTTCAGAATTCCTGATGAAGAAACGCACCTATGTGTTCCAAATATGGAATAAACTGACAATTAGTCGTTTTCACTAATCTTTCCCTCAATTCTTGCTGAGAATCCAAGTTGAAGGATTTTTCTTTAATAATAATAATAATAATAATATTTATTCGGAAATACATACATATATATATATATATATATATATATATATATATATATATATATACACAATTATAAAGGTATTTGATCTTGAGACCCTATGTAACCTAAGCTTAGTGCTTGTATGCCACACAACGTCTCACAGTTACCGAACATCCCAACTGTATATAAGACAACTCAACAATTATCAAACTAAATAATTAACCCACAAAAGAATCCAGGAAGGAGAAAAACAGTGAGAAACACCTATGACATCACATTCAGAAACTTGGTGAAACTAACATTTTGTGAAATAATATTTTTATTTTTTCTGTTTTTTGTGTTTATATATCTTAATGATAACAATTAATATATGAATAAATATAAACAAGGTCACAGGGTGTTCCATTGAAAAGAAATTGAACGATTACAGATGAAATGATGATAAAAAGCACCCTTTTTTTCCATGTTCTCTGGTAATCGATTTCGGTTCTTCAAACCTTCATCAGACTAGTGTTTAGTTAGTTTTCTATCTGTGTTTTTTCCATGTTCTTTGGTAATCGAATTCTATTCTTCGGACTAGTGTTTAGTTAGTTTTCTATCTGTATACATTTTTGATAATTTGATTAGATTGAATTACCAATTACCGTAGAAACATTCTGGAATGTTTAAATCTATTATAAGTTCAAATGTTCAACCTGAATCAAAAGGAGCATGGAAATTTGTTCATTGCCAAAATTAAACTATTATCTTTCATTTTCTTTATTAAAAAATATCCTTGCTAATTTCTAAAATACTAAAAAAGAAATGGATATAAATAAAATAAGTCTTAGTTCACAATACTAAACGTAAATTGAGTAGCCATTCAATTCGAATACTCACAAAAAATCTTGAGTATTCTAGTACGGAACAGAAAATGCATATATCTATTTCCAATAGTAGTATGAATAAATTAAGATAATAAATAATGACGGTTACAAAATTCAACAATACGTTCACAGGCTTCTTCCATCAAGTGTTGTGGAACTGTTAATACCAATCTCATGAATCCAGGAACTTCGAAACACTGAAACAAAGTTTTCATCAGAACCTAGTATGCGCTCCATGAATTCGCAAGAAAAATTAGTGAAAATTTAGTTATGCAACAATGATTAAGAGGGGTTTATACCACGTCATATTCTAGTGATCTGCAGAGTTGAACTCCACTTTTAATTTTATAAAAATCGGATATTCAGCCTTTGACGAGACTTTTTGTGTGGTTTTTTTATGTGGAAATTTTTGAAAAAAAAATATTTCTTCGGAATTTATAACATGCATTCTTATATCTTGTAATCTTCAATACAAAAGTCACTTAATTTTTTTCCATTCCAAAAAATTTAAAAAATTAGGTCGTTTCGCAATGACAAACCCTTTAAAATGAATAATATTGCAAACCTCATATAAATCAATGGTCCCTCAAGTAAAACATAGCAAATTTATTTTAGACTGACTGAAACGGTATAGATCCCCCTTAGCTGGTATTTGATTTAAAACCCACCTCTCCTGGTAAACAAAAGACTGACTCTTCCTCAATCATCTTTTGACCGAACATCATTCCATTTTGAAATTCTGGAAACTTCTCCAACTCAATTTCAATCATCATATACATGGTCCCTTGAGGTTTGTATGGTATGATTCCTTTTGCAGTTTTCAGAATCTCATAGCATATTTTGGCATTCTCGACCAATGTATCAATAATATTGTCGAAAAATTTCAGTTGTGATGTTCTTAATATGCGCGGTATAGCTCCTTGTATTAGAGTATTACTTCCAATAGTTCTTTGACTTAGCTTCACCATACCCTGCCTAACTCCATGGTCGAATGCTCCAATGGGATCGTGAATAGCAACCCAACCAAGACGCCATCCGGGTACCAAAAACCTCTTCGCTAGTCCACCACATACTAAGATTGGTACATAGGAATTCAAGGAGGCTAAAGAAACAAACTTGTTTCCTGGAAAAACTAGCCTATCGTAAATTTCATCTGCTATTATTGGTATCTGGTAATTGTAAGCTACAGCCAGTACTTTCTCGAGATGCAATGCGGAGTAAACTGATCCACATGGATTGGATGGATTATTGACGACAATGGCTGCTGTTTTATTGTCTATCAGACTTTCTAGATGATCCAAATCGATCTCCCATTCTTTTTCAGGAATGAGATCATAATACTTCACCTGAAATAATGAAATATTAAATAGCGATCTATCGAAAATTTTGACGTCTTGAATTGAATATTCATGAAAACATTGGCATTTAAAAACAATAACAAGAAAAATGAGCTCATAGTATGTTTCGCCAAGAAGAGAACCTCTATTAATTACTTTGAAACAAGATAACACAATAGAATTATCAGGGTAATATTAGTCTTTAGGATTAAACCTATAGCAAAGCCAAGGAAACTAAAGTTTTAAAATCATTGTGATGGTTGATCTTTTGAGATATCTCATTTAACACTATCACATATCCAACTTCAGTTCTATGAATAGTTATTTTCTATTTTCTTTTCTCCTGTACAACCATATTTCGGTACAATGTTTGTATTTTCTGGAGCTTTCCGACCGTCCAATAATACAAAAATTTTGCTTCTTGCAACTGAATATGTTATTCAGTTGGAAGAAGCATTTGGTATCGTGGAACTACAAGATTGAAAAAAGACATTGGCCAGTGGAATGTCTAGACTTTGAAAGCCTTCATCGTCAAAATTTTCCCTATATTTTGCAACAAAATTAATCCATAACCATACCAGAACACTCAAGAAAACTCAAGAAAAATATCGAAAAAACCACAATAACAATTTCAAGCTCAGTGCAACATTCCAAACTGACCATACTATCAGAACCATATAAAATTCAAGAAAATAAACACTCAATATTTACGTTATCGCCAATTCGATCGAGTTGATATTTTCTGAGATATGAAAGATCATTTCAGTCTCCGTGAAAAAGAGGTAATAGTGGTGTCAGTATCAGAATTCAACCATAATGAGGAAAGCATTGACTTTTTTGTAGGAACAGTACCTATACAGGGTGTTCCAAGTTAAGTCGGCACCATTGCCAACTCCGTTATTATTGATGCTACGATGTCGGTTGAACGGGCAAACTAGAAGAATTTTCAGTGGTCTTCTCGATGCCGAAAACAAAGAAGAAATTGACAGTTATCTGAAAACATTGTTTGAATATCTGTTTTCTAATATTTCAAGACAATTTGTATTTGTATTAATCTGTTCCGGAGCTATACACTAAAAACCGAATTTCCATGTGAAATAGTGTTGATGGACAATGTAAGCTAGAAACTCCAGGTTCCGCAATAAGAATCAAATCGTCAATATTTTTTATTGTAATCGCATTTCGATAGAATTTGTTTTCACGAAAATATTGGATATTTTGATCGATATTCTGTTTAAAATTCTTTTTTCTAGTTCTAACGACGCGATCAACATGAAATTCCGCATAAAGCTTGAAATCATTTTATTACATCTACATCCAAAACTTCAATTTTCCCAGTTTTTCTATCACTGACATTTTATTTTCAACACTTGTTATGGTTCTATTGGCGCGATCAATAAAAAGTTTTTTAATATGGCTTAAAATTGTTATTCATTATCGATGTATCTTTAGACGTAATTTAATTTGAGCACAGAATTGTGTTTATTGAGTCGAACCTCATTGTTTGAGACCACACCCGGCTAGCAATCCATACATAGGTACATAGTGAAGAAATGATATTGCGCTCATGATAATGAGTGCTTGAGAGACTGTAAAGGAGTTTCAGGCAATTCTTACAATAAAACATCAATACAGAATCACCGTATGAAAACAGTTTTTATTCAATGTCAAGGTAGGTTATGGCAATTTTTCTTGTTATAAACAAAGATAGCACGGCTACAAAAGACTAATTTATCTCGAGCATTTTCTATAGTTTCTCTCAGCTCGAACCTAAATCAAAATTGATCTCTAAAAATGATCGTTCTACTTCTCGAAAGCTGAGATATTTCTGACATTTATAGAATAGTCTGATCTGAATATTTTTACATGTTAGTCTTTTGGTCTTCTTTGTTTGCAAATAATTTTTTTAATGCAATGGTTTAGGTTATTTATGTACATTTAACCAATATATTAAAAAATAATTAATAATAATAAATAAGGTTTATGTTTATAACACTTATGTTGGAAACATAAGTGTGTGTTATTATTTATTAGAAGATATTTAGTAATATTCTTCAATCCAATAAATTAAACATTACTGAAAGAAAGAATAATCAAAATACTTGTATAATATTTACCTTAACACCGATGCTTTCAGCAAGGGTTCTGTAGATCGGAAATCCTGGCCTTGGTACCAGAATATTTTGTCCTTTCAAAGAATCTGCCAATACAGTGATGCACATCTCCAAAGATGAGGAACAACCACTGCACAGTATGATGTCTTGGTAGTTGTACTCTGCCCCATCGAAAGACAGGTATTCCGCCACTGCTTCTCTTGCATTTTGATAGCCCACTGCTGGTGCGTAACCGTTGTAAGAACCTTCTCTAGCTGCTTCAATTACTGCTTCTATAGTTTCATTTGATGTTCTTAGATTGCCGTAAACTGTAGGATCTCCTGATGAAAACAAATTAATAAATATTGATTTATTATTTGAGATAATATGAATAATTTGAAAAATTCAAGGAATATTCGATAAGAATTATTGAAGAAAAAATATTTCTCTATTTCAGTATCGTAATGAATTCATTACAGTTCTAAGAACAGTGCTGTAATGAACTCATTACAGCACCGTTTTCAGTTATATTTTTCGTTTTGTGGTTGTCTACACAGAATTTCAATCAAAATTCAACACACGTCAATTGTTGATATGATATATAATTTCGATTTAGTGCAATGATTTGCGACATTATTCGCAATTTCTCTCAATTTTGTTGATTTTTAATCGATTTCGGCAGACATAATTCAGGAATTTTATGTTTAATTTTAACTTGTTTCAAATTTCGAAAAATGAGATTCACATTCAAATTCTGTAATCTGTAACATTAACACCAACTGCCAAGATGCAGCAAAATGTCACTAGGATATATAATCTGAATTTTTCATTGAATTTCGACCATATTTCATAAAACTTGATTGAAATAGAGAAAATATCGTCTAACACCCGTTGTAGAAGGCAATTCCAATACTCATGCGTTCGAGAACTCGCTCCTTCGTCATTCGTTTTCGAATTTCGTATTCGTGTTTGAATATAGAAGGCCATTCTGCAACTTGTTTCAGAATATACTATTATTTAGACTTCTTGAAAATAAGAATCAATCGGAAAATATCATAATTTGAAATTATACTCTTTCTGCGTTGAAATGGTTTTAAAAACGTTATTAAAGAATTCAAATTGGTTGATTGAAAATAACAAATCTATTTTCGATCTACAATAATTAACAATATTTCAAATCTAGTTTCAAGGTAAGATTTTTCGATATAATTCAAATGACATATAGCTTTAGAGTTTGAAGATGATTACTCAATTGCTAAAATTCCATTAAACTTACCAATGGATAAGGAAATCAGCTGTTTTTTAGGGTTAGGCTCGATTTTAATGTTGTCAACAATTTCCCTTATGAAATTCCTGGTGTTTTTCGCAGTTGAAGAAACTTCTACTTTCCAAGGACCGCGTTTCAGATGGGAAACCTTAACTTTCTTATTTTTCGAAATCTGATCTAACATGCTCACAAAAACGTTTTTGTTTTTCTATTGCGCTCAATAACAATTTGAATTGAAATGACCAATTCGTTTTCTTTCTATAAACTCTTGTCGTTATGATGCGATTGATGCTAGCTCAGGGGTTTATATAGGACTGTCAGGAGTTTCGAAATATTTATGATGCTGATGGCGGTCAGGTGACTGTTTGGTACGTCTCTTCTTATCACAGTAGACAACGAGCTCAGGAAAGCATTGTCGTCAGTAGGAATCTCAGTTGTGAAAGTTCCATTCGGTCTCTCATTAGTATACTATGTTTTATATTTGTTTCCAAACGATAATTTTTTCTGGCGGTAACTCGAAAATTTTATTTTTCTTTTATTATGAGTTTTTTCATTCATATTTCATGATTATTACGTTTTATATTCATTCATATTTGTAAAATTTTTACATATGAGGTGGGCTACGATCGATGGACTTTTATAGAGAACAAAAGGTATGATTTCATTGAAAATTTGGTTTCTTGGATTGGGACTAATGCTGTATCGATCCAAAGATCTAAAATATTTTCAGCGCTGCGGTGTTGTCACTTAAATCAAAAAGTACTAACAACTTCATTGTTTCAAATAGAACACACTGTGTTTTATTATTTTTTTCGGTTTGTCGTAGTCTCTTGATGAAACATAGCTCCAATTAAACATTTATCACTTGTAAGGGTGGGCAAATTTAGATGTTTTAGCACTACAACTTTTAAACCAGAGGAGATAGAAAAAATCTGATACCCCATTCTCGGTCTCTTTTTCTGAGGAACTAAAAAGGGTAGTATTCATTTTTGGCCACCTTCTTTTGTTTTCGAGTTATAAGCGAAAATTGGAAAAATGGCGATATCGAAAAACATTCATATCTCCGTTGATATTGATGATAGAGCTCTGAAATTTAAACATTATACAGGCACTTTTTTACGTAGAATCCAGTGGAGTACTCGTCTTTTCGAAAGGGTTTTTAATTACGAAGCTATGACCCAAAGTTATGTTTTTTTAAATAGGAACACTATATTTCTGTGACATTTTTTGAAAGCTTAATTTTTCCTGATTTCAAAAATATATAACATCGTATGGTTTGTATTAAAATGAATATAAGAAAATGCTTAAAAACCTTTTTTTACTAAGAGTCTTAATATCTCTATGATTTCAACTGTTGATGAGCACAGAAAAATTGAGCTTTCTATAACAAGAGCAGTGTTCTTCTCGCAATCTGATTATTTTTATGCTTTTCACTAATTTCTACAAAATGCGAATCTTGATTCAATTTATAAAAATAGTTTCGAAAATATGAATGAACTCGGAAAAAATTTCCTAGGTAGCTTGAACACAGTTTCAAATATTCATCTATTGAATTCGGTGCGAAATATCGAGAAGAGGTGTCGACTGTGCATTGTGCAATTGTTGTCATTATTAGGTTTAATATTATTTCTTGTTTGTTCCCTTCATAATTAAATTGCTGAGTTAAGTCATATATGCGTTGTTTCATATGCTATTTACAATGGATTGGTACCTGTGCGTATTCATTCTGGAGACCTATGTAAAAAATCTTCTGATACATCCATCCAAATAAAACTCTTTTGATTGAAACATTCGATATTGTGGATTTTTTTGTTATTTCCAAATCAATTTTTAGATAAAAAAATTATAAAACATATCATGATTCGAATTTTTAGTGAAAAGCATAGACGGAAGGACACTGCTCTTGTTATAGAAAGCTCGAATTTTTCTGTGCTCATCAACAGTTGAAACCATAGAAATATTGAGTTTCTTAGATGAAAAGAGGTTTTTGAGCATTTTGTGTTATTTATTTTAATAAAAACCGTACGATGTTATATATTTTTTAAATCAGGAAAAATTAAGCTTTCGAAAAATGGCACAGAAATCTAGTGTTTCCATTTGAAAAAACATAACTTTGGGTCATAGCTTCGTAGTTGAAAACCCTAATGAAAATACGAGCACGCCACTGGATTCTACGTAAAAAAGTGCCTGTATAATGTTTTAACTTCAGAGCTCTCTATCATCAATATTAACGGAGATATAAATGTTTTTCGATATCGCCATTTTTACAATTTTCGCTTATAACTCGAAAACAAAAGTAGATGGTCAAAAATTAATACTACCCTTATTAGTTTCTCAGAAAAGGAGACCGAGAATGGGGTATCAGATTTTGTCTATCACCTCTGGTTTAAAAGTTGTAGTGCTAAAACATCGAAATTTGCCCACCCTGTACATGTAATTCTAGAAAGTTGAAATTTCGGGTATGGGTAACTTATATCCCGTGTATCATTTACGTGAAATAAAATACGTCCCTTATCATACAGGGTTGTTCAAAATCACAGGTTTCAACGAGACATACTAAAATGATGTTTTTTCAAATGAAATGACCTGTACCTATATCACAACATACAGGGTGAATCACCGGGATGGCCTATTAGACGTCTATGGAAAACTAATCATAATTTTGAGCTGAAAATTTGCATATTGGGGTTTGAGACAATGATCTTTCTCTCTAAAATATTTTCAGAGCTCTACAACTTTCGATTATACCGGAAATAGACTACTACTTCCTTATTTCAAATGGCACAATCAGTATATTATTGCATAATTAGACACTATTGTTGTGCGTAGAATCGATTGAAATAATAAAAAATATAGGTTCTTGTTTGAAAATCTTGAGTTTTGATGAATTTGAATTGTACAAGTCATCTTCTTATAAACACCATGAACATTTTTGATCCAAACCGCAAACATAATAACATATAATACTACGTACTTGCAGAATCGTAACAGAAAAAAATTTTTTCGAAAAAGCTTTTTCTGCCAAAAAAAAAAATGGAAGTCATCGCCATCATTTTTCCATAAGAATCCCATTAACTCATGAATTGTTTATTTTTTTACGCAAGGTATGTGATATTGCTGAAATTGTCATCGAAAAAGATATCCAATGATACAATAATATACTGGGTGTTCCATTCGAAATAAGGAAGTAGTAGACTGTTTCCGGTATAACCGAAAGTTGTAGAGATCAAAAAATATTTGAGGGAGAAAGATCATTGTCTCAAACCCCAATACGCAAATTGTCAGCACAAAATTATGATTAGTTTTCCATAAACATCTAATAGGCCATCCCGGTGAATCACGCTGTATATCGAAAGAAAATGGAATTTCTTTTCAGATGATGTAACAGCTTCTGAATTTTACGGTTTTCTAATTGAAAGCGAATTTTCATCCCAATGAAAATACATTGTTTCAGATAATAAAATCGTGCCTTTCGTTTTTCGTAAAAGTCCAGCGTACCATCGACCTTGGCCCACCCTGTATATTCAACCACATTGTATGTATTTTTCCGTTGAAAGATTTGAAAATAAATTCAATCGGATTACGAAATTTGATAATCGATTACAATATCGAGTTCATTAAATTGTTTTGCAGACAGTACTCATTTCTTTCAATTTGTTTACTTTTATTTGCCTTATGAAATCTTATTGTTGTTTCAAATTTGGAAAATATTCTGATACGATCAATTTTTTCGAAACCTCAATTACATATTTTTCAATAGTTTTCTATAATTTTGCTGTGGCTGTAAATTTGTGAAATATATTCATTCATAAACAATAATAATGCGACATATTCTTCTGAAATAATTGATGGAATATTTTGAGCGATCTTGCACCCTACAAATTGCTCTAACATTTTGTAATTTTCGAATTTTAGCTAGGATTAGTCTCAAATAATGAGGTCTTTCTTTGTACAATTTAACAATTGTCAACCTAATGTATCTACAAATTGATCTTGTTGCAGGTACAACACCTAAAAAGTGTGTAAATTTTTATGTTTATTTGAATGTGTATATTATATCCATCAAACAGTTATTGTTTTTTGAGAAAATACACAATATTCTTCCACATTTTGAGAATAATTGGAGAGGAAAATTATATAAATTTTGTGAATTTTTCTATACAGAGTGTTTCACTAAAAACTGTACAGGCTTTCAGGATAATAGAAATATATCCTAAGTATATTCAAGATCTACAGGCTGTTTAATGTGTTTTATCTTTTACACTAGTCAAAGCAGAGATGTATCGAATAATGTGATTGGTTATAGATGGATTAAGTAGTGGGGTAGTTTGGAACCCCTCAGTTTGAATTTAGGGTGGATTTAGTTAGTAATTTTTGTATCTCAGATGGCAACATCGTTGTGGAAATGTTCGTTGATAGCTTTTGGAGATTCTGTGAATAAGGGTGTGGTAACTACAACTTCACATTTTATTATAGATAAATAATGTCATATTGAGACGAACATCACTGACCTAATGTAAATTTATTCGAATAAGGTGAATTAAATGAAAAAATCTGATCTTGAACATTGTTAAAATCAAAATGTTTCAATAATAAAACAACTACTTATGTTTTATACTTTATTATAGTAAATGTATGAAATGATGGACAATGAACTTTGAACTTGAACTTAATTATACAGAGTATTTCTTGAGTACATTCGAATAATTTAGGAGAATGATAAAATAGCAATATCCGCAAATTATTCATTTCGGAGATACAGAGTATCAAAGTCGAATTATAATTTTTGTTTTTTTGGGATAAATATTCAGCTGAAGTTCCCAATCGATTTTGTCCTCCGAGGTACCGGATCCAATCGATTATTATTGTGAAATGATATGATGGCCCTCGTTTATACGGTACCAATTGAAACCAAATTTAATTTCATGGAAGAATAATTGCTGTATGAGATGCTATCCGAAATACACCAATTATAACAGAACATGGAACGAGTAAATGGGTTTATGACAACCAGCCGTCAAATAGGTACACTAATATATATCTCAATTGGCTAGTTTAGCATAGAAATTGTTAATACCTGATTAATATTTTAAAATAAAATAATTTCTTCAATTCATTAAATTAGTTCTGAATTAATTCAATTTCATGATAATTCGAAAACAACTGCTCAGAGTGATCAACACACAAACAAAAGTATGTTGAAGAAACCGATTTTTCCTTCACGAAACGTGGTACAGGTACATAAGAAAGTTTTTATATTTCAAACAACTGACATGTAGCTGGTGGCATCTCCACGAAAGAGATTAACTAAAATCTCATATAATTTTGTCATTGGACAAAAACCACATATCAACTTTTACTCAAATATCAAAATTATTTCGAATCTCTATCACAAAAAAGTGGTAAAATCTTCAGAATACACACGAAATACCCTGCATTTTAAAAACAAGAATCGGTCGGATCACACCAAAAATAAAATCAAATCAATTGCTTTCTCCTACCGTTACATTCTGCGTCGCCAGACGGACAATTTTGAATCGAAAAGTATTTTCTATGAATATACATTTCTATTGCTAGCTTTAGTTAGTAATTAAGTATATCACCCATATATGTACAGGATGGGCAAATAAGCGAGGTGAGCGGCTATATCTCAGGATCCACTCATCGTAGAGACTTGCAGTTAAAATTATTACTACTAAAGTGTACAAGAAAACACACCGGAAATTGTTATGAAGTTCATACCTCTACCTCTAGGGGGCGTCGAGTAGAAAAATGAATTTTACTCGAAAATAATTCATATGAAGTTGAAGAAAAAATATCATCACTGTAATCCTTGAAAAATTCTCTCTCATTTTGAATTGTTACTTTCGATTTTACGACATCAAATGAGGGTAGGTGAAAGGGAGAAATCCGATTGATTGAAATGCCTATAAGTTCAGTTTGGCTCAACATTTTTGAGCAAAAAAGATCTCGTCTGAAACTTAATATCTTGTTGATCGAGGACAAAATATACTCATGATAAATTTGTTTTTTCTGCTTTCGATAGGGGGCGCTAAGTCAGAAGTTCATTGTTTTGTTCATTTTACTCCGAAATTTAAAATGTAATGATAAGATGATTCTCTTAACAGAAACAGAAATTCCATCAAATTTGCATGAAAAACCCTGAAGGTCGCAAAGCGATAGTTTCAGGCGTTCTGAAGTTATGGCCGAAAGAAGATATTCTTCAACTGATGCACTGCTAAAAACCAAATTGTGTCTTTAAGGTTGTAGACTACTTTGCGCTGAAACTGCAATTCCGCTAGATGGAGCTACCCGAAAATTTTTGGTAGATTTGTACCTGACACACCCATTCAATTTGAAGAACCGCCTGTTTGGTATTTATTGCCCCTAATAAAATCTCAACTCTCGATGAAGCCCAGCAAAGAGTAAATTTGTGTTTCTGTAAACTTTAGAAATTCAGTTCAGTTTAGATACAGTGGCGTATCCTAGGGGGGGATAAGGGGGATATATACCCCCCAGAAGGAATATCCATTATATGTAACAACCTTATATATCACAATCTTATTATGAGTAAGCAAAATTCTTTGGAAAACTTCTTCAAAAGAAGGAAAATTTGTTATATTTGTTTAGTTATATATTACTAAATAAGATAATTACTGTAAATATTGTGAATACAGAAATGACAATGAACCACTGTCATGGACGTATATCGAATATGGATAATAGAAAAAAATATATGATTATCTCTGAGTGTATGATTTCACAGAGAAAATCATAAAGAGTGCATATTGAGATTTCTAGAATGAAAAATTCGAGAAGCTTTTGAGTTCTCATTTTATGCGCCTTTGGAGACCACAAAAGTGGGTATAGGAATATAAGACATGTGATTTATTAGGTTATTGTTGTCGGTTTGTTTATCTAGATGAGAATTTCTGATATTCTACTGAAATTCAAAATGATTATTTGACATTTGACACGTAAAAAAATGAGTGAAGGCAATAAGAAAAGGAACACTTGGGGTTTTTACAGATATATTCAGCTCATCTAAGTTCAATATTTAATAATTTTTTCAAATCGGATAAAAAAGGTTATTGTCAAATAAAAGTCACTTTTGATAGTTATTTGTTTTATTAGGCGGCAAAGCAGTAAATTGACTACCTCAGCTGAATTCCTAGTCACGCTACGCTCGGCCATGTATAAGTATTGATCTTTTAATTTTTTTTGTAGTGATAAATTGAAATGAAATTTCATACAAATTGCAATTGTTCGATGGTTGGTTGCTATGGAAATGTATATGTCCATAATAATTGTAGTTTGAAATTTTTTTTTTCCATTAATCATTTCTGATGATGCCTAAGCATGAAAGTACTTACTTTGCTGCGTAGGCAGGAAAAGTAATACTTTACTGATTGATATGTGTCTGCAAAATTGAAATTTGTTGTCAATCGGAGAAAAAATATAGATAGTGAGAAAGGGCTGCATCCATTCGAATATATAGGTAGGTACTCAGCATATAGAAAATATACTAATTAGACAGCTCCTTTTCATAAATGGAATAAGTTATGCCTTCAAAATTGAATTATCTACAAATATCTGTTCTTATATATTCTAACAAATGACGTTTCATAAGGTTTTAGTTTGATTTATAGATAGTGAGAAAGGGCTGCATATCATAAAACTATTTTCATAACCTCATAAATCCATCTAGTTGTCATAAATAGGACTGACCAGAATCGAAGTTGAGGACGGATTCGTCATCAGTGAGTCATACACATAGACCTAATATCCATGGACCTAGTGTCACGTGATTTTTCAGAAGCTCGTAGAGGAGAAAGCATTACAGAGAGAAGAATATATGATTTCTCTTGATTCGAACAAAGATGCTACTGAGGGCAATCTGTCAAGAACCTAAAAGCAATAAAAAAGGTGATTTATTACACTGAGATGGTCAAATGTCAAAATCATCTGATTGAAAGATATAAAGACATGATATTTTTTTATACGTTTTATGAACTGAATAGAATGAAATTTACATACTTTTTTATATTTATCATTTCGATTTGCCTAATTCAATGTTGGAATAAAATATGGCATATATTTGGATGAACTTCTACCATGTGAATCAGGAAAATTGAGAAATTTTAGACCATACTTCTTTCTGACATTGTGGGGACAGAACAGGATTTAATGTAACAATGAGTTGGACTCGTTAATATCTCAAGGAAATATAATATACATATAAATAATTGCTTATAGGAATCAGCAATACTCTTATTGGCTATAGGTGAAGATAAGTAATATTCGATTCTTTCTTTTGAATTGGTAATATTTCTTTTACTTCAGGTAGAAAAATTCTCAATATTTTTCACAATTCTTTGCTTTAAATTCAAATTTGGAATAACGATTTAACGTTCAACTCTTCGAGTTGAAAGAGATGTATATTGTTCTCTTTCTCTAGGGCAACAAATCAACTAACGAAAAAGATTATTTAAAAAAAATATTGCAATTTCTTAAACTTTTATGACATGAAATTTTCAAGGAGGTATGTATACAAGAATGGCTTCACGAAGCGAAAAATTTTTACTATAAATTTTTTCAAGTTAATATTAATGAAGGAAGTACGAGAAAATTTTCTTAATCAAGAATTGCCTATTTTCAGGGTTAAATTTAAATGGTAAATATTGTAGATAGAGTTTCGGGAATAGGGAGTTTTTCAAAAGAAATTTTTTTTTTTGAGAATTTTTTGTCAGATTTCTGAAATATTAATAATTTTCCACATTTCGGCAAAAATCCAGATACCTTTTTTTCATCTTAATTTCTTTATGACTTTTGAAATTTTCTTTATGATACTAAGCGCTCAAAATGTAATTCTCCAGACATCATTACGAATAAAATCAGCTAGCATATATATTTTAGGAACAGTATCGTTTCTAATTCTAACAATGATTTCATAACAAGTTTTCTACCTTTCCCTATTCTTCAGTGCAATATTGTCATAAACTAGTAATGTACACAATTTTAGCCAATCAGAGAAACCCTACCCTCGTAAATCATAAAAGTGTCATTCATCTCGAGCCATAAAATACAGTCCAAGATTCTATTGGCGTTCATGTTGCAAAAAGGCGTAAACCTTTGGGAGGCGTTCCAAAAAGCATAATTCCATATGAAAATCATCTACAATTAAAACAAATCAAGCAATTTTAAAAAAATTTTTGCACCAATTCAAAACACATAATATCACTGAACATTTGTGGATGAGTTACTTGAAATGAGAAGTCTCTCTGAAGCTGAATAGTCATTTAAAGAAAGTGTTCAATTTCAAAGTTCGATTTGCGGAATACTATCGATTTTTTTTTGGAAATCGAGACGGGATCTTCAAGTTCACTATATCACGTCATTGTTCACTCAAAAAATGAAATGAATCCGACCTGTACTTTGGAATTGGAATGCACTGAAATTAGCACTGAAATAGCAGTGGTATGAACAAGGTATTGAACACCCTTAAGTTCTGACAGAAACAGAAATCCCATCCAATTTGTATTGAAAAACTTCAGAACGCCTGAAACTATCGCTTTGCGACCTTCAGGGTATTTCATGCAAATTTGATGGAATTTCTGTTTCTGTTAAGAGAATCATCCTATCATTACATTTGAAATTTCGGAGTAAAATGAACAAAACAATGAATTTCTGACTTAGCGCCCCCTATCGAAAGCAGCAAAAACAAATTTGCCATGAGTATATTTTGTCATCAATCAACAAGATATTACCTCTCAGACGAGATCTAATTTGCTCAAAAATGTTGAACCAAACTGAGGTTACAGGCATTTCAATCAGTCAGATTTCTCCCTTTCACCTACCCTTATTCGATGTCGTAAAATCGAAAGTGACAGTTCAAAAAGATAGAGAATTTTCCAAGGTTTACAGTGATGATATTTTTTCTTCAACTTCATTTGGAACATTTTCGAGTAAAATTAATTTTTCTACTCGACGGTAGCTATTACGCCCCCTAGCGGTAGAGGTATGTTTACCGCAAGTCTCTACGATGAGTGGATCCTGAGATATAGCCGCTTACCTCGCTTATTGGTCCATCATGTACATATATAAAATTTTTTGATTGACACGGTTGTGAGTATAAGGAGGCTTCTCAGTTCTCTGGACACACCCGCCTAGACAAGGATTCTCGAGCTAATTAGGGTATAGAGGGTAGTAGACATGGTGTTTCAAATTACACTACCTATAAGATGTTTTTGGAGAACGAGGCCTACTTAAAATCTGGAAATTTGGCATATGATATTGTTCGTAATTTTCTATTCAGATAAAATATTTTCGAAAGCTCCGGTTATACAAGAAATAAACAAAACCATTTTCTTATTTTTTTCTTGAATATTATGATTTATATTCTCAATCACTTCTTCCTCAAATAGTAGCGTCAGTCCTAATATTGTCAAAATATTTGAAAAAACTGTAAAACTTGATAAACAATCACTATTATGTGAATTATTTTTACTGTAAATATCCTATGCGTTAACACCATTATATTTTTCGAAGTAGAATGATGTTGGAATATGGTGCATCTGTTAAATTTGAGAAATATGATCTTCTTCTTCTGGTTAGGAATATGATCACAGGCTGTTTCAAATTTTGTGCCAAATATTATGAATAAAAATTTGGTCATAGTTTTGATTTTCAAATTAAAACACTATTTACTATGGTTGCATTGTATTCTTATGAGAAAAATAAGGGTAGAGTTCAAAAATGATTATGCTTTCAAATTCGATTATTCAAGAGAAATTTCGAGATTTCATGAATTTATGTTATACCTATTTAGGGTCAGTTTTATCCAATCTGTTACTAGATTTCGTTTCAGACCAATATTCTTTGAGCATAGAAAATAAAATATGCAATTTTTTCACAAATAACAGATGTACGAGTATTCATTATTTAAGCTAGTAGAATATTATTCTCATGAAATGAATAACAATCATAAAAATAGGGTTCCAATTTGAAAATACAAATTTTTGGCGCAATATTTGAAACATCATGTGTTGATATTTTTCAAATTCAAGAAATCTGCGATATTCCTACATCATTCAAATCGAAAAAAGTGAATTGCGTTCATGCATAATATATTTGTAATAAAAGTAAATCATATAAGAATGACTATCTAAATTTCCCTTTTTTCAGTTTTTTTTTTATATTTTGGAAATTATTAAGACTAACGCCATAATATGAGGAAGGAGTAATTGAGAATGATAATTTTGATAATATCTATAAAATAAAATTAAAAAAAAATCGAAATTGAAATTGAAGGCACTTTGAAAAAATTTTAGCTGAATAGGGAACAACAAAATATACAGAGCTTCGTTCTCCAGAAACGTCTAATAAAGGCAGTCTAACTGGAAACACCCTATATATTACTAGAGCTAATCATAAAAATTCTGAGAAAATACTTTTCGATATATGCGAACACCCTGTATATTACTATAGCTAATCATAAAAATTCTGAGAAAATACTTTTCGATATATGCAAACAAATTTTTTTTTTAATAGTATTGTATTGACTTCTTTCGTCTATCTCAGGAGGAAATGGGATATAAAAATATGTTAAATAATAAAGAATATAAAACAAATTGATTTACAAAATTTTTTTGATGTTTGCGGCAATTGCTTAGCTGACACTGTGTTCAGATTACATTTCAACTAATATGACGAAACAATTATCGCAAACATAAAATATTCGTGAATAAAATTTGTGTAATTTTATTTATAATGAAATCCATCAAGTAATGAATGATTCCATGAAAATACTTAATACTTAATTAAATTAGAATTTGCTTACTTTACTGAATGTACGCTAATCGTTTTCAAATGGTAGATATGATAATTATGACAAATCCATTCAGTATTTGTCGGCATTATATTTTATTTCCAACCACATTTTATTTTGAACAACTTTACATGAATAACTTACTCAGTATCATCATTAATAATATTTCGTTTTAAATCGAAAAATTATACTTATGCGATAAATTGTTCATTAGCCTTCGTATTGTTGGAAAAGAGGTGATTTTGAACATTCATTTCATATGAAAGAGGACCAATTGGTCAGAATTTATATATCTTCCTAATTTCATACCGGACATGGTATCAAATGATAAGGTCCAACTGTAAACACTATAACTCTCGAAAGGAAAACCTAGAAACTTGAAACAGAAGATTGAAAGAAATAACCCAATATCTCCATATAAAGATCCCACCTAGTTGGAATTTTTTGATGAAAAATAATAAGCAAAATATAAAAAAAGACCCGTACCACAGATCCGACCGAGTTAAAATTTGCGCGCAGATTTGAAATAACAATCTTATCATAATACAAGTCTGACTCAAAAATCTTTCTAACGAATTAAGTTACGTACTATAAGTACCTTTCAATAAATTTTTGATAATAATTGTAAAATTATTAGTCTAGATTTAAATAAATCAGGTGACAACTCGATTGATTATAATATAAAAATAAAATGGTTCAATCATTTCTGCTTTCACTCACTTATCACTTGATCCTAGGATAATAATATAAAACAGATGATCCAGCTAGTTGCCAATTGGACGCATGCAACTCGATTAATTGCAGTAAAGTCCTTCTAACAGCTGCAGAATTAGCCGTCAAAAACCCATCCCTTACACTGACTAGTAGCTGTTCCAGTTGCTGAGGTAACTCGGATTCTAAATCCCTCCCTATTGAAGTCAAAACAAAAAATAAACATTCAGTTTCCGGGAGACATTTGATTGGAGGGGTGACACAAGCTTGACAACACTTAGCCACTATAGATAATAAGCTTATTTCAGGTTGCAAGTTCTCGAACTGTTCCTTCAGTTGGTGTCTCTTCAGTTGACCACACATTTCTGTAAGAAACCACATAAAAGATGTAAATTTGGTACCATCGCCGACTTTGATGTTTCTTAGCAGTTTATCTCTTTCTTGATACCATTGTTGACAAGTGTTCAGCAGACTTTCTAAGAAAGTTTGATTTTTCTCTCGCTCAATAATGGCTATACAGAGTTTGGCACCTGCTTCACAGTACTTTATACCTTCTATGACTCGTTCCATTATGACTTTGACTAAATCCATTAGAATTCTGGATGGCAGTTCGTTGGGATCAACGATTGCCAATTTTATATTCTTCTGATCTTCAGTGGAGAATACTCCAAGGTCAGTACCTTCCTTAGATAATCCCATCAACTTCGAAGCAAGATTCTGCGAATCTGCAGCGCCCAAACTTTTTGATCTTTTCAAATTTTGACTGCTGCCTACCTGTTGATGAGTATGAGGTTGTTGTGGGATGAAGTTCAGAGGTTTTGCTTGATTATATCCAGTAAATATCGGATGCTGAGTTAGGAGTTCATTGTTAAATTGCGGAAAACTCATACCTGAAAGGTGATGGTTCAACAGTTGAGAAGATGCGTGCATCAAGGGTATAGGCAAAGCTGTTGGTATCAGAGGAATAATTCCAGGGTGATTCAGATGTCTTAACACATTTCCGCTGGATTTTGAATGTTGTAAGTGTGGTAAGTGATGTTCTAGAAGGATATCACCGCTGCTTCTTGATGACTGAAGACCATACGGAAGTTCCTGATGATTCATGGTGAATTCCTTGGCGTGTACGTTCAACTTGGCATTGTTTGAGAAATCACTGCGTACGTTGGGAGGTCTATAAATCTCCATTGTCGGTTTTCCACGTATCGAAGCCATTGTCTGACTTCTTTTTTTCTGTTCTTTACTTGGCTTCACAAAACTCCTTTCCCTCATTAGAGCCGTGAAATTCGTCTTGGAACTGCGTTTTAGAGTGCCGTCTTCCGACATGTTGACGCCTAGTCCGATTTAACTAAACACTGACATAATGCAAGTCGAGAATGTTTGTATTAACGAGACGTACCACGCGTTCTACGAATAAGGATGAACAAGGTTGACGATATTCGTCATTCATCCAGTTTTCGAGAGAGTTTTCAACGAATTCTAGTAACTAATATTTTCGCCGTTTTCAATCTTTCCGCGCTAAACAGAAAATACTGTTGCTTCCATTCAACCAACGTTTGACTGAGGTGCAGATATATTTAGTTTTAGACACGAGTGATGTACCGGATATAAATAGAATCATCACGTAGACTTTTCATTGTCTGAAACGGATACCTACCTACTTGAGTCATTATGCAATGTTTTCCATCTTCGTTTAATTGATTTGTCGTCTGATATTAATTTGGGCCTGTTAAAAAGTACTTCACTTCGTTCTTGTACAGTGAACATATATTATTATTGGTTAGACAGGCCTATGCCGATCACTAGCATTCCAATATTCGTTATGCCTACGACTCGACGATTCAAAAATAGTTTTTTCACACGGAACTCAACTGTTCTCGATGTGGTTACATTTCGTTCCTGTGATTTAATCGAAAAATTCATACAGTCGCAAGTTTAAGAAGCGATGAGATTGCAAAAAATTAAATCGGTAAATGGATTCAATTAGTTGCACTAAAAAACCAGAGCAATGCCTACATTAGCGATGAAGGTTATTAATACAATACAGGGTAATTCACCACTATGGCTTATTAAACGTTCATGGAAAACTAATCATAATTTTGAGCTGAAATTTTGCATGTTGGGGTTTGACATAAAGAATTTTCTCCCTTAAATATTTTCTGATCTCTTCAACTTCTGTTTATACCGGAAACAGACTACTACTCCCTTATTTCGAATGGCACACCCAGTATATATACGAGTTAACGTATGTACTACTTTCTTATTTCAAATGGGACACTAAGTATATTATTGCCTCATTAGATAGCTTTTTTGGTGACAATTTCAGCGTTATGCCATACTTGGGTAAAACTTCAACGGTTCATGAGTTAATGGGATTCTTATGAAAAAAATTGTGGCGATGTGGACCCACATTTTTTTCGATATTTCTGCAGAAAAGAATTTTTCGGCAACCGTCTGGGAAGTGCTCACTTCCCGGACGCTTTTTCTCTGCGAAAGTAGCATTTCCCGGCCTAGTCCGGAAAGTACGTACTTCCCGGACTAGGCCGGAAAAAAATCACGTCATTTGTGTCATTGTGAATATGGTTCTACACGGTTGCCGAAAAAATATTGTGCGCAACACGCCCGAAAATGGTTTTTTTTTCGGCAACCGTCCGGAAAGTGCTCACTTCCCGGACGCTTTTCTCTGAGAAAGTAGCATTTCCCGGCCTAGTCCGGAAAGTACGTACTTCCCGGACTAGGCCGGAAAAGAATCATAGAATCCATGGCAACTGAGATAACGGCTGACAGTTCATATGAAATCAGTTGTCAAAAATTTGCATGTTTTTTGATCGCAATCGCAATAAAATATGGAAAGCAGCTATAGTATTATTTTACATGGTTGCCGAAAAAATATTGTACGCAACACGCCCGAAAATGGTTTTTTTGGACTCACAGACTTCCAGGACTCGCTTACGCTCGTCCTGGAATTTTGTCTATTCGTACAAAAAAAACCTATTTTCCGGACTTGTTACGTAAATTACTATTTTGGACTCACAGACTTTGTCTATTCGTCCAAAAAAAACCCTATTTTCCGGACTTATTACGTAAATTACTATTTCGAAAAAACCTCCTTCATTTTCGATTCTGCAAATACATATTTTTATAAGAATGTTTGTATCAAAAATGTTCAGGTTGTTTATCAGAACATCAGTAAGTTCGATAACTGAAATTCATCAAAACTCAAGATCTTCAAATTAGAACCTATATTTTTTATTTTTTCAGTCGATCTACGTACAAAAAGGGGGTGGGTTACTTTAGCAAACCCTATATCTAAAATGAATAATAGTTATCGAGGAAAAAATTCAATTTCTAATTGTGTGGATAATTCTATGACTTCAGAAAAAAACGCAGAATGAAACTAAAATTTGATGTTTGGATAACTAAATTTGACATTTCAAGAATTATACTAAATTATTCGTTAATGAAAATTTTATTGGCTTATGGATCTCTCATCATATAACCTATCTGATGATGCAATAATATACCTATGGGCCATTTGAAATAAGGAAGATGTAGTCTGTTTCCGGTATAACCGGATGTTGTAGAGGTCTGAAAATATTTAACAGAGAAAGATCATTGTTTGAAGCCCCAAAATGCAAATTTTCAACACAAAATTATTATTAATTCTTCATGAACTTCTAATAGGCCATCGCGGTGAATCACCTTGTATATATGCAAAATCCCAAAGAGATCGGACTTGTCTTCACGACAATATTCGAGAGTTATCGTATAAGGCCAGCTGGAAATAATAGAACAAGAGATAGGATTCGTCATCAGTGAGTCGAACCTTAACTATCTATTTAGAGTATTTAGACCATCCACGACTCAAAATTTGAAAATAACTGACAAGCTCACCAGTATATACCTACTGATCGGTTCGGAGAACGAGCGCTCAAAAAAATATATTCAAAATATTCGATATCCTGAAAATAATTCGCCACATTTAGCTGCATCAGGCTTGGAATAATTCTTTTTATGAATCCCAAACATCAGCTGGAACGGATTTGTTGTCACTGAAATATTAGTTTTTTACCATATTCTCTAAGAACAATCGATTATGCTGATGACTCCATCAACCAAAATTTCGTACAAAGCTTGAAATTGTCATCTTATAACTAGGTACACCGAAAATCTCAATTCTATCAAATGTATTGTCATTATTTTTTCGAAATAATTTAATTTTTCTGGTTCTAGTGAGGCGATTAACATGAAATTCTGCTCGAAATTTGAAATTGTTATTTTGAATCTGATCGCACAATTTAACCTGAATTTTGAACAGCCATGTATGCTGAACCCTTATATCTGTTTTTTTCGTTCGAGAGTTATCGTGTTTACAGAGGAACAGCATCATGAAAGTTATTTAATCCTGACAAAATAACCAGTTAATAGCACTCTATTTGAGGAAGAAGCGCTCAAAAAGACCCACTTCACTTGTCTCAAATAAAAAAAAGTTTAACTCTGGTTATAAATTTCCATTAACACATGGCCAACATGACCAACCACACCAACGCAGCAATCCCCTAACCCTTGCCACCTAAAAATCTCATAGATCCGCTGGTGAGGTTAGGTTTACAGTAGAAGGCTCGTTTTTTTCAACTTTATCAATACATCAAAAAAAATTAAAGAAGAAATTTCAAAATATTTTTTTCCTGACAAGTTGATAAAACAACTGACATAAGCTGCCATTGACAATTATCCTTCATTTTCCGTTATTTGATAAATCATCAAGTTGTTGAGCGATTTATGGGATGTTATGTTCGAAGTTCTTGTCATTGTGCTTAAGATTTATTTCAATTCGAATCTGCCAAATTCTGAAAATTTTACTTACATTCCAAAAGAGTGACTCAAACATATAATGGGATGCGAATTCGAGAGAAATAAACGATGTACAGGCAAAGTTAAAACTATAGCACCACAAGGGATGTTTACTCATTGCTATACACACTTATTCAATTTGGTTTTAATTAATGCTTACAGTTCAATTCGATAGAATGAAGTTTTTTCTCCAGCTTTTCAGGATTTTCATCATATTATGATCAATTAGGTATCACTAATTATTATTATTCATAATACCTAATTATTATGCAACTGATAAAGTTCGCTAGATAAACTTTGTCCGTAAACTTAGAATTCAAAGTCTGGAAACGCTGAATTTATTTCGCACATAGATGGAAAATCGGAATTCTGATACTGAGGTCTGTAAAATCTCCCGCTGCTCCGAATTTGCAATGAAAAAGATGGGTTTGCATTTGAAATTTCAAAATTGGGCGTCATATCTCGATTCCTCGGGCGAAATTACTGAAAACCTCAGTATCCTCAGAATTCCGATTTTCCACTTGTGCGCGAAATAAATTCACCGTTTCCAGACTTTCGAACCAACCGGTATGTATATTACGAGGATGACAATAATAATAATAATAATTTTTTGATGTGCCTCACCATCTTATATTGTCATTAGTCGCCACTGATTCAATATTTTTTTCTTTCAGGTAATTCAACTCCATGTAATATGATTTTCCTGCAGAAATAAGATATGTCATTACATATCCTGCTATTTTTGGCATCGAAGTCGTCTCAGACCACAAACAGAGCTCCATGAAAGTCAAGACCTGAAATTATTTTTTTTCAGATTATTAAAGAAATTCGACTTCTATAGTTTTATTGAACAAGGCTCTGTATATTTTGATGTAAAATATTAAAAGAATTATTATATGTTGATATTGCAGATGTTCTTTTTATTGTGTTATGTTCGCCACTTATCTCCCCTGAAAATTCCTACACAGCCACAAGTTTTCATCAAATATCCTATCAACGTCATCACAAGAGATACCCAATTCAAATGCAGCTATTTCAGTATTTTTATTTCTTATTCTTTAGAGAAGTTAGTTTTTTTCCATTGTTGTTCAAATAATTTTTCATCACTACTCTACCCTCCAGTGTAGCAAGTTACCTAGAGTTATATTTTTATTTTTACCATGAATTCCTCTTCTGTAACTCAAAACTTTGAAATGATTTTCCTTCGGTGATATTTTTGTTATTCTGTTCTCGTGAATTTCTTTATTTTATGTTTATGTTTCACTTCAGCAACTTTATACATGTAAATATGCATCTAAAATATTAAAAATATGCATTGAAAAATTTTTCATCACATTTAAATATAACATCAATTTTAAAAGGTTGCATTGTTCTATTTACAGTAAATTTACATATTTTTACTATTAAACATCGCTATACCTTGATATAATAAATTGTCAAAGATGAATTCACGGATAAACTCTATTGAATGTATTTTCATGAATAAACTCTCTTATTATTATTATTATAACACTTACTGTACGTTTTTTTTGTCTCCTGTGAAATTGTTCATTAAGGACATAGCAGATTTACACTCTTAGCCGACGATATACTATATCTGCTTTTCAAATTTGGCAATGAACTGATGGTTTAGAACGAATTTTTGCTCAGTGAGCGATTTTTCTTAAAAGATAGCGGATGATGGTAATGTTAATTAGGATAGATATTTTCTCCATCAGATGCAGAGGATGAAGAAATATCGAAAAATAAATTATTGTTTCATTTTACACTATCTCCCTCGAATTTGACATTTTGAGTAAAATGAAATTCCATCAAGTGAATACTGAGCCAACCAAATATAAATAAATATCTACATATTATCAAAGCTCCATTATCCTCATGATCATTATAAAGAGCTTTCATTTAAATCGTGGTCAAGAGTGCTGTGGAGAAATCAGAGTTGATTTTCTGTGATTACAAGTAGCGCTTAGCTTGTACAATATAGTTACCAAATTCGAAGTATGTAAACGAATGTTAGTAATATGGTACAAGCAAAGCGCTACTTACAATCACGGAAATTCCTTTCTAATTTCTCCACAGCACTCTTGATTACGAATTTAAATTAACGCTTGTTATTATGAATCATAGGTGAGATTGTTTTTAATGAAAAAGAAATAGATACAATATGTCTATGGTTTATATGGAGCCCTCCCTTGAATTTCATTAAGTCTTTCTAAAACGTCAGTAAGACAGATAGTGCGTCGAACTCAAAATTTTTTCAAAATTTTCGTTACCTTTTCGATTTCGATAAATTCTTGTGAATCGTCAAAATGGGTATTGCAGATGAGTTTTTGAGGAAAGAAGAACAGGCTAGAAAAGAAGAAGATGAAGAGGAAAAAGAGGAAGACGATGATGATGATGAGGAGGAAGACTTGGAGATCTCGAGTGTGGAAGACAGGGGGAAAATGGAAGGTGATGATGAGAGTGACACAGAAAAGAAGGACGAGAAAGCTATTGACAAGTCTCTCTTTTTCAGATGGTGGATTAAACCCAGTATAATTTACGCGTAAGTGAATTCTATATTCAGAAGCTCTAAGTATTATGGAAATCCATATAAAAGAAAGAAAAACAGTGAATTATTTATATACGCCGATAATACGAACATGATTGCTTCCGAGTAAAATATTAACTCTGCAATTTTATCTGTACATCAGTTAGCCACCTTGGCGGTGCCCGAGGGAAACTAGAAAAAATCTGAAAATTAATCCAACCAAAACCGATTACATGTTTTTTTTTCTGCGTCCCAAAAGCCAATTGATCGAACATTAAAAAATTCGACTAGCACTTGATATATCGGATTACCTTTGATAAGTTTTCTGAACTGGGGTGATCATCTAACAAGCCTCAAACAAAAATTAATATGGATCATATAATATATGATCGATATTATCTTTTGTTTGAGGCTTGTTAGATGATTTGTCTTTTGCAATTTTTTGAAGTGTTTTCTATACATTTCTCTTCTAAAAGTTTATGAAAATAAAATACTATTATTATTATAGTTTTGAACAACTTGTTGTGGTAATACACAAGAATATTATTCTATTAACACTCGTCTAATTGTTGCCCTACTGCATTTAGTTTTTATTGTAATTATGAATTTCTTTTTCTGGGCCGAGAGAATGTCATATGAGCACGGACAACTTTTGTGCTGGCATTCTCCCGATCATGTTTTGTACTCTCTCCCACATATAAAGGAATGAATAAATATTATTATTATTATGTGAATTTCCTAAAGGTACGCCGGGTTTATTCGAGAATTATTTTCCTACATAATACAATATGTTCCCAAATTTATTGTGTTTATTATCAGTGTTATACACCAGAACATACAATCTATAGGAAATGCAATCAACAAACTAGAGTACGGCCTCAATGAACATAAAGAATGTAAAATATTGTGTATAACAGAACATTGGAAGTCACATGAACAACTAATGGGCTTACCAATAAAGGATTTCAATATAATAGGAAGCTTCTGCAGACCTGAAAAAAGTCATGGTGGAGTAGCTCTTTATTTTCATAAAGCGCTCAAGGGCAAATCTAGAATAAAATTACAGAAACTCTCTGAATGTGGTGAAATCGAGTGCGCAGCTGGAGAATGGATAAGAAAAAATGGCAACATAATAATTTTATCAATATATAGACCACCAAATGGAAACTTACAAACATTTTTTTCAAAAATGGAACAAATTTTGATCAAGATTCTTCAGGAAAAAAAGGAAGTAATTATAGCTGGTGATTTTAATATTGAATTATTAAGAACAAACAAGGATGGATCAGACCTAACAAACCTTATGAAATCTTTCAACATCAGGCCAACGATAAGTCAAGATACAAGAGTCACAAATAGGTCAAGCTCTTGTATTGATAACATCTTCACCAATATCCCACACTATGAAAGTTATGTTTTTGATTTACATGTATCTGATCACAAAGCACAGAAAATCAGTTTCACTCTTGATAATGTAGTACCTAATAACGTCTGTTTTCGTAGATTCTACGGACAAAAGGAAAAAACCTCATTTATGGAACAACTATCTGATCAAAATTGGGATCTTGTACGAGAAGTAGGAAAAAAAATGTAAATAAGCAATGGGATATCTTCATGTCTATATTCACCGATGTATTCAATGAAAATTTTCCTAAAAAACCATCTATCAATAGGAAACATGTAAACAATTTCAGAACGCCAGAAATTGATGAAATAAAAAATAAATTAGATATCCTTTTGATCTTAAGCACACAGAGTCAACAACATATGGAACTATATAAGAATACCAAAAAGGAATATGACAACGCATTGAAGCAACAAAGAGTAAAAACTTATGAAGAAAGAATGAGAAAATCGGATAACAAAAGCAAAACTATGTGGCAAATCTGTAAGGAGCTAACTAGAACAACAAGAAACATAGAAAATTGTCAAATACAAGGAACACCAGAAGAGATAGTTGAAAATTTCAATATACACTTCAGTAATGTAGTAACCACCCTCTTAAATAATCTAACTCCAACTCAAGTAGATTATTCACACATTAGAAATATTGATAAATCTTTTTATTTAAAGCTAACCACACCTTCTGAAATAAAAAACCTGAGTAAATCTATAAAAAATAAATTCAGCAGCGGCGATGACGAAATCCCCATCATAATAACTAAACTATCATTACCAGCAGTCAGCGAAATACTATCATACATAATTAATAACTCTTTTAGATATGGCATATTTCCAGAGTCCCTGAAACTTGCATTAATAAAACCAATCTCAAAAGAAGGCAATCCAGAAGAATTAAACAACTATAGACCAATAAGCTTGTTACCAGCATTCAGCAGAATTTTTGAAATGCTCATGTCAGTACGATTGATGGAATTTTTCAAGGAAAATAATCTATTTTCCCACACCCAGCATGGATATCTGCATGGACGTTCTACACAAACAGCAATCTTCCAGTTTGTACAATATGTTTTAGAATTACTGGAAAACAGGAATATGGCTTTAGGTATATTCCTCGACCTTTCTAAAGCCTATGACTCACTAGACAGAAAACATCTTCTTAGGAAATTGGAATTATATGGTATTAGAGGAAATACAAACAAATGGCTCAAGTCCTATATTTCCAACAGAAAGCAGAGAGTTTCCATCACACAAAACAATATCCAGATTAAATCAAACCTATTAATGAGAAACATGGGAATTGATCAAGGAAGTGTCATTAGTACCTTACTATTTCTAGTATATCTTAATGATCTAGGTAACATAATCCAAGATAATGAAGGTAGCATGGTCAATTTCGTTGATGACACAAATTTATTAACTAGTGCAGAAGAATTTGAAGAACTAACAAGACGAGCAAACCAAATTTTCTTAAAATCAAAGACATGGTTTGACCAAAACAATTTGATCCTCAATGAGAATAAAACTAAACTTGTTCTTTTTGATACAAACAGATCACAGAAACTAAAATCAGATTCAGTAACCTTATCGAATAATAATTTTCAACTATCGGAATATGTCAAGTTTCTTGGCGTTTACATCGATCAATTTCTGAATTGGCGTCAACACACAGAGATAATATCAAAAAGATTAAGTAAAAATTGTTATGCACTGAGATCAATCACCAAGTATATGAATGAGAACACCTTAAGAGTAGTATATTTTGGGAACTTTGAAGCCACCTACAAATATGGAATCATTTTCTGGGGAACAAATGAGAATCTGGAAAGAATATTTTTACTGCAGAAGAGAGCAATTCGAATAATATACAAATTGGGATTTAGGGAATCATGCAGAGGAAAATTTAGATCAAAAAGTATTCTAACAGTGCATGGTCTTTACTTGTTCGAATGTTTAATGTTTTTACATAAAAATAGGAGCAAATTCACAAGCGAAAATATAAATTCATATAATACAAGAACTTCAGACATAATTTTCCCAACACATAGATTAACATTAACTGAAAAAAGTCCAACCTACATGAGTATAAGAGCTTTCAATAAACTACCAAACGAGTTAAAAGGCATTTCACAATATAAAAAATTCCAAATCAAAGTGAAAAATCTACTTATTCAATTAGAACCTTATAGTCTCCAGGAATATTTTGAAAAAGCAATGTAAAACTTAAATTGTGACGTCATTTCACTTAATTTGTATAGTTTATGTTATGTAACTGCAAATCATTTGAAATAAAGAAATGTTATTATTATTATTATTATTGCCCTTCTTGCTAGCCTCAGTGGATAACCACGTCCCGAGGCTGGTGTTCGTAATGTTTTACATTTTCCGCATACTAACGTACTTCGATTTTTGCCACTGTTCAGAATGTCTCAAGATTTTTGCAATTTTCAGAATGCTTTGGACATTTTTTGCTGTACTCAATTTGATAGAAGAAGGGGTGTTTTAGAGTGGCAATTTATATAAAATGCTATTTGTGTATTCTATTTTTGTATTGTTTATTGTAATTTTGTATTTTCCCCATTCTGTAATTGGATTAGGCTTTAGAATGTTTGAATAAATAAATGAGTCCGTTATTATACAGGGTTCTGCAAGAGTGCGTTGCGCTTCGATAGTTGCCGAACCAGACATCTTAGCGATTTAGTTGGAAAGAAGGCTCATGTTACATAAAAAAATAACGCTATTGTTGAATAATCAATAATTAATTCTTGTGAACACCCTGTTAATCAGAAAATAATTGCCTAAGATGCAGAAATGAATGTAAAAGGAGCGTGCTTTCCAACTAAATTGCTAAGATGTCTGGCTCGGCAACTATAGAAGAGCAACGCACTTTTGCAAGACCCTGTATGATCAATGCGAGTAAAATTCGCAATACCTAATACTTGTGATTTCCCAAACCATGAATCCTCCCCCATAGACTTCTACTAGCGAGATGAATATCTGACAATCACAATTCGAGATGAGTAAATGAATATTGAAATTCCTCGTTATAACGAATTCAGTTTTTATTTAAAAGTTTTCGGAATATTTATCAACCTTATCTCAAAAAAACGTCATTATTCGCAAACGGCAGCGTACAAGGACGATAAATACACACAATGACCACATTGCGACTATTTATTTTTAATTCAATCGCTGAGCAGCATTCGAAAATTTGAGGAACACTCATTCTTTCCAGATTTAACCTACTTTCGTTCTCCTTGATAGGTGAAGAAAAAATTATTAATTCCAGTATCTTTTAGACAAATATCTGAATTCTTTCACACATCACATTCCGTACATTGATGGGGACAACATTTTCAAAAGAGTAATTTTCGTCCGATCTTTTGAATCTGGTTTATTGCACTTGACTTCTGAAAAACCGTTCGCTTCCAAGTGTTGTAGAAAACAATATTTCCGCCTTCAACGAGTTGTGTAGTTTACAAACATGAATATCGTCAACACCCTGTATATTTTGCTTTATTTGACTAGCTCTTTTTCCCCTGTTTTCGAATATATAACATATGTTTGGCCTATCTCTCTTATTCTGAGTACCACAGAGTTTCAAATTTAAGGAACCACCTGTCAAGCTAAGTAATCAGTTTTCAAGTGGAAGGCTGCGATAACTCAAAATGCCCTTTTTTGAGTTATCTCGTTGGCAACGATGTGACATACATTTTTCACTATAAATTGGAATTGGATGATTTGAATGCAACTCCATATATTCTCTCCTTATAGCTTTCTTATTTCTATTGGTCTTCATATAAAGTGAAAATATTTGAAATTTTTCCGATTCTGTGTAGTGCATATTCGATGAATAGTTTCATTCAATGACAAACGTATGTCATAAATCGTTGCCCACGAGATAACTCAAAACGGGAATTTTGAATTATCGCAGCCCTTCCACTTGAAAACTTATTACTTAGCTTGCCAGGAGGTTCTTAAAATTTCAAACTCTGTGGAACTCAGAATAAGAGATATAGGCCAAACATATGTTATATATTCGAAAACAGGGGGAAGAAGAGCTAGTCAAATATAGAAAAATATACAGGGTGTTCCATTTGAAAAAATGAAGTTGCAATCAATATGTTGACCACCCTGTATATATTCCGTTTTATGAAATCATTTCAAAAAACACTAGTCGATTTCGTGAAACTTTTGTAGAAAACATTTTTTTGTACCTCTTTCAGTAACAAAGTCAAAGGGGGGGTCAAATTATGGTGAAAAACCCGGTACATTTCACCGAGAAAAAATTCCGAACTTAATGAAACTTCTACAGGTTGTTCGGGGGTATTGTCAATTTATTTCTGTCAATTTATCCAAAACGAGGACCCTGTGCTAACTTGAGGAGAGCCGAAGAACCTCAACATTTTCAGACTTTCTTTAGTTTTTTGCTCATAATTTAGTTTTCTCTCATAAGTAGTATTCGACCAAAACGTTCAGTTTCAAAGTTGTAAAGCATTGGATTTTCTACAATTTTATATCCACAAACTTCTTCCTAAACCTTATATCAACCGAGATACAGCCGATCAAAATTAGAGGAATTTTCTCACAATGGCAAAAAACGAAGATTTTGGCCGTTCAACTATTACCCTCGGTTCTTTGGCGATTGTAGTAATCACTCATCAATATCGAAATACTAAAACATAGGAAGGGAGGAGGTAGCTCTGACTTAGAGATTATTTTGTTGTAAATGTAGTTATTTCAATGTTATCGTGGGATGTTATGACCTTAATGTATATTCCTATCAACCCATAATTATTTTACCTCAATAATCAGAGCAACGATTTGAAACCAATAAGTAATAACCATGAATTCTCAAAAAAAAAAAAGAGATTTGAATAAGAACAAGTTTAAGAGCATTAAATTCATTACAATTTTGTATCGAGATACAGCCGATCAAAATCAGTTGTACGATGTATTCCATCCCATTGCCGATAAAGTACACTTCGGAGCCCAAAAATGCAATGTAATTGATGAAGGATTCCTGCTACAAAGAGTGGTTCGGACGATGTCAAGTGAAGCAACATTCCAGTCAGCCAAAACTACGTGGACTACATCAAAAGGGACTTTGAGAGTAATACCATAGTGGTTTTTCATTTTTATGGATGTCCTAGTGGGATGAACTACCAAAGTACCAAGGCAGTAAGTGGAACGTGATCGGCGTTCCTCGCTGAACCCTTCTACTTAGTTTGTGCTTTCCAAGTCAACCTAAGACCGTACCATTACGCAGACACAAACAATATGAATTTTATAACTATGCTGGAGGGTGAACTGGAAACCATGGGCACCCAAGTCAAGCAGGCAGTAGAAGACGCTGTTATTTTGAACGTATATACTGCTGCTTCAGTTTCCGAGGAGTACGACAATAAAGTCATAAAAGATTGATCTTCTGGTGCTGCTGAATGCTTTGGGAATTTCAAAGAAAGAAGTTTACTTCCAGAAAAGTGGAAAGGGTCACAACTCAACCGTCCTTTATTCTTCACACTCTCTCAAAGACTTTTGTGTTGTTAAAAAGATGGTGATATAGATGTATAACATGATCATCAGCCTCTCTGCAATGTTGGAGATTTTCAAGGTTCCCGAGGCACCTCCAGCTCAAATTGCTGACGTAAGAGAGAAGTTCTTATTGAAACTGTATGGAGGGAACATTGAACGTGACAACTTCGTTGACCTGAGATACCGCATTTTCACCATTCTTGTGGCAAAGCCAAAATGCCAACTTGCCACACTACAACCTATCAGAAATGCCGCTAAGTACCATTCATTCAAGACTTACAAACAAGTCCAAACTTGGATGGAAAGTCAAGGGTAATACGAAAAGCTGCCATCTGTTTGGGGATGGGAGATTACTAAAAGAGGTGGGTATGATTATATTCACTAATCGCCAGTGTTAATTCATATGTTTATGGGTAAAGTTCCCATCACCACAACAATGAATGCTGCCTAGAACTACTCCGCATAGTAAGCTGTATTCAAGAACTACGTGGGCACAGCATGCGGAAACAGCCTGACACTGACTATGATAGTGTGGAAAACCTCACCTTTATACCAGTTCTAGACATTCCCATGGAACCCGAAAACATGGACTACGACGACAAGGATGGTTGAGCAACCCTAAAGCGCTCCAGATTTTTTGTGGCCCCAACATGTATTCATACATAAATTGTATACTTATGCTTGTTTTGTTGTATTTAGTATTCCAATAGTTTTTTCAATTAATTCATGGTTATTATTTATTGATTCCAAAAAGCTGATCTGATTATTGAGGTTAAAATAAATATGGGTTGATAGGAATTCACAGTAAGTTGAGAACATGCCACGATAACGTTGAAATAACTACAATCCACAAAAACAAGTTTTTAGTCGTAAGTAATATCATAAGGGCATCTAATTTATCCGAAAAGAATCGAGAAAACACGTTGCTAAGTAATATTTTGACAAGAAGCATGAGTGCTGGTGGCAACAAAAATCCGAGTCGAAGAAGAGGATTTTTGCACCTGCACGAATGCTTTTTGTCAAAAAATATTACTTTGCAATGTGTTTTTTCGATTTTTTTCACAGGAAAATTTAGATGCCCGAATGGTATTTGACAAGACTATTTCCTGAGTAACAGATTATTCTGCATGCATTACCTATGTATAGGTATTAATTTGAAAACTGAAAAACAGATACTCAATTTTATTTCAAGTTCCACTGAAGCGATATGGTTAAATTTCCATTGGAGTCCTGCTGGAGTGTTTTCATCCCATAATGAAACCATTGCATAATAATCATCCAATTTCAATGAAGCAGAGCTGCACTTCCTTTTATTTGCACACGTCTGCAAATTCCTTCTTTTCGCATTACGAGCTTCCCTACTAGACTTAAAGATAATGTCTTTAAATGGGTCAAAAATTATTTTCCACTTCACAAAATACATTTCTTGCATGTTTTTGCAACGGTGTTCCACATTGTCTTCACAACTAGTTCTTTGTAATTTTCACCGTTTTCCTTCTTCGTATTCCACGCCCAATCCTTCAGAATTAGGTTTAGTTGTTCTAAAGTTGTGTTTTCCATAAGCTCATAGTTCTTTGCTTTGCAGAATGTCATGAACTGTTTCCATATTGAAGTATGAGTTCTGAGGGTATTATACGGTATACTTTTCTCAATCGCCAGATCAATATTAGACAAAGAATCGCTTCCAAAGCGACTCATTTTCACGATATAAGCTGACTAACTACCACTTGACAATAAAATCAGAAAAAATTGTTGAGCGTAGGTTTCTGGTGTCCTTGGAGATTATAATTACGTTTGTTTTCAAAGGTATTGTAATTTTTGGTGACAACAACTGTCAAGTTTTGCCGCGGGTAAACGCGAATAAACTGCTGACAGGTCCTGCCAAACAGCTTTTCCACCTAGAAACCATTTGTAATTCAAAATTGCGCGTTTCTGATTGGTGCAAAATTACGACGAGGGAAATAGTCAAAGGAACCTCCCCCTCCCTATGTTTCAGAAAGTCGATATCTATGAGTACTTACTATAATATTCAAAGAACCAATGGTAATTGCTAACTATGAATTACCATTGGTAATTTGAGGCTATATCGGATGTAACGTTGAATTATTCAAATATTATGCACACTAATATCCAAAGTATTCGGAAATATTTTGATGAGTTGCTTGTTTACTTGGATACAGTGAAAGAAAAAATAAACGTTATAGTATTATCTGAAACGTGGACTGTGAAGGAGGTGGGTGATTTTTATATTCCAAATTTTAATATTTTCTACAATGAATCTGAATTCAATAAAAATGATGGTCTTATAATTTATGTTCGAGACATTTTCAACAGCCAGATAAATAATCGCCTGACTGAGCCTGTCTTATCCAGATCAACTGTAAATATAGGTCGGATTCAGGTGAGATTCAGGTTATTTGCATTTGTCGATGGAGGACGTTAAGGAGCTGTGATTTCTTACCGTCCTCCATGCATATAATTAATTACATTGCCGAAGTTAACGAGTATACAGGGTGGCCACTTTTTCAATGGAATTGTATTGGTAACTTTTAAACCATAAGAGTTAGAAGGTCGGTCAAATGGAGAAAAAGTTGCATGCATAGAAGCATTATCAAGCAGTCCAAAATCGAGATTATCAGGGCCGGTTATTGAGATATCATAAGAAAAGTAAATTCTGTCATTCTGATTTTTCTTTTTTTTCCACTTTATTTCAAATATTGTCAAAAAATGTTACAGGAATTTTTTATTCGACAGTAAATTGTTCTCAATTTGACGTAATCAGATTTCGTATCCAACGTTTCGTTCTCTCTGGGGCACCCTCAACCTCATTTTTTTTAATACGGACCTGTATATTTTATGACACTTTTCGAAATAACTTTTAACGCTGAATTCAACGGTATATCATACAATGTCATTCAAAGTTGATTTTCAGGTGATTTTGACCCTTATCCAATTTTCTTTGGGTCGGATCTGTAGTGAATGCAATTTATCAAAAACTGATGTTAATAAAATAGTCAAGAGACGCGAATAAAATGATTTTAAATTTGAATACCAAGCCTTGCAAAACTTATATCGTAATGATATCAAAATAAAGTTCGATTCTGTAATTTGTTTTAACGGAACAAATGACAAATCCAACAATAGTGATTTCTCGCGAGAAGATTGAGAATGTATTGGAAGGTATTCAAGAAGACGAAATAAGCAAATGTATAAGAAGTATGGGTTCCAGAACCGTTAAGTGCATTTTACAAAATGGTGGACATTTCGAACACTTACTTCATTCATTTTCATTCACTTTCGAATAATCATTTGATTTTTCTTTCATTGAATGATATTTCGTTTAATTAATATGAATTGAAATATGTAAATAATTCTTACTTGTTTCTTGATTTGATTCTGATATGTTTCATTTAGTTCGAGATGAGTAAGTTGATTTTCTCATCGAAATGTATTGCATGTTGTTAATTAAACTAAAGGTAGATACCTAAATGTAATACAGATCCGACCCAAGGAAATTTGGATAAGGGTCAAAATCACCTGAATATCAAGTTTGAATGACATTGTATGATATATCGATGAATTTAGCGTTGAAAGTTATTTCGAAAAGTGTCAAAAATATACAGGTCCGTATTGAAAAAAATGAGGTTGAGGATGGCCCAGAGAGCACGAAACGTTGTATACGAAATCTGATTACGTCAAATTGAGAACAATTTACTGTCGAATAAAAAATTTCTGTAACATTTTTTGATAATATTTGAAATAAAGTGGGAAAAAAAGAAAAATCATAATGACAGAATTTACTTTTCTTATGATATCTCAATTACCGGCCCTGATAATTTCGATTTGTTTGAACTGCTTGATAATGCTTCTATGCATGCCACTTTTTCTCCATTTGACCGACCTTCTAACTCTTATGGTTTAAAAGGTACCAATACAATCCCATTGAAAAAGTGGCCACCCTGTATGCACCATGTTTGACCGACGTTAACTGAGCGGCTATCAAAAACGAAAGCGCAATTAAAGTAGAGAGAATCAGAAAACTGGGCATTCAAAACGGCCCTTTTTTTATCCAAAAGATTAATCGAAAGGGCTCATTGAAAGTCCTCAAATCATAGAAAATCTCAACAAACTTTGGAACCTGGTTTTGTACAACGACCTGAGAATAATAATAAAACTCATGGTTTTCAGGAAATAAAAAACGGTTCTTTGGTATGCTTCTGTAATGTCACTGTGGAAGAATACACTATTGATAACGAAAGCAATGATATCATTCAAACTGACACGGAGGTTGTGAAACAGCGGTGAAATAATTACAAAATTAAAATTCGATAACATTAGGTATAGTATATCCAAAGTCACTTGAACTAGTCTATAAAACCGCTTGGCCAGAGATAATTGCAAAACAGTCATAGGCGCACACTTTTCAAACCCTTGAGTTGAAAAGAATATTTTTGCCTAGGTATGTATGGGACTCAGATGTCGATTCTTTCAGAAAATTTGTGACGTGAGTAGCTTTCGCTGTTACATCAAAAATGATACTTCGTCATTCTACGGTGTTATAATTTGATTATTTTTTATTCTCGACCTGTAATATACTATCAAGGAACGTTATCAACGATGATAAACTGATAGTTGCATAGAATTAGAAGAGCACGATTTTTGAGATGAATTCGGAAATGTTCTGTCTACAGATAAGACAAACTAGGGTAGAATAGGTGCATGACCTTGAGTGACATCAAGTCACTCAAAAAGTTTTTTGGAAAAAACCTATATTTTTATTCATTCAGTCAATTTTACGTAGGTATAAAGAGAGAGTGGTCTCAAGCAAATCCTATACTTAAAGAGTTATCGAGGAAAAACATGAACTAAGAAAAACTGCAATTTCTCATTGAATATAAAAGTCTATGACTTCCAGAAAACATGAAAAGAAACGAAAAGTCGAAATTTCATGAATTGTAATAAATTATTCGTTTAGATGGTTGAAAATCCATAAACCAATAAAATTTTCAATTACGAATAATTAATGACATTTCATGAAATGTCAAATTTAGTTACCAAATTTCGATTTTAGTTTCTATGTTTTCCGGAAGTCATAGACTACTCCACTCAGTTAGAAATTGTAGTATTTCCTCAGTTCAAGTTTTCCTCGATAACTCTTAAATTTTTCGTATTCAGAATCAGAATAAATATTCAAAGATATATGTAACCTATTATTAAAACTGTCCCGACAGATAGCAGAAAATGGTGAAATATTTCTATTTTCTATAATATACTTGATTGATTTTTCGATCTGGCTACGTAGCTGCTAATTTGACGTACTAAGAGCCTCAACATCATATGCCTATTCTACATGATTTCTCAAACCAGTAATAACATTGCTAAAATCAGAAAATGTAATGAAAATTTTGTTGGTTAATCTCATTTTAATCAATTCTTCTTTCAGTGGAATGAGGATATTTAGGATGCGAAATAATTTTCTTCAGAACCCGTCATATATCAATTCTGACTTTGAAAGTAAATGGAGGAATAGATTTGATTGCGAAATATTCATCTTTTTTTACATAAGCCATAGAATTGTGCCAAACATCATAGTCGAAATCATTGAAAGCATCAGTCACACAACGAACTAAAACTACGTAAAAATGCATTTCAATAATACCCCTATGGACCACACTGGTCTATGCGAATTATTAGAAAGTAATTAAGAAGTGATAGATGCAGCCAATGATTGTAACCAAAAACGCTCTCTAAGTGAAAAGGGGAATACGAGGGGAAATATTCAACCAATAAGATCAAACAAATCGGGACATTCTTATTTCCAAGACGATTTGCTGAATACCGGGGTTTATTTGAGAGTATTGATAGCAATATTTTCATAAATTTCAAAGGAATTTCTGAAAACTTGGACAACCCTTGTATAATTGAAATATTCAGGCTTCCTCCAAGTGACTTTGGATATACTTTACTGATAAGTAACAGGATTTAGCATTTTAGCCACAATCATATCGAATGTTAGATTGGTTCAATGAAATTCTATTCGATTATAATGAAAATGATATTTCGAGAATGTTTCTCCGAAAAGATCTATCATATTTTCGATTGAACGAGATATAACGAAGAGTCTGGATTAGGATGCTGCAATAAAAGAATTCGCAGACATGAAAATGAGAAAAAAAATTAATTGCTTAGTTTTTCGGCATTTCATATTATAGATTTTTTTATTTTTCAATAATTTTTATGCTCATATTTGTTTGTTTTTTTTTAGAAAGAAATATGGATTTGTATTTTTTACCTGATTTACTCTTGTGAAGTTATTAACATTCGTGTTAATTTCGATTAATTTGTTGTATTTGAACTGATGTATCTTATATTTCATCTATTAAATTTATATTTGTTCTTTAAGAACTTAATTCTGATTGAAAAATTGTTTCTGAAGAAAATGTGGAAGTACAGGTGGGGGGCCCGAAAGTTTTCAAGCATAGGGCCCCGAAAATCGTCGATCCGCCACTGGGCAGAAAAAATTGAGCTACCTACTGTGTGATAACACAAATAAAAAGATTTGGTTGGAATATCGAGAAGAATAGCATCCTAAAATGATTTCCGTAGAATTTTATACTTCAAAATGAAAATTTAATTGAATTTTTCACTCAGAAACATGTACTTTCTGTTAAAATAATATGTGGGAATGGTGATTGTAATAATTGTCTTCATAACCTATAAGATTTATAAGAATATCATAATAGTACTATAACAAGGTATTATGTAATAAGTGTCCGATATATTACAGGATGATTCCTCAGTTATTTATAAGGTGGAAAGTCCATATAAGCAAGGTTTCGCAAAGCCTTCATTTTTGAGATAGAGGGTGTTAAAAATTTACTTTCATTTTGGTTTTTCGTATATATCATTTTTAGAGTAATGTCGATATTTGGACGAAAATTAGTATTTGGGGATTTCTCAATATGGGAAATTCAAGTATGATCTTAGTTTGGCCCTTAATTGTAGGGGGCGTCCCCTAAAGGTCTTTGTCTCTTTTGGGGAATCACAACTTTGTCCTGAATGTATGTATCACATTTTCTATAAAAAAAAATGGATTTCTTTATCATTTTCACTTGAAAAAGTCAAAAGTCGCTACAAGCAGCCGTTTGCGTGATATTTTGATTTGAATTGATGGTGAACTTTACCAAAATAAAAGTAAATTTTCAACACCCTCCATCCCAAAATTGAAGGCGGACCCTTGCTTGAACTTTTCACCTTATAAATAACTGAGGATTCGTCCTGTAAAATATCGGACACTTATTACATAACGCCCTGTATACTTCATTTTATAAAGAATATCATGTGAAATGATTAAAATTCGATTTCATATTCTCCTTTTTCTTTTAGAATGAATCGGTTTGAAACTCAAACTCATCTTAATATAAAGAAATATCAACCTGAAGGGTTGATCAAATTTTCGCTGTCTATGGTATTTTAGCCTTTGGTTGTTGTAAAATACATAAAAATTTCACAAAATAGCAAAATGTTTATCACTGTAATGAATTCAATACATGATCAAAAACTAATCAGATTATGTGGCGTCGGTGCATATTCCTGTTATGAAAAGATTCCGGAAAGGCTTAGTGCACTATAGTGAGGATTACTAAGCATTAAGCCTTTTGTACATGTGTTTCAAATACTAAGCCCTGATTTTGAAAAGTGATAGGGAGCTGAGTGCTCGAGAGTACAAAAAGACTTTCGAAAGCCCATAGCGCAATGCTTTAAACCCTGCTCTAGATGTAATAAATCAGCTGAGGTTCAAGAACCCAAAAAAATATTGGACTGCAGTCCAGAATTAAACAATATTTACCAGAATACAAATATGATGACTGTTTCATCAAATACCAAAAAAATCTTGAGCGAAATAGTCCAGAAGTAAATCCAAGATGCTCCGAAATATGATTAGGTGACTGGCAAGAAGAACAAGAATTTTTTCAAGATGCTGAGGTCTCAGATGAACAACAAAAACTCTCCGATGATCTCAATAAGCATCGATATCCTCACCTCACTGAATACTCGATCTTCTTTATGCAATTAGAGTGATCTAGACACAACATCTATTCGATACAATGAAAGGTCAACTTTCCTTCTTGTAATAAAAATAGATAAGGTCATCAGGGATGCGAAGGACATGAAAAATAAGGGTTCTTTCGGATATGACAGTAAACCGATGACAATGATCAATGGATCAATTCCAAGGCAAGGAGAGCATGACAACCGAGGTATTTGAACTGACACGTTCAATTCTCAATATTTTGGAGGATGGTGAGGTTCCAGCGGGACTCTTTCTTGACTGCCTAGAGCTTTCGACTGCGTCAGTCACGAAATGATGCATGATAATCTAAACAGCTTCGGAATTATAAATGAGGAGGGTCGAGTATAAAGGGCATCTATTGTCTTTGTGTCTTGGGATGAAATACACCATAGTGGTGTACCTCAGGGGAGTATTGCTGAACCCTTACATTTTCTGCTCTATATAAACGACTTGCCAGGGTTTATTTCGTTCGAGAATATCATGCTGTTGAACCCAAATATTCGGGAGGCAACATGGACAGAAAATAACGAATATATAGCCATGTATACGGATGATGCCAATTAATTGGTAGCAGCTTCTAAGGTATCTGAAGATGTAGGATTGACTTGACATACATTTTCTATAATCACTTACTGGTGCCAAGAAAATCGAATCAGCTGAAAATCGAAAGTCTGATGAATCTGAAGTATTTTATAAGAATTAATTCCTCCCAACAATGATCAACTATAAAATTTCAAGTATTTCGATTATTTGAAATATTCTCACCAATGGTCTTCGTGAATCACCTTGTATATTTAAACCGAAATACACAGAAGTAACTTCCTTTATTTTGAAAAATATCTAAAGTTGAATATTATCAGGCGAATCTGCTCATACCATCTCCCGAAATTTGCTCTCACTCTATCACAGTGAAAAGTCGAATACGTGTGAGTCACTTTTTTAAAAAAATTGCCCAAACATTATAAACTTACTAATAAAAAATTTCAAAAAAAAGAAGTACACTTATTATTGATCCTGAACCGCATTCTTTAGAAATTGTAAATTATAATTTCCTTGTGTAGGCTTCACTGTAGATAGCTCAAACTAGACTTCGCCCATCTTATGTTTTATATTTCTTAGAAATAAAGGTACTATTATTATTATTAAAATCGAGTAGATTGGCAAAGTTTGCTGCCTTATGTTTGACTAGTTTTCTTCCAGTTTTACGGCATATGCGATGCCAAAAAAAAACCAACATCAATTTATTTATCAAGGTTTTAGTTCTTCATTTAGATTATCTTGGTGCTCAGAGCTTGTGGGTGTTAGAAGAACTGGTTGAGTTCTGGTGCTGGTTTTGTTATTATGTTCTACCACCACTGTAGAGTCAGCAATACTAAAACAGATGAACTCCGTTACTTTTCAGCCTGGAACATCATTCATAATCAGTGAAGTAGGAGGCACCTCAGACCTCTGAGCACCGGTGAAGAAGCGAACCAAGGAATTTCAATGCGTTCTCAGAAAAACTACAATTTTAAATTCTTCAGTTTCTGACTACAACTGCGGTCATGCTTTTCTCGAAATATTTCGATTGTGGTTATTTACTGCAAGACAGAAAAAGAAAATCTAAATCCAATACTGCGTACAGTCTGAATCAATAGATCGCTGAGTCAACAGGAAGACGCTATAACTCCTTAATTCATTTTAAATTATAGGATCAAAGATATCTGAAGAAGAGCAAAGAAAACAGACTACTCTTCAATAAGAAACTCAAAGAGCTAATTAAAGATTCGACGGCCAGTATCAACAAGCTAACCAGAGAACTACAGAACTTGAAGAAGGAACCTGAAGAAGCCCGAAAACGTATCTGAAGAAAAGAAAGCAACTTATCCTCTGACGCAGAAGAGATGACTTCTTACAAGGGAACTGAGAGAAGCAATTCCACAAGAGAATTAACTGAAAAATCCCCCTCAAAATGGATTATTACAGAAGAAATCAGAAGCTGTCACAAAGGAATTAGTGAAGAACATTATCTGTTTTTATGGAAATAATGAAAAAGAAAGGCCAATTCCCCGAGTTACCCTGAAACGGACATCAGCGAGAAGAAATCAGCAAAAGGCAGGTGATAAACAAGGGCGACGACAATGAGAAACGGGATCAGAGTCATATCATAGACTCCACAATAGCACAGGAAGTTGACAAAAGTTTAAAAAGCCCCAGAAAAAGTATATCACACTTTTCAAAGAGAAGAGGAGAAAATCTACGCTATAATCAGATATCTGCCCCTAGATGCGGATATCAAAACCATACAATAGGACCTAGCAGCAGAAGGCGTCTAAGTCGCTTAGGTGTTTAAATTGATATCAAACAAAATTAACTCGCGACTACCCTTATTTTGGGCCGAAACCCAAAATAACAAGATCTTTGAAGTGCAACCCCCTTATGGGATCAAGTGTATCGTGGAACCGAAAAGAAAGAACGTTGGACCAGGTCAATGATACGGATTTCAACGATATGGTCACGCGCAAAGTAAATGTACCTTTCCATAGAGGTGCGTAAAGTGCTCAAGGACACAAAATGACAGAGATTGCAAATTAGAAAGAGAAAAATAAGAGCGGAACGCTATTTGTACCCTTTGCGGTAAGATCGGACACCCATCCAACTACAAAAGATAAAGCTAATGGAAAATCGTCATTTCTATTTTCTATGAAGAAAAAAGTGACCAAACAAGTACTGAATAAAGCCCAGAAAAAAGATACAAAAAGAACTCCCTGTATCTCCACAGACACAGAAAATATAAATGTCTGCTAAAAAATCAACAAATGGAAAAAAGAACAAAAAGATGAAACTAATGAAAATCAAACAGAAAGTAATGAGCAACGTCATGAAATTTCTGCAGGTAGAGATGAGCACTAATTTGACGATTCAATGAGTGATCGGCTCTACTATAATAATATCACAATCGAGGACACATGAAAATAACGTAAACATACCTGCAAATGATTTAAATGGAGTAGATCTGGAAAGATGCTGCAGGAAAACTTCTCATACATCATTATTGTTGATAAAAACTGCCAATCAAGATCATGGAACAGCAGAACAGAAAACCTTAATGGGGAGAACCTCAAGAGGTATAGTGTAAAGCAGAATACTATAGTACTAGCACCCGATATTCCAACATGCCTACCCAGAATTAATGAACTTCCAGATCTCCTTCAGAAAAGTCCAATCTAAAAATAGATGGAGATGAGATGAACTGAGAAAATGAAGTCAAGTATCTAGGTGTTACACCAGATAATAATAATAATAATAAAATTCTAGTACAAAAAAATATAAAATAGAAAATCAACACAACGATAATATAATCATTCACATTTCTCTGAAGTGGTCATTCAATCTTCCGCAGAATGCACCCAAAGATGGTGCCGTTTTAATTTCCTCTGGGAGACCATTATACAAACGAACACCCTCATTGAACAAGGACTTCTGTAAAAAAGTTGTACTCACTGTGCAGATATTGAAGTTTTTTGCTGACCTAATATTGTAGTCATAAATATTTCCTCTTCTTTCTAAGAAATCTTTCAGATATCGTGGTACAAGATCATGCTCTATCTTGTAAATTAGGGTTAGATTGGCCTTCTTGATATTTCTTTCCACATATAGTTACATGGAAATCCCATATAAAATAAGTAGCGGATAAATAAACTTCCTAATGGGCAAACGTTATCCTCTAATAGGAAGAAAGAGCCGAATGAATAAAAATACGAAATTGATAATGCATTGGATTGTAAGAGCTCAACTAATTTATGGATCGGCAGTATGGGACTATGCGGTCAAAATCCACATCAAGAAGATACAAGTTACAAAAAATAAACTGCATATGCAGTGGTTCATAAAAAAGCAACAAATGCATAGACATAGAATGGATTACTGTCATAAATTTCCTGAAGAGAAGGGCCGAAAAAGTTTATGATAAAGCACTTCAACATCCAAATGACAAGCTAAAAAACTAGTTGACTGCAAATCTGTTGAAGATGTGATTCAACATATCAACTATGAGAATAGAAATTGAGTTAAAGTAAATTTTGAATAAAAAAATAAGATACTCTACATTAAAAGACATTGGATAACAACAGAACCTCTCTACATAGATTGTGGTTAGAGTTACAAACGAAATGACTCAATTAGAGAAATCAGATGCCCGGAACCTTATTATTATTATTTTGAACTGGGGTCGTAGGGGCTCGGTAAGCCTTCTGGAAACTGCGATCATGTAGATCTTTCTTTCTCCACTCTACTCTACTCATTCATGGAAACCCAAGGAGGTCGTCAATGGCGTTGAAAAAAGTGACAACCCCCTCAGGGGTTTTGGCCGTTACCTCTCGGCTTTTCCATATGAATGGTTCTTAAGCCAATCAGCTCTGGACACTTGCATACCATGTGTTCAGCTGTTTCTGCTTCTGATCCACAGAGCCTGCAAATCTCATCTGCTGTTTTTCCCATACAGTACAAATTATGTCTGTACCGAAAATGCCCCGTCACCAGTCCCACCATCACTGGAAACTCGGCTCGTGATAGCTTTATGAGTTTTCTGGCATAGGTAGGTGAAATTATCACGAATTTTTTGGCCTGAATAAGTCCAGGAGTGTTTGTCCAGTGGGTTAACCTGTTATTCAACTCCCATTGCTGGACCGCTGCCTTATATTGCAGCTTTTCCTAGCCCACAGAAACCCCGGAACCTTAAGAACAGCAGGTTAGATTTGGAGCGGTCAGTCGAGATCATCAAACGCGGAGTCCCATACTGTTCTACTTCTTATAAGGTAGTTGGTGCTTTAAAAAAAAAATTAAATCAGCCAGAAATTTTCTTCTCTGACTGGTTGATTGAAATTCCAAACCTTACAGTCCGGTTCTGGGCACTCGACAAGTTTTTTCTACTCTCATTAGAAGATTAATTAATATAATATTATCTTTGGAATAACGTATGGGTCATACATACATGACATTTCTATCGTATTAAAATCAGGATATGGTAATAAACCATTCAACTTCGATCATCGTGAGTGATTTGAAAAGTTGTTGAATCGAGCTCTGATATAGCAAAAAATTAGTTTTCATGAACTGGAAACGAACCAATTTTCTTGTTATGCCGCCTTGGCACACAGCGTCAATCAAAGTCTCAACTTGCAATTGATATTTCTGATCGACACTTCTCCTTGCATGTATTTGATATAGTTCTTGCGAGTTCACGAGTTGAGTTTTCGCAATGGCCAATTTTCGGGAATTGATGCACTTACTGGTAGAAAAAGATCCAAAGAAATCAGATAGGATCGTTAGTGACTGGTTGGAAAATGTTTTCAACAAAAGAAATATTATCGTTCTCCTACAGGATGATGAGTCTCAACCAAAAACGAATAACTGCATTTTTGTGGAAGACAATTCAATCGATTCTAATTTGATTGAGGATCTAGATGAGAGAATTCAGGAATTTTTGGGAGGCCTTAACTTACCGAAATTAGAATGCAAGTATGTATATAGGTGATATTGCTTGAAGGGTGTCCCATTATAATTACTTGTGAATAATATTCTTTTTTTATAAATAGGTTTCACCTGATTGCACCCAATTGAAAATGTTTATGTATATATTCTTCAAGCAGATATAGAAGAGAAAGTAATTCATGAAGAATTGTTTTTATATTTGATATCATTAGGTAACTTATTGAAGGCTTTGATAGTCATATTGGCAGTACACTCCTAAGTTAATGTCAACCTATGGGTTGGAAATATCAATCTAAAATTTTGTTGTGTTCTTACTATTCAAATTTTCCGGTGAGAAGTTATATTTTTTTATGTGAAAACATAAAAAGTTCAAATAGATACAAACCTCATACTATGCAGAATTTATTGGATTTAAACATTCCTCTACATGATTTCTTGAACCCCAATTTGTGAATTATTCGAATTGCTCTTTTTTGAATTAAGAATATATTTTCCAAATTTTCGTTTGTTCCCCAGGAAATTATACCATATTTAAAAGTTGATTCAAAGTTTCCGAAATATACTGTTTTGAATTCATATACTAATTTATTGATCTCAGTGCGAAACAAGTCTCAATCATTTTCATTGAAACAACTCTGTTGACGCGAATTCAGAGATTGATCAATGTAAACTCCGAGAAATCTGACGCAGTCCGATAGGTGATAGTTACGCTGCAATAAGATTACCAAATCTGTTTTTTTTTTATTTGATCCATTTGTATCAAAATGAACAACTTATGTTTTGTACTCATTAAGGACCAAATTGTTTTGGTCAAACCATATTTTTGATTTTGAGAAAATGTGGTTTGCTCCTTTTGTGAGTTCTTCAAAATCCTCTGAACCTGTTAATAGATTTGTGTAGTCAACAAAGTTGACCGTGTTCCCCTCGTCTTCCATCACTATGAGACTTAAGTCGTTGTTGTCAATAAAAAATAAGAGCTGGATGACGATTCCTTGGTCGATTCCTATGGTTCTATTCAATATTTTTGACTTTGATTGGTTATTATTTGATGTGATAGTAACTCTTTGTTTTCCGTTAGTTATGAATGAAGCTAGCTATTTGATTGTATTTTCTTTAAATCCATATAACACCAATTTCTCAAGAAGATATTCCTTTTTTAATGTATAGGCCTTATAGATGTCCAGGAATACGCCCAAAGTCATTTTTTCCTGCCTCGAGTAACTCTAAAATATACAGGGTGTTCCTAAATTGAACGTACAAACGAAAAGGGGAGATTCCTTAGGAGAGTTTAAGAAAAAAAAGTCCCATAAACATGGGGTCGCAAACGTTTCGTTTTCGAGATACAGAGTGTTGAAGTTTGAATTTTTTTCAAGTTTTTTCCTCATAGTATCTACACTTCACAAGATATTCAACTGAAATTTGACATAGATATTACGTTTGAGAGTTCTCACCACGTGACATGGCAATTTCGATAGAAGATCTACAGGGTGATATTTTTTCTGGAACACTGTCACCTGTTCTGCTGCAGATTTTTTTTTTGGTGAGCAACTGTTAATTTGAAAAAAATGTAAAAAGAAGCTTTGTTCTTATACTAAATTTTTCGGTATCTTGTAGTTTTGTCGCATCTACCAACGATTTCGAGAAAAAAAATTCTGAACGATTCTCTCGAAATCCTCGTGAAAATCCAAATTATGATGGGAAGAACAGGTGGCAGTGTTCCAGAAAAAATATCACCCTGTAGATCTTTTATCGAAATTGCCATGTCACGTGGTGAGAACTCTCAAATCTAATATCTATGCCAAATTTCAGTTGAATATCTTGTGAAGTGTAGATACTATGAGAAAAAAACTTGAAAAAAATTCAAACTTCAACACTCTGTATTTCGAAAACGAAACGTTTGCGACCCCATGTTTATGGGACCTTTTTTTCTTAAACTCACTTAAGGAATCTCCCCTTTTCGTTTGTACGTTCAAATTAGGAACACCCTGTATTCTACGAACTGAAAATTTGCTGTTTGCAGTGATCGTTCATGTAGAAATCCATGTTGAGATAGCTGAGAAGGTTGTTTCTTCAAAATATACCATCAATTTTTGAGATAAGAACTTCAAAAATTCTAGAGAATGCCGGCAAAACACTTATGGATCCATAGTTGAGTGTTTGAAAGAAATATTTATTACTTATGAAAATACTTCACTAACTGCCGTCTGCCGGTAATGATACCCTGACTATCATAATAGGGATCTCATCATTGCTCAAGTTCTCAATTTCGGAAAGTGTTGTTGTTCTTAGGTAGATTGACTTATTCATTCGCTCCATGTGGGGATAATTTAAAGGTGTTGAGGCTATTATTAAAGAGACTGGTAACTGCATCGTTGAAATTTTTTGCTATCTCTTTTGGGGTTCCTTCCAATCGATAATTTTCAGTGGTTGTTGTTGCACCAGTGATTTCTTTATATATTTGTCACATGGTTTTGTCTTTATTGTCGGATCTGATTATTCTTTCCTCACAGATTTTTGTTCTCTGGTTTTTTAGTACATTTTCATATTCTTTCTTAAGGGTGTTCAATACCTTGTTCATACCACTGCTATTTCAGTGCTAATTTCAGTGCATTCCAATTCCAAAGTACAGGTCGGATTCATTTCATTTTTTGAGTGAACAATGACGTGATAGTGAACTTGAAGATCTCGTCTCGATTTTCAAAAAAAAATCGATAGTATTCCGAAAATTGAACTTTGAAATCAAACACTTTCTTTAAATGACTATTCAGCTTTAGAGAGACTTCTCATTTCAAGTAACTCATCCACAAATGTTCAGTGATATTACGAGTTTTGAATTGGTGCAAGCATTTTTTTAAAATTGCTTGATTTGCTCTAATTGTAGATGTTTTTCAAATAGAATTATGCTTTTTGGAACGCCTCCCAAAGGTTTACGCCTTTTTGCAGCATAAACACCAATAGAATCTTGAACTGTATTTTATGGCTCGAGATGAATGACACTTTTATGATTTATGAAGGTAGGGTTTCTCTGGTTGGCTAAAATTGTGGACATTACTAGTTCATGTCAATATTGCAATGAGGATAGGGATAGATAGAAAACTTGTGATGAAATTATTGTTAGAATTACAAACGATACTGTTCCTAAAAATATATATGCTAGCTGATTTTATTCGTAATGATATCTAGAGAAGTACATTTTGAGCGCTTAGTAGCATAAAGAAAATTTCAAAAGTCATAAAGAAATTAAGATGAAAAAAAGGTATCTGGATTTTTGCCGAAATATGGAAAATTATTAATATTTGAGAAATCTGAAAAAAAATTCTCAAAAAAAAAATATCTACAATATTTATCGTTTTAATTTAACGCTAAAAATAGGCAATTCTTGATTAAGAAAATTTTCTCGTACTTCCTTCATTAATATTAACTTGAAAAAAATTTTAGTAAACATTTTTCGCTTCGTGAAGCCATTCTTGTATACATACCTTCTTGAAAATTTCATGTCATAAAAGTTTTAGAAATTGCAATATTTTTTTCAAAATAATATTTTTCGTTAACAAAAAATGATAAATTTATGTAATGCCATGTAAAGTGATGTGAGTTTTTTCTTTTTCATCATCATATACCGTTTCTCCATTAGCGAATGACATCTTTTAATCCAAAAAAAATCCGCTGTTTGTGTAATTGAATTTCAATAATATAAAATATTGAAATATTCCATTTTTTCATAAACAATTTATGAGCCTACGGTCATTTTTTTCTCGAGTTAATAGATGCCTTCGTTGATGAAGGAAGGATCATAACATATTAAATTGAAAAAAATTCACAACATTATATTTTTCGTTTCTTTAGATTTCTTAAATGTTGATAGTTTCCGAGATATCACTTCGTCACGATAGCCGTACTTTTCGAATTTTGTGACGGTTATGGTCTCCAACGATAGTGTTTGACTCACTGATGACGAATCCGTCCTCAAATTCGATTCTGGTCAGCCCGTCAGGCCGTCCTATACATGACAAATATATGATATGCAGCCCTTTCTCACTATCTATATACTCAATTTCAATGAATCTATAAATCAAACTAGAGCTTTATGAAACTTTATTTCTTAGAATATATAAGAAAAGATATTTGTAGACAATTCAATTTTGAAGGCATAACTTATTCCATTTATGAAAAGGAACTGTGTAATTAGTATATTTTCTATATGATGAGTACCTATATATTCGAATGGATGATACAAAAAATATTAGTTTAAGCTATTCGAAAAACGTGTGAATAACAGTGCATTTATTGTGATATTTTTTATATTACTATTATTTTATACCTCAATTATGGCGAAGCGCCCTTATTCATCAAGATTGCATAACGCGTAGGGCTTCCCCTTGCACACCAAAAAAAGTTCTTGAGATTTGTAAAATATTTTTTCTTCGATTGACAGCAAATATTAATTTTGCAGACACATATCAATCAGTAAAGCATTACTTTTCCTGCCTAGACAGCAAAGTAAGTAGTTTCATGAATAGGCATCATCAGAAATGATTAATGAAAATAAAACATTCCAAAAAGTTGTCAAACTATATTTATTATGGACATATACATTTCCATAGCAACCAACCATACCAACAATTGCAATTTGTATCAAATTTTATTTTATTTTATCACTACAAAATAAATGAAAAGATCAATATTCAAGCTAATATCGGATGAAAATAGTTATTTTCAAATAACAAATACTTTCAATAGTTATTTATTTCACTATAGGTAGCAAAGTAGTAGATAGATTGCCGCGGCTGATAGTTCATAGCCGAGTCATATTATAAAAAACACTAATACATGGCTGAGCGTATCGTGGCTGGGAATTCCGCTAAGGAAGTCAATCACTACTTTGTCGCCTAGTAAAACAAATTATTGTGTGAATTTTATTTGACAATAACCCTTTTCATCCGATTTCGATGAAACAAAGCTTGAATATTGAACTTAGATGAGCTGAATATATCTGTGAAAACCCAAAGTGACACCCGATAGACAGAACAAAATACAACTTTTTATTCCTATTCTGTTACCCTTTTCTTATTGCCCTCACTAATTTTTTTTACGACTTATAATACGTGTCAAATGTCAAATAATCATTATGAATTTCAGGAGAATATAAAAAATTCTCATCTAGATAAAGAGACCGACAACAATAACCTAATAAATCACATATCTTATATTCCTATACACAGTGTTGTGGCCTCCAAAGGCGCATAAAATGAGAACTCAAAAGCTTTTCGAATTTTTCATTCTACAAATCTCAATATGCAAATTTTTCTGATTTTCTCTGTGAAATCTTATAACCAGAGATGATCATATATTTTTTCTCAATTCTAATAAATTGCTATTTCTATTATCCATACTCAAAATGAGTCCATGACAGTGGTTCCTTGTAATTTCTGTCTTCACAATATTTTCAGCGATTTTCTTATTTAGTATTATAAACCTAGACAATGGCGTACCCAGACATAAGCCTTGGAGGGGGGATAAAGGAAAAAAAGATTCAAATTTTCCTTCTTTTGAAGAAGTTTTCCAAAGAATTCTGCTTACTCATAATAAGATTGTGATATATTATAAGGTTGTAACATATAATGGATATTCCTCCTGGGGGGTATAGATCCCCCTTACCCCCCCCCCCTAGGATACGCCACTGTATCTAAACTGAACTGAATTTCTAAAGTTTACAGAAACACAAATTTAGTCTTTGCAGGGCTTCATCGAGAGTTGAGATTTTATTAGGGGTAATAAATACCAAACAGGCGGTTCTTCAAATAGAATGGGTGTGTCAGGTAAAAATCTACCAAAAATTTTCGGGTAGCTCCATCTAGCGGAATTGCAGTTTCAGCGCAAAGTAGTCTACAACCTTAAGAGGATATGTGATTTAATTTTTATTTCTTCAATTTCAGGTGTTCTGTGGTTGTGGGAATGTTTCTTGTTTAAGGATTGTTTTTTCGGAAAATTTCATTGAATATATTTCCAAACGCAGACATGAACACATTTATCTTTTTTCGCAATTTTTTATTAAAATCACCAGCTACTATTATTTGTTTATTTTCAGGTATTATTTGGTCTTAAGTTTGTTCTAGTTTTGAAAAAAAGTAAAATCTGAAATTTTTAGCAGTGGATTTGACTCAATTTTTTAAACATTTTTTCTAAATTATTGGAATAATTCAGATACAATATATTCATGAAAAGCTAACTCGGCATTCCGAATATCAATTGATGAAAATTTGAATATGTCGTTGGATGTATGTGTGAAAAATTCTTGTGGCACTTCACTACTTTTTCTTTTCAATTTGACCAAAAATGAGTACTAAGTGCTCTGAAAATAGCATTCTATGTCGGGGGTCACCAACTGGCAGATCGTAGTGTTTGGTATGGAGCCCATAGAATTTGAGAATATCAATTTAAAACCGTTCAGGAATCAGGAGTAAACTTGAGAAACGCGAAAGGTCGAATGGGGAGATTCATTCGCTCTGTTGAGATTTACACACTTCTCTACACACCTGGAGTTTGGTGCGCACCTATCAACTCACCCTGTAAATTTTTTCACAGAATGTACTCAAAGATGGGGCACGGTTTATTTCCTCTGAGAGACCATTGTATCGGGTGTCCCAAATTCATTGTCTAGTTGAGAGAATTAATCATGAAGTCAACTGTTTTCAAGCTATAAAAAAAAATTGGAAAAAATTGCGAAATGAAACGTTCTCTGACTGTATTATTGGTGCTATTAACATGAAACAAAAACATCCTACAGGCACTTTTTTGAGTTAAATCCGTCGATTTGATAGTCAATTTTTTATTGCCATTAGTTTTGAAGTTATAATACAAACTAGTACTTTTTTAATGCAAACCAAATCAATTTCTGTAAAAAATGAAGTCGCTTAATTTTTTCAGTTTCAAAAGTATATAACATTATTTATACATTTTTCATCAAACTATGAAAATCATCAAAAGTTTCAGTTTCACACGGCAAATCAACCAAGTGCCTATCGATGATAATCTGTGAACTTCTGATAATTAAAATATTCGGTGGCCATGGCCACCAAGGACTCCGGATTTAACATCGTTAGATTTTTTCTTTTGGTCACATTTAAAGAACAACATTTATCAATTCGAAAATGTTTAAAAAATCTAACGGTGTTAAATTCGGAGACCTTAGTGGCCACCGAATATGTTAATGAGCTGAAGTTCACAATTCTTTTTAGATCGGCACTTGGTTGATTTGTCGTGTGAAACATAAACTTCTGATAATTTTATAGTTTGATAAGGAATTTATATATCATGTTAGGTATATATTTTGAAAAGGAAAAAATTAAGCGACTTCAAATTTGTCATAGAAATTGTTATGGTTTACTTTTGAATGTCTGTAATTTCCAAACTTTGAGCTGTGAACGATTAGGTGATGACGAATACGCCATCAAATTCAGAACTTTGTACATCCGGACGGCCGTCGATGTGAAATAACGGTAACTCTACAGAACAGGAAATTCTAGAAATTTGAAAATTTTAGAATAATTTCAGATCCTAAATGCCGTGGATGATTTCATTGATAGATAAAATCTGACTAGTAGTTCCGTAATTATGGCAGTTCGAAATTAAGTTTCCCTGCTGATTTCCAATGTACAAATTGGCTGAATATTAAATTCTGTATTGAGATATAAAGGGACAGTTCAATTCTTCTCGCAAAATGTAATATTGGTCACGTCACCAGATCTAGAGAAAACTCAAGAAATATTTTGGAATAATATTTCATTAATTCCACTTTAATCAGAATTCAAAATAACCCCAAGTCAGAACTAGAAATATATTTTTTCGGCAACCGTCCGTGAAGTGCTCACTTCCTGGACGCTTTTTCTCTGAGAAAGTAGCATTTCCCGGCCTAATCCGGAAAGTACGTACTACCCGGACTAGGCCGGAAAAGAATCACGTCGTTCGTGTCATTGTGATTATGAAAATCTTGGTAGGTATATTTTAAATTAATGCAGTTGAGCATTACCATAGCAACCGAGATAACGGCTGACAGTTCATATGAAATTAGTTGTCAAAAATTTGCATGTTTTTTGATCGCAATAGCAATAAAATATGGAAAGCAGCAGCGAAAGTGTTATTCTACACGGTTGCCGAAAAAATATTGTACCCAACACGCCCCAAAATGGTTTTTTTAGACTCTCTTATGCTCGTCCTGGAATTTTGTCCGTTTGTCCAAAAAAACCCTATTTTCCGGACTTGCTCAGAAATTACCATTTATATCATTCATATTATTTTGTAGTGTAGAATTGATCTGTTCATTTTCTGTTAACTTTGAATTTATTTTGTTTTCCAAAAAGATTTGGATGGTTTACACGAGAACTAATGTTTCCATGCGGAATTATGGCTCTAGTCGATTTCAATAATTTCATTGCGAATTGAATACCGACCGATAAGTGAAGAATTTGTGTCAAAATGATAAAAATTTCTTAATGCGAGATGAAATTTCAAGAATTTATCACAATACAGTCAAAACATTTCCAGGAAATAGTTATTTGTTTTACTAGGCAGCAAGTATTAGATTGTTCGATTGTTTATATTGATATATGTAGGATATTGTATTTGCAAATTATTACCATTCCCACAATCTTTTTATTTTTCCTGTAGTGATCAATTGAAACGAAATTTGATATGAACCGCAATTGTTGGAATGGTTGGTTGCTTTGCTATGAAAATACAGGGTGTATCAGTTTTACTCCTTGAAAATGTAAAGGGATAGTCTCCTCGTTGTCCTGATTCGGAAAAATGTGTATTATATACCTCTATCTCGATCCCTAAGAGAGATACAGGGTGTTGAAGTTCACAGGAAAAGATCGTTTTTGTGCAATAGCTTCCATAAAAAAGCTTGGATTCAAACGAAAATTTGCATTCCTACCCTACTCCCTGAGGGCCATTTTATGAGGATATTTTCGATTTTGGGGCAACACCAGTGGCGTGCAATGCGGTCACATCTAAATTATTTCGAAGAACCCTGTATCTCTATTGGAGAATCGATTTGTGATGGTGACGGATATGACCTGTCTGAAGATGTTGAGGTTGCCAGATGCCCCTGAATCGGAAAAGTTCTACGAGGAGAGTTCAGAAGCTGAGGCTTCTGAAGTTGAGAAGCTGATGACGTAATTCTCAATCTGCATAAAAACTAGTTAACCATAATTAAAACCCTCAAAAATCATTTCTTACCTAACCTCAAATAACTACGCACCTGTTTTCATTAGTCAAAAAAAGAAGAAAAATATTCATAAAATTATCATAGCTTATCGAGATGGGTGAACTTGAATCCGGGATTGGAATAATTCTATCCGAGCAATGTTGGATATCTCAGAGCATTTTCCTTAGAGATATGTTAGGCAAACAGAAAGAAGTGAAAAATGTACCTTGCCGCCCTCCACAACGCGTGCCTCTTACGACCCTAGCAGGATATCATACGTCTGAAAAGAATATCAGCTAGATAACCAGAAATTGCTTCTGGCCTGAATCCAGCCGATAGGACGTGTCGAAGAACTTCCACCCAGAGCCTTTCAATTGTCGGCATCTAGGCACCAATTTGAGAATCGTCGACATTTTCAGAGTGGTCCACTGTGAGAAACACAATTTTTCCAAATCCAGATGCACATGATCACAAAATGTACCACTAAACACTCGCATGAATCACACTTAGTACTTCCTCTTCTAGGCACAAGAATCACTCTACGGCATCTAAACTGATTTCTATCGACGATCACAGACACTTTCGACCGGCAAATTTCGCATAAAGCATGGCATGACAAAACCTCATGTTATATAAGGAATTGACACGTTTCAACTTCATTCGAGAGCTTCCGGATAAACTGAGTTTTCTTTAAGGAACACCCTCTGCGGATATTGTAGTAATCTTGATTATCTTGTAATCTGCAAAAGAAAAAAAGATACAATTTATTCAAAAAAATATTTCAGAAAGAACAGCATTTTATGATTGATAAGTTGCAAAAGAAAAAAAGATACAATTTGTTCAAAAAAACATTTCAGAAAGAACAGCATTTTATGATTGATAAGTTGCGTAAGTTAGTTACATTTTTTCATTTATGCTTTGCTTGATTAAATTCAATTAAAATGGCAGCATGTGAAACCGAATACCCATGAAAATAAGGAAATAATAATATGCCACCTAACTGAAATTCAAGTTTTCTCAACAGAAATAATAACTATGGCAATGCATATTATATTTTTCTTTATAGAATTCGTAGAATCATAAATATGAGTGATAAGGTTTAATTTCAGGAAAACCTAATAAGAATTGTTTCGAAATTACTTTTTACTTTTAATCAGATATAAAAAAACTGGGTGTCTCATTTGAAATAAGGAAGATTTCGGCCATCATTTGTAGTTATTGTTTGAATATTAATTATGATCACTCTGTATAATCCAGATTTGACTTTTTTTTCTGTATAGAAGTAGCTGATATGTCTACCCGAAAAAACATAGTCTGAATTGGCAGCGCAACTGGTTTCTTCATTAATAAACAATTTAAAAATTCATAATTTCCAATTTTTCGCCATTTTCTCGTAAATGCAAGGTGCTTTTAAGGTATTAAGTGATCTGATAGCACACTTCAGCTTTTCAGTTCAGAACCAACTCCACAAGAGAACTCAAATTATTTCAGGTATAACCTTATTCTGAATGTATCACCTAATTATGTGTTTTCATGTTTTCACTTTGTAGGTTAAATGTATAATTGCATTCCTATATAAATACGAATTTGTACAAACAGGAAAGTTCTCCTTATTGACGTTAGCATATTTTTCTTGAATTCCTATTTGAGCGCTCATCCCCTGAACTGATCGCTCTATCCTTTCATCAAAATATCTGTAATTGGCATATTTCAAGCCGTGAATGTTCTCAAAACATGAGGTTACAGATTTTATCGGAAGAGACTATATCCGACACATTTGATATTTTGCGTGTAAACGATGGCAAGTTTCATGCGAAATATCATTTTATCGCGTCACCAGAAACAGAAAAAGTTCAAGATTAATAAAGAAAAAAAAACTTCGTGACCACATCACCGTTGGAATTGAGATTTTGAGTGTACTTAAATATAAAATAACAATTTTATCTTCGTGCAATCTTTCAAACTTATCAGACATCAAAACCAGAAGAGCCGTAAATGAACCGTGGGTTGTCAACAACGTAAGGATACCTGAAGCCCTTCAAATACAATTCCTAGACGATCATTTGATTGAACTGAGTGTGAAGACCTTCAACCAGGGCCGACGCCATGACCGGCAAACCGAACATTTTGCAAAGTCAGTTATTAAATTAAGACATACTTTTTGACACAAAAATGTTTTCTTAGTAGTAAAATAATAAAATTTTCAAAAGTCAATTTTTTCAAATCAAATAGCCGCTCTAAAATACATATGTAGTTATGGAATTACAAATAGGTACTAAAATGCACCTTTAAGAATTACGTCGTCGACTTATGGAGCGTCGTACTTTGAAACAATTCAGGACGTTTTTTTTTTCAATCGACAAAACGTCCTTTGACAAATTTTTATTCGTACATTGCCACCTGCTAAAGCAGAACTCATTACTTCTCGTGAGATGAATAACACTGAGATAGAGCTGTAAAAGGCTGATGGACTAACTTCAAAAGAGATTGAAGTTTAATATTCCACCATCAATAATATCAGCGAAATCCTAATACTAAGCGAAACGTTAGGTGAAATATCGGTTGAATCCCCGCAATTTTCCATTTCTGTCAGAATTGAAATCGTTATTATATTTCGAAAAGCAGGATTCGATTTGAACGAATCCTAAATTGTGAAATTCTCAAGAAAAACTATTCAATTTCAAACGGCTTCACTCACGGAACCCCTGGTCAGATTTTGCATATTAACGAATATTAACGGTGGCATTCGAGATCTGAACCTACCCTTAAAATTTCAAGGTTCTATTGTGTTCAGTTCGAGAGTTATTTACGTGACGAATTGATAAAGAGTTCTGCTCGGGGATGAACGCTCAAAAGCAAACTTTTTCTACAACTGTTCCTAAACAACCGCATTGTTTTTGATTCGGAAAGTGTTCACTTTCCTAATTGAATATTTGTTAAATCTGTAACTAATAATATGTACCCTCAACATAAAATCTCTTGATCTACCTACTTAGGTCTTTAATTGAATATTTCAAATTATGCAGTTTCATTGATGTCAAACTAATAATTAATGCAATTTTTCGTTTGAGAATGATTGCATTTTTTGAGAGAACTTGACATCTGAAATTTATGATTGGCATAAATGAATCTGTGAGTGTTTTTCTGTCATGGTCTACGATTTTCCATAGAAAACAGTTAATCAATGTGTCAAAACACTCAAAACGAATATTCGCCAAAATTGTTCATCCTTATTGAATTGTTTTTCGAATAATATTCATAAAAACAAGATTAAAAATGTATTATCTGATAAGAAATAACCAGAAGATGTTTTGAAAACAGCTAATAGAGCAACATTAGCAACTATGGACAGAGCCGCCGCCAGGACCGGCATACCCGACATTTTTGCCGGGGCGCCAAATTCTAGGGGCGCAAAGTCAGTTGATAAAACAAGACCTTTTTACAGAAAAAAATTTCTTACTGAAAATGGCACTTGAAGAAAAATAAAAAATTGCCAAGAGCAAATTCTATTGAAATCGAATAGGCGCTCTGAACTGAGGTATTATGAAAATACAAACTTTCAAACAAAGCAGGACATTTGGAATGTTGATTGCAAGTTGAAAAATAATAATAATAATAATTTTTAATGAAATTGAAAAGGTCCCTGAGAAGAAGAACACAGACTGCTTCAAAGAAAATTCATATAAATTAGGCAAAGCTGGGAGTCGAAATTTTATTTTGCAGAGCGCTAAAATGTCTGGCGGCGACCCTGACTATGAATCTATTGCCTGAAAAATAAGTGCCAAAGTTGTTTAGAATAACTATACTGATAATTGTATCAATGCCCAATAAACTGGAAATTTTTGGAGTCATAAGGTTAGAGATATATTGGGATTCGTTATCTTATCACAATTCCATAAACTCAATTATTGGTAATGATCGTAGTTGAGTCAGGATTATTAGCAATAACAAATTCTTATTTTATATCAAGCGGGAGTTTTCGATTTTTCAGAAGGTAATCTGATATAAAAACCATTGCGACAAAGTCTTTCCATCCTTTTTCTTCTTGGAAAGCTTGAATTTGATCTCAAAATAAGCGGGTTCAACCTATTCTTGAGGAGACCATCTTCGAATGAAATCAAAAAACCTCATTCACCGTCATCGGTTTTCCCTATACTGAAGTTCTAATGATCCTGTCACGTGATACAGAAAACGGATATACCAACCAAAATTTTTCAATATAAAAATCACTAAACTATATTTATGGAAACATTCAATTAATTCCTATAACAATTCAGTGAATTATAGAAAATAATTTATAAATAGGGTATCATGCTGGGTGATACACCGGGATGGCCTATTAGACATTTGTCTAATAGGCATAATTTTGAGCTGAAAATTTGCATATTGGGGTTTGAGAAAATGATCTTTCTCCCTAAAATTTTTTCAGATATCTACAATTCCGGTTATACCGAAAACAGACTACTACTTCCTCAATTCAAATGGAACACCCAGTATATTATTGCATCATTAGATAGCTTTTTTGACAACAATTTCGGCAATATACCAGTGAAAAATTTTTTCCTCTCGATTCTGCAAATACGTAGTATTATAAAACTGTTTGCTGTTTGGATCAAAAATGTACATATAAATGTGTTTATAAAAATATCATGAACTAAAAAAATTCATCAAAACTCAAGTTTTTCAAATTAGAACCTACATTTTCTATTATTTTAAGAGTTATCGATAAAGAACTTTAAATGACGGAAAACCACAATTTATAACTGTGTGGAGTAGTCTGCGACTTCCGGAAAACACAAAAAGAAACTAAAATTCGACGTATGCATAACTAAATTTGATATTTGCAGTATAAACAACTATATCGTCATATTGAAGTAACCATTTCATCTATGTAATAATCCTTCCGATGGCAAACAAATAAATAATATCGAATACTATTTTAATGTTGGTACAAGGAGACTTCATGGGGGATATCTTCTGCTGTTGATTTTTTCAAATGACGTCAATAATTCGTCCCCCAGGTGCATCCAAAAAATTCTTCTTATATAATCGACCCTGTTAACTGGAATAGTAGCGTCTGGATACGTTCAAGAGGTGGAGTGTAAGGAAGGTCTCTTCCAATTAGTTATTGGTGTCTTAGGCACGTGGTGAAATTGAATTATTCAGTCTGACTGAATCAGGCTCTTGAGAACGTGTTCTGCACAGAAGATTTTCAACAGCTATCTGAAGCAGTCATCCTCTGTCTGCGGAAGCTACTCGCTTAGTTATCCTGATCAAATCCAATCACTGATAGAATTGAAGGGGGCATTACTCCTTTCATCGAGACATATTTCACAGTATATGAAGCAAAATATAATATACAGGGTGTTTCCAAATTAAACGTGAACCTTGAAGGATTGATAACCGAAAATCAACAGTTTCCGAAATATTTGAGTTCTTGTGTTTTTTAAAAACCTTACTTCACTTTTCGTCAATTTCATATTCGTTGACTAAGTTTGATTCAAATTTTGGATTTCCATCAGAAAAGGATATGATTTTATGGAAAAAGCAAAAGTATGCTGTATTAGATGTTGAAAAATAACTAATATAATTTGAAAGTTGGTATATGAAGAAAAGAATAGTATTTTTTTAATATAAACTTTCGAATTTCACAATTTATATATTGAAAATCATTTTAAAAACTTGCAAAATCCTTGACTCTATTTTTTTGTGACTATATAACGATTTCTATTGGGTGATTTTTGTCTTTCATAGAAGAATCTCTTCTTTCTGATAAGTATTTGAAATTGAGTTTTACTCAATTTCTCCCCTCACGTATAGTTGATCTATGACTTTCGTGAAAGTTGGTCCTAATCACATCTGGGCTGTAGTCTTTTTAGCTCGTCATTTGGATGTCAACTCGCTTCTAAAAGAATATTCTCAGCCTTTCTTTTCAAGAAATCTGTGTCTACTATTCCGTAGATTCGTTCTTTTTTCTTTTCCTTGATCGGGCCTGCGCTACTGATAATCATTCTATGAAAATATATCTATGAACGCATTAAGAGTTACATCGGTGGAAAATTTTTGAGGAAATGCAAAAAATAACCTGTACCTCATGAAAGGATAGACATGTTTCAACACTGATTCGGACTATTCCAATTATCCTGCATTTGCACTGCTAGCACGTACAGTTATTTATGAAACACCTTGTATAACGAAAAATTTCGTCAATTTTTGTATGAACAGAACACAGTAGAATATATTATATTTGTTGAATTTAATGCTCATCAACCGGAAACAAAAGTCCATTCTTCAGGAAGTTACATAAAATATCAACTTATTAATGCTTTCATATTTTTCTCTATGTTCCACAACACAAAATATTCAAATTATATGGTATTTAACAGCTTTGAGACTTTTAGTCTAAGAACAGTACTGACTACCGTTGGTGTGGAGTACTGAGTTACAGCGAGCTGTCAGAAATTTGGAGGAGGCAGATCGGATAATTTTTTAACTCACCAGGGCGTTGAAAATATCCAGATTAAAGAATAATTATTTGAACAACACAATAACTTCGATGGAAAGCATATCCGAAACTGCAGAAGATGAGCTTGAGAAATATAATTGGAGAAATCCCACGAGAATGAGCAAAGAATTTCGACGATTGCATCAGAAAACTCAACTCTTCTGGAAGCGATTCATACCAGTCAGATAGTCTGCATTGAATTTTGGAGAAGAATAAAAAATGTGAAAGGGCCATTATGAATTAGAAAATGATGATAAAAACTGAAAGAACCTTATTTTGGAAGACGAAAACGAAAGGGCTAATAAAAATAATAATAAAATGGAGGAAGCCAATGAATTGGAGTGTAAAGAGTGGAAAAGAGAAATATTCTACCAATGAGAAGTCAACCAACGTGTCATCTATCATCCTTCTACTACTACACATATGTGTAAATATTATTTATTTATTTGACTGTACTTAAATATTTAGTAGTTTATATTATTTTATCTATTTTTTTTTATTTTCTTCTATGCTATTGTTTTTCATAATATATTGTCTACCCATGTAGGATATGATGGATTAAATATTGTATGGTCATTGTAAACAATACAAATAAATAAAAAAATAAACCTATGGTCTTTTTATGAAGTGTTAATGAGGAGATTCTGGAATAAACACTTATATCGTCTGTGTTCATTAAGAACTGTCAAAAAACAAGTCGTTCTTTGTGAAGGAAAAAGAGTGCATCTAATGAATCATTAAAGCAAAATTTCAAGAATTTGCATAAAAAATCGAATAAGAACTTGACCATTCAGTTGAATTTGATTGAGAAAGATATCAGATTTCACAAAAAAAATGTTCAAAAAAAAATTCGATGTTCTTGATAAGTAGATAATCATTATTTTTGTATTTCGGCAACTTATGAGGAAAAAAATTATTATTTTCAGTTTATTTCTTCTGATGAAGATTATTAACGTCGAACTAGAATTGAAAATTGCGAAACTCAAATGAATTATGTATCAAATAATTAATAAATACAAAACTATAACACAAAAAAACATCACTTCCTTCCCTTTTCCCAAAAAATTGATAAATATCACATATCATACATGAACGGTGTAGCTGTGTGCATTATTCTGTCAAATAAAAATTTTTTGAAATTACGGGGTATTGTACAGTTGACAAGGTTCCATTCACTTCTCTTATCGAGGGACGTACTTGTTGCATTGTTTTAAGGTCTAAGGTCTCCGATTTCCTCATTTCATTTCACAGCAACGTCAGGATGAAATAATCATTGGTTTTTCTCTCAATTCAATTATTGAAATTATAAGAAATATCAATATGGGAGTCTTGTTAGAATCAAATTAATTCCTCAGATTTGAGCTAGATCGACATGGGTAGTAGTGGAAGGCGACCTTTGATTTCACTCTGTTATTCACGGGGATTGTATGACGTATATTCGTATCTCACGAACGTGTTTGCCAATTGTATGTTGTTCCTTCGTCGGCAAAAGGAGTGCCGACACGTGTCTTTCAGCGTCAATCTGGATATTTATGACTATGATGCGGCACCTTTTTGATAGGAATTAACTTTGTCGGTATTCCTGCCTGTTTATAACCGAATTAAATTTCATGCCCTATTTCAAATTTCTTAATGAGTGATTTTTGTTGATCAATCACGAATTGTTTTCGGCTCTTTTTTCATAAGACTTTTTTTTCTTAAAATTATTCAAGGCATTTTCCATTTTCGTTTGACTCGTGCCGCTAATATTTTCACAAAATTCCTCGGATTTCTCAGGAAATCGATAAAATAAAAATATATATCAGCTCAGTATTTTCGTGTCTTTCCATGAAAAATTGAGCAAGAATTATGAGTGTGAAGTTGACCCAGCACTTTTGGATTTTCGAGAAAAATTTGTTATGCTCAATTGTGCTAGGTTTGTGCTGTGTTGTGCCGTTGAATGTTTTTTCTTAATTTCACATTATCCTGGAAATATTCCAAAAATCGAAAAAGCCTTCTCGAAATTTGGATTACAATGATAAAAAAAATTTGTGCTACACATGTACTGAGTTGTTTTGGTCGAATTTTTCCGAAAATTTCTCTAATATCCTGAAAAATCGAAACTGGAAAAAGATAGCCCAGCACGTTTTTTTTTCACAAATGGATGAAAAAATGTGTGCTACATTTGTGCTGTCTTGTGTAGTTAATAATTCCCACGATAATTCTTCGTATTTCCAAGAAAATTATGAAAATCAGAAAAAGCCACCACAGTACTTTCATTTTTTTCCAAAGGAAACATGTTCAAAATATTGGGCTACTCTTGGGCAACTTCACAGACATCAAAAATATTGTGCTTCACGCATGTAAAAGAAGGTATTTCCTGAAAATTTCCACAAAAAATTAAAAAAATGTGAAAACGAAAAGGACTATATATTTCTGCTGACTGATGTCTGTCAGTTTTTCGAACAATTTACTGTATCTGATTACCATCCTTTGAAGAAAAAGTTGAGTTAAGACAACACAACTCAAATGTAGGAAAAGTATTGGAAGCAATTTTCGTCGAAGAAAAACGAAAGTGCAGGACCAAGTCATTTTTTCTCATTTCTAATCATAGATACTGTGTGATTACGAATTTGTTTCTATAATTTCCAATCACCTGATGAACGTATTCTTTTGAATTTTTGAAATGCTGTGTCCCTCTGTTCCATTAATAATTTGAGATTATATGTCAGCCACGGAGCCAGAGATTTAGTCATTCATCTCTCAATAAGTAATGAGACAGGTTGATTCATCCGATTCAATTTTAATTAATAACTTTTGTTTGGCCCTTTCAATTCTGATTAAATTTTCAGTGTAGTACGATATGAATAAGTACATTCAACACTTTTTCGAAATACAGTTTTTTTTTTCAATGGAAACAAATATTGAATAAGCAAATGAAATATATGAAAGGCGAAACTAGGGATCAACAGAAAATTTACAATGAATTCTCGAAATGGTTTTCCCTTTTTGGAATACATATTGCACCCTTTTTATCAAATCTACAATCGAACTTCAATCAAAAATCATGAACAAGTATCATATTCGCAGCAGTAAATAATTGTGGCAGGTTGTAATAGGTACTTTTGTGGCAAATTAATCATATTCAGTTTTTTACTATGATGGTTACCAAATAACTTTTCATTTTTTCATTTTAATTTTATTTGCGTAGATTTATGTGCTAATGTTTTCATTCAGAAAATGTGTAATTGAATATGAATTCCAAATTTTGAAACACTATTTCAGAATTCAGAAACAGATTTGTATCCTTAGACGATAGAGGTTTATTACTCAAGTCAGTATATTCTCACTGCATGGAAACGAAATTTTCATATTGTTCAAAAAAAAAATCCCAAAAAAACGGTGTGCCAAACAAATTAAAAACACCCGAATAATGACTCATTATGACTTCAGCCTATAATAGTAAGATAGAAAACCCTCCTCGCCGTTGGCTTTCTCACTCCTCGCTGAGAGGAACATTAACTCAATCCCAGATATTCAGAATCAGTAGGGTAAAGCTCGGTCGTGTCTGGTCCTTATGGTCCCTCTGGCCCTCGTCGAGTTTCTGGTCCTATTCCTCGCGATCCTACCGATCCTTGGATCTGTCCATCACCTCCTAGGACTTAACGCCCCCTATCGAAAGCAGCAAAAACAAATTTATCATGAGTATATTTTGTCCTCAATCAACAAGCTATTACCTCTCAGACGAGATCTAATATGCTCAAAAATTTTGAGCCAAACTGAAGTTACAGGCATTTCAATCAGTCAGATTTCTCCCTTTCCCCTACCCTTATTTGATGTCGTAAATTCGAAAGTGACAATTCAAAAAGATAGAGAATTTTCGAAGGATTACAGTGATGATATTTTTTCTTCAACTTTATATGAAACATTTTCGAGTAAAATTCATTTTTCTACTCGACGCTAGCTATTACGCCCCCTAGCGGTAGAGGTGTGAACTTCAAAACAATTTCCAGTGTGTTTCTTGTACACTTTAGTGGTAAAAATTTTTACCACCGTCTCTACGATGAGTGGATAACCGCTTACCTCGCTTATTTGCCCACCCTGTACATACTTAGGAGTCGAGATCACAAGCTCCAAAAACTTACAACAAGAAGTACCTACGTATCCAAGTAAATAAAGCCTCAAGAATCTCTGGCTATCTGAAGGAACTTATATGGAAAAACAAATACATGTTCGCCGATAGTAAAGTCCGTATATAACAAAAACGAAGAATACGGTGAGGGCAGCAGAGATGAAAATATTGAGAACTATTAAAGGGGTAAGCTGAAGGCATAAGGAGCAAAGCGATAAGAGAAGATCTCACCGCTCATCGATTTACAACACCCCAAATGAAGTGATTTCATTACAGTGCAAAGTTTGGCCAGCTTTCGGATTTCAGAACTCCCATCGAATCCTTCAAGAAGGAGAAAATTTATAATGATAGCAAAGATCAAAAACATTAGTAAAGTTGATTCTTCAAGAAATGGCCCATCGAAGACGCTACCGGAAAAATATTATAATAATACTCAGATTGCCGAGGCCCTGAGGGATCGCTGAATGAGCATAGGAAGGCGGATGCTAGTGGGTTGCCGCCGTAGTAATTATCACGGACTCAATCGACTAGGAGATCGTTCTGTCGAAGCGCATCCACCAATTATCAAGTATGTTTTTGGAGTTCTGGTTAATCCTCAGCAAAGAAATTTGAATGATCTTAGGGAAGCATTGTAAAGTTGTTTTTCTGCTGGGGAGCTGATCTTACCATTAAATATATTCGAGGATCTCCAGAAATGAAAAAAAATCTTAATAATAAGTACTTATTTTATTTTCCAACAATTACCCAATTACAGGAATATATAATTCAAAAATACCAACATAATATTGAGAACTAGAAATTAACAAAAACATTGTGAGGAAAAAAAAATTATCCTAAGCATGGCTGAACATCACCAATTTCTTCCAAAAAGGCAGCTACTATAGAGCGGGGAGAATCATTATGTATATCGCATCTGCTGGCTATGGAATTGAACAATCTGCACATGAAATTAACCGGTGATCTAAAAATGGCGTTCGTTCTACCCGCCCTACAGTAGAACACAGCATTACTTCTTGACAAAATCTGAAGTGGTGATCCAAAAATTTTACTTCACGATAGATTGGTGGTGTTGGATCAGAGAAATAGGAAAATGATACATGGGAAGGTACATTTGTCTAGCTTGTAAGTACTTTGTTTGTACCTATATGTGTGTATATTACTTTTTATTTTTATTCTTGTTTTAAACTAAAAATGTTTTGAATTATATAATGTTTCTTTGTATATCTAAATTATACCATCTTTTCTGTGATATTTTCTAGTCAATAACTTTTGGTAATGCTCATCTTTCCTTTATTCTTGTAAACACCTTCATCAATGTTACAAATAATGTTTTCCGTAAATTTTGTAGAGCCCTGAGGATGGAAATAAATTTTTTCGAAACGTCGGCTAACTAACAGAGTATCATTTTCCTGTTTCTCTGATCCTACACCACAAATCTATCGTGAATTACTTCTTGAACCGTATCGAGGCACCAAAAAAGATATATGTATATATCGGTACCATCGAGTGAGCAGGTGATTGCGGAAGTTGTTGAAAGAACAAAACGTGCTAGTAATGTAGTAATTCATGGCAGCTCTGAGGGGGGCTCCAGCAGGCTGGAACAGGTAAGGGAGGACGTGGCGCTTGTGCAGTCGCTGTTGAAGGAGTGTAATGTTCCTGATCAAGTTGTTACTCCCATTAGACTCGGAAAATTCGATCCCACCAAACAGGTACGATCTCGTCCCATGAAGGTGCGTTTCTCTTCCCCGGAGTTGGTTTCTATGGTGTTGCGCAGGTTTCAGAAAGTCAAGGATAAATATGCGGGAGTATTCATAACTCCGGACAGGACTCCACAGCAGATGGGGATGTTTAGGGCTGTTAAGGCTGAGATGGAGCTGCGCGTGGCCGAGGGTGAGACTGGTCTCAAAATAAAACATGTAGGGGTGTTCCTACGATAGTGAGCTCTGTCTCGAAAAACTAGTATCTTCCAACAGGAATATTTCTTCTGTTTCGGCCGGTGAGCGTCCTGGTGTTTCTATTTATTACCAGAATTCCAGGGGGCTCAATTCTAAATTACCTCAATTTTTCAAATCAGCCTGTGAATATACATATGACATTATTTGTATCGGTGAGACGTGGCTTGGTGACTCGGTGACTGATTGCGAGATAGTTCCGCCGGGATATAGTGTGGTGCGTTGTGACAGACAGTTTCTCAGGGTCGGCAGATCTCGTGGAGGAGGAGTGCTGGTTGCACTTTCAGATAATATTTCTTACAAAACGTTGAATACTGAATTCTTGACTGATCGTGTTCCGCTGATTGATGTGGTTTTGTGTCAGTGTACTTGTCCTTACGATTTCATCATATGCGTGGTTTATGTTCCTCCTGATGTTTCTGTCTTTCAGCTCGAGACCTTCACATCTGCCCTTGAGATGAGCTTTCTTGGAAAGACGGTCGTATTAATCGGCGATCTTAATATTCCCAATTTTAGTGTTGGGCCTCCTTGTCCTAAGTCGGTGCTGCTCAGAAATTTTTGTGACCTCCTCAAGTTGCAGCAGTTCAACTTCATCTACAACAGAGACCAAAAATTGCTTGACTTGGTCCTTGCAGGAGATACTGTCGAGGTGTCTGTGGTTCATTCTGAGTCGCCCTTTGTCCCGGAGGATCTGTATCATCCCGCGCTGAGCATGATTGTGAGCCGAAGCTCCTTTAAACGCCAAATAAATTTTCCAACACGCAACAATACGTTTTATAACTTCAGGAAAGCTGATTTTCCGGCCTTGCGTTCGTCACTCGGTTCCGTTGATTGGAACATTCAATAATGTTGATGACGCTCTGCGCTATTTTTATGATAAATTGTTCGAAGTCATAAAAGATCATGTACCTACTGTAACTTATGCCTCTGGGAAACGCTGCTTTCCAGTGTGGTTTACTCCTGACTTGAGGCGCAACATCCGATTAAAGAATTATTATCGTTCAAAATGGCGGTCCACAGGAAGAACTAAATATCTCCGAGATTTCAGGCGTTTGCGGTCGTTGGTCAAGTCTGGAATTTCTTCGGCGTACGACGATTACTTGGCTGAGGTGCAAGGCGATTTGGAGTCAAATCCTTCCTCTTTCTGGGAATACATCAACCATAGGAAGAGTGGCATAAGAATTCCTGGTGTATTTCATAGCGACGGAATATCACATGACGATCCAAGAGATATAGTCGATTTGTTCGCAAAGCATTTTTCAAACGTTCGTATGCCGGACGCAGTCAGGGATTATAGCGAAACTCCATTCTCCCAATTCCCTCCAGTTGTCTTGCCCTCTATAACTGAAGATGAAATTAGATCTATTATGGATAAATTTCCTGATAAAACAACTGCTGGTGACGATCAGCTACCCTCATTTTTCATCAGAAACTGTGGCACTGTGCTTGCTGAGCCTCTACATCGAATCATCTCTGTCAGCTTGCGTACTTCCATTTTTCCCACCTTTTGGAAGAGAGCCCGAGTAGTTCCGATTTTCAAAAAAGGCGATAAATCACAAGTAGGGAACTATAGACCAATTTCTGTGCTGTGTAACTTTGCTAAAGTATATGAAGAAGCTTTATACGCTAATATCAGTCATAATGTTAGACCACATGTATCAGCAATGCAACATGGTTTCATGCGGGGCAGGTCTACGGTCACGAATTTGGCAACATTGTCGCAGTTTATCGCGGAGACTCTGGATGATGGAGGTAAGGTCGACGTAATTTATACAGACTTATCACGAGCCTTCGACCGTATGTTGCTGAATAAACTTTCTTTTTTTGGCCTCAGTCCAGCATATGTCGACCTGATGAGATCTTACTTGGAGGGAAGAATGAGTCATGTGTTTTATAATGGCTTCAAGTCTTTTGAATTTTGTCTGTCATCTGGTGTGCCGCAAGGATCTAATCTTGGACCATTGTTATTCATAGTTTTTATCAACGATCTTCTGGCTCGTCTCAGTTGCTTAGCCTTGGCCTATGCAGATGACTTCAAACTTTACCTGAGGATACGCGGAATTGCTGATTTGGAGCTGCTCCAGTCCAGCTTGGAGTTAGTTAATGTTTGGTGCTCGCGCAATGGACTCATTTTAAATATACAAAAGTGTTTTAAGCTGACTTTCACGAGAAGCTTACGTCCTCTCACCTTCAATTATTCTATTGGTGATTGTCTTATCGCTAGTGGAGATCGGTTTCGCGATTTGGGGGTGTTATTTGATTCGACGTTCAGCTTTGTTCCTCACATCGAGGAGCTTTGTTCTTCGGCTAGTCGATCTTTAGGCTTTGTGTTCCGGTGTTCCAGGGAGTTCCCTGATGTTTCAGTACTCAGAATTCTCTATTTTTCTCTTGTCGTCAGCAAGTTAGAGTACGCCAACTTGGTTTGGTTTCCGATAGGTATACAGTTCCCACCTAACATCACTTGAACGCATTCATAGAAAATTCTTGAAGTGTGCTGAATATAGAAAGACCGGCAGGTATCCTGAACGTGGTGCGGATTTGTCGGAGATCATGCGGGAGATGCGAGTTTCAACGTTACAGGAGAGACAGAAGCAACAGTGCGCTAAATTTGCGCAAAAGCTTGTCACTGGAAGAATTGATTCACCTCATCTACTGTCCAGGGTTGACATTCGTGTACCAAGAATTGAAGCGAGGACCACATCAACTTTTCGACTCCCTAAACCTCGGACTAACATACTTGAGCAGGCTCCAGTCTATCGATTGTGCAGGGCTGCTGATGAACTTGAGTTCAATTTGTTTTTTTAGTTCGGGGCGGTTATTGTTTATTGTTGTATCATTGAATGTGTAATTTTGTTTGGATAATTGTTCATATTATTCATTGTCAGCTTATTCTGTAAACGTTTACACAAACCAGTCACTACGGGGAGACAGAGTTTTTGCTGAGGTTTTTATCTGTTCTCTTGTATCATACGTTGAAATGTATGATGCCCCGTTACATTTCCTCTGCTAATACTGAGATTCATCGACACATATGCTTGATTGTTTGAAATTAATATTTTGTATTGCTCTTTCTCAAAAGAATATATATATATATATTGCCAATATGTTACCCTGTTATTGGGAAATTTCCTGTTGGGTAAAATAAACTTTTATTATTATTATTATTATTATTATATGTTCAAGTAATTCTATACAATCAATTAAACTATATACAATCTTATAAAGAACTACAATCAATTAAACTATATATACAATCTGATAAAGAAATATAGGTGCTATTATATTGACCCTATGCTCTATGGGCACAGCTCCAAATCTACTAATCAGCATAATATTATTAAAACCTACAAGAGGATAAACGCCATCTTCTCTCCAAACTAAATACTTGTAGAACTTTCTTTGTACAGATTCAACTCGTTTTCTATGACAATTACAAATGGGTCTTCAAATAATGCTACAATATTCTAACTTGCTAGGAATAAAACTATTAAATAATAATGTAAACGAGTACAAATTTTAAAATCTCCCACCATTACGAATAATGAATCCATAAGTTTTACTGAGAGAGGAAATTATTTGATTCAAGTGTGGCACAAAAGAACATTGGCTGTCACACAATACCCCCAAATCTCTATACTCAATTACACAGGATAAAACATGATTATTAACCCGATAATTATAAAGAATCATATTATTTTTTATGGTATATGACATTGCATAGCACTTAGAAACATTTAGCAACAGAATATTCATTTTACACCATCTGAAGAGAGCATCAAGCGCCCCCTGTAATCGAACACAATCAGCAATAGAGAATATCCTACAGAAGAGCTTCAAATCATCAACGAACATCAAAATGGAAATGTCTTTATCATTGAGTATATCATTTACGAACAGGAGAAAGAGCAAAGGTCCCAAGTTAGAGCCCTGAGGAACGCCAGATGTAGCATAGAATTCAAATGAGCGAGATTGCTCGATCTCAACAAAACATACTCTCTCGCCTAAGTAAGACTCCATCAATGAGGCCCACCTGTCTTCAAATCCATACATAAATTTCAACTTCTTCAACAAAATTCTTCTTCATTATTCAATGTAGGCAAGTTGCCTGTTCATTCTTCGCTTCCTTAGGTCATAGTTTGTCGCTCCATCATTCCTTTCGAGCAATTTTCACTATTCGGTTGATGTGCCTGTTCCATTCGACCTTTCTCTTCATTATCCACTCGTTTAAATTCTCCATTCTACATGTTCTCCTGATTGCCTCGCTTCGCTCCCTATCCAGCAATGTCTTCCCAGTTATTCTTCTGAACAACCGCATTTCTGCCGTTTCTAGTAATCTTCTAATCTTTGCAGTATCTGGCCGAGTTTTAGCAGTGTAGGTCATTAGTGGTCTTATACATATACGTACAACTTTGCTTTCGTCGTTTTTTTTTCCAAAATTCGAGGCTTCATTTTGAAAAACTGGTTATGCATTTATGATACAAAGTATTTTCCATCGCTGGGCACTACTTTCTCCCATCTTTCGGGTACGAATCCCGCGTTGAAAAAACTGGTCATCTTTTGAAGCGATCCACTAATCGATCCGATTGTTTACTTCTTCATAAGACCGGACGTGCTGGTCAGTCAGGCCGTGTGCCATTGATCTAAACAAGTGATAGTCCGAGGGAGCAACGTTCCAATTTCAACGTTCCAAGTATGCCTTGACCACTTTCGCAATATGCGGTCGAGCAAAATCACTTCATCATGTCTCTCGTTGTATTGAGGCCGTTTATTTATGGATGCTTGGCTCAAACGCATTAATTGCGTTCAAAAACGATCGCCTGTGATTGTTTCAGTCGGTTTTAACAACTCATAAGTATTAGTATGACCTTGAACCATGTCTGGGATATCCCTATAATTTTCTGCGCTTGGGATATCGTAATGAACCCATTTTTCGTATCCAGTCACGATGCAATGCAGAAATCTCTTCCAGCTTACACATACCTAAGCTTATTGTATTACAATCTATTTATTTCAACTACCATTTACCACTGCAGCACACAAATGCAAAAGGGCGGAAGCAAAGTTGTACACACAATACATATTAAAATTAATCAGATTTTTCTTATTCAACCTTCATCTTATCTTCACAGAAAAAAATTACATAATTAACTCGACTTATTTCGCACTGGTGCATCAGCCAGTCGAATACGCTATAATGTTTATTGCTCTGAGGTGCTGAGGGATCGCTGAATAAGCGTAGGTAGGCAAATGCAAGTGTGAAGTGGGGTTGCCACCGTAGTAAGATTCACGGAGTCAATCGACTAGGAAATCGTTCAGTTCAATTTATTTCAATTCAATTTATTCACCATAAAATGTTATAAACAATTAACATTATATACACTCGTACATCGAGTTATCTTCAGTTGAAGCGCATCCACCAATTATCAAGTAGGTTTTTGGAGTTATGGTTAACCCTCATCAAATAAATTTAAATGATCTCAGGGAAGAGTTGTAAAGTCGTTATTCTGCTGGGGGAGTTGATTTTTTCATTGAATATATTCGAGGATCTCCAGAAATGAAAAAATCTGCTTCTTCTTCATTCTCCAATGTAGGCAAGTTGCCTGTTCATTCTTCGCCTTCTCGCCTAGTCAGGTCTCCTTACTGACATGCATGTATAGATCTGTTGGTGACTACATGATCAACTGTTGATGTGTGTCCTGGTATTGGAGAATGTGTACTTGTACTGCGGTTTGAGATCAAAAAAGGTGTTGGCTAATTTGGAAACACTCTGGGGTGTAACTTCAGCTTCATCGTACTCAGGAAGGAATAGAATATGTGTTTCTTTTAATTCTGATTGGACAAGTTTAACATTTTTTTTTCTAACTCCAGCTTTATAGAGAAGGAATAAAATTCTACGTTTTTTAGAGCGGAGTGACGTTTCAGCTTTCTATTCACTAAACGTTTCTGCAAGTTAGTCCTCACTAATTTGTCCGTAAGTATTTTCAGAAAATCTGTCTTCTTCATTCTCTGTTTATTCTTGAAAGCTCAATGGAGACCATGAGCATTAAAACCACTGATATCAAATACACAAAAAAACATGTCCATCGGCCATCGTAGAATACTAGCAGAAGTCGGTTTATAACAAATTTTGCAATGATATTATGTCTTTTTTAAATTCTGGATGACCAAGTGAAACATTCATTTCTTTTGTCTAATTTTTCTCATCAGCATTTTCTCCATCAGTATCATCTCCCAAAAACTGTCATTACTTCTTTCTCTTCTGTCCATTGGAGTAAGACACTTTCGAAGTCTGGATCACCAAACTGGACTCTTTTGGATGAGGGAGGTATTTCGCTCATTTCAAAAGTCTGGAACGTACCCACTATAATCTCCAAAAATTGCTTTTCGAATGTAAAGTGAACACAATCTGAATAGAGACACAAACACCGTGGTGCGATCTCACAGACCGCTTCTTAATTTCAAGTCATATTTTTTCACAGAAAATAACTAACAGAATTGACTCCTTGCATATACTGACGGAAAATGACACCATTTGAAGGTATTGAAGAGTAGGTGGAGTAAGATTAAAGAGGGTATTAGTTAAAGCAAATCAAACTTTTCTTGCAGTCTTGCAGACCGCACTACGGTAAAGTATCCTGGAAATACAGGAATGATCTTTCCTTTTTATCTATCTATCATTTTCAAACATTCACACAATTTACTTAAGCGGTTGTTTACTATATAATACAGGGTGTTCATACATGTTCCCCTACCTATCCACCCATTAGGAAACAATTCGTTTAAAAACGTACGAACGTTTATCCTATGTTGTGTGTGACACCTATCCTGTTTAAAAATAATTTCACGTCTGTCAATCAAAGAAACCTCGTCCAAAAAGCTGTCCATATTCGTTCTCAAAAATTCTTCATAATTTTCTCCGTTTAAGTTATCAGGTAGATAATAAGGACCTATCAAAAAATTAGCTATTGCTCATATCCAAACATCAACGCTCAATTTCCTTTGAAATGGTGTTTCCTTATCAAATGCGGATTTACATTCAACCAGTATTGTAGGTTGTGAAAATTAGTCACCCCTTCCCTACTACATCTTGCTTCTTCTATTCATAGGATCCTCTAAAAAAATCTAGCATTCTCTATGTCAGATTTCAGAATAAGTCTTCTAGCATAATCACCATCTTCTAATCCTTGTACTGGAGTGTAGTGATAGGTATGCAAACGGTTTTTCTTCATGATCGAACATACTTTTTTGTATTTGATTGAAAAGACACTCATGTGGGAAATACGCCTGTTTGGGAATCTACGTGAGTAATCTTTCTGAGCCTCGGAAGCATTTCCTTTGCTGTATCGATACACAAAAAGACTATCTGCATATTCAGCATTAATAAACGTAGACATAATCTTGTACGAAATAATAGAATACTTTATAAGTAGCAGTATATTGGGATCTTGATCCCATTTGATTACCCACATTCACTATAATTATGCCGAACATTCAGAAGATTATTTAAAAAAAAATCTGCTGAAACAAAACTAGTGACTGCATTCTAACGAAAACTTTTTAGGTAATAAAGAAGGAATTTGGCAATTTTTTCGAATAATTTTGTCATACATTAATAGTGAATTTCGAAAGTTGCCGGCAAATTGATATTAGGAATTGATTTTTCTTTTTTTCTTTTACCAACTTTCAAACCATACAAATTCTTTTTCAAGATGAAATACAGCATAGTTTTGCTTTCTTCATACATATCAAATCCTTTTCTGATGAAAATAATCCAAAATCATAATCAAATATAGTCATCGTAGAAAAAAATTGACGAAAAACGAAGTAAGGTGGAAAATTTTTTCAAAATCTCAAGAACTCAAATATCTCGGAAACTGTTAATTCTCGGATATCAATAAATATAGCTTACACGACAGCAAATGAGTCATACTAACACGTCGAATTTGGAAACACCCTGTATATACACTTGTAGTGACTCTGAGCTAGTCCAGCAAAGTCGTCCATAACACGCTGAAATTGTCAGCTCACGTTAGATAACTGAAGCGAAGCAGCACCGAGCGGTGTTGGGAACATCACGTACTGTGAACTTGAAAATTAATTCCTTCGCTACAGAAATGGAAGGTGTATTTGACAGAGATCACAGAATGCCGAACTGACTATTCTATCAGTGACCGCGGGATGAAAAAACGCAATCCCCTCAAAAAATTAGCTTTCGTCGAGTATGTCTCACCAAACATTGTGTTCGAAATATTCAGAATGAACCAATAATATAACAAGAATATTTCATACGTGTCTATTTTTTATTATGTAACATACTCAAATATATAAACAAATGTTTATATGTTTTAATGTTCTATCAATGTTTCTGTTGGTATCATAATAAAAGCGTATTAATACGTTTAAAAACAACGTGTCTATCTTTTGTTATGTAACATACTCGAATAAATAAACAAATGTTTAAATATTTTAATGTTCTATCAATGTAGTATGACTCATTGGCTGTCGTTTGAATCATATTTAGTGATAACCAAAAATCAACAGTTTACGAGATATTTAAGTACTTGTGCCTTTTAAAAGATTTCTCACCTTTTCGTTGATTTTTTCTACGTCTAAATTTGATTACAACTTTGAATGATTTCCGTTACCAGCGATAAGTCCGGCTCTAACACCATTAGAATAGACGATACATCGAAAAATTGAGAGTAAATTCCAGGCGGAGAGTAATAACTGGAGAAATAAGAAATAGTCCACATGGAGATTTCAAGAATCTTTATGTTGAATGCGCCTTAAGAACCATATCAGCATATGAATTATAAATATTGAAAAACACTTTTTCCGGGGGAAAAGAAGTATTTAATTAGGTAGTGATATTTTGTTACTTGTCAATCCTAATTCTCGTAACAGAAAAAAACTTATCTATTCGAAATCTACTTTATAGAAATTTCAAAAAAAAATTCGCAGTAGCTACTCCACCCCTGTATGGCTGACAAGGTAGGGACCGCCGCGACGTTCGGCGCCAGGAACGGCGTCGCTTGGCACTCTAGACGTCGAGTACTGTTTGTCACGACACCCTTCCCGAACATGGAACTGTATCAAGGGTGGAATAGTGGTGAGAAATGAAATAGGATCCGCAGGTGTGCCAATTTGATAAGTTGTATTTGAGGGCCATCACTATACAGGGTGTCCCAAGTTCGAGTGCCTATTAGATATTGTTGACATTCTCTACCGAGCTTAAATATTCTTGAAGCCTGATCACTTTCACTTTATACAGGAAATGATAAAAATTTCTCCAAACATTTTTTTGAAATTTTTTCGTTTCTGATATGATCGAGTATTCGAGTTTGAATTTATTTCTATTCGAATCGTTGAAATTTAAGAATTAAAAAAAAGGGAAATAAACATTAACCGTTTCCACATTTTTCACTCCATGTCTCCTGTGGTTCACCCAACCGATCTCTACTAGGTGGAGGCTTGTACTCGTTGATGATCCTATTAACCAGAAGAGAGGGATTAGCATTAAGTGGAGAAAATATAAAATTTCCTTACTAAAAAAATTGTTACACAGTGCTATCAATCTAAGCAGCAGTGAATTCCATGAGAATTTGATGAAGATGAAGCAAATCTTGAAACTTAATGCTTATCCCTCTCTTCTGGTTAATAGGATCATCAACGAGTACAAGCCTCCACCTAGTAGAGATCGGTTGGGTGAACCACAGAAGACATGGAGTTATTTCAGGTTTCCTTTCGTGCCGAAATTGTCCTCCCACTTGATCCGTGAAGTGTCCACAAATTCCAAGCTGGTATTTTACAATATAAAGAGTGTTAGATCACTCTTTTCCAATTTGAAAGATAAAACAAGCGTTCATGATCGTTGTAACGTGATATACAAAATTCCTTGCGCAGATAGATGCTACATAGGACAGACGAAATAGTTGCTTTCAAATAGAGCCCAACAACATAAAAATGATTGCCATGAGAAATTTAGAGCTAAAGAAGCTGAAACAAGGCTGGCTTTACACTCTTTCAGTACAGTAGATCAATTTGACTTCCAAAAGATTTCAGTTTTGGATTGGGAGAGAAACTGGATGAAGAGAAATTTGAGCGAGATGATTCATATTAATTTGAACAATACCGTGAATCATAGGAGTGATACTCAAGGATAACATCAATCGTGAAATTATTTGATTTCCTTGTTCAGACAATTCAAGTACCGTTGAGGTGAACTACTATAGTAGTTGTTTTGTTGGTTAGTTTGTGCGTCCAATGCGCGACATTGTGTTTGTTCTTCGCCCATGTGTTTTTTCTCACGCTCTGTGTTATTCTAGATGCTATTGAACGAAATATTATAATATTAAATGAATTGAATGAAATATTTCTTGACTCTTTGACCATTGCTACTTCTTACATATATGCCATTTATACATGTTTTAAACAACTAACAGAACTAGGTAAGATATAACTGTTATGATTTGTTTTTGTTATTTCTGTTTCCATTTTCAGTCTTGATGAAGTTTTAAGAAGTTGTTTTTTTTGCTTGGTCCTAAACCTGTGAATATCCCTTGAATATAATGTAGTTTTCTTCCTTCCCAATAATCAAAATCTTAAAATGTTCATTGGGTCAATTCAATCACCCTTTCAAAGTAACCAAAAAATAAACTAACCTGACTAATCCCAAAATATCGTCTTTACTTAAGCTTGAGGAAGAATTTTAATTCTTTCAGGAAAAATAACTATACAATATGACACCCTTATTCGGTCAGTTTTATATCCGCTTACCCAATTTAATTTGAATCTCACTAAGTCAACCCTGTCCTGGCATTCTACCACCTCATGTACCAATATAATAAATGACAAACAGGCTACGCAGAAATCCAAATCCTACACGAAAACCCCCAGACCAATATCATTAGTCGATTCGAATACGAATATGGAAAACGAAAGTAGCTGAAAGCAAGTGTTCAGCAATAACATGAACGTTACCTTCTTTTAGCAGTGATTTTTTCTGTTGGAAAACCCAGCTATGATTTCTTTCTGAAAACAAAATGTACGTCTTCCACTCCTGGAATAAGAAGTAAATTGCAGGTATTATCATATTTTAATATCCGGCACCCAATCTAGAAGTAGGCAGGTTGATTTAATAATCACCTCGATTTCCATTTCAGATTTATTTTCATGGGAAGTTTCATTTGTTCCATCGACTAAATTAGGGATTGAACTTTTTGAACAAATTGTGAATGTCATAGAAATCAGTGATGTAAATGAAATTTATGTTGAAGTATTTGATTGTTGTCATTCTGAAGTGGAAATCATTGAATCTGAAAATTTGAAGACATTATTGCATGCTAAACGCGTTATAATAATCATCACTGTGTTTGTCAAATCATTGAACAAATTGAATATCTTATTGATATTCGTTTGAATTGGTGTTATTATTCTCAGAAATCTCTAGCTTTCCATTCTTCAACAACCAAAAACTTTTATAGGTACTTTGGTATCAAATTATTTTGGGTATTTTGTGCTCATTTTGTGCCAATTTGTGCCGTATATTATGAACTTTGTGTCCATTCACTTTTGGAGATATTTTGAGTTTTTTCCAGTGAGTCGCCAATTTGACGCTGTGACATATGAAAATTTTTTTTATCGATAAATTGAGCTCAATTTGTCATTTTGTGCCGTATATTATGACATTTGTGCCATTCACTTTTCGAAATATTTCGAGTTTTTCCTGTGAGTCCCAAACTTGACGCTGTGACTCATATAAGCAAATTTGAAAATTTTCTTCTTCAAAAAAATGTTGCTCATTTTGCGCCCATTCACTTTTCGAGATATTTCGATTTTTTCCCGTGGTCACCAACTTGACGCTGTGTCAAGTTGATGACTCACACTCGAAATATCTCGAAGAGTGAATGGAAACAAAATACATAACATACGATACAAATTAGCACAAAATGAGCACAAAATACCCTAAACAATTTGACACCAAAATTCAAGGAGTGAATCACTTTGAACACCACTAAGAGTAGTATTGAAGCATGAATTCAGTAATTCAGAAGTGCTCATATTTTCCAATATTTCGCTTTAATTTTCTAAAGCGCACTCATAGAAGCCAAAATTTATCTTAGAATAACGTTACAGCATACAATAAAAAACATGGGGATCTCGGAGTTGATGGAATTGAAGCGAAAGAATGGAATGCAATACAGAAAAATTGAATTTCGAATTTATGTCTGGGAATTGAAGAAGTTTCATTTTTGACTATCCATATTTCAGTATTTCAAAAAGTAGGTAATTCGTCGGAGCAAAACCATATTTGAAAATAATTTGAATAAAAGACAGCGAATCGTAAAATGATACAGAGATCGACATTTAATCCCTTATATTTCAAATTTTTATTACACAGAAACCGTTCTCCAGAAAATAACCATTGGCAAGTGAAGATCGAAAATCAGCGTTTCGCAAAGGGATGCAGGGGGTGATTTTTCATGTCTTATATCTCAAAAATTTATAACTTATTAGGACCCGTTATCCGAAGCATAACAGTATTTGGAATGTGAAATCGTTTTATAAACTTGATTCATTGCATTCCCAGGTGTCATAGAATACCTACAGACTCCATGATAAACGAGTTGGATAAACATCGTAAAAATGATTTAATTGATTTGTTGGCCTGTGCTTCTTTGCAGGACCAGCGAAAAAATTAATCAAAGTGATCTCATTCGTTTTGTGAGGATCCGTGATATGAATATTGATTAACAATTTATCTTCTAGGAACACAGCTTATTGTTATTATGAAAGATCTCATGAATTTGACTCCACGTACAACACAAATCCAGAAAATCCTAAAACAACTCAGAAATCGTTGAATTTAAGAGCATATGTAAGTTTAGAACACTGTCATTTTTTCTCTTTGCAGAATCTAACTTTATCATGAAAAAATGAAAACAGAAGTTATGGGCTAATTTTGATCATAATTTTCGATACAATATTTGAAACACCCTGTGACGAGTTTTCCAAAATTCAGGTGAGGCACAATGTTCCCACATTCCTCTACTTCTAACATGTGAAAAGGGTTTATACTTGAGATATTGAGAATAGGAATGACGAACATAATCCCCACTACGCATATTTCCTTTTTTCTAAGGTTTTTGTGTATATTTTGAAAATCATTAAAATGAATGCAACGATTCTAAAAAGAAAAACGCTCCAGTAATGTAAACTTATGGTAGAATCTGAAGCAGGTAGCGAATTTTCGAAAACGGAATGTGCAGGGTGTTTTTTCAATCTGCAAATTTAATCTGAACTTTTAATAATTCCCACCCTGTATTTCCGATAAAGTGTTGGAATTATTGAAAGAAGACAATCATATTGTTCTACACTGAAAATTTCATCAATATTAATCAAGCCATACCAAAGTTATGAATGAAAAAAAATTGCTCGAATCGGACAAAACACCCTGTAGACTCTCAATAAAGGCCCCAAACCATAAACCAAACATTGTTTCGAAACTGCCTTGACTAGTGTAAACTTCTCCTATAATCTGACGGTCTCCCCCGGAATCACCCTGTATATTCAGAATCAATAACTTGATCATATCAGAAAAGAAAAAATGAAAATTTTTTGAGATTTCCTGTATAACTGAAAGTGCTCAGGTTTCGAGAATATTTCAGTTTGGTAGAGGATGTCGAACAATATCATAATCCTCCCAATTTCCAGATTTAAAATAGGTTCAGTTCTCCAGAAACGTCTAATAGGAAATCAAACTTGAGACACCCTGTATAAACATATATATTCGGAATAAGCCCGATATTAACATTTGAATAGGTCATTTATGAATTTTCCCATTTTTAACAATGCTCATCAAAAATTCAGTACCTACCCACACACCTCCGTTCTTCTAGTTTCCACTTTGAAAATAAAATGAATAAATTCATTCATTCGGGAGTAATCAGGTTTCTCCAAAGACCCTCCAGCTTATGAAAATCTAAATACCTCAAAAACGATAAGTTCTTAAGCATATGGAACTTGAAACAAACTAGGGTACATTTATTAGATGCGTCGGAAAATTCAATATAGAGCCTAAGAAAATTGGTCATATACACTTTTTGGGTACACCCTGTGTATTTCCAAATAATTAGGGAATGTATTTCTGATGGAACATAATGATACTGTGTCAAAAAAAAATTATAAATTTTAGCCTTAATAAAGCATCGTTGGAACATTATCTATCTAAATATATTACACAGTTGTATAAAGTAAGTAAATTAAATTTCTTCCGATTAAGATCTAAATCATCTGAAAATAAAGTATTTCCATTTCACTCTCTGATATATACATATTGTAGGATCTAGTCGTGAAATCTTCAGCCATTTCAGTCCCCCATTTATCATCATTAATCATAATTATTTCATGTTCGAGTTGAAAGACACCCTCAAAGCCAAGAGGAAAAACTTTTACATTCAAGAACGCGGTCCCATGATTCTTTTGAAACTAGATTATCAACAATTTTTCAATGATTGCAAAATTTTAATCGAAATTATCTAAAACTAATTTTAGGTATTCTTTAGGTGTATTACACTAAACTGATTTGCAACTTTTCACTTCGAATTTTTCAAAATTTTCTGTGAAAAACAATTATGTTTTATAGACATATGACTGGAGCAATTTTAGGGAATGTCTCGTATAATGTATTTAATTTGAGAAGTTGCAAAGTAGATTATTTTTCAAATAGCTTCGAGTTGCATTATTTCTCGAGAAATTGCTGGAAACCATTGATTTCTACTAGAGTTGGATATTTCTTTTTATTTTAAGATTTCGCCATCCTCTGGTTACATCGAGATTAGAAAAATTGATGGGATCTAATTGCGTGAGCCTCACGGATAGAGAGTTCATGCAAAAATTGCAGCAAAGGATTTTGATCGAATATGGAAACTCCGCAGAGAAAAGGATCAGATCCAGAGAGGTAAATGATCGGACTTCCGTTTTTTTTTTCTATTCTTTTTTTTTGGATAAGAGTTTTCATTATATGATTGACGACTTATTTTATTTCAGATGGACGAAATGGAGAGAGTCAAAAATTTAGTTCTAACTGGAAAAGTTCCATTTTCCAAAGCTCCACCAGAAATGTTTGATCATCCTGTTATGGTTATCGAGCGATATTGTCAGAAATTAATTGCAGAAAGGAGAGCAAAGGTGAGTATCTGTATTTTAGAAAGTTCTGAAATTCAGTGTCACAGTGGCAGCAAATGAAATTCCAAGATGGAGAAGCACATTAGAAAAAAAAAATATTATTATTATTATTGTAATGAACATATCTATTTTAAGTTTACGGACAAATTTTGTAGCATTCTACATTGCATATTCAACTAAACAAGAAAGTTGATGAAAATCTGGGCGTACGCCAATGCGTATCTTCGTGCATGTGTACCCGATACAGTGAAATTGTCATTTATTTCTTTTCCTGGTTTTTTTGAATGAGAGGTATCGATAATTATCGCAGCGGAATTCATATAGTTGTTCCCTCTATTATATTCGTAAAACTTTATTCTTGTACATATAAAAATTTCGGATGCACTTATACATATTTTCCATTTTGTAAAATATTGTATGTAAATTTTTCTGGTACCACATATTTCAAAAAATCAGGTTGTAAAATACTTGTGTGAATATAAGAGGTTGTTGATCGACCTCGATTTTTGTCCCTTTCATTGTGGTGAATTTAGAGATCAGAACCACACCTCAATATAAACGACTGGGCTCGGGCATTTTGAGTTGTAACAAAGAGGTTACACAATTTTGGCACCCAGCGTGGGGCAGTTCAGGTCTTTTTGGGCATTCGATCACTAGATCTTTCAGTTTTCCTGGTGGAAGTGACTGTTAATTCGGGGTTGATCATTATCCTGGTTCGGATAGTTCAAATTATCATTTTTGATTTTTTAGATTGGATTTTTTTTTAAGTTTTCAATTTTTCCTTTTACCTTATCTAATTTCTTTGAATTTTCTGGAAAATGTCTCTTAACCCAAATTTTCTAAAACAGAATGAACTCACTTATGAGATTGCTATTCGAGTTATTGAGATCCTGTCATCAGTGGATGACAAACGTAAAATTTTGAGAGGTTTACTTTCCCAAGAATCCTCGGATCGTAGTTTCACTCTCTTATCTGATCCTTTTTCTTTCAAAGAAAATGTCGAAGGCATTAAAAAGAGTTTGACTGATTTGAGGGAGATTTGCACTTAGTTCAATTCAAATTCCTCTCAAATTAGACACAAGAGTATACTCACTCGTTTAACTCATGTAACTGGTAGAATTCAACGGCTATCGGTTGATAAAGATGATGAATCTGCTATCAGTCAGAATCTTTATGAAGAAGACCTTATGTTGAAGTCTGATATAGCGGAAAAGGTGTCCCCTTCTGAAGCTCATTTTTCTGGTTGAGGTAGACCTCAACTCCTGTGAAATCCGCAGGTTTGCATCATTCTCTGTCTCCTGTTAATGCTCAACTAATTATAAGTGTATCTCATTGATTTGTCTTGTAAAGACCTTGGGAATTTTCATATCAAAAATATTAAGCCCGATTTAAGTAGAGTAAATGATCCTGATTATTTCTCAGATGTTCAATCTGAATAATGACCTGAATGTTTTGTGTTTTGTTTGTATAAGGTGTTGGTTTCTATCGCCTGGAATGACGAATCCTGTGTCTCTTTCCCTTTTAGTATTTGATTGACTTGAATTGAGACAAGAATTATAAATTGAAGCATTTGATGCATTTATCTTTATCTCTTTCTCTTATTTATCTCTATCTTTATTCACTTCTCTTTGTACAACGAGCAATTATCTTCTTGTAATGGAAAGTAGTCTTTGCCATAGCAATTATCTTCATCTTCTGCTCTAGTATAATTTCTTGTCAGCTTTTATTATATGATTCTACCTCTGTTCGAATCTACGTGCAGTTTTACGGTATCTAACGTGTATTGCATGAATCTTTTGTGTAACTGTTTAGTTGTTTTGAAGTAATAAAGTCTTTTTGTGTCTTATCAGATACAGTTCTATGTCTCTATTCGAAGTCAATTTCCTTGATATACCTTGTGATCCCTGGATCACTGGCGCCCATAAATTTCTCGTTTGATTAACTTTGAGAAAAAAAAGCTCATTGTGAGCAAGGAACTTCTTTTTTTTTTGGAAGGAATGAGGAGTGTGTAGCATGATTGCATCTTCAACTTAACAAGAAAGTTGATGAGAATCTGGGCGTACGCCAATGCGTATCTTCGTGCATGTGTACCCGATACAGTAAAACTGTCATTTTATTTTTTTTCCTGTTTTCTTTCAATGAGTGCTATCGATAATCATCACAGTTAAATTCATATAATTGTTTCCTCTATTATATTCTTGAAACCTTCAAAAAAGGTTTTTTTTTGTTATTTTTGCTACTAAATTCCTGATTGGAGTTCCTGATAAAAGTTGAAAGTTTAATCATTCCATTGAGAGAACTGTCAGACCAAAGTTCTTATCAAGTTGGGTGGAGGAACATTGACTCAGTTTAGAGCTAGGACTTATCTCATCAGGGAAGTAATTTGTGAATTTGAAAATTTACATTCTTTATTCTTGTACATATAAAAATTTGGGATTCACTTATATATATTTTCCATTTTGTGAAATACTTGTATGTAAATTTTTCTGGTACCAGATATTTTAAAAATTCAGATTGTAAAATATTTGTGTGAATATAAGAGATGGTTGATCGTTCTGGGTTTTTATCCCTTTCATTGTGGTGAATTCAGAGATCAGAACCACGACTCAAAATAAGAGACTGGGCTCGGGCATTTTGAGTTGTAACAAAAAGGTTACACATATATTTTTTTCATGCATTGCTTTTTCAGATTATATCTGAATATCAAAATTTTTCATATATATTACTGATGGGGAAATTCTTATCCTTTCCTCAACACTTGTGCCTATTTGTCTAGACTTCAACACCAAGTAAGTTGTCAAATGAAATAGTCTCTATCATGGACTATTCAACACACTTTATATGTCAACAATTTCTACTTGAATTATTTCAAAGGGTAACAGTAATAAATGCAAAACGACTTACTCGGTAAAAGGTTTATTTTCTGAGAGGTGGAAAAATATGTTGGTTGAATACTTTTGTTGAATACAAGTTGAATACTAGTTGAATACGAGCAATATACAAGACATGAATATTAAACTAGGTTAAGTTTGGCCATAGAAACTCAGCTGTTTCATACTCAATGCTTGTTCTTGCATATTATTATAGAAAATTATATAAAAGTAAATGAATAATTGTAATAAATATCGCAAAGTGATAGTATCAGATAAATGAGATGAACTTAAATAATTATGCAAACAAATCCAAATGAGAAAAGTGAAGGTATTTGGGTGGGCAACCCAAAATACATATTGGAGAATTGTGAGTAATATACAATTCTCCAACAATTACATATATACAATTAAAAAATATAGAAGTGACGAGAAGAAAAATATACAACTCACCCCTTTTTTGCTCTATACTGAGACGATCTTCCTCCACCGAAGTTGATAAGAACTTTGGTCTGACAGTTCTTCAATAGCAAGTGAATCCGAAATTTTTATATGTACAAGAATAAAGAATGTAATTTTTCAAATTGACAAATTACTTCCCTGAAGAGATAAGTCCTAGCTCTATACTGAGCCAATGTTCGTCCACCGAAGTTGATAAGAACTTTGGTCCGGCAGTTCTTCGATAGCAAGTAGAGTAAAATACTTCAGCTTGTAAGCTGAGAATTGCCAATGATGTTGGGCTCTCTTTTGACGAAGGACTCTTAATGTAATGATCAAACTTTCAGCTTTTATCAGGAACTCCAATCAGGAATTTAGTGAAAAAAACCTTTTTTGAGGGTTTCACAAATATAATATAATAATAATAGAGGCAACAATTATATTAATTTCGCTGCAATAATTATCGATTCCACTCATTCGAAGAAACCAGAAAAAAAAAACAAAATGACAGTTTCACTGTATCGAGTGGGAAATGTGTCTGAGATGGCATACTTTTTTAACTGGGTTCATACCTATCAATATAAATCACTTAAAAAGGTTAGGACAAGACAAAATTATAGTAATTATGTATAATCTATTCAATGGTTCGTTCAAAATTGAATATAATAACAATATGAAAGTGTAAAATAACAATCAAACAAGGTCTTCATATGCCATCTCACCTTCAACACTGTGGATGGGATGGCATAGGTACATGATAAATTATGACCTAGCTACATATTTCGCAAACATTTTTTCTCTTTTTGTCAACTCCTGCACATTCTGCATGTCACCATTGACCACATCCATTACATTTGAACCATATTTTTCTGGAACGAGATCAAGAAAACATGTCATTGCAGTATATACATGCAACGTCGTCATTTTCATCACCATTCCCATTGAAAGGATCTTCTGTTGTATCAACACATTCAGTCCCAATACGTCTCTCAACTTTTTTCTTTCAAGATCAAATTTTAACGGTTAGGTTCTAAGACATCATTGTCCACTTGAGAATCACATACCTGTATATTCACAAAGAATTAATTCATTATGAAAATTCTAAATCTCTACTTGGCACGGTCGAACAGGGGGTGATCAATAAACATTCCCTTATAAGTGAAATTTTTTTAGTTCAATAACTCCTCAACTAATCGACCCAATAATTTCAAATTTTGACATATTTTACTATCGGCTTTCTTCAATAATTCTGAAATCGAAAAAAAAATAGTTCGACTACGAAAATTTAGACTTTTTCTATTTTCGTGAATATTGGATCATCGTGTAAGTCGATATTATAATTTTTTTTCGTTTTCGAAAAAAGAACAAAGAGTTAATCCATAATCAAAACCCTAAAACTCTATTTGCCACTGTCATACAGGGTGACCAATAAACATTTCATAGTTCGATAAATCTTGAATTTATCGGTAGAATCATTTTGAAAAATGCAGTTTTTTCACTCTTTGCGCCTTCCTTCAATACTTCTGAAATTGACTTTTTTTATTCTCATGAATATTGGGTCACACTGTACGTGAACATTATGATTTTTTTTTATTTTCGTAACCACAAAATGTTAATCCATTATAAAATTCTGAATCTCCGGCTTGGTACCGTCATACAGGATGATCAATAAACATTTCCCTATTAGTGGAATTTTGCAGTTTGCCATTCAATAGGAATGAAATCAACACTTCGCGATATTTTCCATATGGGCTCAGGATAATCCAAAATCTTCTTCTTGATAGTGCCAATCCGTTATCGGATATTGGAGACCATTCTGGCTATTGTGACCTTATTCACTGCTGCACGAAACAGTCCAATTGTTGTTTCCGAGAATCATACTCTCAAATTTCTCAGCCACGAAATTCTCCTCCTGCCGGGACCTCTCTTTCCCTCAACCTTGCCCTGCAGTATTAGCTGGAGAAGGCCATATCTTTGTTCATTCCGCATGATGTGGCTCAAGTATTCCAGGTTCCTCCTCTTCACGGTGTCAACAATTTCAGTTTTCTTGTTGACTAATATTAGCACCCTCTCATTGGTCATGTGCTCTGTCCAACTGATTCGGAGTATTCTTCTGTAGAGCCACATCTCGAATGCTTCAAGCCTCTTACACGAAGCTTCAGTAAGCGTCCATGACTCCATCCCATAGAGAAGCACAGGGAAGACATAGCACTTCAGAAGTCGTATTTTGGTCTTCTTGTTCAGGTCGTGATTCGTGAAAAGTTTTTTCATTTTAATGAAAGCTGCTCTTGCCTTTTCAATTCTACAGCGGATTTCCCTCGAATGATCCCATTCATCATTCAGCGCAGTGCCGAGGTACGAAATTGTTTTGACTCTCTCTACCATTCTGTTGTCGATGTTAAGTTGTCCTTGTAATGTGGAATTTTTGCTGACTATCATGAACTTCGTCTTTGTGATGTTGATGGATATACCAAACTCCTGACTTATCCGGACCAATCTGTTCACAAGCCCTTGCAGATCCGAGAGATTATCGCAAAATAATACGGTGTCATCTGCGTATCTTATATTATTCAGTTTTCTTTCACACTGATACCACTCGAAACGTCACGAAGCGCAGAACTGAGAATCTCTTCGGCATATACATTAAACAGCAATGGTGACAGAATGCAGCCCTGTCTTACGCCACGTTTTATGCGGATATTGTCAGACATTTCACCTTTAAAGGTGATCTTTGCTATCTGCCCCCAATATAGATTCTTAATGATGCATAGATCTTTATCATCTATTCCTATCTTCTTCAATATCTCAACTAGCCTTTGATGTTTCACTCTATCAAACGCCTTTTGGTAATCTATGAAACAGGCATATATGTCTGCATTCACATCTCTACATCTCTGAAACAGCACCTGGGAACAAAAAAGAGCCTCCCGAGTACCTGTAGCACGTCGGAACCCGAACTGTGTATCGCCCATGTTTTCCTCACATAACACGTATATCCTCTGTCAGTGATTCATAAAAATTCCCAAGTTATATTCTCGATAAATATTTGGTGCGATATCTACAACAATCGTTTGATTTGCCCTAATATTTTTGAAAATAGGTAAACAGGAGATATTTAAGGAAATTTTTGGAACATAATTTAATAATGGAAACATTGTTGTTGCAACATGATGGAGCAAATGCGCACTAACCAAAAAAAAGTGCGCGAATATTTTTGGCTGAGACTTTTAGAAACAGATGGATTGGCAGAATGGAAATGTGGCTTGACCTCCTCGATCCCTTTATCTGACACCCTTGGATTGTTTATTATGGAAAGGTCTATGATGTACAGACTGACAGTAATGAGCAACTGCTACAAAGAATTATTGATGTTTGCGATATTATTGAATTTCAACCGAATACCATAGCGAAATCTGTGAAACAACTATATCAACGTGCTCAAAAATGTATTATAATGAAAGAATACAATTTTGAACATTACCTGCTGAACTGACAATATTTTATTCATTTTATTTTTGATTCATTGATTTCAAGATCAAATACTTTCAATTTATTTGCTATTTTTGTTCTATTCTTTATCCAGTTTGTTGATTAAGAGTGTTCTTAAATAATTTGAGGAAAATTCAGGTAAGGCATTCACTGAAAGGGTGAAAAAACTGCAATTTTCGAAATAATTCTATCGATAAATTCAAGATTTATCGAACTATGAAATTTTTTTTATGAGGGAATGTTTATTGGTAACCCTGTATGACGGTGGCAAACAGAGTTTTAGAATTTTGATTATGAATTATTTCTTTGTGGTTACGAAAAGGAGAAAATTATGATATTGACTCACAGGGTGATCCAATATTCACAAAAATAGAAAAAGTCTAAAATTTTCCTAATCCGGGCCTGATTTTTTCTATTTCAGTATTATTGAAGATAGCCGATAGTAAAATGTGACAAAACTTCAAAACTTGAAATTATTCGGTGGATTTATGTAGGAGTTATTGAACTAACAAAATTTCACGCATAAGGGAATGTTTATTGACTGTATGACCGTGCCAAGTAGATATTTAGAATTTTCATAATGAATTAATTCTTTGTGGTTACGAAAATGGAAAAAATCATAATGTTCACTTACAGGGTGATCCAATATTCACGAAAATAGGAAAAGTCTGAAATTTTCCTAGTCCGTATCTGATTTACTTGAATTCAGAAATATTGAAGAAAGACGATAGTAAAGGGTGATAAAACTTCAAAATTTTAAATTATTTAGTCGATTAGTTGAAGAGTTATTCAACAGTGAAATTTCACTCATAAGATGAACATCACCCTGTATATCCCAAACGAAGGCACTCAGGCGATTGAAACTTCTTGATACGGGTCCTCCATGATGACCTTAATTCATGGTAGTCGTTTATCTCATTCTTCCCGGGACACCTGTAGAAGCCGCCTTCAAAGGCGTAGGAATATTCTCCATGTAGATAAAGCGCTAGACAAGAAAGCGCGTTAGGCATGCCGCAGACCGTCTACTCCTTAAAGAGGAAGTGAGATGAATATACAAGAATCGTGAGATTGGTTTGATTTGATTTGATTAAGTTGGATAGTATGGAACAGAAATCCAGTTTCGTAGTACCGATTGATGTGAAATTGAGGTTGAAATGAATTAATAAAATATTCGATTGATATGGGTGACTTCCAGAAATTATTTGGTAATTTATATGACAATACCTCAGCTGCCTCATAGGACAAGACGCCACTGAAGTGCGATTACTATTTTTTCTTCAATATGTCTTGCATTTTCAATTTACACTTAACGCAAATATCATTATAATCTAGGTCTTTTCTGAAGGAGAGAAAGGTTTGTTCATGGTCTGAGTGAAATAAAATTACATTCGAAGACCATAAAATTCTTTCCCACGTTTACTACGACAATCGTGAATTACCAGACCACCTCTTAATAAAAATAAGTTTTTCATTACCTGGAAACCCATTTAATTGCGAGTATTAAACATGGATATTATTTTCTTTATGTGGGACTGGTTAATTTTCCCTCAAAGGACTATTTCTGTCAATTAAAACATTTTATGAGGAATGATGAATTACAGACGAATCTGGGTTAATGAGAAGGTTACAAGATCAACTTCTCACATCCTGATTGAAGTTCTTCAACTTATAGCAGAATTGTTATTCAAAAAATGTCACTTATCTATCATAGGTGAACGAAAATAGTTATTTTCCTAACAAGTGTGGGAAGTGATACTTTTCCGCAAGAGACTGCAGTTCAAACCGTCAAGAGGTCTTCTTCTTCTTCTTCTTCTTCATATTTTAAGCCTGTGGCTTGTATTCTCCAATTATTATGCCTCCTGTGAGATCGAAGTCCATGAGTCTCTCCATCGTTTTGGTGGTCTCCCCAACGGTCTGCGTGTTCCCGGTGTTCCGTCTCTCACAATCTTCGCAATTCTTCCATCGCCCATTCTTTCCACGTGGGCATTCCATAATCTTCGCCTATTGCGACCCCATCGGACTACATCCGGAACCCCACATTCGCTGCGAATATCTTCATTTCTTCTTTTGTCTCGTAATGTGAGGCCCAGGACGTTTCTGAGCACCTTCATCTCAGCAGTTCGCAGTGCGTTCTTCATTACTTTAGTATCGGCTCTCGTTTCGATACCGTATGTCATAATTGGTCTCACAATAGTTTTATATATTCTGACCTTGGTTTGATTGCGCATGTGTTTGTTGTTCCACACAATGTCTCCAAGAGCACCCGATATTCTTGCCGCCTTATTTGCTTGTTCTTTAATTTCCCGAGTTCTGTCCTGATTGGACGAGATCTGCACGCCCAAATATGCAACCCTCATAACCTGTTCTATTGGTCGGTCCTCAACTACAAGTTTACATCTAATTGGTTCCTTTGAAACGACGAGTGATTTGGTTTTTGTGGTAGATATTTCCATGTTCAATTTTTTTGCCTTTGTGTAGAATTTAAACAAGAGCCTCTGTAGATCGTCTTCGCTCTCAGCCACAATTACTGCATCGTCGGCGTAGCAGATTATCTTTATTTCACCGGTTGTTAGCTTGTATCCTCTTGCTGTATCCTTCAAATCTTCTATTATATCGTCCATTATTATGTTGAATAATTGGGGACTCAAGGAATCTCCTTGTCTTATTCCTGTTGGTGTTGGTATTTCTTTTGTGAGACCGTTGTTTGTCATAATCCTAGTGGATGTTTCATGATTTAGTTCCCCTACAATCCTTACAATATCACTGGGAACATGTTTCTTCTTCATGATACGAGTGACATCTCTCAGTTGGACGCGATCAAAAGCCTTCGTCAGGTCTATGAAACACATGTACATGGGCTTATTGTACTCTATGGACTTTTCTATTAGCTGTCGGACTATATATATGGCGTCCAGAGTTGATCGGTTTTTCCTAAACCCCTGCTGCTCTTCAGAGATGTCCATGTGCCGCTGTATCATATCCGTCAGAATCCTGGTAAACAGCTTCATAGTAGAATCCAGCAAGGTGATTCCCCTATAGTTTTCGGGTTTCTTTTTGTCCCCCTTCTTGAAAATGGGTATTGTTACACTCTTTTTCCATTCCTCTGGAACCTTTCCTGTGTTGAGTATTTTGTTGAAGAGAGATCTTAATTCGTTGCCAAGTACGGGCCCTCCATACTTAAGGAGTTCATTTGGTATCTCGTCTGGACCTGGGGATTTACGATTCTTCAATTTTTCAATCGCTTCATTCACTGCCTGGTTCGTGATCTCAGACATGCCAGTATTTTCCGCATCTTCACTGTAGCGATTATCATCCTGCTCTTCATGCGCACAGTGCAACCCTTTGAAGTGTTCTTCCCACGTTTTCTTCTCAATCTGCTCAGTTCTAGTGTATTCCGCCACCTCTTTCCTTCTTCTCCTCAGCACGCTCCAGATTTTTTTCTGAGCTCCATAAAGGTCGTGTTCCATCTCCGAAGTGAATTGTTCCCAGTATTTCCGCTTTATGTCTCTTATCTCCTCGTTGACCCGATTTCTGACTTCTATATATCGACTCCTCTCTTCTGATGTTTTCTTGCTTCTGTATCTGACGTAGGCTGACCTTTTCTCGTTCGCTAACTCTTTTATTTCTGGGCAATACCATTCTTTGTTGTTGGATTTCTGTACTGTTTTTATTTGTCTCTGTCCCATTGCTTCTATCGCCGCTGCTTTGATGTTATTCTTAATCTTTATCCAGCATGTTTCTACGTCATCTATTTCCTCAATCCCATCTATCTCAATTTTCTGTTGGAGACGTGTTTGGTACAGGCTTTTTGTTGATGCGTTGGTGAGAGATTCGATGTTGAATTTAGTTTTTATGATGTTATTTTTATCCTGTTTTTTTCTCTGCATGTTCATTCGTAGTTTACACAAAACAAGATTGTGGTCCGAGCCGATATTTGCTGATGTTATGCTTCGGATATCTAAGACCTGGGATGGATGTATGGCTCTGTTTGATATGACATAATCTATCATAGAGTGCTGACCTCGGGAGTTTTGCCATGTTATTTTGTGCTGAAGTTTGTGCGGATAAAAAGTATTGTTTATCCTCAGAGAGTGACGTGCGCAGAAGTCGACAAGAATTTCACCATTATCGTTGATTTGATCTTCGTTAAATCGATTCATTATCCCTGGCAGCACATTGTTGCCCACTCGTGCATTCAGATCTCCCAAAATTATTATTCTTTCGGTTGGCGGTATTTTTCTCAGTTCCGCTTCAATAACTTCGTAAAAGGCATCTGTTTCTTCTTTTTTCCGACTACTGTCTGGGGCATAAACACTTATAATATGTGTCCTTCCGGACTCTGCATTTAATGACATCACAAGGATTCTTTCATCAATGTATCGGATATCGTTGATGAATGGCTCGTATTTTTCCGCAATCAAGACTCCTACACCTGCTGATGCTCTCTTACAATGGTCTACGCCGCTATAAACGAAGATGTAACCAGGAAGCTTCATAGTGCCCCTGCCTTTCCGCTTAGTCTCAGACAGTGCGCAGATGTCAACTTTGTGTTGCCTCATCTCTAGAAGTATCTCATGGCATCTCTTATTCCAGGACATGATATTCCAGCAGGCAACCCTTAAAATTCTCTTCCTCCAATTTCTCTTCTTTTCTCTCAAAACCGTATTCGTTGTCCTATTTCTAGCCATGTTCATTACCGTTGCATCCGTCCTATTCCGAGGCTGATTATTGGATCTGTGAGCAAGGATAGTTTTTACGCCAGGTAGGATGCTACCCTCGCCTGACAACCCTCCTCCTTTATCCGGGCTTGGGACCGGCAGTGACGCTTGATAGCTACTCAATCCACCACCAAAACGCCCCAGGCGGAGTTCCGTCAAGAGGTCGAGTGCGGAAAAGGACTTTCCACATGAAAGGAACAATATTTTTCCTACTACTTAGCGAAAATGAAACACTTTCAAAGAGTTTTCGTGTTGATACCAACTGACATTATAAGAAATTATATTTTTGTGCGCTTAGCTGCATAGAGAAACTTTTGAATTTTATGATTGGCACATAGAGACATGCCAAAATTTTATGATTGATGCGACTCTTTAATATTTGCGTGCGGAAAAAACCCTTGCTATTCACTTTCCGCATGCATATGCGTGCGGAAAGTAATACTTCCGAAACGCTAGTAAAATAACCGGAACTTACTTTGGCAGTACCTAATATTGATGAGGAGAATCGAAAAATAATTAAAGTTCATCATCTCATGAAATTTAGGCTCAAAATTCACTTGAAAAAATCAGTAATATCAAGTTTCTACGTTACCTACGTATATATCCTCTGTTGAAGTAGGTCAATTTGATACGATCCAATAATTCAACTAACAATTTTTATATCAAATGAGTGTAGAGCTTTCGTTCGTCCTTGTCGAATTCAAATCAATTTCCTTCTACAGGACACCTTGAGGCCCTGACCTAAAAACTCTTCTCAGAACGGAGAAATCGATTTTAATAAGCCAAATTAATTTGGATGAATGCATGGACAACGATGACTGTTTGGAAAATTAACCATTAGTCATTATCAATCTCACCCGACATCATCATTCCCTCATTGTTCGTTCGTATTGCGTGGGAACGTTAACAGAATTACCAGGAATCCTGCGGGAACATATGATTTACAGCAGGATCCTATCACCATCGCATCCTCACTTTTCCTTGAAACTTTACGCTGATAATTTCAGCAATTAAGTGGAATCGCAGGGTTAGTTAGCTACCTGTCTTTGTTTGAACCTCTGGGGATGCTATTATATTGGAATAATTAAATTAATTCTAAGGTGTAAATTAATTCCAAGGTGTAAATTAACACGTCTTCGGATTTAGGCTGATGGATATATTTTTCGAGCTGTCTGTTCTACTTAGGGGAGATATCGCTATCATCTACCCAGTTATGAGATGAATAGGTTCACTGAATCAGGATGTATTGAACTGACGTGCTAAGAGATATATTCTATAGAGTAACCCGATGATTCATTAAATAAATTGTATTAGGTGTACAACTTTCCTTCTTCCGCTCAGCAATACATGACTGTAGTCGAAATAAATCGATATTAGATGTCATACAATAAGCTTAGGTATTTTTAAACATAACGCCATCGAAATATTAGTCGGTTTGTGTCTGCATTATAAAGTTATTCTCGATAAAATAAAACGAAGTAATTTCCACTATATTATTTAATTGTTAGTAACAATTGTTTCGCCACACTGTGGCTTCATCAGGCTACATTTCTGAACTGAAGCCACAGTGTGGCGAAACAATTGTTACTAACAATTAAATAATATAGTGGAAATTACTTCGTTTTATTTTATTTATAATGAATTTCCGCCAAGTAAGGACCGAATCCATTAAATAAGTTATTCTCGATTAAACATGTCAACTTACGAGCCAAATTCTCGTCATTTTCGAGAGGTTTTAATTTTCTGATTCAATATGAAGCAATCTGCGGCTGTGACTCATGGAATGCTTTCAAATACCTATGGTGAGGCCTCTATTAGTTAAAGAACGTGGTGAAGAGTGGTTTCAACGCTTCAAGAACGGTGATTTCAACGATCGAAGACCAGCATAGCGGTAGAAGTGAGAAGATACAGAATTGGAAGCATTTGATCAAAACTCGTGTCACACACAACAAGAATTGGCAGGATTATTGGTAATGAAGCAACAAGCCATATCAAAATGTCTGAAAGTCATGGGAATGACACAGAAACGAGGAAATTGGGTGCCGTACGTGTTGAAGCCGAGAGATTTTGAACGACGTTTGTTTGCTTGTGAGCAGCTGCTTGCAAGGCAAAGACATTTTTGCATCGCATTACGATAATTCCAAGCGCAGAAAATCATGGGAATATCCCGGCCCTACATCCACGTCGACGTCTCAACCAAATATACAAGGTTCCAAGGTCATATTCAGTATAGAAGGGACCAGTGTATTATGATTGATTAAAACCGACTGAAACAATCATAGGCGATCGTTATCGAATGCAATTAATGCGTTTGAGCCGAGCATTGAACGACAAACGGCCGCAATACATCGACAGACATGATAAATTGATTTTACAGCATGACAATGCTCGACCCCATGTTGCAAAAGTGGTCAAGACATACTTGGAAACGTAGAAATGGAAGTCCTACCCCACCCGCCGAATTCTACAGACATTGTTCCCTCGACTATCACTTGTTTCTATCAATAGCACACGACCAGGACTTCTGGTCTTATGAAGAAGTAAAAAATTGGATCCATCCGAGAACCGCTTTAAAAGATGACAGTTTTTTCAACGAGGGATTCGTACGATGCCCGAAAGATGGGAAAAAATAGTGGGCAGCTATGGACAATATTTTAATAATAAATGTATAACCAAGCAAAGTTGTACGTCCATGTAAAATATCAAAAAAGCAGGGCCGTCGCTAGCCAAACTGCCGCCCTAGGCAAAGACCCATTTTGCCGCCCTAGGCAGAAGCTTACTATGCCGAATGCTAAAAATTAATATTGGATAATCGGGGTCCAGTGCCTGCTCGAGCGTTTCTACCGCCTCTGCAAAAAATACAATTAATTTTTTGTTTAAGATTATCGAGTAAAATAATAGGATGATGCGGATTAACCATTATTTAATTCGAATGTGCCCACGTCCAACACTAAATATTTTGATATAAAAAATGAAGAATGATATAAAAGAATGGAATGTGGTGTGAAATAATAAAACTTCTTATATTTCTTAAGAAGGATCATTTGGACTTGGAAGTGATGAAATGGAATTGTTTTCTTATATTTTGCATTCCATTTTAAGAAACCAACATTCTGATTAGATAATTGAAAAGAAAATAATCCAGAACTCCAAGTGGCAATAAAATTCGGCAACGTAAAGCGAACGCCGACAAGCCTGATGAGTGCATATGTATTTTTTTATAGTCAATAACCCGTAAACAGCACTATGAGGGGATCACGCCACATCTGAATATTTATGAGTATAATGTAAAATGCGGCACCTTTGATGGTTTTTGATGTTAATTGAATTTGTCGGTATTCCTTCCTGTTGTTGCTGACTGAATTTAATATCATTTGATACTTCCAATTTCTACATATGTCATATTTGTTGATCAAGCTTGAAATGCCGCCCTTGAATTTTGCCGTCCTAGGCGATCGCCTACCCCCTAGCAACGGCCCTGCAAAAAAGTCAAACTGATCAAGATCTACGAAAAAGAGTTAGGTATTGAAAATGTGTGTACGAAATTCGGATAATTGGAGATCGTTCATTCTAACACCGCTCACCGATTCTTCGTAGAGCTCACAGTTTATGAGAATTTTGAACTCGAAATTTGGAAAAAAACCGTAAAATTGAATTTCTACACAAAAACCGTAATATCTCCCGAAATATTGGTCATAGCCCCCTCAAACACAAACGTTTTTTATAGATCGAGATGAGATCTACAACATATTGGGGTTTCAGGACCGTATCTTGCCTCTAGGAGAATTGAGAGCCTCGAGAATATTATTAAAATTTTCTTTGAAAATTTCAGTTTACAGCCTATAAATCCTGAAATAATGGACTAATTGGTTAACTGCAGGCTTTTTCGCGATCTGCGTTATCGTATCAATCGAAAGAATGCTATAAACTTCCCATGTAGGAACTTTAAATTTTTCCTTCTTTTTTAAGGGTTAGGTATTGAAAATTTTCGTAGTTCTTGCCAATGCCTTAAAAATTCGTTTTTTGGCAATTAAATGAAGTGCTGGCGGTATATGTTAGTGCACTAACATAACCTCCGGGTTCGCCAATATATCCTCTGTTGATTTTATTCCAAAGCGTTCTTCTGGGAATCTTGTACAGTTCGGAAGCTGTCTGTATTGAAATGTTTTCATTTCGAACTGCATTGGTTGCTCGGATTAGTGTTGTTTCCGTATAATTACTATATTTCCTTACATCCAACTTCTTTTTGTATCGACGACCAATAATTGTGCCTCAAAATGAAACAGGTTAAATAAATTTGGTATGTGGCAATGTCTTCCGCCAATGGGCCACAATAGAAAAATTTTCCGACATGTCGAAATCTTCTCAACCAAATGTTTTCGGTTTTTTTTTAACGTGACGTTTAATGAATATAAAGTAAGCTGCTAAATATATTTTGAAGTACCTTTCGCCATATTTTCTCCACAACTCTTAGTATTTCGCATATATACCCACGTTAAAAAATTACCCGCTCACATAACATACCGTAGCACAACGTTCAAAGTACGCAAGACGACTGCGACGCTTGCAACATGTGGGTATATAGTGTGGTTAAAGGTTCCGATTCGTGATTTTTATAAGATGTTACCAACTTTACGAAAAAAAAGTGAAACTTAAAATATTAGGCAGTTCGGCAAAGTCACCTCCGTTGGTAAAGTCACACCGCTCTACCGTATGAGATTCTTTCGGAGATTCTTCTCTGAAGGAGTGAATCTGGAGAAAAGAGTGGATGCGTTGGCGAAAGATGCACTTTAGTCCATTAAGTTTGAAAACGAGACCATCGTGCCATTTCTACTTCTATTCGAAACTGTTTGATGCATATTCCATGACCTTGAGCAGATGATGCGTGGTGAGGTGAAAAAATCTAAACTCTGGGAAAATGTTCTTGAGCCTGTTGATATTATCCAAGCAATAGTGGGTAATCCTTTCTGTGACTTTCTCAATTGATGACAGAAGCTGAACATACTTTGTTTTTGCAAGAATTTCTGTTTTTTTTTTACTGGCTTGGAGATGAAAATCACGGTTGCTAACTCATATCTATCTGGAAAATATTTGAAATTATTTGGCATCGAGTGGCACAGAACAGATCGGAGTGGAGTCATTTGAAGGAGGCCTACGTCCAGGAGTGGATGAAGAATGGCTGAGGAGGAAGAAGGGAGAAGAAGAATTTTATTATTTACATATACCTCTATAACTTCAACGGAAATGTGTAGGATTGCTTTTTTTAGATACCATAACGTCTGGGGACTTTGCTTCCTTTGACTTGCGAATTGAATATTGCACTTCCCCCGTGGTGGTTGGATCTATGATACAAATGAATAACAAAAATAAAAAGAATTTCTCATTGACAAACGAACATTTCTTATTGTATTTCTCTAATTACCAATTTTTTTTCAGATCAAAGTGCCTAAAGTCAACATTCCAAACCATCTCTACTGGGACGACACGATAGATCCTCCTTCAGGTCTATCTATAGAGAAGGGACACATGTTCCGAGATTCTTTAGACAGAGTTTGTATTCCACCTTTAAGATTCTTGTCCGTGGAGGACGAAGAAGACATAGAGTCAGGTTACATGTTAACCAGTGCCGAATTTGAAACCTTGAGATATGAAGATATCAATATAAGGAAGCTGAGAGATTGCCAGGTAATTCTGTCGGCAGGCTCTTTATGGGATACTCATCCCAGCACTTCTCGTACGGCAGCTTTGGGCTTGGGAGACACCTTCCCTCTGTGTCATAGAGGGCCCAGAGGGGTGACTCTGCCGTAGTGCGATTGGTTGCCGTATGACTCTGAGCCCTTAAGAGGGAACACTACCACGTGGCTGCTCAGTTCAAAACGATATTTCTTCTTACAAATCACCGATTGTCATGGGGTTTCACATAACTTCCTTGAACAATAATCTACATGGAATATAGTAAATATTTTTAATTTGAGAATCAAAAAAAAATTGATAACTTTTAATTTTTTGCAAAAAATTGATTATATGTACTTCATACAAAGCACTGATATATTTTTGGAATATTCATGAAAAAAACTACCAAAAATCATTACAAAAGAGCTAAAACCATGATTTCGTGAAAGTCGTCGTACAGTGCTGCTCTCTACTTATTTGCTTCGAAAAAAGAAAGAAGACGGAGTGAATACACATCTTAGTATACCGTACAAAGTTTAGTCATCGCAGGAGCACCAGAAGGGAAATGAATGGGTACCAAAGTTTGACTGATACGCTATAAACCACGTGGTAGTAATCCCTCTTAAAGCCACATTGGCTGAGAGTCACTACAGTACAATGTGTTTTGCCTTTATTTTTGATATATTTGATTTATTTCATAGTTCACCCAGCTACCCAAATATTTGAATTGTGGTACTAGTTCAACGTTGTATCCGTTGGTTGTAATCGGAATTGCTTCTATGTAAATTTTATCCACGATCACACACTGGATTTCTTTTATTTGCTTCTTCAGATTCTCCATCAGGAACTAAGAATAGAAGTTATTCACTACAAAATGGTGTGCAAATTCTTTCTTAGTTTTACTACAAAATTTTCTTAGTTTCCAAAATATATATTTTGTAGTTTTTGAATAGGTATCAATTATTTTTTAGTGGTGACTTATAATTGCGAAAATCCCCCCATTCTTCAATTTCTTTCTTCACTACCTAATCCGTAAATTTATATCCATATTTGAAAATTATTTTTGGTTCACAGACTGTTGAAGAACTCTATCAGCTATCCGATGAAGTTGTTGGAAACTTGAAAACGATGGAATCAAGATATACAGAAGAGACAGAATCGAAAATGTCAACACAAACAACGTAAAATTTCGCTACATTAGATATAAGTGGTGAATGTTTTTCATTTTCATTAGGCATAAAATTTATGTAAGAGTAAAAATATTTTGTTTGTTCATGGTCATTCGTGAAATAACAATAATGCCGCCTAGGACTCGACATGTTTTTTATTTCGAAAATATTAGGGCCATTGGCACTAAAAGTTGTATGATTAGATTGAAAAACTGAGTATTTTTAATGATAGGATTATATTTTTGTACTATTCTATTGAATCCTAACAAACTTAAAGCCGCAGAATTTGAGCAATTGTATCATCTCAATACATCCGATTAATAATTTTTCACATCAGTAGAGAATGCCAATAAAAACATCAATTATTACTAATTTATCTTATGGAAGAGATACAGGATTTGATTGATCATCTTATTTAACGATGGAAGGAAAATTGGTCATTGCTGACAGCTATTGCATTTTTCTGATCAATATCGGAATGAGATGAGAAAATATTTCATTGGAATATGAAGGTTTGTATCGATATGACGGAATCAGCAGAATTTGTGTTTGTTGATTTTTAGTGAAAATAAAACAATATTAGTGATATTCATTGTTTCCAAAACTGAAAAGCATTTAATTGGGAGAGCTGCGTAAATATTTCAAAAAGACTATTTTGTTGTATAATATATAAGAGTCATTTTATCGTCCATACTCAGAACATTGTTTTGACTAATGTCAAGAATTGCCATTTTGAATTTATATTTTTTTAATGGAGAACATTCAGTTTCAATCTATGTGAGATGATTAACCAATATCAGGGGGCTGCAGCAATATATAATATAATATAAAATTGTGAAAAAGGTTGACCTGTGATGTCAGGAACTTTTATTTTTGTTATTTTTCAAACAAAACTCCAAAATAGAATTTGGGATATCGAATTTGTTGGTCAACAAAAATGGGTTCTTTCTTGACAAAATAGATAAATTAATATTCAGGATACAACATGCGAAAGTATTATACTTATACTCAATCTACCTGGCTCAACTTGAAGAGCAAACAAAGAAATTTGAAGGTATATGTTAATTATACTCTACAAAAAAAATATTTGAGATCAATGAAAGAGAACGATTGAATGATTCCGAAAATACTGTATATCTATAAACTATTCAGTGACGAATATAATAATAATAATAATAATATGCTTTATTTATCCCCACATGAAATAATACAAAAAAAGTAATACACATGATTGCAATAATTTTCCAAAACCAAAATATTCCTTCATAAACAAAAATTTATACATTCTTTACAAAAATTGAATAATGTGATTTATTTCTGTTGGATAATAATAAAGACAATTTGGAACTAACTGTAATTATTTTATATTAATATTCCCTCTGTAACCATTTAAGACGAATCTTGTGAATGGTTATTTGACTTGAAAATATTTCCTGATTGAAGCTGTTCCAATACGACCTAACAGAAGCCAAGGAGTTGGTATGTTTGGTTTCATCTAATCTGAGCGTTTTTCAAATCGACCAATTGAGTTACACGCTGCCTTTCATACTATAGGTCAAAGTAGTCGTTCTCTTGAAGTCAAAATTGATGACCTGGATATAGTATACCCTTCGAAGTTGTTACGGATCTAGGTACGGAATTTTTAGGAGAAGTATTCAGTGACTCATGCGAATTGCTCAATATTAGCCACCTGAATTCAACAGTTTTAACTCTAATATTTGGAGTAATTGGGTACCATATTGGTGTTTTTTAAATAACAATATTGGAAATTCGTCCACTCCCTATAGTAGAGAAGGCGGTGTTACATTTTGAATAATAGGAATTTTATATATACATAATCGAATAAAGTGTCTGACATCGCCTTACGATACCCCACTTTCATGATGATTTCTTCTCCTTAAAAATTTAATACTACTATCTTGATCGAGAACCTTTAATGTTGTTATGAGGTTATGAGTTCACTAGGAATTCTGTACCGGATAAATTTAATTTTGGTAGTTATTCAATATCTAAGAATAAGCAAAATCAGCGTCAGCTATTCCACCCACAATGGAGCTGAAGCTATCAGCGTATGAAAATGCTCAGTCACTCTTTGCTAATCCAGCAATGTTGCCCATAACACTCTGAAATTGTTTGGTCACGTTTAAATACTGAAGCCAAGCAGTAGGTAGTTTTATGGGGACCGCTTAAAAACACCGCGTACGGTGAGCTTAAAAATTATTTCCTTCAGGCAAAGTCCTCCGCTTTAGAAATGGAAGGTGTATTTGGCAGAAACGAAGCAATCCCCTCAAAAAATTAGCTTGGGTCGGGTACATCTCGCCAAGCATTGTATTGTATTCAGAATATACCAGTGATATAACCAGAATAATTCATACGAGCCTAATTTTTATTATGTAAAATACTTATACATAGACCATTGTTTATATATTAAGGTGTTCGATCAAAGTTTCTATTGATATCATGATAAAACCTTATTCATACGTTTAGATATAACGTTAAATAGGTATAGATATAATACTTCGAGCAAATAAAAGTATATTGTGCAACAAGTGGGGAAAGTCCAACTTTTCTCGCGAGTGTGAAAGTTTGTGGTACGAGCCTGAAAGGCGAGTGCCGCAAACACACGAACGAGAAAAGGACTTTCTCCACATGTTGCACACTATACTTTCCCTACAACTGCCCAAATTTCAATAATTCAAGTAATGAACTTGATTCAAATCAAAATGGCCTTCGTTGACAGTATGTGCTAATTTATTGCATTTCCATAGAAACGACTCAAAAGCCCAATTTCATTGGTCAACCAAGCGAGGTGTGAGCAAAGTGCCGTGAGAAATAATATTTCCCATAGTATGAGCAATACATAGTTTTGAAATTGAGTAAGCTATGAAGAAATCGCTACTTTTCATAGCAGTTGTAGGAAAACGTTATTTCCCGCAACATTTTTACTGATAATAAACATAAAAGAATACCTATGTTTGTCGAATAACTATAATATTGTAGTTTTTTATTCTTATTCTTTTGACGTGTGTGATATACCTGTAAAAAAGGACAATAGTATATTCTAAAACAAGTTGCAGAATGGGCTCCTATTCCAACACGAATGCGAAATTCTAAAACAAGCGACGAAGGAGCGAGTTTTCGAAAACACGTGTATTGGAATTGCCTTCTGCAACGAGTATTAGACGATATTTTCTCTATTTCAGTCAAGTTTTGTGAAATACGGTCGAAATTCAATGAAAAATTCAGATTGTACATCTTAATGACTTTTGTATTGTATCTTGGCAGTTGGTGTGACTGTTACTAAAATTGATAGATTACCTTATTTGAAATTGAATCTTACGTTTCGAATTTTGAAATAATTTATAATTACACATCAAATTCGTGAATTATGTCTGACGAAATCGATTTAACACCACCAGAATTAATAGAAATTGCGAATAATGTGGCAAATCATTTCATTTTATCGAAATTATTATATTTACAATTAACGTGTGTTGAAATTTAATAGGATCAGAAGTTAGCCAGGACAACCACAAAAATATAACTGAAAACATTGCTGTAATGAGTTCATTACAGCACTGTTTTTATAAATGTAATGAACTCATTACGATACTTAAATGGAGAAAATGGATTACTCACTTAGCAGGGACAAAATTTTGAATTTTTCAATATATTCCGATAGTGATATGTCGGCAATATACTATTTTCTCTATCGGCGTGAGTAGAATCTGAATCATTTTTGTTGGTTCTTGTTGTAATTGCATTGAAAATTTTTCGGCAATTGTAGTATTGTATTTTTGTTTCAAAATATATGTAACATTATGTTTATCTTAATTTGATTCCGAATTTTTTGAGTTTAAGTATGATTTTAAAGCAAATTGTAAACCAATTTATAAGCAAAATGCGAAGTTAGCACCCACTTTTTCGAAATTTTTTTTTGCATTCGTTAGTAACTGTTTGTAACACAGAAATTTACGTTTGTACCTCAAGGATACTGGTAGAAAACATCGCATTCCGCTGGGGTGCAAACTTCACTTTTTTTTCCGACTTTTTCGATTTTTCGAAAAAAAAAATTAGTTTGGAACTCTATCGTTTGTAACTTTTTGTAACACAAAAATGTTCGTTTGTAACCTAACCTATAATGAAAAAAATGTCACTTCTAAAATGCGAAGTTAGCACCCCCTTTTTCGATGTTTAAGAATTTTTTTTTGCATTCGTTAGTAACTCTTTGTAACACACAAATTTTCGTTTGTACCTCAAGGATACTGGTTGAAAAACATCGCATTTCGCGAGGGTGCTAACTTCACGTTTTTTTTCGACTTTTCTCAAAAAAAAAATTAGTTTGAAAGTCCATCGTTAGTAACTATTTGTAACACAAAAATTTTCGTTTGTACCTCAAGGATACTGGTAGAAAACATCGCATTCCGCTCGAGTGCTAACTTCGCATTGTAGGAAATTTTTTTTCATTATAGATTGGATTACAAACGAAAATTTTTGTGTTACAAACAGTTACTAACGATAGACTTTCCAACTAAATTTTTTTTCGGAAAAATCGAAAAAATCGAAAAAAAAACGTGAAGTTAGCACCCCGGTGGAATGCGATGTTTTTCTACCAGTGTGATACAAACGAAAATTTTTGTGTTACAAATAGTAACTATCGAGTTACTAACGAATGCAACAAAATTTTTGTTCGATTTTCAAAAAAGTGGGTGGACGGACACATTTATAAGTATTCTACAGTTTTATTTGAGTTGTCCCTTAGATGATGTTCAAATCCTTTTTTCAATAGTTCTGTTTCATTGGAATTGAATTTAACATTTGATAACTGAATAAATTCCGGAAAAAATTTTGGTTTGAAAATGAATTCAGATTTATTTTTTTGGTTATGGTTTCTTGTTGCTAACGGTTTTTCAATTTTTCATTCTGATTTGAAATATGGATAATATAATTAATATATTCCCTGGTAATCTAGTATTCATATCTACAATATCAAATTCAAAGAATGTAACTATAGAGTTAATTACAAGTCAAGTCAAAATAAACAACAATTTTGTGGTAATTCAAAGTGGGCGAAAGCATAAAACAAGGGCGGCAAAAACTATTAATCAGGAAACAAAGATTTCCTTCTGAAAATCAATCAAATACATCTTTTTTATTGACGGAAACGTTTTCTGCCAGAGTAAATCGTGTTTTCAACTGGAACGCCTTAGTCCTAGATAAGAATACCTATCTTTCTCCTCCAGGATAAATGGGATAAAGAGTTTCTCCCCACCATTCCTCATCAGAGGAACTTGTTGCTCCAGCTTCTGGAACATAAAAGCACACATTACAACACTCCCACCAGTTGAAGGAGAGATCGCTGCGCAAATTCTGAACTCATATAAAAAGTGTGATCTGAAGAAGTTTGACAATTAGGAATTACGTACTGAACGCGGTAAAATCGTGTTACCGGACTTTGCGCTCACAGTGAATAATGTGATGAATAATGACGAGTAATAATAATTAGATAGAGGTGAGTAGGTAATTCTATGAGTTTTTAGAATTTGAGAGATTCGTTTGATTTATCGTATGATTTTGGAACAAGAGTTTTTTGTGATAGATAATAATAATAATAATAACCGTCTTTATTATCATCAAAAGATTGATGATAAAATATTTCTACCCTTCTATAATTCCTCATTCACTCATTCATCTTATCAATTTCTAACAAAATATAAAAAAAAATTAAAATTTCACAAGAAGATTTATTATCTTTGCACGTTATTAGTAATATGTTCTTATGATAAACGTACTCTATACTCTATAGCGTAGTTTGAACCCGAAGTTATTCATTGAGATTGAGATAAATAATGAATTAATGTGAGCGATTACCTTTTGTACAGGGTATCCAAAAATTGCTGCTCATTGAAAGCATCTCGATAACTATAAAATCTTCAAAGACATCCGATCTCTTCTTTCGAAATAATAAGATTTCAGAAAGTAGTTCATAGATATCTTGAAATGCAAGGGCGTAGAAATAGGGAGGTACTGGGGTAATTACCCCCCCTCCAAGATTTTCCAGATATACAATTTCAGAAATCTCGCGAAGACGAAGAACGAAAATTTCTCCATAAAATGAACCAATAATGATCATTTCACTTTCCTTTGAAATCAACACGTCATTAAAAAATCAGATTCTTTTACGGTTTATGAGTTTATTATCTGTTTCAATATGAGTACTTTTATTGCACTACGAGCTCATCTTTGTCCGAAGTTTATTATTTTCCTTTATCTATCCGCTTTCTCGGCATCGCCCCTTACTTGTAATCTGTGATTTTTGCATTCGTCATCGGTTTACACTTACCCGTTGTTTTTGGTTTTTTGTATCATTCTTTTCACAAAATTTCAATACTGTAGTTATCAAAGAACTGATCTGAGTTATTCGCATCGAAAAATTGTCTGTGCTGTATTGTACAATTTATTATTCTGTGTCTCATTCAAATTGCAATTTATTTGTGAAGACATCAGTTTTGAACTGACCATATCTACAGGGTGTTCGTAAATTGACGGTACAAATGAAAATTTCAGATTTCTCGGATCATTTCATGAAAGGAAGTCCTATAACATGAGTCCGCAAACGCTTTGTTTTTGAGATACTGGTGTTAAAGTTCAAGTTTTTCTCTCATAGCACCTTCACTTCAAAAGGTATTCAATTTGAATTGGCATAAATATTCCAATTTGAAGTTTTCATCATGTGATATCCTCATTTTGAATGCAAATCTACAAGAATTTTTTCTGAAAGGGTGTCCGTTTCTTTCCTCCAGAATTAGTTTTTTGTGAACCACTGGTAGTTTAGAAAAATTTAAAAAGAATCTCTGGTTCAGTATTACACTTTTTGGTTTGTTGTCGTTTCAAATAGCTCTCTAGTAATCCTCAGGAAAATCCGAATTATTATAAAGATCCAGCTAGTGAGAGTGTAATGAATGAATGAATTATAATATTATAATTAATTATAATATTATAATTGATTATAAGTTTTGATCCTTATTTACTCAATCTGTAGCGAAGATCAATAAAGATTTGATAAACTGATATAAACATTACAAAAAAATACGACACAATAGAAACACCCTGTATCTCGAAAACGAATCGTTTGCGGACACATATTCATAGATCTTTTTATTCTTAAAATTATCCAAGGAATCTCTCATTTCCCATGTTCAAACTTCTTTTTCTCAATTTAGAGATATGAGTAAACGTTTTTTTCGATTACCACCCCAAGAAAAAAAGGTCTTCGCCCTTGATTCAAACCGTCCTGTTTTTCTTACGGTTTTCGATATCCCTGTAGTGTCCCTCTAAATAGATCTAACCGTGTATATAATTGGATTACAATTATACAATGAACACAAAATGAATTGAATCTCAAAATAAATGAAAAATAAACAACTCTCCTCTGCTGTATGTCTCTGAAACGACAATTAATTTCTATGATCTTATGTAAGTATCATATAAACTATAAAAATTATCAAAAAAAAGTTTTAGAAATTTTCGAATATTTTGAACAGAAACTAAGATAGATACAGCAAAATAGTTATAGTTCTCGAGATACTTTCAGTGAGTATCGAATTTGGGACACCCTGTACAATATTTCATAATCCAGATTCCGAGGTGAACTCTATGGCGAGATAGTCAATATTTAATTATTGAAACTTCAATAACTCTATCTGCCTGTCGCCTGCACTCGTTGATTGAGGAAAATCGAAGTAATTGGAAACTTCGTGAATTCTAATCTCATATTGATTAAATGTAAAATAACTGAATTCAAATCACTTTAGTAGATTATTTCATTAATAACATATTCTTAATGTCTTTCGTGAACAAAATTTATTGTAAAATTTTGGAGATGGTAGATGATTAAATTTCTTCATAATTGAATAACGAGGAAAGTTTTGTAGTTTGTGAGTTCTATGTTTGGGTATAAGGAATCGGGGATTTTCTGATACAACACTCATGAAGACGGATAATCTTATAATCTTGTCTGCTTTGTTCTTCTCACTCTCAGCATATGTGAAAAATTATTCAACTTTGGCGAATATTGATTTTGATCGACACTGATTTTCACTTATAACGTCAGCGGACTTAATTATTTATAGTTTTGAAAGAGTTCGAATAATTTATCTTCTCAAAAAGTCAGGGCAGTATTCAATGGATTCGGTCCTTACTTGACGGACATTCATTATATAAAAAAAAATATTTCATTGTCGTAGAAAATAAAATATTTGTGGAAATTACTTTGTTTCATTTTATTGATGCATTCATTCATTGAACCCTTTTTAATTTTTTTTTTAATTAAGATAATACAGTGGACTCTCGTTAACTCGAAACACCACGGGACCAAGATTTTTCGTCGAGTTAAGAATAGTTCGACATATGCGTAGTTCGAGTTATACAGGTCATTTTTGATTAAATTCGACTTACAGAGGTAATGAGATATAGAGGTAAAGCCGAGAGGTAAACCAAATGGTAATTCGGATTATAGAGAATAGTGATATTTATTCCCTATAATAAGAAAAGATCGTACATATTTGATGAATTTACTGAAAAATGAATTGACAATAGAAAATTTCACAATGAAATAGATCAACGTGTCTTTGTGTTGACAAAAGCCAATTGACAAATTCTGAATATTTTAAGAGTTTATCTGACGAAGGAGTCTGATTTAGACTCTAAAACGTCAAAAGAGTTAATTAATTCATAGTGTTATTGTTCGTTTCTTTTTTGGTAACAATTTTCATCCTGACAAATTATTGCAGTTATTGCGCAGGAGCATTTTATTCAAATTTTTTAAGCTTGTTTCAGAAATTGAGAGTGAAAACTCTCAGTTTTTCGTGAAAATTCCAATCTACCGAGAGGCCTCTCAGAGGCTTAGGAAAGTCGGGATGAAAACATTAAACAAAAAATGTATTTCCAACAACCTTCGCATAACTAAGAACAAATGAAACAAAATTCTATAAAACCTCACAAACAATTATTGCATCATTAAATACGCTCAATTCATCGACTCGTTTCAACTTGTACGGCAGAGTTTGGAATTAACCACTGACTTCGAGTTATAGAGGTAAATTTAGTGCGTCTTCGACTTATAGAGGTAAAATATATCCGTGAAATTGTTTCGAGTTATGCATGGAAATTTTTTCGGCCTAGACAGGTTTTTCCAAGGGGATTGAAAATAATTCGAGTTATCGAGGATTTCGAGATATCGAGGATTTCGAGTTATCGTGGATTTCGAGTTAACGAGGTTCTAGTTAACGAGAGTTAACTGTATATGTCTAACTTCTGATGTGCCTTTACAATAAGAATGTGCCCTTGTACTGTTATCAACTAGTAGTATACAGTGAAGGACAAATAAGGGAAATAGAAAAAGGGATACAAAATTAAACAGTTTATTTTTAACCTATTAAGAGAGTATGAAGATAATATTTTTCTTGATCGGTGTAAATTGTTTCTCACTTGGAACTTGTTTCTCTTTTGCAATTAGACTATTATATTAGTCTTTAATAATAATAAACAATCTTTATTTTGAGGAAAATCTCAGCAGTCAAGCATTTAAACAAAATAGTGTCAGCACAAAAGAAATATCAATTTTAAATTCACTCACAAGTTGGGAATTGACAATTGAGATAACTGAACCTTTTACTGCTCAATCTCAATATAATTCACCTCTAGTGAGCCATTTTGATCTGCTCTAGCAGGTGGCACTATGCCACACAGAAGGTTTGTGCAATCATGACACAATCTCTGTGCCAGTCAAAGTTTGGCTTTAACACTCTCTTCCTAGGGAAGTGCCATCTTCGGTCTTTCATGCTTTCTAGGGGATTTTTCATCAAGTCACAAGCCTTCCTTTTAAAAGTGTGTGATTCATATGCTCCTATTTGGACGATGAGACGATCAACAAGTCATCGATGTAACTGAAGAAGAAGTCCAGTGCTCGTAGAACTTCATCGATGAATCTCTGGAAGGTCTGGGCAGCGTTCCTGAGTTCAAACGTCATGAGCAGGAACTGTAATATTTCGAATGGAGTCGTGATGACTGTCTTGTTCATGTGTTCTTCGTCTAGAGGAATCTGGTGTACGCTCGCACTAGGTCGAGGGTAGGAAGATTTTCTTTCCTTGCAGGATGTGAGCGTAGTCCTGACTGGGCCTCACAAACTCACAAGATACTGGTCGACGATAGTCCGGGCGTTCAAAGCTCAGTAATCTCCACACGGTATCCATTCTTCTGAATACATCTTTGGTGCGAGGTGCAGCAGGGACAACCATGGACTGTTAGATGGACGGGCGATCTCTAGTCGGAGCATGGCTTCAAATTCCTTCTTGTTTGCTTTGAACTTCTCAGGTGCCAAGCGTCGTGGTCTCACTGCAACTGGGGATCCATGGGTCATTTTGATATGATGTCTTGTGTTCTCCTTCTAGCCTGGTAATTCCTGAAAAAGATTTTATCAACTCATGGTATCTGAAGGATCCGTTGACAGCCTTGACTTCTGGGATGTTACACTCAGCCACTTCTCCTCGGGTAGTGAGTTGGGTGGTGCTGTCCAGAAATTTTTGGTTCCTTACGTCCACTAGAAGGTTGTGGAAACTCAAGAAGTCGATATATCAGTATCGACTTCTTGAGTTTTTACGTAAGGAGATTTCACCTGGAGGTTCGTCCTAGCAGGTGTATCCAAACCCATCATTGGAGGGGTTTGGATATATCTGCTATGACGAGCCTCCAGGTGAAATCTCGGGGTAGTCCTAAGTTCACTGTGATCTGCTCCTGTGTCGACCAGATACTGCAGCTTGGCGTCCCTATTCTGCTGTCTTTCACGATGTCCAACGAAACCTGGACTCTCTTGGACATACGGTTCATCTTTTGGATTTCAACAGGCCCTGTAAATGGCGAAGAAACTGTGATGGCTTACAGTCCCCCATTTCTACACGCTCCAGAAGGCGTGAAATCTTCTTTTAATGAGACGTCAAATCAGATTGGTCCTCAACTCGTCAGTGGGTGGATTGATGATGATACCAACATCATTGAAAAATATGCAAAAGAGGTAAAAAACATTTTTCGACGGTTTTTTACACTGTTCTTCAGCACTATAACGTGAAAGAGCTTTTTTGGTGATGTGATAAATCATAAACAGTATTAATGTAGCTTGTTCTCTTGATAAGAATTCAAATTTCTAACCTTGAACTGAAAATCTCAGATATTGTATCATTCTCTGACTTCTGGGCGTCAATTTTATAAAACATGAATTGGAAATCAATTTTTTTGAGAATAATGATTTCTGTGTAATATTTGCGAACTCTCTATTTTACACTTCAATTATTTGATTCAAAAGTTATTTTATAATCAATTTTTCAGTGTTGCCTTGAATAAGAAATAACATGAATTGGATGGAAAAACTACTCATAACGCTGCTAGCACAACTATACCTGAAGAATATTCCACCAACTTATGCCTTATTGCAGAGCTCAATAGACCCATATGGTAAGAATGATTTAGATACCTTAGATACCTACATAATCACACTCGCCATAATACATATAGACTAGCCGAATATATAAGGGAATCAATGAACATTATCATTTTTTCATTATTTTTTCAGAAAACAATTCTTCGACAAATGATGTCAGCCTAGAAAACTACATTCAATTTTTATCGTCAATATTGATGAAGTCTTGGCCATCTGGCATAAGTCCCCTATTATATGTAGAGAAAGATGTAGAACAAATTCTTCAAAATGGGGAACAACTGGTATACACAGATTCTTCTTCTACTTCATCACAAGATAAACGCTCAAAATATTACCGTAAATTTCCCCTGAAACGACAAAAATATTCAAGGTGAGAATGAAGATAGTTTTAGTGCCTAAATCTTGATATTAAGTTAGTTTGACAGCAAATAATAATTTTGTACTCAGAATATATACCTGAAATCTAAAAGGAGATACTCTTCCAATATTGATAAGACATTTAAGGATATTTTATTCACAGCAGTAATAAAAAATTTATAACAGATTTCGAAAACTTATTGCTTGGAAACAGATCGATGCCGCAAACAGAGGTATGTTGCCATATACAATAAGCAACAAACTTGAAGATTTGAGGATAATTTTGATTCTCAGTAGTAGTTCCTGCTCCTTGGGTGGTTTAATTTTTTGTTACTGTAGTTTAATCCGATAATTTTCATATTATCCAACTTCAGCAATTTCAAAGAGTTTGTCCTCTTGACATTCCATATCGGATTTTTCTTTTTTCACATGTAATTACTCTGCATCAGCTCCTCTCTCTTCGATTGGACTCTTTCTAATGTCGGAATACCTCTTTTTGTATCTCGTTCTTTATATTATAAATATCACTTATTCATTATTAACTGTAACTAGACTGAGAAACTAACAACAAGGTGTAACACCTAGCCTTAAAGCAACATTGAACTATTGAGCGTACAGTACAGAATTGATCTAAAACTATACAATATTAAGAATTGAAATAGATTAACTACTTTAACTCGAATAGAAATATAATCATAAATTGCTTCAACATTAATCTACAACATCCCATTTTCCATTTCTAGATATGATGCAGAAAACCGATACTTGTGCCTTCCTTCCAAAGACGAAGTTTTCAATCTTTTGGTGGCCTTGCATAAAACTCGACAAGGAAAAAGAGGACAAAGAGTTAATTTTTGCAACAGAAAGAGACTGGCGGGAGCTGTTTTCACAAATTTACGATTTTTGGGTAAATAGGAATGAACGCTTATGATATTAAAAATTTTGAATCGAACAACTAGAAAAGAACATAATTCATATTTTTATTCATAAGAAAATTGAAATCTAGCACAAAAAATTTCGATTAATATTATTAGTTGAATTGGAATTTGGAAACGTAGATAATCATATTGCAGTGAATATCTAAACGCCTTATTTTAAAGAAGCATGTTTTTTCTAACTTTAATTGAACATTTTAGAGGTTATTTAAAAAAAACAGATGTTTTGGTAATGTTTCCATACTTTAATTTGTGCCAAACTGAATATGGTATATGTTTCTACTCGAAAATACTTTTGAGTTTTCACTTCTACATATTAGTAATACACTATGTCCGTAAAGTATGGAACAAATTCATTTTTAGCTAAACAGACCATTTTAAGAAATAATCCTGAAACACGTCGATTTTTTATTTTAATTTACCGTATTTTTAAATGATAATCTAATATGCAGGGTGAATTAATTTCGAGTGATGACGTCACCGTCATTTTTTTTTTAATGGAACACCCCCATTTGTCTCATTTTCTGGTTACTCTAGCTGAGGTGATTCCAAAAATGTATCACATGTTGATTCCAATTGGTACAAGGTGGACAAAAATACAATAGTTTTGTGTGCGCTCATAAAGTAACGGGTAACATTCTTTATTAGTTAAATTAACAATATTATCAAAAATACTTATTGTCTACCGGCAATTGGTTTGAATGTTACACCCTGTAGTTTGTTACATTTTTAGATTAATAAAAATGAGCTATTTCCAAACATGTGTGGTACTTTTGGTCTAGCAGACAGAATATGAATGAAATTATTCCTTATCAATTTGAAAAAAACATAGTAGTCTAGTTTTTTTGTGAAATGTGATTATTTGTTTATTGCCGCTAGACAATAAGTATTTTCGATAATATTGTTAATTTAACTAATAAAGAATATTACGCGTTACTTTATGAGCACACACATAACTATTGTATTTTTGTCCACCCTGTACCAATTGAAATCAACATGTGATACATTTTTGGAATCAGCTCAGCTAGAGTAATCGGAAAATTGAGTCAAAATGGGGGTGTTCCATTTGAAAAAATGACGGTGACGTTATTACTCGAAAGTAATTAACCCTGTATATTAAATGATTATTTTAAAATACGGTAAATTAAAATTAAAAATCGACGTGTTTCAGGATTATTTCTTAAAATGGTCTGTTTAGCTAAAAAATGAGTTTGTTCCATACTCTACGGACACAGCGTATATGTTTTTCAATTTATGTTATCTCATTTCGAATCATATCAAAATTCAAACACTTTATGTTCAATTTCAATTGAAGAGAGTTTACACTGAGTTTGTGAAGCACTAATTTATTCCTCTCCCCTACAAATCATCAACGAAATTATCATATCAATGTATAACATTGAGAATTTCCAACATAAGATATTCTAAGAAAACATGAGGGAATTTTTGTATCTCCATTTTTAACATATCAAATTTCAAAAATTTATGAAATATTTTGATTGAAGTTGGTTTACACATCTGAGTTCAATTTCTCTTATTTAAAAATGATAAACGAAATGATTGTATCAATGTGTAACTTTAAATGATTTTAATGAGTATGTACTACATATCTTACAGAATAGAATAACTTTTGTAGAATTGATATTATTATAGCGTAAGATATTATGTTGTTGATTGTTGATGTTCATAACTTACTGGGAAAATCATATAAATTACGTTGTATAGAATAGATAGTATAGAATAAATTAGAATAGAAGATGTTTATTTTACAATCGAATAAAACATAAACAAGCCAAAGAGTAGAAATAAATGAATATTGAATAGGTATTTTAATTGGTTGACTATTCCTACCTCTCATATTTATTATTTACCTTCAATAAAACATAATATCTTGAATAATACTGCATTATCCATGATTCCATAGAATGAAATAATTTTGAGCCCTTTTCATCAATAGATTATTTTGCAGAACAGAATTAATTCAATGTACCTATCAATTGATTTCAAGGATGATTGCTTTTTTTTGAAAATTGAAAATATGGAGTAGTATTCATAAAACTCTTATTAACCGAAATGAATAGCTTCTCTGGAATTCATTTAGTCAATTGAGCAGGAGGCACTGAAAAACAATTATTTAGTATAATGTTTCGAATTTTTTCACTTAACAACATACATCGACAATTCGTTGCATCTTGAACACCTTTTATTTTGAATCCATTTCCATCAGGTCCAAATTTTAAGTAAACTACCTCTACTGGAAAATCTTCACCACCAATGATAACTGTAGAAATTTATAATTAGTATATCGAAATTAATCAATTTGAATATCAGATTCACCTGTTTCAACTGGGTTACCACAGTATGATTTTCCATTAATTTTAATAACCTCCTCTGAACAATCTATTGGGAATTTTTCAAACTTCAACACTATCTGGCAAACATACTGCAAAAATCGAATCTGTATTTATTGTGGTTTTGAGAACGAAAATGATCAAAAGCAGTGTGAAGATTATAATAATCAATTAATTCCATATTCGATTCCTCGATTCTTAGCTCTTTTCATGGAAATGGTTGATACAGAAAATTGATTTTCATTTGGATTTGAGTTCTGAGTAAGCCTGTGAATTTCGGTAATAGGTTTGATGATTTTGAAAATGCAGCCATATAAAATTTTATAACAATGAGAATCTTAATTCATTAATCAGTATTTGGAGGGTTTCGATGCAGAAGTGATAACTATCGATTTAGGATTGAAGAATAAAAAATAAGGAGCCTTTAGAAATTCTGTTGGGTTAAAAGAGAATTAAATTGATGAAAACTAATTGAAATTTCATAAAGTTCAAACTTTGGCTATTCAAGATAATATATAAGGATGGTCCAGTTTGTGAAAATCCAGGAGATGATAGAGAATCGAAAAATAATATGAGTTTGTTGATGGAACTATATCCGATAAATACTACCTACTACGGATTACAAAGTGGAAAAAATGAAATTAATGGATTTTTGCAAAAAGGCTGAATAAATTCGAATGAAATTTTTTAGGCATCGATGTCGAGTATAGTAGAAATTTTGTGATGCAAACTATTTTTTTCTCTCCAGAGGAGTCCGTATGAGCACGTGACTGGACATTAGTGAAAAAAAATTGTTACGACACTACCTTTCTTGAAAATAAATATCAATTTGGAATTCCTTATTCAGTAGAAATTTTATTTTTCGATTTTTTGTCAACTAAGCACCTTCCTTTAATAAAGAATGGAAATTCAAAAATAATTCCGTATATCATTAGAGGCATATTGGAAAACTTGCAACCAAATAATCAAAGGAGGCTCGAAATGTCAAACAATTCATCAATGGTAGTAGGCACTAGGCCAAAGTATTATTCTATCCTTATTTGGTAATTTATTCCATGTGCAGATTCAAGACTTTATTATAATTGCTTTTAGTAATAAACCCTACAGTCTAATTTCTAATTGAAAGTTAATGTATGACAAAGTTATTTCCGTGATAGTTAATAATATCAGCCTTTTGTTCGTCCCAAAAAATATTTATTAGTTTGAGTATCAAACGAAGAATATGCAGATATTTATGTTTGTTATGGATTTTGTGATGGAAGTACGGAAGTGACAGTTTTCCTAATAAAAGAATTCCCGATGCTCATGTTTTTATTAGAACACATCGAATTTTCTTAGATTTGGCCTTTGTGGAAAAAACGAAGTTAATAGGAAGCGTGGCAATAATAGATAATCATAGTAGTTTTCTCTTTACTTTTGAAGAAAATCTAAGGCTCAGTTATCGTAGAGTAAATATCAGGAACACTGAAAGATGTTCTACTTTGTAAACGAAAAAGGTATTTCTCGGATATAGTTTCATTTAGAAAATTGATTATTATTCTCGAATCATCTCCGGGATTTTCGCCTGTTTAACTGGACCACCTTGTATGTTTACGTGTTAAAGCATAAGTTAACTTCCCGAAATCATGCTGCATCACGTGAAAGCTTACTTCATAATCCAACTAAAATTTTCCATGATGTCGAATATAATATCATACAAGAATTTGAGAAAACTTAGTTAATTTCAGATTAGGCGAACTTTTGGATTTACCTCAATAAATTTTTCGATTATGAAAACACATTCTCGGCTTCCTCTCTCTTCTGTCAGAGTGAACATTTCTTCTCTAACAACCCCCCCACACTTTTGGTTTGGTCTGAAGGTTGTAGATGGAGGCACCGGAAATATTTTTGTTATTGGACGTGGAAAGGGATTTTCGGTTACTACTTCTTCACATGGCAGATATTCATAATAAGCTTTGAAACCTAAGGCACATTTTGGGGTAGATGTTATGAAGTTGAAATCTACAAAATTCTTGTTCCGAAGATCCAGAACGACTGAAAAAATATCATATTGTGTATGAAATTATTTTATCTGAAATGCTCCTTATTTGAATGATCGTAGATTCCTTAGATCTCAACTTTTTTCAGAAATATTGAAAAGAAATTATTGAATTGGAAAATTCCAAGATTCCAGGAAAATTCCAAATATTTTTGTTGTGGACGCCATATTGGTTCTCCTTAAGAGGTGATTAAAAAAAAAAAAATTACCAATTCAACAATGTATCACATTTAGAAAAATATCGAGTTTAGCTACGCAAATTTGAACTTCCTTTATATTTTTGTTTGAGTAGTAGGCTGGAGCAAGAATTGTCAAATAACTTGTTACTTTGTTCAGTTGTTATGTGAAACCATCACAGAATTTTTGTAAAAACCTAAATCCTGTTTGATAAGTAACGTCCTATTAATTACATAATCATTCTGATATCAATACTCTACATAGTGTACAACTGGCAATGCGTAGAAATTGTTCCATATAATTTAAAAAACTCAAGTGATGGTATCACATAACAACTGTCAACAAAGTTATTTGTTGTTGTTTGAATCCCTAAATTACGCACTTTTTTGTAATTCAAGCCACCCTGTATTTCTAACGGTTTTCGATATCCCTGCAGTGCTCCTCTTAATAGTTCTAACCCTGTATATTGTGTCAATTTTAAAAAGGTACCACCTCGGCCCCATGCAAAATTAGAAAAAATTAAAATAGGAATAAACTTTGATTCGTAGGCAATATTTTATGCGGTTGTTCCAAATCAGTTTATATCAAGCCTTAGAGAGTGATGACAGCAGTCACTAAAATCTTGAATGTAAAGGGATTTCAGTAGTATTTTGTAATTCGATTGGCTTTTGAAAAATACCATACACTTGACTATTTTTTTAGTACTTCTGAAAAGTAAAAGAAAGAGTAGAATAGTTACCTGCAGCGGAAAGAGTTGCCATGGAACATGAAAATAATAAAAAATGTTCACGATAAAAGATCGTCAGAATGATGTCCATTATTTTGTAGTTAAAAATCTAACCTATTTTCAAAATTTACATGCTGTGCTTATTCTTATTTTCAATTCTTCTATATCTCGAGGCTGTGCAGAGCCGTATCTAGGGCGTGGCAAAGGTTGCACTTGCCACAGGCGCAAAATCTGCAGGGGCGCCCAAAACTGTCAACAAAAAAAAAATATTGGAGCACCAGGTGAAATAATTCGACAGATCCCGCTTAGTTATAGTCCCCTAAAGACGGCGCGCGGCGCCCGAAAATTAGTTCTCAATTTTTTTCTTGAAAACCAAAAAATTCACAAAAATGAAATAAAACTAACATTTTGAGAGGGAGAAAAGGCATTCAAAAAAATTGTTGGTGGTGTTCCTCTATGATTGCAAGAAGTAGGAAAGGCCACCCCTCATACTTTTTTCGCAATAACTTTTTCATTATTCATATTTAATGATGATAATAATAATAAAGGACTTTTATTGAATAGAAATTTTACAATAAAAAAATCAATTTTGCATAGACTGATCCATTCTTAACAAATAAGGTCTCGTGTAATCTTTTGCTTAAATTCACGGTTTTTGAGAAAAGGAAATATCAACATATTAATACGTCTGAGCTGTGGAGGTTGAAATTATTTTTGAATTCAAATTTTTGCAATAGGCGCATGTCAAAACGATATTTTTATCGAGATTTTTATTGGTACAAATATAAAGTAATTGTGGCAGAAAAAAATTATGAACTTTTTACAAATAAAAACTACTTTTCGTGCGCTATATTTAGGGGAAAGGCTCAAAAAAAAAGTTTATACGAAAGACCCACCCTATTTTTTGACAAGGAATTACTTCCTGAATATTTTCGCAACTATTCATATACACTCTGTATAATATCGGTATTATTTGAAAACTTTAACGAAAATATATGACTTAAATTATGGAAAAAATATATAATCGATGAGAAAAAATCTTAGAAAATAGGGGGCGCTGTCTAATATATTGCAAGGCAGTGTAATACACAACCGACTCAGAATGCCACGAAAGGAAAAAATCTAAAGGTGTTAAGTCTGGGGAGCGTGGTTACATCTCAATCGGCCTTTTTCTACCAATCCATTTCTCTTAGGAATTATCTGTTAACCATTGCCTTACCAAATTTAAAATCATATTTCTATCCTCATTAAGTTACTTTTTCGGAAGTACTAACCTGAAACGTCAAATGTACGGCATTTTTGAAAAACCCATTGAACTACCTTCAAAAGAAGGTGCCACTCAAACCCATTACTACTTAAGATTTAAGTGGTTGAGAGAGTTGATACGAATTGATTGGAATAACAGTAAAAAACCAAAGATTAGGTACCTCTTTTTGCATTTTTTCTGATTTTGCCTAGGGGCCGAGATATTAAGGAGTTACTTTTTTCTAATTGACACACTGATACTATAAATGAGCGGCCCTCCTGTATAATGTAATGCATAATTATTTATATTATTACAGCCACGAAGATAATGATAATTAATTCATAACTAGTTAACACATTTGCCACTTCATAGTCACAAGCGGTATATACTTTTTGCCCAGATCGGCTTCACATTAAATATTGGAGATATGATTAAGAAGAATGATTAGTAAAATTTAAAAGCTATCACAATAGAATCTCTGCATATCATTATATTTAGTAGGTATTGTGATGCTGTTAGGAATGATTGTATGAAAAATAGTAATTATTTCATAAGAACTTTTCATTGAATAAATCCTCGAATTGATTGGAATGGATGAAATTATTGAATTGGGGAGATCGCAACATATTTCTACTTACCTGATTTACTCCATAAAGCTACCCCACAATAAGATCTACCTTCTATTTCCAATCTATCTTTAGAACAAAATTCACTATGATCAATCCTGAAATCAAAAAAGTGTACTCGTACTCCGCATGATTTTGGTAATCTATTGAACCTGAAAATATAATAATATAAATAATGCTATTACAATCAATTAAATTAAAAAGTTTTTCAAAGATAGGGAGGAATTGTGAAAGTAATAAACATTATAATATCGAATATGAAAAGAGAAAAAATTTCAAATTTTCTTTAAGTCTGCCCTACTGTAAACACGGTGGCTCTTGTTCGGATCTTGAATATATCTGTTTTTCTCATATTTTCAAAATTATGAACTCAATGCGGATAATATTGTGATTTTATATATTGGATAGCGCAGAACCAGAGAAAATTCAAGATGAATATCGGAAATCCGATTATCCCATAATCAAAGATTCATAAAGAATATTGGAAATAATTAACACTGTCTTGAATTCGGTAGCCTGATATACTTATTTTGTATATACACGCAAAATCACAAAAAGTTTGAATTTGTTATAACGGAAATATATAGATTATTATTATTCAATGAACTCGTATCCAATATTTTTCTCGAATTGTTTATGGTTATGTTATATAATTGTGATTTCGCACGAAGTTCGAATTTGAACATGAATTAACAAGTGCATTAAGCTTCTGACTTCGCATCAGTGATTTCCTCATTTCAGCTTTTTTAGCAGCTGAAAGCTTAAAGCAATCATAATTTCGGATGCTGCAGGTATCTATATATTCAGTATTCATGTAATTTTAGATTTCTTTTCCAATAGCACTTTGCATTTTTTTCAAATATTGTGTTGCATTTATATTTTGTCCATTTTCATTGTGAATTCAATCACTTTTTTCAATGTACCTGTAACACATCCTCAATTGTCCAGGATAAAAGAACGGATATCCTGGACTGAATAAAAATCCTCTAATATCAGAGAATCCCAAACATTTCTTTTCATCATTGGTGTTCCTCTGAACATTTTCACATTGATCTAATTTTATTTTGCTATCATGAAAAATGTTTTCAAATTGGGCTTGATTCCATTTTAAGCATTCTTGAAAATTATCAACATTGTTTCTTAAAACACCATCGATTTCTTCGGTTGTCAAAAAATCCCTTTGCTCTCTTTCGTGTCCAACAATATTATCCCTCGTATTACGATATATTGAACCTTCGTCTCTTTTGCTAGTAAATGATCCAAATAATTTTGGATCTCTCTTCTCTTCTAGTTGTTCGGATATGTTGGAATTGTTAATAGCAATTAGGTCTGTCTTTAATTTTTTAGGACAATTATCTTGGAAAACTTCAGCTCTAAAACCGCTGTAGGAGTTTTTTATTATCCCTGCACTTCTAAACCTCAAAACTTTGACGTTTTCATCGAAAGTTGAAATAAGTTTTAAATCCTTTTTGCATCCACATATAATTTTTCCATCTATCTGAAGAAATCCTTCACTGCAGTCCAAAGAGTTCCCAAACCAGAAGAATTGGAAAATAATTCTCAATCTACAGACATCTGGACTCGATTTGTGAATTTGAAGAACGCAATCATTAAATGAACTCAAACTCACAGGGAAATTAGGAGACTTCAAGATGAATCTGTTGGATATTTGTGAATTTCCCGGGCAACATTCTCTCAGATTTGAATTCACACGATTTCCAACAGCATTTCCTTTGAGAATCGTTTTTCTTTGAGAATCAAAATCATCTTTGGTACATTCTTCAATTCTTGTCACTAATATTTTAAATCCATTTTCAGAAATGTTGCTATCTGTTTTGAATCGTAAGGTTAAGATCCCATCATGAGATAAATAGGATTTTATGCCATCCTTTCTTCCACATAAAGCATCTAAGAGGCCAACCTCCAATCTATCTTTCACACAACCACTTGATTGTTCGATGTTGAAATCAATGAACTGAAATTTGTAGTGTGCTGAACAATTATTTCCTTTGAAGATCAACTGACAATCCAAATTCGGAGGATATGCCTTTGGGTATTTAAAAGATTCAATTATAAATTGTGGCTCTGTTATTGTTTCATCACACAATTCACCAAACTCAAATGTTCTCAATTCATTTTCATAATTCGCACTACTTATTATCACTCTATCTATAACAATAAATATACTTATCAACCAAATGTACGTAAGAATACTTGACATTTTCTTGAATTTGCTAGAGTCATTATGCTGGAATATTTATATGGAACGGTCTTAAATATCCAACATATACCCAGGATGTTAATGTTTGATCTTATATTAAAACAAATGAGTAATTCACATCCAAACCGACGATCCTATTCAAATATTAAATAAGTCTTCATGTTGATGTCATTGTAGCATTTTCGAGCACGGGCGTAGCCAGGGGGGGGGTTTTGGGGGTTCAAACCCCCCCCCCGAAATGTTAAAGATGTCAAAAAACTTATTTTTTTTCAAAATATCGAAAATATTTTTTAATGGAATTTGTAAAAAGTGAATGAAATTATCACTCTCAGTTCAATTAATTTGTAATGTGAAATTTGAATTAAATTACCTCTACTTAATCCAGTCAATTTGTGCTCACATGTGCCCCCCAAAGAAAAGTTATGGGTTAGTTTGATTTTTTCGATCGTATGTAACGGGTGTATTTTTTCGAGGTATATAACTTTAAGTTGGCATTACTGTTCAAGATGGCGACCGATTTAACAGCTGTCAAGTGATTTATTCTCAGTTCGGTTTGGCAATTCATCATGAATAGACTCACGCCGGAACAACGCTTAAAAATAGTGCAATTTTATTTCGAATATAATGGTTCTGTGCGGAATACGTATCGCGCACTACGTCCATTAGCGATGAAGCGCACTTCTGGTTGAATGGCTACGTCAACAAACAAAACTGCCGCATTTGGAGTGTAGCTAATCCTCAAGTGTATGTCGAAACACCGTTACATCCAGAAAAACTGACTGTTTGGTGCGCTTTATGGGCTGGTGGAATCATTGGTCCGTACTTCTTCAAAAACGATGATGGCCAGAACGTTGCAGTCAATGGTGATCGGTATAGAGCCATGATTACTAACTTTTTCATTCCTGAATTGAACAACCATGATGTCCAGGAGCTGTGGTTCCAACAAGACGGCGCAACATGTCACACAACTCGTGCCACAATCGATTTTTTGGAAGACACGTTTGGTGACCGCCTAATTTCACGTTTTGGGCTAATTGGCCTCCAAGATCTTGTGATTTAACACCGCCAGATTACTTTCTGTGGGGCTATGTAAAGTCATTAGATTATGCGGATAAGCCACAAACCCTTGACCATTTGGAAGACAACATTCGCCATGTTATTGCCGATATACGGCCACAAATGTTGGACAAAGTCATCGAAAATTGGACGTCCAGATTGGACTACATCCGAGCCAGCCGTGGCGGTCATATGCCAGAAATCATTCTTAAAATGTAATGCCACAAGATTATCTTGCGGATTAATAAAATTCATGTCAATCGAATAATTCATCGTTGTTTTATTGCAATTTAAAGTTATATAGCTCTTAAAAAACATCCTTAATTTTTTTGGGCTGCAGTGTCAAAGCCATTTTGATAGCCAACCTTCTGAGAGGAGATGGCACCTGAAGAAGAAAAAGAATTTTTTTGGATTCTGAATCCGAATCTGAGGTTTAGCACCAAAATTTTGTGACAGAACATTAAAAAAAATACGAAAAAAATGTAATCTTTTGACGTTTTATTCCATAAAGTTTTTTTTCCGAAAAACCTGGCTCAAACGATAGTTCAAAATTGGCGTATTATATCTATCTCTGCTAAAACTCAGTTGATGGGGTAGTTTTAATTTCTTCGATTTATTATCTCTGTTTCTGGGGTACAGAATTCGAATCTGAAATTTGCCACCAAAATTTCATGATAAAACATTGAAAAAAATGCAAAAAAGGTGATAACTATCATTTTTTACCGGTTTTTTGCATATAAACTTTCTACTCATAAATTTGAATTTGAGTACTATGTTGTATAAAGACTACGACGGTATTTTTTTCCTAAATATATTTATAGGAATCGATGTAAAGAAATAAACTAAATTTGATTTTGAAAATGTTTTTTTTTCTCAAAACATACTTGAAAAATAAAACTTGTGAAAATAGACTGAATGGGTTGGCTCTCTTAAAGTTGATATATTTAAAAAGAAAAACATAAGATTTTTTTTATAATATGTAAAACCCCCCCCGAAACTGAAACCTGGCTACGCCCGTGTTTTCGAGAAACTCAATTTCTTCTCTTGCTAAACTTCTAGGTGGTAATATCCTACCTGGAGAACTATTATGAGTCAATAATATGATTGTTATTTGTTCTACACTTCATGAAGATACTGAGCAACGCAACCAAGATATATTATAAATGCATCCTTAAAAATTTTGAATTTTCCTTTTTGATATACCTATGCCATTTTTAAACTTTTCGAGAGGACTGTATTTATCGAGGGTGGGTCCACAGTTCTTCGAGAACAAAGAAAAAACAATATTTTTTTGTATTATTGTAATATCTAAACCAATTTAAATGACAGTTTGAGAATAACTCTCATTCAATTCTGAGGAAAATAAATTTCTATCAGGTACAGATTGGGTCAATACAAAATATTAACCAATAAAAATTCATGACTTGAATGACGTCCAAGATCAGCAACAGATTTTTCTTCCTTAACACTTTCAAATGGCTAGGGAACGAGGGTTTTTCGGAAAATCCAGAATGTATATAGAATGTCATAGAGTCTGTGTGTGGTGATTTAGGTTCGGAGAGCTAGCAACATTAGGTATATTGAAATAGGCAGAGAACAAAACACGACCATATGGAAAAAACATCCACATTCCTTCTGTGTGATTATACAAAAATCCAATTCTTCATAACATAGGATACCCTGAAACTCATTTAATATTTTAAAATATTTTTAACGAACAGTATCAGTAAAAATTGACCGCAAATGCTCAGAATGCTCGCCATCAGATTGCATGCAGCGATACAATCATTTTCCAAATTATTTCGTACATGCTGTAGCATTTAGGAGTTATGTTATGACATAATGCCACAATTCGTGCTCAAAGGTCGTCTAAATCTGCAACTTGGGTCTTATAAACTTGTGAATTCAAGTGGCCCCAGAGAAAAAAATCAATCGGTGTTAGATCCGGCGACCACTGCTCAGGTACTGTCTCACTTGAGCTGCAAAGTGCGGCGGAGCTCCACCCTGCTGAAAGCATAACTTCTCTTAAAAGGTTTTCATCTGCCTCCAAAGCTTCGGTGATTAGAAGATCAATCATGTTTTCGAGCAAATCCAGATACACATCGCCAGTGAGATTCCAGGAATGACCACAGGACCAATCAAGTGATCTCCCAAAATACCCATCCAGACGTTGAGATTTTTTGAGAGTTGAGAAGGTTGCTCCCAAAAGAGGTAAGGATTTTCATCGGACCAAAACCTGCAATTATGTTTGTTTGCGTTTCCGTTAAGAAAAAAGTGCATTCATCCAAAAAGCACACGTTGTACAAAAACACAGGATTGGATCACCATCATCTTCTTTCAGTTCATGAAAAAGTGTCATTTTTTAAGGATGGAACTTAGCCAGCTTCAATATTCTGTATCCACTTGCCCTTGAATATCCAGCTTCCTGTGACAACTTTCTAAAACTTCCACATTGTTTCCGTTCAGCCATTAGTTGACCAACTACATCTGCAACTGATCCTGTTACCTCAAATTTCAACAGTTCCTTTCTCTCCCCCAACGTGTAAACTATATTGTAATTTTTATTAAGAACTGATAAAACGCATCTCTAATAATTCTGCAATACAGAATACTGAAACGAAATTTTCTGGAAGCAATAATCTCTTTGCGTATTGTCTACACTTGGCAGTGCAGATTCAGATAAACATGAAGTGAAAAAAGACAGTTAATACTTTTGTTTGTTTGTTTTCGCTTCGTCTTCAAACAAAAGATAATCACGGTTCATCGCTGCATGCAATCTAATGGTGAGAAATTTGATAATTTGTGGTAAATTTTTACTAATACTGTTTGTTAAAAATGTTTTTCCCTCAATAGAAATTATACGATCAATATCGGTACCATAATTCCATAAAAAACACCATGTAACTTTGGGAATACTCACTTCATAGAACACAAACTGCAGATTCATACAAATTTGAATCCATGCATACATTTGTGCTACAAAAATACCCACTTTCCCTATTCAAATTCCTGATAGGGTTGCAGTGCAACCCTTTCCAGTAGAAACAAGCTTTGTATCCCAGATCATGTCCCCCTGTCATTAAAAAATTATTTCAATGATGAATTTCAGAATTTTTTCATTATCATGGAATTAACAATTTTTCTGAAACACTACCATCATCCAATTTTCATTTATCGCTTTTTTTATTTGATAATATTAAAATACACGAAAACGTCTAATTTTTTTCGAAGCTCTAAGTGGCTTATTTCTTTATTTTTTCATCAGAATATAAAAATTTTGAAATTTGTCATTGAAATTATTGAGATACGATTGTTTCTCTCAAACATTGAAAAAATCGATCAAGCCATTTCCACACAAAATCAAAATGAATGCAAATTCAGAATTAACGCTATCATGACAATTGGGAAAATGTCACTAAATTTTTGGAACTTTCGAACACATTGCTAGTAAAGTAATAAAAACAACTCAAATTTAGATCTATATGGTTTATTCATTTAATCCTTCAATATTTCACAGTGGAATGTTTCCATGTTTCTTGGGTGGGTTCCTCAAATTTTTGGTTTCCAGCAAATTCAAGTCACGGCATAATCTCCATCTAGTTGTCCTTGGTTCTATTATATCATCAATGAAACCTATAAAAAAGAGAACTCTTCAAACTTCATCTAAAGCAAAACAATGAGGAAAGCAATAACTTAGAATTTAGGGACAGATCGCTCATTCATTAACAGCGGTGTAGCTAATACATAATAGGGATGTTGCCTATATTTTGAAATTGCTTTTAATTTGTAGATAAACCCTATATAAACACGAAAAAAATTTTTTCATAGAAAAATATAGAAAGTTTCAATAAAAATACGTAAATAAAAAAGTTTTTCAAAATTTCCGCTGAAACGCTCCATTCTGTCACGGTGTTATGGTGACGTCACTGCATAAAAGAGTCACCACCATAGACAAACTAAGCATCACGTGCTAACGCTCTGTCAAACTGAACTAATATCAGCTGACAGTCAAGTCAGTTTATTTATATCCTCTGACGTTCTAAACCATAGATAAACTAGTTCTAGATAAGATTAGTTTGTCTATGTCAAATTGCCCTGATTGGCGTTCGCAGTCACGTGCTAGTCGATAAGAATTAACACAATTTAAATCAATTTTATTAAATTGAATTCGAGAAATAAGGTGATGAAAATGCTATTTCATTATTTTAAAAACGGCCTTTAATTTGGAAAACCTAAATTCATTTGATTTTATTATATGACGCAACATTCCTATTGTACAACCATCTAGTTCGTTGTTTTGAAGCTATAGAAAAAACAAAATTTCGCACAGCTTATTTAAGATTTACATTTCGCCCATCATCGGAATTAACCGCGGAATTCCAGATCCGAAGCTAACCCGAAAAATTTAAGATACTAGTTATTTGCATTTGAGAGTTACCTATCTATCGTGATTTGTGTTTAAGGATAGACGGACGGACAGAATTAGATTTAGGACAGTTCGTTATCAACGAGCTGAGCCTTATCATTTGAATTGAGACAATTCCTGGCTTAAAATTCTAATATGATAGAGCGATCTATTAAGCGAACAGCACTTCAAAACACTTCATATTTTACACTATGTCTTATCACTGTTATTTGCTAAAATATCTCAACGCATGTGAAAAAATCTTGTGTTAATATAGATATATAAACTTTAGATAGATGGAAATCATCCAAAAGGATGAGGATGAGAAATTTATAAATTTTTTTGTATTCGAACAAATCCACAGGATTGAAAATGATGACCGAAGATAAATTACCTCTCTGCGCTGCTGGAAACGGATTCCCGAATTTCTCAATGTATTCAGCTTCATATTTCTGCACATCAGACTTTCCCCTGTATAAAATGGCAACTGCTCCTTTAGCACCCATCACGGCTACTTCGGCAGTTGGCCAAGCATAATTTACATCCCCTCTGAGATGTTTTGATGCCATCACATCGTACGCACCTCCATATCCCTAGAAAATTAATAATTAATTAAAAATCTCTTGGATCTACTCTGTTATTAAATGTTAGATCTATCTGGCGGCTAGATCCATCAAGTAGGTAGTCATACCAAGACCGTAATTTCGCTTCGCCTTCCAATCTACATATTCAACAGATCTACCTTGTCCCAAAATTCACCATACCTATTGTTATAATAAAGCAATAATATTATTTCTATATACAGGATGTCCCAAACTCGATGGCCTATTAGACGTTTCTGGAAAACTAATCATAATTTTGAGCTGAAAATTTGCATATTGGGGTTTGAGACAATGATCTTTCTCCCTAAAATATTTTCAGATCTCTACAACTTCCGGTTATACCGGAAACAAACTACTACTTCCCTATTTCAAATGACACACCCAATAGCTTTTTTGATGGCAATTTTGGCAATATGCCATACCTTGGGTAAAAATTCAACGGTTCATGAGTTATTGGGATTCTTATGAAAAAAAAGGTGGCGATGAGGACTCACATTTTTTTGAATATTTCGAAAAAGCCTTTTTCGAAAAAAATTTGTTTTGCTTCGATTACGCAAATACGAAGTATTATAAGACTGTTTTCGGCTTGGACAAAAAATGTACAGGGTGTTCATAAGAGGATCATGAACTTCGACAACTCAAATTAATCAATACTCAAGATTTCCAAATTAGAACCTATATTTTTTATTATTTCAGTCGATTCTAAGTACAAAGATAGTGGGGGTTACTTCAGCAAACCCTATACCTAAAATGAATACTTCAAGAGTTATCGGGGAAGAACTTCAAATGAGGAAAAACCGCTATTTATAACTGTGGGAATAACTGTCTGTTACTTCCGTAAAACAAAGAAAGAAAATAAAATTCGATGTTTGGATAACTAAATTTTACATTTCATGAATTTTAATTAATTTTTCGTTGGTATTGTTGAGAAATCCATAAACCAATACAATTTTCAATTACGAATAATTCATTACGATTCTTGATATGTCAAATTCAGTTATGAAAACATCGAATTTTATTTTCTTTCTGTGTTTTACGGAAGTAACAGACAGTTATTCCCACAGTTATAAATAGCGGTTTTTCCTCATTTAAAGTTCTTCCCCGATAACTCTTGAAGTATTCATTTTAGGTATAGGGTTTGCTGAAGTAACCCCCACTATTTTTGTACGTAGAATCGACTGAAATAATAAAAAATATAGGTTCTAATTTGAAAATCTTGAGTATTGATTAATTTGAGTTGTCCAAGTTCATGATCCTCTTATAAACACCCTGTACATTTTTGGTCCAAGCCGAAAACAGTCTTATAATACTACGTATTTGCGTAATCGAAACAAAACAATATTTTTTCGAAAAAGGCTTTTTCTGCTGAAATATTCAAAAAAATGTGAGTCCTCATCGCCACCTTTTTTTTCATAAGAATCCCAATAACTCATGAACCGTTGAATTTTTACTCAAGGTATGGCATATTGCCGAAATTCCCATCGAAAAAGCTATCTAATGATGCAATAATATACTGGGTGTGCCATTTGAAATAAGAACGTAGTAGTATGTTTCCGGTATAACCGGAAGTTGTAGAGATCTGAAAATATTTTAGGGAGAAAGATCATTGTCTCAAACCCCAATATGCAAATTTTCAGCTCAAAATTATGATTAGTTTTCCAGAAACGTCTAATAGGCCATCGAGTTTGGGACACCCTGTATTTCATTTTACTACTGTTTAGACATCGTCTTTTTGAAAAACGCACCTTCTCTATCACATACCTCTTTTTCATTTCTGAATAGATACCAACTCATTAAATACTCATTTCCCCCTCAAACCTTTTTTACATTACATTCAGTATTGGTGGAAGAATTTTCAATTATTCACCTAATCATAATTTTCGATCCACTTGGTATTTTGATGGTATACCTTCAGTATATGTATGGTACACTATTAACGATTTGTCCAATTTGATTCCACCATTTCATAATTCGGTTCTATACTCATACCACCAGTTGGAATTAGCATTGATTTTTCTGTTTTTTTATTATAAATGTTTTTTTGATATTCTTCTTTTTCATTACATAAGTTTGTTTGAATTGAAGGTAGATGTTTGGACAAGGTAGATCTGTGAGCTAGCTGGATCTGTTGGAATGTTGATTTTGTGAGAAAGATGGATCTACCATCTAAGTACATCTACTGATCAGATGAAAACGCTAGACGGCAAATCAACCAAGAGAGACCTTGCTCTTGTCTTTCAACTACAGCAAGACCCCGTATGGTTACCTTGCGTTCATCAACTTTAATGCAAATACATATAATCATATTGGGTATCAACATTTTAAAAACGGAGAAATGCATTGAAAGTATATTATTATTTTTTATATACAGTTCTTACCTTTCTTGTTATCACAGTCAATTTTGGCACAGTAGCTTCTGCGTATGCATATAAAAGTTTTGCTCCATGTCTGATTATTCCTGAGTGTTCTTGATTCACTCCTGGTAGAAAACCAGGAACGTCTACCAGTGTAATGATAGGAATATTGAAGGCATCGCAAAATCTAACAAAACGAGCTGCTTTTATCGAAGCATTTATGTCCAATACACCTAAAAAGGATAAAGAATTGAATAATTCATTTATCTTAAGGCTAATTGATAATTCGTAGAATAACTATAAGTAGGTATATTATTTAAATTATGCACTTGCACTAACCAGCTGCCACTTTTGGCTGATTGCCAACAATTCCAACAGATCTTCCGTTCATCCTTCCAAAACCAACAATTATATTTTTGGCGTATTTCGGCATTATTTCGAAAAATTCTCTTTCATCCACTATATTTATAATAATATCTAGCATATCGTAAGCTGCTGTTGTTTCTGATGGAATTATAGTTTCGAGTATTCGCACGTCCAAATCACTGGAACAAAACATAATTATAAGTTAAAGTTCAAATTGGATATTTCCACCGTACCATCTTTCGTCACATGCTCTTATCGGGGCAGCTTGACTGTTTGATTGTGGTAGGAAACCCATGAAATCTCTGAGTTGAAGTAGAGCCTCCACGTCATTTGCAAAAGATTTGTGGGCCACCCCTGATATTGATGTGTGCGTATTGGCACCCCCTAACTCTTCTTGTGTTACGTCCACATTGGTAACTGACTATTTTAGAGAGAAAAGTAGTATAATAATAAAAATAACTTCATTTCGTTGAATATACATTGGATTCGAATAATTGAAAAAGGTGTATAATGAGCAGAAACTCAAGAGAACAATAAATTTAAAAACACAAATACTATATAGAATCATAGATACTGAAACCTCATTGCTGAGACAAACTATCTGATTCTATAATAGAAGCTAATGGCAAGAATGTACCTCAGCCAACAACTGAACTCCCTTGGACGTTTTTCATTCAAATATTTCGATATAACATCATATACATAATTAAATGCCAGATATTAATGATGATCTCTCAAGAAATGTATGGTTTGAACCTATAAACATAGGTCTGCAAAAGCTTTATTTAATCAATTTATTCATCACAGCTTACTAACTGAATCTTTCTCCGGATCTTTATAATAGGGAAATTAAACTTTAACACCATATATCTCGAAAACAAAGCGTTTGCCGCCACATGTTTAAAAGATTTTTTTCTTAAAATTTTCCGATAAATCATTTTCGTTTGTACCTACATTTTAGGAACCACTTGTAAATGAAAATATAACTGCGAATAAAGCCTCCCTACCTTAACAACATCAGGTCCAGTAATAAAAAGATAAGAAGTATCTTCAACCATGAATGTAAAATCAGTCATAGCAGGAGAATACACTGCACCTCCTGCACAGGGTCCCATAATGACAGAAATCTGGAATATATTATTGTAGATCAGTTAGATGAAAATGCACTAAACATAGAGGAAGAACAGCGATTGATTTCCAACTATTAAACCTCTATTACAAATTTGAAGAACTGAAAGTTTTAAGTCAACATATAACTATAATGAATATAAAGCTATGAATAGAAGGAATTAGCGAGTTGATAAAATCACAATTGAAAGTATGTGATAATAATAATAACTTTTTTTGGCTGCAGGTTGTATAAAAAATATTGAATATAAAAAAGTCATTCTATAATTCGGGGGTTGAGCTGAAGGTGTCAGTACAAAAGATACTAAATATAAATGATTTGAAAAATTCGGTTTTCTTTTAGATGTTTCTAGGATATCTAATACATTCTCAATATTGAATTCAAAGTCATAAAAATAGTATTCAACAGAGAGCTCACTCAATCTCTCATTTCCTATTTTACTTTTTGAATAATTCAATACGTTTACAGTTTCTTGAATGAAGATTAAGTTCTTTCCGGCCTGACCGTCGATACTGGTAACGTACAAAATATTAACTAACTAACTTGGCCACATTATCACAAAATTTTGCTGAGTCTCTGGATGACGAAAGTCATGTAGATTTTCCACGTGCTTTTGATACTTTTGATCATGTCTTGCTCTTGAACAAACTTGCATCATTTGGCTTAGCTCCTTTTCTGGTTCTAATGCGTTCTTACTCGAGGTGGAGGGTGTAGTATATATTCTGTAAATTATGGCTTCAAGTCTCAGGAGTATGAGATCAAACTGGCGTTCCACAAGGCTCTAATCCAGATCCATTATTGTTTGTCATCTTTATAAAATAACTTCTATGCTCTCTTAGTTGCAAGACTTTGGCCTATGCGAATTTTTTGAAGCTTTACTTGTCAAGTTGTCGAGTTGCTGATATTTTGAGTCTTCAATCGAGTATAAAGTTTGTCTATGGGTGGTGCTTACGGAATGGTATTATTTTGTTGAGATCATAAGTGGAATAATTCTCGTTGATATAATTCCGCACTGGCGCTCTATCTGAAATTCGAGGTCTCTATATTTTGAAATTTTTTCGACCTCCTTTTGACTTATGTTGTTTTTGGTATTGCTGCGTCGATAGGTATTATTTTCTTCTGATGTTTATCGACTAGTAATATAGGGTGGCCACTTTTTTAATGGGATTGTATTGGTAACTTTTAAACCATAAGAGTTAGAAGGTCGGTAAAATGGAGAATGCATGCATAGAAGCATTATCAAGCAGTTCAAACAAATCAAGATTATCAGGGCCGGTTATTGAGATATCATAAGAAAAGTAAATTATGTCATTTTGATTTTTCTTTTTTTTCCATTTTATTTCAAATATTATCAAAAAATGTTACAGGAATTTTTTATTCGATAGTAAATTATCCTCAATTTGACGTAATCAGATTTCGTATCCAACGTTTCGTTCTCTTTGGGCCACCCTCAACCTCATTTTTTTCAATACGGACCTGCATATTTTATGACATTTTTCGAATTAACTTTTAACGCTGAATTCAACGATATATCATACAATGTCATTCAAAGTTGATTTTCAGGTGACAATGGATGAAAAATGATCCATTGTCACATATAGAAGCAAAAATTCAGGTTTATGGTTTATTGCACTCAAACACTGCTCAGAATCATTAACTAATTGTTGCTTTCGTTCGGTTATGAGCTCGCGCGGATTCCATTTTGCACACAGCTTTTTCATGTACAAATACTCGTGAATGATATGATGTACACGTTCAGATGATACTTCACAATGTCTGCTATCTCGATCAACTTCACTGTACGGTCATTCAAAATTATTTTTTGATTTTTTCGTCGGAGACAGCCTCTTTTAGGCGGCCACTGCGTTCGGCCGTTCTCGGTGCTCATTTCACCACGTTTAAACTATACACGCATACCAATCTAATGATGGTTGATTTTCCTGGTGCAGACCCCGGAAAGTCTTCATCAAGTCAAGATTTTGCTTCAACTGTATTTTTTCCCTTCAAAAAGCAATATTTTATCAGCACACGAAATTCTTTTTTTCATCTTTTTTCAAATAACAAAAGTAGCTACACTCACAACGCAATATCTCACAAACTAATGGTCGGACCAGTGTCAATTTTTGACACGTAGCGTTTGAAGGTTGGTACAAACTAAAAATCATATGGATTTAATACTAGCACCGCCATCTGTGCATCAGACCGGGGACTTTTCAATTGGCCTAATATATGAATTTAAGATATAATTCAATGTTTACCTGTGGTATAACACCTGAAGCTAAGACATTACGTTGAAATATATCGGCGTAACCTGCTAGAGAATCAACTCCCTCTTGAATCCTAGCGCCCCCAGAGTCGTTGAGTCCTACCACTGGGGCTCCCACCAGCATAGCTTGGTCCATAATCTTACATATTTTTTTGGCATGTACAGTTGATAAACTGCCACCAAAAACGGTGAAATCTTGGCTAAAGAGATAGACAGGTCGACCGTTGACTAGACCGTGACCAGTTATTACGGAATCTCCTGGAAACTACTTAATAATGAGAAGAAATTGATTATCTATGAGGGGACATATATATAATTTTTTTATTACTATTATAATTATCTTATGAAGAGTAAATGTGTTTTGTATTGAAAATCTTTGTAAATTTTCTGATAAAAATAATATTCATTCTCTCAAAATCAATTTATATCAAGCAAAGATCGAGATAATCACATATTGCTGTGAAAGTTAATATTGCAAGACAGAATCAACCTGTACCGATGAAATAATTATGTTCACCAGTTACAGTAGGTTTTCGTTGATTTGATATAGGTCTCAGAGTAATAAACATAGATAGAGGGAGCATATGTCATTTTCAGTAAGCAAATTTTGTCCCCAACATGAACTATCAAATTTGACATTAAGCGCGGAAATGAAAACATATCAGTGATACGATATTCCACTCAATTAGTGAGTTTTTCCACAAGGAACGCACTTCTTATGTCCCATAGTGAATCAACGTTTTATACTCGTATCAATTCAAAATATATTGAAATAAATACCTTAATATATCAGAAATTCAGAGAACAAACTTCAAGCGCGCCAAACGACGTGAAACAACAGATGACACTAGGAGAGCAAAAGTTGCCAAACCTTGGATTTCAGTAGGTATAAATACAGCAAATAATAAATATTCTGCCTATTATAAATTCGACAATTATTAAAAATATCGGATTCCAAATATTCAAATTTGGATATTTAATTGAGAATCACTCAAATAAATATATTTCATTCAATTTAATATACGTTCATAATGATATAGTAAAATTGTGGATTTGAAAATATATCACAATCCGACAACGTAATCTAACCGTGTTGGGGACATGTAAAACTTGCGTTTACTCCCTCTATCTATGTTTATCTACAGGGTGAGTCTTTGACTTGTACATATATTTTAACCCAAGATTCCTGAGGTCAAAAGAAACACTTTTTTCCTTTACCATTTTTTCCGATTCGGCCCGGTTAAAAAGATACAGGCTGTTGAAAATCGTTAAAAAAATGTGATTTTCGGCTATATCTCGTAAATGGTTGTATCGAAGGAAATGATTTTTGAAATATAGCTTTTTTTTGATGTGATACATCTTCTCCGAACACCAGATTCCATACACATTCTTCTGTTTCTTTGTTATGAACATAACATACCATAAAAATACCAGAAATTCGAAGAAACCAACTCTTAATAGTAATTTGAACGTTCATTGAAGAATATTTGGCTAATTTGAAAAATAAAAGTATTCTTCATATTTTCTCGTACAAAGCGCCGTTTTCGAATAACTTGATCTTAAAAAAAAAAAATTATCTGTGAAATTCAAAAAATTGGGTACTTTGGCTGAATGCAACTCTGTTCTATTGTGGAAAAAAAAACCACAGAAATGAATATTTACTATGAAGTCATGTCTCAGATTTAAGAATTGAAGTACTAGCCAACTTAGTTTGAAAATGAAGTTATTTGAATAAGCTCACCTCAACTCCTCGATTTGATTAAAAATCACTGAGCTTTGGCACAGCTCTGATAATAAGAAGATACTTCACTAAAATCAACATTCTTTTTGAAAAGTCCAGATTATTCATAAAACCCATGTTTAAAAAAGTTTTCACAAAATAGTCCCATTATAATGACAACAATCAATATCCCACTAAAGACTGCTGCTATCGAACAATACTGTATTCTTCTTCGGCTCATTCAAACTCACATCAAAACATATCACTAGGACTAGGTACATACTAGACAAATTTTCATGTGATTGAGATTGAATACTTTTATTCTTTTGCTATTCCATAAATTCATCCTAAGAGCTTATGATTGACATACTTCCAAGAGGGCCATAATTGTTTTAATGTGAAAACAAATTAGGTGAGTTGAAAGAAACCAAATATTCTATTGTGGATATTTACATTGAATACTTCTCATTTATTTTCAATGCCAAAATCAAGATGAATTAAGTAGTAAAGTTGGCTATAATGTAGGTACACATTAACAACAAATTTGATTACAAGTGGAGTCTAACATTTTCCATTGATTACAGAGCCAGAATATTTTACATATTTCCATATTTTCATACTGATGGTTTCAAAAATATTGATGCATTTCAATATTTTTATGAGATAGTTGGAACAAATCAAATGCTTCATTTCATAACAAATATCTTATAACAATAACAGTGTAAACTGTAAATGAAAATTTTAGGTTAGAACTTAGAACATAGATTACTCGAACCGAACTGCTGTGTTTATATTTGGCATCACTCGAAATTTGAAATTCAAACTTAAAACCACAGATTACTATAGTCTGTGTTAGATCTTTCATAGATGAATATTATTTATTTGAGATTTTAAGGTTAATTCTTGCACGAAAAATAAACAACGATATCATATAAATGAAATATAATGAATGAATGGATATGAGTATCAGAGCTAATATGGGTGGTAGCGAGCTCAATTCGTTATAATTATCGAAAATGAAATAGAAATCAAGAGAAGAATATTTAATCTTTAGCGTCAACGAAATTGGAATAACTCATTTATTTGATTATAAACACTACTTTGTTCAACAAATGGAATGTTAAATGTGAGTTTATGATGGTTTTTCTAATTTAGTAGCTTATTTCCAAGGTTCAAGAGGTATATCTTATGCTTGAGAAAACTTCAGTGTTCCGGTTTGCAGGGGTGAATTAGCTCATTTTGAAAATTTAAAATGGCTATATCTTTGTAACAGGGCCGAATCGGAAAAAATGGTAAATGAAAAAAGTGTTTCTTTTGACCTCAAGAACCTTCGGTTAAAATATATGTACAAGTCAAAGACTCACCCTGTATATATCTATCTATGATATAGGTACTACTCACTGTCTGTTTCTCCATTCCAAAATCTGTACAAGTATGTTCAACAAACATGTCATACTCAACAAAACTATCATTGTCACAAAATAAATGGATTCTTTCTCTAGCTGTTAGTTTTCCCTGTTGAAGAATAAAAATTTATTTCAGGTTAATTTTATAATAATTATCATAAAATTTAAAGCATAATTATTATACTTACGTCCCTAAGATCGAGCCTACTTGCCACGCTACTGTTACGCCACTGGGCTGTTAACAGGTACAAGTAGAGTCAGATAGGTATATTCCTACGAAATATCGCATCAATATCCTAACGTGTGGCGCATTCATTCTCGATCAGTTTACTCGCTGTTACGTAGATTATTGCTTGATAATCAATGTGTGTGAGTATTGTTAAATCCCAGTAAAACCTCCTTTATTTAAAGAATTTTCAAAAGTATCTTCAATTACCTTTTTGTGTTGAGTATTTATCCTGTCTATTCCACCTCCCAACAGAGCGTTTTTTCTTTTTTCTCTTATTTGCTCAGATACTTTCAAAGTATGACTACTACTACATCTTACTGAATCACAACTCAAACTTGACGAAGCAATCTTCAATGATCTACCTCCTACAAAGAAGCGAGGATTTAAACTCCTCACGAGCATTTTATGTTGTTTTTTAACGTTTTTTAAATGAAAAAATATTTGAAGAAGTTCTCACAACACACAACACTATTCATATATTCAGTCTTTCAGTGAAAATGTTTACGTTCGTTTCTAACTGAGCAAACTCGCTTAGAATGTCCAGAACCGGTTTAAGTCCAATAGAATAATGGAATCTTATTTGAGCTCTTATCAGTTATTATGATATATTCAGAAATTATGACCACTAAAATTTTATTCGAAATATGAAACTACGGCGCTGTTACTTCTATTTAAGAAAGAAGATTTCTTTTTATCAATTTATCTTTACGCAAGGTTTCCAGAAATGACGACATTGCAGGCTGAATTCATAGGCGTAGATAATATTTCAAGAAGTTAACGTTGTAAAATTATTTCCGATAATAAACCTTTGAAATTGTACTGAAGACTCGAAATTTCCGTGTGAACATTTCTGATTATCTAGGACAGCCATACTCAACCTTTTTTCATCTCGGGCCGCATAATTGCTACTGTTCATTCTTGCGGGCCGCAGTAATTTACCTAGTTGTAAAACTAGCTTCAGCCCGCGAGGTTTTCGTTTATCGCGCATAATCAAAACTTTTTTTTAAATTGGTTACAAAGTAGCCTTAGTCCTTTCCTAAGCACTAGTAGTTCCTGTCTGTGAACCAAATTTTATCAAAATCAATTCAGTGGTTTATGCGTCAAAGCGTAACAGACAGGCAGATTACGTTTTTTGCATTTGTAATATTAGTAGGGAATGCGAAAATAAAATATACAGGGTGTTAGGGAAACATTCCCAACACCGAAAACAGGGGATACTATTGACGATTTTAAGAGAATTGGAATAATTTTTGTTATTGCAATTTTTTATTTTGGTAGGTACCATGATTTCTAAACCCTTTTATTAGCATAATTCACGCAATAATGCTAATAAGAGGTTTTAAAAATCATGGTACTGACCAGAAAAAAAATTACCCAATAATATGACAATTTAACCGTATAATCAGCTAAAAAAACGCACCCAAGAATCCATAGAAATGAAAACTACAAGAGCAAAAACGCGAGATAAGGTATTCTCGCTAAGAAGATTAGGTATAGTATGTACATAAAGAATCCATTGTTTATAACGGGTGTTTTTTTTCGAGGTATATAACTTAAGTTGGCATTACTGTTCAAGATGGCGACCGATTTAACAGCTGTCAAGGGATTTATTCTCAGTTTGGTTTGGCAACTCATCATGAATAGACTCACGCCTGAATAACGCTTGCAAATAGTGCAAAAAAAAAAAGAGATTACCGTTGTTCCCGATTTTCATAAGCAAATTTTGTTTAGCGATGAAGCGCACTTCTGCTGCACAAAACTGCAATTTTATTTGGAAATAATGGTTCTGTGCGGAATAGGTATCGCGCACTACGTCCAGGAGCTGTGGTTCCAACAAGACGGCGCAACATGTCACACAGCTCGTGCCACAATCGATTTATTGAAAGACAAGTTTGGTGACCGCCTAATTTCACATTTCGGACCTGTGAATTGGCCTCCAAAATCTTGTGATTTAACACCGCTAGACTACTTTCTGTGGGGCTATGTAAAGTCATTGGTCTATATGCGGATAAGCCACAAACCCTTGACCATTTGGAAGACAACATTCGCCGTGTCATTGCCGATATACGGCCACAAATGTTGGAAAAAGTCACCGAAAATTGGACGTCCAGATTGGACTACATCCGAGCCAGCCGTGGCGGTCATATGCCAGAAATCATATTTAAAATGTAATGCCACAAGATTATCTTGCGGATAAATAAAATTCATGTCAATCGAATAATCCATCGTTGTTTTATTGCAATTTAAAGTTCTATAGCTCTAAAAAAAACAACCTTTATTATGGATAAAGTGTTCTGTATGTACGCAATAAGGGAGAAAACAAAGGTAAATGAGTGAATATTGATACCGTTATTTTTGCGTAATTTCGAAACTTCATTTGTAATACTATTGTGAAAATTGTAATACTGGACTAGGCCGTTGCTCGGGCCGCATAAAAATGGGCAAAGGGCCGCATGCGGGCCGCGGGCCGCACGTTGAGTATGGCTGATCTAGGACAAGGGCGTAGAAATGGGGGTACTGGGGGTAATTAACCCCACTCTCCAAGATTTCCAAAATATAAAATTTCAGAATTCTCTCAAAGACGAGATTCCATAATATGAACCAATAATCTTTTTACTTTTCTTTAATCCTATAACATGGGTCCGCAAACGATTTGTTTTCGAGATAGAGATGTTTGAAGTTCAAGTTTTTTCTCATAGCACCTTCCCTTCACAAGATATTTGATTTTGATTTCGGGTTTCATCATGTGATATGATAATTTTGAATATTAAACTACAAGGTGATATTATTTCTATATTTTTTATAAGCATCACAAAAAAGTAAGACGAAACACCCTGTATCTCTAAAACAAAGCGTTTGCGCGTCCATGTATAGGACATTTTATTCTTAAAATTATTCCAGGAATCTCTCATTTTTCTTCGAACATCCAATTTGGGAACACTCCGTATAAGGTAAAAACAATACAATCGGTAATCAAAAAAATACTATTATTTCGAGAAAGTTTTGGTTCAAACTCCGTTATCAAACCTTTTTTTCTCACATTACAGATATGAGTAAACGTTGTCGTCAAAAAATTTTTTTCGATTACCCCCCAAGAGAAAAAAAGATCTGCTCCCTTGGTATATAAGTATAATCAAAAACGAATAAAAATACGGAACCCTCCATTGTTTTTAGACTTTCAACAGAGTCAAAGAAGAATTATTGAGATCAACTGTTTTATTAGAGATGAAGGAAAATTGAAAGAAGATAAGTTCACGATGTTTTTCAAAATAACATTAAAAACTTGAAATTATACAGGGTGTTTCATGAATAACTGCACATGTGTTCGTCAAAAATGCAGGATAATTTGTATATTCTTCATCAGTGTTATAAATTGTCCCAAATAGGCAGGGACGGCGCGAGCATTTTGGCGCCTGAAGCAAAGAATATTTTGGCGCCCCTGCTGAAAAAGTAACAATAACAACATGACCACCGTCATAACCCTCCCCCCCCTACCAAAAAACACAGAAAATACAGAACTTTCTACTAATCAGAATCTAGTAATCGTGCTTAAAAAAAAATTAAATTCTAGCTTCACTTTTACCAGCATTGTTCTCTTCATGTTTTCAATATGTTGTGTTATTTTTTTTCTTGTTGACTATTCCTATACATTTGTATGATGTCTTAAAGAAGGAATAAATTATAATGAAGAACATTGAAATATTTTAATATATAATATTATTCCGGTTTTTTAAAGGTTTTTAAATTAAATAAAACAGCTATTTACGCTGTATTTATTCCTGGATTTCTACGACGCCGATGAACAATGCTTAAGTAATATATCTGATATTCACTTTCACAATACACAGCGTACGATCGATGAATGATTACCTATCATAATTCAAGATACAAAGGGCGGTAGGGCATGCAAAGCTTCGAAAACTAAATGGGATTAAAAACATGTGTACCAGTGAAAACATTTGGCATTTAACAGTAGTTTCGAATGCCAAATCGTAGGAATTTTCCATATGTTGAATGTGTAAACAACTTCTACGTATTTCGAAAGCGACGGTAGTGTTGTTTTTCGTCTTTGTGAAATAAATTTCATCCCTCTTTCAATTAGAGTAGTAGGCAATGCTGCTTATATTGGTTGGGTTGCCATGTGTTATTTATTGAACGGGGGGCTTAGTAAAGACGGTTTGGACATTTTTATTGCAGGAAATATTGATAAACTCAGGGGAGCGGATCAACCTCATGTTGTTTTTAAGAATCAAGACTATTTTTTTTCAGAAAAATGAAAAGGCGGCCACAAACTGGGCTTAATTGCCGCCCTTCGAATAGAGGCGCCTGAAACAGTCGCTTCACTGTTTCACCCCTAAGGCCGGCCCTGCAAATAGGTATATTCATTTATGATATAAATAAATAAATGAGACGGTATTACTCCTAAATGCTTCAATGAATTCTCAAAATTTGTTATAATAATCAACAGGGCCGGCAAACTGGACATTTTGCCGGGGCGCCAAATTTTAGGGGCGCAGTCAGGTCCGCCGCCAGGAGCGGCATACCGGACATTTTTCCGGGGCGCCAAATTGTCACAGTCAGCTGATAAAAAAAGATTTTTTGCACCTTTACGCCTTTTTACTATAGACTCATAAATAAAGCGTCGTACTTTTAAACAATCAAAGATGTTTTTTGATGAAATCGACAAAACGTCGTTTGATAAATTTGACAAGAAGATTTTAAGTTAAAAAACACGAAAAATAACAGAGGCTCCTTTGAAGGAAATCATATAAATCAGGAAAAGCAGGCGAAATTTTATTTTGCCGGGGCGCTAAAATGTCTGCCGGCGGCCTTGATAATCAGTTTCACAGGAACGGTATGAGAAAATTATATTCTTTATATAAGTTCTAGTACATTTTTCATGTGAATTCTAGTACATCAATTTTTTCGAGAACGAATTTACACCTATAATTCCTATTGCTAACTACGGTACACAACTTCAGAGGTTGATTCCTTAGGTCGTTTTAAGAAAAAGAGGTCTTATGAACTTGTGTTCGGAGTTGCTTCAATTCGGAGGTAAATAAAAGAGTTCAAGATTTCAGGTTCACGAATGAGATAAAAAATTTATACCTTTATATTTTATTGCTCTGAGCTTTACATAAAATTATTTCCATTCATATGTACAGGCACACATATAACCATTATGGATTGAATAATTCGATCAATAAATATAATGATATTCAGTAAAAGTATTAGAAGTTATTAATACATTTAGGTTTTTTGATCGTGAACATCTATCATTTGAATAGCTCTAACATATAGAAGATGCCAAAAAATGCAATAGTTTTTATTTAGAGTTTGATAGATTATCCTGTAGAAACTGTAGCAATTTGGAGGGTGTGTACAGCTTGATCTGTAGTTCTGAAAAACAAGAAATTCTTGAGAATTTAAAAATTCACCAATTTTTCGAATCTACTTACATTATTTCAGCAACTTGAACAGTTTGAATTTTATCATATTCCTCTTTCATCCACTCACATTCTGGGTTGTGCTTTGATAAGTGATGTTGGAGACCTTGTATACCTATGACATCTTTATTACACAGTTTGCAGTGATAGGTTTTCGGATCTGTAGTATGACTCTTCATGTGTACCTTCAAACTACTAGATGCGGCGAACCTAGAAGATATAGTTCATTATAATTCGAGAAATTGTGTAGATGAGATCAAGAGAATCATGCTTCATGACTAATCACCTCCTTTTCAAAGCATCAGCTAGGATGTAATTTTGAGGAATATTTTGTTGAGTGTGGTGAGGAATATGTAACCTTTGAAAAACGGTCTGGTCACACCTTACAGTCCAGTCAATTTTTGCTCAAACGAATCCCTCACACGTGAAAGTTTTTTGGATTGTTTTGATTCCCTCTAATTCTTACGTTTTTTTGGGATGCTGAATCCGAATATGAAATTTGCCACCAAATTTTCGTGACGGAACAAGAAATGGTAAAAAGTTCATTGTTGGGCGGATTTCCACATATAATTCGGAAATAACCCATTTTTCATGAATTACCTCCTCCTATAAAAACAAAGTAAATGAAATCTCCTACAAATCTTTTGTCCGTTAAACCGTTCTGGCTAAAACGATAGTTGAAAATTGGCGTATTTTATATGTCTCTGCAAAAAAAACACTTTTTTTTTTCTTCCTTTTTTTCTTTTTCTAACAGATACATTTATTCAGAATTATATAATAATAATAATATTTATTCATTCCTTCATATGTGGGAGAAAGTACAAAATATGGTCGGGAGGATGCCAGCACAAAACTTGAATTTGTCCGTGCTCATATGGCATTCTCTCGACCCAGAAAAAAATTACACAAAAATACATTTACACTCCGAAACTTTAATTTATTATTAATGACATGTCATTTCCTCAATAAGTTTTTCTTCCAATACAATCCAAACGGGTATAAACCTTGAGCCATTATCAGTTCAGAAAAAGTATTTCAAAATCACTTCTTGAAATTTGGTTAATTTTTTTACATCGATTTCAATGAAGATATTGGGAAAATAAGGCAGACCGTCGTAGGGCCTGTTTCATGAACAAGAGTAAAGTCTCGTTTTCCGTGAGAAATCTCCTTTACAAATTAAACGTTTTTCATAAACCAATTTTGAGGTTTGAAGATGGTTTGAAGTGTTCTTCCTCATAAAGTATCGATATTGGCCCTTTATGGCAAGAAACGGATCCTTTTCTTCAAGCGCATGCTTTATGATTACAAAACATAACCTCATTCTTTTGTGTCATTTCCATCACACGGTTTCCCCTACCACACAAACTTTTTTTGTTGAAATTATCATATTTGAAATTAAGGACTTTCAGTGACTTTACACGAAATTTCAATTCAACCAAATTTTAATTTTCATGAAACATTACCCTAGAAAATTTAACACTTACGAATAAAAGAAAGCTTTCTCTAAAAGACGGTAGCAATATGTTCATGAAACCACTTTCAAGCTTCATTTGAAGGCGACTTCCTAATGAAACAGTCTTTACCATATATGCTCTTTAGCATGGATTATGAAACTGGCCCTAAGCCTACTTGTTTTCAGCACCAAAAATGAAAGTATTCACCACGAGGGGGTCCTCCCGCCCTTCCTCACCGAAAACCCCTTCCGCCAAATGTTGACTGCCAGAGGAAATGCCGAGTTGAATTGTGCAAGAACACAATTCAACAAGTTCGTTTATATTATATTACAAGTAGTGTTGAAAAATGGCTTCAGAAAGAGCATAAGAACGTAGTGATGAGTATGGACTACAGATGAGAAAAATGGTCCATTCGCCAATGATGTTGAAACATCAATGGAAAATGTCTACTGCTGTCTTGGGAATAGTGATGGAGAATGCCAGTTCACGTTTAACGAGTTGATGGACCAAATAAAGGGCGATTATCGTCCTAACAAAAAAAAATAAAGCTACTCTACTCGAAAAGTATGGAAGCGATATAATCAATCTTTTCCGAAACAAGAAGCTTCTACATATTTCCAAAAATACAAATTATAAAATTTTCAATGATGCTTGTTCAAAAATGAACTAGAGTAAAGACTCCGGATTCTAAGACGGCTGCTGCAATCGCTTCAAGATGTTTACTTTCATTGTACTATAAGCACGTCTGCGTCCGAGGTTTATTATTTTCCCTTATCTATTAGTTTGTCGCCCCTTGTTTTGCCATATGTGATTTTTGCATTCGTCGTCAGTATACACTTATCCCATGTTTTCAGTTTTTTGTATCATTCTCGTCACACAATTTGAATACTGGAGTTGTCAAAGAAGTGAACTGAGTTATACGCATTGGAAAATTATCTGAGCTGTGTTGTAAAATCAAATGTGGTTCATTCAAATTGCAATTAATTTATGAAAACATCCGTTTTGAATTGGCCATGTATTTTTGTATGTTGTAGAGGATCATATAAGGTAAGAACAAACGAATCAGTTGTAATATCACAAGAGCATAGACAATATTCGATTATACACCGATTCACGAGATGTAGTTCGCGAAACATCACGAGAGCGCAGCTCGAGTGGTGACTCGCGAACTACGTCGAGTGAAGAGGTTTCAAAGAAAACACGCTGGAATGCGAAATTATCCGGTCATTTTGATGCACGAGTGTAATTCTGGGGAATATTTCCCGAATAAACTTGTCAAAGTAACATGGATTCCATAGATGCCATAGATTCGAACTGTGTAAGATGCATAGAAACTATGCATTTATGAACAAAACAATAATCGCAGCGCCATTTCGCTGCCTACAATGCAATTATCGCTGTAATTTTCGATAATTGCATTCCATTTACATAGAATTTTCGACAGGAGGAGAATATTTAGTTATATTTTTCGTTTTGTGGTTGTCTACACTGACTTCCTAAGATGTCAAGATGATATAATTTGGATTTAGTGAAATGATTTGCGACATTTTTTGCAATTTCGCTTAATGCTGTTGGTGTTAAATCGATTTTGTCAGACATAATTAACGAATTTAAAGCGTAATTATAAATTAATTATTTCAAAATTCGAAACGAACGATTCAAATTCCATAATCTGTCAATTTTCGTAAGTCACACCAACTGCCAAGATACAATATAAATGTCACTAGGACGTATAATCTGAATTTTTCATTGAATTTCGACAATATTTCACAAAACTTGACTGAAATAGAGGAAATATCGTCTAATACTCGTTACAGAAGGCAATTCCAACACTCATGCGTTCGAATTTCGCATTCATGTTGGAATAGGAGCCCATTCTGCAACTTGTTTTAGAATACACTATTATAATATTCTTTGTTGTGTATGTACGTTTTATAAGTATTTGTTTTTGTTAAAATAATTGATGTGTACCTGACAATTTTTTTTCAATTGCCACCTCCAGGAAAAAAAATCTACACCCCTGGGTTCAGAATGAAATAAAACTCACTTTTTACCGCATATTTCACAGGCATGAGGTTTTTCCCCAGAGTGTGTCCTCATATGCCCTGAAAGATGTCCTGAAGATGTGAATCCTCTATGGCATACTTCGCAAACATGTGGTTTGTCTCCTGTATGAGATCTTATGTGAATAACCAGTGTTTCTTGCCTGTTGAACGCTTTCTCACAATATTGACACTTATATGGTTTTTCGCCAGTATGAATTCTCTGATGAATTGTTAATGTATTGGAACCAGCGAAAGCTTTTCCACAAGTTTGGCATACGTATGGTCTTTCTCCAGTGTGAGTACGCATATGAATACTCACGTACCCAGATTGAGTGAATCTGAAATATACAATCAAAATTTGAAAATCTTCAACTGAAGTATGTAACAATCTAATTCTACTAATATTATGACAATAATAATAACTTTATTCACCAATAATAATTGTTACACATGAAAACAATGAAAATGGGAAAAGTCAAAGAGAAAAACTAACTTGGCGTCAGGATCTTTTGAACACTCTTTCATAATCTTCTTCAGCTAACCGACCAGCATAATGCCCTAAAATACGCAGTAGGCTCATTTCCGAAGTATATTTTTTGACATCGTGCAGTTGTATAAGTTTTTCGCTTAGTAAGGTCATTTTCTTGTGTTTGAATTGAAAATATAATGTTGAAAAGTGTGAACAAAATTTTTGTGATACCCTTAACATCTTTACACATTTGGAAATCTTTGGTTAAACCGCCCAATGCAGTTCTTGTTTCGTAAAACCCTATCAGAAGACAAAAATGCAAATACACAGGGAAAATAATTTTAAAATTGATGATTTCTGAAATCTATATTCTGAAGAAACCGACAAGTTCAAACGGAATTCCTAGCAGAATTAGGTTAGGTACTAGATGAAGATGCTTAGTAAGTGATTACTGAACTCGATACAGAGTTCATAAAAAAATCCAATACTATTAGAAAAAGAAAAATAGATGGTATCATTTGTCGAAGAAATACCGAGAAGCTTGATGAAGCGCAAAAAAATATTATTTTTCAACTCAAACTTTTGTTGATATTATTGTAATTATTATAGGCTTGGTGCGCAATAATTTAATGTTTCCAGATTCCTCGGCATCGCTCGTTGCGAGGCGTATATAACTCTATGAAAACCGAGTTGTGATTCATTTGAATTATTTCGCCTTATTTTTTCTTTCGACTGCGGACCTTGGTGCGCCCGTGCCAAGTGCCATCTTTGACACGTCCTAGATACGTCTCTAAACTCATGAACTGTTGAGTTTTTACCCCAGGTAGGGCATATAGCTGAAATTGTCATAAAAAAATCGACAAAACATCTTTTGATTAATTTTAGAAGATGATTTTAAGTTAAAATACGATTTAAATGAAATTAAAGAGATGTTTATGAGGAATAACATAGGTTCCTTAAAAAAAATCAGATAAATTAGGCAAATCAGGGCGGCGGAATTTGATTTTGCAGGGCGCCAAAATATCTAGCGGCGGCCCTGCTTTGAATAGCCTAATGACCAGTGGCTCGGTAAAAAGAACTACTAACTAGACCATAAAGATGACTACATGCAGAACTCCGATATTTATCCGCGATCGTTATTCATATAGGTGCAAAACCACGTATGAGCTGCAGATATTGCATTGAAAACCATAAAAAAAAATTTATTAATATGTTTGAATCTGAAAAGATAATATAAAAAATCAATCTCACCCTTTATTACATACTGGACAAGTATATGGTTTTTCTCCTGTGTGTACTCTGAGATGTTTCTCTAAATTGCATTGTTGAGTGAAACTCTTTTCACAAACATCACACACATATGGTCTTTCTCCTGTATGTGACCTTATGTGTATACGCAAACTTCTTGCCTGAAAAATTCAGTAGAAAATTGTTTTTGATATAAAATAAAATTAGGTTACTTAAATTTCAACGAACTTATGTGTGTTTCAGTTTTTATTATTAATCAAACCGCTTTGACATCTTGATCGAGAATTGTTGTCTGTTGACTTGAGCTTTAGAAAAATATTGCGGAATTTGCGACCAATAATTGTACAATAGCATTATTTATATATCAGAAACATTCGACCTAAAAGATCACATGATTTACTTTGTTAATAAAAACAACGGATTAATCATATTGATAAATCGGTTTGAACCAGGTCTCAATTTAACAGATTTATTCATTGTATAATATTTGATACTTCTGGAAGTAGAACTCAACTCAAGAAATAATGAACAAAAATAATTTCATAAAAAATTTATAATCTGACTCCTATCACAAAAAGATTTGACCCTTAAGATTTTTCATGTAAATAAATCAATGCCTTTCTCGTGTTCAATGATTATTTAGAGAAATAAAAATTGAAAGAAGAGAAATAAAAATTAGCGCTAATGTCATAGAGATGACATTAGCCAATCCATTCAGTCTCTTCTGACCTGCAGAAGTTCTCAAATATGTTTTAAGGCATTTTAGCGAGAAAGAGAATCTCTCATGAGTCAGTTTCATATTGAGGAGCGGTGGCATGCGAAAGTCCCCCCCGCCCTCCTTGAGCGATGATGCATGCTGAAAAATGAAAAGAAATACTTTCTTCTGCATAACTTTCATGTGAATTCGGTACTGCGCACCTCCCTCCCCCCCCTCTTGAAGAAATTCTGTAAGCGCCCCTGTCCGGAGTATATGTTGCAACAGGTAGAGTTCCAATATTTTCTGAAGTTTATGCAGATTTTGAATCAACTGATTACACCAAATGAAAATCAACGTCTTTGAAGCTTCGGAACCAATTACGGCACGTTGTTTCACTTAGAGCAGGTTTTATAAAGTAGGAACCGACGGTCGCCCAACCATAATTTAGATTAAACCGACGGTTGAAACGGAGCGGATATTATAAAGATATTTTTTGTGGCGGTTATACAGCAATCGGTTATGGCCGATTTGTTAAGGTTGGCTACACTGCTCGTTCAATTTTAATAGTTTTTCCTTGACAGTTCTAGTCCGAACACAGAAAGAAAAAGAAAAAACTGATAATTCTATATAATCTATATTGAATATTGAACACCAAATAAACACTAGCATTGAAAAGAAATTTCACTCTAACACTCAAATCAATGGACTTGTTATTGTTTTGTTAATTTTTAGTTTCTAGACCTCATCTAGACATGAACAATAAACATGGAATGCAAGGTTATATTCTTATCTACCTCAAAGGAACCTTCGGTTCGAGGCAAAACCTCTACTCCTTCCACAAGTTGGGTCAACTTCCAGTTAAGTCCGAGCTCAACCTTTGGTTTGACGTTTATAATACACATTTTGGTAATTGACGCTCGGTTGAACTCAACCGACGCGACGGTCAACCATATTTTATAATACCGTGCAACATTTCCGTAAAATTTTCAGAGCTCTTCGAATGAAAGAAGAAAATCAACACTTTCCGCAAATAACGATTATTTGGCACAAAACTAGAAGTATTCACACGGCCAAAATTATATAACGCCAAAACAAAATCACTCACATATTATATATCCATACCATACTATTATTGAATAATTATTAAATAATTGGATGAAAATCCAACCATTCATAATATTTACCTCAACATATTGCCTTCCACAATATTCACATGATAAAAGTTTGTGCCCTGTATGATATTTCATATGTTTGGACAAGCTAGATGCCCATTTGAAAGCTCTTCCACACACAGAACATAAATGAGGCTTTCCCACAATGTTTCTCAGTTCCCCAGTGTGTTTCTTTTTATGCTTGTTGAGATTTGAACTCTCTGCAAATGACATCCCACATTCATCGCATTCATGTGGTTTTTTATCAAGATGAATTTTCATATGACGTTTAAGAATTCTTGCTTCAGCAAAAGGCTTTTTGCATACGTCACAAATATATACCAAGTAATGTTGAGTCATCAAATGGATCTGTAAATTGTCATTTCAGAAATATCAAATTATAAATATTCTGGATTCAATTGTTCAAATGAATTTAAAAAAAAAATACTTACTTTGAGATCTATCTTTAATGGGAAAGATTCAGAACATTTTGTACAAGGATACTTCAATTTTGGTTTGGACTCAATATTTAAATCTTCTTTTTTGAATTCTACTTGCACCTGCCCTTGTTGTATATCTCCAGTGTCAGTAGCAATGACCTAAAAAACATTTATGAAAAAATGGTTGACTCCATCATGAACAATGGCAATTACATTCTAGAGTTCGTACTTTAATTCATTTATTTATATCACTAGAACGTTGAAAGACATCCTTAACCGATTGGAGCGCCAGATTTTCTTTCAAGTGGGATAAATAATCAAACCCCTCTAGGATACTAGGATAACTTCTAATCAAAGCCATGTTATTTAATGCGCTTTGTTTTCGAGGTACAGTCCTTGTAGTCTGATTTTTTATGATTATACCAGTTTATCGAATCTTTAGTAATCTTCACTACAGATTGGGTCGAAGATTATCGAAACTTATAATTAATTAATTCATCATGGCTTACTAACTGGATCGTTATAATAATTTGTATTTTCCTAATAATTACTAGAGAATTGGTTGATTTTTTTTTCTTGAAATCGCTAGCAGATACGAAAAAACCACAAGAAACCAAAAAGTTTAGTACTGGACCAAAGTTTCTTTTTACATTTTTCTAAAATACCATTGGTGCACCAAAAAAGCTCTAGAGTCTAGAGCAGCCATACTCAACGAGCGGCCCTTTGCCCCTTTTTATGCGGCCCGAGCAACGGTCTAGTCCAGTATTACAATTTTCACAATAGTATCACAAATAAAGTTTCGAAATTACGCAAAAATAACGGTATCAATATTTACTCATTTACTTTGGTTTCTCCCTTATTGCGTACACACAGAACACTATATCCATAATATAAACAATGGATTCTTTATGTACATACTATACTTAATCTTCTTAACGAAATTGCCTTATCTCACTTTTTTGCTCTTGTAGTTTTCGTTTCTATGGATTCTTAGGTGCGTTTTTTTAGCTGATTATACAGTTAAATTGTCATATTATTGGGTTAATTTTTTTTTTGGTCAGTACCATGATTTTTAAAACCTCTTATTAGCATTATTGCGTGAATTATGCTAATAAAAGAGTTCAGAAATCATGGTACCTACCAAAATAAAATTATTCCAATTTTCTCAAAATCGTCAATAGTTTTCGTTGTTGGGAGCGTTTCCCTAACACCCCGTATATTTTTATTTTCGCACTTCCCTACTAATATTACAAATGCGAAAAACGTAATCTGCCTGTCTGTTACGCTTTGACGCATAAACCACTGAATCGATTTTGATAAAATTTGGTTCACAGACAGGAACTAGTAGGACTAAGGCTACTTTGTAACCGATTTAAAAAAAAAGTTTTGATTATGCGCGATAAATGAAAACCGCGCGGACTAAAGCTAGTTTTACAACTAGGTAAATTACTGCGGCCCGCAAGAATGAACAGTAGCAATTATGCGGCCCGAGGTGCAAAAAGGTTGAGTATGGCTGGTCTAGAGGAAAGAAGCGGACACTGTTCCAGAAAAAATATCACCCTGTGGATTTGTATTGAGATATCAAAATGAGCATATCTCATAATGAAAACTTTGAATTGGAATATCTATGCCAAATTTAAGTTGAATGCACGCAAACAGGATGATTTACCGCGATGACCTATTAGGAGTTTATGGAAAACTGTTAACAATTTTGTGCTGAAAATTTGCATGTTGGTATTTGAGACAATGATCTCTCTCCCTAAAATATTTTCAGATCTCTTCAGCTTCCGGCTCGGCTTCCGGTTATATCCGAAACGGATTACTACTTCCTTATTTCAAATGGCACACTCAGTATATTATTGCATCATTGGATAACGTTTCAGATGACAATTCCAGCTATATGCCATATCTTGGGTAAACACTCAACGGTTCATGAGTTAATGGGATTCTTATGAAAAAAATGGTGGCGATGAGGACTAACATTTTTTTTTAATATTTCGGCAAAAAAATTTCAATTTTTTTTTTCTTTTACAATTCTGCATTTTGTATTATAAGACTGTTCGCGTTTTGGACGAAAAATGTTTTTCAGAAGATTATGAACTTGGACAAATCAAATTCATCAAAACTTAAGATTAGAACCTATACTTTATTATTACAGTGGATTCTATATACAAAGTCGGGGTTATTTAATCAAACCCTATACTAATTAATACTTTGAGAGTTATCGAGGGACTTTAAATGAGAAAAACCAAAGTGGTAGTCTGTGACTTACGGAAACCACAGAAAGAAACTAAAATTCGATGTTTCGATAACAAAATTTGATATTTCAAGAATTGTAACTTCTTTTTGTATCGACGACCCTAATTGTGCTTCAAAATGAAACAGGTGAAACAAATTTGGTATATGGCAATGTCTCTCGGCCAAAGAGCCACAATAGAAAAATTACCCGAAATGTCGAAATCCTCTCGACCAAATGTTTTCTTTTTTTTATTAACGTGACGTTTAATGAATGTAAAGTAAGCTGCTTAATATATTTCGATGTACCGTTCGCCATATTTTCTGCACAACCCCTAGTATTTCACATATCTACCCACGATAAAAAATTACCCGCTCACAAAACATACCGTAGCACACCATTCAAAGTACGCCAGAAGACTGCGACGGTTGCAGCATGAGGTGCGGGTATATAGTGTGGTTGATTCGTGATTTCTGTAAGATGTTGCCAACTTTACGGAAACAAAGTGAAACTGAAATATTAGGCAGTTCGGCAAAGTCACCTCCGTTGGCAAAGTCACACCGCTCTACCGTACCCAAGATAGCTTAGGAAATGTATACCAAATGATAATATAAATTGAGAAAAAAATACCTGTGAGTATACAATAAAATACAAGATTCAATTTGAAAAAGTTGAGAATATTTTCGGTGAAATTAGAATCTTGTATTTCTGTATTTAAACCGATGTGATTGAACACAAAAAAAAATTAGCAACTCGCAAAGGGATGCAGTGGGTGATTTTCCATCTCCTATATTTCGAAATTTTATGACTCGAAAATCGTTCTCCGGAGCCTACCCATATTAGCCATGTGAAATCGTCATTCCGATGTGATTACGCACAAAAAAATCGACTCGCAAAGAGATACTGGAATTGATTTTTCATCCCTCAAATCTCAAAAATTCATAGCTCACAGTCGCTGATTTTTCTTGTGCTCGGCGATCACATCGGAATGACGATTTCACATGCCAAATATAGTTATGCTCCCGAAAAGGTTTCCGAATAATACAATTTTGGAATATAAGGGATGAAAAATCATCCATGCGAGTCGCTGATTTTTTATGGTTAATCACATAAGAATAACGATTCCGCATGACAAATATGGTTATACTCAGGAGAATGATTTCCCAGTTATAAAATTTTGAAATATAGGGGATGGAAAGTCGTCCCCTGCATCCCTTTGCGACTAGCCGATTTTTTTGTGGTCAATCACATCGGTATAACGACTTCACATGCCTAATATGAAATATAGATATTCAGGAATGAAAACTTCTTGAATTCCCAGAAATAAATTCGATAATTAACTTTTCTGTAATGCATTCCATTGTTTCGCTTCGAAATAGTCAACTTCGAAATCTCCATGTCCTCTATTGCATGCTGTAACAGTCTTTTATCTACTTATCTATGCGGTCTTTTCAATATAAATTTTGGCTTTCGTCAGTGCGCCACTGGTGACCGCGTTCGGGTGTTCTCGTAAAACGGTCTACTGGAAAGTGTCTGCTAGTGGGTTTAGGTTAGGTTCACGCCGGTAAGTTACTCAAAGTTGAATTCAACCCATTTTTTTCCTTTAGGTAAATTTTACGGTCCAGTATATTTGAAAATGATCTAAATACGCTGAAGAAATTAATTAATCGAGAGAAAAAACCCTACTAAGGGACCAAAAAGGAAATTTGACGCATGTGACCTCTCTGCTCACAAAAATTAAATTTTTGGTGATGATCAATGTTTTCATCTGGGATATTCACATTGTTTTATTCCCAAATATACAAAGTTTCTGGGGGGACTTTTTCACTTTTTGAGATCCACGTTTAATTAATAATCATATTCAAATAATGAGAAAAAAAAACAATGAAGATATTTCTTAAAATGAAGACTGATTTTTTCAAAAAAAAATCCAACTTCATAACTACACAATATGTAGAAATTATACCTGAATAATTCCATCTTCTTCATTATAGGCTACAAAATTTGTGGAAATACCATCATCAATAATAACATTGGAAATATCATCAGCAGAAAAATTTATTTGTTGTGTTTGCTCTATTTCTTGTGAACTTTGTAAGTCTTGATCATGTTGTACTTCTTGTATTGGTTCAGATGGTTTGATATCATCCTTGGAAACTTCCAGAGTTAAATTTTCAGCTAACTGTGCCTAAAAATATAAAATGTATGTACATTTTATGAAGTATTTTTTTCAATATTGAAGTGAATTTTATCGTTATATATTCTAAATGTATACCTGAAATTCTGGCGACATGTACTGACGCAATAAAGTGTCAGATTTCTCACACAACTGCTTGAAAGTGTAAGCTCTACTACACTGTAATACACATTGAACACAAATAAGATGGGGTAAATCATCTTCTTGCTTTACCTATAATTAAATATACTTAGTAATTTTTCTTCCTTTAGATATATCCAGTTATGATATAATGCATGTATCTGTAGGATAAGTATATTGTCAATCAAACAAAATAATTGTGTGACCGACTAATGGCCTTGGCAATCGAAGAGGTAAAACTTAAAACTAACTAATTGTTTGAATCACTTCGTAACATTCATTCATTATTCCTCTGCTGGGGAAATGCATCGAGGACCAACATGCAAAGAGTACAAAATAAGGTCATACATAATCTATCTTCGGACATGATTATTATACGCTGACAAAAGAAATATGTGATAAATTATATCAACGTATTGAATAAATTTTGATTTTTGAAAATGTTATAGTAGGTAAACTTGGTATATAACATCAGAAATAATGTCTTTAAATCAACTGTAGAATTGAATCAGGTCAGTGCCTGCCTCTATTATTTTAAAATTTGCAGGCAACATCTGAGAGCAGATTTTTACAGAAAAGCAAGATATCCGAATAATCCATTATATATCATCGTTCTCACATTAAACACCATATCATAAGCACAAGTGGGAAAAATATTAAGAGGATGTGCCTTAAACTCAAGTTCATTTAAATTAATGTTTTTGTTTTTTATCATATTCCATTTTTTGTTATTTCAAATGTGCTAAGTCCATTTATTAATGCTTATTCATCTGGAAAAATTGTTTAATTTTCTTGAAGGCTCTGTTACCAGTTCTAAAAACTGACTTAGGAATCAGAAATAAATAAAGCTTCATTATTATTATGTTATTTCCAGGGGCATGTTTCCAACTTCTCATTTTTCAAATCAATTACATTGCATGAAGAATATTGAAAAATGAAAAGTCAAGCTAAATTTATAAAGTAGTGTTCAACTACTTTATAAATTTAGCTTGACTTTTCATTTTTCAATATTCTTCACAGGCCCTAGTATTGCTCAAAGCATATCCGTCACTTCGAAAATTTGACTAAATGACAAGAAGTTTAATACAATAGGTCCCAGCATAAATCAATAATATGGATTCCCAATTACAATCTGATTACAAATCCTTCTATCAATCAATTCAATCTGAATAATAATGATGTATATCAAAACAGGATAATTTGGTAGATTGATAGATTTTATTAAAGAAATTGTAGATATTTTCTTTTCAAAATTTGAACCAGATTATGAAATTCAGTAGCTAAAACCAAGATCCCCCTTTCTCCAATTCATTCAAGAGGACAACTGAACAAATCAATTTTTACCTCTATCGAAGCAAAAGAAGAAAGCATTTCATCCAAACAAGCCCCAAACAATGGTCGCATATCTCCCTTTACAGAAAGACAAGTTCTACAAATCTTATCCAATTGAAGGGGAGTTCTAAGATAAGCTGTTATATCCATGTCCTCTTTTCCGTGTAGGAAAACACTCACGTCGTCACGTCTAAAATCAGAGTACGTAAGTCGAATTTGTAACTATAAAATGGCGTACGCACATACAAACAACACAAAAGCACGAATGACATTGAATATTAGAACATAGAATACTAGAATAGCAATTCTATGTTCATTCATCATGAAAAAACCTATCCTTTTATAGTAATCTGTGCTTTTATTAGCGGATAGCCAGACCATAAACAGCTTAGAATATAGATATTATTAATGTTCTAAGATATATAGCAACTCTATATTCAAAGCATATAATGTTTTGTCTTTTGTCGTCATAATAAATGCTATGTTTACAAAACAAACAAACACCATAGGAACCATAGGCGTAGTTAAAAATTGGGAAAAATAAAACCTCAACAAAATATTTTCAGGGAATATAGGTAATTGTATTTTATAGGAAGTGGATATTGATGCAGCTATTCATGTTGATAAATATTTTTCAATATGAAGATAAAAAGGGTATAGGAAACCGTCCTGTAATGTGAATGTTCAGGGCGCCCTTTATGCTTCTTACTCAGACCAGGGGAAAATATATTGATGATAGTAATAATGCTTATTCATCCTGTTGAAACATACTTCGTAAAATATTATATGAAGTTTATTAAAATAGGATTTCTTAAACGTTGGACTAATTTCGTGAATATTGTATTATCAGTCATGGAATTGAGAATCTCCTAACACTTGTACCTTAGGAAGATGCAAATTATTCTATTATTGGGGATGAAACTCATCATTACTTGAGCATGCGATTACCTTTTCGAATTCATATACAGGTTGTTACGATGAAAAAATGATGCTTTGGTCTATATCTTTGTTTTCGAACACCCTGTATATATGAGAATAATTTCAAAGGGGTAAAAGTATTTATGTTTTCTTTCCCATTCATAATCATCATTCTTCTTAATTAAAGGTTTACAATTCACCACGTCACGTCAGAGGCTTGCCCCTTTTAATTATCGTATATATTGAGTTGAACGGAGAAGAAAACTATTTCATTCTTCATCATATTTTTTCCTGAATAAATATCACAAATAACCACGAAATTCTTAATTCTTCTGTTTACAATAATGATCTTCCCTACATTTGAAAACAAATGCTGAAGAGGGCGCAGCCTACTCTTGAATCGTCCGAACACGATACTTATATCACAGACTACTAGTCTTTGCTTATACAATAATAATAAATAATATACAATAATAATATATAATATTTATTTATAATAATGATTTTTTTTTGTATCATATTTATATATTATATAGGTCTATGGATAGTTTCACCATAGAATTCAAGTAGTTGATTAGTCTACAAAACAAATGTTTGTGTAACTGACAATTAGAATTTCTAAGGTTAGAAAGTTGAAATAGTAATTTTACTATTTTAGTGATTTAATTACGATTTCCAGTATGGAAACGATATTAGAACAGCAACGTAGATACCATGAGGAAAAGGAGAGACTGGTTGATGCAATGGTTAAGGAGATGTTGCATAAAAAAGCAACTTATCGAGAAGTAATCAATTCCGATCATCGACAAAAATATTTACTTGATAAGTATTTAACATCTACAGAACGTTTAATTGATCTTTATGAAGATAGAGATGGTCAAAGAAAAGCTGAAGTGGCTGCATTGACAGGACCAAACGCATTCCAGGAATTTTATAATCGTCTTAAACAAATTAAAGACTTTTACAGAAAACATCCTAATGAAATAAGTATTCCTATGTCGGTTGAATTTGATGAATTGGCTAAGGCTAGAGAAAATCCTTCGGAGGAAATGGCCAATATGGTTGAATTCACTGATGAAGAAGGTTATGGAAAGTATTTAGATTTACATGAATGTTATGAGAAGTATATCAATTTGAAGGGAATTGAAAAAGTGGATTACATTACTTACCTAGCTACATTTGATCAGTTGTATGATATTCCAAAAGAACGTAAAACAGGAGAGTATAGAAAGTATCTTCTTAACTTGATTGAATATCTTACTTGGTTTGTGCAAAGAATAAAGCCATTGATGAACCTTGGAGAGATTATTGAAGCAGAGGCAGAAATGGTAATGAAGGAATGGGATTCCGGAAATTTTCCTGGGTGGCCAAAAGAAACAGGATCAGTGTTGGCCAATATGGGTGCACATCTGGATTTATCAGCCTTTTCTAGCTGGGAAGAATTAGCTTCCCTTGGTTTAGATAGGCTGAAATCTGCGCTGATGGCATTAGGATTAAAATGTGGAGGTTGGTTCATTTCTCAACAAGATATTAGTTAGTTATTGTTGTTCATACATTAAATTAGTTATTTATTTTAGGTACTTTAGAAGAAAGAGCTCAAAGATTGTTCTCTACAAAAGGAAAAGGTTCCCTTGATCCAGCTCTTATGACGAAAAACAAAGCAGGAAAAGCTAGTAAGGAAAAAGAACAGGCGAGATATAAAGATTTGGCTTATCTAGAAGCACAAATTTACCGTTTGGCTGAATTAGTGTCATCTCAAAGGTCAGCTACCAAAGAAAATGTACAAAGAAAACAAGCTAGAACTGATGGTGAAAGAGATGATAGTGAAAATGAGGAAAGTGAAGATGATAGTCCCGATGAAGCAGATGATGATGTTCCTTATAATCCGAAGAATCTTCCTCTAGGATGGGATGGTAAACCTATACCATACTGGCTGTATAAATTACATGGACTGAACATAAGTTATAATTGTGAAATATGTGGAAATTATGTTTATAAGGTGAGTTTCCTTGAATATGTATCAAAATGCTTTAGAATGTGAAGATAACAGTTCAAATTTTGAAATTTGCTGAAGCTATTTCTAATACTAGTGCAGAGGGTACTGTCATTCTAATATAAGTGCAAAATCGAATGTACTAGTATAAGAATGGGCCTTCTGTACAAGTGTTGGCATATTTTCTTGATTGATTCAATTCGATGATTTGGTTCATTTATATCCATCAGTGACTTGCATTAAATTATATGGGTTGGCAATACTAACATACAATTTCATATCTCCACCTGAGAATTGACAGAGAATAAACAATAATGCCATCATATAAAATGTTAATGTAACTGTAATCAATTGAAGAATTTAATAATTTTCTACGATTTAACATTATGAAACATTGAAGAAAAACAATCCATTGCTTAGGGCACTTTACCAGTTTAAACACTCAAGTGAAAAGTATGTAAAATAAATAACATTGATTGATTGATTGATTATTATAGAGTGCAAGAAAACCTAAAAATTAACAATTTGGATTTCTTATTAAAAAAAAAGAAATATTTAATTCATATTTATTATGATACAAGTGACAAAATTGGTCCTCCAATTTTTTTATCAATCATATACTTATTATTGTCCGAGTGTTTACTTAACCATAATCACTGAATGATATTACCCTTCTGTATTGAAACCCCAAGGGAAATCTTTTTTGAGATTCATGAGTGGTTTCTGAATGATTTACCATCAAAGTCAATCACGAATTTAATTAATGTTAATGATATTATTTAGGGCCCTAAAGCATTCCAGAGGCATTTCGCAGAATGGAGACATGCTCATGGAATGAGATGCTTAGGCATTCCTAATACTGCGCATTTTGCTAACGTTACCCAAATAGAAGATGCTTTGGCCCTTTGGGACAAGTTGAAAGTACAGAAGCAAAATGAACGTTGGCAACCAGAAACGGAGGAGGAATATGAAGATTCGCAAGGTAATGTTGTAAATAGAAAAACGTATGAGGATCTGAAAAGACAAGGACTTCTATAAATTTCAAGTTTTTTAAAGAAAAACTTTTTTGTCTTAGATTTTTTCAAATATGTGAAGCGAAATTATTTGCTATATTGATGAATTGAATAAAAAATTTGTAATAATATTTGTTTTTCTTTCACAGTATTCACGATGATGCTGTGCCTTTTCATGGCTAAATTTTCACAAATGTTTATCATTATAAACTTTATATGAAACGAATAAGTTCATAATCATCTTTAATTATTGAGTTCAATATCATTCCGTCAAAATCTCCGTAATTTTCGAATTTTGAGATGGGAATGTTTTCAAGCGACACTGTTTGATTCACTGATAACGAATCCGTCTTCGATTCTGTGCATCTCTGTATAATTTTCAAACAAAAGGACCTAAAAACTTGAAATTCGCAGTATAGATACCTATTTTGAATACCTCAGTTAATTTCATTAATGGGCAAAATCTGAATAGGGGATCCGGAAATATTGCCGTTGATGGTGTAACGAGAAACATAAAATGTTCAAGAAGAATAATTCACGAACATGTCGTCGAGTCAAAAAATTGAAATTAGGAATTCTCTGCAGATAGCGATTCTTGAATGCAGTATCTGTATATGATTTTATCTATTTGATGATCTAAATTATAATTGAAAACATTGTTAAGTGCAAAATTGGTACCATAGTTTATCATTCTGGTTGTGCTAACAGAATAAAAAAAAATATTATGACTAAGTTATCGCAGGCCTAATACCTGTGAAATAACCCCAGTGTCAAATACTATCAGAGGGAGTATTACTCATGAATTATCACATCAAAAACTTTTAATTAGAGTAATTTTTGAATTATAAGCAAAGAACTCATTGATTCTGAACAATTCCCTACTAAAATATAAAATCTCTTTCCATGAAGCTACCCTTATCATCGATAAGAACGATGAAGCCGGAAATCTGAAGAAAGAAATCAATATCACTTCATCTGTAAACAATGTTAAAGAATCACCTTCACATATCCTACCGGGAGATGAAATAGTAATGTGTAAATCAAACACTAATTTATCCGCCTTTTCAACTCTACAAACTTGAGCACTTCGAATATCCTAACTGATTCATCCAATAAAAAAGTACCATTTGCTAGTAGAACTACATATTCTGTTGTTTATAAAGGTGAGCAACTATGTTCCTGTGTTTTTTTCACGAAAATGAAACTTTATGGTTACAAATGAATTCAAAGTATTGCCCATTGTTAGCTACTATTTTTTCCCATCTTTCTGGTACAGCTCAAATACCATTACGGAAAAAGTTTTCATCTGTTGAGGCCATCCACGAATCAAGCCATTTTTTGATGTCTTCATATATGAGTGGAACTGCTAATGATCCAGATCATGTGCCATCGACCGGAAAAATTAATAATCTAATGGCGCAATATCTGAAGAATACGGCGGGTGGAGTAGGACGTCCCATTTGAGCGTTTCTAGATAGGTTTTAACGGGTTTAGCAACGTGAGGTCGAATATTGTCATGAAGTAGAATAAATTTATCATGCCTCTGCTCGTTTTGTGGCCGGTTTTTGTAGTGCTCGGCTCAATCGCATCAATTGATCTCGTTCCTCAGTAATGGTTTCATTCGTTTCTAACAGCTCAGAATGACTGAACTAATGCTCTCTCTACTCAGATATATCTTACCACGACTCAGCACTGGCAAGTGTTCAGAGGTAGTAGCTGTTGTATTATTGATACACTACCATTCTCGAGATATTGTTTACCTCGTTGGAGTCCCAACCACGTTCAAATTTGCTTTCTTTTGCAGTTTTCGTTCATAAAAATAACGATAATATACTATCGCCAAAAATACTAACTACTAAAATACAAAAAAATAACATATAGTTAATAATACTAATATGTACACATAAAAATAACATAGTATAGTAAGTACAGTAAAAACAGTTTATGGAACTACACTAAAATACAAAAAACTACATTAAATGCAAAATTCACTAAAGTATAATCCTAGTGTGCATTTCCATGTGATTTTGAATTTGGTTTATCAAGATCAATATATTGTTTTAAGATTTTTGCCTTTAAGGATTGTTTGGCATTTCTTTGTTGGATTTTTTAACAGCTTGAATGTGTTTTACGCCGCATGATAAAGCACATCTGATTCTTCTTCGGTTCACTGATGTTAGCTGAACAGAAATGTTCTTTTTGGTGAGATATTTTTTGAAACATGAATAAAATTGAATTGAATTTGTGTCATAAATATGTTTAAAGTTTTATTGATTTTTTCATGGCATTAACCATATCAACCGTTTTATTTTTGGATCCTCTTTCACTACTGCGTTCAAAATGTTCTGTAGTTCTGTTACAGCTGCAGAATGTTCTTCACCTAAATTTGTTTTATTGGCATTCTTGACAGTGTTTATTGTTTCGACAGAAAAATCATCCTGTTGCATAAAAATATTGCTTTGTGGCTTTGTACTAGTTGGCAAGTCATTTTCATTACCGATAACGCAGTTGACATGTATACACAAATTTCTGGTGATATGTTTTCTCCTACAGCTAATTGTGCTGATACTTTTGTCATCGGTGTTAATTTGCATACAGGTCCTAAACGTTGTTCCAAATTTCCTTTGTATGTTGCAAAGGCACTTACAATACCTTCTACCCTGTGAGAAATAATGGCGATATGATTCGAAAGGCTATATCCAATCCAAGAATTAGACAAGAGAAATGTGTACAAGCAAATGGTTTTCATTTCAAACAACTCTTGAAATCAAATTGACTGCATTTCTATATGAGGAATTAATTTGTTCTCTTTATTATTTTTTATACTTTTTACTATGTTTCTGTGTTTTTCATTTTGTTGTTGCATTATTAAATCAGTTCATTGCAGTTCCTGATTATTTAGACAATTTTTTAGGAATAATTTCACGTTTTATATTCAGTCAAGAGATATCTCAGTGTTGTTTATGTGAATAGTTTGGTTCTGATGATGGTTTCGTTATTTCCATGAATATGAAAACTCACCCTGGAGCTTTACGAGGAAAGGCAGAAATTAATTTTTAATAGTCAATCCGTACTTCCCTAGTACTACTCTACCTCTGATAGTAGTATGTGCAGTTACTCCCGGGACACCCTGTACCTATATGAAATTTATAATGATCCAAAATTATTAGTTTCTCGTATAAGATGCATAGATATCTTTCCCGCTATAAATATCAACTGCATTGATACTTCTAAATGTTCTTAATTTCTCATGATGGTTAGATGACAAAAATTTCTCATATTCTAGTTTACTCTAATAAGTCATGAATTGGATAGAACCGTGGGCTAAAACAAAACAAAATGGATGTTATTTATTTACTTCAGGATCCTAAAAAAATTAGAGAAATTACTATCGATTTAATAGAGTAATTAGGAGCTTTTACTTCAGGATCTCATTAACCCTTCGATATAATCGCTTGTAGAGTTGATTTAATTTTTACAGGATTAAATTTTTGAACGTTTTGACTTATAACGGATTTTTCTCCTAGGGGATATATCCCCCCTTGGGTAAGCCACTGTTTTTCCCAATGAGTTTTCTTATTTGATAGAATTGTGTATCATGCTCTGATCATTTGTGAGCATAGATACTTCAGTGTGGTGATTCCATCCATTTTCTCTTACATTGAGCAGTGCTAATGCATATGCCCTTTTCATTTCTCGTTACCAATTGTCATCACTATTGAAAATAACTCTCTTGGAATTCGAAATTGTAAATTATCTACGATATACAATCAAGTAAGTGTTGATTTCCTTTATCGGTTTTTCCTCATTTCTATATTTTTGTCTATAATTGAATCGTTCGAAATAAATCATTTAGTTGACCCATCAGGCGACATATATCGATGTCAAACTCGAAGTAGAACCATATATTTCACTAATCAAATATTCATTGTTGAACATGTGTTCTACAGTGACTCATAGCGTATTCGACTGGCTGCACCAGTGCGAATTAATTCGAATTCTTGTAGTGCTTAATGACATAATTAGCTCGAATAAATTCGAACTAGTGGAGCCAGTCGAATACGCTATTAATAAAACACAATGGCGACAACAATACGTTCAAATTTAGCCTAAAAATGGCGAATGGAGCGGGGCTTAACCATAGAACATAAGAACGCGATTAACTGAAGTGACACTTCGTCAAAATTAAAATTATTGTGCCTGATTGATTTGTATATATAGCATATTCGATTGGCTGCACCAATGCGAATTAAGTCGAATTTTTGTCGAGCTAATGGCATAATAAGTTCGAATTAATTCGCACTAGTGCAGCGAGTCGAATACGCTAATAGAACAAATTTATTCAACTGAAGAATATCTACTACATTGACTTAAAAATGGGTCTTACATTTCGAATAAGTCCCAAAAATCAGGTTAACGGAGAATGTAAACAAAAAGCCGCCATATTTAGGCACAGAAACCAGCAGACAATCAAAAACTAGACTACTCGACAAACGTATACACCGCAGCAGCAAAACAAACATTGCTTTAATTATTAAAATCCGGGACAGCGCGTACGCAGTCCCGACTACCAAAAATTACGCGCCCGAGTTATCCGCATTAGGGATAATCGCAGAGGTCAGCCCAATCTTAGTGCAATGAAAGGGCCTCACTCCGGGGGAATCGCCTTGTTGATCGCGGTATCCCCTACGCCAGGTAAGTATGCTTAATGTAGCTTTTAACGTCTTTTTGCCTCTTTGGGTACTACTCTTTTCAGTAATATGTGGTAGGTGGCGCTATCTATCGGTACACATTACACTGACTTAATAAACCACAACCTAAGCCTAAATATGGCGGCTTTTTGTTTACATCCTCCATTTACCTGATTTTTGGGATTTATTCGATATGTAAGGCCATTCTATTAAGTCACTTTAGTATTCTTCAGTTGTATAAATTTGTTATATTTACAATCAAATACTATCGGGCCCAATAATTTTGATTTTGACGAAGTGTCAGTTCAGTTAATTGTATTCTTGAGTATAATGTCCCCATTCGCCATTTTTAGGCTCAATTTGAACGTGCTGTCGCCACTGTGTTTCATTAAGTCACAGTAATATGTACTAATATATGTAATAATTAATAAAACACGGTGGTGACAGTTCGTTCAAATTGAGCCCAAAAATAGCGAATGGGTACATAGAACTCAAGAATACAATCGACTGAACTGACACTTCATCAAAATTATTGGGCCAGATAGTATTTGATTGTAAATATAACAAATTTATACAACTGAAGAATACTAAAGTGACTTTATAGAATGGCCTTACATTTCGAATAAATCCCAAAAATCAGGTAAATGGAGGATGTAAACAAAAAGCCGCCATATTTAGGCTTAGCCAACCAAAAATCAGACCACTCGTGTCGTCACTGTGGTTTATTAAGTCAGTGTAATGTGTACCGATAGATAGCGCCACCTACCACATATTACTGAAAAGAGTAGTACCCAAAGAGGCAAAAAGACGTTGAAAGCTACATTAAGCATACTTACCTGGCGTAGGGGATACCGCGATCAACAAGGCGATTCCCCCGGAGTGAGGCCCTTTCATTGCACTAAGATTGGGCTGACCTCTGCGATTATCCCTAATGCGGATAACTCGGGCGCGTAATTTTTGGTAGTCGGGACTGCGTACGCGCTGTCCCGGATTTCAATAATTAAAGCAATGTTTGTTTTGCTGCTGCGGTGTATACGTTTGTCTAGTATAAGGAATTCTTTATACTATGGTAATATACAATACATGTGAGAATATATGTACATGTACAACTTCACACTAGAAGTTGTATGTATTTCGGTACATAAAGTTCTCTAAACAGGATGTTCTACATGCACCATAACAGGCGAGCTGTTTGAAGCTAGCACCTCAATTTTGAGTTTAGGGATTGTTGTGTCTCATTGATTGTTTTGGGATCAAAATTTCAACATCGTAGGTCCATGTTTGTCCACCCTTTTTTTTTCATTTGTCCAGGCACCGTTCAAGAGATATGAGAAAAGTCGTCTTATCCGTTCATTTTCTCAGCAGTGCCCCCAAATTGCCAAAAAAGTGTTTAAAATGGTTTGTCCCCTCCACACAATAATTTCATTCGTCCAACCACAGACCAAAATATCGATCATTCGAAATTTCGGAAAGTGTGAAGTTGGCACCTCCAAATGCAAAATTTGAGGTCTAAATTTCAGGATAGTTTTTCCATCGTAGGTACACGTTTGCAACCCTTTTTTTTCCATTTGTCCAGGCAGCGTTCGAGAGTTTTGCGAAAAGATATCCGAAAACCCATTGGGTCTGTCTACGGAAAACACAAATGGGCGCTTAGCGCTTTTCCTTGATGGATACCTGTTATCATTTTCTTTTTATTTTGAATAATCCTTTACAAATTCATATTTTCAGAGCAGCACCCCCAAATTGCAAAAATGTTCGAACTAGTGCAGCCAGTCGAATACGCTATTAACCCATATATGCCTAAAAAGTTTGTGCGGTTAATTTTCTTACATTTTTATGTAAAGTCCCGAAAAATAAAACACAATGACCATAACTGTTATTTATTTGCAGTTTTTTTACTTTGAAGGTGTCCTACATATAGGACAATGGGCATTTATACGACTGTGATATTATGGAGAGTGCAGGCGCGGATCCAGGACCCACTTTTGGGGGGGAACTTTTAGATACTCAAAATACTGAAAATGTGGACCGCCATTTTGGGACGTCATTTTTTTTGCCGTTCTTTAATATGGGTTTTCACAAAATGTATTGAAGGTGAAATTTTTCCTGATCTTGTAATTATTTGAGCCTTAGTATGTCAAATTCTAGGAGGGCCAGCAAAATTTAAGAGGTGCCTGGGCCATTTGGGGGGGGAACGTTCCCCCAGTCCCCCCCCCCTGGATCCGCGCCTGGGAGAGTGATATATTACAAAACATTTCACATGTATTCCAACATCGCATTTCTTACATCTGGTTGTGGTTTTAGCATGACACTGAGCACACTGGGTCTGCTTGTCCTGAGCAACGACTAAATATGATCCAAACGGTCATACCTCAATTCCGTCAATTGACGAGGCTTACCTCTTTGGTATGCAATTTTTTTTTTATATCGCTCCAAGAGAGTTATGACTATGCTTCTTCTGAATGCCAACTGATCCATAGCCTTACCAGATTTTTTGTGAATATGCCATGCATTAGTTATTGCCATATCTCTGCAGTGGGAGATTAGGGAAAAATACCATTTCTTTCCTCTTATTTGTACACGATACTGAGCGATATTTTGATCCGATCGATCAACTCTCCCTATATTTTTATTATACAATTTGATCAGATGGGGTTGTGGTACATGAACAAACTTCTTTTCTTTCTGGGAGTATCGTTGCACTGAACTCACTGGTTCAATTCGACCTTTGGTAGATCCAAATGAAACAATATTATTATCAATCCACTTCACGAAAACAATGTTTTCATCTTGAACTTTTGCATAGTCGAATATCCCTCGTTTTTCTGTTTTCATAGTTTTTGTATCTTTCAAGACAGACATTGACATACGATTTTGACGAATGGTTCCAGTGCCGTAAATGCTCTTCTTTAGTAAATTCTCTAACAAAGCAGGAGATGTGAAAAAGTTATCAAAGAAGAAGTGGAATCTCAAGTCAGTCCACCTGCTTCTTAGTCGATCAGCATAACTAAGTACAACCGATGCACCAACCCCTAATGGTTTATATGTTTCATTCCTTCATTTTTAGAAAGCTGTTTATGTAGATGAGGAATAAAATAGGTCCTAATACAGTACCCTGCGGAACTCCGTACTCTGCTGTTTCCTCTTTACTCTTGGAATGCCCAATTTCTACAACCTGTTTTCTATTTGACAAGTAGCTTTTTAGCAATTTATATATTGGTCCTCTAAATCCACAATTTTTCTACTTCTTGAGCAAACGAATATGGCATACAGTATCGAATGCCTTACATAAATGGATAAAAATACACAGCGTAGGAATCTTTTCTGTAGATTTCCCTTCAGTGAATCCATATTGTTTTTCATATTCATCCTCAATCTTGGCAGAATCGGTCGTCTCAATGGATCTGTGCCCTCAAATTCTACAACGCATCTATTCATTGTGGCAGATAATCGCTCCAGGAGTTCTCTTTGGTCTTCTTCTGGATATAAGAATATAAACAGGTCAAGAAAGAATATGATTCAGCGTTAATTCAACAAAAACAGAAAGCACTTGAGGAAAAGATAAATAATGCAGACAATAAGAACAAAGCTACCTGGTCAATAATAAACTCCTTAAAAAATAAAAATAAATCAAGAGAACTCCCATTGAAGGGAAACCCGAAAAAAATTGCCAATGATATGAATAACTTCTTTGTGAACAATGCATCCCAGCTGACAAAATCCATAATAAAGAATAAGTTCAATAAAAACGAGGAGAACAAGGAACCAGAAAGGAAATTTCAACTGAATGCTCTGTCATCTGAAGAACTCAAATCAATAATTAAGAAGATGAAAAATAAACACAGTAGCGGAATAGATGGCATATCAAATAGTTTAATAAGGCAGACCTGTGATGAAATTATAGAACCTCTGAAATTCATAATAAACAATTCTATCAAAACAGGAGTTTTCCCAGACAGTCTTAAAACGGCAGTAATAGTCCCAATATATAAAGGAGGGGATGAGGCTTGTTACGGCAATTACAGACCTATCAGCGTGATAACCACATTCTCCAAAATCTTTGAGATGGCCTTCTGCAGTCAGTTGATGGAGTTTCTTCTGGAAAGTGCTTTCTTTAAAAAGAGCCAGCATGGATACCTAAGAGGGCGGTCCATTCAGACAGCTATGTATCAGTTTGTCAAGAAAGTTACTGATGCCTTTGAGGATGGAGACTTGGCTTTTGGACTTTTTTTGGATCTCTCCAAGGCATATGACTGCCTGGACTCAAAGGTTCTGCTCAGAAAGCTCCAGTGTTGTGGAGTCGAGGGGACAGCACTTCAATGGATCACTTCATATCTACAAGGAAGAACTCAACTTGTGAGAATATGTATGAACGGCATGGAAGTTACATCGGATTTGAGGGATATCATCTTGGGTATTGCTCAGGGAGGGATCGCTGGTCCACTCCTCTTCCTGGTGTACCTGAATGACTATGGAATTGAAGTTGATTGGTTCGATGGAAAGATAATGAGCGTGCATTATGCTGATGACACGAATTTACTCGCTGTGGAAACACTGTGGCCAGACCTTAAGCTCTTGGCATCGCAGGTAATGGAGTACACTGAAAAATGGTTTGGAGAGAATAACTTAATATTGAACAATGCCAAAACAAACTCAATTCTTTTCCATCCTACTATTGGGAGTCCAAGAGATATAACCTTGAATGGCTGCAAAGTTGCAGTATCTGAGCATGCAAAGTTTCTGGGAATTGTTATAGACCATCGACTTAACTGGAGCGCACACATAGACAGTCTCTGTGAAGGGTTGGGATCATCCATTTATGCACTTTTAACCTTATCTAAACACCTAAATGCAAGAGTAATGAAGACTATTTACCATGCTACCATTGAATCGAAAATCAGATTTGGCATAATATTTTATGGGTCAGGAAATATGTCGTCATTGTTTATCTTGCAGAAAAAAGCGATTCGAATTCTCAACAAAATGGAATACCGACAGTCTTGCAGAGGTTTCTTCAAGGGGAATGGCATCTTGACAGTGTATGCTATATATGCGCAGGAATGCCTACTATTTCTTCAGAAGAACAAATGTATGTTTGAACATTTCAAAAGTGACCACACACACATGACAAGAAACAATAATTATAATTACCCACTATGTAATCTCACAACAACTCAAAAACAGCTAGAGTTCAGATGCTTAAAACTTTATAATTCTCTACCTGACAACATAAAAAGGATCGAAGACACTAAATGCTTCAAAAAGAAATTATTTGTATATTTGTTGAACTTAGAGCCATACAGTATATCAGATTATATCAAGTAAATCTATTCAAGTTATGACTTATGACACTATTTCATTTCATTTTTCATGTACATGTACATATTTAATTTGATCTGAAATAAAGCACTATTATTATTATTATTATTATTTTCGACGACTGCAGCATGTATATTCCGTCGTTGAGCATCACGTATTGCTATCACATCTGCGTTGTTTTGTTCCTCAGAGTTCATTTGTGCATTGATGTTGTGTTGGTTTTCAGCACAATCGTAGTTTTATTCAATTGTCGTTTCGTTGTTAGTGAGGTTCCTATTCTGTAGCCTCAGTTGGACTTCATTTTTTATGGTGTTAAGTCTCTCATCGGGTACAAGTTTATTTCTCAATATGACGGTATTGGTTAGCTACTCTTTGCTCAGAAACTTGGAGTTTCATTATCCACGACTTTTGCCTATACGCGTAGGATTTCTCCTCGCCGTCGGCTTCTCACTCCTCGCTAAGAGGAACATTCACTCAATCCCAGATATTTAAAATATCAGAAGGGTAGAGCTCGGTCGTGTTCGGTCCTTGTGGTCCCCCTGGTTCTCGTCGAAATTCTTAATTATTATTATTATTTACATAAGTTACAGCTCCTTGGTATGGTTCGAACCAATTTATATATCAAAGACGATTTGCGCCAACCCAAAGTTTGAAGCCATAACGGATTGGTTTTCCGTGAATGTATTGCTTGCAGCTATGCCGTCCATTATAAGGAGCCATGGCTTCATCGATAGTGTAGTGCTCTTCGGGAACTGCATTTTCCAAAAAACTTTTTATTGAGGTGGCTGAAAAGTGGTCTGAGTTTGGAAAATTTATCTGACTTATCAAGAGTTAGATTATCGGAAAAATGAATATGACTCATTATATATTCAAACTTGTCTCGAGACATTGCTTGGGAGACAAGATCATTGTGTGTATCTCTAGAATTTTTCCAAAACATTGTTCTACAGGAAACACAAGAATAACCAATCAGAATCAATATTCCGAAGAAATATTTTGATCTCTGATACATCAACAGATATGTTGTTTTTTTTGATGTGAATAACGATTTGTTTCTTCTACTATTTTGAACAAAATCATCAAAAAATCGAAAGAAAAGCTCAACTGGAGTCAGGTCCGGTTGCAAGATATCTGCAGTATCCAAGGGAAAAACATAATTGTCAACTGGTAAGTCATGTCTTACATAGCGAACTATTTCTTTAGTTTTTTGTTTTTCTAACTCCTCTTATTGTTTTTTCTAATTGCGACGAGTGGTATTTCATCTTCAGAATCCAAGTCATCTTCCAAAAACACGGAATTTATCTCCACATTGCTTTGCATCTGGCTTGCAGGTAAGTTATTGATGTGCATTTGATCTTCATCGCCAGAGTCCTCATCGGTAACGTCACCACATGCATTAACAGGTGGAAGCAAGGTTATTGAGTCGGCCTCAATTTCTTCATCTTCTATCATAGCTAGTGCCTCATGTAATGAGAATCCCCTGGAATATACAGAAATCGCAAAATATTGATAAAATATTTCAAATAATAAAAAAGTAGTTTATTTTCTTAATGTCCTAAATAACATAACATAACATAACAATAATCTTTATTTTGAGGAATAACCTGAGTACATAAATAAGCAAATTATTAAACAAAATTGATGTCATAAATCAAGAATCGGTGAGCGCTATGCCAGTCTCCCCAACAAATACTCTTCCACTGTATACGGTTCAAGGTCCATCAGCAACGTATGGACCTCTTTTTTAAACCTATTAATAGGACCAGCTATTTTTATTTTATTTGGCAATCTGTTGAACAACCTTAAACAGCTATACAGGGCAGTCTTTTTCGTCATCGTTAGGTGATGGATTGGGTATGAATAGTTATTTGTTCTTGTTTCATAAACATTTTGGGGTTCATACTCCTTAAAAAGTTCCCTATTTTTATAGAAGAACAGCAGGCATTCCTGGATGTACACTCCACTCAGGGTCAGGATTTTTGCTCTTCTAAAATGCCCTCTGCATGACTCTCTGTATCCTATTCCTGCCATGGTTCTAATGACCCGTTTTTGCACGACAAAGATTTGTTTGATGTCTCTGCTATTTCCATAAAAAACTATCCCATATCGGAAGACTGACTCGAAGTTAGCATGGTATACCATTTTAATCGTAATGTCATCTACATATCTCCTCAGGATACGTATGCAGTAGCTCACCCTATTCAATTTATCAATAGTTTCCTCGACGTGGCAGTTCCAGCTCAGACAGCAATCAAGAGTCATACCCAAGAATTTGGTGCTGTTTGTTAACTTCATTTTTTCCTTGTTCAATACGATCTCCGTAGGTAGCGCATAACCAGGGCGATTTGTTCTGATTATCATCGCATTCGTCTTCTCGTCATTGAGGAATAGTTTGTTTGAACTAAACCATTCTTTCATTTGTTTCAGTATGTTGCCAGCTGAATTAAGTAGGTCTGGAAAGAGTTTTTGTCTGATAAGGATATTCGTATCATCTGAGTAGTTAGTAAGACTGAAACAGTCAGTTTCCTCCAAGATTTCAGCAATGTCATTCAGATAAACAATGAGCAGCAAGGGTCCAGCCACTCCACCTTGTGCTACGCCAGTATCAATAGTCCTGATTTCTGATAAACCTGTCTCACCTTCTTTATCCACCCGTACAAATTGTTTCCTATCCGACAGATATGATTCAAACCATGCTAGAGCAGGACCTCTAATGCCGTATCTCTCAAGTTTATCGAGAAGTATGAAATGATCCAAGCAGTCAAACGCCTTGGTCAAGTCAAAAAATAGGGCCATAGCAACTTCACTTTTCTCCAGTGCCTCAATGATGTTCTGTGTGAATTGGAATATTGCAGTCTGGCACGATTTTCCTTTTTGGTAGCCATGCTGTGTTTTACTCAGTAGGTTGGATGTAGTAAAAAAATCTATTATGCGGTTACACATAACAGATTCGAAGATCTTCGAGAAGCAAGACAACAGACTGATCGGTCTAGTTTTCCAGTTTATCTTGATCACCCTTTTTATAAACTGGTCTTATCTTGGCCAACTTCAAACCATCCGGGAAGAGTCCACACTTCAAGGAATTATTCAAAATATATGTCACAATGTCCACTATGCTTTCTATACTCAATTTCATTATCCTTGTTGGGACCTCATCACTACCTGCACTCATCTTGTTTTTTAGGTTTTTAACGACCTTCATCACCTCCTCTGGAGTTGCAGGGTGTAGGAATATGGATATACTGTTCCTCTTGATTTTACTTGTATAGGATTGTGGATTCATTGTTGATACCAGATCTCTGATTGAAGTTATTAAAAAATCATTAAAACGGTCAGCCACAGTCTTGGGATCTCCATCAACTTGTTTATTTCTCGTGTTTACTGTCCCTCTGATATCCTTTACTATATTCCATGTGGTTCTCTGTTTGTTATCTGATTCGACCAATCTTTCTTGGTATCGTTTGGACCTGCTTTCTTTCAGCTTCCTGTTGTACTCCTTCTTAGTCTCTCGATAAGTATTCCTATACATTCCATTAACACTACTTACTGTATAGAGAATATCCAGTCTGTTTTTGCACTCTGCCACCTCTGGATCCATTCTTCTCCTTTGCCTACTTCCTAGTGTGATCCTCTTGAGTGGGAAACATCCATTGAAACATGCCAGATACAACTTCATAAACCATTTCCATTGTCCATTAACGTCTCTTTCATCTATTTCGCGAATTTCCATCCATTCTAAACTTCCTAAGGCATTTAGGAAAGTATCAATGTTTTCTTGATTGAAAATTCTCCTCATTACTTTTTTGGTCTCTGTCTTGCCAATAGTAACTGTAAGTTTTTGTGCGGTATGGTCAGAAATCTGTGAGTGAAGGATTTCCCCCGAAATACTACACCTGTTAACTAGAACATTGTCCACACAAGATGCTGCTGTTTCAGTTATGCGAGTGTTTTCGCTAATTGTATGGTATACACCATAGGAATTGAGCATTGAGCACATTTGTAATCTTTCAATGCTATCCTTGTTGACAAAGTTTACGTTGAAATCACCCGCTATTATCACCGTTTTATTAGCCTCATTTGTGAAGAGTGCTACCAGTTTTTCTAGTCTTTGTAGGAATGTCTCGAAATCTCCACTTGGTGGTCTGTATACTGCTGATACAATGATCTTTGTCTTGTTGATCTTAAATTCGCAAGCTGAAATCTCAATGTGATTTTCTACTGAGTTCTCTGTGGCTTCTTTTCTTACTTTCCCTAATAAACCATCTCTGGCATATATGGCACTCCCCCATGTTTGTTCTCTAAGGTTCTGCAGAAACTAGCAGCCAGGTTGTAGTGTTCAATTTTATAGATCGGAAGTTGACTTGCGGTTTTCCAGTGTTCTGTGACGCATAGGAATGTACACTTGTTTTGGGCCTGTAGGAACTCGTTCAATTCATCTACACAATTTCCTATCGATTGTAAATTCTGATGGATTACTGTTATTTCATTTTCGGGGTATTCTTCTCTGGTTGTCTAGCTATACTAGTTAGACATTCTCTGCCGAAAAAACTGATATCTTCTGACGAGAACTCCCTGAGACCATATTTCTGGTTTCTGTAATTCATTGATCAACGAGATGTCGGTTGAAACCTTGAAAGCGATACAACCAGCATCCTCTCTTTTGGGCAACATATTAACTGTGAACTCCCTGTTTGGAAATTTTTGGACAAGGAAGTTTTTGATGTTATCCTCCGTTGCCTTTAAGCTCACTCTGCCCACATAAAGCCAGGCTTTCTTTTCAGCACTGGTGAAAACTGCATCTGGTGGCAGATTAACAATGTCACTATTTCCCTCTATCGCACTCCTATTTCGTGACCTCTTCCTTTGATTTCCCACTGTTGTCCAAAAATCTTCTCTAACCTTATTCTTCCTCAGGTGATCTTCTTTTTCAGATAAAACGGTCTGTTCTTCATTTATAACTATTCGTGGTGTTATATATTCCTGTTTGTTTTTAACATTCCTGGTCTCAGATTTTTTGATCACATCAGCGTAGTTTTTAGTTGGAGCTGTTTTGTTGTCATCTTTCTTTCTGGGTTGTGTTTTTTCACCATCATCTTTATCTTTGGAGTGTGCCTTTTTGCAGTCGTCTACATCCTTTGGTTTTGTCTTCTTACCTTCTATTTCAGGTAATAAATTCTCTCGTAACTGTAATAGTAATCTCCCATATAATCTTTTTTCCAGTTTCAGCAAATTCTCATCCGAAATTCCTCCTTCACACATATATTGTCCCTGTTCCTCTCGATCGTTTTTATGGGTTGGGGCCTTCTCAAAATTTTGTTCTTCTTTCTTCAATTGTTTCAAGTCTTCATTTAGTTTTTCAATCTCCTCTGATTTGGTCTGTACATCTTCTCTATTCCTTTCATTTTCTTCATCAAGATCCTTTATTTTACTGACAAGGGTCTGATTTGTAATTTTCAATTTGTTTACCTCATCCCTTAACTCCTTTCCAATCTCTCTGCTGGCATTCAAATCCTCCAGTATACTAGCGACCATATTCTCAGAAGCCTGCAATTTTTCGTGCAGTTCTTTCTCACTCTTCTCTAATGCCTTAATCTTCGCCTCATATTCACTCTCCGATAGAAAAACTTCGTTTTCGAAAGTTTCACTATTCCTTCTAAGAGTTCTTATTTGGTTTTCCCGTTCAATACCCAACAGACTCATTTTATCCATTTGGTCTGACAACTCTTTCACCTTTATCTCGTTCTCCTCTTCAATGTGAAAAATGTTCTCCTCCAAGTTCTTAATTTTCTGGGTATACTCCTTCAGTTTCTTCACTTGTAAAACTTTCTCTTCTTCCTCACGTTTGTAACTTCTCTGGCATTCTATAGAACATAAGCAACTTCCTCCATCCACTACTTTAGCTGATTTCTTCCTTTCCAGACAGCTCAGATGAAAATGACTAAAACATCTCATACATACAGTGTGACTGTTCTCTTTCTTCTTACAGCATTCATAGGTGTAGTTCATACTCTACCAGTACGTGCCTGTTTGAGGAAAATATATTTCCCAAAATCTCACTAAACCACCATCCGAAGAAGTTTGAAATGAAAACCTTGTCAGTGTATGGAACTCTTTACACATTAATGTCTATGCATCATCTGCTTTGCGATAACAAAGGATGACGGCAAAAAAACTCAACAGTTCCGAGATATTCTCGCTATTCACCGTCAAATATATATAGGACGTCTAAATATAATACATCATAGCTTATCACAATAAAGGAAAATCAAAAGAGAAACATAAGAAAATATGAACTTCAAGCCCTAGCACAAAGTATCATTATGAAAAAGTCATATTTTTAAACTTATTATAGGAGAAGTTTTAGCTTACCTAACAAAGCGCAACTCAAACTCCGACAAAACCTATTTGTCAAACAATGGGTGCATTCGAAGCGTTTCGCTTTAGAATGAACTGCATACTGATGATATGAGACACGGTGCTCTCCCGAATCACAGTGACATAGACAAGAATCGACAAGTCAATTGTGTACTACATATAGGTCATTGGGCATATATGGGTTGATAAAACACAATGGCGACAATTATACGTTCAAATTTAGCCTAAAAATGGCGAATGGAGAGGGGCTTAACCATAGAACTTAAGAACACGATTAACTGAAGTGACACTTCGTCAAAATAAAAATTATTGGGCCTGATTGATTTGTATATATAGCGTATTCGATTGGCTGCACCAATGCGAATTAATTCGAATTTTTGTCGAGCTAATAAGTTCGAATTAATTCGCACTAGTGCAGCGAGTCGAATACGCTAATAGAACAAATTTATTCAACTGAAGAATATCTACTACATTGACGTAAAAATGGGTCTTACATTTCGAATAAGTCCCAAAAATCAGGTAAACGGAGAATGTAAACAAAAAGCCGCCATATTTAGGCACAGAAACCAGCAGACAATCAAAAACTAGACTACTCGACAAACGTATACCCCGCAGCAGCAAAACAAACATTGCTTTAATTATTAAAATCCGGGACAGCGCGTACGCAGTCCCGACTACCAAAAATTACGCGCCCGAGTTATCCGCATTAGGGATAATCGCAGAGGTCAGCCCAATCGTAGTGCAATGAAAGGGCCTCACTCCGGGGGAACCGCCTAATTGATACAATACAATACAATACAAAGAATCTTTATTAACATATTTACAGAATGATTATTTACAGTACAGTTTTTTTATTATAATGTATAATTAATAGTTCCTACAAATGAATGTTAACCTATTTTTATAATATTTTGACATACAGTCTTGCAAAAAATAAATATATTGAATTTAATTTATCAATTAGTCTTAATTTTAAAATAATTATTATTGATGTTGGCAGGAAAATAAAACAAAAAAACCTGCTTTATATTATTAATCTTTCTTTCAAGATTGCCTTCTCATGGAATGTGAAGAACTTTTAATGGGTTCAACTTGGGTTATAAGGTGTAAAGCCTTATTGAATATCGGGGGTCAATTTTGTTCATAAGGTATAAATACCTTATTGAATATGGCAAGGTGCTCGTAAGGGAGCACATGCTTGTCATTTTGATTCTTGTTATTGAATCGTGTTGCGGTTATTTCATTTACAGGATCGCTTACATAACTGGTTTTTTCGTAAAATTTCGTCGATATATTGTTAATATGGTCCTTTACCATTTCGATTTCTGATGAGTCATGCAGTTCAGAGATTCTGGTGAAAATGTTTTTATTTAAAATGAGTCTGAGAATTTTGTTTTGAAATTTTTGTAGAGGGCTCATAGGTCGTGGTTTCAAGTGACACCACGCTGGTGCGGCGTATGTCATTAGAGGTCGAATTAGTGTTGTGTATATAAGTTTTTTATTTTGGAAATTTAATTTACTGTTTTTGCGTAGCAAGGGATAGAGAGATTTCTTTGCGCCATATGCTTTTCCCATAATTTTCTCAATATGTTTTTTGAAGTTGAGCCTAGAATCTAGCTCCATTCCTAGGTACTTTACTGTGTGCTTTTGAGTTACTGGTTGTTTGTTTATCTTGAGAGGAACCACTAGTTTCGTATCATTTATTTTTCGACTAAAGATAATCATTTCTGTTTTCTTTTCGTTTACACGAATTTTCCAGGTTTCATAGTAATTCATGAGAATGTCTAGGTGGTATTGAATTAGTCGGGTTGCTGCGATGGCGCTAAAAGAATGAGCGTATATCGCGGTGTCGTCCGCAAACAGTGCCTTTTTGGTATTGGGGAAATCTGGTAGATCGTGTATAAAAATATTGAAAAGTTTAGGTCCAAGCACCGAACCTTGTGGTACGCCCGCTCTAATCGATTTTTCTTTGGAGAAGGAATTATCGAGTTTGACCTTAAATGTTCTATTCGTTAGATATGAACTAATTAATTTGATTATAAAAATTGGTAGTTTTAATTTGATCATTTTGTAAAGTAAGCCGTGAACCCAAACTCTGTCGAACGCTTTTTCAATATCTAGCAAAAGCATTGCAGTTGTTTGATTTTTATTGAAAGCTTTAATGGTGTCAGTAATTATTCTAGTAAGTTGGTGGGTAGAATTATGTTTTGTTTTGAATCCAAATTGAAACGGGTCATGTAATTCTGATTTTCTTAGAGTTTGGGTAAGGATTCTCAATATTACCTTCTCGGTTAATTTGCTCACGGTCGACAATAAACTGATCGGTCTATAGTTGGTTGGACGGTGTTTTTCCTTTCCGTTTTTACCAATTGGTATTATAAGTGCAGTTTTCCATTTATTAGGCCAATGATTAAGCCTGATCATGGAGTTTATGATATATGTTAACTGTACAATGGATTTTTTTGTTAAATTTTTGATCATTTTGTTGTCGATGTCGTCTAGTCCCGGGGCTTTGTTAGGGCGGAGAGTTCTGATAATGTTATTTATTTCTGTGGGGTTAGTCAAGTATTTATTAATTTCACTTCTATCAGGTGTTAGGGTTAGGAATTCAGAGACAGTCGATATGATTGCGCGATCTGAATCACTATCCACGTGACCTATGTCATGAATTTCTTCAAAGGTCGTGGCCAGTAATTCAGATTTTTGTTCGTCGGTAACGTAGTCAGTTGAATTATGTGTAAGGGTAGGAATTTCATTAGGTGTTTTTCTCAGAAGTTTTGACATTTTCCACAAAGAACCATCAGTTGGTTTCAGCTTTTTTAAATTGTTGTCCCATTTTTGATTTTTGAAAATTTTCATTTCTCTTTTGATTTTTGCATTTAAAATATCCGAATCTAATTTGTCTTGAGGATCTCGAAAATGTTGCCAAAGTTTACGAATTCTATTTCTAGATTTAATCAGATCAATGATTTCCTTAGGAAGTGATTCTGAGTAAGGATAAAATAATTTGGTTCTTGTTGTTCGGTTCCGGGCGAAAATCAGAGCTTCTGAGAATTTGGATAATTCCTGCTCTAGACATTCAACTGAGTCTATGTTATTGTTAATGACGATTTTACTGTTTAAAATACTACGATATTCTTTCCAATCTGTGGTCGAATAATCGAAGATTTTCTTTGTCGTTTTGTCTCTAAAGTGTCCTCGAATATTGAATTTGACAACATTATGGTTTGAGGGAAGTTCAGGTAAAGACTGAAGGTCACTAATGTTAGGATAGGATTTAGCTAACAAAAGATCTATTGTTGTAGGAGTGGAGTTGTTGTAGGGAAAGTGGGTAGGACTAGACGATTGATGTAAGACGCATTCGTCATTACTTTCTAAAAATTTCAAAAGGGTTCGACCGTTGGCATTATTAGCATGACTATTAAAACGGGCGTTGAAATCTCCGGCAATTAAAGTATTATTTGTTGACAAAAGGTTCTCTAGACAACTTTCTCTGAATTTATTACTGGGTTTATTATATACAGACATAATTTTTGGACCGTTTGCAATTTCTATTCCAATATTTTCAATGGAGCTTTGGATGTCAGGTAGGGTTTTAAAGGGAATTGTATGACTCACCAGTATTGCTACTCCCCCGCCTTTGTTATATAAACGATCCTTTCTAACTACGTGGAAGCCTTTTATTTGGAAGTTATCGGAAGGTTTTAATTTAGTTTCATTGATGAGGAAAATTTGAATACAATGCTTTTTTAGAAAATAGGAAATCTCTTGTTTTTTATTTCGAACACCGTCAGCGTTCCAGGTAGCTAGATTGAGTCTTGTTAAGTTGTTGTTGGCCATCAAAGTTCTTTGATAAAATTATAAAAGGCGGTAAATTTTTCACCGCCGTTTTTGCACGATTCCATTATTTGATTTAATTTTTTTAATTTTTCGAAGAAAGAGTTGATATCGATATGCTTATTAAGTTTATCGAATTCGCTTCTAATGTCGCTGAACACACCGAAGCCGTCTGTTGGGTGGTCAGGACTTTCTTGTTTTCTTTGGGCATTTTTTGCTTCTTGTGCCTTCTTCCTCTCCTCCCAGGGATTTTTTTCAGGAATCGGGGCCGCAGTATATTTTTTAGGCTGCTCCAATGGTTTTCTTACATCTCGGTTCTGCCTGGTTTTTTTTCTTTCCAGTATTCTAGTATATTCCACGCATGCCGTGCTGTTTGCCGGATGGGCTCCTTCGCAGTTGGCACATTTCGGCGGTTCCGTCTTTGCCATAGTGCACTCCATCGACAGATGATCGCCAGCACATTTAAGGCATTTTTTTGCCGCGTAGCAATTTGACGTGGCGTGTCCCCATCTTTGGCATCTTCGGCATTGTATCATTTTCCTTGTGGAATAATGCCTTTCCCAGGAAATTATCGTATAATTGAGGATTCTGACCTTCTTCTTTAGGCTCTTTAGAGTAACCTTGTTGTCGGTTATTGTCAGGTATGAAGGATTTTTCGTACCTTTCATTCTGTAAATGTTTTTTACATTTACATCGTGTTCTTCTATTAGTTCTGTTTTGAGATCCTCAATGTCTAAATCTGCATTGAGTCCTCGTATGACGAATGCATGTGTTTTCTCGTTTTTTTTTGTATAACTATGGAAGTCAAGGCCTTCCAAGTCAAAATATGTTTTCAGTTTGTTGAAATCTTCTTGTGTTGCCTAATTGATCGCGGTAACCCCTACGCCAGGTAAGTATGCTTGATGTAGCTTTTAACGTCTTTTTGCCTCTTTGGGTACTACTCTTTTCAGTAATATGTGGTAGGTGGCGCTATCTATCGGTACACATTACACTGACTTAATAAACCACAACCTAAGCCTAAATATGGCGGCTTTTTGTTTACATCCTCCATTTACCTGATTTTTGGGATTTATTCGATATGTAAGGCCATTCTATTAAGTCACTTTAGCATTCTTCAGTTGTATAAATTTGTTATATTTACAATCAAATACTATCGGGCCCAATAATTTTGATTTTGACGAAGTGTCAGTTCAGTTAATTGTATTCTTGAGTATAATGTCCCCATTCGCCATTTTTAGGCTCAATTTGAACGTGCTGTCGCCACTGTGTTTCATTAAGTCACAGTAATATGTACTAATATATGTAATAATTAATAAAACACGGTGGTGACAGTTCGTTCAAATTGAGCCCAAAAATAGCGAATGGGTACATAGAACTCAAGAATACAATCGACTGAACTGACACTTCATCAAAATTATTGGGCCAGATAGTATTTGATTGTAAATATAACAAATTTATACAACTGAAGAATACTAAAGTGACTTTATAGAATGGCCTTACATTTCGAATAAATCCCAAAAATCAGGTAAATGGAGGATGTAAACAAAAAGCCGCCATATTTAGGCTTAGGTTGTGGTTTATTAAGTCAGTGTAATGTGTACCGATAGATAGCGCCACCTACCACATATTACTGAAAAGAGTAGTACCCAAAGAGGCAAAAAGACGTTGAAAGCTACATTAAGCATACTTACCTGGCGTAGGGGATACCGCGATCAACAAGGCGATTCCCCCGGAGTGAGGCCCTTTCATTGCTCTAAGATTGGGCTGACCTCTGCGATTATCCCTAATGCGGATAACTCGGGCGCGTAATTTTTGGTAGTCGGGACTGCGTACGCGCTGTCCCGGATTTCAATAATTAAAGCAATGTTTGTTTTGCTGCTGCGGTGTATACGTTTGTCTAGTATAAGGAATTCTTTATACTATGGTAATATACAATACATGTGAGAATATATGTACATGTACAACTTCACACTAGAAGTTGTATGTATTTCGGTACATAAAGTTCTCTAAACAGGATGTTCTACATGCACCATAACAGGCGAGCTGTTTGAAGCTAGCACCTCAATTTTGAGTTTAGGGATTGTTGTGTCTCATTGATTGTTTTGGGATCAAAATTTCAACATCGTAGGTCCATGTTTGTCCACCCTTTTTTTTTCATTTGTCCAGGCACCGTTCAAGAGATATGAGAAAAGTCGTCTTATCCGTTCATTTTCTCAGCAGTGCCCCCAAATTGCCAAAAAAGTGTTTAAAATGGTTTGTCCCCTTTTATCCACACAATAATTTCACTCGTCCAACCACAGACCAAAATATCGATCATTCGAAATTTCGGAAAGTGTGAAGTTGGCACCTACAAATGCAAAATTTGAGGTCTGAATTTCAGGATAGTTTTTCCATCTTAGGTACATGTTTGCAACCCTTTTTTCCATTTGTCCAGGCAGCGTTCGAGAGTTTTGCGAAAAGATATCCGAAAACCCATTGGGTCTGTCTACGGAAAACACAAATGGGCGCTTAGCACTTTTCCTTGAGGGATATCTGTTATCATTTTCTTTTTATTTTGAATAATCCTTTACACATTCATATTTTCAGAGCAGCACCCCCAAATTGCAAAAAAATGTTTTAAATGGTATAGATCGTCCGTCCACTATTGTCCAGCCAATAATTTCATACGTCCAACCACAGAAACCAAAATGTCAATTATTCGAAATTTCGGAAAGTGTGAATTTGGCACCCCCCAAATGCGAATTTTAAGGTCAAAATTTCAAGATCAAGTGTCCATCGCAGGTCCACCCCTTTTTTTCATTTGTTCAGGCACTGTTTGAGGGATATACATATTCATCATACGCAGCAGCGGTGGTAACTCAATAATACAGGATGAAATAATCTGTAAACTAAAACCATTATATTATATCATTGAATTTACCTAATAAAACTTCTTCGGCAGAAACGGACAGATATTCAGAAACTTGTTCATCATCCAAGTCATTTCGTAGATGAAGAAAAAGTGAAAGTTCTATTTGAAACAAATCAATTATTGTTATTGATTCTCAATAAATGATTTATTATAGATATCATTCAATTTTATTTCTATAATCTGAATGATTTGATAAACACAACGGCTCCTGCCAACTTTCTGTTTAGATTATCCATACATTACTGAAATACAAATTTGAAGTGTGTTAAAGGCACACGACTATAGTTATATCGAAACTACTGACACAACTCATTTGAGTCATCTCGATTTTCTTGGATTTGCGTTGTTTCCAAGCAGGAAAACAATAAAAAGCAAGTACTTTTTCATCAAGCAAGGGAGAAAAATTCGAGCACTTCACTATACATATTCACTATACAATTTTAAAATTAAATAAGAGGCTAGTTTGAAAAAGCTTCAATTATGTTTAATATCAAGCCCATAATAATTATATACAATAAGGCTTAACTTTTTAGATTTTCAATTTCAAATAAAAACATGTTAAAGAAAAATTATAAATAAAATATCTATTTAACTCAATATAGAGAAAAAAATCATTCTTTTATCACAAAACTTATATGCAGTTCATTGAAAATTATTGACCAGTTCAAATTGTTACTGGTGAAATATTTCGATCGCTTTCTATGACAGTTCTATCAAATTCGCTGCCAATATCTTTGCAGTCATCATCGAATGCCATCTCTTCATCAGAAGGTTCTGAAATTGTTGGATCCCCTTTGGAGAAAAGATCTTTAATTGCATTGATCTGAGAAGTACGATTGATAAGAACGTCGCCTTTACCATTATTCATACCATTCACAAATTCAGTTTTTACTTGAGGTATTCTGAAATTAATAATATTTTTAACGATTACATGCAACCTTCTATCCGCCAGTGGTTACAAATAGCCAAATCTTATGTTATGTTACCAAAAATCAAAATGACACTCACTTATTTAATATTTCAAAATTGCCAACATTGTGAATTCCTTCTTCCAAGTTCTCTGTTTCGACAAACACACCATAATCTTTGCAGTTTCTAAAAGTGCATTTATGTACATTGACTAAAGAATTATCATATATTTTCAATCCATAATGAACGTTGTAGATTTCTGTGTTCTGCATTGTTACTTGAGAACCTGAGTTTCCTACAAGGGCTATATAAAAGCCATACATTTCACAGTTTATCAATTCTAGCTCGGCTCCAGCAAGTACTATGATTCCCTGATGAATGGTTGACACCCCATCACCAACAATTTTGCAGTTGGAAAATGTGACCTTTGGAAAATAACATGCATTAGTGAACTAGCTTTTACCCAAAGCTCTTCTTTCAGGCTGATCTTATTATTTTTTAATAATATGTAACACCCCAAAACCTCGAAATGAACTCAATTCTTTGTTATGTGTTATATAGGATTTTCTGTGGAAATGGCATGCCTAGCTCCACTTATCCCTATAGCTGCATGCTGAGTTGAACATAAGTTTATATTAAAGATATCAGTGTTATCAATTTTAGCAATCATTCAACATTATTTTAACTTGATATAATAAGAACATCAAAATTGAAATCGAGTTGAAAGAATGAATTTGGGATAAAACAAGGGTTACTTGGTGTTGAACTCTATTGAGAAAGTTTTCCATATTAGGCCCTGAATCCTCTGATTATCAGTATCTTCGAATTCTTCATAAAAATATTCAATTTGGTTCATGTTGTGTTCTTTTATCTATTGATTTTTGTTCACTATTACTATGAAGTCAACGGACGTTAATCGAATTTTTCTGTGAAATTAATAGAAATAAAAATAAATAATTCCTTGAGATAGTACTTGAATATATAACAGTAGCGACAAGAAAGTACGAATCATCGATCTACGATGAATACTGAACAGTTCCATAAACTTATTAAAGCCCTAACTAAGGCAATGCAATACATGTTCCGGTAATGTTTTGATAGCATATATGAAGCCTTTGCAATCATTTTACAAGGAGAGTTAAACGTGGGATATTTACATCAAGAGATTAGAGAATTTTTTCAACATGAAGACTACAGGAACGCCAGAAGAAATTTACGATAGTAAGAAAGAAAGGCTGATCCACAATATGGAAACAAAATCTCAGCAATTATTATTCGATTTGACTAGTCCGGATGACTCGAAAATTAAATCCTATACTTGATCATTTGGTAACCATTATTAAAGAGCATATGCACGTATTGACGAACAGAATCGAGAAATAATCCAAGAAGGATAAATCATATCAAATTTTGTAGTCGGTCTTAAAAAAACCCTGTAATATTGTGAATTCAAATGAAAATCCTGTAATCCTGGAATTCAAGTTGGTTGGAAAAATTATTCAGACTGAAAGAACCCCATAGCACATTCGAAGATTGTGTCAAAATGGCTTCAGCTATGAAATCAGCTCAAAAGGAATGTAGGAAAATAGAACTTTTTCAAACTACTTTGACTTTTTCTAAAAACCAGTTGCGACCACCATTCCAATTTCATTAGAAATTGATTTTGTCTAAATCCCTATATCTAGGGGATAGAATGTGTTACAGATGTGGCAAGCCTACTCATTTAGCAAATACTTGAAAATATATTCAGTCACAACATTCTTAATGTTGGAAAATTGGACATCTTGCAAAGGTATACAATTACGCGGATGCGAAGAGCAGAAAAGTTGTTCTCCCTCGAATCAAAAATTGTCGGGTCCGAGGGATTTTCCACATTTTAATTTTAAAGCCGGAAAATCGAGGTGTTGAGTTTTCGTTGGACCACACTATACAAAAGAGGGTCTATGGATCTAGGGCATCACTTCAAACGACTCCACTGAATTGGATAATTCTTTTTTTGTTGTGTTCATTACTGTCATGAAAAGGTTTATACAACAAAATATTCCCGAAAAAATCGTAGGGAAAAAAGAAATAGGCCTTTTTCCTTTGACCGAGCGAACAATCATAGATTATAATTTGACACTTTGGAGGATGTATTTTGGGTTGCCTGAGAGAACGTGCGAAGCTTCATATAGAGATTCTTTTGAATAAACTGCTCAAAATTGGTTTCAGAGGAGTGTGCAATGACTTACTGAAGTCATAATCAGAAAATATGAGTTTATATCGTCGCAACGCTTCATTATGGTTTTTTTTTTTTTTTGAGAACTTTGCTCAGATCAACAATGGATCAGAAAATATTGGGAGGTTTGGCTTTGATTAAGATTATGTGATAGAAACGTTTGCGAATATGAAGACATTCTTGGAATTCGTATTATAAAAAACATAAAGGACGGGCTATATTACGAATAAATGAATTTATTTCTCTTTCACAACAATTGTTTTTGAGTTATTAGTTTGTAGGCATGTTAGATTTGTTTTTTTCGTTTATTATGATCACAAATTCATCAAATGTATTCTTACGGGAAAAAGTTTGTTGTTGTTTTTGAAATGTTCTTTGTTGTGTATATACGTTCTATAACTATGTACATATTTATTTTTGATCAAATAATGTGTACCCGACAAAATTTTTTTCGATTACTTCTCCCCAAAAAAGATCTACGCCCTTGCTACTTGATAACCACAAATTTGTAGCCAAAACGATGATTTCTCAAACTTCAACTTGCGTTTCTGCTCCTGACCGAAATTTCTAAACCCTTGTATATGGATTAACCTACGTCACGTTTCCATTACGTTCTTGCTACATCCTCGCCGTTCGGGTTCAGTGTGCATTGCACCTTAGGCTCCATTAGAGCTACATTCTCGAATTGTTTGGAAATACACAGGTACAGGGTGAACCAAAAAGGTACCTGTACCTAACATATATTATTTTCTTTTGAAACACCATATTGAATTTCCAGATTTCTAAGAATAAATGAACATAAGCATGTTCGAAGTTTTTTTCATATGCTCAAAAATCACCTATTCGAAATATTTCGATTTGTCATAAATTGGAGGTATTATAAAAAACCTAATAACTTCAAAATGAATGATTTTGTTTTGATGAGATTTTTAAAGTGAATACTAGAAGAACAGGTGTCAGTACTTATTGTTTGATTATTATTGAGAACATTACTGGCTGTTCAAAATGAGATGACACATTCAAACGTTGATACCGGGTTTATTCCAAATGGCATACTGTAGCTCTGCTAACTTTAGAAAGGTCATAATAATAGCATCGGCTATATTTTTGAGTAATGAAAATAATCATGAATGAACCCTAGTTTACTTCCTTACCTTCCCTTTACGAATAACAGCTGCACATTGTGACATACTTGCATCAAGGGTGACATTCTCTACCAAACAATGTTCTACTTGAAAATCCAACATAATATCATCTAACATGGAATCAAGTACAATGTTATCTCTATTACCAATACCTTTCAGGATTACTCCATTTTCTAATGTTGTAATAACATTAACTTCATATTTTCCTTCAGCCAGAATGAAGGAATCATTAGGGCCTCCATATTCTAGAGTTTGGGAAAGATTTGGTTGTACTATGACTTTTTCTTTGGGATACAGCAATTTAACTTGTTCTAGAAACCTCAAGTAACTCTCAACTTGGCCATTTTCTTGAATAAGCCATATTCTAGGTTCTAAAGAAAAATATTAATCAGAGTAAAATTCAAAAGATAAACCCAAGAAAATTTTAAAATTGGACTGAACTATGTATGATAAAAGTGCAGATTAGTACAACGACCTTGAAGCCTATTTCAATAATATGAAAATTGTCTTTAAAATGAGTGGCGAGGTTCTAGATTGGGAAATTGTACGCTATGTAAAGTGTTGATATCAGCACGATTATGTAATTAATAGGATGTTACTCATCAAACAGGATTAAGGTTTTTACAAAAATTAAGTAATGGTTTCACATAACAACTGAACGAAGTAACAAGTTATTTGACAATTCTGGCGCCAGACTACTACTTAAACAGAAAAATTAAAAGGTTCAAACTTGTATAGCTAGACTCGATATTTTTGTAGAGTGTGATACATTGTTGAATTCGTTATTTTTTTCCTTATAGGTAGAATCAATATAGCGTTCATAGGAAAAAAAGGTGACTCTATGGGAAATAGAAAAAATCTGATATCACCATTACAACCTCTATATTGGATAATGACTAATGGCTACAAACCGAATTTTGTAAAGTTTTCTCGATAAACAAATGAGTTCTACAGAAAAAAAGAAAATCTCGATTTTCATTTTTTTCCGAGATATCTAGAGAACCATTGGAGATACACTTGATCCTTAAATAACGCAACTTTTTTGTAATTTAAGCTATGGAACTCTAACGGTTTTCGATATCCCTGTAGTGCCCCTATAAATAGTTCTAACCCTGTATAATAGATACATATATCAATTCATTTCATGTTTCCGCCATCAGACATTTGTTGTTACAAATTACCGCTTAACAAGTGCGACTTTGGAATAGTGGATACATGTGATATTACTTGATTATCTGCAGTTATTTATACAGGGTAATTCATTATAAACATATAAAGTCGTGTGGATGGCACTTGGAGAATCATTTAAATTAATTCTTCCATGTTTCATGGATCCCTGTTTCATAGGTCATAGCATCACGTAAAAACTGCCTAAACGATTTTTTTTTATTTTCCTGATACTACGTAGAATGAACTTACGGAAGAAAAATTCCGGAAATTTTCCAAGGAAACTGGAAAAATCAAGGAAACTAAACAAAATTTTTCGAGCATTCACGAATGAAAACTTCATCAATTCCCTGAAATAAATTCTATAATTAATTTTTCTTTATTGCATTCCATTGTTTTCCTCCAATTCCATCAACTCCAAAATCTTCATGTTGTCTTTTGTATTCTGTAATGCTATTTCAATATAAATCTTGGCTTTCGCCACTGGTGACTGAGCCTTCAGGTGTTCTGTCAAACAGTCTGCTGGAAAAGGTCTGTCAAGTTCACACCGGTCTAACAATCATAGAATTTGCTAAATATCTGTTATAGAAATGGATGAATCCATTACCTCTTTCTTCAAAGAAATTATTGCCAACTATTCCCGAGTATACCACCTTCCTAATCATCAAGAATCAAGATATTGCTTATATACTTCCAAAAAAGTATTTTGTCAAAATCAACTATAAAAATATTGGACCAATAATATATAGGAACTAATAATGAGAGGAATTTCAGAATCAAAGAAAACGTTTAAGGACACATTCCTCAAGGAGAAACGAAAGCCCAAAACATGTGTCTACAGTTAGTTCTTCTCCTTGAGGGATGTGTTCTTGAACTTTTTCTTCTTATTAGACCAATAAGCCTGTAGTTCCACATTAAGCAAATTCCATTATCCTCTAACCACCAGTCAAAGAATATTGCCCCTGTCTTCACCAGCCCACTGCCCACAATTCTTATTGAAAACAACTATCGAACAAACAGTTCCTCACTTTGTTCAAGAATACATAGACAGTACTAAAAGATTGGCATGATATGATTATGAAGAGATCCAAGGAATAAATCAACGATAATTCAATATTCCACAACATAATAAAGTAGAACTTCAGTTCAAACATATAAGAAAACTGACATCAATCATCCAAAAAGATACAAAACTTCTAGACCAGCCATTGTACCTTCATCAAACAACAAAAGTAATACATACCACAAGTGGTATTCTGCTTTGTTGCATTATCATTAATATTTTTCTGATACTAAAAAACAGAACCTGAACCTTGAAAGTATTCTACAACTCCAAAAAAATCACATCAATCTCAAAGATAATGCCATTAAACCAACTGATGAAGAAGCTGTTATCTAAACTAAGCAAGGAGGAATTATGAAATAGATAGAAAGAATGTGTCACCTTGCAACTGTGAATATGCCTGTTCTAAGAAATATGTGAATATTTATTTGATTCAGTCCTTACTTGGTGGAAAATCATATTGATTTGGTAAAAAATAAATGTAAACACTTACTACTTTCCACAGATTTTAATAATAATTACGACAATTGTTTCGCCGTCTAAGCAACTTTGCAATGTAACCCTGATGAAGCCGCTTAGACGGCGAAACAATTGTCGTAATCATTAAAATTTGTGGAAAGTAGTAAGTGTTTACATTAATTTTTTACCAAATAAATATGTGAATAAAACATATTCTTTCTAGTGGACATTAATCAGTTTAAATTAGACTTCATACTAAATGTTTATTAAATAAGAAAATATTGGGAATATTGGACACAATATTGTGTCCAATATTCCCAATTGACCTATTTACAAGTTTTTTTTTCTCTAGAAGCACGGTTCAACAATTAAATGAATTTAATGTTCTTTTTTCAACTTTGATCTGCTAATAATGATTACTCACAATGTAAATCACCAAAATAACCCTACTTAATGTTTTTACTGATAGGAGAAAAAAAAGAAGAATTAATTTGAGCCCTAGCCTATGTTCAAACTCAAATATTCCAATTAATTCAAGCCTTTGAGGTTTCTACAAAATTGGACAACAATAAACCCGAAACAAAACTTCCGACTCGGCCCAAATATCGTTAATACTAAACTGCAGTTTTACCCAAACTACTTTGAATTAACTGAATTAACAATGAAAATTTGCATATGGAATAAAAATACTAACCTTTTACATTTTCAACATTTAATAATTGCTGTTGTTGTTGCCTTTTCAGAAAAGCCTTTCTAAGTAAAGGATTCTCTAAAATTTCCACTTCACACTTGATTTCAATCAGTCTTAAATGAATATTAGTGAGTTCTTCTATATTTTTCTCGCTAGAATCTTCGTCAATAACAGTTTCCTCTAATTGCAACTCAATTTGTTCTTTTTTATTCTGTATTCTACGAGCTTCGGTAAGTAAAGAATTCAAACGTAAAGATGTTGCTTTAGGAATCATACCATTTTTCATATCATAATATAATCTCAGTCTCGACTCCAAATGTTTTGATTTCCAGTCAGAAGTTTCATCATCATCAATATCCCATGGCATGAATAAATGAATATAAAAGAATCTTAACATATCAATTACATTAGCAGTTGAAGACAAATTTAAGGCTACAGTTTCATCTTGAGCTTTTGTAGGCCATAACTGAATCAAAGGAACATGATGTTTCTCTGGAATAATATGACTTTCATCTTGAACGGCAATCACTCTTACTAAGGCTTGTAAATTAGAGAAATCTACATCCAGAACAAATACTAAAACAATTGTTGGAAAAGGTAATTTTAAAATATCACAAGTGGTTCTCGATATTTTCCAAATCGCTTGCCATCCATTTGGATCCATAGTGAGTTCCAAGTAAAAGCCCCATTCTTTTTTCAGTCCTGAAGCAGGAAGTATTTCAAAACCATCAAATACATCCTTATACTCTCTCAATCGTTGTTGTAAGCTTTTATCGAAATTGAAAACTTGATCCATTTTAATAAAATAAACAAGAAACTGAATTTTAACGCTCTTTCAATTTGAAAGTTGTGGTTGAAATTGACCATAGAACTAATATTAGGTCTATGAAGTTGACAGGAAAAATGATGAAAAACACAAAGATGTTTGACTTTGCGCCATCCGACTCCGAGAGCGGACGGATTTTTTTAGTCACTTTACACTTGACCACAAATTTTAGAGATGCATCAAGATTTATCTGAAATAAATGAACGGTACAGAGCTTAGAATATTAATGTTCTAAGGTACAGAGAGAGCATGTGGCGCCATTCGTGCCAAAATGAAACATAATCATTTGTAAATAGTATATTCTAAAACAAGTTGCAGAATGGGCTCCTATTCCAACACGAATGCGAAATTCGAAAACGAGCGACGAAGGAGCGAGTTTTGGAACGCATGAGTGTTGGAATTGCCTTCTGCAACGAGTATTAGACGATATTTTCTCTATTTCAGTCAAGTTTTGCGAAATATTGTCGAAATTCAATGAAAAATTCAGATTATATATCCTAGTGACTTTTGTATTGTATCTTGGCAGTTGGTGTGACTGTTACGAAAATTGACAGATTATGGAATTTGAATATGAATCGTATGTTTCGAATTTAGACATAATTTACAATTACATATTAAATTCGTGAATTATGTCTGACGAAATCGATTGAACACTATCAGAATTATGAGAATTTGCGAATATGTAGCAAATCATTTCTCTATATCCCCAAATTATATAATATTGACAATTATTGACGTTTGTTGAAATTTGATAGGATTGGAACTTGGAAGTCAGCATAGACAACCACAAAACGAAAAATATATCTGAAAACGATGCTGTAATGAGTTCATTACAGCACTGTTTTTTAGAACTGTAATGAACTCATTACGATACAGAAACAGAGAAACATATTTAATATATTATTTATGATTGGTCGTTGACGGGAAATTGACTTTCTGTCTTAATTCTATGAGATTCTCACAAAGGTCACCAAGGACGTAGAAATCAGGGGGATACTAAGGATGATTCAACCCCTTTAGAAGTAATGAGACCAGTCCGCTTTGTAATATTGTAAATTGAACAGCTTATTTCAAAATTTGGCCTTTTTCTTCATTCCCTTGGTTAAAGTTGTTTTCATAGATTAATGAAGCAGTTGCTTTTTAAGAATCCGATAGTTTCTTGCATATCTATCGTTCTTCTAAATAAACTGCACAATTCTTCATAAAATTACACAAAAAAATAACCATATCTGGAATGTTTACTAAAGATTTCGCCGAAATTCACCATCAGATGTATCATTTCAAAATATATACACACCATCTTTTCATTTGTTATCTCTATATCCTACCCATAATTTTATATTTTTTATTTCTTCTCATGACGAAATTTGTACAACTCACCAACTATATGTAATTGTCCAGAAAAAATATCACCCTGTAGATTTGAATTCAAAATTTTAGCATATTATATGATGAAAACTTCAAATTGGAATACCTATCTATGCCAAATTCAAGTTTAATAACTTGTGAAGGGATATATAGGTGCTATGAGAAAAAAACTTGAACTTCAACATCTGTATCTCGAAAACAAATTGTTTGCTGATCCATGTTATAGGACTTTATTTCTTGAAATGATCCAAGGAATCTGTCATTTTCGTTTGTACCTCCAATTTAGGAACCCCTGTATAGTCAATTCAAAACTGATGTTCACACGAATGAATTACCATTTGAATGAAATACATTCAAGAAAAGTAAAAAAGAATATTGGTTCATTTTATGGAAAAATTTTCGTTCTTAGTCTTTGATATAATTTTGAAATTTTAAGTTATTGAAATCTTGGTATGGGTAAAATTATCCCCAGTATCCCCCATTCCTACGCCCTTGCCCAACATACTTCCTTGGGGCACTCCTAATATCTTCCAAAGGCAGATAGGTAGCATCCTCGGTTTTTTAAAATTTAACCCTCTGTTTCCGATTTGAAAGTTCGTTCGTTGATTCCGATTTCCGAAAAACCATATTTATTGATATCGGAAGCCAGACAATAATTGTTTTGTTATCTCTGTCGGACGCACTCCGGTCTCCGGGTAACGTCCGACGTTGATTCCTAACGCAACCTTGGATTAATTAAATAGAAACAGCACTACTACCTGATATAATTTCTCTTTTCCTCCATACGTTCATTGGTATGCTCGGTGTATGAAAGTGAAAGTCTGAAAGCAGACTTTCTTATTTGAGTGACCTCAAATGCAATCGAAACTTGTTATTTTTACTTGAAGTGAGAATAGTTTAGTCTCAACTATGGCATCCGCAGGTACAAGTAGGCTATGCTTCCGTGCGTGTCAGTTCCGAAAATGCCCTGTTGGAAAAAGAAAGTATTCCATTTACTCTGAAATTCCAGTTATACCATCTATATTTTCAAGAAACTACGAAAAATGTTGTCCCTCATCAAGCATACCAGCAATGTGCACTTTTTCAAAGAACTGCAGTACAAGTAAAATATATCAAACTGGTCCCATGTCAAAATACGAAGTACAGCCTTATACCTTGTTAGAAAATGATTTGAAAGATGTATATACTTACATAAGGAAGTCTCTACAACAGAATACTCACATAGATGATCTCTATGAAATTTCAACTTATTATTTTGATGGAAAAGGTAAAGCAATTAGACCTATGGTTGCCTTGTTGATGGCTAAAGCTATGAATTATCACATCCACAAAGAAGATGTACCCCTTCTTACATCCCAAACAGAGGTTGGTATGATAACAGAGATGATCCATACAGCATCTTTGATACATGATGATGTAATTGATCAGTCAGATTCTCGAAGAGGAAAACCTAGTGTAAACGTCATGTGGAATCAGAAGAAAGTTACAATGGCCGGGGATTATATATTAGCAGTAGCTTCTATGTTAATAGCACGATTGAGAAACAATGATGTTACTTTAGTGCTAAGTCAAGTAGTTAATGATCTAGTCCAGGGTGAATTCATGCAACTTGGATCGAAGGAAACGGAAAATGAGAGATTCGACCACTACCTAACTAAAACATATAAGAAAACAGCATCCCTCATAGCTAATTCTATAAAAGCTGTTACCATATTATCTGGAGCTAATGAAGAACTTTGCAATTTATCATTCTCTTATGGAAAAAATTTAGGTTTAGGATTTCAACTTGTTGATGATTTACTAGATTTTGTTGCATCCTCTGCTGCAATGGGAAAACCAACTGCAGCCGATTTGAAACTAGGATTGGCAACAGCACCAGTATTATTTGCCTGTGAAAAATATCCCGAGTTGAATGTTATGATAATGAGACGTTTCCAAGAACCAGGTGATGTAGAGAAAGCTTTTGAGTTGGTTCATAAATCAGATGGATTAGAACAAACAAAATACCTCGCTGAGAAAAACTGTCAAGAGGCTGCCAGGTTAGCAGAATCTTTAATGGAGAGTCCTTATCAAAAAGGATTAATTGTCACAGCCGATTATGTTTTGAATCGGTTAAAATAGATTTTTTGTCTGTCTTATTATTCTAGATTGTAGGTGAAGTACTAAAAAAATTGTAAAATATTGAGCTATACCTGCTGTCTTTATTGTTATTTAATAATATTTGTACTGTTGTAAAAAACAAATTGTAGGTAATCTAAAAAATACTATATTTTTTGAATTTATTGAAATTACATATATAATATACATTTCCAAAGAAATTGTCTGTTAAATTAAAATTGTGTAATATGAATAAATGAATTGATTCATGCAGAAGATATCTAGTATTCCTCTCAATTTCCCAATAAAATTTAATCTTTGACTAGAGAACTTGAAAAAATAATATTTTCATCAATTAGATCTTACTTATCTAGTTTCTTCTGAAAAAAAGTGTATAAAAATGGTAAGAAATGCTTTTCAACTTTTTTAAGACACATGGCAATTATAAGATACGGTTGTCATTGATTGTAAACAAGTTCACAATGGACATATTCAATACATAATATTCAACTGAGGTAGTAATAAAAACTAATCCACATAATTTAAATAAATTATTGTATGAATGAAATTCCCAATTAATTTTGCTTATTAGAAGCTTTTATTGATGTTTTCCTCAACCAAATAATCTTAAAAAAATTGTTATAGCTCTGAATTATACTTATAATACAAAAAAGTTCTGAAATTGGGCAATATAGTTTATAAATTTACTAAATCGGTATGTAAAATGTTTCAAATAGGTAGGTACCTACTTACATGAAACATTGTGTAACCATTTTGATAATGTACCTAGAGTCTTAAAGAAAACAGAAAGAAGTATTGATAACTTTATTTTGTGAAAATCCATTGTTTATTGGATTAAAGTCCTATCAATATACTTTTTCAAATTGAATTCTTAATCATTCATTATATTTAAAATAATGTTGCAAACAAAACCAGACTTGTTAATACTTTAATAATCAATTGTGAAAAATATCATTTTATTTGAATAAAAGAGATAAAGAAAGGCAATTAATATAATTATTAAGTACCTATGACCTCAATACATGCGACAAAACCTTTGAGAAAAACAATTCATCAGTCATCGATTTTTCTCCTTCAAATATAGTGGAACATATTCTGAATCAAAAAGCAAGTCAAACAATTGTAATTTTAAATTTTATACTTTAATTTGACTTTTTCTTTACTAAAACTAGTCTTGAAGTTTATGGATTTAATTTTTATACTAGAAGGATTCAGACAAAATTTTCAGATCAACAAAAATTTAAATTTTTGTTGAAAAATAATTGAAATTGTATAGAAAAAAAAATCACTCTAGGCTAAAAAAAGGTTGTATGTAAATATACATAATATATATATTCAAATCATTTATTACTACAGTTTTTGGGCTTAAGATAATTTAAAATAGTGTATATCCTAAAAAACTAGACAAAACAAAGGTTGTATGTAATAATATATATAACATATATTCAAATCATTTATTACTACAGTTCTTGGGCTTAAGATACTTTAAAATAGTATATATCCTAAAGAAACTAGGATTTATTAAAGATATAATTTCATCCGCATTATATTCGAAAGACAATTCCATCTGACATCATAATCTGATTATCATCAGTCATACGTTCAATAGCAGCATCTATTTCAGTTTCTGAGAATGAAGTTGCAGATTGAGAAGATAAGCTTTCTTTGATTCTTGATAAAGTTAAGGATGGGGTTCTTTCTTCTTTGAATATGTTATTCAACATAGTCTTGAATATTGTAAAACGATCTTCGCTAATGGTACTTGGAGTGTCTACTTCCATAGAAGATACTTGTGGTTCAGTACCTGCATTACTGGAAGAAATTTCCACATCATTTTGACTCTGCAATGATGGCTGTGAAAGAATTTCTTCAACTCGATCTGAATCCACAGGGATTCTAGATCTTTTAACACGCCTTTCTTTGTCTTCCTCTTCATCTGAACTTTGAGAATGTCTCCTTCTCTTCTTCTTTTCTTTTTCCAATATTTTCTTGAAATATGCATACTGAATCAACTCGATGGCAGCTTCTGCATCATGAGCTGTGACTTCTCTAGACATTCTAGCTTTAGCATGTGCAGTTGATAAACGAATCATTGTTTCTAATGTACGAGGAGTAACAGGTTGAGTTCTTGCTACATCATTTTCCATTAACTCTTCACATCTAAGGGAAGCATAGTGACTGGCAATTATTTTTGATGCTTCTTCAGTCAACGTTGGCTTCAAAATTTTAACAAAATGTATGTATTTTCTCATAAACTCAACACTCAAAATTTTGTCAGACTTCTTTCGAGAACCCCCATGCAATAAAGCATCATATGGCTCATACATAGGTGATTCTTTGTCTAATTCTGTTTCATCAGGATTATTTGTACTCAGCATATCTGCGTTGGCATTCATTGGCAACACTTCGCCATCCTGTTCAAGAGGACTCCTGTATTGATGCATTCTAACTACATGATCAGCAATTACCAAATCCCTGTCTTCATTTACAGAATCTAACATGACAAACAACAAATCAAAACGGGATAATAGGGAATCTTGAAGACCAATATTTTCCATAGGTGTTTTATACTGATCATATTTTCCATAAACAGGATTTGCAGCTGCTAGAACAGAGCATCTAGCATTCAAGCTGGCATGAATACCGGCTTTTGCGATGGTTACTCTTCCTTGTTCCATAACTTCATGTATTGCTGTTCTATCAATGTCTGACATTTTATCGAATTCATCTATACATACTACACCACGATCTGCTAAGACCATAGCACCTGCTTCTAATCTTCTCTCGCCTGTTTCTTGATCTACAGTTACAGCAGCTGTTAAACCTACACCAGATGAACCTCTTCCAGTGGTAGGAATTGCTCTTGGAGCTGTACATAAAACATATCTTAAAAGTTGTGATTTAGCTACTGAGGGATCTCCTATGAGTAGAACGTTGATGTCTCCTCTCAATCTAAAAAAATTCAGTATCAATTAGTTCAGTAAAAAATTATGCACAGGTAAATATTTCGTGAAATAAATACCTCTGTAAATTTTTTATGTTTATAGTAAATAAACATTATATTATTATTATTATAGTAAAAAATGTATAATGAATACTGAGGGAAGAACAAAGTTGAAGTTAAGATAAAATATTAAATTGGATAGTGACATAAATTTGAAAGAAAATAATAAGCGAATCCCTACTTAATAGTCAGTGATATACCTTGTTCCATTTGGTAAATTTTTTTCTACACCTCCTAAGAGAAGACATAGAATAGCTCTCTTTATATATTCATGTCCATGAATAGAAGGAGCTAATGACTTAGCTAATAAACCACAAATGTCTTTAGATGATTGTGCTAACTTCTTACACTTCTGAATATCATCTCTTGATATAGACAAAGTTGCTTCTTTACTGATCTGGGTAATATTATTAGCTATAATTACAGCTCGAAATGTACCACTTGTGTAGCTTCCTTGTTTACTAGGCATACACCTAAAATTTCCAACTACTTGAATTCTATCTCCAGGTTTACATTTATCTACTAAATCATTATCACAAATTATATCTATAGATCTTGGTAATTGACCAGCAGGTGCTTTTTCTGGCATTTCTTGAATGGATAATGTTTGATGGTCTTTAAATTGCGAAAGTCCATACTCAGTTTCTAGCAAATTACCATCTTCATCTACAGTTGGATATACCACTGAAGATGGAAAAGCTTCTAATGAAGTTAAATCTGCATATTTCCGTTCCATAACTTTTTTTGTAGCTGGACAATAATGTACACTTTTCACAATTTTGGGATTAATCAAAGAACATCTTGTAACTATTCCTTCACAACAAACTAAATTTCCAAGATATCTTGATGTTAATGTACGTGGAGTTACATGATTACATCCAAAGCTTCCTTCAAATGCAACGAAAAACTCTTGGTTTTTTGTAAATTCACTATCTGTTCTAGATACATACTCCTTCAGTGCTTTTTGAAAAGCTAGCAATTCTTCAAATGCATTGATGAGTAAATTTCGGGCCCTTGTAGGGTTTTTGGAACGTAAATCATTGATGTTAACCAAAAGTCTTGTATTTTTTTCAGCCACCATATCATTCACTAGTTGAGAATATTTTCCCTGATCTTCCTCATCATCTAAAAAATCTAGATATTCTCGCAGAGCCTCTTGCAAATTTTGATCTAGTGTTTGTACATCCATTTTTATCTATTGCGGAATATTAATTGATAATTGTATAAAATAGAATTGTTAGATTTAACCGTTGACTTCAAAAGTTCAAAAGATATATTTTGTATTCTGTATTTCCATCGCCTTACATTGGCGGGAATTTAATTGTCAATATGAGTAGCATAGATAAACTAATCATTAGATTAGTTAGTCTATGATTTATGATAGTACAACGAAAATCTCTTTTTCAAACGGCAAATTACTCTATATTTACAAGGAGATCTTATCCATTTAGGAGTTTTTTTTAAGTTTTTTTACAAATAGCACAATAGGCATCTGAAAATAAGAATGCAGCGCCAAGGTGAGCAGACGTAGAACTATAAATGTTGACATTGGTGTGTTTTGTTGTATTAGTTATGTGTGTATTTGCGTTATTAAAATTTGATTTTACAATAAATATAAAAACTTTTCAGTCTTCTATAGTGAACAAGTGTGTTACTGTGTATATAATATTTTCATTTTAGGTAAAGGCGGTAGATATCATCATTTGTTTCAGTTCAGTCTAGTGATATTGAAAGTTATGCAAGGATCGAAGACTTCGAAAAATGACGAATAACAATCGTGTGCATATAATATGTGAACGGTTCATTCAACATTATTATACTACAGGATTCTAATAGTACCTTTTTTAGGTTCAAATGGCAAAACTGAGTTTAGTAGAATACTTGGGGTATCTTAAAGGCACAAACACTTCTAGAAGTGTTTATGAAGGTGAAGAAGTTTTAAACGCTGGTCACATAATAAAAATGTTGCATGTTATTTGCATGACTAATAAACTTTAGTTGAAAGGTTTTTTTACTTATCCGAATTGATCATTTCACATAACCCTTCAATTATACAGTCCCAACAAAATATTACAAATGCTAATGTATTGAATATTTTTAAGAATACTACAGAAAGTCGCATATGCATTTTTATTATTATTAAGAGATAACTGAATTTACATAAAATGTTTCTAAAAATAAATTTATATAACTAGGATACTTAAAACTACTCATATTGATACCTATTTATCGAATTATATCATTGCTTGACTAATGAATCATCAAAAATAATGAGAATTCAATTGAAAATATTTCACTTATGAAATGTATTTATTTTGAAAATATATTCGGCATATTATACGACTATTCTAAAATAATTAAGATGTTATAGAGAAGTATCATAAGAGTGCCCTGAAAAAAATATATAGAATTTCAGAGTACATGTCCAAATATTTCTGAGGAATTTTTCCAATATTGTGTAAAGGTACCTTAGATTTGAAGACAATGTATCTTTGGCACAATTCTTGTGAAATGCCAAATAAAACAGATAATGTCACATATGAAAGATCACATTTCAATTTTGTTAAAACTAAAACAATATGCTGCTTGATTGTTAAACGATGTGATATTTGATCACTGTAAATAGATTGTACTGCTTCTACTATTGTATCTCATAGTTTCCTATTATTGAGACCCGTAAAACTGTTTAGAGCACTATCTGTTGTTATCAGATCACACAAAGATACTTTAAGAGTATTCACTTGCACTTCGAAATCCTTAAAAGTTTCAGGCCCATTATAATCAGGCTGACCCTGAAGAAGCTGTAATAGACCTTGTGCAGCTTCGATTTCATCTTGGGAAGATTGTAGAGCAGGTTCGATTTCTTTACAAGATCATTCTTCAGCAACAAGTTTTTCATTGTTTCAATCTTTCAGATCTACTACTAGAACATTCAGGTTCTTCCTTTGTGGTAGTAGATCCAACAGGAAGATTTCTGGAAGGAACAGCAGTCCTTTTCAAAATTTTTTTCTGTGTAGAACTGGAATCTGTAAACGATTATTATTAATATTATTATCCCCATAATTATAATCTGAAATTTCATGTGCTATCAGTGCTTACCTCGATAAAAATAATCATCATCGATAAAATGCAGGGAACATACTTTCATATTTCTTGTCACTGGTTTATCGATTTTGAATTTCAGTTGCCAAGCTTTTTGTCGATCCATCAGTACTTTACTCCCCAATTTCCCTTCCACCCAAACAGGATATTTATTACCAGTTTGAGGGAAAGCATGGAACTTGATATTTGAACTTTTTTGTTCCCAGGAAGAACACTGAGGAACTGAACAATAGCGATTCGAACGACTAATAATTATTGAAATGATTAAAAAAATATATGAATATTTGTAGAATATCACACAAAAACAAAGCAAAATGCAAGAACCTCAGAGGGATGAAAAGGACTGAGGCAAGAACCATGTCAACCTTTCTAGTTACTCTGATTGTCACCAAGTGGCGTAGCGCTTATGTTGATTCGCCTATAAGCGCAGATGGCTAGATACCATAGATGCCTACTGATTAGACTTTTATCTCAGAATTATAAAAATTCCTACGCCTTTAAAAATATACAATAAATGAAAATTTCTCCATCTCCATCAATCTTATATTTTTTATATTTTCCGAAGAATAAGATGTTAATCCATTTTGTGGTTTGGTTGTGTTGTTTATAACGTTCTGTGATTATAACTTATGACACATCCATGTTTACACTTTTCTTTAATTATCTATCAACATTATAGAAATTATTACCAAAATTTCTAGCGTTTGAAATTACTTTCCGTTTTATTTATTTCAATAGATTTTTTATGGCTTTCTTGTGAACAATATTGGAATAATTTTCAACTCTTATTTTCGGTTGTTTATTTTCTCATTAATTTTTCTTGTTTACTATTTTTTTATAATAAATTACCTCAATGGCCCCTATAAGTGACTTGAGAATAGCGGTAATATGTTCCAGTAACATGAATCGTAGTATGGAAGCCCATGCTTTTTTAGCCAAAAAAGGATTTGACATTAAATCTTATGGAACAGGAGACAAGGTGAAAATACCAGGATCCGCAGCTGATAGGCCTAATGTTTACGAATTTGGAATATCATATGAAGAAATTTATCAAGACTTATTACTCAAAGATAAATCTTTGTATCCTTTGATCTACTAACATTTATTTAATATTTCGACTCGTGGTAAGAACTTAGAACCTTCTTTAATACTTCATAAATTTCTCTGAATAGTTTGAAGATCCAGGATTTCTAATGTGAAATAGAAATTTATAGTACCTATTTGCATATTTTTTTCTGTTTCAGTTCAAAAGTTTCAACTAGAAGAATATGATATTTGACATTGGTTATTATATTATTCTGGACTAGTTTGAGCAATGTGAATTCAGCCACGTGAAATCTTTAAATGGGGATATCTTTTTTGATTTACATTCAATTTGAATGAAACAAAGTCTAAATGGTACTTCAAGCTTATTTCAATCATACTGTGAAAACTATAATGAAATTTGAACTGTAGATTTGGATATTAGCATGTAAAGAGACATAAAAAAATATTTGTTTCTCTTATTGGCCAGGCTAATTGTTCATGTATCATTAGAGTACAGACATATTGGTTTCTTCTACTTTATTATATTTTAAGATGATTGTTTCATTTTTATATTAGTTCACATTATATGTGTAGCCAATTGGTATCTTTCTTTTTAAAATCATGAATAAATTAATTAACATTCCTACTAATGTTATCAAGTCTATTTCCTAAACCATCATTTTTTTGTTATTATTAAAAAATTTTCCTGAATTTTCTGTTAGATATACTCAAAATGGTCTCTTACATACATTAGACAGAAATAGAAGAATAAAATCACATCCTGAGAAGTTTCAAGAAACCAAAGAAAAATTTGATATTTTAATAACTTGTGAAGAAAGAGTGTATGATCAAGTATTAGAATATATGGAGAGTCAGACACCAACTGATAATTCGATAGTTCATGTAATAAATATTGATATACAAGATAATTTGGAAGAAGCTACAATTGGAGCATTTTTAATAAGTGATATGTGTATGATGGTGAGTGACTTATTTTGATTTCGTATGAATACATATCACACTTGAAATTATGTTGTTTTAGCTGGCCAAAGCAGATGACCTTGACAATGATATAGAAGAAGTTTTACAAAATTTTGAGGAAAAATGTGAAAGACCAATTTTACATAGTATAGTATTCAACTGACAGAATGATTTCCTAATATTATGGAAAAAAGTGAGAATATATCTTCTTCCAAAATTCATTCTTGATATAATAATATCTGATATCTTTTTCAAAATATTTTTTTGTAAAAAGTTTAAAATAAGCGCATATTTTTTCAGAATGTTTTAGAAGTGCTGTGAGTTTTAATGTGAATTGCATATGAAATGAACAGGTTCCATTATGAATATAAGTTGATGATGATACAATGTAAATAATAATGCTCGCTTGATTACAAGGAAATGATGAGATAAATTTGAAAACACAGTTAATTCTTATATTTTTATTTAAGAACCTGTTCAAAATTTATTTTTTTGTTAAACTTGCTATATAATAGTTCTTATATTAGTTCTGATATTCTCTATAGTCCAAGAGTTATATTAATAAATTTTAATATTAACTTCCTTTTAATATGTTCAATATACGGTTATTATGTCTGATGTATCTCCTTATATGAAAAAATATGTTGTAATAATTGTAGGAGGTGAAACTTTTCATTTGAAAGAAAAAATATTTTTTCAAATTACAATTTTTATTATAGTTCTACAATTATAATCAGATTATGATAAAATTTGGTACACCAATTTAGTTTGGGCCGTAGATGGTGCCATACCATCTTTCCAGATATTGGGTATGTGATGAGCATGCGTAAAGCAAAATTCCCGGTATTTCTATATTACGTGTACTACCTGTATAATATATATGGAATTTGTTATGTTCGATCAAGTAGGATCAAAAGTGATTGGATACAAATTTCGGCCTGCCCAGATTTAGAGTTTGCTTTGAGCATGCACAACCGAGAAATTCCTGACATTTTCTTGCCTCATGTTCTGTGTGTAGTGGTGGAGCAATATCTAAATTTTATGTGATACATTTTACGACACCCTCTTGCGATGCAAGTAAATGGTCACATAAAAAACTACTCAAAATTGTGATTTTCATCAATTAAAATGAAATCAGTTGAAAAGGTGATAATTAAAGAAACAGAAATTATCTGCTTTTAGCCTTACTGAACTCATTAATGAGTTTTTTAAAATATGCTGGTTCGAAATATTTTTCAACTTGCTTATATCATAGAGAACCAAAAATTTTCAAAATGTTGATTCAGTGACATACATCTTGAATCAATATTGTTTATTATAGTCAATTATGTTGAAAAAATCTATTTCATATCGGCTCTTAGGTGAATATAGGTTGATCTCTGATATTCTTTATCCAGTTACAAAATGTTCAAGGGTCAATTCTCAGATCGATTTTCTTGATTAGGTATAGTATATCCTAAGTCACTTGAACTAGTCCATAAAAACGCTTGGCCATAGATGTCCCTTTGAAGTAGATACCGCGATCTGCCAAGTACCGGGGTTCATTTGAAAGTATTGTTAGGCAATAAATTCACTGGCTCCAGAGGAATTTCTAGAAACTTGAACAACCCTTGTATGATCGAAATATTCAGCTTCCTCCAAGTAACTTTGGACATACTATACCCTATACCATAATTTATTTTTAATATTAATCCGCCAAATGCGCAGTAATATCAATATCTCATACCATACATATAGTGTTATGATAAATTAAAAAATGAGCATTTTGTACAATACTAAATCACATTCCTCAGAGAGTCTAATTATTGTTGTTGGTTTTTTAAAGCTTTTTACTACATCATCGAATTGTAATCACATGCCTTTCAGTTACACTGCTTTCCCATATTTTATTTGATAAAGGTTTTACTATGATCTTTTATTTGCCTTTGATTAATTCCCAAAATTTACTGGAACTCGAACAGCAGCAAAATTTTCTGAATAAAACCAAAAATGTTTTGCAGTCACAAGGTGAAAAATACTCTAGAATTAATATTTGAAATTAGGGTTTTCGCTCCACTATTTATGCCAATTATATTTGCAACATTATCATGTTCTTGGCTACTTCAGTTTTGATTATCTGATCCATTTTTTCTCCCTCATTAAGGCATTAGTTAAATACTCTCTTGTAGTCTCAGTGACAGCAAGAAATCCAATAAAGTGCTTTTCTATTGTGCCTAGGGAATCCAATCCCGCAATTGCGGGATCCCTCTGAAATTCTGTGGTATTTTCCATGCGGGAATCAATATTAAAAATAAAAGCGCAAACGTCTTTAGAAACGTTCCAGAAAGCAATAAACCACTCATAAGTTACGGACGAAGATGCAACACTATAGTTACTGCTGAAAGTACACCACGATTCATGATCAGCAAATTCGAAAGTCTATAACTCGACATTGAGTAAAGAAATGGTTATAGCTTTATTTTCTAAGATGAAAGAGTGTCGTTCATTAATGACAATTATGGTACCGTATTTAGAAAACTCAGGCAATTACATGGAATTTCTGGGATAATAGTGAATGTCTACAAATGACCAAGAATTTGTACTTCATCATAGCAAATCAACATTGCGAAATTAAATTGAGAGTTTGCCTGACAGGCTGCAAATAGAGACTTCTTCAGAAGACAAAACACAATCCCAAACCGAAGTCCAATACCTTGTCTAGGAGGTATTGGTTCAATGCGCGTTGAGCGCTTGTCATGTGAACCTTCGCTTAATGTAAAGATCTGAGCAAATGGGCGAATAATCAGTTGAATGGTTCAGTGTAAACAAATTATGTTTCAATAATGGTAAAACCGCAACCATCATTTTGTCATCATCAGATATACTAGGTATATGGAGCTTTTCGAATCAAATACATGAGGTTCTTGTTAAACAGAGGAAGTTGATGCTGAGGATGCACCCAGATGTCTAGACATCTTTTAGGATGCACATCCTAGAACCCATTGTAATTTTTTTTGTCACGTAGAGAATTCTGACAGTTATGGCTGAATTGATAATCAGGATTATTATGGATGTCGCTGGGAATGTGGGACAGTATGGGAAATGATCAGATTGTCACATATATAATATAATATCATAGTATAAGGAAAGGATAGTAAGCTAGTGTAGTGCTTTTTTCGATTTTGTTGATGTTGAGCGCCATCTAGTTGTACTCACGTTTTACTCGAATTTTACTGTCAAAAATTGGTCCGTAAAGTGAAGCCCTCTGAAAAAATCGGTGTTATTTTGAAGAACTAAAATATTTGAAATAGAGTGGTCAGAAGATTTCTATATTTTGATATTTTTTCTGCTCTGTAATAAGCATTTATGCCAGTGGCGTGTATTTGTGATAACTTAATAATAACATAAAAATTGTTGGCAATGTCATGCGACCTCTTTTCAACCACGCCACTGATTGAATTATCTTATTATTTCTGCGCCATCTTTAGCTCATGATTCAGTGCCATCTATTATCGAGTTACTTCTCCAAAACCAAATCCAACTAGAGTAGCGACCCCTGGTGACTATTTCCTTGCCGTCAAACGGCGGTTGGCTTACTCTCCTTTCCTTATACTATGATAATATGTAAGAATTATCAGAACATAACTAGAGCTCTAGACTGCAAATAACAGAAAGAAATAATCTTGGCATCAGGTTTTACAATATCATAACAGCATAACAACCTTCATTCACCAGGTTCAGCAGTGGAAGGAGAATGAACAACATGCAGAGCAATGAGAATGGAACATAATCAAAAATGAACTGATTCCTGTAACAGACACTCAAGCTTCCTGCTCCAGAAACCTTGTTAAAACACATTTCTTGCAAATGTAAAAAGGGTTTCCAGAAAGTCTGCGGATGCAGAAAAAACTAGGTTGAAAAGAAGATTGCGCTAAATTTCGAAATTTGGCATAACATGTGGTAGCCTCAAGGTGATGTGGAAATGAATTTTTTTTTTTAACCAAAACGCATATTGAGGTATACACTAAACTATTGAATTTACAGAAAAAGTTTGGATGCATAAATTGTAGAAGATATTATTTAGTTTAATATTGCATTTATAACTGTTTTTATCATGAAATGAGTCAGAAAGGACTGAAAGGAGATATTGTCAAAAAACTTATTTTGGGCTCCATTTTTCTGAGATGGTGGCGCGAGCGTCAAAGATAAGAGGCAGAGTTGATATTCGGAAAGGGGACATCGAAATCTATAAAATGATTTAATTCCAAAACTTTCCAGGTCAGCTCCTTTTCCGTACCAAATGACTGGACTATAAAACACCTGATTAATGTTTTGGCAACGGCAGCGGTCAAAAAATTATCATTTGAAAAAATCTCTTTGGCTATCTTTGGAAAAACTGAATGGAAATCACAATATCTTTCTATTCCAAAGTTGTAGCAGCATTTTTGTTTGCTTTGTTTAGTGTTGGTTCAGGTGATGCAGTTGTGAGAATAAGGAAACCCTGGCTTCTCAACCAATTGACGGAAAATTTGTGATTGATTCTTATCTTTTCTTCATTATACGTCATTTTAAATTCAATGGGACTCTGAGTACTCTGGAGAGAGAAACTATTTTTATTCATTTCATTTGGTCAGCGGAAAGTCGCTTTTCCATTGAACTACCCCAAAGTCGATGTTTATTACACAATATCCAATAAATTTCTGTCGCTTTACTTCATTTAAGCATCTTGACTGCTGCACCAACCTTACCCAGAAGTATATCTGGCTTTATCTCAAAACCGGCAAGTTCGACGGCAGGGGATCCTAAGACGGAATAGGGGGTAGCTCACAGCATTCTGTTCAGATGGAAGCTATTTTATCTATTTCTGTAACTGATACATTGTGTTGATCAAAAAACAAATAAAAAAGATATCAGACATCCCCCAAAGAGAAGTACTAACCGCAGATACGTGTTTAGGGCTTTCGGCCCTCATCAGTACAGTGAAAAAGTTTTAAGATGAACAACAATTGGAGGAAAACAACGGAAGCCAGCAGCTCACTTATGGTATTGGTAGGTAGACCCAATGGGTTTTCAGGCAACAGCCAGTGTTATTACCACGTAGGCAGCTATAGCTATTCTACCTGTGTGACATCCGAGTTCAGGAACGACAACATGCGTAAAAGGATTCCTTCAAGTATTGTTCATCTTAACATTTTTTCACCGTACTGATGAGGGCCGAAAGTAAGGTCTATAGATTAATACACTGCGCAAAAGAATTAACGAACATTATGGAAATCTCAAATTTATTCTACAACTGAAGGTGTTCTCAATGATAATTATTTTATCAGAATTATGCATGCATATGTTATCCACTTTCAACGTTTTTCTTCAATACAGATGTTTTTTCCCAGCAGGAATAACAAAAGATGAGATTATCAGATTTTGAATGTATTGGCTCCATTCTGAAATCAGTTGTTCTCGATCAATTCTAGTGATCAATAGTTTTTCTTTCGTTTGATTTTCTACACTCGATCGCTATGCAACGCGAAACACGCAATTTGACCCAAGAGGAATGTGCCCAAGCAGTAGTTTTGCGAGAAAAAGGGTGGACATACACAAGAATTGCAGAAAGGTTTGGAGTTTCCCATACAAGTGTGTCCAGAATGTTGCAGCGATTCAGGGAGACAGGTATGAATGTCCGAAGATCAGGACAGGGTAGACCACGGGTAACAACTGCCATTCAAAAACGTTACTTGAGAGTTTCTTCGTTGAGACAACGGTTTACAACCGCTCGCCTCCTTCAAAATCAGCTTGAGCAAACTCATGGGGTGCAAATTAGCACTCAGACAATAAGAAATCGCCTCAGAGAATATGATTTAAGACCTCGTGCCGCGGCAAGAGGCCCAGCTCTTACCCCAGCCCATCGAAGGGCGCGTTTGGATTTTGCGGGAGAGCATATCCATTGGGAAGAGGCTGATTGGGAAAGAGTGAACTGAGCATATCTTTCATGTGGACGTCTGTATACAAGGGAACGTCGATCACAATGGTAGAGGCAGAATCTAGACTCATCTGTGAAGAGAACTCTTTCCCAATCAGCCTCTTCCCAATGGATATGCTCTCTCGCAAAATCCAAACGCGCCCTTCGATGGGCTTGGGTAAGAGCTGGGCCTCTTGCCGCGACACGAGGCCTTAAATCATATTCTCTGAGGCGATTTCTTATTGTCTGAGTGCTAATTTGCACCCCATGAGTTTGCTCAAGCTGATTTTGAAGGAGGCGAGCGGTTGCAAACCGTTGTCTCAACGAAGAAACTCTCAAGTAACGTTCTTGAATGGCAGTTGTTACCCGTGGTCTACCCTGTCCTGGTCTTCGGACATTCATACCTGTCTCCCTGAATCGCTGCAACATTCTGGACACACTTGTATGGGAAACTCCAAACCTTTCTGCAATTCTTGTGTATGTCCACCCTTCTTCTCGCAAAACTACCGCTTGGGCACATTCTCTTGGGTCGAATTACGTGTTTCGCGTTGCATAGCGATCGAGTGTAGAAAATCAAACGAAAGAAAAAATAATGATCACTAGAATTGATCGAGAACAACTGATTTCAGAATGGAGCCAATACATTCAAAATCTGATAATCTCATCTTTTTTTATTCTTGCTGGGAAAAAACATCTGTATTGAAGAAACACGTTGAAAGTGGATAACATATGCATGCATAATTCTGATAAAAATAATTATCATTGAGAACACCTTCAGTTGTAGAATAAATTTGAGATTTCCATAATGTGCGTTAATTCTTTTGCGCAGTGTAGATTACACAGGTTGTCTCGTAACTTTGGTTAAAGGGTGTGGGTTAGCCATATCGCCATTGAACAAGGTCTATAGATTAAACGCTGCCTCGTAACTTCCCCATTTAAGTTGAAGGTTACGAGGCAACCTGTCTATCTAATCTATAGACCTTGGGTCGGAAGGCCGAAACACGTGTCTACGGTTAGCATTTCTTTTTGAGGGTTTATGTATCTGCCACCCGGTGATACTAGGTTGATTAAAAATATATAGATTCCATATCGATTCGGCAACGACCCAACTCCTCCCATATTATCTGAAGCTTACTCTGCTGATTAAGCCCTCGCATATTCCATCCAGCCAGAAGGTTTTTTCGATTCTTCTTCTTGGTCGTCAATTTCGCGGATTAATCATGACGTTTCCTAAATCCCCCCTTAAGAAGCAGTTTATGGGCAAACCCAAATCGTTTTATCGTTCTGCCCATTTATACAGGGTGTATACATGAGCGGTTCGCCATAGCCTAGTGGTGGTGAATGCAGGTCACCCAGGCGTTTTATGAAAATCAGCTTGTTGTGTATCCTAAAACTGTTAGTTTCGGAGATTTGAGTGATTCATGAAAATTGGGCTGAATATCTGATATCTATAACTTGGGAATCAACAATCTGATTTTTTTTAATTGTATGGGTTTGTTTACTGCATAAAACCCTTAATTCACAAAGTGATTTATGTATGAAAATTCTTTTGTCCATCAAAAAGTTCAACGTTTTTCTCAGTTTGATGATTCAGCGAATTCCTGATGAAGCATTCAACAATCAAATCAGGATTCTGCACGCCTATGGATTCGAGCTAGCTCGATTGTGATTAGCGACACTAAACTTATATCTCTCTTTTATTCGGGATCGAGCAGAAATGTTTACTTTCTGTTCTGTTTTGATATATTCTAGGGATCATGTTTTCTGAGGTTACAGAACGTACTCTGTGATTGCTGGTTAATTTTCAACATGTAAGGCCAAAACATAAATCATAGATATCATAATTTATCTATGTCTGACTGTCAAGTCAAGTCTTCAAATTATTCTTATAGGTAAAACGGAAACGGGAATAAAGGATTTCAGATATCAGCGGTTATGATAATGCTGATTAATTCAAACTCAGATTGAACGGAATTGGATTATTGTTACATTGAATTTTCTTTGTTTGGAGTTATCGATTTGAAACAAAGTATAATATCCGCGCAATGGAGGCCTTAATTCCTGTAATTAATAAACTTCAAGATGTATTCAATACTGTTGGTTCAGATGCAATTCATTTACCTCAAATTGTTGTGTTAGGTTCTCAGGTAAAATTTAAGTAAATAATCAAAATGCAGGTTCTCATTTTATTTTCTTGAAGAGTTCTGGAAAGAGTTCAGTAATCGAGAGTTTAGTTGGTAAATCATTTCTCCCAAGGGGCACAGGTATTGTTACCAGAAGACCTCTCATTCTGCAATTAGTCTATTGTCCAAAAGAGGACAGAGAGCATCGAAAGGCAGTTGATGGTGAGTAAGTTAGGAGGTCTATCCGGAATATATCGAGTGGAGAAATTAACTCACTAAAACAATTGCTGAAGTCATTTGTATCAGATTTGTTTTATATGAAATCATTCATTTTAGGAACTATGGAACTTGAAGATTGGGGTGTTTTTCTACATGATAAAAACAAAATCTTTAAAGATTTTGATGAAATTAGATCTGAAATTGATAATGAGACCAACAGAATGGCAGGAGATAATAAAGGAATTTGCCCAGAACCTATAAATTTGAAGATATATTCTACCAAAGTTGTTAACTTGACACTAGTTGATTTACCTGGTATTACTAAGGTAGATAAGCATTTTTTACAATTTGCTAATTATTTCCTTACCTGATAAGCAATCTTCAGAACTTTTGAAACCTTCAATTATTCAGATTTCATTCTGCTACATTTATTCTTTTAAATGGTCTTCAACGATAAAATTGAACTCACTGATGATGAATCTGTGGTCAAATTCAATTCTGGCTGTCCTTAAACACTTAACTTTCAAATGGAAAACCTATTAACTTGAAATTTTCTGAGTAACTACGATTCAATTTTTGAATGTCCACAATTAAGTTTGTTATTGGGCATAATCCAGCTAAGGGTTCCTCATTTGAAGTTCTTCCTCGATAACTCTTGAAGTATTCAATTTAGGTATAGGGTTTGCTTAAGTAACCCCCACCATTTTTGTACGTAGAATCGACTGAAATAATAAAAAATATAGGTTCTAATTTGAAAATCTTGAGTTTTGATAAATTTAAATTGTCCAAGTTCATGACCTTCATGTACATTTTCGCTCCAAACCGCAAACGGTCTTATAATATTACGTATTTCCAGAATCGAAAAAGAAAAAAATATTTTCGAAAAAAGCTTTTTCTGAGGAAATATTCGAAAAAATGTCCTCATCACTACTCTTTTTTTTATAAGAATCCCATTAACTCATGAACTGTTGAGTTTTTACCCAAGGTATGGCATATTGCTGATATTGTCATCAAAACTGCTATCTAATGATGCAATAATATACTGGGTGTGCCATTTGAATTAAGGAAATAGTAGTCTGTTTCCGGTATAACCGGAAGTTGTAGAGATCTGAAAATATATTAGGGAGAAAGATCATTGTCTCAAACCTTATGCAAATTTTCAGTTCAAGATTATGATTAGTTTTCCATAAACGTTTAATAGGCCATCCCGGTGAATCGACCAGTATAAGTTATTTGAGGTTTTTTTTTGAGATACTAGGTTTGCATTCTAGGCCATCAGAATATAAAAATATACTACGAATTGAAAATTCGAAAAATTCAAAACAAAGTTAGTAATTTTATATGCTTTAGTAATGGAATATTTTTGCTATCTCCCAAAAGTTTTCTATTCTATTTGTATATCTTTACATTATTACTTTTATTTTTTGCTTAATTTTTTAATAGTAAATTCGCGAAAACAGAACAAAGTAAATTTAAAATTGATTTACCATTCAAACCACAACTGCAATTTTCTGTAAATTCTGAATAAGAGAAGTCCAATTCAATGCTACAAAGATGAAGTTCAAATAATTTATATTTCAATGATGAAATTTGGATAGGTCCATCCGATTTCAAATGTTTATCATCCTTAATTATATCATTTTCTCTAAAAAGGTTTTTCTCAAAATGAGCTAAGAGGGGTAGAAATGACATTTATTCTTGGGATTGCTTTTATCCATAGAGGCTTCAGCTCTTCATCTTTAGGAAACTGAAAACAACTAATATAATTCCGATCTTTCAAATACAAGTAATTATTTCCACAATTTGGAACACTATTAGTTCGTATAATCTTTTCAGTAGATGATCTCAAATATACTCCACCAAATTACTGAAAACTATATAACACTTCACTTTGACTAGGTATAGCACTTATTTCATTCACAAAAACACCTACTTACAACTTATTCAACTGAATTTCTCAATCAGGCTGTCCAGGTTATCTAATAAAGGCGGCTGTGTAAAAACCTTAGAAGATTTGTAGCGAATATATTTCTGTGATTAATTATCCAAATTGGAGAGATCTTTTACTGATTTATCGGTTTTAGTAGTGGTACGGGATCGATGTGTTTGGTACTGAAACAATAATGCACTGCTTCAATTTACTGATGTGAAATGTATTCATACCTGTCATTTGTATTTTATTTGATATATCACTCCATATTCCCTCAGTGACGTAATTTCTAAAGTATTAGGCTTATTTATAATTATATGAAACAGGATACTTTGCAATTTCTTGGATTAAAACTTGTGAATATCTTTTTCCGTCAATTTCTCAATGAAATGTCATCTGTTACTCTGTAAACTGTGGCTACTGCACGTTTTTAATGAGACTTGGTAAAGCAAAACGATTTCTCCTCGCTGCCACGTTTACCAAGCAGATCAGGAAGCTCTCATAGAAATGAACTGAATACTGAAAGAGTCACACCAATTTGTAACAGAAAATAGAAATAAATGGAACCCTTCCATTTCAACTAGTTGCGTTTTTATATTATTCCTCAGAGTGGAGTCGTAAAGCAGTATCTCATAGAATTGAACTTGAAGGATGTTGTATTCTCCCTCTTTTTATATATTCCAGTAATCCAAACATTCCAATAATTAGGCAACCTACCATACAACCCCCTCCCCTGCAAGTTTTTAATAGTGCTAGATTAGTGAAACTCTACTATATATAGTTGATTTTTAGGTTCCTGTAGGTGATCAACCACCAGATATTGAAAACCAAATCAGAGATCTTCTTGTCAAATATATATCCAATCCTAATTCAATAATTTTAGCTGTTATAACTGCAAATACCGACATGGCTACATCAGAGAGTTTGTCTATTGCTAAACAAGTAGATCCTGATGGTAGAAGAACATTAGCTGTTGTAACTAAGCTTGACTTGATGGATGCAGGTACTAATTATTAATTCGATTTCTCAACTGAAATATTTTCTAAATGAATTTTTTTTTCAACTTGAATACCTATAGTATGTGGTAAACCTTACATGCTGTTTAAAATTTTTTTAAGGAACTGATGCTCAAGAAATATTATGCGGTAGGGTGATTCCAGTCAAACTAGGCATAATCGGCGTTGTTAATCGATCTCAACAGGATATTATGAACAATAAGTCAATAAAGGATTCACTCAAGGATGAGGCAACTTTTCTACAAACAAAGTATCCTACTTTAGCTACTATTAATGGAACTCCATATTTAGCAAAGACTTTGAATAGACTTTTGATGCACCACATTAGAGATTGTCTACCAGACCTAAAAGTGAGTATTCATAATAAATATGTTATGATACCATATGATAAAATTCTGTACAATCAGTGTCATTTAAAGCTTGACATACATTATCAAACTAAAAATCATTTTTCGAATAAACCAGCTGTTGAAATTTTTCTAGACATTTTTTCTGCTGGATGAAAGTAATAGCTTTTTTCTCACATGTTATTTCATGGTTGAATATTCTCATGATGTGGAAAATACATATTTAATTAATTCCCATGTTTTTTACTCATTTATACCAGGTGGTGACTTATTCACTCCAATAAGCAGCTACCTAAGATTAACATCTTTTATTCTTGATGAATTCAAGCAAATTGTTTGAGGTCACTTTAGCATTATGTACCATACAATAACCATTTTCTAGTACATGGAATATGTGTGATTTCAATTTCAATTCACATTTTACCCATATCAGTGTTGTGCTGAATCTGGCAATAGGATCTGGATTTAGTCCAGCAATACCCGCATAGGCATAAAAATCTGATGGCCAGCAATGAAGTGATAGTTGTATAGAAATGTCGGTCCAGCAATGCACGGATCGGCATAAATATGTATATATACAAGGTGTCCCGTAAATAGGGGATAGAGGGGGTTATTACAAACACAGAACAATCCATTTTCTTTTCCTAGAAGCAATAATAATAATAATATTGTACAAATAAACTGAAATAAAGAGATGAGGCTCACTTCTAAGAAGCTCACCTGTTAGTCTCACATGGTTGTAGAGATATGATTTTGTCCAATTTTCAACCAATATTCGTTACCTTCTATGGAAAATAAATTATTTGTATAAGATGTTATTGTATTTTTGCTTTTTTTTTGGCTAGAATTTTCAAGAGAATATTAACCATTATATTCTATAATCCACCAAATAGAAAATTGTTTTTACCAATATCGAAAATTATAGATACGATCTAGCAGAAATCTACTACTTTCACTAATTTCTACTCCTCTAACATAACAGTTTGAATGTTCGTAAAGAATGCTACTTTGGAAAAATGCGCAAGGACTCCTGACATCATGCCAATCTTTTTTAATTTTTTTTTAGACTAGAGTAAACTTACGAATGGCACAGTTTCAATCATTACTGAATTCTTATGGTGAAGACATCTCTGATAAGAGTAGAACATTGCTACAAATAATCACAAAATTTGCTTCTGCCTATTGTTCCACTATCGAAGGCACTGCTAGGAACATCGAGACCACGGAATTATGTGGTGGAGCTAGAATATGCTATATTTTCCACGAAACATTTGGAAGAACTTTAGATTCAATTCATCCTCTTGCGGGATTGACTAAAATGGATATTTTAACAGCTATAAGGTAAAGTTATCATGCTCACTGTTTGATTATTCTGAATCAATACTTTTATGTATCAGTTTGAGTATTTTGAGATCCATAAAATGATCCTGGTTTCTATTTTAGAAATGCAAATGGACCAAGGCCAGCGCTTTTCGTCCCAGAAGTATCATTTGAATTATTGGTGAAGAGGCAAATTCGTCGTTTGGGAGAGCCTTCTTTAAGATGTGTTGAATTAATACATGAGGAAATGCAAAGAATTATTCAAGTGAGTTGAACATATAACATTTCCACACCAAATTTGTTAAAATAAATGTTTGCAGTTGATTACCAACTAAAATAGATTTGCATGCGTAACAGAACTCCACAAATTAACTGGTATACACAAATTAACAAATTTACAATGTCAAACAATTTATACAAAAATCAGTGTACGAACGATGTCACCAAAACAATTACTAAAACAGAGATTAAAAACATAAGTTCTCATAATATGCAAATCAAATAGTCTTAGGAATTCTAAATTTGTTTTCTTTTATTGTTTATATTACTTAGGTTAAATATTATTCCCTGCTTTAATCCACAGAATTTGACTGATTATTTTTAACTATAAATTAATCAAAGTAAACTTAAACAATTGTGGAAGAAAAATGACCTTAACCTAGTGGCTGTGACTATATTATTTTTTGGTGTACTCATGAAAATAAAAATTTTTTCAACTAGTATAAAAAGTTCATAACAATGTTATAATTAATATTATACTTTTACAGCATTGTGGTAGTGAAGTTCAACAAGAAATGTTACGTTTCCCAAAACTCTATGAAAAAATAGTAGATGTAGTAACTCAACTCCTGAGAAGAAGGCTGCCACCCACAAATTCAATGGTAGAAAATCTTGTATCCATAGAATTAGCTTATATCAACACGAAGCATCCTGATTTTTCCAAGGAAATCTCAATGGTACCTTCCATGATCAAATCGAATGAAAGTGCACCAAAACCAACAAGACCAAAAAGTATGTTTGGTAAACATCAACAACCAGTTCATTTTGCAGAACCGAAACCGTTGGTGAGTACCATTAAACTTTTCAAAACTGAGTAGCTATGAATAAACAATATTCTCTATCTCCGAAGGTGGTGTAAATAATATTGTATTATTTGCACAACCTTAATAATTAGGTATGTATATCAAAATTCATCTCCTCTTGTTCATTTTGGCACGATAGGGTAATGTAACTTGAGAAAATAATTAGGAGAATTATTTTCCGACGAAAAATCATTATTTCAAATTGAAAAACTAATATTACATTACAATACCAAAATTTTGGTATGTTATTTCCAGTGATACCGTAGAAATTGTATGACGGGTTAAAATTTCTAACTCCACACAATAGTTGTTTATTCCACAATCTATTATTTCAATGTGTAATGGTTTGATTACTTTGAACTATCGATTTTCAGAAGGAAATTGAAAATATATTGTTATTGTGGTTGGAATCTCAAACAAATTGAATTGATTTGAATTTAATTCCTTTTTGGATTGTTTATGCTCTCATACGAATTTTAGCTGTTCCAGATATAGAGCAAGAAAACATGAAATTTCCAGGATTTTCATATTTCTTGTTCTGTTAATCTGCTTCTGTTAGAATTTGGGATTGGGTTGTGAGTAGTCATAGTTGAGACCTATTTGATGTTCTGCAAGCTTTGCTCGTGCGCAAACTTGAAATTACTGAAATCTCAATATTTCACGTTTTTTAGTTCAAGTTGATTAAATTTGGTAAAGGTGTTAAGGTCAAGTCATAAGGAATCACGGACACATTATATAAGTAATATTAGCTATTCCTGATAAACATTGGGCCTTGCCCATGGAAAATATTCCTTGTTTTACTAGTCCAATTTTGATGAATTTTGAAGAATTTTGAAATGAGTATTTAAGCTACCACATAAATAAGTCGATAAGAATTTTGCTCTTTTAAGAACATCTCAGGGGATAATAGTGTTACAAGACTATGAAGCTAAGGACAATAAAGCATATTATCATACCCATTGATATAGTTTTTTTGAAAGACTAAGGAGATTAATAAAAAATAATAATTCTTTGTTAATTTAATTTACTAATTTGAAGCCTTCCTTCTTAAAATTTGCTTTTTGTGATGTATGTTTTTCTTCAGAGATCTACTCATCCCAATCCAGAGCAAGCTGATTTTTTCGATTATTTGTACAAAATGTTGCCAGTTGGTAGTTATAATGACTTCATGAATGCTGTTCAGGTATTCTTTTTATTGTGTGATTTGCTTCATTACTAATTTTCATTATCATCATTAAAGTTTTAAAAATAAAAACACGTTAATTTTCTTCAGAAATGGATGATGACATATTGAATTATTGAAAGAAATTTCTTGAGGTACCTAATATCCATTTAAATGCTGAACACAGCAAATTCCGTAACAAATAATAATTTTCATAAAGAAGTACTCAACATTTTTCTCAAGTCATGGAACATCTTCGTATCATTTTGTATATAAGGAAGTTGATTATATAATCCATTGCACGATACTTATTTGCCTCAATTATTGATACTCCTCAATTGAATGTCGCTACCCTACGATCAGGATTTAGATTCTGAATAGTACTAAATTGAAGCCTTTGGAATTCACTCCTTTATTGAAAAAATCAGCTTAGTTAATATATCCTGCTGATTTCTTTCAATGTTTTCCACAGTCCAGGTCGAATAGTAATCCTCACCTCAATGATGAAGCTACCAATTGGGTTTCTAATTTGACCCAACAAAATGGCGGCGAGGCAGAAAATGAGATAGAACATTTACCTAATAATATTGATGCCATAAGAAACGAGTCTGAAAAATCAGTGCTTAGTCCACTGAAACCAGTCAATCTCCTGCCTTCAGTTCCTATCAACAGCAGTGGCTATAGAAAATTATCTGAAAATGAAGAGCATGATTGTGAAATTATAGGTTTGTATTAGTTTGTCACATAGTTTTCAAGAAATTGATGATTTTCTTGTTTTGCGATATATTACAGAGAGATTGATCAAAACCTACTTCTACATTGTCAGAAAATCTATTCAGGACACTGTACCCAAAGCTGTAATGAATTTCTTGGTCAATTACGTGAAAGATAACTTACAGTCTGAACTAGTCACCCATCTCTATAAAGCTGATAATGCCGATCAACTTCTAGATGAATCAGAGCACATAGCTCACAGAAGAAAAGAAGCTGCAGATATGCTGAAGGTATATTTCTTTTGAAAATATTTCAATCTAAACTTCTTAAAATAATTCACTTTATTTTCAGGCTCTGCAGAGGGCAGCCCATATAATAAGTGAAATACGGGAAACCCACATGTGGTAAACTCGGTATCGATATTCGACTAGTCAGTTTAGATTCCCAAGATTTTGTTTGTTTGTTAGGTTAAGCAATAATATATTGTTTTTAAATTTCTATTGATAATTGTTGACATTATATACTGCAATTATTGTTGAAGTTGCACATAAGAACTCTATTGATGTGTACAGAAAAATTATATTGCGATTCCTTGATTTTTTCTATTATCTAGAGGTGCATCATATCGATAGGAAATTTGTGAAGAACCTATTCCAATTATGATTCTATATTCTATTTATAAAATTTTTGTTACTTATATAATGTTTTTGTTATATAAGATGGCTCACTTATTTTCAATACAAAAGTATTCATTTAATTTATCTATTGAACAATTTTTTATTTTTCTCATTAATAAACATTGTGTTTGTATGTGTCGAGAATATAGTGGAAGATGAAATGCATTTTTATTTTTCATTCATTTGTGAGCTAATGTTGAACATTGAAATTGTCGCACTGACCCTCAGCCATCAGGCAAATGGTCTTCTGAACAGCCAAAATGTGGCCCCCTAGAAAATGACTAAATTAAACCCTATTCAAATCTTGGAAAAAACTTCAGATAGAAAAAATTCCAGAATAATTTGTCTACTAACAGCAAAGAAGGGTAATAAAATTAGCCCATTGAAGCTAGCAGATCCACTTTGGGATTTTCGACTTTTTTTGGGCATAATTTTAGGTTTAAGGCTAAGTTACTTATTGAAAAAGTTTTTGGTCTTCATTTGTGGAAGAAATCGCACCAACAAGCTAAGCGATTTTTATGGAAAATCTGATTATACCATAATTTTAGGTCCATTTTGGGCTCAGTTTAAACCAACTGCCAAATTTTTGAATTCACGTTTAAAAAAAAAATCCTAGAAATCTGTATAAAAACTATTTTGACATCATTGAAAACTATCAATAATAATCATTCCTAACCAAACCTTACCTTACTTAACCTAACAAATAATAGGTTAGGTTAGAAATGATTTTTAATGATGGCAAACTAGTTTTTATGCAAATTTCCATGATTATTCCTCAAATTAATAAACAAATTATTTAATACTAATTTGCCGTCATGGAAAATTATTTAGTTATTCGATATGATGTTTATTGGTAACGGAAGGCAATAAAATATTAAATTATGAAATAATGACAACCTGCGGTAATTGTCGGTAATTTGGAAATAAGAATCTGAAGTGTAATGCTTGTTCCAATAAAAAAAAGGTTTGCTTGCCAATAATACACGTCTGCAAAATATTTCCTATTTTGTTTAACTGTAAAAAAATTATTTAGCTTTGTTAGAGAATCATAGGAATAAAACGATTTCTTATATCTATATAATTTCAAGCGCGTTCCCAGGGGGGTCTTGACCCCTCTTCCAAAATGGAACCACCTACCACTTTCAAGCAGACAAGGTACGAAATGGAATTAATAACAATATTAGTTGTGAATTACAAAATTCACATCTTTTCCGTCGAAGTGTACAAAAATTACGCAATTGGTACACAAACTGTAACGGCATAAATATGAACAAATTATTTCGAAGAATTTAATATCTTCAAAATAGATAAGAATACAATTAAGGGTATCATAAAAATGAATGAATAGCTCGTAGCGATAGGTTTACAATCCTCATCCCTAAAGAAAGTGTTTCAACTGAAATTGCAGATTTAAATTCAGCTGTTACTGTCGGCACGTTTGAAATGTTTTATGATGTTATTACCCTTGTTGTTGCTAGACCAAAAAGGCCAAATTTTTCCGGAATATTTTCTATATGAAGTTTTTTCCGTGATTTGAATAGGAAAAAGAACACGCATAATATGTTTCGTATTTCAAAAATTGCAGAAGTATTTACGGCTATCGGCTGTAACTGTTACTGTCGGCACACGTTTGATGGTTTTATAATCCTTTTTTATTGTTTGGGCAAATTTTTCTAGGATTTTTTCTATCTGGTTTTTCCGAGATTTGCATCGGATTTGGTTTAGTAGTCCTAAACATTCACAGGGATATTCATGCTGACGAGGACGCTGTGATTACAAGGTTTTCAAAGGGTTCAAAGACCAAATTAGATTTTGTGTTGTAGTTGCCAATTGTCTGCTTTTTTTCATATTAAACAAGCGACATACTATTCAATTTTTATATTTATTTCCACCTGAATGGTTAAAACCCTGATAAGTAAATAAATATATTATAATACACAGGCGTACAACTTTGCTTCTGCCGTTGTTTTCCGAAATTCGAGGCCTTATTGTAAAACACTGGTTATATACATTTATTATTCTAAGTAATATCCATCGCTGGCCACTACTTTCTCCCATCTTTCGGGCAGCGTACGAATTCCGCGTTGAAAAAATTGATGGTCATATTTTGAAACGACCCACGATTCGATCCAATTTTTTACGTCTTCATAAGACCGGAAGTGCTGGTCAGCCAGGCCGTGTGCCATTGATCGTAACAAGGAAGCAACGTCTGGAGAATACGGCGGGTGGGCTAGGATGACTTCCCATTTCAACGTTTCCAAGTTTATCTTGACCACTTTAGCAACATGGGGTCGGACATTGTCATACTGTAAAATCAGTTCATCATGTCTCTCGTTGTATTGCGACCGTTTGTCTTTCAATACTCGGCTCAAACGCATTAACTGCGTTCGATAACGATCGCCTGTGATTGTTTCAGTCGGTTTTAACAACTTATAATACGCCACGCCGAGCTGGTCCTACCAAATACAGAGTATAAACTTGGAAACGTGAATATTCGGTTTGGCCGTCGACGTGGAAGCATGGTCGGGATAATCTCATGATTTTCTACGCTTGGGATTATCGTAATGAACACATTTTTCGTCTCCAGTCACAATGCGATGCAGAAATCCCTTCCGTCTTTGCGTTATAAGCAGCAAACAAACGCCGTTAAACATCTCTCGGCTTCAACTCGTACGGGACCACATTTTCTTGTTTCTGAATCATTTTCATAACTTTCAGGCGTTTTGAAATGGCTTGTTGCGTCACACCCAATGATCCTACCAATTCTTTGTTGCTTTTGACACGAGTCTTGGTCAAGTAATGCCTCCAATTCTGCACCTTTGAAAACCTTCTCTCTTCCACCGCCATGCTGGTCTTCGACGTCAAAATCACCGTTCTTGAAGCATTGAAATCACTCTCGGCACGTTCTTTCACTATTAGCGACCTCATAAATGTAAAAATATAAATATTTTTGAGAGGTTAGGACTTGATACCGATTTAAATAGTTGGTCACATAAAAAAACTCGAAACCCATAAGGGCGGCCCCCTCTCCCCCCAAAGTTTAAGGCTAGGACCGCTTTTATAATTTCTATATCTATATTAAATATTTCTATATCTACAGTGTTCCATTTCGATGTGAAAATATATAAGTAAGTGAAAATACAAGCAAAACTTTTAAAAATGTACCTACACCTATTTCTTTATATAATATACATATCTTAAATTTATTTCCAATTACCATTACGAAAAACAAAAAAACATATTTTCTGCTTTCTTCACTGTATTATATGGGCGACTATATATTGATCAACAAAAATCACATGTGTAGAAGTTCGAAGTACCGAATGAGATTTAATTCGGTCAGCGACAACAGGAAGAAATACTGACAAATTTAATTAATATCAAAAACCATCAAAGGCTTGTTGGCGTTCGCTTTGCTGACCGTTGACGAATTTCATTGCCATTTGGGGAGGCTCCTGAATTATTTTTCTTTGAAATTATCCAATCCGGTTGATTCCTCAGAATGGAAAGCAAAATCTACAAAAAAAGATTTCTTTTCATCATTTTCAACTTTCTTTCTAAGAAATGTAAGAAGTTTCATTATTTCATACCACATTCCGTTATATTATAATATTTTTCATTTTCATATAAAATTAACTAGTGTTGAGCGTGGGCTCATTCGCATTTAAAATAATGGTTCATCCGGATAATCCGATTATTTTACTCGATAATCTTAAAGAAAAAAAATGTTCCACCTTTTTATAAAGTCAAAACTGAATAAAAGAACCTGAAACCACAGGGCCCGCTCTAGAGGGGCGGCATTATCTACTTTTTCTAAGAAATCTTCCCGGAAGAATAAATTAATTTTTTTTTTAATTTCAACGAATTTCACAAATATTTTTTTATCAAATTAACATCTTCGCACCGAGAATGTCTCAAACATCTATTAAAATTGAAAATAATGGTTCGTCCGCATCATCCGATTGTACACCTTCGCCTCAAATTTAAACCAAAATGCAGAATAGACTTTGCGGCTTTGAAAAAAATTGATTTAAAATCGAAAAATAAGTTATTGCTTGTTCTTGTGACTAGATAATATTTAAATTTCCTTTCTAAATTAGAATCAGAAATACAAGCATTTCGATAACCGTTAATATCCGATTTACTCACTTGTGAAGGGTCGAAAAAAGTTTAAATAAATCTCGATTTTTCCGAAAACGTGTTTTTTACCTCTTACCTTCCCCACGTAGTGTTTTGTCAATTTGTTTTATTAATTATAAAAAAAGAAATTAATTTTTATACGGTTTATAGTATAGGGTATTTAATTTTTGAAGTATTGTTTTGGTAAACCTGAAAAACATTTTTGTCTGTCTTCAGAATGCGCATGATTTGGTGCTGTCAAATTGTCTCTGTCAGTTCTGTACTGTCTGCCAAAGACGCTTTTCCAATACTTGAAACAATAATTATCAGAGGTTTTTTTCGTAAAAACTTCTACTATTCGCCTTGATTTGAAGTAATATGAGTGATGCACCCAACCAAAATGGATCAGGTCTAGAGCAGCAGGTAGGTTGAATCATTTTCATTAATCCTTTTCACCACGTTTTTTTGACCCGGAAGACTTGACAATGGAGGTCACTTCTATTTCTAATATCGATCGACAAAATGTAATTTCTATAGAGATGTATATTCTTGTATTATAAGTCTAAAATATGTCTATTATTCATTTTGAAAGTTAGTTGCACTCAATTTATTATCTGTTTATTCAGCTTTATTCATTTCTTTTTTTTTCTAATCAAACAATTAACGGAAAGATAATGATTTCCAATATGCACAATTGGTTCCTAGTGAAGTTAATATTCATGAAACGTCTGCAAAAATCATAACCTTAAATTATGTTGTGAAGTAATAAAAAAGAAAGAGAGATAATAAATTTATGATTCATTAATTTATATAATATGAAATTCTTTACTTATGAACGATTTAAAAGCTTTTTTGTGAAAAGTAAAAGGATGATATATTATAGCTTCCTATAAGAATCGATCAATTTTATATATTTTTTTTCTGTTGTTTAGTATTCCTTAGGTGAATTGAACTGAATACTAATTGTTTAATTGGTGTGATTAGTATTTCCGTTATTGTTTTCAGTTTGCTGGTCTGGACTTGCAGGGCCGTCAGTCTAGCGGCCGCTATATTCCCCCTCATTTAAGGAATAAGGTGTCTGAAACCAGTCCGGATAAAGACAGAAACGAACACAGGCAGGATAATCCTGGAGGGAATCGAAGCAATTATAATCGTGGTGGGCGTGATAATAGAGACTTTTCAAGCTTTAATTCAAGGTAAATCTCAAAATTTGTAAATATAGTTTGAATTTTATATTTGAGTATGTAATGTTTGTGTCCGTCTAGGTTAATTGAGGTTGAAACATATTTTATGGGAATATGTTACTCTTCAATGTAATATGATGAAGTTTGGAATGAATGACTGAAAGTTAGATAAAGAGAAGTTTGTTTCTCAAACAGTCTGATTTATATACATATTTTTTATTTATAACCTTTTATGGATTGTTATTATTTTTTGATTTATACTAAAAATCAAAAATTTGACTCTTGACATTTTCATTCTTCACATCAGAAACATGAGAACCTTATTATCTTCTTTAAATACTTCTGCTATTGGTTAAAAAAATTAGCAGTGCTGTGCCTAAAATAGGGCTGAGATACAGCAACAAAACCTACACCGAACACAATTTGTTCTCCTGACTGTACAAGCTTTAAGCTTCTGAGAGATTGCCTAGGATAATTAGTATAGAAATTATTGAGCTATTTTCTGCCTGGTGACATGATTATTATTGCTCATTAATTTTGTTGTGGGGACTTTTTAAGTTATATTTCTCGGAAATATTTTTATCAGTAGCAAATAATCATGTGCATGTGAAAATTGCATTTTTCACATGTAAGCTTTCACAACTACAGATTCAAAATAACCCCTATGATCATATTTCCTTTCCATTTATTTTTGTGCAAATCAACCTAAGGAAATATTTCATAAGAATTAATAACATTCATGTTTACTTTTTTGATATCAGTATTGTTCAATAAGTTGATAGAATCATCAAACTAACCATATTATAACATCAACAATAGCCTATTAAACATTTATTTGAACTCATTTTCAACAAACAAATACTTACAAATCACAACCAAAACAATGAAGGTAACCTCCAAATAATTTTGATGAAAATTGGATGGTATTTCATTACCTGGGAATTAGATTTACTTGCAGAAATTTATTCCAAGGGCACTTATTTCACTTCATAAAGGAATTATATTTCAATTTATAATCTGATAAATCAGACATTCCTAAATATTGAATAAATTTTTAACATTTTTTCACTTATGGGGGACTATCTAACCATTTTCTGTTGGGAAAAAATTAATGGTGCTGTTAAGTGGCATTGAGACGCAGTAAAATAGTCCACACAGAACACAATTGGCTCTTTTAACTTGTACAAGCTCTAAGATTCTGAGAGGCCATGCAGAGTCCTGAGACAGTCGGGATAACACTAAATGGATTTATTATATTATTGAACATCACAAATATTGGTATTATTTTATTTTAACTTGATAAACAATTTAGTGGTTTCAGACATAGTCGATCAAGTAATGTCTAAATTACATAGTATTTTTCTATCACTGAAATTAAGGTTTTTTAATGGAACAACATTCAATTTTGTCATAATAAACCCCTTAATGTTAATTAAATTAATTAATCAAATGTTAATTTGATTTTAATAATTTGTGTAATAGCATTACATAAAGAATAACAATACATAATACAAAAAATACAACTGAAAATAAATTAAATAATTAATTTTTTCAATGAGATCCAAAATCATATTCGATAAAATTGGAAAGTTTTTTTTTTTGAGCAGTGGTCAAATCATTTTTCACCTGACGTTTCACTTACTACTGCAGTAATCATCTTTAGAGGTTACTAGGTCGTAGACACTGTATGTTGGATTTCTCCGATACGGAGACGACAGGCAAAAAAACAATTACACCACTGATAAAAAGACAGGATTTTTTCAATTTTACCAAAGCCTGCAGAATCAAATTATATTTGTTGCATTAAGCATGCAGCTAGGCACTCCTTTTTTTTTACTCTTTTTTAAAGTGGGCACTACAAATTTATAATTTTTTCCATTCATTATTACATTGAATCTACAAATCAACTTATAAGTTGTTCCCGTGGATATAAGGTTTTATACATTTAAATAATTTCAAATAACTATCAGTCTCATAGTTATAGGTAAGTTGATGTATTCCTTGATACTTCAATAAACAGGAGGTCTTCTGCTCAGAATTTACTTTCTTGAGACGAAATTTATCTTTTTTTCTGGTATTGTGTTGATGCAACTCTCCAGATTTCTCCACCAGTAAATCATTCTTGATTATTATTTATTTTGTATATTCATTTATACTGGTTGAGAATGATTGTTTTGTCGATTTTCATCAACCGTGATTCCCTGTATAACATAGTTGTTGGCATGTCATAAGGAAATCTGAAAACAGATGCAGCATTTGTATTTGTCTTGAATTGTTTTGGATGTATTTCTCCATATCACACACATGTAATTTAGCATAGACTGAATATCTGACGAGTAGTGGAGTTTTTCACAAGTGATGAATTTTCTTACCCCCTAAATGCAACAATAAGGCAATAAGTGTTTCGACAATTTTTTTAATATGAAGATTGCATTTCGGATTTGATACATAATGCCCTAAGTATTTGACATGATGAATAGATCTTGTTTTTCCTTGACTAGTACCAAAGGAGGTGAATACAGTATTTTTTTTATCAAGTACAAGTGTGCTATATGTACTCACCTCCATCCAGTTTTTGTATCAATTGCTACATCAGATCTATAGCCGCATCCTCTGTGAAACTTCTTTCTTGGAATTCATACTGACTCATGGAGAAATTTTGGTATTTTTTTTTTTTTTTTAATTTTTTCCTATTATTTTTGAAAATTTTGGGGATATCGGTCTATAGTTGTCAGGGTAAGTTCTTTTGCTTTTTTTGAATATGGTATGACTTTAGTGATTTTGGTACTATCTGGAAAGTTTCCAGCTAATGCTTGACTAATTGTTGACAATAATTTCACTTTTCTGATAGGATCATATTATTATAATTATGTATTGTTAAAGTCAGGTCCTAGTGCACTTTTTTCTTGATGTAAAAAATATTTCTCAAATCTGTTGTCTACATGAGAATAGATCTATCACTAATAATTTCAGGTAAATTTCATGTGGGTTTTTCAAATATTTTCTTGAAGTGATTTATCTGCATTGATGAAGGGCATATGTAGTATATTTGCAATTTTCCTTTTTTCATAGAATCTTCTATTATATTTTACAAGGAAAGGCAATGTGCGATTTTCATTCTCGACTGTTATGAGAGTTCAGAATTTTCCACATTTTTTTGATATTATTTCTGCTGGCTTGAACTTTTCATATTTGTTTTCTGTTTAATAATAATTTTAGACATCCTCATTTTTTATTCTTGAAATTCAACCTAATACAATCTTATTTTTTGGCTAGTTTGTTTATTTGTCTTCAATTATTTTATCTATGTAACTTTAATACCAAACATTGATGTTCTTGAGATGTATTTCTATATTCTTTGTTGATGTTTGATGTTTGGCATATATTATGATATTTATTAAATCATCCAAATTGTTTGAATTATTCATTAGTTTTTTCTTTACAATATTATAGATGATATCGTTGATAGTAGTTCATTTTCATTATGGTTTTAATGTGAACTGGGAATTTCGTCATTCTTTTCATTTTTATATTAACAAGTAGCATTTTAAGATTTGAGATTTGCATGTACACTGTAGATACTTTGCATTTCATTGGCTTAGGGGCTATAATGTGATCTATTAAGGGAGCCATCACTTCTTTAATTTCATAATTAAATTTGATGCAGTCAAGGTATGTGTCACAAGCCAGGTTTTCAGTAGAATGATTGAGTTCATATCACCGACCACTATACATTTCTGTCTTTCTTCAAAATGACGTTTACGACTGAGTATAACTATATTTATCATTGGTTGGTGGTTGATATACAGCGCTAATATTTGCATTGTAGTTTACTACAGGTGAAGTGAGACCCCATTGCTCAACATACCTTTGGTTCCTATGGTTTCTGTTTATTTCAAGTTATTTCTTAAGAATATAGCCACACTACCATTGATTTTATTTGAGGGTATTTCTAAGTTTGAAACTTATATAAGAGATAGTTCTACAAAAAGCATATGACTCAACATGACTGAATAATATTTACATGAAATATAGTTATTGCTATTCCTTGTGTTGTTCAATAATTTACATATACAAAATATTTTAATCGCCAATAGAATTATGTGACAGGTCATTATCAGAACTGATCATCATCATTATATCCACAAAAATGATATGAGACTATTAGATTGATTTTAACCAATTCGACTTACGAACAATTTTTCCGATTACAGAAACAGACGTGGTGAGGATGAACCGAGGGGGGAACGGGAAGGGGGAGATTGGGGCAGAGGCGGCAGGGATCGTTTTCAGGACAGGGAGCGTGACTTGCAGCAGCGTAATGACCGCTGGCAACAGGACCCCTCAGATAGGCAAGAACCGAGAGGAAACCAGCGGTTTTCGGACGACAGGGAGAATGGCCGGGACAACAGGCGTGACAACGGTCGAGATGGTGGTGGGGGCCGTGACAACGGAAGATGGAGCGAGAACCGCAGAGGAGGGGACAGTACCGACTGGACAACCCCCCTGCCTCGGGACGAACATGTGGAACTTGATCTGTTTGGTACAGGCAACACTGGAATCAACTTTAGCAAGTATGAAGATATACCTGTTGAAGCAACCGGAGACAAAACTCCTAATCACATTACATCTGTGAGTAGTAGCACCTTCCTTAAAATCATAATTTAAGCAAATTTTCGCTCTTTTGGATGTTATGGACCAGTGTTTGGACATTCATCATTGTCCAGTCTCTTATATTATTCATGCAGGGGTGTTGTCGCCTTCCTGGTCTTTGTCCGAAGTAGGCCGTTTTAAAAAAACAACATAGTCTGAATTCTCTTATGAAGTTCAAAAAACTGCATATTCGCAGCTGAAAAAGTCTCATTAATATTAATCGCTCAGATGTCTGTGAACTTTTTTAATAATTCCATTATAATTGAAATGTGGTGCAGTTTGATTTGATATCTCAAGTTCTAAATATATTTTCATTTACTCTGTATTTTGTTATAATACTTATAAATTCAATTCCACCATGAGTTACACATTGAGGAACAAATTGATATGATTTATTGCCACCGAGAAGCTGAAAGAAATCCTTTTTTTTCATTAATGAATGTTTTCGAATATTTTGTTAGATAGTTATTTGGGATGTTTCTTTGATCTTGATCTATTGGAGACTCTGTCTACCCTTCTGCCTCTCATTGAGAGTTTAAATCTGATACCCTTAGTAACAAGATTTTGGTCTCTGGTAAGGTGTAGGAACGTTAGGTGGTTAGTTTCTTTGGCAATTTGATGAGATTTTCTCATATTTCCTCAACTTTTGTTATAATTCGGGCCCATACCATATTTCTGATTGTTGTTATAATTTTGATGATGGACTATATGTTAGATAGTTATTTGGGCTGTTTCCATCATACAAATATTTTGATGATTTCTTGAAATTGGCTTATACTTAATTGATATTATTATGAATAATCTTATCCCTTCGAAACTATATGCGTGGAAAGTATACTGCCAGCCTCCGTACAAAACATGAAATGCAAATCAATTAAAAAATATTCATTTCTCTTAAATTACGTCACCAAACCAAAAAAAAAAAAATACAATCTTCTTAGGCACAACATGTCTTAACAAAAAATGAAGACTACTCACTCAAATATCTGAGAGGAAAAAAAATCAGGGCATGCCATTTATTGTCATTTTTCAAAAATTACAGTGTTTTTCAGACCACCTATATCGGGTGTCCCAAGGTGAGTGGCCTATTAGATTATTATGGAAACTATTGATGGTAAAGATTTCAAATTTTGTGGATAGATATTTGGCCATGTAAGGTACATTTTTAAAATAATTTCACATTTCCAGTGTTGCCGGATGTACGACAATTTGGCAACAACTTTGTTATTTTGAATGGGACATCCGGTATTTCTATTTTTTTTATGATACTCCATAAAATATTAAATCTATTCACTCTTACTTTTCCATCCCTATCTTTAACGGTTTTTGAGTTATTAATTATTTTTCGAAATTTTAGATCAAATTGGCGTATTACGAAAATGACTCTAGTTCGCTCAATATTTGAGATTTCAGTCAGAAATTTTGCAAGTCGTTAGATATTGATCTGATCTCTGTCACTGCTTCTGAATTATGGTTGTCAATAATACAGGACGGACCAAAAAAAATCATCATTTGCCAAGTTACAAAATTGTAAAAAAGTCTATTTTTTTAAATTGGACACCTAGTATATTTTTCAATTTTTGGAATCAGTACAACACATTCTACAATTTTTCTATTCACTTACACAGACTTTTTTACTATTTCGTAACTTGGCAAATGATGATTTTTTTTGGTCCGTCCTGTATTATTGACAACCATAATTCAGAAGCAGTGACACAGATCAGATCAATATCTAACGACTTGCAAAATTTCTGACTTAAATCTCAAATATTGAGCGAACTAGAGTCATTTTCGTAATACGCCAATTTGATCTAAAATTTCGAAAAATAATTAATAACTCAAAAACCGTTGAAGATAGGGATGGAAAAGTAAGAGTGAATAGATTTAATATTTTATGGAGTATCATAAAAAAAATAGAAATACCGGATGTCCCATTCAAAATAACAAAGTTGTTGCCAAATTGTCGTACATCCGGCAACACTGGAAATGTGAAATTATTTTAAAAATGTACCTTACATGGCCAAATATCTATCCACAAAATTTGAAATCTTTACCATCAATAGTTTCCATAATAATCTAATAGGCCACTCACCTTGGGACACCCGATATAGTGATTTGTAAATTTGCAGAATACTTAAAACTATTTCAGAATTCAATAAAAAAAATCATTTAATAATCTAGAACGGTTTTTACTTCTTAAGATATCATCTTTATTAAATTCCAAATATAATTAAATCTACAATAAGTACATTTTAACAACAACAGAAATGAAACGCAATCCCATTCAATTTTAAATTCCATAATAACATCACTAATTGAGTTTATTTCTGATGAAACAAGATAAATTCGTTCTCAGAACTACTAAATTTTCAAAACCTCAAAGCGCGATAATATTTTGACAACCAGTTGTTGATGTTGTTTTTATGCTGAAACTAAGAAAAAATGCAGTCTGGTAAAATACTAGAAATCATTTCATGATGTCATGGCAGTAAAATAAATGGACTGAAATAATGATGATGAATCATCTTTGAAAGTTATTAAGTTGACTAAGGTCTGGAACATAAATTCTTTCCATCAGAACTATTTAATGAACAACTAAACTGAAATATGAATTTCAATTTTTTTTTGCACTGTAAATAGTAAGATATGAAATACCACCAGTGGGCAATAATTCAATAATCTTTAACACTTTCTATAGTCAACAACAAATTTCATCCAGAGATGAATGCTCAAGAGTATATTTCTTCAATGTTACCTGCACTGTATCTGATTTATTCAACATTATTTATTTTTTCAGTTTGAGGAAGTACAGCTGACTGAGATCATCCGTAGTAACATCGCGTTGGCGCGCTATGATACTCCTACTCCAGTACAAAAATACGCAATTCCTATCATTATAGGAAAGAGAGATGTGATGGCCTGCGCCCAAACAGGCTCCGGGAAAACTGCCGCTTTCCTGGTACCCATTCTGAATCAGATGTACGAACGTGGTCCCCCAAATATCACTCATGGTAGAAGCCGCCGCAAGCAGTACCCGCTAGGCTTGGTTTTGGCACCGACAAGAGAATTGGCCACACAAATATACGATGAGAGCAGAAAGTTTGCTTATAGATCTCGAGTACGCCCCTGTGTAGTGTAAGTATCTGGCTAACTAAAGCTTCCTGTAAATTTTAACATGGGCTAAAAAAAAGAAATCCATATAAATATCTTTCATTGTTTATATTGAACCATAGTTGTAATGATCAGTTTTCAAACCTCAACTAATCAACATTTCAAATAATGTTATCAATTTGATATTTTCGAACGTTTTCATTCTCACTATATTTCAGAGGAAACCTTTCAATTATCAATATAAAAAAATCTCTATCAGTATTTTTCATTGAAAGTTCCAATTTTTAATTATTCTCTGCTTCAAATCGGTTATCGATATCCAAAAATATAATTTTTATTTTTCAGTTATGGTGGGGCATTGATAAAAGAACAAATGAACGATTTGGACCGTGGGTGCCATCTGTTGGTAGCAACACCTGGAAGACTATTGGATATGATTGAAAGAGGTAGAATCGGTCTTGATTATTGTCAATACTTAGTTCTTGATGAGGCAGATCGTATGTTGGACATGGGTTTCGAAGTTCAAATCAGGAAGATTGTTGAGAATGAAAATATGCCCAAGACAGGCAAACGCCAAACTTTGATGTTCTCAGCCACTTTCCCTTCTCCCATCCAAAAATTAGCCAGAGATTTCCTTGACAATTACATTTTCTTGGCTGTAGGAAGAGTTGGTTCCACCTCCCAAAATATTACTCAAAAGGTAAGTTTAGGAGTTTCAGCCTGCTGATACAAAACTGTCAATAACTTTATCTCAACCGAAATATGTGTAATTCTCATTATATTTGAACAACCACTAATCCTAAATGAGTGTGAATTGGACTTTTGTTACTATCTATACAGATTTTCCATAAATGTCATAATTTCAGCTCTATTGGGTGGAAGAACATGATAAACGATCCTTTTTATTGGACTTGCTGAATGCAGCAGATCTAACCCAACCCTCTGCAGAACATCTAACACTCGTTTTCGTGGAGACTAAAAAAGGAGCGGATTCTCTGGAAGAATTCCTACACAATGAGGGTTATCCTGTAACTTCAATCCACGGTGATCGTATCCAAAGAGAAAGAGAAGATGCTTTGAAGCAGTTTAGATCTGGAAACACGCCGATCTTGGTAGCTACTGCTGTAGCTGCCAGAGGACTTGATATACCACATGTGAAACATGTCATCAATTTTGATTTGCCGTCTGATATTGAGGAATATGTGCATAGAATTGGACGTACCGGTAGGCATCATATATAAAATCCTACAATTTCTAACTTGAACTAATCCACTCTCCATTTTTGGAATAGGCTATCTGACAAATTTTTCAAAATATATTTTACATAGTGCCTATTGTTGTCAACTTTATTTCAATGCTAAAGGTGTTATTTGTTTTTGCAGGAAGAATGGGTAACTTGGGAGTAGCTACTTCTTTCTTCAACAAACGCAACCAGAACCTTGCCAGCGGAATGTTGGATCTTTTGGTAGAAGCCAAACAGGAATATCCTTCTTGGTTGGAGAGTATAGCTGCCGACGGGCGTGTTCAGAGCTCTAGCCGCAGAGGTGGTAAAGGGCGGTTTGGTGGCAGTTCGGGTGGTAATTTCGGCAGTAGAGATTACCGTCAACAGCCTGGCAATATGACCCGGAGCAACCGTTCCTCTGGTGGTGGTTTCAGCAATGGATATGGAAACAGTGGTGAGTCTTTATTTTTAGTTGAAAAATTAAATTGATTATTTTTTTCACATGTCAAAATCTGACATTTTGGTGGTTTCAACTAAGGTGCAAAGAAAACCTGGTGTGTCTACTTATACCTGTAAAACTTTCAGACAAAACGGGAGATTTTTCAGATTTATACCTACTGGATTTCGAGGGATCGCGTCTGTTTCAGATGGCGCATACATCGTATATATTTAACATTTCTCTTGATTCTCGGCTCTCGTGAGCTTTTGTTTTGCCAATTTTGAGAATATTAGTTAAGCTTCGTTATGTCAACTGTAGGTAGCGCTATCAACAAATTAAGATTCTTGTTATTTATTATTTACGAGGTTTGTGCCATTATGTACCTATATGTATATCTTTCATTATAGTTATGATCTATGGAAGTAATTCTTGTAATTGAAATACCAATAAACTCTCTCTCTCTATTACAAATATTTGAATTCATTCCAGTAAACGTTTCGTGTTTTGTTTCACGACTTTGCACGATACTCGATTACACATCACTTTTGATTGGTCAGTATCGGGTTCTAATTAATGTATCCAATCAAAATCAACGGAAATGACAAGTATGACATTGCGGCGCCGCCACGAACTAAAACTAATATTTTCAATTTGGTCGAATGTCATTGCATTCAAAATTTGACGAGTGCATTCACCATATTTTTAGACATCTTACTATAGAACAATAATATTCTATGCTCGTGTAATCTTCTATACTCTGTCATTATATTCCATTAATTTAATTAAAAACTCGATAGGAACTGAATTTTAATTTTTTTTGAAAGTTTGTTAAGTCTAAAATCAGTTACTCATTTTTAAACGGCACCTGGCAGATAGCGGGAATTTCTGAAGAGCGCCACTTTACAGAACTCTGGTGAAGCAAAACACCAAAATCTGGATATCTCAAAAATTTTGTAACAAAATCGAATCAGAACACACACCAGAGATTCTATGCATCTTAGTTTCAACTAATAGCAATGCATTATTCCGGCCAATCATTTGTGATTATACTGAATATTTCCCTCCTGTCAAATATTCTATGTATTTGGAGAACAATTATCGAAAATTACAGCGATAATTGCATTGTAGGAAGCGAAACTGCACTGCGATAATTGTCCTGTTCATAGATGCATAGTTTCTATGCATCTTACACAGTTCGAATCTATGGCAATTCCATTCTAAATTAGTTTGACAAGTAATGTAACAGTTTATTCGGGAAATATTCCCCCGAATTACACTCGTGCATCAAAATGACCGGATAATTTCGCATTCCAGCGTGTTTTCTTTGAAAAACTGCATTCGGTCATTTTCATTTTTGGAGAAAGAGCCCTCCACCTTCGGTGTCGGGCTCTTTCTCCAAAAATGAAAATGAACTCATGCAGTTTTTATGACAACACGCTGTCATGCAAAATTATCGGTAATTTTGATGCACTTGTGCAATTACTTACGATAATACTACTTCCTCATCGATAATACCTTGTTTACATTGATACGTCAAAATTTTACTTTGAATTCGTCATTATTATATATTTAATTACATCAATTTTACCTTTCGGTGTTTGGAAATTCGTAATTATTGACAGCTTAAAGTATAATATTAAAAAATGAACACAAACCGATTCAGTGCCATCACCCAAGAGAATAGTGAACATTTAAATACTTGAAAAAAAATTTGTATCAAATACAACTCGTTCTTCAAATTTTATCAGATAATTTTTGATTTTCACTTACTTGTTTATTTGAGGCAAAAACATTCAAACAAACCGAATATAGATAAAATCACGAGTCCGTTAGGACGAGTGATTTTATCTATATTCAATAATATTCTCGAAGCACTTGTGATATTACCTTTGATAATTCTTGCAGTCAACTGACGAAGAAAATAATCATATTAAACCTCTTAATATTTGTGATCTTTTTTTCAATGAGTGGTTAATTTTTTAGGAGGTTCATATCCCAGTAATGGCGGATTTGACAGAAGTACCAACTACAGCGGTAATTACAACAGCAGCAGTAGCAGCAACAACACAAACAATTCCAACAATCGTGATGATTGGTGGGAAAATTGACAGAACTAGTGAAATACACCTCCCCTTGTTATATCTTCATTACAAAAATAATACCCACATGACTTCAGGTTCGAACTTCTAAATGTTCTAATTCCTAAAAATCTGTCGGGCATTACAAACATTGAACTTCAAGCCGTTCTTCTCATTATTTTATTTATATAGTCTTTTATTCTGTGAAATTCTCTTAAGTTTAGTTGAATTAGTCTTCATTATCCTGTCATTAGTGGATCGACTCATACATATTTAATATCAATTATTAAACTATGGATAGGTAACTATTGTTAAACATAGTAAAGATTCGCACTAAAATAGATTAAAGAAATGTGTGGAATAATTTTGAACTTAAAAAAGTGCATCTTGGAATTGTTTCCCTTTTGAAAAAATTCCACAAAATTTTATTTTCTGATAACATCAAAGAAACGATGGTGCATTTATAGCTTTTATCTGACATATTGTAGGAGCAAACTGTTGCAAATTTTTAAAAGTTTGTTCCTCTTGGTTCGTTATATTTTTTTTAAGGACCTGTATCGATAGAGCAATGTTATTCCTTGCAATTGATTAGATCAGATATTCAAAGAATAATTCATATAATGAAATATTAATCTGATACCCCAAATTAACAAATATCCTTCTAGTGAAATTAATCACAATTAAAATTGAGTGTATTTTTGATAGCATAATTTCAAATGTCATTTTTAATTGCGCTTAATCTGTTATACTAGCATTCTTTCATACATGTTCATATGTTTGAATCCGTAATGTCAAAAATATATTGAAGTTAAAACAATGTTTCTTCTTTAAAAAACAAGTAATTGAAGTTGATCTAGTCCATTTCTCTATCTATGTGCTATTCAGTTCATGATGTTGAATAAATGGAAAATTACACATTCGAAAACCTAAAATGTTTTTGATTATAGTCTCGAACATTGTTCTCTATTGTAATATTCAAGGTAAGTATGACATTTAAGCTCTAATGAAATACTTTGTCATCACTTTTTCAAAATGTCCTCACTGAAAATGCTTTTAAGACCATTCTAAATGACTTTGGTTTTGTGTCTGACTGCGTTTGCAAATCTTTGTGACAATCTAAACTTCTACAATTCTTAAATGACTTAAATGGTATATGGCTATCCTGTTTAGGTCGTAGAAGGTTGAAATTCCAGATTAAGGAGCATGTTTTGCATTCGGAAACATAAAATTCCTAAAACTTCTAATTCAAATAATCTCATTTTGATAAAATTTGATATGGATATTCGTATCTGGTCAAAGTAATTCCAAAGGAATTGAAGCTTTTTCGGATATTTGGTACTCATGAGTAAACTGGAATGTCTCTGTGGTTAATGGGATTACAAGATAGAAAGTAATACACTATTGGGGTTTAAGAGTGAAGGACAAGGAAGTTTAGTGCTAGTGTCAGAGTGTTTTTATCCTAAATGTTCTCAACCTTTGTATGTAGTTCATTTCCTATTTATCCCTAAAAGTGTCTAAAAATTTCTAGCCTTAAATTTTCTGCGAAAACTGTTGATATGGCACAATTCGCGATTGAATGAAACATTTTACTTATTCAAATTAATTTTTTAGAAATAGGTTGTAATACAGTAAAATGAAAGCCATAACATATTTTCACTTCAAGTGAAAACGTCGAAAACAATTTCGGTACTTGTTAAGACAAAATGCAATATTGCATTTTTTACAGGAAACTTGTGACTTTGCTTTGCACTCAGAATATTTACATCCTATGTTATCGCAACATATTTTTGGGGCATTTTCTGTAAGAAAGAATACTTTTTTTTTCAAATCCAACTGTGGCTGCAGTGAGCAAATTCGTCGGCCACGGTTTTTAGGTGTCACGTGAGGTCTTGTTGGAATTTTTGCTAAAACAAGTTTGAATTCAGCCACGAACCAGTGGTAAATGGTCATTAGCTAAAATGTTATGTTCTGCTCCATTTATCCTCACTTCGAAAAAGCAAAATCTTTCAATTTGTTTTGAAAATAATTTTTTTAAATTGTTACTTACAATTTTTTTTATTTCTTCTAATCAATGGCAAGTAATGTCCCAAATAACACCCTCTCTAGTTACGCCTATTCTCTTCCACATTTAACTTTTGCATAAATTAGGAATCTCAATACCGTGAAATCATCTTGGATCCATCTAAACAAGAAGTGAGAATAGTGATAGAGAATAGATAGCTTAGCCTTTACTGTAAAAATTGTTCTGAATATGGAAGAAGTAAACAAATAACGTACAATAGCAAAATAGAAAACAAATTTTCCTTCTTTTGAAGAAGTTTTCCAAAGAAATTTGCTTACTCATAATAAGATTGTGATATAACGGGTGTTTTTTTTCGAGGTATATAACTTTAAGTTGGCATTACTGTTCAAGATGGCGACCGATTTAACAGATGTCGAGTGATTTATTCTCAGTTTGGTTTGGCAATTCATCATGAATAGATTCACGCCTGAACAACGCTTGAAAATAATGCAATTTTATTTCAAAAATAATGGTCTGTGCGGAATACGTATCGCGCACTACGTCCATTTTATTTTGTTATAAGCGATGAAGCGCACTTCTGGTTGAATGGCTACGTCAACCAACAAAACTGCCGCATTTGGAGTTAAGCTAATCCTCGAGTGTATGTCGAAACACCGTTACATCCAGAAAAACTGACTGTTTGGTGCGCTTTATTTATGGGCTGGTGGAATCATTGGTCCGTACTTATTCAAAAACGATGATGGCCAGAACGTTACAGTCAATGGTGATCGGTATAGAGCCATAATTACTAATTTTTTCATTCCTGAATTGAACAACCATAATGTCCAGGAGCTGTGGTTCCAACAAGACGGCGCAACATGTCACACAGCTCGTGCCACAATCGATTTATTGAAAGACACGTTTGGTGACCGCCTAATTTCACGTTTTGGACCTGTGAATTGGTCTACAAGATCTTGTGATTTAACACCGCTAGACTACTTTCTGTGGGGCTATGTAAAGTCATTGGTCTATGCGGATAAGCCACAAACCCTTGACCATTTGGAAGACAACATTCGCCATGTTATTGCAGATATACGGCCACAAATGTTGGAAAAAGTCATCGAAAATTGGACGTCCAGATTGGACTACATCCGAGCCAGCCGTGGCGGTCATATGCCAGAAATCATACTTAAAATGTAATGCCACAAGATTAACTTGTGGATAAATAAAATTCATGTCAATCAAATAATCCATCGTTGTTTTATTGCAATTTAAAGTTCTATAGCTCTAAAAAAAAACACCCTTTATAAGATTGTTAGTTGTTACATATAATGGATATCCCCCCCCCCCCTCTTGGGTACGCCACAGCCTTGAGGTGCAAGTACAGTGGATAAGGTAATGGTCACTGTTTTCTGCTATCGCGCGCTTCTAAATACATTTCCAAAATCTGTTTTCGATTCTATTTACAGATTTTAAGATTATTGAGATGCAAGTGGGCGTGGCAAACGTCACTGCTACTGGTTATGTTGTTAATATTTAGCCATAGCGTAGTCAGGTTTCAATTTCAGGAGGGTTTCAAAATTCAGATTATTGACTGCGGCTATTCGAAGGTTGGTTGACTGTCATCTCGCCACTTTTTTTTCAATAAATGGTGACACTTTCACATTTTGGAGGGGTTTGAACCCCCTAGCAACCGCCCCCTGGCTACGCCCGTGATATTTACCGAAATTCTGAATTCGATATTATTTACAGATTTTCAAATATGACATTCCGTACGGTTCTATATCTTAGAATTTATTAATGTTCTAAGGGTTTGTTTGCATCGGCATCAGTTGCGATGCCAGCTTTCGAAAACAGGGGTGGCCAAGAGGGGGCCAGATTTTTTTGGGGGGCCAAAATAAAGCGAAACTATAGTTCTGCTAATTTTTTAGCCTTAGTATGTCACACTATAGGTGGGTCAATAGAATAATCAATTCTGATGATGCCTAGGCATGAAAGTACTTTCATGAGTTCATGACCCCCTTGACTCACCTCCTAGGACCGCGCTTGGTACTGAACCAGAGTTTCTTTTTAAATTTTGAATGAAACACAATAAATTGTACAACACAGCACAGACAATTTTTTTTTTCGATGCGAATTACTCAGTTCAATTCTTTGATAGTTAAAGTATTGAAATTTTGAGACGAGAATGATACAAAAATCCTAAAACAACGGGTAGTATACCGATTACGAATGCAAAAATCACAGATGGCAAATAAAGGGGAATACCGAGAAAGCGGATAGATAAAGGAAAATAATAAACCTCGGACAAAGACGAACTCGTAATGCAATAAAAGTACTCATCTTGAAAGCGATATAGTATAGGATCCCGATATAAAACGACCTTCACCGAGATGCTTATTTGATAAAACGTATTTTATATTTAATTTAACATGTCAATAAATATATCACATATGAGTTGCCTAACAAATTTTAGTCCAGAGTAGGTTTAATTAATAATTTAAAAAAAATTTTTTTTCGAACTTTGCACCGGTTTGCTTATTAGATAAATTCTATACCAATCGAACGTATGAAGCCCATAGAATGTGCAAACGTTAGGTTGCCTATTTTTTTCCGGTCACAACTCTAAGGTTGCCAGGTATAAACAAGTCAATCTATACTAGCATTTTGCAACGGTCTGACTATTTAATCAAAATCAATAAAATTAAAGATTATTTCATTATGAACACGGTGGTATAGGGTTGCCTGCGAAAAATCAGTCCAGAATCCCGGTTGTCGAATTTTAAAAAGTTAAATATTGCTGCGAGAGAGGACACAGCATAGCAGCTGTTTGAAGTCCGTCCAATGAAAGAAAGAGAGTGCGCATGCTATTTGTTCTTGGAAATGAAAAGGATAGCGATAGACTCGTATATGCGTGCATCATTTTGGAGCAGATAATTATCAAAATAGATGAATAGTTATTTAATTTTTTTTTAATCAATTAATTATTTATGTGTGTATATTTTTATGTGACACTAAATGAAAAGGATAGCGATAGACTCGTGTATGCGTGCATCATTTTGGAGTAGATAATTTTCGAAATAGAGGAATAGTTATTTAATTTTTTTTTTATCAATTAATTATTCATTTGTGTATATTTTTTATGTGACACTAAAGTATCTTTACTAAAAAAGAAGGTTATAGTAATACATATATAATACTAATCTTGCAAATTTCATCTTTATTATTAGACGACGAAATGAAAAACAACAATTAAAAAATACTTCTGTTTATCATAAAAAATTATAAATACAAAAATTTTTTGAAATCATTCAGGTTCCGAGTCATCGGACATATAACTATGATCTCCAACTTCTGAATCTTCTTCGTCATCATCACTCTCCGTTTCAGTTCTTTCGACAATGTCTTCTATCTTCAAAGGTGTATGATCCCCAATGAATCCTACTGGTTTAAAATATTCATCTAAGAAACAACCGAAGTTCTCAGGCTGAAGTTTCACGCATATTGGATCCGTTGCATCAAGCCACATGGAATTTACAAAAATAGTTCGTGAAATTTTTTGGTGGTATGGAGTTGGAGTCGAAGTCTTTTATTTTTTCTAAGAAGTGATCGCTGTCTTCTTTGGCAGAATAATTTTTCATAAAAATGCGATATTTTTTTATATTGTTTCCATTTTTTGTTTTGATGCGGTTAATAGCCGAAAATATTCTCTTCCATTTGGCATTCGAAATATGCAGCCACCCAAATTTGTCGATGAAATTCCAGTTAGACATATTTTTTTCCACTAAATAGAGTACCAAATGTGAGATAATGGTATATTTTCAACGGAAGTTCACACACTATCTGTTTTCAATGAGGCACCCTTCGGATATTCCATCATTCTTCGTATTTATTCTCAGCCGACAGAAGTTTTATGATTTTATTATGTTTAAGTAGGTACGTTCTTCTAGAAACACGTAGAACGTAGAACCTCAATGAAAATGAACAATGAATTGATTCATAGAAACAGTCTAGACATCCGAATTTCCATATTCCCAATCGTCTCGGTTATATTTTTTAAAACTACCAAAATCTACTAAAATCTACCAAAGGATTTCTTCCTACTAAAAACTCCATGAAAATGCGAAAAATCTACTAAAAAAGTAGATTTCTACTAAATCTGGTCACACTGTATACGAGTCTATCGCTATCCTTTTCATTTCCAAGAACAAATAGCATGCGCACTCTCTTTCTTTCACTGGACGGACTTCAAACAGCTGCTATGCTGTGTCCTCTCTCGCAGCAATATTTAACTTTTTAAAATTCGACAACCGGGATTCTGGACTGATTTTTCGCAGGCAACCCTATACCACCGTGTTCATAATGAAATAATCTTTAATTTTATTGATTTTGATTAAATAGTCAGACCGTTGCAAAATGCTAGTATAGATTGACTTGTTTATACCTGGCAACCTTAGAGTTGTGACCGGAAAAAAATAGGCAACCTAACGTTTGCACATTCTATGGGCTTCATACTTTCGATTGGTATAGAATTTATCTAATAAGCAAACCGTTGCAAAGTTCGAAAAAAAATTTTTTTTAAATTATTAATTAAACCTACTCTGGACTAAAATTTGTTAGGCAACCCATATGCGATATGTTTATTGACATGTTAAATTAAATATAAAATACGTTTTATCAAATAAGCATCTCGATGAAGGTCGTTTTATATCGGGATCTTAGACTAATAATAAACTTATAAACCGTAAAGGGGTCCGATCTTTTACTGACGTGTCGATTTCAAAGGAAAGTGAAATGATTACTATTGGTTCATTTTATGGAGAAATTTTCGTTCTTCGTCTTAGCAAGATTTCTGAAATTTTATATTTTGAAAATCTTGGTGGGGAGTAATTACCCCCAGTACCCCCCCAATACCTACGCCCTTGAAAGTGTGAGAGATAAATATCATTGTAAGAAGTGTAAGGCAATTTTCAATGCAGGATACATTAATTGGCAAATACAGTCAAAAATGATAGGAGCGACTACAAACAGCAATGAATTCCAATGTTGCCAAATTGTGCATGAATTTTGTTTGACAGCATAGGAAAGAGATGGATTATTCCTATTTGACGGTTTGAACTGTTGCCGTAGTCGAAAGTTGCACTCTTAGAATATAGGTGGTTAAAAACTATGAAATCTCATGACTTATATTATTATATTAAAGTATTCTGATGCTCACTTCTCTGTAGGTACAAACTTGCTTGTATCCTGTACAGTGCATCCCATTTTGGGTGAGACAGCCAGGTTTCTCGCTTGTTTTTTATGATAGAGCCTTGCGGTTTTCACGATCCTGTCCTACTTTTTCGTGAAAACCGCAAGGCTCTATCTTAAAAAACAAGCGAGAAACCTGGCTGTCTCACCCAAAATGGGATGCACTGTACATCCATGAAAACAAGGATAATTTATCTAAAAACTGTGAATATCACAAGTATGAAACAAAAAATGCAGGTATGTTCACAGCACCGTACCACAGAATAAATGCTGCTCAACTGATTATTATCAACCATGAGACTAGGTATAGGTACAAGTATACAATAAGATCCTAGAACGATTTAAAATCATGAACTAAAGGAAGATGAAAAAGGAGATAGACAAGATACTTGCGCAAAAAGCTTACTACCTACTCGATGGAGGAATACTGGAATGATCAGTTCTGGTGGTTCATCTCAGGAAATGTTGAAAATGTTTGTATTTCTGTAGATTTCATTGTTTGTTTTATATATTTGACTAAATTTGTATTCTGACACCCCATGTAATGTTTGATGGGCCGAAGTTGTTCATAGTATTTGTATTTATAGTGTGAATAAATATTAATATCTATTATTATTGAGGTTCGTAGAAATGTAATATATCATTTTCCGATAACGTATTTTAACAATACTATCCAGCTCTTTTGTTTTCAATCTCAAGCGAGCAGTTTATATTAATAATAAAATTGGCATATTTTTAATTTGATAATCAATCACCTTTACTAATTCACTGGGATAATTGCTTTTGTGAAAGATAAATATGATGTATCGAAAAACATAACATTACCAACGAATACATTTTTGAATGTCCCTTTATTGGTTATCAAATAATGCATAATAATAATCATATTTTTCGTTTAGAAAAACTAATAAATATACTTTCACTTTTTTATTATTATTTTCATATTTTATTAGTTTTCTAAACGAGGAAAAATGAGTATTAATATGAAATAATAGAAGGTAAAATTATCCTCTCTTGTATATTGAAGAATTTCTTCTGGGTGTAACTTTCCGCAACGTTGGTATATCCATTATTATTTAGCAATATGGATTTATGCAATAATTAATGATCTGGCCTAAAAATTGTGTCAAATTTGGGTTAATTTATTATAATATTTCTTTGGAATCATTAATTTAAAATGTTGCAATATGGCGAATGCGCCGGATTTGGTAATCTCTTCATTGATTTGTCGAATAAATTAATTTTGCTTCGATTTATGTCCCTTCTTAACTCATACCGACTATCAGCATATAACCTTTTCAAACTTATAATTGAATTTATATAAATAAATTATATAGAAAAAACCTATAACATACAGTGATCGGTGGAATTCAACGGGCTCTGTAAAATAACAATAAATGAAGCAGGGAAATATTATATAGGTAGTTCTTTATTGTAGTAACCTCTGTGAATAGTTAAATAGCTAAATCATTCGCTCAGATCTGATCGAATTGTACAGATGTACCTACTGAGAAAATGTATGGGAGAATTTATAGTTAATACTTATTTATTTATCGTTCAATCAGTTTTGAAGTGGGTGTTATTGTTACTTTATCAATTTATCTTTGAATTCGGAGCATTTATGAAAGTAAAGCTCTATAATTTTTGATTTTTAAAGCTTTTTTCGGCATTGAGTAATACCTTCAATGAAAGTCACGTAGAATAGATGGCATTTAGGTATAAACAGATTTGTAGATACACCAAAGTCAGAGCCGTATCTAGGTACTATTGCGCCTGTGGCAATATCTTAGACAACGCCCCCCCTTTTCGAAGATTTTTTTTCATCGATTATATTTTTTTATAGTATTTTTTTGTTCATAACTTAAGTCATATATTTCGTGATTATTTTATGCCTAGTACGCAAATTCTAGGAAAGACTAGCAATATTTTCAATGTTTCCAGCAAGGGCGTAGAAATGGGTGGTAATTTACCCCCCCCCCATTTTCTCCAAAATATAAAATTTCAGAATTTTCGCAAAGACGAAAAACGAAAATTTTTTCATAAAAAGAACCAATAATCATTTTACTTTCCTCTGAAATCGACACGGAGTACAAAATCGGACCCTTTTGCGGTTTATGATTTTATTATCGCTTTCAAGATGAGTACTTTTACTGCACAACGAGCACATCTATGTCCGAGGTTTATTATTTTCCCTTATCTATCTGCTTTGTCGGTGTCGCCTCTCATTTGCCATCTGTACATTTTGCATTCTTAATCGGTATGCACTTACTCGTTGTTTTCGGTTTTTTGTTTGTTTGTTTTCATTCAAATTGCAATTTAAAGGTGCAGATATCAGTTTTGAATTGATTATATCTAAACGGTGTTCCTAATGGGTACAAATGAAAATGACAGATTTCTCGGATTATTTTGAGAAAAAAGTTCTATAACATGAATCTGCAAATGCTTTGGTTTTGAGAAACCGCTGTTAAAGTTTTTTTTCTCATATAGCACCTTCCCTTCGCAAGATATTAAACTTGAATTGGCATAGATCTTCCGATTTAAAGTTTTCATCTTGTGATATGACTATTTTGTATGCAAATCTACAGGGTGATATTTTTTCTGGAAGGGTACCTGCTTCTTTCCACCAGAACACTTTTTTGTTTGTTGTAGTTATGTCGTATCTGCTATCGATTTCGAAAAAAAAATCGAACAGCTCTCTGTTAATCCTCAGGAAAATCCAAATTATTATAAAAATCCAGTTAATAGTTATAAGCTGTGAGTAATAAATTAATTATAACTCATCAACAAATTATGTAGCGAAGATTAATAAAGATTCGATAAACTAATATATATCTATAAGCATCACTTAGAAGTATGACTATACAAGAAACACCCTGTATCCCGAAAACAAAGCGTTTGCGGGCTCATGTTTATGGGACTTTTTTTTCTTAAAATTATCCAAGGAATATTTTCATTCGTAACTCCGTTTTAGGAAAACCCAGTATAAGGTGAGAACAATCGAATTGTTAATAAAAAAAAATATTTTGAGTAATTAAGTTCCAACTCTTTTTCTCACATTTCAGATATGAGTAAACGTTGTTGTAAAAAATTTTTTTTTTCGAGATCCCCCCCCAAGAAAAAAGGAAGATCTCCGTCCTTGGTTTCCAGATTCCTCGGCATTGCTCGTTGCGAGGCGTAAACATCAAAACCGAGTTGTGATCGAATTATCATGTCTGGTGCTCCAATATTTTTTTCTCTTGATATTTTTGGGCGCCCCTGCAGACCTTACGCCCGTGGCAAGTGCCACCTTTGCCACGCCCTAGATACTGGCACTGACCAAAGGTTCTACTGATCTTTTGTGAATAATTGAGGTATTATGAGAATCAGAGAATATTTTTCAAGATTTGTTCCTTTAGAAAAAACGGCTGGAGATGATTTTGAAAAAGTTATAGTCAGCGAATTAAAAAAATGCCTCTACCTCTCAAAAATATGAGAGTACAGGGATAGGAAAATTCGAACGGTATAGGAACGGAAAGTACAAGGATTTATTTTTTCTCACCAACCTCAAGATAAATTTAATTTTTTGTACATGTTTGAAATTGCTGTTTTTTCTCAATAAATTTTTCCCCTGTTATAAAAATTTTTCTTAGATACTTTCGATTTTTTCATCTCTCGTTAGATTACCCAATATTAATTTTTTGCATTTTGCTGAGTTGGTTTCTGTTAGGGCGGCAAATTGGGTCTCTTCTTAGAGCAGCAGCTTGTCTAGCGAAGGCTCTGAGTGTTTCTAACTTAAATTTGACCTCGTCGACTTTCTGTATATACTAAGTATATATATACTCATAATTTTCTTTCATATATTTTAATCAATGAGGGGGGTTATTTCCTCAATAACGTGCTCTATTGAATTCTAATGAATACCTAAGTGATCAACTAAGTATATGAAATGAATTCAGGTTTCAGATTTTTCTACTGAGTTCTTCTACATTTCATTTTTCCTTAGGATGATTGAGTAGAACAATCAAAATCAAGTGCTGCGGATGAACTATTTTTTTTAATTCGAATGCGCCCACGTCCAACAATAGTTAATTGGATATGAAAAATCATCTGTGAAATTCGGAGAAATTGAAAAAAAATCATCAATAGATTATTCTATGACTTCGGATTTCTCGGAAAAAGTAGAAAATTCCAATATTTGATTATTTGCCGCTCTTTTAGATCAGGCTCTGAGGTTCTTCTGCTGAGTTTTCATAAAACGCTTGAACATTTAATTTTTTTTTTTGAGATTATTGAGCGAAACAATCGGATGATGCTGATAAACCATTATTTTATTGAATTCGAATGCGTCCTTTGTCAAATATAATTTGACAAAATATAAAAAAAAAAAATTATTTAATCCAAATGATGAGACCTATGTTTTTATATTGAGTGAATTCACACAGGTTTCTAGGTCAAGAATTTTTCACATAAAACCAGCTCTTGGAAAAAAGGCCAACTAGATCAACTTTATTTTAAAATCTTCAGGTTCATCAGGCCTCTGAAATGGGCTCTGAAATTCTTGTTGTTCATTTCATGACCTTGATGAAGACTTTGAAATAAAGTTGAAACTAGTTGACCTTTTTCCAAAAGCTAGTTTGGTGAGAAAAATCCTTGACCTAGAAATCAGTGGGCATTCACTCCATTTATCAAGAAATTCGGATTTCTCGGAAAAAATAGAAAATGCCGCCCTTCAATATTTGCTGCCCCGGCAAAATGCCGGTTTGCCCGCTTTTAGATCTGGCCGTGCAACTGCAAATAAAATGTTGCCTATTATATCTACCTATATCTATTACCAGGGCCGCCGCCAGATATTTTAGCGCCCCGGCAAAATAAAATTTCGCCGCCATGCTTTGTCTAATTTATACGAATTTTCTTCAAAGGAGCATCTGTTATTCCTGTCATATTCTTGATTTCATTTGAAAACGTATTTTTCAATTTAAAATCACTATGTCAAATTTATCAAACGACGTTTTCTCGATTCCATCAAAAAAAGTTCTGCATTGTTTAAAATTACGACGCTCTATGCTCTATTTATAAGACTATAGTAAACAGACAACGTGGTCCTTAAAGGTGCAAAAGTCTTGTTTCATTAACTGACTTTGCGCCCCTACAATTTGACGCCCCGGCAAAATGTCCGGTATGCCGCTCCTGGCGGCGGTCCTGTCTATCACTTCAAAGTCTTATAAAGCAATAATTGGATCAGCCTTCAAAAAGTTTATTTTTCCAAATTCAATTTTATGCATGATTCCATTGGATCAGCTACCTAGATAAGTACTAGGTAATAGAATAAATATATGCAGTAAATAACAACCTACACATACGAACCGAGTACGGATACCTATTTTTAATTGACAACTTTGATCAACATCTTCGACTCCAGACGACTATGATACATATCAAGACAGATATCCGCCTTTTTCTCAATAAACTCAACCGCTAAATCTATAAACTCCTCCAGTTTCAGAAATACCTAATAGGCCCTAATGAATACAGGCGCACAAGAGAGGATATCTACTGCCGGCAAATTGGATAAAACTTATCGCAGGAGGTTACACTTCAAGCCCCGATGAACATATCAATATATCAGATAAAATGTTGATTTTTGGAATGAATGGGCATGCACGCAGAGCGGAGATACTTAACAAGGGCGATAATAAACCGACGTGGGGTGGAGGCCCCGCCCATGGGACGGCCCGAAACCGCACCGCCCACTCCGTTGCACCTTCTTCCACTAGTTCTCGAACCTCTTCTGTTTGGGAGTGCAGATAGACACCTGCTTCTAAATATTTCCAAAGTGATAATTATACGTCTCCTAATACACCTCGTGCGTGGTAAATTACTCAATCGGGCCGGTAGCTGCTCTGTTTAGTATTTCGGGACGGCTGTATGGTGCACGTGTGGAAAATGCACATGGCCGATAGATGACCGGAAAAGTGATTTTCACGAAAATTTCGTTGCGGGAAACGGAGATTTTCTTGCAGGAACCGACTCGATTTATGTGATGAACTTCATCGCTATTACAGACAGTGTAGTTTAATTGTGAGTTTCTATATTGATGTAGAACACTTTTCGCAATGTTTTGTTTGTCATTTTTGAGGTTATTGAAAGACTAAGAAAGCTAATTTAAGCGTCCTCTTTAATTGGGATGATTTGAACCTATAGTTTAGTTATTTATTGATTTGTTATTTTTTTATTACCTATTGGTATTTGTTTTCGAGGATTCGAATAAAATTATTTTGGCGAAAAATTCATGAAGTCACTAAACTAATTGGAAAATTTATGCCACCATTAAAGCAAAAAATAAGAAGAATTCATCGAAATGATTCTCTGCCCTCTTCATTGAAAAAATTCGTTATCTAAGTACCTAAGGTATCTATAACATTTTTTAATTTCAAATTACTGTCATGTTTCATCTATATTTGATACCGTAGTTAGGTAGGTACCTACCTACTGAATTAAAATAGAGCTAATTTCATGGAAACGATAGTTATGTGTTAAAAAACTGCAAATTTCAAACATTGTTACCTAATTGTCTCATTTTAGAATCAAATGAGTACCTAGATATTTACCTAAAATTTCATCACTTTGAAACTAACGGGAATAGATTTTGGTTTTTCGATAATAAGCTCTAGAAACCGTTAGACAAAACAAAATCAACACTCCTTGAAATGTTCAGCAGGACATGAAATGTGTAGAATCCATGCAAAAAGCTTTATGCTGCTTTATGATGTCCACACTGACCACAGTCACCATTTTCATAAATTAGGTATAGGGTAGGTAATATAGATTATTAAATTGATGAGAAAAACGCTGCTTCTGACTAACAAAACCTATCCAAACCAAATATTTAAAGAGAAGTAAAACTAAGAAATAGTTACTTACGTGAAAACTTGTAGGTATAGGCCTATACACTGTGTCCGTAAAGAGAAAGTATGGAACAAATTCATTTTTAGCTAAACAGACTATTTTAAGAAATAATCCTGAAACTGGTCGATTTTTGATTTTAATTTACCGTATTTTAAAATAATAATCTAATATACAGGGTGAATTTCTTTCGAGTAATGACGTTACCGTTATTTTTTTTAAATGGAACACCCCCATTTTGTCTCAATTTTCGGATTACTCTAGCTGAGCTGATTCCAAAAATGTATCACAAGTTGATTCCATTTGATACAAGGTGGACAAAACTACAATAGTTTTATGTGTGCTCATAAAGCAACGCGTAACATTCTTCATTAGTTGAATCGACAATATTATCAAAAATACTTATTGCCTATAGCAATTGCAATTGGTTTCAATGTAACACCCTGTAGTTTGTTACATTTTTGGATTAATAAAAATGAGCTGTTTCCAAACAAATTTGGCACTTTTGGTCCAGCAGGCAGAATATGAAAGAAATTATTTCATATCGATTTAAAAAAAAAACATAGTCGTCTAGGTTTTTGTGAAATGTCATTATTTGTTTAGTAATTCATTGGTGTTCAATGACAGTTTAGTACTAAAATATATTTGGTATTCGATAATGTTTTAATTATTGCTTAGATTTAATTTATTATTTTTGTCCACCTTGTATCAATTGGAATCAACATGTGATACATTTTTGGAATCAGCTCAGCTATAGAGTAATCGGAAAATTGAGACAAAACGGGGGTGTTCCATTTGAAAAAAATGACGGTCATTACTCGAAAGAAATTCACCCTGTATATTAGATTATTATTTTAAAATATGGTAAATTAAAATCAAAAATCGACCTGTTTCAGGATTATCTCTTAAAATGTTCTGTTAAGCTAAAAATGAATTTGTTCCATACTTTACGGGCACACTAGATCTGCCGGCCGACTAGCTAGTCGGCTGATCAACCAAGAAGGTAGATCTCTGTTGGCTGATCTATAGGTATCAAAGGTACAAGATTTTTTTTTTAAGAATTAGGGTTTTCTATGGGACATGGCAGCATAAAAACCACATATTTATTTTTTGAGTTTTGAAGTTTACAAACGTCTAGTGACAAACAAATTCAATTTTCAGGCAGATCTACTCCAATAAGGTAGATCTGTCGGCTGAGGTAGCTACCTACCTAGGTAGGTATACTAGATTTTTTTAGGAGTTCAGATTCTCTGTGAGATATTTTTTGAGAGTTTGTTCTAAAGTTTGCAAACGTCAAGTGCCAAACAAATTCAATTTTCAAACGACTAGGTTTCGAAAAGCTTCTTGTCAAGTTACGTTCTCTACAGTTAATCAAGCTCATTAGAGAACAAAAAAACTTCGCCTACTATCTCACATATTCAATTACCTTTATCAATACAGAATACCATTTTTAAGTTCCTCAGACACTTTTAATTTCAATTTCAAATGCCGACCTAATGAGAATTATCTTATCTGCGAAGTCGACTAAGTAACCTCGAAAAATACGACACAAAATTATATATTTTGAATAAATTTTCGAATCAAGAATTTTTGTAATTCACTAACAATTCGAATTTCAGCTCGTTACCGAGCGTTTTCGCTTATCGGTGGAAATTGGTTAGCACACTTCGATATCCGCTGTCGGCTAGCAGTGTGTAGGACGATGGATAGTGAGGTAGAAATGGACCTGAGTACCAGGCAGCGGGGTCAGGAAACTTCTTGTAAAATTCGCACAGCAAAATCTGTGTTTTCTATCAGCAACCTCGTTGATGTGGACGAGAATCATAAAGGAAGTATCGACCAGAATGGAGGACATGCCGGTAAGTTCTTTTTTTTTTTTTTTGTTCTTCTGATGAAAGAAAAGGAAATACCTATATTGAGCACGGATGGATACTGAGTGGCGCATGTTTTTTTCTCGAAGAAGTTAGATTACTCTCACTAAATAAATATTACCTGTCAAGTTATTATTCTATGTATCAACTCCATTCATCAAGAATTATATATAGCTATTGTCATATATATTGTCATGACTACCGGATTTGCTATCTATGTATTTCAAGACGTTAAAAAATGTGAAAATTTATACAAGGTGTTGGTGAACAACTGCGACAGAGTTCAGGGGTGCTTCTGCATGAAAAATAATTAAACAGAGATTTGTTCGCAAATGGTTTTTGTTCCGAGGTTTTTTTTAAAAACTAACGGTGATTTGATTACCTATTCAGCGATGTGGCTAAAAGTAGAATTGGTTGTGCCGTTTTTTATTGAAAAATTAGGAAATAATTCACAATTTGTGATTAGCGAGTATATGCAATCAGACCATTATTCTTTCACTAATTATTATTGAGGGAAATCCACGTATCTATCCATGGATTTTTCAAATGAAGCAGGTATATCAATGCTTCCTTGAATTTACGCTCCACATCCATCTACTATTTTTTTTTTCAAATAGGAATATAAGCAATGTGATATATCAAATGAAAGAACATTCGATTGCACATTGACTGAAAAAAGAATTTGTAAAGCTATATTTTGCTGTATATTGTATTGTATATTGACATGCAATTGAGCATTTTATTTTCATCATTGTCGAGGATTCGGGTATTTCAAGCTCAAAATCATTTTTGAATTGCTCGTTCCGTTTGTGACGAAAAATCTTCTATGCCTTTTTTAGTATGGGTCGCCCTTTTCATGCAAAAAAATAAATAAAAATAATAATAATAATAAATTATCAGTTCCTTAATTACTATGAGGCAGAAAACAAAGGCAGTTCGATTATGAAGTTCGTGACTAAGTGATGCCAAATGCAAACCAAAAATTTAAATTATTTTTATTCAACACTTTTGGATAGGGCATTACCTATTATTGAAAAAATATTCATACAAATCAACCAGATTGATAAAACTTTTGGATTGTTGTTTTCTTGTTAACGAATATTTCATATGTTCCCATGTAATTATTAAAATTTCTCAATGAGATGCTTTAATTTTTTTTCATCTCCCTCGATTATCCAATTATATTTTTTTGAATTGTGTAGAGCTGACTTCTGTTAGGGCGGCAAATTGGGTCTCTGCCTAGCAGTGTTGCTTCCAGAAAATTTTCCCCGAGGGGGAAATTGAAAGTTACGGGGAGGGGCAAAATATCTGATTGTTACGAAAAGTATTAACCTGAATAAATTACTTTTTTTTCGGCACATGCGAATTTTTGTTCATGATGTGAAACGCCCTTAATTTTTAATAATTTTTTTATAATTCAACGTTGTTGAAGCGTGTATATTTCCATGGTCAAAAGGCATAACCTACTGAATACAAATGGTAGATAATTATAATCATTTATTACATCCAAGGGGGGGTTCAGATGGGGTCCGGACCCCCCTGGCTTCGGCCATGCTTTTGCGCCTGCTCAACCTGCATCCTATATGTATATGGAAAAAGCTAAAATTCTTGTGGATTAACCAATAAAAAACAGGATAAACCATACACACTTTCATTACAATCAGATAAGAATTGTATCGGGTGTCCCCCCTTGTCTAGTCAAGGGCGGCCTTAGCCTCAAATTTTGGGGGAGTCGCAGTTATGGGCTTCAAGTTTTTTTTATGGGACCATTTCGTACTTTGTCTGCTTGAAACGCATATTAAGTGGTAGGTGGTTCCATTTTGGGGGGATCATGACCCCCTTGACTCCCCCTGGGACCGCGCTTGTGTCTAGTGAGGGGATCTGTGAATCCCTTTGAGCTAGAAAAAAAAAAACGAATGGCACATTTGCGGGTTCGATTTTTGATAGAATTGATTTGGTGAGAACTGCAACCTTAGGTATATTATATATAGATCAACTAATTTGGAGCTATAAGAGAAAATTGGAGTGAAATGAAAAGTTCTCATTATTTCTTCATTACTGGTGCTATAAACCTTATACTGGTACTTTTTTCAGTAGAATTTTTTGGTGTTATCATTTGTTTTTTTGCAATTACTTTTGAAGTTATAATACAAACCTGCGTTTTTTATATGTAAACCACAAAAATCAAGCTATAAAAATCATCAAAAATTTCCTCATAGCAAATCAACCACTTAGGTAGGTACTTATCTATGATAAAGTTTTAAATTCAGATAATTAAAATATTCGGTGGCAACCAATTTCTTCAGATTTAATATCGTTAGATTTCTTCAATATTTTGAAATGTTGTTTTTTAAACGTGGCCAAAAAAAAATCTAACGATGTTTAATCCGGAGACCTTGGAGGCTACTGAATATTTCAATTATCTGGAAGTTAGATCATCATAGATAGGCACGTGGTTAATTTGCCGTGTGAAACTGAAACTTTTGATGATTACTTATAGTTTGATGAGAAATTTATATATCATTGTATATATTTTTGGAAAGAGATAAAATAAAGATTTTATTTGTTACAGAAATTGTAATGGTTTACATCTAAAAAAAAAACTCAAGTTTATATTATAACTTCGAGACTAATTGCAATGAATTACAAATGATTGCACCAATGGATTATACTGAAAAAAGTACTTGTATTATGTTTTTGTTTCATGGTTATAGCACCAGTAATTAAGAAGTTATCAGATCTTTCCATTTCACACCATTTTCCAATTTTTTCTTATCGCTTGAAAACAGTTGAACTTATAAGGTTGCGGTTTTCACCATATCAATTCTCTCAAAAATCGAGTCAAAAATTTTCTTATAGATCAGAGGGATTCTGAGATCCTCTCACTAGACAACGAATTTGGGACACCCGATGCAAGTTGAGGCTTTCACAGGGATTTCTGGGGACACAGACCAACATACCGCCAGACACAGAACCAAAGTTGTTTAGAATGGTTTGAAATGCAATTTGCAAAAAGAAATTTTGAAATTGGAGACGATCAATTTTTTCACAAAGTAGGTAATCATTTTCCACTAACAAACATCAAAAATATTTCTTCCTTTTCCTTAAATGTTGCAGCTATCTACTACGTCTCCATCATTTATGGGATGTCGAGGTTAAATTCAAAGAGGTATTATCTTATACTCACATGTCGTATCTCAACTCTGCTTTATTATGTCTGTCTTCGAATCCATTGTATCATTATATGGAAAACAATAAAATCTTTTATGTACTACCAAACGAAGAGACTATAAATTCCTGGTCATCATTGCAGAGTAGGTATAGGATGTATTCGAGGAATTTTAGATATTTGTCCAAGAGTTGTTCATGACATTTTGTATAGTACACTTCATTCAGTGACATTGAAAGTGGGGCACCTAGAACAGGAATAATTTTTGCGATTTGATTTTTGGGCAATGTCAATGAAATAATATTTACAAGAAATTTCATTGATATTTGCCTCTCCTGTAGACACAATTGAGATGATGATATCTAATCTTTGTAGAAATTTTCCAAGCAACTAGAACTTCGCTGAAGATGGTGTACTGGAGACTCTAAAGCGCCTCATCCCCAAAATATCATAAATAATTTCCATGGGATTTAAATCCAGTGAAAGAAATGGCCACGGAAGACCACTAAAGCGTTATTGTTGAAGAAAGTATATCTATAGTTTGTCATGCAATACGGAACTTAGTTGTCATGATAGACAATGTGGAGTGGAGGGTTGTAAATATGTATATCGATAAGGAAGTAAAATGATTTGCAGGCCATCATTAACACACAGCTGTTTTACTCTCCTGTGGTTGTCGTGGATTCTTAGACAAAGACACAGTACCTACATCGTTGAAGACGACATTATACCTACTATTCTCCCTCTAAATATTTGCACAAATCGAGAAAGGTTCTAATGAGGTTATTGCCTATGGTAGTCTATTACCACTCGGCGGATTACCTGCTGCTCAATACTCGTTAGAACAGCCCAGTTCCACTATATACCTGATCGATCGATCATTGACAAAGTCACTAGTGTAGAGGTGTATAAGGTAGGGACCAGTGAGCAGCCTTACTGATCATTCTATTGAGGATGAAACACCGTAATTTCCCACTGATGGGGCGTCGAATTAATTCGCTGAGAACACCTTGCCAAAAAGTCTTTAAGAAGTAGGCGGTAATTCATACCCGAAATTTCAGCTTTCTAGGATTTCAAGTACCAAAGTTATGAATGTTTGATTGAAGCTATGTTTTGCAATATTTTGCGCTAGAGAGAGGGACAAAGAAGAATACATAAATAATCAACAGGCTATGCAAAATTGAAAAAAAAAATAATACAGGGTGTTCTATATCGAAGTTGTTAGTACTTTTTGATATAACGGCAGCTCAGCGCTGAAAATATATTAGATTGAAAGAGCAGTGGTACCTATTAAAGAAACCAAATGTATCTATGTACAGGGTGATTCACCACGATAGCTTATTAGACGTTTACTGTCGTATAAAAAGAAGAGGGGGTACTTTAGCAAACCCAATATCTAAAATGAATAATGTAAGAGTTATCGAGGAAGAACTTGAAATGAGGAAAACCCGCAAATTCTAACTGCGTGGAGTAGTATAAAAATATAGGAAAAAATTAAAATTCGATGTTTCGATAACTGAATTAATTGTAATCAATTATTGGTACTTGAAAAATTGAATTGGTTTATGGATTCCTCCACAATCCCAACTAATAATTAATTACAATTCATGAAATGTCAAATTCAGTTATGGAAACATTGAATTTGAGGTTTCTTGTGGGTTTTCGTCATTTAAAGTTCTTCCTCGATAACTCTCAAAGTATTCATTTAAGGTATGGGGTTTGCTCAAGTATCCCCCTCCCCTATTTTTATACCAAGAATTGACTGAAACAATAAAAAATATAGTTTCTAATTTGAGTATCTTTGAGTTTTGATGAATTTGAGTTATCCAGGTTCATGATCTTCTGATAAACACCCTGTACATTTTTGGATCAAACCGCAAATAGTCTTATAATAATAAAGTATTCGTAAAATCATAATGAAAAAGTTTTTTCGAAGGAAACTTTTTCTGCAGAAATATTTGAAATGTTGTGAGTCCTCATCGCTATTATTTTTTTAATAATCCCATTTACTCATGAACCGTTGAGTTTTCACTCAAAGTATGGTATATTGCTAAAATTGTCATCAAAAAAGCTATCAAATGATGCAATAATATACTGGGTGTGCAGCCATTTGAAATAAGGAAGTGGTTGTTTCCTTTATAACCGGTAGTTGTAGAGATTCGAACATATTTTAGGAAGAAAGATCATTGTCTCAAATCCTAATATGCAAATTTTCAGCACAAAATAATGATTAATTTTCCATGAACTTTCAATAGGCCATCACCCTATGTATAAAAGAGAATCTACGGATATTATGTAATGTAAGGGCATCCGAGAGGTAATCACGTTCAAACGACTGCACCAAATCGGATAATTCTTTTTTTGTTGTGTTCATTACTGTCATGTGAAGGTTTATACAACAAAATATTTTTGAAAGAATCGTACGGAAAACGATAAAATTTGGTTTTCTTTTTTCCTCTGACCGAGCGAACTATCTCAGAGTATAATTTGACACTTTGAAGGATGTATTTTGGTTTGCCTGACAGAACGTGTGAAGACGGGGCGGGCAGTTAGTTTTCAATAAAATCGTACCTTCCGTTCTCCGTAAAAGTCCAGGGTACCATCGACCATCGCCCATTCTGCATAATGCTTGATTTATTTATGTGTGATTACGTGTAAAGACTAAATAGAATTGTTGGCACATTCTTTCCAGACTTCGCATTCAATTACTGTTACAATAATTTCCTAATTTTCGGCATAATATCCTGACAATCCCAATTATTGAAAGTCATCGCGACTTGTGAACATGCCTGTATCTACAGCCCTCGTGTTGATAAAACGAAAATGATCAATTTTCCTGTTGGGTAACCATAACGGTCCGTTTTTTGTTCATCATCTATTAGCTGCATTGTTTAACCTAATTGATTTCGGCTGATAACAACAATTGGCAGAAGTTCATGAAATTAATGTTGGCAATTAAAGAACACGCAGTTTGGTCACGATATATCCGAAGGTCGGAGATATACGAATGAATTGATCATTTTTTGAAGAGGGCTGTTATGCTATGTTCAATTATTTCAATAGATTATACAATTGAATACAGTTCCTTCCAGAAAAATTCGAACATTAATTAATATTGATCAGAAAACGGTCAAATTATTGCCACTTAGGATGTTTATAAAACTGCCCTCTCGTATTTTTCACTTTTTTATTATTTTTCATTGAAAATGAGCATGCCAGTATGATTGCTGATGGCTTTTAATGATGGAAAAAAAGTATTATGCAGATTTCTCGAGCGGGATAGGGAGTGTCAAGGGGTACTTACTGGGTGGATAATAATCTCTGAAAAAACGTTATGAAAATATTGAATTGAAAGCACTTTTACTCTTGGGTCTCTTGGAAATGTCTAATATGTAAAAATCTCAAAAACAATTCGAAAAATTTAATATTTTTTTTTAATTTAAAGAAGAATCTTGGAAATATGCATAAAAACTAGTCCGCCATCATTAAAACCCATCAAAAATCATTCCTAACCTAACTTTACCTATTATTTGTTAGATTGGGGATGGTTTTAATGATGGCGAACTAGTTTTTATTCCCACGGTTCTTCTTCAAATTGAAAAAAAAAATTATTGATTTTTGCCACCATTAAAAACTATCAAGAATCAATCTAGAATGCTCATTTTCAATGAAAAAAAAAAAATAAAAAATACAAGAGGCGATTATGTAAACATTTAGATACATTTAGATAGAAAAAATAAAATATATTGAGTATCATTGTATTTTCACTTACATATTCGCAATTTATTGATTTCGTGTTGGATGAATTTCGAATGAATTTTTTTCAAACTCGATTTCAACATTCATTCGTAATAGTTATTTATAATACAAGTGCAGAAGGCATTGATATTCTTCCACGAGTTCAAAATTCAAAAACGAGCCACGAAGTGGCGAATGAACGAGTGGTAGAATGAGCCTTCTGTACGAGTATTATACATTATTTTCTCTAATTCATCGCATTTTTATTGAAATTAATGAAATATTTCCATAAATATCATTTAGTGATTTTTGCATTGAAAAATGTTGGTTGGCAGAACTGATTTCTTTAAGGCAAATTGATCAATTGACAGATAAAGCCGTGGCGGAAAGTTCGGAGTACCAACATATAATAATGAAATATAACCATGAAAACTGTGCGTTTCTGATATATTCTCGCACGATTTTGTTCTACAAGATGTGGAAGAATGAACGGAATAACCACATAATTAGAGAAAACTTATTTTCAGCTTAGTTGGATAAAAGTATTTTGACAATATAAAACTGTAGCCATAAATTTCATGCAAATATATCTTATAATTCCTGGTGGATTATGAAATATTCTTCGAAAGTTTTCACCTGTTCCGGACCTAACCTTTAAAAACATATTTTTTGTCTTGTTTTGTTAACGGACTTTGCGCCCCGGCAAAATGTCCGGTATGCCGGTCCTGGCGGAGGCCCTGGTTAATAATGTTAAAGTTATGTTCAAATACTGCACATGTGGAATACTTTTGGAAATTTATGTATGTTTTATATGTACTTTTTGGTTTCTTCATATTTAGATGTTAAACAATACTTATTGGAGACTTGATCCAATAAATATCAGTGAACCATATAATGGTATGGAACAATTATTGTTGAAAATGATATATTCTGGAAATTGAAGTTTAGGTATTCTTATTTTTTGATTAAATGAATTTTCATAATAGTCTGACAGACAAATGATGTTATCTCAATATCTTTGCTTAGTAGAAAGTCAGCAAGATTCAGCTTTTATACTATGACGTAAATCTAACGTCCACGATCTCTTACTACTTGAGGAAAATACCGAATCAGTCAATCGAATGCTCATTATCGAAAATAATAAACCAAGAAGGCGTCCAATTTGAAGTAGCCTATGGCTTCTATATGATAAAACATATTGTATTCATAGAATTCCTTTCCAAACAATAAATATCCAATGATACACACAGGCTCTGAAGCTGTCATCATCATAAATCACGTTTCATGAAATATCCACCATTTGTTGAGTACTAACGAGGATACATTATCGCTTTTCTCACACGTTATCATTAGCGTAGTGATGCAAATCCAATATATCCCTGATCAGACCCAACAACCGCAGAAATGAAAAGTATACGAACTGAAAACACAACCGATAACCGCCAATTAGGCCGGATACGTGATCCGAGAAATGGACGTACAACAATTGGTCAGATTAAGATAGGTAATGATTCCATTTTATGCGCCCACCCTATAGATTAGACTAATACACGGTGCTACACAATAACTCCGGCGTTTATCTGTGGCTCTATATCTACCACGGAATTAAAAAACATTTTCGTTTGTACAAATTACCCACCTACCTAATATTTTTTCGTAATGCTTCGAGACCACGTACTGGAAGGATGGCGCCCTTTTTTTTAGCCCAGGGTTTACCTGGACAGGAATAATGATAGAGAGTGGATAATCATACCACTAATGATATAATAAATATTCTCATGCGTGGTAAGTAATAATTTCAGATTATTATAAACGTGATTTTACTTTCAGCAAATGGCTACATTCGAAGAAATCGATTTTTTTTTCATTGTGAAACTTACCCGTTTGATTCTTCCGTGGTAATTGCGATTTATTACCATCGTTCCAAAAAGGAAATAGCCGTGTAAACGATGCTCGCTGCTTTAGTGTCTACTCGTCCGTTTCTTCAATTAGGTATCGTGTATTGCGGGCCTAAGGTAGAAGAGTCGATCTTATACTAATAATAATATCAGCCTTCGTTTTACTTCTGCAGCAACTTCAGGTTTTACCCTTGATTCCACTGAAATTACTACTTTATTAGAGTCAGTTTAGCTGCATCAAACTAGTAGAAGAAAAACATAACCACTCTATAAACTAACTTAATTAATCGAACAATAGATTATGTTAGGTTATGCTAGGCTCAACTAGAGCAGTGTACCAGGCTAAACTGGAACAACAAGTATTTGTACCAAAAAACTACTCAAAGTGGCAGTTTAAGTTGAGTTATGCTGCACCAAATTAGTAGACGAAAAGTATGACCATTCTAAAATAACTCAACTCATCAAACAGGAGATAAGGTTAGGTTATGTCAGGCTTAACTAGAACAGTGCACCAGGCTTAACTAGAACACCAAGTATTTGTACCGCAAAACCTATTCAATGTTTGAGGCAGTTAAGTTAAGTTATGCTGCATAAAATTACTAGAGAAAAAGTATAACCACTCTAAACTAACTCAACTCATTAAACAGGAGATTAGGTCAGGTTATGCCAGGCAGAGGATCAGAACAGTGTACCAGACTAAACTAGAACACCAAGTATTTGTACCGAAAAACCTATTCAACTTTTGAGGCAGTTTAAGTTAAGGTATGCTGCATCAAATTACTAGAGAACATTACTCTGAAATAACTCAACTCAATAAACAGGAGATTAGGTCAGGTTATGTCAGGCATAACTAGAACAGTGTACCAGGCTAAACTAGAACAGCAAGTATTTTTACCAAAGAACCTATTCAACTTTTGTGGCAGTTTAAGTTAATTATGCTTAGTAGATTATTAGTAGAGAAAAAGTTAGTATAACTACTCTAAACTAACTCAACTGATTAAACAAGAGATTAGGTTAGGTTACGCCAGGCTTAATTAGAACAGCGTACCAGGCTAAACTAGAACAGCAAGTATTCAGCCTAATCTAGAACAGCAAGTATTCAGCCCGTTCACAGAACAAGGAAATTTGAAACATCTTCATTTTATCAGTGTATCAAGCTATACAATCACTCACCTGATTCTGTGAAAGTAATGAATACATTAAGTTTTAAGAAAATAGTTAAATCGCTGTTGATTACTGAGCCATATTAGAGTGTTAAGGATTATTTAGAAGACAGAAATCTGTTGTAGTGATTTTGTAAATTTGTAATGATATGACTTGCCCTATACCGAACATTGGATCCAACAGGATCAATAAATTACGAGGCGTGTATTTAAAGTAAGGTCTCCATTTATTTTTTTCACATTGAATAACATTTATTTACAAAGTTTTGTACATTGCTGTAAAGCTTGAAATCTAAGCTATTTTTCTACGTAATCGCCATTCACTTCGATGAGCTTCCTCATTCGTATGACAAACTTTTGTATCCCCTCCTCGAATCACGATCCCGCCGCCTCGCGCAAGAACGAAATGACCGCTTCATGAATTTCTTCATCGGTATTGCAGGTTTTCCACCAAAATTGAATGAATAGAGTCTCTACTGCACACATCTTGGAGTTTTTCGGCCAACTCATTGAGAGTCAACCTGCGATCTTTCAGCACAAGCGCCTCAACTTTCCGCACTGTTTCGTCCGAGTGTGACGGCCTGCCGCTGCGCTCCTTGTCGTGAACGTTTAGTCGGCCAGCAGAAAATTCTCTTCACCATTTTCGAACGTTTTTCACCATACACTTTTTCCAATTGACGTGAATTTCTATAGGTGGATTTTTTTTTAAGTGCAAAAACTCCTGGCAGGAGCGACAACCGGCACTTCCATTGCAAATGACTGCTACGTCAAGACTGAGCGTCCTGAATGAGCTCCACCAGGTGTCGATTGGTCGAGGGGGGCCTTACGTTTACAACAGTGTTGCCGGATTTCATCTAGCGCTACTTGCGGCGATACAATGGCCTTGGAGACCTTTCTTTAAATACACGCCTCGTATTATTATTGTTATTATTATTATTTTACTAAAAAACCTATTCATCTTTTGTGACAGTTTAAGTTAAGTTATACTGCATCAAACTAGTAGAGGAAAAGCATAACTACTCTTAATTAACTCAACTCATTAAACAAGAGATTATGCTAGGTTATTTCAGGCCTTACTACAACAGTGTAACAGGCTACACTAGAACAGCAAGTTTTTGTATCAAAAAATCTATTAAACTTTTTTGGCAATCTTTTTGGGGGGTATTATGAACTAACTAGGGAAAACAATGTAAAATGTAATACAAAATTGCCTTAATCCCTACTGGGCTTGCTTGATGGATCCACATAGTCAACAGATCAGTAGTAGTGCTAATGGATCACTTTGGCTAGTAAATCTACAGAGCCGATAGATTAAATGAGACTATTTTTTGGATTGTTGTTACTTTTCACTTTTTCAAGCGACTTTTTTGTTGCTTTTCAATTTCATTATCTTTGAGCCATCTATACGTATAGTTTCACCCTAGTTTTTATGAATTTTAGAAATGATGTGAAGGGTTGAGTGACATCTGGAGTTTTTTTGGTTTACAGAGCTCTATTTCGTCCAGGGCCGGCTGGAGGCCATTCCACGCTAGAATGCGAACAATATTTTGGCGCCCTCCCCACCACTTTTCGTAGGAAATTACTAGAGTTCACTGAAATAACGATTCATTTCTAACATAACAAACATTCTGATATTGTCAATGGATGATTTCATTGATTTCAATGACAAATGGACCACTTCATTGAAATATTGATCCTTTGATTTGAATGTAACCTTTAGCAAAGGACAGGCAAAAGATTTGATTACGTTGATATATGAAATATTTCAATCCAATCTAGTGTTTAGAACTATGGAACAATTATGTGGCGCTTAGGGCCGCCAGAGAATCTATTTATTTATTTTTACTGGGACATCCTGCTGTGCCCCAAAGACCCGGCGTCCGAATACCTGCATTCCCTCCATCCTTGTTATAAAGCCGCCCCTGATTTTGTCAAATCATCTCAAGTTTGTTTTTCGATTTTCGAAATGAAAAAAATACTGAGCAAAATCTTTAAAATTTCATGAGCAGTAATGCTGAAGAAGTTACATAAAGCATAAGGCAAAAAAGGAAAAGGAAAAAAAGTCTTATTTTAACCCAAAAAAATTCGTCCCCGAAACCATGATACTCAATTTGGAATAAACCTGAATACAAAAAAAATCTCAATTCAATCGGATCTGTAATCATCTTTAATGGTAATGTTGGCTCTTTCTTCTGCAATTAGTGAATGAATGACGAGTTCTCAAACGCTTATGACTTCACGTCAGTACTTGCAATGATTTAGTAGAAGAACCTAAATACCTACTAGAAATTATATGAGTAGCAATGTATTTGTCTAGCATTGAAGTTAACTAGAAGCTGAGGGAAATCTTGATGAAAGATTTTTAAAGTGGTAGAACACAAACTGAGAGAGGAAGAAGAAGAACTATTAAACATAAAATCTAATTAATTCGAAGAACTCGTGTAGGTAGTAGGTATCTACGCGATGAACGCAAACAAATATCCAGCAAAGCTCACCGCGTCCATATTGAAGCAAAAAATAAGTTAATTATCCTTGTAAGACAATGAAATACTCCAGCAACGATTATGGTAAATTTATTACACCTTTAAATTCCATCTTTATTAGAAAACACGAGAATTGGCGATAAATCCTCCGGAAAGTGTCCAAATACATTTAACGAGTTAATTTGTGAACATGTGATTAACATGGGCCGATTATAAATTCTAACAGACGCAGTCGGCATGTCAGGTATATCTCTTTATTCCGGGCATCCGCTCCTAAGCCCAGAAATCAGATAAGGTTTCGAATGGCGTACAGCTGTTTGATCGCTGAATATCCTCGTATAGGACTACCCATCTTGTGACTGTTGCGGAAGGATACTGCTGGGAAGATATAGCTCAGGCTATATCTTAACATTCGTCTAACGAAGATGAAAAATTTTTAAAAATTCCTTTTTTTCGGTCTATAAAGAAAGTAGAGTTGCACGAGTTTGACTTGAATGTTTGAGATTGATTTGAGTTTGACTCTGAATTAGGTCAAACTCAAGTCAATCTTTCTGAAAAATAATTCATGTCGAATCAAACTGGAAAATGATTACAGGTTTAAAAATTCAAACTACACTGCTCAACAATTGATAGGGATCACTTACTTGTTCTAAATTTATTTCTGAAATATTCGCTCCAAGAATATTGTTATAAATTTAGTCAGATATCAGAGTATTTTCAGTTGATAATATGGTTCACTTGAGAAAAGAATGAAAAAATGGAAAGTTGGAGAGAAAAAAAGACTTTATTAGGAACACTCAAAATTCTGTGTTTGAATAACATAAAAATTTTATGATGAAACCACAAGAAGGCTGAAGTTTCGGTTAAGCTAGTACCTAGTTGGTCCCCCACGAGCTCGTCTCAAGCATTCTACTCTACGAGGCATTCTTTCGATCAAACGATTTATAAAATTTTGGGGCAAATTCGTCCAAATATCTCGTAAAGCGTTAGAAAGGTCCTCCAGGTTATTGATCGGTTGTTCTAAGGTTGACAATTGTCTAGACATCTCAGACCAGACATGTTCGATGCAATTCATGTCTGGAGAGTGAGCTGGCCAGTCCATCCTATCAATAGCATGAGTTTCTAGCGCTTCATTAACCAGACGACTACGGTGTGGACGGGCATTTTCGTCAATTAAAATGAAATTCTGGCCCACGGCAGCCGCAAGCGGAACAATTATGGGTTCGATAATCATATCGTGATATCTCCAGCTGGTCATGGTGGTGTTCTGCAGAACAACCAACTCTGTGCGTTGGTTCAAACAAATGCCTCCCCATACACATATAGAACCTCCGCCAAAAGCTGTTGTGGGTACCATAAACTGTTCTGCATACCTTCGACCTCTTTCCCTCCAAGCAAGAATACATCCATCGGAGTTGACCAAACGAAATCTAGACTCATCCGTAAATAAACATCGGCTCCAATCTTCAAGTGTCCGATTGCGGTGCTCCTCAGCCCATTGCCGTCGATGAACCCGGTGTTCCCTATTCAAACGGGGATGTTGTACCCTCCTACGTGCTCTCAAACCACGAACATGTAGTCGTCGTCTTACAGTCTGGTTCGAAAATAGAACTCCTGTTGCAACTCTCAGTGATCTATTGAGCCGCGACGCCGGGTAAGTGGGATTTCTCCTAGCATTGAGGATCAAAAGACGATCTTGGGCAGCTGTTGTACTGCGCTGCCGACCTCCCCCATGAACATAAGCTACTGAGTCGTTTTGGATGAACCTATTCCAAGCCCGACTCACGACACTTTGCGAAACATTCAACCGCCGGGACACTTCTCGCTGGGACAAACCTTCCTGTATCCACCGTATGATTTGGTCCAGTTGCACAGGAGCCAAACGTCTTCTCGGCATGACTGATAAGCTGATATTGTTCTCATTTCTTCAATTATTGTCACTTTATGTGTTTGAACGAGAGAAAAAAACAGATTCAATAACAAATACCACATTGCTTTTCACTCCACCTGTAACAGCCTACAGATAATAATCGATTTTGTGAACAAGAGCCGATGAAGTAAGGAAGACTTTTATATAATCAACTCAAAACATCTTACTTTTTCCTTAGAGAACATATAATGTACAGATATTCACGAGATAACTTGTAAAAATACAAATGAAGAGAAGTTCATAAGTGATCCCTAGCAATTGTTGATCAGTGTATTTGTCAAACTAGTTTGAAAGTTAAAATATTTAGTAGATATGCTTTAAATAGGTGAAATATCTATATTGATTCTAGAAAGTTTGTGTAATACCTACATTAATTCAAAACAAAAAGAAAATACATTATTTTGAACGTTTTTTCAATCAACGCCAACTTGTCACCTCAAAATTCTTCGTGAAAACTAAAGTTTTACTTCAGAAATTCTTACAAACTAAGTGAATGCTGTGCATAAGAAATCTGACACTAAAGCCCCCTGCTAATAAAAATTACAAGTCCAATAAAAGAAAGATGCCGTCCAAAAACAATGTTGACAATTATGGATCCAACGTTTTATGTTTTTACTACCACAAAAACTACTCGATCCAGAAAGTGTTGTTTCCTCTGCTGCAACATCAAAAAAATCTGTATATTTATTTTTCTTGTTGATATTCTACCTCGTATACAGATTTTATCTCATAGTTTTTGAGGGAGGGTATCTTCGAAATCAGACACTCTTTGTTCTGGTACGTATGCCGAGCTGCATGAGCTACATGAAAAAAGTTCAGGGTTCAGACATTTTGGTTCAGACATAACGCACAACACATAAAATATGAATTATAACTAATTTGCGAAATTGCAGAGTAAGCCCAATATGATATTCAAACTTCAAACAGTTTGAAAAAGTTTGATTTGAAGCAGTGGCGGCTCGTGAGCTTTCATTCAGAGGAGGCCAAGCAAAAAAAATAGGTTTTTGACGTCCCAGAGAAGACAGTGGCATCATTCAAAAATTTTTCTAATTTTGAATCATAGCGGCCAATGAAACACAATAGCTTTTTAAAATTTCCCCTATTATCCGAATCTACACTTTCATCATGTCCTCTAAACGGCAATTCTTGAAAACAAAGGAACATAACTGCGTCAAATAATCTTTTCAAAATATCCATGTTTTCTTTGACCTTTTCGTTATGATCTATGATAGTTTGCCTATGACCCTGATCAAGTGAATTTACAATATTGAGTTTTCCGAACAATTTAAATTTAATTGATGCGCCTAAATGAGATTTTGATCTGCCATGTCTTTCAATAGACCTCTGTAAATTTTTTAAATCCGAATACCCTAATTTTGACCACACATTGTTTTCTGAATCGTCGGAGAAAAGTAAACAAAACCAACAAAATAATTTATTCCGAACTGTACTTCCGGTCAGCCACTCGCATTTAGTGTACCATTGGACGCAGAAGGAACGATTATGGATAGATAGATAGGATTATGCCTGGAATTGACAATTAAATTTTGCATAGCAGGCTGAGGTGTTTTTGTAGTTTTGGTAATGAAAATTTTGTCATCGTAAGGCATTTGGCTGAACTTTTTAATCAAAATAAAATCTACAATATCTTCAGTAACTCTGAGTTCCCTACTGACACTATCATTTTCATTTCTAGTTTCCGACGTTTCCGTTTCCATTTTTCTCGATAAAATATATCTGAATAGCCAGCCAATACCCTTCCTTACCTACAAACTTTGCCGAACAATCCTAACACGAAACCACAAACAAGACGCCGAAAGGAATAAAAAGTACTGGCCTATCTTTATCTTTCCCTAATTCTGGCGCTAATAAACAGAAACAGCTGAGCTGACCCATCGTTAATCGCCGTGGATCATGTTCGGGCGCTTTCGGTCAACGGAGACAGGGCCTCCGGCACGTGATATCCAGCTCGAATTTAGAGTGGCCGGTGCTTCGTATCGGGAGAAATTTGAAATTCTACGTTCAAGACAAACGCGACTAGAGAGGAATTGGGCCTCCGCGACCCGCGTCTGGAGTCTGCTGTATTCCTTAGCGCAACGCATGCCTGTAGTACGGTGCAGCGATGCGCAATCTTCTCAGTTTTGAAGTCTGTTGCGGAGAATGTATAAATATGATGAAATATTGGGGTAAAAAGTATCCAGAAATTTGAATATTCTATTGATTTAGGTTAACATAATATAGTTGGACTTGAACTAAGAATTATAATGCGGTAAAATTTGGGGAGGCCCGGCCTCCTCTGCCTCCTCTGAGCGGCCGCCACTGATTTGAAGCCAAATCAGTCAAGTCAAAAGTTTGATTTTTCAAGTCAAGTCAAGTTTGTGGGTAAAATCAAAATAGTTTTTGACTTGAATCCATCTCTAAGAGAAAGTATTGTTCTGGCAGGTATCTCACGGTTGCTGTCTCTCCTTTTGAAATATACCTCACACTCTATTAGAGAAAGTAGCCCCCTGTGAAATGACTGAATTTTTGATATGCTATAGTCCAAGTCATTCCAAATAAAAAGTTCAAAAGGCTCAAATTTTCCAATAGGCTAGTTTTGACGCTAGAGTCTAGAGTCCCCTGTAATCTCTCATTTGTTCTCCAATTGTTTAACAATACAAAACGTAATCCTGGATAATCATCACCATTCTGAGTAATCAAGATGTGAAGTCATTAATATGAGATACTATTAAAAGCATTGTTCTTTGGTGTTGTACATTTGGTCAATTATACAGTTCCAATTCCAGCTACTTGAACTTTTTAAAGTTAAAATATTTATGAATCCTATTCTACACCTTATTCTATATCACATTCGAAAAAATATATGGAGTGTTCTTCTCAAAAGCAAGCGAATGTTATATTCGAAAAGTTCCGTACCTACTGAAACATATTTTTTGATCATAATTTCAAGGCTTGAGAAATGATAAGAAATATTACAAATCTGCCTATAAAACGTCCTAGAAAAGATTTTCTTTGTGAATCTATTATTGTAACGTCAGGGATTTTTACGATATTAATCTTCAAATGGATGAAATTTTTCAGTACAAAACATTTGGAATATAATATAATTTCCGCTTTCTTTTGAAATGTGATGTAGAATAAGGTTTTTGATAGTAGAACGCTGAGGCAATTTGTTACCATTTTCGAATAATTGAATTTTTAAAATTGTACGTAGCTGGAACACACTGTATAATTGCCAAATGTAACAACTCCAAAGAACAATGCTTTTAATAGTATGCCATATTAATGACTGTTCATATCTTAATTACTCAGAATAGTGATGCTTATCCATCAGGATAACGTTTTGTATTTTTTAACAATGGAGAACAAATGAGAGTTTTCAGGGGCCTCCAGCGTCAAAACTAGCCTATAGAAAAACTTGAGCCTATTGAACTTTTTGTTTGGAATGACTAGTTTTAATAATGTGTGCTGTATCCTTTTTGATATTCACTCGAATATGCCTTATATAGTATATAGCCTTAATATGTAGCCTTATGAGGCTACATATGTTTAAGTGTAAAACAGAATGCTAACTCATGTTGATTGCATGATCTGCTAGAAAACAGCAAAGTAGTCATAGTAGGAGATCCAGCGGTTCATTTGACTAACCCACTTTGGTTTAATATTATAACTTAACTATGTATGGACTGCATACTTCTCCAATTTGTTTACGAAGTTTAAGCATCTTCATTATGGTCAAATTACGCCAAGCTGAAAGCTTCACTCAGTAGAATGTAGCTTTCAGCATGGAATATTCATTGAGTAGGCAGAAGAATGCGGGACTTGTGGAGTTGAATCTATGTCTCCTGAGGTTTCTTTGGATGTTCTCCAGGAGTCCAACCTGGGACCTCTTTCATTTTCTTCATTTATTAAAGAATGCCATATTTTATCGATCAAGGTCGTAGTGCAATGAATGCTGATGTTGTAGCTCTCATGGTCTCAGGTTGGATTAGTTTGGTGACCTTGTTTATTTTGGTGTCAAAGGAGCAGACTTGTGTCCTCCCAGAAAGACCGAATATTTGAATTTCTTTAATACAATATTAAGCCTATTTATGAAGTCGCAGAGTTTTGTTTTTCTGCTGCTTTCAGGTATTTTGGTGTAATGCTGGATCCATTTCTTGATTAGGAGCTTCATGTAGAAGGGCTGTGTTAATTATTTCCCAAAGCCTATTTTACACTGTTGCAGCTGAGAAGTTTTTCAGCTGGTCTAAGCAGTTGCTTAGAACAGCTTGCCTCGGTCAGTGTGAACTATAGCTTGGCTTATATTCTCATCTAATGTACAACATTTAATTATAGGGTAATTGTTCTCACTGGCATAGAGTATTTGTTGCTCAAAAATTTAGCCTAAGACCATTGGATTCTTGTAGGACCATATTCAACACCAAATCACTATTGGCAGTTCCTTCAATTTATATTTTTAAGGTAGCGATGTATGCCAGGGCTAGACTGCTTGAACTTGACAGGTTGGGGGACACTCAGTACAAACTAGAAACCCACACGTTGATAGTACCAAAACATCGTACTTCTTTATTCAGAAAATCACCTCAGTATGAGACTGTAGTCGTGTTCAATGAGCTTCCTTCCAATTTAAAAACTTTGCCAATAAAAAAAATTCAAATTGTCCATTAGGAAATACTTAGTTTATAGCGCATTCAACAGCATTCTTATCTAGTTAATGTTTTGTCATTGTTTGTTGTCAATTATCAGTTGTCAATTGTTATTTCGAGTGTTTTATTATTGTCATATATGAACGATACTGTCTTATACACATAAATACATTGTTTCCGTTGGTCATTTGCAACAATTTTGGTAAGTGCTTAATTGCTTTAAAATTAATATGAGGAGTGGAAATTCTCAATTGTTGTCGAAGGATATATTGGGGAATAAAATATTCAAAGGAGACAGTTTCAAAGAGAAATCTGTTAATATTATCGCTGAAGAAAAAAAAGCAATGGCTGTGGAAGATTTCTGATTACTGAATGGCCCTCTAGATTTTAAACCCAATTCCACTACCTATATCCAACTTTCCAAGAATGAGTTCTTCCAGAGTCCTATGGCAAAAAGTTCGACCATTTGGATCGTAATGTCACAGTATTGTGCAACGAAAAGCCGAATGAAATATCGGCGATGTTGCGTGATCTGACATTCGCAAATTAAACTCAGTTCCAGGCAGAACTGTAACAGAACTTTTTTTATGGCAGACCGAGGCCAATTCAGAATTTAATGTCTTCGAAAATTGGAAACCTAATAAAATTAGCATTACCTTGTTAGTTTACCGTTCAAACTGTGTCTTGTCACGCGAACATTTTCTCATTTTGGAACTGAAAAGTTAATTAGGTTTGCCATTCTCCAGACTAGGGCTGAGTTCGGTTTTATTCAATTGAGTACATTTAAACGTGAGGGTAATTTCAGACAATCACGGTAAGTCTTTGGGGGTATTATTACTGCTTGTTGATAATTAGTAGTTTGGAGTATTGGAAAATGAGTATGTTGCGGTGTGTTTTCTCATGTGTGGTTTAGGATATGAGGTCATTGACGGGTACAAAGGACAACCTATGTTGAATTGTTACGCTTTTTGTATCGAAAAACTCTTATAATCGGTCCTATAGGTACGGGAAAAATCCGTGGACGAAGGAACATTGGTAGACCCCGTATGTCCTGGCTTAAGAACCTGAGGGACTGGTTTAACTGTAGTAGTGTTCAATTGTTCAGGGCTGCAGTCAACAGGGTCCGGATTGCTGTGATGATAGCTAACCTCCGATAGGAGATGCACTGCAAGAAGAAGATAGGTACGGTGAAACTGTTCAAGTGCAGAACTCAAATCAACAGTATCTTTCTTTCGTTGCTAATATTCTTCAAGGCTGTAGCAATTGAAAACTATACTATATTATCATTATTTCAAATGCAGTTGGTGTTACTGGGTCGTATGAGCCTGACCTCACAGTTCCACAAAATGAAAAGTCACCAATTACAAATAAACAAAACGTTTTATTGATCACAAGTAATTTATCCTACAAACTTGTACACCTTCATGCATTCAGGGTAAATATGAAATTTATAAACTGGTCAAGTATATTCCAAGTCACTTGGAGCAAGAGAGAATATTTTAATTAAACGAGGGTTGTCCAAGTTTTCAGCAATTCAATTGAAGTCAGGAAATTTATTGCATAACAGTACTTTCAAATAAAACCCGGTATTTAGCGGATCGTCTCTGGAGCCACAATGTGTCGATATGTTTCTATTGGCTCAAATAGTCCACGTTTCACCGGATGACGATGACGTTACGTTCATTTGCTGCAGTTACGCATATCTATCACTTCATACTTATCTTTCTTATGATTCGCATAAACCAATGCGGTCCCTAGAGTAATTAATGTTATTGCATTTTCACTCTGTTTGAGTTCGTTGTGTAACTGATTTTTTTTTTATTTGGATAAAGTATGTTCATGACCAGAATATTTCCTATATACTAGGGTTTTCCAAGTTCCCAGACATTTATTAGGGAACAGGGAATTTATTGTCTTACCTTTTGAATGAATCATAATATGCTTATAGAACTAATTTCTTTCTTTGTTTTTTGTAGTGGACGTATCCTATACATATTTATGTCAGAAGGGATTTAAATAAATATTATTATTATTCCCGACTTTTGCCTATACGCGTAGGATTTCTCCTCGCTGTCGGCTTCTCACTCCTCGCTAAGAGGAACATTCACTCAATCCCAGAGATTCAAAATATCAGAAGGGTAGAGCTCGGTCGTGTCCGGTCCTTGTGGTCCCCCTGGTTCTCGTCTGGTCTTCTGGTCCTCTTACACGCGATCCTTGGACCTGTCCTTCGCTTCCTAGGAATTTTCTCACCGTCCTTGCAGTACCTAAGAGAACAGCTTTTTGCATTATATTACATATATACTCACTAAGTCCTAGTTGCTTAATATTTCTCTCGAGATTTTTGGGTACTATTCCTGTTGTTGAGATGATAATTGGAATAGTTCTCGTTGATATCATTCCCCACTGGCGCTTTATCTGAAATTCAAGGTGCCTATATTTTGAAATTTTTTCGACCTCTTTTTGACGCATGTTGTTGTTATTAGGTATAGCTACGTCGATGAGTATTGATGCCTTTTGATGTTTATCAACTAGCAATATATCTGGCCTGTTGTGAGGTACTGTTTTATCAGTCAAAACTGTACGATCCCAGTACAGTTTATAGCGTTCGTTTTCCAGGATGGTTTCCGGTCGGTAGTATGGCACTTTTTCAGAATGAATTAGTGTTAATTTAGTTACCATTTCTTGGTGTAGTATCTTTCCTACTGCATCGTGTCTCTCTTTATATTCATTTCCTACAAACATTTGACATCCTCCAGTGATATGTTGGATTGTCTCATTCGTTGGATACCCATAACGGCATCGATCGTCAGTAATAGTTCGATCCTTTATGATATGCTTGCAGTAATTTCTTGTTGAGATCACTTGATCGTGGATGGCTAAAAGAAATCCTTCCGTTTCTGGATACATCGCACCTGATGTGAGCCAATAGTTCGACGCTTCAATGTCGACATGATCCTGGTTCATCTCGTTGAAATGTCGTCCATGTAGGGGCTTTTCTCTCCATCTTGCAGTTTTTATTGGATTGCCTGGTGGTTGTATGACAATTGCTCCTTGTGCAGTTGTAAAGGTGTTGATTCGTCTGCTTCACACAGTACTTTGTAGATCTCTGACATGCCTGATTTGTCTTTGAAGTATGTTCGTAGGCATTCAATTTGCCCATGGGCAAGTTCCATGATGTCTAGCAGACCTCTGCCTCCTTTATTCCTCGGCAGTGTCGTCCTCTCAATGCTACTTTTCGGATGGTGCTTGTGTGCTTTAGTCATTTTGCGTTGCAGGTTTTCTATATCTGTTTTGGTCCATGGAATGATACCGAAAGAGTATGTAAGAATTGAACATGCATATGTATTGATAGCTCTCGTCATGTTCTTGCTGTTGAGGTTTGTTTTTAAAATTTTGTTGATTCTCCTAATGAACTCAGTGGTTAAGTCTTCCTTCATTCTTTGATGGTTTATTCGTCGGTTTTGTTTCATTCCTAGGTATTTATAAAGATCGTCCGATTTCATTGCTTCTATCTCCTGTCCATTGGAGAGAGCTATCGGTTCATCTTGGATTTTTCCACGCACTACGCTAATAGTACGACACTTGTCCAATCCGAATTTCATCGAAAAAAATTTCTTTCGAAAAATTTTCCACCAGTTTGACCATAATTTGCAAGTGGTTTTTGTTGCCTGTTGTAAGTTTTAGGTCATCCATGTATAGCAAATGATTGAGTGCAATAGTAGTTCTATTTCCTTTGACATTGAAACCTTTTTCAGTAGCATTCAGTTGTTTAGGGGGTTCAGCGCCAAGCAGAACCATAAGGGACTCAATGAATCTCCTTGGAAAATTCCCCTTTTTATTGGAATCTCTTTAGTAGTTATGTTCGCCGTAGAGAGTTCGATATTCGTTCTTCAGTTGCACATTGCATACTTCAGAAAGTTTATTGTAATTGGATCGATCTGGTATATTTCCAAAATTTTGGTCAGCCACCCATGTGGAATAGAGTCGAAGGCCTATAAGAAATAAAAATAACAATGAAATCTGTACAACTGAGATATTCCCGCACAATTTTTTTTCTATAAGATATGGCAGAATGAAAGGATTTGCCACATAATTAGAGAAAATTTAATCAAATATTACCAAACCAAAAAATGAAATGCATCAACCGTTGATATTCCTTTTCGAAACCCAAACTAGTTACAACATACAATATTTCGTGGATATTCATGAAGTCTAGTAGGTGTTTAAAGACAATATCCTCTAGGATTTTTGGAAATGCTAGTAGTATTGGGACTTGTCTGGAACTTTTTGGTGCGGAAGGATTTCCCCTCGTGAATCTTTTCTATTTTCATTTTTCATCTCTACAAGACATGCATTCACAATCTTCACCAAAGAATCGATGAGAAATGTAGCACTTTTTTTTTAAATGAAGAGATTATTTTCGTCTATGTTTTCTTTTGTTTATATTTAGATTATTTGAAATGGCTTCTATTTCTTTTTTGGTTACTGGATTGAATTCATTATTCAGGATCGTGATTTTTCTCTTAATTTTGCCATCCAAAACAGTTCGATTCGAAGTATTTCCGTCCAAATCCACAATCCTAACACATATTAAATCGCCAGTATGTTACAATTTCACGAAGGAGCTTACTCATACGGCCGTGCCACCGATATCATCTACAATCCGTTCCGTTAATCATAGAACAAGTGTTCCGGCTCACACCCCAGTTGCGAAAACGCGCCCACGCGCTGCACACTCAATTACCCACATTAGAACAGCGCTATTGCGTGATCCGGTCACGAATCGAACCAAAATTTCGCTCGAAAAATCAAGATGGCGTCGGGAAATTCTGTGGTCCGACAGGCCGACCAATCGAGATCTAATTGGCGCGCGCCCCGGGGCCCACAGAAGATCCTTTGTAGTTCTGATTAGAATTTATGGCCCCCGTTTAAAATTCGATGTCTCTCAAATTAATTTCATTACGATGGATTTTAATAACGAGCTGTATTGCCGAACTCGTTCCGTTCGGTCAATTAGTTTTATGATGAGAGGGGCCATTGTTCCATTTGTTTATGGGCTCTAATTATAATTTACGCGTTACGGTATATTGGTGTCAGGTCGTCAACTTGATTATGATTTTTCGATTGCTTGTCGAGAAATATCGCGATTCATTTCGGCTTATTTACATGTTGATTAATTTAATTGAGGAAAACCTTTAAGATTTATGTGCCCGTATTCATTAAGTTTGAATATCGACTAGGCTTGTTGAAACACTCGGTAATAAACCTATGTTTTCATTTGGAGTAACAGGCCAATTGAAAAGTCCCCGGACTACTATACTAAAACACATTTTTTCAGCTAAATTCGATTTTATTATTCAACATAGTTGCCTTCGAGGGCGATACAGCGATTATAGTGATCTTTCAACTTTTTGATACCATATAGACCTCAGTTTCGGCGATTACTTCTTCATTGGCGTTAAATTCTTTCCATTTTTTTGAGGTATGAGAACAGGAAAAAGTCGCTGGGAGTTGGATCTGGCGAATACGATGCAGAAGCAATTCGAAGCCCAATTCATGCAATTTTGACATTGTTTTCATTTTCCATATCCAACAAATCTCGTCCTTGCATTCAACTCAGGAAATAGGGATCTTGGCTTCAGGACTGCTAATAGGGTGAATAATACACTCAGTTTCAACTGTCAACGTTTCGATCCTATTTGGGATCTTCTTCAGGACTGTAAAAGTATTTATTAAGAATTATTGGACAAATGAACAATCTGGTTACAACAATACGAAAAAAAAAATACACAAAATCATTTAAAAAACGGTCTTATAGGCTTATACTATACTTCTATATACAATCATCAATAATAGTGAAAGACAAGAAATGACTAGGATTCAGGTGGAATTAGGTTATTTTCTTTTCGATTTTTTATTATATAATTATTATGAAATGAATCATACTTTTTCCTCCACGGTACGAATAAATATAAACACTCACCAATTTAGTCATATGTATTACGATGCGGGTGGAGTTGTTGAATTCCATTAGACCTATGTTGAGGTTTTCTATTTCGTCAATAATCTTATTTTTAATAGTTGGTTTTTGCCACGAAACTTATGCGGTTGTTCTCTTTGCTTGGCTGATATGATACTGGTGTTTTGTATTCGAGTATAAATATGTTATCATTGGATTTTCAAACATGTTCTGATGATATTCTTACTGACACGAATTCATTATATTTATTTGATATCTCTTAATAAATTGTTGTAAATTATACTTAATTTTTGAGTATCTGTTCTAATATTCATTGTGTCATGTATGGAAATGTGTATCATTTCACTGATACATCTTTTATGATAATTGCATTCTTTATCCAAAATTTTCACTTCATCAAAGTCCAAATTATGATTTTCTTGGAAGTGGTGCACAGCTAGAGCGGTTTTCTCATTTTTGTCTATATTCTTTCCCTGGCAATCGTACTTATGTTGACGTATACGATTTTTTAGGTACTGTTTAGTCATGCCCACATACGATAGGTTGCAATCTTTACAAGGAATTTGGTAAACCAAATTAGATGTCATTAATTTCGGAACAGAGTCTTTTAATTTTGTGTATATGTTCTCTAGTTTTGTGAGTGGATAGAAAGCAAGCTTGATGTTAGATGCTTGATTTTTTATCAAATTACCAACTTTTTCCGATAAACCTTCAATGTATGGAAATTTATAATAGATGATTCCATCTTTTTCCCTCCTTTCTGTATTAATTCTTGTGGTCTCAACAAATTTGTGTTTATAGGAATGCATAATTTTATTTATTAGCTTTCTGGGGTAATTGTTCTTTCTTAGAATATTTTTTATTTTCATTTCATTCACTGGCCAAAATTCTTTACTGCTGAGACTGTAACATCTAAAACATAGGTTCTTTATGGTATTGTTTTTGTGGATTTGTGGGTGGTGTGAAAAGTAATTGAGAACTCAAAGTGAGTTTCTAAAGTGAATTGAATGCGTGGATGGAAAGCATTGAATGTCTCGAGAAATTCATCAATTTTGTCATTTGGAACAGCTATGAACGTGTCATCTACGTATAACTTCAACACTGGTATCACAAATGAAAGTTTTTTAACGCATTTAGAAATAAGGTAATTCATCACTATGTTTGCTAAAGTAGGACTCGCTGGGTTACCCATCGCAGAGCCCTCAATTTGTAAATATATTTGTCCATTAAACACAAAGTAACTCGATTCGAAAATAAAATCTATAATCCTACATAACATGGTTTTATCTAATTCTGTGTAGGCTGATATATGTGGCCAGTTCTCTTTTATGATTTGCAAAACTAAATGCTTCGGTATATTGGTGAACAATGAAACGACCTATATACCTACACAGAATTAGATAAAACCATGTTATGTAGGATTATAGATTTTATTTTCGAATCGAGTTACTTTGTGTTTAATGGACAAATATATTTACAAATTGAGGGCTCTGCGATGGGTAACCCAGCGAGTCCTACTTTAGCAAACATAGTGATGAATTACCTTATTTCTAAATGCGTTAAAAAACTTTCATTTGTGATACCAGTGTTGAAGTTATACGTAGATGACACGTTCATAGCTGTTCCAAATGACAAAATTGATGAATTTCTCGAGACATTCAATGCTTTCCATCCACGCATTCAATTCACTTTAGAAAAGGAAGTAGATAATTCAATAGCATTTTTAGATGTCCAGCTTATCAGAAAAAACGATGGAACAATCTTGACCAATTGGCATACCAAAGTAACTGCGTCCAACCGAGTTCTCAATTACTTTTCACACCACCCACAAATCCACAAAAACAATACCATAAAGAACCTATGTTTTAGATGTTACAGTCTCAGCAGTAAAGAATTTTGGCCAGTGAATGAAATGAAAATAAAAAATATTCTAAGAAAGAACAATTACCCCAGAAAGCTAATAAATAAAATTATGCATTCCTATAAACACAAATTTGTTGAGACCACAAGAATTAATACAGAAAGGAGGGAAAAAGATGGAATCATCTATTATAAATTTCCATACATTGAAGGTTTATCGGAAAAAGTTGGTAATTTGATAAAAAATCAAGCATCTAACATCAAGCTTGCTTTCTATCCACTCACAAAACTAGAGAACATATACACAAAATTAAAAGACTCTGTTCCGAAATTAATGACATCTAATTTGGTTTACCAAATTCCTTGTAAAGATTGCAACCTATCGTATGTGGGCATGACTAAACAGTACCTAAAAAATCGTATACGTCAACATAAGTACGATTGCCAGGGAAAGAATATAGACAAAAATGAGAAAACCGCTCTAGCTGTGCACCACTTCCAAGAAAATCATAATTTGGACTTTGATGAAGTGAAAATTTTGGATAAAGAATGCAATTATCATAAAAGATGTATCAGTGAAATGATACACATTTCCATACATGACACAATGAATATTAGAACAGATACTCAAAAATTAAGTATAATTTACAACAATTTATTAAGAGAAATCAAATAAATATAATGAATTCGTGTCAGTAAGAATATCATCAGAACATGTTTGAAAATCCAATGATAACATATTTATACTCGAATACAAAACACCAGTATCATATCAGCCAAGCAAAGAGAACAACCGCATAAGTTTCGTGGCAAAAACCAACTATTAAAAATAAGATTATTGACGAAATAGAAAACCTCAACATAGGTCTAATGGAATTCAACAACTCCACCCGCATCGTAATACATATGACTAAATTGGTGAGTGTTTATATTTATTCGTACCGTGGAGGAAAAAGTATGATTCATTTCATAATAATTATATAATAAAAAATCGAAAAGAAAATAACCTAATTCCACCTGAATCCTAGTCATTTCTTGTCTTTCACTATTATTGATGATTGTATATAGAAGTATAGTATAAGCCTATAAGACCGTTTTTTAAATGATTTTGTGTATTTTTTTTTCGTATTGTTGTAACCAGATTGTTCATTTGTCCAATAATTCTTAATAAATACTTTTACAGTCCTGAAGAAGATCCCAAATAGGATCGAAACGTTGACAGTTGAAACTGAGTGTATAATTCACCCTATTAGCAGTCCTGAAGCCAAGATCCCTATTTCCTGAATTGTTTTCATTGTTTTGTCACACAGCACCTTTTTTTTTGCGAATGGGGCAGTTTTTAAACGATTTCATCCATTAAACGATCTAATAACGCTATACAGGGTGTCCCGTAAAGACCACGTCAAACCGAGGGAGAATGTAGATCAAAGGATAACCCACCTGCTATGACAAAATTCCCATCATAAAAGTCTTACCGTTTTCGAGATATTTTTTTTTGTTGAAAATAATGAATTTTTGCCCCTTTCAATAGTTTTGCCCTTACGGTTGGTACAATTTTACATCTTTCTGGTTAATTTTTTCAGTAAAATATTGCTGAAGAAAGATTTCAACGTTTACATTGAAAACATCCTCCGAAAATTTTAAAGGGGCGCTATGAGAAATATTTTTATTGGAAATTTTGGTAGTGGATTATTCTGTTCATGAAGTTTAGCCCATGTACCGAGCTACTGCTGCACATTACACCAATATTTTATAGTGATTTCAAAGAGGTATCACACAAGTCATTTGTTGTTCAAAGAAAAAAGATATGGCTGTTTTTATCCAAATTGGTACGTTTCTGACAAAATTAAGTTTGTCAATTCTGTTAAGAAATCTTCGATGTTGCATTACTTAGTGAACAATGCCAATTGTTTACGTGCGAAAATATAACTCGCATAATTATTCACCTCAACGAAATTCAATTTTGTCGCCAAATTTTGGAAAACATCATGCAGATCCAGATTTTATTAATAAGATCATTTGGAGCGACGAGTCTTCCAATAAAAATATTTCTCATAGCCCTTCTTCAAAATTTTCGGAGGATGTTTTTAATGTAAACGTTAAAATCATTGTTCAGCAATATTTTACTGAAAAAATTAACCAGAAAAATGTAAAATTGGACCAACCGTAAGGGCAAAACTATTGAAAGGGGCAAAAATTCGTTATTTTCAACAAAAAAAAATATCTCGAAAACGGTAAGACTTTTATAATGGGAATTTTGTCATAGCAGGTGGGTTATCCTTTAATCTACATTCTCCCTCGGTTTGACGTGGTCTTTACGGGACACCCTGTATAATAATCGCTGTTAATGGTCTGGCCCTTTTGGAGGTAATAAACTAACATTATACTTTGCGCATATACTACGTTCACCAAATGGAATATTGAAAATGATGTATAAAAGGATAAGGACAGTCCCTCACAGAGAAATGCTAACCGTAGACAAATGTTTCGGGTTTTCGGCCCTCATTAGTACGGTGAAAAAGTGTTAGGATGAGCAACACTTGAAAGACACAACAAACAAACAGAGTCAACAACAAAAGCCAGCAGTCCATTTGTGGTTTCAGCAGGAAGACGCAAAGTTTTTTGGGCAACAACCAACATCACACGTGTCTATGGTTAGCATTTCTCTGTGAGGGACTGTCCTTATCCTTTTATACTTTTTTTATGAAGAATTAACCTCGTTATACTTTCCACATGTTATTATTCTCACGCAGGTAGCTATAGCTTCCCACGTGGTGATGTTGGTTTGGTTGTTGCCCAAAAAACTTTTCCTGCTGAAACCACAAATGGACTTCTGGATTTTGTTGTTGACTCTGTTTGTTTGTTGTTTCTTTCAAGTGTTGCTCATCCCAACACTTTTTCACTGTACTGATGAGGGCCGAAGCCCGAAACACGTGTTTACGGTTTGTCTGTGAGGGACTGTCCTTATCCTTTTATACTTTGTTTTATGAACAATTACCCTCGTTATCCTTTCCACATGTTGAAATTGAATTGAAGGTTTTTTTTAAATAGTAGCTCATTTCCAAGGTTGAAATGGTCTTATATGGTTGGATCAACTTTAGTGTGCAGGTTTCTAGGGGTGGCATAGCTCATTATGAAAATTTAAAATGGCTATATCTTTTGATCTAGGCCGAATCGGAAAAAATGGTAAATGGAAAAAGTGTTCTTTTTGACCTCAAAATCTACTATTTAAATACAGGGTGGCCATTTGAAAACGAAATAGACGAGATTACAGACGAAATAAAGTTTTTCGATAGAAATGCTCGGACAGGTCGATTTCTGTTTCGAGGGGGACAACTTAAGATGTAGGTTACGGACGCATAGCGCTTCAACCCTTGCTACTACAACCCTCACCCCCAAATTTTGAATAGAGAAGATGGGGTGAGTGATACCTCAAATTAAAGGTATTTTTATACTGATTTCAGCACAGTAATTGTTTTTTCATTTGATGCATTAGTTCTCGAAATATTCTTAACTAAGTATTTGAAAATGAAGTGGTGTTTTCATGGCACTTGTAGTGTTTTGTGAAAAATCGACATTTTGAGCTTCAAAACAACCATGACTGTGGCTTCCTTCCTAACTAACTAACGCATGAATATTTCGAGAACTAATGCATAAAATGAAAAAACAATTACTGTGCTGAAATCAGTATAAAAATACCTTTAAATTGAGGTATCATTCACCCCATCTTCCCTATTCAAAAATTGGGGGTGGGGGTTGTAGCAGCAAGGGTTGAAGCGCTATGCGTCCGTAACCTACATCTTAAGTTGTCCCCTCGAAATAGAAATCGACCTGTCCGAGCATTTCTATCGAAAAACTTTATTTCGTCTGTAATCTCGTCTGTTTCGTTTTCAAATGGCCACCCTGTATATCTACAACTCAACGACTCACCCAATATATCGACAAACAAGCACTCAAGATTACCCGACTTCACATCAATGCTTTTCTCGATTGTTATTTGATTTTTGGATTTAAAGCAGGGTTTAAAATTATCAGCTCGAATAATTTCATGCAATGATGCATATCATTTAGGTTGTATCATTTGACATAAGTCGAACAAGAAAATACAATTCTTGGACTTCCCAGATACAATGCAACCATCGGTGAATCCATTACACATTCCATAATTATAATGTAATAATTATGTTCACAAAGCTCTCCAACAATTGAGTTATTGTTCGCCTTTTTACAACACAGATATACTGAGACGACTTTAGCGTTTCACTTCAATCTTTTCATTATTTTCATAACGCGGAAGAACGTAATGCGATTTTAAATGGCACAGGGATATCACACAATTCCCTAATCTCCGCGAGATTTATCGACAAAAACGAGTAGATGCGATACAGCCTCAATAAAGCAACGAATTATTTCATCTCTAAAAACTTCTCCAGGCTGAAGTCACGACAACAAATTATTGCCATCGAATTCAATGGCGTAAATTTTCCCACGTTTTCTTAGGGACATTACTCGTCCTGGAAAAAAGTGGATGATTTTTCTTTTTCTCAGAAGGATGGAGGAAGTGTCTAATCGAGAATAATATTACCCGCGGCTTCGCACACATTTAAAATGGACGATAATTCACTATTGTTTGCCTGAAGCATAGAAACAATGAGAAATATTGGATTTTATTCATTTTCAAAGGACTACATACAGGCAAGTTTTAAAATACATTTAATCACAAAATCACCTAAATCTCACCAGCTTTTCTGAAAAGAAAGAGAAATAAAAAGAGGAATGAATAAATCAAATTCAAAATACGAAAAAAAAAAAAGAGTAGACGTACGTAGCACTTGATTAATGATATACCCATAAGAAATTTTATGATTTGAGGCGAATGAAAAAAAATTATTTATAACAAAGATATTTGATCAACAATTTTCATTTTTGCCAGTGTTCACTTCCAGGCATTGAAGAGATATATTTCTGAATAGAAAGACAAGTTAATAAATAATGAATTTTTTTTTTATTAATTCTTCGTAGCATTTTTTTCCCTTTATTTATTTCTTCTCCTCTTGTATCTCTGTTTCATCATTATGAATTGTTCAATTCAAATTCTTTTATTTTATACAGAAAAATTAAATATCTCACTATTATCTCTGTTTCATCAATATGAATAGTTCAATTCAATTTTTTTATTTTATACAGAAAAATTCAATAGAAAAATATAGGATTTTATTCATCTCAGTAATAAATATTAGAGATAGTAATACCATAAATTATCGGCATTTGATAAATTTTGGAAATGCCAGGCAGCATATTGCCGTATTATATGGATGAAGTTGATGATGCACTGGAATTATCTAGATCACCTAGCAATCAAAACAATACAATGGTTACATACTATGAAATATAATATAATACAATACCTACATAGAAAATATACATTTGGCGAACATTGATAAATATTTTTCATTACATTCATAAGTTTGAAAATAATACAATAAATTTCCTTTCTTAATCATCTGTTTACAGTTTATAAAAGCATTACAATACCTTCAAGCGAGACTTTAAATTCGCAAAATCATTAAATTAGTATATCATCATACGAATTACGAGTGTTTAGCAGTTTTTTTATGAAGAGATCTTGAAATATTGAGTATTTGGCTTTGTATATGTATAGGACTATATTTCTATTTTTGTCAAATATTTCAATTTTCGAATTTCGTTCCTCATGTGATCATAATGGATTTTTGGATTCTGTAAATCGAAATAAAAATAAATATAAGCTTAATATGGCGCCCCTTAAAATTTGCCGCCCTAGGCTTCAGCCTACTCATCCTGCTAGTAAATCCGCCACTGACTCTGACTGTATTTAACTGAATATAGGATTATTTTAAAAATTGTTTCTAGTAAGATACCGTAACTAAAATAATCTTGATAATTAAAAAAGCTTATTTTTCAACAATTTGTTGACTTTAGTTTTGTTAGGCTGTAGGCTTCCTTGAACCGGAGGCTCTCGGTTATCGCCGACCAGCCGACCTGACTAGACCACTTGAAACTTCTTCCTCTTTTGCAGTTAGGCAAAAAAAACAGTAAAAGGCTAATAAGGTCTGTGCCAGTTGATGTTTGGCACACACTTCCTAGGGAAGTGCCATCTTCGGTCTTTTATGCTTTCTAGGGGTTTTCTCATCATAGTCGCAAGTCTTCCTCATAAGCGGGCATGCGTGATTTTTCATTTTCATGAAGGTCTTCACGCTCAGGTCTTTCAGATGGTCGTCTAGGAATGGTATTTTCAGGTCTTCATGTATCTGTACGTTGCTGACAAACCATGATGCATTTACGGCTCGTTTCAGGATCGTATTCTGCACGACTTGAAGTCTCTGAAGATGGTTCTGTGCGGCGTATCCCCAAGCCATGGGTAAGTCATGACTGGCCGAATGGTGGACTTATAGAGAAGAAGCTGGTTGGAAAGAGACATTTTGATGCTTTTGCAGAGTAGCGCTTGCAACGCTGCAGGTGCTGTCTTTCCCTTCAGCACAGCTGATGTGATGTGTTATTTCCAAATAAGCTTCATGTCAAGTATCACTCCTAGATACTCGGCTTCGTTTTTCTATTCGATCCTCCTACCGAACATTACGACATGTCGACGATTTCGCTCTTCTCGGGGTTTACTTCAATGCTCCATCGAGCAAACAAGACTGAAGTCTGTGGATGGCTTCTTGTAGGTACTTCATTGCCATTTTGGGACACCACGATCTGGCAAGAATGGGGGTATCGTCTGCGGACAGTGTCATGGAGATTTTCTCCGTTTTTGGCATGTCGGATACATATATTGTAAACAATAACGGATACAGCAGAGATCCTTCCAGAACTCCGGCTGAAAGAGACCTCCATGAAGATATGACCAGACCAGGACTGAGATCAAGTTCTTATTGAAAATTGACCAATTTTATAGGTGACTAGAGTTTAATTAATAAACCAATCATAGATGAAATAAGATACATATATAGAAATTTGCAAGTCTTTCCTATTAATCTGAATCACAATAGTATACCTACTCTCTAAACGAAAATGATGAATTTTTTCCATACTTTCGATTTAATTTGCAATTACAACTCAATTTGAACGGATTGCCATATTCTCTATGTGGACAGGGTTGATATCGAACGAATTCGTTGAAAGGGAACGCGCACCTTCCTTCGAAAATCGATTTGTTCCAACATGTGGCTTGATAAATTGACTCGCATTTTTTTACCTTCCTAGTTAGTGAAATAAAATCGTATTTTTATTACCGTCATCGGCCGTATTAGGAGGGAATTAACGATAATTTGTTTTGGTGCGTTCCAATATGTTTTTGCTTTTATAATTTCACGGTACCAATCCCCAACGGTGAGGTAGGAGCAGGTAGAGAATATTAGTGAGACACGGCCGAAAACAAACAAGGATATTAGAATTTGTTGGACTTAATTATAGCCTGTAATGAGCTTGTTCAAATAATTTTATGGATTTCAAAAATAAAGGGGGGCGATCAAAATAAACAACTGTTAGGATCCATTATAACTTCCCATTGCAATCCCATCTGAGTTAATGGCTTTTTGTGATAGTAATGAATGTCTTGTGTATGCCTTTCACCGGAACGTTTTGTGTTGGTAAAAATTCAATTTATTAGTGTTGATGATGTTAATGAAACTTTGTTGTCCGCTGTCCGTGAAACATTTAGTATATTGATGATTTGGGTTAATTGGAGTTATTTATACGCTTCTCGATTAGCCCGATTTTGGAATTTATTCCCCTGATGGGCTTCCCACGTAACGAACCTGAAGGATATTATTCCGAAATTAATAATATTATGATTTATTCATTTTTATTAATTTGGATTGAATTTAATTATTCAATTAGTAGATAAACAAAAGAAGCTGAGATTGCTTCACATGTTATATGTTTTTTCTAAGATGCCTTTTAAGGGAGTAAACATCCTCCAGAGTCTAGATAGGTCAGTATTTTCATGCAATTATCAAAAAGGAGAATAGCGTCAAAAATAGAATTAAAATATTTACACCAGTGATTCCCAAAGTGGTCCAGGTGGACCCCCAGGGGTCCACGGAGGACTCGAAGGGGGTCCACGATGCCGTGAAGAACAAATGGGGGTCCACAAGTTGTTAATGGGGGTCCACAAAAATTTTTCTGGCTTCGATTGTAAATAACAAAAATATCGGTTCGGCTTCACTCACCAAATTGTGTAGAGCTACGATATAATCCTCAAATTGTTAATTTCCAAATTTTATTGTGTTATTTCAAAATAGTCAACGCATGAACTTGTATAACGGTCAAAAATGTTATCCGTCTTTACCGAATTTGATAGCCCTTTAATGGTTTTGCGATCACCCCTTTTTATATCTGAATATGAATAAAAATTCTCTGTACCATCGGTAAAACCTTTAGTGAAGAAGACCTCAATGGCCGGTATTATGAAGGATAACCGACGTTCAACCGTTGTGTCAACTACCAAATTACTCACTAGAAATACGGAATTTGGTAGTTGACGCTCGGTTCAACCGTCGGTTATCCTTTATAATACCGGCCCTAAATAAGTTCGAAACTGCGGGGTTCCACAATTAAATTCTCAAACTGCTAATATCCAATTTTATTGTTTTATTCCAATCCAAAATATTCAATGCTTTCAAATAATATCTGAAATTTGCAAAATGACAGAAATGGTTTCTTCTATCTTTTCTGAATTTAATTTTATAGCCCTTTCTTGGTTTTTCTAAGCAATTGATCAACTAAAAAAGAAGGTTGAATATATAGGTATACAATTGCGGGGGTCCACCGAAACCAGTAAAATTTGAAAGGGAACAGAAAAGTTCAGTAACTACTGCAATACACCATAAATTCTCCTTAATCATAAGGATCTAAATTTATTAGCATTGCTTATATTGCTTTTTTTAATTTTTTATATTCATTTTTCTTGTGTGGTAATTGGGTAATCTATTGAACATTATCAGACAAGAATATAGAATGACAACGTTTGTCAGTCATTGTAAGGAGATGTATTGGGGTCTCTTCTTTCATAACCGATTTGGCTAAAATCATTTTCGAAAAGTTGCTTATTTTGAAAAAAATGGTATTTTTTATGTATCGGGTGTCAAAATTGGCCTAAAATTTTGATATTCATAACTTGCAAGTCAGAGGTTCGATTCTGCTAAAATTTTGTGGGTTCGTTAACTTCATACAACCCTGAAAAACTTTTAATGCAACTTCAATATTTCCAGGGCACTCAGATTATTGAGTTTTTCTTTTAGACTTTGAAATCTCTATTTTTGACACTTTTTAGAGGAATGTCGTTATTGTCATGAAAAAATACATATTTCAGTGGAATGAATTCAATTAATACTTTGAATGGCACACTTTCCTCAAAAGAGTAGCAAACGGAAGAATTCATGTTTTATGTAACTTTTCAAAAATACGTTCCTGTTTTTTTTCTTTCGTGATAATATTGATGTTACTGAGATTTTGAATTTTATAGATTCTGTTCAACTTTTCTCCATTTTAAAATACTGAGCGCCTACTGTTTAAACACGTTACGTAATAAAATATTGATTTGCATTATCAAACTTTGGATTCTTTTGAAATTAGAAATTAAATTTAAAGCAAAATGGCGTAACAATCTGGGAAAATGTAAACTGTGAGTCTATTTGCTTCATATCAAAAATAAGTATTGAAAATTAAATCTTTGAGAGAATTTGAACCTATTTATTTCAATTAATGAAATGGTGGCCCTGTGGCATGGGCAGTAAGGTAACCGGATCTAACTACCATCGATTATTTTCTGTATCTAAGGTTATCTGAAAGATAAGATATATGCCATTGAAAACTGCACAGGAGTTGCGACACAGGATAGAATAAGCTTGTGCAGATGTAAGAGATAATTTGAATATGATCAGTAGAGCAGTAAATAATAATCGCTATGGCTATGGCCACCCAATTCATGTTATACCCTGCATATGTCGTTGAAAATTTTGATGACAAAGCTGATTATTTTAGAACTGTCTCGAAGCAAATTGAAGATTCATATTTTGAAAATCCAATCCAAAACCTTCTCCATAACGTCCCTGTGGCGCAGCGGATAGCGCGTTGGACTTCTAATCCAAAGGTCGTGGGTTCGATCCCCGCCAGGGATGCAATTTTTGCCCTCTAAATTTCGCTTATGCTTCGAAAACGAGGTATATGTCATAAAAAAATGATTCTCACGGTGTCATTTACAAGACTATACATATGTTTGTCCAATTTATAATGAACCACCTTGTATTCAGGTATACAGGGTGAGTCACCGCAATGGCTTATTAGACGTTTATGGAGAACTAATAATAATTTTGTGCTAAAAAATTGCATGTTGGGGTTTGGGACGATGATCTTTCTTCTCAAAATATTTTTAGCTCTCTACAATTTTCGGTTATACCGGAAACAGAAACTTTCTTATTTTGAATGATATACCCAGTATATTATTGCATGATAAAATGGCTTATTGATGACAATTTCACCAATAAGTCATAACTTGGGTTCATGAGTTGATTGAGGGATTCTTATGAAAAAAATGGTGGCGACATGAACTCACATTTATCCGAATATTTTTGCGGAAAAAGATTTTTTGGAAAAAAACCTTGTTCATATTGGATTATGAAAATAGGCAGTCTTATGAGATTGTTTGCGGTTTGGACCAAAAATGTACAGGGTGTTCAGCAGAAGATTATGAACTTGGAAAGCTCAAATTCATCAAAACTCAAGATTTTCAAATTAGAACCTATATTTTTCATTATCTCTTTCTATACGTAATATTGACTAAAAAATAATAATTCTGCAGAAATATTCAACAAAATGTGAATCCTCGTTGTCATCATTTTTTTTTCATAAGAATTCAATTTACTCATGAACCGTTGAATTTTTACCCAAGGTATGAAATTTGCTGGAATTGTCATCAAAAAAGGTACCTAATGATGCAATAATATACTGGGTGTGCCATTTGAAATGAGGAAGTAGTAGTCTGTTTTCGGTATAATCGCAAGTTGTAGAGATCTGAAAATATTTTAGGTAGAAAGATCATTATCTCAAATCCCAACATGCAAATTTTTAGCACAAATTATGATAATTCCATAAGCGTCTAATAGGTTATCGCGATGAATCACCCTGTATAGTTATTAAGACCCTAAAAGGATACAACACCGGATAAATGTCGAACGCTCAAAACCTCTTCATTGATAAGGAGAGCTTTTCAGAGAGAAGCACTGACTTGGCTATCAAGCCAAGTCAGCTCTCGTATTCATCAGAATTCAATGCCAAACGTATCGAACTTCGATAAGTTGAAAGAGTTACTAGTAAAGCTAGAGATTCACTATTTCGAAATTCTGGGATCCTAGCAACCAACTCTCCCATCGTCATGGTTTATCTTGATGGTCTAGGAGCAAATAGCAGCTTCCAGCAGGTCGATTAAAATAGCCTGAATGTTATTACCAGTAATCAAACCGAGAAGATCCAGTTCATTGATGTGTCGTGTAAGGAATTGATTATTTTAGCGGAGAAATCCGATTCGCCTTAGCTGTAACAAGGCATTGTCGATGGGTAGTTAAAGTCAACGCAGAGACAAAAAATCGCTTCACGGCTGCCTAGAGTCGGTACCCAACCTGAGCGTGACGGACAGACTCGCTTCAATTAGGAAGTTTTCTCAGCTGGCAACGCAAGAGCGAACAAGTAATGTGTTTTATGGACGAATTTCCAATAATATTTTTTTTCGTTTGGCAATTAAGAATAGATAGTACGATCGAGATCTGTTGTACAAGTCGGTCGGTCGATTGTCGACGAAAAAAAAGTTAATTATTGGTTTTCGATTTGTTTTTTGGACGTTGGGTTCAAGAACTGTATTTCCTGAAGCGTTCACAGATGAGCGGTTAACAAATAGGCTGATAACTAGGCGGAAGTGGTGGTCATTGGGGTTTTAACACTGTTCGCACAAGCTCTTCTTTAAAAGTGAGGCAAAAAGTGTATCCTTTGTGATATTTGGTTAGGAGAAGATTTGATTTCGAATACATTCAATTACATACAAAGAGTTGAATTTCTTATTACCCTACGTTACATATAATCGCTGTAATGTATAGGTGTATTTTTATTTTACCAATAACAAAAACGATTCGTTTTCAATTCAATAAATTTCTTTCACGATTCCCTGAAGAAATCCTGGATCCGCCCCTGGGTCCTACTATAGGTCGAAGTCGTCGGTTAACTATTTTGCTGAAGCCAAAATCACTTCTCCATAATAATACATTCAATTTAACAAAAATTGATCACTGAAAGACACATTATAAACTTGAAGTGCCTCGAGTATTGATACAGGTCTTCTTTTTATATATAAGGACTGGAATTTTATTCCTGTACTTTAATTTCCTAATGTTGTCTAATTGGGAGACTTTCTCCCTTCTCCCACTTTTCTCTTCTATTTGGTTTTTTGAAAAAGGGATTTCCTCTTAAATGTCTTTCTTATTATAAATATTTTTAATTTTCAATTCTTCTCTCATGTGATGGTTGCTTATATACCATGGGGCGCCAACCGCTGTTCTGATTACTGTATTTTGTGTACTTTGTAAATGATCTTTATTATTGTCTTTCGTATTATATTAGAGAACTCCTGCATACGTTATGTTTGGTATTAGCACTATTTTTATTATCTTCAGCTTGTTTTTCAAGGAAAGTTTACTTTTTGGGTTGAGCATCGGGCGCAGTCTGCCGAGCAATTGCCTTGCCTTTTTTCTGTTTTCTTCTATCTGTTTTTTAAAGTTCATTATTTTTTCTAGAATTACTCTTAGATATTTTGCTTTCTTTTTCCGTTCTATAGTCTGATTTTTTTATTTTGCCGTTTTCTGCTTTTTCTTTCTTTTACTGTTCTTCCTCCGAAGTAGATTGCAACTGTTTTCGTAGTATTCACTTTGAATCTCTATTTCTTCTATCAGTTTATCAGGTCTATATGTAACTGCCTAGTAATTGATTTCCGAATTCTACTGTGATAGTAAATATAGCGGTGTCATCTGCAAACTGAGCTATCTTGCATCTATTCATTTTGGTATGTCTGTCATGTATTAGTTGAACGGCAGCAGTCCTATCACTGATCCTTGGGGAACTTCGGCTTCAATTTCTCTAATCGTCGACCTGGTACTATCGATATTCACTCTAAATTTTTTATTTGCCAGGTACGATTGTATTAATCTCGTAAGTTTGGTTGAAAATTTCATCTACTTCATTTTGTATATCAGACCTTGATGCCACATTTTATCAAATGTCTTTTCTATGTCGAAGAATATCGCACCAGTGTCTGTAGAGAGTTCATATAATAATAATAACAATAAATTCATTTGTAGAAGTATCATACAATCTACAAACAAACAAAATTCCCACAAAGGCTAAGCCTGTTCGTGGGGTGAACAACAACAAATTAAATTTTTTTCTCAATTTTATGAACAGTGCAAAATAACAAAGCCAATATATGCTACACACAATTGAACAAAAAAAAATATTTTTCCTTTTTTTACCATTCCTTCAAGCGTATTGGAAAGGCAAGTTCTAACAAGACAAACGAAGATGTAGTAACAGAGAGTTAACCGAATTTGAAAAGATCAGATATTCTGTGCCTAGGTTGGTCCATCAGAAAGAGCTTCACTCTTTTCTCAAATATCTACCTGCCAAGTACTCAAAGGTCAGCTGGGATATCGTCTTTGAGGCATATTGCTTCTTAATATTTTCTGTTAGTCGTACCAGTTGGTGGATCGTTGAATGCTCTTGCCTCGTGTATTATTGACATTGGTAATAGGAATTTTAGTGACCTAAACTTTAGACTTTTCAAGTAGTTTGGTGAAATATTCAATTTGAATCAAGGAAAAAATTTCCTGCCATTGGGTATGTCACTCCTTAGCAGTCAGCCCTCTCCAGTTGTTTCTGTTTTCGATGTTGTAACAGTGTTTTCTCCCAAAAAGATTTAATTTATGTACAATAAAAACTCTAGAATTCATATGAAATATTTACTGCTTCAAGCCAACTATAATATCCATATTTCCCCGAATTCAATGAAGTCAATATATTTACACACGAATCATATGAGTTATTTACTTTCTATTCCTGGATCACCAGAGTTTACCGATTTTGTTCATCTCACCAATTTATTATTTATATCATCAATCAGACTAGTTGTTTTTGGTTGAATCGATCAACTGTGATTCTATTAAATTGGGATAATGAAACACCGGATTTCTTAACTAATATATTGAATTTGGCTGTACAAGTTATGTGTTTACAAGGTAACAGCTACGAGCGTACTGAATATTGTACCCCGATTTCCTGGGGATGTTAAGCATCGCTTTGGATTTTGCATACCAAAGCGCAATCCAAGTCCCTGATTGATCCACGTCTTCATTCCTTGCCCTCAGATGTGACTTCAGGATGACCATATGTAGCGCCAATGTGGCGCCAACGATGTTCCCGTTCTATTTTTAGCCCTCGCTGTACCTGCTGGGGTTGGTTTTTCGACCTGAATGCGTATCTCTGAACATTCAACTGCCCGTAAAGTTTGCGTGAAATTCACTTGACGCAACACTAGTCTTGGAATCTATCTTGAGGTTTTGTTTTCAGTTTTTCTTTGATTTTCCTGCCTTCATAGCTCGAGCAAAACTCATTCCTCTTCATATTTTCACTTCACGACTCCCGTCATATTTTGTCCGCTGGACCTTAAAATCTCTTTTTCTACAAGCGTACGCTTTCAACTCTTTCTCCACACGCATTTGAGGTCGCAAAGAGTCACTTTCCCACACAGTGCGCGAAAACCCCCGCTATTTCTTACCCGCACGGATATGCGTGCAGGAAATTCCAGTAGATTTTCCCGCACGCAAGTATTAAAGAATAATTTAAATTATGTCATGTCTCTATGCACCGAACATCCAATTAATGTCAAGGATGAGATAAATATGTCAACGAAATGCAGAATTACGTATGTCATTCATGTGTATGTGAATAATTAATCAAATCATTTGAGTTTCAATTTATTTCAAGCGCTTGTAGAAAAAAATGTTGTTCCTAACAAGTGCGGAAAGCACCACTTTCCGCACTTGTTTTCCACAAATAACTATTTCTTCCCTAACGATGATTCGACTATATACTGTTTTTGGCACTGTCACTTAATTTTGAAGTTTCCATTGGTCAAATCTTCTTCTTTTCAATACTTATTCTAAATATCATCACATACATTTCTACCCTTTATGAAATATAATTCTTATTTTGAATATATCATAAATCAAAATGAATAATCTTAATTTGAACCAATTATCTGAGGATCCTGTTCTTAATTTTGAATTTGTTAAGTAATCGATAGGTTTTTCACATCTATTTCAATATTGTCCTCCTGAAAAAAAAACATAACACTACCTACCTATGTCAACCAATTAACTGAACGAGTATGCGAAAGCATCTAACACGTCGTCTGAGCTCTTCTAGAATTTTTCATGACTCATTTGGACTATTGGTCTAATCTGTAATCTACCGCATAGTAATATGCCTAAAAGTCCACTCAGACGAAATTAAGACCGCTATTAAAACTCGAAACACTCTGTATATCACCGTGAACTTCTACTATCGCAACATATTATATCATAATAAGTCTGGAATTACATACATGTAGGTTTTTTTATATCGTTGTCGAAGGGTTTATAAAAAGGCCGCCGGTACTTAACTATTGTTCATTTACACTATGTACAATTCAACTTCAATTGAATGTACAGCCATCTGAACTTTCGTCTATCGAACTATCGAAGTTATTTTATTTCGTATAATTCTTAATCGTCTAATTGTCTGATTATTCGCGTTGATCCGTCTATATCTAACGTCGAATTATCTAACTAGCTGCGTCTAATATATTTTACGTCGAATCATATGCGTCTATCACGTCGAATTCTAACTATGTCCGTCTATTCTCTAACGTCGAATTCTTTAACCTTCTCCGTATAATCTGTAACGTCGAATGCCAACTATGTCCGTCTATTCTCTAACGTCGAATTCCACCCTCGTTCGTATGTATCGTGCTCCAGTCTCAGTTTTAAGTCTCAAATACCTCTTCCCCTTACGTCTTCCTATATCGATAAATCTGCATGGTGCAACCTTTTAGGGTCGATCGTGTAGTTCTCGTTTCGTAAAGTCAGTAGCGCATAATTCAGTCGGGTGTTAAGAATTTGGATCCCACATACATTTCTACTCTTGATGAAAGATAATTGTAATTTTGTATATATCATAAATCAAAATGATTGATCTTAATTTTAAAAAATTATCTGATAATCATGTTCTTAATTTCGAATTTGTTAAGTAATCGATAGGTTTTTTCACATCTATTTCAATATTGATCCTGAAAAAAAAACATAACACTACCTACCTATGTCAACCAATTAACTGAACGAGTATGCGAAAGCATCTACACGTCGTCTGAGCTTTTCTGGAATTTTTCATGACCATTTGGACTATTGGCCTAATCTCTAATCTCTAATCTACCGCATAGTACTATTACCAAAAGTCCACTCAGACGAAATCCAGACCGCTATTAAAACTCGAAACACTCTGTATATCACCGTGAACTTCTACTATCGCAACATATTATACCCAATAAGTCTGGAATTACATACATTTCTACTCATGATGAAAGATAATTCTAATTTTGTATATATCATAAATCAAAATGATAGATCTTAATTTTAAACAATTATCTGATAATTCTGTTCTAAATTTTGATTTTGGAAAGTAATCAATAGGTTTTTCCACATCTATTTCAATATTGATCCTGAAAAAAAAAAACATAACAATACCTACCTATGTCAACCAATTAACTGAACGAGTATGCGAAAGCATCTAACACGTCGTCTGAGCTTTTCTGGAATTTTTCATGACTATTTGGACTATTGGTCTAATCTGTTCTCTACCGCATAGTTCTATTCCCAAAAGTCCACTCAGACGAAATTAAGACCGCTATTAAAACTCGAAACACTCTGTATATCACCGTGAACTTCTACTATCGCAACATATTATACCCAATAAGTCTGGAATTAACCGTAAGACGCATAATCTAGTCTCCAGAAGACCTTTCTGGTCCAATATCTGGACCCGTCTGCATTCCGCAATAAAAAAGCTTTTAGGTATTGTCATGACTAACAAGATTAGGTCTACAACTGTGACGCGTGCCGGACTATCAAGTGTCCCCGAGGAGATTGGTCGAATCCAAAAACCGGTTTGTCGCTTGAAATATGAGTGAGGGGGTTTTATTAAATTCAAATGTATTTATTCAGAAGGACGGTATCAGCATTGACTATAAAACCTCGGTTTGAGGTTGTTTCTTGACCTGAGTCGCCGTTTGATTTACGGTTTTCATTAGGCCATAATGGAATCATCATATCAGTGGAACTTCGTGACCAATAAAGAGTATCGATATCATAAGTGGAACTTTAATTTCTGGAAGGATTTCTTCTATCGCTTTTATACAACTTCAGTAGGGTGTCGTTTCGTGGAAATCGACTTGTTCTAATTATCTATCTGGTGAATTAAAGGTGGATTTGGGTTGTTTTCAATAACAGAGGAATGTGTATCACTGGTCGACGAGGTTTTGATGACTTTGTTCTGGTCATCATTTTTACAATGCTCATACCTTTTCAATAACTTTGGAATAGACCCTTTTATCAGTGACGGTACCTAAGTACTGATATCGGTAGATTAATGCACTCTAAATTCAGCATTCCCTATGTGGGTGACCCGAATTAAGTAAATAAATTTAAAAAAATTACGTCTTTATTATACAGAAAAGTGGAAAAACACATGAACCCATGATTCATGACCTTTTCCAATTGTAATTCAGAAAAGCAAATTGAATTTCAGAAGATGGAAATTGTAAATCAGTATATGAAGTTGTTATTCAGAAACGGTAATATGTATTTCAGAATAGCAATATGACATTTAGAAACGGTAATGTACCTATATGTATATCAGAATAGCAATATTTAATTCAGAAAACAAAATATTGATTTTAAAAATTAGGAATTGGAATTCATATTTGATAATTTTAAATGCAGAAATACGAAATTGTAATTCAGAATTGGTTACATGTAGGTATTCAGAATTAATGAAAATGAGTAGCCACATTTATTATTATCTACTGAATCGGGGTCAGAATTGATCTTTTGTTCTTAAACCAAGCTATACATACAAACCCAAGGAGTTCGTAGATACTGTTAACGAAACCGTCGATATCTTTAGGAACCTTGTCTGTTACTTCGTGAGTATCCAGGACTCACTTCTCTCTACGAGTGGTTCTTAGGCCAGTCAACTCCGGACATTTGAACACCTTGTGTTCAGCTATTTCTAATTCCTTTCCACATAGCCTGAAAATCTCATCTACTGACTTACCCATGCGGTACAAAAGGTATTTGCTCCGCAAGTGTCCTGTCAGCAGTCCCACCATTACCCTTAGTTCAGCTCGTGGTAGCTTCAAGAGTTTTCTAGTATAGGTCAGTGAAAGCACCACAAATTTTTTTGTCTTGATAAGACCAGGAGTGCTCCTCCAGATAGTTATTCTATTATTCAACTCCCATTCTTGGACCTTGTCCTTATATTGGTATTTTCCATACCCACAGAAAGGCCTAAGACAAACAGATGTTAATCTTGATGCTCTTCTCGCAAGTTCATCTGCGTTTTCGATTCCTTCAAAACCACAATGTCTCGGTAGCTATATCAATGTAATACCCGTGTTGCATATTGCGCTAGTACCTCACATTCGGAACTGTTCTGAATTACATATTACATTAGCTGAAATTGAATTGATAACTTCTGAAAAATAAAATTTCTTTTCTGAAATACAATTTGCCGTTTCTAAATTTCAATTCACTATTCTAAATTACAACTTTGATTTTCTGAATTGCAACTTCCTAATCTGAATTTTAATTTCGTTTTTCTGAAATTAAAATATTCTGAAATCCAATTTTTCTTTTCTGAATTACACTTTCCTATTCTGATGGAGTACATGTTCCCTTTTCTGAAATTGAACTTTCATTTTCTGAACTACAATTAGAATAGTAGTAGAACACTGCTATTCCAAATCAATCCCCACAGATAAGATATGCAATTATATTAAAAAAATAGAATATCCTGGAAGCTTATAACATTGTGAACTGATAGGGAAGACCTCTGCAGGTAAATGATCTCGTGGTATTGGTAAAGGATATAGATTCTCTCTGACTAACGGCCGGTTTTCAAAGGCCAATCAAAAAAATCAACTTCACAACTGTCAATTCTATGGTCAAGCGTCATTTGGTTTGCTGAAAGTGAGGTTAACTCCATTTATTTGAACATTCTGCTAGTAAACACAGTGGTCGCGTCGTTTTGGGTTTCTGAAACGCATACTGCATCGGTCGATTTGTTCTCTATCACTTGTTTTTAGCTAAAAAAAATATTAATATAATTAAGCATATACTCTATCAAATGTAATATGAACATGTAATGTATATATTATCGCCTTCACTACTTATTTAGAAATTATGATTTGTGTGGTGCTGTAACTCTGTAAGTCCTCACTCAGAAATTTTAATTATTCCATTTCAACTCAGATCTCATCATTTCAGTTTATTTTGAGTAATATCTGTTATCATTTTTATCTCTAGTAACTGTAATATAGATATTGTTTTTATGCTTCTTGTTCTGTAGTTGGGTATAAACCTGTAAAACATTGTATATTATATATGATATAGATATAGAACATTAAATGTTGAATGAATAAATAAAAAAATGTTAATTGATTGAAGCAAAATATCCATGGCAAGCTTTATTGATCTACTCAATAGTGACTAAATGGCCGCACAGATGAGTATAAGCCATATTGGTCATCAGATAACCTCGATCAAAACTGTATTATTATAGAATTATTAATCCAGTTTCGGTAAATTTTTAATAGTTATTCCAGTTAATATGGAAAGGAAAGGATACCACTTTAAAGTTTCTTCTCGATGGTTGAAAAAAGAAATCATATTATCAAGATCCTCGAAAATTGAGTTCATTACTGAACAGCACCTGACTCATTCCAAAAAAATGTTAAGAACAGTAGTCGAATGAATGAACCATTAACGTTAAATGACTGTTTTCAACAATTTCGCTCTAATCAAATGTGATCATCATTTATCCGTTATAATTTATCTACCTTTGATATAATCTCTTTTCATATTGCTCATTTCTTCATTTAATGCTTTAATAATTGTGAGAAACGTGGGATTTCAGTGTTTATTTCTCCATTTGGGTATCATTTTTCGTCATTAAGGGAGATCATTCTAAATTTGTACAGCTGTGCCGACACACTAAGTTTCGTGCTGTATCTAAGATTTTTCAACACACGAATTTTTATAGGATGTTGAGACAGCCTTGTTAACCTTTTACATAATAAGGAGATTGAACTGATTTCTTACTTTCACTGTTATGTCTTCCTTAGTTTCTTTAAACTAAAAAAAATCAGATATTTAGAGTTAGAGCGGGTGATACTCAGTCGGCCTCAAAAAACTGAAGTTGGAAGTTAATAATAAATGTTTATTTTGAAGAATTTACCACCCTGTACTCAAAAGGTGAGACGTTAAGGATATATGTTCATATGAAGTTTTTTTCTTAAAATGAAGCCAAAAATCACCCCATAATTATTTAACAATTAGGAAACACCCCGTATTTTGTGGTCCTCAATATGGATGATTACTCTGAATTTAACAAGTGGTGTACTCCATTTTGGCGCCAACAACTCGAGACATGCTATCAATGGTACCACTCTTAACAATTGTTCATCACATCTAAATCTTGATCATAATCACATTGTGAGCAACAATGTGATCCTCTCAGCCTACCGAAACTGTACAAGATCTACACTCACTGGCAAAAAACTATAGTAACTAAAAACTGCCCCCAATTTCTAAGCTGGCTTCCGTTCGAAGCGCTTATTTTATTTTGAGTTTTTGTTAATTGGAAATTGATTTGTCAGTAACAATTCTGTCAGAATAGTTATTTATAATACAAGTGCAGAAGGCATTGATATTCCTCCACGAGTTCAAAATTCAAAAACGAGCCACGAAATGGCGAGTTTTTGAATGAACGAGTGGTAGAATTAGCCTTCTGTACAAGTATTATACATTATTTTCTCTAATTCATTGCATTTTCATTGAAATTAATGAAATATTTCGATAAATATCATTTAGTGATTTTTGCATTGAAAAATGTTGGTTGGCAGAACTGATTTCTTTGAGGCAAATTTCAAATTTGAACAGATAAAGCCGTGGCGGAAAGTTCGGAGTACCAACATATAATAATAAAATATAACCATGAAAACTGTGCGTTTCTGATTTATTCTCGCACGATTTTGTTCTACAAGATGTGGAAGAATGAACGGAATAACCACAGAATTAGAGAAATATTTATTCAGATTTGAATTTGAGCATATAGGGGTTGCAACACCGTGGAGTGCATGGAGTGCACCAGCTGTAGCAGCTGTCGTTATAACTGGAATCACATTGAACCCTGATCTTTTCTGAAAATTTTATCTCTGTCTTTTTCTTGGTTGATCAAGTTTGATTTGAATTTTGGACTAAGTATGATTTGAAAGTTGGTATATTAACAAAAGAATAGTAAATTTCTAAAATAAGTTTGCCTGCAACTTTTGAATTCCACAATTTATGTATCACAAAACTATTATATTTAAAAAAATTCCTTCTTCATTTCCTAGAAAAGTTTTAGTTAGAATGCGGGCACTAGTTTTGTTTAAGCAGATTTTAATTTGAAAGGGGAAGAAGCAAAGAAAGGAAAGTAATGAATTAAATATTTTTTATTGCATTTACACTCAAAATTTCAGTAGAAAATGTATTCATAAATTATGTTTGAAATGACTTCCATCATTTCTTATAGAAGCACGTTCTCTCTTTCTTATTTCTTCAGTTGTTACTTTCCGCCTAAAATTTACTCTCAATCTTCTCGTTGCTTCGTATATTCTAACGGTGTGAGATCCGGACCTTTTGATGGCTACGAAAATATATAATCCAAAATTATAATCAAATTTCATCAACATAGAAAGAATTGACGAAAAATAAAATAAGGTGAGAAATCTTAAAAATCACAAGAACTCAAATATCTCGTAAACTGTTGATTTATGGTTATCACTAATTATGGCTCAAACCACAGCAAATGAGTCACACTAACACCTCCTTCGAGGTTCACTTATAATTTGGAAACACCTTGTATAAGTACTAATAGTAGGTACTTCGAGGAGCAACCTTAAACTATACAATACATATATTATAAAATAAATGAACAAATCCATCATGAATACCCTTTTGAACGTTTCTATTCTTCCTGCTGACGTTGCACTATTACCGACTTGAACAGCTGTAAATCAAAGGCAGAGTCGTCGATGTGTACGTTGAAAGGCGCCAAGATCTGAAAATCATCGAAAAATTATGTTAATACATTCGGTCCTAACAGGGTAACAGGTTCCTGTTTGTTCGCTTCGGAACCGTTTTCCCAATATTATTTAGAATTCAATTCATTATGGCCTAACAATAAAGTTCCGAAATAATGAACTCAAACATGGGAAATTAAAAATTGACATTAACAACTCGTGGAATTATTCATAAAATTTAATTCATTGCCGAACCTCCATAAATTAGGCGGGACGGAGATTCGAAATTTAATATGAAGTTTGGAGGTTGATGGCCAATTTCCTGATTTATGAATCGGCAGTTTCTTCAATGGATTGAATGGATGTTCGAGGGGATTGCCGGTTTTTTATTTCACAATAATAAAACTTTGAAACTGCAGTTTATGCCGATAATTCATATATCAAAAAAATGCGGGGAAATTATTTTGCAGCATTTGTTTGTTTGCAGTATATCCGCCGAGAAATCCTTGTGGGTATGTTCATTAACATTAAGTTCTGATTTAAATCCCTGATATTTCTTTTTTTGTGCACTTGTGAAGGAAAGGAGTTGAATACAATTGCCGAATTGGGAACTCGCAAAGCAAGTGCAACTGTTTTTTTGTTGCTGATTTTATTACTCCGGCATTGAACTAACCGACAACATTTCGAATAAGTTCGTTAACAGTTTTTTTACAACTTATTAAATAAATGAATGAATTTATTGATCCAATTCAAAATTGTATAATACAATATACGATAAGTCAAAATAAACAATAATAAACAATATTCCTCCATAATACAATATAGGATAAGTCAAAATAAACAATCATAAACAACATTCCTCTATTATTTTAATAGAGAAATTCATCATCTAAAAATTCCTTAACACTATAATACCCTTTTTTTAAAAGTAACAACTTCACGGCTTTCTTGAAAGTTTGCATATTCTGATGTTATTAGAGAGGTTTTTATGATTTCCAATAATTCTCATTTCAAAACCGAAGTCAACACTTTTATTGTTATACAGAGTGTAGTTGGGGGTACAAATAAAAATCAGAGATTTTGAGAAAAAAATCCTATAAACATAGACCCGCAAACGCTTTGTTTTCGAGATACAGGGTGTTTCTTGTAGTCCTAATTTTTTGTGATAATTATACAAGTACATACATGAAATCTTTATGAAAAATTGCTTTGCTACAGATGCGGGAAATAAACATCAAAACTACCTTATAATTAATTTATTCGTCACAGCTTTCTAACTGGATTTCTATGTTAATTTAATTTTTCCTAGTATTTCGAAGGAATTATTTTAAATTTTTTCTTGAAATCAGAAGGTACGACAAAACTACAAAAAATTGGAAAATTTAGTAGTGGATCCATGTACTTTTTACATTTCTTTAGACTACCTGTGGTTCACCAAAAAAAAAGTGAGCATTGTAGATTTTCAACCTAAATTGGAATAATTATGCCAAATTTCAGTTGCATATCTTTTTAAGTGCCGATGCTATGGGGAGAAACATTGAATAAAAATCAATTTTACCACCTGTATCTCAAAAACAAAGTATTTTCGAGTCCATGCTGATAGGACTTTTTGTTCTCAAAATGTTCCGGAGAATCTCTCATTTTTGTTTATACCACTAATTTAGGAACATCAGCAATAGTCAGTTTGAAAATGCGGTCACAAAATTTTCAATGCAGTAAATACTGCTACAGCACAATTATTGAATCGAAAAAAATTTTTTTGACGTCATATTTACTTAATCAATAATGTGAGAAGAAGAAATTTGATAACGAAGTTTGAATCAAATTACTCGAAATAATTTTTTTTTTATCACCAATTCGATTGTTCTTATCTTATACTGGTTGTTCCTGAATTGAATTTACGAAGGAAAATGAGAGATTCCTTGGATAATTTTGAAAATAAAGCTTGACAAACGCTTTGTTTCGAGATACAGGGCGTTTCTTGTAGTCCTATTTTTTTGTGATGCTTAACCAGTTTATCGAATCTTTTTTAATAATATGGATAAATTTTCTTGGGAGTGGAATAAGTTTAAAATTAGAGACATTAAGTCATTCCATATTATTGAAGATAAGGAATACGACAGTGTTAGATTTATCTTTATTAATCTTCGCTACAGAGTTGGTAAATAAGTACCATAACTTAAAATTAATTAATTTATCACAGCTACCTAACTGAATCTTTATAATTATTTGGATTCTCCTGAGAATTACTTCAGAGAGCTCTTTTTTTTCTCGAAATCGATAGCAGATACGACAAAACTACATCAAACCAAAAAGTGTAGTGATGAACCAGAGTTTCTTTTAAAATTTTTTTGAACTACCAGTGCTTCACAATAAAATAATTCTGGAGGCGAGAAGCGGGCACCCTTCCAGAAAAAATTCACCCTGTAGATTTGCATTCAAAATTAAGATATCACATGATGAAAACTTTAAATTGGCATATCTATGCCAATTCAAGTTAAATATCTTCTGAGGGAAGGTGCTATGAGAGAAAAACTTCAACTTTAATACCTGTATCTCAAAAACAAAGCGTTTGCTGACTCATGTAATAGGACTTTTTTTCTTGAAATGAAATCTGTCATTTTCATTTGTACCTCGAATCTAGGTATATAGATATAGCCAATTCGAAACTGATGTCTTCACAAATGAATTGCAATTTGAATGAAACACAATAAATTGTACAACACAGCCCAGACAATGTTGCGATGCGAATTACTCTGTTCAATTCTTTGATAACTACATATTAAAATTTTATGATTAGAATGATACAAAAAACCGAAAACAACGGGTAAGTGTATACCGATGACAAATGCAAAAAATCACAGATGGTAAATAAGGAGCGATGCCGAGAAAGCGGATAGATGAAGGAAAATAATAAACATCGGACAAAGACGAGCTTGTAGTGCAATAAAAGTACTCATCTTGAAAGCGATAATAAACTCATAAACCGTAAAAGGGTCCGATTTTTTACTGTCGTGTCGATTTTAAAAGAAGGTAAAATGATTATTATTGGTTCATTTTATGGAGAAATTTTTAGTTCTTCGTCTTTGCGAGATTTCTGAAATTTTATATTTTGAAAATCTGGGGGGGGGGGGTAATTACCCCCAGTACCACCTCATTTCTACTCCCTTGACTTTAAAAATCACAAATTTGAAAAGACACGGTGGCTAGAAGTCTATCAACGTATTTGTAGGATATATAGACACTTACAAACAAAATTAAAATTTCAAAGACCATTCAAAAATTATCGGATGAAAACAATCAATGTTCAACGGAAACTTCACCTTATTCTTTTTTGTTCAACAAAAGACATTTAAATATACCTATACCAAGTAGGTATTTCAAACTAATTGAATCCCTTCAATATTATCGCTCGAATTTTGATATAAATTTCAATATTAATTAATATTAATGAGAATTAAAATGTTTCTGCTAATACCTATCTTATTTTCAAATTTCAATCAATATTTAATACAAATAAGAATTAAAAAAACAGTTTTTTGGAATCGCCGACTTCCAGTCGTGTACTCATCCAAAAAAACAGTATTTTCCGGACTTACTTATTCCATAAATTACTATTTTTTCTGAATTCTCGTTTTCTATAGATTAGATGGAAATCCTCAATTGCGGACAACCCCAAATCTCATTATTTCATATTCATCAAATAAGAATACACGTGGCGGTAAATTGAAACCAACAACCAGCAAATTACATTCGAGTTTGTCCGGGAAAAAGTGATTAAACCGCCACAACAGTAATTCGATTATAAGCTCATACCTTCGATAACTCCGTCCTGAAAAGGTACGATTTCCAGCTTCAGATAAGCTAATGCTATCCGCCATCATTTTTATTATATTATAGTGGTCGAAATGGCTGCTTGCCTCTTCTATTATGTAGTAATGATGAAAACTCGGTATGTTGTACATGGTGGAAATATGAATATTTATATTTCATGGTACATTACCTGCCTAATAACATTATATCATTTATTTATCATTATCCTTATCTGAAGAATAATGACTTGGATATCACTACTGGGTTCAATTTCATGAATTGAATTTGGTATTTTATTTATTTACAATGTGTCTCTTTGTTTGATTTATTGATCATGACAGGTCAGATGGAATAAATCCCCATTGTTCAGAGGTTATTAAACTTTCATTCTTCTTTTTGATTAATTAATCTTTGGGGTCGTTCGATATCAAAAAATAGTTTATGTCATACAAGTTTATTATTCTGATTTGATACTCTTGGGCTTTACCTAAATACTTCATGGCTCTTGGTCATGATCTAAACAGAAATAATGTTTTATCTATGTATTCAATAAGTTTTATTAACAAATTATGAACACCATCAATATTGATTATTCGAGTTAATATGAAATTCTATCTTGTGATTGTTATATTGCCTGCAGCAAACATGGATTCAATGTTATTGCCATAGTTATCAACTTTCTGTAAAGGAAAACCAGACTCTTGAGGTATGGCTGCAAGCAATTTTGAAACCTAAATTTATGAAGGTATATTGTCCTCTATATGTATCCTTCAGCAGCATACGTATTCTTCGAACCATTATGACGTTTCAGCGTGTCATATTGGCTCTAGCTTCTGCCAGAAGAGTTGCTGATGGTCGACGCAGACTGTCACATGCATATTTTTCAGGATCTCACAAAAATTTTTTTGGATAATTCAGTTGGTTTAAATACATGTATTCTCTTATCAGGTTTGAAATGTTTATTTATTCTTTTTTGAAATAGTGAAAACGCGGTTTTTATCTCTTTTGTCTCTGGTGCATTAGTGAAAAGAACTGCCTTTTTAACTTTCACTTGAGTAACTAGCATATTCAGTTTCAAAAACAGCGAATATTGATGCAACTCTGTACATTAAAAACGTCTCATTTGATGGTGCCTCATCAATATATTCCTAGAACATCTTCCCCAGCCAGAACTTTGGAATATTTGATAAACTTATGGTAATTATCGATGTAAATTATTTTATTTACCATTCTTCAAGTCTTTGTCGCCATTGAATATTTGGACCATAAAGAACTCGGGGATATTATTTGAGAAAGATGGAAAAGTATTCGAGCAGTGAAGTGTTAATATCTGCATTCCACAGTTTTCTGTCATCCCCTTCATACAATTTTGGTAATTACTCTTTGACAGAGAGAAAGGCGCCGCTTTTGGAGGGATCACGTAGATCAGATGGGTCCAGATCGAATTGCAAAGTGGGCCAAAACACAGAAACCAGGGACTAGACGACCAGTTGATAGGCCCCCAAAACGTTGATACGATAGCTGGACGTCAACATCGCAGGAGGCTGGATGACAGAATTGACAGGACTCCGTCCTATTACAGGAAGAAGCAGAAGAAGACTCTTTGACATAGGAGTTTCCTAATACTTTTGTCGATGAGTTTTTGGTTTCTTCGGAAATGTTTTCACGAATTTTATAATTTTCTTCCATATCTTGATTACATTGCATGGGGTCTATTGAGCCCCCATTAGAGCACCATCTACACCACATCGCGATCTACAAGTCACCTTCCAGTTCCAAATTATGATATTATGTGATCAGGAGTTTCTTCCTGCTCCCCACAAAAACTGTACTCGTATGCTTCTGATAATCCTAGCAATGGCATAACAGGAGCAAATTTTAGCATTTTTGGATGTATTCGGACATCGATTCACTCAATAGAAAAAATTAGGTAGCTGATTTTTAATTGCCTCTCAGAATCGTTAGCAGCTAAGATGCCTTGAAACCCCTTGTGTTCAAAGATTACATTTTGTTTCAATTTTTTTTAATCATCCTCTTGTTGTTTCGGCTAGAACTCCCCAGAATTCCTTAAGGTGGCGCTCATGAGAATTGTTCGAATTCCTGCTATGTGTCTTTTAAAAATGAAATATTGCTTTGAGGAACTGCAAACTTTCACATTACAATTCCGTTCACATCGAATTAATCATTTCAGAGTAAGTATAGAAAATTTTCACTAGCATAGAATATAAAATATTATTATTCTATACTCTATACTATTGTCAAAGATAAACGATGTATGCGCCATCTGAAACTCTAGTGATCTTTCAATATCCCAAAGTTTCACAGGTATAAGTAGATACATCTAGGCATCTTATTAGCACCATAAGAAACCCTCATCTCCCTTTATCCAAAATTAAAACAATAAATATAGACAATATTTGGCTTCACAACAATATGTACTTCAATATACTCAGGATATCTCTATGTATTTCATTTCTCTCATTCACTAAGAGTTGAATAATATGTCTAAAACACTGGTGTGATCACTTATTCTCTTGAAAAATCTTAAGATTAAAGTGGCGATTTTTGAAGATCAACGACTTTTGCCAGAACAAATGAAAATTTGGTCAATTATTTGTATAGCGCCACCTTAAGGAAGAAGAGGGAAAACAAACCCATGCCGAGCTGAGTCGCCAAAATTATCTTTAAAAACATCTAATCAGTGAACACACCAATATTTATAGAAATGGCACTTGATAAAATGTTGCATCAAGGTCTGACATACGAAATAGTAATAGTAATAGTAATAATGTTTCTCTAATTCTTTGGTTATTCCGTTCATTCTTCCACATCTTGTAGAACAAAATCGTGCCAGAATATGTCAGAAACGCACAGTTTTCATGGTTATATTTTATTATTCTATGTTGGCACTCCGAACTTTCCGCTACGGCTTTATCTGTCAATTCATCAAATTGCCTTAAAGAAATCAGTTCTGCCAACCAACATTTTTCAATGCAAAAATCACTAAATTATATTTATGGAAATATTTCATTAATTTCAATGAAAATGCAATGAATTAGAGAAAATAATGTATAATACTCGTACAGAAGGCTCATTCTACCACTCGTTCATTCCAAAACTCGCCACTTCGTGGCTCGTTTTTGAATTTTGAACTCGTGGAAGAATATCAATGCCATCTGCACTTGTATTATAAATAACTATTATTTCATGATTAGTCTACATTCAAATGAAATGAAGTTGATGAAATTTCCAACCAATCTTGAGAGATTGTACAGTAACTAGTAATTTTTACTAAATAAAGAAATATTATTATTATTAATAAAATCGTACCTGGTCCAATAGAAAATTTAGAGTGAATATCTATAGTGCCAGGTCGACGATTTAGACATATTGAAGCTGGAGTTCCCCAAAGATCGGTGATAGGACCACTGTTGTTCAAATTATACATGGCTTACATACCAAAAACGAATAGATACAAGATATCTCAGTTTGCAGATGACAGCGTTATCAACTATCACAGTAGAACTCGAAAAACAATTACTAGACTGTTACAGATAGACCTAAATAAACTGATGGAACACTTCAAGAAATGGAGATTCAAAGTGAATATGACGAAAACAGATGAAACAAATGAAATCTACTTCGGAGGAACAACAGTAAAGAAAGAAAAACAGGAAACGTCAAAATAGAAAATCAGACGATAGAATGAAAAAACGAAGCAAAATACTGTAGATTCTAGATGTAAGAATGAATTTTAGTAAACAGCTAGAAGAAAACAGGAAAAAGGCAAGTCAATAACACGGGATACTCTACCTTCTGCTCAACCCAAAAAGTAAACATTCTTTAGAAAAGAAGCTGATGATAATAAAAATAGTGCTTATATGTATGTAGAAGTAATCTGGTACCTATAATACGAAAGACAATAAGAAATATCAGTTGCAAAGTACACTAAATACAGTAATCAGAACAGCGGTTGGCGCCCTATGGTATATAAACAACCAAAAAATCAGAGAAGAATTGAAACTATTGAGAAAATAGTTAACAAACAAATAAAGAGGACAATAGATACGCTAAAAGAGCATGAGCATGAGAATAAGAAAGATAATACAAATCCCAATAAGAAAGACAGACAAGAGGAAATATCTCTTTCAAAGAATCAAGTAGAAGAAAAAAAGTAACATGAGAAGGGAGAAAAGTCTCCCAAATAAACAACAGTAAAAAATTGAAGAAATTATGGTAGAGGCGAAGGAAAATATATTCCAGTCCTTAAACGAAAAGAAGACCTGTGACACCAGTATTTTAGACATCTCAGAGTTAACCTAAACTCCAAGTCATAGAATATCGAGATTACTGCTGGTCACATAACAACTCGGAGAAGAGCGAAGTATAAATAACTTCAAGTGTCGATAACGTAATATTATTTAAGATGCATTTGCATCCAGTACAAGCCTAAACAATCAAAGCGAAGCAGTTCGCAAACCTATTACGGTCGAGTTATTCCACCGAACGTTGGTTAGACTGCGTGCAATTGGTATATAAGCCTTCCATCAAGCCTTACAAATCACGTACTCGGTTTAACCTCAAAAATCGGTTTTATAAATACAATTACATCGGAATTAGTCACGCATTACCGAGCTGATTTTATATCTCGTCTCTATGGGTTTTATTAATTCGTCCACGGACTAGAATGGACGGCAAAAAAGTGGACGTGGAGTCTCTACTTGGTACTTATCTTCGCCTCGTCGTACAGTCAGGAGTCAGTGTTCTGTACAAAGTAGCTGACTGGGAAAATGAGCAATTCGACATGGAATGGAAGCAAAGATGGTGGATTTTTTTTTCTGAGATAGATCATCTCCTGTGTGATTCAAGGGGCAATTGCCCCTAATATTATATTATTTCTACACGGCTATAACAGGCCGATTGAAGTCCCCGGACTACCATAGTAAAACACATTTTTTTGGCATAGTTCGATTTTATTATTCAACAAGTTGCCTTCGAGGGCGATACAGCGATTATAGCGATCTTCCAACTTTTTGATTTCATTTTTGTAGTACGATTTGTCTTTCACTTCAAATTAGGCCTCAGATTCAGCGATGACTTCTCTATTTGCCGCTAAATTTCTTTCCAGCGAGCATTCTTTTGAGGTTTTGAGAACAGGAAAAAGTCGCTGTGGGCAAGACCTGGTGATTGCGATGGATGCAGAAGCAATTCGAAGCCCAATTCATGCATTTTTGCCATTGTTTTCATTTATTTGTGATACAGCGCATTGTCTTGATGAAGCAGCACCTTTTCTTCATCCTTTAAACGATTCAATAACGCTATATAATAATCGCTGTTGATGGTCTGGCCCTTTTGGAGGAAATCAATGCTTATTATATCTTGCGCATCCCAGAATACGGATGCCATAACCTTGCCAGCTGACTGTTGTATTTTTCCTCGCTTTGGATTCGGTTCATCGTGTGCAGTCCACTCAGTTGACTGTCGATGGACTCCTGAGTGAAATGATGGAGCCATGTTTCATCCATTGCCACATATCGACGCAAAAATTCAGGTTATTGCACTTGAACAGCTTTAAACACTGCTCAGAATCATTAACACGTTGTTGTTTTTGATTGATTGAGAGCTCGTGCCTGAAACGTTCGAAATAGAACCTCAAAATTGGTTTTGTAAGCAGGATTTTTGTGACAATCTGGCAAAGACATTTTCCTCGCTGACCTATACAACAGGTCTTCTTCTGTATAAGGACAAGAATTTTATTATTATATTATATATTATTTGGAAGAGTTTTCTCCCTTCTGATTCATGACACTTTTTTCTTCTATTTGATTCTTTGAAAGATGTATTTCTTCTTGTCTGTCTTTCTTATTGGAATTTGTATCATCTTTCTTGATTCCCTATTCTCTTGCGCTTTTATCGTCTCTATTGTCTTCTTCATTTATTTGTTTACTCTTTCCTCAAAAGTTTCGATTTTCAATTCTTCTCTGATCTGTTGGTAGCTTATATACCATAGGGTGCCAACCGCTGTTCTGATTACTATATTCAGTGTACTATGTAACTAATCTTTCTTATTGTCTTTCGTATTATACCAGGTAACTCCTGCATACGCAATGCTTGGTAATAGCACTATATTTATTATCTTCAGCTCGATTTCTAAGAATAGTTTACTTTTTGGGTTGAGCATCGAGAAGAGTCTCCCCTACAATTACCTTACCTTTTTTTTGCTAAAGTTTATTCTTTCATCTTGAATTACTCCCTGAGTTTTTGCTTCCTTTTTCCTTTTTTCCTGAATTGTATAAAGTATTATACAATAATCAAAAATTTCGAGACACAGAAAAGTGGTAATCCTTGTCTCATAATCGGTTTTAGGGTCATTCGTGAATAGCACTCTCAATTTTATGAGAGCATCTATTCATTTTCAGTATGTCCGCCATGTATAAGTTGAACAACATCGGTCCTATAACCGATCCTTGGGGACTATACAATTCATATAATAACCCCTATTTACTACCAACAGTGTCCAAAAGCACTGGATTATTCTGATGGTATATCACTCGAATGGGTGAATCTGTGGGTATCATCTCTTATTGGCAGAGCCTTTGTCTTTTGAAACTCATTATTACCACCACGTCCGTGGCGCTTGGAACCGGACCATAAATTCGATATTATTATTCTTCTTGGTAAACCGCACTACGCACGCGTTCATTGGGAACTTCTTTTTGCATCTGTGGCTAAATATATTGATTGAACACGAAAGGAACTGCAATCTGCTTGTTTAGTTTTTACGTTGCCAGACAATATCCTGTGCTTGCGGTCAGGCCCGGCTGCTCACAAAAAAGATTAATTTCGTTGAATGAGCAGGTTAAATTTTATTCATGAACGACGGTTCTGGTCTTGAAATCCATCCTTTGTTACCGGAATTGGACTATTCGACTTTTTTTGAGCATTTCCTCGAGTTTGCCTATCGATTCGGGTGGCTTAAGATGGAAGTCAAGATTTTGGAGTGTGAAAATCTCGATGAGTGAATATCAAACCTTAGAGAGATGCACAACATACAGGTCGATTCACCTTAATGGCCTATTAGACGTTTGTGGAAAACTAATCCTAATAATGTGCTGAAAATTTACATATATGGTTTTAAGACAATGGTCTTTCTCCCTAAAATATTTCTAAAACTACCAGTAATACTGGGAAGAGTTTACTGCTTTTTCATTTCAAATAGCACACAATATATTATTGCATCATTAGATAACTTATTTGATGACAATTTCAGTAATATTCCGTATTTTGTGTAAGAATCCAACGGTTCATGAGTGAATGAGATTCTTATGAAAAAAATGGTTGGGACGAGGATACATTTTTTTGATTAGTATTTTTGCAGAAAATGTTTGTGTCGAGAAACCCTTTTTTATTTTCGATTCTACCAATATGTAATAATATGAGACTGTTATCAGTTTGGACCTAAAATGTACAGGGTGTTTATGAGAAGAACTTGGACAACTCAAATTCATCGAAACTCAAGATTTTCAAAATTTTTTCAGTTTCGGTTCAGCTATGTCTCAATATCTATTTTGAAAGATTCAACGAATGCGGGGGAGCAATTGAGTTATTTCAGCACCTTTCAAGGAAATTTCTTTTTTTCAATTAGAAAGTATCGATGATTTTCAGTCTTCATTTATGTTACTTCAGGTATGTTGGATCAGTCGAACAGGTTAATGTTGGAGGACGAGAAAATTTTCTACCAGTTCCACCATATATTGATCACTTTTGAATGCACGAATGCATCGTAAGCTTCCTGTATCAATTTCAGAATTTATTCGCTATAAATTTTAAAAGATATTATTTGTTAGAAATGTTTTTACATTGTAAAAACTACAAGAGATAAAAATCAAAAAATTGATTAAATGATAGGTGCTATTGTAATATTGCTGACTATTGTTTTGAGTTTTTAAGTTTTAAGTCCTATATAGAAAGGATACATATAATATAAAGATTTAAATACATAAAAAACAACAAATTTTGACTATAAATATATACACACAATATACAAAAGGATATAAAATGTATTCGAATAAAAATAATTATACTACAAAAGATAAATTAGTGAAATCATTAATTATTATAAATCAAAGTTGAAAGGATTTTTATATTCTCTAAAAACAATATTTAATGGCAATATTAAACAACAATTTTTTAGGTTGATTGGCCACAAAATAATCTTCCTAAGAAACTAATACTAATGAGCCTATAATACTGGAACAATCGAGTGTGTAGAATATTGTTTGTAGATTCAGAAGAAAAAGCATCAAAAACCCTAAAACTCAATATATGTAAACCTGCTATATCGATAACGTTTTTTACTTCTGTCGTCAATAACTTTTAATAGTTTTTCTGCTTTCGGATTTGTTCTTGTTATCTAGCCTCTGTGTAGAATACGTTGATTCAAAATAACGTAGATATTTTTCATTGCAAATCTTCTGATATAAAAAGGGGGTTGAACTGGGTCACTATAGAGTCTCAATTAAAATTGGGTTTGTCCTTTTTTCCTAATTGAGAAATTTTTTTTCAGCTCATTTCATTTCAATCAGAAATAGTTTTTTTTTGGGAATTGAGTATGTGTCTTTAGTAGGGGTCTTTTGCTTTCTTATGACGAAAATTGCAGAAACTGGGTTATCCGACTCCAGTAGCATCTTATTTCTTCAAAGTTTCTATAGAAAATAATTAGACACCAAAACTTCTGTTTCCAACTTAACCCACAACAAATCTTCCCAAAGGACTCGAACGATGCTCGTCATGACTAAAACCCCGCTATCTTGATGAAGCTATTCTGACCGTAGTCCATAAAAAGCGAGCGCATTACCGCGAAGGTGGAAGCAAAAAATATACGCTTTGTACCAAACGTTATCGGTACTTTATTTCAATTATGATTTAAAAGGCATGTGAACCATTTAACAGCACAATATTATAGTTGGACTAATATTTGTATAGAATGTATCCCATAATAGCACCAATTTAACATCGGTAATGGGTAAAAGATTGACATAAAATGAGCACGTCCCATGTAGTAAAATATTTCCAGCGGAGAACGGCTGTATAAGTAAATATGGCGTTTGTATCATTAAGCGCGGCTCTTTCTCATAACATAGGTGAAATAAGACCAATAAAACAGCTTGTGACTGAGTATGCATCCAAATTGAAATGTCAGACGCTAAATTTTATTGGGACATTAAAAACAAATATACTGGAACGATGCATTTCCAGGATAAATTTGTTTTTGATACTTCAGGTTTTTGAAAATCGGACGATTTAAAGGATATTGATTGGTTGTTGTGCATTGGCCAGTTTCGAATAGAAATAGTTATTTATTATACTAGGGAAAAAAAGTATTAGATTTTAGCTCGAGCTTGTGGTCCCCCAACTCGATGCGGTCAAGGCCGTAGCCAAGGGGTACTAAATACTGTTTACAGTAAAAAGTTTGTGTGGAAAACTTTTATGCACTTTCATAATGAGGAAAAATATTGATTAGATGGACATCCGACAGTAGAAGAATTGGCGTCAATTTTATAAGATTGGGCAGTGAACATGAAAAAAAAAAAGATGGTATAGAGTTTGAACCATGTGCAACCTAACAAGTAATCTGTTGCAACAAAAATATTATGAAAAAATTAAAGTGATAGTTGACCTATTCAAACATAGGTGGAATAAGACCAATAAAACAGCTTGTGACTGAGTATGCATCCAAATTGAAATGTCAGACGCTAAATTTTATTGGGACATTAAAAACAAATATACTGGAACGATGCATTTCCAGGATAAATTTGTTTTTGATACTTCAGGTTTTTGAAAATCGGACGACTTAAAGGATATTGATTGGTTGTTGTGCATTGGTTAGTTTCGAATAGAAATAGTTATTTATTATACTAGGGGAAAAAAAGTATTAGATTTTAGCTCGGGGTTGTGGTCCCCCAACTCGATGCGGTCAAGGCAGTAGCCAAGGGGGGACCAAATACTGTTTACAGTAAAAGTTTATGTGGAAATCTTTTATGCACTTTCATAATGAAGGAAAGTATCAGCTAGATGGAAATCGGACAGTAGAAGAATTGGCGTCAATTTTATAAGATTGGGCAGTGAACATGAAAAAAAAAAGATGGTACAGAGTTTGAACCATGTGCAACCTAACAAGTAATCTGTTGCAAGAAAAATATGATGAAAAAATGAAACTGATTGTTGACCTATTCAAACATAGGTGAAATAAGACCAATAAAACAGCTTGTGACTGAGTATGCATCCAAATTGAAATGTCAGACGCTAAATTTTATTGGGACATTAAAAACAAATATACTGGAACGATGCATTTCCAGGATAAATTTGTTTTTGATACTTCAGGTTTTTAAAAATCGGACGATTTAAAGGATATTGATTGGTTGTTGTGCATTGGCCAGTTTCGAATAGAAATAGTTATTTATTATACTAGGGGAAAAGCGTATTAGATTTTAGCTCGAGGTTGTGGTCCCCCAACTCGATGCGGTCAAGGCCGTAGCCAAGGGGGTTACCAAATACTGTTTACAGTAAAAAGTTTGTGTGGAAAACTTTTATGCACTTTCATAATGAGGAAAAGTATCAATTAGATGGAAATCGGAGAGTAGAAGAATTGGCGTTAATTTTATAAGATTGGGCAGTGAACATGAAAAAAAAAGATGGAACAGAGTTTGAACCATGTGCAACCTAACAAGTAATCTGTTGCAAGAAAAATATTATGATAAAATGAAAGTGATTGTTGACCTATTAAAACATAGGTGAAATAAGACCAATAAAACAGCTTGTGACTGAGTATGCATCCAAATTGAAATGTCGGACGCTAAATTTTATTGGGACATTAAAAACAAATATACTGGAACGATGCATTTCCAGGATAAATTTGTTTTTGATACTTCAGGTTTTTAAAAATCGGACGACTTAAAGGATATTGATTGGTTGTTGTGCATTGGCCAGTTTCGAATAGAAATAGTTATTTATTATACTAGGGATAAAAGTATTAGATTTTAGCTCGAGGTTGTGGTCTCTCGACTCGATGCGGTCAAGGCCGTATAGCCAAGGGAGGTCCCATAGGGTTCGAACCAAAGACTGTTGACTTTAAAAAGTTTTTATGGAAAGCATACCACAATGCACTTTTATATTGATAGAAAATATCAATTAGATGGAAATCGGACAGTGGAAGAATTGGCGTGGATTTTAAAAGATTGGGCTACGAAATGAAAAGAAAAGATGGTAAAGAGTATAAAGAAGCAACGGTCAAAACTATGTGGAACCTAACAAGTAAGCTGTTAAAAGAAAAATATTATAAAGAAAAGAAAGTTGTTTTTGACCCATTTAAAAGTGTTGTATTTCAACAAGCGCGAGCTGCTCGCGATTCTATACGACGAAAACTGCAATTGGATCTAGAGTTGCAAAAGATTGACTTGAATGTTTGAGATTGACTGAAATTGATCTGAAATTAATTCAAATTCGAGTCAATATTTCTGACAAATAATTAAAGTCAAATCAAACTGGACAATGGTTGCAGGTTCTAAAATTCAATATGTTTGTCAAACTATTTTGAAAAATAATTTATTCAGTAGATATACCTTGAATGAGTAAAATATTTATGTTGAATATAGTAAGTAGATACAACAAATACCCACATTAATTCAAAACAAAAAGAAAATACATTTTCATAGCCTTTTTTATCCAACTTGTCACCACATAATTCTTCGTGAAAAGTGAAGTTCTTATTTCAGTACTTCAAATTAAGTGAATACTGTGAACAAGAATCTGGCACTAGAGCCCCCTACTAATACAAATTACAAGTATAATAAAACAAACCGCATATTTTTAACTTCCAGAATAAAGGAGCTACCGTCCAAAAACTATTTTGACAATTTTGGATACAATGTTTTATGTTGTTACTACCAGAAATACTACTCGGTCCAGAAGGTGTTGCTTTCTGTGAAAATTCTTCTTCATGCAATTTTTGTGGCTCTTCATCGAATGCCATTAAAGAACTAGTTCTACGATTGCACGATTGGAATTTCATATCGTTGTTTTTTATTTTTACAGAATTTGCACATTGAAATTTTCATTGTTTTGGAATCGCCTGCAGCAACATCAAAAAAATCTGTTTATTTCTTTTTCTTGTTGATTAATTTTGCCTCGTCTACAGAATTTTTGCTCATAGTTTTTGGAGGGGGGGATCTTCAAAATCGGACTTAATTTGTGCTGTTACGTATTCCGAGCTGCATGAGCTAGATGAAAAAGTACAGGTTCAGACATTTCGAGTTCAGACACAACGCACAACACACACATTAAAAAAAAAATAAAACAAGCCAATCGTATCCTTCTAAATATGAACTATAACTGCGGAGTAGCAAAGTACAGGTTCAGACACGTTGGGCAATATGATGTTCAAAATGTTTGAAGAGGTTTGATTTCAAGCCAAACCCAAAGATACATGAATCAAGTCAAGTCAAACTTTTTTACATAAAAAGATGATTTTCAAATCAAGTTTGGGATTAAAATCAAACTAGTTTGACTTGAATGCATCTCTAATTGGGTCCCTGTAAAAGGAAACAAAGTTCATCAGCAGCATTAAGTTCGACAGAAATAACCAAAATTATAGATTAATGGAATGAAAAGGGCTGCAACGGAAATTCTATCACATATCCAAGATAGAATTAGCTTGGCGTGATTAAGGACGTAGATCTTTTTTTCTTGAGGGAGTAATCGAAATAATTTTTTCAAAACAACGTTTACTCATATTTGTAAGGTGAAAAGGAGGTTTGATAACGAAGTTTGAACCAAATTACCAATTCGATTGTTCTTACTTATACTGGGTTTACCCAAAATACTCGGGAGAAATGGCTTAAAGAATTGTTTCATCTTGACCGATATATTATATGCTATCGAAACACTCGGTTAATACCTATTGTCAACTGTACCTATTACAAAGTATACTCCGGAGAGATCCTTTTCCTCCCTTAAACGCCTCAAAACATATTTGAGACACTGCACAGGTCGGGAGAGACTGAATGAATTGGTGCTAATGTCGATTCACAAAGAAATATTATATTGGATACGAGAAAGTCATCAATTAATTCGCCTCAAGAAAAATCTAAAAAGCTCAATATATTTTCATGATATGGATCAGACTAAAAATATTGTATGATATTTTTATCAATTTTTTTCATTTTGTTACTTCTTTTTATGAATAAATCGAGTTCTACTGCAACTAATGTCAAATTGTAATTTTTTTCATACCGATTATTCAATATGATAGATCTTTTTGGTTGAATGTTTCTGATATAAATAATATTGTTGAACAATTATTGGTCGCAATTTTCGCAATATTTTTCTAGAGCTCAAGTCAACCCTCCCTAACCCGACATTTCTTCTAGTTACGGCCTTGTAAGTGGATCGAAACAAAAAAAAAACGAAAGAAACCAAAAGATTATTTTCAACAAGTTGTGATTTTTTTGAAGAAAAAGGGAAGCAATCAACTCTTGGCAGAGTTTTTTGTTCTACGTAAATGTTGTCATACCCGAACTGATATCCAAAAAAAAAACTAATGTCTATTGTTAGGATCGACTCCAAGATCCCAGCATCAATGGGACATACCTGATGGTGATTCACAAAAAACCCGAGACGATTTTCTGCTTACCGAGGAAATAAAGATGGTGTGGATATATCACCTCCCCCAACAAATTACTTAGCTAATGATGATGCCCTCTCTGCCCTGTACTTATCGGAGATCGACCGGAGTCGATAGATACGTTATACCGGATGTCACAATAAATATCCGTCATTAGGAGACTTCATCGTAGACGCCGCAAAAACAACACACAACCGTGGCGGCGCCCCTTGAATTGCAGACCACCCTAAAAATCTTAAAAATCCCGAAGTGAGGTATAATTGGTTTGTTCCGCCATGCATTTGTACTTATTTTTAGTAGGTAAGGGATGTGCTCTTCTAATCCGGTGAAGACAATGGGATTTCGGGATCTTTGAAAGGAATTATTTATTAGTATGATTTTATTTGTTAGATTTTGGTATTGCTAAAAATAATACAAATTTTTAAAAAGGATTTTTATGAAATAGAATGAAACAAATTCTGAATGAAAATTCATAAATATAGGTACCTAGGACTTCTAAGAGTGGTAATTTCAAATTTTCGGGAAAAAATATTTCCGTTGACTCTAGAAAAATATTGTGGAGTTTGCTACCAACAGTTGTACAAAAATATAATTTTTTATCAGAATCATTCAATATGATTGACTATAAACAACAGGCCGGTTATATTGAATAATCAAGTTTCAATTTTGTTGATTTATTCATGAGATAATCAGAGCCGTATCTAGGTACTATTGCGCGTGTGGCAATATATTAGACAGCGCCCCCAATTTTCTAAGATTTTTTTTCATAGATTATATTTTCTTATAGTACTTTGTTTTCATATGTTAAGTCGTGTATTGTCGTTAACGTTTTAAAATAATACACAATATTATACAGGGAGCGATTCCTTGTCAAAAAATAGGGTGGGTCTTTCGTATAAACTTTTTTTGTTGAGACTCCCCCCTAAATATAGCGCCTGAAAAGTAGTTTTTATTTGTGAAAAGTTTATAATTGTTTTTGTCACAATGATTTTTTATAATTTTACTGATAAAAATCTCAATAAAAATATCGTTTTGACTCGCGCCTTGATATTTCCTTTTCTCAAAAACCGTGAATTTTCTATCCACTATATAGTGTGTAAAACATCGGAAATGAAAACCTAACCTATCATAGGTAAGTTCACGTTTTGAGTCCATAGGCGTAGAATATATCTCGTCTATGGCGTAGTATTTGTGAGATATCGAAAACTTAATTCAATGCTAACATTTGTAGGTTCCCTTCAGATGGATAATTTAGCAAAATATGGTGCCACGCATTAAGATTGCAAATGAACAATTTGCCGAAATATGCATATGTTTGTTCCAAACATTTCAGCACCGAAAACTTAATAAGAGGCAGTAAGAGAACCATTGACTACGCCACTGAAATGTTTACCGCCCCTCTAGTTGTCAATTTTGCAGGTTTGTTGTTGTCATATCTCACTTTATCATCATACTGTTGCAATTGCTTACAATACAACGCTATTTACTTCTAAGGGCACCTCTATCTTTTCTTTCCTCTGAGGTCTCATCCAAACCACCAAATGATATTGAGCTTTCTAGATTTTTTTTTGGTTTACTTTTTGGGGCAGCGAGTAGCCTCCCGTGCCTTGCCTTTGCTGTTTGCTAAAGTTCATTCTTACATCTAGAATTACTCCCAGATATTCTGCTTTTTTTTTCATTCTATCGTTTGATTTTTTATTTTGACGGTTCCTGCTTTCTCTTTCTTTACTGTTTTTCCTCCGAAGTATATTGCAACTGTTTTTGTCGTATTCACTTTGAATCTCCATTTTTTGAAGTATTCCATCAGTTCATCAAGGTCTATCTGTAACTGTCTAGTAATTGATTTCTGCATTCTACTGTGATAGTCAATAGAGGTGTCCGGCTTCAGTTTCTCTAATCGTCTACCTGGTACTATCGATATTCACTCTAAATTTCCTATTTTTCAGGTATACGATTTGATTAACCTCGTAAGTTTGATTGGAAATTTCATCAACTTCATTTTGTATATCAGACCTTGATGCCACATTTTATCAAATGCCTTTTCTATGTTCAGAAATATTTCACCAGTTGATAGGTTCATTTGCTCTTTAATGTTTTCTGTGAGTCGTACCAGTTGAATCGTTGAATGCTGCGAAACCCAAACTGGTGATCTGAAACTATTTTCTTTTCTTGTGCGAAATCTGATAATCTTCTGTGAATTAATTTTTCTATCATACCATACTTATTGCCGATAATAGGTTTATGGGTCGATGTTTTGTTAGATCTTTTCTGCCTTTTCCTTTCTTCCAAATTACTTGTCCATCTAACACCATGTTTAAACTGTAGAAATATAAGCACTATTTGTCAGGAGGTATCTTCAACATCAACCTTAATTTTTAATGAATTGTAAATACTTTATACAATGGTCAAAACTGTCAAGACACAGAAAGAGGTGATAATACTCGGCCCATTATCGGTTTTAGGGTCATTTAATGTGAAAGACACTCTCAATTTTATGAGAGGCTGTTTCTGGATGAGTGTTGCTTACACTCGCCAAAACTGATTGTCAGTACGTCTGAGAGGTAGCGAGAGATATTGATCTTTCTGCAACAACTCATAGACAACAATAATTGTCATAACGTCTACTTGTACAATGGCGGATTAAAATAACTGGGGCGCCTCTGATCAAGTGCCAATGGTTGCAAGTCAGCCAGCTGAAGTTTTTCATGACGCCACTTACAACTAATACAAAATATCCATACAAAATTGTATCATCAACATAAAACTTTTTTTATGGAATCACTAACCGATTGGAATATTTATAGGAATTTCCATAATATTAGACTAGTAGAACACGAAAATAGAAAATCTCGGTAATTTCAGTTTGGGGATACTCAAAGCGCACCCTTTATTTGGAAGAGCTGAATTTTGTATGGGACCATCTGCGGTCCCGCAGATATGTCAGAATACATCTACATAAAACTTGGATCCTAATACCTACCGAATTTCATCAAAATCGGGTGAGAATTGTATAAGTAAAGAACGTTACAAGGATGTGAGGACACAGACCGATAGACAGACACATACGAAACCAAAGTTATTATATTCAGGATGGTCTGAAACACTTTTTGCGAGCAGAAATTCTGAAATCGGTGACCAAAATTTGTTTCATCCCAAAGTTATCACAATTTCATTCATTGGCCTACGGTAGGTAGGTATAGCTGTTAGTTATTATGCAAGATATTTTTTCACGAATTTTTCAAATTCAATGAAATGATTTCGCATTTTATTAAAAGTCAACTTGATATTGACATCAGATACCAATTTGATTTTGTTTATTGTTAATGTACTAGTACCATAGACTAATAAACATAGATAGAGGAAGTATACGCAATTTTTACATGTCCCCAACATGGTTAGATTTCGTTGTCGGATTGTGATATATTTTCAAACCCACAATTCTACTATAACATTATGAATGCATATTATATTTAATGAAATATATTTATTTGAGTGATTCCAGATTAAATATGCAAATTTGAATATTTGGAATTCGATATTTTTCAAATTGTCGAATTTATAACAAGCTGAATATTTATTATTTACTGTACTTACCTGCTGAAATCCAAGGTTTGGCAACTTTGCTCTCCTAGTGTCATCGGTTGTTTCACGTCGTTTGGCGCGCTTGCAGTTTTTTTTTCTAAATTTCTGATATATTTTGGTAAATATTTCAATATATTTTGAGTTGATATGAAACGTTGATTCACTATGGGACATAAGAAGTGCGTTCTTTGTGGAAAAACTCGCGAATTGAGTGGAATATCGTATCACTGATATGTTTTCATTTCGGCGCGCTTCATGTCAAATTTGGTAGTTCATGTTTGGGACAAAATTTGCTTACTGAAAATGGCATATGCTCCTTCTATCTATGTTTATTACTCTGAGAAGTGGACTAGTGCCAATATGGTTTTGATTATTGACTGTTTGCTTTTGATTAATGCCAGTTTGAAATTGAAGTTCCCAATTTGATTTTGACTTATGCCATTTTCATTATGAGTATAGAGCCAATTGCGCGAAATTGAACAATTCAATTTGAAAAGGTAGACATAGTTATCTTATTTTATTATTTTTGTTAACGAATACCCTGAATATGATATCAATGATTAAATAAAAATATTCATATCCATGACAATCTGAATAGCGCACAGAAATAAACATCGTTAATCACTTCACCACTGAAAATGTAGAATTGATCTTCGGAAGTGAAATGACTGTGGGGAGTAGGTATGTCCCGTACCTCACCGAGTGAGATTTTGCCAACGTGACAGGCATCTCTGATTGATAGTGAGAGCCCGAAAAGGAACTACCTAAAGATGCAAGTTTTTATTGCAACCGATGAATTATAATTGTCCCGAGGTTCGTAAAAGAATTCCGCAAAAGCAGCTAGTTATTAAAAGGCTTCAAAAAAGCTTCGGATTCCGTATTTCCAGAAGCTTGAGAGGAATCCCTCTCCAACATTGCAAAAAAGCTAATTTAATTTGTGATTTGTTAGTTAATTAGTAACATGGAATGTTATTCTGTTAGTGATTTTATATAACAACCGGTAATTCTTCGTCCACTGTGAACTCGATAAACGTCATTCTATAAAGCAGAATTTATCTCAAAAAAATATTTAATTTTTTAAAAATCTTTGATTCTGTTCAATATCATATTTGAGAGTTTTTTTTCAATTTAAAGCCTTCAAAATTGAAATCTTTCGATTTGTATAATATCCTTAACCTTCGAAGTTCATTCTGGAAAGAAGGATAATGATATTTCTTATTAGAATGGTTTCAATAGGTTCCGATCTTTTTACCCATTCTGAATTTCTGACAATTGTGTAATATCCAGAAATCCAATAATGAGATTCGTCCAGAAAAGAGGTTTCAAACACATTTCATACCTAGAAGACTGAATAGAATGTATTGAAGAAAAAATTTACAAGATTAGAAAACGTTGATCATCAGTAATAATCAACGTTTTCTAATATTGTAAATTTTTGCATCAATATATTCTATTCGACACTTGAGCTTGGCTTGACTTGATTTTAGATATTAATTGCTTGACTTAATTTTTCAAGTCAAGCTCGAGTCAAGTAGTAGTTTTTCAATCTCAAGCCAAGTCAAGTATTTATTTATCAAGTACTTGAATCATATCAAGCTACTTGATATTCAGCAGTTTAATTGTGTAGTGTAACATAAAAAAAATGAAATGAGAAGGAACCTTGCAAAAAAAACACTTTTATTCATTAAACTTATTGTATAAAAGAACCATAAATATTAACTTTTTTGAAATAGTAACATAAATTAAATCACTATAAATTAGGTATAACAAAATAAAAAAAATAAGAAATAGTAAAAACAAAGTAAAAAACAAAAAATAAGAAATAGTTTCTTAATATTGACAAATCTTCAGGCTTTGTTTGATTTCATAATCTGTAATATTCAGCCTTTTTAATTTGAGAATGCAATGCATTTTTTTTCTATACGTGATAGAATATCGGATGATGGTATATTTTCAACTGAACTTATACCATCTGTTTTTAATGAGGTGCCCTTCGTAAATTACCTACATCAACATTTCTAGTTATTCTCAGTCGACAACCATCAAAGAAGTTTTATGATTTTATTATGTTTGCGTTCGTTTTTCTAGAATAGCGTAGAACCCGAGGAAGAACCTCAATGAACAATGAGTTGGACAGAAAAGATTAAAATTCCATTTCTCGAATATATTTAGTTTTTTCCATGAACTATTTGTAAACCCGTATTGGGTCACAAAAATCTACCCTCAATTTTAACAGCTGGTAAACTGAACCAAACTCCGAAAGAGGGATTAGAGGCAATAAACTGATGAAACTTGCTAGTTATGAAAAGAAGAAAGGAGAATTTCTTTTATGCCCGCCACTCACGAAGCGTTTTTTCGAGCGTTTGGTAGCAAGCGTCGAAGAGATTCCAGTCAGACAGCTCGGGACACGGCCGTACGACTGTAAATCAGAGTATGAACTTGACTGCCCGACTGGAATCTCTTCGACGCTTGCTACCAAACGCTCGAAAAAACGCTTCGTGAGTGGAGGGCATTAATGTACGTTTCGTTTCCTTCCGTATGTTTCCAAGATGTTAAAAATGTGAAAATGTAAGCTTTTGCAAATGTTCGAATGATACTCATTTCAGTACCTTTGCAAAAAAGTATCTTATCCGATATCTATAGATACTCTCGCGAAGTAACGTTGACAACTTAGTTAACTTGATATAAAAAAAAATAATTGATTTATGAAATTTGAAATAATATTGCAAATGCATTCAAAAAAATCTATTGATCCAAAAAACTTATTAAAAAAAATCATGTGTGAAATTCGTTGAAAAAAATTATTCAATACAATCTTCTAGTATTCCAGATTTCTCTAAAAAAGTAGAAAATGCCTCCCTCCAATATTTGCCGCCCCTCTAGAGCAAACCCTGCGGTTTTGGTTCTTCTGCCGAGGTTCTACTTATATAATCTTTTTTTTGATAAAACAATCGGTTCATGCGGATGAACCATTATTATAAATTCGAATATTCAATACAGAGATAATTCTAAAAATTCGGATTTCTCGGAAAAAGTAGAAAATGCCGCCCTTCAATATTTGCCGCTTCGGCGAAATTCGTTTGGTTTTTTCCTGAGAAAAAATAAGGGTGTAATATTTTTTGAATATTTTCATAATATTTTTCTTGTTTCTAATATTTTCTTTTTGCGAGTCTTTTTCATATTGAATAAATACATTAATTAATATCAATGGTTTTTCATTTCAAACCTCTATTTTCAATGTGGCTCCAGCTTTTAGGTTTTTGAAACTACCAAAATCTACCAAGTGATTTCGTAGAAATGTGAAAAAACTACTAATAAAGTCACACTGGCGAAAACTTCAGTCTCTCGCGCTCGAGGAATCCCCTTATTTAGTCTAAGCACGCAGGAGATTGCAGGAATATATGCCGTGCGTCAAGTGCATATCAAGGTAAAGTTATATCAAGTAGCTTGACGTCATGCCAAGAAAAAAATATTTAAAATCTAGTCAAGTCAAGCTCAAGTACGTAATATTTCACGAGCTTGATTTTCAAATCAAGTACTTAGTTGGTTAAATTATAATGTCAAGCTACTTGGCTTGATGAATCCCTAGCAGGATTTCCTATTTTTTCTGAGGAATCCGAATTCCTGGAAGTACCTATGTATTGAATAAATTTATTTAAGTTCACCGAATTTCACACATGATTTTAATAAGTTTTTTGGAAAATAGATTATTTTTTATTTTGTTATGATTTATACCTAGTGATTCAATTCATGTTTCTATTTCATAAAAGTTGATATTTTCGGTTCTTTCATACAATAAGTTCAATAAATGAGAGTGTTTTTTCAAGGTTCCTTCTTCATTTCATCATTTTTTTATTGATTTGACACTACACAATAAAACCGCTAAAAATCAAGTAGCTTGATATGATTCAAGTAGTTCATAAATTGTATGGTGAAATTTGATTTCAGGGTTGTTTCTGAATATATTTATTGTTTAAAGATCTAAACTGTCATTTGATAGGCAACGTTTCGAGCAGTGCCCTTTTTCAAGCCTATAAAATATATAAAAAACATAGGTACTTAATAAACATCACAATGGAACTAACAACAATCGATCAAGATTCAAGTATATAATATAGGTAAATTTTTATATTGAATAGAGATCTAATTCCATATAATAATAATATAATAAGTGTACATATGGAATTAGATCTCTGTTCAATATAAAAATTCACCTATATTCTATATTTGTTCGATTGTTGTTAGTTTCATTGTGATGTTTATTAAGTATGTTTTTTATATATTTTATAGGCTTGAAAAAGGGCACTGCCCGAAACGTTGCCTATCAAATGACAGTTTAAATCTTTAAACAATAAATATGTATCTATATTCACAAACAACCCTGAAATCAAATTTCACCATACAATAAAAAGTGAACAGGGTAAATAATTAAATCAATAAAATAGTTTATAAATTAATACTCGACTTGAAAAACTATTACGTGACTTGAGTTTGACTTGATTTCAAGTCAAGTCTATATGTATACCCACTGATTGTCTCCAAAATTCATTTAACAATTTATGTTGATTATGAAACGAAGAAGTCCGGAAATACTCCCTTGAGGAACCCCAATCTCAAATTTCTGGTCAAATGCTGTTTTGTCATATCTTTTAAGTAATTGTGTCAGAGAAGTTCATTTAATCGAAGTCACGAAGACTTGAACGTGTGTTTTATCGTAATACGCATTTTGTCATTGTAGTTTTGTAAATGAGACTCCGTTAACGGTTGAGGTAATTCCCCCATTGCTCCATCGTACCCAGATTAACATCAGAACTAAGATTACCATGAAATCTCTACGAAATCGTGTTTTTCTTCCATGCACAATTTACGATTCGGCTTTCGTGTTGTGAACATCACAAAAGCTCGACGAAAATGCATAAAAATTGAATTACACCGAATTAGGAACAATTAGAATAATTTGTATACTGCTAGGAATCGACGATTTTGGACATTTCGTGCAATTAAGAGCCTCCAGTTTCCCATGTGTTTCATTTCGTGAAGTGAGATGGTAATCATACTAAGTAATATTTGAATACATAATTAAGCAAGAACAATAGAATTGGTCTGTCTTGTCTGCTACAATTAAAATGATATTAATTTTTTGAAGCAGAATATTAAGTACCTACAGTTAGTTATGTCAATGAATTTAGTGATGAAAATCATGATTTCAATTTCGATATCTCTGAAAGGAAAGGACAATCTGCAAATATAACAAACAATGAATGAAACAAAAAATTCTTGATCCTATGGGATGGACTAATAATTGTTTGAGAATTCAAATCGTCATAAGCAATGAGCACAATGTTGATTAACATTTTATATTATTCATATTATAAAAACAAGGTATTATTTTGTTGAATATGACATCAATAATTTAAATTTTTAGCGTTTATACATCTATAATTGAAACAACAACTAAGTACATTAATATTCAATATGATATTATATAGGTCGTTAGTATTAAATAAAAATACTGGATGCCTAAAAATTCTTTTAAAATAATAGATAGCAATATGAGGAAATTTCAATCTTAATGATTTATCATTCGCTATTATAGGTAATAGCATAGTACTACATACTATGGTAATAGGTACCATGTGATCTGGAACGATGTTTCTCAGAATTTAAAAATATTTTGGGAATAATAGGCTTAAATTTATATATTTGACTATTTATAACATCATATCATAGTGAAGTTTAATAACAAAAATGTATAAATTTGTTGTAAATAGACCAATACTTAAAACCTTTGAAAACTGTTTTATTCAAATCTAATGAAAGATTTTCAATGCATATTTAAATGCACATTTTTAATGTTTTAAATGCATTTTTTGCACTTTTTTAATGATTATAATCGGTAGTCTACTAATTAGATGCCGTTGAACTGCACTATTGATGAATAAAAGAAATTTATCAGTATCACTTCATATTACTTTTTTTATCGTATAGACCGCCAGGCATAATATTTATGACTGCGGCAAAATAATTTTTATTTTGCCAATTTTTTGTTCCACTTGAAAACTCTCGAATAGACAATAATGGATAAACAAGATAAAAAAAGCTGCATTCTATATTCATCAGAAATTGTTCAAAAAAAACTAAATACCTAATAGGTGATTAGCTATACGTTCGAATTTGCCTTTAGACTTTAGATTGGGTACGTCGCTCTTCTAGCGCTAAATTCGAATAGGTATGTAGGTATTTCTATATCGAATGCTGCACCTACACATTATAGCGAATGGAAAGTGTACTTAGTATTACTAATTTAATATTTAATTTTCGCAAATCTCATTAATGTAACCTTTTTATGAACCTGTTCATGGTGATTGAGATTAAGATGTTGATTAAGTAGAACAAACCTATAGATATTTATTTACCTGAAATAACAAAATTCTTGAAGAAGTAGGTACCTAAAAACATGAATATTCATGCTTTGAATGTGAATATTTTATATTCAAGTTTTCTATAAATAAACACATGGAACAGCTATGTGATCCTCAACAATTACAAAATATGCCACCTTGATAATGTATGCTATAATTGCTCTATATAGGTACATATTTGAATCTGATGGTTACTAGTCTCAAAGTTGGTATTCCATATTTTCCTCTCTCCTCCTCCCTTATCTATATAGTACCTCAAGATAAAAATAAAAGTACAGGATCTTGAACATCTTCAATCTTTTCACTAAAAAATCAAAAGAATTAAATTTTCGTTCTTATCGCAGCTTTGAAAAAAAAAAAAGAATGTCACAAAAAATAGAGCACCTAGAGCATTGTCCGTAGGTTCCTAACTGATAAAAAATATTGAACTGATTATCTGAAGATCTTTAAAGCGACCAATAACACATCTCAGTAGGTACCGGGTTTCTCACTATAATTTCACCCCCCCTTTAACTTTGTTACTAAAAGAGGTACAAAAAAATGTTTTCTTCAAAAGTTTCACGAAATCGACTAGTGTTTTTTAAAATGATTTCACAAAACGAAATATATACAGAGTGCGCCACATATTGATAGCAACTTCATTTTTTCAAATGGAACACCCTGTATATTTTTCTATATTTGAAAATAGTAAAAAATAGGGTTTTTTTTTGGACGAATAGACAAATAGACTCGCTTACGCTCGTCCTGGATGTCTGTGAGCCCAAAAAACCATTTTCGGACTTGTTGCATACAATATTTTTTCGGCAACCGTGTAGAATAACACTATCGCTGCTGCTTTCCATACTTTATTGCGATTGCGATAAAAAAAACATGCAAATTGTTGTCAACTAATTTCATATGAACTGTCAGCTGTTTTCTCGGTTGCTATGGTAATGATCAACTGCATTTAATAAAACTATATCTACCTACCATGATTTTCATATTCACAATGACACAAACGACGTGATTCTTTCCGGCCTAGTCCGGGAAGTACGTACTTTCCGGACTAGGCCGAGAAATGCTACTTTCTCAGAGAAAAAGTCCGGGAAGTGCTCACTTCCCGGACGGTTGCCGAAAAAAGATATTTATTTCATCATTGCCGCTTAAATTCATTATTACATTCAAACTCTCCAAAATACAGTCCTCTGTCTCTTTCTCGAATTTTTTTTTTTTAATGAACTGTATCTATTCATAATCCAAGAAGGAAAATTTCAAATTATTACTCAATTTAGCATAAACTTTCACTTTAGAAATGAAAATTCGAATTTTTTAGTAAACTGGAGAAAAAAAATCGGGTATCGAATTTGCAAAAATACCCAAAGTCCAGCAGATCTAAACACCAGAAACCGAAGCCATCCCGTTCACCTGAACCGAATTCATTTATAAATAATTAGCTTCCATATTAGCATCTCCTCATAATCCCCAGTTCCATTATTTTAATCAAGTTCACCGCTCCCGCCTCGAAATCCCATTGGTCGTGGTGGTAAAAGAGGGCGGTTCTACGGGCCTGCATTGGTCCGCTAGATCGTATTAACGGAAGGACCGTACGCTGTTACCAAGCGAGTAACAGTTGGTAGAACGTAGTTCGTTGTAAAACAAGTGTTCGTGGCTTTCTATTTGAGTTATAGTGTTACCTCCGTTCGTTGGAACTGTTCTTGTTCGTTTGTTGTTTTTTATTTATTTTACGGCCCTGGGTGAGTGATCCAAGTGTTTTAATAGGATAAGTGACATATTGTGATGCTTATTAAGGGATTGTTATGCAAGTACCTATAAATCCTTACAGCTGAGAGATTATTATCACATTTAGATCTCTTGTAGATACTTAATTTTTTGTTGATGTATGTTCTACGATACATTTGAAATATCTTCTTCCAGTATTTGTTGCAACCTTGTTGCTGGTTTTTACCTATGATAGCTTCTACCCACTTATGAAGTTGTGAAGGAACTAATAATATTTACACATATGTTTCTCTTCATTTCATTGTTTGAGGTTTTAAACCGTTGGCAGGATTTTTGATATTTAAAATCAAATGAAAATTTTGCATAATAGTCTGTGAAATTATTCCCACAAAGGAGTTGAAACGAGAGGGCTATTGGATTGATTCCAAACTTTGCGGTTAAAAATTCATTGCTATTATAACTTCATGTTTTCATATCGTTAGTTTTTGAAAAGAAAAATGGTTTGAAATTTATTTCTGTGATTTTAAATTAAATTTGATAATACAAATCAGATTCTTGAAGCGTGTTGTGATACCTACCTACTGTTGTCTATAAGTACCACAGGGGGCCACAGGGAAGATGTAAGAAGACTTTTTGGTTCTTTGAGTGTAGTGAAGATGAATTCTACTTAGAAAACAATTCTAATTAACTGTTAATACAAAAATATGAAATTTTCCTTAGCTCTTTATGAAATGTCTTAATAGTCAAAAGAAGAAATTCTATGGAAAATGAGAAAATTTCAAATTAATATCTGAATTACTTAGCCTTAAATAACATTCACCCTGAGTTTTTCATTTGGAACATCTGTGAAAAGTTTAGATTAATGTAGGTAGCATTGTATAAAATTTGTATCAGTTTTCAAACTGGGTTTTGAAACAAATATTATACAATTGGCATAATCATCATTAGTATATTATTTTTTGTACTATTTATCTCAAGAACACATTTTTGGGTGCAAAATATGCATCCCTGGCGGGGATCGAACCCACGACCTTTGGATTAGAAGTCCAACGCGCTATCCGCTGCGCCACAGGGACGTTGCACAGATTATCCCCAAAAATTTTTTTGGATTCGTTTTTCTTACCTATGAATAATTGATATTGGAATGTAAATTTTAAGTGAAATAATATAGATACAGGGTGTGACAATAGTGCTTGATCGGTCGATAACTCTTGGAAATTTTAGTCTAGAAGAATTAGGTATTCAAATTTTTTCGGAATCGGCAGAACTCGACCATAAGCTAAAATTAATTTTGACTCTACAATACATGCTTTGTTACATACCTTCCTCATCTAGGTATGCCAATGCGATTCCAGTATTAATAAACTTGCTTAAAAACTCATGAACCTCAGGTCAAGGAGAGGGGGACACATTATCGAATTCACATGAAAATGATACAGAAGAAAGTCTTTTTTCCATTTTTCAACATGCATCAATTGCATCATCGCTCAAGGGGTGTCGCCTCCCTCTGTATCCGCTACTGGTATATGCAGTCTTACAGAAAGTTATTATTTCCAATTAATCGAGTCATTCGTTGATATGATGAGATTTGAATTGATGTGAAAAAATTCAATATTCCTTCATCTGTTTGAACTTTCAATCAATATTCCATGAACAGTCAAAAGCTATTGACGCCAAGTCAGGGTGTATAATAACCGTAATCGGAAATATTGGGCAATTATTTGTTTTTTTGTATTCGACTTGAATTTTCTATAGTTCTGGTAACGCGATCAATATGGAATTTTTAAAAAAGCTTAAAATTGCTATTCTAACAGGTTTTTCAAAAGGAATCATACAATTTGAAATGATTATATTGGCAACACTATATTATATTTTGACATTTCTTATGTCATTTGTGTTAAGTTGATACGCGCATCAACAACGTTTAGAAATTGTTAAATTGTATTATCAAAGAGGTTATTTGTGAATACTGAGATAAATTGAAAAAAAAAAAAATTATCGGCACTGCAAAGAAAAAAGCATTATTTAAAAATGGCTGCATATCGGCTTTATCGTTCGAGACCACGCCCGGCTCAAAATTCGAATATTAGAGATAGCGTGAAGAATTATAGAGCGATCTGTTCGGGGGATGACGACCCAAAAATCTCTAAACAGATAAATCTTGCAACGTCCCTGTGGCGCAGCGGATAGCGCGTTGGACTTCTAATCCAAAGGTCGTGGGTTCGATCCCCACCAGGGATGCAACTTTTGCCCAAAAAAAAAGAGAGTGAATCTAATCTATTGTATGAATGAAGATATAGTACAATATCCGATACAAATGTAAAGCCAATCGTAAAAAATTTGTTGTCGAAATTGAAAAAAAAAATGCAAATTGTATACAATTGTCAATTATGTAGTCTCAACTTTTCAGAGCGATGTGTAGCCATTCCAGAACTGTATATAGGACCTTTCAATGATAATGATACGATTTGAAATGGTTGTTATGGCAACAGTGGGTCTTACTTTTTGACATTTCTTCTGCCTTCTGTGTTCAATAGGTTATATCAATCAATCATGGAAAGATATACGCTTCAACAAACTTTAGAAGTTGGTAAATTGTTTCATCAAAATCAGTACTCGTTTGTGAATACTCATCGATATTAAAGAAGAACTTCATAGACCACATTATATTCAGTTAATCGACTCACTATTCGTTGTATTTTAGACAAATTTGAAAGTGGTACCAAGTACGGCTTAGCACTTGGTATTTTGAAAGTTGATATTAATGAACCATTGTATAAAATTGCATTATGTTTCAATATGGATTTTGAAACATATTTTATTCAGTTGGTAGGCATAATCCAAATTAGTATTGGATTTAGCACTATTTTATTCGAGGAATTTATTGAAACCACACTCATTTTTGGGGGCAAAAGATGCATCCCTGGCGGGGATCGAACCCACGACCTTTGGATTAGAAGTCCAACGCGCTATCCTCTGCGCCACAGGGACGTTGTAATAAGTACTTTTTTAGTACATTTTGAGCTGTCATTCCTCGAACAGATCGTTCTACCATATCCTCACGATATCTGTAATACCGCGGTTCAGTCCTTGAACAAAATCTGACTAGAGATTCCGTTCAAATATGTTCGAAATTTTGTTTTCCCGATTATCTAAAAACTATAGATTTCATTGACATAAAATAGGTACCTCATAACTGAAGAATTTTACAATTTGAATAGGATCAGTTTCTCATTTAAATGAAATGGCGAGACATATGAACAATGTCATATCAATGTTTATTATTGGCCTAGCATGGCATGAAATTCGTTGGTAGTGTTGGTGGTTGTTGGTTTAGTTTTTCAGAAACGATGGAGTTATAGGTACAGTAAATTTGTAACAAAAACTACTTCAACAGCTGAATTTTTATGGTTCCTATCAAAACCTATTGTATTTTTTTTAAATAGAAATTAAAACTAGTGGTAGATTCTCATTGAAATGATCATATACCTACGGTCTTTGTCATTAACATAAACAACACTATGTACTTTATTGGCAACTCCAACTCTCATTAATATGATATCAATATTATATGCTTTTAGAAAATAACCAGTATTGAAAAAAAACTTCAATACCAAGAAACCATTTAACAATATTTTCTAGCGAACTGTACAGAATCAAAATCGATGAAAACTGACTTTTGCATACGTAATTTTCACTTTTCAAAGATAACTGGACAAGTTATAAATCAAAATCGGTGTATATCCTCCAATATAAGATTTGCTTGCTTGACCAGATGGCTCCAGTCCGGACCTGTGCAGATCTTCAGCTCTTGCCTGTAGGCATCTCCATTCTCGAGAAATCGAAGATTACATTTATCAGAAGCATTGTGTCCTTTGTTGTTGGATACAATCAGCTTCAGTGATAGTCTGCTTGGGTCAGATTTCTTGTAACTTATTATCGTGTTGATTACTGTTTGGCGAACTCTGAAAGCTCTCAGAACAGAAAGCGACAGTGTACCTTCATTTTCGACAACGCATGCAGACACCAAAATATTTCATCTAAAGAGCTCAAAATATGAAGTTTCAACCGAAATTATCTGGATATAATGTGTCTCCTATCTGAGAAACGGGTGTTTTATTTCAAAGTAGTATTAACTATTCGTGCCCCGTACACTAAGAGCCAGTTGCACCGTTCAAGAAATAAACATTGTTTTCATAATCAAGGTTTTGTTTTAACCGATGTTTATAATTTTTACCAATTGCACCGTTTGCTAATTACCGATGTTTAGCTAAAGAGGAGATATTTTTTATAACATTGCAAAATTTCGAAGGTAATCATAGAGAAATTAAGAATTTTTTAATATAATGTTCTGTGCTTTTCTGGTGCAAAAGTCAACATAAATTACAAATTATTATTAAAAATTATTATCATTAACGTCCAAATTTCAAGTTCCTAGCTTCACTGGAATTTTAGAAAAAAAATAAAAACTGAATTTTAGTCTGGCAATTCCGCCAGTGACAGCATTTGGGAACAACCAACCGGTCGTTTGCTAAAGTCATACTGTACGCCTCTGGTGGTAGAAAGACACATTTATTGAGCATTATTTACTACTCTGAGACTACATAATTGACCATTGTATAAAATTGGCATTATTTTTTCAATTTGGGCATATAACAAATTTTTTACGATTAGCATAATATTTGTATTGGCTATTGTACTATTTTATTGATAAAATTCATTCTCATTTTTTTTGAGCAAAAGTTGCATCCCTGGTGGGGATCGAACCCACGACCTTTGTATTAGAAGTCCAACGCGCTATCCGCTGCGCCACAGGGACGTTGCAAGAATGATCTTTTTAGAGATTTTTGGGTGGTCATCCCCCAAACAGATCGCTCTATGATTTTTCATGATATCTCTAATATTCGAATTTTGAGCCGGGCGTGATTTCGAACGATAAAGCCGATATGCAGCCATTTTTTGAATAAGGTTTTTCTTTGCAGTGACGATGAACAAAAATTTTTTTAATTGCACATTCAAAAATATTATGAAATTTTTCATAAGTCTATGGAGTGTCACAATACTCAAAAGCAGGAGAAGAAAAATTCTATGGAAAATTAGAAATAATTTTCATTTGAAATTGTAATATGTATATTGGAATTTCTCTGAACAGTTGAGGCTAATGATCGATTTCATCAAAAAACGTCCTGCATTGTTTAAAAGTAAGACGCTCTATTTGCAATTTTTGGCCCCAAAAATGAATATAACTGAATATAATGTGGTCTATGAATTCTTCTTCAATATCAATTAGTATTCACAAATGAGTACTGATTTTGATAAAACAATTTAACTACTTCTAAAGGTTGTTGAAGCGTATATATTTCCATTATTTTTTCTATTAGGGCTTATAACAAATTTTTTACGATTGGCATTGGGTATTGTATTGGATATTGTACCATTTTATTCATAGAATTGATAAAATTCATTCTCATTTTTTTTTGAGAAAAAGTTGCATCCCTGGTGGGGATCGAACCCACGACCTTTGGATTAGAAGTCCAACGCGCTATCCGCTGCGCCACAGGGACGTTGCAAGAATGATCTTTTTAGAGATTTTTGGGTGGTCATCCCCCGAACAGATCGCTCTATACTTTTTCATGATATCTCTAATATTCGAATTTTGAGCCGGACGTGATTTCGAACGATAAAGCCGATATGCAGCCATTTTTTGAATAAGGTTTTTCTTTGCAGTGACGATGAACAAAAATTTTTTTAATTGCACATTCAAAAAAGTTATGAAATTTTTCATAAGTCTATGGAGTGTCACCATACTCAAAAGCGGGGGAAGAAAAATTCTATGGAAAATAAGAAATAATTTTTATTTGAAATTGTAATATGTATATTGGAATTTCTCTAACCAGTTGAGGCTAATGATCGATTTCATCAAAAAACGTCCTGCATTGTTTAAAAGTAAGACGCTCTATTTGCAATTTTTGCCCCCAAAAATGAATGTGGTTTCAATTAATTCCTAGAATGGAATATGTTTCAAAATACCAAGTGCTAAGCCGTACTTGGTACCACTTTCAAATCTGTCTAAAATACAACGAATAGTGTGTCGATTCTTCTTCTTCTTCAGCCCTCTTTCATCCAGTGTCGGACATACGCCTCTTCCAGTTTTTCCCATGCTTCTCTGTCTTTTGCTGTTCTCATCCATTGCTTGCCGGCTAGTGAGTCGATCAACTGAATATAATGTGGTCTATGAATTCTTCTTCAATATCAATGAGTATTCACAAATGAGTACTGATTTTGATAAAACAATTCAACTACTTCTAAAGGTTGTTGAAGCGTATATCTTTCCATTATTTTTTCTATTAGGGCTGATAACAAATTTTTTACGATTGGCATTGGGTATTGTATTGGATATTGTACTATTTTATTCATAGAATTGATATGTTTCACTCTCATTTTTTTTGGGGGGGCAAAAGTTGCATCCCTGGTGGGGATCGAACCCACGACCTTTGGATTAGAAGTCCAACGCGCTATCCGCTGCGCCACAGGGACGTTGCAGGAATTGACTGTTTAGAGATTTTTGGGTGGTCAACCCCCGATCAGGGTACCGATTCATAAAGATCCCTAGGGAGCTAGGGAGAAGGAGCCAAATTTTAGGCTCCGCCCTAATTAAAGTAGGAAGAAGGGGGATCGACGTTGCCAAATTGAAGGGCGAACTTTGAACTATTTTTCTGTGACATTAACAGAAAAATAAATAATTTCTATTTTTTATGTCTATCTCAATCTAAAATAAATCTAGCACCTATAAATATGGAAAAAACAAATGGATAACAATAACTAAAGCTTTAAATTATATTTTGATAGTAATTCGAGGTCACTTTTACTGTCATACAATAATTCCACCATTGCCAAATGTACATTTTACATTGGATCTATTTTTCAATTCAATACATTTATTTCGGTTTTCCATAATAAACCATGGGTGATATATATAAACTTACTGTATTTAACATAAGCAGTAAAATGAGCTAATTATAAATTATAATAACACTAATAATCGAATTTTGAAGAGACACCCCACGTGTGCATCTTTGACATTTGTCACAGAGAATGTCGTTTATGTCACAGCGTTGCCAAGTTTGTATCGCAATGAAAACCGCTGGGTCCAAGGCAGCGGATTTGAAGTCAATTTTTTTCGTCTAAGAACCGACAACATTGTAGGTTGTATCAAAAGTTGCCTATCATAAAATGGTTTTTAATTTATTAGAATATGACGATTGAATCAAAATTTATGTTTAAAATGAAAAATACATCTAAATATCAACAATTGAACAAATTATGGTAATTTTGCATCTATATCGGGGGCTTGAGCAAAGTGGGCGTGGCTCCTTCTCCCTAGCTCCCTAGGGATCTTTATGAATCGGTACCCAGATCGCTCTATGATTTTAACGATGTCTCTAATATTCGAATTTTGAGCCGGGCGTGGTCTCAATCGATAAAGCCGATATGCACCCATTTTTCAAATAAGGTTTTTTCTTTGCAGTGACGATGAAAAAATTTTGATTTAATTGCCCATTCAAAGAAGTTATGAAATTTTTCATAACTCTATGGAGTGTCACAATACTCAAAAAAGAGGAGAAGAAAATTTCTATGGAAAATAAGAAATAATTTTCATTTGAAATGGCAATATGTATGTATATTGGAATTTCTCTGAACAGTTGAGGCTAATGATCGATTTCATCAAAAAACGTCCTGCATTGTTTAAAAGTAAGACGCTCTATTTGCAACTTTTGCCTCCAAAAATGAATGTGGTTTCAATTGATTCCTCGAATGGAATATGTAGTGCAAAATACAATACTAATATGGGTTATACCTACGAATTGTATAAAATATATTACAAAAGCCATATTGAACCATAATGCAATTTTTATACAATGTTTCATTAATCTCAACTTTCAAAATACCAAGTCCTAAGCCGTACTTGGTACCACTTTCAAATCTGTCTAAAATACAACGAATAGTGTGTCGATTCTTCTTCTTCTTCAGCCCTCTTTCATCCAGTGTCGGACATACGCCTCTTCCAGTTTTTCCCATGCTTCTCTGTCTTTTGCTGTTCTCATCCATTGCTTGCCGGCTAGTGAGTCGATTAACTGAATATAATGTGGTCTATGAATTCTTCTTCAATATCAATGAGTATTCACAAATGAGTACTGATTTTGATAAAACAATTTATCAACTTCTAAAGGTTGTTGAAGCGTATATCTTTCCATTATTTTTTCAATTAGGGCTTATAACAATTTTTTTACGATTGGCATTACATTTGTATTGGATATAGTACAATTTTATTCATAGAATTGATTTGTTTGACTCTAATTTTTTTTGGGGGGCAAAAGTTGCATCCCTGGTGGGGATCGAACCCACGACCTTTGGATTAGAAGTCCAACGCGCTATCCGCTGCGCCACAGGGACGTTGCAGGAATTGACTGTTCAGAGATTTTTGGGTGGTCAACCCCCGAACATATCGCTCTATGATTTTTCACGATGTCTCTAATATTCGAATTTTGAGCCGGGCGTAGTCTCAAACGATAAAGCCGATATGCAGCCATTTTTTTAATAAGGTTTTTTCTTTGCAGTGACGATGAAAAAATGTTGTTTTAATTGCCCATACAAAAAAATTATGAATTTTTTCATAACTCTATGGAGTGTCACAATACCCAAAAGGAGGAGAAGGAAAAATTCTATGGAAATTCCGAGGGAAATTCTATCGGAATTTCTCTGGACAGTTGAGACTTATGGATCAATTATTTTCATAATTTTTTCAATCTGTTTTTTCAACAAATTTGATACAATTTGCATAATCAACATTTGTTGACTTGAAAAAAAATCATAGAATGGTGCATTAGTCTCAACTGTTCAGAGAAATTTAAAATGGAGAACTTAAATTGATATTTCACAGGGTTTTGCAATGAAATTCAAACAAGGTGAATTATGTTTAATGCTTACATATTCCGACATTAATTTTAAATGTTTTCCATAGGAATTCATTTTGTTTTTTTACTATAATAACACTTCATCCAGAATTATGAAAAATTTTATGTTTTTGTATCAAAAATTGTTTTCTCAGTTCAATTATTCTTAATTACTCTGAAAGATTAAAGAACCTCATATTACAACATGGCTGGAGATTATTTTTCGGCATTATCCAAAACATTTGAAAGGACTTGATATTTCAATTTTACTGTGATTATCATCGATAAACCCATGGCATATAGGTTTGAACATATCTAATGCCTTAAATTTACTATATCAGTAAAGCTATAGGTACCGTTAAGTGCTATAGAAACGTACCTATAGCTGAAGTCCTTTGAGCCGATAAATAATCTGCTCCCATTTTTTGTATAGTGAAGATGAATTCTCTTAAAAAAAAACAATTCAATTGTTAAAACGAAAATATTAAAAATTTTTATGACCCTATAGAAATATAACCGTGTTTCATTGCAAAACCCTGAGAAACGCCAATTTGAATTTTTCATTTGCAATGGCTTCACTTTGGAATTTCTTTGAAAAGTTCAGACTTCAGACTGATGTATATACGATTTATATTATGTTTCAAACTGGGTTCTACTACAAATTTCTTACAATTGGCATAATCATTATTTGTATATTCATGGCACTATTTAACTCAATATCACATTTTTGGGGGGGCAAAAGTTGCATCCCTGGTGGGGATCGAACCCACGACCTTTGGATTAGAAGTCCAACGCGCTATCCGCTGCGCCACAGGGACGTTGTAATAGATTGACCTCAATTTTGTTTTTGGATTGGATTTTGTGACTTCTGGAAAAAATAAAGCCATTGGAAAGTAATTGTTAATTTAATTGAAATAATATACAGGGTGAGTCAGTAGTGCTTGATCGGTCGATAACTCTTGGAAGTTTTCGGTTAGGAGAATGATTCCAATTTCGTCAGAATCGACAGGATTCAGCGCATAAGATTAGATTAGTTCTGACTCCTCAGGCTGGTCCAAAAGTGGTGAAACACGATACCACCCTGTTTTTCAAAGAAGAATGCCCGATACTCATAGTCTGTTGTGAAAATTCCGAAATTGCAGAATTTCATGCAAGGTGTTATCGACCGATCGAGCACTATCGACTCACCCTGTATATTATTTCAGTTAAAAATTACTTTCCAATATCAATTGTTTCCTGGTGTCCCAGAAGAAATCAGTAAAAACAGTATATGTTACTGATAAAGCTGAATATCGTTAGAACTCTACCAAAGCTAATTCGTTATTTCTAGGTAAGAAATTACAATCCAACAAAAAATTTGGAGTCATTATTCACAACGTCCCTGTGGCGCAGAGGATAGCGCGTTGGACTTCTAATCCAAAGGTCGTGGGTTCGATCCCCGCCAGGGATGCAACTTTTGCCCCCAAAAGGATTGTGGTTCCAAACACTTTCTCGAATGAAATTGTGCAAAATGCAATATTAATATAAATTAATTGTATCAAATTTGTTTCAAAATCCAGATTGAACCATAATGCTAATTTTATACAATGGTTCCTTGGTCTCAACTTCCAAAATACCAATTGCGAAGTCGTACTTGGTACCACTTTCAAAATTATCTACAATACAACGAATAGTGGCTCGATTAACTGAATATAATAAACTTCTAAAGATTGTTGAAGCGTATATCTTTTCACGATTGATTGACATAACCTATTGAACACAAAAGACACAAGAAATATTAAAAAATAAGACACACTGTTGCCACTATAATCATTTTAAAACGTATCATTCTTATTGGAAGATCCTAAATATACGCTTGAGATCTACAACGGCGCATGAATGACGAGAGCTTAAAAACTCCTGATACAAAGTCAGTACTTTTTTCGAATTTTTTCTGAACAAATTATCTACCTACCATCAAATGCTCGTTCACTATGAATGAAAAACCTGAGATCTGCCGTGCTCTCACTTACTAAAAATCGTTAGGGATGACCAAGAAATTACGTGTAACGACCATAGATTATCATTCATTGGTCTAGTTCAATATCCCACAAATTGCTCAATCGTGAAGTCGGATGTTGAAAATCTATTCCTAGAAGTTAGACCATGATCGCCTTGCGGTTTCCGTCGATAGATTTAATTAAGATTTTGTGGAAATTTATTCGTCACCCCTCATCGGAAGTGACCGCAGAAGCAGGTGAGGTTATATACGAACGCTCTGATTCATCAAATCACCATTTCTAACAGGTTTGCGTTGTACGGAGTGGATAAAAATCAATTTGATAGCAGACTAAGTAGAATTATACTAACTTATAAATTTATTTACCCAGTTTAACGAATCTTCTTGATATTAGTACGGATTCTATGGTTCATCTCAAATTAACTGAAATTGAACACAGAAGTTCTTGGCAATTACCACGATAGTTCTATGGAATACGCCTTCTCGGTACAGTGCTTAGAACATAGAAAACCTGTTATTCTTTTTTCTAAGGTACAGTGACAGCGAGAATGGAAGCGCCCTGAGCACAATGAATTTTGGCGCCCCTTCTCAATCATCACTATGAAATGCTCACAACAATGTCGATTTCAACTCTATTTACCCAACTTTAACACTATATTAACATATATCAAACAAATGAAAAATATATATTTTTCAATATTCATTATATCTTTCAACCTTCCCCTTTCCTATTTTTTCCAAATATATCAAGTATTATTTTTTAAGCCATTTTCCACTTATACATCATGAAATATCGAATCGAAATTACCAATTAATGTTGAATTGACTTGGTCTCTAATGAATGTCATTGAAGTAGGACACTGTTTTAGTTATTCGATTTCATTTGTATATTTTATTCTCTGGTTTCTGCATGAACCTTGAATATATTCAGACAAATTTATGAATTTCATTGATAGTTATCATTCAATGAATGATTGGAAAATGGCCCACAAAAATAGTACAATACTATATTTTATAGAAACAGGAGAAAAATGTCTTCCATTCGATTTGAAAATATATAGGATGCATTTGAAAAAATTATTTTATATTATTTTGCGATATAGCGAGAATTGAAGCGCCTTGTAGCGCAATGAATTTTGGCGCTCCTCCTGATCACCACTATGATTTGCTCACCGCAATGTCGATTTTAACTATATCAACACAATTTGAACACTGAATTAACATATATCAAAGAAATAAAAATAAAACAAAATTAAAAGTTTATTTTTTTCAATATACAGTATATTTTTCAACCTTCTCTTTTCCTCTTTTCTCCAAATATATCAAGTATTATTTTTTGATCCATTTTCCACTTATACATCATGAAATATTGAATCGAAATTGCCAATTAAGGTTGAATTGCTTTGGACTCTAATGAATGCCATCGAAGTAGGACACTGTTTCATTTGTATGTTTTATTCTCTGTTTTCTGTCATTTTAATGTATCCAGGACAATTAAAATTTCATTGATAATTTTGATTCAATATTCTGAGTTGAATGAGTAGATAACGTCTCACAAAAATAGTAGAGAAAAGTATATTTTAAAGAAACGAGAAAAAACACTTATTTTTTTATACACTAGATTTGAAAATATACAGGGTGCATTCGAAAAAAATATTTTATTTTGGAATTCTCCTTTTTTTATTTAAATGTTATGAGACGATATCGATGATACCCAATGACATTTTTTTCTATCAAAATATACGAATGAATATAACCGTAACATCATGAGTGGACGCTATGATACCTATGAGAATTATCAGTTAGAATTGAAATGAAAAAGGTACTATTATTTGTCTTAAAACTTGAGTTAATTGCCGAAATAAGTTTTTTAGGAGTAAGTACACTACAGGAGAGGATTAAAAAATTAGTTATATTTAATCCATTGTACTTATATGTATATGCACAACAACATGAAAATTAATTTGATCTTATAATCAAACATGGCATGCTATCCATCGTACATTCTCCTAACTTGCAGAAATCCAAATCACGTGAGTTGTTTTCAAGAAAATACTATTTGTCCACGAAAGGAGATAAAACAAATTGCTTAATTGATTTTTATAGATATAACTTGGTCGTTTACTTCTATGATGACATTATGGACTGGCAAGATAAATTTTATGCTTCTCTGAAAATTACCAGCGCAATGCAAGAGGCTCGCAGTTTTTATAGCCGTAATAATTGCCGTAAGAGAGTTGATTTCATTCGCTTCGCAGAAGAGGTAAGAAGCGTTTCAGCCAAACAATGCCATTAGTACCATAAGATGGGGAAATATTTTTATCAATTTCACCGAACACTCCCGGATAAAAAATTGCATCGCCATATGTTGGCAACATTGTTCAAATTTCACCGTGGACGGTTTTCAAGAACCATTACCTCAGTTCCAGCGATCGACCATCGATCAGAGCTTATTGGTGAGACGAATTTATGGGACATTCGCGAATTTATGGTCGTCGTACGTCATTAGACATAAATAATCCAAGTTAATTTATTTCTCTACGTAGTGCATTGAAATGCTTCAGATTGAATACACAGATAGAATGCATCTAGAAATGGTTCGGCATCATTTTTGTGCAGGGGAATAATGATTAAGTCATTACACACGATCATCCATTAATTTGTTCGCTTGAGCGGCCACATTGAGCTCAGGGTTGCCAACTTGAAAATCAGTTTCTCGGAACCTTACATCCTCTAATTGGTAAGAAGATCGGATCTCTAAAAGAATTGATAGTGAGTAATTAACGTCCCTCCTTGTCTCTTTTCATTCAAGAACCTCCTGATGTTGTTCCGAATGCTTTTTATAGAATCTTTTGGTTCTCAATATGGCGGATTCATTAAACAGAAAATACAGATAAATAATTTTGGTAGTAGTAATTAAATTGTCACATTATCTCAAACTTTCATCGAATACATGACATAAGTACACATGCATTTAATGACTTCGCTTTGTGAGGTTAGGTATTGTTACGATTTTAGCATTCAGTGGGTCTGCAGTTTTGAAATGTAAAATTTGGAGAACACAGAATGAACTCCTTCTACACTTAAAAGTTTTTTGTAACGCTTACCGTCGTGCCAACCTATACCTTAAATGCATACTTTAAGAGTTACCTATATCGAAGAAGAACTTCAAATGAGGAAGAAAAACCATTTATGACACTGTGTGGAGTAGCCTGTGACTTCCAGAAAACACAGATAGAAACTAAAATTCGATTTTTCCATACCTAAATTTGACATTTCAAGAATTGTAATGAATTATTTATTATTGAACATTGTATATGTTTATGGATTTCTCAACAATACCAACAAAAAATTAGTTATAATTCATGGAATGTAAAATTTAGTTATCCAAACATCGAATTTTAGTTTCTTCTGTGGAATAGACTACTCCACACAGTTAGAAATTGTGGTTTTTCTGATTTAAAGTTCTTCGTCGAAAACTCTTGAAGTGTTCATTTTAGGTAAAGGGTTTGCTTGAGAAACCCCCACTATTTTTGTCCGTAGACTCGACTGAAATAATGAAAAATATAGGTTCTAATTTGAAAATCCTGAGTTTTGATGAATTTGAGTTGTCCAAGTTCATGATCTTCTTATAAACACCTTGTACATTTTTGATCCAAACTGCAACCAGTCTTATAATACTACGTATTTGCAGTATCGAGAATGAAAAAAATTTTTTTTGTAGAAATATTTGAAAAAGAGTCCCCGTCGCCATCATTTTTTTCATAAGAATGCCATTAACTCATGAACCATCGAGTTTTTAGCCAAGGTATGGCATATTGTTGAAATTGTCATCAAAGAAGCTAACTGATGATGCAATAATATACTGGGTGTGCCATTTTAAATGAGGAAGTAGTAGTATGTTTGCGGTATAACCGGAAGTTGTTGAGATCTGAAAATATTTCAGGGAGAAAGATCATTGGTCAAACCCCAACATGCAAATTTTCAGCACAAACTTATGATTAGCTTTCCAAAGCCGTCTCACCCTGTAAATTGAACTTGAAAACGTTATTTAGTTTAGTGAAATGAAATGGACTATCACTGTGTATACAATACAAAATACTTGATCCGTCAATAAACAAGAGATTACTGGGAGGAGTAGGAAATAAGGGAACAAATCTACCATATTGTAGTATTTACTAAGATCCACTGGTGCTTTTTTTAAATGACATTCAAACAATCAATGAATACAGTAAGGAATCTGATGTATTTCGTATAAGGAGTTCTGAAACACTCTAACTGATGTATATGCTAATTGAAAGAGATTGATTCTTGAGGGTTTCAACTCACTATTTCATTAGTTTCGTCATAGTCGGTTTTTTGAGCTATTATCAGATTATTATAGACATGATAACCAACCATAAATAAAACGATTGATATTAAACAACAATTAATTTATTCACAGAGGAATACACACAGGCAATTTTTACTCCCAAGAAAAGGATGAATTATAACAATGACATAATATACATCTCGAGGAATTTAGAATGCTAAGCTCAATACTCACACTGAGCAAGCTTGAAATACACTTGAAAATAGTTTATAGTCAGTTGATTGTATGTATAACTTGGAAATAGCATCAGATTTTGTTATATTATTGTTACAACTATATACCAGAAAGAATTTACAATTTCTGTGAATTAGAACAATTTGAATCTGCTACTCAATAGTATCATATGATTATATCAAAAAAGAGTATCGAAATAAAATAGTATAAGGTTAACAAAATAAAAATGAATACAAAACTTTTTTCAACAATTAGGTACAAACATTTATATCGACTTCAAATTTGAATGAAGAATACTCAAACAAAGTGCTGTCGTTTTCGTAAGAATGGTAAAAGCGAAAGTAGGTATCTTGTAAGCGTTTAATCTTTATGCACAACACAGAAATTCCTGGGACAGAAAGCGAATGATCTTTTCTAGGAAAATGGAAATTCTACAGTAGCTCTCATCACATGTGCAATATTGGTTAACGAACAACAATGAAAGCCTTGTAGTTTTTGCGCAGTGGCAGCGAAGACAATTTTCAACGTTGTCGAGATTGGCAAGGAATGCCTGGCTGACGAGTCGCCAATGGTTCGAACCACCCTGTACACGCCCAACGGATGGGAATGAACGATGAACATTTCCATTACCGCTTCTGTGCCATGGAATTCGAATTATATACCGCCAATAAAGCATTTCGCATCAAAGAAAATAAAATGACTTATTAAGTACCTACAGCTACTTAAACAACGGCTGTTAATTACATTTACTCATTACACTATCGCTATTAAATTGGGTCTTACATTGTAATAACTCAAACTAATTAAACTGGGAAATACAAAAAGCCGTTGATCATCGGAATAGACTATCCACGGGGAATCCGTGGTATGCAAGTTGGTAATCATTAAGATAGAGGAACATGTTGAGTGTAAACAAATGTGGGTTCTTATGCGCGAATTTTTGCTGAATTAATTCATACAGCTGGTGACTGGATAATTGTTTCGCGCCCTTCTATTCCCGTATGATATGCCGTTTTTATGGATATTGTAGTGTTATAGTGGAAAAGCTGCATTGAAAATTCTGCAAAAGTAAGTTGGGAACTTTTGCGAGCTTGTTTTTCTACTAACTCAATCTAGAACACTACACGGAAAGTTTAACCTGATCTAAAATTAACTTCCGGAATTATTATTGAGGTTATGATCGAGATATAATCAAAAGTAGCGTATTTAAGAGTGTTTGGGTGCCTTCAAAGCACTTGGAATGTTGAGAGTACACTCCTCTGTGTACCCTAAGAGCCAGTTGCACCATTTGCCTAATCGTTGATTAAAAATTTAATCATAGATTACTTTCTGATTTCCTAAGAAAAATCAGAAAGTAATCAATGTTTAAATTTTAATCATTGTTTAGACAAATGGTGCAACTGGCCCTAAAAATCATATTTATTATATCAATATAATTATACTTTCTCTAATTTAATAAATTTCACAAATTGCCATCTTTCATTTATCTCATCGATCAATGTAAAATTTGATGAGTAGTAGCTTCGGTTTTTTCGACGAAACAAGTGATTCCGAAATATGAACATGGACTCCCATAATACCATTTGCATTTTTGAACAAATTCTCATAGGTAATGATTGAAATCTGAAACACAAGTTAAATGCTGATGCATGCTACTTTTGAATGTACAAATTGCAGAATTTCATATAGAAATAATTTCCTTCTTTTTCCAAATGAAGAACACTTTTTCTGAAACAATTGTAATCCCACCTTATTCTGTGACCGCCAGCCAACATGATTTCTGTCAAATTGGCATCCAGCTTAAGATGCATAGAAACCATCTGGTGTCTACCTGTAAAACTTTCAGACAAAAGGGCAGATTTCCCAGATTTATGCCTACTTGATTTCGAGGTATCAGATGGCGCATCGTGACCTTTGAGTAGGTATAGAATTATATTATTTTATATTCTTGCTTCTTGACAATCTTCTATACCTATTCTTATTAGACCAATAGCCGTCTGTCATCATATTCCAATAATTTCATTATAAATTTGATATGAACTGAATTGTGATGATAATAATAATAATAAATAATAAATTTTATTCATCCTGATAACATATACATAACAAAAAAAAATTTGCAGTTTCTCAAATCTTTTTTTATTTTAAACGGATCCAAACAAATAGCGGGAATTCGAACAATGCGGAAGAGAACCTTGCAGAACTCTGGTAAGTTCTATAGCCAAAGCAACAGGTGGACTATCTCAATAAGTCTGAAACAAAATCGAATCAGTGCACACACCAGGGTTTTTAGGCATCTTAGTCAAGCAATATTCATCAACTTGACATCAAAATTACATAACCTTAATCACCTACCCTGAAGCCAATTTCATCTATATAGCTTCCTTATATTTCAATATAATTTTTTGTTTCGTGATTTGGTCTGAAAATGAAGTAGGTTTCACTCGAATCGCTAATTCTCATCGCTTCAGCTAAATGATTTTATGATAATGAACAGGTAGTTCAAGTAGTTCAGTAGAAATTAGTAGTTGGTTTTTCGTATATTTGCAATTAATGGCGAAATATACTTTTCCTACAACTGCTTTGAAAAGTAGCGTATTCTTCATAGCTTACTCAATTTCAAAACTATGTTTTGCTCATACTGTGGGAAATATTATTTCTCACGGCACTTTGCCCACACCTCGCTTGGTAGACCATTGAAATTGGGTTTTAGAGTCGTTTCTATGAAAACGCAATAAATTAGCTCATACTGTCAATGAAGGTCATTTTGTTTTGAATCCAGTCCATCACTTGAATTATTGAAATTTGTGCAGTTTTAGGAAAAGTATAGTGTGCAACATGTGGAGAAAGTCCTTTTCTCGCTCGTTTGTTTGCTGCACTCGCCTTTCAGGCTCGTGCCACAAACTTCCACACTCGCGAGAAAAGTTGGACTTGTTGCACAATATACTATTTCATACAACTGCTATGAAAAGTAGCCTATTTTTCATGACTTATTGAATTTCTTCAAAACTATGTATGCCTCACACATACTGTGAGAAATATTATTCCTCACGCAACTTTGCCCACGCCTAGCTTGATAGACCAAATGGGCTTTTGAAGTTTTTTTTCTATAGAAACGCAAGAAATGCATAGATACTGTAAACGAACGTCATTTTCGATTGAATCAGGAACATAACTCGTATTATTCAAAATTATGCAGAGTCCTTTTTCTCACTCGAGTGTTCTCGGCACTCGCCTTGAGGCTCCTGCCACAAACTGCCATGCTCGTGAGAAAAGTTGGACTATCCAAACTTGTTGCACAATATACAATTTCAACAGCTGCGGTGTAGTTTACTCTTCATAACTACTGCGCGAGCTATAGCAACTTATTTTGTAGCTAATTGCATGTAAAGATCTCTCACAGTTTCTGAGAACAGCTTTTTTCTCGCACTATCCCAAAGGTATATCATTGCTATCACGCTAATACGGAGCGTTTCTACAACTCTAGACTAATAACTACGTCAACAGAAATGCCATCGTTGGCAGAACGTCCGATTAGAGTTTTTCTGCAATAACGAATAACTCAGCGAGAACATCAGCCGAAAATATGCAAGCGGCACATTAGCCGACATTAACTCCGGCAAATAAACTAATTGTCAAATGCTTCGGCAAATAAAGATACAGAGGCCGACTCCGGTTCTTGTGCTGCATAGTGCGCATATTTCCTTGTAATGGCTTCTTCTCTCTCCGCTCGCGTAATTTGTTTCATTATGTGTGTGCAGAAATAGCTCCTCGATGTTGAAAATAATTGAATTACGGAGATGTCATTCGGTTTTCACGTCTGTCTCCGGCTTGTAATTGAAAGTTCGTTGATTTTAATTATCGGACGAATTCCTTCCTCGACTCCGATACGAATGCCGAGAACCTATAAAAGGAGGAATTGATTTTCACCTCTTTGATTATTTAATTACGATCGGTCGGCGAGGTATTTTCTACGCTGAGGAGGAGGTCTTCAACATCGGCAGAAAAAAACTTGGGAATTTACAGAAAGTTGTTGTTTCCTCTTTGCATTGGATGATTGTCAACAATTGGGTTCTATATCCATAGGTATCAGTAACGTGAGATGCCACCTATCGAGAAATGGCCACGTTAAGCTGCTACACATTTATCTGCATACAATTATGAATTTCATAACTGACAGAATGCCTGATGTGAACTAGGGCAGTAAGAGTTATATGTTATCATGTCAGTTCCTATGAGCATGTTGGAAATTCGCTGTTGGGTAAAATTGCTATGCCCGAAATGGCTTTTCTCCTAACTCTTACAAGATTATAGCTTCTGAGAGATTTCACAGAGGCTTATAATAACTGGATTGATAATATCATCTTTTTATGTAGTTAGGTTGTTGTAAACGAACCAGATTTCCAGAAAAACTTTGTTAAGCTCTAGAGAATATGGTCCAAGTCTGTGAATTTCTATTACGTTGATCCAAAAAGGCAGTGGCGCAAAATTTGTTTCTGAGAGATCGGTGAAGTATCCGAGCAGGACAGTTTCATTCATCCTATATTTCGATAGCTACCTATACGATCATTTAAACATTTCTAAAATTTTCCAACAGATATGCCGGGAAACTTGAAAGTTTTTTCTGGTTCCCAAATTTCTTCAAGTTACGTCAATAAATTACTCGTAGTTGCAGGTCCAATTATGAATTCGATGAACATCGATTGTTTTCAATTGGATCGTTTTTTAATAAAATTCGACGCAATCTTTTCGTTTCGCAGTAGGGATTCACGGCTTGGCTTGATTTTCAAACTACTTGACTTGATTTCAAGTCAAGCTCAAGTCAAGTAGTAGTTTTTCAATTTCAAATCAAGTCTAGCTATTTAATTTTTAGCAATTTTATTGTGTTGAATCACATCAATAAAAAAATTATGAAATGAGAAGGAACCTTGCAGAAAAACTTTTACATATTAAACTTATTGTATAAAAGAACCGAAAATATCAACTTTTTTGAAATGAAAACATAAATTAAATCACTATAAATAATAAAAAATAAAGAATAATAAAAAAAATAAGTTTCTCAATATTGAGAAACCTCCAGGCTTTGTTTGATTACATAATTATCCATCCAGGATCTAAGACACATGAGGCATCTTTTAGATTTGTCTCCTAACCTATTGCGTGTTTCTGTAATTGTAAGAGCATCTCTGGAAAATTGTCTTTCAACAGTAACTGAAGATGTTGGCGTTAATGAAAAATCCTTGACCATTTTGGCCAAGTTTGGAAAGCTATTTCTGAAACTATCAAAATCTACCAATAGATTTCATAGAAATGAGAGAAAAATACTAATAAAGTCACACTGGCGAATGCTTCAGTCCGCAGATATCTTCATTCAAAAAAAAATAAGAAGACAACTTTTCATAAAAACGCTACAATTTCCAACTCTAACTTAACGAGACAAAATATCGTCTCACCGCTTTCTGTCCAACTTAGTATTATTAAATTTATCAAACTGAACAAATTAGACCCACGGCCACTCTCGTCCACAACCCATTCAGCTACCGTTGTCACAACATCATAAATGATACTTTTTATAACGATCTGAATTTATGGCCAGGTCGTTTTTGACTCCTCGTCTGGATGACGAACTGGCAGTGATGTATTTTTCCTGGAAAATGGATCAGGTTTTATCTATATTATACCGAATGTGGGAGCACTCCGGTGCCACGTGATTAACCGGCAGTAAAACTAAAAGCGGTGTAGAGACGTAGTGTCGCGATGTTATATTGTTTTTGAGCTTGTTCGATATGTGCACTTAGCATATCTGAGCTGCCCCCCCTCTCACTAATGGAGTCTTTATCTTTCCGGTTTGCTTTGGGACAAAAGCCTATTTTCAGCCTGACTCCCTGATATTGGGCTCGATGCGGCACCTTATCTACCTTTCTTTAATTACGTACATTTTATTTCTGAATTCTTGTAATATTCGATCGGGTATCTCTTGGAATCGTGAATTCCAGAAGATCGGAATGTGGGGAATTTGAATTTTTCGAATTGTTTAATCAATTTCGGTGTGTATTGACTAATATGAGATGGACTTGCTGTGATACATTCAAAGGATTCGGTTTTCGAGTGATGAAATTAATTTTATTGGAAGTTAATGATGATTGGGAATGTCCCCAATTTTTAATCTGCATTTATTGCGTCACATTGTGCAGGAAATAATTGATGGATCACTGGATCAGAAAATGAAAAAAGCACTGATTTGAAGTCAGGATCTTTTAGATAAATAAAACTCACATGCAAAAAAAAACGCAACAAGTTGATATTCGGTAAAATTAGAGGTCTCATCGTTTTTTTATTTTTTGTTCAATTTTCGAAATTTTTCCACTTAACTGTAGATGAAATCATTAATTTCAACATGCATATTCACCCTTTTGTTAAATGCTTGTTTATTAGTCATACAGGGTTAATTAAAAGTTCGTTGTTTAATCTTCATTTTGAAATATCTTGTGGACCAATATCGTGCTAAAATTTCTTTCAAATATCCCATTTTTATTGAAAACCATTCATTTTCAACATTTTGTTTTTTGGTTCATGTTTTTAAGTGCACTAGTTCATTTTTAAGGGATGAATGAATTTGTCATCAACGGTTTACTTTAAAGAATGAGATTTTCCTCAAGCTGCTTTACTTAATGGACAGTATGAACCGACGTATGCAGGCAGTAAGAAGAACTAGAGGTGGTAATACAAAATATTGAGCTGAACTAGATGTAAAAAGAAGTTTATTCAGGTTTGTTTTAAGTTCGATTTTTAATTTGAATACAATAAGCGACAATAAGTTTGCATAAATAAATTTTAATATAGTTTCTTATCAATATAACCGAATAATAAATTGTTGCCTTCTCGGTGCTAGGCTCATAAACTATGTATTTGTTTAACTGACATTATGGCACAAGGGCAAAGCCATCTAGTCAAAAAATAACATATCTTGAAATTGGAGATTGTGAACTAGTGTATGAATCAAAAAACAAAATGTTGGAAAAGAACGGCCCTTAATAAAATTGTTAATTTGAAACAATTTGATCATGAAATTATTCCACAGGATATTTCAAAATTAGGGTTTAAAAATATACTTTTAATTAACACTGCATAATAACTAATAAGCCAGTAAATAACCAAGGAATGAATAGGCAAGTTGAAATTAATAATTTTTTAAACAGTTCACAAAAAAAAGTGAAAATTGAACAGACAATAAAAAACTATGTAATCTCAAATTTTACCAAATGTCAACTTGTTCGGTTTTTATGCATGTGTATGAATATAAGTATAAACAGTTCTGAGGTGCCTGAGGGTCCATTGGCGATGGATAAATCAAACCCTTAAAAATTTTTCATCTAATTCTTGTATTTTTGTATTTTAACCATCATTGCGGTGGGTACATAAATGGTTTTTGAAACTTCTCAAAGTATTGAATATTCTACAACATACTTTCTGCTTTTGCGAGACGTTTTCAGCCAATTTTGAAGGTCTCTCAGAAAATCGTAGTTATTCATCCCGAGATCACCGATAAAATATGAGTTTGACACTCAGTAGTCCCTTCCCTATACACCTATACATGTACCATCTCTATAGCGTAGCATGGTAACTTTAAGTGAGATTAAAATGAAGGATTTATCGCCTTGGAAGTTTCTTTAGAATATGTTTTGTAAAACTGAACAAATGTCCACACAAACGCGTATACACATTTATCGAAAAACGAAGCTTCAAGAAAAGAACACACAGTACACAATTCAATTATGTACCTTCATGACACAATTTTCATCACGCAAGGAATTGAGATTTTATACATCGGGATTTCACTCAGTGTAGCATATATGTAGATTTAATCGAAGGATAAACAATAACAAGACACTTATCAACTGTAAGACGTGTTTTATCTTATATGAAAGAAAATTTTTAACTATTTCTGTTTACAAATTAACGATAACCCAACGATAGATAATTTAAATATCTAATAAAATAAAATTTGCTCAGTAACTCGATCATTTCAAATTTTCTCAACGAGTTTTACAGTAAAATGAACACAAAACAATTTTTTATCATATTCTTGAAAAGAATCACAAAAATCTTCACATTCATGAGGGAGTTCTTTACCTTCTTAAGAGGATGATTGTACATCTACGAATATTCATTCTTCCGGAAATATCCAGTTGGAATATTCAATGTGGGCTATCCTGTAGGTTCGCATCTACTCGAGAAATGCTAGTTATTTAATCAAATAAAAATGAAAATTGTATATTTCCGTAGTCTTAAATACATCCAGATTCAATAAAACCTCAACCATACTAATCACACCTTCTCATTGTATTCAACTTATTAATTCAACCGCAAAACTCAACAATCTTCCCAGTAATAATTACATAATGAAGTCGAATCGATGATTACCCGGTAAAATCTGCCCCGCGGAATCGATTACGCAACCGAATCCTTTCAATTAATCCCGTAATCGCTTATAATTACCCAAACTGTCATGTTGAAAATCCAGCGGGATGCAGAAAAACCGCTCGGTATCGCAAAACCGCTACCAAGGCTAACGTCATACAGATACTCTAATGGTATGGTCGTTAGCAGGTGCCTATGACTGGTTAATTAATTATTCTTTTTTCTACGGTCAAAACTACAACGCGACGGGTGACGTCAGCTAGGCGACGACCAGTCAACTCTGATAACACGGAAGTGCTTTGGGAGGCATTCCTGAGATGGTGACACGGATTCTCTAGCGTTCGCTTCTTTGTTGCGTCCTATATGGACTAGCAAATCAAGCGCCGCTAAGGGCCAATTGCACCATTCAAAAAATGAACACTGTTTACGTAATCAATGTTTAGTACTAATCCATGTTCATAATTTCTACCGATTGCACCGTATGAAAATTACCGATGTTTAGCTAAATAGGAGATATGTTTGGCAACATTGCAAAATCTTGAGGGTGATCATAGAAAAATCAGGAATTTCAATTTTCTAGTATAATGTTCTCTGCTCTTGTGGTGGCAAAGTTAACATAAATTAAAAATTATTATTACAAATTGTCATTAAATGATAATTCACGATTTGAATTTGAATCCATATTTCAATTTTAAATTTTCCAACAAAACCAGACATAGAAACACACAATGTGACACAATCAGGTTATGTCTATAGAGAAATAATGTTTATGGTTATGTAATAAGTCATATGTTTCGACGTTTTGAGTTGCGCAGAACCCTGTTTAAAAGTAATCGGGAACATAAATGTCAAAATTTTCCTGTTTAGTTGAGATGTCTAAAAACCTGGTGTATGGACTGATTAGCTTTTGTTTTGCCAATTTTGAGAATATTAGTTTAAGCTTCTGATTGGCTAGCATTGGGTTTTAATTGATGTATCCTGTCAAAATCAAAGGAAAAAAGTTCGAAATGAAAGGTATGACATTGCGGCGCCGCCACGAAATAAAACTAATATTTTCAATTTGGTCGAATGTCATTCCATTCAAAAATTGACGAGTGCAATTACCATGTTTTTAGACATCTTATGTATAGTATAACCGGTGATTAGAACGCATTAAACGTTATTTAAAAGATGGTGCAAGGGAAATCATGGAGTAATCAAAGTTTAAAATTTTAATCATTTTTAGCCAGATGGTGCAAGTGGCCATAAGGCTCATAAAATGACAAAATACAGGGAAAGCACTCAAGGTCACGTGAATTGGTGAATTGTCGCTTTTGAGCGCTCAAATTCATACTCGAGTTTTCTATGGTTCTGATAATCAAGTCTTTACTACTTGCCTCCTATCCAATAAAAATGTCGTCCTAATATGCAAAATCGAAAGTTTGGCACAAATTGATGATCTCACCAAAAACATATACAGGGTGGTCGAGATTTTAGTGCAATAACTTTGGCACTCTTTTCATTAGAAAAATTCCCAAACATATATCCTAACAAGCTTCCGTTTCGAGATACGGGGTGTTGATGTTAAAGTTCGAAAAAAATAATTTTTTACTTATAACTCTAGTATATAAGTACTCATTGCTTCAATTTTTTGATATTTAAGTATTGATAATGTAATGCTTCGAATGTAAAGCGATAATTCTTTTCCTATTGAAAATCTACACCACTGCCTTTTTTTGCTTTCATAGAATGTACCATTTTCGAGATACAAAAATTAATTTTTCAAATTTTCCCATTAATGATATGGGAAAATTTTAAAAATTACAAACATTAATTTTTAAAATTTTCCCATATCATTAATGGAAAAATTTGAAAAATTAAAATTAATTTAATTAAAATTAAAAATTAAAAACATTAATTTTTAAAATTTTCCCATATCATTAATGGGAAAATTTGAAAAATTAATTTTTGTATCTCGAAAATGGTACATTCTATGAAATGATTAATGAAAGAACAAAAATTGACGAAGTGTATTATAACGCTTTCAGAGAGCATTTAGTTGAATATTTCTGAAAAACACTCGAACAATAAAATAATTTTGTGAATATTTTTTTGTCCAAATGTGTCTGATAAATTTTCTTTCTGAAATGTTCAATTAAATGTCATCATTCATCACTAATGGGAAAATTTGAAAAAATTATTTTTGAGGATTTTTGTGGCTAGTATTTTCTTTGTACTCGATTATCTCGAGGTATCTTTTTTAACGGAGCTCTGTTAATTTCACAAATAAAACAAGTTTTTCGAGAAAAAGGCAGTGTTGTAGATTTTCAATAAGAAAAGGATCATCTCTATATCTACGCCACTGTAAAATTTTGGCAGGAGACACTTACCTAATTCGAAACATTACATTATCAAGACTAAAATTAAAACAACGAATGTTATAATATAACTAGAGTTATAAGTAAAAAACTGATAATTTTTTTCAAACTTTTAACACCCTGTATCTCGAAAACGAAGATTATTAGGATATACGTTCAAAACAATTTTTTTCATGAAAAGAGTTGTTCGATCCGATGCCAAAGTTATTGCACTAAAACCTGGACCACCCTGTATATGTAACTTATTGATGTGGAATAATATCTACCAATTGGAAATTCCAAAATGACAATTGAAATAGACAGATTCAGTAGGTAGATACCAGACAATATCTTGTGAATAAATTAAGTAATACAACTTTGAATTACAATAATTCAGTAATGTTCACCATCACCTTGAATTACATCAAGAGTTCTGTCCTTGCCATTAACATTTGATGTTGATTCATGAAGATGTTAACTCCAGATATATAATTAACCAAAGCTGATTTGATCATACATACATACTTTTATAAATGAATTTCTTTACAGATGATGAACATGCTTCTTTATTGAGTGTGTTCACGGCGCCCCTCAATTTAATTTTATTATTAATATTAATTTGTCCTTGAATATTCCTAATAAAATTTCGAGAAGATTCACTGGCAGTTCGAAATATTGTGTTCCTCTTATTTCAATTTTGTAAAATTGAAGCCTCCTCGGAAATTTTATGTTAATGACGTCACTGGAACCGGAGATAATTCAAGAAATATTAAAAAAAAAATACTATTCGGTTTCAACAGACCCGACCCAGTTGAGATTTTGCATGCAGATAAATAAACAGTTCAAAAGTTCAGAGCAAAATCAAAACCCTAGATCCAGGATTTCCAATAAAAAACCTAATACTGAAGTGAAAACAGATGCATATAGATATACAGGCTGGCCATTTGAAAACGAAACAGACGAGATTACAGACGAAATAAAGTTTTTCGGTAGAAATGCTCGGACAGGTCGATTTCTGTTTCGAGGGGGACAACTTAAGATGTAGGTCACGGACGCATAGCGCTTCAACCCTAGCTGCTACAACCCCCACCCCCAATTTTTGAATAGGGAAGATGGGGTGAGTGATACCTCAATTTAAAGGTATTTTTATACTGATTTCAGCACAGTAATTGTTTTTTCATTTTATGCATTAGTTCCCGAAATATTCATGCGTTAGTTAGTTAGGAAGGAAGCCACAGTCATGGTTGTTTTGAAGCTCAAAATGTCGATTATTCACAAAACACTACAAGTGCCATAAAAACACTACTTCATTTTCAAATACTTAGTTAAGAATATTTCGAGAACTAATGCATAAAATGAAAAAACAATTTCTGTGCTGAAATCAGTATAAAAATACCTTTCAAATGAGGTATCACTCACCCCATCTTCCCTATTCAAAATTTGGGGGTGAGGGTTGTAGTAGCAAGGGTTGAAGCGCTATGCGTCCGTAACCTACATCTTAAGTTGTCCCCCTCGAAACAGAAATCGACCTGTCCGAGCATTTCTATCGAAAAACTTTATTTCGTCTGTAATCTCGTCTGTTTCGTTTTCAAATGGCCACCCTGTATATGCCATAAATACATAGATACAAGTTTTTAGGGGGTGAATTCTTGTCGAAAATTAAAGGAGTTTTTCATGTAAAGGGAAGCACTATGAACATTTGAAGTGAGGAAAAAATTTGTTTCAATTTTTGTTTTTTTAATTGAAGAAGAATTGACGGAATGGAACTGTTGCATTTTACAGGATCTTTTTAATGAAACCAAATTTCTCAATTTAAACATATATGTGTTGAAAATAATGAGTCATTGCAAACATTTTCAAAATTGTGTTGTCTTTGTGAACTCAATGAATTCAAATTCAAATTTATTCTGATGCCAATTACATGATGCCTATGTACAATTAAAGTATAACATCTAAGCGCATTGCGCTTGTATTATGTAGTCCCCGGTCCCCAACGAAATTAAGCACCAAACCTATCTGAACAGAAAGAAGAAAAAACAAAAAATACAGTCATTGATGTGGACGGTTTCCTAATAAGAAAATTAAATATAATATTGTGTATGAACGGATCTTGTGTAAATGGAATCGAAAATATCTAGTGAGTAACTGTCCTTTTTTTCTAACTGCGAGAACATAAATGCCATTCCTTCAAATCTTCAGCAATTTCAAGAAAATATATAAATAAAATATAGAGAGATTCCCTGTCTTGTATAATAGTGCTGTTTGTTGTGAAGCGAAATATTATCCATCTTTGTAGTTGATTATTCGGCAATGTGAGGTGAAGGTTCGTTCGCTTTTCAAAGCAATTAAAGATCAGAATACTTTTTCTAGTAAAGCATCGAGTCAGTGGGCATCCGGAAATATCCCAAGATGTCGAAACTATGCGGTTGCTATAGTAACATTTCGAGGTGAATAAAAACAAGCTAATGATTTCGCTGGGTGAGCTGGGTGAGCAGAATAACGAACAAGGAGGTATTGAGAAGAATGGGAAAGGAGAAGAAAATAGTCGACACAGTCAAAATCAGAAAATTGCAGTATCTGGGCCACGTGATGAGAGGGGAGAGGTATATGCTGTTGCAAACTATTATACAAGGAAAAATACAGGGTAAAAGTAGTATAGGAAGAAGACGCATCTCCTGGTTGAACAACCTAAGGCAGTGGTACAACAGTAGCTCTGTTGAGTTGTTCCGATCCGCAACTTCAAAGATAAAAATCGCCATGATGATAGCCAACCTTCTTAAAGGAGACGGCACATAAAGAAGAAGAATGATTTCGTCTTCAGAAAAGAGATGCAAAATGTATTCATATGTATTTCACTACTTTGAGATTTCTACTCATTCCAAAACGCCTCAGAATATTTCAAATCGGTTGAAAATTATCCTTTAATGCAAAATCTGCAACAGAAAGTTATAAACGTTCGAGCAGCACATGCCCGCTCGAGACGTAATTGCGCTCATATTTAAAATTGACTCCAAGGATCCGAATTAAGCCGTTTCTCCACGAAATCTCTCATTATATCGCCATATTTCGGAAAACGGTCCCCGTCCCAGATCGATCGGCCAGAACGAACCCGTTCTATCTGACACCTGCCTCCTAGGATCACGCATACTGCTGAATAATGCCCAACGGAACATTGGTCCGTCGCTGCGGGATTCTTGTTTTTCTGTCAATTTGGAGTGCCATAAAAATATATAACGACCACGAAAAAATACAGGACATTAACGTAATTATCCTGTTCGGGACGCCAATCTTATTTATGGGATTTACATTGGGACGCGTAATGGATTTAGTTTTGTAATCGGCGAGTTGGTAAAGGTACAGGGGTTCCGGGCCTACTGACAAATTTTTGTTTATTATATCAGCGTTTGGAAATTTTGTAGAAGGTATTATCTATTCTATGGTTCCCTGGAGTTTGAATAGTTGAAACCATTAAATAAAACTACACATTAATCAAACAGTTGCCGTTCTTCTCTCCTGAAAAGTCAACACTTCACAGTACGCGATTGATCTAGTAATAGTTACGCATGCCCAAAACACATGGTATTATCTTTTTCTCTTGGTGCCTTTCCACTTTGGATGTTGGTAAACATGATGGCGACACGGACCTCGCAAATTCCTCAACCACGATATTCTTCGTCGTCCAATGTTTCTTTTACCCTGGAGTATAAGTTAACGGAGTTACGAGATGATACAGAAAATTGGCATCAAAAAACTTGCACTACGATACTAAATAGAAAAGAAGATTGGGAAAGGAAGTCCCCAATCCTAGTTCTCAAAAAGAATACCATTAAGTGGTTTTAAAACCACGACGGGGACTAGCTCTGGAGTATTCAGGACTGGTACCAAATGCTCACTATCGCTAGGCCGCTGTCTAAGTGCCTTTCGGGCAGAAATACTCGCAATAGAAAGATGGGTAGAGATTAATCTAGCAATAAAGTATCAGAAATTCAGCGATTCATTCTGATAGTCAGGTTGAAATCAAAGTACTGAGCTGATATATCATCGATTCTAAGAAGGTAGGTATTGGAGTGCTGTAGAAAGCTCAATGAAATAGACAAGAATAACAAGGTCTTTTCATCCTGTTTTCCCAGTCACTCGGGAATTAAAGGGAGAGGCCACCACACCTGATAGAAAGGTAGCACTTGCTCCTTTCATTGCGCTGGTACCTTTTTGTGCTATAGGCTAATGTACCTACAAGAAAGAGTTTCAGGAGAAGGTCATAACCTTCCTGGGTTGGATCATTCCAAAAAGTTTCTTTGAAACTTAGACACTGCGAATTCCAAGAATTATCTGGATCTTAGGTAGAATGAACTACATCTCCTCACTTGATTCCTCACTGGGTATTCTCGCCTTAGGAAATACATCATGAGAATGGGTATATTCTGTGCGTAGAAGGAAGAAACTCCGGATCACCTGGTGAAGGAATGTCTCGACATCACTAGCCAACGCAAAATCTGCTTTGAACAAGAAACTTGTAGAAGTAGCCTTCTTGAAGCCATCCCAGATTACTGGAGTCCGTTAGAACTCTGGAACAGACGAGCTGTAGATCACGTAATGACGAGAATAGCTCTGATGGGGGGTACAATCGATCATTAGGTCACAGTGCAACAAAACCCCTATAAATTAAATCTAAATAAGTTGTAGGAGTTAAAACCTCTCCTGGTTTCTCATCACATGACCAAGGTATTCAAGTTTCCCTTTTTTTCACATAGTACTTGCTCTCTTTCTTCTTGTTGAATCTCTTGAGAACATCTTCATTGGATCTTCAGAACACCCATTGGATCTTCAGAATACGATGGTACAAGCACATTTTGAACTCCTCTAATTTCCTGCAGGACGCTTATGTTAATGTCCATGCTTCGATATCATACAAAGCAATGGAAAGATATGGCACTTCAATAGTGTTAATTTGGCCTTTATAGCTAAGTTGCCCATAAAATTTCTTTCATCTTGAATAATGCCCGCCACTCACGAAGCATTTCTTCCAGCGTTTGGTAGCTAGCGTCGAAGAGATTCCAGTCGGGCAGTCAAGTTCATACTCTGATTTACAGTCGTACGGCCGTGTCCCGAGCTGTCTGACTGGAATCTCTTCGACGCTTGCTACCAAACGCTGGAAGAAACGCTTCGTGAGTGGCGGGCATAAGGCACTTCGGGCTTTCTCGATCCGACACTTCACTTTAATGGAGTGATCCTATTCTTCATTGATGTTCATTCCCAAATGGAATACGTTTAACTTGTGACTCTATTCATAAACCTGTTGTGGACCTTGAATCGGGCGGATAGTTTATTTTTTGATATAATCATGAGTTTCCATAATATGTATTCACTTTTACTATTTTCTCCATCAATTTCTGCAACCCATGTTTATCACTCGACATAATAATAGATGAGGTTTGCCTCCAATAGAAATTGGCAATGACTTTCAAATCCTGATATATGGTAGGTATGTGAAAATGTACATGCAAAAAGGCTAAAACACTAATGGAATCTTTTTAAATATAGCATCGTTCCTGTTGGAAAACCCTTTATACATATACACAAATATAGACAGCACAAATTTAATTCCATAGGGGTGCAGCTTTAGATCTTTGTAGAAAATACGGTATAGCGATGATCTATGCTTATGCTTACAATTTGCACGCTTCCGAATGGAGAGGTCGGGATAATCACGAACAGACCTATAAACCTGTTGCACGTTCTATTTTCAGATCTCAATAACCTTGGTCACCTGGGTTTGGGTTTCTCCACCTAAAATGAATAAAATGTGTTTCACAACAATGTAAAGCCATAGTAGGACGGGGTCACTCTTTGAATGTATAACCCATGTTGAATATACAATTGTCGGGCTCTCAGTTAAGTTTTAAAATCAAAAGAAAAAACATTCACTAATCGAAAACGTTAAAAAATAAGATACAAATAATATTCGTGGATATCCTGAGAAAGAATCTACAGTTTGTGACTGGAAAATATTATCCAGAGTGGTATAAGGCAGCGTGGCCGAGCGGTCTAAGGCGCTGGTTTTAGGCACCAGTCCGAAAGGGCGTGGGTTCGAATCCCACCGCTGTCATTATTTTTAGTCCATTATTTCTTGCACAAATCTATTTGCTTCTCAAGTTGATATCGAACGTTGTGTGATGTAAAAGAGATAATATAATATCACTGTTTTCGTTATTCATATAGCAGGTAGGGGGTGGTAGCCGGTAGGTATATAATAATTATGGTTCAAATCGAACATTGCTTATTCAGTGGTCCAAACAGGCGCGGATCCACGGGGGGGGGAACTGGGGGAACGTTAACCTCCCAAATGGCCCAGGCACCTCTTAAATTTTGCCGGCCCTCCTAGAATTTGACATACGAAGGATCGAATAATTACAATATCATGAAGAATTTCACCTTCAATACATTTTGTGAAAACCCATATTAATGAACGGCAAAAAAACGATGAAAAAAATGACGTCCCAAAATGGCGGAAGTGTCTGGGATCCACATTTTCAGTGTTTTGAGTATCTAAAACACTCTTTGAATGTATAATCCATGTTGAATATACAATTGTAGGTCTCTCAGTTAAGTTTGAAAATCAAAAGAAAAAACATTCACTAATCGAAAACGTTACTTTTTCGACAGTTCTCACGTTTATCAAAAAATCCATTCGGACAATGACAAATTTCCAAGATTCTGCAATAAATAATCCTTTTCAGAAACGTAACAAAGCTCGAAAACGACCGATTCCGAACAAATTCAGCCGCTACCATTTCGAGAAATCAAGAAAAGCCGCCTTATATTAAGCGATCATTAAAAAATATCTCAATCGGCCGACAATCCGAGAGATGTCCGATGCCGAAACGTCAGTCGAGAACGTCAAGAGTCACCGTTCTCGCTGAAAATAATAAAATTAAATGTCCCCAGCCCGATGAGGCCGAATTGGATAGCACGAACAATACGCGCGTAAAAAACTAAATACTGGCTTATCCGAAGAATGAAAATGACAATTTGATTCTTTGTAACCGGCCTGGCAAAAAGGCATTCTGCTGGAATACAAGTCGGGTCTATTATCTTTTTCCGTTTAATTAAAACATAAAATAACCGTAAGACTACGTAGGTCGAATTGTTCGCACACGTTGGATGCTTGGTTGGGCTCTAATTCAATAAGTATGTTATCGCTAATTTATTGGACCTTTCGGGAGTTTGCCCCACTTCTTCTGCCTCAATCCAGGTTAGGCCCACCGACGATTCTAGATGGAGAGACCATAATCGTAATTTTACATAATTATTCTTCTTTTATTGTCTCAATTTTCGAAAACGTTACTTGAAAATGTCAGCTTCGATTTTTTTATGCAACTGTAGAAATTCTTCATGAAAAATTTTCCTAATTTGTTGATATAGGTATTCAAAAATGAAATGAATGATACTTAATAAAACAATCTATTCATTTTTTCAAATTTCTCCAAGATCTGTTGATCCTTACGCGTACGAAAGAATTTTGGTATAGTTAAGATGTTTCAGAAAGTCGCAGATATATTAGGTATCGATACCAGGAACGTCTTCACTATCATGGTACCATTTCTTTTAGGCGTTTTCAATTTCTTAATATTATAGTGTGTAGTCTGTTATAATCTACACACTACCTTTTTTTCCTGATTTTCATCAATCGAGAATTGATCCGTTAAATGTCATTGATCAGATAATGATTGAACTAACAATGAGGACATTTTCGAGGAAATTTTATTACATAAGTCACATTAAAAACGTTTATTTTCTTAAAAACTTGACATTATTCGTTCTAACTTTCGATACCTTATCTGAAGAACATTTCTTTCACTGGAGCACTGGAACCCGGAAAAAGTCAATGATCACTGGAAGCCAGATCTGGAGATTATGCCGGGTGATCAAGCAGTTGGAAGCCCAATTCTTTCAATTGGACCATAATTTTGATCGATATGTGAAAAGGAGCATTGTCCATACAAGATATTTGTTTTAACCAGTTTTTGAACAACAAATTTATCGTCACTTGCTATTTATATCTCCATGTCACGAAATTTTGACATGCATCATTTTAAATTTAGTACTATAACGAGAAAAAAAATGGTAAATCACTTGCAGCGCCAGGCAAGGTCGAGAATTAGTAAGTGTCGTGTTAGTAGTGCCCTCATTGAAGAAAAAAGGACATATCTGATATAGAGTGCGGCCTAGCTTGAGCCAGACCTATAAGAACCTTGAGAAAAAATACAAAATTAAAATTACGAATAGATAATTCAAATTTCCATAGAATAATGAATTCAGGAAATATCATTCATGTCGCTCAAAGAAGATACAAATAATATTCCTGGATATCCTGAGAAAGAACCTACAGTTTGTCACTGGAGAATATTACCAGGGTGCTATAAGGCAGCGTGGCCGAGCGGTCTAAGGCGCTGGTTTTAGGCACCAGTCCGAAAGGGCGTGGGTTCGAATCCCACCGCTGTCATTATTTTTAGTCCATTATTTCTTGCACAAATCTATTTGCTTCTCAGGTTGATATCGAACATTGTGTGATGTAAAAGAGATAATATAATATCACTGTTTTCGTTATTCATATAGCAGGTAGGGGGTGGAAGCCGTTAGGTATATATTAATTATGGTTCATATCGAACTTTGCTTATTCAGTGGTCCAAATAGATCTTAGTCGATTCTGTCTCAATTTTATTCTTGTCAAAAGTTTATGGAACATGAGAATTGCAATCTCTATTATAAGGCAGCATAGTCGAACGGTTTTGAGATACCTCAAGGATCGATATTTGGCACTTGAATCCATTTTCTTCTCTGGTTGATCCCGAACGTTCTGTGAAAGAGATATTATTTTCGTTATTCATAGCAGATAGAGGGTGGTAGGACAATAGATTAATTATGGTTCAAATCGACCTTGTTTATTCAGGTTTGACGTATTGATAAGTGAAAATACCCTTGACGACGTGGTAAAATAGTTTTGGTGTTTCGCCTCCTGCCATATTTTGATCATTTCCATAATCTATAGTAATGGATATTGGACGTTCGCCAAACAAAAAAATAAATAAATAAAAGTCAAGCTGAGTGAAATATCATTGAATTTTTCAAAATGCACCGTTGTTGTTATATTCATAGAAATTAAGATATTCGTTATATAATCGTAACGAATAGCAACTCGAGCATAAACAATATATTTCGATTATACGAAACTCTTCACTCGACGTATTTCGCGAAACACCGAACGTCTCGTGACTCGGTGTATAATCGAATATTGTCTATCCTCTTGTGATATTATAACTCAACCGTCTATGGACTATGAGAATTGCAAGCATCGTTATAAGGCAGCGTGGCCGAGCGGTCTAAGGCGCTGGTTTTAGGCACCAGTCCGAAAGGGCGTGGGTTCGAATCCCACCGCTGTCATTATTTTTAGTCCATTATTTCTTGCACAAATCTATTTGCTTCTCAGGTTGATATCGAACGTTGTGTGATGTAAAAGAGATAATATAATATCACTGTTTTCGTTATTCATATAGCAGGTAGGGGGTGGAAGCCGGTAGGTATATATTAATTGTTCAAATCGAACTTTGCTTATTCAGTGGTCCAAATAGATCTTAGTCGATTCTGTCTCAATTCTATTCTTGTCAAAAGTTTATGGAACATGAGAATTGCAATCTCTATTATAAGGCAGCATGGTCGAACGGTTTTAAGATACCTCAAGGATCGATATTTGGCAGTTGACACTTGAATCCATTTTCTTTTTCTGGTTGATCCGGTGAAAGAGATATTATAGAAATGAACATCAATATTTTCGTTATTCATAGCCGATAAAGGGTGATTGGACAATAGATTAATTATGGTTCAAATCGACCTTGTTTATCCAGGTATGACATTTTGATGAGTGAAAATACCCTTGACGACGTGGTAAAATAGTTTTGGTGTTTCGCCTCCTGCCATATTGTGATCATTTCCATAATCCATAGTAATGTATATTGGACGTTCGCCAAAAAAAAAAAAAAAAATAAATAAAAGTCAAGCTCAGTGAAATGTCATTGAATTTTTCAAAATGCACTGTTGTGGTTATAGTTATAGAAATCAAGATATTAGTTATATAATCGTAACGAATACCAACTATTGCATAAACAATATATTTCGATTATACGAAACTCTTCACTCGACGTATTTCGCGAAACACCAAACGTCTCGTGACTCGGTGTATAATCGAATATTGTCTATCCTCTTGTGCTATTATAACTGAAACGTCTATGAACTATGAGAATTGCATGCGTCGTTATAAGGCAGCGTGGCCGAGCGGTCTAAGGCGCTGGTTTTAGGCACCAGTCCGAAAGGGCGTGGGTTCGAATCCCACCGCTGTCATTAATTTTACTCGATTACTCCTTGCACTAACTTATTATAGCACATATCTATTTACTTCTCAGGTTGATATCGAACGTTGTGTGATGTAAAAGAGAGTCTAGCTCACTGAAATGTCATTGAATTTTTCAAAATGTTGATAGAAATTAAGATATTATTCGTTATACAATCGTAACGAATACCAACTCGAGCATAAACAATATATTTCGATAATGCGAAACTCTTCACTCGTTGTATTTCGCTCGTGACTCGGTGTATATTCGAATATTGTCTATCCTCTTGTGATATTATAACTGAAACGTCTATGGACTATGAGAATTGCAAGCATCGTTATAAGGCAGCGTGGCCGAGCGGTCTAAGGCGCTGGTTTTAGGCACCAGTCCGAAAGGGCGTGGGTTCGAATCCCACCGCTGTCATTAATTTTACTCGATTACTCCTTGCACTAACTTATTATAGCACATATCTATTTACTTCTCAGGTTGATATCGAACGTTGTGTGATGTAAAAGAGAGTCTAGCTCACTGAAATGTCATTGAATTTTTCAAAATGTTGATAGAAATTAAGATATTATTCGTTATACAATCGTAACGAATACCAACTCGAGCATAAACAATATATTTCGATAATGCGAAACTCTTCACTCGTTGTATTTCGCTCGTGACTCGGTGTATATTCGAATATTGTCTATCCTCTTGTGATATTATAACTGAAACGTCTATGGACTATGAGAATTGCAAGCATCGTTATAAGGCAGCGTGGCCGAGCGGTCTAAGGCGCTGGTTTTAGGCACCAGTCCGAAAGGGCGTGGGTTCGAATCCCACCGCTGTCACTAATTTTACTCGATTAAAATTTATCTTTCATCAATACTGATGAAAAGCACATACAGGATTAGAACTATTTAGAGGGGCACTACAGGGATATCGAAAGCCGTTAGAGGAACAGGGTGGTTTGAATCACAAAAAAGTTGCGTTATTTAGGGTTGAATGTGTTGGTGTAAACAGATGTAAACATTTCCAACGGTTCCCGAGATATCTCTCGAAAAAACTGAAAATAGAGTTTTTCTTTTTTTTCTATACAATTCATTTGTTTCTGGAGATAACTTCACGAAATTCGGTTTGTAGTCATAATCCAATTTGGAGATTTTAATGGTGTCGTCAGATTTTTGCTGTTTCTTATTGTTTCAGAGACGCGATAGTCAATTTGTTTTCTTGTGGAAGCCATATTGGTTTTCCTATGATGTGATAAAGAAAAAATTTACGAATTCAACAATTTATTACACTATACAAGAATATCGAGTCTAGGTATAGAAGACACCTCTATATTGGATAATGGATATAAACCAAATTTCGTAAAGTTATCTCCAAAAACAAATGAGTTATACAGAGAAAAAGAAAAACTCGATTTTCAGTTTTTTCGAGATATCTCGGGAATCAATGGAGATATTTCGGATCTGCTCACACCAACACAATCATCCCTAAATAAAGCCACCCTGTCTTCCTTACGCTTTTCGATATCCCTGTAGCGGCCCTCTAAATAGTTCTAACCCTGTATACTGCATACATAAATAAATCCTTAAATCTATTTGCTTCTCTAACTGGTTTCAAATTATGTGTGATTGAGATAGAATTAGCCAATAACCATTAATATTTTCGTTAATCATAAAAATTTAGGGTTGAATATAGGGAATTACTTCATTTTCGATCCGAATAGAATTTACTATTGTTCTTTTTCTTTATAAAATTTTTTCCAGAAACGCCCTGAAATTATGAATTAAAACCAATGTCTATACGCTCTATTAGTGATGACGTCACACACCGCCATTTTACTTCTCCTCTCAGTGTTCGGAATCCAAACAAACTAATTGTCATTCAAATTAGTACGTTGTCGCTGAAGAAATTGGCTTATTTTGATAAATAAGATTATTTAAGGAACGATTTCACTATTAATTAATAGACAGAAGGAACGAGATTACTGCCTGTAAGTTCGAACTTGAAGTTCAACTAATAAACACGGCTTTTTACAAAATCTGGGGAATGATACAGAATTCAAACTTACTGGTATTAACCTCGTTCGTTCTGTCTATCAATTAATACTGAAATCATTCCTCAAATACTCTCATATATGAAAATAAGCCAATTCCTTCAACGACACCGTACTAATTTGAATGACAATTTATTTGTTTGGATTCCGAACACTGACAGGACAAACAAAAATGGCGGTGTGGTTATAGTTATAGAAATTAAGATATTCGTTATATAATCGTAACGAATACCATCTCGAGCATAAACAATATATTTCGATAATGCGAAACTCTTCACTCGTCGTATTTCGAGAAACACCGAACTACGTCTCGTGACTCGGTGTTAATCAATTATTGTCTCTCCTCTTGTTGATATTATAGCTGAAACGTCTATGGACTATGAGAATTGCAAGCATCGTTATAAGGCAGCGTGGCCGAGCGGTCTAAGGCGCTGGTTTTAGGCACCAGTCCGAAAGGGCGTGGGTTCGAATCCCACCGCTGTCACTAATTTTACTCGATTGAAATTTTATCTTTCATCGATACTGATGAAAAGCACATACAGGATTAGAACTATTTAGAGGGGCACTACAGGGATATCGAAAACCGTTAGGAGAACAAGGTGGTTTGAATCACAAAAAAGTTGCGTTATTTACGGTTGAATGTGTTGGTGTAAACAGATCCAAAATATCTCCAATGGTTCCCGAGATATCTTTCGCAAAAACTGAAAATAGAGTTTTCCTTTTTTTTTTCTATATAACTCATTTGTTTCTGGAGATAACTTCACGAAATTCGGTTTGTAGTCATTATCCAATTTGGAGATTTTTACAGTGTTGTCAGAATTTTTCTGCTTTTTATTGTTTCAGAGACGCGATAGTTAATTTGTTTACCTTGGAAGCCATATTGGTTTTCCCTATGATGTGATAAAGAAAAAATTACGAATTCAACAATTTATTACACTATACAAGAATATCGAGTCTAGGTATAGAAGACACCATTAGCATCTCTATATTGGATAATGGACCAAATTTCGTAAAGTTATCTCCAAAAACGAATGAGTTATACAGAAAAAAAGAAAATCTCGATTTTCAGTTTTTTCGAGATATCCCGGGAATTAATGGAGATATTTCGGATCTGCTCACACCAACACAATCATCCCTAAATAAAGCCACCCTGTCTTCCTTACGCTTTTCGATATCCCTGTAGCGGACCTCTAAATAGTTCTAACCCTGTATACTGCATACATAAATAAATCCTTAAATCTATTTGCTTCTCTAACTGGTTTCAAATTATGTGTGATTGAGATAGAATTATTCAATAAGCATCAATGTTTTCGATAATCATAAAAATTTAGGGTTGAATATAGGGAATTACTTCATTTTTCGATCCGAATAGAATTTACTATTGTTCTTTTTCTTTATAAGATTTTTTCCAGAAACGCCCTGAAATTATGAATTAAAACCAATGTCTATACGCTCTATTAGTGATGACGTCACACACCGCCATTTTAGTTCTCCTGTCAGTGTTCGGAATCCAAACAAACAAATTGTCATTCAAATTAGTGCGTTGCCGTTGAAGAAATTGGCTTATTTTGATAAATAAAATTATTTAAGGAACGATTTTACTATTAATTGATAGACGGAAGGAACGAGATTAATGCCTGTAAGTTCGAACTTGAAGTTCAACTAATAAACACGGCTTTTTATAAAATCTGGGGAATGATACAGGATTCAAACTTACTGGTATTAACCTCGTTCCTTCTTTCTATCAATTAATACTGAAATCATTCCTCAAATACTCTTATATATGAAAATAAGCCAATTCCTTCAACGACACCGTACTAATTTGAATGACAATTTATTTGTTTGGATTCCGAACACTGACAGGACAACCAAAAATGGCGGTGTGGTTAGAATTATAGAAATTAAGATATTCGTTATATAATCGTAACGAATACCAACTCGAGCATAAACAATATATTTCGATAATGCGAAACTTTTCACTCGTCGTATTTCGCGAAACACCGAACTACGTCTTGTGACTCGGTGTATAATCGAATATTGTCTATCTATCTATCTATTGTGATATTATAACTGAAACGTCTATGGACTATGAGAATTGCAAGCATCATCATAAGGCAGCGTGGCCGAGCGGTCTAAGGCGCTGGTTTTAGGCACCAGTCCGAAAGGGCGTGGGTTCGAATCCCACCGCTGTCACTAATTTTACTCGATTGAAATTTATCTTTCATCAATTCTGATGAAAAGCACATACAGGATTAGAACTATTTCGAGGGGCACTAGAGGGATATCGAAAACCGTTAGAGGAACAGGGTCGTTTGAATCACAAAAAAGTTGCGTTATTTAGGGTTGAATGTGTTGGTGTAAACAGATCCAAACATCTCCAACGGTTCCCGAGATATCTCTCGAAAACACTGAATTTTTTTTTTCCATATAACTCATTTATTTCTGGAGATTACTTCACGAAATTCGGTTTGTAGTCATTATCCAATTTGGAGATTTTAGTGTTTTTTTTCTGTTTTTCATTGTTTCAGAGACGCAATAGTTTTTTCTTGTGGACGCCGTATTGGTTTTCACTATGAGGTGATAAAGAAAAAAGTTACTAATTCAACAATTTATTACACTCTATACAAGAATATCGAGTCTTGGTATGCAAATTTGAAGAGTTGTTGTGTAAAACCATCACTTAACTATCATGTCTCTGAAACAATGGAAAACAGAAAAAATCTGAAGGTACCATTAACATCTCTATGTTGGATAACGGCTATAAACTAAAGTTCGTGAAGTTATCTCCAAAAACAAATGAGTTATACACGAAAAAAAGAAAATCTCGATTTTCTGTTTTTTCGAGATATCTCGGGAATCAATGGAGATATTTCGGATCTGCTCACACCAACACACTCATCCCTAAATAAAGCAACTTTTTTCTAATTTGAGCAACCTTGTCTTCCTTACGCTTTTCGATATCACTGTATCGGCCCTCTGAATAGTTCTAACCCTGTATACTGCATATATAAATACATTCTTTAACTATTTACTTCTCTAACTGGTTTCAAATTATGTGTGATTGAGATAGAATTAGCCAATAACCATCAATATTTTCGTTAATCATAAAAATTTAGGGTTGAATATAGGGAATTACTTCATTCTGTGATCCGAATAGAATTTACTATTGTTCTTTTTCTTTATACAATTTTTTCCAGAAACGCCCTTAAATTATGAATTAAAACCAATGTCTATACCGCCATTTTAGTTCTCCTGTCAGTGTTCGGAATCCAAACAAACAAATTGTCATTCGAATTAGTAGGTACGGTGTCGTTGAAGGAATTCGCTTATTTTGATAAATAAGATTATTTAAGGAACGATTTTACTATTAATTGATAGACAGAAGGAACGAGATTAATGCCAGTAAGTTTGAACTTGAACACGGATTTTTACAGAATCTGGGAAATGATACAGGATTCAAACTACTAGGTATTAACCTCGTTCCTTCTGTCTATCAATTAATACTGAAATCGTTCCTCAAATACTCTTATATATGAAAATAAGCCAATTCCTTCAACGACACCGTACTAATTTGAATGACAATTTATTTGTTTAGATTCCGAACACTGACAGGAGAACCAAAAATGGCGGTGTGTGACGTCACACTAATAGAGCGTATTCATTGTGACCTCCGTGTATGACAAGGATGTCGTTTATGATGACGTATCTGCTGATTGAATTCAGGCATTCATACTTAATGAAGTCGATAAATGGGCGATACGAGTCACTTATCCAGAAATCTTACGTTTTCGAAATCAAAGCTTAATTGGCGCTTTACCCATAAACAATCTTCAAACCGAAGGCAATCTATATAAAATAGATCTTCGTTAAACGAAAGGTTTCCTGTCCTTACCCATCATTAATATCGGACTTGTGTTCGTATGATCGCGTTAATCTTATTACATCTATAAATTATTTATAGGCGAATCAATGAAAATGATTTTATACCCCGGCAGAACTTGTTAGTTTGAAGAAAAAACTTTACATAATGATATCACATTATATTCAATTTGGTGTAGCGTCAAATAGACATGATTAGTTGAATTGAACATTAGCGCGGCCGAACTATATACAGGCTGTTCACGATGTATTCAACAATATTGCAGGTCAAATTGAATTGTTTATTATATTTTAAGTCAAAGCTAGATTTGAATCAGTAGAACATAATGTATTTATAAGGAATCAGGAACTTGTGCCCCCATCTGACGCTTATTTTGCGAATTAGGTCAATTCTAGTGTACCCGCCGGCCTACACCTGTTACGACGTATTATTCTCAAAATTTTGATGGTCGAAAAAACTTGAAAAATAGGAATTTATAGAAACAAAAAAATATTTAGTATACGGTAGGTGTTCCTTTATTTCGATTCCTGTAAAGAAATACCTTTCATCTTTCTCATTTTTTTTAAGTGATTTGTTCACTTGTGCCATATTCGGAACAGTTTGCAATAAAGGCCAAGCTTTTTGAAATTTTACTTGAAAATATTTTATATTTCCTGGATATCTTGTGCTGCAATAACTGGATATTGTGGAGGGGAACATAATTTGCCGAAAAAAATCTAGTGGTTATTAACTATTGGCTGAATTCGAACTTGGTGTAGCAGAAATCCTATAGAATTCTAAAGAAGCCTGGTCGACCAAGTTCTTTACTGCAGCCACAATTGGATTTGAAAAAAAAGAAGTATTTTTCTCACAGATACCTGCCCCAGAAATACGTTGAGATAATATAGGACATTTTCCTGAATGAAATGATGATTGCCAGAGCAAAGTCACGAATTTCCTGTGAAACAGGCCTCAACAAGGACCGAAATTATTTTTGACGTTTTCACTTGAAATGAAAATATGTGTCTTTTATTTCAATGTTCTACAACCTATTTCTGATTAATTGATTTGTATTAATGAAATGTTTTAGTTTCTTTAACCTCGAGTTGTGCCATATTCGGAACATGTCTTAATATCAATTTTTTTCACGGTAAATTTGAGGCGGGAATTTTTTGACATATATTTATATACATACCTCAAACAGAACATATAAAAATATTATGCAAAAAATTTCCCGGTAATGCGTTTGAAACTCTAGTTGAAAAAATTATAAGATGCGTTAAAGAAAATTCTAGTTTTGTGATTTTCTATTATATGCCCTGTAGATTTGTTTCAACGTTAATTTTGCTCAAAATAAAGTGTGGTTTTGTCATAAGTGAGCATTTGTCTTCATTTTCATAAATTTTTTTAAGTAGAGTTTTCAATAAAGTTTGGATCTAGATATCAGGAGAATAAGAAAAAATTGATGATTTTATGAATAACACTTGGAAAAGTACCATTTAAGGAAGAATTTCTTTTTTCAATTTTGGGCCACCTTGTAATTAAAACATTATTACACTTGTTTTTCTCTGCCCTTTCCAAATAAATAATTTTTAAAAATATTGATGTACAGGGTGTTGTTTCGACTCGAAACCTACTTACAATTATAATTATTTTGTTAGAGCCTGACCTGGAATAACACTTTTTTTTATTGTTTATCGACACCACTATGGACAAAGAATAAAACTTCATAAGCTATGATTTATTGACAGAATGGGAAAAATTAAAGAATCCCCCTGTATCTTAGTTATACAGAACGATAGAGCCATAAAATAGAGGTGCCCTCCATAGACTCATGCACCTTAGAATATAGATAGAAGAAACGGAAAGTAGATATTTGTGCTCGATCCCGAATACAAGAGAGATGGAAGTTTAGTGTCGCCAATCACAAACGAGCTAGCCGAATCCATGGTTTTGCAGAATCCTGATTTGATTGTTGAATATTTTCTCAGGAATCATTTTTTCATAACTTCACAATAGCTAAATTATTAAACTGAGAAAAACATTGACCTTTTTGAAGCCCGAAAGAATTTTCATAAATAAATCACATAGTAAACTATTTTTGAATATGAACTGATAATTTCGAAATTAATTATATTATGTTACGCTACTGCTATAGTGTCCGACCAGACAAAGAGCATTTTGGCATCAAAACAAATGCATCAGTTACAAGGCGATTTCCGTTCCTCTTATTAATGTTTTAAGCTATGCACATATTCAAATTTATATTATGCATTCATTTTGTCTGTCTGCAGAATGATCAGGATTCATGAGTGAATTCATAATTGGAATGTGTCATAATAATATCATAATCAAATCTCTTTCGCCTATTATTCATTACCACGGCCAATTCGTTCAGTTCAACAACGTAAACACACACAACAATAGGAAATTAGGAAAATGACTTCCGAAGGTCCGGCCTAATCATATCATCGTCCGTAAAAAATCACATTTAGTTAATTATTTAATTGTAGAAACGTATACTTCTCTATCTGTCGGTTGTCAAAGGCTCCACGGCCCGTTAAATTAACTTTTAATTACTTGAGAAAATGAATTCCAGTCATTTGTTGGTTAATTCGGAACAAGCCAGGCCCGATAAGGATCTGTTTGACGGTTGCCTCGAAATGACACACTGGTTCAGTGAGTTTCTTGATCGGATTAAGAGATACCAAGAAATTATGTCTCTCCGTCACCTTTCAGAGCGGCGTGTTTTGTTCTGGGTAGTTATAAGGCTCGTATTAACATCAATTCGCTTAAGATTGTTCTTCAAACTTTGTTGTTTGTGATTAACGAGTACTAATTTCAATAATTTATTATTTGCCCCAGGTTACCCAACCTGTAAAAAATCCAATTGATCCACATGTGATCGTTAAGTGTTTAATGAAACTTAATAGTTATTTATGCAACAAGTGCAAAAAGTGAATGTTTATTGCACTCGGCGTGAAATTGTCCGACGAGGACGTTAGGCCGAGTTGGAAAACACGTCGAGTGCAATAAACAATTTTTGCACGAGTTGCATACAACATTTTTTCTACGTTCATCCAAAAAGCAAAAAATGATTTTTTGAGGTGCGGCACTAGGTGTAGGAAAATGAAAAGCGCAACTTGAATACTGTATTATTAATATCGATTTGCATTGAAACAGGAACTAATACGTTACGAACAATTTAACTCAAACTTTATTTTTACCCTCAATGTTGAAAGTGAATGAACAATTGGTGACAGCACGTTGAAGTAGAATGACAGATGAGTGCAATAAAAACTTTATTGCACTAGTGCAATAAAGAACTTCTTTTTCCACTAAATATAGTTCAATAAAGTTTTGCTTTTTGCATGAATGTAGAAAAATGTATTTCACTTGCCAAAAAAAGTTTATATTTGTAAAAAACAAAGCGGAGAATGACGGACATCCTACAAAAAATCATTACAAAAGAGGAAACTCTAATTTTGTAAAAATTTATAAAAAGACTCTTATAGTACTTCTTTTCCACAAAAGTTGGAACGATTGTAATGTTCCTAACTTCTTCTGATTATTCAATCGTTCTGGCAACACCTCACATAATTTATGTCTTTCTCCTTTGCACAAATAATGATAGATGACGAGATTGTCACGTACACGGCTTCGCTTGATTTTCAAGCTACTTGGCTTGAGCTTGACTAGATTCAAGCGCGGTCCCAGGAGGGGTCAAAGGGGTCATGAGCCCCCACAAATGAAACCACCTAACATTTAATATGCTTTTCAAGCAGACAATGTACGAAATAGTCCCATCAAAAAACTTGAAGCCCATACGGCGACCACCCCAAAATTAAGGCTAGGACCGCCCTTGACTTGATTTCAAGTCAAGCTCAAGTTAAGTAGTAGTATTTATTTATCATCAAGTATTTATTTATCAAGAATTTGAATCATATCAAGCTACTTGATTTTCAGCAGTTTATTGTGTACCTAGTGTCACATCAATAAAAAAAAAATTTGAAATGAGAAGGAATCTTGCAGAAAACACTCTTATTTATTAAACTTATTGTATAAAAGAAAAGAAAATATCAACCTTTTTGAAATAGAAACATGAATTAAATCACTATCAATCATAACAAATTGAAAAATAATTAAAAAATGAAGTTTCTTAATATTGATAAACCTCCAGGCTTCGTTTGATTTCATAATTTTCCATCCAGGATCTTAGACACATGAGGCATCTTATAGATTTGTCGCCTAACCTATTGCGTGTTTTTGTAACTGTGAGAGCAGCTCTATAAAATTGTCTTTTTACAGTAGCTGAAGATGATGGCGTTGATATAAAATCCTTGGCAATTTTGGCAAGCTAGGAAAGATATTTCTGAAACTACCAAAATCTACCAAAAGATTCCATAGAAATGTGAGAAAACTCCTAATAAAGTCACACTGGCGAATGCTTCAGTCTCTCGGCGCTCGAGGGATCCCCTTATTTAGTCCAAGTGCGCACGAGATTGCAGAAATATATGCCGTGCGACGCGTCCATATCAAGCTCAAGTAATATCAAGTAGTTTGATATCAAGTCAATCAATAAATATCTATAATAAGTCAAGCTCAAGTATCTAATTTTTCACTAGCTTGAGTTTCAAGTCAAGTAGTTGGCTGAAATATCAAGCTTCTTGACTGGATGAATCCCTATTGTTACGTGATGGTGTTCCCTCTTAAGAATCTACTATCAAATTTACAATAACGAGTACGTGGACTAGGTAGTCTCGGACTTCAACTTAAACAAAGTCATAATTTTATCATTCCATATTGTTGAAAACAAATGAATTAATATCTATACGAATTTACTGAATAGATAACTTCCATTATTGGAATCCCATAGAATATAAAATAATAAGCTCACATTATTATGGAAGCTCACAGGCAAATATAAAGGTGCAGCTGCTAACCCCACATTTCTCACCGCCCACTTATGCGGAAGTGGAAATTACCTCCTGTATAGTTTACAGTCGATAGCTGTGAGGTTGAATTAATATCGCGTCTAATCAGGTCCTCGGGATATGACCAGAAGATGCATATTAATTTTCACATTGTTCAAAAATTTAATGGGTCATTTATCGGGTCATGTGAATAGCGCACATATAATATGAGAAACTGTTAATGAGAATGCGTGCTATTTTGAATTGTATTAATTTTATTTAAAAAAAACTCACGCATCCCTGGCGGGGATCGAACCCACGACCTTTGGATTAGAAGTCCAACGCGCTATCCTCTGCGCCACAGGGACGTTGCTGTTTTTTATTATCTCAGTATGCCACGTATTGGAAATCGATAAAGCAATTCTATAATTGGCTTCTCAATTTGATGGCTAAGCCCATGACCTCGTCACAAAAAGTAACTCAAATTTAGTTCTTATCTCAGAATTAGGTACATTTTCTACACCACTATTTCATCTTCTTTGTTGTCTCAAAGGCTCATACGATGAAAATAACGTCTATTAATTAATGTTTAATTCAATATAATAGGTACCCATCTAATATATTAGGCAAATGTCGGAATATCATTGATTTGAACGTAGGAAAGATAGGTATTCTTCTCTTGATTTATTATTTACCTAGGTTCAGTTTGCAAACTGCACTTACCTATACTAAAAAGATTAATTAAAGGTAGAAATTAGAATCTACGTTTTTATGTTGTATCAATATATCAACACGAATTCTCTTAATTAATGGTAGTGATTACCCACATCTATCAAGTTTGAAAATTATAGCTACTTATTTCATTTTGTGTTAGGTACATTTGATTTAATGAATTCCTTTAGTCGTACCTAAGCGATTCTTAACATGTGCCAAGGTGAACCCATGAGAGACTAAATTAAGTTATACATATATTTGTGTTATTATAGATATATATAGAAGGCATTTCTGGAAAAAGTTTTCATTCATATACAGGGTGTTTCCAAATTGAAAGTGAACCTTGGAGGACGTGTTAGTATAACCCATTTGCTGTCGTTTGAGCCATATTTAGTGATATCCAAAAGGATTTCTCATCTTACTCCATTTTTCTTCAATTTTTTCTACGTTTACCAAATTTGATTATAATTTCGGATTATTTTCGTGGCCAGCGAGGAGTCCGGATTTAACACCGTTAGAATAGACGGAGCAGCGAGAAGATTGAGAGTAAATTTCAGGCGGAAAGTAACAACTGGAAGAAATTAGAAAGAGGGCAAGTGCTTGTATAAGAAATTGTGAGGGTCATTTCAAACATTATTTGTGAATACATTTTCCACTGAAATTTTGAGTTTGATTGCAATAAAAAATTATAATGCATTACTTTCCTTTCTTTGCTCATTCTAATTTTCATTCAACATCTTATACCATAGTTTTGTTTTTTTTTTTCATACATATAATATCCTTTTCTGAAGAAAATAACCCAAAATTTTAATCAATTTTGGTCAACGTAGAAAAAATGGACAAAAAATGGAGTGAGGTGAGCAATTTTTTAAAACACTAAAATTCAAATAACTTTGAAACTGTTGATTTTCGGTTATCAATAATTATGGCTCAATCGACAGCAAATGAGTGATACTAACACGCTGTATATGTAGTATGTAGTGAGGGAATTACACAGAAAAGCAGAAAATCTATTCAAATAACCTGCAATATTTAACAAACCAATTCTTTTTAGCTGCTCACACAGACAATAATTTATGAGATAGATATCAACATCAACATTCATTATGTCTGAATATCGACAAATTAAAGTAGAAGAATAATTAGAATGAAATAAATATGAAAATAATAATGTTACGTTTCAGATACACAATCATAAACAACTATTTACACATAATTTATTTCAACTATTACATTAATTTATTTCCACAATTTATATCTACTTGAGTGTACGACACTGACTGCCGTTTACGTCGACACTGCCCTCCTCTGCGGCTTCCAATGTTTTAGATACCACTGGCATATCTCCCTAGAAGAAACTTGATACATATTTCTATCGAGATCTCGGTGCGTCCGGTACTTCCTAGAAAGAGCCAGTGGCGTAGGGCTTGCGAGTTCGTTACAATAATATAAAAAACATTGAATGAAATAGAGGGAATAATATCAAATGGTATTTGGACATCTTTATCCGTCAAGTGTGACATGATAAAAAATTCAAAAATGGAATAAAATGAGAAAGAGATCAGATATTGAGAACTGAAATATTAAGAAAATATTAAAATACAAATAAATGAAAAAAAAACATAAAATAAAACAAAATATAAAAAAGCATAAAATCAAATTAAATAAAAGCAGAGTGATCAATTTGCAATTTCTGCATTTTTCAGAACCAGCTGAACAGAAAGAGACCCCAGATAACATGGGAATATCAGAGGAAATAACGCCCAGCGCGGGAATAGAACCGCGTACGTTGCAGGCCGATCAAAGCGACGGGAGTGAGGCGGAAACGGACGAGTTCGCGCCCAAGAGGAAACAGAGGAGGTATCGCACCACTTTTACAAGCTACCAGTTAGAGGAATTGGAGAAGGCATTTTCTAGGACGCATTACCCAGATGTTTTCACAAGGTATAGTGTCTTTTGTACGTCTCATTTTGAACATCATTTTTATTCAATTGGAAGAATCAGTCCTTGGATCAGAAATGTATTCAAATAGAAAAATAAAAACAAATAAATAAATCAAATGAAACTTATTCAATTGAGTTTGTGGAAATTGATTTTTGCTTTATTTTAGGTGATATCATTTTTTTCGCTATTTTGCAGTCATGTTTTTGTATAATAATAATAATACTAATAATATGCTTTATTTATCCCCACATTAAAGAATACAAAAAAAAGTAATACACATGATTGCAATAATTTTCTAAAAACAAAATTTTCCTTCATAAACAAAAATGTATACATTCTTCACAAAAATTGATTAATGTGATTTATTTCTGTTATATTAATATTCCCTCTGTAACCATTTAAGACGAATCTTGTGAATGGTTCAGTCAGTTCTATCGAATGAAAGATATTGTATTTTTTTTCGCTTAATTTATTTTTTATTTGACGCAGTGGAAAAATCATTAGATTTGGTACTTACAGCCTTTATCGTTCAAAAATCCTCTTTAAATAATAATAAAATGACTTCATTTTCATAGTTCAACTTTTTACAAAATATTCCCTAAAAAAATATAAAGATCATGAGTGAAAAAAAATGTTTTACTGTTCCATTACTCCTGGAACATATGAAATACAGAAGTGGTTTACCCACATTATTTGTTCCCTTTTCGAATTAGCAAACCCATTAATAGTTGAGATTTTGAAGGTTAATATAAAATAACAATTTCAAGTTTTAGTCAAATTTACGAGTTGATCGTGTCACAAGAACCATAGAAAATTTGTGCAAAATATCCAAAAAGAACTAAGACTTCTACTGCTGTGAAGTTGTTAGCTTTTGAGCTCTCGTTTATTTATACGCTGATTATAGAGGCTGTTCGTGAATACCTCAATGTGACAAACTTCAGGTGTAATACACTATGAAAAACTATCGTATAAAAAATAATTTATTAAAGAAATAAAAAATAACCGTTTAGACGTATCTTTTTGTCACCAGTTGAACGAAGAATTCAAAAATTATTATCCCAGTGGGGTACAATTTTTTCTTCCATCAAAAGAAATCATTACGTGTATGCGCGCCAATGATGAACATACAAGTCTTAATTGTATGTCAATAAATATGTAATAATTTCATCAAGAAACCTACCAAATATAATTAATAGTCAATTTAAAAAAATACAATATCTTTATCTCGGAATAGGAAGCATTTGCCAACAAAAAATATAGGTATAGCAAACTATACCTAATTATTTTTCCATGCTGAATCATCCCCTAATTCACTAATATTTAAAAAAATATTAATGAAGAAAATAAAATAATTTTTACAATCTCCAATGAAACAATAATAAATTGTGAAAAATTCCCTGAAAAAAATCTGAAAAATTTTCAATAAGGACAATGATTTTAGAGTAATCAGTTCGGGAAGCTTCCGGTGAACGAAACCGGAAGAGTCAACTGACAATTTCAGCGTGTTATGAGTGACTTTGCTGGACTAGTGAAGAGTCACTACAAATGTAAACAACCGTAGTTAATGTGTAATTGTTTGGATATCACAGATGAATATGGAGAAATATCATTTCTGTACTTCTAGATTACTCAAAATAGCTCTCTCTCTCTCACAAAAATAACATAAATTAAAATTTTATACAAGGTGGTTCACGTAAGCGGGTCACTGGTATTTGTGATTAATTCTTTGAACAAAATTGATATGATAGTATCCTTCACGGGCTATCTAAATATGTTATCGGAAAAACTATAGAACACAGGCATGAATAGTAGTGATGATTTTTTTTATGAATTCGACCAGTTTCCAAAATCAAATGGTTTAGAGACAATTGCTTACCAATTTTTTCTTTCATTTAAAAGTCCGGCTTTCTGGTAAATGGAAAATTTGTTAAAAACTTCTGAGACACGTTGCTTGATAATGAACATTTTCCGACATTTACAGTTTCATGTGTTCTCGATTCCAAACTGAATACCCTTACTTAAATCATTGTCCGTATTGATCTTTCAGGTGTTTCTTAACAACTTTTTCATAATTTATTATTGTTTCAAGTATTTGAGATTTGAAAAGATCTTTTCTTCTCTTCATTTGTTTTGTTCATCGGAAGAGTCCACTAGAAGAACATCGGAAATCAATACCTAATCTAAAACTTATTCCCCAAAACCGTTTACTTCACCGAAGTGAAATTTCAAATCTCAAATACTTGAAATTTGACGATGGTTACTTTTCCCACGAAAACTACCCATCATCAAATTTTCCAACCGAACAGAAGTGACTACATTATCGCCCCAGCTTCCGAAATTCACGTATTTCCAAATCCATTATATCCATAATAATCCACACTTGATCAAATGGAGACGAATGGGCCAAGAAACAATGTATATCTTTATGAAGATCATATGGTATTAGCAGTATATTACGGAGTTCTGCAACACGCAATTCCCTTTATAATGTTGCTTTCGGTGTTTTCCGCTAATAACAAGCGCAGCCCCGTAGGCACTCATTTGCCGGCAGGAAATAATCTTTTACCTACTATTACAGGCGGCCGTGGCGCAATTAAAACCTAAGGGCTAAGTGGAATAATGCAATTCCGCGGGTGCTCATTAAGAAAAAAAGCGAAATAAGAAATCGACGTGAGCTCACCTTCATATAACTATTATTGCTGTTACTCGCCAACTGTTTCGTTTATACGAATTGGGGTTTCTACCGAATTTCGGTTATTAGACGGAAAGTTGAAGGTTGTTTGTTTCGTTTTCAATTTGGTTTCAGATACAATCGGGTTTTATTTTAGAGAATTTTAGTTTTGAAATGGTTCTCAGATGGCTAGACGTAATTTTGCTCTCAATGCCAGAATAATGGACTAATTTTCATTTTTTTGTTAAGGATTAATTCTAAAAATCTAAGTGAAATGAAACAAAAATGTGGAAGAATCATTGAAATATCTGTAGAAATGAAAAAGTTATGGGACTTTGAAGTTGCGCTTGGAAGAATAATTTCATAGTCTAGTGTGTGACGTCACGCCACTTCCACGAGGCGACTGGTATTCGCTGAGTGCTTACAAATTCATTGGTGTACAATCACTTGTGCCGTTCGTGTCGTGTTTTGTTCGTTACAAGATGGCTGAAATAAAAAAAAAATCCTAGAAATATTGTATTGTGCCTATGTGTGCAAGCACGACAATTAAAAACCCCAATAAATTGTTTTCTCATGTACCAAAAGACATGAATCAAATGAAGAAGTGTTGCAAATTAATGAGGCGTGACTTAATTGGACCTAAAACTACTTCATATGTGTGTGAAGATCATTTTGATGTAAGTACCTATCAGTACTAGCTGCCTATTTCTGATAATAAAAATACTAAGGTTTAAGTTGGTTTGAAATAAGTTATTGAGTAAAGATAACTTTGTCCTTTCACGAAGCCTTCTTCCATTATGGTGACATAAAAACAAAACTCGAGTTAAAACCGAGGTTAAAACTACACTGTACAACTACAAACGGCGCTAGAGCTTTGGCGCGGCTGAGTATTTAAACATAATTTATGGAGTAGCGATCACAGGCAAGTGGCGTGACGTCACAGACGAGTCGGAGACCAAAGACGTTCCGCGCTAAAATACGTAAATTTAAATAATCTATTTCTCAGTCATTTATTGATGGATTTTCAAAATTTTTTCACTGATTTATCAGTTTTGCTCTATATTTTAATTCTATCGTGTCAAATATAGAATTATCAACATCACTAAACTAGTCCATTGGCGATATGACAGAATCCAAGAACTGATATATGTACTTCGATAATAATATATTGAGTGAATTCTAAAAATGACGCTGTTTTAACTGAAACATTCAGATTAATAAGATATTGCATAATATAAAAGTACGAAATACAGCAATCAGCAATGTTACCTGAAACCAATCGGAGCGTCATTTCTAAGTATAATCTATACCTAGACATACGTAGTATAGCATTCTGTTTTATCTATCTATATGATATGTGTCGCTCTGAAGTTTTATTGTTATTCTTGCTGACTGATTACTGTATTATTTAATTGTTATTCGATGTATACCTATTTTTAGTTCACTGATCCACTATATGCTTTGTTGATTTTTTTTAGTTCAGCGTGGACATAAAATGTGCAATGAAAGGTTATGGCAAGATTCATTTCCGTTTTTTTTTTGAGAAATATTGGGCCAATTCCTATATTTCAGGAGAATATTTCAAAATCTGTTATAGAGACTATTCTACAAGTAGATAACAATACCTCATATGGTGGAATTTGTAGATACCAATTGAACAAAATTGAATAGAACATCAAGTGCACTACAGGGTGGCCAAATTTCAATATTACAGCATAACAACTTTTAAACAAAATCTGATACACCATTCACGTTCTCTTTTTTTTGAGAAACTAACAAGATTAGTACTTTTTCATTGTTTGTCACCTCCTTTTGATTTCGAGATATATGCGAAAATTGAAAAAATGGCGATATCGATAAAAATGTATATCTCCGCTTATACTGATGATAGAGCTCTGAAATTTAAACATTATACAGACATTATTTCCACGTAAAATTCAGTGGCGTGCTCGTCTGTTATCAGGATTTTCAATCACGAACCCATGACCCAGAGTTATGTTTTTTTGAATGGGAACTCTAGATTTCTGTGCCATTTTTTAAAATCCTAATTTTTACTGATTTCAGAATTATATGGTTTGCATCAATATGAATAATAGGAAATGGTCGAAACTTTTTTATCTAAGAATCTCAATATTTCTATGGGTTCAACTATTGATGAGAACAGAAATATAGAGCTTCCTATAACAAGAGCTGCTGTCTCTTTCCATCAATCGACCGATGGAACTATAAAAATATTGAGACTCTTAGATGAAAAAGGTGTTTGACCATTTTCTTTTATATTGATACAAAATACAAACTATACGATGTTGTATATTTTTGAAACCAGTAAAATTAAGAGTCTCAATATTTCTTTGGTTTCAACTGTCGATTGACGAATTGTTATAGGAAGCTCTATTCTTCTGTGCTCATCAACAGTTGAAACCATAGAAATATTGAGACTAAAAAAATAGCACAGAAATCTAGAAATTAAAAAAAACATAGCTTTGAGTCATGGGTTCGTGATTGAAAATCCTGATAAAAGACGAGCACGCCACTGGATTTTACGTAGAAAAATATTTCTGTATAATGTTTTAACTTTAGAGCTCTATCATCAGTATTACCGAAGATATACTTTTTTTTCGACATTGGCATTTTTCCAATTTTCTCTTATACTCGAAAACAAAAGAGTAGGGACTCAAGCTCAAGTAGCTTAAGGTTGACTTGAAATCAACTCAAGTCAAGTAGTAGTTTTTTAATGTTGAGTCAAGTATTTAGGTATTTATTAAGAACTTTTGACTTAACATTGAAAACCTACTACTTGACTTAAACTTGAGTTGATTTCGAGTCAAGCTCTAGCTACTTGAGCTAGAGCCTAGTAACTTGAAAATCAAGCCAATCCGTGAATCCCTAAAAGGAAGATCGCCAAAAATGAATTCTACTGTTGTAAGTTTTTCAGAAAAAAAGAACGAGAAAAGGGTCTATCTCTTCTGATTTAAAAGTTGTCGTGCTAAAACATAGAAATTTGCCCACCCTCTAGGTATTCTGAAAATTATAAAAATAATTCTTTATAAGTACATGGTGTTTTAAGTAAGCGGGACACTGGATTTTGTGACTTATAATTTGAGCAATATTGAAAAGTGACCTTTCAAAATGGCTGATACGAGCTGCCACTGCTTATACTTTATTTAGGTACTTCTAACTTCTATGTAATGTAGGTATCGGGAATTGGTGAATAAAATAGAAATTTTTCCGTCTTCGATATTTTCGTTCCCCTTGAAAACAGAAACGGATCTGAGGTAAACTACAAAATGGAGGACTGTGTACAAACTGTGAAACTATGTCACTCAAACTCATCTTCTGTGTATAGATAATTAGGTAACATTTGTGAAGACACAGAGAATGTAACTTATCCTTTCGAGTGATTTAGAAAATAATCTATTGCTTGAACTTTCACTTTGAAATTCAGCCAAAGAAAAATATTTTCAATAATTTTCCGTAAAATTGTGTAAAATCTCATTCCGAGTTCCAAGCTTTTCTCTTCTAACTCAGCATCGATGTCTCCGGACATTCTGGTTCCTCTTACAACGCATCGTTGATATCTCTAGGTCACAATTCATACATCATTTAGTAGAAAAGTATATAAAGCCTGGCATTTATCTGAGAATAAAAATTAATCGCCAGTTACGATTGAATCGTTTGAAACAAAAACGAGAATCGTGAAAATATTTTAGCGGGGTCGATTGGGTTGTTTTCATTCAATAGTTAATTGAGTTTTCATAATTATCTGAGCGTAATAACAAAAACGCCTCGCTAAGCGTTTAATCGTGACAATTCATCAGTCATTTCGAATGAGGTAATTACTCATTAGGTGATAAAGTATTAATATCAATTACTTTAATTCTCGTTGCAACTCAGTTCCAAGAGTTTCGCAAGGTTTTCACATCATTATCGTCCTTCCACCTACGAGAACTCTATTGGGAATGAATGATACTTTCAATTGATAGCCATATCGAAAATTAGCAATGCAATTCTAGGATATATACAGGATGTCGAAAGAAGAGTGTGTAATATTTAAAGATTGCAGTGTTTTAAAATTAGACGTGAACCTTGTAGAACGTGTTAGTATGACCCCTTTGCTATCGTTTGAGCCATATTTAGTGATAATCAACAGTTTACGAGATATTTGAGTTTTTTTTTTTAAATTGTCACAGAAGCAAAGAAAGGAAAGTCATGAATTGAGTATTTTTTATTGCAATGAAACTCGAAATTTCAGTGAAAAATGTATCCTTATATTTGAAAAGACCTCCACCATTTTTTATACAATTACTTTCTCATTTCTTGAGTTGTTACTTTCTGCTTGAAATTTAATCTCAATCTTCTCGCTGCTTCATCTATTCTAACGGTGTAAGATCCGGACTTCTCGCTGGCCACGAAAATAATCCAAAATTATACCTGCCCAGTCAAATTTGGTCAACGCAGAAAAAAAAATGACGAAAAATGAAGTAACGTGAGAAATAAAAAAAAACACAAAAAATCTAATATCTCGGAAACTGTTGATTTTCGGTTATCAATAGATAAGGCTCAATCGATAGTAAATGAGTGATAGGTGCTTACTAATACATCCTTCAAGGTTTACGTCTAATTTGGAAAAACCCTGTAGGTATGTTGTAATTTCGTGATAACAGCTTATAAAATTTCGTAATAGAGCAAACTGTGCTATTCATTTTCAAATAGGAATTTTTTTTTTTTTTTGAAAATCATTCGAAATTATCACTGGCATGAAATATTCCCAATTTTCAAAATTTCCACTCCATTATGGCATTGAAGGAGTCTTTATACCTACCTATAAGAAACCCAATATTCAACTATCTCCGTGATACCGGATGTCTACCAGTGACATGCCGGTTTGAAACTGAAAATCAAATAAATTTGTTTTTATCGGCAGACGATAATTAGAAGAACCTCGTACAGGTGTAGCAAACAAATTGCGGACACTCAAAATCCGAGACCGGGTGCGTATTACGAAAATTTCCTTCGCCATAATTTTCTGTTGAGGATTGAGAATCTGAAAACGCTCTTTCTACAGCTTTAATATCAATATAACACGGTTACAATTGTATAGGTATACAAATGTGTGCAACATGGAACTTCATTAGTCTGTCATTCAGTTTTCTCACAAATTATATTCCACTCACTAAACGAGTTTCTTTGTTGAGTTTTCTGAATCACTATCCTTCTTCATGGCGATTTTTTATTTAGCTGATACAATTTTTCCATAAATATTTCTTGTATACTACTCCCCTTGTTTGAGAGATTGTGATTACTTTTGTGTGCTGCCTACCTGTTTATTGTGCCTTGTTTTTAGTACCTCTTCTTCGCGTTTTTATGACTAAATATTATGTTTTTATTAGTTTACATATTCTTATACATCATTGCATATTTTGTAATTCTTTGTTGCTATTTTGTTTTGTTTATACTGGACTGGTTACACGATTCTCAGACTGAGAACATAATTGGAGTACGATATGTTCACTTCGTGTTTTTGCTCTTAGCTTGGTTGATTGTTTTTTTTTTCCGGTTTTCGCTATTACAACATTTCGTGAACTTATGCTATGATTGCTTCGCTTCGATGATGGAAAAAACGTATTTTTGACGAATAAGTAGCTGGAATACTAAGGTTTCGAATTGCTGTTCGACTAGTTCTTCGTTTTATTTTAGCGGTACTGAATATGTCTATTCAAAATCTGAATACTTGAAGTAAATATATTATATTTCAAAATCAAATTCACTCTGCCAATCAAGTCATAATATTCACTACTTGCAATAAAGCAAATCCCACAAAAGCAAATATAGTGAGACAACTTCATGGGAGGGGAAGTCAGTCAAATTCGGATGCACCACCATCATACTAAGTCATGACTATTTTGAAACAATCGAGGTAGAATCTCTGGGCATATTTCTCAATTGCCATTGGTTGGCCCAAGGTCAAATTCTTCTGGAAGATTGCGCTGTGATGGATTGTCAACGAAGTGGGTTCTTATCTCTTCCCACAATGGATTATCGAGTAGAAACAGATAAATATTTCACGTTGATAAAATCACGTGATAGAAAATTTAGTTTTCAAAACAATTTGCAATACTACCCAAAAAATTCAACCTTTTTTTTCAGCTGCGGGTTTGCAACTCTTAGACAGCAGCCACCACTATTCTGATCTTTTCCGCAGGTAATCAAAACAGTTGCGTAACGACATACTTAGCGGAAAATTCAATTATTATAGGTATCTAATTATACTTCAAATCAGCAAAGTAATCACCATCAAAGTATTAAGTATTAAGATTATAAGACATGTCCTGCCAATAGAGAACTGAAAATATTTATCAAAATAGATAACCTAAATATTTGAACTTTTTGTCTGAATGATACACGGAAATACGCATCCTGAGCAGGCAATCGCGGTATATTCCGAATTCAAACTCGAACATGATATACTCATTTAACTCACGGACTACTTCGGGGTAATGGGTGGTTACCTGCTTGCCGAAAGCCTGGCTTATCGAAGTCCCGGTTTTATATTTAATTATGACTATCTATAGTACTGCCCTTCGAAGAAATCATTTCACCCAGCTCGACTCGGATACTGATAATATTAGAAGGAACTGGATGGAGGTGACATTAGTATTCTACGATAAAATAAGTCAAGCAAATGAACAAATAAAATTTGTTGTCGGACATCCAACAGCACATTTTGAATATTTTTAATGCACTGATTTAAAAAACGTCTTCAATTTTTTTTATATCAGTTCCAATTTTTGAGATATCTACTCAAAATTAGAATCTAATTAGCCAAATATATACCTGGAATTATACCTGAATCGAGAAAAATAAACTGGGATTCTGTATAAAAAAGGCTCTCAACAAAAATGGATTTAATCATCAGATCATTGTAGCCTTTTAATTGATAGTTTAAAAAGTAGTGTAAAATGAATTTTTTCATAACATAACGGTAACAAATATGATTCAATTCATATTTGTCAATCTACTACCATGAAGGACGATATGAACAATTATATTAGTTAATCGGTAATTTGTGTTGATTTAAAATAGTGAACCTTTTTTCGTTGACAGCGAAGTGAATATACAAAATATAACATGAATCATAATCATAATTTATAAATTCAAGTCCAATTAGAAAGAAAATTCTCTTCTGCGAATGTTCGTTTCTGGTAACAGCATCATTCTCGTAGCTGTATTTCCATATTGTTTTTTCTTGAGAGCCTTTTGTAGAGTAAAAATGGTCATTCTAAAAAAAAATGTATTCGCGTGAACAAAAAAATGGATATAATTGGATGGTTGTTGAAAGCTGACATTTCGGACGAAGTGGTTGGACGAATTATGTTTGCTCATTGTGGTTAGGAAATTCCATCTGCCTAAACAGTTTTGAATATTTTTCATCGTTAAGAAAAATTCGGAATCCTAATAGATATGTAGTAAATCTATCATGCCTTTTAAGAGTCAAGGCTTAGACGTCACCGTGAAAATATCACAAACTAAAAATGTGAGAATACATCCCTTTTGTTTCTTACACAATACTTTTTCAAAAGTTCGATATCTAGGCAAAATCATTTCGAATACTCCTACCTGTACCTTCCTTCCCTCAAAACCATTGTACAAACCGCATCATTCTACAGTTATTATATTCAACTATTGGGATTTCATCTGTGTTCTTCTCATGGCTATTCACCATATCAAGATCAAGTATTGCCAATACTGTAAAGTTAGTTGCTTATCAGATCCTCATAATATCTAAGAAGTACCTATTTCAATTATATTTCATTGTTGGTTGAAGGCATCTGTTCACATTTATTTTACATTCTAATACAGTTCTCTTTATAGGGAGGAACTTGCAATGAAGATTGGACTCACAGAGGCTAGAATACAAGTAAGTTTCTTACATAGAACCAAAATTCAACTGTAATATAAGTATTTGTCCGTTTGTGCATGTCGATTTGTTCAAAGTTATAGCGCAAAACATAAGTATTAGTCCAGATCTCTTCTACTACTACACGATAAATAACAGAAAAGAATTCGTTAGTTTCATTTGTTGCCGATTTGCAATATGCAAATTATCTTGTGTTAATTTTTCTGGTTATTGTGTTCAGTATTTTTGATTAATCAATCAACATTGACTTGGCATGGATTCATATTAATTGATGAATATTTAATTACGGTTTACATTAAGTTTTATAAAGGTACATATGAAATGATATTTGAATACTTGAAATAAAATCACACAAATCCCAAAAAAACCTTATTATACCTTCATGTTGTACTTATCTGTATCAGGAGAAATCTCATTACACATTACGTATTTATATAAATGCTTGTGTGTTCTAGTTCACTTAATCTTAATGATATTCGTTAATAATTAGCTGATAACATAATCACAACATTTTTGTTGTTATGAGATACGGTCAGACACCTGACAGAAAAGTGAATTTCAATACATAAATGGATACATAAATGCATAATTATACGCAATGGAACGCGATACTGTAGAGAGATAGGAATTTTAAGTCAAGAACCTCAAATATTGAATTGACTTTTCATTCAACGTTTGGTTTTCCATTTCAAAATATGTAAAACAATCCTTCGGGCCCGTTCTGGAAAAAAAATAATTGATTATATATGAACTCTGGAGTTCTGCACATTTAATTTATTTTATATTTTACTACACTCAATTTGTTCGTTTTTATACCAATCTTAATGAAATCGCAGCTATGTATTGTGATTTGGAAGTTATGGGACACAAAACTTTTGATTATTTATGTTATGTCACTTTATCTACATAAAAAGCTGGAGTCAGTATCGTTGTTATTTCTTATTCTTCATTTAATCTCTTCAAAAATGAATTTAATCATAAAAGTACTGAATATAATTGAAAGACCACAAGAACATTTTATAATAGGTGAGTCAGTAAGTTTTGCGGTTCTATAAGAAGACACAATTTTATGGTTTGAAATACACTCTATTATTCAGTATAGTCTCCCTGAACATTGATGCACTTGTTTCAACGAGATTCTCATTTATGAATTTCATCCCTGAAGTGAGAATCTGGAGAATCTGTTACGACCTCATCATTTGATGAAAAATGCTTTCCACGAATGTTTTTAGGTTTGGATGGATGTCATTAGAGGCCAAATCTGGTGAATACGGTAGATGTTCTTACAATTCGAACTTAAATTAATGGATTTCTGCCATTCTCATATTACTCTTGTGCATTGTCCTGAATCCTGATGAAAAAGAATATTTTTTCTTTTGCAAACCGGGTGTGTTTTCACGAATTTTTTCCTTCAGTTAGTCTAAAAGATTACAATTATAGTGAGAATTTATTGTTTTACCAGTTTTCAAGTAATCCACAAATGAAAATCTTTTCACATACCAAAAAACTGATGCTAACACCTTCTTGGTCGATTTCTGGATATGAACTTGTTTCGGAGTCGAAGAACCAGGCTCACGCCATTCTTGAGCCTCTGGTTTTGATACAGAATCATGCTGATAAACCTAATACTCATCCTCAGTGTTAAATCGATTCTCGAAATCCACTTTACCTCTTTGAAAACGCTCTAAATATACACTTTCGACATTCGTTTATAAATTTCCTTTTCTTTTGAACACTCCAATAATAAAAATTCATTCACTGCACAATGAGTTCATTACAGTATTGAAAAAAGGCTGTATTGAACTCTTTACAGCATTGTTTTCAATTATATTTTTCGTTTTGAGGTTGTCTACACTGACTTCCGATCCTATTATATTTCAAAACAGGTCAATTGTCAATATAATATAATTTGGTTATAGTAAAATGATTTGCAACATTATTCGTAATTTCTCAATTCTGGTTGTGTTATATCGATTTTGTCGGACATAATTCACAAATTGAATGCGTAATTATAGATTATTTCTAAATTCGAAACCTACGATTCAAATTCCGTATTCTGTCAATTGTCGTAACAGTCACACAAACGGCTAAAGTACAATACAAAAGTCACTTGGATGTATAATCTGAATATTTCATTGAATTTCGACAATATTTCACAAAACTTGACTGAAATAGAGAAAATATCGTCTAATATTCGTTGTAGAAGGCAACAGAGCCCATTCTGCAACTTGTTCAAAAATACACTATTAAACAAAGAATGAATTGGCATATTGAAATGAAACTTAACACACGTTCATATAAAGAGTGTACCAACAAATCAAAACAAAATAGGGTACTAGCAACTTCTTATCAAACCGCAATTATTGATCATCTCATTATAGTGTGTTCTGTGTTGTTTCCTATGATTATTTTTTGAACATACATATTCATAAAAAGATTTTTGTGGACCTTGATTACTTCAGGAACTGATAAGTGAGGTGAAGTACGTTAGATTTAATTCTTTCCATCGATATGGATAAAGTTGCGTACCCCAATAAATTAATACCTAATTATAAAATTTCAATGCCCCTTATACATTTTCGATATTACGAAAGCAACATATCATTAGAAAACCAGAGCGTACTCTCCCATATAAGCTATATTAAATTAATTGTGAACGTTTAAGACAAGAGCCGATAATTAACTCTAGAATCAGATTAACTCAAAGACGCAATATCATATTCATCTGGCCGGACTACCGGTCCCATTAAGGTATGACAGCCAATCAAAATTACCGAGATTGTTGGCCTGTATAATTACCCCGGATTACGGTCCATTACGGCCAGAAACAAGGCGAAAAAAGGCCCGAAATTTTCGAATCATGCTCGAAATAAGAATGTGATAAAAGCAATACTTTCAATAGATCAATCACAATGGATCTGCGTACTCCGCGGCCAATTATAGCGTATCGATCTTATCTCCAGGCCTCGATTCGATTAAGATGAGTTATGAGCCGGAAAAATGTGCAGAATCATGTTAACCGTGTTAAGCAGCAGTACATGATACCACTTTTAATGGGCCGACCCTGGTCCGGCGTTGTTCTTTCGTCTCTTCGTTATGGCCTTTGTATCGCTTTATTAGATTTATGGTGGCAAAAAATAGCGGTATCAGGACGTTTTTGTTCGTTTTCAGTCTTAGTTTAATCATGGTCTCGCTCTTAGGAAGTGTGGAGAATCGATTTGAGGCGCCAAATGATGTTGTTTTTGTGCGTGTTTGAATCTTCGTTTTTTGATATTTGACAAATTTCGCATTTGTTATAATGTCGCCCAAATAGTCGGGAGGAGAAGAAAAGTAGGACAGCAAATTAAATTGTTTCGTTGGATACTGAAAATACTGTAAATTATTAACTGCGATCCAATTCTAGAGTGAATTTCTGAAAAATAATATTGGTTTCAATATGAAACAATTGTAAATACTCGATGTTGTAAACCCCACGAGTTGATAATAATTTTTTTTTTTGGTCGACTATTATTTATGCGATTTTATTGAATTCTGATGTTGATTCTTTCAGATAACTTGCGACGAAAATTTTTTGTCACATCATCAATGCTACTATGCTATTCTACTGTATTAAAATTTGATTACTCTATATTTTCGACCTAGCAAGGAACATTATCAACTATGATGACATGATAGTTTTATAGAGTTATAAGCGCACAAAAGTGTTTTAGATAAATGGAATTGAAATGTTCTGTCTGAAATTAAGGGATACAAGTAAACATTGATCAAATTTATTAGCAACTTTCATTGGTTAATCTCACCTACTTTTCATATTCCACCAAAAATCTTATGTGGTATGAAGGTCCTTAGAATGCGAAATAATTTTCTTCAAAACTCGATGATCTGGAGATTGGGATGGGTAGTCAAGCAGTTGGAAGCTTTTGATGAAAAAAAGTTCGAATAAACATATATCCTAACCAGCTTTGTTTTAGAGATACAGGCTATTCAAGCATGAAAAAAAAATATTTTTTCACTCTTTACTCTAGTATTATCATATTCATTGTTGATTAAGATGAGTTATGAGCCGGAAAAATGTGCAGAATCATGTTAACCGTGTTGAGCAGTACATGATACCACTTTTAATGGGCGGCCCTGGTATCGCGTTGTTCTTTCGTTTCTTCGTTATGGCCTTTGTATCGCTTTATTAGATTTATGGTGGCAAAAAATAGCGGTATCAGGACGTTTTTGTTCGTTTTCAGTCTTAGTTTAATCATGGTCTCGCTCTTAGGAAGTGTGGAGAATCGATTTGAAGCGCCAAATGATGTTGTTTTTATGCGTGTTTGGATCTTTGGTTTTTGATATTAGAGAAATTTCGCATTTGTTTTAATGTCGCCCAAATGATCATTTTCAAATTGGAAATTGAAGGAGAAGAAAAGCAGGAAAAAAAATTTAATTGTTTCGTTGTACCCTGGAAAGGGTGTAAATTATTAACTGCGATTGACTTCAAAAAGTGTTTTTCGAATATTAATGTTGATTTGCAATATGAAAAAACTGTAATAACTCGATGTTGTAAACCCAAGAGTTGATATAATTTTTTTTTGGTTGACTGTATTATTTATGCGATTTTATTGAATTCTGATGTCGTTTCTTCCAGATAATTTGCGACTAAAGCTTTTTTTTTGTTACATCATCAATGCTACAATGCTATTCTACTGTGTTAATATTTGATTATTCTATATTTTCGACCTAGCAATGAATATTATCAACTATGATGACATGATAGTTTCATAAAGTTATAAGCGCACAAATGTGTTTTAGATAAATGGAATTGGAATGTTCGGTCTGAAATTAAGGCATACAAGTAAACATTGATCAAATTATTAGCAACTTTTATTGGTAAATCTCACCTACTTTTCATATTCCACAAAAAATCTTATGAGGTATGAAGGTCCTTAGAATGCAAAATGATTTTCTTTAAAACACGATAATCTGGAGATTGGGATGGGTAGTCAAGCAGTTGGAAAGCTTTTGATGAAAAAAGTTCGTAAGAACATATATCCTAACGAGCTTTGTTTTAGAGATACAGGCTATTCATGCTTGACAAAAAAAAACATTTTTTCACTCCCAACTATAGTATTATTATATTCATTGTTGATTAAGATGAGTTATGAGCTGGAAAAATGTGCAAAATCATGTTAATCGTGTTAAGCAGCAGTACATGATACCACTTTTAATGGGCCGACCCTGGTCCGGCGTTGTTCTTTCGTCTCTTCGTTATGGCCTTTGTATCGCTTTATTAGATTTATGGTGGCAAAAAATAGCGGTATCAGGACGTTTTTGTTCGTTTTCAGTCTTAGTTTAATCATGGTCTCGCTCTTAGGAAGTGTGGAGAATCGATTTGAGGCGCCAAATGATGTTGTTTTTGTGCTTGTTTGAATCTTTGTTTTTTGATGTTATAGGAATTTTGCATTTGTTATAATGTCGCCCAAATAGTCATTTTCATCAAATTTAATTGTTTCGATGGATACTGAAAAAGGTGTTACTTATTAACTGCGATCGAATTCAAAAGGAGATTTTCGAAAAATAATATGGGTTTTCAATATGAAAAAATTGTAAGTGCTCGAAGTTGTAAACCCCAGAGTTGATAATAATTTTTTTTTTTTGGTTGACTGTATTATTTATGCGATTTTATTAAATTCTGATGTTGATAAAGATGAGTTATGAGCCGGAAAATGTGCAGAATCATATTAACCGTGTTAAGCAGCAGTACATGATACCACTTTTAATGGGCCGACCCTGATCCGGCGTTGTTCTTTCGTCTCTTCGTTATGGCCTTTGTATCGCTTTATTAGATTTATGGTGGCAAAAATTAGCGGTATCTGGACGTTTTTGTTCGTTTTCAGTCTTAGTTTAATCATGGTCTCGCTCTTAGGAAGTGTGGAGAATCGATTTGATGCGCCAAATGGTGTTGTTTTTGTGCGTGTTTGAGTCTTTGTTTTTTGAAGTTATAGAAATTTCGCATTTGTTTTAATGTCGAAAAAATAGTCATTTTCAAATTGGAAATGGAAGGAGAAGGAAAGCAGGAAAACAAATTTAATTGTTTCGTTGGATACTGGAAAGGGTGTAAATTATTAACTGCGATTGACTTCAGAAGGAGTTTTTTGAAAAATAATGTTGGTTTTCAATATGACAAATTGTAATAACTCGATGTTGTAAACCCAAGAGTCGAAAATAATTTGTTTTTGGTTGGCTGTATCATTTATGCGATTTTATTAAATTCTGATGTCGTTTCTTCCAGATAATTCGCGACGAAAGCTTTTTTTTTGTCACATCATCAATGCTACTATGCTATTCTACTGTGTTAAAATTTGATTATTCTTTATTTTGAACCTGTAAAATACTGGCATGGAATAATATCAACTATGATGACATGATAAATGTATAAAATTATAAGCGCACAAAAGTGTTTTAGATGAATTTGGAAATGTTCTGTCTGATGTTAAGGCAAACTAGTTATAACATTGATCAAATTGAGTAGCAAATCTAGTGGTTAATCTCATCTTGTGCTTTTCATATTCCATCAAAAATCTTCTCTTCTGTGGTATGAAGGCCGTTAGAATGCAAAATGATTTTTTCAGAACTCGATGTATCATTACCGACTTTGCTAGATCTGAAGATTGGGCTGGGTAGTCCCAGTAGTTTTCGAGAAAATTATTTCATTTCTGAAATCAACAGAGCCTCCCTAAAAAAATATCTCGTGAAGTTTTTTCATAGAATGTACTATTTCTGAAATGATCGAGTACAAAGCAAACACTATCCACGAAAATCTACAAAAATTAATTTCTCAAATTTTACCATTAGTTATAAACGACAAAAATTGACGTTGTGTATTATAACGATTTCAGATGGCATTCAATTGAACATTTCAGAGAGAACATTTATCTGATGAAAAATATCCAAAAAATTTTTTTATGGTTTGAGTGTCAGACAAATGTTCTTTTGAAATGTTCAATTGGATGCCATCTGAAAGCGGTATAATACACTACGTCAATTTTTGTACTTTCATTTATCATTTATGGTAAAATTTGAGAAATTAATTTTTATAGATTTTTGTGGATAGTGTTTGCTTTGTACTCGATTATTTCAGAAATAGTACTTTCTATGAAAAAAATTCAGTAGTTGTTTTTTAGGGAGGCTCTGTTGATTTCAGAAATGAAATAATTTTATCGAAAAAAAGTGGTGTAGATTTTCAATTGGAAAAGGATCATCGCACCCTTATACCTACGCCACTGGATGATTTTGGCAGGAGACAGTTACCTTATTCGAAACATTATATTATCTAGACTTAAATACCCAAAAATGAAATCAATGAATGTAATAATACTAGTTTTGTTATAAGGAAAAACTGTTTTTTTTTCAAACTTCATCACCCTGTATCTCGAAAACGATGCTTGTTAGGATATATGTTTATATGAACTTTTTTGCATGAAAAGAATTCTTCCAGCCGACGATAAAGTTATTGAACTGAAATCTGAACCACCTGTATTAAAAATCCTGCAAAGTTGGACGAAATATGCACAACACACATTCAACTAGAAATGTAATTGCAAAACACTTATGAATTGAACAAAATCCTTTAGAGCGGTTTGTATTTAAAAAAAAATAGAACCTTATCAATCATTTATTAACGACCTTGTCAGAAATTCCAGTTTGAAATATTTCTCAACATAAATGAAAACCGTGGCAAAATGTCATAATTAAGTATAATAACTTAGAGTGAATAATTGATAAATTAAATTCAGTTTCATTCTTTTTCCTATAGTCTTATTAATTCGTTCGGGTTTTTCCAAGTCTTGGACATTTATAGGACAATTAGGTAATCACGATTGGCAACGAAGAATTTTCCGACTAGGTAATTTACATAAATACTGGCTTTACTCTTCAACAATGTCGGAAATAGTCGATGGAAAATTAAATCTAGTTACATAAATGCTCTCAATCTGAAATCGAACGGTTCGTGTCAAGAAAGTTTTTGATTTATTAATCGCATCAGATTGATCTGTTACAACAATTTCCGTCCTAAAGAAAATAGACGGCAGCTTTGCTTCAGTGATGACTAGGAATTATCTGAATAAGTCATTTAAATTATAAATATATACTCGTGTAATGGAAAGATGAGTCATCTAGGAATCCAATTAATCAATTATGGTTAGAAAAATTCCCTGCTTGTTACTAGCAATTTGAGTAATATAATAAAAATAACATAATGATGAGAAGCTCCTATGTTTGCATTACTCACTTCGAATTGAAATTGGGAATCACTTGTGTAATAGAGTTGACTCACTTCGAACACCTCTTCTAATGATGTTAATATTTATTTCTCAATTTAAATTAGCGAATCCATTACTTAATTAACATAAAAAAAATTATTAATTCGGAATTGAAGAGTTGTTGAAACGAATTAGATACTTGACTTGCGTATTTGTTATATTATATTATATTTTATATATAATTATAGAGTTGTTGTAGATTTGAGATTTGCCATTCAAGGATCAAACAAAAGGATACATCTTACAATTTTTTATTTTATTCTACGCAATTTGATTGTTCTCATCTTATACTGGGTGTTCCTGAATTGGAGTTACTAAGGAAAATGAGATTCTTCCTTAGATCATTTCCAAAATAAAATGGCCCATTAACAGCAGCCCGCAAACGCTTTGTTTTCGAGATACAGGGTGTTTCTTGTAGTCTCACTTTTTTGTGATGCTTAACCAGTTTATTGAATCTTCATTAATCTTCGCTACAGAGTTGGTAAATAAGAACCAAAACTTATAATTAATTTATTTATCACAGCTTCCTAACTGGATCTTTATAATAATTCGGATTTTCCTGAGAATTACTATAGAGAGCTGTTGTAATTTTTTCTCTAAATCGATTGCAGATACGACAAAGCTACAACAAACCAAAAAGTGTAGTACTGAACCAGAATTCCTTTTTAAATTTTTCTAAACTACCAGTAGTTCACAAAAAAAAATAATTCTGGAAGAAACAAGCAGGCACCCTTCCAGAAAAAATTCCCCCTGTAATTTGCATTCAAAATTAGGATATCACATGATGAGAACTTAATGCCATTTCAAGTTAAATATCTGAAGGAAGGTGCTTTGAATGAAAAACTTTAACACCTGTATCTCAAAAACAAAGCGTTTGCGGCCTCATGTTATAGGACTTTTTTTCTTGAAATGATCCGAGAAATCTATCATTTTCATTTGTACCTCCAATTTAGGAACACCCTGTAGATATGGTCAATTCGAAACTGATGTCTCCAGTAATAAATTGCAATTTGAATGAAACACAATAAATTGTACAACACAATCCAGACAATTTTTCGATGCAAATTGCTCAATTCAGTTCTTTGATAACTTCTTATTGAAATTTTGTGACGAGATACAGTAAGTGTATACCGATGACGAATGCAAAATAACAGATGGCAAATAAGGGGCGGTGTCGAGAAAGCGGATAGATGAAGGAAAATAATAAACCTTGGACAAAGACGAGCTCGTAGTGCAATAAAAGTACTCATCTTGAAAATGATAATAAACTCATAAACCGTAGAGGGGTCCGATTTTTTACTGACGTGTGGATTTCAAAGGAAAGTAAAATTATTGTTGGTTCATTTTATGGAGAAATTTTCATTCTTGTCTTTGCGAGATTTCTAAAATTTTATATTTTGAAAATTTTGGGGGGGGGTTTAATTACCCCTAGTACCCCCCCACTTCTACGCCCTTGATTCTACTCATTTCAAGAGGAATTGAATTGTAAGAATTTCTGAAGAGTGTTTTAGAAATGATCCTTTCGAACGATACCATTTGTTTAGGCATCAGTGAAAATAATAATTCAAAATCAAGATTGCTATTTCCCTGTAACAGATGGGTAAATAACTTTAATGGAATTCAGAGACTGAAAATTCAGTATCGTTAGTTTAGTTATAGTTTAACCTATTCGTTTGATACTGGATCAAGCACAAAATTTGGAAATTACAGATTCTCTTATTTGAACAAAGTAATAGAGTCATGTCTTCGAAAACAGGCGTGCAATTAAAGTTTTCTATATTTTCATGTTGATTTAAGTTCTTATAATTTCATTATTGAACCTCGACTAACTGTTTTGAGGCATATTCGCCACTCTCTCTCTCCATTACCTTTTACTGAAACAGCTTCAATTTTTTTTTAGTATATCTGCATCATTCGCATACCAATAAAACTCTGTATTCGATTAGTTTTACGACACAACCCGTTCAACGTGCATCTTTCACGTTTAAAAACTAATTACATGATACAAAATACTTGCTTCCATACATTGTTGTTTATGATTCTTCGTTCTTATTAGCGTAATAGCCATCGACATTTAATATTTCGCTTTAATGCTGAAAATTATACCTACTTTGAATTGATTGAAACGTCAGTTTGGACTCGTGATCTTTACAGAACCCATTTTGTTACACTGGAAAATTTTTTTAACATTTAACAGGATAATTATCAACTCGTAAAATTCTAAACTAATAAAAATAATTTGGTTCTTAAATGTCTAGATTTCCAAAGTTTTAATTTGATATAAAATGCAGATGAAAGTTCACTTGTTATCCTTCAATGATCCGTCCAGTATATGAAACTCAAAATATGGATTAAACGTGATATGCAACGGCGCAAGTAATTTTTTTTTTCGTTAACAAAGCTTCGTTGATTACGTTTTGTTTTCCTGGAATCTTGACATCACTTGAAGGCCATATTTCTGTTGATCCATTGTATTTTTAGCCCCGCTGTACCAAAGCCATACAAAACAAGATATTTTTAATATCCAGTCTGCTGTCCAAGGAGGAATGAACCCTTTTAAAATCAATACAAATTGCTGATTGATCAGTGGCGACGCTAGAGGGGGGGCAGGGGGGCCCGGTTCCTCACTTAAAATTTGCTGGCCCTCCCAAAATTTGACATATTAAGGCTAAAATATTGGCAGAACTGAAATTTCGCTTTACTTTGGCCCCCTCAAAAAATTCTGGCCCCCTCTTGGCCACCCCTGTTTTTGAAAGCTGGCGTCGCCACTGTGATTGATCTTCATCATATCTGATATTTTAAAACTATTGTTTCATATTCCTCCTTCATGATAGTACGGTAACCAAAAGGAATTGAACCATTTTTTCCGTTATATACAAGAACACATTTTAAACTGCGTTTTAAACTGTCAATTGATATCTGGAGGATGTTCTGTCAAATCCCGAGATTCCAGATTATATGATATGATATATGATGATTTATAGAATATCGGTTTTTTCCTTGATTGAAGTATAATTCCAGGTTTATAATTGGTTAATAAGGCTACAATTTTGAGTTGGAAATTTCTATTTTGTCTATAAATATATATATATATATATATATATATTTCTTCATTTTTGGCTATTTTTAGAAATAACGTCAGTTAACTAATATCTATTTTAAAACCTAGAGGTATAAAAAATCTGGTAGCGGTTATGAAAATGGCACATTAAAAATATTCAAAATCAGTTGTTGGATTTCCGCCATCAATTTTATTTTTCATTTTGTTGGCCTGTGTATTGATTGAATATTCTATTTCAAAATTGGAAAAATTTGTAACGTTTTTCGGTATAAACAACCGATTACATGGGTCTACTAAACTGATACAAATTGGTTTATAAATTAAGTTCAGTAGCATGTGCTGACATCTCGTTAAAATGAACAAAAATCTGAAAAATGCTAATCTTCAGTTAACTCAGGTCTACCACAGCGAATTGAGCAGATATTCAATTTAATGTCTATTTAATGAACTGAAACTGCATGGAATGGCTCTCATGTGGAACAGAATCCGCAAAAAAATCAGCAGATATTCGATATTCACTTAATTTTATCGCCCCGTAAAACCCTGTTGATGAGACGATGACCGTAAGGTTGAACGGGTGTTTGAAAGATTATAAAATCTTTGAATGCTCTGATCAACAGATAACGATTGTCCATCTTTATCCACCGAATGAAAATCGCCGAAAACTCCAATAAAATTTCATCACGTATGATAATTCAGATATAATCTCTCTATTTATAATTGTTGTATTGACTAGTAGGTACTAGGACGAATTTAGGAGTATTTGTTGTTTTTTATTTTTGTCCACCTGCTGTTTCGCCGAATATTTAGGTTTCTTCAAAGCTTTACTATCTCAAAAAACACAATTCATTGATCAAAATGATCATATCTATTTGTTTGCTATTAGTAAAAGAACAATATCATAACCAGAAGTCATCTATATTATGTTTGGTCTGTAGTGACTGTAGAAATGTGTTTTCTCTGGGCGCTTCTTGTATTTATAATATTCCTTATCAAAAATTATTGCGCCATAATTGCAGGGCTACTTTTGCACAACCATCAGAAACAGTAACGACTATGTTTTTTCTTCATGAGATATAACAAAATATGCATTGTTTCAAAATAAGGAGTTCACATTTCGTAATTATTTACCTATGTACATATATGATTCTCAAAAATTGCAACACTTTGAAACACCCGAGGAAACATATCTATATTTCATAATAATACTACTGTTAGAAAATCACGAAACATTTATCACAAAAAAAAAACACAATGATGAGAAGTTCATCTTCCTTCATCATTTGGTATCCTTTATCAGCCCAAAGCATAACCATTACTTCATTCATTCAATAAAGGAAACAATGTCAAGATAAGGTTACCACGAAGCCCTTCACGTGGCTTTGGATTCATTGGGAACATTGCTACTTGTAAAAAAAAATCATTCTTTCTAACACAAAAACTTGTGTTGCACAATCTTTTCTTTCTTGTCTTCTTATTTTGGTCATCGGTGGTCTACTTGATATAGGGGGCGGCTGAAAATGTAAAAAGTGTTAATGGTTTCTGATACTGTAACAGCCAAGCACGCGCAATTTTGGTTTCTTCAATTCCGTTCCGGTAATTCAGTTGTCGAAAATACACCACGCACTGGAAGGTCAATTGTCGAAAATGTGGATAAAATCATGGACATTGCCGAGTCCTAATGTCATGTAAGCACTGTTCCAATTGCTTGAGAGCTAAATATTGCACAAAAAACCGTTTTGAACCATTTGCATAAGGCTGGTCTAAAGAAAAAGCTCGAGTTTTTGAAGCGGTTGGTGACTGGTGATGAAAAGTTAATCACTTACGACAACGTCAAGCGAAAACGGTCGAGGACGAAACGTAGTGAGGCGACAGGAACGGTGGCCAAGCTTGGATTGACAGCCAGGAAGGTTTTGCTGTGCGTTTGGTGGGATTGACAGAGATTTAATCTACTATGAGCTGCTCTCCTACGGCACAACTGTTAACTCGGAATTGTATTGTCAACAATTGCACCGTCTGAAGGAAGTAATCGCCCAGAAGCGGCCAGCTTTGGCCAATAAAAGAGGACTTATGTTTCATCAGGACAATGCCAAGCTCCGGGAGCTTGGTTGGGAAGATCTTATAGTCCGGACCTGGCACTAAGTGATTACCACCTGTTCCTGTCCATCATAACGAACAATTTAGCTGGTGAAAAATTGCTTCAAAAGAGGCTCGTGAAAATAGACTGTCTCAATTTTTTGCCAATAGGGACGAAGGCTTCTATTGGAGAGGCATAATAATTAGGGAATCATCAAGCTAAGTAGCTTGACATTTCAATCAACCACTTGGCTTGAAAATCAAGCTCGTGAAAAATTACATACTTAACTCGACTTGACTTAATTTTAGATATTTACTGCTTGACTTGATATCAAGCAACTTGATATTACTTGACCTTGATATACACGTGTCGCACGGCATATATTTCTGTAATCTCGTGCGCGCTTGGACTAAATAAGGGGATTCCTTGAGCGCCGAGAGACTGAAGAATTCGCCAGTGTGACTTAATCAGTAGTTTTCTCACATTTCTATGAAATCTATTGGTGGATTTTGATAGTTTCAGAAATACCTTTCCAAACTTGGCCAAGGATTTTTTTATGAACGCCAGCATCTTCAGCTCCTGTTGAAAGGCAATTTTCCAGAGCTGCTCTTACAATTACAAAAACCCACAATAGGTTAGGAGACAAATCAAGATGCCTCGAATACATCCTCGAATTTCAGAAAAAAAACGGAAGTAAAGTTGTACGCCTATGTACTATTGAAATAAATGAGTTACCACAAATTGCCCCTAGTTTCATAATGTTGTCCATAACTCCTCAAATGTGCAACTTCAATACAAACACAATCTTCTATGACCACACCAACAAGCACTATCTTCGTCCATCTGATTATGTAGTGTAAATAAGATGAATACCGTACAGATCACGATACAGAGCATCATCCCCAGCCATGGACCGGTTGTACCATTGCAACCCGCTGCGTCCGAAATTGGTTCAAAGCTATCCCACTGGGCGAAACCACAGAATCTACATTATAACAAACTAGCATATTGTTTCAAAACCAAGCGGCGTCTTTTTAGTCCCGCTAACGAAACGTCTGTTGTGATGCCGTTAATTTAATTATGTTTCAGCTTTTTATAATCTTGATATTATGTAGAAACACGCACTAGACGGAGAAAAATGTTTGAGATGATAAATAGATGTATCTGTTCGGGCTTCTATTTTAGATTGTTTTTAAGGTTGTGATTGAAGGTTTGGGGAGATTCTTTCAGTTACGACGAATTTTTAACAAGAAGCTCCACGAGGACGAGTCGAATCGAATAATGGACCATTTGTTCAATTTTGCATCGAAAGGTTTTGGATATTCTTTTACATCTCTAATCTGGAACTGACCGTCACAAGTGGAACAGATTTATATTTCTTTTCAGAATCTTCTTTCATTCTTCAGAAGTTTGGGCTTGGAGAATTTATATTAGTAAATATAAACTCTACTTTCAACATCTCAAGAAGAAAAGGTTCGTTTGAGATAAATTCGATCTGTGAGATAGCAAAATTCTCCAAATATAAAATTTGTATTGCTCTGCTGTTGTAGCCTCACTGAGCTTTAACTTTAGCCATTTCCTTCTGAAGTTTTGGAGTTGTTTATAACACGTGATAGCGAAAAAAATCTGTAGCAGGACAACTTAGGATAACAAGTCGCGGTTTCTTTGATCTTCATGAAATTGTGAAATAAGGATTCCTTCAATTGATAGTGCTGTACATGAGTGTGATTAGTTTCAGTTGGATATCTGCTATTTAGATCCTCATATTTGGTAAATCGAAATCTCTTCCTTTCGTTACTTTTATCACTTTTTTTTTATTGATTTCGGGATAAGCTTAACTTCTCTCGTATGTATTTTCTGTCGGTCTCTGCAGTTATTTTGTTCTACAGAGAGGTGCCTTTTGAGGTGAATTTATTATGTCTTCTTGAAGTATTTCACATGGTGTCATGTGCTTCCTGCATATGTGATGCTCGGAATTACCACAATTTTCATTATTTATTTCTAAAAGATCATTTGTTCGTAATTTTTGTCGTATTTTCCTCCAATAGCCAAGTGAAGGTCAAGTTTTAGAAGAGAATCACGATATTGTTTTTCTGATAAACTGTTTTAGTCTTTTTTTAATGCGTCTTCTTTCTTTATCGTTTGAAATAAATCACCAATTTATTCCAGTATTTTGAAGTTAGAGTGGGTTATTTTGAGAGTCGTCTCTGGAATGAATATCTGCAATTTTCTCTGGTCCTTCATATTTAATTCTCTTCATAACCAAAATTTCATGATGGTCAGGAAAAAAAGAATGATTTGTTCTTGAGGATTTTGCGATAAAAAAGGAATTTCACTTCTGATAAATTCATGAATATCCGTCGAATACAGAGAATCAAAAAATGGAAATATTTTTTCTGTGATTGGAAAAACGATCGACATTTTATCTCTTTCGACAGCAAAAAAAAATGTCACTTTTTTTGGAATAATTTTTTCCCCTCTCTATTAAGGTTTATTTTATACCTATATATTCAAGAAAATAGTACTCACTTTTGAATGAAGGTAGACAATACCATCTTATGTAACCTGGCTGATTCAATAAATTCGGCATGATCCTGCAATTCCATCAAATATAACAACAATGACCATCGAATAAATTTCATCGATCTCATTATTTTAAAATCATAAAAAGTTTCTTTTTTGTTTCAGAAATTTTATTAATTTGAAATGTTTAAATTATTATTGGATTATAACCTACTTATAATTATCAAATAATTCGCCTACATTGTTGATTTATTGTTGGGTCAGTTCCGAAAAATAAGCCAATACCATTGTCTCCGAGAAAAAAAACTGCTTTGTTTTTCATCTTAGTTTCCATAAATCTTGAATACGTGATTTTCTTGAAGTTTCTTCAGTAACACACTTCTTTGGCCTCTATAATTACAACAACCTACCATTTGAAACTTCAAATTTAACATCGATGATTCATTCGATTTTCATGTATTGTAATAATATTTCAATATTAAATCTTCCTTTTTCTAGTCAAAGTAAAACTAGCGTATTATCCAAGTGGAAAATATTCGCTTTTAGCTCCGTTTCAAATTTAATATACTAGTATTATCTAATACTTTTTCCATTTTATGATGAATAAACATTTTTCTGAGAACCAAAATCTTTCAATCAAATCATTTCAATCCATTTTTTCGATTATTCACTATGGTCAGGTAGTTAACCGACAGTTGTCCACATTTCATAAACATAAAACCCATATACCTACCTATTATACCGGGGGTAAACGTAATTTTCACTTGTGGCTCGCACACTTAAAATGATATTAAGACCGTAGGCGAGAATCCTTCAACAGCTCCCGTTCACAAAGAACAACAAATATTGGGACGAAAAGGCACCTGTTGTGTGGAAATGACAGACTGTAAAAGGAAGCGGGTCATTTTGTGACTATTTTTTTTCGACACTGGACGTACAACAGTCACGGATCTGGACGATTACGTTAATTAGGTAAATTACATGTCTCCATTTCACGAGAATTGTGGTTTCTTGGTGTTCTTCATTGAGGTCACTGTTTTTGCTGTTGGAGATGCAATTTCGATTTGAGAAGAGACACATCGCTTTAAATTAAGGTTCGGGTTCTATTTATTTATATCTATATCCCAAGGAGTGATGCTCATATAATGATTATTATGTTTATATTAATTTCAAGAAACTAGTTTTTTTATTAATAACAGGATACATAGTCTTACTCATTGTATAAACACGAATCTGTGGAAATTCAATATAGTCTTTCAGTATCGTCTTTCAAAAAACTTCAATTTAACGTCTTCATAATGTGATATGCTAATTTTGAATGCAACTTTACAAGGTGACATTTTTTCTGGAAGAGTGTCTGCTTCTTTCCACCAGACCTTTTTTGGCGAACCACTGGTAGTTTAGAAAAATGTAAAAGCAAACTCTGGTTCAGTACTACACTTTATGGTTTCTTGTTGGTTCTTGTCAAACAATGTTTCAGTAATCCTCAGGAAAATTCAAATTATTAAAAGATTCAGTGAGCTGTGATGAATAAATAATTAATTATAAGTTTAGGTACTTATTTATCCAATATGTAGAGAAAATCAATAAGGAATCGATAAACTGTTATATGCATTACAAAAAAGTAGGACTACAAGAAACACCCTGTATCTCGAAAACATAAATTATTCAAGGAATTTTTCATTTTTCAACGTACCTCCAATTTAGAAACAATCGAATGGTATGAACATTCGAATTAAAAAAATTCTATTATTTTGAGTATTTTTGGTTAAAACTTCGTTATCAAACCTTGTTTGCTCATATTACAGATATGGGTAAACGTTGTCGTCAAAAAAAATATATATTTCTATAACGTCAATCGGTATCAAAAAGAAAACTTTCCGTGAAAGTGTTCATTTACGCTAGAGGGAAAAATATTGTTCCTAACTCATGTGGAAAGTGCCTTTTCCGCACTCGACAGCATGACTCTTGCGAAAAAGTATCACTTTCCACACTTGTTAGGAAATAGTATATTGTGCAACTAGTGGGGAAAGTCCAACTTTTCTCGCGAGTGTGGAAGTTAGTGGCACGAGCCTGAAAGGCGAGTGTCGCAAACACACGAGCGAGAAAAGGACTTTCTCCACATGTTGCACACTATACTTTTCCTACAACTGCACAAATTTCAATAATTCAAGTAATGGACTTGATTCAAATCAAAATGGCCTTCGTTGACAGTATGTGCTAATTTATTGCGTTTCCATAGAAACGACTCAAAAGCCCAATTTCATTGGTCTACCAAGGGAGGTGTGGGCAAAGTGCCGTGGGGAATAATATTTCTCTAATTCTGTGGTTATTCCGTTCATTCTTCCACATCTTGTAGAACAAAATCGTGCGAGAATATATCAGAAACGCACAGTTTTCATGGTTATATTTTATTATTCTATGTTGGCACTCCGAACTTTCCGCTACGGCTTTATCTGTCAATTCATCAAATTGCCTTAAAGAAATCAGTTCTGCCAACCAACATTTTTCAATGCAAAAATCACAAAATTATATTTATGGAAATATTTCATTAATTTCAATGAAAATGCAATGAATTAGAGAAAATAATGTATAATACTCGTACAGAAGGCTCATTCTACCACTCGTTCATTCCAAAACTCGCCACTTCGTGGCTCGTTTTTGAATTTTGAACTCGTGGAAGAATATCAATGCCTTCTGCACTTGTATTATAAATAACTATTCTCACAGTATGCGCAATACATAGTTTTGCAATTGAGTAAACTATGCAGAAAACGCTACTTTTCATAGCAGTTGTAGGAAAAAAACTATTTCAGCACTCAACTGCTTGACGGTCAACGGCAGTTTCTTGCGGGAAAGTACTACTTTCCGCACTTGTTAGTAAAATAAATGAGTCTATTACTCAAGAAACTGCATAAAATTATAAGTTCCAATTCCTTGATTGATATTTCAAGGAATCATGAAATTATATTTCGAAGGAAATTATGCACAAAGGAATTCCTTTTCCGAAGGTTTTGATTGAAAATAAAAAGTTGATGATCCACAATTTCTTCCTACGAAAAAAAAATTGTCAATTCATTCATTATTGCTGCATAAGAGAATATTGTGGGGCATTTATGCCTTTCTCAAATAGTACCTAGGAATTTTTAGAATGAGCTAAAAAAATCTGATCACCTCATAAAGACGTATCATCAAACTTTAGCCATGTCATAAAGCATAAATTAACAGCTCATAACTCCATAATTGATAGTTCCCAACGATGAAGTAATCATTGTTTTAGTACAACTAATAAAATTCGTGCCAGCCAATAACGGTGTTTGTCCACTAATTATCTATAATGAGTGTAATTAGTTCAAACATATTCCAGAGTAGCAGAGCAGCTGAACTCAATACTTCATTTGTTTTATCGGTAATATAATACTGTTCCAGAGAAAAACTGTATCCAACAATAATTTTGGTACGAAAAACTGGAAAAAGTTGGTAGTTTTGGTAATTTATTAGCAGGCCAATTGGTCTATCATAGTAAAACACATTTTTTGGCAAAATTCGATTTTATTATTCAACATAGTTGCCTTCGAGGGCTATACAGCGATTATAGCTTTCTTCCAACTTTTCGATACAATTTTTGTAGTACGATTTGTCTTTCGCTTCACAATGAGCCTCAGTTTCGGCGATTACTTCTTCATTGGCGCTAAATTTCTTTCCAGGGAGCATTCTTTTGAGGTCTGAGATCAGAAAAAAGTCGCTGGGGGCTAGCTCTGACGAATATGGAGGATGCAAAAGCAATTCGAAGCCCAATTCATGCAAAAATGCCATTGTTCTCATTGACTTGTGATACGGCGTATTTTCTTGATGAAACAGTACCTTCTTTTCTTCAAATGGGGCTGTTTTTTAACGATTTCATCTTTTAAACGATCCAATAACGCTATGTAATAATCGCTGTTGATGGTCTGGCTCTTTTGGAGATAATCAATGAATATTATACCTTGCGCATCTCAAAATACTGTTGGCATAACCCTGCCAGCTGACTATTGTGTTTTTCCTCGCTTTGGATTCGGTTCATCATGTGTAGTCCACTCGACTGACTGTCAATTGAACTCCGGAGTGAAATGATGGAGCCATGTTTCATCCATTGTCACATTTCGACGCAAAAAATCAGGTTTATTGCACTTGAACAGCTTTAAACACTCCTCAAAATCATTAACACGTTGTTGGTTTTGATCGATTGTGCTTTCTCATGTACAAATATTCGTGAATAATAAGATGTAGACGTTCAGATGATATCTTCACAATGTCTGCTATCTCGATCAACTTCACTTTACGGTCATTCAAAAATTATTTTGTGAACTTTTTTATTTTTTCGTCGGTGACAGCCTCTTTTGGGCGTCCACTGCGTTCGGTGCTCATTTCAACACGTTCAAACTTATCATAGCAATTAATGATGGTTGATTTTCCTGGTGCAGACCCCGGAAACTCTTCATCAAGCCAAAATTTTGCTTCAACTGTATTTTTTCCTCCAAAGAGCAATATTTAATTAGCACACGAAATTCCTTTTTTTTTTCAAATATGATAACAAAAGTAGCTACACTCACAACGCAATATATCACAAACTAATGGTCCGACTGTTGTCAAATTTTGTCACATATCAACTATAAGAGCGGTTCCTGTTATATTAATCGAATTTTCACTATGATGTCAGTTAATGTAGAATAAAAAAAAGACAACAAATAAAAAATAAATAAATCTGCTTATGCGAGGTTAAAAGATTTGAATTTTGGCGATGATATTGAAACATGCTCTACATCTTTACAACATCCATAATTTATTAGCGTTCACTTCTGCTGTCTCCTTATTACCCTCAGAATTGAATTCAATGGAACTGTCCAGTAAAGTAATGAATATATTTCTGTTAATGCGGGCGGAACCGACTCATTATTCCCTCATAAGTATTCAATTTTTTCTTTCAATTATTCAATTATTTTCCTAGTTATATCGAGAAAAAAATTAACTTGAGTTCTTGTGAAACCTATGCTGGAATTTAATTTACGATCCAGACATTTTCAAAGAACGCCGCATGAATATTCATCACATATTCGCATATAAATGAATATTCATTTCAGATAATTATTTCAATTCCAATTTCCTTGTCTTGAAGTGAATTATCTGTATCGTAAGATAGTGTTAAAAAACCTGGAACAAATGCATATGAACAGGCTTCAACGATTTCAGGACTATTTTTTCGATTTTGATATGCGACACAGTTGACAGCAATTTGTTATCGTACGTATGTCTGTTCGGTTTTGAACATGATAACTCGGTAAAGATAAGACTGAAAGTTTCGGAATTTTCATAGTATAGGTAATATGCATTACGTCTGAAAGTGCAGGCTAACAAAATTAGAATTGATTCATAATCTTCTTCTGCTCGGAAATTGTTCAAAATCCAATTATTATTATTAAATTGTTTTAATTTGACCTTAAAATTTCTTAAACGTTTTAGTCCAGATACTTTGATTCATGACTGAAATAAACTGCTTCACATGAGTTAGGGATATTGACTTAAATTGCGAAAAAATACAGTTTAAATGAGATTTTTGTGATGAAAATTCATATTAATATGATTTCAAGTTGCAGGAAATAAAATTAATTTTAGCCTGTAGGTCTGCAGCGTATACAGGGTGCTTAAGAAAAATCGAGTAAAATAATGAAATTTTATTCTCAGAGAATTCAAGCATTTCAAGACTATCAATAAAATGTATGGCCTCCACGGTCATCAATAACAGCTCGACATCTTCTTTGCATACTACACACGAGGTTGTTGAACATTTCTTGAATTTGGTTGCATAAACGGGGCAGAAGCTCTCTCAGATCATTTAAGGACTTTGGGGTAGGTTGATGATTATCTAATCTTCTTTGGAGCATAGCCCATGCATGTTCTATGCAATTCAAATCTGGTGAGTGCGGAGGTATTGGTAAAAATGGAATACCAAGCTCCTCGCGCGCATTCTCAACTATGGCTGCACGGTGCGGTCTAGCCTTATGGTTTGGAAATTGAAAAGTTTCACCAATAGCAGCGTGAAAATTTGGCACAACATTGTCAATGACATGCTCCCTATAGTGTAAGGCGGTCATATTCCCAGGACAAATGTGTAGATCTGTGAGCCCGTTGAAACATATCCCGGCCCATACCATAACACTACCCCCTCGGAATGGACAGACTTCTTGGACATAGCGACGATTACGGGGTATGCGTGGGATTGTCCATACCCTTATTCTTCGAGAATCTGAAAATTCTCCATATCTGATTCATCAGTGAAAAGGACACTACGCTAATGATCGTTCCAATTGCCCAATCCAGTCTCTGACGATTATGGTCACGTGTTAATGGAACTCCTGTTAATGGACGTCTAGAACCTAGATTCACCTCTCTCAAACGTCGTCTGATGGTTTCGATGGAAACTTGGACCCCATCTGCATTTTGAAGAGTATTCCGTAGCATTCTACACGTAGATGTAGGGTTTCTTCTCGCCGAAACGGTGATGAAACGATCCTGAGCAGGTGTTGTTTTTCGTCGCCCACCAAGCGGAGCGTTAAATACATTATTTTCCCCAACGTCCATGTTTTCTCTCTGAGGCTCATCTTTTCTAACCCACTAATGTGTTTTGCCCCATCTATCCCAGAGGCACCAGAAACACGGATATTTCGTGTTACCACTTTGCTGCCCAAGAAGAAAGTTTACCATTTCAAAGCCTACACAAATCATTGATGTTCTTGATACTTTATTTTCTGGAAGACCAAAGGTATGGTATATTCTTCTTTCAGTTTAATTGAGTGAGCTAGTGGTATTGAGCCATATTTATTCCCATCATGTAGAAGGACACATTTTAAACTTCACCTCGAACTGTCAATAAATAGGTGCCATTGGTGCCAATCATCTGGAATATATTCAGAAAGTTTCTTTCATAAGTCCCCTAATTTCGTTACAAATACAAGATGTCTTCTTGAGAAAAGAATGGTAGCAGATCTTTTTCTCTTGTACGATAAAAGGTAATTTTGGTTCCTTGTTCCAATAAATTGTCTGACAATAAAACCATTATACCTACATTAATGAATATATGTATAACAATTTTAGAACTCTCATAAATGAATATACTGAATGAAAACCACATTTGTAGATGAGTTGATGAATTTAAAAAAAGTAAAGCTGATGGAGAAAAACGGATTGCATGTACAGATTTAGCGTCTCAAATATAGTTAAAATCAGCTCTAAAATTTCAGGCACCAAAAACAAATTTTTTTTTTGGTGCCCTGTATTATCCAAGCGTTGATTTTTCGAATCCCCAGGAGTACCTGGATTGCCACAGGCACCTTATATTGAGAAATCATCTCCTATGTACTGATTGTACTCCATTAGAAAAACGTTACAACAATACAAAGAATATATGACAACTTCCCAATAAGAATATGGTATTATCAAATAATTAAACCAGATACAGTCCATTCAGGAATTATTGACATCCCGGGTGGCTATGGAAAATCGAAATTAAGTTGGTACTGGCTCATTCAGTAACATTTTGAATTGCAGATTTCGGGTTGGCATTGGAAATGTCATTGACAAGAGGTTAGATTTCAGTTTGTTTGTGTTATTGGTTTTGATCGAAGAAATTTTGAAACTTAAAAGTTGTATCAATTTCAAACACACATTGATTAGTTTATTTGAGTATTTCTCACAGTACTGTTTGAAAAAAGAAGAAGGCAAGTCATTACAACCTGGATTATTAGTGGAAGAAAACCTGTGCAATACGATTTCACCTTCAAAGAATCATTGAATGATTTGATTGTTACCAAAACCCGAGCCAAAAGCAACCAATATATCAGCCTGGATGAAATTTGACCAAAAAGCATCTGGATTTTAATCAATCAAAGACAACATTACATAAACGTAATTGGTTACAAGTTCAAAATAGTTAATAAAAGGAAAATTCTTATTGATAAACAGAAAAATATAATAAGTTGAGTACGATTTTATGGTGAATACAGAGAATATTTGCAACAAAATGTGAAATTCATTTATCTGGAGGAAACTTGGTTATTTGAAAATGCCAGCATTATTCAACAGTGGACTCTAGAAAGAAAACAAAATGTTTTTCAAGTATATTCAAGGGTAAAAGTAGAAGGAGCACTATTTTGAATGCTGGATATTTGGCTTTTTACCTGGATGTTTTGTTTTGACAGTGATGATCATGAGGATTATATAAATCTATGAAGAGAGAATTATTTTATGATTGGATTGCTAAACAAAGTCTTGGCATTGCATCTATAGTTTGTTTATATTCGATATTGAAATTAAGTATTGGTATATCTGTTTTTTGTTCTTCAATGAGTAATCCAAAAATCTAATAAATTCCAATTGCTTTATAGAATTTTTACTGACTATTTAATCGAAAAATATATTCAGAAGAGTAACTTCAAGAATTTCTTCATCTCTTACCTCTTGAAGATAATAATAGAATGCAATAAAATTTTAAAATTCACAAATTAAAAATAATTTCATGCAGAAATGCTTTTAGTGAGTGAGTTAAAGCTGTTATGGGCATTAATAGAAACTAGTATAAAGCATTTCAATAAAAAACAGAAAACTCGAGTACAAATAGTACCTATATTTTTCATACAAGTTTAATCCATCATTCATGTCATGAACAGTTTCAATAAATAGTGACTTATGAAAGTAATTTACTACACATCGGCTGATAAATTGGTTCCAATTTTGAAAGTTACAGTACAACTGTGATGTTAAAATTTTTCATATACTAAAAGGATTCTTTGAATTTTATTTCTGTCTTATTATGATATGGCTCTTCCATTCACTAAACTAGACTATTTAAATTTATCAACCAGTTTTTTCTGTTGTCTTCACCAGTTTAGACACCACAGTTAAAATGATCCATAAGAGTTATTTGATAAGAATTTTGCAAGCAGGTTTGTATCCAGTGTCCATCAGTAATGCAACAATTTTTGAAGAGCCTTTGGTGAAAAGGAATATGCATATTTTAATGATCTTCAATGGATCTTTCATGGGCGACTCTTAAATGAATAGATATCTCTTCATTGGATTTCCTTGAAATGAGATAGCATTTCACTATATTTTCACGTTATATAATCTGAATTTCAATTTATGAAATCATGACTGTATGCGTCCCTTCGTAATAATCGTAATTTCGAAAATTCAGGATCTTTCGGATACAAAAATGATGGAAATAATTTAAACTGGTTATTTCTATGATGAACCATAGCAATTTTTAGTGATATTTTTGTAACCAGAAATAAAGCCGCGACTAGACGTTCATGGCCTACTTCGATGTCAATAATTCCTGAATGGACTGTAGATGAAATGATGCAGTGGCTTCCTTTCGAAAACGGGAGCCAACCTCAATAAAATCAGAAGGGAATCAAATTGAAGTTAATAGCAGTTCGTGAGCGTTGATGGTTCTGCGCTTAGTCCCGAAACGTAACATTACGAAAAACACCATTTCTCGGCATAAGTTTCACGAGAGCAGGAAAACGGTAGGCTGAAAGAGAAATTACTACAAGAAATGATGAATGATGATATCCCGTTCGGAACGATGCATATGATTTCCTTCTAATCAACCCTCACGTGTTCACCTCAATTAAAAAAGGGAACCTACCTGCCAATCAATTTGAATTTTGTAATGAGAGAGAGAGAGGAAACAAACGGTGTTGAAGTTCCAGGTGGAACATAAAGTGTTATGCGGGCTAGCTAACATGTTATTACTCATTATTAAATTATACCTACGCAAAATGTTCATTCACAAAGGAGAACACATTAAACCGTTTGTAACAGTCGGGGGAATTTTTATAAAAGTTCATTATGAAGCCACACCCACCCCGAGCATATTATGGGCAATTTTTAGGTCTACTTCTTTTCGTGTTGACTGCGTCTCGGAACAGGCTGATGAATTATGGCTGAAAGAATTATTTGGAATAATGATTTATTTGATTATTATGTCCAGAACATTCCACGAAAAGACGCAAAAATCTTCCACTAAAACGCAGCCCCCTTGTGGAATATAATCCTGTTTTACATTGGTATAATTAGAAGAACAGTTCGGTGGTAGAGTGCTTATTATTCCCCTACAAGAATAATGTGAACAGGTTGTGGTGTTGACAGTAGAGTGCTACATACATAGTATAAGGAGTTTTTTATACTATGCTACATACAGGGTGTTCTGATTTGTTTCCGACAAACTGAAATGGGTGATAGATCACATCATTTTAAGCAAAAAAGTTCCTATGAACATGGGTCCGGAAATGCTTCGTTTCCGAGATACAGGGTGTTAAAGTTGAAAAAATAATTCCTGTTTTCTTTAATATGTTTTGACTGCTTCGAAATCCTTTCATGAAATTATTCCTATTCAAATATTAAATTTAAATTCATTTTGAAAATTTCTAAGGCGAAATGCATGCGGATTTTCTATTGCCCACTAATAAGTAGAAGTGGTATGCTATGTAATTGTTGTTTTTAAGTGTTATGAATATTCTGTTTCCTGAAATATTGCGTTGTTGGGATGCTTTACGAATACTGAGTTTTTATTTTCTTCGGAAGTCTGTAAAATCCTATTTCTCTGTAGATGATTTCTTCTTTGTATGCTTCGTTCGGGCCTTTGGTAACCAATACCATTTTCCTGTATTTGTTGATGAGCTATTAACTTAGTTAACTATAATTATAATTAATGACATCTGAACCTAACACACTTTAAATCTGTCATTGTGTATAGCCATTTTAAATCTATTGCCGCAACAATTGTTGAATGTAAAACAATCAATCATTCGAAGATGTCATTTGTGCATTCAACAGAATTGAAAATGATTATGTTATTTTGTTTTGTTCTGAATTGTTACTTCTAAAAAATATTTAATTTAAAATTATTACAAATTTGTTTCTACATGTTTTAGAGATTATTTTAGAGAATATGGATTTGGCTTTAAATGCGTTTTTCTCTGAAACGGTTGCCCCTAGCAACTTAAATGATTTATACCTTTTTTAACTAGAAAAGTCAGTGGAATCGATTTTTTTAGTCCAGAATGACATACAGGGTAGCACAGAAAAGTTGCTACGGTTTAAAGGGGACGAAATGATTGCCAGTGGCGCCCTCTAGAAAATACAACCAAATCGACCACAAATTTGAATTTCTCACCTCAAAAAACCCTATGTACCAACTTTCATGCAATTATTTGGAATCAGTCGAAAGATATTTAAGAAAACGCGAATTACTTTTTCAACTTTAACACCCTGTATCTCGGAAACGAAGCATTTCCGGACCCATGTTCATAGGAACTTTTTTGCTTAAAATGATGTGATCTATCACCCGTTTCAGTTTGTCGGAAACAAATCAGAACACATCTATAACTTCCTCAACCTCAAATATCTGCAGGTTGCTCTTTACATTTTTCAACAACGGCTCGGTATTCTTGCCCAACCTTCTTGTTCATTATTACTCACATCAAATCTTTTCCAATTAGGTACTAGCAAACGTGAATACAGTTGCTTTACCCAAATGAGCATAGTAGAGTATTTCAGAGTAAAGAATGTATGCTATTGGACTTTACTACTAATGTAATGTAAACCAGACTATATTGAATTGTTAACCTCCAATACCCACTCCTATTGTTCGATAGTATGCAACCCAACGTACTAGAGAAAGCTAAGATTGCTAGGAGATTCAAGGTTAATAGAATGAAACTGCCTATAGATATGTCTGGATATGGAAAGAGCATTCAGCTGGATCCCCTAATAAATATTCTTCTGGAGGCATTCAAATGATGAATGTATAGCAAAATATGTCTTTCAGAAATAATACTACATCAACTGAAAAACCACTGCCAACTGAATTTTTGTAAAATGCACAATGGTCTCCAACGATTAAGTTCCACTCAATGATGACGAATCCATCGGTCCAGCCGGCCGTTATCTCGGTAACTCTCGAACAGGAAGACTAATAATATTTGGGGTAGGTTCGGATAATAACTACAGTTATGTGCTCTCCAATGGAGATATTGGCCTATGAATGAACGTCCCTCAGAAGCTGAATAATATTCTAAATGTGTTGCATTTTCCCTATATTTGAACCAATAAAATGATGTTATAAATTGTCTTACCAATATAAACTGCTCTCTTGCTTCCACACAGCACCGCACTGTATAAGGATGTAAGGGAACAGGGTATAAGGATTGAAATGGAACAAAATGGGACTTATACAATGCAAACTGACCTTCTAATGAACTGTAATCCTAATATATTTGAAATGTCCGTTAATTAAACCAAAACCGTTATATTAAACACCGAAAACCTTATACTAACAACCTTTAACTTTTCTTTCCGACCGCCGATACATCTCATTTTCTTAATCTCAAAACATACGTCTCGATTTCCCAGAATCCGCGACGTTGCCAAAACTAAACATTATAATAACTTAAAAAGGGCCAAAACATACCCCCCGCCCTGAAAACTCAATTTCAGTCACTTTGAAATCAAATACCTTTCATAAATGAACTTGTCAAAATCATCCACTATAAAAAAAAATTCACCAAAAAAGAAACAAAAACTAACCTACCAAAAAAAATATATATAGTAGTCAACTCTTCTGACTACTGGGTCGGTAAAGGACATACCTTTACTACAGGTCGTGTATAGGTACCTTTACTCGTTTTCAGCGTTACATTACGGACTATACCATCTTTTCCGGGATGGACCTCTGTGACCAACGCCAATGGCCAATGCAGTGGTGGCGAATTTTCACACTTTAATATGACTACCGTGCCAACTTCAATATTTGAGCATTTCAAATGCCATTTCTCCCGAGTTTGTAAGGTCGTCAGATACTCTAATTTCCAGCGCTTCCAGAAATCCTGAACCATCCGGTCAATCAGTTGAAAACGATCAAGCCTATTCAACTTGATATCCGACAAATCATGAGATGGAATACATCTCAATGGTGACATTGTCAAAAAATGTGAAGGTGTTAATGCTTCCGGTGCACTTGAATCTGATGACAAACGACAAAGAGGGCGTGAATTTAATAAAGCTTCAACCTGCGTAAGAAGAGTGCTGAACTCTTCAAAAGTTAGTATCTGAGTACCTATTACTTTATAGATCAGATTCTTAGCCGATTTAACGTTGCTCTCCCACAAACCGCCCATGTGGGGTGCCCCGGCCGTATTAAATTTCCACTCAATACCATTCAAAGCTAATTCACTTTGAAAAGAAGTTATAAACTGATCCGAATTAATAAATTCATTAATTTCACGAAGAACTTTTTTAGCACCCACAAAGTTAGTGCCCCTATCTGAATACAGAACATTACAAGTACCCCGTCGAGATAAAAACCGTTTAAACGCTTGCAAAAAATGATCCGTAGATAAGGAACTGACGAGTTCCAAATGAACTGCTTTTACGCTCATACATATAAACAAACAAACATATCCCTTATATACTTGAGTTTTCCTATTCTTACCGAGTGATATTTCGAACGGTCCAAAGTAATCTACCCCCGTTTGAGAAAACACTTTTGTAGGATTAACTCTTGAAGCAGGCAAATTCGCCATCAAAGGATAATTATTTCTGGGCTTTAACCTAAAACAATGATTACAGGCATGTATTTGCTGTCGTATAACATTACGACCACCCACTATCCAATATTTTTGTCTCAACAACGCTTCTAAAAGAAATGAACCTGTATGGAGATTTATTTTATGATAGTATTGAATTAATTTTACCGTAAAAGGATCTTTGCCTGGAAGTAGAATAGGGTGTTGGCTAGTAAACTTAAGCGAAGAATTTTCTAATCGTCCCCCCACCCTGAGAACTCCATCTTGGATGAAAGGAGTCAATTTGCGTAATTTTCCATAGATCTCTTTTTCTGAATTCAATAACCTTATTTCCGATCCGAATGCTTTACTCTGAACAATTTTTATCAATACGATCTCCGCTCTTTTCAAATCATCTGCTATAATGAATTTCCTTTTGGGAAGCTTCTTCAAAAATCTAAGTACCCAAACCGTAATCCGCAAAACAGAAATCCACGACGAAACTCTCGAAAACATTGTATAAAACGACTCATTCGCTTCATTTTGAATAGATACATAACACCCAGTATGCTCTATTTCTATTTCAGAATCTCTTAAACAAGTCTCCCTAGTGATAGGCCAATCTCTGTCTGAAGATTGTAACCAAATTGGACCGGACATCCATAAAGGATTATCAATCAATTGTGAGGGAATACAACCTCTAGACAAAATATCAGCGGGATTTGTTACTCCGGAGATGTGAAACCATTGTGCTTTTGGACAATTTTCTTTTATTTGGCATACCCGATTCGCCACATATATGTCTTTTAGAAATACAGTATTCAACCATTGAATAACCGTCGAAGAATCTGAAAAGGCTATTATTTTCGAGATGATAATTCTTTTTTCATACTCTTCTGTAACACGTTTTACTAATTGGGATAAAAGTACAGCCGCAGCTAATTCCAATCTAGGAATTGTAATTAATTTAGTCGGGGATACTTTAGATTTTGCGCATAATAAATTAACAACGATTTTACCATCATCTCCGATTGTTCTCACGTAAACAACTGCACCGTAACCATCTTTACTCGCATCTGCAAAAGCGATCAACATAATAGGAGACGTTGTCACAACACCAGAATATCGTGCAAACTGAAAATTCTCAAGTATCGGCCATTCTTTTCTCAATATTGACCAACTTTTCGATATATCCTCCGTTACATCATCATCCCAACCCAAAGTCCGTTTCCACAATTGCTTTATTAAAAGTTTTAAGTGTAATATAAATGGTGCAAGCAGTCCCAATGGATCATAACATCGAGCCACCGTGGACAATATTATACGCTTCGTACATTTTGAATCTGGAACTTGAAAGAAAAATCTTAAATAATCAGTCTCCGGGTTCCAGTACATACCCAAAATTTTTGTGTCTGTTTTAAATGTTACCGAATTTACAAGTTTTTGATCAGTAGGAATTAACTTCAATAGATCGAGAGAGTTAGAAGACCACTTAACTAACTCGAATTTTCCTTCTGCGAATAATGACACTGATTGTGAATACAAATTAAATGCTTCCTCTTCCGAAGGAATGCTGCAAACCAAATCATCTATATAAACATCTGTCGAAACTATTTTCGTTGCTAAAGGATAACTACTTCCATTTTCTTTTATCAATTGCTTTATAGTACGAAGAGCTAAATATGGACTTGATTTCACCCCAAATGCTAAACGATTGAATTCAAATACCTGAACCGGATCATCAGGACTGAAACGCCAAAGCAATCTTTGAAACCTCCATTGATAATCAACTAATTTTATTTGATGATACATTCGTCGAATATCCGCTGTAATCGCTATTCGAAACAACCTAAAATTCAGCAATAAAGAAAATAAATCGGTTTGTAGTTTTGGACCACCATGTAAAATGTCGTTCAACGAAACATCATTATCGGATGATGTACTAGCATCTAAAACCACACGAATAGGTGTACTCGAACTACCTTCTTTAACAATAGCATGATGAGGAATGTAATACGCAGGTTCCGAATCTTTCAAATATTCATCCTCAACCAAATGCATATGACCTAACTGAATTGCTTCTTTCATTATCTCATTATAACTCAAACGAAACTCCGGAAATTTCGCCAACCTTCTTTCTAGTGAATAGAGCCGAATCAATGCCGTTGTCTTAGAATTACCCAAAGTATTCGGAGAATTCTTAAAAGGAAGCGCTACCGTGAAACGTCCCTCATAATCTCTACTAAAAGATGTAGAAAACAAATTTTCGCATATTACTTCTGCTGGGTCCGGCAAAATATTCTTTGGAACTTGTTCCATTTCCCAAAATTTATTAACCAAGTCATTTAACCGACATTCCTCCCTTAAACTGAAGAATACACCAAACTCTCCCTTTGACTCTAACTTACGAACCTTTCCCATAATCATATGACCAAATACCGTTTGTACCGCCACTGGAGATCCCGATGCTGATGGTACCGAATTACCCACAATAATCGAGAAAAGATCCGCCCCCATAATGCCATCAACTTCAGCCGGTTCGTCAAATTGTTCATCTGCCAATTGGATATTTCCAAAATTCTTTAAAACACCGCGATCAATTTTGGCTATTGGAAGTTTATCCGTAATTTTATCTACTAAAAATGCCTCAATAGAATATTTCTTAGTAAAATCATACCTAGACGAAACAATAATACTTGTAAAACCTTTAATTGAATTTAAACTGAATCCAACCCCATGAATTGACGTTGAACATTGTGAAAACTTCAATCCTAATTTCTTACAACACCTATAAGTAAGTAAGTTAACTTGACTGCCACTATCTACTAAAAACCTAGCTTTTTTCAAACTACCCGAACCGTTCAAAACATTTACCACAACCGTCGACAATAAAACCGTATGAGTATCCCGATCACCCATAGCAGTAGCACAAAAATTGTTATTTGTTGAAACCAACGTATTTGTATTCGAATCCGATTTCGAATTTGGATATTTTTCCAGTTCACCCTGTATACGTCCCAAATGTAGTAGGAAGTGGTGTTTTCTGGAACACTCTGAACATAATTTGTCTGAAGGACAGTCTCTTACCCCGTGATTTGGCGATAAGCAATTATAACACCAGTTGTTATCCCGTACTGTAGCATATCGTTTAGATGGCGATAGTTGTTTAAATTTATCACATCTACTCAACGAATGATTTTTCCGATTACAAAAACTACATATATTCGACCGATCCATTCCTACACAAGAATTATTTTGATGTACAAAAAAGGATTTCGAATTACGAGTTTTATAGCTATCACCTCTACTAATGGTTGATTGCTGATTTAGAGCTAAAATTTTCGATTGTTCCTTCACAAACTTAATCAAATTTTCATAGGTAGGTATTCCATTACCCCTAATAGTCATTTCAAACGATCTCACCGTATCAGAATCAAGCTTAGAAAGGGCCTGATGCATTAAAATGAAGTCCGACATATCATCTAACTTAAGCTTTTTCAAAGCCTGTACCGCACAATCAAATTTTTCCAAAAATATATTGAGACCCTTAGATGACTCACCCTGTATCGATTTGAACTCTAAAATTTGGCGTAGATAATTAGTTGCAAGAGCGCGCTTATCCTGATATTTTTCCACAAGCGAATTCCAGATGATTTCATAATTTTCTCCAGTAGGAGCTAACGAAGAACAAATAGTCAACGCAGATCCTTTTAAACGGCCTACTAAATAATTTACTTTATCAGTATCCGTAAGTACCTTATTTTCATGTATCAAACTCTTGAATATTGAATAAAAGGTTTCCCATTCCCTAATATTTCCCGAAAATTCCGGCAATTCAATCTTCGGTAGTGTAGGAAGATTACGTATCAAACTTCCCTGAGGTTCAACATTAACCGAAGAAACATCTTTCTGAATTTGTTCTCGTTCCAATTTAGCCGCTGAAAATTGAATGTGACAACACATTTCATCAATAGTTCTAAATATATTAAAGTCTGGTTCGAACTCATCATTAATTTCAAAACTGAGCTCTGTTATATCGTCTATTATTTTCAGTAGGTCATTCTTTGTTGAATTGATTGAACTGACCATTGTTAAAAATTTAGTTTTAGCTACTTCACTTGTTAATGATTTTGACAAATCCAATAAATTCTGCAGTATCGAAAATAAAGATTCTTTCTTAGCAATAAGCATCTTAATTTTCCGTTCAGTTGACGTTCCACCCATTGTGTTGAAAGTCAAGTGCGCAGAATACTCGAAAACTAACCCCGCGAGTCTAAACTGTGAATTGAATACTTTTGTGTACGCTTGGCAACAAGGCTTACTCTGGGACTCGAATCGTATTTGATAACCGCTGAAAAAATACAAAAACTACCGCACGTTTTTACTTCGCTCAATACCGTATGAACGAACAAAATAAACTGAATTAATATTTCCGAATACAATTAGGAATGAAATGAAAATGAGTTCCGAAACTCTGTATACCGATTGAAACCTAAATAAATGTAACCGAAACTTGAATTAAAGTTCAAAAAACCCGTGCTCGAAGAACCAAAAAATGTTGCATTTTCCCTATATTTGAACCAATAAAATGATGTTATAAATTGTCTTACCAATATAAACTGCTCTCTTGCTTCCACACAGCACCGCACTGTATAAGGATGTAAGGGAACAGGGTATAAGGATTGAAATGGAACAAAATGGGACTTATACAATGCAAACTGACCTTCTAATGAACTGCAATCCTAATATATTTGAAATGTCCGTTAATTAAACCAAAACCGTTATATTAAACACCGAAAACCTTATACTAACAACCTTTAACTTTTCTTTCCGACCGCCGATACATCTCATTTTCTTAATCTCAAAACATACGTCTCGATTTCCCAGAATCCGCGACGTTGCCAAAACTAAACATTATAATAACTTAAAAAGGGCCAAAACAAAATGAAAAATGAAGATAGCAGATAGTATTATTAGATTATTCACCTTGGTCTATATTTTACACTGCTCTCAAATGTGCCAAAAACTCATTAAAAAGAGGAGTCAGGAGCTTGTGATATTTCACACGCCAATTGAACATTTATCTATATACAATTATGTATTGCTTGGTTGCATGAATGAACGAGCGCCCAAAACTTACTAAACCATTGTTATAAAAGCCAGTCTTGGTTGTGTTCTGCCAATTACCGACGGATAGCTCTATGTCCTGGTGATAGCTGAGGTATGCTTGGAGGTCTTCTTGCCCTTAAATTAGAGGAATGCAACCGTCTCCAGTACGATTCCCCTCCGAGAAAAAATTGCGATATAATTCCCTTGTGAATGTTACTCTGGGTCGACCAGGCACCGGTTTCTGGGCAACGCTGACGGTTTCCAGGAAAAGGACTACTATGAAATCAACTCAAGTTCAAGTCAAGTAGTATTTTTTCAATGTTAAGTCAAGTATTTATTCATCAAGTAACATGACTTAACATTGAAAAACTACAACTCGACTTGAACTTGAGTCGATTTTAAGTAAGCTCAAGCTACTTGAGTATGAGCATGAGCTTGAGTCAAATAGCTTGAATATCAAGTCAAGCCGCGAATCTCTAAGCTGCCTGTAAAGGTAAAAGGGCCTTTACCAAAAGGAAACTTTTGGCATGGATTATGGAACTTGCTCTAAGTCATGGAGCTTGTTATGGTTTCACCTAGAGAGTATCTGGTTAGTAGATAGATTGAAAAAATTTTCCCAACATACATGCAAATGCTGCATCCTCCCAGTTTCAACTAATACTAAACAAAACTAAAAATAACTGCATTGACGATTAAAGCAACCAATAGGAATTTACCGCTCAATAGTTACAGATTCATAGCCTCTGTTTTGATTGATATTGCGATCAATCATTCTATCTGAGCCCATTAAAAAGGAAATTGTTGTTCTTTATAGGAAATTCCACATATATTTAACATATCACGACCATAATATGAATTGCTGAACTTCATATTTCACCTCTGAAACATGCAATGTGACCTACGGCCAAAGCTTCAATGCAGCTACGTTCAGCCTTCCAGGAAAAGGTATTATTCGTGTGCCGGTCACCGAAGGGTTGTACTGAACTTGCTTATTATTTATTTTTATTAGAGTCGCCAGCGTTATAAAACAGCAGGTAGCACAGTTTTACTCACGCAGACATGGTGAATTTCTACAAATTATTTGTCGTGTTCTCGAGGCCTTTTTTGTTGCGTTATATTGTTGTTGCTTTTTATCTGATCGTGGCAGCAGCGTGTATTATGGGTTTGATATCTCACTGTTTGCCGCCAGTGTAATAAATTCGGACTTTGATAGAACTACATTACGTTACGGTTTAAGGCAGAGTCGTTAGGAAATCATATAAGAATTTATTAACTTCAATTCGCATAACTATCATCTTTAACAATAATCGTTTTGGTTCACTGTGGATTCATCAGACTCACATTTTTGCAAAAATTAGATGGATAATATTTGTAGAACGTTTTAAACAAATGTGAATCATAACCTCGTGAACTTTAACATATATTTTAATTACCTTCATGTTTAACAATACGAATTTTCTGATACCTATAGGCGTCTTCCAGATCAGGTTAAAATACAAATATAACCATTCAAAATGTGACGAAACAATTGTTACTGGTATTGAAATTTGTTCATCACAATAATAACAATGAATTAATGTTTGTTGAGTGAGTATATAGCTACTGAATCAATCATATTTTGTAAAGATCAAATAAAATTTGATAATATTGAAAAAATTTCTATGCATCTCGAGAATCCTAGTATTCTATTGAAGCTAAAACATAAAGAATATTGAATTTAACAAACTAAAAAATATTTATATCTTCTCAGACGGAACATCTTTCAGTGCATGACTATACAGGGTGTTCTAAATTGGAGGTTCAAAGGAAAATGAGCATAATTTCAAGAAAAATAGTCATATAAACACGAGCTCTTTAAACGCTTTGTTTTCGAAATACAGGGTGTTTCTTCTAGTCTTACTTTTTTGTGATGATTATAGCTGTTTGAAGAATTTTCATTCACAATTTTAACACAATTTTTGAATAAAATCACTATAATTATCATCTTCTTCTGGGTGAATAAGTACCAAAACTTATAATTAATTTATTCATCACAGCTCATTAACTTTTATAATTATTTCATTTTTCCTGAGGAATACTTACCAATTTGAAATTTTTTCCTAAAAATCGGTAGCAGATACGACAAAACTACAATAAACCAAAAACTCGAGTAATACTTGACCAAAGTTTCTTTTTACTTTTTTCTAAACTACCAGTGGTCCATCAAAAAAGTACTGGAGGAAACAAGTGGACAGTGTTCCAGAGAAATTCCACTGTGTAGATTTGCATTCAAAACGAGCCAATGTTTAAAGGACATTTTTTTTTCAAAATTATCCGAGGAATCTGTAATTTCCGTTTGTCCAATTTTGGAACGCCCTGAATCACCATAAGAAAGATAGGAAAAGATGAGCTGATGTTCATCTTTTCCTATCAACAATCCCAAGAAGTTACGGGATATTAATTTGGCATTGAAGTATCCTTAACCATAAACTTGGACGAGTCGATTTACCTCCTATATATTTATAAAGATTATGAAGGTTGACAGACCTCAAGAAGAATTCTGTTGTCTCAGATTCAAATATAAACCTTTTATGGAAACTTGAAAACATTTCCAACTGAAAAAGTATTGATTATCTTTTAATTGAAGTCGTAATTGGACGTTGATTATCGTTTCTAATCAGCAATTAGTTCATTTTATGATGCAGTTAGATGAGCACCTATCGCTTCTCCCAATAAGGAATAATTTTTCTTCATAGCCATACAGCCTTTCACAATGTATTTGATGAAGTTATGAACATAAATAATTTTAATTATAATCTCATAATTTTATTGAGGAAGCAATAGAGTTTTTAATGCTCATTGAAGGTCTCGAAGATATATTCATATTTATATACATTGAATGATTAATCATAGGCAGCTCCAAGCGTTATTAGTAATTAATCATTTTTGAAGGAGTGTTGTTATATAACCAACAGAAATATTAAAGTCTGGATTTTTCACAGATTGTGTATCTAATAAATTAATCAAATTCGCAATTTTATCGTTGCAGAATCTACATATTGAACGTGTGCGAAAAGATATGTCAGAATTAATTTAAAGTCACTCAACCATGTTTTCTAGGTCCCATTTAATTGAAATATTATATTGCTCGAACATGCCACACATACCATGTTAAAACACATAACTCTATAATATAGCAAATGATCTGACCTACAAAATTGTATTTTTCTCATTGAGGGAGACATAAATATGTGACTCATTCAATATATATACCAATTTATCTAATAAATCCACCTAGCTTGTAGATCTACACAGCTAGAATATCATTTGTACTGTATATCTGGTAAATGATTTGAGCTTATAGCTATTCAAAACCTTTACGATCAGATTTCTAATTCGGATGCCTCAACTGATTTTTGTATAAGTAATTACTCTCAAGCACAATCTCAAATTGAATTTTTTTTTCAGGTGTGGTTCCAAAACAGAAGAGCCAAATGGAGAAAACAAGAAAAGGTGGGACCTACTGGCCACCCTTACAACCCATACTTAACAACAAGTAGTGGATCTCCTGCTCAATCTGTGGTGGCCTCTAGCCTTCCAAACCCTTTCAACTTACCCTTTGGACTCAGAAAGCCCTTCGATGCCCTATCTTTTCGATATCCACCACACGTGCTTCCTGGTTATCTACCATCGCCACCACCTTATCATAGGGGAGGTCCACCCCATCTTCTACCTCCTTCTGTTGGCCTCTATCCCTCAGCGAGCTCTTTCCAGACGCTTCTGGCTAACATTTCGGCAGCTCAAAGACCAAAGTTGCCACCTCCACAAGAATTCGCCACATCACCACCACTTTCTCCAGAAACTTCTAGCGCTGTAACACCTCCAGATGTTGACAGGAGGACGTCTAGTATAGCCACCCTCAGACTTAAGGCTAGGGAACACGAGCTTAGATTGGAAATGCTCAGGCAGAATGGAGATCTGATAAGTTAATGCGGTTACATGGAAGAACCAATCGGGCTTAAAGTGTCGCGAAATATTTTTCGCTAATTCTAGATTTTTGTCGATATTAACTACACTCTAGAGATGAGAGGTAGTTTGGAAGACTCGTTATATTAAGATGATATGTAAGATTATACACTATTGGTTTAGGAGAAGCTGATATTCAGAGTAGAATAAATTACAAGCATCATGAATTGAACTAATTGATTTGATACCAACCAATTCTTTTATTTTGAGAGTTTTTGTTCAGAGCAATTCAAGAAACTCGATATTATGTACATAATAAGCAATTTCTCGAATATCGTCAGAATAACGTAAAGCTCTGAAATGAATGAAGGGATAACAACATTTCTGGATTTTTGAAAATCTCAACTTGAATTTAGATACACAATGCATAAAAAACAAATCATCGATAATAAAAAAAAATTGAAGAATCCGATAGAATCAAATGAAATATTTCAAAAAATTGATGTACGAAACCTTTTAAAAGCAGGAAGAAACTACTGATCATAGTAAACACTATACCAGACTTTCTGAATTTGAAATCGAATGTCTGAATTCAGCTTCTACTCTTCGAATGAATTGAAATTCCATTCATTTAATCAGTTTTTAAGTTGCATTCATATAGCGGAATATCTAACCTAAGTATGAGATACCCTTAGACTGTTCTAAGGGGATACCCAATATTCAAATACTTTCTTGTAATGTGCGCTTAACAGTGCTGTCTATAGAATGATCAAGAGATTCAAGGTTACAATAGTTTGCTATGTTTTGTGAATATGTTATTCAGGATGTTATGCTTAGGAAGTTTTCTGCTCATATGTGTTCGGCTGTATGAATACGGCTATATTTGATTTGTTTCTTTAACAGACCGAATGTTTGAATGATTTTCCGGAAGATAGGAATTGATAATGTATTTATTTATGTTATATAAATTTTGAATATACTCGTTCAACAAAAAGGTGTAGCTAACGATTTATAGTGAAATTAGTATTTCTATTTTTTGTACAGTTGATTTGTTAATTAATTATATTAGTCTTAAGTGAAACGAATCTTGTTAAAATTTCAGTATTTACGAAAATATATGTATATTATATTGTAATGAGTTAATGAATCCGTCCTATAAAGTATTCGAACAATAAAAAATTTTCATGTAATTGTTACTTACTTTGCCCTTAACCATTTCCATGGAGTGATAGAATAGAAAAGAGTTTATGCAGTAACGCATTACAGATTCAGTGAATATATTTTGAATGAATAAACTATATAACTATGAATTAGTTGTGAAAGCTTTGGTTATTCCTAACAAAAATTTACAGTTCCTCAGTAGGTTATAACGCGTGAAAATTTCGTATTTCTTAAAAGTGTTACTTTGAGTTTTTTCATTCATACTTGAAAAACAGTTATTGCGACAATGCTCTCTACAATTTGAGGATTAGATATTTAGACCAATTAGTTAAAAATAAACCCTTGACATTGATACATATTTTATAGAAATAAAATGAAATAGAAATCCACAAAAAGTGTGTATTAATTAGATTATAATGATGAATTAGATTTCGTTTCACATAAAATATCTTGATAGGCAATGTATTCACAATCCATCGAGATTGTGAAAAATTGAGACATTTCAAAAAATGTAAAGGAAATTATCTTGTTAATTCACACTTGATTTTTCAAAACTCTCAGAACTAGATGAGATGCTGCTGGATGAAATCAAGGAAAATATGAAATGACTAACGAAAATCAGTAGCTATTTCGCTTCAATTTTTTTCATTCTAGAATGAAATATTGAAAATGTGTGAATAAAAATGAAAACGAAATTTTGACAGTGTAAGCTGAATAGAGGGAAATTGAAGATACCTCAAAAATCTATTCAATGACTTGAGAATTATATATATTCAAACGAAATCATTTTGAATTGTACTGATTTAAGTATTTACCAGATCTTCATTCAGAATAATTATAGATAAAAAATTACAATTAAATAGTAAGATTTTTCCAAATTTAACTTGAATATTATCAAAAATCTTTTTTTATATATCAACTTCAGATGTATATAATGAATTAATTATCTATTGAGTATGTTCTAAAACTATAATAAAATTTGGGACAATAAATTTACGATAGAAATAATAAATTATTTATATTGGACAAAACTTATGAAGATCATCAAATCAAAATCGATAAAAATCTAGGAAGAAATATCTAGTTAGGAAAAATAAACGCATAGTAATAAAGGGGAGACAATAACAGAATAGAATAAAAAAATTCAAACTAAGGAAAAATGAACCAAGAAACTGAATAAAATAATTACGAGGTAAGTAAAACTGAGCAATGTCTACGAAAGAAAATTATCTGGAAAAATAAGTACAAGAGGCCTCACGGTATTATTTCGCAGACATTCCACAAATTATGTCCTGCAGCTCCAACAGGAATTAAAATAAATTATGAGGAATTTGAGAACTGCTGTTTATTCAGAAAGTAAATTGTGAAAATTTCAAGGTGGGGAAGTGTTACCTTATTACAAATTGACTGAAAAAAAACTCCTGTCAGAGAAAAGGCCAAGTGCTGCTTGAAAACATCTCGCCGAAGGATAACCCTGCGAAGACCATCTGAATAACTTATAGGCCCTGGTATAACACATTATCATTACACTACCATGCCATTATATAAATTTGAGATAAAAATAATTAAAATCTTAAAAGCTTGTAATTATAGCCTGGGCTCAGTTTGTTATATCCCTAATATCGATCTCCATTTGATAAGGATTAAATTAATCGAGTGCATTACTTCAGTGAAAAAGACGCCCACCATCGGCTAACAAGAAAATATTTTTTAACGAAACCCGTTCCCGGCCAACTTACAGAGTAATAATGTTGACTCGTATCGGCTACTAACTTATGTGCCACTATTATTAAATTATAATTTATTGATTAATATGACATCGACTTGTTATTTCATGCCTCTTTTTCGTCGATGTCCTCCAGAAGTTTCGATTTCAACATCGCTAATCGATCTCGTTTATCTCCTGTCTTAATGTGTTACGGTAAATAAGGCAGGAACAGTATATTGAGACGCCGGGAAAATCATTAGTTTCAGGATATCATCTTATCACTTGATTCCCGTCTCATATTAAATTACGTAGGTGATTCTTGAAGTAAGAAGTCTTATTCATCAGTAGTGAATCAGTTATATGAGCTCTCTAGTGCTAAGTACCTGATACTCAATTTCGAAATTTTTTTCTAATTTTTCTAGTATATAATCTCAGAATTTCAAGCAAATCAAGAGTTCTATTATACATACACGCCTATATCTAACATAACCTATACATAATTCTATCGTGTTCCATTTAACAAAAAAAATTTTCAAAATCTTGCGAATTGAACTCTTTTTTGTATATCAATGTACCGACTGCTTCGGTCATGAGCAATCGATTGGAGTGAACATTTTAGGTATATAATTGCATACATTTTTTTGTATAGAAGTAGCCAATTTGTCTACTCGAGAAAACATTGTCTTTATCGGCGACGTAACTAAAAAAATAACTCCATATTTTTAATTTTTCAGCATTTTCACGTAAATAGTGCTTTTAAGGTATAAAAAGATCTGAAGAAACTCATCTTCATTTGAACTTGCCATTTCATGTTTGAATTCACAAACAAGGTGTTACATTGAAAAAAGTGTAACTTTGGTCTATATCTTATCGAAAATCCAATATATGTATATGAAAAAAAGTAATTTGTGCTTCTGACTATCCTATACAGATCGCAAAAAATAAATTTCAAAATTTTTATTCACACCCTTGAAATGAGATCCACAACTGTGGTGAGCCACACGGTATAATGACTAATGAGCACAAGAGTTAAGATGAAATATAAAACAAATTTCGAAAGCTATGTACAAGAGTAAAGATAAAATATGGAAATAATATAAAAGTTACGCAAGATTGAATTTGGTGAAAATTAAAAATATATACATACTAATGAAAAAGAAGTATGAATGAATCAGTATAAAATATATATAAAAATAACAATTAGGAATCAATATAAGTATAAAAAAGGAAACATAAATGTATAAAAATAAATGTGTTGGACAATGAAAGTAAATATACATACATATTAATATTAATAAATATTGATTGATTTATTTTCTCATCGAAACCATTTCTGATGAAGGCAGAGGATGAATTGTATAAAAAGGTAAGTAGAATTAAGCTTTGAGCTGTTGACAAATGATGAATAATGAAATAGTGCCCAAATATTTGCCATTTCCGAGTTTTGAGTTCCAAATATTATTTATCTAACATTGAATTTTCTGATGAAGAATCCTTGAAATTGGTTTGAAATTTGAAAGGTAGATTTGAACCGAAGTTAGTTATGACACCGTTCTAAATAATCACGATCGAACTGAAACTGTATTTATATTTTTTCAGAGAATTCAATTCGAAGAAGCCCCACGGTGGGCGCCAAATTTGTAACGGGTCAAATAAGAAAACTCAATATTTTATGAGAAAAATTAACCCGTTGACATAATGTGATCAGCTAGCTCTCTGAGGGGTAGGTTCTTGACCATTCGAAAGAAAGTAAATATAAAAAAAGAATCAAACTTTTACTAACAAAAATGTACCTAATGCCCTAATACAAATCTTAATATTGTTATTTATTATATATAGCTAAGAAGAGAACTAATAGTTATATACAATTTTATATACATCCTTATAAATATACCCCTGTAATAGGGTAGGTAGATCAATAGATCAATCCTGGTAGCTGTGAGTATTCGTAAAAGTACGAATTCAGGGAAAAATAAACAAAAAATTCTGTGTATATCAGTACCTATACCATAGATGCGATATAAATCAGTTCTTATATTATTCCTTTGGTACAAATCGAAAATACAGCAAAGAAAAAGTGAAAAAAAAACCTGAAACAATAAGAAATTCCTGACGACTCTCCTTTACAATGAACTTTAACTTCCCCTAGATGGTATTGGGGTTAAATTTACGCTGATAAAATACTTCTCAAAGGAGAGCTAATCAAGATCTTCAATCAAACAATAATAACTTCATTATTTTCAAAACATGAAACTTAAATCCCTTTCGGTATGCAATAAATGCCAAATATGTTTCGTGAATACACTTCAACTCTGACTATATTTATATCATTTTAAAATTATTCTCGCGCGGTTTGAACCATTAAATTGTGACTGGTTAGGAGCATTAGAGTACACATGCACATAGTTTCTTCGGAATCATTCATATCATTGTATGTTGAAGCTTAAATTATTTTGTTTGGAGAAGTTCCATATAACAAAAAAAAATTGTGAAATCAACAGAGAATTTACAAAATGACTAAATGAAGAATTGAGCTTTATTGTTTCCCATATCGGGAAAAAGTATAGCAGTTTTTTCATCAGGATGGATTAAATGAATATTTCGTAATGCTCAACAAGAACTCGCACTCCAGAGTTTTTCTCGGAAACTATATTATTATCAGATCTATATTTACTAGTTTTTACACATTCTAGAGGAACGTCGTTATGCCATGAAAAAAAACATCGTTCAGTGTAATGAAATAAATAGGGATAATTAGGGTTAAATTTTCTCAAAAAATATTAGAGACTTATTTTTACTGTGAAACGAATATAATCACAGTTTAGATTTTCCGAGATGGTTTTCCAAAAAAATTACATAAATCATGAATTCATTAGTTTGCTACTCTTTTGAAAAAATGTGCTATTCAAAGTAAAAAATTGAAATCATTACACTGAACTATGTATTTTTTCATGGCAATGACATTCCTCTAAAACATGTAAAAACGATAGATTTCGAAGAAAAACTCAATAATCTGAGTTCCGTAAAATGGGGCGAAGTCGGACACTCGGTTCTTGCCGTCGTTTTCGTCAAAGTCACTTGATACGGTTAGATCAAATTAGAATGTTTTGACTATAACGGGTTAATTCAAGTCTAGCAAAGGTGCTGTGCAGATCGTTTGAAGAAGATAATCATTCTCGTAGCTTGCAGGTACGTAAATGTAATCATTTATCCACTTTTTACAAATTTTAAAAAGAAACTCTTGCAAACAAAAATAGTGGGGAGTGCTTGCATGAAACATAATATTCTAAGTTGTTAAGGAATTAATCGAGAAGAAATAGCTATAAAAATTACTTCTTCCAATAATTCCTTTTTGATAAAATAAATGAAGAGATTTAAAAAATTTCTCTTTGTAGGGGCGAAGGCGGACAGAATGGGCCAGCAATATAAGGCTAAAATTGGCATTTCATTCATGAATTACACCCATGAAAATTTGCAAAAGGCTCTGAACGATGTCAAAAGTTATCGAAAAACACTTAGAGAAGCTGCCGAGTGTTACGGTATACCAAAGGCAACGTTATAGGATAAGGTGAAAGGAATAGAAACAAAAAAACATGGAGGACAAACAAAACTGTCTGAGTTAGACGAAAAAAAATTGGTCGACGGAATAATCATATTATCCGAATGCGGTTTTCCAATCACTAGAAGCGACATTCGTCTTTCAATAAGGAGCTTTCTTGATAGAAAAGGGGTGAAGATTGATCAATTCAAGGATAACTACCCCGGAATTGATTGGTTTTATAATTTTATGAAACGGCATAATAAAATCTTGACCGAAAGACTAGCCCAAAATATAAAAAGAGCACAGGAAGGCATAACAAAAGATACTGTCAAAGACTATTTCGAAAATTTAAAAAAAGTCATTGAGATGGTTCCAGCAAGCCACATAATAAACTACGATGAAACCAATTCAACAGATGATCCAGGAAGAAGTAAAGTCCTAAGCTGTCGTGGTTCAAAACGTATAGAAAGGATCACAGACTCGAGTAAATCTAGCGTATCAATAATGATGGCTATAACTGCGTCAGGGGCTGTATTGCCCCCATATGTTGTTTATAAATCAGTGCATTTATATCCAACGTGGGTCGAAGGAGGACCAATTGGAACAGTTTATAATCGGACCAAGTCTGGCTGGTTCGATTCAGCAACATTTGAGAATTGGTTCGATCGAATTCTTCTGCCATACTTCAAGAAATTATCGGGCAAAAAAGTTCTCATTGGGGATAATTTAGCTAAAGATGTTTTTGTGTCCGTCTTCATCCAATACGAGGCTCGAAGACGTTTCTGAATTGAAATATACGTCTGTCCGCCTTGACCCCACACATAGGGGTGAACGCGGACACTCTTTACCACAAAAAAATAGTGAGAAGCTAAAATTTCAGGATAAAGAAATAATCAGATTATATTTGGGGGGCATCATGAAATCTTATTTTCAGAATTTTTCTGCTCAGTTTATGAAAGTTATTCACAAAAATATTTGAAAATCGTCCGACTTCGCCCCATTTTACGGTACTGCCTGGAAATATTGAAATACATAACATGAAACGTTTTGACGGGTTATATGTAGCGAACACAATCATGAAATTTAAATAAAATCGGACTGTTGATTTCCAAGTTATGGATATCAATTTTCATGAATCACCCTGTCTCCCCGAAACTAAGAGTCTCAGGATACACATCAACGAGCTACTTTTCTGGAAGGCCTGAATGACCTGCATCCATTCACCAATGGTGAATGCAATGGAATTGCTCAACTTCTCATGTTTCACTCTGTATAGATTCTATTGATAATAGAGTAGATACTTAGATACCTAATTTTTTGGAAATATTTAGCTATGTCATTTGTATATAGAAATTTATTATTGAAGCTGTTTTTCAAATGCAAACTTCTGTGCACCGATTGAAAATACATTATTAGCTCATTATGAAACCACTAGAATCTCATTTCAACTTTTCATTTGATCCGAATCTGGATTTGATGAGATGAGTCTATAGTTGAATTCAATGTACAACTTCAAGACTCACCCTGTATATCTGAGGCTGAACAAGGACACGATCACTTTCGAGTTTATTCCGGTTGTTTACGTTGGCATAATTCTTCGAAACACAACGTCCAATCCAAGAAACCTCCTTACAGTCCTACTCCAAACATTAAATCAAGCAGAAAACTAATCTCTGCGATGTCCAGTCCAGTCCATCGCTCCAAGCCATAATATAAATAATCTAATTACGATCTATGATCTCAAAGTGGCGGGTTCAGTAATTTGAACTTGGACGGTAGCGATACATAACTTTAACTACAAATTGCGTTTTAATAATTCCCATTTCGGCTCTCCGGTACTCTCCAATATCTCTTCATCCTTCTCCTAGGATCAGTTTCTATCAAGGATTCGAAAGGACGGAAGGTACTACGTAGAGATAATTATAGCATGCATGTAATTTAATTTCACCAGGGTCATAATGGGAGGAGTCTAATGACAGACTAATTATGGGTCTCGCCAGATAGACTAACTCACGTCATCTTACGCTTTGAACGTGTTATAACCGATTCTTTTGATTAACTTCTGCATATTAGGGCTGTGGCATCTGGATTCATGGCCAGCACTGATTTGGGATGGGTGGATTTTGAATTTTCGACGATTTTGATCGACTACCGACAACCTTTTATCGAGTATCGAAAGATTATTTGGAATCTGCTTATCTACTACAGATCGAAGAGTAAATTGGGTATAAATTGAGTAGTGTTCCATAAATGGTTATGATGATCATGACGTCTAGTGAAGCGATCAACATGGGATTTTGAATAAGGTTTGACTTTCTCGATTGAATTTTTATACAGGGTGGCCACTTTTTCAATGGGATTGTATTGGTAACTTTTAAACCATAAGAGTTAGAAGGTCGTTCAAATGGAGAAAATGTTAAATGCATAGAAGCATTATCAAGCAGTTCAAACAAATCGAGATTATCAGGGCCGGATATTGAGATATCATTAGAAAAGTAAATTCTGTCATTCTGATTTTTCTTTTTTTCCCACTTTATTTCAAATATTATCAAAAAATCTTACAGGAATTTTTTATTCGACAGTAATTTGTTCTCAGTTTGACGTAATCAGATTTCGTATCCAACGTTTCGTGCTCTCTGGGCCACCCTCAACCTCATTTTTTTCAATACGGACCTGTATATTTTATGACACTTTTCGAAATAACTTTTAACGCTGAATTCAACGATATATCATACAATGTCATTCATAGTTGATTTTCAGGTGATTTTGATCCTTATCCAAATTTCTTTGGGTCGGATCTGTATTACATTCAGGTACCTTTTGTTTAATTAACAACATGCAATAAATTTCGATCAGAAAATCAACTTACTCATCTTGAACTAAATGGAACATATCAGAATCAAATCAAGAAACAAGTAATAATTATTTACATATTTCAATTCATAATAATTAAACGAATTATCATTTAATGAAAGAAAAATCGAATGATTATTCGAAAGTAAATGAAAATGAATGAAGTAACTGTTCGAAATGTCCACCATTTTGTAAAATGCACTTAACGGTTCTGGAACCCATACTTCTTATACATTTGCTTATTTCGTCTTCTTGAATACCTTCCAATACATTCTCAATCTTCTCGCGAGAAATCACTATTGTTGGATTTGTCATTTGTTACAGAATCCAACTTTATTTTGATATCATTATGATATAAGTTTTGCAAGGCTTAGTATTCAAATTTAAAATCATTGTATTCGCGTCTCTTGACTATTTTATTAACAGCAGTTTTTGATAAATTGCATTCACTACAGATCCGACCCAAAGAAATTTGGATAAGGGTCAAAATCACCTGAAAATCAACTTCGAATGACATTTTATGATATATCGTTGAATTCAGCGTTGAAAGTTATTTCGAAAAGTGTCATAAAATATACAGGTCCGTATTGAAAAAAAAGAGGTTGAGGGTGGCCCAGAGAGCACGAAACGTTGGATACGAAATCTGATTACGTCAAATTGGGAACAATTTATTGTCGAATAAAAAATTACTGTAAGATTTTTTGATAATATTCGAAATAAAGTGGGAAAAAAAGAAAAATCAAAATGACAGAATTTACTTTTTTTATGATATCTCAATAACCGGCCCTGATAATTTCGATTTGTTTGAACTGCTTGATAATGCTTCTATGCATGCAACTTTTTCTCCATTTGACCGACCTTCTAACTCTTATGGTTTAAAAGTTACCAATACAATCCCATTGAAAAAGTGGCCAGCCTGTAGATGGAAGTCGATAGGGACGAAATCTGGCGAATGTGGTGGAAGCTCTTGTGACATGATGCATTGTCCTGATGAAAAAGAATTTCTGCAATCCGAGTCTTTTTTCACGAATTTTTTTTTGCAGCTGGTCTAAAAGGTTAATTATATTCAGAATTTATTGTTTCACCTGTTTTTAAGTAATCCACAATCAAAATTCCTTTCGCATCCCAAAAAACTGATGCTTACACTTTCTTGGCCGATTTCTGGACGCGAACTCGTTTCGGAGTCGAAGAACCAGGCTCACACCACTCTTTGGCCTTTTGTTTTGAGTCAGGATCATGGTGATAGACCCAAATCTGATGAATGAATCGACGCACAAATTCTTTCGAAAACGCTCTAAATGTTGCTGAGAAAGTCGCATTCGAATGTGTTATTATTCCACTGTTAGCGAAGGATGTACCCATTTTGCACAAAGCATTCTGAAACCCAATACTACAGTCAAAATAATGCTTACATTGACCAATGAGATCTTAGGGCTTCTCCTAAATCTCTTTCATTCACTCGATGATAATATCCTATATTTTTTCCAAGAATTCTGGTGTTGTTGCTGTTTTTGGACTTCCTCCAAGGCTTTTACGACCACATTCAAATACAGCAACCCATCTTTCTACTGTACTAATGGAAGCCGAAGGGTTCTTTCAGGTACATTTTCAACATTTGTTCATAAATTTCTTCTGCATTTAAACCATTCAAAGAAAAATTAATCACTGCACAATACTTGATTTTTTCAATTGTAAAAAAATACTACGACAGGTCGATATTAAATGGCTTGTAAACAAAGAATGAATTGGCAGATTGGAATGAAACTTAACACACGTTCATATGAAGAGTGTACCAACATAATAAATAAAAATGTTGGCTAGTAGCAACGCTCTCTTATTTCGAACCGCAAAACTTTTTGAAAACCCATCTATATCAAGTTTTAGCGTTGTCATCTCTGTCTGTACTCGTTAATGCTGGCAGCATAAAGGTTAGCCTCCAAAAAATTGGAGGTTTATATTTCTACACAAATTTTGTTATTAGGTGTACAACTTTGCTTCCGCCGTTTTGCAATAGATTGCTGTAGCGGTAAGTGGTAGTCGAAATAAATAGCTTGTAGATGTCATAAAATAAACTTAGGTACATATTTGTAAACATAACGCCATCGAAATATTAGTCGATTTGTGTCATGAAGTTATTCTCGGTTAAACATGTCAGCTTACAAACCAAATTCTCCTCATTTGCGGGAGGCTTTAATTTTCTGCTTCAATATGAATAAATTTGCGGCTGAGGCTCATCGAAAGCTCTCAAATACCTATGGTGAGGCCGCTAATAGTGAAAAAACGTGCAGAGAGTAGTTTCAACGCTCCAAGAACGATGATTTATGATTTTGACGTTGAAGAACAGCTTTGCGGTGGCAGAGAGGAGATTTTTGAAGATGCAGAATTGGAGGCATTACTTGATCAATACTCGTGGCAAATGCAACAAGAGTTGGCAGAATCATTGGGAATGATGCGACAAGCCATTTTAAAACGACTGAAAGTCGTGGGAATGATTCAGAAACAAGGAAATTGGGTACCGTACGAGTTGAAGCCGAGAGATGCTGAACGGCGTTTGTTTGCTTGTGAACAGCTACTTGCAAGGTTAAGACGGAAGGGATTTCTGCATCGTATTATGACAGGAGGCGAAAATTGGTTCATTATAATAATTTCAAGCGCAGAAAATCATATCTCGGCGATGCTTCCACGTCGACGGCCGAACCGAATATTCACGGTTTGGTTCCAAGGTTATGCTCAGTATTTGGTAGGACCAGCTCGGCGCAGTGTATTATGAGTTGTTGAAACCAACTGAAACAATCACAGGCGATCATTATCGAACGCAATTAATGCGTTTGAGCCGAGCAGTGAAAGAAAAACGGCATCAATAGAACGAGAAACATGAAAAAGTGATTTTACAGCATGACAATGCTCGACCCCATGTTGCGAAAGTGGTTAAGACATATTTGGAAATGTTGAAATGGGAAGTCCTACCCCATCCACCGTATTCTCCAGACGTTGCTCCGCCGAACTATCACTTGTTTCGATCAATAACACACCGCCGGCTGACCAGCACTTCCGATCTTATGAAGAAGTGAAAAATTGGATCGATTCATGGATCGCTTCTCCAGGTTTTTCAACGCGGAATTCGTATGCTGCCTAAAAATGGGAGTAGTGACCAGCTATGGACAATACTTTGAATCATAAATGTAATACCAGTTTTTTACAATGAAGCCTCGAATTTTGGAACATATGTTATGTTTTGTTACTGGTTAATACTACTACTGTGAGACCGTGCTCTCCATAGACAAATAAAGAGAAGACTAACGACTGCGTAGGGTCGTTTGAAATGTTGATGCTAGAGACCCGAGGGACAGGGTTTGGAACTAATGTTCTATTTCACACAAAAACATATTTCATCCTTATCTACTGAAAATGAAATGTTTTCGGCGTAAATTCCAACCTCTCTTTTGTGTTTCAGTTCTGTCCTGATTCTTAGTTTCTTGCAGGTTCAAGTTTGTTAATAATAATCACAATCTTTTTTTCAGAAGGTTCTCATTTACAAAAAAAGAACAAATAAAACAGTGTCAAAAACTCTTTACATAAAAAAATCCTAAATTTTAGAGGATTCCAGTTGAATTAAATGATCATGTATGTATTTCTTGAAATTTTCCTCCATTTGAATATTTGATGGCAACGCATTGAAGAATCTGAGGCATATATCTTCTACATTTTTCGTATAAGTATGATAATTATAAATATAAAGCACCTTTCGTCGTAACTGATCAGCATTTTGTCATATCCTTATTCATGTTGCCTCCAAAATTGTGTATATATTACAGGGGTTCAATCACAGACAAGCACTGTTTTCGACCTCCAACTAGAATTTTTGAATGGGATAAAGCAATTGAAGTAGTTCATTCCAGCAAATATTAATATGAACAGTAAAATATGTTGGGACCATATCAGTGAGGACAATTTTTTCAATACACCTAAAACAAGACTTTTACCTTCAACCCTGCCAGATTTTCTAAATTATGCACTGCTTTCAGATCAGAATAATTTAATTAATTGTGTGCCGAGTACTAGTTTAACAGATCCAAGTTCAGATAGGATCAGAAATAACCAACCGAATACTGATGCTGTTTCTCTTTTTGTGAAGAAAAAACCAGGCATTTTAAATCAAATTAATATCAAGGAAGAGAGTCATTCAACAAAGAGAATTTTTTTTATATTAGTACCTAAATGTCGAAGAGAGAAGTTGTGTCGATTTAAGAAAATGGAGCTATATTTTCTCTTCATATTGTTCTATTGCTATCACCTTATATACTTTCAATAAAAGTCTCTTCAGGATCACCATTAATTTTTCACTTTGTTCCAGATTTCAAGAGGCTTATGTTGGAGTTCTGCCAAAGAATTGAAGATTCCAATTCTAAATCAATCCTTCGATTTCCTGGATTTTTGTCAGTTATCACAAAAAGAATTATTTTATTGTCAATCTTCAAACGAAATGTTTCCTTCTTTAATAGTTAAGTGGTACAATACGATATATATAATTTGATTCAATTATTTCATTGAATTCTGTTCACAAATATCAATTTGTATAATTATGTGCAATAAAAAGTAGGTCAAAATTCGTTGAGTATTATTACTTAAGTAAAAATTAAGTTGGATGCAAAACCTCACTGAAATATTGAAAAAACTGTAATTGATATTACAGTTTTTCACAATTTTCAGTGCAGGTTTTCATTCAAATTGTGAGTTGTTTCGAATTATGAAATAATAAGGAGCCAAATGCGCAGAATCAACATCATTAGTTCCATTCCCTACCCATAAGGTCGCCACAATCACGCTTATTTATTTTACCGTTGAGTCGTTACTCTTTTCCTCCTTTCTCTATGGTGCTCTCATACTCTCTTACACTCACTCTTACAAACTCGCTTATTACACAACCGACTCGTGTAATAAGTAAGTTTTGCAGATATGAATTGAAGTATTAACTAATATAAAATATAAAGTTAAGTATTAAACTCACATAAAAAATTATGAAGACGCTCGTTGAAATTATTATACAGAAAAATGGCGCGAAATCGATTTCACAGCATAAAAATATATCTATCAAGTATATCTCTCTCATTATCAAGTATCCAAACAGATATCTAAGAAATCTCGAGTGTCCAACGATCTTGTAGATTTAACATGATGAAACCCCGTCAAGAATGATTTATGCCCATAAACATTCGACTAATCAAACTAATTTGAGCCAAATTTGTGAGTCAAATAACCGAAAATAGAGTGCGACGATCAGCATTTAGATGAGATGAGTTCCTCCAGAGGTCCACTATATTTCACCGGGGCTGTCAGAGTAGGCCATGTACCTGGCCGCCCGGGATGGCCTTTGAGCAATTATCTAATTAAAATTAATACCCGTTTAAAACTCGAACTCATCAGAAGAGAGCTGGGGAACTGAATTAATCATGGAATAATCGAGTTGCCGGTGATGGATATTTTTAATTTAATAAATAATGAGAAATATATTAAGGTCTAGTTAGCAGGTGTATAAAAAAGGCTGGCCAGACTGTGGTTTCGAGGATGCCCGGTTAATTCCTGGTGTTCTTCTATGTAATGAACAGATAATGATATGACAAAGGTACACTTAAAAATGTTTAGCTTCTGAATTGATATTCGTCATCTTATGGCTTTCATATTTGGAACTGAGGCTTGGCAACAATTTGTGTAGTTTATTGGCAGAGATCCCCAAGAAAAACAACCTTAGTTTCATTTCACAAAGTTGAACTTATATTTGGAATGTCTTCAATAAATGTTTATGTTTTATCAAGATGATTTCTGTATTGTTGTTCAAGTCGATTTCAGTTGGGAATTTCTGCATCTTCAGTTCAACTGAGTTCTAAAATAGAATCGAAAAATCCGTTGTCTATTGTCTTGAGTTTCTTTTTAGTCTAGTTCAATATGTATTTTTCACAGGAAATTATTGGGGTAGTTTTGATTTCTTTAATTTTAAATGTGTTTAAGGCTGCTTGATCCGAATCTGAGGTTTCCCACCAAAATTTCGTGACGGAAAAAATAATACAAAAAAGATGAAAAATTCCGTTTTTTTGAGGTTTTTTGCATATAATAATAATAATAATTGATGACATAAGCAAATAAGCACCATCCGAAAAGCAGCATTGAGAGGACTACACTGCCAAGAAATAAAGGAGGCAGGGGTCTGACGGACATCATAGAAATTACTGATGGGCAGATAGAAAGCCTACGGGAATACTTCAGAGATCAAGCAAGTAGATCAGACGTCTACAAAATACAGTGTGAAACAGACGAATCAACAACTTCGCAAAGAGCAATAAAAGACAAGACAAATAAAAAACTGCAAAGATGGAGAGTGAAGCCCCTGTATGGAAGACATTTCAAGAGATGAACCAGGATCATGTCTACAATGAAGCGTCATACAGGTGCGATGTATCCAGAAACGCCATCCAAGATCAAGTGATCTCAACGAGAAATTACTGCAAGCATATCATTGAGGATCGAACTATTATTGACGATCAATGCTGATATGGGTTTCCAACGAATGAGAAAATCCAACATATCACGGGAGGATGTCAAATGTTTGCAGGAAATTAATATAAAGAGAGACAGGATGCAGTAGATAAAATACTACACCAAGAATTGGCAACCATATTAGAACTATGTAATTCTGAAAAAGTGCTATACTACAAGTACCAACCTGCGTTGCGTCGGTACGCTTCGCTTCGTTTTCCGCTTGGTTTGTTTGCCTGCCGCTCAGTACCTTCCTTGCTTTGACGGGAGAACTATACAAGTCTGCTTCCAAACTCAACAGCGTGGGCGTCGTAAGTTTTCGCACTGTTGGCAGGGTCGTTTTCATATTGTTAGGTCATATAAACTTAAATCCTTCATCTATTCACCTCCCTATTCCTTTCCGTGGCCAACCTTATCTGTGTAAGTCTCTCTTATCGGCCCAAGAGAGTGAAGTTCGTAAATTCCCTTTCCACCTTTCCATTAAACCCAGAATATACAGTAGGAAAATGGCTAAATGCCATATATGCTCGAAACAAACAGCCTCCACTAAATTCACAAATTGTTCTAAATGCAAGAAACATTTTCATGTGGAGTGCTTGTGTTTGCTGCCTGATGAGTTGAGTCTGATTGATAAAGATTGGATCTGTAGCTATTGTAAGAAGGAGGGTCGTTCACTTCGTAGTGGATCGGTATCATCTCCTTCCCAGCATCTAAATAAACCAGTCTCGACTTTAAACTCACAGTCTTCCTCGGCTTCCTCACTCAATGGTGATCAATTCGCTGCCATTATGGCAAAATTGAATGAAATGTCTCTTGATATGTCTACCATAAAATCCACCCAACTAGCGATACAGTCAGATTTATCCGAGTGCAAGTCTGTTTTGAAGGAACATTCTGAGGATTTGCGCCGTCATGAGAGCCTTCTCGATGAACATTCCAACTCCATCATTAAGCACGAAACTGATATCAAGGCCTGCACTTCTAAAATGCGGAGTTTAGAGGAATCGAATGAACAACTTTCCGTCGCGATTGATAACGCCAGCACCAAAATATCCAAGATTGAGATTCAGCCAGCTGAAATGTTGGAACGTTTACGTAGATCCCACAATATACTGATTCGCGGAATTCCTGAAGCTGACCCCGCGGATGACGAGGCGAGTGTTTCTCAAGTTCTCGACCGCGTGAATCCAGATGCTAATTCGCAACGTACCTCCATCTCTAGAATAGGAGTATCGACTAACAACCGTCCAAGAATTATCAAAGTATCGTTCAACAACCCACTGATAGTCACGAGAATTCTCAAAGACAGGCGAGTCATCGCCAGCGTACGCGACTGGCGGAAATGTAGCATTACTGATGATAAAACACCTTTACAGGTGAAAGAGCTCAATGATTTGCGTGCTGAACTAAAGCACAGAATCGACGCGGGTGAGTCTAACATCGACATCAAATATATCTCCGGTAAGCCTACTATCACAAAGATCTCCACTTCTAAGAGCGCAAAAAACTAGACATTCTCCATGAGTGGACCATCCTTTATACAAACGCACAGTCTCTGTTCTCCAAGTACTTGGAATTGTTAGCTTATGTGGACGTCCATCATCCAACTTTCATCTTGATCGCGGAATCCTGGCTTCATCCTGGTATTCCAGACTCACTGGTTTCCATACCCGGTTATTTGATTTATAGGCAGGACAGTACAACAACTGTGGGTCATGGTGGTGTTTGCATGTATGTGGCCACGAATATCTCTTCATCTTTTTCTCTGAAAGTAACCAACCTTGACCTGCCAGGAATTGACAATATATTCCTTGATCTGTTGGAAGAGAAGTCTTGCTTCTTTACCATCGGCTGCATTTATCGACCTCGCCCTTGCCAATCCGATACTTCACTGGCTGCCCATCTGGGTAGTCTTTCCACGACCAAGCGCAATCTATATATAGCTGGTGATTTCAACATGCCCGATGTTGAATGGCCTATGACATCAAAGATCTATAATTCGGCATCTAGCGTTTATATAGACGCTATCCGCGACTACAACCTCTTTCAATTGGTGGACTTCCCTACGCGCTTTCGCAATTTGCAGACTCCTTCTCTTCTAGATCTATTGCTAACGAACGATACTGACCTTGTTTCCAAGATTGAACAATATCCACCCTTGGGGAAATCAGACCACATTATCTTACTCTCCACCATTCATATGAGATCACGTACACCATCCAATAGGTCAAGAAAACATTTGAAAATCATAGACTATCATCAACTTTGTCTGAGACTGGGGGACGTCGATTGGGGTACACTTCTTGCGCCCAATACTGATACTGAGGAGATGTGGGCTGTTTTTACCACAACCCTACTAAACTTGACCAATGAATGCTCATCTGTGAGAAATATTGTTTACATACCAGCTAAGCCCTGGATCGATCAAAATATCCTTAGACTAATACGTCACAAAAAGTCCATATGGCAACGTTATCTACGTCGTAAGCAAGTAAGAGACTACGAAGACCATCGACGTTTCTCCAATTCACTTTCTTCACTAATTGCCGATTCCAAAAGGGAATTTGAATCCAATCTAGTACATTCTAAGAACAATAAAAAGTTTTTCAAATACGTCAGATCAACCCTTAATTCTAAAGTTGACATACCATTGGTTCGCAATTCTAGCAATACTCCCTGCTCCTGTCCCGAGGAGACGGCAAACGTCCTAGCTGATTCCTTTGCTGCCTCTTTTACAAGAGGAGCCCACCAACTTCCAAGATTGAACGTTGAGAGGAATTCTTCTGAAATAACAGAATCTTCTTTCGACCCTGCAGTCGTTGAAGCCCACTTATCTGCACTCAATGTTAACTCCTCTCCTGGTGCAGATGGTATCACTGCTAAAACACTCAAGGAATGTGCCCAACCTCTTTCGTATCCTCTTTCTATTTTGTACAAACGTTCACTTCAAACATCCTGCCTACCCTCTGCTTGGCGTAATGCACTTGTAACGCCAATTTTCAAGAGGGGAGATAAACGTGACCCAGAAAATTATCGTCCAATTAGTCTGGTTCCGATTGTGGCAAAGGTGTGCGAGAAGATCATCTTGAGTGGTGTCCTTGAGTTTGCACTTAGCGGTAACCTTATTCCCGAATGCCAACACGGCTTCCTTCCTGGTAGATCAGTCATTACTAACCTCCTTGAGTGCGTGAACTCCTGGTCCGAGTCCCTTGATAAAGGCTGTCCAGTTGACATTGTTTATCTGGATTTTTCTCGGGCATTTGACCGTGTACCACATGATCTTCTCTTACATAAACTCGAACATCTTGGGGTCCGCGGTCGCCTGCTTTCTTGGATTGAAGCATTTCTTACCGATCGAACCTTCCAGGTTCGAGTCGATAAATCTCTCTCTTCGGTGAGACCTGTTGGAAGTGGAGTTCCACAGGGTTCTGTTTTGGGTCCACTACTTTTTCTCCTCTACATCTCTGATTTACCCAAGATCTTCAACTCTCAGTGCTCCCAATTTGCCGACGATACCAAACTATTCGGTAACCCCAACGTGGCAGCTCATCTGATTCAGGAAGACATGGAGAAATTGAACCATTGGTGCCAGGATTGGAGGTTGCCTCTGAACTACGAGAAGTGTGTTGTTCTACACTTGGGTGCTCGCAATCCCCGTCGTCAGTACTATATAAACAACAACCCCATCGCTACTTGTAGTAGTCATGCTGACCTTGGTGTAATTGTGTCAGAGAATCTAAGCTGGTCCGACCACATTCTTCAGGCGGTAAACAAGGCCAAAAGAACTTTATTTATGGTTCAGAAAGCTTTTGGTAGATGTGATCCCTCGACCTGTGCTTTCCTCTACAAACTTTACGTGAGACCCATACTGGAGTTTGCTGGCCCTGTGTGGAGTCCATCATTGAGTAGAGACTCGGCATTGTTGGAGAGCGTCCAGCGACGGGCAACTCGTTTGCCCTACGGCATCTTACGTCCCAGTTATGGTGAAAGACTGTCCATCATGAATCTGTCCACTTTTGATGACAGGAGGCTGCGTGGTGATCTCATCATAACTTTTCGTGCTCTCCACAACTTTTTTGGAGTTGACCTCAGTGGTCTCTTCAAGTTGAACCTGGACGACCGTCTGCGAGGTCACGCTTTCAAGCTGAGGAAGGAAAGTTTCAAAACATCCCAAAGACAGTTCTTCATCACAAACCGCGTGTTTACCGTTTGGAACACTTTACCTTCATCGGTGGTGAACTCAGTTTCTGTGAACTCTTTCAAGAACAACTATGACACCTGGTTTCGTCGCGAGTGAGTGCTACTTGTGGAGCTGTGAATTACTTTTTCTTTTGTAATGCATTTTTTTTAAGTTTCGGTGTATTTTTTCATATATTTCAATTTTTGTGAGTTTATAGGCTTGGCCTCAACTCTTTACCTTGTTATAATAATAATAATAATAATAAAAACTGTACTGGGATCGTACAGTTTTTACTAATAAAACAGTCCCTCTCAGATATACTACCAGTCGATAAACATCAAAAGACAGCAATACTCATCGACGTAGCAATACCAAATAACAACAACATGCGTCAAATGGATATCGAAAAAATTTCAAAATATAGTGATCTTGAATTTCATATAAAGCGGCAATGGGGAATGATATCAACGAGAAATATTTCAATTATCATCTCAACAACTGGAATAGTACCCAAAAATCTCAAAAGAAATATCAAGCAATTAGAACTTATTGAGTAAATTTGTAATATAATGCAAAAAGCTGTTCTTTTAGGTACTGCAAGGACGGTGAGAAAATTTCTAGGAGGTGACGGACAGGTCCAAGGACCGGCGAGATCACGTGTAAGAGGACCAGAAGTTCGACGAGGACCACGGGGACCACAAAGACCGGACACGACCTATCTCTACCCTTCTGACATTTTAAATATCTGGGATTGAATGAATGTTTCTCTAAGCGTGTATTGAGAAGCCGACGGCGAGGAGATTTTTCTATCCTACGCGTATAGGCTTAAGTCGGGATAATAATTTATTGATCCTTCAGGATAATTAACAATATGTATAGGATAAGTCAGGGAAATATTACAGCCAATGCCTCTTATAATTGACAAGAGACAAGAGCAGCTTGTGATCACTTGACTAAATAATAATAATAATAATAACAGTCTTTATTTTAACCTCAGCGAAGTCAAGCTGATAGCTGCTCCGCTTAACTGACACTTGACTCCACTTAACTGTCAGAAGAAAATATAATTTCCCTGCTAAAATACATTATGAGTTATGAAAAATTTTACTCTTATCGGGAACATTGGAAAGAGATGCAAGGGTATAAATTCTGTATAGGTAACTAGAATAAAAAAAAATTGATTTCAAGCCTGTTTGGATCCAACAATGATGCATCTAAAGAGGAACCAACTCATAACGGTTATCGTTCAATATACAGTAAGTATCAAGCTCACAGTTTGTCTAATAGTATGTATAACACATAACATTCATTCCGTGCTTGTATTCATTAGCGTTGCTTGTTAGATTGATCGTTGTTCTGAAAGGAATTCAAATCAGACCTAGATGAACAACACACGTAGATTGGAAATTCATTGTACCTAATGAACCAAACTACTGTTAGCTTCCGATCTTCGGAACAGAATTAATGAATGATGTAATAATATGTTATAAATCAACAATGGAAATTAAAGAATATCTCGTATAGAGTGTATTGTTCGTTGAGGTTTGCACGAAAAGGCTTCAACGAAATAAATTCGAATATATGTTATAATATATTTTTCTACGAGGGTGGTCTAAGCGATTTAAATGAAGATGGATTCCTCTGTGATAATACTGGTGCGTGAATGTAATATTTTACAATTTGTAATAGTTATTTATACCATCACTTATACGAAATGCCTAATTTTGTTTATGAACTGATGCATACTGATTTTTTGTTCTTCAGATCGATAGAGATTTTTGCAGAAGGAACGCAGTAAGTTCCGTAAAAGCTCACAAGTTACACAAAATTTAATTTCTCAACGTATTGCATACAAGATTATCTTTGATTTTGAAAAAGGTAATAAAAAAGTGTGGTTCTTAACACATTTAGCAGTCATCCAAAGTATGGTTCAATTTCTGGGTCTTTTAAATTTTGTTCTATATATTGGCCACCGCTTCAGAAAAAGTTCTGCCATTTCCCTAGCAGACAGTGGCGCTGATATTTTAAAATCAAAGAGACTTGGGAGTTGGAAATCTAGTTCTGTTGAAAATTTGATGAGAAATAAAATACTTTTAGAGCAAAATAAAAAACAAAGAAATATTTGATGATACACTTTACTAATTGCCGATAATAGGTTTATGGGTCGATATTTCGTTGGGTCTTTTTGATCTTTTCCTTTTTCTCAAATTAAAATTGAGTCTGAGCTTGAAGGCTTTCTTGGTAGTTTCTTTTTGGAACTTGTGGACATGGCTTGGCTTGAAAGACTTCTTAGTTACTTTCTTCTTGGCTGTTCTGGAGGTGGCTTGGTTTGAAGGACTTTCGTAGTTAGTTTCTTCTTCTAGTAATTCTTCGCTTGAAGTAGTCTCGAAGGACCATAAATTGTAGTAATCCGGCTCGAAGGATCATGTATCGTAGTAATCCGGCTCGAAGAACCATGTATCTTTTGATATTGAGTTCTCAAAACACTTTCTGCTTTCTTCAGCGGGTTGTAAATCCATAGAAGTAGCAGTGATGAATTCAGAAGTTTGTAAGGCTTCTGAATTCAGAAGATGGTCGATTGCAGAGGGTCGTAAATCCATCGAAGTCAAACACTCGGTACATTACAAGCGATAATAATTGAACATCAAATTGTTTTGATTAAAGAAAAAAGAAAGTGCTACCTTATTACAAAATAAAATTCAATTTTATAGCTTTCTTTGCAGCAAACTAATCAATGGCCTCAATTCTGTGGTAGATCAACATTAAAGCTAAACAGTTCAATTTTTTCAGCTTCCAGATTTGAAAGATCACTTGTCGAGAATACGGTCCCAGGTCGCATTCACCTGGATTTGGTTGATCTAGTTCAGATTTATCCAGCCATTTTACCCGCCTTATGTCGTGGACCCCTCACACAACATAAAAATATTGCACAATATTTGTCCTCACTCTTGATATTTTTGCACAAAACAGAGACCTTCAAATTTTTGTGCAAGCTTTTAAACATTGTGAGAGCCCTTTAACAAGAGGAAGACGGGCGGACTATATATTTCTTTTTTATTTTGGGGAAGGAAATCAATTCATCTTGATCTCCCCTGGCTAGGCTACGGCCTTGTAGATAAATGGGAGACATTACATTTTCAGATCGGTAGGTTGTCTTTTTTTTGGGAATAATCAATAAAAAAACGTTTGCAAGCGTCGACCAACAATTTACATTGTCGTCTGGGAAAGCATAACTTTTAATTCTAGTTACACAATGTATTATTCTTTAGTTACTGTTTTAGTTCTGAATTTATGTGGCTGTTAAGACGGAAAAAAATTGACAATTTAACAATACATAATCGCCAGGATCGCTCAAAGCCTAAATACTACTAGCTTGTTTTTGAGAATTGTCAAACAACCAATGAAGAATTCAACGATAATCCAATTTTGAAATCATTACTGAATATCAGACACAGACGGGGATTGATACTAGCAAATATATGAAGCTACGATCTTATTTGAAGAAAACATTGAGGCTTTATCACCAAAAAGTGAAAGAGATTCTCGAAGGAGAAAATAAAATGCAGAAAAATTTGAGATCAACTTTTCGGTTGGCAATCTATTTCAACTCTGTACAAAATTCTGTTGAATAAGTTAATAAATCAGGAAAGCGCAAGTTGAAATATTTGTAATTTTGCTAATATTAATAAATTTACGTTAAGAGGGTTCATACCACGTGACACCCTCGTGATTTGTCAAAGTTTAACTACTCCTCGTCCAAAGCGTTTATGAGATCCCAACACTTTTCAAAATGAGTGAAGCAATTTCAAAGTTCCTCTGATTTATCTTCGTTTTCTACCACATAAGAGCTTAAGTACGTTTTAATGTTATAATTTTATAGAAACCGTATTTTGAGCCTTTGTCAAGACATTTGTATAATATTTTTTGTGAAAATTAATACAGAAAAGAAATGTTTGTTCGGAAAGTTATATCATACATATCGGGTGTCCCAAGGTGAGTGGCCTATTAGATTATAATGGAAACTATTGATGGTAAAGATTTCAAATTTTGTAGATAGATATTTGGCCATATAAGGTACATTTTTAAAATACATTCACATTTCCAGTGTTGCCGGATGAACGACAATTTGGCAACAACTTTGTTATTTTGAATGGGACATCCGGTATTTCTATTTTTTTTATGATACTCCATAAAATATTAAATCTATTCACTCTTATTTTTTCATCCCTATCTTCAACGGTTTTTGAGTTATTAATTATTTTTCGAAATTTTAGATCAAATTGGCGTATTAAGAAAATGACTCTAGTTCGCTCAATATTTGAGATTTAAGTCAGAAATTTTGCAAGTCGTTAGATATTGATCTGATCTGTGTCACTGCATTTGAATTATGGTCGTCAATAATACAGGACGGACCAAAAAAAATCATCATTTGCCAAGTTACAAAATTGTAAAAAGTCTATTTTTTCAAATTAGACACCTAGTATATTTTTCAATTTTTGGAATCAGTACAACACACTCTACAATTTTTCTATTCACGTCCCTATACCTATCTCAACTGGACTCCGAGTTATATGCGTTTATTAGAACTCACATTGATTCAATAAGCGTTAATTTCTTTTGTATTGTTATTTTCTCTATGTCGTTCATAGATCGATATATCAATGAATCAGTTCAATCCATAAATGTCAAAATAAACAATTATTGCCTAACAGGTGTTTTGTTCCGAGGTTTTTCTATAAATAATGGCTCAAGAAAGATATATACATATAACGCATATAACTCGGAATCCAGTTGAGATAGGTATAGGGACGTGAAAAGGAAAATTGTAGAGTGTGTTGTACTGATTCCAAAAATTGAAAAATATACTAGGTGTCTAATTTGAAAAAATAGACTTTTTTACAATTTTGTAACTTGGCAAATGATGATTGTTTTTGGTCCGTCCTGTATTATTGACGACCATAATTCAGAAGCAGTGACACAGATCAGATCAATATCTAACGACTCGCAAAATTTCTGACTTAAATCTCAAATATTGAGCGAACTAGAGACACTTTCGTAATACGCCAATTTGATCTAAAATTTCGAAAAATAATTAATAACTCAAAAACCGTTAAAGATAGGGATGAAAAAGTAAGAGTGAATAGATTTAATATTTTATGGAGTATCATAAAAAAAATAGAAATACCGGATGTCCCATTCAAAATAACAAAGTTGTTGCCAAATTGTCGTACATCCGGCAACACTGGAAATGTGAAATTATTTTAAAAATATACCTTACATGGCCAAATATCTATCCACAAAATTTGAAATCTTTACCATCAATAGTTTCCATAATAATCTAATAGGCCACTCACCTTGGGACACCCGATATATTTATTCGTCAATAAAAAAGTGATCCAATTTTTTGTCCCATTCCGAAAAAGTTAATAAATAAGGACTTAGAAAAAAGACAATTTCTTTAAAATGAATCATAGTGAAAACCTCATATCAATCGATGGTCTCTAGCGTAAAAAATAGCTTATTTTTGAACTGACCACTGAAACGGTACCTATATAGTTTTCAAAAGATGAATTTACTTCACTGCACTCAGTAGTAAGCAAAAGTTTTATGAAAACATAAAGAACAGACCATGAGAAAAATATTGGCCCAATAATCTGCCTTGAAGAACCCCTCACTTCAACTTCTTCTCATTCAGTCTCGACGAAGAGTTCAAAAACGCAATATACAACATAAAAAGCGACACGAGAAAACAATTCCGCCATCGAAAAATTACGACCGCCTTCGCACCGTCCATTTTTCAAAGGCCAATTGTTTCATCATAAATGAGGCCTATATACTATATTAAGTTTATAAAAGTTATTATTGTGTATCGATAAAAGGCCCGGAGTTCACCATACCGACACTACGGGGTTCCACAGGGTACAATTAACTTGGATACAAGCAATTAACGAACAGGTATTTCTTCAGTGGTTCACGGCGCCGCGGATCTTTCTTCTTCTTCCTACCCGTTGGGAAATTGTGCGCTAAATTAGCCAGATCTAGTCGCGAACAACAAGCGATTCGCCGTTTGAAATAATGTTTTGATTGCTCGACTCCAGGTGTGGACCATTCGCTTTTGAAATTGTTCAATCTAAATATTGAAAAAACCGAGGAAAGCACTGACGAGAAGTCAGGTGCTTTTGAGCATTCGTTCATTCATGCGCCAATTGCACCCTTCAATATCATTTATATACCTATTTACTGTTATGGCTCGTCTATAGTGTTTTTAATTTTAGAATGGAATATTTAATTTAAAATGTGATACTGCGACCCAATAAAAAAATAATTTTGACTTTTCAATATCCTAATGACTTTTCTCAGGGTTCAAATATTGTGCCATACTATAATATACTTGCATTGCATATCGATGATATGGTGTCTCTTCGTTTCTATCAAATTTCCCCTTGAATAATTCATTTTCAATTTGTCTTTGTTATGCATCTCCCCAAAAATATGTTGAAAATTTTATTTTGAATTCTTCAAATGTTTATAATTCCATTTCCTTATCATTGAACCACAATAATGCTTCCTCCGACAACAGTATTCGAATAAATTCTCTGAATTGTGTAAATGATTGAAAAATTGATTCCTCATTCTGTAAATACCTAATGAAAGGTACAAGATGTAAATTTTTAATTTTTCCATTAAAATTTAATATATTATTTCCTAAATTAATAATTCCAGGTGCACTAATATATTCATTATGCACAACCTTTTATTATTCTCTTTCAATTTTTTTCATTTTGAATTTGTGCATTTTTATCTTTCTCATTTTTGTTTCTTTCTAATTGTTCATTTTGTTTTTCTTCTTCACTTTATAGGTTATTCAAGTTTCTTTCTATCATATTGTGAACTTCCATTTCCACTCTTGTTTAACAAATCTCTAATTTTTTTATATATTTCACTTTATTCTTCTAATTTCGTGAATTCTTCCTGTACTTCATATATATTTGTATTGGACATAATAAGTGCCATCGAACTATCCCATAATTTCCCATCTATTTAAGTGTAAGTATTTTTCTTATCGAATTTTCATTTCTTTCTTAATTTCCTTCCAAATTTTTAGTATGAAATGTGAATTGAATTTTCATATGCCACTTAAAATCTTTCATTACGTTCATTAAACCCAAAAGATTCGGTAAATTTTTTTTTTTCAACAATTTCCAAATTTCCTGTTGCATTTTCTTCATCCCCCTTTTCTCCAATCTTCGTTTTACTTCTTGTTTCCATTTTTAAAGTAGGCTGATGATACGATTTCAATAATTATGTATTAATATTTAATTTGATTTGATTTTTTCAATAATGCTGTAATAAAGCCACGCGTTGGGCGCCAATTGTTAATAGATCGAAATATCGAATTTTACATTGAAAATTTAACTTTATTCGACAACATAGTGATAAATGTATTCCAATGCTTCTCTAACTTTTCAATAAATTTTCTTCTTGTCGATGATATAACAGTTATTTATTGTAAAAAAAATAAAAAATGTACTTTATCTTTGAGAGTCCTTTTAGCGTCGAGACGTTAGTCGAGCGCTCGAGATGAATATACGATTTTATTGTTGTGTGCAATACAACATTTTTTTCTATAGCAAGACTTCAAATTCAGTTGTTAAATAGAATTTCAAAGGAAATTGTATTTTTTGACACAATTACTTCACCAACAAATGTAGATCAAATTTTATATTCTGATTTTTGCGGATTGTTCAGTAATTTTGCGGTTTGTGTAGGAAGCGATTACGAAATGTTGGGAAAAAATTCAACATTAGAAAAATAACCTGCCATCAGATGTAGAAAGATGCAGCGTTGGAAGCAGAAAGTTTACTGTTGTCATAAAATCAAAATGATGTATGAGAAGGAATAAAAAAAAGTTGAAACATTTGATATACCTCTACTTTATCTACACAAAAGAGTTGCTATAACAATATTCCAACAAATGCTTCAGCAAAAAAAAAAGTATAATAAAAATGAATAAATCCTGGGCTTTACCAGTAAAAACACATTTTCGATAGTGATACATATATTTCGACACTCCTCATTTTTAAGAACATTTCCCTTGTCGACGATGATGTACAAGAAATAAAGAAGTAGAAATTAAGAGGATAAAAGCCCAGGAAAAATTCATTTGCGAATTATTTCAATTTTACAAAAAATTGAGTAGAATCAGTGAATAAATCAGGAAGTCTATTCAGTTTGTGCTATACTCCCTTGAATAATTGCAATTTTACGGGTGATATCAATTTTTTCATTGAATTCCGTAACTTTTAGTCATTAAAATTCATAGATCCTTGAGCTGAAAGTATCAATGCCTCGTAGAAAGTTTGGATAATCTGTTGAATCAGGGAAAATGTCAAAGCTTCCTGTTGAGTTCAATCATTAATTACGAAAGATAAATAGGTAATTAATACGCAAAATATCAATTATTCTTGCGAAAAATATTCGAATATTAATGATTATGTGGATTTTTTCTCGGAATACCTATAATTTCATCATTACTCAGTCAAAGTTCGGTCGAACAAAATATCCATAAATTATTATCGATAGTTCTATTATTATTCATTATTGTACTCATGCAGATCATAAATAATTCTCGGGATAACATGAATGCAATGACGATAAATAATATCTGAAAATATAATGAAATTGTCCAATTGAAACCTTTGCTTTCAAGTATGAATATATAACTTAATTTCGAATAATTTTCTAGTCATTTATAGACCTACAGTTAAATCATCAATTAATTATTGTTATGATAGAATCAGCATGCACCTGCAAAATTATCAATTCTACTTACTAGTGAATAATCAGACGATCACAATACATAGGGGTTATTTAAATATTTGAATTGAATTTGCAAGATGCACATTTGTAGCAAAAATGTAACGGTGTGTTTTATTGCTCTTAATTGTATGTTTATAATACATCAAATTTAGCATTCCTCTGTAATGATATTTTTTCATATGAAGCTACAGACAACCTAAACTCCTAGGCAAGGGAGTAGATCTTTTTTTTCTTGGGGGGGGGGGGTAATCGAAAAAAAAATTCTGATGACATTGTTTACTCATATCTATAATGAGAGAAACGAAGATAACGAAGCTTGAACCAAATAACTCGAAATAATTTTTATTTATTACCAATTCGATTGTTCTTATCTTATACTGGGTGTTACAGAATTGGAGTTACGAAGGAAAATGATAGATTCATTGGTTCTTTTTAAAAATAAAATGGCCCTTAAACATAAGCCGGCAAACGCTTTGTTTTCGAGATACAGGGTGTTCCTTGTAGTCCTACTTTTTTGTGATTCTTAATCAGTTTATCGAACCTTTATCAATTCTCGCTACAGAGTTGATAACTAAGTACCAAAACTTATAATTAATTTATTTATCACAGCTACCTAACTGGATATTTATAACAATTTGGATTTTCCTGAGAATTACTATAGAGAGCTGTTTGAATTTTTTCCCGAAATCGATTGCAGACACGACAAAACTACAACAAACCAAAAAGTGTAGTACTAAACCATATTTTCTTTTTCAATTTTTCTAAACTACCAGTGGTTCACAAAAAAATTATTCTAGAAGAAAGAAACGGGCACCCTTCCAAAAAAATTCACCACTAGATTTGCATTCAAAATTAGGATATCACATGATGAAAACTTTAAATTGGAATATCTATGCCAATTCAAGTTGAATATCTTATGAAGGGAAGGTGCTATGAGAGAAAAAGTTGAACTTCAACACCTGTATCTCAAAAAAAAATCATTTGCGGACTCATTTTATAGGACTTTTATTCTTGAAATGATCCGAGAAATTTGTCATTTTCATTTGTACCTCCAATTTAGGAACACCCTGTAGATGTCTTCACAAATAAATTGCAATTTGAATATAACACAATAAATTGTACAATATAGCCCAGACAATTACTCATTTCAGTTCTTTGATAACTACATATTGAAATTTTGTGACAAGAATGATACAAAAAACCAAAAACAACAGATAAATGTACACCGATGACGAATGCAAAAATCACAAATGGCAAATAAGGGGCGATGCCGAGAAAGCGGAAAGATAAAGGAAAATAATAAACCTCGGACAAAGACAAGCTCGTAGTGCAATAAAGGTACTCACTTTGAAAGCGATAATAAACTCATAAACCGTAAAGGGGTTTGACTTTTTACCGACGTGTCGATTTCAAAGGAGAGTAAAATGATTATTATTGGTTCATTTTATGGAAAAATTTTCGTTCTTCGTCTTTGCGAGATTTCTGAAATTTTATATTTTGAAAATCTCGGGAGGTGGGGGGAATTACCCCCAGTACCCTCCCATTTCTACGCCCTTGATCCTAGGAACTGAAATTTGATGAACTTTATATCGAGATCATAGTCGATTGAGATGTAAAAAGGATTGTCCTTCCTTTCAAACAACATAATGACAGTTTATGACTAATAATGTTTGAAAAGAATTTTAACGTAAACGAAGCACAATACAACTGTTATTTATGAACAACAGAAATTATCATATCAAATACTTACGGCTACGTGTAACACAAAAATTTTTCTGATTTAATTTTCGTGAAACGATATTTTCATCGTAAAAATTTATATAAAATCCTCCGAAATAATAAACAATACAATATAACGGCCGTAAATGTCAAACGGTCTCACATTTTACAGATATTGAAGTATAAACAAAATTAAAATCCCTGGGGTACACAGCATGAGATCTTTCTTTGTCTCAAACCGAACAACTGTGACTAATATTTACGATTAATTCAATTTTGATGCCATAATCTGGAATTAACGTTCGGGCCTGGTCGGGAAATACGATAAAATGACATATTTGCATCGAAAAGTCGGTTGTAATGCGGTGACGATGTAAATCATGCCACGTAGCTAAAGTTAGAATTCTTCGTGATTATTGAGTACGTCGTTACGAAAGGACTAGTTAATGCCTGCTGAGTTGATATCCGCTAACATTGAACGAAAATTCCTTCGGTCATTCATCTATTGAAAAAAAGGCTAACAAATATTGAACAAATGAAGCTGAAAACGAAAGTTCTTCTCAGTGCACTTTTACCAGAGACCTCTCGCGACGTTTCACACACAAACACAACAATCTAACCCTAAATTGACTATAATTTAAAAGTAAGAAAAATACAAATACCTAATGATGGAAATCGAAAATTCATTGCCAGGTAAGCATATTAGTACCTATTATTATGGATAAAAATTGTATATTGAATAAAAAAAATGAGATAGATCCAAACAGAATATAAATTATAAAAAAAAAAAATAAATGCAACTGTTTTTTCAATTGGGTTCTAATAAATTTGAAATGTATTTTACAACAAACTACGAAATAATTCAGATCACCTATATTTATTATTTTTATTTAATTATTATTTAAATTATTTTCTTCAATGTCCTTTTTACTCAGTCCCGTTTTATTGTTTGTAATAATAATTCCTATTCTAAACTCCAATTCCAAACCCTTTGATTTATCACCTTTAGATACTTTTATATATTTCAAAACTTAATTTCAACTATCATTACAAACATAACAAATCATCTATCATCTTGATATAACGTTTTAAACCAACAGAGATATTTTACGAAATCCATGATTTAGAAATTTTGATGGAGAAAATTCCATAACACTGTGTAAAGTTATAGAAACTGAATTATAAAATTCATTTTCTAGTTTTTCTTTGGTCAAAAATTCTAATTCATCATCACTTGAAGATGAAGATGATTCTAAAATCTCTGCACATAAAGTAAATATCTTATTGTTATCCGCCATATTTGCACTGGAAATAATGCACCGACTCCCAGAACCATTGTCGAAAAGTTAAACTTGGTGCGCACTGAGGGCGCACCAGGGCATAAGCAGAAAACGTGAACACTGAAATAGTGCTCACCGAAAATGTAAGCGGATAACGACACACTCGATTGGTGCAGCACTAGTGCGCACCAGTGCAACAAGCAGAAAACGCTATTAGTTTCTCCTCGACACACTTCTCTGAGCAAAAATAAGAAAAATCCAATTAAAATACAATGAATGTATTATTATTACTGAAATAATTCCCTGTCAAGAAGTTGTCATTTTTATAGTGTTTTGTGCTTTTCAATTGGAAAACAATCTGTATAAACCTATGGGATTTCCCAATTAGGGAAGCTACTTGGCTTGAGCTTGACTTGATTTCAAGCCAAGCTCAAGTCAAGTAGTAGTTTTTCAATCTCAAGTCAAGTCAAGTATTTATTTATCAAGTACTTGAATCATATCAAGCTACTCAATTTTAAGCAGTTTTACTGTGTAGTATTACATCAATAAAAAATGATGAATTGAGAAGAAACCTTGCAAAAACACTTTCATTCATCGAACTTATTGTATGAAAGAACAGAAAATATCAACTTTTTTGAAATAGAAACATAAATTAATCATATTGAGGAACCTCCAGGCTTTGTTTTTTGTTGTGATTAAATAATCACATGAGTCATCTTATAGATTTGTCGCTTAATCTATTGCGGGTTTTTGTAACTGTAATCCTCGGTCAATTTGACCAAGTTTGGAAAGATATTTCTGAAACTATCAAAATCTACCAAAACATTTCATAGAAATGTGAGTAAACTACTGATAAAGTCACACTGGTGAATGCTTCACTCTCGGCGCTCGAGGAATCTCCTTATTCAGTCTAAGGGCGCACGAGATTGCAGAAATATATGCCCTGCGACGCGTGCATATCAAGCTCAAGTAATATCAAGTGGCTTGATATCAAGTCAAGCAATAAATATCTAAAATCAAGTCGAGCCAAATATGTGATTCTTCACGAGCTTGATTTTCAAGTCAAGTAGTTGTTTATAATGTCAAGCTACTTGACATCGCAACGGTCATGACACTGGAAGAAGAAGTACTTTTTGTGAAAAGAAAGGATGGAAGGATTTTGAAGAACTTAGATCTCTTTTTGTGTGAGGAGAAGAATTTTATTCCATACGCCTCTACTTCAATTTCTCCTATTTCCTACTGAGACTTTCCTTCCTACTGCATGTCACTTCATTTTTGGTATGTCTGCCATGTATAAGTTGAACAGCAGCGGTCCTATCACTGATCCTTGGGGAATTCCATCTTCAATTCCCCTGATTGTCGACCTGGTACTATCGATATTCATTTTAAATTTTCTATTTGCCAGGTACGATTGTATTAATCTCGTAAGTTTGATTGGAAATTTCATCAACTTCATTTTGTATATCAGACCTAGATGTCACATTTTGTCAAATGCCTTTTCTATATCCAAGAATATTGCACGAGTATCCGTAGAGAGGTTCATTTGCTCCTTAATATTTTCCGTTAGTCGTACCAGTTGATAAATCGTTGAATACTCTTTGCCAAACCCAAACTGGTGATCTGGAATTATTTTCTTTTCTTCTACGAAATCTGTTAGTCTTCTGTGAATTGATTTCTCTACCAATTTACTAATTGCCGATAATAGGCTTATGGGTCGGTAATTCGTTGGATCTTTTTTGTTTTTTCCTTTCTTTCAAATTAAGATTGTATCCGCCGTTTTCCATTTGTTTGGATGATATCCTGTTTTGAGTATGAACCTGGCTATTTCATCGATTTCATCTCGAGCTTCTCCTGGTAAGTTTTTAATTGTTTGATTGTGTATTCCGTCTATTCCGGGTGCTTCTCTATTTTTCAATGTTCTGATAATATCTTCAATTTTTCCTTTAGTCACTTCTTTTGGATCTTCTTTCATTTGATTGTGATCATCGTCTGTTATATTTCCGTGTATTTCAACTGATTGGTTGAATTGATCGTCGTTGATTTTTTGATTCGCCTTAAATTGATGTTCCAGAGATTCTGCAAACATTTCTGCCTTTTCTTCATTTGTGATAGCTACTTGATTTCCCTTCTTCAGTTAGGTAGGTATATTCGCTTTTGTTTTTCTTCCAGTTATTGCTGTCGTCATTTTCCACAGTAATTGGTCTCCGTACCTAGTTCTTCTAGCTTCTTGTCCCAGTCTTCGTTGAACACTTGTCTGACTTTGTTTTTCACTTCGTTGGTCAATTTATTCAGTATATGTAGTTTTATCACCAGGGTTCAATGTGCGTCTATAGTGTTTCCTCGCCTTTTTCTTTTCCTCTAACGTTTGGAGGTAGAAGAAGACCTACAATATAATTATGTCAGCTTATTTTGTAAACAACTACACGAACCAGTAACAACACCTATACGACGCCACGGCAGAGAGAGAATACCAAAATATTCGAACTAATCTTTGGCTCTTTCCAAATGAATCAGAAAATTTTTTTATTTTAACATTCCGCAAGATTCCAAAGCAGTTGAGTCAGTTATAACTAAACTTACTATATCTATACCGACTATACCTACCTGAGTGTTGAGAGAGTTGTAATGCTATTCGAAGAAATGGTGTCCCTTTTTTCAGTCATAATAGACTGTTACGTTACAATTGCCCATGAGACTCTAAGGACTAATTTCTAGGGGTGGTTTGGCTTATTTGGCAACAAAACTCCTACCCAGGTTTTTACAAATTTAATAAAATTAAAATATACAATGATCGATCCTTTTCACTCCAAACAAATAATAAAATAGAAACTTAAAACGATTTTAAATGAGTTACTCTGCCACCAGGATGGAACCTCTTCTGTAAATTATCTTCAGCCTTCTGAACACCAACTCTCATCAGGAAGCTACAGTACTCCAATCCCCATTCAACGAAGTTGATGTGATAATGCCAGGTATTTCGCAGGTATTCTCTCAGATTCAGGAACTAAAGTGGTCTAACATACGTACTATTCCAAATTCTGTATCTCAAGGAAGTAGTTCTTGATATCTATCAATCCCAAGAAAGGTTTTCTTTGTTCTAATCCCACGGGAGGTTTCTTCGTTCTAATCCCACGGGAGGTGCGAGAATCCCGACACAATTCTCGCCGATAAATAAGATTCCGAGTCTCAAATTAAATTATTAATGACTGAAATCTAAATCTTAGGTACGTATTCTTGCTGAAGTCTCAATAATCATTGAAAATCTTTCAGAAGATTCTCTCCAGAAACGCGCATCTGCGTTCCGACCGATAGTACACGATATGATACGATTAATTGACAAATTACCGCGTCTTCAAAAATTCTAGTAGCGTAACATGGAATGAAGCGTGCAAATTCGTTGCAAGACTATGAATACTTATTGCTTTTTTCTACATAAATGTGAGAAAATGACACAAAAACAGTGCAAGAAAGTGGCCCTTCAAGATCTGTTGTAGACATTATTCATTGGATTGAACGGATTTCTCGAAAAAGTCGTTCCGACATCCACAAGATAAATGTACTACATGTTTGCGAAGTAAGAAACGGTTTGGACGTAAAAGTATAAAACAGCGTGATATATCCTGGGCTCGGCGTGGCGTTTAACACCTCAGCAATAATGAAATCGCTTTCAATAAAACCTTCACAATGACGATATAATAGCGCAATTTAACCTATATCATTGCTTCCTGCTGCTCGCACAGAAAGTAATTAAAACTATATATTTATTGTTATGGCTAGCGTCCAAATGACCACGTGAAGTTTCAAATGTATAAAATTCACGTTGTTCAATTTTATAGCTCATTGGAAAGGAATTGACGAAACAGACAATGCTGAGGGCTCCAAAATTATTTTCTGGAAAGCGATCTAGGTGGCTGTTGCGTTAGTGGACTTCACTTATGTAACAAAGGAGAATTTTTAAATTTGAAAATATAGTTTCTACTAAATCTACGTAAATCTCTGCTCAAATACAAGATCTTGACGTTTTCATGTATATTCATATTAAACTGCTCATTACATATTCATGAGAAAAAGCATATATCGAAAAAAGTTCTGATTTTCCAACTACCAAACAATACATGGAAATAATTTAAGCATCTCCAGACACCATATATCCCAGTATGAGTCAAATCCAACTTTTGTTGGAGTCCAGCTTTACAATCAATTTAAGAGTCCATTTAAAAATTAGGTCAAAATCTTGCTAATTTAGGGTACTCACCTAAATAATAATATATAATAATAATAATATTTGCGTAATCCAGATTAGTTAGAAATTTAGTTTCTCTGTTATTATTTTTTTTTCTCTGACTTGTACATATTGTTGAATTATTATAGACCAGACTTTAGCCTGCCTATACGCGTAGGAAAAAAAACTTCCCTTGCAGTCGGCTTTCTCACTTCCTGCTAAGGGGAACATCCAGTCAATTCTAGCTATTTGAAAAACCAGAAGGATATAGCTTGGTCGTGTTAGGTCTTTGTGGTCCTTTCTGTTCTCATTGACCATGTGATCCTCTACCACGCGATCCTGCTGATCCTCGGAAGTGTCCGACGCCTCCCAGAAATTTTCACACAGTTCTTGCTGTACCTGAAATAAAATCTTTTGTCATTATATTACATGATATATACTCACTGTTCCTATAGTTGCTTGATATTTTTCTTGAGATTTCTGGGTACTTTTTCAGTTGTTGAGATGGTAATTGGGATTGTAATATTTCCCTACTGTGACTGGCGCTTTATTTGAAATTCGAAGTCCCTATATTTTGAAATTTTCTCGACCTCCATTTGACGCAAGTTGTTGTTATTTGGTATTGGTACGTCGGTGAATATTGCTACCTTCTGATATTTATCGACTAGTAATTTATATGGTCTGTTGTGAGGAACTGTTTTATCAGTCAGAACTCCCAGTATAGTTTACAGTGTTCGTTCTCCAGGAGAGTCTGCCGTCTGTATTTGTGTATGGCACGTTTTCAGAATGCATTTATTCCAATTTGGTTGCCAATTCTCGGTGTAGTATCTTTCCTACTGCATCGTGTCTCTTTTCATATTCATTTGCAAAGTTCGACATCCACAGTGATATGTTGGATTGTTTCATTCGATATTTGCATCGATCGTCAGTGATAGTTAGCCTTTTTGATATGCTTGTAATAATTTTTCGTTGAGATTACTTGATCTTGGATGGCTAGAAGAAAATCTTCCGTTTCTGGATAAACTCTACCTGATGTGAGCCAAAAGTTCGACGCTTCAATGTCGATATGATGCAACTCAAAAACTAGAGATGATAGAACGAATATGGAGGCGTTTGTGATATCAAACATTAAAATCAATTGTTTCAGCACCACATTTTTTTTTCTTTTTGTTGGTCTATGGTATTATTCCTTCCATATTTCCAATCAACCCTGAAAAGCTCTAGCTTTCTAGAAGTCGCATTTGGGTTGAACAGTTCTGTTCTGTAAATTGTTTCTCCTTTAAATTAAGACATGATTGTGATCTTGATATTTTGCATTCACATATTTTTCCACAAAATTTCATAAAATATCTGTGTATGAAATTTGTCTACTTAGAGTTGACTAACCCTGTTGAACTCTACCTAACACACCATAGCTCATTTCATCCTTGCCATCAATAAACATTTCAGCAAAATTTGGTGAATATAGAAGACATCAAAAGTATGGAAAAATGATGTCTTCATCCTACAATTGAATACCTACTCAGTTTTATTCCGATCCAATTGTTATTCCTTGAATTATTGTAATGTAGTGGTGCAGCGTTTTCGATTGATCCAATCTCCACTGAAAAACCCGAAGTCACTAACATAACAAGATATATCCAACAAAATTTACTCGATTCGAAATATGCACAACAATATCAATTATTCTTTCAGCCAGAAGCCAAGAAGATATTCAGATGTACTTAATTGGATTTTATCAAACAGCCCGTTTAAGGTTAATAATATGCATCCTTTCATTACTGTGATTGGCACATTCAATTAATATTAACATAAGAGGTTAGATCTGGTCAGACCTCCGCCACAGAATTTATTCAATTACTCATTTTGATACTGGTGGTGAAACTCATTACGTTCTTTTTGTTTTATTTCAGCATTTTGTACGACTGACAGGTAGAAAGGATGGTGAGTGCGAAGGATATATGGAGTGTTTATAACTTTAAAATTCGAAATGGATGAGTGTACGTGAGTGTTAGTATTCAAATCTACTTACTATTCATTTCAGATCTCATCTAAGCGCTCTCGCCTTCTCTGATAACACTATTCAGTACATCAGCATCAATTGGTTATATCTTCAAGGAAGAATCTGATTCATGACATTCGTATACTCTGCATTTTATACAGGGTGAGTCAATAATGCTCGATCAGTCGATAACTGCTGTAAACTTTGGGCTAGGAGATGCGTCAAATTTTGACGGAATCGGTAGTACTCAGCGCTTGAGCTCAAATTATTTTTGACTCTACAGTCTGGTCCGAAAGTGATAAAACACGATACCACCTTGTTTTTTTGAATGGCCCATTTTTTATATCATACTGATTTGAAATTCTGATTTAGAAATGCATCACTTGTCATCATTTATCTGAGGTACTTTTTGACGTAGGCCACTTTTCCTGAAAAATTTCAGAGTTATTATTGGTTTAAAGTAAAAATCATATAAAACCGTTTGAGATATGTAATTGTACGATTTATTTTTCATTGAATTCCAGAGAAGTTTACAAGTCTTCTGTAAATTCACGGGTTACTCAACAGGTGGTACGAAAGATACTTCAATTTTTGAAAATGTCCATGAGTCCATTTTTTCAAATGGCTTGCCCAGACTTTTCTTTGTTTTTAGTGGGGCCTAAAATCAATTATTTTCAAAATGGTTCGAATTTCACGTTTTGTACTGGGGCTGGCAGTATACTTTTCACGCATACAATTTCAAAGATATAATAATACTCAACTTTACTTAATACCTACTAATAATATCCATTAAAGATAAGATTCATATGGACAAAACTGAAATGGAGGACACGTGAACCAACAGAAACATAGTCAGAATTCTCTTAGGGAATTCGAAATGACTGCATATTTTCAGCTACAAGGGACCTTTTTGAAAAATGCTTCCTGAATAAAATTCGTTTCGTCAAGTGAAGAGATGTATATAACCGAAATGTATTGTCTATGCTCGAGATGGTATTCGTTTTACATTTATATAACGAATAATATTTCAATTTCTATAACCTTAACCAAAGCGCTGCATTTTGAAAAAATTCAATGACATCTCACTGAGCTTGACATTCATTAATTTTTGCGAACCTCCAACAATGTTGCTATGGAAATGATCACAAGCAGCAGGAGGCGAAGCACCAAAATGATTATATTAGGCCAATTGAAAAGTCCCCGGTCTGATGCACAGATGGCGGTGCTTGTATTAAATTCATATGAATTTCAGTTAGTACCAACTTTCAGGCGATATGTGTCAAAATTTGACAGCAGTCCGACCATTAGTTTGTGAGATATTGCGTTGTGAGTGTAGCTACTTTTGTTATTTGAAGAAAAATGGGGAAAAAATAATTTCGTGTGCTCATAAAATATTGCTTTTTGAAGGGACAAAATACAGGTGAAGCAAAATCTTGGCTTGTTGAAGAGTTTCCGAGATCTGAACCAGGAAAATCAACCATCATTGATTGGTATGCTAAGTTTAAACGTGGTGAAATGAGCACCGAAGACGGCGAACGCAGTGGACGCCTAAAAGGCTGTCACCGACGAAAAAATCAAAAAAGTTCACAAAATAATTTTGAATGACCATAAAGTGAAGTTAATTGAGATAGCAGACATTGTGAGGATATCATCTGAACTTGTAAATTATATCATTCACGAATATTTGAACATGAGAAAGCTTTGAGCAAAATGGGTACCGCGCGAGCTCACAATCGATCAAAAGCAACAACGTTTTAATTATTCGGAGCAGTGTTTGAAGCTGTTTAAGTGCAATAAACCTGAATATTTACATCGATATGTGATAATGGATGAAACATGGCTACATCATTTTACTCCGGAGTCCAATCGACAGTCAGCTGAGTGGACTGTACACGATAAACCGAATCCAAAGCAAGGAAAAACACAACAGTCAGCTGGCAAGGTTATGGCATCAATATTCTGGGATGCGCAAGGTATAATATTCATTGATTACCTCCAAAACCGTTAATAAAGTCCTCATTTGAAGAAAAAAAATCAATGAAAACAATGGCAAAATTGCATGAATTGGGCTTCGAATTGCTTCTGCATCCTCCGTATTTGCCAGATCATGCCCCCAGCGTTTTTTTGCTGTTCTCAGACCTCAAAAGAATGCTCGCTGGAAATAAATTCAGCGCCAATGAAGATGTATTCGCCGAAACTGAGGCCTATTTTAAAGTAAAAGACAAATCGTACTACAAAAATGGTATCGAAAAGTTGGAAGATCGCTTCCCTGTTTGTTGAATAATAAAATCGAATTTTGCCAAAAAAATGTGTTTCACTATGGTAGATCGGGGACTTTCCAATTGTCCTGTTACAACGTCATCGAGGGTATATTCGCTTATCAATATGCCGTAACTATGGGAAATTCACGGATTCTATTGATTCATCAAAACATGAACTATATAATCTTCAATATCATCGTTAAGTGTTTCAAGATGATTCAAGGGGCGGACTAGTAAAACATAGAAATTAATGAAAATATAAGTCAGGCCTAAGAATAGAAGGAAGATCAAGTATTAAGGGTTAAGCCATCATGCACAAAATCATCTTAACACATGTTAATGTGAAAGACTGTGATTTCTGATGAAACCTAAGTGGTGAAGCTTCAGATTGAGTCAGGTTTTACCCGCTAAAATAATAGTCAGTTATTCCCCAAAAGTAAATGAACAAAATAATCAACTAAAACAAGTCATTCTTGCCATCAAGTTGAACATTCTTTTTGCCTGACGATTCCTTCGGTGGTAGCACACAGAAAACTAATTCGAAAATTATTTTTACAGGCAAGAAGCATTACGAACGTCAATCAGTTACTTGATGGCCATTCAAATCGAAACAATTACATTGATTCAAAACGCCATATTTATAAGTCACTGGATGAAGGGAGCTAACTAACCCGCGTTCAATAAGTGGTCTATTGATTCGATTCCGTGATTTGTTACAGCCGATTGTTGGTGGCGTTGGTACGCCTGAGAAACAACCAAACGCATGTATGTCGAAAGCGTCGATAAAAGAAATGATGGAAGGAAAGTTTGACGACGTTATTGTGTTACTGATAATTAATAGACGCCTTGCAAGTATATGAATCTGACTAACATTTGAATAAGACGTTTCAGGAGAAAACTTTTGGGACGTGTCAACATCAAAATGTATAGTATTCAATTTAGTTTATAAAGGGTGTTTTTTTAGAGCTATAGAACTTTAAATTGCAATAAAACAACGATGGATTATTCGATTGACATGAATTTTATTTATCCGCAAGATAATCTTGTGGCATTACATTTTAATTATGATTTCTGGCATATGACCGCCACGGCTGGCTCGGATGTAGTACAATCTGGACATCCAATTTTCGATTACTTTTTCCAACATTTGTGGCCGTATATCGGCAATAACACGGCGAATGTTGTCTTCCAAATGGTCAAAGGTTTGTGGCTTATCCGCATAGACCAATGACTTTACATAGCCCCACAGAAAGTAGTCTAGCGGTGTTAAATCACAAGATTTTGGAGGCCAATTCACAGGTCCAAAACGTGAAATTAGGCGGTCACCAAATGTGTCTTTCAATAAATCGATTGTGGCACGAGCTGTGTGACATGTTGCGCCGTCTCAAACAGTCAGTTTTTCTGGATGTAACGGTGTTTCGACATACACTTGATGATTAGATTCACTCCAAATGCGGCAGTTTTGTTTGTTGACGTAGCCATTCAACCAGAAGTGCACTTCATCGCTAAACAAAATAAAATGGACGTAGTGCGCGATACGTATTCCGCACAGAACCATTATTTTCGAAATAAAATTGCACTATTTGCAAGCGTTGTTCAGGCGTGAGTCTATTCATGATGAATTGCCAAACCAAACCGAGAATGAATCACTTGACAGCTGTTAAATCGGTCGCCATCTTGAAGAGTAATGCCAACTTAAAGTTATATACAACGAAAAAAACCACCCGTTATTAATTGATGTACACACCCGCAAAATTGGGGAAACCCAAAAAAGACTAAACGAATATTCTAGTTCATTTTCTCTTGAAACCCTTTGGTCGATATTAGCAATTATTTTTTCGAATTGTCGCTTGATTCTTCAGGAACATATTCTATAGTTTGACAACTTATGAAATATCTGACAGTTTTTTGGAAGAATATCGGAATATTTATATTATGAACAGTGATAGCGAATTAGAAGAACTTACTCCTCCAGAAATAAGGGAGGTGTCAAAAGATATCGAATGTCAGAAAATGTCGAATGTTTTATTCGAATTGAGAATCATTTTGATGCCTAGGCAGGATAAGTAATATATTGCTCATTGATATGTGTCTGCTAAATCAATAATTGCAGTCAATGGGGGAAAAACAATCTTTTCCTGGTAAATAACTAAACGTATCAATTTCATCGGGGGGTATAGGTCATGCTCCGGTATTAATCCCCCCTGGATCAATACCATTCTCCAATCACGATATCAGTTTATATCATAAAATTTTCAGTTTTTTCTTATTTTCAAAAATAACTGTTATTTTAATATTTATCAATAAAAGTTATTTATTGTAATTTACAATGACTAAATGTATTTTTTTTATTTTTATTGTTGATTATATACATAATATTAACAATTAAAGAGAGAACTGATCAGACCTCAAGTTTAACCGTGATAGTTTTTACATTTTTGGTCATACAAACCCAAACCTAAAATGATCCAAAAATATCTAATCTATGTATATTGTGCCAGATAAATAAGTCAACGGGGCGGCAAAATTTTATTTTGCCGCGCGCCAAAAGTCTTGGAAATGTGAATATGAAGATGAAATAATTCTCGAAAGAAAAACTCAAAGCAAGACTCAAAATTTCAAGGACCATTTATTCTTCCGGTATAATTCCAAATATTCCGATACAATGGAATGTAAACTCCTCCTGATTTAAGGCTCACAATATCAATTCATTCACTCCGTCTGAACCGTTCGGTAATTTCAATTGGGATTCGTTTCAGACCAGTATAATAGCATCACAAATTAGTGAATAATACTGTCTTATTACCCATCACTGAATGGTTCGACCATAATTAATGACATCCGAAGACCAAAATCTCCTCTTCTTCAGTGTTACTACAGGCGTCTTGTAAAGACCACATCAACTTGATTTACGAGCTGTCTGCGAGTTGTTCTGTCGATATTTCAGAGTCCGAGGAGTAGAATAACAGAAGCTTCTTCATGGGGCAGATTTCCGGACAAAGCCCTAATCGATGAAACTAACAAATCTAATAATTAGACGATAGTGGCGGCAAAACGGTTGTATAATTTTGACTATTTATTCTGTGATTATTTATTTAGTATGGAATTTATGTTTGAAACCCAACGGTTGTTATTATACGCTAAATTTTTTGTCTCGAATGCATTTTATAAGAATTATTGAAAGAAAACAAGATTTCTTTTCAAAACGAATAATAAATACCTAAATTTTAAGAAAAAGAAGAAGATAATATATTCATTGCTCTCGCAAATGGCTTATGAGTTTCGCCTTTATGCCAGTATTACATACATTTCATTGTATACAATTTTTTTTCTCCAGGAGGAAGTATTATACACATACAAAAAAAAGTAAGTTGATGATGGTGTTTTGTGCCTTAATTGCTTCATTAGAGGCATGATAGGGTATTTTTTTTGTTTTGTTTTCGGGGTAGCTCTTGTGGTAGAACAACAGGCTGGAGGATTAAAATTGTAAGATTTTTCAATTATGAAAGAGTTGTCATGCCGATCGCAATATTGGGGTAAATTTGTATTAGGTATTGTATTTGTATATAGTATTGTCGTCTTTATTAATGGAGATTTGATCAAAAAAATATTCGATTGGAAGTTAATAATTATACAAATTAGATTTTTATGAAATTGTTTATTATATTAATTAATTTCATGGCATTCAGACAATTTTTCAATTCTGGAAAAAGTGTTTATTATTCTTCTCAGCCAATGCAATCGAATTGTATAGCAAAAACATGCAGAATGTTTGTTGAGATGTATCCTGACTTCATCCTTTGTGGAACAATACTTGAAGCGGGACGGGCAATGCCGAATCCGAAAAAATAATATTTTACATGTCGGTATTAAGGAAATTGTAAGGAAAGTCATCATACTTCCAGTAGTAGTACAGCTAAAGATTCAGGCAGAGCCAGATCTTCTATTCGAAATTTTCCCGACGTTCTTGCTATAATTTGAATACGTTCAGTGTGGAGAATCAACAATTTCATCAAAAGTATTTGTATAATATTTATTGCCTTCCATTTTAACACTTTTCCGTGAAATATCCATTATATAATTCAGAAATAATCAAGAGGCTATACGGTGAACCGAAAAGCGTTATAATATTCATTTGGGTTCAATTTGTGATACCGAAATTTCAAATAAAAGTACGTTCCTTTTAAAAGTCTAGGATATAGTGTGATTAGGGTGTTAATCATAAGGTGGCATCTATACCATATATATATATTTTTTTATACATGTACACCTTGCATCATTGGCATCTAAGATCTGAGCTTAGGTATTTTGGGCGAATAACTAATAGGAAAATTCAGCATATTAATCTGTTGTTCCTAATTATTTTTGAAGAAGTTCGATATTTGGAATCCAAACGGAATATTAAAGAGGAAATACCCTCGGGAATACCACCACGTGACTGCTCAGTTCGAAACGAAATTATAGATATTTTCCTTTTACTACCACCGATTTTTATGAATTCTTTACATCATTTCTTCAAACAATGATCTATATTGTGGAAAGTCGATATTTTCAATTTGCAATTTCGAGATATTTTTTAAATATTCGAGGAGAATCCTACCCAAAATCATTACAAAAGAGGTAAAACTATAATTTTGTAAAAAAAATAATTGACTGTCGTACATTGCTGCCCTCTACCTATTTACTTCAAAAAAGAAAGATGAAGTGAATGTACAACTTCGTACACCGTTCAAAGTTTGGTCATCGCAGGACCTCCAGAAGGGAAATGACTAGGTAACGAAATTTGACTGATACTCGGAAAGCTACGTGGTGATAATCCCTCTTAAGTAAATATGAAGTTTTAAAATTTGAAGTGCATATGGTACTTCTTTGTTAGATTATCTGAGAAACTCACCGACCTAATATTTTGTGGAAAGCACTGACGTGAAGTCAGGAGCTTTTTAGCGCTCGTTGATTCATATTCCAATTGCACCCATAGATATACCTACGTTACAGTTTTGTAGTCTCGAAGGGTGCAATCGGCACCTCAATGACAAACGCTAAAATGCTCCAACTACGTTAGTAGGTACTTTCCTCATTTTTATAATTCTGAGTACCCTCAATACTAAATTTCACATAAAATATTTTTATTTTATATTTACTTCCAAAATCTCAAATTTGTCGGATCTCTTGTAACGGTATTATTGTTTTTTTTTCTATATTCCGCTATGATTTTAATTGCGCCATCAAAACAAAATTATGCACAAAGCTTGAAATCATTATGGTATATGTATAGACACGCAAAATCCCGACCCGATCGGATCTGAAATACCGGAAATATTGGATATTTATTTTACCTTATTCTTCTTGAATTTTCTATGGTTTTAGTAACGCTATCAACACAAAATTTCGCACGAAACTTAATATTGTTATTCTATAGATACATATGTTATCGGCAATGTCCGATAAGCAGGCTTTCCTTGGTTTGCCTGGTCAAAGGCAGTGGCAGATCCAGGAGGTAGTAATTACTTCCCCCATAAGCCTCGTCGAAATATTCATAGCTTTGGAGACGAATCAGCTCTCAACCAAAAGTAAATGCTTTAAGTATAGCTGCATCCTTAATAAATATAGGGTGTTTTTTTAGAGCTATAGAACTTTAAATTGCAATAAAACAACGATGGATTATTCGATAGACATGAATTTTATTTATCCGCAAGAAAATCTTGTGGCATTACATTTTAAATATGATTTCTGGCATATGATCGCCACGGCTGGCTCGGATGTAGTACAATCTGGACGTCCAATTTTCGATGACTTTTTCCAACATTTGTGGCCGTATATCGGCGATAACACGGCGAATGTTGCCTTACAAATGGTCAAGGGTTTGTGGCTTATCCGCATAGACCAATGACTTTACATAGCCCCATAGTAGTCTAGCGGTGTTAAATCACAAGATCTTGGAGGCCAATTCACAGGTCCAAAACGTGAAATTAGGCGGTCACCAAATGTGTCTTTCAATAAATCGATTGTGGCACGAGCTGTGTGACATGTTGCACCGTCTCAAACAGTCAGTTTTTCTGGATGTAACGGTGTTTCGACATACACTTGAGGATTAGCTTCACTCCAAATGCGGCAGTTTTGTTTGTTGACGTAGCCATTCAACCAGAAGTGCGCTTCATCGCTAAACAAAATAAAATGGACGTAGTGCGAGATACGTATTCCACAAAGAACCATTATTTTCGAAATGAAATTGCACTATTTGCAAGCGTTGTTCAAGCGTGAGTCTATTCATGACGAATTGTCAAACCAAACTGAGAATAAATCACTTGACAGCTGTTAAATCGGTCTCCATCTTGAACAGTAATGCCAACTTAAAGTTATATACCTCGAAAAAAAAACACCCGTTATGAACGAATACCAGTGATCATTGTGAAGCATTTGCTCCAAGTTTATTCATACTACTGGATCACCATATCACTATAGCATTTTTTGACTGAGTTTTTTAAGGACTGCGATAAGTGGAATTTTCTTTACTTGTTTTTACTATTTTTGTTATGTTGACTTATTTTATTTTCACGAAATATTATGTTAACTTTGTATATATCTTTTGAAAATGAATTTTCATTTGGTTTTTGCATATGCAGGATGTTGTTTGTTTCATTTCTTATTGATATAAATTTTTTCCTCAATTATTTCCATCTTGAGCGGATATTGTTAACTGGAGATATATTTTCATCTCATTTTGGTGAAATAAGAAACTATATAATTTGTTTTCATTATTTCGTATGTCTATAGAAAATAGAGTCATATTTTATTTTTGTCATATGAGAATTTTTATAAAGTTATACCCCCCTAAACATTACCATTGATCCGCCACTGTTGGTAGGGTGGATTGAAAGCCCACTTTTAGCAATCTCTGAAATTGTTATCCTATTATTATATATTGTAATCCTGGGTTTCCAAAGAGTGATTCATGAAAAACGAAATATAAATCCAGAAACTGAAGATACTACAAATAATAACATGAAAAATGAAATATTAACTTAAATGCAGAAATCACAGATATTCAGTCGAATTAAAAATATATGTACTCTCTTTTGAATCACATGAATAAATATTCTTCACTGATATCTCTGGTCCTCAATAATTTCGGAAATTAAAAAAAGTGCAATGGGGCTTCTTTGTGAAATTTACATCCTGCTTTTCAGATGTATGTGATATAAATAATCGAAACAAAAAAAATATATATATACGAAGTAGGTATCCGATACAAAATTCCATTATCAACCCCCTTTATCTTGTTTTAATTAAACATAACTCACTCGGGAACACGAAGTAAGACAATGTTACACCAATGGGCCTCGGGTCTTAGTTCATCGTTAGCAAATCGACCCAATCTAGACCGGCGAACAATATGTTGCAATAAAAATATAACAAAGTTAACTCTAGACATACCATAATTCATTTAAGACTAATAAAAATGCCAAATAAAGTAAACAAAGCCGCCAAAGAATGATTTACCGCCAGTCGTATCCATTTTTTATTTATCACTACGTTATAAATTATCGGTTAGTTATATTCACTTTGAAAAAATTACGGAGTTTAATTGGTTATCGAACTAATTGGAAATCGGCTCAGCTATCCGACATATCCACCTACGTACAGATTGATTCATTCGATTGTATGCCTTGAAAATTAATGCCGGACATCGTTATACCATTTATCTTATTGAATACTGGAAATATGAACATTTAATGGGAAATTTGTTAGTCATAGGTTCAAATTCATTAAAGAAACTCCAGAATGAATGGGGGATTGCAGAAAAAAATCCTATAAAATCTGAGTTCAAAACAATGCGTGCAAGGGAGAATGGCAAATAGTGCAAATTCACTCTGGGTTATAAATTATATAACTCAAAAAAAAAAAAAATTGTTCTTTAATTAATTTCGGTGATTAGGGTATTTTATAGGAATTTTGCTGAAACTTTCTTTTGTTGATTTCATGACACGTACGTCCTCTTCTGAACTTAATCTAAACCTTCGCAAAAGGTATAACACAATTTCTATCGATCTAATTTTTATTTCATGAATATTTCGGAAAGCTACATAGAGGATGAATTATACAGGGGGGGGGGGACCATGCATTCTTTTAAGTTTGCCATAGGCGTAGCCTCTTGATTATTATTTAATTATCACTTCCATGTCTTTCGGTTTTCGAGTAATGGATGGATTAAATTCTTTTTTGTGCAAAACATAACTTCAATTAAACATTTCACTTCGGTACTTTAAGTCCTAGAAAGCTGAATTCAGTCATGGATTACCATATATCCGGGGTTACTTGTAATAACTTGTTGTTGTAATACTTGTTCCTTATCATACAAAGATGTTCAAAATCACAGGCTTCAACGAGACATACTAAAATTATAAAAAGTGTTTTTTCCAATGGAATCATAATATGTATTGTGAATCTCAGGCAATAACATGTTCCTATAGGACCTCAATTATAAGGTTTCCTAATGAAAAGCAACTTTTCATCCCAATGGCAATATCAATTATTATATTGAAATACATTTGTTTTATATGTCTATGAAATGTCATAGAATTCGTGAACTATGATAATTTGACTATCGGTATCGTGGACAAAAAAGTTAATACATAAATAATCAAGAGGCTAAGCATACGGCAAATCGAAAAAAGTAAAAATATACATATACATCTTCTTCTTCTTCTTCTTCAGCCCGTTTGAGTCCACTCCTGGACATAGGCCTCTTCCAATCGCTTCCATGTCGTCCTACACTGTGCTGTGAGAATCCAGTTCTTTCCTGCTCGCCTTTGAATGTCATCTCGCCATCTTAACAGGGGTCTGCCAACACTTCTTTTTGTCAGTCGTGGTCTCCACTGCATGATAATTTTTGTCCACTTCACATCATTCCGCGCGACATGACCAGCCCACCGCCATTTACTTCTAGCAGCTTGTTCTACTGCGTCACTTACTCTGGTTTTCGCCCTGATATTTTCATTTGTCTGCCTGTCTCTCAAGCTGATCCCGAGCATTGCTCGTTCCATCGCACGTTGGCAGACTCGCAGTCGTTGTGCGCTTTTCTTTGTTAGGGTAACTGTCTCGAGTCCGTACAACATGACTGGTAACACGCAAGCATCAAATACCTTTCGTTTTAAATTAATTGGCATTTTAGGTTCTTTGAGGATATGTGCCAGATTCCCAAAAGCCGCCCAAGCCAGCCTGATCCTTCTCCCTATTTCGGCTGTCTGGTTGTTCTTTCCCAGCATTATGTTGTGACCAAGATAAATATATTCCTCTACAACTTCAAGCACCTTATTATCGACAGTGACACAGATATTGTCTAGGCTCATGATCTTAGTTTTTTGCAGGTTCATTTCTAGGCCTACTATTTTTGTGACGCTTCCTTCAGGTCAAGTAACATACTGCTAAGCTCCCCTGCATTAGTACAATGTCGTCGGCGAAACGGAGATGATTTAGGTATCTTCCGTCTATATTGACGGGGGAGCCTGTAACCCCTAGAGGACGCGTCCCCAGGTGGCGGATAGGGGAATGCCTCCCAGATATGGGTGGTAGGAGGGAAATGAAATACCTCTCGCGGACCAACAGGAAAGTAGCGCCTGCCTCAGAATGAGCGGCTACAAACAGCGTCTGACCCAGAATGGGCGGCTGAAAACTAAACACTCGCCAACCCGCTCGGCAAGCGTGGCGTTTGAATGCCAAACCCCTTCCAAAAATGAAAATGTCGAAATACAAAACAGAAATACCCCAGGCGAGTAGAGCTAAGCGCTCAGAATCTCGCACTGATTTATCAGTCAGCCTCAAGGATTCTGGGGGAGGCAGAACTTCGGCAGTACCAGATAAAAAACGGAAAACCAACAGGAACATCTTGGTTTCAACATACAACATTCGCACAATGAGACTAGAAGAGCACTTATTAAGTCTAGAAAAAGAACTTCAAACCATCAAATGGGATATACTTGGAATTAGTGAGACCAGAATGAAAGGCGAGGCCAATATGATTCTGAAATCTGGCCATGTACTTTTTCAAAGAAATTCAGAAACAGGTCACCACATAGGAGGAGTGGCGATCATGGTCAATAGCAGAATAAAACATCTTGTCACTAAGAGCAAAGCCATATCAGATCGTGTTATCTATATCATGCTGCATCTGAACAGAGTACAAAGCATACAGATCATACAGGCATACGCCCCCACATCCGCATCAACAGACGAAGACGTCGAACAATTTTATGAAGACCTAACGACAGCTAAGAACCAAGAGAACACCAAATTCAAGATCATAATGGGTGACTTTAATGCCAAGGTAGGACAGAGAACAGCGACAGACGGTCTGAACATCGGAAACTTTGGACTGGGGACACGAAACATTAGAGGCGAAATGTTGCTTGACTTCCTGAACAAAGAACAAATGTACTGCATGAACACATTCTTTAAGAAGCAGCCTCAAAGGAAATGGACTTGGAGAAGTCCAGACGGCGCAATAAAAAATGAGATAGATTATATCCTCACTACAGATAAACAACTCTGTACCGATGTATCGGTCCTCAATCGTTTCAACACTGGAAGTGATCATAGAATAGTTAGAGCCACCATAAGTATAAACACTCACTTGGAAAGAAAAAACAAATGGAGAAAATCATTCGACCAACCTCGAACCAACTAAAAGAGAAAATAGAAGACTACAACGCACAAATCAACAAGAGGTTGAACCAACAGAAAACCTCAGAAATTTGACACTCAACGAGATAGCCGTAAAAATCGTTGGCAGTATTAAGGTGGCTACCAAGAGTGTATGCTCCATGAAGGCAAAAGCTGATACGAAACTTAGCAAGAACACCAATAAACTATTGGCAGAACGCAGAAAAACGGATAGGGATTCAGCAGGGTATCCAACACTGGATAGAAAGGTGAAAAAGGCAATTAGAAAGGACCTGAGATCGTATAACACACAAACAATAAACGAAGCTATCGAGAACAACATGAATATGAAAGTACTTCGGTCGAAAAGAACAAAAGGAAAGTCGCTCATATACAAAATTAAGAACCAACAAGGAGAAGTTGTTACTGAGAGGCAGCAAATAACTTCCACCATCCAGCAATTTCACAGTGGACTTTACAGACAATCGGTACCTAAACCAAACCGATCGAGAATTCAAATGGTCCAAAATGTGGGCTTCGAAGATATACCGGAAGTTGACACTGCAGAGTTAAGAATGGCATTAAAGCAGATGAAGAACCGGAAGGCTCCAGGAGAAGATCTCAATACAGTGGAGATGCTGAAGAACGGAGGTAAAACTCTTGAGAAAGCACTGATTATTCTTTTTAACAGATGCCTGGAGGAGGGAAAAATTCCCGATACATGGAGAAATGCCGAGGTGATAATCCTCTTCAAAAAAGGGGACCGAACCAACATCGAGAACTACAGACCGATTAGCCTTCTATCCGTTTTGTATAAGCTCCTCAGCAAAATCATTACCAACCGCCTCAATAATAAGTTTGACTTTTATCAACCTGTGGAACAGGCTGGTTTCCGGAGCAGCTTCAGTACATTGGACCACATACAAACGATACGCACGCTTATTGAGAAATGTACAGAGTACAATGTCCCGTTACACCTCGCTTTCGTTGATTACAAGAAAGCATTTGACTCATTGGAAACATGGGCGGTGATGGAGGCAATGAGCAACGCAAGGATTGACTCAAGATATACAAACCTCATTGAGGACATCTACAAAGATGCTACGCTCCACGTCAAAATAGATGAAAACACAACAACGGATAAGATCCCAATACAGAGAGGAGTTAGACAGGGCGACTCGATCTCTCCGAAATTGTTCACCTTGGCGCTGGAAGATGTCTTCAAGAAATTATCATGGCAACTGTTATGGTATTGAGATTGTTATTTTTTGTAACACATGTTGTGATAATATTCACATGTAGCAGGAACATTCAGTTTCAAATTAAACGCTGAGATGAAATGTTATCATTTGATTTCCCTCTTCATTTATACGAAATAAATTATTAAAGATTACTTACTTCTACAAGTTGAAGTAGTAACAGTGGCGACGAGAAAATGAGTGAAGAAAAGAGTTTTGTCGGTCATTTACGTGAATTCGACGTAAAAATTAATGACTGGAGTATCTTCAAACCTCGTTTATTGAATTATTTCACGGCGAACAATATAGAAGATCCCGTGAGAAAACGTGCCATATTATTAAATTTACTATCGGAAGATTCTTACCGATTAATTTTCAATTTGTGCCTACCAACCGCACCGGAAAGAAAAGCCTTCGAAGAACTGATAACTTATAAACTTATTTTCCGATCATTTCGGAACGCAAACTTCGGTTTTTGCCGAAAGAGAAAAATTCTACAGTGCCAAGAAGTTATCAAGTGAAACAGCAAACGACTGGGCAGCTAGACTTCGAAATTTAGCAGCATATTGTGAGTTTGACGAAGAGTTAAACATTGCATTAAGAGATCGGTTCATCGTGGGATATAATAATGGACCTGTGATAGACAGACTTTTTGAAGAAAGGAAACAAATTTCTCTAGCCGAAGCAATTCGAATAGCGTCATCCAAAGAAGCAGCGCGTGGAAAAGAAGCGACGCCATTTTCCTTGAAAGAAGAGCCATTGTTCCATTTCAGAAAAGGCAGCAAGTGCGCAGCTTCAGCGAAGACGTCAACCTCTACGTCACAGGAAAGGATGTCAGCGCAAATGAAATGTCAAGTTTGTGGCAGAAGCAATCATCTGTCATCAAATTGTCAATACCGTGAGTGTTCTTGCCATTTCTGTAATACTAAAGGTCATTTATCTCCTGTTTGTCCGAAAAGACAACAATCAGAGACAAAAAGAATTGTTCATAATCAAAATAAAACGAATCGAAATTTCAAATTTGTCAAACAGAATTCTTTCCAAAATTATCTGGATGATAAGCAAAATTCATTATTTATGATCAAAAATATAGAAAATAAACCATTTTATGTAAATATTTCTATTAATAATAATAATTATGCATTTCAAATAGACACAGGATCAAGTATATCTTGTATAAACAAATTCTTCTATGAAAAATTTTTCTCATCTGAAACTTTAAGAAAATCTGATAAGGAATTATTTGTATACACTGGTCAAAAGATATCACCTATTGGTAGTTTTGTAACGAATGTTGTTTATAATGACATAGAGAAAAATATTACAATTTTTGTAATAGATAAGGGAGGACCACCTATATTAGGTAGGGATTTTCTCTCGAAATTTTCGATTGGATTATCAGATGTATTTCAATTGACTAGCTTGGATGATAATTTTTTGGTGAATGAATTGAAAGAAAAATATTCAGCTGTTTTTTCCCCAGGTTTAGGGACTTTTACTAAAGGTGTAGCAATATTAAAGTTAAAAAACGATACTGTTGTGCCAAAATTTTTCAGGGCCAGACCTTTACCATTCGCTATGAAATCTAAAGTGGAGGATGAACTGAACCGACTTTTAGAGATGGGAGTGATTTCTCCAGTGGAGTACTCAGATTGGGGGACCCCAGTAGTACCTGTTCTAAAACCTGATGGTAGCATAAGGATCTGTGGTGATTTTAAGGTGACGGTAAATCCGCACCTGGAAGTAGATAAGTATCCTTTACCACGCACTGATGATTTATTTGCTAGCTTAGCAGGTGGTGAGGAATATACTAAATTAGATTTATCAAATGCTTTCAACCAAGTTTTGTTAGATGAAAATTCTAAAAAATTTTGTACTATTTCAACTCATATAGGGTTATTTGTATATAATCGATTACCATTTGGAATAGCCTCTTGTCCTAGTATATTTCAGAAAATTATGACATCCTTACTTAGCGGAATAGAGGGAGTAGTTTTTTTCATTGATGATGTTTTAATTACTGCACGAAATAGAAAAGAACATCTTGAAAAATTGAAACGAGTATTAGACATTTTAAAAGATGCAGGACTTAAAGTTTCCTTAGATAAATGCTGTTTTTTCCAGAAATCAGTGAAATATTTGGGTCACATAATTGACAAAGAAGGGATACATCCTGATCCTGTTAAAATCGAGGCAATCAAAAATGCGCCCATTCCTCGTAATATTACTCAATTAAAGTCTATAATTTCACTAATTAGTTATTATGGAAAATTTATAAAAAATCAAGCTACTATATTGCATCCACTTTATAATCTGCTAAAAAAAGATGTAAAGTGGAATTGGTCGAAAGAATGTCAAAACGCTTTTAATAAAATAAAAAATGAACTGACGTCTGATAAGTTACTGGTACATTTTCAAGATGACAAGCCGATAAAACTTACTGTAGATGCCTCAAATTATGGTATTGCGGTCATGTTTTCGAAAATAAAACTGAACGACTTATTGCATACGCCTCTAGAACATTGAATAAAAGTGAAATTAACTATTCACAAATAGAAAAGGAAGGTCTTGCTATTATTTTTGGTCTCGATAAATTCAATCAATATCTTTATAACCGACCGTTTATTCTTGTTACTGATCACAAGCCATTATTAGCAATTTTTAATCCGTCAAAAGCAATTCCACAATTTTCGGCAAATCGACTCAGAAGATGGGCAGTGATTTTGTCAAATTACACCTACAAAATAGAGTATGTAAGATCCGAAAATAACGTCGCAGATTGTTTGAGCAGATTACCTCTTCCGGATAATTTTGAATATACAGAAGAAATTTCTTATATTGATATTAATTATTGTAATTATTTCGAAAAATGTGGAATGCAAATAAATTTCGAAGATGTGAAGAGAGCTACAGAAAATGATAAAGATCTCAGAAAAATATTATTATTTGTAAAAAAAGGTCGTTGGCCTTCGTCTTGTAACGATATCGAAGGTTACCAAGCTTTTCTGAAGAAACGCTTTGAACTAAGTGTTGAGTCTGAATGTATTTTATGGAATAATCGCTTAGTGATCCCTAGTATTTTACAAAATTCAATATTAAATAGGTTACATGAGACACATTTGGGAATAGCGAAGATGAAGAGTATCGCTAGGTCTTATTTTTGGTGGCCAAACATAGATCTGGATATTATAAATTTTCTAAATAATTGTGAAGCTTGTAAAATTAACAGTGATAGGCCCAACAAACATAAATTAGATACTTGGAAATGGCCCGATAAAGCTTGGGAACGCATTCATATCGATTTTTGCGGACCGTTTTTGGGAAAATTTTTTTTGGTAATTGTGGATACTCATTCCAAATGGATCGAAGTTTTTATAATGTCCAAAATCACAGCATCAGAAACTATTAGAACCTTACGCTATACTTTCGCTCGTTTTGGATTACCAAAAATATTAGTGTGTGACAATGGTCCACAATTCGATTGTCATGAGTTTAAACAATTTTTATACAAAAATCGTATAAATTTGATATTTACACCTCCATACCATCCGCAATCCAACGGAGAAGCAGAGTCATCAGTTAAAATTATAAAGAAAGCGTTATTGAAAAATTTGCATGAAAATGTTGGTAAAGATTTGGATTTGGTTCTCTGTAATTTCTTATTTGACAGAAATTCTGCACACAGTACTACTGGCGTCAACCCTTCTGAACTACTTTTTAGGCATAAGGTCAATGACCGGTTCAGTTTGTTAATTCCTCCTATTTCGAATAATTTGAAAGAAAATGTCTCAAATTCTCAGTACAAACAAAAAATGTATTTTTCTGGAAAAAATTTTACAAAATTTACTGAGGAGGATGAAGTACTGGTATTGAATTATAAAAACAATAGGAGATACTGGATACAAGGTATTGTTGAGGATAAAATTGGTAAAAATATGTATATAGTTTTCATACCTAAGTTAAATTTGTATTGGAGGAGACATGTAAATCAAATAAAACATTTTAACTGGAAAAAGTCCATGCCAGAAAATTTAGGTAATATTGTAAATAGTAAAAATTCAGTTTTGAATGGAAATGTAAATATTGAAAATTCAGAAGTTGAGAGAAATGTAAATAGAAATTGGCTAGGACAAACTGAAAATTTAGAATTAAGTGAACATGTAAATAATTATTCAGAGAATTGTGTAGATTTAGACTTAAGAAGTAATGATGTAAATAGTAATTCAGGAAATAGTTCAGCAAGTGTAAATAAAACTCCTGAACAGAGACCCAAACGGAATGTTAAACCCATTGAACGTTTTGGCTATTGACTATTTTTGATTTTGTATTAAAAATTCTTTAGGGGGAGAAATGTTATGGTATTGAGATTGTTATTTTTTGTAACACATGTTGTGATAATATTCACATGTAGCAGGAACATTCAGTTTCAAATTAAACGCTGAGATGAAATGTTATCATTTGATTTCCCTCTTCATTTATACGAAATAAATTATTAAAGATTACTTACTTCTACAAGTTGAAGTAGTAACAGCAACAGAAGGGAGTCAATACATATACATATTATATTTTAAATGTTGAAGTGGTTTCGATCAATACTACCCAAAAAACCAAATTTTCAACCTCCATACCCCTTTAATTTCAAAATGTAAGCTCTCCTGCCTACTAGGAAAGTGGCAAATCTTCTTCTGAATCTGTAGCCAATATGAGTAGGCACATAGAGAGCAGGATTGTGTTTAAGATTCTGAGGGCACAAACAACTTAATATCTTTTCTTATCATTTAAAAAAGATTCGTATTTTCAATGTCCCCAGTAGTAATTGCAAACTGCCGCATAATTTTGTTTTTGAAGGTGGGATATCAACACAAAAATGGCTTTGTTCATCTATTCATTTTTAAATGGATGGAATGTTATTTTTGCTTTTCTGCATGCTCCTATCATACCAACAATCATTGTAAGCTTGTAGCCATTAAGTATTCTTTGTCATCAGCTTCTACCAAATATTCGGCAAAATCTTCTTTGATATTTGTATATTTTTTAATATCGATATATTTCTCTTGAGATCAAGTTCGGACCTCATTATTGAATAAAGTGTCCATAATGTAGAAACTTTTAGATTATCTTACCCTCACAATATGCAAGTAAAACTTTCTCATCACACCCCGTAACAAATTTTTTTATGCCAAATCATACTGCTTTTGACTTTTTGGGAATTACTGATAGGTTAGGATAGCCTTAGTAGCTCTTCATCAGAACCTGAATCAGTCATTTTGTGAAAATAAAAATAAACCTTCTGTTCAGCCTTACATACAAAATGTCATACTGACAACTAAGACGAATTAATAACAGCAAACAGACTATATTCATGTTTTCACAATTTTTGTCAATTATATTCAAGTTTTTTATTACTTTCTTCAAAATTATAAAAAATCTTGTGTGCAATAGGTACATTACGAAATACCTAATTTTGGGTAACTTGTGAGCTTTCACGAAACGAAAAGATTTCACGCGTTTCACAAAATTAGGCATTTCCCAACTGATGGCATAAATGGCGAATTTATTTAGAGGCATCCTAATTTGTATTCCTATTCAACTGAAAAAATAAATTCTATTAACGCTCTAACTGGCTTCACAAAAACCAATTTTTAATTTTTCATAATATTCATTCATTGTTCGTCTAATGAAAATTTTTGAAATTTATCACACACATAATTATGGAGGAAAATATGATTATTAATACGTTTTCCATCCGATTTTTGAGAAAACGGAAACTAAACATTTCAGTTATAATGTAGATAAAGGCAGTTGTTGAAGAAACCTAACAAAAGTTTTTATTTCAGATCTCTACATAATTTTGCTGGATGTCCTTGGTGAAATTTGATATATAACAATCTCCAATTGCACAAAGTTTTAAATATGCTATGTGAAATTAAGAAATAATAATTATGAGTATCCCAAGTTTTGCAGCCCATTACGGATATACTTCTATATTCAGAAGATAAGATATTCTGCGAGACCATTAAACCATTGCAGGTTTAAAGTTTCAAACTACCTTGAATGTAAATTTTATGAATAACTTATTAAGAATAATCCCTGCTCTTATCATTATCGATAATCTCATTATGGAAGAGCTATATTAGTCAGGCTAATGGAAAACATTATCAATTCATTCAAAATCCAGTGATTTCTCCCATAAAATTACACGTAAATCCAACATAATTTTCCATAAACTTCTGTATAAATTTAATTCGATTTTTCTACAGACATCATTATCCATTTCATATCAATTTAGTCGATTGGAAAAAATGCCACGATGTGAGGACATTCCGAGCCAAGGAACATTCTCACTGATCCCCATCTTGAAGAATATAATCTAATATAATGATAATCGTGATTGTAATTTAGAAAATAAGCGGAGGCGCTACTGACGACACAAGTACCTGTGCAAACGCGAATCGAGAAGAGCCAGGACGCATCAAAGAATACGTCAGTGGAGGCTGCTCTAGGAAGGGCAATGGGGTACTTCCCTCCCGATAAATTTCTACTCACAAACTCACTTACTAAGAAAATATAACAATAAAGAACTTTTCTAACATGTTTAAAAATAGAAAACAAAGTGAAAAAAATTACAGCAATTAATAGATTCGGCCTTCATTTGATGGAAATATATTCAAAATAACAATTATACTCCAGAAAATTATAATATTATGGATATTGAGTTCAGTATTTCTTATTTTTATTTGTATTTATTATACTTATATATTTGTAAATTTTTTTCTTTTTTATCTTACACATGTCACTATGACTTCTATTATAGTCACTTGAGTAAGCTTAAAATGAAAACTTAGTAATGAAAGTTACTCAACTGTTTTACAAGCTGTATTATTCAATAAATGAGCACATTCTCCTCTTTTCCTCGATAATATTGATTTGATTGAAAATACATATTTTTTTTATGGCACTATTGATTACAAAATCGAATCTGGCTTAATTCTGATGTTTTTCTTTAAACTAAGTGAATGTTATCCATGTTGATCCTTTCAACACACCAGGAATGATTATGTCAATGATTGATTCAGTTACTATAGTATGTATTAATATTTTTCAGTGTATATTATTATGTCGTTTGGATTCGCGACTGTTTATCAACTCCTATTCAAGTCCTTGATATATTTTGATAAACTTTACAATTGTTCATTTTATTCAATAATCTCGATATTATGGATTTTGACTTTTTATTTCGCTCAAATGTATTCCATAATTTTCAAAAGTATTCTTATTAATTGCCACCTTTTTATAAAAATGGGAATATAATAATATGATTAGCTCAAATATTCTAGCTCAGAAACGAAACGAACAAAAAGTGAGTTTCGAACCCTTGTCAATCTAGCATTTTTGAGCACCATATTAATTGCCTGGTATTTTCTAGATTTTTTTCATCTGCAAATGCAGTCGAACCTCGTTAACTCGATATCCTTGATAAATTGAATCATTCTTAATCCCTTTGAATTCGAAAATTATTTTCCATTTATACAAGACCCACAAAAATAAATTACCTCTATAACTGGAAGTAAGTACTTAATTCGAAACCCAGCCGCACAAGACTTTGTTGAGTTTCAGAAATAAAATGCTCCTGTGAACATTCCTGCACTAATTTCACAGAAGTTAATCGGTTGAAAAAAAAATGTTGCCTAAAAATAAACCAACAATAACACTTTGAATTAATAAACTCTTTTGATGTTTCGGAGTCTGAATCAGATTCTTTCATCAGAAAAACTTTTGAAATATTCATAATTCGTCCATTGACATTTGTCAACTCGCAGAGGCGTAGATTCATTTCGAAATTTTCTAATGTAAATTCATTTTTAAGTAAATTTATTCAAATATGTACGATCTATTCCTACTATAGAGAATAAATATATCACTATTCTTCACCATTATAACTCGAATTTGATTTGGTTTACCTCTATATCTTATTTTTTAATTCAATCAAGAATGCCTGTCTAACTCAAACTAATCTTAAGTCGAACTATACCTTACTCTAAAGGCCGGTATTATTAAGGATAACCGACGGTTCAATCGTTCAACCACCAAATTCCTTCCTATAAATATGGAATTTGGTAGTTGACGCACAGCTCAACCGTCGGTTATCATTTTTTAATACCGACCCTAAAAGAAATCTTGACCTCGTGGTGTTTCGATGCTAATCGATTTTTTTAAATTGTCATTAATTTTTGGTTATTCGAATCAGAAGATGAAGGTTGCACTAAATAATCTGAATAACAGTGATCACATTGGGAAAATTCAGGTCAGATTAGCAAAACGCAGTTGAATTTTACTGAGATCTTTAAGGGCTAAAAAAAGAGGATTAATTTAATTCCCACTGAGAAAAATTTTGTTCAATGTTTGAAAGAATGGCAATCCTCAACTTCATTTCATTGATACAATGTCCTTTTTTTCATTAATATAATGAAAATTCATCTCTCAACGTACCTTATTCACTGATATTATTAATCTCTGTTCATCAATGTCACTATTCTGAAATTGGTGTTGAGTGTTAGTTGTTCCGATGCAATATTCAATGGATAGCAGAACTTTTTTCATTGAATGTATGAAGTCGTACATTCGCTTCGAATAATTTAAATGAACATTATTGATATAAAAAGTGCAACAAAAGCAGAGCATTATAATAATGTACATTGGTTTAATGGAAGTTGTTCCTTGATTCAATGAATGAATTCATCAATATAATAAACGGCTTTTCGTTGTATTATTGTTTCTGTTAATCGATTGAGAAATGATGACTGAATTCATCGATACAATCACGTTTTTCATTGAATTAATGTTCAGTGTAGGTCCGATTTCAATTGTAAGGAAATCTGGAATTTCATATCTTCACCCAAATTGATTATGGAATTAGATGTTTCAGGTGGATGTTTTTGAAATACTTTCAGGACCCCCCTTTCTGAAATGAGGTAGCTCCCGTCTGAAAGGGGGCACGAGCCGACACTGGCCTGGAAGCATCGAGGATATTACACATGTTCGCAAAATTGGCCCATTCGCCTAATTATGAGACCAATACTCATTATGCCTCACCGACACCGTCATTACATTATTAGGGCCACTTATATCTGTCAATTTTCCGACTTAATATCAGTCGAGTGATTGCGCCAATGTTCTTCGTTATTAAAAGTCATAAATGCCAAATAAGCGAACCATTAGAGAGGCATTTTTCCGCAAATTGTGGACGGCGATAATTATTTTCATTTGCTCGACGTGTATACGAGGCTTCATTGTAGTGAGGTCCGATCCCTACCGCGAAAGATGGGAATTTCTTGGGAGTCATGGGTGGCGATTCCTGTTGAAGTATGGTAGTATCAAGAAAAACTTGTTCTCGACATTGTCAGCTAAAAATATAAAACCCAGAGAGTGAATTTTTTCTAACAACAGAAGAGTATCATTTCTAATTATCAGAAAAAGTTATCCTTCTTGGATCAAGAATTTATTATGCTAGGCAAGTACATGCGATTTTTCTACGCGCGATCGTTTGGACCCAAAAATGAAACACATAATCTAAAGAGGGATTACCACCACGTGGTTTTTCGCGTATCGGTCAAACTTTGGTACCCATTAATTTCCCCTCTGGCGTTCCTGCGGTGATCAAACTTTCTGCGGAGTACAAAGTTGTTCATTTACATTCACTCCATCTTATTTCTTTCTTCGAAAAAAATATGTAGTGGGCAGCACTGATGTACGATGACTTTCACGAAATTATAGTTTTATCTCTTTTGTAATAATTTTTGGAAGGTTTTTTCCACGAATATTTTGAAATTATGCTTCGTACAAAAAACATATAAATTTTTTTTGCGAAAATCAAAAGTTACCAAAATTTTTATTATTTTTTTTGCGCGAATTAAAAATATTCACTTTCATGTTGAATTAAATTATGTAAATTTCTCATAAAAATCGGTGATTTGTAAGCAGAAATATCCCTAATTTCTTCTTGAACTAAGCAGTAAGCAGCCACGTGGTGGTGTTTCCTCTTAAATACGAATGTGCGCATATATCTACAACCAAATATTCGCCACGACTAAACACATGCTATCAGTCCCATTTTTGAAGCGACGGGATTGTCGCTAATGGAAATTGGAAATTAATAAAACAATCAGGAATTTCGCACTTTGCGACAATTCAATCGCGATTGAGGCCTGATTCCTACTAATTTATTATCGATTGATAGTTTGATAATCGGTACTACCGATTATCAGGATTATGCCGCCTTGATTTGTGGGAGCCTTCATTTGCTGCCTCTGTCGCTTCCTCCATTTGGTGTCTTGATATGTTAATTTTGATCCAATTATTTCATCAAAACTCTTCACAGTTATCCTACATCGAAAAATATTACTAGGATGGTTTTTCGAGTCGCTATAAATTTTGTGAAATATCCCCTTTAAAAGTTTTCGACCTATCACCGGATACACCCAACCCAATACTGTTTTTTGTGCTATTTCCTTGATTTGGCTTGTAATATTAGAGTTACCTCCCAAGCGATTCCAGTGAAATCCAGGTTGTTACTGTTAGGTACATGTTATTTCGATTATATTCAAATTGATTTTTTGGCGATTGCGATTATTCTGTCATTCGTCAGTAAGAAATCCCTTGAGAGAGCCTGGCCTTAAGGAGTATTGTATAATCTTGAAATGAAAAGTTGAATGAAATGAATAAAATTAGGTAATAATGATAACGTTTTACAGATATACCATCATGAAAGGTTTGGACGTCGAAATGAAAGTAAGAGATACGTAGAAACAATACTTAATACTAAACTGGGATTCAATGCCAATATCGATATGAAATATGTAAACGTTGTGTCTATCATAGAGTAAGGCGAGAAATCTTTTTCACAAGAAATCAAATATCTCGTGAACTGTTGATTTTTGGTTCAAACTACAGCAAATGAATCATATTAACACGTCGTCCAATGTTCACGTCTTATTTGGAAACACCCTGTATATCATATCTCGTCACGAAAAATAGAGGAATCATAAAGGGTGATGCAGGGCCGTCGCTAGCCAAACTGCCGCCCTAGGCAGAGACCCAATTTACCGCCCTCGACATCAGTCGAAAAGTAACCTAATGTGTTGGCGAAAAAATTGTCGCAAACATTAAAAGATTAGTAGAAATTACCTTATTTCATCATTTTATAAATATTTTAGATGCTTTACATATAAAGACGAAGGAATTAGTCTGAAAAACTCCACCAATATTTACAAAACCATCTGTAGACCAATCCTAGAATATGGGCATCCATTATATGTAAATGTTATGCAGACTCGGTATTGAGAAATATAGAAGTTGGTGAGAAAACAGCACTCAGAACCATAACACGAATAAGACATCCACTTAATAAGCTTCTCAACCCTCCAAATGAGCTACTATATGAAAAAGCTAACATACAGCCAATAAAGAAAAGACTAGTCGACCTGAATAGAAGATTTTCTCACAAAATTAAAGACCTAGGGAATGTTAAGAGCATGTTCCACAGGGATCCAGTTACTACCCTTCTCAGAAAATTTCTAACACAGTGGGTGATCGATGGATTGTATGATATTATATGTAAAATTACTTAAAAATGGAGAATACTTTTTTTCTGGCTTGTGATGTGTAATAAACTAGGCTGAAGGACTTCGGTCAATGGCCAATAAAGAACAGTTATTATTATTATTATTCTTTTTATAATGAATTTTCATCAAGTAAGGAATGAATCCATTAAACAAAAAAATAAAATATAATAAATAGCCAGAGGAATAAATACTTTCATTTGATTTGATTAATTTAAGTTTGATAAACGATGCAGTGTGAACAAGATTCTGAGGACTATGCACAAATTTGGAAATTCTTTCTTCAACTGATTATCGTAAATACATATAACGCAGAGTTTGAAATGGCGAAGATGCAAGATTGTGAATGCAGCATATGAGGTGTCATCCTTAGACTATAATCTAAGTTGTCATCACAATTCCATGTTTCAGATCAAATCCAACAATAAATTTTTTTCTCCATCACTCAGAGCAAGTTCTACTCTGAGAATATTGTATCCTTTTGCGATACAATATAATATAGATAATAATAAGTAATTAATTCATTATGACCTAATGACCTATAATAAATTGGAAGATGTACCTATACATAATTTCCTTTTTTTGATACGCGAACGTATTCGTTTTGAAATATTGATTAATAAAAAACGAATTGCATATAATTAATTCAACGTGTTTTATTCGTTTTAAATTTTTAAGTCTGAGAATATTGTATCCTTTTGCGAAACAATATAATATAGATAATAATAAGTAATTAATTCATTATGACCTAATGACCTATAATAAATTGGAAGATGTACCTATACATAATTTCCTTTTTTTGATACGCGAACGTATTCGTTTTGAAATATATTTATTATTGAAATAATAAAAAACGAATTGCATATAATAAATTCAACGTGTTTTATTCGTTTTAAATTTTTAAGTTTTATCAAATTATTCAGATGATTGCAGTTCTTGGAAAATGACCAAGCCTAAACTTTTTCTTTTGAAAAGTTAGGAAAAATTGTAGAATTTTTAGCTCTTTGTTTGATTCATACTGGTATTTGAATTTTTCTAGATTTTACAGAGGTTATATCTTTTGTAATATTGGATAAGAGATGCAATTTTTATAATAACTTGCAGCTTTAAAATGCAGATGAATATCTGTGAAACATCACTAAACATATGATTAAGAAGTCATGGGTATTTTTGGATTGAATAAAACTTTTTTTATCAATCTTGCATTTTTTTTACACAAAACTTGCTTTCTAATAATAAAGGGTATCAATTTTTTCCCATGAAGATACAATATCATTCAAAAAAATTTTAAATATTTTTCATCATATGTGACATTGATTATCACCACATTTTTGTTCACACTGTAGTTGCAATCAGCTACACAATAGTAGCCTTTTTTAAGACCTGCTAGGTACCGGGTTTTTCACCATAATTTGACCCCCCCTTTAACTTTGTTACTAGGAGAGGTACAAAAAAATTTTTTTACAAAAGTTTCACGAAATCAACTAGTGTTTTTCAAAATGACTTCACAAAACGAAATATATACAGAGTGGGCAATATATTGATAGCAACTTCATTTTTTCAAATGGAACATTTTTATATATTTGACTAGCTCTTTCTCCCCTGATTTCGAATATATAACATATGTTTGGCCTATCTCTCTTATTGTGAGTACCACAGAGTTCCAAAGTTTAAGAACCACCTGGCAAGATAAGTAATTTCAATTAGAAGGTTGCGATATTCAGAATGCCCTTTTTTGAGTTATCTCGTTGGTAATGATATATAACACACGTTTGTCATTGAATAAAACTATTCACTGAATATGCACTAGACAGAAGCGGAAAAATTTGAAATATGTTCGCTTTATGTAGAGACCAATAAAAATAAGGAAGCTACAAGGAGAGAATATATGGAGTTGCATCCAAATAATCTAATTCTAATTTATAGTGAAAAACGTATGTCATATCGTTGCCAACGAGATAACTCAAAAAAGGGCATTTTGAGTTATCGCAGCCTTCCACATTGATTACTTTTGCCAGGTGATTCTTAAAATTTGTAACTCTGAGGTACTCAGAATGAGAGAGATAGACCAAACATATGTTATATATTCGAAATCAGGGGAAAAAGAGCTAGTCAAATATATAAAAATATACAGGATGTTCCATTTGAAAAAATGAAGTTGCTATCAATATGTTGCCCACTCTGTATATATTTCGTTTTGTGAAATCATTTTAAAAAAACACTAGTCGATTTCGTGAAACTTTTGTAAAAAACATTTTTTTGTACTTCTTCTTGTAACAAAGTTAAAGGGGGGGTCAAATTATGGTGAAAAACCCGGTACATTTGTACCTGTATCTGAAAATAATACTTTTGAAAGGTTTTCCGTTAGATACAAAATTTTTGAACGTTTTGTCGTTTTCGCACTAATGTGACTAATGGGACGCTTAATTTCTATAATATTGTTTCCACAAATCCCATCAGGTTATCCTGCTATCAGGGAATATTTTTCAGAAAGCATCAAACCACACTAATACAATTTTTTTCCAGTTGGGTACTCACGGTATTACCCATCTCAGTTTCTGGAGGATGTACCATTGGATACAAGACATGCAATGTGGTTTATGCATGATGGTGCACCAGCTCATTTTAAGGTATAGTTGCTCGAGTGTTTTTAATAGCAATATACAATGATCGCTGGATTGGTGGAGGTGGACCTCACGAATGGCCTGCACGATCCGCGGACTTAAACCCCCTGGATTAATAATAATAATAATAACAGTACTTTATTGCATATGCAACTGGCCATCGACCAAGGGTCCTTCAGCCTGTATTTTAACAATTTTTGGTACATTGAATTTGTTTAAGGTAAAAGGTTATTATTATTTCATTTTTTCATATCAAACTTTTGATCTTTGCTATAAGTGGGAGTTCTGGATGTTTTCTCTTAGATGTATTCCTTCTATCTTCCTGGTATTGAGAAATCACTTCATCCAATTGCACTAACCTATAATAGAATGCCTTATTCAGTCTGCTCATTCTTATCTCAATAGGTTCTATTCTGGTATTCAGATAAAGTAGACTGTTTGGAGGATTATGAAGTGGATTTCTAGGATGTCTCATTCGGGTTATGGTTCTCAATGCGGTGGTTTCTGCTACTGTGAGATTTTTAATTGCTGGAGGCTTGCAGTTGGCAAACACTGGGTGTGCGTATTCTAATAAAGGTCTACAGATTGTTTTATATATTACTGATGCACTTTTGATGTTAATGCCTTGCTTTCTGTAAACTAATTTGGAAAAATATTTGGCTCTTGATATTGTTTTTCTCTTCATCAACTTGGTGTGTAGGTTGAAGTTCAATTTACAATCAATGTTCATTCCAAGGTATTTGATTGCAGGTACAGGTTTTATGCTTTTTCCATTAATCTTCAAAGTTGGTGATGCAGGAGAGATTTTGTGGTCGAAAATTATAAACTGCGACTTGTCTGGATTAATCTTCATTCTCCATTTCCGGAACCAGTTGGAGAGTTCATCAAGGAGTTCTTGAAGCTTCTGTGTGCAAGTTTTTAATGTTTTTGCATGGGATACCAGAGTTGTGTCGTCTGCAAATTGCAAAATGTAAAGGGAGTTCATATTTTCTCGGATGATATCATGGCAAAAGACATTGAAGAGTAGTGTCGAAAGAGGAGAACCTTGGGGAGTGCCCTGCTCAGGTACAAAGTAAAAAGACGTAAATAATCCAACTTTGACAGCCAATGTCCTGCCCTCCAGGAAGTGCTTACACAGTTTAATGAGATGGGGTGGGAGGTTGATTTTATGCAACTTGTAGAGTAGTCCTCTATGCCATATACAGTCGAAGGCTTTTTGTATATCAAGACTCAACACTGCAGACTTCATTTTCTTTAATGTTGAGTTCTGTATATTGGATGTGAGAATGGTAAGAGGGTGGTATGTAGATCTTTTGTTCCTGAATCCAAATTGGCACTGCGGTATATGTTGTTCGATATCAGTTGAAAGAATTGATCTGATTATTTTTTCATAAAGTTTTCCAAGTACAGGTAATAAGGTAATGGGTCTGTAATTCTCGAATCTCTGTCTGTCCATATTGGCCTTAGGAATATTAATGATATGTCCTGTCTTCCATATAGCAGGGAATATGCACTCATTCAAGCAGAATTCGTAAATTTTTATAAGATGTTTATGCACCGTATCATCTAGTTTCTTCAGAACAATCCATGGAATATTATCATCTCCTGGAGAGCTGTTTTTTGAACTATGTAGTAGTTGGTAGTAGTCTTCTTCTTCTATTGATATTGGTTCCACACTGTCATCTTGTCTTCTGAAATTACTATCATACCATTCATCTATTTGAGCTCTATTGCTGTTATCAAAGAGGTTGTCGTCGGTAAATTTATATCTTTTTTTGTAGTGTTCTGCAAATAATTGTGCCTTCTCTTGATCTGATTTATATTCTCTGCCATTCTTGATCATTATAGGTAAAGTGAAATATTGCTTATATTTGGATAATTTATTTACCTCATTGTGAAATTTTTTTCCTTTGGACTGATTTATATTATTGCAAGCAGTAATCCAGTTATTCTCTCTGTATTGTTGAATCATTCTGTGGATGTTTTTGTTATATCTATTCAAGTCTTTTTTAAGTTCTGGACTTCTGTTATCACAATATTCCCTATACATTCTTCTTTTATTTTTTATTAATTTAATTATATAAGGCGGCAGCTCATGTAAGAATGGGTGTTTCTTTATTTTGGGAGTATGCTTCTTGATGGACTCTGATAGTTTCTTATTGAAGGATTCGATGTATGGTTCGCTTAGTGGTGTGTTACCATTTTCCTCAATAAATTTTTCCATCTCCTTATCAATCTTTGTTATCTTGCTCATCTTGTAGTTGTATGCAATCCTCTGCTCAGTATATTCTGGTTCTATGTCCATGTCAAATTCTATCACAAATGCAAGATGATCAGAACCCAAATCAGGTGATATTTGTATTTTTGATATATTCTGCTTGATGTTCCTTGAATATAGAATTAAGTCAGGAGTGGTATCTTCATTTCCCTCCATAAGGAATGTCGGGGGTGTTTCAGCTCTTGCGAAGTTACTGTTCTTAAGGAATTGTTCAATAGGTTTCATCTTTCTTCTTGTGCCGGCATTGAAATCCCCCACTATAATGGCATACTGATATATTGAAGCTTTGGTAAACAGTGTTTCCTCTATCAGGCTGTTTGGATGAAAGTACACCAAAAATATGTGTAACTTGTCATTTTTAAATGGTACACTAAAGTGAGTAACTTCATTCATAGGATTGTTTACCACTGGTGGGTTTTCTTTGCTGATTTTTAAGGATGGATGACATTGGATTAAACTTCCACCTCTTGTATTCTGCTCTTTGTGCCCAATTTTCTTGATTATCGTCCAGTCCCTGTAATTAACATTGTGAGAGTCTTTGATCTTGGCTTCTACATACATAGCACACTTTATGTTGTTTTGTTCTATAAAGTGGTTGGTCAGGTGTTTCTTTGGGATGTAGCTATTGATGTTATTATATAATATTTTAATTTTCGACATGAATGTTCAAGTTATTATACATTGACTCTGTGGGGGAAGGCTCATCTGGGTCATCCAAGTCGAACATCAACACATACACTTTGTTACCCCAAAAGACGGCTGTAGTATCCACATTATATTGGTTGATGAATCTTTTTTTTAATTTCAGTAAGAGTTCGTTTCTGTTGATATTCTTAGGTTTGTTTATTTTACGGAGGTATGTGTTAATAATATCGTCGTGCATCGAGATGGGAGCGTGAATCCTCTTCGTTTTTTTGGATAAATCCTCTATATCCCTAGTTTTTCTGTTCATTATCTTAATAATGGTATTGGGGATGCCTTCAATGGGTTTCTTAGGATGTTTAGGACACTTCAGAGACCATGCTAAATGGTCTTCTGCACCGCAGGCTAGACACTTGGGTGTGTTATTGGTTCTACATTGTGACATCTTGTGTGGACCTTGACATTTCGAACATTTTGGAGGGCTTTTGCAATTTTCTGTAGTGTGGTCAAATTGCAAGCATTTTCCACAGGGTATCGGAGTTGGATCTGGTGGGTGGCTTGGATATACTAAGTAGTGGCGGTTCAAATAAAATAGACCATTATTCAAGAGATTTTCAAAGGATTCGATTTCTCCAGTGATAATTCTGATGAATTTAGTTGCGACATTGTTTTTCCTTGAAATTATTCTCTTGCAATATCTGTGTTTTATATTTATAGAATTGAGGTATTGGCTTATGTCTTCTTCTTTTATACTAACTTCTACAGCAGAAATTACTACTGAATAGGTTTGTTGGGGCTCTTTAATTTCTCTTGTTCTTCTTTGATTTGTTGTTTCTTTGTATATTATAATTTTCTTCTCCTTCTTGAGTTCCTCCAGAGCTTCAATTAGTGCTGCCTTATTATTATTGGATTTCAGGATGAAACCTAATTTGGTTTTCAAAATGACATCTTTTGAATTGGGAAATTTCGCACTCCATATTGCTGCCATTTCCATTCTGTCCATTTCAATATTTTCTGTATTAATGTAATATAAATTAGCGTAATCCATATATTTGATTTCATTCATTCTAGCGGAATAATTTTTGATAAAAGCATTTGTTGTTGAATTTGTGGGTTGTGGTATTATTGTTTGTTGACGATTATTTTGGGTGTGTATAGCAGATGTGGATGGTTCATTGTTGACAACGATTTCCATTTGGGTCGGAATATTTTCGTTGTTATTTTCTATCAATAGTGGTTGTTTGAAAACGATGTCTGGTGATTGATTCTCATTTTTTTTCTTCGTAGTTCGTCCAGTGGTTCTTTTTTTGCGTTTTTTATTTGATATTTGTTTATTTCCGTTTTCCTCTTCATCTGATGCTATAGTTGAAGAAGCGCCACTATTTTGAGACATTACTGTCTTGTAGAAGCTTCAACTTCTAAGTAAATTGATTCAATAATTTCAAATCAGTATTCTAATTCGAAGTAATCGCTAAATAACTCTTATCGGAACGGCACAGATGTGATCGCGTCTGTTGTTCGCTCGGAACGGCCCCCCTGGATTATTTCCTATGAAACAATCTAATGTCATTATTTTATACAATCGGACAATTGCTAGGTGTAACTCAATAAGAAACGACCCTGGTGTTTTTTAAAGAGCTCGGCAGTCTATGAGGAGAAGATTGGATGGTTACATCTGAGCTGGAGGTAGCAATTTTCAGCAATTGTTGTAGTTTAAAAAATGTCACATGTTACTCTTTTTCACCGTACTGATGAGGGCCGAAAGCCCGAAACACGCGTCTACGATTAGTACAATTCTCTTTGAGGGTATGTTCATATTCTGTTCTCCTTGTTATATCAATAATCCCCTCATTACCCTTTCCACATGATTATTGTTCCTGGACTCGGATGTCACGCATTTACCTATAGCTTCCCACGTGGTTGTTGCCCGAAAACTCATTGGATCTTCCTGCTCCATTTTTTCCTTCAAGTGTTGCTCATCCCACCCTAACACTTTTTCACCGTAGTGATGAAAGTCGAAAGCCCGAAACACGTGTCTACGGTTAGCACTTCTCTTTGAGGGTATATTCTTATTCTTTTTTCATTGTTTTATGAACAATCCTCTCGTTACCTTTTTCACATGGTTATATGTAATTTTTATTAGTAAATTTTGAAAATTTGTTTCGTCCTATACAGGGTGAGTCTTTGACTTATATATTATATGTAATTTTTATTAGTAAATCTTGAAAATTTGTTTCGTCCTATACAGGGTGAGTCTTTGACTTGTACATATATTTCAACCGAAGATTTCTGAGGTCAAAAGAAACACTTTTTTCCCTTATAGTTTTTTCCGATTCGTCCCGGTTACAAAGATACAGGCTGTTGAAAATCGATAAAAAAATGTGATTTTCAGCTATATCTCGTAAATGGTTCTATTCAAGGAAATGATTTTTGGAATATAGCTTTTCCTTGATGTGATACATCTTCTCCGAACACAAGATTTCCTACACATCTTTCAGTTTCTTTGTTATGAACATAACATCACATAAAAATACCAGAAATTCGAAGAACCCTACTCTCAAAAGTAATTTGAACGTTCATTGAACAATATTTGGCTAATTTGAAAAATAAAAGTATTCTTCATATGTTCTCCTACAATGCGCCGTTTTCGAGTAACTCGATCTTAAAAAAAATATATCTGTGAAATTCGAAGAATTGGGTACTTTGGGTAAATGCAACTATGTTCTGTTGTGGAAAAAAAACCACAGAAATGAATATTTACTATGATGTCATGTCTCAGATTTTAGAATTGAAGTACTAGCCAACTTAGTTTGAAAATGAAGTTATTTGAATAAGCTCACCTCAACTCTTCTATTTGATTACAAATTACTGAGCTTTGACACAGCTCTTATAATAAGAAGATACTTCATTAAAATCAACATTCTATTTTGAAAAGTCCAGATTTCCCATAAAGCCCATGTTTAAAAAAGTTTTCACAAAATAGTCCCATTATAATGATAACAGTCAATATCCCACTAAAGACTGCTGCTATGGAACAATACTGTATTCTTCGAGGGTCATTCAAACTCACATCGAAACATACCACTAAGTACATACTAGACAAATTTTCATGTGATTGAGATTAAATACTTTTATTCTTTTGCTATTCCATAAATTCATCCTAGAGCATATGATTGACATACTTCCAAGAGTGCCATAATTGTTTGAATATGAAAACAAATGGGTGAGTTGAAAGAAACAGGATATTCAACTGTGGATATTTATATTGAATACTTCTCATTTATTTTCAATGGCAAAATCAAGATGAATCAAGAAGTAGAGTTGGCTATAATGTAGGTACATATTAAAGAACAAATTTGATTACACGTGGAGTCTAACATTTTCCATTGATTACAGAGCCATAAAACTTCATTTCCATATTTTCACACTGATGACTCCAAAAATATTGAAGCAGATCAACAAATCAAATGCTTCATTTCATAAAGGAATTACTTTCTATCAGAATGCACACTTATTTATTTTGTATCCACACAATTATTTTGGAAATTGTTTTTAAATTTCTCGAAAATATGTATGGAACTTTAATATTCTGTTGGAATTCTTCGAATCTTCGATGATTTTCATTTCATGCTAACATAATATCAAATATCGTAATAACAACAACAGTGTAATTTGTTAATGAATATTTTAGGTTAGAACATACATTATTCGAACTGCTGTGTTTAAATTCGCAACACTCGAAATTTGAGGTTTAAACTTAAAACCACAGACTACTAGTCTGTGTTAGAACTTTTACAGATTTATTTATTTGAGAATGTGAGGTTAAATGGCAATTCTTGTACGAAATGAAATAAACAACGATATATTATAAATGCGATATAATAAATGAATGGATATGAATTATGAATATCAGAGCTAAGCTAATATGGGTGGTAGCAAGCTCAATTCGTTATGATTATCGAAAATGAAATAGAAAATCAAGAGAAAAATATTTAATCTTTATCGTCAATGAAATTGGGATAACTCATTTATTGTATTATAAATACTACTTTTTTCAACAAATGGAATGTTAAAAGTGAGTTTATGATGGTTTTTCCAATCTAGTAGCGTATTTCCAAGATTCAAATTGTATATCTTATACTTGCGGAAACTTCAGTGTTCCGGTTACCAGGGGTGAATTAGCTCATTATGAAAATTTAAAATGGCTATATCTTTTTAACAGGGCCGAATCGGAAAAAATGGTAAATGAAAAAAGTGTTTCTTTTGACCTCAAGAATCTTCGGTTAAAATATATGTACAAGTCAAAGACTCACCCGGTATATTCGCAACGAAGTGCTTTTTCAAAAATAATCAAAGAAAAAATATCCTCAAAATAGTCCAAGGACTAACCTCTTGAATTTTTGCCGCATGTTTGCCCAACACCCTGTATACAAATAAAGAATATATTCTCGAATGTTTTTTTTTAACGAAAACTGCGAATAAGTACTACAAAATGGCTCTTATGTTGCAAATTATCTTTAAATCCTCTTAATGACTTTCTTCCCGACCAACCATAGAAAACAAGCGCACAAATCCTCATCATTATCCGCCATTGAACCGCATGCAACTAGCAAACCAGTCGGTCATTTCAAATTTTTGAGAATGTGCGTGGCAACTAAAAAGCGTAATTGACTTCTCATCTCCATAATTAATTTAATTACGAATAATTATCCGAGCAAGTGTAATTTCCATTTGTTTTTGTAATACCCGGTATATGACAGGATTGAGTTCTACTTAATTTCATGAATTTGTCGGTACCGTTACCGAGAGAATTGGCTATTTCCTGAGATACTTGACCGGTTTCATGCCTTGCAATCAGTGAAAATCATTCATTTACGGTTGGTTTATTATCGATATCGATTATAGCCATGAAAACGTCAAAAAACTCCGCACAAATGCTTATGATTTTCTATTTCATTAGAGTGGATATTCTCGAGACGAAATTCACTATTCACTTTTGGGGCTCAAAGATCTAAGGAAGAACAAACAATGTAGATATATTCCTATATTTAGTTCAAAGATCATCATTTAGCTACTTCATGTAAAAATCTTCATGCTAATTCCTTCTTTTCAACCCTTTCAAGTTTGTAGTCCGTATTTTCAGGATATAATATGCTGTATGATATAGGGTAAGTGGTATTTGGGTATCCGGTAGTATAATTCGCCATCTAGTGAGCGAAATTCAAAATCGAGATGTGATCTGGCAAAAAGGTATTTTATTGGTATATTTTGAATTTTTCGACCCTCTGAGGATGTTTCATATTATCTCTAAGTTCAAAACTTCAAAATAGACAATAAATCATTAATTGAATTCTAATTCAAATAAATATAGGTATTCAAAACAATTCATTACCTTTTGATGTCTGTTCAAGTTGGTGAAATGAATTATGTTTCACTACATTTTTACCTTTGGGGCTCAAAGAAATGATGACGACATCACAATTTAGCTATATCCAGGTCAAAGTATCATCGTATCATTATTTCATGTCCTCATGTTGATACTTTCTTTCAATACGTTCAAGTGCTTGAAGAAAAACAACTCTTTTTTTTTTTGCTGTACAGCAGTTTAATATAAATTTCTATAAAATATGTTACAGAGTTATATATACAAGGGGATATATACAATGTTTACATGCTTCTTAAAGTATGTGTTGCAGACTAGTACCTAACTCAAAGTTTTACCTAGTATTGAAATTTGGATAATGGATTACATAGGTTTTATAAAAGAGAGTGTAAATTTTTACTGAGGCATGTCGAGTAGATATACGTTCAAGTTTATAGTTTATAATATGCTCTAGGCCCTAGGGTAAGTAGCATTTGGGTATCCGGTAGTATAATTCGCCATCTAGCGAGTGAATTCCAAAATCAAGATGTGATCTGACAGAGAGGTGTTTTGTTTGTGTATTTTGAATTTTTGATTTTTTGAGGATGTTTTATTATATCTAAGTTTAAAATAGAAAATAAGGTATCAAATGACCTCAAATTCAGATAAATATAGAAAAATATTCATAACCTTTTGGTGTTTGTTGAAGGAATTCTTTTAGGGGAAATTTTTCACTCAAAACTAATTCCTTAATTATTCAAGATACGAGGAAACTTTCTTGAATGTTTAAGTTTTTTCTGACATCTAGTATTGAACAAATGAACATTACTGTTATCACTACAGGATTCTTTTAAAGGCTTTTCATTTATCCGTTAGGTGTCACAACTGTCGATAGAAGATTTCTTCACCATATCACATACTCTATGCTTGTGCTTTTAACTACTGTTGTTAGATGGCGCCACACATTTCACTTCGAAATATTCTCATCAATATTCCACAAAATAAATACGGTAGAAAATATTTCAATTTACGGAAAAATCCGTGTAACATAAATAAATTTGTCTACTAAGATCTCTGACACTACCTAATTAAAAGTAAATCCATTCAAACTGATCATTTTTAATTAATTACTAATAAACTTTAAACATCATTAGGTACCTATAGCTATAAAATATACAGCGAATTTGTGCATTTTTTCTTTGAATTTGTATATAGAGAAAAATTTAAATCTATGAATGTTAAATATCATGGGCTGTCTATTCCAAAACACTACTTGGTTAATGAAAAACAATATGCGTCAATATTCATTAAATTGACTTCAAATCAGATCAGTTTTGAAATAAGAATACTGCACCCAATACACCGATGGACGATGAATAACAATTGTAATGAAAAATCAAACTGCTGATTTATAATACAGGTTGCTTCAAGTTCGATTATCTATTAGACGTTTCTGGGGAACGCGGCCTATTTAAAATATGAAAATTTGGCATATGATATTGTTCGTAATTCCCTATTAAGCTGAAATATTTCCAAAGCACCGGCACTTCCAGTTATAAAAGGAATGAAAAAAATTCCAAAAATTTCCTTTCTTTCATTTTTTTTTTCAGATATAGGTAATCAAGATTTCCATTTTTAATCACTTCTTTTTCAAATTGTAGCGTGAATCCTAATAGTTTTCAAATATTTACAACTAAATGAAGAAAACATTTCTGCATTTCAACATTTCACTATTGTGAATTATTTTTACTCTAAATATCCTATGCGTTAACTAGATTCACTTTTTCGAAGTAGATTGATGTAGGCTTCGTACATCGCTTGAATTTTAGAAATATCATCACAGTGTGTTTCGAATATTGTGTCAAAATTTTCATTTTCCAAAGGAGAGCTCTATTTTTAATGATTCCGATTAACGAGAAGATATTTCGAAGTTATGTTGAAAACATTTTAAATTTTATGACAGTTAAAAACCTAGAACTCACAAAAAAGTTAATTAATTAGATATTCAAATTTCTATGATCACAGGGTATAGTATGTCTGGAAACAAATGGAATGAAATAGGCCCTATATGGTATAACATAAAGTCTCGAATAACTTTTAAATTACTGAATTGAGCAGTATAATTATGTTTGAACACTATCCTTATTTTTTACCGTACAATCCAATGCAACTACAAAAAAATTCCATTTTGAAAATCTAAAATTATGATAAAATTTTGCTCACAATTTTTGAAACACCCTGTGTTGATATTTTTTAAATTAAAGGAATTTACGTATTCCTACATTATTTCAATTCGAAAAAGTGAATCGAGTTTACGCATAAGATATCTATAATAAAAATAATTCCAATAATCTTCATTCTCTAGAAACGTGTAATAGGTAATCGAACTTAAAAGACTCTGTATATTATATCTTGATCTTATCAATATCATTGAGAAACAATACTCTATAGATAGCTTTTCTCTTGTCTTTTAACTGAAGTGTTGAACCCAGGCCAGGATAAATATTTCCCAAACTTTTTCCAAATCATCTATTGCGTATTATGACAATCATTTCGAAGTTTCAAACTATTAATATCCTAACTCTCAAAGTAGTTATTAGCGTATATGACATTTAGATATCATTTTAAAGTTTCGAAATTACCTATCAAGATTTGAGGCTGATTCTACTCAAGAAATTCAGGTATTGTAAAAATTGAACGATAAGGAAGAAATACGCTGCTCTTGAATTTCATGATAACATAAGAGAGTGATTGCCAGTCACTTTCACGACAATATATGATTTTATTATACCTTCATCAAAATTATTCAATGATTATGTAAATACAGCCTCGTGACTAATGATTCTCAAGTGTTACCTAGATACGAGATTGATTCAACTACTTCAGGAATTATGTAGTTACAACTGTACATAAAAGTACCTTCACTTTTTCATGTTTTAAATGTATAAGTTCAATATCAAAACATATCTCTTTCTTTCCATTTTTGTCTCTTCTTATTCTTCTTTAATAGCAGCATCCGAAAGTGTTTTGCCTTGAAGTCAATCTCAACTGAGGATCTAATAATTTTTAATGGACGAATAAACATAATTTTATTCAGATTCATAAGAAACGAGATAGTGTTAAATAGCTGAATTGAAGTAACAATTGTAATTTACATCAATCCAAGAATAATTTTTACACATAAATGCTCAATTGGAGAAGAGATTTATATGACAAGTGGTCATGCATTTGATTGCATCAACATCCGTTTAATTCATTTAATGAATAAATTGCAATGATAATAGTTTTTTCCTTAAATATGAATATCTTTCAGTTTCAGTTTTTGAAATGCAATAATTAGGTATATTTTCTGATTTATTATTTGCAATAATCGTACCTCAATATTGAACCTTCAATAAGCCTTCGTTTTCTTCCTTGTCACAAGCATTTCAGACACCACATTGCGTTATCTTCTGTCTAGGAACACTATTTTTCTTATTTACGCACACCGTATAGTAAAAAAAGGAAAGCATTAACATGAAAACAGAAACTCTCGTTCATTCACTTGCCAATTGCACCTTTGGAGACCACATTACTTCAAATAGGTATATATGAAGTCTTCAAAATAGCAAATTGCGAATTTATGAACGAGAGCGAAAGTTCCTGACTTCACATCAGTGCTTTCTTCATTCTTTTGATATTTTTCTTGAATTTATTACGATTCTGATGGAGCTACCACCAAGAAATTTTGCAGGCAGCTTGAAATTGTTATTTTTCATATACAAGCAAAATTTCAATTCGTCCAGATCTGTTACTTCTAAAATATAAGTATTTTTTTCGATATCATTTTCGAATTATATGGTTTGAAATCGTAACAATACCAGAAATCTCAACATCTTCGGTGTTGTAGTCAAGGAATTATTGGGTTATTTTTAATCAATCGAATTTTCTATGACTCTGCTAAGCTATCAACATGAAATTTTGCACGAAGCTTAAAACTGCCATTTCACCTCGGAATACAAATATTCATTTAGATTAAAATGAATAGAAAAACAAAATTTCACAAGGCCATATTTATGGAACCCTTGATCGGATTTTACCCATTAAAGATGTTGACTGTGTCATCTGAGATCCAAACGTACCATGATACTTTCAAGCTTTCAGGATTCCCGTTAGAGAGTTTTAGTGTTCACGACCGGCAAACATAATTGAATTCTTTCACGGATTCATCATCAGTCAGTCGAATCTTAGCGTCTGACTTTGAGACCTTTTTTGGCTCAAAATTCAGAAATTCCAGACATTGTGACAAAATGATAGATCGATGCACTAGAACTTCAGGAAAGCACTGACATGAAGTCAGGAGCGCTGGTTAAGAATGTAAACTTTTTCACAGTTCCTCCAAAGGCGCGATTGATATATGAATGAACGCTCAAAAAATCAGTTTGTGGTGCAAGTTGATTTTTTTATATATCATATTGGCTAATATTGAATGCATATATTCCATAAATAGGGTCTTATGAACAACAAATGAGTTACGTGAATTCGTTAATGAAGGTTATACCTTAGAAAATTAAATTGAATTATAGGACCAGGCAGCAACTTTATGGAAAAATTGAATGTCACCGGATAATTTTTCTGAATATTTCGTATTTTGCAAAAATGACCGCTTGAACCAGAAAGTCTATGGGTCCAACTCAATCCTATTACTAGTTTTCGAGATATAAGGTGTCGAAGTTGGAAAATTGCATTTCTTTAAAGTAATATTTCCCGTAGGAACACCTCTTGAATTAATTACTTTTGCGCGACAAATATTACTTACCCTTAAGGTTATAAATTTAGACCGGTTTTTAATAGAAATTATTGTTAGAGAGTTGAACATTATTCAAAATGAAATTAGTTCAGTTCATAATTCACCCTGTGATTAAAGAAGTCGTTCAAGGAATTTGCCAATTTGTTGTCATTACTCTTATTTCGAGTACACTATTATAATGTCAAACAAAATTGGCTTTGCTATGACCAAATTTTGAGATACGCACGGTAATATATCAAGAGGGGCCACCATTATAACAAAAAAGTTTTCAAAAAGTTGTATACAATAAAAATTTCATGAAAGACATGTTGGCGTTTACTTATTGTTATTTTGCCATTGTACAATGAAATACATTGTACAGGGTGGGCAAATTTCGATGTTTTAGCACTACAACTTTTAAACCAGAGGTGATAGACAAAATCTGATACCCACTTCTCGATCTCTTTTTCTGAGAAACTATTAAGGGTAGTATTCATTTTTGGCCACCTTTTTTGTTTTCGAGTTATAAGCGAAAATTGGAAAAATGGCGATATCGAAAAACATTCATATCTCCGTTGATATTGATGATAGAGCTCTGAAATTTAAACATTATACAGGCACTTTTTTACGTAGAATCCAGTGGCGTACTCGTCTTTTCAAAAGGGTTTTTAATTAGGAAGCTATGACCCAAAGTTATGTTTTTTAAATGGGAACACTATATTTCTGTGACATTTTTTGAAAGCTTAATTTTTCCTGATTTCAAAAATATATAACATTGTATAGTTTGTATCAATATAAATAATGGAAAATGGTCAAAAACTTTTCTCACCTAAGTGTCTCAATATTTCTATGGTTTCAAATGTTGATGATAACAGTAAAATTTAGCATTGTATCATTGCCACAGTCTCCTTCTATTAGTTTCTTCATTTCTATGCTTTTTACTCAATTTCTCACAGAATAATGGACTGCTATCATAGAGATTCGGTGCGAAGTATCGAGAAGAGGTGTCGACTGTGCATTGCTGCAGATGGTCAACGATTTGAACATCTTCTCTAAAAATTTTATACTCGTTCAAACTTATTTCTGCCCAATTGTTATCACTATTAGGTTAAATATTATTTCTTGTTTGTTTCTTTCCTAATTAAATTGTTGATTTCAGTCATATATGCGTTTATGTCATATGCTATTTGAAATTGATTGTGCGTATTCATTCTAGAGACCTATAGAAATAATTTATCAATGCATTCATCTCATTACAACTATCTCGATTGAAACAGTCGATGATGTGGATCTTTTCATTATTTCCGAAACCATTTTGGAATGAAAAATTTATAAAATATATCTAAATCCGAATTTTGTCGAAATTAGTAAAAATCATATAAATAATCAGATTGACGGAAGGATACTGCTCTTGTTATAAGAAGCTATATTTTTCTGTGCTCATCAACATTTGAAACCATAGAAATATTGAGACACTTCGGTGAGAAAAGTTTTTGACCATTTTCCATTATTTATATTGATACAAACTATACGATGTTATATATTTTTGAAATCAGGAAAAATTAAGCTTTCAAAAAATGTCACAGAAATATAGTGTTCCCATTTAAAAAAACATAACTTTGGGTCATAGCTTCCTAATTAAAAACCCTTTTGAAAAGACGAGTACGCCACTGGATTCTACGTAAAAAAGTGCCTGTATAATGTTTAAATTTCAGAGCTCTATCATCAATATCAACGGAGATATGAATGTTTTTCGATATCGCCATTTTTCCAATTTTCGCTTATAACTCGAAAACAAAAGAAGGTGGCCAAAAATGAATACTACCCTTAATAGTTTCTCAGAAAAAGAGATCGAGAAGTGGGTATCAGATTTTGTCTATCACCTCTGGTTTAAAAGTTGTAGTGCTAAAACATCGAAATTTGCCCACCCTGTACAGGGTGTCCCAAATTCGATGTTCACTGAAAGCATCTCGAGAACTAAAAGACTTAGAGAAAAACATTTTCAAGGACCCCCGATCTCTTTTTTCGGAATAATGAGATATAAGAGATATCTTGCTTCGTTCTCGAGTTACAGGGCGTTTCTGAAAAATGACTGTTTCAAATATTTCGCTTTATATTGTTTTCTGTTCTAAATATTCGACAACGTTTTTTTCAGTAATTTTCAGGTTCATATTATACTCATAACGAATCATAGATATAGTGAAATATTTGAAAGCCATTTTTCAAGGAATGCCTTATAACTCGAGAACTGATCAAGTTATCTATTATCTTGCTTTTAAGATTTTTCCTCTGAATTTTATAGTTGAGTGATAATCGAATTTGGGACACCTTTTATAATGTCTTTCATTTTACAATGTCAAAATAACAATAAATAAGCGCCTACGTGTCTCTCATTGTTACTCTGTATGACATTTTCATTGTATACATTTTTTGACAATATTTATACCTAATAATGGTCTCCCCTCTTAATATACATCCTTTTATATCTCAAAAACTGGTCATAGCAAAGCCAATTCTGTTTAATATCATTATAACTGAATTAACTGGTGAAAATTTTTCCATTAGGCTGCTGCCTGGTCTTTTCCAAATTTGTGTATGTAGTAATGAATAGGTATGAAATAAAAGTTTCTATGCACGCCGGGTATTACGATTCGTTGATGTCCTCAAACGATTCACAAACCGCTTTTTATTTTTCCCTAAAATACAGATTCGAATGATTTCTTCAAGTAAAATGTAAATCATTTGTTGCGAGATGAAACAAGCTGTATACTCATTCGAAATGCAACCCACCTCAACCTCAGATTAGGTAATAACCCAAAATATCATAATTTCTAAAGAAATGAAGAAGCTCCGGATCAATGAACTACTCATTGAGGCAGCTCACGTAAAAGTGCCGAGAATTGAAAGTTAACTGTTCAATTCTCTTTTACCTGGGCATTATTTGTATGTCTAAAGCACATCCTTCGCTTTGTTCGAAGGAGAAATATTATCTGGTATAACTTTCATCCATTTGCCTATCGTGGTTCAAATTTAATTATCATTAATACGGATTTGTTTGTTAGCGGTTTTCATGCTTGTTGTCTGGAACGTTTCTGCTGAAGAATATAATGGAGGATTTGATCGATTGTTTAATTTGAATCAAACGCTTTGATTCGAATAAGTGGGTAATGAATATATTGCAGGTTGTTTGTTGTTTCTCGAAAGTTCTATATGTTCATTTAACACGTAATTAGATGTTTTCATCTCTGCTCTCAAATCTATTATTTTCATTTACATGATTTAAATTTATTGTTTCTTATAATTAGGACCCACTGAATATTGAAAAGTTTTCACCCTCCTGGTTAGTACCTAGTAGGTTTTTATATTTTTTATTCATAACGAAAGAAATTTAAGTTTCTGGTCTATACCGAGTCCTTGTATTTTTCATCAATGTGTAAAGATGACGTAAGAGGTGTTCTAGAGAAACTTATTACGTTTCAGGCACTCAGGCAGTAGCACACTCCTCCTGGTTCAAATTTCTGCTCACGGGAGAGTTTTGGGATAGTTTTGAATTTTTCGATTTTCTATTTTTTTTAAGGGTGCTGAATCCGACTCTAAGGTTTGCAACCAATATTTCTTGTCGGAACATTGAAAAAAACATGTGAAAATGGTTGCAAAGCATTTGGATTTGAGTGATTTTGAAAATATGTTTTTCTAAACTGAATATGGCTTTACAGTTCAAATCCATCTGGATTGTATTCTAAGTGGAAACAGTGGTTTTCAGTAGAGATGGAAAAAATACGCAACTATCGTTTGAGCCAAAATGGTATATCGGCCAAAAAACCTCAATGGAAAAAAATTGTAAGAAATTTCATTTATGAAAAATTTGTATTTTCCGAGTTATATGAAAAAAAAATGAGTTTTTACATTTGTTTGATTTTGTTTCAATTTTCCATCACGAAATTTTGGTGACAACCCTTAGAGTCGGATTCAGCCCCCAAAGAAACATATAAAATCAAAACTACTCCAAAACTTTCCTGTAAAAAACATTGACTGGACTATAATTGTGAAACATATTCGTTTATGAATATGTTAATGATTTCTCAGCCATGAGTTTCTTCAAATTTGATCACTAAATTCTGGTGTTTATTATTTCCAGAAATAATATTCTGGAAGTTTCACTTTTCAGGTATGAGGTAGATCCGAATGACTTTGGTCTGGAGATATTCTAGGAAATTATGAAAGTTAATCGCATATAGATTCATGAGTTTGAAATTGTTTTGAAATTGAGATTATGTGGTTATTCCAAACTACTTACTGAGATATTCTAGTTATCAAAAATATGGAGCTCTGAATGCTTGTACATTAACAAGTCTTACTTGAAAAACATAAATTTTCATGGAATATGGTTCAGTTAACCGTGAAGAGAGAAAAAAATTCCATAAATTTCATGAAATTTCAACCTAATTCTCTTCAATCAGATACGATATGATGTTCCTCTCTATGCACTAAGCTTATATTTGCACAAATTTGAATTAAACTGACCGGCAAAAAGATAATTAATTTCTTGTTAATTTTTTGGAAAATTCATTTTACAACTCGTATAATATGAAAGTAATGAGACAGCAAAATTCAATCAATTCTGATTGGTTGAATTCACAAATATTCATTCAACAATATCTCGGGTTATATACAGGGTGTATCTGAATAACAGCTAAAAATGTAAGGGGTGATTCTATGATGAAAATTAAGGTTGGTATAACATTTTTTGAAAAACCTCCCACCGAAACAGTTACAATCATCGAAAGATCAACAATAAAAATTTTCAACAAATATTATAATTGTATTGTCGATATTCGACAGGTTTTTGTTCATTGTTTGTTCACTATTGTTTTATTTATAAAAGTCTTAGCCTAGTAGAATCATAATTTGGTTCGCTCTTGTTCAATAAAATGCTATTCAACATGAGCTTGCGGAGATAAAAATGTTAGCAAATGAATTGGGCTTTTTATCCATGTCTTTTCAAACAGAAAATATTCACCAAAAAAAATAATAACAAAAAATATTTTAGGGGTTTGCTATTTCAACCCGTTCAAAGCATACTTCAGGGATGAAAAAATTCCGAAATGTGTAGTTTTACAGACAAATAATATCTACCGAATTTTTGTGTATTTACCTCTATGAAGATGGATAATAAAAAAAAAAATTTTCTTGATCTTCGGAGGGGTGTAACTCTTCCGGGGGGAGGTTCTTCAAAGAATTTCATACGGGATACCTACCTGAATTTTCTTCACAGAAACACCTCTTTCATTTTCCTGTGTTATTCAGATACACCCTGTATAAATAAATAACAATAAAATGTATGTTCCGAAAATTGTATGAAATATTCAAATATCAACATAGGAAGAAAAACGATCTATGTGTATTCCTAGATTTCTTCGTTTTAGCCTTTGAGGGTTTGTAAGAATATTCATTTCCGGGAAGTTTGAAAAACTTAACAATGCATCAATGCATGCGCTTGTTCCAAGAGAACAGCTGACTATAAATTTACCCAAATATCTGTAATTTTCCAATAATAAGACAAATTTAATCCGAAACAGATAAATTTGAATGTTGTTCCATCATTTGGTGGCGATGTACTTAGGTTTATCTAAAATGGCATAAATTGAAAACTAAATTTCAATATGGATTTATATTTTTATATGCTTTTTCGTTTAATCCAATAATGTGATATATTTGATGGTGTTGCCGTATTCTATGTACTTATTTGCAATAAATTCTATCGAAAAATTTACACTCATCCTACTAACCTGACAACCCAAAGAATTTTATTTGCTGAAAATGACAAAAATTAAATTATCAGAACATTCAAAATGTTTGATTATGAAATTATCAGCATATGTTTCTCTGATGATACTATCCAAATATAATATCCAGAATAGTTTAAATTATGGTTCCCTAGAAATTTCATACGATACTATCCGATTTTGACTTAATAGTGTAAATTTATATGCCTAATATCATTTTTGAGGATTTTGGACATTCTTTTCTTCTGTCATAAAAGAAGAAATAATTAACAACAATATGAAATTTGCATTTAGTTATCCTATAACACTCAATCACTAATCTTCCGATCATACTCCAGTTGACATATACGTCAAGAACACGTGTACCAACAAAATGAAAAAGTTATAACATGCCGGTTTAAAGACCTCCAAAATCTCCCACATCTTTCATATAACCCCCAACAGTGATAACATGTAATTCCACCACATATATTGAACTCTAGGGTGCCTCTTTCCCTTAACAAAACATCCCTCAATTTGAAAAAATCGCTCTTCCAAGAAAACCATCCAAGTCGACTGGGGAATTGCCAATACTTCTTCGGCTACAGCAGGAGTGACGTAGACCTATGGTGGTCGCAGAAGTAGGCCGACTATAAAAACACTAAGCGCCGAAGCAGTCGACCTGACTAGTAGTTCCAGCAGTGTGGTGTTTAGTTTGTTACCAATGGCGTGCTTTAAAAGTGCGTTAATAGCGTTCATCGCGTGTTGTGTCATTTGCGGTAAGTACCTTTCTTGGATACCGAAGAGATGAGCAGTTCTGTCGCAGAAATCTAAAATAGAAACGGAGGTTTTGCTACCGAAACAAGAGAAAAATCACTCTATTACTCAGTCAAGAATTAGACAGTTTCAACCCCCAGAACAAAAATTCAGATTTTGAGCATTCGAAGAATTGATCGAACACTATACCTTGCAGATGATATATTCTTCAAATCTTCTACCCTAATAGCTTGCCTTTTTCCAATCAAATGCACAGATTTCTCGTCATATCAAAATCTGTCGCATTTTAAATATTTGCCACTTGATCCAAGGCCATTCTTATCAAACAACTACCTACCATAAGTTAGGATCTCTTGATCTGAAAATCGTCTTGTGTCCTTGTGTTTTATGATCTTAAATGCAGTGATTCCCCATAAGATTGAAAACTGAAACATTAAAAAAATTTGCCAGTCGAGCCAAGGTCTTATGCCGAGATCTGCCGATCTGAAAGGAGTTATTGAGTCCTTCGGTTTTATGACCTTAAATGCAATTCCGAGGTTTAGCATGGTTTTATTTGGATTCACATATCAAGGATAACAAGTTTCACGATTCCTTTCTCCTGGAGCTAACAGCAAAGCGTAGGTGTGATCGTTAATGATATTAAGAATCGAAATTCTACAACTTTTTCTGCAGTGGAGAATCATTCAGGAGGATGCTGTTTTAGTTATCTAGTTGGTATGGCTCGAAATGACCTTCATTTGCTACTTCCTGAAAAACAAGTGCTAATAGATGCAATGAATTGCATTAAAGATGAGAGAATGTAATGTGTCGAATCCAGCAAGTATTTGAGAAGTGATACCATAAAATCTAATAGTGTATTCTCTCAATTCCTCCACACTCTTGATTACAAATGAAAGTTATTGTATTATGTATAACTGCCCACCAATCAATGATTCATTCGTGTTCTCAGCATAAGTTCCAGAAAATTTCGTAACTCGATATTTGCATATTTTCAATCTCTTTATTAAGTAATGGTAGGCTGTTATACGATTTCTTATTAGTTTTACTTTTGATGTTCGAAAGAGCATGTCCCCAAGAAATTCTTCTCGATCGCCTTACATTGGTAATAATGAGGTTATATAAGATTGGATATTTGTAATGGCTTAAATAATAAATCGTGTTGTAATTCTTGATGTAATTTGGTGAGGGTGTAAAAGGTATGTCACTATACGCCTTTGTTCAGTTATTCAGCGTCATTGAACTCTTTGGAATCTTGTAAGGCAATTACTCCATATTAATATTTAGAATAGAAAACGAAAAAACGTTCTATATAATTTCCATAACTTGGAGAGTAAAAAGATAATTGCTTAAAACAGGTAGTTGTACCTACATGCGTTATTGGACTTGTGAATCAGATCCATGAGTTTTGAAGTCAATACACAATATTGAAATATTGGAAAATGTTGATACCTTTACTAAATATTGGATTCAAAATAGCTATTTATATCTACATATGTACCTTCAACGGTTCAGAAATTTTAGAGCTTCCATAATAAGTTCGAAGTTTAAAGGATAAAACAGATTTTTGAGTCAACTGCGTCTGGTCAGAAATAATTAATTGTCTCAAGTGATTTTCAGTGATTATAAGGTTCCTATAATAGTAGAAGAACAACATTGTAAATTATGAAAATAAATCTTTTCAATATAATGATTTTATTATGTCATCAACTTTTCGAGAGAGGAAATTTTAATTTAATTCAAAATTTGAGTTTTGGTCACTTGATTTTCAGCATTCACTGTTCTAAAAGATAAAAGGATGAAGGCGGTATTGCACAGTAGGTGTTCGAAAAAAATTCTCACGTCTAAAGTTTGTATATTGGAACAGATAAACGATAATTAAATAGCTGGAATCTCTTTGTCGGGACCCCAATATAAGAATTAAGAATGCTCTATATAGAGATTTTTTTCAATTCTTGTTTGCAATGCACTCATTCGATATAGAAAGCTGATGATATTCAATCCGGTAAAGTTTCATAATTAACTCTTCTCATAAAAGCACCTAATTGGAATAATGTACTGTTACTTTGTCATTGAAAATCCATTACAAGAAAACCGTAACTTACATTCCCATATAAGTAGATGTGCGGAATTATTGTGTTTATGCAATTTATCAATGAAATTGATCAAGATGCACATAACCAACATCAAATAGTTATTTACTTAACCACTTGTTTTCGATTTTATACTCTCAATTGAAAGTTATTACTTCCCTTCGTGAGAAGGAATATAAATTATTATCAATTAGTACTTGTACAGTTTTCGACTAGGACCAATATCCGTGTACTTTGCTTTACGAATTTTTGAAGAAGTCGGTGAAACATTTTGAAATTCCAAAGAATTTCTGAATGAATGAGCCAACGAAGCAACCATTGAAATACTTATACCTCATTGTTTCCTATAAATTCAGGCTAGAAACATTAATTTCTACTCAAAATTTTGTTGCTTTACCGCAATCATCCTTCTATAGATGAATTTCAAAAATGAAAATGGAGGAATCCAAAATTTAGAATCTGACAAACAATGAGCCATAAAAACAAAATCCTTTTTTAAATTCATAAAAGTTGCAGTATTCTTCTAAACTAACTTTCTTCGATTAATACCACGATTTTCGACTACAGCATATATGGAATTGTCTCCTTTGACATTTACAAGTTATTTGAATTTCAGTACAAGGTAACAACCTATGATAACATGCTTGAATATCAATTTATTCTTTTGTGGATTATGCTTATGACATAATTCGTTTTACCAACGACGTACAAGATTGAATATCTCAAATATCAGATGTTAATGTCAAAATACTTGCACAAATGATGTTTAGACCTATTCAAGAGAAGATCTTTACGACTGGGTACAACCATCCTTTATTTATGGGACATCTTTCAAGCTGTTTAATAATTAAGCAATATAAAATTACCCATGGTATTCAATATACCGAGTTAAGTGGTTGTATACATATTGAAAATTGATTATTCGCTGGTTGTCACATTATACTGAGAAGAACTAGAATCTATTCAGGATTGTGCAAGTCAAATAAGTGTAAAAATGAGTTTTTATCTCATTAATTAATGATCGGTTTCATTTTCAAAGAACTGTTATTGTGGTTATTAACAATTGAGATCATTGGATAATTTCTATTCCAATTTTTCTTTTTCCGGTTTTATAAAATGAATATAATTCCATCTGAGATGTTGATAATTTTCAACAATGAAGTTCCATCATTGAAAAATAAATCAAATAGACGAATTAAAACACTATTCAGAATTACATAATCCGTTCAATCAGCTGAATGTTATGTTCTAATGAGCACAACATCATGTCAATTCAATATCACGCATTCCCAGTAACATAGACTTCATTAATTATCACTAAAACTCTCACTTCATCCATTAACGTTTTCACGGAAGCAATCAAAACCAACGAAAGTTGACGTTTTGAAAAGAAATTTTTCAAATCGAAAATTCATTCTATAGATATACATTTGGGGATATGAAGAAATTTTGCTTAAGGTAATCATACCGTACATAAGTGTGAAAGTTGATAGTCTCACATGATTCCACTAATAAACAGGTGTCTATTTATAAACACTTAAATAACAGACATTTTCTACTATTCAGCTTTGAGAATAATTCAGTTTAATTGCTAATTGATAGGTATATAACCTGGAAATATGGTAGCTTATGTGTTTTGGCTCTCGAATTAAAAGAGAAAAGGAAGAGGAAAAGAGTGGTTTATAGTAATGGGAAAATTTCACAGAAGAATGTCAAACATTGCTTTCATTCTTTGCTAGAAGCTTGCTGCCTAAGTATATTTTTAAGCCAATTTTTCAAAGTACATTCATGTTGTCTTGAAATTTTATACGCAAATGAATAGGAAATGATCAGAGTATCATGAATATCCAGGAATATTTCAAAAACTTGATGCAAATCAAAAATTAAATCTGGGTGTAATATCTGTATTGAAAAATATGCACTCTAAATTGTATAAATATTTACCTAATATCCGTAATCAGATCGCTCTATCAATTCATCAAGATGAATTCTTCTCTATTTCAGTTTCGCAATGAGTTCATTACAGTACTAAAAACAGTGCTGTAATGAATTCATTACAGCATTGTTTTCAGTAATATTTTTCGTTTTGTGTTTGTATTCACTGATTTCCGATCCTATCAAATTACAACACACGTCAATTGTCAATATAATATAATTTCGATAAAGTGAAATGCAACATTATTCGCAATTTCTCTTAATTCTGGTGGTGTTAAATCGATTTCGTCAGACATAGTTCACGATTTTAATGTGTAATTTAAAATTTTGAATTATTTCAAAATTCGAAACTTATGATTCAAATTCAAATTCCGTAGTCTGTCAATTTTCGTAACATTCACGCCAACTGCCAAGATACAATACAAAAGTCACTAGGATATATAATCTGAATTATTCATTGAATTTCGACAATATTTTACAAAACTTGACTGAAATAGAGAAAATATTGTCTAATACTCGTTGCAGAAGGCAATTCCAACACCAATGCGTTCGAAAATTTCGCATTCATCTTGGAATAGGAGCCCATTCTGCAACTTATTTTGGAATATATCTACTATTATTCTGTGGTACTCTCTAACGGAAAAATCTAGAAAAATAAACAATTCAAAATATTCAAATAAATAAAAAATTCAATAATATTAAATTAAAACATTAAAACTTCGAGTAACCATTCGACGAAGGACACCATTTTCTGATCCACCCTGTATACTTAATTCACATATCTGCTGAGTGATCGTTCACCGGTGAACAATCGAGTTGATAATCGACTATTCTGGAATCTCAGGCATCTAGATATATCCAATTTGATAAGAAACATATGACTACATAATAGAAATGTCAGTTCAATTCATTAGATGTTAACATCATCAATCGCAATTGATAATATCCCACAAAATATCTAAAAATGAATAAAATTCCATCGCTCAATTTTTTTTAAATCACTGAAGATCTTGATAATATATATGTTTGGAATGACCCAGTATATCTTCTGTGCGTGCAGAAATCATGTTTCTCTATAGTGGACTGTAATCAGTTGAATTAAAAATCGATGTATACACGATTTGGTTTATATATTCGAAAAAGTTTCTTTATAACGGCCATTTGAAATTTTAGAAAAGTTATTTTTCACCTTATATGTTGTTTTTCTGATAATATAAAAACTATAAATCGGAATGAAATTTTGCTTTGAATGAAAAATTCCAAATATACATAGAAAATAAAGTAGGTACCCAATATTTGAGTTCCGTTTTTACGAGCAGTTGAAGAATTCAAATTTGGTGAAGGATATCTTGTAGATGGCATCATCAAAACTATATGAAATTCAGGCAGAATATAACCCTAATATTCAGTGACAACAGGTAGGACCGAGCCTACGTTCATAAGAACTTTTGTTTATAGAATTACCTGTGGACATACCTTTTCATCTGAAGCCGCGAATTTTCAAACATCCTGCGCAATATGCACCTAAAACTGCGTAAGCTGTCTTCAGAAACTCCCGAAATGACATCCTTCGAATAAATATTCGACCATAAATGTTTTTCGATGCACCGATTGAAAATGATGAAAGTAGGCTAATGGCAGGTGAACATTGGATACACAACTCGGTACCATTTCTTTACATATTGCATTTTATCTAGATACCACGAAACCACACTGATCTTTCGAGACAACCTATAATTTAGTTGCATAATTTCACGGATCAATTTCATAAATTGCTTGTCATCACGAAGAGACTAACGAATCGAATTGTAGCTACTGGATAATAGAGCAACAATTCGTAAACCAATATTTTCTTGCAGTGCTTCTTCGTTAGTTAATCACGACCTGAAACACAAAAAATTCTCGAGATCTGTGGTTTGTTTCATAGATGAAAAGAACTATTTCAAGTTACGCAGTAACCAAATCATCAAGTTGGCGACGTTTATAATGATCTAAATTTGCATTTTCTACAATACTTACTGACTGAGTACATGATTATTACTGTGTTGATGTCCTCTTGGCATTTGTCAACTGTCACTTTGAGTTTGAACTGAATACTTATTATTCTTATATAATTGGTATAATAACAAAATATTTCGATGAGAGTTTTTCTCTATGATGAATGGGCTAGATGGCAGTATTAAAGAATCCAAGAACTAATGGTATTAGAGCATAATATATGTTGAAGAAGGCTAACGAATTACTTTGTTTCCATCCAAACATTCAGATTGAAAAGATTTTCAATAAAATAAAAAATAATAATAAAAAGAGCGAATGACATCACTTTTAAGTGAAACCCATAGATATACATAGTATAACATTATTTTATATGTCTGTTATATAACATTGCCTCGTAAATAGCTTTGAAGTTTTGTTTTTATTACTACTGGTGTTTTGATTGATTTTTACATTTTTTTAAAGTTTGTTCTACGTTTACTCGTGGTTTTGTGATATTAAATCAGCATCCAGTATATGTTGTTGGATTTCTTCGTTCAGCATCAACACAAAATACTCAAGGAAATTTTACGGGAAGATTTGCTCAGCCATTATGTCAAAAACGGACGTTATGAAACATGGAATAAAATGCCATAATTTGCCTCAAAACTCCCCTATTATCAAATTCAATATGTATTGTACAGGTTTTCTTACCAAGAATGCGATAGACCATTTTCGATAGCTTTTTGAGCAGATATTTATAGACTACCATATATTTCTTCAATGAATTTTTCTTTTGATTGAACCTTTAAACCTCATTATTCAATTTCTATCGTGAAATAGTTTCAAATGGTCACGAACATTGATTTGAAGTTGCCTCCCTATAATTCTCTATGGGTACAAATGCTATCAAAGAAAAAAGTGGATATCTGCCTTCAGATTTGAGTGATTTCATTCAACCAATCATACTCTGTTTCATAAAAAAAAACCCAATGGAAATTTTTTACCAAATTTGGCAGAAACTTTCAACTGGTCAAAGGTAGTAATTGATCAAAATTCCGAAGAAACTGAATAAAAGATGAGAGAATTCGTCATTAATAATGTATTACAACATTCCATACCCTTCTTGGCATGGATTCCAACGCCGAAGATCTTCAAGTGTTAGTTGTGTATTGATTAATTGCTTCAGTCCTCTTCTTCTACCTTTTATGTCACACACATGCTCGATAGGTGAAAGATTTGGGTGGCCACACCAAGCTTTCGACCTTAGCCTCTTCGAAGCCTTTCATAGTATGCCTTCTAAAGTGGGGACGGAAAAAATTGGGTCCTCCAGGATAGGGAGTTCTACCACTTCTGTAAAATATCGGTGGACATCCATGTTGCCTCAGATGAAGATCAACTGAAACCTAATTCTATAAATAATACTCATACCAAATCCTCTGCAGTATGATGCACATGTCGCTCAACCTAAAACTGCATACTCTATGTCTATTAGGCGACCATTATGTATTCTCAAGCAGAATCGGGATTTGTCACAAAAAACCACCTCATGGTATTCTATTTCTATGTCTGAATCCAGCAGTAAGGTACATCACTTCAAACATTGTTGTCGATCAGCCGTCATCGAAAGCCCTAGTCAAGCTTTTCTGCCAAATTTTGTCAAAACTTCCCACTTCTTGGTGTTGCATTATTATGTCAAAGAGTATATCAAAACTATAAAAGAATTTAATAGATGTTTGATGGAACAAGTCGAAATTATTCAGTATGATTTCTACGAATGTGTATTGTAATCAGTGTAATCGAGTTGAAGCAGATATGGTCTAAAAACAACGATGTTTCATAAATTGAAACATAAACAAAATTCCGTTAGGGATAACACTAGACTTCATATAGCAAAACTAATATGGGAAAAAATTCCCATATATGTAGTTCAAAAATAAATATTATATAAATGATGGTACACATCCTGAATCGGAAATGTATTAACATTTCCGATTAATGAATTTTTATATTTCTCCATTCAAATGATTCAAAACTGCATGATTTTATTAACAAACAAATGCGGTTGTAAACTTCATTCATGTTTTTCTGTAAGCGACTGAACTGTTCATGCTCAGAGCCTCGATTTTGCGTGAATTTTTTCCTAATGAAATTTTCAACAGCATACGCCCAAGAAGATGCCGCACCAAAGAAAGAAGAAAGCTTCGAAGCTGAGCTCTGTAAAGATAAGGATGCTGGAGAATGGTTTCGTTTAGTGGCTGGCGAAGGAGACAATTGTCGTGATGTCATTCAGTGTACATCTTCCGTAAGTTACATAAAATCGAATTAGCCTTATTTTAAGGGGAGACGTAGCTTATTAAGTTACCTAACTACGGATGTCGTGATTGATTGACTAAGATTAATGAGAGAATAGTTTGGGATGAAGAATCATCAAATATAATTATGAATCCTATATTTTTTCGAGTGGAACACGAATAATATACTTTCATCGGCCGTAAATTGAAGTTCATTTGATTACATTCTTTTATTGATCTGAATTCAGAATATCTTCCTTCTTTTTTGATTTTAGATATGAGCTGAATAATTTCATTCAAGACTATTGGCGGGTTTCACAACTTGTTGTTTGCTACCTATATACACTGTATCCGTAAAGTATTGAACAAATTCATTTTTAGCTGAACAGACCATTTTAAGAAATAATCCTGAAACACGTCGATTTTTTATTTCAATTTACCGTATTTTAAAATAATAATCTGATATACAGGGTGAATTACTTTCGAGTAATGACGTCACCATAATTTTTTCAAATGGAACACCCCCAATTTGTCTCAGTTTTCCGATTATTCTAGCTGAGCTGATTCCAAAAATGTATCACATGTTGATTCCAATTGGTACCAGGTGGACAAAAATACAATTGGTTTTGTGTGTGCTCATAAAGTAACACGTAACATTCTTTATTAGTCAAATTAACAATATTTTCAAAAATACTAATTGTCTAGCGGCAATTGGTTTTAATGTAACACCCTGTAGTTTGTTACATTTTTAGATTTTTAATGAGTTGTTTCCAAACATGTTTGGTACTTGTGGTATAGCAGACAGAATATGAAAGAAATTATTTCTTATCAATTTAAAAAAAAACATTGTCGTCTAGTTTTTTGTGAAATGTTATTATTTGTTTATTGCCTCTAGACAATAAGTATTTTTGTTAATATTATTAATTTGACTAATAAATAATGTTACGCGTTACTTTATGAGCACACACAAAACTATTGTATTTTTGTCCACCCTGTACCAATTGGAATCAACATATGATACATTTTTTGAATCAGATCAGCTAGAGTAATCGGAAAATTGTGTTCCATTTGAAAAAATGACGTTGACGTCATTACTCGAGAGTAATTCACCCTGTATATTAGATTATCATTTTAAAATACGGTAGATTAAAATCAAAAATCGACGCGTTTCAGGATTATTTCTTAAAATGGTCTGTTTAGTTAAAAATGATTTTGTTCCATACTTTACGGACACATTGTATGGTGCATTCAAAATTGAACACATAAATAAGTTGATCGTGACAATCATCATAAGTTTTGTGAAATCGGTGTTCCTAAATTAGACATACAATAAAAAATGACAGATCCCTCAAACACTCTTTTTTTGAGACAGTGGGTTGATGTTTCAGTTTTTTTATTTTTTCTTTTAACAAGCTATTTAACTCAAATTTGGAACAGATATTCCAATTCGAAGTTTTCACCATGTGACATGCAAATTTTGAATGCAAATCTACAGGGTGATATTTTTTCTGCAACAGTCCGTTTTCTTCCTCCAGAACTTTTTTTTGGTGGACCATTGGTAGTTTAGGAAAATGTGAGAAGAAACTTTGGTCCAGTACTGCACCTTTTGATTTCTTGTAGTTTTGTCGTATCTGCAACTAATTTCGAAAAAAATTCAAACATTTCTCCAGTAATCCTCAGGAAAATCCAAATCTTTCAAAACTTGTCAGTTTCAAAAGCTGTCTATTTAAAAATAAACCTTGACAGAAAAAATATTCTTTTTATACCCAACCAACAAACCACAAATTCTTGCTCGAACATAATCTTATGCAGACGTTAAACATTTTTACCCTCATCATTCTTTACCTTCTGTCAAAACATACCGAGAGTTTCTGCTCAAGATTTCGAATCTTCAATGACATTGACCCTCATAGGGTCAATATTCTCTTGATTTCTTGAGTTTCTTTGTTGATATTACTATGTAGTGTTAAATGGGTATCGATCTTGTTCATGATTCAGTGAAGATTAATTCAAGAAGATTGTATCTATATACCCTTTCATAATTATTAGATATAAGTATTGAGTGGAATTTTCTTATGAGTATTTTGAATATTTTTGGGTCACTTCAATCACGATGAATTATCCTGAGGCTAATGACCTTATAGTTGAAAATTTATTTTGTTCCACCTGATAAATTTTCATTGCTTGTACTACTTGGTTATGACTATCCTTCCCAAGGTGGCATAAAAGAACATTAAGTCCACCTTGATACTCACTCGGTCGTTCTTCCGGTAAGAAATGAAAGCGTTGAGTATCCAAGGTCTTCTATATTCAAGAGTGCAACGAAAACAAAAGTGCTACATCATACTTTCCATTAAATTATTACCGGTAACTTCTCTCTTATCTATTCCACTATTTAACTTGCTAATTGAAGATTCTCCTCACGCTTGTCTAAAGCAGAAATTTCTCATCATGCTCCTCTTTTCTTTTTTTTTTCAGGGTCTTCAAGCCATCCGTTGCCCTGCCGGTTTGTACTTCGACATTGACAAACAGACATGCGATTGGAAAGACTCGGTTAAAAATTGTAAGACCAAGAACAAGGAGAGGAAGGTGAAACCTCTACTTGTCACCGACGAACCCTTGTGTCAAGATGGTTTCCTTGCCTGTGGTGACAGCAACTGTATCGAGAGAGGACTCTTCTGTAATGGAGAGAAGGACTGCAGTGACGGTTCTGATGAAAACAGCTGTGGTGAGTAAATTTGTATGTTTATTTTAGAATCCCAATTCAGTTTAGACGGTGACGAAATGAGAAAAAGGAAAATAAAAGCTAAAAATATGAAGCTGGATAGCAATCCACTTTAGGTGATGATGAGCAATGAAAACATGTGTCTTTCTTATCAAATAAATAGTTCCACGGTTATTCTCCTTGTATCTAGAGTTTCTTCTTCGACCACAATGTCACCTTAACGAAGAAAGGATTGCTTAGATATTCACATCCTCTATTATTTTCATTTATAAGCTTCTCTAAATTCTCAGTGAAGTCTAAATCAATGTGATGCATGTTAAATAGGAATAAAATAAAAGACAAAACGTTTTAAGATCGCAGTCAAAATTTTCATAGGTAATTGCACAAGTGCATCAAAATTACCGATAATTTTGCATGACAGCGTGTTGTCTTAAAAACTGCATGAGTTCATTTTCATTTTTGGAGAAAGAGCCCGACACCGAAGGTGGAGGGCTCTTTCTCCAAAAATGAAAATGAACGAATGCAGTTTTTCAAAGAAAACACGCTGGAATGCGAAATTATCCGGTCATTTTGATGCACGAGTGTAATTCGGGGGAATATTTCCCGAATAAACTGTTACATCACTTGTCAAACTGATGTAGAATAGAATTGCCATAGATTCGAACTGTGTAAGATGCATAGAAACTATGCATCTATGAACAGAACAATTATCGCAGTGCAGTTTCGCTTCCTACAATGCAATTATCGCTGTAATTTTCGATAATCGTTCTCCAGATACATAGAATTTTTGACAGGAGGGAAATATTCAGCTATAATTCCATTATAACAAGTTATCATTATTTTTTATGTGCAGAGATCTTATCTTCGATTGCAGGATTCTCTCAATTCTAATTAAATAGGTCTACAAACTCTGAGGTTCTTTAAATATATTTATCGCGAGGTATATCATAAGGGCATCTAATTTTTCCGAAAAAAAATTATCGAAAAAACACGTTACTAAGTTATATTCTAACAAAAATCATGAGTGTTGGTGGCAACAAAGATCCGAGTCGAAGACGAGGATTTAGGCACTTGCACGAATGCTTTTTGTTGAAATAATATTACTTTGCATTGTGTTTTTTCGATTTTTTTCACAGGAAAAATTAAATTCTCGAATGGTATTTGATAAGATTATTTCATGAGACCATAGTTACATGTCACCAAAGGTATTGTAATTGTTGGTGTCAAGTTTTGTTGCCGGTTTACACGAAAAAACTGCTGTGAAGTACTATCACACAGTTTTTCCATCCAGAATATATTTATATTTCAGAATTGAGCGTTTGTGATTGTTGCAAATTAAGAACAGGGAAATAGTCATTATTGTTTTATCTGTTCTTCGAATATTCACAGAACAGATGGCAGATATATATCTGCTATTGATCTACCTACTGAGTTATATAGATTTAGCAACTAGCAGATCTATGATCAACTTGCTTAGCTGAAATATGCTAACCACGATAAATAATGAAGTGTACTTTCCACGCTAAAGAAGAAATTGTATTCTAATAAACCTCGAATGGTTGTAAGTTACACTTGGGATTGCTGTTAATTATTACCACGGATAACCTCATAACCATAATTGTGATCAATGGAAGGCAGTGAGGTAATAATAAAACAATGTATTCTGTATAAGGGTCCTATAATTCTAGCATATGAAAACGTGTTTTGAAGGAGCACAAGATATCTTACTCTTCAGTCAATTTGCTGTGAAAATTGCAATCAGTTAAACTGAAGCTGCAATAATGTTCAATCCTTTAATGTACTAGTAGCTGACTGTTTGATTATCAATTGAATCAAGAATATGGATGGAGTGCTTAAGGCTGACCTTTAAGCGTGGATAAATACTGCAAGTCTGGAGACCATGAAGTAAACAATGTAATACAAAGGGCCATTAAAGTAATTTAGTAATGTCGTTAACTCCAAAATTTGGAAAGATTGAGGTATAACATCTTGTGGATGAAAGAATTTTTCATAGGATCCTCTTGGTGCCTTCGATACCTCATTGTTTCGAAAAGAGATAAAAACCAACAGCTTATATATCTAGCATATGAAAACGTGTTTTGAAGGTGCACAAGATATCTTACTCTTCAGTCCAATTGCTGTGAAATTGCAATCAGTTAAACTTGAGCTGCAATAATGTTGAAGCATTTAATGTACTAGCAGCTGACTGTTTGATTATCAATTGAATTGAGAAGATGGAAGGAGTGCTTAGGGTTGGCCTTTAAGCGTGGATAAATAATAATCTAAGTCTGGAGACCATGAACTATACAATGTAACACAAATGTTAATTGAAGTAATTTATGAATTTGGTCAACTCCAAAATTTGGAAAGATTGAGGTATTACATTTTGCGGATGAAAAAATTTTTCATAGGATCCTCTTGGTGACTTCGATACCTCATTGTTTCGAAAAGAGATAAAAACCAACAGCTTATATATCTAGCATATGAAAACGTGTTTTAAAGGAGCACAAGATATCTTACTCTATAGGCAAATTGCTGTGAAAATTGCAATCAGTTAAACTGAAGCTGCAATAATGTTGAAGCATTTAATGTACTAGCAGCTGACTGTTTGATTACCAATTGAATCGAGAAGATGGAAGGAGTGCTTAGGGTTGACCTTTAAGCGTGGATAAATAATAATCTAAGTCTGGAGACCATGAACTATACAATGTAACACAAATGTTAATTGAAGTAATTTATGAATTTGGTCAACTCCAAAATTTGGAAAGATTGAGGTATTACGTTTTGGGGATGAAAACTTTTTCATAGGGTCCTCTTGGTGCTTTCGATACCTCATTGTTTCGAAAAGAGATAAAAATCAACAGCTTATATATCTAGCATATGAAAACGTGTTTTAAAGGAGCACAAGATATCTTACTCTATAGGCAAATTGCTGTGAAAATTGTAATCAGTTCAACTGGAGCTGCAATAATGTTAAAGCATTTAATGTACTAGAAGCTGACTGTTCGATTATCAATTGAATCAAGAAGATGGAAGGAGTGCTTAGGGCTGACCTTTAAGCGTGGATACATACTCTAAGTCTGGAGACCATGAACTATCCAATGTAACACAAATGGTTATTACAGTAAGATGGTTAACTGCAAAAGATAGAAAGATTAATTGAGACATCTTGGGAAAGAAAGAATTTTTCATAGGATCCTCTTGATTTCTTCGATGCCTCACTGTTTCTAAAAGCGATAAAAAAAGCAACCAATGACATTCCAACAGCTTCACGTTGAAGTTTAAACATCGAAGTCAGTCAACATAAAAGTTTACTCAGTCAACGACGTCTCAAGTGAAATTTTTGCAACTGGCAAGACTGCCATTTCATCTTCAGGTCTCCTTGAACCCACACACTCCTTTTTGCTATTATTAGCCACGTACTGGAGGTCTTCTTAGAGATGAGACTCCGAGTAGGTACAAGATGATATTTCGTACCCACTGTCCTATTTGGTAATCTATAGATTGATGTAACATCCCGATTCTAATGAAGTGAACGGAATGTTGTGCCGGGTGCGTCGAGCCACCGGAGTGAATGTCATCGAGGACTGATATTTGTTGCATCCGCAATACTGGCAAGTAATGTTGTGTGTCGATAAATTGTATGCTCAACTTTCCCTTTCGCATAACAGGTCACTGGAATGCAGTCGGATTATTTCACGTGTGCGCGAGGTGGCTAGTCGTGCCGTGTTGCCAAATTTTCGATGTCGAACAGGACCTGCAGTTGGTAACATTCTTTGGATTTTGGTTAGGTTCGTCAAGAGCAATTTTCGGATGTTGTGGAATGTAAAGTTTAGATTGATTAGTGAAATAGTTGATCTGGGGTTTTGCTTCGTCTAAATCCTCAAAAATATGTCGTCCCGCACATACCTGCTTTCATAAGAGACCAGGGCCGCCGCCAGGAGCGGCATACCGGACATTTTGCCGGGCGCCAAATTGTGGGGGCGCAAATTCAACTAATAAAACAAGACTTCTGTACCTTTAAGAACTACGTTGTTCTTCAATTATAGATTTATCTTCGTACTTCTAAACAATGCGGGACGTTTTTTGATGAAATCGACAAAACGTCGTTTGATAAATTTGACAATATGATTTTGAATTGAAAAATACGATTTCATATGAAATTGAAAAGATGCCTGGGAGGAATAACGGAGGCTTCTTCAAAGAAAATTCATATAAATTAAGCAAATCAGGGCTGCGAAATTTTATTTTGCCGGGGCGCTGAAATGAAATGTCTGGCAGCGGCCCTGCATTGCGGGGACAGCTTCTTTTATTATAGTTGTATTCTTAGCAGATCTGAGTCGTCATAGTGTAAAGAACTATAAAAAAAGCACTTCAGAAATTCTTTCATTTTTTTAGTGTGTTTATTGTCTTGAATTGTTAATCTATATTAAGCCAAGCTGATTGAGTAACTCTGTTTTGTGGTAATTATGACCATAATTATAACATATGCACAGATTGCAGCAATATAACTTCGTTGGCCTTACTCAAGACGCTTACCAGTTTCGTGTTCATTCACGATTTCTGCTTGCTTGTTCTCGAATAGTTGACAGAATGTGGTATTTCAAGAAAATCCCACGAAAATCACAATAGAATAAATACACGAGGAGGTAATATTCAGTTATCTCTCACCACTTGAAATCTTGTGATTTTAAGTTTTTTTTTAGATCTGGGGTAAAATTAACCTCACAAATAGTGAGGTTTGGAAAGGTCTAGGAGAGTAGCATTAAAAGATCAAAGAACCAACAAGATCTGAATACAAACATCTATGTAGAAATTGTCAACTTATCATCTGAGTAAATACATATATGTGTACAGCGTGCCTAAAAAGTAGTATCACAATCCATATATTTGAAAAAATTTAATAGAGTGGTGCGGGGCGAAGAGGGTGAGAAATATCAAATTCAAAAAAGCAAACGATGAATTGCTTTTGAAATTAAAAATCGACGAGTGCAAGGATTTTCCTAAATAATTCTTCGTACAAGAATTATTGACGAGTTACGGTACTTTTTTGGCACGCTGTATATATTCTTTTCAGATAGAGCAATACAAAAATTATTGATTTCAAACAATAATGCAAGTGTAGATAAAATCTCAGTATTAACAGGGGAAATGTAAACGGGGTATCATACATTTTAACATGTGATACAGGAGCACAGATAAAAACCTCTGCAAAAATGATGTCTCTTGTATAGGTAGAGTGATTGGTTTGTTTATTTGTTTACAGAATAAGCTGACATATTCATATTGAATGGCTTCTTCCTCAACGAAACAAAATCTGCTCTATTTTCTTTTTGTACCAAAAGCAGCCGACGTATATATTAAAATTAAATCTGAAAACAAAAAAGAAAGGAACCACAAAGGAGTAATAAATGTTATAGTTTCCATTATATTGATTCAAAGTTAGCGAACCATTCTACAAACGAATCTGAAACTGAATGGATAGATTGAAAACCACCATGGAATTCATAAATTGTACAAGTGTTCACTAAGTGGAGTCAATAGTTTCTTCTACACTAACTCACATAGTAGGCTTTCAATAGAATGCCATTTAAAGAGCACACTATTGCAACGACAATGACCAGTCCTGAGTCGTCTTAAAAGACATCAAATTTTCCTAGGAAGATTAAAACCTGGAACTTTCTATGAAGGATCAACGATTAGATTTCTGTTGAAGACATCATAAGAACTTCATTCCGAACGCCAAAATTCCTTGTCACCTTCATAAGATTGAAGGAAAGGATTAGTCCATAGAGGTTTGCCTCGTGAAGAAGACTAAAACTGGATTCTCCAATAAATAGAAAATAGCTGGTGTCAGTAACTTGATATGGTTCTTAATATTATTTGAAAAAATTTTAGATATTTACAATATTGGAGGAGGTCATGTTTGCATACCCAAACCATTACTTTTATTTAGAAAATCAACAACAAACAACATCAAAGAGATTATATTACTATAGCGAATACTCGATTAAACATTGAGTATTTCGATAAAGAATCAACCAGTTTGAAAAACAGCAGTATTAGAGGAAGAAGGAGAGAATAGCTCTGATGGGGGGCAAAATAGATCATTAGGTCGCAGTGAAACGAAACCTCCTTAATTGAATCTATCTTTCTATCTAGAGGGGCAAGAACCTTTCGAAATCGAAAATGCCATTGAAAAAATTTTGCGAGGTAAATGTTGCCCGTAAGGAGGTGGAAAAACATTGTTTGACATAATACCAAATAGTAGAATAAGAGACCTTTATAACATTCAGGATATTGTGCGGTTGGAAAAACAAAGCAGACGGGAGTGGAACCAGCATGTTAGCAGAATGAAGCCCAAATGACTAGCACAAATGGCAAGGCAATTAAAACCAATGGGCAAAGACCACCAGGACGTCCCTTCAAAAGATGGCTAGATAGCTTGAAAACTACATCACAAATATGCCTTTAACTAGGAAATAAATAAATCGATCGAGGCCTAAAACTAAAGAAGAAGAAGAAAGGTTTGGACATTGGGCTCTGAATTTCATATCGAAATTGGACACCGTAGGACCACATATTAATGTTTTTTATGATTTTTTCATTACACGTGCGATTCTGACTCACATAAAAGATCAATTTATCGTTAGAACGAATTGTCCAATTCTCTCCCCTTCATGTTCCTGTTCTTCATCGAATACAATCGTGACCGATGCTCGTCAATCGACAAATCGTTGTCGTTTTCGATATTTGATTATTCCGATTCGAGAATACGCGTGATATTTCCAGCGGTCCCGCTGTGAGGCCTTGACGGACACCTTTATTTATGCGAAAGTTGGTATTAAGAAATAACTTTCGTTGTCCCTGACGGTGTTCAGACATCGTCTACAACGGGACGAGAGCAGAACAGGGCTGGCCACAGGCGTCTTGATATTTTGCTAGTCGTACGATGCCTTACGGCCCACTTTCTATGAAACTTGCCCGACTGCCCGATCTGCCAGTCAATTAGCCAATCGAGAATTACCATCCGGTAAAAATCACCGGTTTTCGACTGTTATACCATCGTGTATTTTGATCTATGGTTCGGATGTTATGCAATGGCGTTTGCCGGAGAAAATCTATTATATTTCACCAGGTTGTCAACATATTTGGGTTATTTTTCTGTCAGCGGAGACGAGGGGAAGATTCGTTTGATTTTCATGTGCTCGTTTCCCAGAGCGATAGGTATATCATTTTTTCACGATAATGCTTAACGCGTGAATTTTTATAATTTGGCTTTTTTTCATAAATGATCACAATCAAGCCAGGGAGCATAATATGGCATGATCTCACTACCTGGGGTTGTACCGAAAATTTGTGAAGAACTATTCCCAAATAGTAATGCAATTTGAATCGCTGGAACTGGGACCTGTACAATACGCAGAAAACGACTCGTTCGAACGCATACGTATGCTAGGAATCGTACAGTTCTTCTGATCTATCAATACCTCAGAGTAATAAACAGAGAAATAGGGAGCATTTGTCATTTTCAATGAGCAAATTTTGCCCCCTAACATGGAACTATCAAGTTTGACAGCGCTTGAAACGCGCGGAAATGAAAACATATCAGCGATGTTTCATTCAATTAGCGATGTTTCAATCAATTTGCGAGTTTCTCCACAAAGAACGCACTTCTCATGTCCCATAGTGAATCAACGTTTCATATCAACTCAAAATATATTGAAATAAATACCAAATTATATCAGAAATTCAGAAAACAAACTTCAAGCGCGCCAAACAATTTGAAACAACGGATGGCACTAGGAGAGCAATAGTTGGATTTCATCAGGTAGATACAAAAAATAATAAATATTCTGCATACTATAAAATGGGCAATTAGGAAAAATATCGGATTCCAAATATTCAAATTTTCGTTTTCAATTGAGAATTACTCAAATAAATATGCATAAATATTCCAATTCCAAACGACACTTCTGGAAGAAACACAGTGACCGTGCTCAAGTGTAGCTGGGTTAAGTCTGAACATTCCAGATTGGTCAATGAAAAATGTTCGAATCATCAATGCTTGCTAGGGACCAGTGATTCAAATTTATCATTCACGATTGGTATCGCATAAAGAACACAATAATAAATAACTTCAATCCATTGCATTATTTGAAACTATCTCGAAATTCGATAATCTAATATAGGTAGTACAAAAAAATAAATAAGAAGTTTATATCGATGAACGAGATCTCAATGATCATTATCAATTATTTTAACCTTATTCCAAGAATTTCATTGTCATCCCATCAAGTTAACGATGTTAAATATGCAAAAAAAAAATTAATAACAAACTTCTGAACAGGCAAGATTCAGGAATGCGCGTCAAGTTCGGCTGTCAGTTTGCCGCTGCTGCTGCCCTCTCGCCTACCAATTAGGTAGGACCGAGGGTAGGACACATAAGAGTATATTATTGAATTACTTTGAATGGAGTCACTCATTATATTTATGTTATTTGAACAATTATTATGTCTGGAGAAAAATAGTGAATATTTCAATGACCCTAGATCAGATCGAGTCGAGATTCTGCGTGGTTTATGAAACAACAAATTTAAGCTTTACTTGATTGCCGATAAGAACCGTAGAAAATTCGAACAGAATATCGAAAAAAAAACGTAATATTTTAGTAACAACAGATCCAATAAATTATAAGACAATTCAACCTTGTTGAATTCAAAAATTGTTAGATGATGATGGAAAAAGCGAATCAGATGATCAAATCTCGGTATGAAATAATCATTAGAAAAAATAGAATACTTCAAAATTGGATTTCAATTCATATCCTATTCATACCAACAAAAATTCCACCAATAATCTTCTCATTTGTATGCGATATCATCACCTTTCATTTTAACTTAACCATCAGCAACCATTGACGACATTACGAATCCATTAGAATAATATATACATTCTGATAAGAACAACTCAGATATTTCATGAGATACCTTATAAAGAAGTCGATTTTCATCAGATCATACTATATGATGACCTTTAAGATCTCATCAAGATATATGATCTTTATGAATTATTCGTAAGAATAAGAAGGTCACAAGAAGCTATATCGTGAAAGCGCTAAAAATTATTTTCATTATATGGCTTTTCAATTGGTTTGTAGCCACTGGATCATAATAAGAATATCGTGTTTGCTGATTAAGAACACAAGATTTGACTCCAAATAATAATAACAATCAAAATAATTACAAGCACTCACAGAAAATTCGAGTTAAGATCCTTCAAGTGAATTATATTTACTCTTCGAGAATATTCTTTAATGCATCTGAAAAATATTTTAAAATCATTTTCATTCACGATAATACTCTAAGGAAACTTATACCATATCAATTTGTTAAGCTTTTCTTGTGTTGTTCAAGGCTAGGTGAAAAATATTGAGCGAAGCACTGACTTGCCATTCAACTGATTATTTAGTAGGATCTTCCACAGAAATTTTGATTTTTTTAATACTCTGGTTCTGGCGGCGCGATCAATATAAAATTTAATATATATCTACTTGAATTTGTTATATTATATCAACTTCGTCATGGAAATATCGAAGATTATTGTTTCGATATTTTTCTTGATTTTTCACTGATTCTGGATATTCAATCCGTACAAGATTTTAGAATAAGACTTGAAATAATGATTATACATCTGAATACATGATATTATCTCGGTATACCTAGTTTTTGAAATATCAGGGTAACAACATACCAAACGGCTATATTTATGAATTTGAAGAGTTATCATATTTACTCCAGTCAGATTGAACTGAAATTGACTTGAAATTTGAAAATTTAAGACATCCTGAAGCAATGAGACAGCCCTTTATTTGAAGATTGACCGTTCAAAAACCAATTGTTTAAAATATAAACAATAAATTAAAGAATCATTAAATCAATCCTTCAATCATTACGTCACTTAAAAATTTGGATTTTCTACGCCATTTCAATGTCAACAACACTTCAAATTCTCTTTTTTTTCCAGATATCGACAACGATCCCAACCGTGCCCCACCTTGTGACCCTGCTGTATGCACCCTTCCCGACTGCTTCTGCTCAGAAGATGGTACCACCATCCCTGGAGACCTCCCAGCCAAAGACGTACCCCAGATGATCACCATCACCTTCGATGACGCCATCAACAACAACAATATCGAGCTCTACAAGGAAATTTTCAACGGCCAGAGGAAGAATCCAAATGGTTGCGACATTAAGGCCACCTTCTTCATTTCTCACAAGTACACCAATTACTCTGCTGTGCAGGAAATGCACCGTAAAGGTCACGAAATAGCTGTACATTCAATAACGTGAGTATTGCAGATATTATTTATCCATAACGAATTTATTTCGAAAGTTATTACCGATTCGATCAAATTCGTTTTTCCAAGGCTGAATAGAACTTTCCAGCCGTTCCCCTGCTTTTTGTGGTATCGCATTCAACGATCAATGAAATAGAAGAAGAAATATCGGTGTGGGTGAGAAGTTTTTTTTCTGATAGGTAACTAATCGTTTGTTGGCCGATGCTTCGTACGCTTCAAATCTAAATGTAATTTATTTCGAGTATAGCCTATTTGGGTATTCAGTTATCTGTGTTTGAATATGTTCATTTCTTTATAAAAGTTTAATGAGTCTTCTTGATGAAGGATATTTAATATAAATCAAATAATTTGACAACTTTGTGTCTAATCCTTCACAATAATATATCTGTATGATATATTCAGTTTATTTTTGTCTTGGAATATATTCCAATTCTAAAAATGACAAATTTAATAATCAACCAAAAGAAAAATTCAAAATGACTAAAACTGTACAAATTGAGTAAACGGTTAATAAATTGAACAACTAAATTAACATAAAGACAGACGTACGTTTCGGAATTTTTGTATTTAATAATACAATTTTTCCTCATCAGTGCCTTATAGTTCAACGGAATTATTAAATTTACAAACTTACCACGTGTATATCTACCTCAACAAAATTGCAAGTAAGAAACTACAAACTAACTAAACGTATCGTTTGCTCTGGTGAGGATTCACAGAACAAGCCATTACTTAAGGTAGTCATAGATTTCTTCATTGTTATTCTTCTGAAATACATATACACATCGACATTTACAATTGAATAAACAATTTCAGAAATTCTAAATTTATCAATTGGTTGATACTGACTCTCTAATCAATAAATGATTACATCAAATTATAAAAGTTTAATGAGTCTTCTTGATGAAGGATATTTAATATAAATCAAATAATTTGACAACTTTGTGTCTAATCCTTCACAATAATATATCTGTATGATATATTCAGTTTATTTTTGTCTTGGAATATATTCCAATTCTAAAAATGACAAATTTAATAATCAACCAAAAGAAAAATTCAAAATGACTAAAACTGTACAAATTGAGTAAACGGTTAATAAATTGAACAACTAAATTAACATAAAGACAGACGTACGTTTCGGAATTTTTGTATTTAATAATACAATTTTTCCTCATCAGTGCCTTATAGTTCAACGTTGAACTATAAGGCACTGTAAACTATAAACTGTAAACTTTTCGAGGACCTTTGAGATGGTCCTGGCATCAGAAGTTATTAGGTCGCTTTAATTCCTGTATTCCAAGTTACTCAATCACTAACTCTTTTTATTTTTTTGTGGGTTTACAAAATGATGTGATTTTTACCAACTGATCATTTCGGTTCATTATTTTCAACACACCTTTGGAATTATTCAAGGAAAAAATCAAGCTTCCTGAAATATTTATATTTATATTTTGAGAATTTGAAGAATTCAAAAATCTAATTTAAAAAAGCCATCAACAGATTAGAGCTGTCAACTGAAACATAAATTTCCATTGTTCCACGTGAATTGACAAATCAATCTAAGAAAAAATTCAAGGAATAAAATTAAAAAACTTTTCTGATAGTTTTATGCCCCATTACTAAATGATCAACCCTACACAGTAAGTTATTTCTACCCTTGCAGCTCTATTATCTTCATGAAATTTTGAACTTGCGCATGCGCAAAACGTTGTACATCAGCAAGAGCTGAAATTTCCATGAAAACACTTATTTCTCAACTTACACCAAATGTTATCAATCAAACTTCATAGAACTAGTGAAATGCGGAATATTGGTGTCTTCGGAATTCTACATTTGAGAATCCAATAATTATTTTTCCTTATCGGTAGCAGATACTATAGAACTATAAGAAACCAAAAAGTGTTGTACACGACTAAATATTTTTTTCACATTTTCTAAACTACCCCAGTTGTCCACCACAAAATAGTCTGAAGGAAAGAAGAGCATTCTGTTCCAGAAATAATATCACCATGTAAATTTGCATTCAAAATTCGCATATCACATGAAGAAAACTCTATGCCAAATTTAAATATCTTCCGAAGGGAAGGTGCTATGAGAAAAAAAACAAACCTTAACACCCTGTATCTCGAAAACAAAGCGTTTACGGCTCCATGTTCACAGGACTTTTTTTTCTTAACATGGTCCAAGGAATCTGTCGTTGTTATTTATACCTCCAATTCGCCCTATATTTTTCGCTATGACATATTCAAAAGAGGGAGTTTCGAAACTAAATTTCTCTATTTCAGTATCGTAATGAGTTCATTACAGTACTAAAAACAGTGCTGTAATGAACTCATTACAGCATTGTTTTCAGTTATATTTTTCGCTTTATGGTTGTCTACACTGACTTCCGATCCTATCAAATTTCAACACACGTCAATTGTCAATAGGTATAATGTAATTTGGATATAGTGAAATGATTTGCAACATTACTCGCAATTTCTCCTAATTTTGGTGGTGTTAAATCGATTTCGTCAGAGATAATTCAATTTAATGCATAATTATGAAACGTACGATTCAAATTCCGCAATCTGTCAATTTTCGTAACAGTCACACCAACTGCCAAGATACAACACAAAAGTCACTAGGATGTTTAATCTGAATTTTTCATTGAATTTCGACAATATCTCAACTTGACTGAAATAGGGAAATATCGTTTAATACTCTTTGCAGAAGGCAATTCCAACATTCGTGTTGGAATAGGAGCCCATTCTGCTACTTGTTTTGAAATATACTTTTCTCATTTTTATGTAGAAACTTTTGTTGAAATTGTTGTTCATTAAAGAAATCGGAAATTTTCTATAAATATGTAAATTTTTATAGTATTACTCAGAGACTAGAAATTCCAAGGATACAGTTTGAATGTGAATGAGCAACGTAACTTGTAGCTCTTGACTTATTTTTTTGTTTTTTCACACCTTGCATAAAAGTTATTGAGATAATATTTAGATTTTAATTGCTAATTGCGTTCACCTATTTTCTATTCCTCATAAGATACCCAGTTCCACACTCACCGCTAAGTTATTCATATTTAACAGTTCTTAAATTAATCAAGCGCTAAGTCTTAATTTCAACATTTCGAATATTCACCAGACTTGTGCAGAAAAACGTCTTGCGGAACTGATTCGACTTCCTCATCCACACCTTTCGTCTTGGCTAACTGGTTGACGCTGTTTTCTTCGAAGTTAAACCTGATTTATCCTTTCGGCAACCTATTATTATCCCAAAATTCGTCATCAAGGAGAACGTACATCAGTTTTTTTCACTCCTTTTCTGAAATCGTGAAGGCACGGCTTAATTCTTGTTTCACGGCTTCTGTCCTTTTACTTGGTATTTTCTATGTCGCCTTGAACGGGCCGAAAGTTGGTTAATTCGTTTAGTTTTATGCAGAATTGATAAGTCAAGGAGACGTGATGAGTCCCTTGCGGTTTGGTTGACTCGAAGAAGTTCCGTAACCTCGTATATGATTAATGGAACTTTTTCATCATTAGGAGGATGCTGAAAAAATTGTGTTTATGTTGAATTTCAAATGAGGTTTTTACTGGTGTGCTCTTGCAGTGAATATTTCATTATCAGTAGATTGATCCATGGTTGGATTAGATATTATTGAATATAAACATTTACAGTTCTCAGAAAAAACACAACTCTCATTGAAAATTTTAAGATTCACATTCCGAAAAAAAAATCAGGAAAAACATTAAGGCCATAAATTTTGCGTTATAATTTATATCTACATTAACAAATGAAATTTCACCTAAACTCCTCAAGGCACTCTTACATCCTCAGGGGTCAATAATCCAAGTACTGACCTACGCAGAGCTGGCTCTGTAGAAGACTCATAATACATTTTAATAAGTTTCATTCTCCCAATTAATGCAATTTTTATCATTTTAGAAACTAAAAGTGAAAGAAAAACGAGAAATTAATTACAAGGGGTCTATTTTTTTTTGTCTTCAGGTACTACTTAAATTTTCAGAAAAAGAGTCCAAAAAACATGGGCCTGCGACCGCTTTATTTTCGAGATACAGGGTGTTCTTCCTCATAGCACCTTCTCTTAACAAGGTGTTCAACTTAAATTTGGCATATAATTTATATATATTATATATTCAGTTATAATATCACAAGAGCATAGACAATATTCGATTATACACCGATTAACGAGACATAGTTCGCGAATCATCACGAAAGCGCAGCTCGAATGGTGTTTCGCGAATTACGTCGAGTGAAGAGGTTCGTGTAATCGAAATATATTGTCTATGCTCGAGTGGTATTCGTTACGATTATATAACGAATAATTTCAATAATTATAACCAAAGCACTGCATTTTGGTAATTCAATGACATTTCACTGAGCTTGACTTTTATTTTTTGGCCAAGATTGTTACTATGCAAATGATCACAATATGGCAGGATAGGAGGCGAAACACCAAAACGATTATACCACGTCGTCAACTAGTATATTCACTTATCAATAAGCTGTTACTAGGGAAATTTACTGATTCTATTGGTTCATCAGAATATTAGTTGTATAATCCAATTTGATAATTTCAGCATCTGATATGGTATTTTTGAACGCATATCTACAGGGTGATATTTTTTCTCCAGGACTTTTTCTGGAGGACCACTGGCGGTCTGAAAAAAAATAAAGAGAAACTTTGGTCCAGATTACATTTTTCGGCTTCTTGTCATCTGATCGTATCTGCTACCGATTCTGAGAAAAAATTTCAAACAATTCTCCAGTAATCCTCAGGAAATTCCAAATCATTGTAAAGATCCAGTTAGTATTTTGTGAGGAATAAATTGATTTTGGTACTCATTTGTCCAATATGTAGAACATATTAATAAAGTTCGATAAACTGGTGTAATCATAACAAAAAAGTAGTACAGTAGTAGAAAACAGAGCGTTTACAAGCATATATTCATAGGACTCTCTATCTTAAAATTATCCAAAGAATATCTCATTTTCCTTTGTACCTCTCTGCTTGGATAAGCTTGGAAGATTCAGTAACTTATGCGATAAGATTTCACTACAATATTGAAGAAGTTATCAACAACGTGGGAATACTGACACTTTAAAGCATGACTATCAAATAATGCTGACCAAAATCGTCTTGAAATAAAGAATAACTGTTAAATGACAAATACATAAGGGGAAAATTATAAAGAAGTCTACGATCCTAATTTGGTTCTACATATGAATAGTTCAATTTTCCAATAGGAATTCGATGAATCGATGTCGAACAGAGCAATATCTCTTCCAGATTTCTTTCGAATCTCAGCCGAAATCGTAGCACTTCCTTCTCATTTCAGAGTAATTTTTGAATCGAGACGTGGTAGTTTTTTGTCATATAGATTCTAGGCTATGTAACTGAAACCAGTAATTATCAACCCTTCTTTCTCATTGTTACAGACACAACGACGATGAAAGATTCTGGTCCAATGCCACCGTAGACGACTGGGCCAAAGAAATGGCAGGTATGAGGATTATCGTAGAAAAATACGCCAATCTCACAGACAACAGCGTGGTCGGTGTAAGAGCTCCCTACCTACGTGTTGGAGGAAACAACCAGTTCACAATGATGGAGGAACAAGCCTTCCTCTACGATTCAACCATCACTGCACCCCTCAGCAATCCACCACTATGGCCCTACACCATGTACTTCAGAATGCCACACCGTTGCCACGGTAACGTACAGAGCTGTCCCACCAGGAGTCACGCCGTGTGGGAGATGGTGTTGAACGAGCTGGACAGGAGGGAAGATCCCACCAGCGATGAAAACATCCCCGGTTGTGGTATGGTTGACTCCTGCTCGAACTTACTCACAGGAGACCAGTTCTACAACTTCTTGAACCACAACTTCGACAGGCATTATGAAGAGAACAGGGCTCCTCTTGGTCTCTATTTCCACGCCGCTTGGTTGAAGAACAACCCTGAGTTCCTGGAGGCTTTCCTCTACTGGATTGATGAGATCCTGTCCAACCACAACGATGTCTACTTCACCACAATGACTCAGGTCATACAATGGATTCAAAACCCAAGACCCATCACAGAAGTGAAGAACTTCGAATCCTGGAGGGAGAAGTGCAACGTTGACGGAGCTCCAGCTTGTTGGGTACCACACTCCTGCAAACTCACCTCCAAGGAGGTACCCGGGGAGACTATCAATCTCCAAACTTGTGTCCGTTGTCCCAACAACTACCCATGGTTGAACGACCCAACTGGAGATGGTTTCTTTTAGATTCTAGCCTGGGAACTCCTGGGTTTTTAGTGATTTTTTTCCTACTACATCTTGTATTTATTGTTTCGAAGGACTGTGAGCGTGATTTTCTGTTGATTATCAAACGAACATCTCACTATTATTAGACTGTTGATTCGATTGGCACGTGGATAGTGCCAAAAGTGATAAGGCAATGTAACATAAACTCAATTGATACGATTAGACAAGCATTATTGTAATATGAATTTGTAATAAAAGTATGGTTTTAAGTTGCGTGTTTCATTCTTGCTGGGAATTTTCCAGTCATGAATTTCCATAAATAATCAGGTGTCTCAGTCAAGACCACCATTGGAATGGGCAATGAAGGCGAAGAAGTTGTTTATGGAATAATTTTACGATGGGAATTTTGAGAGCGCATATCTTTCTAATTTTATCTCACGATCTTTGTGATTGGATATGATTCAGAACTTTCTCAATAAAAAAAATCGGTTAGCGAGTGAACAAAATCGAAATGAAGGAATATCACTTTTGATTTACTACTCCCAAAAAAAAACATTGGAGGCAAAACCCATTTTCAAATCACTTAATAGATGTTTCACAGTTCAGCTTTAGCGATATGTAGAATCTAAAAATTGAGAGAAAAATTACATGGAACAAGGACCAGTAAAAAAGACGAGGAAGGTTTTAGTAGTAGATCTATTTTTATGAAGAAAAAAATCCATTCATCCTTTTCTCGAAAAGGCTATTTGCAATAAATTTGCTACAAAAAATTTATAGATATATCGAGTTTATCTTCCTAATTTGGAAGAATTATACGTAAATTTTGAAGGTTAAAAATTCAAGAATCGAATGCATATAATACACGAAATGGGTTTAACCAAAATTAATCGTTTATTTTCAAGAATCTCATGTGGATTTGGAACGAAAAATCCAGTAACATAACGCACATGATTAATTCTTATCATCAGGTTTTTTCTAAATGAGTTACGATATTTTATATGATTGTGAACTTTTCTAAGAGATCTTCAGTGTTTGTTTTTTTTTTATTTTGAACCTTCCTGGATATCTGGGTTTGGCTGAGAATTCCAATATAATTACAAACTGAGGATTTTCGAAAGTAGTTTTTTTAGGAATTGATTAATGTTTGACCTTGAAAAAATTATGGTTACTCTGTTTCTTTTCATTATTTTAATTCTTCCAGGTAGGACGAGTTGTTAAATAATAGATCGAATTGATTTTCAATTGTATTATTTGTGAACGTTTGGAAGAAGGATCCAAAAGAAGGAAAATTGATTAATATTTCCGATGAAATTTTGGTTTCGTATCATTCAATACTAATGAGAAATGTTGTCCCAGAAAAAATCATTATATCAAAACATGGACTGTAAATTCCTGCTATTATTTTTCGAAAAGCGTTTCAACCTAGACCAGCTTGAATTCCTCTTGTCCAAATTGTAAATCCATGTTCAACATCCACTTTAACACTGAGGAAACAAATCTCATTTGAATTTCATAGCTCATAAATCAATATAATCGCTTATATCATGCACTGATTACTCTGGCATACCTACTGTTTATCAAAGAGAAAAGTTGTCACCTAACAACGAAATAATTATGTAGGCTTCATTCCTTCTTCCAGTATGTTCTCCAACAAATGTTTCCAAATAAACGATCATATTTATTCATGAGTTATGATGATGAAGGATCAATTGGACGTAACCTTGGAGACTATCTTCAACGCCTGCAATGCGTTTACATCACCAAAAAAACCGGTAAAAGAATACTAAGAATATGACATTTCATATGGGGTGTACCTTAATTACTTCACTGTATTGGCAACATTGCAGTATGACGCATGCTATGCAACAGTTACTTCTTGGAAATCGTAGTTGGCGTAGAGAAATAGCAATAAGTTTGTTGAAATTAAGAATCGCAAGGACTCGTTGTTTCCAAGTAGCGTTCATCCGAAGAAAAACAGATTAAAAGAGCTGAGTAACGAGGTTAAAGTCCATTTTTTCACAATCGTCACAGAATAAAGATTGTGGAAAAAAATTTTTCACCTATTTACCGATGAACCACCTATATTTATCAATATTTAAATTTATTAAAAGAACCAACAATAGAAGTTTTATTGATATTACTGGTACTAACCTGATACAAATTTTGTTTTTTAAATAGATAAAAAAGAAAACATTCTTTAATTAATTTTAAATTGTTAATTAATATTCAGAGGGGGCAAGATATTCCGTAGCGAAGAACGAGGTTGCATAGTTTCATACGCATTGTTAGAGACTATTCCCAAAATTATGAACGTTTCGATTTCTCACGAGAACTTTCTGAGAAATAAAAACTAGGTTTCTGTATCTTCATAAGAATAAGTTATTTTCTAGCTTTCCGATGAATATTAATGATTTCCCCATACTCTTCAACTCCCTAATGGTTAAATTTTGCAACAATGAAATATGTTCTTTTATGATATTTCAACTGAAAAAAAGCCTTCGATAGGGTGTGCCATTGAAATGAATTACTGATCCCCTGAGTCAAAATAATTGCTCACTTGATACGGCTTTTGATTTATAGCTTGTTGCAGAGTAAATTATGTTTACAGAAAAGATTTTTCACTTCGGAAATAAATATTTTGTGAATTCCACGCAAGGTGTGCAAATGCAGGGATTTTTTTTAGCGAAGGCTGAGAAATACAAAGCAACTTTCTGATATGAATTCCAAAATTTTTTTCTCATATTCAACGAGTAATACCAATTATTTTGTTGCATTGCCATATTCCGATTCGATTACCTTGAATGCAAAAAACAACCGTACAAATTTTATACATACATAATAATTATTTTCCATCTGAATAAGCAACAATAATGATTCATAAATTTTTTGAATTTATGAAAGATAGGTCTTCGTGAAAAGAAAAATTGTATTTAATATCATAAATGGATTTTCCATTATTTATGTTTTCCAACAAGGATTTGATTTTTTTTTATTTTGAGCCTTTAAATTAATTGATCAGATTCTTGAGTCGAAAGAATCATCAATGGGGTATAATAATAAATTTAGGACCTAACGATCCATACGAATTCCATCGTTAACGAAAAAATCTGTGGACCTCATATGGCTGATTTTTTTCATTCGATTATTTACCTTTACATCCTGCTTTTCATTTCAGCAGCTTATATACAGGATGGTCCAGATTTAAATTAATTAACTTTGGCGTTAGCACAACTTTTTTCATGAAAAAAATTCCATATAATCAAACGAAGCTTTCTAGGATATATATCCTAGAAAGCTTCGTTTTTGAGATACAGGGTATTGAAGTTTGAAAAAAAAACAGTTTTTCACTTATAACTCTAGTATTAATACATTTTTTGTTCCAAATTTTAGGTATTGAAGTCTAGAAAATGTAATATTTCGAATAAGGCAAGTGTCTTCTGCCAAAATTATTCAGTAGCGTAGGTATATCTAGGGGTGCGATGTTCCTTTTTCTATTGAAAATCTACACCATTGTTTTTTTTTCGAGAAAATTATTTCATTTCTGAAATCAACTGAACTTCTCAAAAAAAAGGGTCCCTTGAGTTTCATCATAGAATGTACCATTTCCGAGAATATTGAGTACAAAGCAAACACTATCCACGAAAATCTACAAAAAATAATTCTTCAAATTTTAACATTATGAAAATTGACGTAGTGTATTAGACGCTTTCAGATAGCATTTAATCGAACAAAAAATTTTTTGTTCTGAAAATTCATCATACACTTAAACAAAAAAATATTAACATTATTTGTTTATTATTTGAGTGCCTGACGAATGTTTTTTTTGATATGTTCAATCAAATGCCAATGTTTTTACTGAATTAGCCCCTCCTTTTTTCATGCGTAGAACTGACTGAAATAATAATAAAATATATATAGGTTTTAATTTGAAAATCTTGAGTTTTGATGAATTTGAATTGTCCAAGTTCATGATCCCCTGATTAACAGTGGTCCAAACCGCAAACAGTCTTATAAAGTATTTGCAGAATCGAAAATGAAAAAGGTTTTTTCGAAAAAAACTTTTTCTGCAGAACTATTTAAAAAAATGTGAGTCCTCATCGCCACCATTGTTTTCATATGAATCCCAAATACCATTATCATAAGAATCTCATTAACTCATGAACAGTTGAGTTCTTCTCTAAGGTACGGCAGATTTCAAAAATTGTTACCAAAAAATCTATAATGATGCAATAATTGGGTGTGTCATTTGAAATAAGGAAGTAGTAGTGTGTTTCCGGTATAATCGGAAGTTGTTGAGTTCTGAAAATGTTTTAGGGAGGAAGATCATTGTCTCAAACCACAACATGCAAATTTTCAGCAAAAATTTATGATTAGTTCTCCATAAACATCCAACCGGCCATCGCAGTAAATCACCCTGTATCCCTGTATCTACAGATGTGTGGTCCCCAATGGCGAAACTGGTGAATGAATGAATCCCAATTAGGAATTGTTTTTTTTGTAGTTTTCACCTCATCTATTCTCATAAAAGAACTGTCGGCTGAATTTTTCTGCGAAATGTTTTTTAGCACAATTCGCAGAAATCCAACATGAAATTCGACAATAGAAATTTTCTATCTAATAATCCTAGACCTCTCACTTCTTCACATCCTGTAAGATCAAAATAATATAAGCTCGATTTCGAGTAGAGCCATTATGTTGTCACTTTAGGCATTCGGATTTGAATGCACGAAGGTCAACAACAAGAGAAATATGCAGTGCCTGTGTTATACACCATATGAGAATACATAATTAGATTTACCATTTTGCTTGAAGAGAAACTCCATATCTATTAGCATTAATCCAAACAATTGTTGTGAAAGTTGTCTGACTGTACGGATGATCAAGTTATCTATCAAATATTGGCATAAATACGAAAATTATTGTGGTATTCTGAAGATGCCAGTTTTTATTGTAACCTTTCATTGTTGAGCTCTCGTTCTCCAAACTGATAGATATCATTTATATACAGAGTGTTCCTAAATTGGAGGTACAAAGAAAAATAAGAGATTCCTTGGATAATTAAAAAAAAGTCCTATTTACATGGGCCTGCAAACGATTTGTTTTCTAGATACTTATAATCCTACTCTTTTATAATGATTATACCAGTTTATCGAATCTTCATTAATCATCGCTACAGATTGAGTGGATAAATACCAAAACTTATAATTAATTTATTCATCACAGCTTACTTATTATAAGAATTTGGTTTCTCCTGATATTACTGGAGAATTGTTTGAATTTTTATCGAAATGATAGCAGATAAGACAAAACTGCAGGAAACCCAAAAAGTGTATTTCTAGATCAAAGTTTATTTTCACATTTTTCTAAACTGCCAGACATTCCCAAAAAAAAGGTCTGAAGGAAACAAGCATGCATTGTTTCAGAAAAAATATTACCCTGTGGATTTCCATTGAAAATTAGCATATCACATGATGAAATCTTCAAATTGGAAATTATATGCCAAATTTCACTTGAATATCTTTTATTACAAATCCTATTCAGTTCCAAGCCAAATTGTTCGTGAATTGCAGAACCATAAAAATTTCAAGTAGGGTACCGAAAAAACAACCTTATAAAGGGTGTTTTTTTAGAGCTATAGAACTTTAAATGGCAATAAAACAACGATGGATTATTCGATTGGCATGAATTTTATTTATTCGCAAGATAATCTTGTGGCATTACATTTTAAATATGATTTCTGGCATATGACCGCCACGTCTGGCTCGGATGTAGTCCAATCTGGACGTCCAATTTTCGATGACTTTTTCCAACATTTGTGGCCGTATATCGGAAATAACACGGCGAATGCCGTGGTGGTAAATCACAAGATCCTGGAGGCCAATTCACAGGTCCAAAACGTGAAATTAGGCAGTCACCAAACGTGTCTTTCAATAAATCGATTGTGGCACGAGCTGTGTGACATGTTGCGCCGCCACCGTCTTGTTTGAACAACAGCTCCTGGACCTCATGGTTGTTCAATTCAGGAATGAAAAAGTTAGTAATCATGGCTCTATACCGATCACCATTGACTGTAACGTTCTGACCATCATCGTTTTTGAAGAAGTACGGACCAATGATTCCACCAGCCCATAAAGCGCACCAAACAGTCAGTTTTTCTGGATGTTACGGTGTTTCGACATACACTTGAGGATTACCTTCACTCCAAATGCGGCTGTTTTGTTTGTTGACGTAGCCATTCGACCAGAAGTGCGCTTCATCGCTAAACAAAATAAAATTCCGCACAGAACCATTATTTTCGAAATAAAATTGCACTATTTGCAAGCGTTGTTCAGGCGTGAGTCTATTCATGATGAATTGCCGAACCAAACTGAGAATAAATCACTTGACAGCTGTTAAATCGGTCGCCATCTTGAACAGTAATGTCAACTTAAAGTTATATACTTCGAAAAAAACACCCTTTATTTCAGTGAAAACAGATTCGATCTAGTTGAAATAGAGATTGTACATGGAGAATAACAATTCCAAGCTCCTTGCAAAATTTCGTATCAGTAGCAGCTTCAGAAACAGACAAATTTCTAGCAAAATATGGAAAAACAAATACACTAAGTGAATTCAGTATGCTATATCCTCATTTTTCTCCATGGGACAGAATTTCATATAAAAATTTAAAAGAAGTTGTGTTCATTCAAATGAATTGTTGGACATCATAATATATAGGAGTCAATGGCAAATTCATGTTTTCGAATTGTTTATTTGTTGAATTTCAAATATAGGAAATATCTTTTTTTTCGCAATATCCGCTTTTTTTCTTTCTGTGAAAATTGCCTCTTAGGGCTAGATTTTTTAAATACATATCAAAATGAAAATCTCTGGAAACTTATCATATTCAATCTATTTTGTTGATCTAGCTCTCAAACTTTCACATCTATTGATTACAGAATATCGTCGAACTTTTTATGGTTCAGTATTTAAATCTCACCTAAATATATTGATGCTAATTGTAGCATTCGCTTGTGGAATATTGAACAGACTTTCTATTTGTTTTTATTGATTTGAAAGGATGAAATATTGGACTTTAATCTTCTTCAACCTTGAAGAAATAAAGGAAATGTGTGATTGTAAATTGATTCCACCCTGTATTTATACTTCTAATGAGAATGATTGATGAAAAATATATTCACTTTTTCGGGGCATCCCAGCCGTAGAATCAAAGGTTCTGCCTGCACTCAATCATTTTTCTACTGCATAACAATTTTGTTCAACCTTCACATATTAATGTTATAAGTAATTTCATGCATTATAAATTATTCATCTTCAAGTCAAAGTCAATTCGAAGTTGATAACGACTAGGCACTTAATACCAAATCAATGTTCTTGTATTCTCACAAGTTACTCCTTCAGATAGATTATATCAAACTAAAATAATGCACATGACCTTCAGATAGAATGTCGAGATAATCAAAAAATGATTCTCATTACATGGACTGATTCTGTTTTTTTTTTGTGGTCATCTTCATTTGATTTGAAGATATTCTAATGAGATTTTTATTGATATTTCTCAAGAATCCAGGAAAACAAGTGAAAATTGGAAATGTTGAATCAGAGTGAGATTGATACTTTTATCTACTCACACATTAAAAAACTACTCAACGAGTTGATATTTGGTAAAATTTGAGGTATCATAGATTATAAAATTTTTCAACATTTTTTAGGGTAAACTGTTGATAAAAGTATTCATTTCAACTTGCATATTCATTCTCCTTTTAAATGCTTTAAAGGCTTATTAGTCTTATACAGGGTTGTTGCGTGTGAGTGTATTAGATTTTTGATATTTCCAAACTTTTGATAGCATACATTTTTCACTGAATAGAATGAACCTTTCGTGATTGGATACAATATAACACACTAATTCGACTTGTGAGGTTGAATCAAACAGTATAGGTATGCGTTTGCGAGTTTTACTTTCTCCTCGTAAGATTTATTTGATTTTAATTGAGGAAATCTAGAAGAACATATCAAATAAAGAAAGTAAAAAACTAATTGAGATGTGTCGAATCGATGATGGCTGAAACGGTATCACTTGTTTCTTTGAGTTTCAGGTTTGAATCCTAACAGGCCAATTGAGAAGTCCCTGGTCTATCATAATTCACCACATTTTTTTGGCAAAATTCGGTTTTTTTATTCAATATAGTTGACTTCGAGGGTGATACATATAGCGATCTTCCAACTTTTCGATACCATATTTGTAGTACGATTTTTCTTTCGCTTCAAAATAGGCCTCAGTTTCGGCGAATACTTCTTCATTGGCGCTCAATTCCTTTCCAGCGAGCTTTCTTTTGAGGTCTGAGAACTGAAAAAAGTTTCTGGGGGTCAGATCTGGCGAATACGGTGGATGCAGAAGCAATTCGAAGCCCAATTCATGCAATTTTGCCATTGTTTTCATTGATTAGTGACACGGCGCATTGTCTTGATGAACCAGCACCTTTTTTTCTTCAATGGAGCCGTTTTTTAACGTCATCCTTTAAACGATCGCTATATAATAATCGCTGTTGATGGTCTGGCCCTTTTGGAGGTAATCAATGAATATTTTACCTCGCGCATCCCAGAATACTGATGCCATAACCTTGCCAGCTGATTATTGTGTTTTTCCTCGCTTTAGATTCTGTTCATCGTGTGCAATCCACTCAGCTTACTTTCGATTGGACTCTGGAGTGAAATGATGGAGCCATGTTTCATCCATTATCACATTTCGACGCAAAAATTCAGGTTTATTGCACTTAAACAGCTTCAAAAACTGCTCAGAATCATTAACACGTTGTTACTTTTGGTCGATTGTGAGCTCGCGCGGCACCCATTTTGCACACAGCTTTCTCATGTGAAAATATTCTTGTATGATATGATGTACACGTTCAGATGATATCATCACAAGGTCTGCTATCTCGATCAACTTCACTTTACGGTCATTCACAATTATTTTGTGAACTTTTTTGATTTTTTCGTCGGTGATAACCTCTTTTGGCCGTCCACTGCGTTCGCCGTCTTCGGTGCTCATTTCACCACGTTTAAACTTAGTATACCAATCAATAATGGTCGATTTTCCTGGTGTAGACCCCGGAAACTCTTCATCAAGCCAAGATTTTGCTTTGACTATATTTTTTCCCTTCAAAAAGCAATATTTTATCAACACACGAAATCGTTTTTTCCGTCTTTTTTCAAACAACAAAAGTAGCTACACTCACAACGCAATACCTCACAAACTAATGCTCGGACTGCTGTCAAATTTTCACACGTATCGTTTGAATGTTGGTACTAACTAAAAATCATATGGATTTAATACTAGCACCGCCATAAGTGCATCAGACCAGGGACTTTTCAAATGGCCTAATATAAAAGGGGTATGTTTAGAAAATATTTATATCGCATTTTCTCTGAGAAAAGTCATCTTTGCAGGGGAAAATATTTTTTGATATGATTTGATATATGATATATGAGTTTGCACACAATATCAGACTTTTGAAAGCTTATTGGAAATATTCGCCGTGATATATGTTTCAAATATTATATTGAAAATAAGTATCAAAATAACAAATAATTGTAAACAAACCAAAGAAGTTTTCACACCAAGATAACGATCAAGTTCATAATGAAGGTGCAAATGTTGTAATTTCATCCAGAAGTGTATAGTCTAATGCTCGGTCGTTTGAAATAAATCTTATCGAGATATGGATCTACAACGATAAAAATCCACTGAATCCATTATCGAATGACTTTAAATGTTTCAAGTTCCTAATCACCTGTAACTATTGTTAACTAGAAAGTGATTTGCTCATAAACACCTTTTGTAGCAAGCGTATCAATAAATTTGAAATTGTCTAGATGGTATATTAGATAACGCAGCATTTTATTCATGAGCTGAGTTTATGAAGATGTTATCAGCGAAGGAGCCAGAGAGGTAGGTGAAGAGATCATTCCTGTTTATGTCATATAAGCTCACTTTCACCAAGAACACTTTCACTGCTGCGTCTTGGTTGATAATTGATAATTTCGGCACTGGTGTATTTTTGGATACTTGTTCAAATTTATCGGTAGCTTGATATATAGGGTGATTCACCGCGATGGTCTATTGGATATTTATGGAGAACTGATCACAATTTTGTGCTGAAAATTTCCATGTTGGGGTTTGAGACAATGATTTTTCTCCCTAAAATATTTTCAAATCTCTACAGCTTCCGGTTATACCGGAAACAGATTACTAATTCCTTATTTCAAATGACACACCCAGTATATTATTGCATCATTAGATAGATTTTTAGACAACAATTTCGGCAATATGCCATACCTTGGTACTCAATGGTTCATGAGTTGAAGGGATTCTTATGAAAAAGATGGTGACGATGGGGACTCGCATTTTTTTGAATATTTCTGCAGAAAAATTTTTTTTCGTAAAAACCTTTTTTATTTTCTATTCATCAAATATGAAGTATTATAACACTGTTTGCAGTTTTGATAAAAAATGTACAGGGTTTCCATAAAGAAGATCTTGTACTTGGATAACTCAAATTCATCAAAACTCAAGGTTTTCAAATTAGAACTGATATTTTTCATTATTTCAGTCAATTTTACGTACAAAAGAGTAAGGGTTACTTCAGCAAACCCTATACCTAATATAAATACTTCAAGAGTTATCGAGGAAGAACTTCAAATGGGAAAAAACCACAATTCCTTACTGTTTGGAGTATTCTGCGATTTCCGGAAAACACAGAAAGAAACTGAATTTCGATGTTTGGATAACTAAATTTTACATTTCATTCTTTATAATTAATTTTTCGATGGGATTGTTGAGAAATCCATAAACCTATACAATTTTCAATTACGAATAATGCATTACAATTCTTGAAATCAAATTTAGTTATGGAAACATCAAATTTCAGTATCTTTCTGGGTTTTCCGGAAGTCACATACTACTCCACACAGTGTTAAATGGCGGTTTTTCCACGTTTAAAGTTCTTCCTCGATAACTCTAAAAGTATTCAGTTTAGTTATAGGGTTTGCTCAAGTAACACCCACTATTTTTGTACGTAGAATCGATTGAAATAATAAAAAATATAGGTTCTAATTTGAAAATCTTGAGTTTTGATGGATTTGATTCGTCCAAGTTCATGATCTTCTTATAAACACACTGTACATTTTTGGCCCAAACCACAAAAAGTCTTATAATACTATTCATTTTCAAAATCGAAAAAGAAAAAAATTTTTCTTCATCGCCACTATTTTTTTTTATAAGAATCCCATTTACTCATGAACCGTTGAGCTTTTATCCAAGGTATGGCATATTGCCGAAATTGTCGTCAAAAAAGCTATCTAATGATGCGATAATATAAAACGTCTAATAGGCCATCCCGGTGAATCATCCTGTATACCTTATAGCTTATATATTAGTGATGTCATTAAACTTTATATTTAATACACTTATATGTTAAAACGTTGTTTGACACTCAATCATAATTCGAAATTGTAATGAACAAAAGAATAAAATCCAATATCCATTCAATCATTTTATATTATTTTCAAGAAGTTTCATCGAGATTAAGACCTTTGTTTTTGATGAACAGATTTAATTGTCTTCATAATTTTTGGTACATTTATTTCATGATTTCGAGTTACCGGTACCTATATCATTTTGAAGCTCAATTCAATTTTAACCTCAGCCTTGCGATGTTTCCTCTGAAATATATTCAAATTGAATCATCATTCAAAAGATTAGGTCAATATAATATGTATTGACTTCCCTTGTTGAATAGTTCCAAACTACATAATTCAATATTATTCCGCTCAGATCTTGAAGTCGCCATTGTAATAAAACCGGTAGCAAAATATATCTTTCTCTATCTCTCTCTGACAACCGTTACAAAAAATACTTCCTTGATGACAATCAAACAGGAAGGATCAATTCGTCCTACTGGTAAACCAAGAATTCAAATAAATCCAATAAAAACCTCTTCTTATTCAGTACTCAGTGCGTTGAAGGTTCTCCAATAACCTTGACGATTTGAATAACTGAATAATATGTTTTTTCTGCTACCTTTATGCACCACACCCATTCATGAGAAAACTGTAATTACAAGAAACAACTCATTGCGGAATTCTTCAGCTATGACATTGTCTCTTGTTGTCGGTCTGGAAAATGTGGACGACCCTCTAGAATTCGAACTGTTTCGGACTGTACAAGAACTATAAGTCACCTTGTGATTTACCTGGTGACTGCCAGGAGCAATGTTCCTAGAATACGTAATTTTGCATAATACGTCTCTGTCATTGATATGCAGAAGCAATTTGGAAAATTCTCATGATGTGACATTTAGACATTGCCTTGGACAATTTTTTTATCGACATTCGGGAGTGTATAACCGAAAATGTATACATCTTCATCTGATTCATACAAATCAACTACAGTTAGGTTGCAAGATTTCAGATACAGAATAAGTGGTTATTGACCGTATTTTAAGGTCCAAAATATTGAGAAAAGCTCAAATATTTGTTTAATAATGATTGAATCCAGAATTACGATTTTTCTTACAATTTTTTCTCTCAAACTGTAACAACCTTCATAGGCCTAACAATGGGGGTAATTGGGGACATAATCCCCCATTTATTGGAAAAAATGAAAAAATTGTAAGTAACAAAGGCAAACCGTTACCTAACAAAAATATAAAAATTTTTTATTCGTTATTATATTCAAGTCTTTGACATAATATATAATAGTTAGGTACTTAGGCACATAACAGGATAGAATGAAGAAATCTTTATGAAAATTTCGTTCTATATACAAGATATTTCACCGCGATGGCCTATGAAAAACTAATCATAATTGTATGCTGAAAATTTGCATGTTAGGATATGAGACAATGTTCTTCCTCCCTAAAATATTTTCAGATCTCTACAAGCTCCGATTATGCAGGAAACAGGCTACTACTTTCGTATTTCTAATGATGGCACACTAAGTATATCATTGCATCATTAGAAATAAGATTGATAAATAATATAATAAAATAAGCTTATTTGTGAACAATTTCAGCAATATGCCATAACTTGGTTAAAACATGATTTGATGGGATTCTTATTCAAAGAATGATGGCGATGAGGAGGCCCATTTTTTTGGATATGCCTGCAGAAAAAGAGTTTTTCGAAACGTTTTAAGTTTCGATCCTGCCAGTATGTTGTATTATATGATAATGTTTGCGGTTTGGACCAAAAATGTACAGGGTGTTCATAAGATCATGAATTTGGACCACTCAAATTCATGAAAACTCAAGATTTTCAAATTACAAACTATATTTTTCATTCTTGTTATCAATTCTACCTATAAAATAGTGGATGTTACTATACCTATAGTGAAAACTTCGAGAGTTATCAAGGAAGAACTTGAAATGAGGATTACTGCTACTTCTAACTGAGTGGAAGTAGTCTGTGACTTCCGGAAAATACATGAAGGGACTAAAATTCAGTGTTTCGATAACTAAATTGGAAATTGTTATGGAACTAATTAATGTAATTAATTGTTCGTTGAGACTATTGAGAATCGAAGACCAGTAAAAATTTTCAAATGAAAACTCATTCATGAAATGTCCATATTTATTTATCTAATTTTAGTCTGTTTCTATGTTTTCCGGAAATCACAGACTACTTCTACTCAGAAATTGCGGTTCTATTGAAATGACATTTGTGATTATTACTTGCCCCATGCTCTTCATATTTTAGAAATAGATTGTGTCACCTAAACAAAAAGTGAATTTCTTTCAGGACAACGTATGCTTAGTCTTAGTACACCAGTTAATAAAATTAAACACTAAAGTACAATTTAAAGAAAAGTAACTTCAATAAACATCTAAACAACATAGTTCTACTTTTCTCAATTAAGAAAAATTTCAAGGTTCTAATTCAAATATAATGGCTAGACTGCAAGCTGTGTTCTTAATATTAATAACATATTCGTACCACCGAAATTCCATAATTCTATACGCAACTTAACCACTAGGAATTAGCAATTGAATCATATATATCATATTAGGGAGATTAGTACATCTGGACTAAAACTTATGATTATGAACGCAGCTGAACTGATATTTTCGTAAGTTACTTAAAACTTGTGCAATATATATTGATGGTAAATCGAAATACTTTGCACAACCTAATTGAAGCCATAGATCTGAAATATGCAAATTTTGCTATCGATTGAAATATTTTTCGAACTCATCAATATGTATGACGTTTGAAGAAATTAGGAATTTCGTATGTCTTTACAGTGAACTCCTAAGAAATCGCTTGGCTTGGTTTCTTGAAATGATTAGATATAGAAACCAACGAAAGTGTTTGCCTGTTACATATTTTTGGAAACGGGTCAAACTATCACTACTATGGTTTTTGTAATCAACTTTATTGAATACAAGCAGAACTTATCTAAAAATACACGTTCTTATTTAATTGAAGGAATGTATCTTACAAAACAGTGCTAAAGCTCATACTGCAAAACGAAACAGTCAGGGGTTGTGCAGACAGCTGACATTTCAGGAAATTATTAGGCCATAGCATAGATGCCGGAAATGAGGTGTTATGAACGCTCTTTCTCAATTGTAACATAAATGCATACTTTAGTTGGAATATAATCAAATAATTATTAAATGTTTGTATTATTTACAAGCAATGTTGGTGGCAAAAGTGAAAAAAGGCCAAATTTTATTGTTTTTTGGTTGAAGAAACTATTGACATCTCAACAATAGAGTTATATGAGAGATACACATACATATCGTCAAAAGTCTTGGCCCTCCTAGGTTTATCGAGAATGTATGTTCTGGAAATGGGATGCTTTTTTCCCTTTTTTTAACTGTAAGATATTTGATAGTAAATCTCTGTTTACTGTCTGTTTGTTACTCTTTGCTTTACCTGTGCAGGATGAGACAAAATATGAACAATGAATAATGAAAAAAAATCTAAATTAATCGATTATTTATTTTTAATTCCAAATTCAATAGTATATGTTCACTGCATGTCGCACTTATTGAATCCGTATAGACCGTATACAGGGTGGCCACTTTTTCAATGGGATTGTATTGGTAACTTTTAAACCATAAGAGTAAGAAGGTCGGTCAAATGGAGAAAAAGTTGCATGCATAGAAGCATTATCAAGCAGTTCAAACAAATCGAGATTATCAGGGCCGGTTATTGAGATATCATAAGAAAAGTAAATTCTGTCATTTTGATTTTTCTTTTTTTCCCACTTTATTTCAAATATTATCAAAAAATGTTACATGAATTTTTTATTCGACAGTAAATTGTTCTCAATTTGACGTAATCACATTTAGTATCCAACGTTTCGTGCTCAATGGGCCACCCTCAACCTCATTTTTTTCAATACGGACCTGTATATCTTATGACACTTTTCGAAATAACTTTTAACGCTGAATTCAACGATATATCATACAATGTCATTCAAAGTTGATTTTCAGGTGATTTTGCCCCTTATCCAAATTTCTTTGGGTCGGATCTGTATTACATTTAGGTACCTTTAGTTTAATTAACAACATGCAATACATTTTGATGAGAAAATCATCTTACTCATCTTGAACTGAATGGAACATATCAGAATCAAATCAAGAAACAAGTCATAATTATTTACATATTTCAATTCATGATAATTAAACGAATTATCATTTAATGAAAGAAATGTCCACCATTTTGTAAAATGCACTTAACGGTTCTGGAACCCATACTTCTTATACATTTGCTTATTTCGTCTTCTTGAATACCTTCCAATACATTCTCAATCTCGCGAGAAATCACTATTGTTGGATTTGTCATTTGTTCCATTGAAACAAATTACAGAATCGAACTTTATTTTGATATCATTACGATATAAGTTTTGCAAGGCTTGGTATTCAAATTTAAAATCATTGTATTCGTGTCTCTTGACTATTTTATTAACATCAGTTTTTGATAAATTGCATTCACTACACATCCGACCCAAAGAAAATTGGAAAAGGGTCAAAATCACCTGAAAATCAACTTTGAATGGCATTGTATGATATATCGTTGAATTCAGCGTTAAAAGTTATTTCGAAAAGTGTCATAAAATATACAGGTCCGTATTGACAAAAATGAGGTTGAGGGTGGCCCAGAGAGCACGAAACGTTGGATACGAAATCTGATTACGTCAAATTGAGAACAATTTACTGTCGAATAAAAAATTCCTGTAACATTTTTTGATAATATTTGAAATAAAGTGGGAAAAAAAGCAAAATCAAAATGACAGAATTTACTTTTCTTATGATATCCCAATAACCGGCCCTGATAATCTCGATTTGTTCGAACTGCTTGATAATGCTTCTATGCATGCAACTTTTTTTCAATTTGACCGACCTTCTAACTCTTATGGTTTAAAAGTTACCAATACAATCCCATTGAAAAAGTGGCCATGTATGTGATATACAGGATATATGGAACTGTATCAACGTAATTGAAAAAAAAATATGTATTTTTCAAAACCCCAGAGACAACAAGTTTTATAGGAAAATATCAAGATGATTTGAACTATTCGATATCCAAAAAGTTGGGTCGAAAGGCTTGATGGTATTTCAGTATTCAGGGAACTGATACCCGCAGTTTCTGTTAGCTTAGAAGATAAAATATCGTTGTGGATCAGCAAAGAAACTCCATCCAGTGCAAGAACACATTTGTTCTCGATGTCAATATCAGATTTAAGATTTTTTATTCCCCTATGTAATTGTTTTTTTTTAGTTATACTGCTTAACTGAGACAATTCTTACAAACAGTAAAAATAGCTAAGGCAATGGATTGTTTCGAATCTATTTCTGAATTATTTCAAAATTTAAATCTATTTTTGAGAAGGTGAAAGAGATATGCGAAAAATATGTGATGAATATGAAATTCAAAGAATAACAAAAATCCACATTCATAGATATAACGTAGAGTCATAATGTCTGAAACTGTATTACCAATTTTCTAATTTCATACCTTTTGTTGACCGTTTATTAGCCCAATTAAAATTTAGATTTTTAAGACATAAGACATCTTATCTTCATTTAAATTCTTATTTCTGGAAAAGAGATGGTAATGAAACTGAAAATTTTTAATATTTCCCGATACTTTGTGAATTATGTAAAAGTGACATCAAGGAAAAGAAGGAGACTTTTGAAATGAAAATTTAATGAAATCTGAATATATCCTATGTATAGGTATGTAAAAACCATATTTGTTAAACATCTCTAATGAAATTGATAAAATTGAAAATAATTGAAAAACTTGCTGAAGTAATTTCGATTCGTCTGGTTAAGTTCAAAATGAAATAGAATATCTGAAATTACTGCGCATTCAACTATTTTCACGCATAATCATGCTCAAGAGTTTCAGTTAGCTCAATCGATAAAATTCGCTTTGATTTTTTTCAATAATTTGAAGACAAACCAAACCATAAATGAATAAAAGTCAATACATATTTATTTATCAATTTATTAATCGTCCAAACTGAAATTAAAAAATCAAGTCTCTTGAGAAGCAATTTTCATTTTCGAGTTATATTTTTTTTATTCGTGAATATTACACTTTTTGACCAATCTAAATGTATAATTTTCTTAGTTATTATACAGGGTTAAAACTATTTAGAGGGGCACTACAGGGATAACAAATACCGTTAGAAATATACATTCATGTTCAAAATTTTTGTAGAATGTTGAATTCGTATTATTTTTCTTTATTACCCCTAAGGAGGACCAATATCAAAAAATTGACTATCGCGTCTCCGAAACAATGGAAAAAAGGAAAATCTGATTATATCATTAGAATCTCTATATTGAATAATGGCTACAAATCGAATTTCGTGAAGTTACCTCCAAATAAAAATGGGTTATACAGAAAAAATCATCACTATTTTTATTTTTTTTTTTCAAGATATCACGTGAACCACTGGAGATAGGTATTTTGGATCTGGTTACACCTCTGAATCCCTAAATAACGATTTTTTGTGGATCAAGCCACCCTGTATTTGTAAAGGTTTTCGATATCTCTGTAGTATCCCTCTAAATAGTTCTAACCCTGTATTCATTTATCAACTATATGATGAATTATTCAATATTTCTCTCAGGCACTCATAGAATGGTTAGTAATTTTTACTGAATCAGCAGAACACCTGCCTTCTGCAATATCCACATATCCGTAGGTCATAGTCTTGCTTATTGGCCTACGGACCTCACCTAGATGCACCTTTACAAGAACCATTAACGATCTAGATATCTCTACGAGATCGCTTCACGTTCATACGTAATAGTCTTAAAACACGGAAAAATGACCGTAAAACATCCCATCACAAATGCAATAACATCGTTTCCTAGTTCCATTTAGAAATTCACGAAATCAGCTAGATGGCGTCACCATCGATCGATTTCAGCACGAGTCAGGTGGAAAATTAACGCAATTTTCATAGAACGTGGAAAGGATCGGTCAAGTTCAGTGCCATACGAGGAACGATCCAATATTGGCGCTTTCCTAATAATCGATTTTAATCTTTGCGAGAATCATCGACGTCTAGGAAAGCGATCGAAGTGGGTCAAGGTGTACCGTTCTCTGAAAGCGAAATGATTTCTCTCATCAGCGCTCATCCTTTGAAATTTATTGCAGTTAATCTCCGGTTGATATTTCGTTTTCAATATCGATTCTCGCCGTTGCAAAATTCGATAATAGATTGGTGTAATACGATATCGGCATATTCCGAATTTGATTATGCATAACTTGTCATCATGTTGCACCCTGTAGTGTCTTGGCTGAATTATCGTTCTTAATTTAGAGGGATTGGCATACGTGCGATTGTTTTTGTAACCGATTATTATTATACAGAATTTATAGAATATTTCGAGGACACTGATGAGAACTGGGAATTTTGGCCGATCTGTTCACTTGAAATTCATCTGGATAATTCAATTAAAATTTCGCAATCATTCCTCAAGTGAGCTGCTATTGTAAACTCACCGGCAGAAAATTCGGATACCTAACCTACTTTTTTGGTATTGAAACAAATTCCAGAAAAAATCTACAAAAACATGTAACGGGTGTTTTTTTTCGAGGTATATAGCTTTAAGTTGGCATTTCTGTTCAAGATGGCGACCGATTTAACAGCTGTCAAGTGATTTATTCTCAGTTTAGTTTGGCAATTCATCATGAATAGACTCACGTCTGAAGAACTCTTGCAAATAGTGCAATTTTATTTCGAAAATAATGGTTCTGTGCGGAATACGTATCGCGCACAACGTTCATTTTATTTTGTTCAGCGGTGACCGCCTAATTTCACGTTTTGGACCTGTGAATTGGCCTCCAAGATCTTGTAATTTAACACCGCTAGACTACTTTCTGTGGGGCTATGTAAAGTAATTGGTCTATGCGGATAAGCCACAAACGGCACAAACCCTTGACCATTTGGAAGACAACATTCGCCGTGTTATTGCCGATATACGGCCACAAATGTTGGCAAAAGTCATCGAAAATTGGACGTCCAGATTGGACTACATCCGAGCCAGCCGTGGCGGTCATATGCCAGAAATCATATTTAAAATGTAATGCCACAAGATTATCTTGCGGATAAATAAAATTCATGTCAATCGAATAATTCATCGTTGTTTTATTGCAATTTAAAGTTCTATAGCACTAAAAAAAGCACCCTTTATTTGTAGTCCAATTTCTTAACATCCTGTGGAACAGTTTGCGAAATTTTAGAGTTTACGCGTTTATTACAAAGACCAACCTTTTCGTTTTTATTTCACCTCGACACCTCGATTTCTTTTGAAGATACACGTATTCAAATAAGAGCCTGGAAGCCTGGGAAAAAATTTAATTGCTAATGTTTCAATGATCAACAGAAATTGGAAACAGAAAGAAAAACATAATTGGTATTTTTCAACATTTCGTATGCCTACCTCTAGTAGTCTAGTGGCAATAACTGAACGCAATCGCTGAGGCATTGAATTGATCAGATAATTGATAATGCGATCTTGAGGAATAGCGTCATATCTATCAGAATGCAACGCAAAATGCAGCTCGTCAAGTGTTTCGGGTAGTATAGGAAGACGACAAATGTTTCTTTGAATTTCATTCCAGAGATGTTTAATCGGATTTAGATCCAGGCTACATGCAGGTTGGATATCAACCTCATCCAAATATTGGTTAACAATATGTGCTACATGCGGACTTGCATTAAAGTAAGTCATCTCCAACAAATGCAGCAAAAGGAGCTTCCTGGGGAACATCTTGCATGTCACGTTGAGCGTTTAGAGTAGGACTAGGAATTATGAATGTTTGTTTTGAATATTCGAATATTCACTGAATTGTTGAGTATTCAATGAATAGTTGAATAAGCAATGACTACTTTCCTATTCATGAATAATCAGTGAATAGTCGAGTATTCACTGAATAGTTGAATATTCAATGACTAGTTTTCTATTCATGAATAATTAGTGAATAGTTGAGTATTCACTAATTATTCAGTGAATAGTTTTCTTTTCAGTGAGTAGTTCGATATTTATGAATATTCGTTACTATTCATAAATATTCAGTGGTGATGAGTGGTAAGTAGAATAATTAATTATTTGTGAAGTTACTATAATACGAGTACACTATAATGTTTAATTTCAGACCTCTATCATCAGTAGGTAGTAGCGGAGATATAAATTCTTCTCGATATCGCCATTTTCCCAATTTTCGCTTATACCTCGAAAACAAAAGAAAGTGTCCAAAATTGAAGAGTACTCTTGTTTGTTGTGTTTGAAAAAAAGAACGAGAATGGGGTCAGATTTTGTCTATCTCTTCTGATTTAGAAATTGTAGCGCTAAAACATATAAATTTTTCCACCCTGAACAATGTCTTTCATTGTGCAATGATAAAATAACAATAAATAAACGCCAACGTGTCTTTTACTGTTACTCTGTATGAAATTTTATTGTATACAATTTTTGTAATAACGGTGCCCCCTTTAATATATTACCCTGTGTATCTCAAAAACTGATCATAACAAAGCCAATACCTACTGTTGACATTATAAAATTCCACGAATGCCTTTTATAATTACAGGGTGAGTTACGAACTAAACGAATTTCATTTTGAATAACGTATGAGTTATCCCGTATCAAAATAACTTTTGTTACAAACCAGTCCAAAATTATAACCTTATGGGTAAGCAATACTTGTCGCGCAAAAGTGTTCCATTCAAGATGTTTTTCTACGAAAAATGTCACTCTAAAGATATCCCATTTCCCAACTTCAACACCCTGTACCTCGAAAACTAGTCATAGGATTTAGATGGACCCATAGACTTTCTTGTTCAGGAAGTCGTATTCTAGAAAATACGAAAGATCCAGAAGAAGAATTAACCGGTTACAATTTTCCAATAAGGCTTCTGCCTGATCCTTTGAATTCGTGAAAAGCAGTTACATAGAGTCAAGTGCTTTTTAGCACTAGTTCATTCGAGGACCAACCCATTGGACACTACAGATATACAGATTTATGTGATCTGCTTTTATATCATTTGTATGTAGATTGGAAGATGGATTGCAACGTCTTGTAGTGGGATATGAATACGAATCCAGTATCTCATGATCATAGTTCACTCTTAGTTTTATACATACAAGAATAGTATCATATATATGGCTATTTAAAGGTGAAGATGCTCTAATGTAGTAAATTTCCTGATTTCACTTCCTTTCACTAATCAATACTCACAAGATGTTCCGTAAAACTTTAAACTCATCCGCCTACACAATAGTACGTTCTCCACTTCCTTTATTACCCTTCAATTCATTTTCTTATAGAAAGAGAGAACCATACTAACTAAGTATGCACTTAGATACATTTCAATAATGTTCTCAGAAGAAGAATTTAAAAAACTACTGAATAGATTTCGAATTGTGTTGACCTTTACTGATTGAAATCCATTGTACGTCAGTTAATCAATATACATAATAGCATCTTTTCAGTAGTAATTAATTAATAATACACGTTTGTGTTGTTTCTATTCTACATAAAAATGGAAATCAACACAAATGTTTAATATTATTTAATTAGTACTGAATGGATGTTTCCACTAATATGATATGAATAGTATTTTTGCTTGTATATTGTAGATACTATGAAAATCTAATTGGAGTAAAAAAATTCGTAATACATTCAGAATTCACATAGAAACCCGGCTTTGGAACTGTCTATAACACTTCACTCGATAAGTACCAGATCTCGACAGTAAAAAACATTTTTTCTTAAAAATTCGACCTCATTTGTCAACATTTTCCCTTTGAAAAGTGATGTATACTTCAACGCTTCGCTTACATTTCAGCATTTTCTGAAGGAAACAGTATTTTATCGATACACGAAAGTCGATTTATCCATCACATCGTTTTTATACATAACAACAAATGTAGTGGCACATCGATATTTTCAGACTTAAGAGGGATTACCACCACGTGGTTTTTCACGTTTTCCATTCATTTCCCTTTTGGCGTTCCTGATGCGATGTCCAAACTTTGTACGGTGTACGAAGGTATGCATTTACTTCATCTTCTCTCATTTTTTTTTCGAAGCAAATAAGAAGTCTGGCTCGGAATAATAGTTTTACCTCTTTTGTTATGATTCTAGTTAGGTTTTTTCACGAATATTTCGAAAATATATCAGTGCATTTCATAATTTTTTTGGAAAAATGAAGTACCTAGTATATTTGATTGATATTTGGTACGCACAATTCACTCCATTAGATCCATCGATTAATCTTAAAACTAATTAAAAAAATCAGGTCCGTATTAAAGAGATATGGGACTTTTCACAAGCTGAGTATAGTGGAATATTGAAATTTGACAAAAATATTCGGAAGAAGCAGAAATTTTTCTATGGGGATCAGTAGATTTTAATGTACCGCAGGTCATTTAACTCATCGAAAATTTCGGCCAAAAATTTGGTTCACTAGTGGAATTTCACACTTCTCAGAAAAATCGTACATTGAGATTAAATTGAAAACAATTCTTGTTTCGCTGATTGAAAATTTGTATTTTCTGATATTCTGACAATTTTTCTTGAGTATTTTCCACAAACGCATGGCTTGTGTTGTGACCAATTACAATGAATAAATAACTAAACACAAATTTTCAAACAAAATTCTATAGAAATCAGAAAAAATTGCCCTTCAAAGCAGTGACAACACTCCTTTAAGATTATCAAATTCTTCAACGGAATATTAATAAAATAATATATGTCATTTCGAACATAATAACGAACAATGAAGCTTTCGTCTACTACAATAATTTATTATAGGACAGTCAGACTTGTAAAGGTTACGTACGTGTCTTTGTGGGAGAAGAATACAGAATTTTAAGATTGTTTCCCAACGAAATGTGCTGCCAAAGATGGTGCAATACAAGTGCACACCCAATCATTCTCTAGGTACGAGATAATGAGATGATTATTCGTTTTCATTATCATGTAAATCGGTTGTATTAGCAATTATTCAAAAGTTTTCATCTACGGTTTGAAAAATTATCACTATATGGGTGGAACAAAAATTTCAACAAACTCTTAAAACACTTGTCTTCAAGATTCCAAAGGTGCAATTGGTAAATGAGGAAAACATTATGTTCTATATATTTCTTACTCATATTCGATTCGACTATTTGCAGAAAAAATGCATTTGAACAACGTGCCCACCAAGATACTACCAACTCAAGACTTCCTTATGAGGGAGTAGTCAATTTCAACAGCCATATATGGGAATATAGTTGTATTGATACTGCATGTTGGTTCGATTATCTCCCGGAAATATACAATAAACTGAAGCTTAAACGTGTGTAGTATTTGTAACATCAAATTCTTTATCATGATGATATTAATGATTTTATGTTTTTTTTTTCAATTTGATATTATTTATTTCATTTCTGATTGGAATTGGAAAAATATTCTATCATGTATGTTTTCACTATATCATTCTAATTTTATGATATAGTATTCAGAAATAAATTCGAAATACATTATGTTACTTACAATATCCGACAAAAGCTTTCAAAATCGGAAGTTACTTTTTGAAACAAATTCTCTTGAATAATGAAGTGCCTTTTTGGATCATAGAATAAAATCACCTCTTAAATTGACTCGAATTATCCAAAACAAAATTGGCAGATGATAAAATTTTTTTGTTGAATAATTTTGTCCATATTATTTCAATTAACTGTACCTAATTTCAACCAAATCATTCCAAGAATATTTATTATATTTTATAAATACTTATATATTTTTTAACTTCAACGCATTGTATCTCAGCAACAAAAAAACTTCGAACATATATACATAGGAACTTTTTTCTAAACGATCTACCAAATCATTCCCTGAAGTTTTGTACAGTAGTTGGAAAACACCTATTGTTGAGTGTAGTTAAACGAAATCCATTATTTTTCAATATATGGCTTCAGTTATCTGTATCTCGCCTTGCATAAATCCGATCGAATTCCACTAGATGGCGAAAGATGAAATATTGTACTACAAAAACTTTTGTGATAGTTTTGTGATTAGTTGACTCAGTTCAGTTTGAGCGTGTGCCAAAAATGGAGAAAATACGATCTATTTTACAGTTTTTCTTCGATGGAGGCGAAAATGCAAGCCAGGTGGCTGAAATTCGTGCATGTGAGTTTATAGTCCTGATAATGAACAGCCAATCACGCACAATTTTGGAGTCGTCGATTTCGTTCCGGTAATTTCGATGCCAGAGATTGCACCACACACTGTAAGGCCAATTGTCGAAAATGTCGATAAAATTATGGACATTGTCTAGTCCGACCGTCATATAAGCACTGTTTCTAATTCCCAAGAGCAAAAAATTGGACAAAAAAACCATTTGAAACCATTCACAAAAGGCTGGTCTCAAGAAGAAGTTCTATTCATGGGTACCACATAGTTTAACACAAAAAAACCTCATGGACCGAATTTCCATCTGCGAATCGCTGCTGAATCGCAACAAAATCGACCCATTTTTGGAGTGGTTGGTGACTGGTGATGAAAAGTCAACGACAACGTCAAGCAAAAACGGTCATGGTCGTAACGTGGTGATCCGGCGGAAACGGTGGCCAAGGATTGACGGCTTGGAAGGTTTTGTTTGGTGTGTGTTCGGAGAGATTAGCAGGGAATTGTCTGTCAACTGTTTAATTAACTGTTAACTCGAAACTGTACTGTCTACAATTGGACCGTGTGAACGAAGCAATCGCCTAGAAGCGGCCAGGTTTGCCTAATAGGAGAGGAATTGTGTTCCATCAGGACTACTCCAGACCACACATCGATAGTACTCGCCAGAAGCTCCGGGAGCTTGGTTGGGAGGTTTTTATGCATCCACCTTATACTCCGGACCTGGCACCAAGTGATTACCATCTGTTCCTGTCCATGGCGAACAATTTTGCTATAGAAAAATTGGCTTCAGTCTTGTGAAAATCGACTGTCTTAATTTTTTTCCAATAGAGACGAGGGCTTCTGTGATAGAGGCATAATGATATTACTTTCAAAATGGCAATAAGTTATCGAACAAAACGGTACATATTTGACCCCAATCGGATTATTCTAACTATGATAATTAAAGCCATGTTTTCCATGCAAAAATAATGTTTTTCTTTTCACTGCACCTAATATAACGAAGGAGTCAAATTTCCATAACTACAGCGCAATTCAATGTTAGTGCCTTGGAAAGGATTTACAAATCAAGTGAATTATCTTAAAATCCATTCAATCTTGAACTTTTTCAAGATTGAATGGATTGGCCAGTATTTCTAGGCATCTTAGATAGGTATAGGTATCAAAAGATATGTCAATGTGAAGATTCACACAGACTTTTTGTGAATTTTAATATTGTACAACCTTCATCAAGAATGACTCATTCGAATTTTATGATTGAAAGAAAATATCTATAAGCAATTAAATGAAATATGAATTATTCATCCAAATTTGTTGAATCGCCTTCAAAGAAATCCCATCCGAAATGATAAACAACGACAACAAATAATTTTTTGAAACCATTTCTAGGAATCGTACCTATATTCATCCTCAATTTTCTCTTATGTCTTCTATCGACTGAAAATGGTTACCTTTAAGTGGCAACTCGAGTTTTGGCAAGAAAACAAAGTTTACCAGAGTTGTTTCGCATGAAACAACTCATTTTCCTGATTATCGCATGATAATCATTATAGTGTTGCTTAGACGAATTTTGTCAACACAAGTCTGGTCTTTTTCGAAATTTCTAATGATCCAGCACATAATGTTCTATTAATATTATAATTTTGAATTGAAGACAAGCTTATTTCGACAACATTTTAACCATTGTGAAAAAAAGCAAAATGCATTTGAGATGAAATGACGAATTTGCACTTAATTGAGCTCAAAGTGCGAAAGAATAATGAACCAAATACGTCATTTCAAAAATAAGATACCTATTCGTCTTTTTAAATTTTAATTATTGAGTATTTTCTTGACATAATTCAAAATTAACTATTCTTCAATAGAATCATGTCCATTGGAGTTTTTGAACTACTTATTATTGGTCCATCCTGTATTATCGCCTAAAAAACAGATCCAGTTTTCACCGAGCCAGTCTATATATAATACATAATTATTCAAGAATAAGTTCGCAATAATAATTAACTTTCAGTGAAATCCTATCTCCGGATACCCAAAATAAAATTAATGACTTCAAAAGGATAAAATTAAGTGATTTGAATTCAAATTAATCTCGTTCCAACCAATTATCACTCCATAGAAATTTGAGCATTATCGAGATATATTTCCTCCCATAGAAAAGCGCTATCGACGATTCGAAAAATAGGCAAGACCAGAAGAATGCGTGATTCAATAATCATTACATAAAATCAACAGTATATCCAACTTGAAACTCCCCTGGGCGAAGAAATTATATAAGCCCTAAAAATGATTAGCATTGTTTTCTATTTCGACGATCGACAATGCGGTCCAATAAATTCGACACAATAAACGAAATCAACATTTGGGAGAAACCCGCCGTAAAATTTATACAACTAGGGTCATCTATCGGATAACGCGGAGTTGAACTCCTTCAAGAAGGAGCACCGCAGTGAAAGTTCCTCAGTCTCTTAGATTCAGCAGGATTGGTCGCTAAGACAACTGGTGTCACATGCGCAATTCCTGAAGAAAGTCGAGTATAAATATAAAGTTTGGTTGCTTCCACTCCTTCGCTAGTGCTCAAACCGTAAGCATGGCGGCCAAAGGTATCTGGCTGTGTTTTTTTCTAATCGCATTAGGTGAGTACTATCAAATTTTAATTCCATAAGTCACTTACCCTTCAAACACCCTTGTTTATACCCCACTCAAGAATCCATTTTGAGCTAAATTCAGTTCTCCATTTCCACCAGCTGGTTGCTTGAGTGAAAGTAACTTCTTGTTGGATTCAAATCTGGTTTTGGTCTTAAGCTTACACAACAATTTCGTAGAATCTTAGAAACAATTTTAAAAAACCACTCGATCTATGTCAGTGAATTGAATCTTTTTTCCAATTCCTACATTCTCTTTCAGTTTATCCTACTTCTTCTGTTCTTAGTACTTCTCTTATCCTTCACTGATTTAGAATAATAACATAACGACTTCAATTTCGAATTGCACTCATGCATTAAATATTCTTTGTTCTTTTTCTTCAAGGATCTATTCTTTGGTTCTTGTTAGCTCTTACATTAAATCAATTAACATATAGTGTTTCATTGAATACCGGTTTGTATTAAGGATCGGCTGAAAGAATTTGATTTCGAAATGGCATTCTTAAGAATGGACTTGCTCTGTATACTGCACAATGCACTGATTAACAAAGTAGTTCAAGAAGTACCAATCTGTTCTCTATGATTTTTTTCTAAAGAAATCAATTCAACAAGTGATGCAGCTACTATTTCCCAATTGTTTTCTTAATCTGAAAATGTGTGCAATATCTGCGTAGGTGAATAAACTCTTGGCATATATCAATTATTATGTTATTCAAATGAACTGCCATTATGTTCTTATTGAAATTCCAGTTGCATACTTTCTCATTTGAAAAGGTTAAAAGTAATCGAAAGCCTTGACATTTAACACGCCTTTGCAAGAAGTCTTTTCCGCGAATTGATATTTATTTTGAAGATCTGCGCCTCAAGGTTTTACAACTCGTAATTCAATTTAAGGATGTCGGTCATCCAAAAAAAATTACTTACTGTGGCTTTAGATAGTTAATTACTGAAGGTCGAGATCTGATAGTAATCGATTGAATATAGTAGCTTTTTCATTAACATAACCGTTGTTACATCTGATGAATATTGCTTGGAGAGCAAATATTCTTGCATTATCTACCATGTTAACTAATGTCTCTTAATATATCCGATGAACACTGAAGAAATGTAGAATCACTGTATTGAGATCGATATTTTTTTAATACAACAGATTTACCTACTATTGACACAAATTCGTAGACTATGAATAGTTGAAAATTTTTTATTCATAAGTAACCTCAACTTATCATAAAAACTATTGATGCGGTGAAGAGAAAGTGTGACACACTGCAGAATCAGTTGAATCCACAACTTTTTTTATTTCAAACAGAGCATTGAATTTTTTGTATATCATCTTACAGTACTGTACTAGTTCGTCATAGATGTTCCAAATACGCTCAATTTTCTTTTTCTTCATTTTGTAATAGGTGCAACTAATCCATTTGATCACTTCCTGAATTAAAAAAAACCTGTCCATTCTGAGAATCCAGAATTGTCGATGTTGAATTAAAATTCAATGTTGTATCGGAGGTGACTTCAATAAGCAGTCAAGAAGGAAAAGTGATTGCTTTACAGTTACCGATTATTAACTTCCTGATAGTGTACGTATTTAGTGACGAATAAATAAGGTGTTCTTTGACCTTTTCAATTCAGGATTCAATACTAGAGATTAAAATGGAAATCAAATTTTCAAAATGATTTTGAATTCTTTCCTTCACCTATAATTTGGACTTCAATGATTTTACTACGCATTCTTTTTGATCTTCTTCTATTTCTTATTAAATGTCGAATGCAAAACATTCAAACTTGAAAAAATTATTAACACATCATGAATATTCCTGCTGGGACGTTTTAAAAATCATCATGATTTTGCAGCTTATGCTCAAGATGAAGATCAAGTAGAAGGGGATCCCACAGCAGAAGAACTATGTGAAAACAGACCAGCCGACGAATATTTCAGGCTAACAACAGATGGAGATTGCAGAGATGTCGTAAGGTAGGTTTAAAGCTGCCATCATGAAATCATTTGAACTTTATGATGGAATCTTCAAGAAGTCAACAACCGAATGGAAAGAAGGATTACTACTATAACTTGATTTCCTCCTTCTAAATTATTTTTTTGGAACGATGTTGATCATTTTTTTGTCGTGTAGGTGTGATAAAAATAGTGATAACAATGGTGCTACAAGATTGGCCTCAGTGCGATGTCCAGCAGGTCTAGCATTCGATATCGACCGTCAAACTTGCGATTGGAAAACCCATGTTAAAAATTGTGATAAATTAGAAAGTAAGTCCAGGAAAAATTGGCGATTTAACTGAATTTGCAGGAAATTTTTACGATATCGATCTGTTCGAAAAATCTATAACCAACTTGTGTTAGTTCTTGAGCATTTTTAGCGAGGTCGCCAGTTTTTCGGTTAAAACTTAGCAATAATTTCAATTTCAACGTGCAGGTGTACTAGATCTGGTCTAAAACAAATTACTTGTCCCGGTGGATTGGCGTTTGACATCGATAAGCAGACATGTGACTGGAAAGGCAAAGTCACAAACTGTGACAAGCTGGAGAGTAAGTCACACGGCTCGAAGGGAGGGTTTTGTAAAAAGATAAAGGTTAAAGGTGTAATTGTGGGGAAATATTAAAAAAAAGAGCTGTAAAGAAGATACGAAAAGTAGAAATGCTACGCTAAAATCTTGACGGCTTCTATTGGTCAAGTAGAAATTTTGTGCACGACTAGTTGAAATAGAAAGTAGATGCTGTTCTTTTACTCACCGCTATCTTTTATCACTTTGGAAATGTAATCGAATCCTCATTGGAATTACCTCAACTAAAGAAATTTGTGGTTGAATTGTACAAGGATTTGATTACGTATCCACACAAATTTTGCATGTGCACTCTTACTAAAACTTGGTGATGGTTTTATTTTTTGTTATGTATATTTCATTTTTATTCTTCCTTATATTATCACATTCTTTGATTTCATTGTTTCTTTTTGCATGTTCGATTTGAAAAAAGTTTTTAATATGTATCTACCTACTTTATTTCAAATAATTTCTGTTACACTACAATAATCTAGTTGTCTTCCTTTTAAACTTTATAATTCATATCGCATCCAACTTTATCTGCTCAATTTTTTTTTCTTATAGAATTTGTATTGACTTCCGAATCAGATACCTAATAGTTTTTCAATCAAAACTTTGCATCATCTCTCAATTTTTTGAAATTTTGTTTGCATAAGTCAACAGTTAATTCTTCTACATTTGCATTCTGTTTTCTACTATTCTATATACCTATCTTTTAGTGATATCAGTTGATCATCTACTTTGGATTATATTGTCAAGTCTAATGCTCTAAAAGAATTGTGACTAACAACACTAGGTTTCATTAGTTTTATTTTCTTTTGTATTTGTTTCTTTAACTATCATCTTATCATACTTCCGCTACTGTTTCCTTTCTGTTCTGTGTTCATAATTTAGAAGTACCATTATTTTTCATTAAATTTTCAAGCACAGATTTTCAATCATCTCTTTATATGTTTCTCGTGACTAAACAACAATCTCGTAAATCTACTTTCTATACAGCGATGATCCAAAACGAAAGTAATGTAAATAATATTGTACATTAAACGCCAATCAACTAAGATATTGTATTTAGGATGTATATAAAGTACAAATGTATAATAGTGAATTCACTAAATTCACCAAATATAATTTCATTTACTGACAATCCTGTAAAATTTTAGAACCTAGGAAAGTACTTCCTAACTTCAAAACCGATGAACCTATATGCCCAGATGGCAAATTAGCTTGCGGTAATGATGAATGTATCGACAAAGAACTGTTTTGTAATGGAAAACCTGATTGTAAGGACGAATCTGATGAAAACGCTTGCAGTAAGTACTTCACAAATATTCATGAAGCATTTTAGGTTATACTTTAATTTTTCCACTTCTTTCTATTTAGTTTTTACACATAAAAAATTGATTTTGCGCCCTCAAATTATTAGGTACCAACTTGATATCAACGTTCACAACCTTTGGTATCTGTGTACCTACCATTCACATAACTCTAGGAATGTCTTTAGATTTTCATGTGCATGTGAATTGAAAAACAGTTCAACTAGCTCCTTGACCGAATTATTGAATTATTTCTCATTATTGGTGAAAATCAAGAGATTAATGATGATCAATGTTTGTTCCTTTTATTTTTTGTTCCTTGGAATTATATAATTCTGTTGATGTTGTGAAGAATATTTCACCGAACACATCATGTGTTCCCTATGAGGCTAACCTCCATAAATTGATGGAATAATCGTTTTCTTCATTGAATTCTAGCTGTTGACAGCGATCCAAACAGAGCTCCCGACTGCGATCAATCCCAATGTGTCCTTCCCGATTGCTTCTGTTCTGCTGATGGTACCAGAATTCCAGGTGGTCTAGAACCAGCCAATGTACCACAAATGATCACCATCACTTTCAATGGTGCCGTCAACATCGACAATATCGATCTGTACGAAGAAATCTTCAATGGTCAACGCACCAACCCCAACGGTTGTCAGATCAAGGGTACCTTCTTCGTCTCGCACAAGTACACCAATTATTCCGCAGTCCAAGACTTGCATAGAAAGGGACATGAAATCGCTGTGTTCTCCTTGACTGCCAAGGAAGACCCCAACTACTGGAGTCATGGAAGTTACGATGATTGGTTAGCAGAGATGGCCGGAGCCAGGTTGATCGTAGAACGTTTTGCAAACATCTCAGACGGTTCCATCATAGGTGTGAGGGCTCCTTTCTTGAGAGTCGGAGGTAACAAACAGTTCGAGATGATGGCAGACCAATTCTTCGTCTACGACGCCTCGATAACCGCCTCTCTTGGACGTGTTCCAATCTGGCCATATACCCTCTACTTCAGGATGCCACACAAATGTAACGGAAATGCACACAACTGCCCAAGTAGAAGCCACCCAGTGTGGGAAATCGTAATGAACGAATTGGATAGACGTGATGACCCTACTTTCGATGAGTCTTTGCCAGGTTGTCACATGGTGGATTCCTGTTCTAACATCCAAACCGGAGAACAGTTCGGTAGAATGTTGAGACACAATTTCAATCGCCACTTGAACTCCAACCGTGCCCCCATGGGTCTCAACTTCCACGCATCTTGGTTGAAGAGCAAGAAGGAACTCAAGGACGAACTCATCAAGTTCATTGAAGAAATGTTGGCCAGAAATGACGTATACTTCGTCACCAATCTCCAGGTTATCCAGTGGATGCAGAACCCAACAGAGATCAATGGTCTCAGAGATTTCGCCGAATGGAAGGAAAAATGCGATGTTAAATCTCAACCCTACTGCTCATTGCCAAACTCTTGCGCTTTACACAGCAGAGAACTGCCAGGTGAAACTTTGAGATTGTTCACTTGTATGGAGTGTCCAAACAATTATCCCTGGATTTTGGATCCTACTGGAGATGGTTTCTCCGCTAAGTAATTTATTGTAGATCTAGTAATAAATAGAAAAACAGACATACTTATGTTCTGATTCGAAAGACTTGTAAATAGATGTTTTCACTTAATATTAATTGTAAAATAAATCTTCAATAAGATCAACACGAATATACTTTCATTCCATTCCCTTACATTTGATTAATTGATCTGTTGTTTACTCAATCTTTTCTTTTTCGAATCCAAAATTTTTGTTTATCTTGTAGCTACTGATGTATTTGGTAATATAGGTAGTAGGTACATATCAAATGTTTACATAACAATCAGATAATGCTCACAGTTCCGGTTAGAACAGCTTTTGCTGAGAGCAGTTTTTCAAAGCCAAATTTGGGTTGGACTAAGATCTCTCGTTCTATAGAATTACTGTGTGTTCACTCACTCTCGAAAAAGTATGGAATAAAACTGGTAACTATTTAGGGATCAGCCTTTTTGGATTTCAAGGATATTTTTGATCCTTCACTATATTTCCACATCGTTTCCTAAATCCACATTCCACATCTAAATCTACTGTTGTTTCAATGGAAATATGAATATTTCATTAGTTTAACGCTTTCTGAAGAAAGGAATACGAGTTTTTATAAGTAATAGTTTAATGAAAATATGGAAATTATCTTCAATAGCGCCGCTATGGAAGGAAAGGGAAGTGTTGTTATTTTAAACAAAATTTAATCAGTGGACACACCATTATTTTTAGAAATCTTAGGTAAGACCTAGATACTATAGGAAGTACTGATAGTAGTAGGTATATGAGAAACAGAATGGGCGAAGAGAGACTATCTGCTTTATTATTTCTGTCAATAGCGGCTGATGCTAATAACACTTCACTCAATAAGTCAAGGGCCTAACCAATAAAAACACATTTTTTCTTAGAAATTATTCTTCATTAGAGACAAATTTTTTCCTTGGAGCATTATTTTGAGATCGTTATCACTGAGGGTCAGATCTGGAGAATAAGTTCAAGCAGTTCGAAGCGTTTGTTCAATTTGACCATGGTTTTCATCGATTTCAAGGCGCATTGTCTTGGTAGATAAAAGACTAAAAGAGATTTTTTTTAATTTGTGGAAGGTTTTTCCCTGAATCTCCTTTTAACTGTTGTTGTCAATCAAGCCATTGCTCATTTTTTCCCATCAAAACCAGTGTTTAATGAACACACGAAACCCGTTTTTATCCATTTTTCAAAAATAAAATTAGCGGTCAATATTTTGATCTAGACCATAGAGAAATCCAGACTTAATAACTTTTTAAGTCTTATTTTGAGACGCATGTTTAGGACCGTGGTATAGATTCCCCGAAGATATACCGTAGTTACGACCTTTTAACCCTTTGCCGTTAATGGCTTTATTGAGACCCTATCATAAAACTATCCCTAAACACTTGGTCCGCATGCGCCAGCTGTTCAGGATCGTATTTTTAACATTTTAATTTCTGAATATTTGGATAACAATTATTATCTATAAATAATAAATACCCATGTTTTCAGAAGTTATCTATCAAATAGATGGTTAGTGAACTTAGGCTTAAACCTTTCAAGGAATAAATTCAATTCCTATAAGGAGGAAATAAAGAACCCCAAATTTGTTAATTTTTTTCTTTGGAGCGTTGCAGTGTTGTATTGAAGTTGTTAGGGTGTATGTATTATTTTATCTAAAGATGTGAGTCATAAGATAATTTTTACTGAATAATCACTTCATTTATGTTATTTTCTTAGTGTTTTCGACAAAGGCAATGTGGAGACCTTGGACAGCGTTGAATTTAAAAAGGCTGAATTAATTATTTTAATGTTGTTTTTATATTTAAAAATATCGGAAGTTGAAGCTGAGGCAAAATAACAAAAACGTGTTCCGTGACGAAAACTCCTTATAATACTCTCCGTGACATAGTTCAAAAAGGGATTCAAGAAAAAACTATTGAAACACAATACATGAACAGGTTCGTGACGCTTCAAATATAAAATGTTGCCAAGAAAGTTCTGATGGAAACAAGAAGAATTTCAGAATGGAGGACAAAATAAATATCTTGAATCAAAGAGAATCGATTGAATAAAAAAAGAGTCTCCAATGCAAATGCCTCAAACAAGGTGCATATACGCACCCTCGGGGTAAATAATAGTTTATTGATTTGCCTTTGTATATTTAGATTGAATTTTACTTAAATATGTTTGGTGTAAGGAAGTGTACTCTGGAGAATGTTTCATTTTTGGTCAATAAACTTATAATAATAATAGTATTGCCCATGGTCAAATTGAATGCCTACGAACATACTTCAAGACAAATCAGGCACGTCAGATATCTACAAAATACTGTATGAAGTAGACGAATCAACACTTTGACAACTGCACAAGGAGTAATTGTCATACAACCACCAGACAATCCAAGAAAAACTGCAGAGATTGAGAGAAAAGTCCCTACATGGACGACATTTTAACGAGGTGAATCAGGATCATGTCGACATTGAAGCGTCGAACTTTTGACTCACATCAGGTGCGATGTATCCAGAAACAGAAGGATTTCTTTTAGCCATCCAAGATCAAGTGATCTCAACGAGAAATTACTGCAAGCATATCATAAAGGATCGAACTACTACTGACGATCGATGCCGTTATGGATGTCCAACGAATGAGACAATCCAACATATCACGGGAGGATGTCAAATGTTTGCAGGAAACGAATATAAAGAGAGACACGATGCAGTAGGAATGATACTACTCCAAGAAATGACAACCAAATTAAAACTAATTCTTTCTGAAAAAGTGCCATACTTCAAGTACCAACCGGAAACCATCCTGAAAAACGAAGGCTATAAACTGTACTGGGATCCTACAGTTTTGACTGATAAACCGGCCCTCACAACAGGCCAGATATACTGCTAGTCGATAAACATCAAAAGACAACAATACTCATCGACGTAGCAATACCAAATAACAACAACATGCGTCAAAAAGAGGTCGAAAAAATTTCAAAATATAGGGACCTCGAATTCCAGATAAAGCGTCAGTGGGGAATGATATCAACGAGAACTATTCCAATTATCATCTCAACAACAGGAATAGTACACAATAATCTCAAAAGAAATATCAAGCAACTAGGACTTAGTGAATATATTTGTAATATAATAATATTATGCAAAAAGCTGTTCTTTCAGGTACTGCAAGGACGGTGAGAAAATTCCTAGGAAGCGACGGACAGGTCCAAGGATCGCGTGTAAGGGGACGAGAACCAGGGGGACCACAAGGACCGGACAGGACCGAGCTCTACCCTTCTGATATTTTAAACATCTGGGATTGAGTGAATGTTCCTCTTAGCAGGGAGTGAGAAGCCGACGGCGAGGAGATATCCTACGCGTATGGTCTAAAGTCGTATATTTAGATGAAACCTGCTTCGATAGCCACGACTCAGGGTAGACAGAAGGTGGCAGGAAATGTTCTTTGGATGTACCACCTTCACGAGGAAAAGTAATTATATTCTGCACGTTGGAATTGAAAATGGTGGGGTAAACGACGCGTTATTATTATCAGTCAAAGATGTCAAAGAAGCCAAAATCAACTAGCATGAAAATATGTCAGCCGATATATTTGAAAAAAGGTTTTAAGAAAAATTGTTACCAATTTATTCCCGCAAATAATATGATTGTGATGAATTACGCGAGCTACCATTCGGCCCTGGCGAAAAAAATTCCCAATACATCTTCCAGAAAAGAAGAATTTAAAGAATTTTTTATGTCAACAATTAGTCCTTTGAAGAATCTTACACTCAAAAACATTTGCTTGAAGTTTTGGAAACAAAAGCTTTTGAAAAAAAATATAATCTCCTCCTGCGTCTATTGAAATTATAGGGGGGGAGCTAAAACAAAATATAACAAGAAACAACACGCCAAAATTCAGTAATGACCAGGGCCGTCGAGAGCTTCGGCGGGCCCCGGTACAAACCAAAAATACGGGCCCCCCGATGGTGTTACTTAACCGTATAATCGGTATAATAAGATTAGGATATATGCCTTCTGAAATCAAAATCATTGAACATTGTAATTTTTTTAATGTAGAAGAAATTAGGGAAGGAAAAATAAAAGTTTATCATATTTTTTCTTACATGGACTTTATACTGCTTTATGCAAGTAAAATTATTGGAATTAGAACCTTCCAGAAACATGAATTGGCTTACTAAGTATATACTATAAAGAGTTGAGAAACACAGCTGCACTAAATACTGAAAAAATTAGGTAAAAATTACTTCGAAGACCGCTACAAAAAACACGAATCATTTTATGTGAGCCTTTCGGCATTTTGCAGTAGCAAAATTTGCTATAATTTTAGAAAAATCGCATCTTCTAGCTACTCTTGACTCGATCGATAATAAGCCTAGAGCACTCAATCGTCCCTGAGTCATGGTAGATCTAAGAACATTTTTAATTTTTGAAAGGTGGCTGAAAGACCTTTCAGCTTGGGCTACAGTCACAGGCAAAGTGCAAAATATTCTTAAGGATATCACAATATTTGGAAACAAGGTATCCAATTTTAATTTGTGAATTTCATTCAGAAGATTTAGTGGGGTAAGATCATTCATTTGAAAAGTAGCAGAAAAGATAACCTTGAGGTGCTTGATCTCTTCTGTTAATTTACAATCAGTATCTAAGTGGTACTGAATTTGGAGATTAGTGGCCCTCTCTTCAATGTCTGCATCTTCTAAGTGTAAAAATTTCCATAAGACACTGAACATATGCACAAAATTTTTAATTGCTTGGAATCTTGTAGAAATATTCAAAATAACAGCATCTAGAATTGAATAAAATACATTTATTCTGAAGTAATCCTCCCCACTAAGTTCTGATGAAAAATCCTGTTCTGAATTCGTTTCGTCAAAAAATTGCTTTCTTTTGCGTTTCCTCTTCTCGGACGTAGGCATTTCGGTTGACATTTCTAAATTTTTGCTACTTCTCTACATTCATTCAATATTTTCGACCAACTATTTCTTATAATATTAAGATCTTCCAGCAAAGACTTCAAATTTTCGGTTCCAATGTCCAAAGTTATGGATTCCGTTTGAAGAATAACACTTCTATAGTTGATAGCTGTAAGTACTTTCAGCCACGTTGAGACATTCAAATGATCCCAAATATGATAAAATACCATTCAATTCAACTCGCACTTCTGATGTCAAATTGAGCTCAAATACCTCTAGAATTGCATCCTTTATTCCGGGCAACTTGTTGCAGACCGGTTTGACACTTTCTACTCTAGCTGACCAGCGAGTTGTAGAAAGAGAATGCAGGGATACATCTATTTTATTTTTTAAAATCTCCCACCTGGAAGGACTAGCACTAAATATATTGTACAGCTTTTGGATTATTCCAAAAAATGTAACAGCCTGGGGACAACATTCTGCTGCATGGACACCACATAAGTTCAAACTATGACAAGCACAAGGAGACCATATGGCAAGGGGATTGAGGGCCAGGATCCTTGCCTGCACGCCTTTATATTGTCCGCTCATGTTGCTTCCATTGTCATATCCTTGTCCACGGCAATCTTCTATGCTAATATTGCGCTTTTTCAAATTTTCTAAAATCATGTTTGCTATATCTTCCCCAGTTTTTTTATTACAGTTGATGAATTCTAAAAATCTTTCAAACACTTGGTATTTGCCATCTTCATTCAGCCAGACATAACGTAATATAAACGTTGTTTGTTCGTCATGAGAACTATCAGGGGTAGCATCGACGATTAAAGAAAAATATTTCGCCAGCTTTCTCTCGTTTAAAATTTTTTCCATAACATGTTCAGCACAAAGTGAAATGAATTCATTTTGAATTTCGGCTGAGAGATAGTGTACTTGCATACGTTTCTTAGTTTCTTGAGAATCTTTAACAGCATCTAGATGCTCTGCTAATATGGTATCATAATTTGCTAGCAACTCCAATATACCAAGAAAATTGCCATTGTTTGGATTACCAATCAAACTAGATGATCCTCTTAATGCTAGTCCTCTTTCAGATAAAAATAGAATCACTTGAAGAAATCTTTGCAATAGTTCTTTCCACTTCTCTTTCTCTTTTTCTAAAGATTTCAATACTAAGTTATCGATATTCTTTTTATTGAAAATATTTTGTTCTATACCCCGCCACTCTAGGTATGATGATCGATGACCGATACTATTTTCATGTTCAGGAATTCTGTTATACAATTTTCTGTAGAAATTTGTAGGACTCCAACCATATTCAGTTACAAACCGAGAAGAATGTTGTGACCTTGTTGCTTTATTGAATAACCTACAGGGAAAACAGAACAGTGCTTGCCTCGAGGAACTCCAAGTTAGCCAGTCTCTTGATACAACCTCCCCATTTTTCATGTTTAAATTTAATAGATATTTGGGAAATGGCATTCCGTTGCTATCAGGAGGAAGTTGTGATGGAATGGGTTCAGGTCCTTTTCTCACAGCTTCTTCAATAATGACGGGAGTAACGTTTCTCAAATTTCCTATATCGAAGTGTACTCCACTATCGATATTCATATTTATATCTTGATTGCTATCAACTTTAACTGCGTTTGAAATGATTCCACTTCGTAGGAGATCATCGTTTACTGCATTACTGCACTCATCGGTTTTCTGCTAGGGGAAGAAAAAAAAAGAAGCTTGTATTTTCTATTTTTTTCCGGAACAAAATCCGTTCACTTGTTTTTTTTAATGAAATATCGTCTATATCACAGATTTCAACTATATATCAGTATCAAAATACAAATTTTTGCATCCTCATCTGAATGAACGCCCCCGGATTTTCGATCAAAAAACGCTGCATAGAGCCCAAAAATGGACAAAAAAATTTGGTTTCGACCAATGCGGTTGTAAAATTTTTGCTGAATACACTGATTCTATTCTCACTGGGAATAACTGAAGACCCCAGTATCAGAATTCAGATTTTCCACCTGTGCGCGACATAATTTCACCGTTTCCAGACTTTTGAACCATCCGGTATATTCTCCTTATTATAAATAAACATAAAAATTTGGTTTTCAGCAAGAAACCGAAGAGCGCAATAATACTACAGTACTACAGACGGATTTTGGACTAAAGGTAATGAAAATGGTATTAAAGGTATCAGCTTCAAAGATTTCTATGTGTACGGAAATATGACGTTCATTTGCACGCGTCAAAGTATAAAGTTCTGACGTTCATTGAAACAAACTCACCCGTTTTATGTATGCTTTATGCTTTTGCTGAATACTGATGTGTCTTACCTTCATTCAGATTATTCCAAACAACGTACTTCACAAAACACACTAACGATAATCCAATATCCAATCAATATGATTATGAACTCGGAGAAATATTCACTAATAGAATAGCAAGCAACGAATTCGGTTGACAACAATGACAATGAACATCGATCAGGTCAGGGATTCCCCGAAAATTCAGTAAACGAAACGATCTACGTTGAATTGACGATAGGGGCGGGAACGAGCGTAGAGCTGAAGCGGGGCAATACTTTAGGCAATGTTGTACTGATTTATGTATTTAAGATTGCCTATGTAGGCTATCTAATAGCATGGACAATCTTGAATGTTTACATTGTTGTTTTATAAGATTGAAAGGAATCACACAATCTTCATCAGTTCCATTTTTTTTATGTAATTATAAATATCAATGAAAAAATTCTTGTTGCTGGAGCTCGAGCCCGGGCCCCCCATGAGCCCGGGCCCCTGTAATTTGTACCGGCTGTACCGCCCTCTCGTCGGGCCTGGTAATGACTGTATAGAACTGACAAAAAAAAAGCTGAAAAAATATCCCTCGTCAGTTGGAGCAAATGTATATCACACCACACGTCATACGAGTAGAAGAAGTTAACAGAAAAATGGTGGTGCCAGACATAATTTTTAATATCTATAGACGACGAATCAAGCAATGAAAGTAACTGTATTTTGTGAATATGTACCAAATTCTAATAAAGAAATATTTTAAATGTTTGTTGTTTATTTTTTGATAATCTTTACTTGTACGCGGTGGAAACGTAAAAACAACAAGAATTCACAAATAAATAATAATCGGAGAGTGTGCAGCTTACATAAAAATTACTGAATACGGGTCTGGGCGGCGATCAATTGCTTTTTTGGGATAGTTTTATGATAGGGCCTCAATAAACTTATCAAAACGGCAAAGCTGTAAAAGGTTGTAACTACGGTATATCTTTGGGAAACCTATACTAGGTTATGCACTGCAGGTACCATCTGTGCACCAGGCGCGGGACTTAGGTATTGAGTATCGTATTGAAATTATGATGTAAATTTGAAAAATTAGTGATTCAAAAAGCTGATCAATATGTTTATTCTGGTAAGGGTTGATTATATATCTTAATTACATATACAGTCTCATATACTCAGACATCATCAGACCCATTTCATTCATTTTATTATGTTTTTCTAACTGGGACAATGAAGCGGTGTCGCTAAGCTGATGTCACTGACATCTACACTACTAGGACAGATGTGCCAATTTAGCGACAAAAACATTTTCGACGATCCTTTCAGCAGGCTTTTTAAGCAATTAATTCCCAATAGTTATTAATGATATTGCTCAAGAAATCGAAATATTATCTCAACTTTCATCCATATTAAAGTTTTACTCACCTTCTGACCATTAAATTAGAACTAATGTTCTCTTCCGATATTATCTTTCATTTGATAATATGTCCATCCAACTAAATCCCAACTCCAGAAATAAATATAAACTCTATATTTATTTTGCTAAGCCTATAGTACAAACTATTTCACGCTACTCTGATAGTATTGTTTTCTGTCAGAATTACTAATTCCATTGAAATTAATTTTATGGTTGTTCAAGTCATCTAGTTATCTGAACTAACGCTCAGTTTGGTAATTCATAGGCAGAAGGAATCTAGACTAAAATTTCTATCAAATCAATAAGACTAACTCAAATCTAATTTGTAATTGCCCGTTTTTGTAGGATATCTTTATCACAAGATATTTTTATCTTTATCATATTTTTTTCATTTAGAGATGAGGCATGTAAAAAATTATATTACTTTGAACTAATAATTGTGAATCTGTCTATCACTTAAATAAAATGATATAAAAAGCAAATTTGCAATGAGCTAAGATCTTTTCTGATAGATAAAAAATAATGAAGTTATTCCTAATATTGTTTTCCCTCTAACTGTCAAATTGCAACATCAACTTGTTCGAATTGAGATTAGATCTTTTATTTTATCTGCAGGGTATATGGAAAACAAGAAATGAAATTTTCACATAATGATTTTATTAACACTACTATATTTCGAAAATGGGGGTTTGATAAACCCTTGTATGATCTAACGATCATCATCACATCATTAGTTTATTACTATACCTAATTAAAAATAAACAATAATCAGTTATTATGTCTATAAGACATATTGTGAACATAGAAGCTTGATGATGGAATGATTGATTATAATATACATCATTTTGTGTTTCAATTATTACTCCTCGGTCTTCAATTGAAAATTTTTACCGGAACTAAGAAATATGGCACACAAAATACAATACAGAGGCAAGTAAAATGGCTTACATGAGTACAAAAATCATACACTTCATCAAGATCCAGTTCACACAATCCATTAACTGACATGTAGAGGAGGATACCACTGAATCAAAATTACAAGAATAACCAAGAACACTTCTTGAAAGACTCAAAATCAACAAATTTAAGAAAGTCATATATCGTAATATGGCCCCTTCACAACCAAAAAGTTCTCTCTACATATCAGTTTTTCATTCAATAATAAGGAGAATATTTTAGGATATAATGACAAAAAGTGGAAGTTTTCATGCATATATTTTCATAGTTTTGTCACATATATGTTAAATAGTACCTTACTTAAATATTCATATATATTTATAATTTATATAATAATCTTTATACCTTTCGAAAAATAATTTGTCAATATTTCATTTCAAAATTTGTTCTCCTTATTTCTGAACAACCTCGTCTTCAACAGGATTATTGTAAAAATTATATCAAACAATTACATAGACATACTAAAACCAGCTCATCTGCTTGGAGTATGTCGAAAAATTATTATTAACGAGGAACTTAGATGAGATGATTTTTTTCGTAACTGCCCAACCTATTATGTCTCAGAGAACGATCTACATAATATCAATGAGGCTGGTTCAATATGAATTAGAAACTACTATTTGCTTCATGATGTGACTTGAATTAAATTACAAATATATCACAAATTGTTGTTGATAAAATGAAAGAAATAAGAACCCCTATGTTTACAATTGAAGATATATATTTATATATAATTACAAATATTCGTAATTAATTTCATCAAACGTACAAAAAATGTTCATATAACATGGCTCGCAGTTATTTCAGGTAATTTCATTAACAATCTATGTTTAGGAATAGCCCTCAACTACAGGCCGAATCCAAATTGCTCAAAAGTTCAGAGTAAGAAAATCCCACAGAACAACTATGTCGTTGAAAGTGACATATTAGAATATCAATGATGACTAACAATTCAACAAAAAATAAAAAAAGATTACGAATATTTCCACTTTCATCGAAGTTTGAATATAAAACATAATAACAGTATGGAGAAGTCCAAAACAAATTCGTTGCACCTTATCACTTCCGTTTATTTTGCAATTTGCATTTTAGAGCCATATATTGCAAATTATTAACAGATATATTTTCGAAATACACAATGCCAAATAAAAACCATGGTGATAACTCCAATTGAGAGATCATATAATGAAAAATACTTTAAAACTCAACATTCCAATATGTCATACAACATTTATTACAAAATAACAAAACTAATAAAAATCAACAAAATACATAAAAATATAAAAATATATTCAATTTCAAAACTACCTACACGATATTGACAGGCAACAGGTTTTATAATCAGTTATAAAATAACAATATTCAAGAGATACTAGAACTTTAATTTTCTCTGTTGCAAAGCTCAGAATATATGGGCATCAGCAAAAAAGCAAATAGCACAAGAATTTGGAAGCGAATTGCTTTTTACAAGTGCATGAAGATTGTAGTATCAAATCTAATTTTCTTCATGTCAATTCTTCAAGCTTGAAGTATGAAAACTATAAATTTTCAAAATTTCTGCTGGTTTCAAAGCAAACAAAAAAATCATTGTCGGCATCAATGTAAGATCTAAACAATATTTAATTTTGAAGAATAACGTCAATCAAAGTGAAAGTTTTTTTACAAAGAAGCCATAAAACATAAACATGAATGTATTGTCAGGATAATTTGAAATTTTGATTTGAATTCAATCGCAGCATATGTCATAGCTTTCATTGAAAAAATTCGTATATATATTTCACTTTTATGTCAAACTGTGTAAAAGTTATTCTGAAACTTGTTTGATTCAATTATCATCAACAACAACTATACATTAGATAATGGAAATTCAAAGAACTCATTTGGAGGAAACCGTTGTATGATTTTAAACAGTAGTAGTACAATAATTATGGAAGCCAAAATGGATTAGAATGTCGTTTTCCTCTTCATTATTTCACTAACAATTACAAACAATTGTCATGATTTTAGGGGCGATTCGAATAAGCTAAGCAGATAATAAAGCCGAGGGATTTCACAAAATAAAAACCACGATGTAATACATACAATTAAACTAGTGTCATAAAACTGTGGGTCATTCTACAATTACATAGGGTATAGGAGACATAATGCTTGATCTAGGGGCATGCAAGATAATGTAACTTTATATGTTAGAAGAAATTATTCTAGGTTAAGCTAACTATGGACTACGAGTACAATAATAATATAGCAAAGGATCACTATAATTGTCTTTGAGATTGTACGACTTATCCAACTAGCACATTTTCGTTCATTTCAGTCTGGTTGCGAATTATATCAGAGGGTAACAAAACACACCAAGTGTGCTCCTCAAATAGTAGTGATGATTTTCATCGAATACACTTTTAGTACATCTAGTTTCTTGGTGGTACAATAGTTATTTGTTTGAATCGTAACACCCCTCATTATAAATAAATGATCTTCAATAGGATATATGGAAGTTATATAGTATCGATAAAGAATCTTTTAGATGAAATCTGCACTAGATATAGTTTTGTGAGGGTTGTAGATCTTGTTAAAAAATGCTGAGTTGGGTAAACCGATAACCGGCGGGGTGTGGCAGGGGGTCAGAAACAGCGCAATCCAAAGAAGAGCTAATGCAGCAAATATGACGCAAAAGAACTATATAAGCAGATCAGAGACCTGATGATTGTGCTCTGTCAGGTGAGACATCTCACTATTATGTGGTATTAAGGGGAAAGACTTTGATAAATGCTAACATAAGCCCAAGAATCGACATCGACTGGATAACAATATTGAAGCTTTTTTAACTCGGACATATAACCGAGTTGATTGTCCAAGACAATAAACGTTCGACTTGTATCAGCTCCTAAGGCTAGACATCATAAGAAAATTACGGAATTTTATCAAAATTAGTGTATATTCCATGCTTCGAGTCATTCTTGGGCTTTCTTGAGAACCATGCTAGGATTTATCATCATAATACTAGACAGACATTATACACAACTTCAATGTTTGAGTGTTTGCAAATGTCAACGTTACTTATGTACATACAATGTTAAATACGCAGCATACATACAGATCGACTAATATCACAACTGACATCTTGCCCATTGATACCATTCATTTGTATTGTGAAAATTTTACTTATAAGTTAGAGGAACATTTGACTCAATTTCAATACTCAAGTTTTCTATTCGAAATATGTCAGATATACTTTTCTGCAGAAAAGCAAGTCTGTATATTCATTTTGAGTGTAACTTGTAGGAAGATTTGAAACTTCTCATAGTGAATTCCTAGTAGAGGAAAAGTATTATGTATCAAAGTTGTTTGAAATCTGGACGTTAATCACATATCCTAACAAATTAAAGTTATTAAACCGGTATCCTAATACATTCGCTGAATACAAATTGAGTATTAAAATCTCTGTATTTCCGATTGTCACGTGGAGAAAATAACGTCACGTTAACATTATCAGCTATGGACTGGCTGCTAAATTTAAGTATACGAAAAATGATAATTTTATTCCCTTGAAGAGAAATGCACCTATGTCTGTTAATTTCCTAAGATTAATATTGAAGGGACACTACTTAAAAAAAATCTATATACTTGATTTTGACTAGACCAATATCTATCATCAGCCCAAGGTTTGTGATATAACCATCTTCTTCCAAAAACCGTCCAGGCAATATGATTGAAGTTTATATGTTAATTAAATAGTTAGTAAAATATAAAATAATAATCTTTTAGATTTAGAATATGTCACACTTCAAAATATCCAACACCACTTTAATCACAGCAAATATAAAAACGTCAAAAAAAAACAATTAACACAGTGATTTGATCACACTGAAACAAATGAAACATTATCGTTCCAGATTAATCTTAGTCAACTATTTTCATGGCCCTCTGCCTCGGGTCGATTTCCGCGGTAGTTAACTGAGAACAATAAGGTGACTGCTACCAGATGTGACATCAGAAAATTATTTACAAAAATTAAAAGCATCTTTATATTTTGGAGATATTTGGTAGAAAATATTCTTTTTCTTTCAAGTTACATTTTTAATGGGATTTTAATTTATAATATCACATTTTGAAACATTGAACAAAATAATAATTATAAAAATATTATAATAAATAACAATGAACTTATATGAGGGGATATATATTCCCAAAAATACTCACTTGTGATAGGTAGTAATGTTGAAATACGAGTGAATAGTAACAAAACATAACAATTTCCTTCAGTCACATTGGTTCACATTCACATTAATAATACCTTAATTAATCACTATAGTATTAAAACGAAAACTTAATTAAAACAAATATTTTGTCATTACTTGACAAATCTATAGTATCAATATGTTTTTCAATATCGTACAAACTTGACATAAATAAAAAGGTTCGGTGAGTCTCGTTGTGACTGTACTACAAGTAAGAAGCTAGGGCGGCCATGACGGGCGCTGGTGGTAATGCGACTGGTATGTGGTAGTATTTACATACTGTCCGAGAACATTGGCCTTTGGCTGCGTCCCTACATACTGCCACTCTATGATTAACTACTTCCACCCCTTCTCCTAAAGAAGAAAATAATATAGTATGCAGTTAAAAGAAGTACCTATGAGTATATCCTACAATACAATCATAGTATATTCCTTATACTATGATACAATAAAACACAAAAATGAGAGTGTAAGAAGATATTTTGAATTCTTTCGCTTCTTAATGTCTTATGAATCCTTATAATCATTAGATCAAGTGTCAAAATTGGTTACCATCCATGTAAGTTCATCCAATTTCCATAATTTTTAATATGTCGAGATGTTTGATTGTAAACGAAAAATGATTAAAATTTAAGGTTAATCTGATTAGTTTTTTGAGGTGGCTGCAAAGTGAAATGTCTACTGTACACCTATAGCTTGGCCAAGCCTATGATGATTTATTTTTTGAAGAATTTGTTAGGTTTCTCTGCTTTGGGAGGGATTGTATTGTGCGAAACCTATCTGGTCAAAAAAAAGTTTCCAGAGAAAGCAGCAGAACTAGTATGTAACAGCAGGGTTTCGGACGCCTCATAATCAATGGTTTATGATTTTAAATTTTGCAGCCTTCAGACCATTGCAAATCAATCGTTTAAAGAGCATTATAAGAAGGTTGGTGCGATAAGAGTATGTTTGGTTTTTGTGAGGATAGAATTCATTGCGACCAGAATTGGAATCAATTAGTGACCTTCTCTGATCATTTTATAGTATTATTAATAATTATTGTGAGTATTGAGTAGCAAGAAAATGCATACTGTCAACACACTATAGAAACAGATTAGATTTGGACTTGATGTCAGAATTGCAGTTGTTTTTAATTTAATTTAATTTAGGTAAATAAGTAAATTGCTCTTTTATTTTAACGACCTTCTCAATCGGTTCCCGTGACATCCATAGGAGCATGGCTATTAGATCATGAGAATTTAAATCTAGTTTTAAGAAATATGTTGTCTGATGAAACCCAAATTGTAATAATTCACTGAGTATACGTGAGTGGAAAATCAATAAATCAGGATGAACAAAATGGGTGTTAACCTTTTTTTAACAGTCAGTGTAAAAATCTTATTTGATAAAATCTCAGCATAATCATTATCGAACATCGAAATAAAAGAACAATATCATATGTTATAATAATATCAATTAGGAAATTAAATATTCTACTCACCTTCCTGTAGATGTACAAATTTGCAGGCTTGCCGGTTACATAGGCCACGATTAAAATCTTGGCACACCGGGAGGGTGTCCAGTAACTGTAAATATCAAGAGAATATAATTAAAATTTCATAAGAGGAATCTAGGAATGTATATATTTCGAATTAAAATTTTGAACAGGTATACACTTCTTTTCAACTGAAAAATAGCAGACAGAAAAGCACTACCTACTATGAATCTATCGAATAATTAGGTATTTCATTCAAAAATTTTGTTGATGCACATGCCAATCATTAATTTACTAAATGGTCAGTTTTATTAGTTCATTTGGTCAAATAGATGTTCAATCATTCTGCACCTCCAAAAGACTGCAATTAAAACTTCATTGTAGAATAGTTAAAAGATAAGAGATGATGTATACAAGGTGATAAAATACAAGTTTCAGATTTCAGTTCATACTTCATCAGAAGCAACATATCAAAAGTAAACACAATGAGGGCGACATAAAAGTTGTTCAACAAAAACAGCTATTACTGCAAGAAAGCTAAGGCAAAACTATGTTGAATTTTGAAATGAATGAATTTTGAAATGCAACATTTCAAATATCGAAACGTATATAGCATCCGAGGCATTATTTAATATATCCAGATATCAGCAAAACAAACAAGCCAATTGCAGCAAGAGGTCAAAAACCAAAAAGCAGTGTTAATAACAAAAGTTGTGTGTAGTATCTCACATGCAGAATGTTTGAAAATCTAGATGTCTTTTCATTCGAAAAGCCATAAAATTTCATTAATTGCGCGCAATTGAAGAATGAAGCAAAATTTCTAATTCAGTTAATGAATACCACTTATCCAAGAAAAAAGGCAGCTTTGAAATATGCAATCATAACTTTTTGACAGATATGCTTGCAAAGGAAATGGAAGATAAATAAGTTACAATGTTAAATCTTCGAAATGAAACGAGAAATGAAAGTTGATCGCAGATAATGATATGAATTACAGCAAAGGATTTGAAATAAAATTTCTATTTTAGACATAAAAATCAAAAAATGGTTGTTAAGATATTAGTATATTAATATTCAAACAACATTGTAACTTATTGTTTTGTTTGGTCATGCATGCTGTTCCACATAAGCCTGAACTTCGAAAAAATGATAAATAAGGGTTGAAATACAAACACATAAGCACAGATTTCATAAAATATCGAGGGGCGAGTACAGAATTTTGGAATATTCGTTGAACTTATCTCCCAGCTAATGCCTTCATGATTTTGTCTTAGCCAAATATTTAAACTAAGATGAATGCTAGTCATTGAGTCATTAAAACGAAATGTATTTTTGAAAAGTTTCAATAAAAACTAATAATCACTTCATCAAAGAAATGGAAGTGAAAAGAATAGGTTACGATTAATCAGAATTTTAAGAAGATCGATGATTTTTTTGTATTTTCCTAATGTTTGTTGTCAATTTCAATTATCATCAGCGACTGCCATTTATTTTTGAAAAAGTATCCATTAGGAATAACTTATAAATAACTACTTATCGACCAGTAAAAAAGACAGTTATTATGTAGAATACACATTTCTTAAGACTATTGACTCCTCGAAACCTATTGGGTTACATTTTTTATTACCTTCTGAGTATTTTTCTTGAAATCTAGTAAGAATAAAATTATAAACTCTTTGTTAAAGGACGACAATAGATAAGGGTAAGTAAGTACGAATGAATATAAAAAATTACTATAAATATAGTGAAAAAAAAAAAAGTATTTTCCGTTCTTTTATAATAGTGTAGGAACTTCCACAAGTTTTTTTATTAAACTAATAAATAGCAGAAAGAAACAGCAATTACACAGGCTGAGGAAATGTGTTATGTGTTTTATTCGATAGAACCCTTCATGGCACCCCATCATTTTTCACCTAGCTATGTAGTACAGCTTACATGAAGTTTAACATACGTGAATACCTGTCCTTGTTCATCAGTGTAGATCACAAAGGGAGCGTTTTGTGGTACAGAGACACCATTGTCTATGGCGGCGACATGCAGTAGTGCAGCAAGCCAGCAAAGTTATCGCAGCCAATCAGCATTACGATAACATAACAGCCATAATGTCACCCACCATACACCAGAGCCACGTGATTGTGTTTTGTTTTTCGAAATGAAATGTAGTATTTTAACGGAAGATAGAGTTTTTTTCGGATTGCGAAAAGAAAACGGTGCATTTCCATGATACAGAAGAAATTTTAATATTATTTAATGGTGTCCGGTGGGGCCCATAACCATATCGAGGTACAGGTTGTCAGTGGATACGCAACATTGATTCGTTTAAGAAGGACAAGTTCATTCGATGAATGTATTTTGATTATTAGGAGAAGAAAATTTCCAGGCAAAATTCAGACAACGAAAGCATGAAACAGAATGAAGCAATAAAATCAATAAGTAAATAGATGCAAAATAGAACAATGATACAATCTCATATTTAATTTCTTCAATTAGCAAATTGAATTTTAAAAAGAAGAAGAAACATTGGGAAGCGTTTCACAAGGACACTTCTCAGAGAAAAATATTTTGGGAAAATAAATATGAAATTGCATCAACTAGAAACAAGTAAAATAATTAAACAGGTATTGCACATTATTCTCTTCTTAATAAACGAATAAAATAATCTTCCTTATGTGGTTGTATAAATGATGTGATAATATGGGTTATATGCACATAATTGTATACAGATTACTTAAGAAAAACTCAAGTGATATGTCCTATAACTGTGCTAATTGAAATCTAAATCATCACATAAAAATATTGAAATTAAAATATTAAATTTTCTCTTGAATTAAAGAATATTGTGCAAACGAAAACTTGTTAGTGAATCGACTCACAAGTCAAGAAAAAGGTTAAAAATGAAAAACTAAAAACAACTTACTTACAATATAGGTTTTGCTAAATACCTAATGTTTAAGCAACAAAGCAAAATACTGTTAAATTAGAGAAATTATCAAAAAGCTGTTAAGTGTAGAACAAATTCGGCGATGCTACAATTTATCTATGCTGCTGGATTCTGCAAAACAACATATTGAGTATGAACTTGAAATACTATTAGTATAATCGATAGAGTATAGTATTTTGAATATGAAGAAACTACATCATTTTTACTTACTACAAAGCTAGACAGATTTAATGTATGGGATAAATGGAGAAAAGATATATTCATAGCTTCTGAAGAAACACTGCATAGCGATACACACGAAAAATAGAGGTGCACTATTTTCCCCGCTCCTTATTTCATTTTGTCCAATTTTTTGTATAGATACGGTGCATTCAATTGCAGAAACTTTTTGTGCAGAAGGAATGAGTTGTTATTCTTTCATATTGTCAGATCATCTTTAGAGAACTTCTTCTCTCTCTTCATTCACTTTAAAAGGCCAAATATGCTGAGTAGGATTGTTTCAACTAGACCATTGAAAATAGTAAGATTGCAATTTGAATTATGAAGGTACCTTGAAGAAAGAAGCAGCTACCTATCACATCAAAAGTTCTTTTACAATGAGAGAAAATCAAATACACATATATGATTGATATACTTCAATAGCAAAATAATAACATGAAAAGCAAAGAGGTATTAACAAATCCTACTTAACATATAGGGTCTTTGAAACGAGTATAGTTATTACTTGTGTTCAAAGGAAAAAAGGATAGCTTGCCCATTACAAATTATTTTTTGTCTTGATATTCGGGTCCTAATGCAATGCATTTAAGAATCAGTTCAATATGTTAGATAAATATCAAGTATTAAAAATTTCCATATACATATTCAAATTAGATATTAATTATTATATATATATTTTCTTATATGCAATTTTAAATTTGGAAAAGCAAGTGTTAGTTTTGTGAAGCATTTTACAGAAGGGTGACTTGATAGAAAGAAATTACAAAAAATAAAATGTGTGGCAAGCAAAGGGAGTCCTACAGCCTTCATAGAACCGTTGGGTATATAGTAAGCTAGATGAAGGGACCATAATAGCATTTCACTAGCATCAGCAAATCTCTCGAAAGATCAAGTTCACTATTTTCTTGAATGCTTCTTTTCAAAGTTTGATTATTGAACCCATATTTCACTTATGAACCATTCAATGTGTCACCAGAAGAACATTTTATAAAGTGAACGAAAGAAATTCAGCCCCTCCCCAATTACCACTTGAAATAATTTTCGTTCTTTATGATTTCTTGATTGAAAGTTAAAATCTTTTTTTGAATAGAAAATCAACTCAAGAATTCAAAGCTGAATTATTGTGTGATTGTGAACTTTTAAGGCTTTGTCCCGTTAGCTCCTAAGCAATCGAGATAAAATCAATGAGAAGTACTGCTGATATGCTAAAATCGAAGTGGAATACAGGGTATACTCGGAAATAAAATATAAGCAAATGATTAATAAAACAAAGATCATGCATTTTCAAGCATTATTATTACAAATAGTGGCGTGATCATAATTTCATACACCTCAGGATTAGAACAAGTACATTACACAATAAAATAATACAAATATGGAAACAGTTGTCACACCATGTGGTGAAAAAGTAACCCACACCTCTGCAAAAGCGTGATCAGCAGCCCAAGAAGGCACTACATTATTGTAAGTTAAGTTCATAATGGTTGGCAGCTGATAACGCAAGTTATATGAAGACAGAGAAAAGCAATTTGTAGTTTAAACTTGATCAGCACTATAAGTAATAGTGAGAATACTGATAATAAAAAGCAGCATGTAGTAGGCCGTGATGCATATGGTGTTTCTAGCACAACGTTCGAATCTTCGATATGGAACATTCTTACGTCTTAATAAAATAACTTTGAAGCATTTAACTGAAGCTAAAAAGTCTATACTTCGGAGTTGACTTTCTTACTCAGCTCTAGCTATAAAAAGTACTATTAGTGTCAAAACGACGGTTTTCCCTGCCCTCACATAACTTTATTTCTTCTTATCAAAAATTCTACTGCAAATGGGGACTTTTCTAACCTGTCTCTTACAGTTAAAACCTACTCAAAAATGCAAACAATTCCATTAGTACCTTAAAACTTAATGGATTTGAATAATCACTAAATTGAACATGCATCACATTTCCGTACAAGATTGAATAATAGTATACAATTTCTGTGAAATATTTAAAGTTTACTAATGAGTAGTAAGACACATTTTATATCCAAACTATATGTAAATATGTGAATATTCAAATTTTATTTGATACATCACAAAACTAACTAGCCTATACTTCATTACACTTACTATTTTCAAAGATACTCTACAAACTTCAATAAAACTCACATTAAAATATTCCTTGAATCTTTTCCATTTTGACTGAATATAAAAAAATATTCGTTTTGCTAATGTGAGGATTTGCCCACAAGTAAAACATTTCAACGATATTTGTGCTTCAAGATCAAAACCAGGAAGACAAAAACAACCTCTTGGAGGTTAATTATACTGTAAACTAAGAAGTAGCCTTTGGAAACTGTATTTTCGGGATTTTACAGAGGAATCACCGACCCAAAAAGAAGTTATTCCGATTAGAACCTTGTGATTTACTGCAATGTTTTTCATGCAAACATGTACTAAACTTGAGCCCCATGCAAAAGTTGACCTCACAGAGAACAGTAACAAGCACTACTGTTTCTATTTGTAATTTAAAATTGATCAATATTTTGCGGAAAAGGGTGAGTACATTGAATAACATTATTTAAAAAATAGTTCGATGTTCCATTGACGAGATAGAAATAATTGATTAATTAATTAAGAAACTTGATAGAAAGGTGAATACTTATCAACAATAAATCTTCAAAATAAAAAATATTCCGAAAAAACGAATTTTACTTGAATTTGTATTTTAATAATTTCAAAAGTGATTTTCTCAGTGAAAGTTTTAAGCTTTCAATTGAATTAATATGATTCATTCACATAAGACATCAAACATCAAAACTGTATATATATTTCAAAATCATATAGATGTTTAATTTGAATTGAGAAATCTTTTCGACTATTAATGTGCCTTTTAACATTAATTTGGATAGCATTTCGTTGAAAAAAATAATTTCTAGTACAAGATAATGAAACTATGCAGAAGATACTATAGTCGAAATGAAATCCTTTTGGGTAGGCTCACAAACCAAGATTTAACCTACAGCGATGGCACTTCTAAAAGGAAAAACGGTAAAAACTACCATGCGGTTTAAGGGGGGGGGTACCCAAGAGGAGATATATAATACGATGTGTCCATGCAATAAATCTAACAAGTACAAAATATTATGAAACCATATAATATAAAAATACATTACTAACTCCTTACACAGCAATAGACAGTATTCTAAATTGTAAAAATTATATGACCAGAGTGTTAGGATGGGACGTTGCGTTTGCGAGACAGCAGATGTGAGGATATCACAGTTAGGAGGCACTCGCGCATAAAGGTCGCTCAAAAAATTTTCCTCCGCCCACAATAACTCTGATTGTACGAAACGTTACGATTAATCTGTAATGTGAGAACGAAGCTCTCGGAGTGATAAAATTGCAAAAATTTCTATAATAACAACTACTGCTGACTAGAATGGGATAGGAAAAACAAATCGAATCAAATTTTACAAATTTAATGGGACTATACGATACATAATTTAAAATTATTACACAAAAACGATTCATAATAATAATATTAGTATAATTTCGAGACGAAAAAACAAATTTATACAGATTTCAACTATAACACAAATCAACAAAACAACGGACAACAATCATTTCTAGCGCATTAGGTGGTCTTCAGTTTTTTGTACGGTTGGAGCACGACGTTGTTGTTATTCTGAGCGACAGCAGCAGAGATATTGCTCGTTGACGTCACGCTAGTGGCCGACACTGGTACTTGGTACTGGGCGCCTATCAGGCCTGCATTCACGATGGGGGAAGTACCGGTCGTGGGATAGGTGGCTCTGACGAGCGAGTACGGGTTTATGAAGGTCGGCGGTGGCCTTGCGTAGTTCAAGAGGTTAGTCTGATTCAAGGCGGCGTAGGGATTTGTAAGGCCGAGGTTCAAGCCGTTGGTGGCCGTGCCGAAACCCAGGGGAAAACTGGGATACCTGGACAAGGCAGGCGGAGGCACGGACATGGCCTGCTTGTTCAAGGATATACCCGTGTAGTTCATGGGGTTCAGCGAGAAGGGCACTGCGGTCGCGTAAGTCGGCGTCGAAAAGGTGGCGGCGTAAGATTGAGTAGCCGCAACTGCGGCAGCGTAATTGGAATTGGCCTGAGCCTGGGCCAACTTGACCGCCTTCGCGTAGTTCTGCTGAGCGACCTCCTTGGCGAGCGCGGCGGGATCGGGAACCACAGAATGTTGGGTTAGAGGGGTGGATGCGGAGGTGACGGTCGAGGTCGAAGCGACTGGGAGGGAGTTATCGCTCTCTTTGGGTGGTAGTTGGCTGGCGACCGAGGTGGTAGCGGGTGGTATTTGCTGATCTGAAGAGGGGGGAATGGAGGAAGCTGCGGGAGAAGCGCAGGCTGCGGGGGCGGGGGAAGTAGAGTACTCACATGATACGGGCACGAACGGCTGTTGGAGTTGCATGAGTTGCTGGTATGTGGTAGCGTTGGGCTGGTAGACTGGTACGCCGGATTTGTCAGTAGCCGGTCGCTTGTACGGCATCATACCCGGGAAAGGCTGCAAATTTAACGAATTAAATAACTGCAATAATGACCTCCTGATATATTATTAGATGCTCAACTAAGTATTCGCTGTTTGTCATTAGATGGCCCTAGCAGTAAGTGCTTCTTCATCAGGGATCTTTAGGTATTAGGTTCTATAGATCTCTACACCAAATTTCATCTCAAACTTCTTCAGCTGTTTTATGGTCTAACGAAGTTTGAGATGAAATTTGGTGGAGAGATCTATAGAACCTAATACCTAAAGAGCCCTGATGAAAAATAAATAAAGATTCGAAACGTTGGCAAATTCAATAAAGCTTTCTTGTTCTTTTTTGCTCTTTCGCCGGTCCTCAAGCTGTGATTACCCATTTTGTTGGTCCTTAGACCTATTGGTAAACGAACTGTTTTAATACATTAGCGATTTTGTTTTGGAGTCATATCCTTTTGGTTCTGTGAATACGTCTGGTTTAGCGTGAAATAATCGTCATTTGCGGGAAGTGATTATATTATTTTCTGTATTCGAAGAAAATGGCGACTGAACTGTATCGAGAGTTCCAAAAAGTTTATGGAGATGCTGCTCTAAGTAGGGGTTCACGGTTCAACTTGATTAAAGCTACTTTACTTGAAATTAACACAAGTTTAAATCAAATAGTAGCTTTTCAATATCAAGTCAAGTATTTATTTATTAAGTACTTGACTTAACATTGAAAGACTGTTACTTGACTTGAAATTGAGTTGACTTCAAGGGAAGCTCAACTCAATTAGCTTGAATATCAAGTCAAGTAGCTTGAATATCAACTCAAGCCGTGAATCTCTTGCTCTAAGTGAAACAACCGTCCGCGTGAAGGAAGGCCAAAAAAGTTGCATTTTCATGAAAAAAAAAAACACAGCGGAAACTTAGTTGCGCATCTTATTTTTGAACCTATTTTATGAATAGAAAATCCAAAACCACAAATGGCTGATGGTTAACTTTTACACAACTGCATCTTAATAATAATTAACAACAATTTTGGGCTGAAGTAATGATAAACCACACAAGAGTTAGATATGAAAAAAAATTCTGCATTATGTAACTAAATTTCCCAAATTATGGGCAATAATTACAAATTCGCCATTTCCGCGTAAAAATACAAAAAAGTGTGTTTATCAGATAAGGCGTTTCGCATGAACCTTAAATCGCAAGAATACAAAATTTATTAGCAGATAATGAGCTTGAGACTAGTAGCAATTCAATACAATGAAAAAAAATGTGGGTACTTACGAAATTTTCGTAATAAAAAGAACCAACAGATTTCATATCCATCTGAAAGAAACACAAATAATCATTAAAAACATGTAATGGATGTTTTGAAATACATACAAAGACGAATATTAAAATTATTGTCAATGATAAACATAAGACGTGACATATCACATATCCATCTTAAAAATGTTAATAAAACTTTGACGGCGGTTATGTTGTTAATGTAGTTGCTAGAATGTTGCGAGAAGTAAAATAGAGGCAAAAATATACATATTTTCAAAGAATAGAGTTTCACGGAAACCATGCATACAAAACACCAAATAAGCAGAAGCCAAAAAGGACGAAAGCTGCGACCATTCAAGAAAGGTCGGTACTTTAATGCCGAAAATCTTAAGCCCTCACAACATGCTAACAACCGAATCGGGTAGAGGTTTTCATTCTACCTTATTTTGCCCCATTTATCTTTTGTTACAGTTCCTTCGGGTTTGAATCGATGAGCATGAATCTTTAAATTGTCAATAGTAGTGGAATTGCAGGATGGTCGCAATTATGAGCAATATTGTGCTGCTGAATCGAGTGCTGAAATATGGTCGATGTGCCCATAAAATTCTACTTAGCACGAATTTGATGCAACTTCTTAGGTATGTGTGAGTAGACAAAGTTTATCATATCACAAATGCAAATGTACACTAGATTTGATCATACTCATCTGAATATATTAAAAAAGATTATAGATTTTTCTTTATGTAGAATATTCCTACTGCAAGTATAATGATGATTTAAAAAAAATTATTTCTTCTAATTCGTTTGTTACGTGTTTTTGTTGTTTTTTTTTTACGTTTAAGTCCAGTTCATAATCTTATTTGTCCAATGTTTTTTCTTGGAAGGAGAAAGGTGGAAATTGTATTGTATACTGCCTTGTGAAGATAGTAGTCGCACATCTTGGAAACTTTTTTTTTGGTTTTACTATTTTCAATAATTGGGAAATATTCTAAATATAATTGATTGCAAAAAAATCAACTATACCGAATAAAAACCTATTAATATCGATGTATATATGAAGTAATAGAGTTATTTGACTTCTTATGTTGTAAATTGCAGCGTTTTCCAATTGAAAAATTCTCATCTTTCCCAGACAATGAAAAGAAGAGATAAATCAACACGTATTTCTTGCGATGCAGTAATGCAAAACAATCAATAATTGTTACATTTAGATAATTCAAACTAATATACTAGATAACATACTGTGAGGTATCTATAACAAGACTTGAATGAGATGCCTCAAGAGAAAATCGATCATCTCATAAAGAGAATGTGTATTAGACTCATATAAGGAACAACACATTTTTGAATTTTTTCCAAAGATCTTTCTGAAATTCTACAATCACTAACCTAAGCCTATAAGAAAATGAATACAGAAGCTCTTAATAAACTCATAATTACAGGGAATTCTTATTTCCATATCTCTTAGAAGGTATCTATTATATCCTGAATAGAACGAATGTTGTTATATTTGCTATTTAAAACTTTTTTTATTTCATTGATTGAAATAACTTCATTTTTGAGATTGAATGAAAGCCATACAGGAGAATCCCTGTCATGTATTAATATTTACTTTTATAGAAGGCATATCAAAGTATCGAATAAATAGATAATAAAACGTATACACATCGATATTTTCTGAGAAGTTTCTGTTTTGTTCGGTATAGTATGTTTTTTATGTCATAGTGTTGATGTTATCCATTTTCTACAATTCAAGAATGTTTTCTGTTAGAATTCCTTAAGATAAAAGAAGCTGATGTTCAAATTTGCAGTTGTGAAAGATATATAACATAAGCTTCATCTACAATATAGCTTTTCATGAGGATAGTAAGTAAAACATTCCAGAATAGTGCCTGTATAACAATACGGTTCTTGCATACAAAGGATTTATTGATATTGTTGAATGAATCTTACGTAGGTCTACAATAATACTTCTAATTTACTGCTACAGATAATTAATGAATTTTTAAATAAGAATTGTAAAAAGTCCTTGGTCCATGTTGGTATCTTGGTGTTGGCTTTCAGATTCAGGATTAAGTTCTCTTCATTTTTATTATTCCCTGAGCCATAGGCCTTGGTAAAAAAATATTATAAGCAATGGTCAGCAAAACTCAAATATTTTTTGCAGAAAGCATAAGGAAGAAGCGTTAAAACAGGTGTGCCGAAGAATTTTTATTAAAAACATAATATATAGATTGAATAACTCCAAGATAGATATTTCAGTTTATCATATGAGAAGTTATCGATATTGACTATTATTAATTGATAAGGATAGGAGAATAAACTCTGAAAGACCGTGTGACTAATGCAGATAAAACAGCATGAGAATATGAGCAGTGAAGCTTTCTGGTATTTTCATCTGCACTTTTTTCGACAATATTTTTTTCAGTCAAATAGTCCTGCCAAGTATACTGCTATACTTTTCTTTCTTATTTTTGACAAATGCTGCTAGAACCCTATTGCTAACTGAACATTATTCAGGAAAAGCACTGGAATGTTGCCCAAAGCCAACTCAATAATAATAAATTATAAGTTACAATGCAAACCCCTACCCTGTGTTGATTGGGAATTTGCTCTAAGAGAATCCGTGATTGTAATAGAATGCAAACACAATATTTCCATTGCTTTTAGGTTTCGGAAGTATTATAAAGAAATTCTCAAGGGTTTCAACTTGATAGATGATTGAAAATGTTAAAATAACAGAACACGATAGTTCGAGAAAAATTGGAATTTTTTTGTGAATGCTAAATACTGAAAACTACTTCAAAAAAATACTAAAACTGATAGTGGAAATGATATGTTATGAAATTATTCGTTTCATATTGGAATTCGCGAACATTTTGGTTTACTATTTTTTTTTAGCTCTTCTCGAATATTGCCAATATATAATTCTTCATCATTACACAGGGTGTTCCCAAATTTAAGATAATCGTACAAAGGAAAATGAGAGATTTCTTGAATAACTGAAAAAAGTCCTAAACAAACAAAGCATTTGCGGTCCCAATTTTAAAGGACTTTATTTTTTTTAAATGATCCGAAGAATGCGTAATTTTCGTTTGTACCTACAATTCAACAAATTTTTCCTCCTGATTATCACATTCAATGACTATATCTTCGGTTATAATTATTGAGTTTTAATTTTTCTTAATGATTTTATTGTTCAATTTATTTTCACATTTTTTCATTTGCAATCAATTTGCATAAAACACTTAAGTCATATGCTACAAAGTTCACTAGATGTGTGCAGTTATGCATAATCAAATAGTTACAATTATTCAAAAAATGTCTCAAGCTCTTCCAATTCTCCACAGAGGTGTTGGAAGTTGTTCATTATGAAAATACCATTATTTAAATGACATGTACTCCTATAATTGCTTATTTGTTTGTATAAATAATATCATTTTAACTATTTCTTATTTGATGCTGTATAAATGCACACTCGACTTTTTTTATTTGAAAAAAGGATCTAACAATTTCGAAGGATAAAAACGACATGTCGAATTCAGAGAGACAATTTTCTTCTGAACTCTAATCCTTGTATATGATAAGTAATGATAGAATCTTAATTTGATGTCAAACTAATCAATTTTGGTGAAGAATTTGTAGTAACAAATCCTACCAGAACCTAACTCGCATAAGCTCTAAGCTTCTCAAAGGCCTAAGGGATTAGGGATGAAAAACAAAACTTAAACAATACAAAAACATAATATAAAACTATTGTGAGAATATTCACTCTCTACGTTGTAATTAAAACTCAAATCTTGATTCGAAGGAAAATAATGGGATGAATAGCGAATTAATATATTCTATTTACGGGTATAAGGATAAGGATGATAGGATAATCTCATTCCAAAAAATATAACTCCAATGATTTAAAATGAGAAATATTTCTAAAATAATGGAATGGAGCATATTAAAGGAACTTATTTGAAAAGATCACAAGAAATATAAAGTAAGAAAAAAAAAAGAAAAAAAAAAGGAAAAAAAAAGAAAAAAAAGGAAAAAAAAAGAAAAAAAAATAAAACAATAAAGTTGCTTTCTTTGGAAGATTCAATTGTCTGTACAATTTCAGATCGAATATGAAGTGATACGAAGATACTATGAATCGAGACCGAAATACTGTGTTTGCAAACTGTACAGAGGGTGGATAGTAAGTAAGTGACATGCAAAGCAAGGCGCATGATGGTACCAGTAATAAATCAGCGTCAGCGGCCGTGGGCTCTCGCGGCCTCTTCTTCCCTATTTCGAGGGCGGCAGCTGCTGCCTGATGAGGGGCCAACAATGGCGAAACGGCGGCAGGCTATTAGTGGTAGAGCAGCACAAGACCAAGCCAAGGCCAAATCCGCCGGTAGGCAGGGTAAATAAAACAAATTGGCACAAAATTAATTCACTTTACATATGCGAGTGTTAGTGTGAGTTGGTGGGACTAGATGAAGCTGTTTCAACTACGTCTGAGTGGTGGTACAGAAAATACAGGACGGTAAAAAAAAATGGGATGTATTTTGTCAGAATACGCTCGCTATTAATGTCGATATGTATAATTAATTGGCATGTTGGTATGTCTGTAACAGGTACATATGAAATTTACTTTGTTAGGTTGAAAATTGAGAAGTTTTCTGCAATCTTGAGGACAACACCACAACAGATCACTGCACATAGTCTTGATTTGAGATGCACAAAAATACTGGTGTGTTGATTGATTAGATTTTGTTTGAAATCATTCTGACGACTTGAGCTCTGGATTGCGAGTGGGTACTTTCCTTTTATTCCGAAAGTAACGCTATTTAATGAAATGGCAATATTTTCAAAAAAAGAAATTGCGAAAAATAATTTTTTTTCTTAAGAAAATGCTATATCATTGAATATCTATGTGTTCCTAAATTGTATAATCAAAAAAATTATGCAAACATGTGCCCGGAAACTCTTTGTTTACGAGATACAGGGTGTTTCTTGTAGTGAAACTTTTTTGTGATGATTAAATCAGTTTATCGAATCATCATTAATATTCGCTACAGATTGGGTAAACAAAGTACCAAAATTAATTCATTTATCTCAGCCTACTAACTGGATCTTTATAATAATTTGGGTTTTCCTGACGATCAGTAGAGCATTTTTTGAATTTTTTTTCGAAATTGTAAACAGGTAGGTACGATAAAACTACACGAAACCAAAATTTTAGTACTTATCCAAAGTTTTTTTTACAATTTTCGAAACTACAAGTGGTCCACCAAAAAAAAAATCTGGAGGAGAAGCGGACACAGTTCCAGAAAAAATATATCATCCTGTAGACTTGCATTCAAAATTAGCATTTCATATGATGAACACTATTTTGAGTTATTTTCATTTCATCTTAATTTTAAGTTTTATACATAGAAACTTGTGTGGTTGTCACCGTCATTACAATTTTGAAGCGATTTCAATTTTTAATATATGTTTTCATGCTGAAAATATAAGTATGCAGAATTTATCAATCCAAGGAAAATATTATATTCATGTAACAGATTTACCAACCTACCAAACAAATATACACACTAACATTAAAAATGAGTATTTTTGAAAAATTCAGCCTCGCTACTACCTGAAGTGATTTGGTAATAAAAAAAAGGACCAGCAAACTTGTTTTTAATGTTATGATGTATCCATAGTTTTTTCTTATAGAAAACGAGTGTAATTATTGGAAAGTGGCCACGACAGAACTTCAATATGTTTCTGATATAGCTTTAGAAAAACTTCAATGATTCAAGATGAACATCAAATTTGAATGAGTATTTTTGGTATGCTTATTCAATAAAAGAAGTATTATTGAATATTTTCTAGTTTATTCCTAAGTTTGTCGACCACTTGAAACATTTATCTTTTTCACTGCCTTATCTTATAATAGTTCATTTTATGTTTCTGAAAGTAACACTGATACCAAGATAGGAATTGTAATAAACAGCTTCAAAAATAAAATTAGTGCATTCTAATTTTATATGAAAATAGTTGAAATTATTTCATGAGTAATTCGCCCCTTGATCTCTCTCGAATAATGTAGAGATTGATAAAAATGATGAAAATCCATAAATCACAATAATCAAAGGGAGTACGTGTTGTTAAGGTTCTTCCCAACAATGCCAGGATCACCTGAACTATACACTAATGATATATCTATTTTAAGAATGACATTTCACGCTTGTTCATATTAGATACACAGATCCGAAGTCAAAATGAAGATAATGACATTTCTGTTGACATTCACACAGGCGACTGATTCCACTCTAAGAATCGTTCAAGCCACTTTCCAACTTTTTATTTTTACGCACAATCAATGGGAAAAATTCTGGATATAATGTAATTAAATGTTCGCGGAGTTCTAGACCACTCAGACACTAACTAGAAAAACATTAAAAAGCTTTGAAAAAATCATCATATCTTCAGCAATGTCCGTTGTAGAAATATATTAATGGTGTGAAATGGAAGGCTCCATATATAAAACCTGAAAAATAAGCTTACTCTAGTGAGACTAATATATCAGATTTTATGATACATGGAAAGTTGGAAGTTTGGGACCTTTTCTGACCTTTCATATGTTCCTATGTAATACACGAACTTTCGAATGGCCTTTTCAACTCAAACACTACCGTTTTATGGACATTTGAGAACTGGACTACGATTCCCCTGATAAATTCAGTATTGACTGCCAATCTTACTTATGGGGCCCAACAATAAAAATCAATATTTTATAGATGTTCGTTACATATATGACGTTATTTTCAGTAGCTGTTATTTTCAGGCAGATTCAATTTCCTCGTAATATATTTATTCTGGAAAAAACTGTATTGCATAAAATTAATGGAACACTTTATTATAAATGTGTATTTAGTAGATGAGTTATGTAAACAGCTGAAATGACATTTACCCTGTTAAGTTGGTAAAAGCAGCGTTATAAGAACATAAACAGAAGGGTTTTGTGTCTATGGCATCTGAAACTTTAAATGAAGTGGAAATTTCGAACAAGCTAAAACTGCACACACATGGAAATCGATCTTTCGTTAAATTCACTAAGGAAAAATAATGCTGTTCCAAAACTTCTTCTTTACTTTAGTGCAATATATCGTTGAGTAAAATGTGTCATAGTGACCAAAAAGCTAAATTTTTTCTCCATAACAATTCTGGTCTTTTCAGAGGGCGAATTTTCATAATAATGTTCTCCTTCGGGTTTTATCTTCATTGATCCTATCAATATCGAATCTATTTTCATTGTGGATTTTTGAACTATTTCCCTGTAGCCAAAAGAGGTGCACCAAAAACCCAACTCAAATTGCATAAAATCTGATATATGTACTGATATATACAATGCTAGTGCGTCGATATTATTTTGAATAAGCTGGCCGGTGTATGCTGAAGCTTTTGTCGGGAGATCATGCAGTATTGGACGACTGGCTGAAAGAAAATCAAATTTGAACAAACATTTCTACAATAGATCCTATATACACCTTTTTTGATCTGTATACGGTTTTTTTGCTGGAGAAATAATGATCAACTTTGTGAAATGCATTTGTTATGTCTAAAGCATGAAAGAAGATAGAAGTTAGTATGATAAATGAAATGCAGTAAGAAGGAACCAAGAATTATTAAGATAGCAGTTGAAATCTTGACACAGTTTCAGTTAATAAGAGACTAAGATACATAGCAAATGCATTTATTCAATCCAATGGAAGTTGATCCATCCTTTCCACTTATTTAAATTCTCAACGTTTCATATAATTTCAAAGTATAAACATCTTGAACAGCATTGTTTCAAATCATAAAGTTGAATGCAAACATTTCTCTAAAGAAGAGTCAACAAGAAACATGCAAGATACTGTAGAAACAATCAGAAAGCATTCTCACATTGAACAATTATTATTGCGATTATTCACAACGTAACGACTTCGGGGGTAGTTTTCTCATAGTTGCCACTATGTTAACAAAATTTATACAATTTTTTTTATTTCATAACGTTGAGTATTTGAGAGGGGGAAATGTTCAGTATTATATCTCAAGAAAATCTCTGGTATATCCAGAATGTTTTCATATGAGGATAAATTAATCATTTAATAAACAATGAATATTTGATTTATTTTTGAAATTCAGTTATTGTGTGAGTATACAGCGCTGTGAGGAGATTTATTTTCAAGAAGCAGTATGAATTCCCAGACTATACATACCCCGATAATCTAATCAGTTCAATTATGTCTTATATGAAAGACAATTCGGATAAAATGAAAACTATCGACTATTTTCCATTTCTTGATGATTATTTTTATTTAACTATTTATATTTTTATAGTACGTAGGTCATGCCCTATTTCAAAACATTTTCCAAAGTATAATTTCATTCAATCTGAATTATTATTAGTAGCAATCTCTTCGGCTTCGATCTGTAAGGAAACAAAATACTTCCTCAAAGAATTTCAGGCTTTGCAAGGCTTCGTAATAATCCAGCTTCAAAGGAGCGGAATCCCTGCCTCAAGATGATAACAGTATAAAGTGAAGTCGGCGTGACACGATTTCCATTTCATGAGACTTTTATCTGATTTTCCTGTTTGTTAGTGTTGCAAGACAATAAATCTAGGAAAATTGTGTTACGTGTGATCATTTTTATACTGAATTATTTCTCCAAAATATCTTTATTAGATCTTTCTACGATTTACACGTATGACGCAATTATTGTTTGAAAAATTTAAATTCTAGTAACATAATGAATGAGCAGCAAATTTGGATGTCGAATTTGCCATTGAGAAAATGAATATAGGAAATTAAAAAACTTTTCTCCCTAAATGGAAATTTTTTTGTGATCAGTTCTGTGGCTAATATAACCTTGTTTCATTATTGAAAACCATATTGATATAATTAAATTAATAAAGTGAGGAATTTCAAAATTCAAGAACAACCAAAATTTGATAATGACAACTTTGAATTTCAGAAAAATATCCAGATGAAATGTTGAATTTGTTTTCTAGAGCCAAATGATTAACGAAAGTAATTAATTGGTGGATAATAGGTATTTTCTCTATTTCAGTATCTTAATGAGTTCATTACAGTATTAAAAACAGTGCTGTAACGAACTCATTACAGCATTGTTTTCTGTTATATTTTTCGTTTTGTGGTTGTCTACACTAACTTCCTATCAAATTTCAACACACGTCAATTGTCGATATAAAATTATTTGGGTAGAGTGGAATGATTTGCAACATTATTCGCAATTTCTCTCAATTCTGGTGGTTTTCAACAATTTCGTCAGATATAATTCACGAATTTATTGAGTATTTATAAATTAATTCAAAATTCGAAACGTACGATTTAAATTCGAATTCCATAATCTGTCGATTTTCCTTACAGTCACACCAACTGCCAAAATACAATACAAAAGTCACTAAGATGTATAATCTGAATTTCTCATTGATTTTCGACATTATTTCACAAAACTTGACTGAAATAGAGAAAATATCGTCTAATATTCATTTCGTTCGAAACTGCAACTTGTTTTAGAGTAGGTATACTATTAATAGGTAGTAAATCTTTGATTTAATAAGACTAATAAGATTATTTTCATGAAATAAATATAAATGTGATAAATTTGTAAAAAATTTAGGCAAAATCTTACAACTAAGCTTCAGTACAATTTCAATTATGATGATGAAGACTTGCGCAATGTAAGCCTTCAAAACTAGAGAAATAGACATTTTGGTTCGTACTCTTTATATCTATGAGACTACGTTTTTTCTCTCCGACATTTATCGTAAGCGAAAACATTTCACTTACAAAGTTATTTACTCAAAGAACATACTGTTTTCCTGTTTCTGTGGAAATAAGGAGTTCTCTAGTGAAAAATGAAAAATAATATTCTACATTATTCTGTAGAATCGAATAAATGACTAAAATGAAAATGTATACCTATAAATGATTAAGAGAATTTATTTTATGCCCTTCTGAAAGAAGCGATCTAAAAACTTTAAAATGTGTGTGTATGCTTGTTGCAGATTGCAGGATATTTAGCAAGGGTCTGGGTGGCAGGGCGCATGCTAACTCGGAAGCTACTGCAGTCCAGTATTTTCAATTTAGTATTTCCCACCCAATACGAGTATAATCCGAAGGCGTTATCATTTAAGTTTTCGACAAATAATACATTCCAGGAACATCCATTTCACATAAGACGTGTAGCATAACATAACTGTTTGAACTGGACTACCAAGCTATATGAGCAGTTTTTCATGCATCCTAAATGCAGGCTTTTCCAAGTAATAATGCCCTTCAATGCCCATCTAGTTATTGCAGCCATAAATAATTCGAATACCAATTTTTTCAGTCGCACTTGAATTCCACTACATAGATAATTTCATGCTTCAATTCGCTTTAGCGACTCAGATAGAGTTTGATAAAACGCGATGTTAGATATTGGTTTATTCGAAACAAAAAAATATCAGAAGCAATTAGCACAGCTTTCAACATCAGAACGAAAAATCGTGAGAAACTTTGTAAGGATCGAAACGTGTAAATTTCGATAGTTCTCAGGATCGCCATGCAAGAACTTGATAGTACGAATTTAGTCATCTAAAACAACATCTAGGTATAATTCAAATTATTAAGAAAGAACATCGAAAGAGTATCGAGGTTGAGCGGGGGAACTGATGATGGTAGCTGTTTATTTGCAGAAATTATTGATTGAAAAAGATTGTCTCATTACAATAAATAAACTTCGAAATAATTCGAATAAAAAAAAATTACTACTTAAAAGGATCATGCAAAGGAAAATTGGCTTCTGGTGAATTCAGTCGAATTTTTTATATGTTGTAGAACTTGCTCTTATGATCATATGTCGTCAATGCATTACCGCTCTAAATTCAACCATTCAGATTCTATAGGGTGCTAAACATAACTTTTATAAAAATTTCAAATGTCCATTATGGAAAAACCTTTTCGAATATATATCATTAACTCGAGTATGCATCGAAAATAGTAAGTTATCAGTAAAGAACCCCATTTTCTGATCCACCCTGTCTATATTATTTATCTGCAGAGTGGACTTTCATCGTGAATGTTTAATTCAAGAGATGTCAACATCATCAATCGCAATTGAAATTGGTACCCCAGAAAATATCTCAAAATGAATAAAATTTCACCGCTCAAATTTTTGGAATTCACTGAAGAATTTGATATCTTTGGTATCACCCTTTATATCTGTCGTGCATGAAGGAATAATTTTTCTCTATAGAGGACTTTAAATCAGCTATATGAACAATTGATGCATACTCGATTTAGCTTTCAGATTTGAATATGTTTCTTCGCATTGACCATTTGAAATTTTAGAAAAGTTATTTTAAGCACCCTATATAATCTGAACGGTTGAATTTAGAGTGGTGATGCAATGAAGACATTTAAACAGCACCATGAACAAATTAACCAAATTTTCCTTTCGATCCTGTTAAAGGTCCTTTACTCTTTTTTTATTTAACGAAATCTAGTAAATGTTACATTATTCAGCAGGCTTCGATGTACTTATGTTATTCTTTTTAATTCTAGTTTAAAATCATTTCTGTGTCTTTATAAGCTCTTTAGTTCTTTTGATCAAGTAGATACAGAATTATTTCAATTCTTTCTGCTTAATATTGGTACCATCAACAATCGCTCTCATGACGGAGCTACAGTAGCGCGGTCTTGCTTGCACAATTACAGGTAACGACCACGTGAGCAAAACCGCGCACGCCCAGCTCCCCCATCTCCCCGCCTAGCCCCAACCACAACGAAAAACATAAAAAAGAAGCCATAAAAAATTCGTAGCAGCGTGCGTAGCCCTAAAATTGCGTAGCATACCGCGCTAGCCCGCGACTGTGCGGCCTTGATTTGGGCTTGGAGGTGCAGAGGGGGGTGGAAATAGCGGCAGGGGTCGCGGTTGCAACGGCCCTTGACTGCGTCCATGCAGACAGTGACAGTGCCGTCCTCGTTGGCAGTTACTGAGTCGGCGGGATGCGCGAAGCGGCACTCGGACTCGGCTCGCTTGCACGCCCCGCGCTGGAACTCGCGGCACACCTATATTGGGACAGGACGCACGGTTGGTTGGATACAAATCGGTAGAAATCGGCACACGAGCCACCGCTGCCTTTCTCTATGTGCGATAGAAGCTACACAACAAGCGCACTCTCGGAAGTATCGTCGTCATCAGCTCCGCTTCGTTCCGAGAATTGGCCGCATCACTCGTACCAACATTGGCCGCAGTGCTCGTGCCAACATTGGCCGCATTGTTGTGCCAACATTGGCCGCATTGTTCGGCCAACATTGGCCGCATTGCTCGTGCCAACATTGGCCGCATTGTTCGGCCAACATTGGCCGCATTGCTCCTGCCAACATTGGCCGCAGTGCTCGCGCAAAATTGGCCGCTATATTAGCGCCAACATCGGTCGGTATTGCTCGTGAGAATGTTGGCCATATTGCTTGTGCTTAATATTCGGAACAATGATTGTGCTTTCAATGGTAGTACCGCTTGGATGATTATTGGCCCAAGTACGTGAAAACGTGAAAAACTTTCGGTTATTATTCGATTCTAAATTAAAAAAAACACTGGATCAATAGGCTCGCTTGAAGAAATTATCGATTTGTCACTAATCTGACAATGTTTTCTGTCATTTATTTCATTCAATTTCTACCATTAATGAAAACATTGAACAAGAACGTTTTTCTTCATCATAACGAAATTAAATATTATTACCAAGAACTCAACAAATCTGATGGAACACCATCGAAATTTCCTAATATGTCTCCGGAGACTTTCATCTGGGAATGCATTTAATGATCCGTTGGTATTTTTTGTACGAATAAAATTTAGGAAATCAAAAAAGATTTGTTCATTGTTGTCTTGTACATTCTTCTTTATATCAAACTATTCTCCCTGATCGCGTTCATTCTACCATAATGGATTGTGAAAATAGACAAAACACAAATGACAAATTTTCATCTCTCTTAATTCAATATTCCTTGAAAGACTGCATTCAATTTCTGGTTCAAACTTCTAAAAAGGAATTTTTCGTTTGTTCCACGTTCATCTACATATACACCTAACAGTCATGATTTGATAAACCTTCACTGTTCTTCGTCTGAGAACAACCGTCAAAGAATATCCTCATCCCAACTCATACCCATTGTATCCTATTCGAAAATGAAGAGTTTCGTCGTTGTTGATACAACAGCGAAATTGTGCGATTGTCAAACCAACCTATTCACAAAACAATCAGCTAGCAGCAGGCGCTACGACCCTGCACGATTCGAGTCTGGGGTTTCAATTCTGTTTCAAAACAAATAAGAGCAATTCGCCTTACTAGCGTCGAATGAATTGGAGCTGATGATTCCATACATCGAGAGATTAATAGTTATGAAGTCACCGAGGCAGTGAATTCAATTTTGAAATGAACAAGTTCGTGTAGCACCTAACGCAAGGTTTGGGTAATTGATTATAGCATAGCAGTTCAGTCGGCAATTTGATATACGAGGTATTTACCACCGATAATTAATTAATGATGATTGAAATCCTTGTACCAGACAACACTGCTATGCTACAATATTAAGGGGATCATATTGCTCTAGCAAAATGTATGGTATTTTGAAAATTGATAGGGTGGCTACAGGTTCCAATGGAGCTAATACTTTGGTGATCACATTACAGTTTTTTTAATGCACTTCTTTATTCAACTGAAGGGCAACTTTGCACAGATATTTACCAAATGAAGATCCAATTCAAATAAATAATTTTTGAAAAATGAATTTGAATCTTGCGAAAGACGAAATTATGATAACTGGAAGACACGAATCTCTACAGAAGTCGAGTATTCAATAAAATGAAACATTAATTCATAAAATAAACTAAGAATGTACCCAAATATTTATAATCATCTCAATAATTCAAATGTAAAATAGGTGACGAAATTTATACTGCAATAATAATACAGAACAATATTTGTAAGCGAATATTTGTGATAAACATCTAACCACGAAATTCTCGAGGAGAATCTTGGAAATTTCAATCCCAAGAATTTTTCTCCGTTTTACAGGAATGCTGTCGTAATTAAGAAACTTTCATTGTTACGCCTTGGTCCCTTAATTTTCATTAATTTACCACACCGTTGGTTTTGAGGTGAAAGAGTAATTTGTGGTTCTAGTAGCCGAAATGGATCAATAAGGCAACTCCTGAAGCAGAAAATTTCGCAACTTACTTTCCCAACAATATGAAGATTTTGCGACGAACTGACATTGCTTTTTAGGTCAGATACCACATAGCACAAAATTAAGTTCCACACGATTGGAATAAATAATGTAAATCATCAATTTTGTTTTTGGATTTTATAATTTTCATTAAAATCTTCACTGAATTTCATTAATAATTATGTCTAGCTATGATGTGTAGGATTGCAATTGAATAACAGTGCATTTTGGATAACTAGAATCAATGTGATCACCAAATAGAAATAACCTTCTATCGAAAAAGCAAAGGACCTGATTGGCTATATAAAGAGAAAAGAAAAGATCTAACTACATAGTTCGCATATGGATAGCACACCGTGCATAAATAAAATTCATCGATAGAAAGTTACAAGTGCTCTCAAAGAGTAATAAAAGAGAAATAAATCATATTTTTCACTCTTTGCTCTATGTACATAGAAAAAATATTCATGAATCATATAATGAACACAATGAAATAAAATGAGAAATGCATATATGGGTATTTCTTCTCATAATAGCTACGCTTTCTATACTATGTATCAGCTTAGTGTGTAGTGTGAGTGTAACAAATTGATTTGCTCGAACAGAGCTCAAACTCAGAGAATTTAGGTTATTTTACAGGTCAACAACAAATTCAGAAATATCTTTAGGTTTGGTGATTTAAATATGATATTTGATTCAACATTAAAATACTAAACAACGCAATTCGGAAAATGGAAGGCTATGCATAATGTTCGAATATAATCATTTCTTTTGAATGAATCAAATCAACCAAAGACAAAGTTAACCTGTACTGAAAAGACTGAACTTTTAGTCACCTTTGAGAAAATTTCAAAAGAAAAAATCTGAATGAAGTCGAACTCAATCTTCTCGATAACCGACAAAGTATTTCGAAGCGTTGTTTCCTGTCTCCAATATTAATTAGAGTCTGACTAATGAAGTCCGTATTCAGGGCTAAATTCTCCAGGCTTTCCGAGAAAATTTTAAGATTCATTACTACAGCTGAATTCAATTGGGTGAGTTGAAGAAGTTTACTTCTTTTCAGTGTACGATTGTTAGAGATCAATCGATTGGCCATTAGGCTCTAAGAAAGGGAATTGATTCGTTAAAAACGGTACAAATGACGCATTTTGAAGTTATAGTTTTATTTCGAGAACAAACTTGAGAATTGAATTAAAAACATCGATAAAATACAATAACAAAAGTATCAAAATTGATCATAATTACAAAAACATAAATGACAATAAATTTCAATATAAAACATAACTAATAAAAGGGCAGATTGTAGATAGGGTAAAAGAATATCGGACATACCTCTAATCTGTCGGTCCTTGGCATTTTTTGTTGCGTAACTACAGTCTGCGGTACCACACCTAGAGGTGAGCCGACGCCTGTAGGATCTGGGCCGACGATTGTAGGCATTATGGGTCCAGGAGCGAAATATGGATTGTATGTGCTTCCTACTTGAGGCATTCCTGAGAGATAGGGGTTTGTAGCCTGCAAAAAGAGAACGAAAAGATTAGTAAAAGTTCACAAAACAGTTGGAGCAGTGCTGAAGCTCACTCGAAAGAGAAGCTCTGAAATAATAACGATATTCCGAATATACCCTTCAACATGAAAAAATGACAATTGAACGAAGTAGAGAGTATATTGAGAATTAATCATTACATAAACAATTCTTGCCAGTTGATCATTTCAAACAATGACTTTGGCGGGAACTGTTCGGGAATTTCTTCTAGAAAACTGTAGGCGAAGCAATTTGGCAAGAAGCTACTAAGGGTTAAAACGCAAGGATAATTTACCATAAGTGCATACTGTTCATCTAGAGACATGGGGATGTGCGGAAGGAAGGTCAGGGAAGCACTGTCTAATGGCGTGTCCACCTCCAAACAAAAACCAAATTAGTAAATACCATAACCAAAAAAAAAATAAGAAATTAATAATATTAATGCTTTGATCTGAAGACATGCATAACCAAAGGTGATACTCACGAAAACAAGAGTGCACAACATTGAGCATAAATCATAATCGATCTAAGATATACCATAATTATCCCTTGTGAAGAGATATAAGCAGTTCCTCTCATATTTTCATGAATATCGATTAACGAAAAAAAAAACTTCAGAACATGCCCGAAAAACCTGGAGAATATATCAGGTCTAAAAAAAAAAATAAATATACAGCCAGGCCAAACGTGAATCTAGTAGTGTGTATTTTAGTTTGAACATTTTTTAGGACATACACTAGAGAAAAAAAATTTTATTCTAACAATTTCTCATTTCAATATTATTACCAGGTTATCGTTAGGCCATTCTGTATAATGTTACTTCCAACAGTTTTATAAAATTTCAGCTGATTAACTAGAGAAAAATGCAATTTTTGATTTGGTTCCAAAAAAAATTATTATTAAAAAAATTGAATACAAAAATTCCATTTTTCTGCAAATTCTACGATTCTTACTGAAGTTAATGATTTCAAAATGTTGTTATCAACTAATAAAAAACGTTTAGAACCTAACACAACTTTTATGTGATCTACATTAATGGATTCATGCAATTCCAGACCTTAAAATGAAATGATAAAATTAAGTAAAGCTACTATAAACCCAGACAATTTTTGAAAAACATAATTGAATTTTGAGAATAGTGAATAAACAACAACAAGAAAATAATTTGTTTTACTACCTCCCAACTTACCACTTGAACTTGTCCAGGTACTAATGCTTGACCAGGTGTTATGCCCATTTGCTGCATAAGGGCGTTCTTCAGGGCCAGATGATTCCTTCCATTGATCAACAGCTGATCTTTCAGATGTTGTGGTGGGTGGAAATATTTGCATGGTGGTTTTTCTCTGTTACACCGACCCTGAAACAAAAAGGAGGTATTATTATCATGTTGTAAATCTTTACTAGTTGAATTCTTTTTATTCGTTATTTCAGTTATAATAAGATTTCCGATGTTTCTAGTTCTCGTAAATATTATGAAGGGGAATAGTTCTTTATAATACAAGTGCAGAAGGCATTGATATTCTTCCACGAGTTCAAAATTCAAAAACGAGCCACGAAGTGGCGAGTTTTGGAATGAACGAGTGGTAGAATGAGCCTTCTGTACCAGTATTATACATTATTTTCTCTAATTCATTGCATTTTCATCGAAATTAATGAAATATTTCCATAAATATAATTTAGTGATTTTTGCATTGAAAAATGTTGGTTGGCAGAACTGATTTCTTCAAGGCAATTTGATGAATTGACAGATAAAGCCGTAGCGGAAAGTTCGGAGTGCCAACATAGAATAATAAAATATAACCATGAAAACTGTGCGTTTCTGATATATTCTCGCACGATTTTGTTCTACAAGATGTGGAAGAATGAACGGAATAACCACAGAATTAGAGAAAAGAGTTTTCTGTATATAAAAATTACTTTAGTATTCTTCCAGCTTTCCAATTTGAATAAATTAGAGCTTCATTATCTTTTGTCAAGGTGGTAAGTTTGTTTGGCAATGTTCGGTTGCGGAGCCAGCAGCATTCATGAGAGCAAATCCCGATGTAGTTTTCTTTCATGAGATAGTAACTCCGTGGCAAAAATCCTCCCCGTGTGAAGCCCAACATAATTGCCAAGGAACTTTCCGACGAGAAAGGAAATAGACTTAATTAGTCTGCGCCACGTAACGGTTAATCCTAACAAAAGTTCTCTGTTTCCACTCTGCAGTCAGTAACTTCAATCTACGTCGGATAATTTAGGTGACTTGTCGACTTGAACGTAACCCCCGCGACTGTGGCAAATTTTATGTATAAATTTGCAACATAATGAAAAATGATGAGGACGGCGTAAGACAACCGTTGGAATGGTTATTCGTTAACTTCGTGAAACTTCACTGACTCCAGCCTTCTAGAATAGTTTTCTTCTCGAATCTGTTGATGCGGCAACTTTCACCAGACTTTGGTCTGTCTAGTTTAAATACTAGATTTCATCATTTATGCACGGAACCTAATCATTAGCTTCGTTCATTCGTTATTGAGTTTAAATATAAATTCGCAACCACCAGACAAACGATGCAAAATGGCGAATGCGCTTAATTTACAATCAACCGCGTGCACAGAATGGCGAATGCGCTGGTAACAACGTTGCAGAATGGCGAATGAATCGAGTTTAATTTGTGATTGAATCTACAATTACAGCACAGATTCATCATTAACTTCATTCGCCACCGAAAAAGGAACGTTTCATCCATTTGATGTTGTTTCTCGCGAAGGATTCGCCCGAAATTTGTCGGCTTTCCCTCTTCCGCCTGATATCCCTCGATCCACTTTCATCATCATTTTCCGGTGTTTCGGAAGACTCGACAAATGGAAAAGAAAGGTTGGGGGCGTCAGGCAAAAAATATAAAGCGACAAGTTCAGCCCGTTCATCCCACGAAACCGTCTCGTTCAATAATTCACCGACGTCGAGGAGTTTGTCGAATTTAAAATCTCGACGGAGGCTTCGGGCAATCTGTCATTTTTGGCGCGACGACGACGACTACCGTTACCTCATTTGAACTAACAAGGATTTGTCAGCGACAGAGATTGTTAATCTAAAATTAAATTGGTTTTATTATACACCTCACTGTACACACTTAGCAGCGATCGCTCGAGGCCCTTGTTTATTGCCCAGATTCAATTCTTGAGCGGGGTGTATTTTCGTTCTATCTTTAGATCTCGAGATATTCTCGGAAAAGTCTATTGTACGATAAAGGAACATGAAGGCTTTGCCAGAATAAGGGGAAATTGAAATGATATTATTTTAACTGTTCGAATATGAACCCAAGTGCCAAATTATTGAGAGGAGATAAAAACTTCTTCGCGCTTATTCGTATTAACCTGTAACTTCGATATTTCGATTAGGTTATGTTGATCTCATATTCCTGAAAGAATAGATCTTTTCGAGCGCTCGTTATAACAAGAAAGGAACATGAATCATGAATCGGAGACTTATTGAGCGCAAGTTCTACGCACGGACAGCTCTATTATTTCTTCACAATGTCTGTGACTTCCGAATGTTGAACTCCGATGATCTTGAATTCACTCAAGATAAATTGAAAGTTTCAATCTGCATGTCAAATCTTATGTTGATAGTTCAAAGAAAACGTTAGAATATTAGTAGAACATTAGTTAATTGTTAGTAGAACATTAGTTAGTTATGCCGATAGTAGAACACTAGTTAGTTAATTCTTAGTAGAACATTAGTTAGTTTATAGTAAGAACAACTTTATTTAGTTAAGTTTGTAGAACATTAGTTAGTTAGAATATCAGTGGAACATAGAAGAATATAGAGAAAATTCCCCAATATTTCGCTTATTCATGAAACGACAAAGTTGAAATTTTGAGTTTCGCTATGAAATAACCATTTCAATTTCTGTGCAGAATTTTCAGATTATTGAGTCATCAGAATCTCAGAAAATCCAAATAGAATATTAGAAAACTAAACCGAATTATTCCGTGATTACTGATCCGAGCGGATTGAGAGTATAAAACTTCGTGCAAAATTTCATGCTTATAGCGTCATCAGAAGCCTAATAATTCAAGCAGAACGTCGAAAAAAGGTGTCATCCATTGTAATATGAAGTTCCTCAATGTAACAATATGTTATAGCATCCAGACAATCGAGAAAAACATCGGCCAGCATCCATTATCTCCCAGTCCGCCTTATCACGAACCCATGAAGGAGGAACGATATGTTGATCCTGATACGTAATAGAGAGAAAATGTCGAAAGAGTCATTTGCCGGCGAGGCCGTTACCATGAAAATCCCCAAAGGGTCAAGTATAATGGCGGTCGCGGCTTATAATATGTCGGCATTATTTGTTATTACATCTGCCGCATTCCTTGACGCTTCCTTTCAACTTGTAACCTCGTTCCGGAGAGCAAGGAAGATGGGAGAGAGACCGTTCCATAGGGGTGGACTTCCCCACGTTACTTTTCCCATTTTTGCCCGAAAGCCTCTCCCATGAAAAGGACCCCAACATAAGGTTTCACTTAATTTGATATACTGAGGGAGGCCTGAAAAGGTTTACTCCTGTATTTTACTTTTCCTTCTTTTTGTACGGAAAATATATTGTTGGGGAGTATACACAGCAAACGAAATATTATTATAGATCATTTCATCATTTTATGTTCCAAACACAAACATCATTTTCTGTCGATGGTATTGTCCAAACATTTAATTTTTAATAACAATGTTTTCAAGAATACATTAATCCTACATCTTCTAGAAACATATCTGGCAATTACACTTGATGAGTTTCTCTAGCGAACCATAAGAAAGGGACTTCAATAGGAATAATATTATTTGAATAGATTATATTATAATTGCAACATTGTATAATAACTTTTGAATTTCTTATGCAATTTTTGTTCAGAACAGGTCATGTCAAAGGCTGAAAATCCGGTATTTAAAAAATTAAAAATAAAGACGTAAAAACGTATTTGAATTCTTGTGGTAGAGAAGGACGGTAAATCAGAGGAACGTTTGATATTGCCTTACTCATACTAAAAAGTGTTGGGATCCCAAAAACCCCGAGGTGAGAGGAGTAGTTAAACTTTGACAGATCACAAAAATGTCACGTGGGATAAGCGCCTCTTACTTAACTCCCAAATTTCTCTCAGTGTACATAAATGAGCACTGATTTTGATGAAACAATTCAATAAACTCTAAACCTTACTTAAACGTGCACCTTTCCATGATTACTTGGCATAACCTACCCAATCGAAATGTAATAAAAATGTAAAAAAAACCATACACATTGATTCCATCATAATAATGATTTGAAATCGTATAGTTCCTATTGGAAAAACCTATGTTCCCATCTTCTATTAGTTTTCAATGACATATATTCGTTGGTAGTTCATTTGAGCTAAGCTGATATCACGACCTGCTTTCTGAAATGAGTTAGAGGAAGACTAATGAGAATATTAAGTGTCGTTACCGGCGCATTCACCATTTTGACAATCATAGTAGAATAAATTTTCTCTAATTCTGTGGTTATTCCGTTCATTCTTCCACATCTTGTAGAACAAAATCGTGCGAGAATATATCAGAAACGCACAGTTTTCATGGTTATATTTCATTATTCTATGTTGGTACTCCGAACTTTCCGCCACGGCTTTATCTGTCAATTCATCAATTTGCCTTAAAGAAATCAGTTCTGCCAACCAACATTTTTCAATGCAAAAATCACTAAATTATATTTATGGAAATATTTCATCAATTTCAATGAGAATTCAATGAATTAGAGAAAATAATGTATAATACTCGTACAGAAGGCTCATTCTACCACTCGTTCATTCCAAAACTCGCCACTTCGTGGCTCGTTTTTGAATTTTGAACTCGTGGAAGAATATCAATGCCTTCTGCACTTGTATTATAAATAACTATATTCGCAACGCCAGCTCCTCCGCCATTTCGCAATGAATAATTGTTGTGAAAAGAATACTTTATTCTATACCAGCAAACCCATAAAAAGGAGTAAAGCGAACGTGTAACGCGATCGAAATTCTGCGATAGAAAAATTCTTCAGATGCCCGAACTTTCGAGTCCGACCCTGTGCCTGGAACATGACGTCGCAAACACTTATTAGTCCCCTTTATCATGTCTCGGAGTCTCGTCAGGCCTCGAGTGCACTCCGAGGCGTAATCACGAAACGACCGCCTTTTGATGTCAAAAAATCGAGTTAGACTTTGAGTATCTACACAGCGGAAACCAGGCACAACACACAAACAAGACACAACGTACAGTGGCCGTCCGAGACGAGTCCGTCCGTGTGTGCCTTTAGCCTTTAGTTCTTTTCATCTCTAGAACGACACGAAATTGGCAGTCCAAAAGTATGTACGTGTGTGGCGCTCCTCCGATGTGTTTTCGTTATAGGCGATTCTTTTGATGCGACCTCGGTATAGATTTCTGACTCGTTGAGGATTCAAAGGAGCGTGGATCCTTTTGAAGGACTCGATAAGAATGAGGGACAATCGGCTCTCAGGGAAAAATCACTCAGGTCTGATTCGAAGTGAAAATGTCTTTTTCGGGGTGTTGAACAAACATGATATGTTTTGGCTCTGATATTTTTGAGATATTCTATTACGTTTTTTTGACTATGAATTAATCAGGACATCATGAATATCGCAAAAAAACTAAATAAAATGGGTTGAATGAGAAAATAGAGCTACGATAGTGCCCCATCAAAATTCAGGGTGTTTTCAAATTGGAGGCACAAAGGACAATGAGAGATTCCTTGGATAATTTCAAGAAAAAATTGTCCTATAAACGCTTTGTTCTCGAGATACGGGGTTTCTTGTAGTCCTACTTTTTTGTGATAATTAGACCAGTTTATCGAATCTTTATTTAGCTTCGCTACAGATTGGGTAAATAAGGACCAAAACTTATAATTAATTTATTCATTACAGCCGAGATTACAGCTTACTAACTGGATCTTCATAATGATTTGGATATCCCTGAGTATTACTAGGGAATTATTTGGAATTTTTTTCTCGAAATCGACAGCAGATACGACGCAATTACATGAATTCAAAAAGTGTAGTACTGGACCAAAATTTTTTTTGCAGTTACAGTAGTTAGTGGTCTACCAAAAAAGATCTGACTGAGAGCACTGTTCCAAAAAAAATATCACCACTAGAATATCGCATGATGAAAACTTCAAATTGAAATATCTATATTTCAAATTTAAGTAGAATATCTTGCGAAAGGAATGTGATGAGAGCAGAAAAACTTGAATAAAAAACCAAACTTCTACATCCTGTATCTCGAAAATAAATCGTTTGCGGATCCATGTCTATAGAACTTGTTTTCTAAGATCCAAAGAATCTGTCATTTTTGTTTGTACCTTCTATTAGGGAACACTCTGTATTTTATGTAGCGCTTCGATAATATCTAACTCACTCCGCTAAAGATGAATTGACCCATTTTCTTATTTTTTAAGACTTTTCTTTGTTCGAGTCAAAATTGAGGCATTTTCCAAAAATTGGCCTTCGAAGCGAATTGGTGCAATTTTGAAGGCGTTTCTCTAGGTGAATGATGTTCATAGGTCAGTGTACTATTTCCTGAGAATTCATGTGCAAAAAAGGACAGATCTATACGTTACGTATAGGTTACCAGTTTCTACAGGAGGGTGGGTCACGTACGAGAATAACGTCAGTAGCACTGACCAAAGTTGAAAGCTGCGATCTCCGGGAGAAACTTCTCGATCTAATCCTCGACCGGATTCCGCCCTATCGACGATATAACAGCCAAAGCCACTTGGGCGTTGAGCAAGAGAGACAATGATCCGTTTTTCGGAACCAAATCCCCCAAGCATCGAGGCGAGTTTTCGCGATAATTAACACAAACCTGACGACGGCCGCTTGATGCGAGCCCGTACCCCACTGGATACGAAGCCACGGGGGCAGATAACGCCAACAAAGGACGTTGCCGTCCCCGATATTGCGTATTCCACTTATCTCGGAGTACATTTTTCGCAGTTGGGCATTGCCTTGCCAGATTGGAAAGCCCGTTATCTCCAGGAGAATATCTGTATCGTTTTCGTGAATTAGAATACGCGAGGGATGGCGCAGAGATAATCGATAGTTATTGGTAGTCTTAGAGATTTAATCCGGGAGATCTCTTATCTCCGGCAAAAGGGGCAGAGTGATTCGGAGCCGGGCGTACAAGCCCGTAAGGTCGTTAATTACTCACTTGAGACTCGATAGGACGTGAATTTTCAATGGGATCATTGTACCGAGCACTGTAAATACCCGGATCCACTCCATTAGAACTTGAACGAGGGTATTTTCGAATGCGAGAAAGATACTAACGAGGTATTTCGAGCGTATTATAGACGGTAAGCCTTTATAATTCGATTCTCGAGAACTTCTCTCTTCGGCTAGATTGACATGATATAATCATCACAGAATTTATAATTGAATGAGTTGATTAATCATATATTACCTTGGAAAAAAAGCAACATTATTCATACACAGCAAAACTTTCAGAATAGTATATTCTAAAACAAGTTGCAGAATGAGCTCCTATTCCAACACGAATGCGAAATTCGAATGCATGAGTGTTGAAATTACCTTCCGCAACGAGTATTAGACTATATCTTCTCTATTTCAGTCAAGTTTTGTGAAATATTGTCGAAATTCAATGCAAAATTCAGATTATACTTCCTAGTGACTTTTGTATTGTATTTTAGCAGTTGGTGTGACTGTTACGAAAATTGACAGATTACGGAATTTGAATTAGAATCGTACTTTTCGAATTTAGATTAATTTATTATTACGCATTGAATTCGTGAATTGAGTCTGACGAAATCGATTTGACACCACTAGAATTAAGAGAAATTGCGAATAATATTGCAAATTATTTGACTATATCCAAATAATAGTATATTGACAATTGACGTGTGTTGAAATTTGATAGGATCGGAAGTCAGTGTAGACAACCACAAAACGAAAAATATAACTGAAAACAATGCTGTAATGAGTTTATTACAGCACTGTTTTTAGTACTGTGATGAACTCATTACGATACTGAACTAGAGAAAAAGCATTCCGTTTTTTTTAATATTTATTAATTGATCTTCTTTGGTACTTATCCTTCCTACGATTCGACAAAAATTAATAAATAAAAGTGGAAATTTTCAATAAGTAATTAGACGAATTATTTTATATACTCATGCGGAGTTCGATCGTCATATGAAGTTGAAAACTTTTAATGAATTGCACTGAAAGGCTTCAAGCCAAGTTTTTTCACTACCCCAAACTCGAATGATCACCAAGTTTCATCGACATAACTGATAAAAAAGATTCGCGGATACTACATTTGACTGTTTTTCATAAGAGAATTGATGATATAATATCCCTACAAAGCACTTAAGTTTTTTAAAAATATTAAAAAAAAAAATACTACAAAAAAACATCACAAAGGAGGCAAAACTATCGTGGAAATGTGAAAAACCCTCGAAAGTACTACCTTCCGATGAAAGTTGGAATTATTGTAATACTCCTAACACCACAAATATTGACAGATCACGAGAGAGGCATGTAGCGGCGTTCCCTCTTAAGTATGCATTTTTAATCTGTCCACAATAATACATTATTTCAAGGAAAAAAACCACTGATTGGATCCGAGAATGGCCAACTTCAAAGACATTACCGGATCTTTTCCGAACCGTAAAACACTTCCATGATTAACGGGGCAAAGATTTATAAATCGCAATTCCGTAAATTCGATTCCGCTCCATCCGAGAGAGCCTCGGGAGCCGAACCCAAACGAACCGGGCGAACGAAAACAACTCCAGAAATCCTCATTAAGGGGGGTTCATTTAACGGTGGAGAGGAAACGCTTCGCGCGATTCTGGAACAAACATTTCGTTTTCGAGAGACTTGTTTGTCCAAACGATCGATCTCTCCCAGCGGCGCTCATCTTTATTAAATATCGCGACATTATATTTCCGCTTTTCTGGCACGCAATATGGGTGGAACTTCTTCTCCCCGCAACCGGAAGAAAGTTGGAGGCGACCGGTCTCGAGAGCGCCCTCACAAATTTCGTCGGAATTTTTTCAGACAACGCTAATTGCGCCGGGGAAAACATGCAATTTCGGGACGGGAGAGAGAAGCGGAACTTTGGTTAACGCTTTTTGCGCCTAAATACAGAAGGAATTTTATTATTCAGACGTGTATTTTGTATAATCATGTAAATTTCAATTTTGTTTTTCAATAAAGTTATATTCCCCGAGATGAATTGAATTTTTCATTTTATACAGTATTCCCTGTTTTATTTGCCAACTTATTAGGTTATGGGCCCAGTCACTTGAAGTTGTTGAGGAAAATGGAAGATTAATTCTCACGGATTGAAAGTTAGCTATCAATCGTAAAAAAAGAACCCATAATTATATGAGTTTTTGATCAACTCATTCCAAAAAAAATAAGTGTATAAATACTCAAAAAAGCTGAAAATAATGCTGTGAAAAGGGATAACTACTTAAAAAGGAAATTGTCGAATTCGACTGAGGATTATCAGATATCTACTCAATTTAGTTTCTTTGCTGAATGCTGAATCTGACCTAATCGATAAGTAAGAATATAGAGATGAGTAGATATCCGCATATATCAATGAAAACTTGAACATGTTGCAAAAAGGCGAATGCGCCACATCGAAGTTATCATATTTCATTTAATTAATTTGAAAAATAATTGATAAGAGTAGTTTTTCCTCCACGATTTCGTACCAACTAGTACTATACAAGCTGACTATTGTATATATATATATATAATTTCTTATTTTGAATGAACGTGAGATATTAAGATGGGTTCTTCCGTAGCTCCCTTAACCTTCCTACCCACGAGTGAAATCCAAGCCATAGCGACTAATTACTCGTGAAATTTAGCGTAAAAATTTCACGCCAGTCCGATCACCGACTGCCGTCGGGGTCGATACTGCAAAATGGCAGCCGTTACGCTCTCGCTGCGTATATGGCGCCATAGTGGCGATTATATATCGCACCGCGGGGACCAATTAAACTTTAACTAATTTTATCTCGTATATTGCGACGGTGGCGTCGGTGGCTGTCGACAAAAACGACATTAGGCTCAGCCACGGCGAAAATGAAAACTCTTCCCGCCCCCCTTCGATCCGCCGCCATGATGCGCGCTGAAGGCCGTTAACAATTCACGCGGGCGACACACGCGATATTGTGAAATGTTTATCTGTTCGGCGGGGTCGAACAAGCCGTGACCGCGGGGTATCGAACTGTCCCCGGACGACCGCGTACAACGGCCGCCCCTGTGTCCGACCACTTTTACACGTCGGGGTATCGGCGGCAAGGCCTGATTTACGATCGGATTCTGTGTCGCACGATTTTCGATACAATTCAAAGTTGTTTTTCGGCCTACCTCTGGAATATATCCGAGGATTTCCAAAACCTAATTATCCGATTTTACATTCTACATAAAAAGACGCCACTACTACAAGATTGATTTGTTACAAAATGGCGAAAGCGCCAAACTCGCGTTTTTAGTTGTCCACGCATTGCAAATAGGTTTCTTGAAATGAAACCGAAAAAGAGCTGTGTTATTTGATTTTTCGTGAAATATACTGCTGAATTGCTGTATTACCTTTAAACCAGGCTCGCAAACCTAATCGTCTCACTCTACATAAAAAGTCAAGTCACTACGATTGGGTACAAAATGGCGAATGCACCAAAGTCGCGTTTTTTTTAATTGTCGTCGCATTGTCAATAGGCTTCTTGATAAATGTGATATTTGCCCTTCTGTACAATATACTATTGAATTATTGTACTACCTCAAGGCCAAGCTCAATAACCTAATCGTCCCACTCTTCATAAAATGTCAAGTCACTACTATTGATCCGTTACAAAATGGCGAACGCACAAAAGTCACGTTTTTTAATTGCCATTTTGAGTAGGTTTCTTGATATGATACCGAGAATTAGCCAGCTTTTTTGTGATATATACTGTTGAATTGTTGTTCTACTTCAGGTTCCAAAAACCTAATGGGCCTACTCTACATGAAAAGCCAACTCACTGAAATGTATTAGTTGCAAAATGGCGAATGCAACTCAATCACGGTTTCAATTGTCCACGCATTGCAAATAGGTTTCTTGAGATGACACCGAGAATTAGTTGTGTTATTTGCACTTTCGTGGAATATATTGTAGAATTGTTGTACTACCTTAAGGCCAGGCAAAATCCAGCCAGTTTGTTACAAAATGGCGAAGGCGCAAAAGTAACGATTTTAATTGTACACACATTGTAAATAGGTTTCTTGAGATGAATCCGATAAAAGGTTATGTTATTTGCAACATTTTCAACGAAGGATAGTGCCGTTGCAATAAATATGAAAGTTTAGTCAGAACCAGTTTGCTATGTTTTTTCACAAGATTCCTCATTAGCTGTGATGATATCGTATGTTTGAATAATTAGATTGAAGAGAAATATAATAATAAGCTTAGGCTTCGAAGGTGGCTTGAAAATATGCCTGATACGATAAGTATCAATAATAGATACTTCAGACCTGAAAACTAGAGCTATTCATCTATTCATGAATCTTTCTAGCGGATATATTCTGTCCGATTTTTCATGATCCACCTCGAATATTTTCCGTGGAAAATCGCGAGACGAATCAATCCGAACCCCATCTCCACTAATGAGCTCTTCCTGCTCATTATCCTCTCTCCACGATCGATCTCCATGCCAATACCTACACAAAAAACGGGCCCGAATGAAGCCTCTTTCTAATATTACAACAATTCCCGTTAATGACAAAAAATTCCTTCGAGAGCTCCCCCCCCCGCCTCCTCTCCCTCCTCCTCTCTTTCGTCAGGTTATCAAACGGGGCACCCGAGCGCGGAAAATTAAGAATTTAACCGCCCATTCTCAGGGAAAATTCAAACTTCGGGAATGTCTTCGCTCGGAGAGCGCCGATATCGGCTTACTTTTACAGCTTCCCGGGATTAAAAATGCAATCAATTATGCGGCTAATCGCGAATTAAAATTGATGAAAATTGCCTCGCCCAGTGCCGGCGATCCGGATAAGGGAAGAAAAATGGGGGCGGCGGGTTCGCCCGCCTAATCGGAATGTTTCCCCGAATGTTTACATGTTAATTGATGGCGGATTTTTATTCCGCTATCTCGACAGAAAATTTCCAATTAAGATAGGCACGTTGGTAGAAGGAAATTCGTCTTTGCCGGCTGTATCGATAATGAGGCAAGAGGCTCGTTTAAAGATAAATGCTGCCGAATTTTAAGGTGAGGAGCTAATCTGCCTGTATGATTCGTTTCTCCGATGAGTCTGATTCTCAGTTCCTGGATTTGAAACCTTAAAATCTGATAATGAAGAACACTACAATGGTATTCATTTCCGTTCGAATTATAGAAAAAATTTTGAGAATTCATGCGGTTAGCACACGATTTTGTCCGAATATCATGCATTTCTTTATTATTTTTAGGTTTCGAAGAGACCTACAGATAGTGCTTATTTCTGAATAATTAAAAAAAAAATTCATTCGAGCAGTATCAATAAAATCCAGGCGTTTTCATTGAACAGCTTGAAAACAGTAGTAGAAGTGTATAACCACTTATATTAAATGATGATTTTTGAACTATACAATCAAGTCTTTCCATTGAAATATGGTTTCCTTCCAAGGTTTCTAATTGAAAATGACAAACCAAAACCGATAAAATAATGCGTTTCTACATAGAAGTTATATAATAGTTATTTATAATACAAGTGCAGAAGGCATTGATATTCTTCCACGAGTTCAAAATTCAAAAACGAGCCACGAAGTGGCGAGTTTTGGAATGAACGAGTGGTAGAATGAGCCTTCTGTACGAGTATTATACATTATTTTCTCTAATTCATTGCATTTTCATTGAAATTAATGAAATATTTCCATAAATATATTTTAGTGATTTTTGCATCGAAAAATGTTGGTTGGCAGAACTGATTTCTTTAAGGCAAATTGATGAATTGACAGATAAAGCCGTGGCGGAAAGTTCGGAGTACCAGCATAGAATAATAAAATATAACCATGAAAACTGTGCGTTTCTGATATATTCTCGCACGATTTTGTTCTACAAGATGTGGAAGAATGAACGGGATAACCACAGAATTAGAGAAACATAGTTCTCGCATCTTTACGTTCGAATAGAAATGAAATAAATCACTATGTAACATTATAAGCAATGAAAACACAATTACGAACTAATGCGACAAAATCAATATATCGTCGTAACCATGAGATGAACTCATTGCATGTTCTGCTAGCTCTATGGATAATAGAGCACTTGAGCTTAGGTAATGAAGAACATGAAGTGAAATGATATTACATTCACCGACAAAGACCTCATTAAAATTATCGCCATCGTAGGAAATAGATTCAAAACATTGTAAATTCGATGCGAGAACATCGAATCTAGAATTTTCATAAGCAAATTATGTTGATTTTATTAAGTTCAACTCAATAAAATCATCATCATTCGCTAATCAAAATTCCATATATTCCACAGAAATTCCGAACGTGCAAAAAGCGTAAGATTTAAGGCAATAACAAAAAATTCCAGTTGTGTTGAAAACTAATCGACCCGTAAAAGCGGAGCCGTCGAATCATGAACCCTAAAATCAGAATGAATTCCCATTTATGATTCGAATAAAACGGATTCGGAAAAGCGATAATATCCCGGCAAAAATTTTAATTCGATTTGCAGCGCGCGCGCCACTTTAGAGATGAGATTTTCGCCCTTTCGGGGTTCATTCGATCAGAAATCGATTCGAATTCGTCAGAGAAACTGGTGAGATATCTCACTGGTTCTCTTGTCCGGTTCTTCGATAGGTGAGAAAGTATCTCGATTTGAATGTGGCCTGACAAATGGACGAGTTATACCTTTGTAATGTCAATTGTGAGAATGGGTCGGCGTTTCTGCATTTCTTGAAGAATTGTAGGTGACCTTTAACTCTCAAATTTACCTTAAGAGTTGTACATCCTTCTGTTAGCAATATTCGTTCGTGTTCTGTGCAACTTTCAACCTTTCCGTAAACATCAATCTTCTTCCTTCAAGCAAAAAAGCTTCAAGTTTAACTTCGCAACTTTTAATATTCCAACCAACCCTCTTCAACTTATTCTCCTCGATTGAAGTTTGTTCCTTTTGGTGAATTTATAGAGATTACGGATGAAGTTGATTTCGAAAGATTTTTGATAAAATCAACAAAAAATTTATACCAGCAGTATATTCTAAAACGAGTTTCAGGATGAGCTTCAACACGAATGCAACATGAGTGTTGGGATTGTCTTCTGCAACGATTATTAGACGATATTTTTTCTATTTCAGTTAAGTTTTGTGAACTATTGTCGAAATTCAATGCAAAATTCAGATTATACATCCTAGTGACTTTTGTATTGTATCTTGGCAGTTGGTGTCACTGTTACGAAAATTGACAGATTACGCTATTTGAATTTGAATCGTATGTTTCGAATTTTGAAATAATTTATAAATACGCATTAAATTCGTGAATTATGTCTGACAAATTAAGAGAATTGAGAGAAATTGCGAATAATGTTGCAAATTATTTCACTATATCCAAATTATATCATATTCACAATTGATGTGTGTTGATATTTGATAGGAAGTCAACGTAGACAACCACAAAACGAAAAAGTAACTGAAAACAATGCTGTGATTAGTTCATTACAGCACTGTTTTTAGTATTGTAATGAACTCATTATGAGACTGAAATAGAGAAACAATTATTCTCAATGAGACTTTTTTTATCCGTAAGTGTTAGATGTCTTAGGGCTGGATACTCTGAGTGATTTATTGTCTGCATTTGGTAATATTTCATTGGAATTGAAATTTTGTTGAAGTTAAATTGAAAATGAATTGACATTCTGTGCATTACGTGAAAGTAAATAAAGGTCCTTAATTTCAAATATGATAATTTTAACAAATAAAGTTTGTGTGGTAGAGATGTCTGATGGAAATGACACAACAGAATGAGGTTATGTTTCGTAGTCATAGAGCAAGTGTGAAGAAAAAGAACCCTTTCTTGCCATAAAGTTCACTTCAAACTTTTTTCTAACCTCAAAATTAGTTGATGAAAAACGTTTCATTTGTCAAGAAGATTTCTCACGGAAAAGGAGACTTTACTTTCGTTTGTGAAACCCGAAGTCCAGTCGACACATCTCTAGTCCATCGCAGCACGTTTAATCGTTTCCTCGCGTCTCTATGAACGCTCCCCGGATCGCCTCTCGGCCATACGTCAACGCGGAGTCACGTTCCTGTCCGGCAGGCGGCACATTCCTCGGCCATTATCCGAAAAGTAAGTCCCGAAATGAAAACCGCAATTGAAATTCTCGAGGATATAAAGCGGCCTTCCCCCGTCAGCCGGAACACTTGACCGCAAACGATGTAAACATTCCTTTCGAAAAGGGCCCTCCATTAGGGACAATACCTTCGGGGGGGAGATGAAACGAGTACGCCGTTCCCCCACTCCCACCGCCTTGAAGATAATAAAGTGGCGGGAGCGCGATGTCGCTACTACATGTCATCCTCGGCCCCGCTCGTCGACTCCTGTCAAGATTAAATCGTCTAAGTGAGGCTTAATTTCTTGGGGGGATGTTATACGTGACTTTTCTGGAGGATATTGAAGAGTTTTTATTAATTTAAAAGTTGCTTTTTATGCCTATGAACTAGGGTGTACGTTTGTAAAATTAATTTGTCTACTGAAATCTTTATTTTTTTTCATGTTTACCACAAAAACCTAAATTTCTTTAAGAATTTGCTGCTTCAAGACGAAAAATTACATCAAAATTTATTCTTAGACCATCTACCACAAAGACCTGATTTTTTAAGAAATTGCTGCTATAAGACGAAAATTAGATCAAAATTTAATTCAAACTCTCCATGGACAATTAACAACAAAATGTCTTCAATAACCTCCAATCTGGTCTTGCAACGATTTGGTCGCAATTTACTGAAGTTCCTATTTATCGACCATCCAGAATCCATTTTCAAATTTTCTTGTAACAAAATTCTTGCTTAGACAGTATAGTGACAAAGGAACCCAAAAGGGTCAAAAAGTAAGATTATAATTTTCAACATTTTTTTCTTTTCTAAAATTTCCGTAATTTCTTGGGTTTAGTGAAGTCCTAGAAGGTTTCTGTTGGAAGCTCTTTCTCAGTGCAGAACTTCTTTGGAACTAGAATTTCTTTTATGGAAACCACCTCCTTCGCGAACCTCTTCGACACTAGTTATTAAATCTAATGCATCTTTCATAGAATCGACACTATTTAAATAGTCATTCATATAATGTTCCAAAATTACCCTTGCTGTTTCAGGAAATTCTTTTTTAAACTCTTTAGTATTTACATATTGTGTTCTTGTTAAAGATATTAAGGATAGAATTCAACCAAACAATAACGTTATTTCCAATCAATAATATGTGTTATGGTCAAGTGAATCATTTGTCTATGAGAAAAAATTGTAGCTCTTGAAGTATGCTACTGCTACCTATTGCTGATTGACAAGAACGCGATAGCCACTTGTAGCAAAGAATGATTTTCAAACTTTGATAACCTCCTTTTCTGAATAGGTGTTACTTATGCTTTCATCTCCAACCAACATCTGTGAGATATACCATTCAGAAAAATCCATCCTTGAATTGAAGGTAGATTGATAGTCAAATGAATCTTTCCAAGTGTTGAGGAAACACTTGAAGAATATTTATGGTATTTGACAAAATTTTGGTATTACAAATGACAAGGCAAAGACATGAAGTAGACCGAGACCTCCTACAGAAGAGTACCATAAAAATAAATCACCAAAAAAAAAGAGATTTCATCTGTCGAACAACCAGCAGCATCTCTGGGACGAGCGGAGGATTACAACCAGGAGAGGAATCACGACCGGGAAGACCGAAATTACTCATAACGATGGACCCGAAAATAATAACGGAACCTCTCATCTGCCTCACACATCCTCCGAACTCGCCGAAGAGCACGTAGCAGGTCCGGCATCGATCCTCTTCCGGGCAATCTTTCATGACATCTTGCAGATGATTGTGTTCCGATGGTATTTGGCCCCACTTCGCCGACCCGTGGCAATCTGTTGTCCTACAGATCAAATTAAATTGAGTGGGGGCGCAATAAGCGGCACGGAACTCAATAAGCCCGACGAAATATCTGCGAGCCTCCGGATGCGACGTTGCCGGATCTGCCGACAACTTGAGGAAAATGTCGTGACCAGAGAATCGATATGGTCTTTGATAGTCAAGCAGATATGGAAATTCTATATGCATTTCTAAAATGGAGCCAAAATGGCATAAAAAACCTTTCTCTATTTCAGTATCGTAATGAGTTCATAACAGTACTAAAAACAGTGCTGTAATGAACTAATGACAGCATTGTTTTCAGTTATATTTTTGGTTTTGTGGTTTTCAAGACTGACTTCCGATCCTATCAAATTTTAACACACGTCAATTGTCAATATAATTTGGATATATTGAAATGATTGGCAACATTTTTCGCAATTTTTCTCAATTCTGGTGGTCTTGAATCGATTCCGTCAGATATAATTCACGAATTTAATGCGTAATTATATATCATTACACAATCCTAAACGTATGATTCAAATTCAAATTCCGGAATCTATAAATTTTCGTAACAGTCACACCAACTGTCAAGATACAATACAAAAGTCACTAGGAAGTATAATCTGAATTTTGCATTGAATTTCGACAATATTTCACAAAACTTGACTGAAATAGAGAAATATTGTTTAATACTCGTTGCAGAAGGCATTTTCAACACTCATGCGCTCGAAAACTTGCACCTTTGTCGCTTATTTTCAAATTTCGCATTCGTGTTGGAACAGGAGCCCATTCTGCAACTTGTTTTAGAATTTACTATTAAATTCTAGCTGTCCACAACGAGGTTCTCATATGGGGAAGAAAAGAAAGCAGTCGAATAGTCAATTACCTTAGGCTGGAATTCATTCAACTTAGTATATACATTTAGGAATGTAGTTTGAAGCTGGACGGATCTAGTCAGACTGTGGGACTCATAGAAAAAGTTTGCAATATTTGTTATATACGAGAAAAAATCCCTTTGCTTGTAACCGAAGGCTGAAGGTTAAGGTGTGGAATTTTATTCGAAAAGATAACCAAGATGGTCAAAATGATAAACTTCTTAAGGCATAACCTCTGCAAACTGTCAGGGGTCTCTGCTGACTTGGGAGTGCCGTAACACCATAAAGCAACTGGCCAGAGGAAATAAGGTGACTCTACTATGGGTACCAGGGCACTGTGGGGTTGAAGGAAATGAGAGAGCGGACGAGCTTGCAAAAAGTGCATCTAGGTTAAGACCTGCTGGACCTGAGCCTTTCTGTGGGATAGGAAAAGACCAATACAAAGCTGCGGTCCAGCTATGGGAGTTGAACAGTAGGACAATCCACTGGACTAACACTCCTAGACTTGCTCAGGCAAAGAAATTCGTGAAGATTTCACCTACTTACACCAGAAAACTCCTGAAGCTGTCACGAGCGGAGCTTCGGGTGATGGTGGGACTGCTGACGGGGCACTGTCGGTACAAACATCATTTGTACCGTATGGGTAAGTCAGCAGACGAGATTTGCAGGCTCTGTGGATCGGAAGTAGAAACTTCTGAACACTTGATATGCAAGTGTCCAGAGCTGGCTGGCCTAAGAACCATTCACATGGGCAAGCCGGTCCTGGATACCAGAGAGGTAATGGCCAAGGCCCCTAGGGAGGTTGTCAATTTTATTAACGTCGTTGACGACCTCCCTGGGTTTCTATGAATGAGTAGGGTAGTGAACAAAAGATGCATGGTCGCAGTTCCCGGAAGGCTCACCGAAGCAAAACGACCCCAGTTCAAATAATAATAAATAAACATGATACCATATAATGAATACTTGTCCACTTGAGTGTTCACCTGAAGATCTCATATTCGAAGCTGCGTTTTAGTTTATCGAAATATTTTTATAGTTTTTTTAACCATTTTTCTTTTTTGTTGCGGAAGAACTTTTTTTCATTTGTTTTGTTTCGTAGTTATTTCAGAGTTTATATTAATATCGTTCACAGTTTATGTTAATGTTTTGAAATGGTAAATGATATTCTGGAAAAAGGTCGACAAGGAAACAAAGGAAAACTACAACGCCCCGGCAACAACGTAATAGTGGGGGAGATAACATTGTTTATACGGGTCAAGAACGAAATGAAGGCAGTGACATGGAAAGGCGAAGACCTTTCCAGACCCTCACGAACTAGATTCCTATCCCACAATATGAGATTATATTCGTCCAAGCGGCCAGACCAGAAAGCAGCGTTTTATACCGACTTTCAACCTTGTCCCTGGTATAATAACTCTTGATTATCGTCGCAAAAAACTTCTCCCCGTAATTTTGTCGCAAAAACAGTTATTCCGTCGCCATTAGGATTTAATTGCAGAAACGATTTCGGCCGTAGAGTCAAAAGTCGAGAAGCGCGAGGTCGAAACACAACAGCGCAAAGGTAATATTTTGATTAGGGAACAATACGTAGTGTAATTTCCTCCACATCCATAAGCACCCTCGATCCGCAAACTCTGTCGCGAGGTTTGTTAAGCGAGTTTTGCATCAGCACGGGCCCCTAATGAGACACAATTCATCAAGGGCCATCGGCAGCGTTGAGGGCCCTCTTCCAGTAATTATCGCTGAAAGCTGTTAACTTTTTACGGGAACTATTTCGCAGATTTGGAGCGTCAGTCCGGAACACTTGCATGCAAATTATCCGATTGTTGTCGGTAGTTCGATTCTTCGGAAGGTAAAATGTGTATCGAACTCCGGTAGAGGGCAAATCCAGGGTCAACGCACTGTTTTACAGATTAAAATTTTATATAAAATGGATTCGATCCTCACTTGGCTGAAATTCATTATAAATAAAATAAAACAACATAATTTCCACTGGATTATTTAATTGTCAGCAACAATTGTTTCGCCACACTGTGGCTGCATCAGGCTACATATTTGACTGATGTAGAAAAAAAAATCAGTCAAAAATGTAGCCTGATGAAGTGTGGCGAAACAATTGTTGCTAACAATTGAATAATCCAGTGGAAATTATTTTGTTTCATTTTACTCGATTAAAATTTTGTTTAATCTTTTTGAGATTTTTATTCCGAAATTAGTTATGTCATATTAAATTTTTAGCATAGATCGAATTTTTGATGTGAAAATTTTCATAATGTTCAATTTAAATTTATTTTTAGAACCATTATTTGGGAAATTCTGTATTAGAAATGTAAATGAGTCTTCTTTTTACCTATGTATAATAGTATTTTATGTATCAACGTTTTGAGCTTAGAATATATATGTACTTCTAGAGCCAAGACCTCAAGATGTGGACAAATTTTTGGATGAAATATTCAGATCAAACAATGAAGAATATCTCTCAATAAAAATTGACGGAGTATGGTTTACTATTCCCGTGGAAAATTTTAAAGAATCTTCATATAAAATGCAAGATGTCTGAGGACAAAACATCTTTCCATCTGCTATCAGGAGGATTTAGAACAGCGAATAAATAATCTGATTCTGTGAAGCCAAATAGTATAACATCAATAAATCAAATTTAATTGAAATTCTCAAAAGATTCATGAATTGGTATGAAATTTCAAGTCACAATTCTTAGAATTGAACTTTGACTACAAATTCTGCAGTATTATATACGTTATTGTGCAATTCGCCTTGGGTTTTCTAATATAGACTTGTTCAAATGTATTTCAGTTTCTCTTACATTCTTCTTTCGAGTCTATTGATGTGATCAATTCTGATTCTGATCATTTTTGGATGAAAATAGAATATTCTGAAACAAGTTGCAGAATGGGCTCCTATTCCAACACGAATGCGAACGCACGAGTGTTGGAATTGCCTTCTGCAGCGAGTATTAGACGATATTTTCTCTATTTCAGTCAAGTTTTGAGAAATATTGTCGAAACTCGATGAAAGATTCAGATTATATATCCTAGTACTTTGTATTGGCAGTTGGTGCAACTGTTACGAAAATTGACAGATTATGAAATTTGAATTAGAATGAAATTTTGGGCTTGTGTTAAGTTCATAGTAACCTTTAAAACGTCAGAAAAACTATTCTCTTCAATGTGCAATATGTACAATTCTCGATTGCGAAACCCAAAGAATTGTCAATAACGGCAAGAAAATTCAAAACAACAATATGACAGAACGGATCATTTCACGAATTGAACACAGCTGTTATGCGAGACTCCATAGTCCCCAAAACAAAAACTCCTCAGATATACTCGTTACTACATTCTTCCCCCGTTTCGAACATAATTTTCCCCTCGAAATGAATCGTTATTACTCTTAACAACCATCGAAACCGTAGACAATTTGAGCATACATCTGCGCCCCTGTTTACAAACGATCCATTCGAGTATATAAATGTGTAATGAGTGCACCGTATTCCGATAAGAAATTTATCGCCTTCCCCGCAACCGAACGGTATTACATTCGCCATGAAGCGAAACTACCCGCTTCGTTGGTACATTCGAGGGCTATATCCAGGCAATGATATATACGACGTCTAGAAGAGCCCCAACACAAAAGTAACCGCACACACGCATACGCGACAAGATCGATACGCCTTCAATATCCATATTTCAAGAACAAATTTGTCTCGAGAGGCCAAACATGCATTACCACCACCAACCACAGAGACAGACGGGATAGTTATGGCCGCAGTTAGATATCTCTCTGTTTTTCACGTTCGATCCGGCCGTTCTTCTGTCCCACTCTATGCTCCCGTTTCTCGGCCTCGGTTTTCGACTCTCCGGCCAGCTCGAACTCGCCTAATACCCGGCTTAAATTCGAAAATTGGCTCGGATAGAGAAAAGCGATTCGTCGGTTGTTTTTTTTGTTCGGTAGGTCCGTTTTTCGGGAGGGAGGGTATTCGTTTTGTCGTTAGTATTCATTTCGCAGATTGATTTTCGGTTATTCCGTTCAATTGACCGTCGCCGAATGAATTTTTCCCATTGGAAGTTACGTATGCAGATATAATATCCGAGCAATTCGCTGTGAATCTGTAGATAAAAGGGACTGCCAACGGGTGTGGCAATGTGCTTCTTCGTCTTTCGCTCCTAAAGAAATAAGCTCTCCACAGTTGTAATGAACTCATTACAGCATTGTTTTCGTAAGTAATTGCACAAGTGCATCAAAATCACCGATAATTTTGCATGGCAGCGTGTTGTCATGAAAACTGTATGAGTTCATTTTCATTTTTGGAGAAAGAGCCCGACACCGAAGGTGGAGAGCTCTTTCTCTAAAATGCAAAATGACCGAATGCAGTTTTTCAAAGAAAACACGCTGGAATGCAAAATTATCGGTAATTTTGATGCACGAGTGTAATTCGGGGGAATATTTCCCGAATAAACTGTTAACTTGTCAAAGTGACATAGATTCCATAGATTCGAACTGTGTAAGATTCATATAAACTATGCATCTATGAACAGAACAATTATCGCAGTGCTATTTCGCTTCCTACAATGCAATTATCGCTGTAATTTTCGATAATTCCATTCCGTTTACATTGAATTTTTGACAGGAGGGAAATATTCAGTTACATTTTTCGTTTTGTGGTTGTACACTGGCTTCCGCTCCCATCAAATTTCAACACACGTCAATTGTCAATATAATATAATTTGGATATAGTGAAATTGTTCGCAATTTCTTTTAATTCTGGCAGTGATGAATCGATTTCGTCAGACATAATTCACTAATTCAATGCATAATTATAAATTAATTCAAAATTCGAGACGTACGATTCAAATTCCGGAATCTGTAAATTTTCGTAACAGTCACGCCAACTGCCAAGATACAATACAAAAGTCACTAGGATGTATAATCTGAATTTTGCATTGAATTTCGACAATATTTCACAAAACTTGACTGAAATAGAGAAAATATCGTCTAATAATCGTTGCAGAAGGCAATTCCAATACTCATGCGTTCGAATTTCGCATTCGTGTTGGAATAGGACCCCACTCTGTAACTTGTTTTAGAATACCTATAATATTATATTGTAATTGGTCAAAATTGAATCTTATATGTTTAAGATTCACCATAGAAACAAACTAAAATCAACGATTAGAGTCTTGTAGAATCTCCCATTTGTGAACAAATTCAGGATTTTGGGATAGCGATTTTCATCGTTTCTCATTCCCTTCGCCATACAGGGTGGCTCCTTCGTCGCATTAATTAAAAAAAACGTGACGTGGAAATAATGAACCTCAGTCCGGCGCTTTTGGGGTTATCGCCCGAAAACAACAAAAATGGATTAACCGACTTCACAGGGGGGCGGCCGGAATTCTCCCCGAAAACCCGAAAGCCGCCCACCCCAAGTATTTCCCATCGCCCCTTTCGCAGAGAGACCACTACGAATGTAGCGCCGCCGCGACCCGTCATTTCACAAGTGAGCGAACCGGTTAGGACCGGAGAACAATAAATCTCCAAAGGGCAAAACAGAAGTTTTAAGCAATTCTTGTTCATTTGAACGAAAGCAATTTCAAACGTCCCGGCCGAACCTGAAGTGGCATTCAATTAAATTAAGTCGAGAATTTGGTTTTCCCGACTCTTAAGCCGTTTCCCGAAAGGGACAAGGAATTATTTCATCAAGTCCGGGGAGGTGGCGGCGGGCGGCGGATTTGCCGATTCCCCTAATTTTTGATCTGGACCGACAGATAATAGTAATTAATGTAAGGGTTGAGGGACAGATGGGGTTTTTAACGTCGGAAACTTTTCTTCGACTTCGTTTCGCGATCGATCGTCTCCGCCACTGGCTCAACGGAGTACTGTTGATATTTTATCCAATAGATTTCATTTGCAATTCGGATATTTCTTCAATATATGGTGGTATAAACTCTCAGCTAAATATTGAAAATTTACCTTCTGTTTTATTTTGAATGAATATTATCATTCTGTGGAAAATTTCATCGAATTCATAATTCATGTTCAGTCTCTGATGATCATAAATATATTTCTGGTATAATTTCCGTTATTGCATGTCTATAACGTTAAATCATGGTAAAGGCGTGATTATCGATTAGAAAGCAGCAGGCCACCCTTCCATTAGAATTAATGGCAATCCCCTCTTCAAATAGAAACACAATTCGGTACTTATGATATTTCACTATTATTATTATTGATGTAATGATAGCTTCGTTCGCTCCATAACAGTTACAAGACTTGTAAATAGTTGATGCTCGAGTCCATTAGAACATTGAGTAACATCAGTAATTGCAGAAAACCTCAATTATATGTTAAAGTATAGATACACACTTTGATAGAGACACCCTAAGAATTTCTGTGGGCCAGTATTACAAAGGATGGTTGACCGTCGGTTGAGTTCAACCAAGGGTTAACGAATAAATATGAGGTTATTCACATTGAGAAATACGGAATTATCAGTTTGTTTTCTTTATGTGTTCGGACTAGAAAATCTGAGAGAGAATAAATTCGGCCATAAGTGATGATTGTGCAGCGGACACTAAAAATATCTTTATGACACCTGCCATTAAGGAGCGGAGCTTACAAATGGCGTTAGATGTGGATGAATACCCAAGACTTCAAGTTATTAATTGAAAGATGGTTATTGTACTGATATATAGAAACCTACTAACAATCTGTCCGTATTTGCCCAGAGGAGGAGTGACAAAAATTATGTGCTGGGTTACTAGAACGATTGAATGATCAAAAGTGGCCTAGGAATGTGACAATAATTCTAACTTTTTTTAAGTATTTAACGATTTTTTTATAAATTTCAACGAAATTGCAGTTTTGCGTCTTTCGTGATGTTTTTTCGTAGGATTTCTACACGGATATTTTTCAAATACATCATTGCTTTGTAGGGATACGATATCAGCAATTCTTTCGCGAAAAACGAAAAGTTACCATTTTTTTTTCAGTTCCAAATGAAAAATATTGAAATACTACAAAATAAATTATTGTTTAGAGGAATTGTGTGAAAACCTCATGAAAATCGTTGATTTGTAAGAAGAAATATCTCTAATTTCGTTTCGAACTGAGCAGTCACGTGGTGGTGTTCCCTTTCAACGCGGTTTTCCTTGATAACCAATTGAGAAGCGCCAATCGAAACAAAACGTATTAAATTCCTATTCAATTGGATAAACGTAATGATATCATTTCCGAGTTATTCTCCAGAGTGACGGACCTGAAGCTACCTCTCAAAAAAAAAAAAAAAATCCTCATCAACCCGTCGGCGAGAGCAACAAAAAAAGCGGGAAACAAATCAACAGAAGACAAACCCGACCCAGATTTTCCTGGCCCGAGCGGAGATCCGAAACCGCCGAAATGAACGGCCGCAACGAGAACTATGAGTTATTGCCCGCCAGAAAACATCTTGTTTACTTTTCGAGCATCACGAAACGAGACGAGAGACGAACAATCGGCGGCAGGCAACAGTTTGTTCAACGTATAGCTCTCTCCCGTCTCCGTGTACAAAGCACAAAAACCGGCTGCGAAGTTTCTCCTCTCCGCCATATACTTTCTGCGTTCGGCCGATCCTCCATTGTGCCTCGGTCGTTTCAGCAGCTTCCGTTGGCGTTTTCTGTACAGCCTGCGGCGTAATTTCGCTTCCGAGGTAGGCTGACGGTTTCCGCGGGAGTTCATATTGACGCTGGCAGGGGGAGAGGGGGTATAAAACGGTCTTTCGGAGGATTAGAGATTTCCAGCTGGAAAAAGTTCGAGAACACTTTGGAATTATTATCGAGTCGGAATTTATTTGAATATGATAGAATGAACTGATGGTTCAGAATTTTATTGTGTGCCACCTTTGTTGAGGATTGAGTCAAGAAATACATCATAAGTTTAAGGTCTGGCACTAACATAACCGTGTTGCGAGAGTTAAAGTAAAATTGAAGATATCAGAAGGTAGTGTATTCTCTTCGTGAACATCTGTCCCCGATGAAGATCTGCTTAAAATGGGTGCTGTGCTTGTTTGCAAGAGCGGCCGCCAGGACCTGCAAATTGGACCTCATGCCGGGCGCCAAATTTTAGGGGCGCAGTCAGTTAATGAAACAAGACATATTTTTTGACACAAAAATGTTTTCTTAGTGGAAAAACCACTCTTTGTAGTAAATTAATAAAATTACCAGGAGCCAATTGTTTTCAAATAGAATAGGCGCTCTCAACTTTAGTGATGAAAGTACTAATAGATACTAAAATTTACCTTTAGAAACTATGTCGTCTTTTACTATAGATTTATAGAGCGTCGATGAAATCGAAAAAACGCCATTCGATAAATTTGACGAGGCGATTTCAAGTTAAAAAATACGATTTCATAAAATATTTGAACCGATGCCTGAGGGGAATAACAGAGGCTCCTTCAAAGAAAATTCATATAAATAAGGCAAAGCAGCTCGGCGAAATTTTATTTTGCCAGAAATTCAAAGAACCCAACTCTTAGAAGTAATTTGAACTACCATTGAAGAATATTTGACAATTTTGAAGAAGTATTCCTCATATTTTCTGGTTTTCGAGTAATTTGATACTTTAGCTGGAAGCAACTCTCTTTTTCTAACTGTGGTAGTAGTAGCTCATTTCCAAGGAAAATGGTATATCTTAGGTATGCTTGGACATCTTTAGTGTGCTAGTTTCCAGAGACGGTATAGTTCATTAATGAAATTTATCATTATTACATCGTGAATGAACAAATCTTCGTTCTACTGCGTCTTTAGTAGTTTATAGTGACGTTAACCAGTATGTCAAGTACCTTTTTTTCAAGAAAAACTTTACGTGAATAGAAGTTTCTCCGCAAGCCTCAGTAAATTATCGAGAATAACCGGCAACATCGACGTCTCCGTAAATCATCCAGCGATCACCCACCGCCGACCGGAAGCCCCCTGGCAGCATACCGGAAACGGGCCCCTCCAAAGTCCGTTAAGACACCCCGATTTCAATCCGTTTAATCGCCGGGCGCGCGTTGCCAAACTTACTTTTCGGACGTATGTTGTGCGTAAAGTCGTTAGCTGTGGAACGGGGGACGTGGGGTAGGCGGCGGGACCTCCGACCACTTGAAATTTATCGTTATGTCCGGAATAGACCGGGATAGTTTCCGGCGTTACTGTGCCATAGCGCTCCCCCGGGCATCGTGAGTTAGCTACGTGCCCGGCCCTGGGTCCCAGTGGGACCGTTTACCTGCCCGAAGACTGATTGGGAAGCAACTACGTTTAACGCTTCTCCGTCTGCGTGTGGGCGATCCGGAGACGGACGCGCTAATAGGCCGAACGCTAGGCGAAAAAAGAAGAGAAAAAGAAATAGCGAGTCTCCAGAAAAACAAGTACATCTGGCAACAATGTCTTATGGGTTAAGATCTATGGTTGATGATCATAGAATTGACACATTAGAGTGTTGATCATGCTTCTATCATAAGATGATAATGCAGTTGGATATTTAAACTGGCGTTTCCAGTATTTGACAACATAAAATCTCCTTATAGAGGATGTTCCGAGATTGGAGGTAGAAACGAAAACCACAGATTCGTCGGACAATTTTAAGAAGAAATAGTCATAGAAACATGGACCCGCAAACGCCTTGTTTTCGAGATACAGGGTGTTGAAGTTTGATTTGTTTTCAAGTTTTTTTCTCATAGAACCTTCCATCCACAAGATATTCAACTTGAATTCGGCATAGATATTCCGAGTTGAAATTTTCATGATGAGATATGCTAATTTTGAATGTAAATTTACACAGTGTTTTTTTTTTAAACAGCGCCGGTTCCTGTCCTGCAGAACTTTTTGTTGGTGGACCACTGGAAGTTGAAAAAAATGTGAAAAGAACCTATGGTCCAGTACTAGACTTCTTGATTTCTTGTAGTATTGTCGTATCTGACACCGATTTCTAGAAAAAAAATTTCAACAATTCTCTAGTAATCCTAAGGAAAATCTCAATTATATAAAGATCCAGAAAGAAGCTGTCATGAATGAATTAATTATAAGTTTTGGTACTTATTTACCCAACTGTTGCGAAGATGCATGAAGATTTGATAAAATGGTAAAATAATCACAAAAAAGTAGTTCTACAAGAAACACCCTGTAACTCGAAAACAAAGCGTTTGCGGGGACATGTTTATAGATCTGTTTTTTCTTGAAATTATATCCAAGGAATCTCTCATTTTCTTTGTACCTTCAATTTAGGAACACCCTATATGTCTATAGTTCAAGATATTTTTAGCTCATACTCCGGTAGGTATCGAAAAGTGATGACTATTGAAAAAGTTTTTTTGACATTTTCTGTAGGTAGAATATTATATCATGAATCGATGTCATTTTATAAGGAATATATAAAAATATACAATGAAAGAGACTAAAAATAATGATTGTTTGCATCTTTACATTACCAAAATCATCGGTGTGGCATTGAATGTTAATTCTTACCTGTAAAGAAAAATGAAATTAGTATATAGAAGAATTATAAATATGAATCAATTGGTTGGAATTGAAAATATTCAGATATTATTCTATAATTTGCAAAAAGCTTTCTAGCAATGTTTCTATTGAAAGTGGAACTGGGGTATTTTCTATGGAGTCTGCTTTCATAGATTTATATCTCCCATCTAGTAGATCTATGAGCTTCCTAGTAAAATATATAGTCACAAAGCGATGAAATCAATCAGAAATGGAGATAGAGTAAGATCTAGCGAATTAAGATGGAGTCTGCTTTTTAGATTTATATCTTCTACCTCAGAAGATCTATGAGCTGCCTAGTAAAATGTACAGTCGCAAATCTATGGAATCAATCAGAAATAGAGATTATTAACTGCCAGAAAGCTGGAATACATCGCCGCTGTAACAGTATTGTACTATATCCAATGCGGACATATTGTGAAAATCTCTTCCCATCAAGGCAACGTCCCTGAATATTCCACAGAAAAGATCCTACCGCGATCGGGTCATTATTCGATGGAAAAGCTGACGACATTCAAGATTAACCCAGATCCGAACGTTCAATACGGATTACGCCCCAACAACTCTGTTATGATAAGGTATGGAAGGAGCGGAACCCATTGAGCTCTCGAGACGAAATTGTATAACGACCAGAGCAGATTGGCTTCGTTGAAAACTCGCCCCGCGGCCGCCAGGTCGCGCACCGGTCGCCCGAATATTGCAAACATCGTTCGTCGTTGTTTGCCTCATTTGCCGGTGTGCGTGAGCCTGTAAAACGGCAGGAACAGTCGATAATTCCTGGAGCGCCATCCCGGAGCCGTCTCGCCAGACGGCCTGGAGTATCACTGATATTTTTTTTATACGGGCTAAGGAATATCCCCCACTTCTTCCTATGGGTTTTCTGAAGGAGCTATATCCTGTGTTTTCCAATTAACCTTCGTTTCTTCAATTCTACGTTCTTGCTTAATCGCGGCCGTTTTTTGCTCTGCTTTGTTCTGATACCATCTGTGATTTCTGCTTTCGAGGCATTTCGCATTTTGTTTGGTAGCCACGTACCTTGAATTCATTGATGTTTTGTTTATCTTTTTAGGAGTCATTGCTTCGACGATTTTCGTTGTGCCCTTTATCTCATAAATGTTGGTGCTTATAAGTTCATTCTAATTCGAAGAAAAGATTAATTGAAGAACAATCTCAGATTTCCAGGAGGATGAAGTGAAGAAACAGACATCTGAAATATCCAATCTGGAAGAACAAACACCTGAGTACAGATTGTAAGTCAAGGATATATAAAACATGTGTAGGATCAATTATGAAATATAGCGCGGAAACAAGAGCTGAAACATCGGTGATAAGGAGAATCTTAAGAAAAACTGAGATGGAGACCCTGAGGACAATCACAGAATACACACTAAACGAGAGGCAGAGTAATACAACCATTAGAGTACCAAACAGATGATGTTGTGAGGTGGATAAGGAGAAGGAGGCAATGGAACCAGCACATAGACAGAATGAGTCCAAAGAGGATGGTCATGATTGCCAGAGACAACATACCTCACGGAAGAAGACCATTGGGACGCTCACCAAAACGATGGCAAGACAGCTGGCAATCTACATCCCAGGAAACAAATAAATGAGCAAAACCGGAATTGAACAGACGATGTGCCTTCTAAAAGAGGAAGAAGAAGTTTGTTCTTCCCATTCTTATTTTCCGAAAATCCGAACAAACTAACATATTTCCATAGTCTCATTATGGCATTTTCTCCTAGACTCGTTAATCGATTGGTGTCAATTTTATAGTATATTTGCAGCAGACGATAAAATGATTTTACTACTGATTTCATCAGTCATGTGTTTATAATGGACTTGAGATTGTTTGGATCCTTCTAAATAGCTTATTTATTCTAAAATCCGTATAGGAGGACTATTTTCCTATTCATTTAACAATTTAGGTACACATCTCGAAGAACCACAAAGTTTCTTCGGTATATCATAATTGAAATGAATATTATAAGGCCAAGAACTAATCCATGGGGTACTCCCGCATCTAAACGTAATATTGATCCCTTAATTCAACATAGTAATTTCTACTTCCTACATGTTGTTCGGATACGATAACGATAAATACTTTATCGCGACTCCAGCGCGCCACCTATTTAACTATACAAATCAGTAAATGCCGGAAACGGTGTATAATTCCCTCGGCGGCGGTGCGCTCTCTGTTTTCTTGCCGAACGGCTGGGAGGTGCGCTCACTTGTTAGGCCGCCCCCGAAACCATTTGTCATCGAGGGGTTTGCGGGACGCTGGGATTATTGCTACACTTGACGTCTCGCCTCCCTCCGCGCGCCACCGAAACCCATATCATTATCCGATTCTGATTAGTGTTATTGCCGATGTTGTTGCTCGGAAGCGGGGTACGGTGTTTGGGCAAGCCGTACATCGTAAATCGATTTCTGAGCTTAGATTTCGGGCTCGTTGCGGGCGTGGTATGACGATTAGAGCTTGCGGGGGTGGTAATCCTCTTCGGGATGCAGGGTGTTTGCACGGATGATGGAACGGCGATCGGGCCTAGCTATAGTTTGAGCTATATTCGCATTGCTGCTTTATCTTTCATTATCTGGGTATCGGGTTAACCGCTCCGATAGGATACTTCAACTTTGGTAGAATATACAAAAAAATTGTTAACTTCTAACAATAACACATGTAGGATCCAGTTTATTGTTCCCTGTAAATAATTGGGATGGTCAACCGGATGTTTGGAGACCTATTAGTCTCTTCAAGTGCCAAGGGCATGACAAATTCAATGAATTTACAGGGAACGAACTGTTATTGTATATAATGTAAAATTCTTCTATAATGTGTAATTCTTCGGGGTGTCGAAGAATGTGTCATGTCGGTTGTAAAACTTAAGAGATTTACGGGGGTTGGGAAAGTTCGAGAACAAGACGGTTGTACCAAATGTGTTCTAGTCCTTCTAGAATATACGATTTCCAGGAATCCGCGAAGATCTTTGGGGGCGGTACGGCAAAAGCTCTTATTGGACTAGGGGGTGGTACCTTCCCCTAAGGGTGTGGTCAAACCGAGAGAAGGGAGGTCTATATTCGAGAGAGGGTAGTTCCAATTGACAGAGAGCACAGTTCAAATTAAGCCGAAGACGGGTACAGTTTAACTTAAGTAGAAGACGAGTCAAGTTCGGGCGGTCAGCTTAAGACGTAAGACGAAAAGACGTTTCGCGGACTAGATTAAGACGAATCGGGAACAAGTTAAAGACGAGACGACCGAAAACTTGAGTACGACGAAGACGTGATAATCCAAGACGTTTCGAGTAATCAACAAACGAGTTAAAGACGGAATTCAGTACCGTAGTGAGAAACTTGTAATTAAGACGTAATTAAGATTTTCTCAATACTGAGTTTGTACTGTATAATTGTGGCTTTGTAAATAGATGTAAATAATTCAAAAGAGTTTAATTATTACAAATCCAACAAAGTCACGGAGAAAAAGACGAAAGGTCAGGTAATTGAATCATACCTCTAGACGATCGATTAACCAAGCCTACACACATGTATAGATAAGTATTAGTAGAGGAAATGTGATCAGGGCATCAATCATTTCAACGTATGATACAAGAGCATATATGAAAGCTTCAGCAAAAACTCTGCCTCCCAGTATAGGTGTAATCATTGATTCACAAAATAAGCTGACATTTTTATAGTGAAGGCTTCTTCTTCATCCAAATGAAATGTTTTTCATCCTTTCTTGTCACCACAAAGGAGAAAAGAACCAGAAATAGTTTCTATTATATTGAATTAAAGTTAGCGACTCATCCTAAAAAAGAAACTGAAACTGTATGAATAGCTAGGAAACCACCATGAAATTTATTAATTGGACTTCTATTAGCCAAGTGGTCCGTGGTTTCTTCTACGCCACACTCACATTGTGAGCTTTCAATAGAATGCCATTTGAAGAGCAAACTATTGCAACCACCATGACCAGTCCTAAGTCGATTTGAAGTAGGTACAACAAACGAATATTGAAACCTGGAATTTTCTCTGAAGCATCAACGATTAGACTAAGATTAGACATTTCTCTATGAAAGGAAAGAAGTTCAGGTCTGAGCTATTTTGATTCTAAACTGCTACAGCTGTTGAGCCATTCGAATTGTTTCAAAACAAAGTTTCTGACTAAGGCATTGTCTTATGACCAATATCAATTTTTTTTACAAAATTGTTTCGTCATCAAATTAGATGAAATTTCAATTAGAAAAAAACCTCCACAATAAATCGATGAAGTCTACAGAACTACAAAAGCTTGGTTTGTCTATGAGTTAAAGAATTCCCGAATACAATTCTAGTTTTAATAATTTCCTAATTTCATTTCTCTATAATAGGTATAAAAAAAATCGGTTTTAGATTGTCTGAATACAGTTTCTCAGGATGGCAAGCTACGAGTTCTGAAAATAATTTGATTCTTCTGTTCAGTAAAGTATCATAAGTAGAGAAAAACACTGTTCGATTTATTGGATTCGAAAATAAGTTCCTCTCGAAACTATTCCCGAACATAGATATTTTTCATCCTAGGATTCGCGGAGATATTGTTCGCCGCTGAAAATTCGGTAAAGTATCAGGGAAAACTTCCCTATCAGACGCGAATAGCTCGCCTCGAAAGTTGATAATTCCTGCAGATTTTATTATGAGAAAATTTCCGGTTCAAGAATCCTCGATCCAGCATGATATATGCCGAAGTCGTCTGAGTCATCGAACGCGCGACTTGATTGAAAAAGTTTTCAGACGCGGCGCAGTCGGCGGGGGAGGGGAGAACGATGTCACAATACCGATCTGGGCAACAAAATCAAATTACAAGTGACTAACTCCCCTCAGACTTATGTAGAAAAACCCGTAACCGGCCATTTTTCCTCCTCATTGGACTTCATCCAACGGCTAATGGTTTAAGTTCGGGTAATGTCGATTTTTCATTTTAACGATGGCCCCGGGACCGGAAAATGTGCTGCAGAGAAGTATAAAGACAAATAGAACGAATGTCGCGCACTCTACAACATATGTTACGACTCTGACCGGGCGAACTTCGCTAAAAGCTGGACGTTCTTCGCAGCATGAATAAAACAGGTGGAGTGAGACGGAGATAGAGAGAGCCGGGGATTCGGTTGACGGCAAAGTTCCATAATGGATGCCCATGTCAATTCCTGCAGGAGCTGCAATGCCGGAATTGCCGATGTCAGCTTCTGCCTCGGTACGAAACTGATCCAATCATTCTGTTCGACCTCTGCATTATGGCCCTCGATTAATTCTCTCGTGGGCGATTGTGTTTGTCGGAACGGATGACGGCTAAATGTAAGATTTCCATTACAAAATCCACCCGGATATCAAGCACAAATGCTACAAACGATCTCAGACGTAACGATTGATGTTCTTGACTTTCAATCGAGTCTCTTGATATTCTTGATTTACAATGGTGGGATACAAAGGATTCACAATAGGTACCTCAAGATGCTGGCTTCTTTGATGTCTAGTGGTAACGTCGATAGGAAACCCTGAATGATTATCATCAACAATAAACAACCACAAGAACAAAAGAACGCAGTTCCCAGATAGCTCACCGAGCCACAACGTTCCCAAATCAAATAATAATCATCAACAATATCGATGAAATCGCAGATTATTTAAAATATGATACAATAGGATAATTGATGATTCGTTTCTGCAAAAGACATTCCATTTTTCTAATCAATAACATCGAAGAAAATTACAGAACACTCACGATATTTCACAGAAATTCATTACAATATTACAATATATAGTAGAAGATATATGGGGTATCGCGTTTTCGTGGAGATTATTAGAACACTGATGGACGAGAACTTTATTGTGGTACAGCACTTAGAAACATCCTTGATAACTCTAGTAACTCAACTGAACACCACCTCGTAACATACTCTACTGAACTCTCCTTTTCCCAGTTTTATACCTGGGTTACAAACGTAAAACCATATTGTACAACGTGAATTTCTTCTTCCTTTTCTTATTCTCTATTGAATGCCTGGACAATGGTTACATGATACCTGCACACTAATTAGAGTATAGGAAAGGTATTTCCTATTGTATCTTTCTGAGAACCTTATGAATGAGAAAGTTGTATGCACAAGTACTACGAAAGACCATTGTTACACTAATGGAGGTACATTTATATTAAGTATTGTGACGACAAATTCGGCTAGACACAGAAATAATGTCTAATTGCTTTTTATCGTCACAAATATTCAATGGAAATAATAATAAATTGTCTTTATTAATCGATGAAAAACGTAAATTATTCAGATTGAAACAAAAATAAGGGAAAAGGATATTTGACCGAGATTCACTACTGTTGAAGATATTCCATAGTTATTGATGATATTCCGTGTAATAGCAGAATCGACGAACAACGTGGAAGTTTCTTAATCACTTTCGACAAAAACATAGAATTCATATCCAACTCTCGACATTGAAATTCAGGAAACTACGCATCAGACATCTGCACTATCATGTAGGTAGGAGCTTCGAATCGATATTGTTTAGCCTTGGGGACTTCCGAAGACGCCACGAGGTCTTTATCAGATGTGTGGCGCCATCTGAGCATTTCCCAGACGTGGCCGAACCAAATATAAAAGCTTGAACGAACTTCCACTCTCCACAGTGTGCTCAGCAATAACAGATCCGGTTGAAAAAAAAAAGGCAGAGGAAGAAACCGTGATATCTATCGAAAAGGCTTCCTTTGCTGCCGCTCTTCGAATGATGTCATCAATACCTATTGTAGCACGACGAGAAAACCAAACGCTAGACATTTCGCGAAAAGATAAAATCCGGAGGATAAATAAAAATATCCATGTACCTCATTATGGAGTTGCTGGCAGTACATTGTTGAACATCATCAGCCTTCCGCGATGTTATCGCTGTTCTTTGTCGTTCTCCACTTCGGCGTCTGCGACAGCGAAGTTCATCTTAGTCGCATTTGAACAGCATCACGGCCGTTATCAAAGTAACATTAAGGGACTTGTTGAAAACGCATCTGACGGATGTAAAAGCCGCGGTATCTCTGCGGTGATGTTAATGAACTCCGACGTGTAACCGACGACGTTTTATTGTCGACGAAGTGGCATCGACAGTGTCGAGACTTGGAATTTATTGTCTGAGAAAAGACCCTCCTCGGTCATAAGACAAACCGGAGGAATTCGACGTCATTCGTGGGGATGATGGAGAGGCCGAAATCGACGTTTGACGGTTGTAAGATGAAATTAGTAGACCGCCAACCTCGCATTAACTTGTACGAACTTGTTAAAATGAGTTTCGCCAACGTTGAGGACACAGCAACAGCTGCATTTTAGAGTGGATATTTCCCAACAGTGGGAGGTTTGAAGGTGTTTTATTCTGTTTCTATTTTGTCCCCCTTCGCGAAAATTTTCCAGAGAATTTTGATATCAACAACTAAATTACATTTGGAGAGATATATCATGTGCCACCTTGTCAGTCTGAATTCCGAAAAAGTTATTACTATTATTTGAACTGAGGCTCGGTAAGCCTTCCGGGAACTGCGACCTTGTAAATCTTTTATTCTCTACCCTACTCATTCATGGAAACCCAAGGAGGTCGTCAATGGTGTTGATAAAACTGACAACCTCCTAAGGGGCCTTGGCCGTTACCTCTCGGGTACCTAGGCATATCATGTGTTCAGCTGTTTCTGCTTCTGATCCACAGAGCCTGCAAATCCCATCTGCTGACTTTCCCATACGGTACAAATGATGTTTGTCCCACCATCACCCAAAGTTCGGCTCATGACAGCTTCAAGAGCTTTCTGGCGTAATTAAATGAAATCATCACGAATTTCTTGGCCTGAGTAAGTCCAGGAGTGTTTGTCCAGTGGGTTATCCCGTTATTCAACTTCCATTGCTGGACCGCTGCCTTGTGTTGGTCTTTTCCTCGCTCACAGAAAGGCTCAGGTCCAGCAGGTGTTAACCTTGATGCACCTTTTGCAAGTTCATCGGTTTTTTCGTTTCCTTCAACACCACAGTGTCCTGCTACCCATAGTAGAGTCACTTTATTGCCTCTTGGCCAGTTGCCTTATGGTGTTACGGCACTCCCAGGTATACAGAGACCCCTGGCAGTACGATTCCAGGGATCTCAGCGTGGTCTTGCTGTTCGTGATGATATAGACATGCGCCCCCTTGAGGTTCACTTTAGGACATCCCTGAGTGCTTCCGAAAATGTTACAATTGCTGTATTGCGCTTTTGGATATAGGAGATAAGTGGTGCTTGAAAAAGTTGTGCCTTGTTGCTGCTGGATTACTCAAGGACGTTCGACATAGTCAGTCATGTTTTTGATTCCAATATAATATATTGCATAGGGTTATCACGGACAATCGCGAGGCTGATTGAAAGTTACCTCAATCATAGACTCCAGTTTGTGGAGACCTTGTCAGGAAGATTGGAAGGGAATTGATGGAAGTGAGGTACCACAGAAGTAGGTGCTTGCTCCGATTTAATTCCATATCTACACATTATTCATTCTTCATCGCTTATGGTTTTGTAAATATCTTCAGCTGACGAATGAAACCTAAATATCCAAGAACTGTTGATAGTTGCTGAAGACAGCTTATGGTAAATCGTAAGAGCGTCATCGCTAATGATGGCAAACATCTGAGAAAATTTGAACCTTCATTTTTAGGAATTGATTGAGAACTTAAATGAAGCAAAAATGAAAATTAGTGGTCCCTGCTTGTTTTCAAAAATCTCATATTCCACAACGCTTCGAAGAATTCGAACTCGCCGTCGAAAAAGCTAAATTTTTAATTATAGAAAACAATTTCTACTGCCCGATTTGCCTTCCTCCTAGTCCCCTTCCACGGCTCGGAGAAATGGAAAATGCGGAAGGCGGGTAGATTTTTCATTTTCCCGACCGCGAAGTGCTCGTTCGTTATTAGCGCGCCAATCTGCATGAAACGAGAAAGTCAATCGAACGGCCCAAATCCCAAACGACGTTCCGGCAATTCGCCGTTCTTTACAAGTTCCCTTTTATTATATTTTCCGAACGTTTTACCGCTCTTCCCGCGCCGTATAATGTTGCCTCCGTAATTTGCTCCGAATCTCTGAGAGAGCTCTCCGTATGCGGCCCGGTCGCACTTGAACCGATCGATGGGAAATGAGTCCGGACTTTCGGCTGACAGGCAATTCGCGGGTCGTCTACACGTGATCCCCGCTGATTAAAATTCGCGGGAGCGTCCATACGTACAGGTTCGGTCTGCGCGACTACAACGAAAAATTTGTTCGGGTACAACAGGGACCTGTGTTGTGTAGGACGGATACATGACACTCCTCTGAATCAACAAGGGAGGGAATAAATGCAACACGCCGACCATCTTGTAATGCTGATAATACTCCCTGAGCGATTACAAGCTTCTTCATGCATTTGTGATGCGACCACATTAAAGTGATATTGTGCATATCCGAGAGATGGCGTCGTGGGCTTCGCATCACTCTTTGAATCGGCACCGTTGGGTATATGAGCCAACTCCCTGAGGCAAAGATCACCTTACTCAACGGTGGAGATGCTTGGTGAGATTGGCGCAGATTACTTAGTGATATTGGGATGATACACCGAAATCCTCAAAGAGAGAGAGAGCCTTATGCTAAGGTGTGGCACAAAAACCTACCAGAAGGAAGGTTTGAGAAACAAGTAGATCAGTTACAGTTAGGAGTGTGTCGTTTTATAGATGCATTCACGCCTCACATGGTCTACAGAAAATCGTACGAGTATTCTTGGTCACTGTATTGGACATCAAAGTTCACCGACACATCAGCATCATACTCGTTTATTCTCTATCAGCTTCCAAAATTGAGGAGCCCCTTCTGCTTCGCCGTATTATGCAGCAAAGCAGCTGTGGTTGTGGAGAACTAAAGGCGGAACAAGAGAGGACGAAATCGGAGCAGAAGAGAGCCATGTAAACAACCAATCAACACGAGATTGAAGATAATTTATACGGCAGTAATTGGGTTATCTCCACCTTGAAATTACATTCTCCGATTTCAGTGTTGTACTCTTGTTTTGTCACTAAATTACAGGAGAAAGACGGGGCCTGGTAATCTTCTTACGGCTTTCTGTTAATTTAGCGGCTCAATCTCATGGCTCGAGCATCCCGTACAATTTATCGAACAATCGGATAGGGGTTCCGCGAACGCTGCAAAACAAACACATAACTCTGTCTGCAAGAGAAGTTCCTACTTGGGAAAGAGAATGCGATATTATAAAATAAAGGGGGGGATAGTTCGAGCTAGACGTTGAGCCCGTTCAATTCGATCTTTTACCCGGGATTGCGGTACGTTCGCAAATGGATGGAATTGTTGGTTTCGAAGGGAAGTATTTATAGGGCTTCGGGCCAACTTGAATGATTTCATACACACAACTATGCTAACTCTCCTGGGATACAAGCACGGTCGTAAATACAACACGCAAACCCCCTAAGTTGGCCAAACTTTGTTTCGGAGGTTTTGTTCCTTCGGGCCGAGTCGAAATTTCAAAGAAGGAATCATTTCTTTATTGCACAATTCGAATCTTCACTTACAGCGCTCAGAATGAATAAATAATTAATGCATTCAAAAGAGAATTAACATTACTTCGCACCAGAGTGATGAGTTCGTGTAAAATTCATATCGCTGAAGAGGCATATACCGAAGATAAAATCGATAGTTTGATACGCAGAGTCCTTCGCAACTCGAAACGCCCCAACCCTTATTTTCATCCCCTAGGCGGCCGCAAAAACTGCCTTTCGCCCTCGTAAAACCATTAATATTCGTGCAACGTGCTCAACTTAATAACCTAAGAGATATATTTTCATATACTCGCCAAATTATTGTAAATGAAGTCGCGGGGCAAAAAATATCCATGCTTACCACTCTATGGCTGCTAACCGGTTCTTACATCTAATGAAATATATCATATTTCCATTCGAGAACAGAGGGAATATTCTTTCATGGAAGCTCCGAGAGAATTAGTAGTGTATGGAGAAATATGGTGATATTTTAGTGAGTTTTATGATGGATGAGGCCTTTTTCCTTCTCGATCTGAGTCTTGTTGAGGTGATGGTAAAATAGAACCTGTGTTCGATTTTGCCGTTAAAGGAAGGTATTTTCACCGATGATCAACCTTTCAACCTTTTCTTCAGATTATATAGTTTGATTTTTTTATTCAATACGAGAAATAAACATTGCGTTTCTATAGAATCGAATTTCGATAGCTCTTCAAAGAAAGAACCGATTTTAATAATGTTTTATATTTTGCATTTGTCTCTGCCTCGAATACATGAATAATTATCAAAACATTGTAAAAACCTTCTGACTATTCTAAAATGTATTACCAACATGAACGAACCAAGTCCAGTTATATTATCTGACAGAAGACAGATCTGAAAATGAACCGCTCAATTTTCCGAGAACTTGATATCTTTGGACTCACCATGTATATCTTCTGCGCTTGCAGAAATCATTTTTCTCTATAGTGGACTTTAATGAGCTCTATGAACAATCGAAGCATACTCGATTTGGTTCATATATTCGAAAAAGTTTCTTCACAGTAGGGATGTTGGGCCATATAATGAAATCAAATGAATTTAGGTTTCTCACATTGAAGGCCGTTTTTAAAATACTAAAATAGCATTTTCATCATCTTATTTCTCGAATTCAATTCAATAAAATTGATTTCAATTGTGTTAGTTCTTATCGACTAGCACGTGACTGCGAACGCCAATCAGGGCAATTTGACGTCATAGCATTAGAACGTTTAGAACATAGACAAACTAATCTTATCTAAAACTAGTTAATCTATAGTTTAGAACGTCAGATGGTATAATCAAACCGACTTGACCATAGATAAACTAGTTAGTTTGTCTATGGTGGTGACTCTATTGTGCAGTGACGTCACCATAATACTTTGACAGAATGTTGCGTTTCAGCGGGAATTTTGAAAACTTTATATTTACGTATTTTATATTGGTACTTTCTATATTTTTCCATAAAATTTTTTTTTCGTGTTTATATATTGTGTTTGTATATACAAATTAACAGCAATTTCAAAATATAGGCAATATCCCTATTGTCCAAGTTATTTTTAACACCCACATTGAATTTAGAGTGGTGATGCAATGAAGACATTTGAAAGCGGTGCGAAATACTTTGTTATAATTACATGCTCTTCATATTTTCGAAATCGATTGTTCCACAAAAACGAAAGCAGAATTCTGGCATGACTTCTGCCAGTTATTTCTAAATCCAGTGAGAGCGAAGGTCCGTTCAGATATGACAAGCTCGAGAGAGATTTTTAACGAAATCAAAATATGGTCCTTCGAGCCGGACAATTCATTACCGCCGATAACCGAGCGCGTATCATCCTTAGTCTCCCACGTTCGCCCGAGCCGGTCGACTCCATCATCTAACGAAGTCAAGAGGAGAGTTTCGTCGATTTTTCACCGTCGGAACCCGATCCACTGCGTGGAAAATTCGGGGAAAAACCGAACCAATTGATACCGGTCGAAACTGGACCGATAATTACGTCGCAAACCCTTCTCTCCGCGGGGACCGGAGGACGCCGAATCAAATTAAAAGTGATGAAGTGGCAAAATCCACTCGGGGGACCGACGGGAGGACCGTCCCTCAGAACCCCCCTCCCCGCCTCCTACCAACCACGGAAAACGTCGATCGAGCCGTTTCGAGATTAGAAAGTTCGGCCACGTATCGAATTGAACGCAGTCTGTGCAGAAGAATTGCAGAAACAGAAAACCAGGAGGGAATACTAAAACGGGAAGGGAAGAAGACGGGAGGATGTGCACAACACACACACACACATACTTCATTTCCCAAGGCAAATCCGATGAAATTTTAAGTTGGTAATCTGAAGGCGTGCCTCGGCTACGTTCCTTTATTTCGTTCTTGGAAAGTGTTGATTTATTTTTCGGGTAACGTGAATTATTCAGAAACAATTACCTGGATTATTCAGGAACAATTGTGAGACTTCCAAATGTTACCGCTGCAGACATTTATGATGCTGGGAAGGCTTTATGATGAAAAAAATGGCCTTTTGTAATCTCATTCTCTCCCACTGATTTGGTCTTCTGCCATTCAACTTTGTCAGGTAAACTTAACACATTAATTTTTGAATAATTTTCTTCATAGTTTCCTGAATATTTTAGTCATTAATTTCACAAGTTTCTTTACAAAGTATCTTTGGTATTGTAGCATTGAAGATAGTGGAATTCTGTGTATGTACCTATAGAAGCTGAGAGTTCCGGAATAGTATATTCTGAACTGAAGCAAATTGCAGAATGGGCTGCTATTCCAACACGAATGCGAAATTTGAAAACGAGTTTTCGAAAGCATGAGTGTTGGAATGGAAGTTTTGTGAAATATTGTCGGTAATCAATGAAAAATTCAGATACATCCTTGTGACTTTTGTATTGAGATTACTAAAGATTACTATCTTGGCAGTTGGTGTGACTGTTACGAAAATTGACAGATTACGGAATTTGAATTTGAATCGTACGTTTCGAATTTTGCGTTGAATTCGTGAATTATGCCTGACGAAATCGATTTGATACCACCAGAATTCAGAGAAATTACGAATAATGTTGGGAATCATTTCACTATATTCAAATTATATTATATTGACAATTGACATTTGTTGAAATTTGAAAGGATTGGAAGTCAGTGTAGACAACCACAAAACGAAAAATATAACTGAAAACAATGCTGTACGATTTCATTACAGTACTGTTTTTAGTTCTGTAATGAACTCATTACGATACTGAAACAGAGAATAGTTATTTATAATACAAGTGCAGAAGGCATCTATATTCTTCCACGAGTTCAAAATTCAAAAACGAGCCACGAAATGGCGAGTTTTTGAATGAACGAGTGGTAAAATGAGCCTTCTGTACAAGTATTATACATTATTTTCTCTAATTCATTGCATTTTTATTGAAATTAATGAAATATTTCCATAAATATCATTTAGTGATTTTTGCATTGAAAAATGTTGATTGGCAGAACTGATTTCTTTAAGGCAAATGAACGATGAATTGACAGATAAAGTCGTGGCGGAAAGTTCGGAGTACCAACATATAATAATGAAATATAACCATGAAAACTGTGCGTTTCTGATATATTCTTGTTCTACAAGATGTGGAAGAATGAACGGAATAACCACAGAATTAGAGAAAACTATTTTTCTGTCTCAGGATTCCTCGGTGGATATTTTTCGAGGTCATCAGACGACCCAGCCCTCAGTGTTGCCACGCTAACCGCACGGAATTTAACCGAAGCGAGTCTCGCCCAGGTTAACATTTCTAGCAAAACGTTTCTTTATTTCGTTTCTCGCAAGTTTTGATTTATGCGCTCGGGTCGCGTCGATATTGAAATTGTAGCGTCGAAAAATGCAGCGTATCCTTTCGGCGACCGCGGGAACTAATCAGAGAAACTTCGCGCTACGTGATTTGTAAGCCGACCAAACGTCGGGACCACGAGATTTATCGCCGACGTGGAGTAGATTCAACGAACGATTTCGCCCGCGTCTATGAGAGCGACATTTCGCGTTGAAAGATTAAGAGGCGATACCGTTGCGGGAATGACGTGAGCGAGATCCTTTAGGCGGTGGTTTGTATCCTTAAGGTGGATATGACAGGTTTCTCAAGAAAGAAAAACAGTAATACACTCTCGATATTTCATAATTCTGTTATAATGTTTGTCAACTTGATATTTTGATTAAGCAACTTATTTTTGTAAGAAATTTAACAGGCACATTGATTTCCAAGTGATCCTTGAACGACAGATGAATTTTTTGTTCGATTTTCTGATTCTGAATCGTAGAAATTGTAAAGGGAGTGGAAAATAATATAAGAAATTACATTTTCAAACATAACACAAATGCCACTGACTGAAATCTACGATATTCGAAATGTAACTTCTAGAGCGTTAAAAAAAGTCTCCCTTTTATAAAACCCGGTATATATGTGATACAAAGTCTGTTTACGAATGGCGGTATATCAGCAAATACCCAATTTATTCCATGTTTGAACAGGATCTTTTGGGTCAAATATTGGCTGTTTCAGATTTCCATGAAACTGAACCTTTTTATATTCATGCCACCAAGTTCACAGTTGATTTTATTTTAAGTTTCTACTGAAGGATATCGAGCACGAAGTGATTTTTGATTCAAATGTCTGAAATTCGCACGTCTTGGGCTTGAATCATGACGATTACTTGATGAGTAAGAACTTATGTTTAAAATTAAAGAATTAATTTTTCTTCATTGCTACCAATATTGACTATTCATATCAGAGTACTATCGAGTTTTTGTATGATTTTCGTTTTCGTAGTAAACTGATGGATATTTGTAGAACAGTATAGAACAAGTTTGTTGATACAATTCCATACAATGCATTTTAAACGTCCATGTTCTGTAGATCATATCTGAAATCTTTATGTTCATGAGTACTAGGATGAAATGACTGAACAAACGAAAATGACAGATTGTTTGGGACATATCGGATATTGATGATTACTGAAAAAGTTTTTTCAACATCTACTGTTTCGTGAATTATTATTTCCTAAACCGATGTCTTTTTATAATGAATGAATATCAAAAAAAAAAAGAAAATAAGTGAGCAAACTTAATTCATAATCGATTGCATTCGTACATTACCAAAATCATTTGAAGTGGCATTGGATGTGTCGAATCTTACCTGTAAAGAAAAAAGAAATTAGTATAAAGGTCAATTATAAATATGGATCAAATGGTTGGAATTGAAAAGATTCAGTTTTGTATTGGATTTATTACAATAATAGGTATACCTTAGTTAGGTTGTAATCGATCTGTTTGTATGATTGTTTAACGACTAAGATGTACATATTCAGAAGTGAAGAAAAACTGAAAGTAGTAGAGGTAGTATTGGTAAGTAATTGCCAAGTGCATCAAAATTACCGATAATTTTGCATGACAGCGTGTTGTCATAAAAACTGCATGAGTTCATTTTCATTTTTGGAGAAAGAGCTCGACACCGAAGGTGGAGGGCCAAATGCAGTTTTCCAAAGAAAACACGCTGGAATGCGAAATTATCCGTTCATTTTGATGCACGAGTGTAATTCGGGGGAATATTTCCCGAATAAACTGTTACATCACTTGTCAAACTGATGTAGAATGGAATTGCCATAGATTCGAACTGTGTAAGATGCTTAGAAACTATGCATCTATGAACAGAACAATTATCGCAGTGCTGTTTCGCTTCCTACAATGCAATTATCGCTGTAATTTTCGATAATTGTTCTCCATATACATAGAATTTTTGACAGGAGGGAAATATTCATAGGTAATTGCACAAGTGCATCAAAATTACCGATAATTTTGCATGACAGCGTGTTGTCATAAAAACTGCATGAGTTCATTTTCATTTTTGGAGAAAGAGCCCGACACCGAAGGTGGAGGGCTCTTTCTCCAAAAATGAAAATGACCGAATGCAGTTTTTCAAGGAAAACACGCTGGAATTAGAAATTATCCGGTCATTTTGATGCACGAGTGTAATTCGGGGGAATATTTCCCGAATAAACTGTTACATCAATTGTCAAACTGGTGTAGAATGGAATTGCCATAGATTCTAACTGTGTAAGTTGCATAGAAACTATGCATCTATGAACAGAACAATTATCGCAGTGCAGTTTCGCTTCCTACAATGCAATTATCGCTGTAATTTTCGATAATTGTTCTCCACATACATAGAATTTTTGACAGGAGGGAAATATTCTGCATAATTTCCAAAAAGCTTTTTAGCAAAGTCACTTGAAAATAATGAATTATTTCTGGTACTTATTCACCTAATCTGTAGCGAAGGTTGATAAAAATTCGATAAACTGGTACAATCATAAAAAAAAAATAGGACTACAAGAAACACCCTGTTATCTCGAAAGCAAAGCGTTGACGGGTCCATATTTATCGGAAATTTTTGTCTCAAAATCATCCAAGGAATCTTCCATTTTCCTTCTTCAATTATAAAATAGAATCATGTATATGAAGCATGCTTATATTTCCTATTTTGCAACAGTTCTTTCCTCAATTTCGTTTTTATATTATTGTGTGCCAATTTTGATGTCGGGTTTTCCTGTATAAAATCACGAAACAAGGACATCCCCGACTCAGGCAAAAAACCGGTATACTTCGAAACGACATCAGGGACGAAAGACGAGAAAAAAAAGCGACCTCTCCGACGCGAAGGACGCTGGGAACGGCGACGTAAATCTCCCCGGCGTCGAAACGCAAAAAAAAATATCGAGCAAATTCCACGAGGGGGGCGAAAGGGGCCGGTATGTGCGAAGACCCGAATATCCAAAATAATTAAATTATGCCGGAATGAAAAGAAACGGCGCGGGATCTTTTAAGCGCGCGCAATTTCGCCGTGGAACGGGCGAAAAGGCGGTCGGATATTGCAATATTTCCTGCCCGCCGCCTTTCACGGCTCATCGGGTCCTGGACATCGTCTTGGCGAGGAACCGCAGAGGCAATTATGGCTGAGTGCAAAGTTTCATCTCGCCCCCGCGTTCGCTCTCTCTACGTGGAACAATTCGGAGATGGCCCCCCCTCGACTGGGGGTTTGCGGGCACGTCGGGTTTCGAGATGGCCCCTTCCTCGCGTTGATTGGAATCGAATGCTCGATATTTGCCGAAGGTGGGTTCGACGGGATGTATAGATTGGAATGATTGGGAAATTTACGTATTTTCAGAAGGAAAAGCAATGAGTATTCGTGAAAAGCTACTCGTTCTTGATTACTTTCGAATGGAAGTAATGAAAAATAAAGGTTTGGTAATGGGGCAATTATGTTTGTGCACTACCCATATACTACAAGCTATTTTACCCCCTCAAAAGCTGTAGTAAAGACATCCAGAACAAACTCTTGGATAAAAACGATCCATCTTAATTCGACTAAATGCACTAGCTTTTTCTTAATTATCAGCGGTGGTGTAGATCTCTTCATCTTACTTGAAACACTCTATAAAAACACTCGTCCAGCGTCTTAATAAGTCCCCAAACCAGATCTAGTGATGCAAAGTGGAAAATGAGCACAATTTCCACCAATAAATGAGATCAAATTGCCACATGGTATCACGTATACTATGTCCAGCAATGAAAGTGACCAAATCGACAACTACTATTTCGATAGACGATCAACTAGCCTACTGGATTTATTCATAAGGACTGGTAAGATAATCAATTATCTGCTCCCTAATAAATTTCAGGGATTTTGTTCATATGAAATATTGAAATATGTACTTTATCTAAATGAAAACACACAACAAACTAAAACCGTGTAAAAATGCCCATTTCATTAATGTCCCTACGGACAGTACTAGTTTATGCGAATCATAAAAAAGATAATTCAGAAGTGATAAATTTGAGTAGTAACTGTTAGTACTAGAGTAGCTAGGGATAGAAAAAAGTGGAAGAGAAGAGGGGAGGTCTATAACCAAGAGTGGATTTCGAAATGTTGATGAAAAAGAACAGAATATGTACGTTGCTTCAATGAAAGTAACCAAATCGGCATCCAGCGGAAAGTGGACTATTTTAGCTAATAGAAACAACCAAATTGACTCATTCAGGTTCCAGATGCGATCCGCTAAATACCGGATTATTCAAAAGTACTCTTGGGCAATAAATTGCCTAGCCCCGAATGAATTGATGAAAATTTGAAAAAACTTGTATGATCGAAAAATTTTGTATTCCTTCAAGTCAGCTCAATTCAGATTATTCTTTTATATTCATTCAATTATAATATTCACATTAATGTAAAATTATCTAAAGATATGCAGAGTTTATTATAACAAACACAGTTGAACTAACTCACTATACAGGATCTAAGTCGAAGCGATACCAGTGAAGGCCGGATTGGAAGTGAAAGTTAGAGCGACAGTACCTTGGTACCTGCATTGTAGATTGGGTTCGATCATAGAGACTCAGAAATCATTCCAATTATCGAAAGGAAGAAAATGAAGTGCGTATATTGTGGTTAATGTTTCAGTGTCTTCATAAAACTCAATTCCCGACAAGGGAATGCAATCTACTTTCACTCGGAAAATATCAACAACCCGGTTACGTCGCTCGAAAAAACAGGCCTCTCTGGTTCGCCCGGACTGATTAATAGGGATCATCCCGGCACACCGGGTTAGAAAAACAACATCCCCGGGCGCGTAACTTTTATCTCGGGAGTTCAAATAAGACGGGCCTCGCCAGATTCTTCCGTCTATAGACTCGGAAGTGTATTATAATAAATGGATTATGCTGCCGGCTCGAGGCCGTCGTACAACATCGGCGAAGGTTATATTTGTAGAACGGAACCCCCAGTCACTCACCCCTTTATGTGTTTTTCTCTTTCTCTCCGACAGATAAATTCAAATTTGGGAAGTTTCCTCGACAGGGGCACCGTTAAGTTCGGCGCTGTACGTGAGAGGTGGTTTTGGGCTTTTAATTTCGTGCGCGATGTGGAAAGTTAGGCCTGGTTTTTCCCCTCTTTTCGGGAGAGAGAAAAAAAGGCCGTTTGGGAAGTTTGCCACTCCGGGCAGACACGTCTGATATTTCGTTTCTGTAATATTTATCGAGCGAATTCCCCCGGATTTGGATTTCGCACGGAGCAATTTCATCTCGGTCGGCCTTGAACCTTGATGGGCCACGTACCTGCCGGTGAGTACTGTTAATCTTCATGAAAAGATCATATCTTCTACGCAGTATTTATGGGGTTTGCGAGGATGGCTAAAGTTCTTTCGGGCTTTCTAGTTTCTCAGCATTTTCAGGGCCTGATTTAACTCTAATCGATTGGGGTAGGAGAGCTTTATTTTACACGGTGCGTATCTGATATCATTTTTATGGATGCCGAAAATTTTTGATTTCCTGGATATTTGATTGGTTTCAATTTTATTTTAATTGACTTCTTTCATCTTGAGATGAAGAAAATTCGAATTAGGTGTTGGATACAGCCCATTAGTCGATCAATGTCCTGTGAAACTCGCAGTGCAGATATCAATCAAAAATAATTCATGCAGACTTGAAATTCAAATTGTTTTGTTTCTCGAATTTTAATAATTAGTCTTTTATTATCATTATTCAAGAAGATAAGCGAACCGAAAGACATAGAAAACAGAAGATGGAATTTTTTCAACCTGATGAAAATATCTCAATAATAAATTATCGTTGTTTATCTAATCATTTTTTCGTTCATGAATTTTATGTTGCAAAATTGTGGAATGAGAAGAAACATCATGTTTTGTATTGAGAGGTGTTCATAGACACAACAATAAATTATATTTCTACTTTCATTGTTTATTCAGTCTGTCAAAACTACAGAATGAGATTAGGACCGCTCACAACAAAATTGCGCTCCAATCTTCAACACACATACTTTGGACGTATGGATTCTGTAATTTTTCAGTTAAAATGTAAATCACGTACAGGTTATACCTCCGTGTGGAACGTTTATACTGTATCTATTTCAGAATAAACTATATTATTATTATTATATCATAACTTCCTTTTCAATTTAACAAATTCATAGAGTCGCAGTTTCAATAATAATTACAGAACATAATATAGCGAGTGTAGGCAACTCAAGATGAACAGACTGGAATATACTACTAGTTTGATAATGGAAACAATAAATCAATGAGAAATAAACCGGATTAGACTGAGAAATGGGGTTATCTCCAGTTCAACCTCTAAAACATCCTGATGCCATCCCTAATTTTCCTCGTCGAAACAAGAGGGATCGTAAAAAGGGGAGTTTTGGAGTATGCTTCCGAGATTTCGAACAAAAACTCATTATCGAAATTCATTTTAGGCAATTAGCCTCTCGCAAAGTACAAGAAGATTGACAAATTGTCTTTCGGAGCCACCGACGTTAGATGCAATAATAATTGTTCATTAGATCCGACTAACGAATATAAATGGATGAGTTCCGAGCCAATAAACTCCCAGGCAGATCGATATGCGGGGGGCTTAAGGGGTGGAGAACACGTCTGACATGTTCCCCAGGTTTCTTTTCGAGTTTTTCGTCGGAAAACGAAGAGTGAGATTAAGTTTTTCACGTTACGTCGGGGAGTGGAACAGCAGAAATCCCTGTTTGTTTCGCAGCAACTTTCCAGATATTATTTTTTACGGTTTCACGTTCGGATGGAATTGCAGATATTATCCTCTGTAGAAAGCCTCCCCTTCTGTCCTGGTCTCTTCATTAAAAGCAAATCTCCGCTAATTCTTGCCGAGATTGAAAAATGAACCTCACTCAACCCTATACGGAAGGAGGATTTATTTTTTCTTTTTCATTTCGTGCGCTTCAATTTGTAATCTGATCTAACTTTATTTTTGATATTATGTAATGGAACGCCATCTGGGAAAAGCTGATGGATATTGAAAAGTTTCATTCCGTTCTAATTAGAGAAATGAAACCGAGATAATCATTTATACAGATGAATAAGAAGTGACTCCCTTTCCACTCCTAATAAACAAATTTTTTTGCAGTTGATTGAAAATAGTCTATTTATAATCTTTGATTTTGATATTTGAATGACTCGAAATTCATAGTTGTAAGGGGTAAATTGATATCTTTAGAAACTCCAAGTAACTTGGATTGAACAAATAATAATAATAAAAGCAGATATAAATAGAATCAAAATCAATAATAAGTCGAAATGAAGTTAATGCTGCATAAAACTCAAGAAGCTCTGAATATGGTTCTTCAAACACATACTCAGCAGATAAAGTTGAGGCAGTGATTTTATTATGCACATTGGTTGTGGAAATTTTTTCTTGTCATCATATTCAACATAAAGTGAACTTTTAACATTAAGATAATCCATATCATCTTTGGAAGATGCTTTATTTGAAATGTTGCAGATATTAGAATGGTTAATGATTTCTCGGATTCTATGAAACTTTATAGAAGCTCAGATCTTCGTTTAAGTATTGGAATAGTTATTTATAATACAAGTGCAGAAGGCATTGATATTCTTCCACGAGTTCAAAATTCAAAAACGAGCCACGAAGTGGCGAGTTTTGGAATGAACGAGTGGTATAATGAGCCTTCTGTACGAGTATTATACATTATTTTCTTCAATTCATTGCATTTTCATTGAAATTAATGAAATATTTCCATAAATATATGTTAGTGATTTTTGCATTGAAAAATGTTGGTTGGCAGAACTGATTTCCTTAAGGCAAATTGATGAATTGACAGATAAAGACGTGGCGGAAAGTTCGGAGTACCAACATAGAATAATAAAATATAACCATGAAAACTGTGCGTTTCTGATATATTCTCGCACGATTTTGTTCTACAAGATGTGGAAGAATGAACGGAATAACCACAGAATTAGAGAAAAAATTATTAAAAGGTTGCAGCCTGATATTGATGTGACATCTTCAATTTCAAGGTCTAAACTAGGACTCGAAATAATTGAAGTCAATCGAGGTATACAGAGGACAACCAGAAGCCATTTCAAACTGTCAGGACATTTCATCGGCACCGCGTCCGAATCTATCCGGCCTGCAGGACCAGGATGTTCTTCGAATCTCGACCTATCTCGATTCCTTCGTCCGCCCGATTGCCCCCGCATATTCCGGCCGTCATAACAGAAACTGCATTTATACGGACGACCTACAAAACGTAATGTCCGTGTCCGTCCTAGTTAGTCCATTTCGGAGTTAGTTAACTCCGACATTCGCCCATTGACCAGACCGGTACAGTTTTATGCATTATTCGTGTACCTTTCGTATTTTGAGAGCGGTCCCTCACCTGTCCAACCCCCTCCACCTCGCCGTCACTCCCGCAACTGATGGACCGATTCCGTTGTTGCGTTCCATATGCAAATTGAATTCTGTATACGGGTGCGCTGGAACAGACCTGAATATTGCACATATGTATCTCCGTATTCCTGAGGTGGCGTTCATAGCTGAACGGTATGAATTATATGACGTTTGACGTTGATTCTCCCTCGTTATTTTATCTGGTCGCCTCGTAGAGATACAGTGGTGCGGCTCGGCTGATTGGACGATGATGTTTCTCCCTATTTCGAGGTATACGCGAAGTCACAAATATAGCAGGATGTGATTAATTGAGAAGGAATTTATTCTGAATTGAAGTTTGATGATTAAACATTTTAAAGGACTTTCACTATAGATTGGTGGTGTAGGATCAGAGAAACAGGAAAATGATACTCTGTTAGTTCGCCGACGTTTCGGAAAAATTTATTTCCATCCTCAGGGCTCTACAAAATTTACGGAAAACATCATTTGCAACATTGATGAAGGTGTTTACAAACTAAAGGAGTATTCAAGATCTTACAGTCCCTCCTTGTGTCGGGATTTGAGAGATACTCGGGCGTTCCTCTCGAACAATAAAGATCATATAGTTGTTTTGAGAGCTGATAAAGGGAACGTCACTGTCGTTATGAATAGGGATGAATATTCTAAAAAGTGTACAGAACTTCTTGACGATTCGCAAACCTATGAAAAATTGGAGTCTGATCCCACTGTTCGCGTCCAAAACAAAAACAACAGATTCGTCAAAATTCTGCTGAACAAGGACCTAGTACCGGAACCTGTTGCGAAGAAATTGACTTCTAACGATGGCATTTTTCCTAAGATGTACTTTCTACCAAAAATACATAAAACAGGCATACCGATGAGACCCATTTTAAGCTTTGTTGGTTCCCCTATATACGAGCTATCCAAATTCATCGCTGATCTATTGAAGCCGATATTCATTAAGGACGAACATTATGTCCGGAATTCTTTCGACTTCTTCAATTCAACGAATAAGACCAGATTGCCACCTAACTATGTATTACTATCACTTGATGTTTTGAATTTTATAATGCTTCTTTTTATATATAAATTATACCAGACCATCCTTTCTGTGATATTTTCTAGTCAATAACTTTTAGTAATGCTCATCTTTCCTTTAGTTTGTAAACACCTTCATCAATGTTGCAAATGATGTTTTCCGTAAATTTTGTAGAGCCCTGAGGATGGAAATAAATTTTTCCGAAACGTCGGCGAACTAACAGAGTATCATTTTCCTGTTTCTCTGATCCTACACCACCAATCTATAGTGAAATTAAATTTTGGATCACCACTTCAGATCTTGTGATTTTAAAGGACCCCGCACGTTTCTTATGGAAAATGGCTTTCCGTGAATTTGGCTGAATTTTTGATATGTTGTAGTTCTTGATAAATTGATCAGAAGTGTCCCTATGGACACTTCTGATCAATTTATCAAGAACTACAACATATCAAAAATTGAGCTTTTTATCTATATAAAAAGCTCAAAAATTGAGAGTTTTCGAGATATGGAGCTTTGAAAATGGATTTTTTGCAATTTTCGGGAATTTTGCTCATCAATCGGGGAGCTCTCATTTCTGGTTGGGATAGAATTTCGATATTCGGCGGCCAGAACCCGACTGAGAAATGATTTTCCTTGGTTATGTTAGGCACCGCCATCGATAATTTTTTATACACTGCTCCACATTGGCTATGAAATGAGATACAAAATCCAAGATCTTCCATACATCATTTCATGCCACAAGATAATGCCAGAATAATTCACATGACCGAGAAACGACATATTGTGAGATTTTTTTAAGAGAGACCATAATAACTGAATCCTCATGTATCTGATGTCCAATAATATGTAATAATATGTTAGCCAAAATGTTCATAACCAAGCACCGCGAGCTGTAATGGGGGAAAATGGGAGAATCATAATCATATACCCTCAGGGATAACAATTGTCATCACTATTGATGTCATTTACATATGATATGTGATTTGTTTCTCACAAATCTCGATAATCTAACAATGGGGTGCCAAGGCATTTTCCTCAGAATGTCTCGAAATTGATGATAGCATCTCACAGACAAACGAATCCGTGAAAATGTCTGAAGTTTTGATAAAATATAGTACTATCCGGGTAGAATATAGAAGTCCAAGTGTTGGAAGCTAACTATGAATGGAACTTCCGATATTAATCCACGAATTCTTGAATATACAATTCTTTTTATGAACTTTTTGAAATTCACACATATGAATGAATACTATCTAATAATATGATCGTTGGCAAAATGAATGAGTAGATCAATCAAAAACAATAAAATAATGAGAGTAACATTCATAATAATAACAATAATGATAATAAATCGAGAATCACTCAAATAAATATATTTCATTCAATATAATATAAATTCATAACGATATGGAAATAATTATGGATATGAAAATATATTACAATCCGACAACGTAATCTAACCATGTTGGGGTCAAGTAAAATTGCGTATACTCCCTCTTTCTATGTTCATTACTCTATGGAAATGACCTTTTCATTTGATTTCATTGATCTATTATGTTGCACAATTAAAATATAAAAATGATTTTACATATCATTCATATAATCGATTGGATCAAAAAAAAAAATTGCCACAAAATAAAAATCAAACTTAAAGTATTTTCTTCATCACGCAAAAAACTCCAAATTTCAAAAGTCTCCCCACATCCGCCCCCACAGCCTTACACGTCTCCGAAGAGGTCTCGTAACGGTAGAGAATATTTAAGGACACGTCGTGGAAAGTTTCCGGGGGAGCCGTTCGAACACGGCAATCCCCGGAATTACTTTTAATGTACATTGGGAATCTGCCCGATATTCGGTTCGGGCGAACTTCGTGACAGGGTTAAATCTTTATTTTCACGGCAGTCTATAACATTCGCCCCCCCCCTCTTCGCCCACTGCCACGTCCTGCGGAACTTTCTCACCTGCAGTTAATACGTTCTTCGGCGGCACCCTCGGGATCCTCGATATTGCGCCAACTTTGCCAATTTGCGTGGCGATTGCGGAAAGTGAAACCGGCAGATGGGAGCCTGGTCGGAGGAGTCGGATCTGGTCGTCGGAGAAGCGTTTTAATAGGTGATTTTACGAGGTTTTTACCCGAGAAGAATGTCGGGTTGGAATGTGCTTTTCACGTGTTCGAAGCTCGCAGGAGAATTCTCATGATGTAATTTCACGGCGCAGGGTTATTAATGGCAATAGAGAATATTTTGAGAAATGATGAAGCCGTTCAAATCATATAGTATAGTGCTTTTTCTTATGCATTCCCAAAATATAAAAGGCCATAATTGCACGATTTTTTCTGGAACCAATAGCCGCACAAGATATTTATACGCTTAATTCTCATTTAGTTTGAGGTTCCCTTCATTATCTGAACAGCGATTTTGTTTGAGTTTTTTCTCTTAGCACCTTTCCTTCACAAGATATTCAACTCAAATTGGGCATACACATTCCAATTTGAAATTTTCATCAAGTGCTATGCTAATTTCGAAAGCGAATCTACAGGGTGATATTTTTTCTTTTTCTGAAACAGTGTCTGCTTCTTTCTTTCAAATTTTTTTTTCTGGTGGACTACTGGTTGCTTGAAAAATGTTGAAAGAAACCATTACATCACTTCATTTTTGAATTTCTTGTAGTTTTGTCGTTTCTGCTCAGATTTCGAGAAAAAAAATTTCAACAATTACCTAGTAATCCTCAGAAAAACCCAAATTACTTCTAAGATCCAGATAGTGTAAGCTTTGATGAATATATTAATTATAAGTTCTGTTACTTATTCATCGAATCTGCAGCGAAGATTATTGAAGATTCGATAAACTGGTTCAATCATCACAAAGAAAGAGGCCTACAAGAATCACCCTGTATCTCGAAAATAAAGCTATAAAGGTCCATGTTTATAAGACTTTTTCTTCCAATTATCCAAGTAATCTCTCATTTTTTTTGTACCTCCAATTCAACAATAACTTGAATAGGAACATGGAAAATAAAAATGAAAGGACTGACATTTCAATTCAATAAGAGATTCAAGAACAATCGTTTCAATCCAATAATTCTCCAACAAAGCTCAATAATGATAGCAAATCGAAATAGGAAATATATTGGCAAGTAAGCTTGTTTTTATTGAAGAGACCATTATATTTCAGACTATTATTCCCAGAGTTCGAACAAAGAGGAAATATTCTGCATGCAAGTGTTGTTATTCTTACAAAATTGTCTATTTTTATTACCTCCTGTTCTCAGAGTCTGCATAATGAACGTTGGATTGAGTAACTGAATACATCGTCAGACCCGGAAAAAAAAAGAATGGACAATGTCAAGGGTAGGCGGAGGTCCCCGACATAAAACAAATATTCGATGTCTTATCTTTCAAGAGATGAGTGAAATAAATTCTCTCAGGAATTTTTTATTATATTACTGGATTCTGAAAATTTCGGGCTTCCACAAATTCACAGGCCCAGAAAAAAAAACTATATTAAACTATAACGAAAGTATAATTGTAATTATAAAAATTCAGGAGGTTCTGGTAGGAGATAGCAACTGTCATAAGTGGATGACTATTTTTCTTAAGTTATCCCGAAAAAAAAAAATTTTTATACTTTAGCGAAATCAAGGTACTATTTTATACTCCCTAAATACCTGTTACCTGCCAAAGTGACCACAACCCAAACTCTATAATCGCTGGTTGTTTTTACATTTGTAGGGGACATGCACAGAAAAACTTTCAGCTTTTATGAAATGACGAAAGTCTGGCTGTCGTGGGCTCTTGGTCTATGAATCATTGTCCTTTACGTCATCAGGCAGACTTGTTATTTTGAGGTCGACAGAAAAAATAACAAAATACTTCTCGTCCAAAAAACGTCTTTTTCTCCGCCCGGATTTCTTACAATTCCAAAAGCAAAAAAGAAGCTGTCGAAAACCGAAACAAGTCGAGACACGACAAATCCCTTCGCTCAATCCTGCTTCCTCCGGTTCCCCGAGGAAGCAAAACCGGATCGCCTCCGGGCCATGCCGGCATCTGGAGGCGAACGATTGAAATTGCTAATGAGAAAAGACAGAAGTTCGATGCAAGTGTGCCGGGAATATATTGAAGAAGTTCGCCCGCGCGCCAGAACACAATATGGCGCGCCACGGCGTGGACGGAATGGATGGATGGATGGCAATCAGGGGCGCGCCAATAAACGTGCACTCGCTCGCCCCCACGGCGCTACCGGTGACAACTTGCCGTCGAGTTCCTCATTACGACCATAACAGGACGGCAGTTACGTGAAGAAGTGGCGAAAGTTCCGGACCGGCGGAAATTAGAGTCGAGAGTCGTCGCTGTTTGATGGCTGTTCGGTCGGTCCGGCTCCGGTGCTTGTTATGTTTCGGATGGGGCGGATAACTGTCAATGAGTCCGGATGATGGACGACGTCTGTTGGGCGCGCCGCAATCTGGTCGGCGGTGTGTGTGGGAGCTCGTAGGAAGTTTAGGGGAGTTCTTATATGATTTCGGGATTAAAGTATCTTCTAGCTACACGTTTTGATTTTATAGGAGCATTCGCCATTTAGCAACTTTAGTTGCAAATTGGCGAATGCGCTACTGAAAAACATACTAACTGAAGTTGAATATTTGTTTACTTTGGGGTAGATCAATTTGAAATCAATCTATGCTAAAATTGTACTGTACAGGTTGTCCCAAATTTGATGCTCACTGAATGATTGAAAGCATCAAGATAACTAACTAAGAACTAAGGACTTATAGAAAAAAATCTGCAAGGACCCTGGGTCTCCTCTTTCGAAATGATAAAATATCAAGAAGCCTATCATAAATAACTTCAATCATTCGTTCATATAAAATACCTGTTTTAAAATATTTCACTATATCTTGGTTCTTGTGAAAGAAATCCGAAAAATTCAAAAACTTTTTTCAGCGACTTTAAAGGTTTATACGATAGTCATAATAGATCATCGAAATTAATTACCGATTTAGAGTTATAGGGGAGAGTTGACTTTTTCAATTAGACACTCCCATAGAGTAATAAACATAGATAGAGGGAGTATACGCAATTTTTACATGTCCGCAACATGGTTAGATTACGTTGTCAGATTGTGATATATTTTGAAATCCACAATTTAACTATACCATTATGAATATTTGGTATATTGAATGAAATATATTTATTTGAGTAATTCCCGATTGAATAAGCAAATTTGAATATTTGGAATCCGATATTTTTCCTAATTGTCGAATTTATAATAAGCAGTATATTTATTATTTTCTGTATCTAACTGTTATGAAATCCGAAGTTTGGCAACTTTTCCTCTCCTAGTGTCATCGGTTGTTTCACTTCTTTTGTCGTGCTAGAAGTTTGTTTTCTGAATTTCTGATATATTTAGGTATTTATTCCAAAATATTTTGAGTTGATATGAAACTTTGAGTCACCATGGGACATAAGAAGTGCGTTTTTTGTGGAGAAACCCTCAAATTAAGTGAAATATCGTATCACTGATATGTTTTCATTTCCGCTCGCTTCATGTCAAATTTGATAGTTCATGTTGGGGACAAAATCTGCTCACTGAAAATAACGTATGCTTCCCCTATCTATCTGAGTAATCAAGTAATAAATAGGGTCACCGAGTTCAGATACACCAACTCTCCTGTATACCTATTAAATGGTCATTAATTGATCTGGTATGAGTATCATATAAACCATAAGAATGACTGAAAAAAACGTTTTAAGGTTTTTGAATATCTCGAACCAGTATACAGGAAAATATTCAAAACATTTCATCATTTAGAAACATCCTTGCGACTCGATAACGAAGTTTTTAAGAGGACATTCATTTCTTGCCCAAAAATTCGTTTGAAATAATTGAACAATTGATTCGTGAGACGAAATTAGTTCAGTGATCATCTCTGTCAGAACTAAAAGACAATTTCATTCACATGAGAGATGTGGAAATGAAAAAGTAGAGGGATTTACAAAGTTAAATGTTTGTTATTATGTTCCCTCAAAAATCCAGATCAATTCCAGTACTTTCTCGATATAATATCAATCGAAGAATAGAGTGACCTGTCGAGTAAAATATATCCCCTTGAAGGGTCCCGCAATAAGAACCTGTCTCCCCGTATCGGCGAAAACACAAATTGAAATTCCTCCCTCGATGCAGTAAATCCAAGCAGGATAGTTCAGACGGGGCCTTTCTGGTCGCATATCCCGACGTGCAATATTTTTCTCAAAGAACTCCCGGACTACCATTAAAATCTACTCCCGTAGAGCGACGCGGCAAAGTTTGAGTACTCGGATTTCTCCGGGTGTTCGGCACATCAAAAGGCTTCGCCCGAATCGACTTTGATCGCCCGGCTTTGAAAGTTTTTATATCGGTTTCAGTAACGGCTAATATCCGAGGCCGCGCCTCGGGACGTCGTTAGCGACTTTGATTCGATTTATGCGGATTTTATGATAATACGGGAATTTGGGAGCTTCACGGCCTGGATAAATGGACGGTGTTTACAGGCCCTGGGCTGAAAATACCCCATTTACTTCTATCTGATATCGTTTTTTTTTCTACCGGAATTTGGGATGTTTACGAGTCCGGGGAACTTTTTTTTTTGATAAAGGTATCTTTCAACTTGGGGAGTTGATCCTATCGGTTTCAATCATGATAACGTTGCAGTGAAATCTTTCGAGTTTGGGGTATCACGTTTTCGTGGGGGTTATTTAAACACTGATGGACGACAGACGAGAACTTCATTGTGGTACAGCCCTTGGAAACACCTTTGAACACTCTACTAACTCAACTGGTCATCACCTCGTAACTTACTCCTCTAAACTCTCCTTTTCCCAGTTTTATACCTGGGTTACAAACATAAAATGACATTGTACACCGTGAATTCCTTCTTCCTTTTCTTATTCTCTAAGTTGTATTCCTGCGCAATGGTATCATGGTGTCTGGACACTAATTAAGCTATGCGAAAGATATTCTCTATTGTATCTTCCTGAGAATCCTATGAATGAGGTAGTTGTATGCACAAGTACCGAGAAAAACAATTGTTACACTAATGCAGGTACATTTATATTAAGTATTGTGACGACAATTTCGGCTAGACACTGACATTATGTTTAATTGCTTTTTATCGCCACACGAGGCTCAATTGTACAAGAAGGTTTATTGAAACATCGAAGAGAAAGGATCAATCTTCAGAAATCATCAAAACTATTCCTTATTCACCTTAACAAATGAAATCAAGCATAAAGAACAGAAAAATCAATTGATATCTCATGGTGTGCAAAATGGCGAAGGAGCCGGGACAACTAAAGACGGACAAATCACTCGAGCCAATCGGCTACTAATCCCGCAAAACTCGATATAACTCTCACGAAACCCGAATTCCGCATCAGGTAGTGGAAGCCTCCCTCTCGCCGATGATTTATTGGGTACTCAAACCCTAAATTGACTGTAAAAAATATCCTCAAAAGGTTCGCATGAGATTTTGCAATTTAACCGGGGGTGGTAGCGATACAGCAGGGATAGCTTTGCGATTTATCCACGAAAACCATAAAGCCCCCGCGTGAAATATATAAGACGGTGGGTGATTGATGTCGTCCATTCCCAACCTTTAAGAGTTAATATTTTTTCATTATTCGCTTCAGCCATATTTATACTGCTAAAGATGAAACAGATATTATCGATTCGAATTTCCAACTGGTTTTAGAAATTTTCTGGTTTGAATACGAAGAGGGTGAGTTTCTTCATTTGAAAAAGGTACCTTTGGATTTGCTAATTTGAAAAAATGATATATTATCATACAAGTTCATGATGGAATCTTTGAAGAATTTTTGTGAGCGTGCTTTGAATGTGGTTATTGAAGTATGTTATAAACTTTTCTTATACTTGTAACTGCATCATAGCTTCGAAAGCAATGCTGAATATGCTTATAACACATTACTCTATGATTGAAAATTTTAAAATGTCAGTGAATTAAGGAAAAGTAAGGGATCTTAGTCTGAAGAATATGAAAAAACAACGAATCTACACGAAACAGACTCGAAGTGAAAAGTTGGATTCGTATTTGTTACCTGGCAGTTTTAATCTTGAAACTTCGAACGCTTTTCAATTTATAGAATTAAGACTAGGATGCAGGATTGATTAAAGAATACTTTTCAACTGCACGGAAATTCATTCAAGTTGAATAATAAGTAGAATTTCTTCAATTTGTGAATAAGAAAAAAATGTTTCATCACATTGTGAATCGCAATGTGACGATATGTTAAAATGTAAAAGCTAAAGTGTAACAAATATTTTTTAAATCTACCTGAGGGTATTTTCCCAAATTATCTGATTGAAATTACTGCACAACATTGTTCGGTGTCAATTGAATTATAAACAACCACAGAGTAATAAACATAGTTTGAGGGAGAATATGTCATTTTCAGTAACTAGATTTTGTCCCCAACATGAACTATCGAATTCGACATGAAGCTCGCGGCAATGAAAATAAAACATATCAGTAAATTCAATTCCCTGGTTTCTCTACAAATAACGCACTTCTTATGTCTCATAGTGAATCAACGTATCATATTACCTCAAAATATATTGAAATATATACCTGAATATATCAGAAATACAGAAAACAAACTTCAAGCGCGCCAAACGACGTGAAACAACCGACGACACAGGGAGAGCAAAAATTGCCAAACCTTGGATTTCAGCAGGTAGAAACAGAAAATAATTAATATTCTGCTTATTATATATTCGACAAATAGGAAAAATATTGGATTCCAAATATTAAAATTTGCATATTTAATCAGGAAAAACTCAAATGACTAAATTTCATTCCATATAATATAAATTCATAATAACATAGTAAAATTGTGGATTTGAAAATATATCACAATCCGACAACGTTATCTAACCATGTTGGGGACATGTAAAAATTGCGTAAGTGTATCAGAACTGTAACAGAATATTGCTTGTAATCGACATACCAATCTGACGAATAAACTTTCAAAATACAATATTTCCTTCGATTTATGACATTAGAAGTCAATGCAGAAAATTCATTAAATAAAAAATTCGCGACAATAACACACATTATACTGAAAGCTCTTCGAGCATTTTTAATTGTTATCTAGGAGAAGCTACAAATATTGAATATAGCGTTCACCCATCCAGTCACTGACCCAGCCCAACGCTGCTCAAACTCCGGATCAGACCTAACGAAGATTAATAACCGATGAGCGTCTCAAATTGCAAGGAAAATACGTCGACAATTTCGGAAACGAAAGGAGGGCACCACGATTCCCGGAGTCGGATGCCATTATCCTTCTAATCCGACTGGGGGGAAAGCGAAGAAATCTGACGAATGTCGATTCATTCCGATTCGAAATCTCGGGGCATCGCTGTCGTCTTCATTTCCATCGGTTTCTGATCGCATTTGCATCGTGACTGTATCTGCAGCGATCGGTTCCGCGCAATTGAAAATGCAAAGTCACCGAAAGACTGATGGTTACCCCTCCGCGCCACTCGGAGAGGCGGCCCATTAGGGAAATGGGGCGATTTCCACTGTTCCCCGGTCCGTCAGTCTATTTTAATTTCCCATCTTTTGTTAGCGGATATCATGGCTCGCTGAGATCCGCCCGGACCATTTATTATTTATGATTCATGTTCGTCTATCGGAGAAATGCAGGAGTAGCTCTCTCTAGTTTGGAGCTATTGGCCGGCAGACACATGTCTGCGAAGTTTTGACGTGGTCTGTCAGATTTTAGTCTTTTCGGATGGGAGGGTGAAATACGTTGAACCCGAGTGATATTCAGTTTAGCCATCAGTTTGAAGGCACATTACCAGTAACAATGACTGAGACTTAAATATTCTCTCAAATAGTCACAGCAGTAGCAACATCATCTACAATATTTACATATTATCAATCGTACTCAGAACTTTATCGAAAATTTCGAAAATTGGGAATTCTCCATTTGTCATATCACAATTACCAGTTTTAGCTTGATGATTCTGAGTTACTGAAAAAACTATTTGCCTTAAACATGGGAATATGGAGTTCCAAAATTCAAATTACTTCAATTCTGGTTTACAAATTGGCATCAGCGACAAGTAGGTTAGAATAAGTATATATACTTTAAAAGAATATTTTATATTGAGGAGGATATATATTTGGTTTATACTTAAAAATATAGTTACAGGAAATTCGAATTCAAAATCGAAAATTTAGTGTATCCCAGAGATAGATAGAGGGAGTATACGCAATTTTTACATGTCCCCAACATAGTTAGATTACGTTGTCGGATATAATTTAAAATCCACAATTTTACTATATCGTTATGAATGTATATTATATTGAATGAAATATATTTATTTGAGCGATTCCCGATTAAATATGTAAATTTGAATATTTGGAATTCGATATTATCCCTAATTGTCGAATTTATAATGAGCAGAATATTGATTATTTCTGATATATTTAGGTATTTATTTCAATATATTTTGAGCTGATATGAAACGTTGTTTCACTATGTGACAAAAGAAGTGCGTTCTTTGTCGTTCACGAATTGAGTGAAATATCGTAGGTATCACTTGATATAGTTCATGTTGGGGATAAAATTTTCTTACTAAAAATGACATATGCTCCCTCTATCTATACTCTGAGGAGTATCCAAACGGACTCAAATTTCTATGGAATTATTTGGAGCTCAATTCGAATAATATCTATACGTAAGTTTTCAACAATCGACTAGTAAGTAGAATGTGAGATGCAAATTGCGGTCATTTTCTGGAAAAGCTGAATTTCGCATGGAATCATCTGAGGCCCAAACTGAACATCCATACTAAATAATAGAATTTAAGGCGGTCACAAGATTTTGAGTACATACAGATCGACATAAACAAAAACTTCGAGATCGGAGATCAACATTTTTATTATCCAAAAACTTCCTATCAGGAGCAATACTCGTATTACCCTTCATTTCCACCAGCTCACAATATAAATGTAAATTTACTTATGAATTAATTTTTTCAGTAGAGTACAGTATGGAACAGAAATGTGAAAAACCTAGGGATCTGTATTCTGCCCGAAATATAATAGATAATAATAATTTATGAAATAATACAACAATAAAATAATCAACGGAAGGTATTGTTGTCTGTTAGAATCTCCAGTTTGCAATATTTATATGAAAAAAAAACACACACCTAATATTTCCCTAGGAAAAAGATAGAGATATCAATTTTGGAATATGGCAAGTTATTCGAAAAAAAAATATCTTACAGTCTATACTGCGAATAATGCACAGTTTCGATATAAGAAGCTGCAATACCCGTTGGAAAAATATTTCCCCCATTTACACCAGAACCTCACATAATAGAAATAAACCGCATACTCACATTCCACACATATATAAGAAATTTCGAAACGAATGGCTAATAAAAATCATAAAGAAGCATAAATATGACTACGGTCCAAATAAACCGGAAAACCCTCAACTTAACCATTAAAATCTAACTCACAGTGGTGCCGGTGTTAGCGAACTTTACGTCGACCAGCATATTATATTTAATTATGTCAAACGGCCATATTAGTTTATGGTTTCACGGAACTCGCATCATACATATTAAAGTGCTGGTGGTCGTCAAAGTTAAAGTGATCTCCAGGGGGTCGTTACGTTTTAAATTTCGAGACGTATTCGTAAGTCTAGTCTGCGACGCTGAAATTTCAGATTATAACATATCAGGAAGCTAATGAGGGTATTCTAGTTCATTATTCCTGGAATCGAAGATGATAGACAAAAAACAAAAATTCAACATTACTACTACAGATCTTCATAGCTTATATTCAGGTGAGTGAAAAAGACGTTTGTGAAATAGAAGAAAAATTTGGTTTTTATATTTATACTCAGGTATAAATGTGAGACTCAAATTAAATTCAATTCCTTGTCTTGTTTCAGAAAAGTTATCCTTTTTTTTTTGTTCAGAATCGAGCATATTAAGCCCTAAAGAAAACCAAATCGTAGATGACTTTGAATTATAATTAGTCTACAAGTTTCTAGGTTTGTAAGCGAGTCTAAGCCAACCAATGACATAATACGTAGATGCGCTCATGGATAATTGTGCAGTGCACAGCATTGAGCTGAGCTTGCCATGAAGATATTTTAATTTGCACCAATGGTGATTGAGTCAATATGTAGCACCAATCAAAACAATGATGTGACATCAGTCAGCTGATCCAAACGTCCAGCGTCTCACTTTTACGTTGAAGTCGATTTCTTTCTGTATCTACGCGTTATCTACTTATTATTGAAGACAACTTATTCAGGTTATACAAAGAACACTAAAATTTGATTGATGACTTAATGAAATGTACAAATAGTAGAGCGTAAAACATGAATAAAGAAAGAACGCTGGTTGCTGCCGATACAGGTGAAGAGTGTTCCATGTGAAGTCTGTTCTTGACTTTTAACTTTCGAGCAATGCCACAGAAAATGATTGGTATCAACCGTGCAAGTCCCTGACATGTTGTTATTTATGGATATCGTAAAACCGCGGCTTAATTCCAACTATCAACAGCGTTTTTATGGATTTATTACTCGACTGAAAAAATGTCCGCTGTTTGGCATTTAGATGCATGAATCGACGTTGACGCAACGATATTTCGACAGAGAGACGACGAAAGCTCCGATTTCCAATTACCCGCGAGCACAAATACGTTTTTGCCATAGACTGCTGCAGTAGCCGAATAATTGTCAAGAAACACGTCATCGCAATGCGGCACCGGTCAAAAGCCGGACGAAATGCAGATGTCACGTCGATTCTTGCGTTTTTCAATTCCGGAAATCTAATTAAAACTTGTTCGTATCTCCGACAGATCGAACTAGACCGCGGTTTGAAGCGAAACAAGCGGGTTGGATAGTTGGGAGGGCCGCCCGCAGATTGAATGGGATTTTCAGGGTCTTGGCGCACTGAAAAAAATCAGGGACGACTTTGACGAAATCGGCGAGTTTCTGGATAAGACCAGCAGTGAATTAACGGCGTTGAAAACTGATTAAATAAAATGCAAAAAAACCCTTTTATTCTCCAGAATTTATCTTCGTCGCAGTCATCCGCTGCTCCTAAAATACAGTAACAGCCGTTTTCTGAAAGGCCAATCAACATAAAATTCAACTTAAAAGCTGTCAATTCTATGGTCAAGCGTCATTAGGGTTGCTGAAAGTAAGGTTAACACCTTTTATTTGAACATTCTGCCAGTTAACACAGTGGTCAAATATTACACATAAATTGTAAGGTCAAGCGTCATTTTGGGTTTCTGAAAAGCATTTTAATTTTTTTTTTTTCAAGTTAAAAGCTCCAGATAACATAGATTAGTTAATTTTAAGCTGTACAACTTTTCAGAAACCCAAATGGATTTGACATTGTTGGATGTTGTATTAGTTGAATGAACATTTGATTAGTATTTCAAAAACCGGGGGTTAGTCATTTACAGTTTTAAAATCAGTTTCAGGTAGAGCCTTCCGAGTGGCCAGTGGTGAACTATGTCTACAAAGTGGTAAATTGAATGGAGGTAATGGTGAAACCTACTTACCTACACTATGCTATCTCATACGAATAAGTCGATATTTACTGGATTTTCAATCGTCCAGAACTTAAATGAGGTGCTCCATATAATAAGAGACTAAAGTAAATATATTGAATTCATTTTTTATATTATTCGTTGCCTGCTGAATCTTTTGAAAATAACTCTTTATGTACAATGACGAGTGGAAAAAGCAACATGAACTCGATTTTTCATTTAATCACCCAAACCGTTAGTTGGCGAAATTAAATGCAGAAATATTTTTGTGAAATCTTTGGAATTCTGAGAGATCTACATGCACAAACTATTGGTAGATGTTTAACAATTGACAACTAACAGAAGATTTGGTATTTTTCTAAGTGAGATCTTGATAATATGTAATGGTAATATTGAACTCAGTTGGCTCAAACATTAGTACCAGCTAATTGTAGGTTGCCTACAGTTCTCAAACAGTCGTTCTTATGAAATTCATGTCAGCTATTCTGAATAAACGAACCTTGATTACCGAACTGAATACACATATTAAACGCTTTATGTACGTGTAATTGAAGCCATAGAGCTAGATCGCAACGTAATATACTAGCAGATAGCTTGGGAGATGCCTCGGATCCCATTTTTCAGAGTAGGACCCGTAAAAAAAATGTGGGTGGAGAAGGAGCCATTCCGGGCGGACTTTACTGGGAAATTAAGTCGTTAAGTTCCTGGAATTCCCCGGCAGTAAATTTAACGGCGTTGAAGACGAGGAAGTAACCGTCCGGGTGGTCGAAGGGAACGGAAAAAAGTGAGATGATAAATTTGGCGGCAATAAAAACACTCTGATCGATGATAGAGAGCATACAAAATAGTGATCTACGGAACAATTAGGGAATTTTTGCTATTTTGAAGGAGAGAAGCGTGTCCCAGAAGTATGTTTGAAAATGAGAAAGGCACTAAATCAAGTAGAAGATTTCAATGTCAATTCAAGTATTCATTTATCGAGTAGGTACATAAAAAATCAAGTATATGCTATCAAACTACTTGATTTTAAGAAGTTTCAATGTGTAGTATGCAGTAGTATGCACATCATAAAAAAAATATGGAATGAGAAGGAATCTTGAAAAAACATTTTTATTTAGGAAACGTATTGTATATAAAAATCAAAAATATCAACTCTTTTGAAATGGAAACCCTAATACACTATAAAACATAACGAAACGTAAAATATGAAAAAAATATAGTTTTTTAACCTCCAAGCACTATTTGACTACATTATTTTCCATCCAGGGTCTAGACACATGAGGAATCTTATGGATTTTTCGTCTAATCTATTGAGGGTTTTTTTAACAGTCAGAGCTGCTCTAGAAAATTGTCTCTCAAAAAGAGTAGAATGCTTCATTTTTGATATAATTTTTGAATTTTCTGAGCAAGTGTTATTCATGATTCCAAACAGTTCCTATTAATGCCCTCGGTTACTAAGCATCTACGATAAAAACCATTTCCAAGTTATGAATTGTTATTTGTTGTCCCGTGCCGTCTTTGTCAAGTCTAGACTGCCATATGTCACTCTCTCCGAGACAGAGACAAATCCTGCAAACCTCACCGCAAGATCGAGTATCCCTAGGTGACGCACAATGTAAGACAAGCTCGAATCTACTGCCAACTCAAACATAGTAAAAACAAATATGATTATATGCAGATTACATGGGTTCAGACCTTTGTTAGAGCGGACACCATCCCTTATGTACAACACGTTGCCGCTTTTTCAGTCGTCCAACGTTGCAAATCCAACATCGTTGGTTTGACATTGTTTGTTCTCGAGTAAACCCATCAAAACCGTTTCTCCGTTTTATACGCTAGAATGGTGGTATGATTGAAGTTCATGTTTGGACAGGGTATGGTGCTCGTGCTGGGAAATACATGGTGATGTACGAGAAACGCTGAGGAAGGTTTATGTTTTCTCGAAGCAATCAAACTGAGATACCAGAACATCAATTAAAGTGGATAAGAGTCTCAAACTATAATTAGAAGGTAATTGAATCATCAAAAATGCTGCCCGAACTAGATGAATTCATAGCGATAGGAAAATAATTAAACGCCAAACATACATTAAAGGCTTTTTTGTTTCCTCCATAAAATTGTACCAAAATTGGACGTAGGATTTATCAAGTAAAGTTACTTGATATTTTAACTAGGTACTTGACTATAAAATCAAGCCGTGACTCGATATCAAGCTACTTGAGCTTGATACGCACAAGTCGCACACCATATATTTCTGCAATCTCGTGAGAGCTCAGACAAAATAATCATCTTCAAAGGATAAACACAGTGAGTTGGACATCGATCTCCTAAGTTTATTCAAGAAATCTCCTGTGAAATGAGCAATGAAATAGCTTGGCGTTATGAAATAGTCAAATTCCTGACTGAAACACTTGCTGACAGTTCTGAAGATATTTCAGAATGGTGGAAAAGACCAGAAATTCAACGCCAGCATCTTCAGCTCCTGTTGAAAGACAATTTTTCAGAGCTGCTCTGACTGTTACAAAAACCCGCAAAAGATTAGGCGAAAAATCCATAAGATGAATCTTGTGTCTTAGATCCTGGATGGAAAATGATATAATCAAACAGTATTTCTCAACAAACAGCTTTCTCAATGATAGAAGACTATGTTTTTCAAATTTTATATTTTGTTATATTTCATTGTGATTTTATTGATTGCCATTTTCGAATACATAGTTGATATTTTGTTTCTTGCGAACAATAAGTTTCCTAAATGAACGTGTTTTTTTGCAAGGTTTCTTCTCATTCAATCATTTTTTGCACACTACACAATAAAACTGCTAAAAATCAAGTCAATTGATAGAATGTTCTTAATTTTTTAAATACTTGATAAATAAATACTTGACTTGGGATCGAGAAACTACTACATATTTAACTTGATTTCAAGTCAAGTAGCTTGAATATCAAATCAAGCTGTGAATCTCTAATCATGAAAGAAACCCTAGGGGACACATATATTTAAAAATAAGAAAAACTTCTGGATTTGTGGTCAGAATACCTCGTCTTTGGTTTTAACAAGACAGTATTGAGCTTCATATGAAATTTATTACATGCATTGTAATTTCAACAAGTGAGTTCACGTTACTGCGTTTCGAATTTTATTCTACTAAGAAACTGTACACCGACCAACAACAACAACAGTTGAAAAAAAATCTTTATCTCTCTTAGGGTTCCCACCCACGTCACGGTATCAATTACGCACCGAATATCGCAGCCGATTACGCAACAAAAAAACGTCAAGTCGGGAGCGACAGGAAAAAACCGTAATCCGCTCAGGAAACGACGTGTGCCGAGGCAAGAAAACCCCCCAAACCCCACCCCCTCTAGCGGGGCGTCTAAAAACCACCAGGGGGGGATGATGTGTATACAAATTCTTTTTCTCGCGACGTTCGTGATCCGTTCCTGGATACGACGCTTAATTAGGTAGCGAGAATACACGCCTCGACGCTCCTGCTGAATACCTTAGACGCGGGTTGCGGTCGTATCGTCTTTTCGCCATTCGTCCGCCGCGCTAGGGGGGATTAGTTTTTGTGCCGCTAGATGGCGCGCTCGACGACGTACGCGTAAAAAGCGCCGCAGCCGCCTTAACGGCACGAAATAACGAACTTCGGCTTAGTCGACGCAAAATAATAAGTAGTAGGTTGTGGGGGGGGGGCTGAATCGAATCGAGGGAACTGGAGCGGATTCCCCGAGGGGTATATATTTGCGGAGATGAGGAGGGGGTGTTTTGTATGTTTGCGGATGGGAGTCAATTAGGGAAAAGTCTGAGTCGGGAGATCTCCTTGGTTATATGCGGCTTAATACGACGAATTTAAAGGAATTGGACAGACATTTTGCGGAGGTGAATGCGGTATTGAATTGGAACTGTAGGTTTTTTTATGTGTTTACATGACCTATTTCACGTTGGTAAAAATGGAAAATCGAGAAGTTTCGATTTATACAGCCACAACAGGTATAATGGTAGCAATTCCTGGGTGAAAACACGAAGGGAATATTTTATGCTGTTTCTTAATAGGGGTTTATACCGTTTCAGCGACCAGTTAGAAAATAAGTAGCCTATATTTTATAGACATCATCGATTCATATGACGTTTTCACCCAGAGTAATAAACATAGATAGAGGGAGAATATGTCATTTTCAGTTAGCAAATTTTGTTTTCATTATGACCTATCAAATTTGACATGAAGCGCGCGGAAATGGAAACATATCAGTGGTACGATATTTCACTCAATTCGCGAGTTTTTCCAGAAAGAACACACTTCTCATGTCCCATACTGAAACAACGTTTCATATCAACTCAAAATATATTGGAATAAATACCTAAATATATCAGAAATTCAGAAAACGAACTTCAAGCGCGCCAAACGACGTGAAACAACCGATGACATTAGGAGAGCAGAAGTTGCCAAACGTTGGATTTCAGCAGGTAGATACAGAAACTGATAAATATTCTGCTTGTTATAAATTCGAGAATCAGGAAAAATATCTGATTCCAAATATACAAATTTGCATATTTAATCGGGAATCACTCAAATAAATATATTTCCTTCAATATATTATACATTTATAATGATATAGTGAAATTGTAGATTAAAAAATATATCACAATCCGACAACGTAATTTAACCATGTTGGGGACATGTGAAAATTGCGTATACTTCCTCTATCTACGTTTATTAATCTATGGGTTTTCACTGATACTCATTTTAAAGAGTATAAAACAAAAAGCAGAATATATTGAGCACGAAGTGAAAACCAATCAATACATCTTCAAAATGAGTAATATGACATAATAGCACTATTGTTCAATAATAGATGCAAAACAAGCTGGCCTCCAACGTCGAAAAATTAGCTCAGCAACATCTCCTCTCCTTCAACCAAATAATTCAGAGATCCCAAACGGCCGATAAAGGAACAGCGATACCTCCCTCATTCTTTCGCAATCAAGAACATTCGCCATAACCTACGCCGTCCGACTCAAATATTGAAGAGTGCAGGGGTAGAAAAAACCCCTCGGTCCCCGTACGTGAAAACGCCGCAACGTTGTCAAATTCCATTTTCTTCCGGGCCGCCCTGGGCCGGCCGTAAACAATGCCCAGGCGACCTGATGGGGGGGCGCAGCGTCTAGATAAAACTCGAAACGGCCTCGGGAATAAATAATAGAAAAGGCCTCACCGTGCGCGTAGCTGCGGGAAGGTGGAAAATGGCCGGTTAAATATGTATGGTATAGTTTACGGCGGCCGTTAAGTCGCTGAACAGGAAAATTGAATCGTTTCGGTTCGTGTCTACGCGTCGTTTCCGGCCAGAGAGAGGGGGAGGGGGAATTTCCTTAATTATCTTCGGGGATGGGCACACGGAACATCGTGAAACTGTTCGGGGATGGATGAAATATTCATCCCCCCACGTTCGGATAACTGGCCGGCACCTTTGAGGCGTCTCTAAATGTGGACGGCTGTTAACTTTAACGGATAACATACATATAAACATAAAAGGCAATGAAGATGTGTTTGTCCTTTACGAATTGCTACAACGTTCATACGATCCTCATAAGAATTCGTTAAGCTATTGAATACACTTCAGCAAAGGTTTTTCACATGATAAAATGCCATAACAACAATTCTATAATACATTTTCCGAAAATATAATGAAATCGGCGCATTCGCCATTTTGCTACGCATAAGTTTGTCGTTGCATTACGTTGCTTGCAATGTTTTTCCTTTAAAATTACACTAATGCAATCCTCAGAGTAATAAACATAGATAGAGGGAGCATATGTCATTTTCAGTAGGCAAATTTTGTTTCACTTATGACCTATCAAATATGACATGAAGCTCGCGGAAATAAAAACATAATAGTGATACGATATTTCACTCAATTCGCGAGTTTCTCCACATCGCACTTCTTAAATCTCATAAAGATAGATACTCAGCAGTGCAAAATGTAGTTCGTGAGCAGTGCTCGTCACTACGCTTCTTATATCTCATAATGAAACAACGCTCAATATTACCTCAAAATATTTTGAAATAAATACCTTAATATATCAGGAATTCAGAAAACAAACAAGCGCGCCAAAAGACGTCAAACAACCCTGTAAAGAAAACCACATTTTATTAGGGTTTCCTTTAGTTTTCTAGTTACCTGGAATGTCAATAACTGACATTTCAGAATTGTCAAAAAGATAATCTGTTTTATTTCATAATTGTGATAGAGGCTTTAAATGTAGTTTCCCTCATTTATTGCAGGTTTGTTTTTATATTGTTGATGTAATTGTTGCTAATAAAATCCCTCATTTATTGCAGAGAAACACAATTAAGTCGATATCCAAATAAATAGGACTTATTATAAAACTGATGACACTAGAAGAGCAACAGTTGCCACTTTGGACATCAGCAGGTAGATACAGAAAATAATAAACATTCTGCTTATTATAAATTCGACAAATAGGAAAAATATCAGATTCCAAATATTCAAATTTGAATATTTAATCGGGAATCACTCAAATAAATTTATTTAATTCAATATAATATACATTCATAACGATATAATAAAATTGTGGAATTGAAAACATATCACAATCCGACAACGTCATCTAACCATGTTGGGGACATGTAAAAATTGCGTATACACCCTCTATCTATGTTTATTACTCTATGATCTATACAGAACCAGCGATCATACCTTTTTTGACCTCTATACACCTACACAATTATCATAGAGAATCCTATCGGTTGTTGATTACTTTTCACGTGTTTGAATCTCCGACACGAATTTGCAAAATGAAATTGCCATGGACCAATGATTCCAACGTAACCTATATCAATCACAATCGGAAAATCGAATGCAATCGGATCTGGCCAGCCTTATAATCATTTCATGTATATTGACGAACGAAATTCCGACAAGCGCAGTGGTAATTCAATCTGACAGAAAATAATACCCGTAGAAATACGAAATTGCATTTGTTACCGAGAATCTACACGGTTCTGTTACATAAAGCAGAATTTTGGGGTTCGGAGTACTGGAATAGGGACAAAAATTCTAGTTTGGAAAATCTTCCCAGACGCGTAAAGTAAACGAATTATTGTCGAGGAATATCGCCTGATGGTGTCTAATAAATGGAATAGCGCCTAAATAAATCATTCAACATTTGAAACAACGTTTATTCAATGAAAATCAAATTTCAGGTTGAAAATTCTGGTAGAAAATGACACATCAGTGAAAGACTCTCCAAGAGCCGGGCAAAACGTTAGCCAGGAAAAGGATCAAACCCAGTCAGGTGTTTCCCCCAAAACTCCGTCGCTTTACCTCCCCCATTACCCCTCCACAGCATCGGGGTTCGATTCGGATTCCTCGACGTCGTTTCTCAAGCGGGACCAAATTAGAGAATTCCGAAAGTAGAATGTATTATCCAATATAATCTGAGAATATTGTCTTTTCGCGAAGGTTTAATTGTGAGATCTCGTCGAGGCATAAACTCCGTTTTCGGATATCCAGGGGATGAGATATGAAAATACGTACTGTCGCCGCATTATCCTGCCAGCCAAGCCTGGGGGGGGGGGTTTCCCATAAATGTCGACGTTGTATTCCGAGTCGTTGAAAGGAGTTATTAGGCCGTATTTGTGTTTGCAATGGCACAAGTTTTCCCTGCTCCGCTCCCTTATATTCTCTCGATATTTCCGCTAGTAATTCCGAGCGGGTATATTCGATTACCTCGACTTCGTATCCGGAGCTTCGATAGAGTCTGTTCCGAGTTTTTTTTTAATGATCCGTAAAAGTGACAAAGGAATGGAATAGTCCTCGTATTATTGATTTTGTGTGCTTATGTTCATATTGGTTGAAATTTGAGATGAATGTCATTTCAGATTATTGGCTTCCACCCTTAATAATCTGTAGGTAATTGGTGGTGGGAAAATTGAAAGGTACCAACTATTCAGCTGTAATTGAGGGATCTATTGAGTTTTGATCAATATATTACATTTCGGTAAAAAAACACAGTTAACAATTACCACTTTCAATGGTATTAAATGCTCATATATTTTTTTTAGAACCTGCTCTATCACGAAACAAATATTTCGCAAATCAATTGATGACTACTTGGATAGATTCTGAAAAATATCAGAATTTGACCTCAATTATAAAACGTAGAACTCTTAAATGTGAAAATGTTTACTCGAAACGAAACATAGAGTGATAAACATAGATAGAAGGAGTATACGCAATTTTTTGATGTCCCTAACATGGTTAGATTACGTTTTCGGATTGTAAGATATTTTCAAATTCACAATTTGACTATATCGTTATGAATGTATATTATATTGAATGAAATATATTCATTCGAGTAAATCCCGATTAAATATGCAAATTTGAATATTTGTAATTCAATATATTTCCTAATTGTCGAATTTATAATAAGTAGAATATTTATTATTTTCTGTATCTACCTGCTGAAATCCAAGGTTTGGCAATTTTTGCTATCCTAGTGTCATCGGTTGTTTCACGTCGTTTGGCGCTCGTGAAGTTTGTTTTCTGAATTTCTGATATAGGTATTTAGGTATTTATTGCAATATATTTTGAGTTAATATGAAACGTTAATAAACTATTGAAGATAAGATATGCGTTCTTCATTGAGAAACTCCCGAATTGAGTGAAATACCGTATCACTGATATGTTTTCATTTCCGCGCGCTTCATGTCAAATTTGATAGTTCATGTTGGAAACAAAATTTGCCTACTGAAAATGACATATGCTCTCTCTATGTTTATTACTCTGAGAAACGTACTGGATTTGCAAAGGTTTTGATCTGCTTGAAATTATCTAAGGTTCCTTTGTATCTTTCATCATAGAAAACCCTTTATTTCTATTTCAATGATAACTGTATTGACGAATCCTTCAAATCTGAAATTGCAAATAGTTCTCACAAAGTTCAAATCGAGTAAAAGTACTTTTGTCCCTGTACACCTCGAAGAGTGAACTCGAAAGATCCCTCTCCGAAATTGCAGCTCTAAAACGGGGCCGCCACCGTTAAACAAAAATCCCCATCCTCTCCGCCATTCTTGCAGTAATCTCTCTCTCCGTGTTGATTCTGCGATTTTGAGCTTATTTTCACCAGGCGAGATACCGCGTCGTGTTTTTAAAATAAATCTTCATTTCGGCACGGAGCGAGCGAGGCTGTAACCCACACCCGCGGCTATTAGAAAGGGAAAAAACGATCCCCGGTTCCCACGGTACTCGTTACACAGCCGACTACGACGAGGCGGCAGACACAGACGCCGTCCTCTTCTTTTTCTTCCCGGGGACGAAATTAAAGTTTGCTCTGCTGATTATATCGCGGATATTTCGATTTCGTTTCCTTTTTTTGCGCGTCGGCGGGACTCGGGCTTTGTAGCTCTATTTCACATCGAGGGGGCCCAGTCTCCTGGCTTTTACCTTCGAGGAGTTGCGAGGATATTAATTTTCCGCTTGTCTCTGTCGATACCGGCATCTATCCGATTCTTCTCGGGTTCGGTCTCTTTCGAGGGAGCTGGAGAGGCTCTCCTCTCTATTGAATCAATCGGAATCGACGGGGACTTTTGGATTAATTGCTCGGAACAAATATTGAGTCAGTTCTTTTCTTTTTTTTGTTTCAATTACGCCAGGGTGTGGTTATAATTCAGTTGGTATCGAATTTTGGGAGACGCTTACTTCCATTCGCATCCAAGCGCTATTCGTGGATGAAATTTCACGATAATTGCATGAAATGATATAAATGAGATTTAATTTTATTACGTTCTTTATTGCCATGAAAAGCAGACCCTATTATTCATCAATTTCTTATAAAATATCTCAAATAAAAAAAAATTAAAAAAACGAAAAGGTAACGAATTTATTATTCATTTTCATTAACAAATTGAAAATATAGAGATTATTTTTCAAAGAAATCATGTGAACACTTCGTAAAAAATCGGTAATGTTTGAGAAGAACTTTTCTATTTTTGTTTCGAACTGAGCAATCACGTAGTGGTGTTTCCTCTTAAAGATCAGTATTCGGTACTTAACCCTATTATTATTATTATTTCAACTGGGGTTGTTATGGCTCAGTAAGCCTTCCGGGAACTGCGACCATGTAGATCATTTGTTCTCTATCCTACTCATTCATGGAAACCCAAGTAGGTCGTCAATGGCGTTAATAAAACTGACAATCTCATTATGGGCCTTGGCCGTTACCTCACGGGTATCCAGGACCGGCTTCCCCAAATTGATGATATTTAGGCCAGCCAGCTCTGGACACTTGCATACCATGCGTTCAGCTGATTCTGCTTCTGATCCACAGAGCCTGCAAATCTCATCTGCTGACTTTCCCATATGGTACAAATGATGTTGGTACCGACAGTACCCCGTCAGCTGTCCCACCATCACCCGAAGCTCGGCTCGTGACAGCTTCAAGAGCTTTCTGGCGTAGGTAGGTGAAATCATCAAGAATTTCTTGGACTGAATGAGTACAGGAGTGTTTGTCCAGTGGGTTATCCTGTTATTCAAGTCCCATTGCTGGACCGCTGCCTTATATTGCTTCTTTACTAGCCCACAGAAAGGCTCAGGTCCATCAGGTGTTAACCTTGATGCACTTTTCGCAAGTTAATCGGCTTTTCGTTTCCTTTAACACCTAAAACGACCGTCATAAGTAGCTAACTGCATGACTATGGTGATGATGATATAAGAAAATAATATTTCCAAGCTTTCATAATTCGGAAGTTGTGAGGAACTTGGAGGCGAGAATTATTTTATTCAGTATCATCTTAGTAATTTATTTTTCATATACAATGTTTAATGTTAATTCTTCGAGAAACGCTTTTTTTCAATTTTTCTTCGAACAATTTTAATGCAAAAAGCTACTTCCGATACCCAGATTCAACAATTAGCTATCCTTCTACCATCAACCTATCATCGAACCACAAAAAAGCTTGTAACAACATAAATTGTAATCCCATAAACCGTACACATCGAAAGAAAATTGCTTTTTACCAAGCTAAAGCTCCACATTTACGAGCCGTATCTGCGCCGGTCTATTGTTTGCGGCTTTCGGGGCGTCCTAAGAGAAATTTGTTTGCAGTCGCCGACGGCCAACTACGTATAAACGCCGCTGCATAATGTGCAATATAGCGGGGCGTCCAATATCGCCGCAATTCCCTTAAAAGCGGCATCGGCCGCTTGATGGCCACTTTCGTGACCCCGGACAACGGACCTAGACAAATTGCATATAACAATTTTACGGCTATCGATAGCTAATTTCCGCAACGCGGACGGATAAAACGCCAGGCGACGGCGACGACGCCATCTCATCACGTCTTATGGTCGCTTGTTTAACGCCTATGCCGGCCTTAAAAAGGGTTTTTTACGGAGGCAATCACGTCCGTTCGAAAATATGGACACTTTCGAAGAACAGAGTGATAGAGACTAACCACCAGTTTCTGAAAGGCTGATCAAATCTTTGTTCAACTGATACAACATTCAACTTGACAGCGATGTCAAATCCGTTTGGGTTTCTGAAATGTTGTACAGTGTTAAATCAACTAATCTATGTTATCTGGAGCTTTCAACTTGGAGAGACAAATTAACGCTAGACAGCAGTGACGGCTCGTGCCCTCGAGATGTGGGTCGGCCACACTCCGGAAAATTACGAACGTATATATCAAATTTATTAAAATTCATTAGTTCCAAAAAATGAAGTGATGAAATGTCTTTAAACCTTATTTCAATTTGAGTTATAATTAAATCCAGAATTTCACAAAAAAGCCGTTTCATTGAGGAATTATCCGTGAGCTGAATTTCGGAATCTATTTTACGTTTTCGACGTCTAGCACTCGGTGGCATTACTTCTGGGAGTTTTTCTACTTCTGAATATAAGCGAATGAAATACTCATCTTCTGTGCGAAATTTTTTCAGAGTCGATAATAAAGAAGTGATTCTGGCGTTGCAATAAGTTATATCTGATAACTTATGCTGGATTATAGAAAAAACGGGATCTGTGTATGTAAAAATCAAATTAAAAGAGTGGAGAATGAACAAAAATTCGAAATCATTCAACATTTTCTTCAGACCGGTAGCTTCACGTATTGTAATATCATCCCATTCATCTAAATTGTCGCTGATATGATCAAAAACTTCAATTAATTCTTTTCTCTTATCGAATATTGTTTTTACAGCGCGAGATTTGAAATTCCAACGAGTTTCCGAGCTAGAGGGTAATCTTTTTTTGCAAATTTCGTCTAGAATATTAGTGCGTTTACTTGATTTAGTGAAAAACGACGAAAATCCTGAAAGATTCGAAAAAAACACGCGACACTCATTGATTTTCTTGGTCGAATCTTGTAACACTAAATTCAATTTATGTGCATAACAGTGCGTGAATAGTGCTTGAGGAGCAATTTTTTTTATTCGCGCTTGTAACCCATTAATTTCCCCCGCCATCACAGCTGCCTCGTCATATGTTTGACCTACTAATTTAGTCGCTAAATTCAAATCTTTAAAATTGTCCAACAAGGTATTGAAAATATCATTCGCGGTTCGACCTTTACTAACATCGAAAAAACCCCAAAATCGTTCGGATATTTTTACCTTCTCGAACGAAGCGGAAAATTACTGACATCTGACAAAAATATTCAACATCCGTTGTTTCGTCTATTTCCCAAGAAAAGCACGCAGAATTATTCATTTCCTCGCGAATTTTCTCCCTCGAAATTACAGAACTTTTGAAATCAAGATGTTTTCAAAGTTAGGAATATATTAATTATATTTTCATGATCAGACAATCAATACCTAAATACTATCGAACGGCATAAATAAGTTCTTTTCTGATTAAGACGTAATATCCCATAATTAACCATTCATTTGAATATATTAATTATATTTTCATGATCTGAAAATCAATAGCTACTATCGAACGGCATAAATAAGTTCTTTTCTGATTAAGACATAATGTCTCATAATTTAATAAAAATATAAATAAATACATAAATTAACCATTCATTTAATTATCAAATATTTGAAATAAACTGTGAAAAGTTGCTGCTTGACGCTCTGCAATAGGATAACCGGCCAGCCGACCCTGTGTATTGGGAAGCAACCTTACATCGAGTTGTTGTGCCGTTCTATTGAGTGGTCGTATTCTGGGCGTATGTCGTAGTATCTTTTCCTTTACGTAGCGCTCTCGGTAGCGCTGGTTCCGCCATCGGCTCTTGGCCGACCTAACGTGATGAGATGCTTTCAGTGACATTCCAGGGGTTGCAATTGTATAATTGTAACATTTGTGTTACATTTCAGACCAAATGTTACGGTGTTACGTACAATTCTGGAATAACCTGTTTGGGGTGATGTTACGAAAAGTAACCATTTACGATTGTGGTTTGTTACAATTTATGAAAGGGAATAACAACGCTGGATGCTTTGGAAATCGAATATTAGGTGGGTCCGAAAGAAAAAATTGGCCGGTATAAGTTATATTTTCCTGTTCTGAGTGGAAATATTCATTACCGAGGGAATTTGGATATCGAAATCGATAACTCCGATTGAGTTTGAATGAATTGAATATCTAGAATTATTTTCTATTTCCCGATAATTTTTGGGTCGGCCCGGCCGACCCTGCCGACCCTGACGAGCCGTCACTGCTAGACAGTAGAATTGACAGCTGTTAAGTTGAATTTTACGTTGATTGGCCTTTCAGAAACCGGCCGTAGATGAATTTCCGGGGATCCTTTAAGGACTGTTGACTCTGTTAAATTCGCCAATGAAGCTAAAATCCGCCCAATTATTTCGGAGTTATACACATCTTCCATTGTGTTTTTCGAATGACCCATGCAATACCGATTCAATCGCTGCTAGAACCTACTGATAATAGTAACTTGTTTTACTAGGCAGGAAAGTAGCAGATTGACTGCCTCGGCTGATAGTTCATAGCCGAGCGTAGCGAAATCTTTCTATTTTTCTTGTGGTGATAAATTAAAACGAAATGTGATAGAAATCGCAATTTTTGAAATAGTTGGTTCTTATGGAAATGTATTTGTTCAAGATAATTATAGTTTGACAATTTATGAAATATTTGTCAATTCTTTTTTGAAGAATATCGGATATATTTATATTATTGACAGCGATGGCGACTTAAAAGTACTTACTCCTGCAGAAATGAGGAAGGTGGCAAAAAATATTGGTTTGTCAAAAAATGTCAAATATTTCATTCTCATTGAAAATAATCATTTTGCTACCTAGGAAGGAAAATTAATGCTTTGCTGATTGATATGTGTCAGCAAAATTAATATTTGCTGCCAATCGGAGAAAAATAATTTTTCTAGGAACTTTCTTCATTGCCTGAATAACGACTGAATATCCCGCTTATTTCGATTATGAACTTTGACATATGCATTCAAACATGGCTGAGATCACAACATCCAAGCATATGTTAATTCAAAGTCAGTTGATCATTCAACTCATAAATGTGGTGGAATACAGGGCAAGGCGTTCCTAAAATGGAGGAAAAAACGAAAATCACACATTCCTCATTTCGAGAAGTCTTATAAACATGGACCCCCCTCACATTAGTGATAAATGACAGTTTTATTATGCACCAGACCTGGAAGTTGGTATGCAGAACAAAAATATTAAAATTGAATATAAAATTAACATGTGGACTTTCCAAAAAAAAATATATATATATATATGAATACGAATTTGAACGAGCTTTTGAGTCAATTGAGAATCTGAAATCACGTCAACGCTCTTCCTATTTTCAAGCTGAGCGGTTTTTTCGAATTTTTTGTAACTGTCTGCTGAAATCCTAGGATCAGTAGGTTGAAAATTCGCGAAACTTACGATGTTGCCACATATCTTCGGAATCGCCTAAAATTTCGAAGTTTACTACACACCACGTCCCTTGTCAACTCCTCAGACTTGCCGACAACCCGTCCGTCCGTGAATACGCAAAACGAACCGACAGATACCGTCATAGTTGCGACAACGCGCCCCCGAAACGCATAAACAACGGCGCCCCGACGCCGACAATCGTTCCGGCCTCATTAGCATGAATTTGCATCGGCCAATATGGCGGCCGCAGAAAGGACGCCTCGGCGAGTCCGCGTTTGAACGACGGACAATGGCCGCCTGTTATTATCCGACCGACGTCCGTCGAACGGGAGTATTCCGAGGGGGGCGGCGGTGCTCGCCCCCGCCGACCTTCCACGGTAGTAGCGCCGAGCTTTAACAACCCGTGACGGACTGTACGACGCTGCGAATTTGCAAGGGGATGTTTCTTACTTTGTGTCTTCGGGTAGCGAAGTAGCCCGGTCTGTATCGATTCGAAGGAGCGGGGCTGGAAGAGAATTTCGAAAGAATGACTTGCGAAAAATACCCGAAATGCCATGACGCCGAGTCAGATCAGATGTAGGGTAGAGATGTTTGAAGTTGAAGACAATGCTTATCTTATGAATCATTAGATTATCTGTTCTGATGGTGATATACAAAATGAGGGGTTGATTTTAAGAATGAAAAGTCCTATTAACGCTTTGTTTTAGAGATACAGGGTGTTTCTTGTTTGGGAATCACGGCTTGAAATCAATTCAAAATCAATTCCAGAAGTAGTTTTTCAATGTCAAGTCAAATATTTATTCATCAAGTACTCGAGTTGACATTGAAACTATTACTTGACTTGAACTTGAGTGTATTTCAAGTCAAGCCCTAAGCAAGTAGCTGAATATCAAGTCAAGCCGTGAATCCCTTTTTTTTGGGATGATAATAGTTCTAGAGTTCATCGAATCTTCATTAATCATTAGTACATATCGGGAAAATAATGACCAAAACTGCCAGTGGTATAACCAAAAGTACTGGAGGAAAAGATATAGATATATCGCCTTGTAGATTTGCAAATGAAATTGAGATATCATTTGATGTGAACTCTAAATTGAAATAACTAAGACAAATTTCAGTTGAATATTTTTTTCCAAGATTGACAGGAAATATTAATTTTGCAGACACATATAAATCAGAAGAGTATTACTTTTCCTGCCTAGGCAGTAAATAATTATTTTCAATGCGAATAAAACATTCGACATTTACTGACAATCTAGCTTATTTCTGTAAGAATAAGTACTTCTAAGTCGCTATCACTGTCCATAATATAAATATATCCGAAATTTTTCCAAAAAACTGTCAGATATTTCATAAGTTGTCAAACTATAATTATCATGGACATATACATTTCCGTAGCAACCAACCATTCCAACAATTGCGATTTCTAAAAAATTTCGTTTTAATTTATGACTACAGCAAAAATAAAAAGATTGTGGGAGGTGTAATAATTTGCAAATACAATATCCCATATATCATTATAAAAAATCAAAGAAACGATTATATGGTCAACTCGGCAGCAAAGTAGATTGACTGACTTGGCTGAATTCTGAACTATCAGCCGCGGTAGTCAATTTTCCACTTTGCTGCCTAGTGAATCAAATAACTATTGTATTTTACAGATGCTATGCTTTCAAAAAAATCAAACATTAACACCGTGTAAGTTTTAAACAATGCTAATGTTTATGGGTATTTTTTTTTGTTAAAATTATCTGAGGAACCTGTCAATTTCGTTCATATCTCCAATTGAGGAATACCCTGTATACCTCATTAAAATGTCAATAACTCGTTCGAGAGAATCGTTTCAACTGTGCATCGCTTCATCGCACACATCGAATTTCATCAAAAGCACCCGCCATTCGTTCGTCCATCGATAAACATTCGAACGACTTGTTACTACGGGGGTTGAAAAAGTTTCGGGAGAAAAAAAAAACCCCGAATCGGAAAAATTACCGAATCCCATTATGTAAACGACCAACCCCTCCCCCCGGATCCGTCATTGTTCGAACGCTTTCCCGGCAATGCAATGAATAAATGCGGTCCCAGTTCTCCGGAGAAACTTTCCCCATTTCAAGCTCCAAAACTCCCCCCCGACCCGAATTTGCGACCATCATAAATCGTGTTCCTCGGGAAAAAGTCCGGTATATAAAATGCATGATCTGACATCATCCCCCGCCGCATCTCTAATTCGCCCCTTTCCCTCGAAGTTGAACGGAGGGGGTGGCGGTTGGATCTTCTTGAGTTAGCACAGTTTACGACGTCGGGGTGAAAACTGACAATTCGCATGCACGGGACTTTATGGCAGCATTAGGAAATTGGATGTTACCCCTTTTCGGACGGGCTGTTTGTCTTGTTCCCAGGGGATGAATTGGGAATCACGTGTAATTGGTCGTTCGTATTACCGCTCTCGTATGATGGAATTGCAACAGATGCAGGTGAATAAAGAAGATTTTTAGTTTTCTTCAACTTTTATTCGTTGTTATTTGCTTACAGAAAGGCGTGACGCAGATTTAAAAATCACTATAACTGATCGGCACATTCACCATTTTGCATCAAACATAAAAAAAATACGATAATAAAACATTAACCGAAATTTTAAAAATTTATTAGTGTACCGACTTCCTAAATGAAGCATAAATGTTTCTGAGAAGCATGCACCCATTTTAAGACATTATTGATGACTTTGCCTTCCTTAAACACAATGTTACTACATTGGATGTACAAAGGATAATAAGAATCCTTGGATAATTTGAAGAATAAAAGTGCTATCAACATGTTTTCGAAATACAAGAACCTTTTTGTAGTCCTACAAGAACCTTCTTGCAGTTCTAATTTCTGTGAAGATTATACCAGATTATCGAATCTTCATAAATTTTTGCTACAGATTGGGTAAATGAGTACCAAAACTTATAATTAATTTCTCCAATTCTGTGGTTATTCCGTTCATTCTTCCACATCTTGTAGAACAAAATCGAGCGAGAATATATCAGAAACGCACAGTTTTCATGGTTATATTTTATTATTCTATGTTGGTACTCCGACCTTTCCGCCACGGCTTTATCTGTCAATTCATCAATTTGCCTTAAAGGAATCAGTTCTGCCAACCAACATTTTTCAATGCAAAAACCACTAAATTATATTTATGGGAATATTTCATTAATTTCAATGAAAATGCAATGAATTAGAGAAAATAATGTATAATTCTCGTACAGAAGGCTCATTCTACCACTCGTTCATTCCAAAACTCGCCACTTCATGGCTCGTTTTTGAATTTTGAACTCGTGGAAGAATATCAATGCCTTCTGCACTTGTATTAAGTAATACAAATAAATAATAAGTCGAATTGACCTGAGGATAACTAAAGAATTATTGGAAATTTTTTCTCGAAACCGGTAGCAGATACCACAAAACTACATGAAACCAAAAAAAAAAGTGTAGTGTAGTATTAGAGCAATGGTTCTTATTACATTTTTTCATAAACTACCAGTGATCCACCAAATGAAATTATGGACGAAATGAGCGGAAACTGTCCCAGAAAAAATATCACTCTGTAGATTTGAATTTGAACTTGAAACATCACATGATTGAAACTTTAAATTCAGAATTTAAATGCCAAATTCAAGTTGAATATTTTGTGAATGGAAGGTCCTATGAAAAGAAACTTTAGCACCCCGTTTCTTGAAAATAAATTGTATGAAGACCTATGTTTATGGAACTTTATTTTTCTTGAATTTTATAGTCTATGAATAGATTAAAAATCAGTTATTTATTTAGAGCATTCCTTGCAATTTTCAATACTTCCAATTCAAAACACCAAAAATTTATTTTTCTTTCGGTGCTCTGAATCTAAATCATAGCGGAAAATATGGAAGAGGTTATTTTTCAATCAATTCTCAAATTATATTATTGAATTGTTGGGTTGAGATTGCTTCATTAGTAGATTGGCAAGGTTGCTCTCACTTCATTTCTCAAATGTAATATTTTCAACTCAGTCGTGCATAGTTGGATTGCAGTATTGCATTTTAAGAATTATTTTCGTTTCGTTGATCGACCTCTCGGTATTAATCGGCATGCAGGGATTGAAAAAACTCTGTAATACCACAACGTTAACCACTTAACGATTTCGATCGTGCAACCGTCAGATTTAATCGACTATTGTCTCTTAGTACATTAAACTATGTACTTATTGTCTCCCAATCGATAAATAAACATATATTTTTCCCTGAAATCCACTCACACTTCCACAAAGGCTAGCTGGCGAAATATCAGCTCATGCAAAATACGACCCGGTCGACCTTAGCCAAATGTCAACATGTGCCCCCGTCTTGCTCGAGCAATCAAAAGATCAAGGAGGCTCCAGGCACGTAAAACTATCCGCTAGATGGCCCCGCGAGCGGCCGTTAGCTACGCTCCGTAAACTTGGAGGAAAAGATGGCTCTCCCCTCCTCACCGATTGAAACAGCACCTCTGTTTGAGCGCGAATTCCGGGGAATCTGCAGAATTGTTGCCGGTCCAAAGTTCGGTGGGGTCTCTAGACGACGTACGTCGTCCTGGCCGTATGATTCATTAGATCCACTATCCGTTTTAATGCGTCGGCTGGCAGTGGAGAGGAATTTAATATGGAGCAGTTGTAAATAGGACGAGAGAGAGAGAGTAGTCTGTGCCGAGCGATCTAATTGATTGCGGGACTAACGAATGAGCCAAGTTACGTCTTAAATTTGCAGAAATTTCTGGCTGTTGAATCTGCCCTACCTGCCTGCCCACCTTTCACTGAAAATTGGGGACGCGGCGTTATCTCGCGAGCGAAAGTTTTACTTTACGGGAGTTTAAGTAATTAGAAGATGATTAAAAACCATGCGCGTTATCAAGATCGATGTGTATATTCATTTTGAAAGGTTGATGTATCTCTTTGAACATTAATAAGAAGAACGGAAATCGACTTGAGACTGATGCAGTTGTTTTGATGCCAACATTCGACACTCCTTGTCTGGCGGGACACTAAAGCAGAAGCGTAACATAATTTGATCAATTTCGAAATTATCAATTCATGCTCAAAAACAGTTAACAATGTGATTTATCCATAAAAATTCTTTCGTGTTTCGAAAGGGTCAATGTTTTTCTCAGTTAAATGATTTAGCTTTTGTAAAGTAATGAAAAAGAATTCCCTATAAAGCATTCAACGATTAAATCAGGATTCTCCACGCCTATGGCTCGCACACACAATCGGCTAGCTGAATTGTGATTGGTGACACTAAACTTCCATCTGTCTTGTATTTGGGATAAAGTACAAATGTTTACTTTCCGTTCCTTCTATCTATATTCTAAGATATATCTTTTTTATATTATGCAGAAGGCCCAAATAATTTATATTGTTGAAAAAATTCTTTCAAGAAGACATCTTCATAGTGTAAAGATCTTGGCAGTTTCTGACACATCAATGTTGTGTCGGAAATAATCGGAAATTCTGCAAGCCTTGTGAGGAGGCCAGAGAGAGAAAAAAAATTGGAAACTCAACTAGTGTTGAAACAAATGGTGAACTTTTCAAAAATGAAAGGTATCGAAAAATGTATTGTTATAATAAGGATGTTGCGTCATATAATAAAATCGAATGAATTTAGGTTTTGCACATTGAAGACCGTTTTTCAAATACTGAAGTAGCATTTTCATTATCTCTTTTCTCGATTTCAATTTAATGAAATTGATTTGAATTGTATTAATTCTTATCGACTAGCACGTGCCTGCGAACGCCAATCAGGGCAATTTGACGTCATAGCACAAAAACTGATTCAAGTTCAGTTTGGCAGACCGTTAGCACGTGGCACCATTATACCGTGACAGAATGGAGCGTTTCAGCGGGAATTTTGAAAAAAATTTTTATTTACTTATTTTTCATTGGTACTTTCTATATTTTTCCATGAAAATACTTTTTTTTCGTGTTTGTAGGGCTTTCGTGCGATAGGGCGTATCTACAAATTAAAAGCAATATTAAAATATAGGCAACATCCCTATTGCAGACATGAACACTTTTCTAGTAAAATTAACATTTTACAATTAATTCTGACCTCGATTCGGATCACATCGTCCTAATCCCAATAAATAAAACAGGTAGGTACTTCTCGAAAACTGTTCGAGGATGGAGGAACAGACTTACAATTTGAGGGCTCTCAATTTGTTGTGAACTCCCTTACCTGTAAAGAAAAAAATAATTAATTATAAAAAAACTAAGAAGAAGCTAAAAATTTCACTTTGAAATTAACGATTTTCTTTGTATAGCTATAATATGTGGGTGTATTAGCAAGTTTGCGATTCTCCATATTCCAGACTAAGTCCGCAAGTGTCTAACATCACGAAATCATTAAGTTCCATCAAGATTACAAGCTCAAGACCTTGGCCCTTCGAGCCGGATAATTCGACCGAATCGCGTCTCACCTCCAGTGCCGTCCTCGAGAATTCCCCGCCGGATAAAAAAAAACGATATTTCGTCCGATCTAACCCGGAGATGTCCTGAAAAATGCATCGTACTTCCCGGGGACTCGTAGTCTCCTAGGATTTCCATAATTTACCTTAACGGCCGACTCCCCCCACCCCTTTCTTCGCCGCCGCCCATTCGAGACGGTCGGGTTGCTCGGGAAAATAAAAATGCATGAATCCACTTAGGCGATTCTTTCTTGCGAATTATCCGGACCGACGTGAAACGCCGTTTCGGCCCAAATTAAATTTGCGTCGTTTGCGTGAGAGAGCTCTAGGGGGGAGGGGGGGTGGAACGAGGGTCGTCTCTCACACGGGAGCGTGCAATAAAAATGCCCGATGGCATTCCGGAAACTGCCGGCCGGCAACTGACCCAATTACGCGACGACCCGAGAAAAGTAATGTTTTCCTAATGAACTTTGGGGCCCCGGAAGAAACGAAAGCGAGATGAGAATTGATAATTTTCCACTTGAGACTGGGGGTCCTAGGTGTAATTCTGGTTTTCCGAACCCTAAACGGCACTTTACGTGATTTTTTTTAAACCGAGATCGTCTTAAGAGTATTATGTAGAAAAATGTAGAATGAAAGTCTGGAGCTTTAGGCGCTCGTTCATTCATCAGCCAACTATGCCTTTAGACACCACATAACTGTAGAAATGTATCATCAGAAGGTCCCGATGTCACGTCAGTACCTATCTTTCTAAATAGATATTCTTTCTAAATTTATGATATTTATGACACAATTGTATATTACTCACAATTATTCAGAGTTGCATATTGAAAATATGGTAGTTTGATAATTCGGTTTCAAAATTTGACAGTGTTGTTGATATTGATGAGGAAAAGAGAAATGAGAACGCGAACGAGTATCTATGAACCTAGTCAGAGGTCAAGCAAGTAGATCAGACGTCTACAAAATACTGTGCGAAGCAGACGAATCAACACCTTTACAACTTCACAAGGAGCAATTTTCATACAACCACCAGACAAACCAAGAAAAATTGCAACGATGGAGAGAGAAGCCCCTGCATGGAAGACATTTCAACGAGGTGAACTAGGATCATGTCGATATTGAAGCGTCGAACTATTGGTTCACATCAGGTGCATTGTACCCAGAAACGGAAGGTTTTCTTTTAGCCATCCAAGATCGAGTGATCTCAACGAGGAATTACTGCAGGCATATCATAAAGGATCGAACTATTACTGACGATCGATAACGATATCGGTGTCCAACGAATGAGACAATCTAACATATCACGGGAGGATGTCAAATGTTTGCAAGAAGTGAATATAAAGAGAGACACGATGGAGTAGGAAAGATACTACACCAAGAATTGGCAACCATATTAAAACTAATTCATTCTGAAAAAATGCCATATTACAAGTACCGACCGGAGATCATCCTGGAAAACGAACGCTATAAGCTGTACTGGGATCGTACAGTTTTGACTGATAAAACAGTCCCTCACAACAAACCTGATATATTACTAGTCGATAACCATCAAAAGACAGCATAACTCATCGACAAAGCAATACCAAATAACAACAACCTGCGTCCAAGAAAGGTCGAAAAAATTTCAAAATATAGGGACCTCGAATTTCAGATAAAGTGTCAGTGGGGAATGACATCAACGAGAACTATTCCAATTATCATCTCAACAACTGGAATAGTACCCAAAAATCTCAAGAAGAATATCAAGCAATTAGGACTTAGTGAGTATATTTGTAAGATAATGCAAAAAGCTGTTTTTTAGGTACTGCAAGGACGGTGAGAAAATTCCTAGGAAGCGAAGGACTGGTCCAAGGATCGCGTGTAAGAGGACCAGAAGTTCGACGAAACCAGGGGGACCACAAGCATCGAACACGACCGAGCTCTACCCTTCTGATATTTTAAATATCTGGGATTGAGTGAATGTTCCTCTTAGCGGGGAGTGAGAAGCCGGCGGCGAGGAGATATCCTACGCGTATAGGCTAAAGTTGGGGATAATGAATGGATGAAGTTGTAGGAAAGCTCCCGAATGTATGTAAGTGCTTTTCACGAATAACTTTTTTCAATTTCAAAAGTTATCTATTGATGAAAGACAATGACTAGTCAACTTCAGAAACCGACGAAACGCTTCTTCGTATCCAATTCCCACCTCGACTGAAGATCATCACTGCCAGACAGACAGACCTCGTAAAAAAGGCCAAACAAAGAAAGCCCCGAACACATTCATCACACCGTGACATAAAACTCCCACAGTCAAATCCCAGGATACACGGTATGATATCGTTAACACCTCAATCCGAAAGAAAATAAAAACTGATACAGTCCGTTACGCTATCAGGAAGAACCCGGAGCGTGAAAACCCTCCGGGGTTCCTACCACGACCGGGGATATTTCACGCCTCCGGAATCCGGAGGAATGATTACGTACGAACCATTCCGGCATAATATAAACCCGCTTATAATATCACAAAAGCAGGTGATACGGATGTTTCTGTCACGTTACGAGACGCGCCGCTAGATGGAATGCCTCTGACCTTTCGGTCCGCCCGGAGATTTGATTCTTGACATATTCTTTCTTCTCTGATATACGGTTCAAAATTTGGGATCTTGTGTACAATAATGATGAAAAAATTAGGAGGTGCTAAATGGCGAATGCGCTACTCGTCATGAGAATTCCAAGCATAAATTTGCTTAGAATTTCTCAGTAGTTTTTATTTTACCAGCATTGACTATCTGAATTATCCATATTCTTTTTTTACGCAGGTATATCATGAAAATTTGAATCACATAAAGGACAATGCACCATGAATGTATGAGAAGTGGTTACCAGTTAATGTCAAATGTTATTATTTTTGAAGACTTTTATGCCCTTCATTAGAAAAGCTGATCAGAAGACTCTGGTCGGCGCTGGTTTCCAAGTTAGGTATAGGTTGTTCAAAGTGGATATAACTATAACATTCGAACCAGGGAACAAGTCTTCACAGTAGAAAATGCTATTCTTCATTATTATCTAGGGTTTTATAATTTTTTACGGGTATTCATCATATTTTCTAATGAGTTACATGATTAGGAGAAATATAACTGCTTAGCTGTTTTGCACATACAAACAATGTTTCAATTTCATTATTCGTTTATTATTTCGCTATTTCAAATGCAATATTGAAGGCAAAATAACATATTGATAGCATTCTTGAATAGTACACTATCCAGCTGGTATTTCTGCTCTGGAGTGGGATTCTGCTAGTATCATTGGATACAAAGTGTATATGGGCAACTTTGTTCCTTCTTGTTAATTTATTATTGCTATTAACAAAAGAGCTAAGCAAGTGCGTTTTCCGCCTAGTCGTGTAACTTATGAGTAAAGACCCTAAAAACATTTAAAAACCTTAGGAATTAATGAAGAAAAGCATTTTTAGCTGCAAAGTAGCGAGGTTCCCTGGTTCAAAGGTTATGAAAATATTATAATAATGATGATAATAACAGTAATTTATGTATATGCAATTGGCCATCGATCACGGGTCCTTCAGACTAGAAAATATTATATTTTCAACTTTAATCGCTATTTCTACTTTGAACATCCTACAGCTTGGAAACCAGCTTGAACCAGAGTCTTCTGATCAACTTTTTTTATCAAGGGCATAAAGTTCTACAAAAAAAAACTAACATTTGAACCTATTTCACATACATTTAGATGTTAAGTTTTAATCCAGTTTTTTCACTGCATGCAATTCAATTCAAAAGAAGGAGATCACTCTGATATATGAAGAATTAAAGAGCTCTTCATCATGGGCGAACAATTCACCGAAGTAGGTTTTATAATCAAATTCCGAGCGGATTAGAATCATCAATGATCATAGACCACAGCAAAAACACAAAATGGCGAAGGCGCTATATACTCATGCTGTCTTGAGAAAATCCAAAACGTATCCTTGTTCACGAAGTCGTGAAATTGGCGAAAAAATTACAATTTATCTGAAAAGCATTCCCGAAGAAAACTCGTCACAACAATTCCCATCCCTCAACCGTAAACGTCACATCCTTTATTATATTCGATAAGCACGAAGAGAGGGGCGATTAGACAGCGTCTTTTTCCATCCGCGCCACGTCCTGATTGCGAAACATTTCACTCTTTTCCGCTCCTGCGGGCCCTACGCCCCTGGCATCGAGAGGGGCGAGCGGGTGCACGAGGAGGGGCGCAGCTCGCCCGAAAGAGGCGAAATGAGAATTCCATAGCTTCCTTGACATATTTCTTCCCGCCGAAATGAAAACGAATATTATCTCCCGCATCGGGCGCCCCCTCCCGTCGTCTAACAGACACATTTATGTCACACTCGGAGTTTTAAAGTCGGCGACGGAGACGCGCCAACTATTTATTCTGGAGAGAAGAATAAGAGGAAGATGCTCTTTCGGATTTTCCGTTTAACGGAGGTGTATCCGGCGGAATGGATGGATGGTTCGGGGTGGGAGACGGGTGTGAATGGGGAATGTATTCGCTCTTTTATGGTCCTCCATTTCCGTGAAATCGATACGGTTTCGCACGTTTGTTTCACAATGACGTGTACCTGTTCGAGTCTATTCGGAGAGAATTATTATGGCTGGGATGTTTGGCGCATCCGCCAATTTGTTAATTGGCGGAATAATAATCCTAGAAAGTTACTAATTGGAGGTACCATAGAGTAATAAACATAGATAGAGGGAGTATACACAATTTTTACATGTCCCCAACATGGTTAGATTACGTTGTCCGATTGTGGTATATTTTCAAATCCACAATTTTACTATATCATTATGAATGTATATTTATTCGAGTAATTCCCGATTGAATATGCAAATTTGAATATTTGGAATCCGATATTTTTCCTAATTGTCGAATTCATAATAAGCAGAATATTTATTATTTTCTTTATCTTCCTGCTGAAATCCAAGGTTGGACAACTTTTGCTCTCCTAGTGTCAACGGTTGTTTCACGTCGTTCGTCGCGCTTGAAGTTTGTTTTCTGAATTTCTGATATATTTAGGTATTGATTTCAATATATTGAGTAAATATGAAACGTTGATTCACTAAGGGACATAAGAAGTGCGTTCTTTGTGGAGAAACTCACGAATTGGGTGAAATATCGTATCACTGATGTGGGGATAAACTTCGCTTACTGAAAATGACCATTTTACTTCTATGTTTATTGCTCTGAGGGAGTTACAAACATAAACGATAGAAAAATAAACATAGGCCCCCAAACGTTTTGTTTTCAAGGTACAGGGTGATAAAGTTTGATCTCTTTCGAAGTTTTTTCTTATAGCGCCACTGATAGTTTAGAAAAATGTAACAAGAAACTTTGGTCCAGTACCATACTTTTCGGTTTCTCGTAGATTTCTTGAATCTGCTACCGATTTCGATAAAAAATTTCAAACAAGTCTTTAGTGATCTTTAGGTAAATCCAAATTATCGAAAAGAGCCAGTTGGTGAACTGTAATAAATGAGCTAATCATAAGTTTTTGTACTTATTTACTCAATCTATAGCGAAGATCAATAAAGATTCGATAAACTGTTATAATCCCCACAAAAAAGTACGACTACAAGAAATATTCAGTATCTCGAAAACAAAGCTCTTGTGTTCCAATGTTTATAGGATATCTTCATCTTTAAATGATGCAAGTAATCTCTCATTATCCATTGTGGCTCCAATTCAGGAACACCCTAATTACTTGCATTCGCCAATTAGGAAAATAGCGAGATACGATACCATTCAAACCCAACTACCGTTAAAACCTCAATATCTGAATGAATCCATAATTTTGAAAATCGACGAAAAAATAGCTATATCAAGAATTAAATATTCCCTACACATTGGTTAATATAAAGTTTAGTTGCCTGTTGGACAAGGATATAAACCATCCATATTTACTATACTAGCCGAACTACCTACTATTTCAGATATTTACGTGGAAGTTATAGTTGCTAAATGGACAGATATATGGCCAAATTATTGTTGTACAGTTCGTCATTTTAGGTGATATAAAAGGCATAAATGATCCATTTAACAACAATAGGCTATTCAATTATTTTAAAGTTTTATTTGACACTTTCGATTTCTAATTGAATCGAGCAATGAACACACAATAGTTACAACGATAAACCAAGACTTACGATCTCAATAATGACTCCGTTAAATTCTCCAAATTAACCATCATAACCATCCCATCCCAATTTAAAATTACATAACCCAACCTGAACGTATAACCGCCGCTGCACATCAAAACCAGACCATCAGAGAGAAAGGGCTCAATCCCCTCTTCTACTCCGGAGCGGCTAGAGAGATAAAACGGTTGCAATTTTCATGAAATATAGCAGAGCCGATGGCCGCCCGTCCTCTCTCGTCTAGGCAAATATTTGAAAATTCGCGACCGTCGCATCATTATTCATACCTCACTAAAATTAAGAGGCGTGTAAAAATTTCATCTTTGCGGGGACGACGCCGCAATTCCGAACGAAGGGCCATGAATTCTTGATGGGGAGCCGCAGCGGCATTCCAGGCACCGGGCTAGAGGTAATTTATGGCGACGGCAGGGCGTCGCGTCCACGTCGACGCGGGCAGACGACGAACTGATGGATATCTGGATATGAGAGAGGATACTCTCGCGATATTCATCTCCCTATATTACGCTTGCAGGTGGTGGTTCCACGGCGATTTCGGGTTTGTTCGACAGATGGCACTTCGTTCTACACAGTACCTTAATGTGGCCATCCAAGACGCTTATAGTACAAGCTATTATTATTATTATTTGAACTGGGGTCGTTGTGGCTCGGTAAGCCTTCCGGGAACTTCGACTATGTAAATCTTTTGTTCTCTACCCTACTCATTCATGGAAACCCAAGGAGGTCGTCAATGATATTGACAACCTCCTTAGGGGCCGTTACCTCTCGGTCATCCAGGATCGGCTTCCCCATGTGAATGGTTCGTAGGCCAGCCGGACCAAGAATACCATTTGTTCGGCTATTTCTGCTTCTGATCCACAGAGGCTCAAATCTCATATGCTGACTTTCCTATACGGTACAAATGATGTTTGTGCCGACAGTGCCCCGTCAGCTGTCCCACCATCACCGAGGCTCGGCTCGTGAGAGCTTCAAGAGCTTTCTGGCGTAGGCGGTGAAATCATCACGAATTTCTTAGCCTGAATAGGTTCAGGAGTGTTTGTTCAGTGAGTTATCCTATTATTCAACTCCCATTGCTGGACCGCTGTCTTTTCCTAACCCACAGAAAGGCTCAGGTCAAGCAGGTGTTGACCTTTATGCAATTTTTGCAAGTTCATCGGCTTTTTCGTTTCTTTCAACACTACAGTGCCCTGGTGGAGTCACTTTATTGCCTCTGGCCAGTTGCCTTATGGTGTTACGGCACTCTCAGATCAACAGAGACCCCTGGCAGATAATAGAAGCCAACCAACCACCAATATTTAATATAATTAATACGAATCCAACAATTTTTCTCCTATTATACCCTAAGAGGGCTTTATACCACGTGACATTCACTTGACCACCTTTCAAGGAGAAAGTTCTATAATTGAGTGGAAATTGAAAAGTTCCAGGTACCTACCCTCGAACTTTGACATTCAACATGAACCCATTCTTGACTTATTAGGTAGCATAACGATGAAATCTGCTTTCAAATGTTCCCATAACCGTTCACCTAACTTGACGTCGTCTAAAAATTCCGTCCTCGTGATAACCAATAAAATTTGCTCCAATGATGAAATTTTTGAGAAAGGTTCCGTTCTCGCTTATCGTTCGACTGGATTATTCCCATTGAACCGAAGAAATTCGAGCACGGCCTTCGCGAGATGCAATCCAATATTATACTCTGCGAGTCCCGGAAGAGTTTCATATGGCCATCCAAACTTCGGCATTACCTTCGTACAATAATATCGAATCGACGAATGATTTTTGAGATCCGTTTCTACGTTCTACCAAGGAGAAAAAGTGGATATACGAATAGGAGAGAGAAGTCGATAAGATTCGAAGTTGATACGGCTCGAGATTATCTGGAGAAGGTAATCGAAACCGCTAGTTATTAGGCGGTTTCGAGTTGTGATGCTTAGAATCCAATAGCAGATCGATCTCGAGAATACTCGATTTGAAGCTCTCGAATACAACACGGCAACTGAATCTTTTCCAGTGATACTCTGGATTTCTGAGATTTTATACTTATCCAATTTCGAGTGGTCAATGTGCGGTGAAATTTTGTATTGACGTTGCTGGTGTGCAGGTTCGATATATTCGAGTAAGCTGAAACGATTTAATGGTTTTCATCAATTTACGATTTCTTAATATATTTCAAAAAATAATTTAATTCATACTTGGTATGTCCTACGAGCTGGAGGACACTTTGTGATCACTTTCGAGAAGAAAATATATGTGGAAAATTTCCGCTAGCAATAGTAATTTATGTACCTAACCAAGGACAACAAAATGGTCCATATAGTAGAGTCTGCAAGTTGAAAGCCGAGGAGGATCCGAGGCTAGTAAGCAGGCGAGCAATAGACATTTGGAGTATCACGTTTTCTTGGGGATTATTTAAACATTGACGGACGACAGACGAGAACTTTATTGTGGTACAGCACTTGGAAACATCCTTGAACACTCTACTAACTCAACTGGTCATCACCTCGTAACTTACTACAATAAACTCTCCTATTCCCAGTTTTATACCTTGGTTTCAGACGTAAAATCATATTGTACACCGTGAATTTCTTCTTCCTTTTCTTATTCTCTAAGTTGTATGCCTGCGAAATGGTATGTATCATGGTGCCTTCACACTAATTAAGGTAGAGGAAAGATATTCTCTATTGTATCTTTCTGAGAAGCCTATGAATGAGAAAGTTGTATATGCACAAGTACCACGACAGACCATTGTTACATTAATACAGGTTCATTTATATCAAGTATTGTGATTTGGCTAGACACAGGCATTATGTCTAATTGTTTTTTGTCGCCACAGACAGTTTGTCGCCGAGGTGGATATTACAATTATCTTCGACCTTTACATACTTTCCATAGAAGTAGGCACTCATCAGTTTGCTGGTCTTCAAACTGAAGACTCCATATATGGTGTTTTTTGGATCTTATTCCAAATCAATGTATATAACACATTATGAAAGAATTTCTTATTCTCAAAAATCTCAAAACTAGAAACTACTTTCCTTACATTTTAATAGCACATCAGGGGGTGTTTTTTCGAATTATCTCCGAACTCATCGTATATTCCATTCGTTAATCTTAACGAAAAATCTAGTCCGTAGGGACAAATGTTTTGTGTACATACAATTCGAGTTCAGAGTGGACGATCCTCGTAAATCGGCTATCTCGCCTGTTTTTCGGCGCCACGGACGCAAATCTCACCTATATCCTCACCGTAAATTAATCCAGCGCCCGCTCTCGGTGATATACGTTGTCTTGACGTCATACGGACTGCCGACCCCCGGGCGTCCGGTCGGACCGAAGTCGGCTTAAAGGTTTTTGGTGCCGTTCCCAACTATTCGGGCGTCATTAGGGAATCGGAACAATGTGTATGTATCTCTCTCTCTCTGGCCGAAATGTTCGAAATAGAACGCCTCGCTTGCGGTCCGGCCAAATCCCCACCGAAGGATTTATGAGATGACAATTGGCCGACCGCGTGGCGTTGGCAGATTACCGGGGGGTGGGCGGTGGAGGTATCGCGCTGCTCTCGGATCCCTCGGAACGCCGAAATACTTAACCTGTGTCAGTCGCAGCACTCTCGGATGCCAGATAAGCGGCGTCGCACAGATGCCGCGCGTATAGGTGAAATTGCCCGCGTTCCCGAAACGTCAGATTGCACTGCCGACTGAGATTTACTGGGTCGAATCAATAGCGCGAGATAGGAGAGACCGGTCTCCTCCTCTTCTCCGGACGTCTTATTATGAGTCAGTCTCGGACAAATCGAGGTTTCCGAAGCAGATGGTATCGGACGCGGAGCTTTTTCGGGATGAGGCTTTCGGACGTCGAAAAGAACTTTGTAGCTGTCTGCTGGTCCGGTCATCGGAAGCGGAGTATTGGAAAACGGTCGATCATGGCAAATCTACTATCTACTGCATAGAGCTGGTTATACATTCATGATTAAAAGTAATGTCCATCGCTGGCCACTACTTTCTCCCATCTTTCGGGCAGCGTACGAATCCCGCGTTCAAAAAACTGGTCATCTTTTGAAGTGATCCACGAATCGATCCAATTTTTTGCCTTTTCCTGAAACCTGAAGTGCTAGTCAGCCAGGCCGTATGCCATTGATCGACACAGTCGCAATACGATGCAGAAATCCCTTTCGTCTTTGCCTTGCAAAATTTCCTTATTCTGAATCATTCCATGTCTTTCAGGCGTTTTGAAATGGCTTGTTGCGTCACTCCCGATGATTCTGCCAATTCTTGTTGCGTTTGACACGAGTCTTGATCAAGTGATGCCTCCAATTCTGCATCTTCGAAAACCTCTATACACCGCTTTGCTGGTCTTCGACGTTAGAATCACCGTTCTTGAAGCGTTGTAACCACTCTCTGCACGTTATTTCCCTAATAGCGGCCTCATCATAGGCATTTGAGAGCATTCGATGAGCCTCAGCTGCAGATTTCTTCATATTAAAACAGAAAATTGAAACCTCCCGCAAATGGCGAGAATTTGGCTTGTGAGCTGACATGTTTAATCGAGAATAACTTTATGATGCAGACACGAATCGACTAATAATTCGATGGCGTTATGTTTACAAATATCTACACTTATTGTGTGACATCTACGATCTATTTATTTCTTACTTTCAGCTACAGCCATCTATTGCTCTCAAATTAGCGCCCTTTCAAAAAACACCAAATACCGTCATACTGATTCCTGATTCGACTCTCGCGTTTACCAAGGAAAAACCGCCAGAACGATTCAACCAGCAACAATTAATTATTCTCGAGCTCTACCTAAAACAACAATGGAACAGTATCTAACATCGAAATATAACGAGATCCAAAATTACCCAAACAAAAAAAACAAAAATATGCAAACAAAACCGGGAAGGTCGGACAACTCACGCATATAATATTGGATCGCGTGTTGACCACGTGCCCGAAATGGGCCTAGAAGTAAAGGACGGGACATTAGGGGACGTGGGCCGGTGTACGGGACCCTCAAGAGCGAAAGGTTACGCTCGATGGCCTTTGACGAAGCCATCGGGCCAGCGGTCCGAATAAGGGTCGTCTTAGACGTCGGCCTCCGGTGAATTGGGGCCTAATTAAGTTCGACACCAACGTCCGCCAGATTAATCAGTATGGTATTCAGAACGTGCTGAAAGGGAATGATATTTTCGGGAGTTGGGCAAACCTTTGGAGGTTCGAAGGATTTGATGAATGACATATATTTGGATTAAATAGGACATGATGGTCAATTCGATGGGGATTATAATTTAACCTTTCAGAAGATTTTGAAAAACGAAAAGTTTCATGAAAGAAATATTTGTAGAACTGCTAGATGAGAGTGATGTTTCAACTATAGGTATCGAAAAGACAAAGAGCGTATCCATTTTCAGCTTTTATCCCCTGTTTTTTTCGAATATTAACATCTTCAGAAACTTCCGAGGAAGTTTGCACTTCTATAATCCAGATAACATCAATACATTTCCAATCGATAAATAATTAATTATGATTAAATTTGGCAAGATGCTACATATTATAACCTCCATTGGTTTCACCAATTGTAATCCAGAAAGCTTGAAATGTAATTGAAATTTTAATTCAGGATTGGAAGTTGTTATTCAGAATAGGGAATTTGAAATTCAGCAGATAGTTAATTGTTTTACTAGGCAGCAGAGTAGTAGATCGGCTGATAGTTCATAGCCGAGCTTAGCGAGGCTCAGACTTAGACTTAGAAGTACCTACTTACTCCTCCATAAAGGTGGCAAAAAATATTGATTGTCAGAAAATGTCGGATGTTTTAATCGCATTGAGAATAATCACTTTGCTGCCTAGGAAGGAAAAGTAATACTTTGCTGATTGATATGTGTCTGCTAAATCAATATTTGCTGTCAATCATAGAAAAAGAACTTCATATTCAGAAACGGTCATTTGTATTTCAGAATAGCAATATGTAATTCAGAATTGGTTACATGTACTTCAATATTAATACAAATAAATAGTATCTATTTAATACTTATGTTGCATTTTGTACTGGTACTTCAAATTCGGTACTGTTCTAAATTACATTCTACATTATCTGAATTGATTACCTCCGAAATACAATTTTCCTTCTCTGAAATATTATTTGCTGTAACTGAATTTTAATTCATTTTTCTGAATTACAACTTCCTAATCTGACGTTCAATTTCGTTTTTCTGAAATTAAATTAACTAATCTCAAATCCAATTTCCTTTTTCTGAATTATACTTTTCCATTCTGAAATACAATTGGAAAAAGTGTAGTAGAATCTACAACAGAGGCAAAACTCAAGATCCGCTCGACGCGTGGGCTTATCCCCGAGCATCTAAAAAAGAGAACGCAACCAGCTAACGTACACACACAGCTTATAATTACGTTTTCACTGCGGCAATTATTGCCGTCATTTCAAGCGATCCGTAACAATCCCAAATGCCGCGTTCTCGCCTAAACGATCACGATCTACGACGTTTCAAGCCTACGGACGAGAGGCCCGTCAAATTGACGTGTCCCACTTCGCGACCCACGTGGGCCCAGCGATGATCGACTGGAAATTCGGCCCGACGCGCACTCCGATGCATCTCGCTCGAAAATTCCGCCTTCGACGTTTCGATTGGCCGATCGCCGATCCGAGTCGAAGGACGAGAGAGAAAAACGGCGGTATTAACGTCAATTTGCGACCATTACGGGACACGCGAAATAACGGCAATAACGTCTCGTTAAGCGCTTTTTTTTTTGTTGCGTATTTGCATGGTTGGCGTGGGTCTCCGCGTGGGCGAAGTCGCGGGGTCAAGGCGCGGCCTGTGCGCTTGATGAAACGATGGCTAGATTCTTCGTTGAATTAGTTTCGTTTCGATCTGCAGGATTGGCAGAAACGGTTTGCTTTGCAGTTTGCAGTATAGGACCCTGCTGCGGAAATGATAGGTCGTTAAGTTAACTACAACATATTTTCTTTTCTTGGTCCCGTAGAGATGCAATTGACGTGCTGAATTCAAATGCCTAAAATTTGTCGTTAACAGAATAAAATGTATTATGATAAACTCATCTGCGAGATCTCAGATTTTCTAGTATTAGTTTTTGACATCGAGGCATGCCTCACCATGTTCATATGTCACGTTTCATAGTAGTTCTTCGGTAGCGGACTTGGTTCGGAGCCTTACTGAGCTTATACGGTGCTGCAAACTCTAGGTCGATATCTTTGTTGAGTTGTGCAAAGGAAATACTCTCATTGTTAATATCCCTTAGTCTGAATTTTTGAATTTAAGAACCTTAGAGTGAATCAGTTTCAATTCAATGATTAAATGTCCAATAACACACTTAAATTTTTAGGTTTATACGTTGACAAAATTTGAAATAGACTGATCGTACACATCATGTCATTGTATGTGGGAAACTAAGCACGCCCTATTATGCTTTACGATAGATAAGAGCTTCTGTGTTATACCCATTATCGCCTATAACATCATAATATGGGCAAATTATGGGATTGGGATTCAAATAGAGTATTCATATCCGAGAAACGTCTCATTACAATGATTTTCCGAGTTGGACCTCATGAGCAATGTGAACCTGTATTTGTTGCCAATAGTATTCTAACTGAGCCTTCTATATTTATGTATAAAAGCTTATTATATGTGTCGGATAACAAATCAGCCTTTATCAAGTTGTTACTCTAAAAGAAGTACTGAAACTCTCGTCTTTGGCTGTTCACAAAACCAGGAAATTTGAAACATATTCATTTCATCAGTGTTTTAAACTTTAAAATCACTTGTCCGATTCTGTGAAATAAGTGAATAGATTAAGTTTCAAGAAAATAGTTAAATCGCTGATGATTCGTAAGGCATATTACAAGCTGAATTAGTACTCAGATGACAGAAATATAATTCTGTAATCGAATGACTTGTCTTTCCTATAACCAGCATTGGGTTCAACAGGATCAATACATTATTATTGTTGTTGTGATAGAATCCCAGAAGCTTGTTTATTCGTCTGATGCGTTTAAAAAATGAAATAAAACTATCCTTTTTCCAAAAGCCATAGTGACGTAAGTAGGTAGTAATGGTGGATGTCAACGAAAGAGAAACCGCTGCAAGAGTATGAACATTATGTGATAAGGTTGGTATAACAACGAAACAATAAATATATTGACCCTAAAAATTACACCGTTAAATTTCAGTGAATACCTGAATATAGAAGTTCGTTGAAGAAGAACCTGATGAAATAGTACAAAACGACTTTTTCAAAGAGAACTTTCAAATCAACAATTGTATCAATTTTATCGACAGATAATGAAATATTTGAAACATGAGCAATAATTTCTTAATGAATGATATCAAAACTTGCAGTGTTAATACCTTTACTTCGCAAAAAACTCACTCCTAATCAACTCCCAAATAACGCCCTTTGCAACCTGCCACCCTATCCAAAGAAAAAAAAACCAAATCAACCCCTTTACCTTCGTGAGAATCACTATACGCTTCCAATAAAGCCCTAATGTATACAAATACGTAATCCAACTATTCCCACCGACCTACCACCTGATCTGCACACAGCATCCATACCAGTTGCTCTCTCTCGCCGACACTGCTTGAGCTCTCTCTCCGGGACATAATGAACCCGAGGGTTCCTCTTGTCGGTTACTTTATTTGCATTTTAATACCCCTTTTTACGTTACACCCCAAACGAAATGACTTACGGCTAGGGTTGTAGCGCGTCACCGTAGCTCGACTTTTTTTCCTCTCTACTTGTCGTCAACAGATGGTCACAGCGAGGGTAGGCGCAACCCTTCCATCCGGCGATTCATCGTTATTTTTCCGTTGACCGGTGGTGGACGAAATCTGATACTGATTATGACATTTGCGAATCTCCTCGCCCCCTTCAATCTGGAGAAGTGCCGTTTGGAAATTATGAGTTTTATAGTTCAATTTTCGAAATGGTTTTCGTTTTAAACCGAGAGGGCTGTTATTGCTGTTATCTGATGGATTGTTACTTAATAAAATTATTATGATGGAGAGGGGAGCTGTAGATGAATAGGAGACTGGAATGTTTTATTGCCAATTGGTATATGGATAATTTCAAGTGAAGTAATTGCAAGTTGAATGGAGTGACTTCAAGTATACCCTGAATTTCGATCTAAATTCAACACACTAATTCATCGTGTCAAGAATCCAGAATTAAAAACAGTAGAATTAATTGAAATTGCAAGAAAAGAATTATCGACTTTGTAACAAGATCAAATGAATAACGTATTGGGTATAACTGAAGTTTTAGTAGTTTAAATTTGTTGTCGGTGTCAATTTTCATAGTTTCTGAATGTTTACGTTCTTGCTGCCATGTGTTTTTACAGATATCTATTTCAAGATAATTGAATTGTGAATTTTACCAATTTTGAGATTTTAATTGTATGACCAGGAAGTTTTATTAAAAGGTGACTCTCATTGTTATGTTTCTGTCTAATTTTTCATTGTTAGGTTCAGATTAATTGTAAGTTCAGATTTAAATAACTAATGAGTTTTATATATTCTTTCTTAATGAAAAAAATGTTTCCAGTGCCCTGATGATGGCCATGTAAATGACCGAAAGCTAGGCTAAATTTAATGAAGAACTTAATAAGATCGTTAAGTGACTTTATACCCAATACATTATTCATTTGAATTCATAGAAATTTTTCAGATAATTCAACCAGAAGGGAGGAAACAAGATGATAAATATGCAGATGGGACAACAAGAAATTCGAAAAAATGAAGACTATATTTGGTAGGAATTTGTTTGTCGATACCAAAAAAACCGTCAATTTTTTTAAATTCAAGGTTTTATGACAAGATTTTATGAATTTGAGAGTTTTGATTTGAAAAATTCGAGCTGGAATGATCAACTAATTTTCGTCCGAAATTCAAATAAAAATGAAATAATAACAAAAGGAATTATAGATCAGATAGAAAGTCACTTTTGGGATTTTAGTCAATATTTCTTTTCCCACAACATGAATGAATTAATAATTTCCGAGAAGAGCTTCAAACGGAAAATGGTTGGATTATTCGACTTCTCACATTTTGAAGCGTAAATAGTGAAAAAGTGAGTTGACACATGTTCATCTCAGCTAATCCAAAGGTTTACAAAGAATAAATGATAAAAATTACTGGACTCTCAAATTCAAATAGTTTTCTTTCGATCCCGAAGCAAAATCAATTACCGTTGGTCGAAGAAGCTTATGAAGGAAAAAAGGAAAATAAAATTGTTTTTCGGCAATTTTCAAGGATTTACGGAGTACTGGAACTGATATTCATATTTTGCCCTGAATTGCTTTTATAGTATATCCAAAGTCACTTGAACTAGTCCATAAAATAGCTTGGCTATCCCTTTGAAGTGGATACCGCGATCCGCTAAATACCGGTGTTTATTCTGAAGAATCTAGAGTATTGTTAGGCAATAAATTCACTGGCCCCAAAGGATTTTCTGGAAATTTGGACAACCCTTGTATAATCGAAATATTCAGCTTCCTTCAAGAGAATTTGGATATTTTATACTAACAACCTCTACATCTACAGAGCTGGTAGATCATATGAGCTGATCATTCACTGTCGATAATCGATAGAATCCTCCAATGAAATCTAGGGCTATACTCCACAGTCTATACACCTGAGTTATGAAAATAACTGTCCTCATAGTATGACGAATAAATTGAAGAAATTTGCTGATATAAGGATACCCTGCAAAATGTCTGACATCCTGATTTGTCATCCCTTTCGTGTACCGTTCCTAGCATACCTACATCTAATATTCCTGAGGGGTACATCGGTTAGCAAAATGAGCTATTTCCACCGATTTCTCTGCGCGGTTGCAAATTTCCACGTCGACTCAGCACACGCGATAATGACATCCTTATTTGCTTAGGCGCAGTAGTTTATAAACAGATATCTCCAGCGAGGGGCGTTATCTCCACGTCTTCCGAGAACGCTTATAACTGGTAAACCGTTCGGGGAAACACTTCATCTGGGAATATTTCTGGTCCCCCCGCGTTGCCTGATGGTTGCAAAATCGGGTCTGTTCAGATTTCGGCAGCTAGACGTGAACTTTGTGTTCGGCAACATCGTCGATGGCTAGGGCAAAAGGAAAATGGTGAAGCGGGGACAACGACATGCCGGAGATAAGGATAACGGGACGTCTTCGTCCCATTTAGAAATGGAAGATGTTATCTGCGGTTGTATATCGCCGGGAATACGTTAGCAGTTATCTCGATTCGCCTTTTCGAAATTGATTATTCCATGCGTTATTAGAAAGCGATTATGTCAAAGCCTACTGACAGTTTATTCTTCGTGTATGTATATAATTGCCGGCGGAGCTTGGAATTGATATTGATAATGTCTGAAGATAAGGAAAGAGTCTACTATTTCCTCTATTGTAGCAGTTGTATTGGTAACAATCAACAATGTTTCCAATGCCACTGCTTTTTTTTTCAGTTGAATTACACATTTGCAAATCTTCACGATTAAGCCTAATCGAAAACTTGATATATATTTCAAAATCGATTATAGATGAAAAAAGAAAGTTTGTTCAAAGCGTTGAAGGTAATAGTTATTTGTTTTACTAGGCAGCAAAGTAGTACATTGGCTGATAGTTCATAGCCGAGAGTAGCGAAGCTAGGAATTCAGCTAAGGCAATCAATCTACTTTGCCGCCGAGTTGAACATATAACTCTTTCTTCGATTGTTTATAATGATAAATGTAGAATATTGTATCTGCAAATTATTACAATTCCCACAATCTTCTCATTTTTCCTGTAGTGGTAAATTAAAACGAAATTTGATAGAAATCGAAATTGTTGGTTGCTATAGAAATGTATATGTCCATGATAATTATAGTTCGACAACTTATGAAATATCTTAGAGTTTTTTGAAAAAATATCGGATATATTTATATAATGGACAATGATAGAGACTTAGAAGTACTTACTCCTTCAGAAATAAGAAAGGTGGCAGAAAATATTGATTGTCAGAAAATGTCGAATGTTTCATTCGCATTGAGAATAATCTCTTTGCTGCCTAGGCAGGAAGAGTAATACTGTGCTGATTGATATGTGTCTGCAAAATCAATATTTGCTGTCAATCGAAGAAAAATATCAATCAGAAAAATAATTCAGATTATAATCCATAATTGTACATCAAAAAAGCAATACAAAGCCATAGATACAAAACCACCCTCAACAAAACATCGATTTTCGAGAGATGCACCTGTGCAGCGTTTGTTCCCTTCCAGTTCCACACGAATGATAATACCATTGTTGCGGAGGACGAGGCTACAAGAAACGTAGACTTGGTACACGTGCCAAGGGATGATTTTCCTGTCTGGGACCCTCAAGGTTTTGGTTGTCAGGTCGGCGGCCGTCAGGTAATGTTTCTTTTCTCCCGACAACCCCTGCCCGAAGGGGATGATCGGTGTCCCGTGTGAGGATGACAGGTAGGTTGACGGAAAGAGTCAATAATGGGACGGAACAGGTGATTGTTCCGGTAATAGATCCAGACAAAGGAGTTAATGGACATGTTTTGGAACACGGGCAATTAGGGGATGGGTTGAAGGAGGATTTCAATGTCTAGAAATGAATGGGGTTGTTTCTGTGTTTCCTACTCGTATTTGGGGAAAGCCGAGCACTGATTGTTTGGTTTGTCAACCATAGAGTAATAAACGTAGATAACGTTGTCGGATTGTGATATATTTTCAAATCCACAATTTTACGATATCGTTATGAATGTATGTTATATCGAATGAAATATATTTATTTGAGTGATTCCCGATTGAATAAGCGAATTTAAATATTTGGAATCCGAAATTTTTCCTAATTGTCGAATTTATAATAAGCAGAATATTAATTATTTTCTGTATCTACCTGCTGAAAACCGAGGTTGGGCAACTTTTGCTCTCCTAGTGGCATCCGTTGCTTCACGTCGCCGTTTGGCGCGCTTGAAGTTTGTTTTCTGAATTTCTGATATATTCGGGTATTTATTTCAATATATTTTGAGTTGATATGAAACGTTGATTCACTATGGGACATAATATGTGCGTTCTTTGTGGGAAAACTCGCGAATTGAGTGAAATATCGTATCACTGATATATTGTTATTTCCGCGCACCTTAAGTCAAATTTGATAGTTCATGTTGGGGACAAAATTTGCTCACTGAAAATGACCTATGTTTATTACCCTGAGGTCAGGCCCAATGATAAACATTTGGAAGACTACGTAAATTAATTATAAGCTTTGGTACTCATTCAGCCAATCTAAAATGAAGATTGATAAAGATTCAATAAACTGGTATAATCATAAAAAAGTAGGATAACTTATAAGAAGACCCAATGTTTCGAAAACAAAGTGTTTGCGGGCCCATGTCCATAGTACTTTTCTGTCTTAAAATAATCTGAAGAATCTCTCAGTTTCCTTTTTACAGAGAATTAAATGAAAATGAGAAAGTGTTGAGGAATAATTGGTTTCCTATCAATCATGATAAATCCTATAATAAATAACGAGATGAGTATAATGAAAGAATAAAAACGAATTATGAAATATTTTTCGCAAATGGGAACTTTAAATTCTGTCATTCCTGGAAATAACAAATAATTATGTCAAATTTAATATGTTCTACGGTGCAAAATAATGTTACTCATCTAATAGGAAAGGCGCAGCCAATCTAAGATCTCATTGATCATGTAACGTGGGAGTTGGTAGAGAATATTCGTTACCAATTTCCAAAGATAAAATGCAAGTATTTATAGAATGAAAGATAAAAATCATTGCTGATGCCTCTAATCATAGATGTTGTTCAAGACAACAAGTACCTTCGTGATCACCAGAGAAAGTAACCTACTTTTCGCCTCATCAAAACGACTAGTCAATGACTAAACATAAAACCTTCCTAGTCGTTATCGCAACGCCCGCGGCGCCAAAAACTCCAGGAAAAAAACGTAGTTAACACCCTCCGATAACAGTAATTGCCCCGCACGGGATAAGAGAACACATCTGCGTCCGTCTGGACGCCATCGAAGCGTAAACACCAAAACGGAATTAATTCGAGAGAGCACATATCTACCGAACGCGTTTCGATAACGGATGTTGGCAACAATGGACCGGTATCCGTTATGAGTCCGAGGCGTGAAACGTCGGCAATTGTTGAAACGGCGGAGTTAACGCAGTCAATTTGTTCGACGTTTCAAGCCGATTACCTAACAACAAAAACAAACCCTTCGCGCCGCGCTTCTAGCGTATGGAGATATATCGCCGTATACCTGTCGAAAGAGGAGAGGCGATATACCTCGCAAGGACTGATGACATCGTTCGATGTTTTGGCGACGACTCCTATTAATTTTGTACACTTCCTGGCGATACAAAAACGCCAGGTAATATTTTCTCATTGACAATAGGGATGTTGCGTCATAAAATAAAATCAAATAAATTTAGGTTTTCCACATTAGAGGCCGTTTTGAAGATACTAAAATAGCTTTTTCATTATGTTATTTCTCGAATTCAATTTGATAAAGTTGATTTAAATTGTGTTAATTCTTATCGACTAGCAAGTGACTGCGAACGCCAATAAGGGCAATTTGACGTCATAGCACTGAAACGTTTAGAACATAGACAAACTAATCTTATCTACAACTAGTTTATCTATGGTTTAGAACGTCAGATGATATAATCAAACCGACTTGACTGTCAATATCAGATGATATTAGTTCAGTTTGACAGACCGTTAGCAAGTGGTGACCATAGATAAACTAGTTAGTTTGGGTATGGTGGTGATTCTTTTATGCAGTTACGTTTCCATAATACCGTCACAGAATGGAGCGTTTCAGCGGAAATTTTGAAAACTTTTTTATATACGTATTATTTATTGGTACTTTCAATAGTTTTCCATGAAATTTTTTTCTCGTGTTTATATATGGCTTATCTACAAATTGAAAGCAATTTCAAAATAAAGGCAACATCCCTAGTGAATCTGAAAATCACTTGCGAGATGATGATCTTTCTTTAATTAAATGAAATGAATGACAATATAAACGTCTCGATATTGTAGGATATATTATACGAGCAACAGAAATAAAAATCCCATTAGTTAAATAAAGATAATAATATGCATCCATTTGAACGTCGCTTTGATGGTTGGAGTGACAAGTAGACGTGTTCGAAATGTTTCGATCTACACTATTTGAATTCTGATCTTAGTTAGGATATTTAATAGAAGACGACAATATGTTTAATCTCACCTTTTCACTTGATTCTCAATCAAATTTTACCAGAAAACTGCCCAATTACTTTAAATGAAGTAATAAGTATTAAGCCTATTTCAAATTTTTAATAAAGACAGATAAACTATAACAATTAAGTTCGCTTGATTTCTCCATTCACGCCCATCCAAATAAGAGTTGGTGAGAATTTGACTCGAGTTAAATCGAACAATTCGAGTTAACTCGAGTTAAGTAAATCGAGTTGACACATCTCTAGCTCCATAGCTAGCTCCTAACCTTCTCGTGATGATTGGAATTTAATCAGAGACTTTTTTTTTCAGTTTCTGAAAATGTCAAAATCGATGTCAGAACAACTTTTACAAGAACGTCTGTCGATTCTTGCACTGAGTTCATCGTGAGAAGGAACAATGTCCTGGTCCCTCATAGGCGGAAATCGTAAAAAAGTCGCGCGAGCAATAAATCGCCGTAGGAATCCGGGGGAGAAGGGAGAACGAGAGAAAAATTTTTAATGAGCTGCGAAAAGAAGAAATATGAAATTGTTTGGAACTGCGCGACATAAATATGCCTCGGGAGACTTAGGAAACCCTGAGTTATGCGTCTAGGCACACCCAAGATGCTCATACAGAAGTGCACAGTTGAATATTTCCCCCGGAACGTGCGGGGGCAGAGGGGTGAGGGAAGGGGTCGGATTCCGGGGAGCGAGACCGTCTGGTTTTTCTCTCCTCTCCTCGTCGTCGTCCGTATTCCTAAACCGGAAAGACAACAAGACGGCCCGACGGTCCGTCCTCTTGTACCGAAATGGATTTTTTGCATCTGCGGATTGTTCTGGAGCAGTTTCGTGCTTTTTTGCACACTCTCCGGCGATCTCTGAACGATCGCCGAAGACGGCGGCGGGCTGTTGAATTTTAATGTTCGTTTTGGAATCGCCCGTCTGCTTTGACCCATCTGGATCGTTTCAGGTAGACTTGGGCTTCTACAATTGTCTGCCGAATGTTTTATACGAGGAGAAATGGTTGTCTGAACCTATCCTCCTTTTGGTGTTCTCACGGAGTAATCTCCTTTATTCCAACCGCTTTAATTTCATATATAAGTTGTGAATAACTCCGACCAACCTCAGAGAGTGGCTTGGCTTCTTCATGAAATAGCTATTTACTAGTCAAGTGGGATAAATGCATCATTACTATACGAGTGTCTAAGTTGCAAACGAGTGCGTAGCACGAGTTATGTAAGCACACGAATATAGTAATATTGAATTATCAGACATCTATAGTACAACGTTTTATTTACGACTGCCTATAATGAATAAAACATGAACACAACGTTCTAATTCACTTTTGTGAAACGAAACTGAAAATATCACCGTTGATATCAAATGTCTTAAGATCATCGAAATACATTGACAACCACTTTCCTACTAACAAGTTTAATTGTAGACAATGCCTTTCAATTTCAAGTGAAATTGTGTTTGGCCAAAAATAGTGATTCAGAAAGACTTTCATCCTATATAGAAGAAGCAGTGCCGGTTATTGGTTAGTTACAAATTCATTTATTCAGTAATCTCATAAAACAACTCATTTATTCAGCCCTATTCAGTAACTTCAAATCGAATAGAGATGGTATGGATCGAATAGAAATGCACCGGAATCGTTTCGAATTGGAATTTGGTAACTCAAGTTGAATTACTATGGATCACATTTGGCGATGGAAAAAGAATTTGATACATAATACATATTTGGACACGATAGAAATGAAACATTCCGATTTCTCAGATTACGATATCAGTCGTACATTTCTATTCAAGTTTGTCTGTCTGAATTCATCTCTGAAAAAATACGTTAGGTAATGAAATTTGAGTTGTGTTATGAATTTCATTACGTAACGCAAATGCAACAAATTCAGCGGTCAAGCACCTTCAAAATGAAGCAGTCGTAAATAAAAATTATTGCCTATTATTTTTACACTTTGTATTCTGAGATACAGGGTGTTACTAGCAAAAACCAATTACTTCAATTAGGGTGTCGAAAGCCTTTGTCTATCCACACCCTCTAGAAACCACGCACGATTGACGAACTCTTTTCAAAACGATGTTATCCCAGCGGTGATATTAAGTGCATCTTAGGGGTGAATATTTTTCCGAGAGCTCTTATTTTGTGAGGGTGAGAAATGAGAGAGGGGCCATTATCTACATCTAGGGATGCGATAAGGATCTTGTATTCAGAACAACTGAATTTGAAAAAGAACATGAACTTCTCACTGAGTTCGGCCGTTCAATTGGATTTTAATCGATTTATATTCGAGCATGGAACTAGAAGATTAATTCTGTTGATATAACATGATAAATTCGATCAAAGAGCAAGGACTTTGATATACAATTATAGTCGCCGAAATTTATCGAACATCAAAACTAGGAAGATAAAATGTAATGAAGCGAAGAAACATTTGATATTTGGGTTCTATACCTACTACATAGTATAGTTATTTATAATAACGCAGAATAATAATGCAGAAGGCATTGATATTCTTCCACGAGTTCAAAATTCAAAACCGAGCCACGAAGTGGCGAGTTTTGGAATGAACGAGTGGTAGAATGAGCCTTCTGTACGAGTATTATACATTATTTTCTCTAATTCATTGCATTTTCATTGAAATTAATGAAATATTTCCATAAATATAATTTAGTGATTTTTGCATTGAAAAATGTTGGTTGGCAGAACTGATTTCTTCAATGCAAATTGATGAATTGACAGATAAATCCGTGGCGCAAAGTTCGGAGTACCAACATAGAATAATAAAATATAACCATGAAAACTGTGCGTTTCTGATATATTCTCGCACGATTTTGTTCTACAAGATGTGGAAGAATGAACGGAATAACCACAGAATTAGAGAAAAATTATTATAATTTCTCTATTTCAGTATCAGAATGATTTCATTACAGTACTAAAAACAGTGCTGCAATGGCTCCATTACAGCATTATTTTGAGTTATATTTTTCGTTTTCTGGTTATCTACACTTGTTTCAGAATATACTATTCTCCAATTCACTGAATTCTTGTCGAAATTAATGGACTATCATAATACATATCATTTAGTGATTTTTGCATTGAAAATTTTGGGTTGCCAGAAAAGTTTTCTGCATCACAAATTCGACAGACGTTGAACTTTCTGAACTACATTTGGAAAAAGTGAAGTGTAGCAACCGAAATTGCATTTTGAATATCCATCCAATAGTGGGGTTTCATCAGAACTTATTTAATCAATTCTTCAGAACTACCAGCTCAGTAAATCTAAATATAAACTCTATTTATCTATCAGCTTGGTTTATCTGTCAGATATATGGACTATGCTTGCTAAATCAGCTGCTGGAAGTTTCTCAATTGAGCGAAACGACAAAATTTGTGTTGTTTAATTACGTTCGCTCATTATATTGCTCGCTACTGCACCAAAGTATTAACCTCGCTTAGTTTGCGATAAATTTTATCAACTTTTCAGGTTAATCGCCCGATTGTCGCAGCGATTCGCTTCGATCAATCGGACGTAGATAAGCGCGACGTATTAACGCCACGCCATCAGATTTCCCGTATACAATCCGACGTATCGACGCGTAGTAACCCGAAACCGACGGCAATCAGTTCGACGCACACAACACACCCGGCGACGCGGTATTTAATAATGTCCGATATTCAGCATTAACCCCCCCGCAAATATTTATAACCTACTCACGTATTATCGTGTGCGGGCCGCCGTTCCGGCTAATGCGAGTCCCCTGCCCTTTACACCCCGCGCCCGACGGACCAGGGGGAGATCACGTCCCACCTATATGCGGTGTTAATTGGGGACTGTTTATTTCTGTTCCCCGCGATCGCGTCCTGAATAATAAAACTGCTAAATCGATTAGCCCCGCAGTGACAATTATTCGATATACAATTACGGCCTGCTTTTGGAGGTTAATGAGCGGTACGCGGGGCGCGTTCGTGTTTATGCGGCTTTAACGCGAGGCGTTTTGGCTCGTACGTCGCTAGGATCGGTTCCGGTTCGATAGTCGATTTTTCGGAAATGTTGATGTTGTCAGGAAACTATTCAGAGAAAGTTTATCAACGTGTCAACTTCTGTACGATTATTATACTAGTATATTCTAAAACAAGTTGCAGAATGGACTTCTATCCAACACAAATGCGATATGCGAAAACGAGCGACGAAGGAGCGCATGTGTTGGAATTGCCTTCTGCAACGAGTATTAGACAATTTTTTCTCTATTTCCCTCAAGTTTTGTGTAATATTGTCGAAAATCAATAAAACATTGAGATTATACATCCTAGTGACTTTTGTATTGTATCTTGGCAGTTGGTATGACTGTTACGAAAATTGACAGATTACGGAATTTGAATATGAATAGTACGTTTCGAATTTTGAAATGATTTATAATTACGCATTATACTCGTCAATTATGTCTGACGAAGTCGATTTAACAACACCAGAATTAACAGGAATCGCGAATAATGTTGCAAATTATTTCACTATATTCAAACTATATTATATTGACAATTGACGTGTGTTGAAATTTGATAGGATTGAAAGTCAATATAGAGAACTACAAAACGAAAAATTACTGAAAACGATGATGTAATGAGTTCATTATAGCACTGTTTTTAGAACTGCAATGAACGCATTACGACACTGAAATAGAGAAATTTAAATTGCTACAATAGAAGCTTTCCACGGATTTAGAATTCACTAATTGTTACATTCCTGTTGTAATTTCAACACTATTTTCAAATTGAATTCGGCAGTATATAGATAAATGTTATAAGAACGAATCGATTTCGCATTCATACTTCATATACTGAAAGTATGCCCTAACTGAGCTTGATCAAAACGTGAATGCCTCATGAATATACAAACTGATCCCTTGTAACGCGGTTACTAATTACATTTAGGTAATTAAACTTGTTACAAGGAAGAAAAATACGGGATTAACTTCGCGCCATAACTTAACGCTCTCAAAGTACCCCAGGGTGACATATTATACGTCATCATAAATAGACCATCTCCCCAATTCGGCTCTCAGATTTTCGCTGTAAGACACCCTCCAAATTTCATTTGTCAAAGGGGCGCCCCTAACTGTCCTTTCGAAATTACAAAGGCCCTAAGAAAACATCGGCTAGAGATCTTTTGATGAAGTGTGCGTGTTTGAGCTACAAAGATGGGGGTGGATCATAGTATGCTTTATTATTTATAGGATCTAGCTTTTGAATGTGCCATAGGCAATGATGTTGCATTTTGTTTTCGATGATGTAAAAGCGTATTGCAGCGAATTCTGTGGATACGTATATTTCTCTATTTCAGTATCGTAATGAGTTCGTTACATTACTAAAAACTGTGCTGTAAAGAACTCATTACAGTAGCATTGTTTTCAGTTATATTTTTCGTTTTGTGCTTGTCTATACTGACTTCCAATCCTTTCAATTTTCAACAAACGTCAATAATAGTCAATATTAGTCGTTGATTTTAGAGTGTACTTTCCCTATTTCAGTATCGTGATGAGTTCATTACAATAAAAACAGTGCTATAATGAACTCATTACAGCATTGTTTTCAGTTATATTTTTCGTTTTGTGCTTGTCTATACTGACTTCCAATCCTTTCAATTTTCAACAAACGTCAATAATAGTCAATATTAGTCGTTGATTTTAGAGTGTACTTTCCCTATTTCAGTATCGTGATGAGTTCATTACAATAAAAACAGTGCTATAATGAACTCATTACAGCATTGTTTTCAGTTATATTTTTCGTTTTCTGGTTGTCTACACTGATTTCCGATCCTACCAAATTTCAGCGCACGTCAATTGTCAATATAAAATAATTTGGATATAGTGCAATGGTTTGCAACATTATTCGCATTTCTCTTAATTCTGGTAATGTTAAACCGATTTCGTCAGACATAATTCACGAATAAATAAGAAAATATTGGGAATATTGGACACAATTTTATTCTATTGTTTAATTTGTAACAACGCCGACGTTTCGAAACAGTTCGTTTCTTTTTCAAGGCTAAAAAATATAAATAAATATATAAGGTATACAATATGACATAACATGATAACACATTACCTAGTTACGACAAACAATATTGTACGTTTATTAAAATCATTAAGACACTCTTCAAGGAATCGAAATTCTTTTACACCGCAGATAATCAACATCAACATCCATTAAGTTATTTCCAATACGACAATGACATAAACATATGATTACGATAAAAATATTAAATGGACTTAACACTATTGACGTGGCCAGCACTCATCTTCTAATTATATTGTTATAAATCGTGCTTAGGTGTTGTACATCTTCTCTATGATTAACTGTGTTATTTACTTTTATATTAATCATTTCGCTTATATTTCTTTTATAACCAACCTCTTCCCTATCAAGAATCTGTACATTATCAAAATCAAATTTATGGCCCGTAGTCATTTGATGTAAAGTTAAAGCTGTTTTATTAAAATTTATAACACTCTTACTATCATATTTATGTTGTTTAATTCTATCTATGTTATAAATTTTAATAAAACAGCTTTAACTTTACATCAAATGACTACGGGCCATAAATTTGATTTTGATAATGTACAGATTCTTGATAGGGAAGAGGTTGGTTATAAAAGAAATATAAGCGAAATGATTAATATAAAAGTAAATAACACAGTTAATCATAGAGAAGATGTACAACACCTAAGCACGATTTATAACAATATAATTAGAAGATGAGTGCTGGCCACGTCAATAGTGTTAAGTCCATTTAATATTTTTATCGTAATCATATGTTTATGTCATTGTCGTATTGGAAATAACTTAATGGATGTTGATGTTGATTATCTGCGGTGTAAAAGAATTTCGATTCCTTGAAGAGTGTCTTAATGATTTTAATAAACGTACAATATTGTTTGTCGTAACTAGGTAATGTGTTATCATGTTATGTCATATTGTATACCTTATATATTTATTTATATTTTTTAGCCTTGAAAAAGAAACGAACTGTTTCGAAACGTCGGCGTTGTTACAAATTAAACAATAGAATAAAATTGTGTCCAATATTCCCAATATTTTCTTATTTATTGAATAACAATGGATGATAACCAAGACATAATTCACGAATTTAATGAGTAATTATGAATTATTTCAAAATTCGAAACAAACGATTCAAATTCGAATTCCTCAATCTGTCAATTTTTGTAACAGTCACACCAACTGCTAAGATACAACACAAAAGTTACTAGGATGTATAATCTGAATTTTTCATTGAATTTCGACAATATTTCACAAAACTCGACTGAAATAGGAAAATAGCGTCTTATACTTGTTGCAGAAGGCAACTCCAACATTCAAGCGTTCGAAAACTAGCTCGTTTTCGAATTTCGGATTCGTGTTGGATTATATATACTATTGTGAATATACTCTTTTATATTCGTTACATACTGTCCAAGTTTTCAATCAGCTCCATCCATATTGCAAGCATTATTCTCTATTATAATGAATTCAATTAATCTGGCGTAATCGATATGAACATGATATCCAAATAAGCATGCATATCGGCAATAATAATATATGCAGATTGTGAAAGATCTCGGTTCGGTGAAATGCTATATGATATCATAATTGTATCAAATCGTCGTAGGCGCCATACTAGCATTTCAATTAAAATTCATTTGAATCGATGGTTCTGAATATTACATCAATATTGACACAGCTAATTGGATGGATCTAAGGACGCTCGTGAACAAAACTCATTCTGGTAATTTGATAATGTCGTACGAAGTTCACACGAATTAATTAGTTTCCTCGATCAATCACTCAGCAGGATTGCCAACAATGAAAATGATCCACAAGTTGCGACTTGAATGGAGGTTCCTTCTGTTTTCTTCACACGTGTTCGAACCATAATTATCACTTGTGTGTATCTTCACATCATGAGTTTTGTAATTGATTGAAGTTCAAAAAGAATTGTTGAAGAACGCCATAAGCAAGAAAAAATGAATCTTTTTTTATTTAATGCATTTCACTTTTATGTTGACATCTGAATATTGTGCCGCCAATGTATCATTGCATCAGCAATACAATGGTATTTTAAGCAATATTGAGCACCATCTGCTTTAAATCAACTCATTGATCAATGAAATGATATCCTTTTTGGACAGTTTTAATATAATAAGTCCTATAAATATGGGCTCGCAAACACTTTGTTTTTCGAGATACAGGTTGTATCTTGTAGTCCTACCTTTTTGTGATGATTATACCAGTGTATCGAATCTTTATTAATATGCGCTACAAATTGGGTAAATAAGTACTAAAACTTACTCACTACAATTTTTTCATAATTTGGGTATTCCCTCATACATAACATAAATAGAGCGATAATATGTCATTTTCAGTGGACAAATTTAGTCGTCAACATGAGCTATCAAATTTGACATGAAGCGAGCGGAAATGAAAACATATCAGTGATACGATATTTCACTCAATTCAATTTAGAAATAAATATCTAAATATATCAGAAAACAAACTGCAAGCGCGCCAAGCGACGTGAAACAACCGATGACACTAGAAGAGCAAAAGTTGCCAAACCTTGGATTTCAGCAGGTAGATACAGAAAATAATTAATATTCTGCTCATTATAAATTGGACAATCAGGAAAAATATCGGATTCCGAATATTCGAATTTGCAATTTGCATATCGGGAATGACTGAAATAAATATATTTCATTCATTAATATAATATAGATTCATAACGATATAGTAAAATTGTGGATTTGAAAAAATATCACAATCCGACAACGGTATCTAACCATGTTAGGCACATATGAAAATTGCGTATACTCCCTCTATCTACGTTTATTACTCTATGATAATGTCCAAATTATGCGGTCAGAAAATAAATTCCGAAAATGTTTACTTTTTAGCATTATTGCTTCTGAGTGACAAAGTCATAGTAACGCTTATCATTCTTCAAAAACATCCGGTTTCAGTCCAGTTGATTCGACACAATTTTACGCTGATAATGTAAGTTGAATATCTAATTCCTAGAAAACGACCCTGTACAGGAAGATACTCGCAAAAACCAAACCGTTGACGAAAAGAGAAGACGATACGAACTCGGAAAACAGAAAATATGGAAACGCAGGGGCGTAACGAATTACACACCGACGAACCGCCGAATAGACGCTAACAAGAAATTGATAGACGCAAAAATAATAAGGGAGAAGGTCTGCGGGGGCCATGAACGGAAAAGTACCCGCGAAACCAGTGGGGTACGCCGAGTCGGCGAACTCCGCGCGCCGAATAACAAGTAGTCACGAAAATTAGGGGGACGGAAATGTACTATATCGACCGAAACGAATGAAATAAGAAGAAGACGAGGGGGTTGGGGAAACAGCCGCAGCGGCGGAAATATCGGGGCACGAACTCTAACTGCTTATTAGAACCCGTTTATAATGTGCCGCCGCATTCTCCACTTGTGCGCGAATCTCCCTTCCGGCCGCAGAAATAATGATTCGAATTTAATTTCGCTCGACTCGTTCGATCAAACGCTTCCCCTCCTGCTCGATTTTAATTCGACGGTGCAGGTATATACCGTGTTGCCGCGGCTAATTCCGGTAATTCTATCGAAAACATTCCGGCAGGGACCTTGGGACGGCACTGTTTACCGACGGGATTAAATCAAAACATCAGACTTTTTTTGGATTTTTCGTTTATTCTACGTGAGTCGGTTCATTCGGAGATTTAGGTTTGGCTTGATTTTTAGCGATTCAAGATCTGCAATTTTCTTTCTCAATTCAGTTTATCTGGAAAAATGCCCGCTTCTGTCCTCTTTTTTTTTTTTTTTTGGTGGATCACTGGTAGTTTTGAGAAATGTAAATAGAAAACATTGATGCTATACTTTATCTCTTGGTTGCTTTTAGTTTTGTAGTATCTGCTTCCGATTCCGAAAAAAAATGTCATACAATTCTCTAGTAATCCTCAGGAATATCTATAAAGTAATAAACATAGATAGAGGGACTGAACGCAATTTTTACATGTCCCCAACATGGTTAGATTACGTTGTCGGATTGTGACATATTTTCAAATCCACAATTTTAGTATATAATTATGAATGTAAATTATATTGAATGAAATATATTTATTTCAGTGATTTCCGATTTAATTTGCACATTTGAATAGTTGAAATTCGATATTTTTCCTATTTGTCGAAATTATAATATGCAGAATATTTCTTATTTTTTTATCTACCTGCTGAAATCCAAAATTTGTCAACTTTTGCTCTCCTAGTGTCATCGGTTGTTTCACGTCGTTTGGCGCGCTTGAAGTTTGTTTTCTGAATTTCTGATATATTTAGATATTTATTTCAATATACTTTGAGTTAATATGAAACTTTGATTCACTATGAGACATAAGAGTTGCATTCTTTGTGGAGAAACTCGCGAATTGAGTGAAATATTGTTATTATTAATGATATGTTTTCATTTCCGCTTGCTTCATGTCAAATTTGATAGTTTCTTTTTTGGGGACAAAATTCGCTTACTGAAAATAACATATGCTCCCTCTATCTATGTTTATTACTTTTAGGATATTATAGAATCCTAAACTTTTCTATTTTGTTCAGTTTTTGTTCAGGTTTTTAATAAATTTAGCACATTATTTGAAGTATGCTTAAGCCTATTAAAATCCTTCGCAGATGTTGGAGGATTATACTCGAGACTAATATTGGTTTGAAAGTTAAACAGTAGCCCAAGAAGTGATAATTTTTAAGATAATTTTTTTCTTCATTATTGAATATTTCAGAAAAAAGTTAGTTTCTTTTCGGTTAATTATTACTCCCGTTATTACTCTTTTATTGTTTTAAAAACGCAATTAATTATGGATGTTCACCTCATTTCCATGTGTTTTATTATTCATTAGTGAACAGTCCACATTTTTTTGAAAAAAAATGTCAATAAAAGATTCACACCCTCTTCTTGCAGCTCACCGCGTTTTGCACGAAAACATCAAAAACTGCATACTTGCATAAATATCGTAAAGAACCCGATACCTTCGACTCGAGACTGACGACCTCCAACGCCTCCTCCCGTTTCAATTAACCAGCCAAGATGGGGCGGGGGGAAATACCCCAATAACTCCTAGCCACCTAAGACTCCGGAACTACACCGCGCCATATTCCAGGTGGTCGAGGTCCCGTAACGGACTCGTGTTCTCCTTCCAAAAACACGCCATTATAACGCCGTACCATAATAAATACATTGGTGTACTCGTTAAACCGTATTTACGACGCCCCAGACGGCGGCGGCGGCGGCGGCGGGGCCGCGCATCCCCTGTCTATTAATTTTGCAGGAATACGTGATACTTGGGCGTTTTAAATTAGGACGCCGCATTCCGTGGACTCAGTCATCTTATCTTCAGCAATTCATGAAAATTTAATGAGAATCTGCGAAGTTCTCCGGTTAATTCCGCTAGATGTCGTATGAGCTCGCAGATAAGCTCCCCGAGACCCTCAAAACTATTATGAATAATTCCCGGATTTCGACGGAGTTGAATAATATGGGTTACTGTAACGGAGATACCGCGTTGCGGGCAGACATATGTTCGGCTTTTGTTGCGCGTTATTCTTCTTTCGGCGGGGATTATTCCGAGCAAAGTGAATTTATTTGATTGATTCGGTCTTCACTTGATGGAAATTCATTTTAAATAAATAATAATACAATGCTGATTTCCACAAAATTTATTGATGACGACAATTGTTTCGCTACACTGTAGCTTTTTCAAGTCGGGTGCTGAACTGAGCATTCCCAAAGTATAACATTCATTTAAATAGGTAATTGGCAACATAGTTGAGAAGAAAAATGTGTTTTAAATGAGGTAATGAGAAATCACATTTTCTCATTACCTCATTTAAAACACATTTTTCTTCTCAACTATGTTGCCAATTACCTATTTAAATGAAGGTTATACTTTGGGAATGCTCAGTTCAGCACCCGACTTGAAAAAGCTACAGTGTAGCGAAACAATTGTCGTCATCAATAAATTTTGTGGAAATCAGCATTGTATTATTATTTATTTCAAAGTGAATTTGGTGTTGTCTCTGGAGTTTCGGGGGAAAGTTTGCTTTGCCGATCTTTCAACTTCGAAAAGCGCGAGACACTTCCTTTACGACGTTTCAAGCTGTTAAATGCAATGATGCGAGATTTCTGAGATTGAAAACTTTTGGGTACTCCATCAAAATACTGCGATTTTCTTAAAGAATCTCCGACATCAATCCAATCGAATGTAGTAGTCACTTTTGTGTTTGGTACGGATTCACTGTTTTATGATGCATTTGTTGCAATTACTGGTAGCAAAACTCAGATATGAATTGCAAGGAGAGCCTGCCATATTTCACTTGTGATGGCATACCTTGGAATTTCTATACTTCACAAAAGAGCGCCAAAATATCGATTTATATTTCCAAACGAAAGAACCAAAATGTTTCATTTTTTGAATACTTAATCCCAAAAGTTGTTTATTCATGGAAAAATGAACTTTCTAACTCTCTAATTCTGTGGCTAATCTGTTCATTCTGCCACATCTTTAAGAACAAAATCGTGCCAACAATATCACATATTTCATGGTTATATTTTATTGTTATATTATGTTGGTACCTTTTTGTTCACACATTCATCTATTATTTTTAAAATTATTCTACTATCCCACATTTTTCAATGCAAAATCACTGAACGATGTTCATGGAAATATTGCATCAATTTCAATGAAATACACTGAATTAGAGAAAATAATGTATATTACTGGTACAGAAGGATGATTTCAACACTCGTTCATTCAAAAACTTGCCCTTTCGTGGCTCATTGAAAATCTAGAAACCACAACATATATCTTGATGTCAGAAACATCTAAATTCATTTGTTTTTAAATGTATGTACAATTTAATCTTGTTCATGGCGAATTCTTATTTCGAAAATATTTTGCTAAATAAAAAATAACGGAAGGACATTCTTTGCAATCACTGTCAATCAAAATGCCAAACTTTTTTCGGCAGTTTAATAATTTGAATATTTTTTATATTTTCGACAAATGAAATGATTTAAAGAGAATCCTTGATCGATAAATTATTTGTAGATAAAGTAATGTATTCTATTTGCAATAATCGCTATTATAGTCTTGAATATTCAGCCCTATTAGGTAACTTCAAATCGAATAGAAATGCTATCAATCGAATAGAAATGACATCAATCGAATAGAGATGGTATGAATCGAATAGAAACGCACCGGAATCGTTTCGAATTGGTATTTTGTATCTCATATAGAAATACTATGGATATCAATTACCAATTACATTTAGCGATATAAGAGGAATTGGATACAGAATACCAGCATATTTGGACGAGATAGAAGTGAAACATTCCGATTCCTCAGATTACGATCCGATTCGTTCGTTTCGAATCGAGTTGCAAAAACGGGTTGAATATCTGGTGTGTTTTGAGGTGTTTGCAATGCATAATAATATCGAACAAAGAATATGATTCAAATTCTACCTTGTCAATGAAATGCGATCTGCAGAAGGAAAAATTTCAACAGAAGCAAATCCTAGTAGCATAAAAATTCAAAAGCTCGCGATCCCGCTCATTTACAAACACAATTTTCAAAGAGTTCGCGGCAGGGAAGAACTTAAACGAAGCGATTAATCCATTTCGATTCGCAACTTCCATATTTGATAACGTTTACGCGTACGATCCGATTCATCAAAACGGGGAGCGCAAAAAGCAAACACAGACGAGGCAGGCAGGCACACACACACATAACTTTCGGGCTTTTTTGCTACATGTATCGGGACTCCGCCGCCACCGCATGCCACCTGTTAGATCGTCCTGAAAATAACAGGCCTTTTGTCTCTACGAGCCGTAGTTATCAAGCGCGAATTATACATGAAGCCAGCCGGTGAGAGAGGAGAGAGATGAATCAAGGGAGAATTTTCAACGAATACTCGTTTAATTTACATGGATTGCCGGCTTCCGCGTTACAGATCCGTACCGAACGCAACGTTCCCGAGGTCTCGTTAACGAACTCGGAGGGCCAACTTTTTAAGTGGAAAAACGGAACGGCATCTTTTCCCGTTTTGCGGAACAATTCGATTGTAACTTGGCCCAATTAGAGAGCCCGACGCTCTTCTTGTTCGTTATTGGATTCGGTTGTTTCGCGTTGAGTTTATATTGCGTTTTCACGGTTGTTTTTTTTTGATTTTCCATTTGAGCTTCCCTGTTGTTTGAGTCGTGATTTTTATTGTTGATAGATATTTCTGAATAATGAGTTTCAAATTATAGGAGACCTTTGATTTTCGCTGTAACAGTTTTCGGGTTTATAATGTGGAAGTGAGAAATACTACTTAACTTATACATACTGATAAATATTGAAATATACGTAGGGTAGAATAGTTATTTATAATATGAGTGCAGAAGGCATTGATATTAAAACTAGTTAAAGTATTAAACTGCCGTGAACATGTTTTGTATTTTGGTTGACAGGAGTTGCAAAAAATGTCCAGCCGATATTTTGTACCTACTCAGTTAGTTATCAAAGCATTTTTCAACTAAGAATTCTCCATAGGCATGGGTACACATATTTAAAAACAAATGAATTTAGAATATTCAGATGCTTTTGATTTCAAGATAGATGTTGATGATGGTTTTACAATTTTTGGAGGTTTACAAATCACAGTTCTTTATACTACTATTAACTAGTGCAAAAGACATTGAAATTCTTCCAAAAACTTAAAATTCAAAAACGAACAAGAAGTGGCAAGTTTTTGATTGAACGAGTTTTAAAATGTAAGAGTAATATGGATTATTTTCTCAAATGCACTGAATATTTATTGAAATCGATGAAATATTTCATAAATATCGTTGAGTGATTTCTGCGTTGATAAATATGGAATGGTCGAACAATTTTTTGTATCACCAATTTGACAGATACAGGTAGGGGTGAATTCAATATTTATATATTTCGGAGAACTTTGGATTCATTTTGATGAAATTAAAACACTCGTTGAAAATTCAAACCCATACTGAAAATTTCAAATCTGCAGGTTTGCTTTTTTTTGTGAATTTATCCTTTTAACGATTGGCCAAATGAATTCCTAATCAGTTTGTTTCAACTCATCTTGTTCCTTCATCATTTTCAATCCGAATTTGGCATATGTAATGAAAAAAAAAATGAAACTGAACGATTCTTGTTTTTATTTGATGGAGCTATATCGATATTTTGGGTTTGGAATCCTTCAAATTCCATCTAAAAACACTCCCAGTTCAAGATCCCTTCGAAACGACCAGAATTTCCAGTCTCCAAGTTATACCACCAGCTCGTCGAGAGGGAAAAAACAGTGGGCGAATTCCGGAAGAGGGCGCCAAGAGTAGGCGGAATCCGAACTATTTCCGGAATGACAAAGATTGTCCGTTCGGATGAATTACAATTGCAACGTCAAACAATTTACTGTAATTACACGTTTGCGGCCTGCTGAAGGTCCACGTCGTCGGTTTAGCACCTAATGGAACTTCCACCCGACGTGTTTCTTCATCTAGAATTAAGCGTCGGTTCGTCTTCGAATGCCGGGCGAATTCCGTATGGTCGTTTATTCCGAATTTTATTTGTGAAGGAGGCATCATACATTTCAACGTATGATACAAGAGTACAGGATGAAAACCTCAGCAAAAATTTTGTCTAAATAGATCTGTCAGCTAAGTATGAGTGTACAAATTTGCTTCCGCCATTTTGCAACAGATGTCTGTAGTCGAGATAAATAGATCATAGACCTATTAGTCCATTTGTGTTATACTCGATTAAGCATGTCAGCTCACGAGGCAAATTCTCCTCATTTACGGGAAGTTTTAATTTTCTGCTTTAATATTTAGAAATCTGCGGCTGAGTCCCATCGAATGCTCCCAAATACCTATGGTGAGACCGCTATTAGAAAAACAACGCGCCGAAAGTGGTTTCAACGTTACAAGAACGGTGATTTTGACGTCGAAGATCAGCAAAGCGGTGGGAGAGAGAAGGTTTTCGAAGATGCAGAATTGGAGGCAACACTTGATCAGGACTTGTGTCAAACGCAACAAGAATTGTCAGGATCATTGGGAGTAATGCAACAAATCATTTCAAAATGCCTAAAAGTCATAGGAATGATTCAGAAACAAGGAAATTGGATGTCGTGTGAGTTGAAACCGAGTTCAACGGCTTTTGTTTGTTTGAGAACAGATGCTTGCAAGGCAAAGACGGAAGGCATTGCTGCATCGCATTGTAACTAAAGACAAAAAATGGATTCATTACGATAATCTCAAGCGGCCATGCTTCCACGTCGACGGCCAAACCGAATATTCACCTGGCTGACCAGCACTTCTTATGAAGAAGTAAAAAATTGGATCGATTCGTGGCTCGCTTCAAAAGAAGACTTGTTTTTTCAACGCGGGATTCGTACGCTGCCCGAAAAATGGAAGAAAGTAGTGGACAGCGATGGACAATACCTGATGAATTATAAATGTATGTATGATCAGCTTTTTATGAAAAAGCCTCGAATTTCAAAAAAAACGGAGGAAACAAAGTTGTTCGCCTATGTAGATGAGCCGAAAATTAGCTGGCTTACTATTATTTGTATAATCAATGATGAAAACTGGGACAAAGTATAGATATGGTCATTATTAGTTTCTTCGATTCGATTGATGAAAATGCAGCAAACTTTCTACTTCTACCTCAAAAAACTTGATGCTGAAAGTTTAGAAGCAGAATTATCAGCAATATGTTGACATCCAAGGTTTAAGACCTTAATGAAGATACAATTGGTAATAAGTTCGGGTAGAAACGAAATCCATTCCAAGAATTCATAACTGCCACCTTTCTACGAATATGAGGCGGAAGTTTATGCGATTGCACCGGTATAGTATATCCAAAGTCACTTGGGGGAAGCCAGAAAAGTTCGATTATACAAGGGTTGTCCAGAAATTCCTTTGAGGCCAGTTAATTTATCGCCTAACGATATTTTCAAATAAACCCTGTTAATTAGCGGATCGCGGTATCCACTTCAAAGGGACATCTATGGCCAAGAGTTTTAACATACTAGTTCGAGTAACCGTAAACGAAACCAAGCGAAAATCGTACCACTACCGGCGGTAATAAGCCTTCCGCAGCTGTTACAACGACGATCGAAGACTAAATCAAAACGACCCGCCTCCATACAAATTAGCCACTTATGCAAAACGCCTTGAAGAAATATCGCTGAGCAGGGTGGCGGAGGTAGTGGGGGGCTTTTCGTACGACGAAGACCGTCTTCTTTCGGCGAGTCGAAACACGTGGCGGTCGTTGACAACTAATTTATTAGGAAAGTAAGGAAGAGATAGTGCGCAATTTCGGCGCCGCTAACTGGTCGGGACGAATCCGTAAATCATTTGCTCCGAACATAATTACGCGGAGCGTCCCCGGAAATACAAATCTTATTATCCCCCTCGCGCCCCGCCCGGCGCCGCCGTCGCTGCCCTTTTCTGCCGCGTTAATAATGGATATTTCGGTAGGCCCGGCCGGGCGAGATCGCGAAAGGTACTCCGGCTGATTAGACGCCGTGCCATTATTATTAACGGGGCAGGTTACGAGGGGGCAGGGGAAAGGTAAGTTCAATTCTGGAGAAAATTACCCGGGTGTAATTTTTCCGAAATGAAGTTTTCGGGTAGATCAAACGATTAAGGGAAAATGTAATATTTTCACTAGTAAGTATCATTGCAAAATTTCGTTGTTGGGTCGTCACGTTCACAAATCCAAGAATATCAAAAAGGTCGGAGATATTATGCGGTAATTATAAATGATTGTAACGTCCTATTGGCATTTTAAATGGTACTGGCAACTATTATATATGTCAAAATTTCGGAATTGGATATCATGAGGTAGATAGTATCAATTCTTTTTCAAATTTATTCTCTTAATTTCCAAACCCGTCATAATTGAACTCGAAAAATTTCAAAGGCAACTACAATCACTTTAATAACACTTAATATCATATTACATATTACTATACGTCTTAAGCACACATTCCATGTGAATGTTTTAAGGGCAGTTATAAACATGAAGTATACGTATTCCTCTCAGATATTAGATATGAAATTGATTGAGCTTCAACATGGAAATCAGATCATCTGATGACTCTACTTTCTCCTAGTTGTTGCGAAATAAGAATGAATTGGATAAATATCTAATCCAAAATGACCTTATGGATAAGTGAATTTCAAAACCTATCATTGCTAAACTTGATATGAATCTATTTTTTCTTGCATTAATTTGATAACAATTATAATAATAATAAAAATTATATTGAAAACAATTCTCGCCAGATTATGTTTCTTTTCATTTAATCCAAGTTGAAAATGCGAAATGAAAGGTATTCAAAAGTTTTATAATTGGCAACGACAAACCATACTATAATTGAATGAATTGAATATTTTTCCACGATTAAATGAATTTCTATCTATGTAAAAAACTCACCATCGACTTGAAACTTCAACATTGTTCCAATTACTAACCTGTAAAAGAAAATCACAATTAATATAATTCTTGCCATTGATGCACCATACAATATGACAATATGAGTTAATTCAGTAGTAATCGCATACAAATTTAATTCCTGTTTAGAAATTTCATGAGCAATGTGTTAGGGTACATGAAAAAGCATTATTATGAAATTAGAAGCGTTTATAAAAAAAACGATGAAGGAATTTGAAACGAACAAAAAAAAAACACACCTGAAATTTCATTTGCTCAGATTAAACTTTAAGAATAGGAACGAGAAGAATGACAGATAAGAAAATAAGAAATAAGAAAATGTAAAAAATGAAAACCGCATTATACAAATTCAAAATACCGGCAACAAATATCATTCAGCCACAAACCTTCCGTCTCCAAAACAAATTGTTTACTCCCCGAGGAGCACCAGATAGAGTAACCCTTTCGCGCCAAGTTTAAGGCCACCTCACAACGCCCTATTGTAATTGAGAAACTTCAAAACTCGAACTCCGGACCGTCAACCGAAGAAGACTCCTAGAGATGCAGAAACGGATTTCCACCTAGAACAAAGACGGCTAACGTCTGTTAGGCGATGATCCCTTCATCGCCTTAGAAAATTAGACTTCGGATATCGGCCGACGACCGTGGGCTTCAGGGGGGGCCGAATTATTCATCATTAGCGGAAACTTTCGCGACATCTCCGAAGGAACCCGCCGGTAAATAAATGTATATTTCATGAATCACCTCCGAAGACGTCGCGACGACGCCTCATCCAGAGGATTCCTACTTGTACATTCAGGAGATTTTCCATCGGAATTCATTTCGGAACCCTTTGAATACCAAGACGAGGTGGAGAGAGATACGATGACACTGCAATTTTGCGCAATCCATGCAAGACTTTACACTGTCTGTATATTCGGAATTTTGGGACGCCAATGATCTAAAACGATAATGTTTTTTTTCTATTTCAGTATCGTAAAGAGTCCAAAATACCAAAGTACCAGAGTACCAAAAATACTGCTGTAATGAAGTCATTACAGTATTGTTTTCAGTTATATTTCTCGTTTTGTGGTTGTCTACACTGATCGATCCTATCAAATTTCAACACACGCCAATTTTCAATATAATATAATTTGGATATAGTGAAATGATTTGCAACATTATTCGCAATTTCCCTTAATTCTGGTGGTGTTGAATCGATTTCGTCAGACATAATACACGAATTCAATGCGTAATTACAAATTATTTCAAAATTCGAAACGTACGATTCAAATTCAAATTACACGATCTGTCAATTTTCGTAACAGTCACACCAACTGCCAAGATACAATACAAAATCACTAGGACGTATAATCTGATTTTCTCATGAATTTCGACAATATTTCACAAAACGTTACTGAAATAGAAAAAAAATATCGTCTAATACTCATTGCAGAAGGCAATTCCAACACTTATGCGTTTGAAAACTTGCTCCTTCGTCGCTCATTTTCGAATTTCGTCTTCGTGTTGGAATAGGAGCCCATTTTGCAACGTGTATTTAAAGCACCAAAGAAAAAGCTACAAACCTAACCTAACAACTCATATATCACGAAAAAATATCAGTCGTTCGCGACAGATCTACCAACCCATCCAAAAACGGAGAAAATAAAGTCGCGCCACTTTTTTTCCAACATGGTGTGCCGAAACTGCGCCAGACGTCATCAATTCCATCTCATTTTCGTAGCCGGCTGAAAGTTCACAGCCGCCAATTTTCATTTCGACGTTTCCGTTCCATAGTTTGCCGTCTAGAACTCATTATCTAATTGCTGTCGGCAAAAATACTCCTCCTAAATGGCCCCCCCATGCAGCGCCGTTTCCCGTCGCCGCATTCCGCGAGCGAGGAACCCCTATTGCGGATTGAATCTGGCGGTAACTTTTGCGGGAAAAGCCGCAGATGTTATTGATGCCGTATTTCGGAAATTCGCACAGATACCGGCTGTTTTCATTGAAGGGAATTGCGCCTCTCCACGAAGGGTTTCCAGCAACTTCGTTGTCTATATATAATTAATTTTTCAATTAGCTGTTTTACATAATTGCAAAAGATTAATTTATATGGTACTCCATGACCAGAATCTTCGATACTTATTAGGGATGCCATAAATAAATTCGTTTCTCTATTTCAGAATTGTAATGAGTTCACTACAGCACTATAAACATTGCTGTAAGGAAATCGTTACAGCATTGTTTTCAGTTATATTTTTCGTTTTATAGTTGTCTATACTGACTACCGATTATATTGAATTTCAACACACGTCAATTGTCAGTATAATATAATTCGGATAAAGTGAGATGATTTGCAATATTATTCACAATTTCTCTCAATTCTGATGTTGTTATATCGATTTCGTCTGACATAATTCACGAATTTAATGCATAATTATAAATAATTTCGAAATTCGAAGAGTACGATTCAAATTCAAATTCCGTAAGCTGTCAATTTTCGTAACAGTCACACCAACTGCAAAGATACAATACAAAAGTCACTATGATGTATAATCTGAAGTTTACATTGAAATTTGACAATATTTCACAAAACTTGACTGAAATAGAGGAAATATCGTGTAATACTCGTTGCAGAAGCTAATTCCATGCCCATTCTGCAATTTGTTTCAGAATATACTTTGATGTTTTAGAATTTTCACGTATTCAATGCAGCTATTCACACTATTCATCTTTTCATTTTCATCAAGTCACCAGGTTTAACTCTAATTGAAACTTCCATAATGTAAAGAAACCCCTTGTGCTCGACAAACAGGTTTTACCAAAGAAAGACTTTTTAGGTCTTTCGTGCAGAATTTCTTGCATTTCTTCAATGCGGAATTGTTACGTAGGTACAGCATTATTATCGAAGCAACGATAACTCTGTGTGAAAATAAACACACAAAGGTGAAAGATGGCTATCGACCACACGCAAATGTTCACACCATTTCGCAATCAAGGTGCTGGAATTGCATGAGCCCAGTTTTAGAACGCCGGTAGGTTTCCAACTGGAGTCATGAAATTTCCTGGTTTACCGCCATACGGCCGATCGATTGTTATTTCAGAATTTGGCTCATTTCTATCTATTTACCAACTTAATTCCTTAATCTATTAATTCTTTCATATCAAGTCATCTTCATCTATTCAAAAACTTATGGAGAACGCTGATTCAGATTGGCTTCTATTTGTAGGGAGACATCTTGTGATTGCAAATTCGTGGGTCCCTTAAAAGAGGTGGCAACACTCTCAAGAATCTTATACGGTAATAGTGTACATAATTCAATCTTCTGACTAATATTCTATAACATTAGGAAAAACACTTCTCGCAGTTCATAAGACTGTGGATATCATTCGTACTTCGAGCTTGACCATTTAGTTCTCTCCACCCAGCACCAAAAGAAATTTAATAATGTGCCACTCGGGTCCTATTGCCATTTCAGATTCTGAGCGAGGCTGCTACCTCGCTTGATAGAATCATCGAATACCCACGAATTTGAAATCACAAGATGTCTCCCTAGAAATAAAAATTAACCTGCCAGAAATTGACGTTTACGTCATTCTCATATGCAGGGCAAATATTCATCGGGTCTGTTTATTGTGGTTCATCTTGTCTATCTAGTTATCTACACTACTACTGTCCTATTCATCGATGTATTCAGGCACTTAAAGAATCTCTTTTTTATCATTCAGAACATATCACTATGTTGGTCATACCTCGCAAAATAAAAAACCAACCTGGACAACGATTCCTAACACGAAAACGATGTGAAACTCCCCGTAGGACAGCGCCATAGAGCGTCTGTCGGGCGAGAAGGACTCGCCCGCGTTACTACCTTGATTGGAAAAGCAATATGGGTCTTCATGTACGTAGAGCATCTATTTGCCGGACTGGCCCCAGAGCAATCCTATTCCCGACGGGATCTGCGGCTTATACGGTAAAGGTTATTGGCAGATTCAATTCGGTATTGAGCCAGGGAAAAGGGGCGGGGGAGAGGTGAAACGACGATCCAGCCTTGGAAAACGTTCCTCCCGAAGGTAGGTAGCAATTAGGTAATGAGGAGACCGCTCTGTGCAATCGGAAGTGGGGAATTTGTGTCGGTTTTGTTGGCAGAACGTACACATTTCGATAAGTTACTACATTCTAGGAATTTAATCCTGGATGTCTATGATACAACATGCGGGGATTCGTAGGTGAAAAGGCTTCGGACGGTTCATTACTCAATTGACATGATTAAGGTCGCATAATACTCATTGTGGTGCCTAAAACTGCACAAAACGAACGAATTTTTGGTTTCTTGATAGGATAACTTCGTTGAAGAGCAAGTTCTTAGATCTACTTCCTGGCAGATCTAGAGTGTGATTCATCAACAGAGCTAATAGATGTAAAGAACCACTGAGCTGATACAACAATACAGCTGAAAGATCTAGCAAATAGTTCTTAGCATACTGAATCTTCAGAAAACCAGGTTTATTCTTAGATTCTTTTTTCTTCTACATTAATGGCTCTCTCATTCAGAAGGCCGTCTTCATCAATGTGAATGAGCTATCCTGCAAGCTCATAGATCTACTAAGGTGGCAGATCTAGAGTGTCTAAAGATCAATAGAGCTAATAGACGTATAGATCCACTGTGCTGACGCAATAATAGAGCTGATAAATCCAGCAAAATAATTTGTGATACGATCCTGACTCAATTTTATATAACCCTTCGTGTCGACATTTCGTCAAAATGATAGGTCTCTCTACTCTAAAATAATAGCGAACACAGAAAAAATCGAAGGATGTTTTTTCACACCATACGTGTTCCGTCAAGAGTTCATCCAACCTTCCGGACCCCAAATTGCGAATGTGGAGTCAGTCCCGGCAACCATTCATCAATACCCCGATACAAATCAACTGAAACAAATCATGTCGAAAGCACACGAGTTCCACATTCGACCGAGGCTCATACATATGTAATCCGGACACGGATCGAACCGACTCACTTATGCAATGCAGCAAAAACGCAAGGTGCCACTTTTCCAGCGTACGTCCAATAAATACGACAGCTCATACAAGACCGTATACGGCAACGCGGTGTCGGGCAAGTCTAGCGCGGTTCATTTAGACATTACGTATGTACATACGCGTCTATTTTCGCAACAAGCAGGCAATCATCTTGTCGCTAGAAGGGATCACGATATAGGATTCGTTGTTGCTAATCCGATTCCGATAAATCACAGTCGACGTATAAGTAGGTAATTGGAGGCAGAAATGAAGTAAGCTTCCAGTTTTGACGTGGCAGTAACAGGTGTTTCGAAGGTGGATGGAGGATCATTTTCGAAATGAGAGCTCACGGTATTCAATTGGTACGTTGATACATCTGTTTTGTACAATCTAGATCTACAGAAACGAAAGATACATAATAAGACAAGAAATTAGTAATAGGTATATCGGCTTTTTGGCTGCTAAGAAGGACGAGATTGATATATCAATACAAAACAGAGCATATACATCTTTGAATTGTCGTCTGAAGCATACTTCAATCAAACAGTTGAATTAAAGAGCACTGGAGGAGAAAAACACAGAAGATTTTGATAACTTTCAGTAAGTTTGTTCATCATAAGAAACTACTAAAAAGGATGAGATTGACATATCAATACAGGAACATATAGATCCTCGTAATAGAGTCTTTAGAATACCTCAATCAAACTGTTGCATTTAGGAAAACTTGATGAGAAAAGACCGGAAGAGTGTGGGAACTATCTGTAAGTTTGTTCATCACAAGATACAACTAAAAAGGATGCATGTCAATGCAGGATAGAGCATATAGATACTTGAAATGGAGTCTTCAAAATACCTCAATCAATTAGTTGCATTAAGGAGAACTGGCAAAGAAGAGACCAGAAGAGTTTGAGAACTATCAGTAAGTTTGCTCATCGCAAGAATCAAAGATCTCTCGATATCACAACAAGAAAGGAGGACGAGATTGACCTATCAATAAAAAAAAGAATGTATAAATCCTTGAAGTGAGATCTATGAAATACATCAATGAAATAGTTGAATTAGGGAGCACTGAAGGAGAAAAACCAGGAAGAGTTCGAGAACTATCAATAAGTTTGCCAATCACAACAATCAAAGATCCCTCAGTATCAAAACCTCCTTTTCCCCTCTGAGACCCGTTGAGACTTCCCTAGCTATAGAAGGAACAGCCAGCTACTTATCCATTCATCGAACCAGCTTCGTCCTTTGAAAGGGCCGCATACGCAATCGCTCTCTGGCAAAGGCGAAGGCGACGGCCATTCAAAAGATCTCGAGCGATATGAAATCTACCAGAAACGTCGGATTACACCCAATTACACCTCCCGCGACCGAGTGCTCGTACGGAGGATGCCTGCGGGGGGTTCCCCATCCGTGAATAATGCCGTCGATCTCGCCGGGCTCGGGATCGTCGGTTAAATCAACACCCGATTCCCCTTAAATCGGAGGGATTTGATTAAGATCGGTATCGGCGTGTTCCTTCTGAACGGTCCCGAAATTGCTAATCGAGTTTCGGACAGTTCAGGCAGTATACGTTGAAGCCGAGGCTCCTTTCTTCTTCGGGGGCGAGAAGTGTGAGGAACGTCAATCAGAAAACTGTTAGGCGGCAGCGAAACTGAGCATTCATTCTTTGCGCTCCGTTGGCTGCAAATCGATAATTTTCTTCCGAAGCGAATTTTCGTTTTGGAGTCTTCGAATCGTAGTTCAATTGGTAGCTCTACAATCAACGAATGAATGATATCTTCTGAAGTATGAAACAAACCCATGTGTAACTATCCCATTCTCTAAAGGTCAAACGGCAGTTTTCCAGATCTTCTCCATTCCAAAGGTTAGAGTTGAAAACCTCCTCATACATTGTAAATATACGACGGCATTCTATACTGATGAGCACAGATATCCATGAATTTAAATCGATGCTACACGATCTGAATGAAAAGTCAAAGGAAATAGGATTAGAGATGAATCTTGACAAAACGAAGATAATGAGCCATAGTCAGGAAGATATGACTATAGATAACAGAAGCATAGAGAAGGTGGAGCAATATGTATATTTGGGCCATATGATTAAAAATGGAAAAGAAAATCGAATATTGGAAATTGGGAAAAGAATACGATTAGCATGGGCAGTCTTAGGCAAACTGATTTCATCTTTGAGGACAAAAATATTCCTCTACACTTAAATAGCAAAACCTACGACAGCTGTATATTACCAGTGGCAACTGATGGTCTAGAAACTAAGTGGCAGAACATCTGAGAGTAACTCAAAGGTTCATGGAAAGGATCATGCTGGGTATAAGCTTGAAGGACAGCTTCCGAACACCGAAATACGAAAAAAGACCAGGGTAACTGACATCATGAGTAGAAAACGAAACTTAAGTGGCAGTGGGTGGCACATGTTACAGGGCAGAGTGTGGAGAGATGGTCACACAAATTGACTTTTTGGACACTTCGAGAGACAAAAAGAAGCATAGGAAGACCGAGAACAAGATGGATAGACGACATAGTCGATGTATCCGGCAAGCAATGGATGAGAACAGCAAAAAACAGAGAAGCATGGAAAAACTGAAAGAGGCCTATGTCCGACACTGGATGAAAGAGGGCTGAAGAAGAAGAAAAAGAAGATTCTGATCTGTAGCGAATTTAAATACTTTAACTTCAATGCGAGCGGTTTTATTTGGATCGCGTTCTCAACTGAATAAGTTCCCAACGACTCGGATAAGCCGGTAAGAAAAGCTCCTCGAGACTCCTTGGGTCTGTGCAGTGCAAATCCGAGATCCACCGCCACCCAACTTAACCCTTCAGCCACTTCCAGCGTTTGGCAGCGATGCATATGCATGAACGTAAATCTCTCTCTGATTGCCTAGTAATGATTGTATAACGGCGAACTCAGGTACATCTTGTTAGAGTTGCGCCGTTTGTTTTCCGTATTTGTCACAAATATATGACTGGGTTCCGCAGCGTGTTTATCTAATCTTTAAAGCGCCTCATTCATTAATGAGTCATGCGGAATAACGTGCATGTGCTTCCTTCGCTTCTCCTGCTGATTCAATTAGTGGGTTATTAACGTATGCTTGTAGCAGTGTGCCGGCAGACGCGAGGGGCTGGGTAGAGCACGAAGAGGCGTCGCTTTGATTTATGTTTATTATCGCGATCCATTAGTCATTATCTGGTGGGATCAAGAGGAAACTTCGGCCAGATTTCGATCATATAGTCCATATATTCCGATCGGTCTTCTGGATCCTGTACGCGTCCGGTTGTCCTTGAAAGAGACAACAATCGATGACGTGAGGATGAAAAAGTGAGACACACTGGCGGAAGGCTTTTTGATTGCCAGTGTCTGCTGATGCTGGTGGAAGCTAGAACGCTCGTTAGAAAGAAATCTAATACCCACCAGACGTTATCAAGAATGCGGGTGAGTCATAGTCATCGAACGATGGTTATTACGGACTCGGGAGAATTGAATAAGGGGATTCCTTCAGCAAATGACTATAAAATTGTTGTTTCGATTTGCTTTCATTAGGGTGTATCGACAAGATGACAGCTGATAGTTTTCTGATGAAGACAACTGTTTGTTAGACTTCCTTTGGGTGTTCAAAATGAAAAGGAAGATTTGAGGCTTGGGTTGAGTAATACCGTTGGCGTATTTTCAGAACTCGCCCCGTAGAGATAGAATATGGTAATTGAGGACAGAGGTGGCTATCTTTCGCGTGAGCGACGTCCAAGAGATAAGGCTTTAGCACCTCTGGAAATGGCTGCGGATGTGACCTAATTCGGTGGCGAGATCATGCTGGTTATTTGCCTTTGGCCTACATAATCTCACCTTTACCTAGAGGGGCGGGAGGTACTGAATCGATTCTTGGAATGTTATGATCCGAATTGAAACTGAGGAATGAGGCCAGCAGGATGTTATGAGCTGATTGATTGAACTAGGAACTGGAACGAACTTTAGAATGTTGAATCGTCGATATGATACATACTGGATTGATGTTAGTGGACAGATTTTCTAAATAGGGAGGATATTTTGTTTCCAATGAAATCACTAATATTTCTTCGTTTAGTAGAAATGTTAGTGCTTTCTTGGAAATTATGGCAGCTCATTTTGAGTTTTAGATTGCACTGACTCTAGTTCGTGTTTCATACTACCTGTTGGTTATTCACATAATCTACAAATCCTTCCCTCGAGTTATGAGTATGGCAAAAGTCATAGGGTAAGTTTAGCATTTTCTCCGAAAGATGTTATGCTATTTCTGTAATTATCATATGAGCATGATAGAGTTTTAGTGTAGATAATCTAAAACAAATTTTCATCTTTCTTCCGACAATCTAGATTTTTTCTGCATGATGGTATAGTTACCAGGAAAAGACCATTACGGTAAAAGTGCAGAACTAGAATTATCATTTCCGATTACCTACAGATCAGGTTGCCTTTCAGCTCTTCGACCAAAAAGATCTTGCGTACATAAACACGTTTTTATGGTTGTTCACACAAGAAAATTATGACCTTTGCAGATTTTACTATTCTTTCTTTTGTAGGATAGTTTACTGTTTCAAGTGCTTCGGAACCCCTCGAATCAAAACATCAAGGCAGTTTCTGTCAGAACAGCCATAACGAAGAATGGTCGTCACAAGGCCTCGTCAGCAGATAACAAAACATCGGGGCAGAGGACCGAAGCAGGCCGGGCCATTCATAATTCATGAGGTAATCAAATAAAATCCGGTCCTTTACGCGCTAGGCCGAAAAGTTCGCAGTCGACGGAGCCCAGTAATGAGCTCGAGCTTCGCGCCCGGATTCACCACGAATCTGATTCATTAGTCGTCGAACCGCTGTTTATCTCTCAGTTTTTCCGCGGATGCCGGCTACGCCCTCATAAACAACCACGGCCGGGCCGGGTACTAATTTCTCGTCTTTCTCGGAATGTTCGCTAATTGACGAGAAAACGGTATGGCGACGTAATTGCGAATTGTTGACCGGATGGAGGGGTGGGGGAGATATCGAAACGGGAAAATAAGTGAGGTTATTTGCAATAATTAAAAGATGTGTGGAAATTAATCTAGCAAGGACTGCAATCAAGGCATTGAGCTCACATATCATCTACTCTAAGATGGTATTAGAGTGCTGAAGGAAACTCAATGGAATATGCTAAAATGACAAGGTCTTTTTAGTCTGGGTTCATGGCCACTCGGGAACTGAAGAAGATTAAGAGGCCAACACACTTGCCAGAAATGAAGCAACAAACTCATTTCATTGGCTCAGACCCGTTTTGTGGTAGAGGCAAATGTAACAACAGGAAAGAATCTCAGGAGAAGGAAAAAAACCCCAAGAGGAACACTCTGGCGGAATCTTCCTGAATCGGATCATCCCGAAAGGGTTTCTTGAAACTATGACACTGCGAGATCAAAGAAGTATCTGGATCTTAGCAAGAATATGCTACACCTTCCACTGGATTCCTTACAAGGCATTGTCGCCTTAGAAAACACCTCTTAAAAATGGGTCTAGTAGAAAATGACGAGTGCAGATTTTGTGCGAAGGAGGAAGAAACTGCGGATCACCTGGTGCCGGAATGCCTCGTCATCACTAGCCAATGCAAAATCTGCTTTAGACAAGAAACTTGTAGGAGTGAGGAAGGAGCCTCCTTGAAGCCATCCCAGATACTGGAGTTAATTAGAACTCTGGAACTGGAAAGCGAGCTGTAGATCACTTAATGACGAGAGTAGCTCTGATGGGGGTACAATAGACCTTTAGGATGCAGTGAAATGGAACTCTCTAAAATATGAATCTAATCCAATATGAGTTTACATTTTTCACGTTATTTCCAGGAAGATACGTTTGGCATACTGGGTCATAAAGTTGTTGTTGGGGCTGAATCAATGCTCGTACGTTTTTGGCTGAACCGAAAAAGCTCCCTTTTACGTCTTCAATTGGGAAAAAATACCAACCTACATTCCATGCGGAAATACGCATTGCTTTTCACCCAGTGCAAGCTTCCAGTGGCAAAACCGCCCGGAGCCGATGTGGCCGACGGCCTCCTCGTTATCCAGCTCAATCCTTGGAGGCGTCGTCGGGCCTCACGTAAAATTCTCATCACGATACGGAACAAGTGAACTTTTCGGCGCGGCCTCTCTCGCCACAGCCGTCGTCTTGGGGTCGATGCTGCAATGCGCCGCTTCCTGCGGACTTATGGTAATAAAGGAGGAGACAAGCTCTCCGTCTCGGCCCCGACGACGAAAAAGGGGAAATAATATAACGCACGAGACCGAACTTTTATGTTCGATATTGTACCGGGCCGTCGTTCTCTTCTCTTCCGCCCAACCGGTTCTTTCGGGGCTATTTGTTTTCGCACGTAACGACGTCGTGCGATTTGCCTTGGCCGCTGAGGCGGTTGTTTCTTGGAGACCTGAACCGTTGGTCCTCGACATAATGCTGACAATTTTGGATCTAAAACTTCAGCATCAGGTTCTTTTGCGGTAGAAGTAGAAAATTCACTCCATTTTTATCAATCGAATCGAAGATACTGATACATATCCTGTACTTCATCCCAGTTTTCATCATGGATTATACAAATTCTAGTAAGCCAGCTAATTTTTGTAACCGGCTGATCTACTCAGCTGGCAGATCTATTCAGTCAGAGAATCTACAGACCCGAATATACTATAATTTGTTAGAAATCACTTGGAAGATTTGCGTATGAAATTGAAGTCGAGGAATAATATTTTTCAAGAATTAGCTGGTTCTCCATGGGGTGCTCCTGCTAGAACTCTTCGTACTACAGCCTTGGTCTTAGTTTTTGTGCTGCTAAATACTCTAATTCTGTTTTGTATGAGCTTAACGTTTCTTTGAGAGTTATCAATGGAATAATTAGATCCAAACCATCACATTGGTTACCAGTGCTGTCGCATATACTTCCGCCTCCTATCGTAGATAGGTTGCGGTCGAGGAAACTTGGGATAAATTTCTTTTTTACCCGAACTTATTTCCAATTGTATCCTTCCGTCGAGAAACTAGAACCGCCAGATTAAAGTGATGTTAACCTTCATGGATCAATACTTTCCTTCAATCTAATGAAAGTGATAAGGAAATTTGGTGTCTGGAATGGATTCTTGTAATGTCTTCCACAAAAGTCTAATCGTTGATCCTTCAGAGAAAGGTTTCCAGGTTTCAATCTGCCTAGAAAAATGTGATCTACTTTAAATCGACTTAGGACTGGTCATGGTCATTGCAATAGTATACTCTCCTCATTATGATCAACTACTAAAAAGTAACAGCATAACAGATCAAATATAATCCAAGAGTGAGTCCCCTTGCCATATGTACCACCTGGACCTGTCCCGCGATACATAGTCTCTTATTTATGGTTTACCACATGTGATGATCGAATTTCGCAGGTATGGATCGAATCAAGGATCTGAATCGATGCCAAACGTTCTCGGAATAATTGGCTGAGATTCTGGCAATTATCTCGCTTATGATGCGTTTCGATTCGGCGACGTTGCCAGCCCGAGCGGCGTTCGAAACGGCTGCCAACAGTACACACGTAATCGATGTAATAACATGATTCCAAAGTTGGTATTTTTCGTTCTAGCAGATTGAATTGAATGCGATCTACCAAAAATGGTAATCGATAATGCGAGGCATATTGATGACACATCGAGACGTCTTCATTAGGTAATAGATGTTCGGAAAATTACTTCATTTGAACTAAGAATGCAGATTATTAGTGTTTCAAGAATCGTACCGAATCGATTTTTCCAAATACTACCGTATCAGGAAGAATTTTCAGGGTGTTGTGTTTGCAATTAATTCGTCAAACGAAGGGAACATTCTTAAGCACGAACTGAACGGATTTCGATAGTTATGTTTCCTAGTCTCTTGAGAGTGGTCTATACCGTTTCAGCAGTCAGTTAAAAATAAATGAGAAATGTTTAACGCTAGAGACTATCGATTGATATGAGGTTTTCATATTAATTCATTTTGAAGAGTTCTTCATTGCGGAAAGTCCTTGATTTCATGATTCTTTATTGGAAAAGAAAAAAAATTGATGACTTTTTTATCGAGGAATGAATGAATGCATGATTTAACTTCTCGAGTAAAAGGCTGATAATATGGTTTTTATAAAATCACAAATGAATGCATAAAAACGTAATTGAATACTTTCATATAGCAAAAAAAGAGATTGCTTCACTGAAAAACGCTTAGGGGAGAAGAGTAGTTAAACTTCGTCAGATCACGAGAATGTCACGTGGTATGAACCCCTCTTAAAACTTCTCGCTCTACTCACCGACTTGTAGAAGACGGAAGAAAAATGTGTTAAATCCATCGTGAAAGCGAAGCGGTAGGCCGTAACACCAAAATGGAGTCAATAATCCGAGAAAAAAACAAACAAAATTGAAAGTGCACAACACTCGACGTTGCATGAGCTCGGGACTTCGTGTCATTAATCAAACGGGACTTTACTCTTCCCTTGCGATACCGTAGTCCGGACCGGCCGACTATCAGTCAGTGTCAGTCCTCCGGTGGTATCTTGAGAGTGGGGGGGGGGGTTAGACACCGGAGTGGCGGCCGAATCTCGTGCGTCTAATGTCCGATGTGAATCGCATAAATCTCTGGAAAACTCGGGGGCCGCCGAATACATTTCGCGCTTCATTAGGACCGATTTATTTTCCGGGCTTTGGCGCGTCGGATCCGACGCGCGAGACAAGGGCCCCCGGAGGCCGATGTTCCCGGAGGCGACCCGTACGCGTGCCGTTAGTCATCCGTGGTACACGTCGAGGATCGTCCTTTTGTCACGAACGTAGGTTTCCGGGGATGATTAACATGCGGAAGGCCGTGAAATGGGGGATCCGTTGAAATTTTCCGGTTTGGAGGTAACCTGGAGGTCGTCTGGTGCAGGGCGCTGGCGGCGACAGGGACCAGAATGATTTAGTCCCGTTTAATACGGTTGTGTATTGGTGCTGCACAAATCTTCGATTTGGGAGAGTTGTGTTTTGAATAAAGAAATCGAAGACACGTCATTCATTTCCGCTGACATGGTTATCGGCAGAACAATTATTCTATTTCTATGTGAAGATCTTAAGCTACCAATAAGATTGTAGAGGTAACTAAAAAATAAAGGAAACTGGTAGATAGGTATATCAGAAAAAAAGGACGTATAAAGTTTTATGGGTGTAGCGACAAAAAGCAATTAGACATGTCTGTGTCTAGCCGAATTTGCAGTCACAATACTTGAAATAAGTGAACCTGCATCAGTGTGTAACAATGGTCTTACGTGGTACTTGTGCATACAACTTTCCCATTCATAGGATTCTCAGAAAGAGACAATAGAGAATATCTTTTGCCTACCCTAGTTAGTGTGCAGGCACCATGATACCATTGCGCAGACATACAACTTAGAGAATAAAAAAAGGAAGAAGAAATTCTCGGTGTACAATATGATTTTATGTTTGTAATGCCGGAAAAATGGGAGTTCAGAAGGGGAAGTTACGAAGTTGAGTTAATAGAATGTTCAAGGATGTTTCCAAGTGCTGTACCACAGTGAAGTCCTCGTCTGTCGTCCATCCCAGAGGGGAATTGTTGCGTTATCATTTATGTATGTACGATGCTAGCCAGAGCTGTTGTAGAACTGTTGTCGTCTTGGTGGTCGATTATTTTCAACATAGTTAGCTTTCTAAGTCAACTTCACTATGATATAATAAGGAATGAAGGAGAGAACAGATAGTAGGGAGAACAACAGTTCTAAAAACTACATTGTTGTTAACCTTTTACTACTATGAAGTGATCCAAATATAAATATTCGAGGACAACAATGATTTCTGCTCTTTTCCTTGAAAATCTGCAATTTCAATTCTACGGCCTTTTTTTTTTGGGAAATGTGCAACTCAACTGTCATCCAATAACTCCGACAACATCAAATGATAACTGGCTACATATCGAAAATACGTCATTGCTCTATTGAATTCTGTCAAAAAAAGTATCTAAAGTGGATCATTTGAGATGTACACTTGCACGATAACAAATTCCTAACTCCAATAGACCAAAAATACCGCCTCGGTCTTGTTCAGTCGATGGAAGACATAACAGGAATACAAAGAGATAGGATCTATGGATAATTTGTTGGCATGGCAGTCTGGAAAAAGCCAACTACAACTGCCATGAATTTGGATGGAACATTTGGCATGTACAATTATTGCTTGTAATCTCGAGTACGAGCAATTGTCTTCAAAAGTCATGCATCATCTGTTATTCTGTTTCTACATCGATCAAAAAGTACAATTTTTACAACGATTGGAGATATCGACTCAGGAATAACTCCTTCATTTGAGATTTGCAGTTGAATTTTGTATACCGCTGCATACTATTCGTTCGAAATGATGATTTGTGAATAGTACACTTATTCATCAACAAATCCCTAACTCCAATAGACTAAAAATACCGATTCGGCCGAGTTCAGTCGATATAAGACATAACACAAAGAAGATTGCATCATAGGATAATATGTTGGCATAGATGTATCATTCCAGAGAAGGGCATCTATGACGGCGTTACCATGAATATAAATATTTTGTTCTTCATCAACCAAAGTGTCAGTTCCACAGAGCCAATTTCCCTCATTGGCGTTCGCCACAAACCCGCTGACGTAAGAGCCGAACCTCATAATTCCCTTTTCAAGGCCTCCCCATCGCTCACTCGAGAAAATTGATTCGAACAAACGGAAAAGATACAGTCGTCGGCGGCGCGACCGCCGATCGATCTAAACAACGGGAAAAGCTTTCGGCCTCATCGGCTCGCTTTCCCTAACAAATCAACGGGCAAGGGTAACAATAACTAGCCCCGAGGGGGCGGCCCAATCGATTGCCCATCATGTCCGGGTGCAGCGGCGTTCGAGAATTATACGAGGTTGTAGGCGACGTCGACGACGTCGGGCGTCTAGACTCCGCGACGCCTAGCGCGAACTATCGGACGCGGCAGTAGGTCAACGGGTGTGTGTGTGTTGCCGCGGGGTAGTTTTTTCCTTCGCCCCTATCGGCGTAATGGCCGGTCGTATGGGAGGCCGGGGCGCGGCCTTTTCTGCCAATTTTGGGTCGGGTGGTAATGGCTCCGGCCGTTTTCTTTTGTTCCTCCGGAATGGCTATTTTGTCCGCGCGTAATCTGACGGTCTACGTATGTAGGCCGGGAAGTCGTTAATCGACCGAAATTTTCACGGGGTCGGTGTTAATGGACGAAATGTAGATTTAATCGATTCGCCGACGGCGCCTCTGATATCAGCCGGGTATCGATCCTGCGGAGGAAGGTTCATAGCTGAAGGATAACGCGAAATGGGCTGGGGTTTTGATATCGGATCGCAAATTAGCACTTCAACCGACGTCAGCGTCGATGACGACCGAGAGTTTCTGCATTGTGAGTTGTAATACTGAAAATTTCATACTGCCATAATTTCCGAAACGAGTTCATGCTATAACTTGTACTGGAAACCGCTAATACAGAAAAAATGTTTTCAGCCGTGTTATACACAGTTCCTTTGCAACATTATGCAATAAAAATTTGTGGCGACAAAAAGCAATTAGACATAATGTCTGTGACCAGCCGAAATTGTCGTCGCAATACTTAATATAAATGTACCTGCATTAGTGTAACAATGGTCTTTCGCGGTACTTGTGCATACAACTTTCTCATTCATAGGGTTCTCAGGAAAATACAATAGAGAACATCTTTCCCCTACCCTAATTAGTGTGCAGGCACCATGATACCATTGCGCAGGCATACAACTTAGAGAATAAGAAAAGGAAGAAGAAATTCACTGTATACAATATGATTTTATGTTTGTAACACAGGTATAAAACTAGGAAAATGAGAATTTAGTGCAGGAAATGACATGTAGATGACCAGTTGAGTTAGTAGAGTGTTCAAGGATGTTTCCAAGTGCTATACCATAATAAAGTTCTCTTTGATAATCTTCTTCCTAGAATCTTTAGAAAAAATAAAATAATTCTTATTCACTTATACCATATGTGATATATAGCATGACTTCATTTCTTCGCATAAGTCTACCTTACAAATTCTGAACGTGTTCATACATGAACCTGATTTTGCATAACGAGTCCCGGGCTGCTATTACTGTATACCTAGGTAGCAGATAGTAGCTTTGTTCTTGAAATTTACAAATGTTGAATCGAAAATAGTTTCAGACTATCAGATTGGAAAAAACTCAACACATATCCAAAGTAATATTATTATGGTCACAATTCAGATAGTAGTCTTGAAAATATGATTTTTTTCTTTGGAAACCCGAAACACAGACTCCCCCTCGAAGTGAAGATGTGAATGTCGATAATCAACATGAATACTATTTCGAATAAAAAAAAATTTTTTTTTTCAAGACTCCATATTTCAAATTTTATATTTACTAAGTACCAAGTTGGCATGGTCGGAACATAACCAAGCACTCAATATTCTAAATCCACTTCATTGCATTTCCCTAATCGTTGTTTGCCGTGATTCCTTTCGAATCTGATGTTCAGCCTTCGAGACGCTCGATCCAACGCGAAAAAAAAAAAAGATCAAACGAAACCGTATACACAAACCGAAGGACATTCAATTACGCATCCACAAATCAATATCGACCTTATCGAAACCGGGCGACAGCAAAGCCAAAGGACATCACCCTACCACATGACAGTCTCCACATGAAAGAATCGTAGGAATCCGAAACATAAAGAAAACCGAGAGCAATCATATCCTGCCGATGGAGGACGCGTTTTTGAGAGCTATATCGAATTTTTAGCCAGAAATGAACTCTAGATCGGAAAAATTTTGATACATAAATCAGATTTCTCTATCATTACAGTACTAAAAATAGTGCTGTAAAGAACTCATTACAGCATTGTTTTCAGTTATATTTTTCGTTTTGTGGTTGTCAACACTGACTTCCGATCCTATCAAATTTCAACACAAGTCAATTGTCAATATGATATAATTTGGATATAGTGAAATGATTTGCAACATTCTTCGCAATTTTTCTTAATTCTGGTGGTGTTTAATCGATTTCGTCATACATAATTCACGAATTTAATGCGTAATTAAAAATTATTTCATAATTCGAATTCGAAACGTACGATTCAAATTCCGTAGTAACAGTCACACCAACCGCCAAGAGTCAATACAAAAGTCATTAAGATGTATAATCTGAATTTTTCATTGAATTTCGACAATATTTCCGGAAACATGACTGAAATAGAGAAAATATCGTCTAATACTCGTTGCAGAAGGAAATTCCAACACTCATGCGTTCGAATTTCGCATTTGAATTGGAATAGGAGCCCATTCTGCAACTTATTTCAAAATATACTATTAGGGTAGGTTTGGATTTGGTTTGCCGCGATTAAAATTGTCAATCGATTAAAGCCGATAGGAATTTCAGTGAAGCATATCAATATAGGATTCTGCATATGCATATAGACAAAAAAATAATTTGCAGATTTGTATAATTTTTCCGTATAGCTTAAATAAAACCATAAAAAATTAAAGCAGAATACCGAAGAAGTAGAAGAAAAAAAGACTTACAAACTTGATATTTCAGTGAAAAGAGTTCCGACCGCGTTGAAATATTCAGTGTAGATGTTAAATACAAGAGTTGAGTATGTGTTAACAGAACCATAGAAAATCTTTGCAGGATATCGAAATAGTTATTTATAATACAAGTGCAGAAGGCATTGATATTCTTCCACGAGTTCAAAATTCAAAAACGAGCCACGAAGTGGCGAGTTTTGGAATGAACGAGTGGTAGAATGAGCTTTCTGTACGAGTATTATACATTATTTTCTCTAATTCATTGCATTTTCATTGAAATTAATGAAATATTTCCATAAATATATCTTAGTGATTTTTGCATTGAAAAATGTTGGTTGGCAGAACTGATTTCTTTAAGGCAAATTGATGAATTGACAGATAACGCCGTGGCGGAAAGTTCGGAGTACCAACATAGAATAATAAAATATAACCATGAAAACTGTGCGTTTCTGATATATTCTCGCACGATTTTGTTCTACAAGATGTGGAAGAATGAACGGAATAACCACAGAATTAGAGAAAAATCCATCCACTATTTCCGACAAAGTAGAAATTTAGTTTGTGTGAACGAACCATCTAGATAAGTAAACTGAGCGACATATACAGTTCTTTGGTCTGCAAGGCAGTTATTGAAACATAAATGAACGACCACTCAAAAAGTTCAGGCTTCACGTCACTGCCTTTCTCGTATTTTTTTTTGCTAATGCGGGAATAACGACTAGATTTTTAATTCGGGATGATTTATGGACAACTTAATTAATCTCACGGCCAGAAGGTCCTCGTCAAACCGGCCGACGGATCAGCGAGCACCGAATCTCAGAGAGAGCACATCCAGACGGCCGGTCATAATTCAATCGTTTGTAAAACGCGGCCCTTAATGAAGGTCGTTTTCTACAAGTGGCGGCCGGAACTTCAAACATCTTTCTCTCTCTCTCTCCGCCTTCCCACCCCGGAAAGACACCCGGAGTTCGTGGCGCCCTTGTTTCGCATCTCATTTAAGGGTTGTTTCGCCCTCGGGGAAATCTGAGTACAAGGCGCGAGAGAACAACGTAGATGTGCAACTTGCGGACCAACTCGGGCAGATGTTCGCCATGCCCTCGTCGGTGATTCATTAGGGATGCTGGGCTGTTTCGGCCTGTAATTTCGGAAAAATTGCGGGTAGGTTGGAAAAATTACGCTAAGAAAGTACCCGTAATTGAACATTCGAAAAGTCCGCTCACAGATATCGTCGAAATTTTTTGTCGCTAAGATGGTAAAGCTGTTAAGTATTCTCTTTCTTCGGAGGAAGTAAATAGCCCTCTGTTCTACATTTTATCTTGACAACCCTAACTCATATAGGGGTAATTCAACCAAATCAATCATAAGATTAAATTCTATTCGAAATTTCTGGAAAACCAGTTAGATCATCAAACTGCCGTAAAAAATTTGAAATAATCATTTATTGATTAAGAGTAGGTAATTACCAACCAAGGATAAATTTAAAATTTCTAACATTGTTATTTCAAATGTAGATATCGATTTGTATATGTAGTTAATGAGAATAACAAGAAAGAAATCTATGACTCCATGAAGTAATTGCTTTCACTGTGAATCCTTACTAGAAAAACTGTTGCGTTTAGTTAGTTTGAAGTTCCTCAATTGGAATTTTTGTGAAGTAGATATACAAGTGGTGAGTTGGTAAATTCAGTAATTTAGTTGAACTATTAGGCAATGATGAGGAAACATTGTTTTAGTAAATACAAAAATTCCGAAACGTACGTATGTCTTCATATTAATTTAGTTATTCCATTTTTTAACCGTTTACTCAATTTGTACAGTTCTAGTTATTTTGAATTTTCTTTTGTTTGGCTATTAATTTTGTCATTTTTCGACTTGGAGTTATATTCCAAGACAAAAATAAACCAAATATATCATATTAATGTGAAGGAATAGACACAAAGTTGTCAATTTTTTTAATTTTTATATTGAATATTCTTCATCAAGTAGATTCATTAGACCTTTACAAATAAAAAGACCTTACAATAAATTTCGCATACTTCATAGCGAGTTCTTCAGTTGAATAAGAGCACATAACGTTTCAAATAAACGTGATCATATCCCCCGGAAAATGATTTTCGACGTCGTCAAATTCCTGCAAAAAACGATCCTGGAAAATATAACCGTGATGGCGGATTTTCTAGGAACATTTCCCGGCCGCCTGGCTGAATTATCAATAACAAGTGAAGCTCATCGGAATTTCAATAAACTCCACAGACGTGAATTTCCTTTGAACGCAGCTAGGCATCCTAGATTCCAACCCCCGCATTCAGTTTACACACTACTATTCGAAATAATTCGATATCCGCCCGTTCATTGAATTAACGACGACATGCGATAGCTACCGAACAGAATACATCAAATTGCCGGAACGTGAAAGGTTTACCCGATAGAATAAAATCCATTGCACGAAACCCGGAGTCTCGTAGACGTCCGTACCAGCTCGCAGTGCACCTACCGTAATAGACCGCATAATTATGGCATATCGTAGAGTAATTGTCTCGAAATTCGGTACTGCGTCATCGGCAATTCATTATTAAGAACGTTCTATGATCTTCTTATTGCAATGACAGATTCTAATTGTCACGAAGAAGCGATTATCAGAAAAGACAAAAAATTCAGAATTCACATTGTGTTGGTTCCACCATAATAGTTTATTGTAAAACAAGTTGCAGAATTGGCGCCTATTCCAACATGAATGAGAAATTCGCAAGTTTTCGAATGCATGAGTGTTGGAATTGCCTTCTGCAACGAGTATTAGACGATATTCTCTCAATTTCAGTTAAGTTTTGTAGAATATTGTCGAAATTCAATGAAAAATTTAGATTATACCTCCTAGTGACTTTTGTATTGTATCCTGGCAGTTGGTGTGACTGTTCCTAAAATTGACAGATTACGGAATTTGAATCGTACGTTTCGAATTTCGAAATAATTTATGATTACGCATTAAATTCTTGAATTATGTCTGACGAAATGAATTCAACACCACCAGAATTAGGAGAAATTGCGAATAATGTTGCAAATCATTTCACTATATCCAAATTATATTACAGTGACAATTGACGTGTGTTGACATTTGATAGGATCGGCAGTCAGTGTAGACAACCACAAAACGAAAAATATAACTGAAAACAATGCTGTGATGAGTTCATTTCAGCACTGCTCTCAGTACTGTAAGGAACTCATAACGATATTGAAATAGAGAAAATACACTCTAAAATCAACGAGTTGGTCGGACAATCAACTAATGATGAAACCCATAGATGAAGTTCTAAAAATAATAAATAACAATTCATAAATAGCACATTACAATTAGCAAGTACGATTTGAATGGTCATATTCTTTAATACCAGTGTTTATGAAGCTAAATAGCAAACAATCAACATATGTTATGAAACTGACTATAATCTGACTAACCATTAATAGCGATTTGTTAATTGGACCGTTAAACTTATTATTATTTGATGCAGCATAAACGATGTTCATAGAGGAAGGTGTGTTGACATCGTGTGAACCTGTCTAATAATTCGAAAGAATCCTTGAAGAAATTATTAAGGTATTGAAAATGCCTTTTTTCTGACAAAATCACAATTTGGCCATTCAATCAAGAAAAGCGAAAATGAAGGTAAACATCAATGTTCTGTTGTAAAAGAATTTGCAACTGCAAACGAGATGCTGCAAAAATGCGAATTCTGAATAGAAAGACATTCTCTTTTGGGTTTCTCTTACTCGTGGATTTGCATCTAGCATTTTTCCGCATTTAATGCGAATTTACGAGCGAGATATAGGCGTCATCTAGAGCCTTTTATCCTTTCGATGGCGGTGCAGGCCATAAAATACAAAGGATAACCTGAAAATATATACGAATCATGCATACGAAATAAGGCAGTGCTCCGGAGCAGATATTAAGGAACTAGAATCTAGCTAGCGCTTGGTAACAAGAGAAGCGGCAGGGCAGAAGAAAAACGTACGAATCTAGGAAGCAGGTTATGCTTTATTCAGACGCTCTCGATTGAAGCCCTATCAAGATTTGAACGTGTGCAAGGAATATTCTAGGTCATCATAGTTCAAAGCTGAGGTCCCAAGAGAATCAACGTTATTGCAGCATATTTTCAATATGAGTTTCTAAATATTGCCGAAGAGAAAACTACATATATTAGATTGAGAGGAGTTTATACCAGGTGTCAGTCTCATGATCTATCAAAAACTTTGGTAGCGGAGTAGTTTAGTTACCCAACTACTCCGCTTCCTTCAGCGTTTTCGATTTCACCACTTTTCAGGACGTACCCATGATTTACCGTTTTTTTCTAACACATGTTTGTTTTCTGAATTTCTGATATACTTAGTTATTTATTTCAATATATTATGAGTTAATATGAAACGCTGATTCACCATGGGACATGAGAAGTGCGTTCTTTGTGGAGAAACTCGAGAATTGAGTGAAATATCGTATCACTGATATGTTTTCATTTCCGCGCGCTTCATTACGAATTTGATAGTTCATGGGACAAAATTTGCTCACTGGAAATGACTTATGTTCTCTCCATCTATGTTAATTACTCTGAATTATTCTCCAATTGCAATTTCCATTATTATTAAAATTAATAAATGAGGTTTTCCTGTAATGGCGAACTCTTTGAAATGAGTCATAGTTAAAATCTCATATAAATCGATGTCGTAAAACATAGCTCACTTATTTTCGAACTAACAGCTGAAACGGTATAAACCTCTCTTAACAATATTCCTAAAACTGAATCGTATCTATGAATAAGGTAATAACTACCCTCGTAGATATCATACCTAAGGCATTGTCGCCAACCTCATAATAAAAAAAAAACCTTTGTTGGCGCCCAATTAGGGTCGCCTGTTTGTCCGCGTAGCAGCCTACTTTATCTACTTTATCGATCAGATAAGATCCAGATACTGCTCTCGGAAAACGAGGCCCAGACAAACGTCACTCCGCAGTTGACATTTCGGCCCGATAAGGACGTCGCCGTCGCCTCTTTTATATTCCCCGGCATGGTGGAAAATGCCCCGCAGGCTCGTAAATTGATTTATATTATCTCTAATAAATTCTATTTTGCAGTCACTCGAGGCCGGGGGTTGGACTACCCCCGCGCGCCCAGGATGGAATGGGGAGAATCACGCGATCTTCCTCGGACTGCGTCAAGAAGGGAGGAAAGGGAGGCGTCGGAACGTCTGCCCCCTAGTTCTGGGGTCTTGGCAGTCCAACGAGGAAAACTCAAAAGTCATGACCTACATCCTGCTAACGGCGAAGGCCTAATATATCATGTTAATGAATTAATATTTTGGCTGGTCTTGTAGCTACAAAAGAGTTGCGTGTTCATAACTCGCAGAAGAAATATATTATCAATCATACAGAACAAGCGATTCTGACTCGAGAGAAGTTTATAGATGGGAACTTTAGAAAATTTATTAGTCTGACGTAGATCGACTGCTTTTTATGAATTACATGAATTTAAAACCATGATGAGTAGAGAATTCATTGAAATACTGGGTTCGTCCCAACCTCATTTGCAATTCATTGTGGATCGATATGAAGAGTTTGATATTACAGTAGAAGTGAATATTTCCGTGGGATGAGTTTTTCCAGCAAATTAGACAGGTCAATTTTTATATGTGATAGGCAATTCGCTGGTTTGCAAACATAATTCTGAAGGTTTACAATGATATTTCTATGCAGAAAAATATCTCTTTCCCGTTCGTTTTGGTGTGGAAAACTCGTAGAAAGTGATGGTCAAAGATCATTGAATGGCCGCATTTCTAAACAATAAAAATGTTGCTGATCAACATTTATATGAGAAACTTTTGCAGTTGACAAGTTTGTTGATCCATTAATCACATCTGAGTGTTACAATATAATGACATGAATATTGAATAAGAATTCAATTACCATCTAGAAAGAAATGATGAACAATTTCAACATATAATTTTTTAAGATTCCTTCAGAAACTTGACTTTGTTTTTCGTTTCGTTGAGGAGAACATTTGGAAGTGATAGGTGAAGAACATTAAATAATCGAATTTCTAAAAAATAAAACAGTTCAACTTGTTCAAAATTTTCTCTTCGATTCTGGAATACACTTGCAGATGATAATAATTCCAAGGAGTTTTTCACATCGCAATCAACGTCAAACTGAGCATATCAATTGATCAAATCTCAAAACCTTATGTTTTATTTTGGCCATAGAGTAAAAAACATAGATAGAGGAAGTATACGCAATATTTATATGTCCCCAACATGGTTAGATTACCTTGTCGGATTGTGATATTTTTTCGAATACACAATTTTACTATATCATATGTAAAGTAATGTGTATTATATACAATGAAATATATTTATTGGATTGATTTTCGATTGAATATGCAAGCTTGCATATTTGAAATCCGATATTCTTCCTGATTTTCAAATTTATAATAAGCAGAAAATTTATTATTTTCTGTATCTACCTGCTGAAATCCAAGGTTTGGCAACTTTTGCTCTCCTAATGTCATTAGTTGTTTCACATCTTTTGGCGCGCTTGAAGTTTGTTTTATGAATTTCTGATATATTTAAGTATTCATTTCAATATATTTTGAGTTAATATAGAACGTTGATTTACTATGGGACATAAGAAGTGCGTTCTTTGTGGAGAAACTCGCGAATTGAGTGAAATATCGTATCACTTCGCTTCATGTCAAATTTTTTAGGTCATGTTGGGAATTTGCTTACGGAAAATGACATCAGCTCCCCCTATCTGTGTTTATTACTCTGAGGGCTTACCGGAAAGTAAAACAGGCGCCTCCGCCATTTCGTATATATCATGAATTTAAACTATTGACATAAATACAACATATAGATTGTTTCAATTTCAACAAATGGAAAAATATTCAAGATCAGTTGAGTACTACCCAAGATTGATGGAGATCTAGGATTATTCTCCTAATTTTCAGTAATCTCTGAAGATATTTGTGGTTTTATATCAGTGCGGCTATGTCCGCCTCCGCTCTGACGTTTTTCTAGGGATAGGGGATAGGCCGATCTCATCCAGCCCTCGGGGAATCGTTCCTTTCGGCGGCCAATTAGCCTTGTAGCAGCTCGGTTGATTATACCGTCCCCAAGAAGCGTCGTCCGATTTTTACGGCTCCTACGAGCCAAGGACGCCGATGACGTCAGCCGGGATCGAACTGTTTTTCCCGGCTGGGGAGAAATATACGTAAAAGATGATAATGAGGGTGGGATCGGCGTCGATGGCGGAAACGGACGTCGATATTGTTCCGACCGCGGGCCTCGACCCCCTGACCCCTTTCTCCACCCCACCACTGGTATAATAAAAATCCGCCGATGTATCATATACGCAACGGATTTGCGTCGGGCTCCGTCGGCGTCGCGGCGTCAGATCGCGTGCCGGCGATGCTGGCGCCGTATCGTCCGTCCGAGATAACGCAGACGTCTGCCTGGCGGGGGGACAAGGACGGAATTTCAGCAAATTAAACTTCCTCGATCCTCGAGCGAACCTCACGCGATATCGGGGTTGACGCCAGGTCAGAACCGGGCCAGATTTTCGGTTTGGGACAGGTCCGGATCGACACCTTTTTTCAAATAGACTACCTTCAGACTAAATCGGTTTTTGAAGATTCAGGAGGAAGATTAGCAATTTTGCGTTTCAAAATCCAAAAAAGGGTAATACAATTATTAACACCTCCCGACATTCCGATATTTCCAAAGACTTAAAACCGAAAAACTCCGTAAGAACGAGCCTCAGCCAGGATAACTTGATGATTATGGTGCATGACCAGTCAATTGAATGTTATTGTCTTCTTTATAGTGTCGGATAAACTACAAATTTTCTAATAGAATATCATAAAAGAGTGCTTTTAAAAGGAAAAGAGACAGAATCAGCACAAGTCAATCGTCCTAACGATACCTCTGCGCCATAGACATCTCGGAGTGAGAAGATCTGAAATTGTGAAAACGTCATGATAAATTGACTTGAACAGATTCGATATTGTCAACAAAGTCGTGGAGAGTATTTGAACCATATAATTCTGTAAATGTAGTTGGTCTCTCTAATGAAGTGAAAGCAGTTTAGCCGTTCAGCCAACTGTTAAATCATATACATCTTCTGTCTCAAGTTACTGTTGAGAGAAGAATGCTCGAATACCTGGGGGCGTGTTATGAGAACTGAAGGGAGATACTCCCTACTGCAGAATATGATTCAAGGGAAAGTACTAGGTTAGAGAAAACCCGGAAGAAGAAGAATATCATGGTTGCGGAAGCTCAGAACCTGGTTTGTGAAAAGCTCAGCAGAATTATTTCAAGCTGCTGCTACCAACAAAATTATGATTGTCGACATCCGAATCGGATAGGTACTCGAAAAAGAACTGTCTCAATTATATTGTGTTCCTCATTTTTAGAGATCGATAATCCAAATTGTGCGCCTGAGTTTTTCTTTTTACTCCCAGTTTTTTTTTTCGTTCCCTTTTTGTACCTGAACAACGGACCGATATTTCCCGACAATAACAAATCTCTATGGACGAATCAATCGGCTACCATCGAATGTCGTTTCTCCACCTATAAAAAAACGACCCTGAATCACTTCCTCCGACAACCCCCTCGACTCCCGTCCTCCAAAACTCGAATAAACCGAATTTTCTGCAGGTGCCGCTCCCAAACAAAAAGAAGCCGTTTCACATTTTAATATCGCAACCCCCGGCTCTCTCAGTTACAGGAGAACGGTAAAGAAAACAAAAGTCGAGTGTTTCCGAGGAGAACTTGGGGCGACACACCGTTTTGACTTTACACTTACAACCGTAGAGGGGCGGGGAGAGGTACGAGGGGACGTTGAAACGGCTAAAGGGCGCCAGCTCCACTCCTTGTCACTACAAGACGCGTCGGAGGATTACAATATGTGGAGGAAGGAGTTTAAGAGTGAAAAGAGTTGATTACAGTGAAGTTGCAGGCAGAGATACGAAAATGGCTCTCTCGCGTCAGTTTATGCTCTTTGTTTGCCAGTGTTGCTGCAGGGATTTTTCAGATATTACGTCTTCTCACAAAGGGTTTTCAGAGTAGGGCAGTGGTGAATGTTGCTTTTATAATACTCAGGAAATGGGCGACCATAATACGGCATAAATGCGAAACAGCTAATCAATTCGCAGATCATCTCTGTCATTTCTTTTGTATGCGAGGAAAATGCACGCATTGATATTTGAACGAGGATGGAAGGCATGAACTTGCAAATATTATAGTATATTGATCTAACCAATAGCATAACGCATTACGAATACTATATGTCAAAGGTATTGAACTTGAAAATGTTCACAGGATCTGGTAAATTCATAAGAAATTGAAGAATCATAATTAATCTTCCAGTATACAATGCAATAGAATCGACAATGTAAACTTCAAATTTGTTTTGTAAGTAGTAAGCGGATTGTTTAGTTTAGACATTCTGGAAAGAGCATTTTGATTTGATGGCGGATGTCATGCCATTTGAACTTCATATCTATTCCACTTATGCCAAATTTGTCAGTTTAGACAGTCTTGCCTTCAACTACTGGACGTCAGATCAGATTGAAAGGGTCATGGAAGCAATATTGATTCGGATCTTTTTTATATTGATCAACACAATAATGGTTTTATGGAACGCGTTTATGAACTTTGTCTGATCTTCGTATTAAGAACATGTAGGCTGAAAGTAAGACGCGAATATACAAGATCAGAATAAAGCCCATATACAAGAACGCTGATGAAACGATAGCGAATACAGCAAAAACCAAGAGAAAATGAGAACCTCTAAAATAAAAATATTACGAACAATAAAAGGGACAACGCCGAGAGACATAGTATGCAAAATATGGATATTCTGCGAGAGTTGGGAATTCAGGACATGATTAGATTGAGAGCGAGAAGAAGCTTTTGAGGGATCACGTAGATCGAATGGGCCCAGATCGAGTTGCAACACAAAGCCAGGAACTGGACGACCAGTTGATAGGACTCCAAAACGACGGTATGATAGCTGGACGTCTAAGTCGTAAGAGGGTGAATGAGAGAATTGACAGGACTTATAAGAGTATATAAATGAATACGACGCTATCCGATTACTGTCAGAACCGGTACTCGACCAGTTGCAAACTATTAATCAACGGAAGCTTTTCCAGACAAACCTGGCACTTCGGCAATATCTATTTCGAATTATGGCGAAGGTCCATCCTCGCCCGTTATGCACACAGGCCTTCGGAAGGGTTCCTCAAACACGAACGGGGAGAGTTCTGCCGAGGAGGTGTATTATGTGCAAAGTAATTTGCTGATTGGCCGGCAGGGCGCGCTCTATTTATTCTGAACACCTTAACCCGGGGATGAAGATAATTATCGTTCCATGTCGGTGGGAGGTGGAGTGTATTTACGATATGAGGAGGGAAACTCGCCGTCGTCATTTTAATGGATCCAATTCGCAGGCTATCAACTTACCCCTCGTGAAAAGGGGTAAGTGAAGTGGTGGTGCGGGTCGTAAAGTGGGCACTTTCCAATTAATATATTACAATATTTTAAGGAAGGAGCGGCCGGGAGAAAAAAGTTTTTGATGTTGTGCCGTCAAATCTGGCCAGGTAAATTAGTTTTGGGCGCTTCCTAAACGGTTGACGTCTGCGGCTGTGAAACTTGCAATGAGTTCGAGTTGTATAGGTATCGACTCTTGGAAACTCCATTTAATGGTGGTTAGTCCGTAATCTTCAAAAAAACATTCGATGAGTCAGTTGTGAGAAAGTTGGCTGAAAGTTAACTGTATGGTAAGGTTAGATATCGAATTGGTTTGCTTCCGAAGATTGGCGAGCACTTTTAGGATGAAAAAATTGTTGATTTTTGTTTTCGAAATGTTCGCTGGCAGAATACATTCCACGCCATTCTGAACAACTTTGGTGCCGTGTCAGTTTGTGTAACGGCAAATTCTTACAGAAATTTTACAATAATCATACACTGATATAAACGAAATTCGGTTCCGATATTCTGTTCGAAGGGGACACACCCACTATCAGAATACTTTTTTCTATTTCAGTATCATAATGAGTTCATTACAGTTCTAAAAACAATGCTTTAATGAACTCGTTACAGCATTATTTTCAGTTAAATTTTTCGTTTTGTGGTTGTCAACACTGACTTCCAAACCTATAAAATTTGAACACACATTAACTGTCAATATAATGAAATCTCGATAAAGTGATAAAGAGTTGTAACATTATTCGCAATTTCTCTTAATTCTTGTGGTGTTGGAACGATTTCGTCTGACATAATTCACGAATTTAATGCGTAGTTATAAATTATTTCAAAATTCAAAACGAAGGATTTCTCTAAGATGTATGATTTGAAATTTTCTTTGAATTTCGACAATATTCCACAAAAAATGACTGAACTAGAGAAAATATCGTCTAATACTCGTTGCAGGAGGCAATTCAAACACTAATGCATTCGAAAACGAGTGACGAATGAGCGAGTTTCGGAATAGGAGCTCATTCTGCAATTTGTCTCAGAATATACTCTTTTAGGGAGTCATGAATTAGTGGCATATTTGAAAAATTTGTTCTGATGCATTGAACTGGAAATAGCAGTACTTTCATGAGAAGTATTGGAAAGTTTTTTTCAATTTAAGTTTCATAAAAAGAAACTGCTTATAATGTGTTTACATGGCGCGGATCTGCCTCGCTAGTATGACTCGAGCATCAAAAAACATCGATGCTCACGCGAGGTAGATTTGCGGGTCAGATATTGAAATTAATGTGAATCAAGATACGTTAGAGCCCAAATGATAGTTAGCCATGACCATCCCACTCCAGTCGTACTCAACGGTCTACATAAGCGAGTACTGATGCGCGAGTCATACTCGAGAGACAGATTCACGCCAATCACACAAACAAACGACAAATCCCAGAACGATTGTCGATCAACCAACGACTCTAGCGGGCGGACACAAAAAAAAAACGAAAATTGCACTACAAACAAAACAGCCGAGTGGGGAGGAACATTGCGGGAATAACATCGGACATGCGATCCCCTAAAAATTAGCATATCGAGGCGAATAAGGCGATTTTCGTGGAACGGCCCCATCCGACCGGAATCGACTTAGTCATAATACCGTTTTCGTACGGGGGGTATTTTCCTCCCTTCGTCGAGTGGACCGAGTATACGGGGTGAGGAGTGCGGGTTCGGAAGAGACCGATGAAGAAATATGCATACGCGAGAGCGGATCCGAGCCTGTTTATGTATCGACCACTAGAGCTGCCCCTTCAAGCCTCCGCGTCTCCTACTTTGCCGACGTGCTCGACCGAGTAGTTTTACCGACTTGTCTCCGCACACAACAGCCCTCTTGTCGTGGAGTGCCCGGCTCCAAATTGCGGACATTAGCCGTTTCGTACCGGGTTTAAATGAACGCGGCAGTCGGAGATTCGCCATCCGGGAAAGGGATGTAACGATCCCTTATCAAGTTTGCGGGATTGAAAGGGTTCCTGTTATTAGATTTTTCAATATGGGTTTATGCGGAACGCTCTGTTCGACTCTTGGAGCTCGAATGATGTATGAGATGAGAATCGCCTCGTTTCGAATCTACGAAAGACGTTTTGTTGAAAACTATAGTAACTATAAGTGGAAAAATAACAATTTTTTTTAATTGATGTTATTAAGGCTTATAAAGGAAAAATAAGAATTTCTTTGTGGTTCAACTCTGTGCTCCATGATATGTGCTATATCGAGTACTCGCATAATTTTATTCACTCGATGTATGTGTTCTCTCGCTTAACAAACAGAATGAAACAAGTTACAATAATTCTCGTCTTTTTCTTAATCCACAATCAACATTAATTTAGTCGTACAAGTAGGTAAAACCAACATTTTATAGTCCTTCGAACAAAAAATAACGTTTTTGGTACTTCCAGCCAGAAGAAGCAACAGTGACCTATCCTACTATATCAAAATAGGCAAATCATGATTTTTTATCGATTATTATACGAGGAGAATCTATAAGTTTTTGGGCATAACTGAATACTAATATCCTTCATGAAGGACTTTTTTGCAAAAGTCGAAAAACATCGCTAGCGCATCAATGTTTGTAATTCAAAATTGGAGAAAATCTGTCTGTTCAACATATACCGGGTAATTTTTTTTAAGTTGAAACAGTTAGAAATCTCGGAAAGGAGTCAAGGTACGAAAAATAATTCGAATAAAATGTTGATGATTTTGATATTTTTTTGATACGTAAAAGAATATTTGTGCGATTTCTTGGTGGAATTTATAAAACAAAATCATTTATTAGCGAAAAAAAATTTTGAATGTATGTAAATATACTGGGGTATTGATTGATCAAATATCGAAATGGATTAGGCTACCTACATTGATTTGTCATCTCCCATTAATTTCAATTATACTAGCCACATCGGATGTGAATATAACATACTGTAGCACCGAAATATATGCGAAATTGAATGAAATAACTCAATCAATCGAATTATTATTGTAAATTGTGAACGGGGGATATTGTCCATTCCAAGTCCACAAGAGGGAAAGAGCTTTCACAGCACCGCCTGAGGGCCGGAATGAACCCTAGAGAATTGTATTTCAGCATGGGGGTCGATGACCGTAGTTCAGCAATCTGCCCCTGGTAACCTTCTCAACATATTTACCCCACATTTCTGTTTAGACTGGCGTCTCTCACCTGCAACAAAATAAAATGAATTAGATACTTGAAGAATTTGGGGCTATAAAAAAGAATAAGTTTTGGCTTGAAGCAGATGAATAGGAAAGTAATCTATTAAATTAATTGATATGAGAATTTGATTTCTCTATTTCAGTAACATAATGAGTTCATTTCAGTTATGTTTTTCGTTTTTTGGTTGTCTACACAAACTTCCAATCCTATAAAAATTCAACACACGTCAATTGTCAATAAAATAGAATTCGGATATAGTGAAATTATTTGCGATATCATTCGCAATTTTTCTTAATTCTGTTGGTGTTAAATAGATTCCATCAGACATAATTCACAAATTAACTGCGTAATTATGAATTATTTCAAAATTCGAAACCTACGATTCAAATTCTGTAATCTGTCAATTTTCGTAACAGGCACACCAACTGCCAAGATACAATACAAATGTCACTAGGACGTATTATCTCTGAATTATTCAGTGAATTCTGATAATATTTCACAAATTTTGACTGAAATAGAGAAAATATCGTCTAATACTCGTTGCAGAAGGCAATTCTAACACTCGTGCATTCGAAAACTCTCCTTCGTCGCTCGTTTTAGAATTTCGCATTCATGTTAGAATAGGCGCCCATTCTGCAAACTGTTTTTAGAATATACTAATATAGGGAGTCAGGAATTAGTGGCATATTTGAAAATTTTGTTCTGATGCATTGAACTATTTCAGAATTTATTCGTATTGCAATAGGAGACCTTTCTGCAACTTGTTCTAGAATATACTATTTTCACTCTTAGTTTCGGAGTTGTGAATGTAGGAATATATCGTTTCCAATATGAATATCTTTTATGATTCATTTCCCACTTGGTTAACAGCTTTTTCAACGATGTGTGGAAATGAGAAATTATATTATGAAATTTACATTGTCTTTTTTTATTCCATAGTCATATTATTTTCAAGCAAAGTGCAACATGCTCAAATCAAATAAGGCTTCTACAACATGTGTCAATGTTAATCGACCCAGCACGATTAAACAGCGATCAGTGAAAAGAGCCAGCAACATGGTTCCATCCTTGTCTACAAAACCATATATAATCCGATATTTCCGAAACGAAGACCCAACCAGGTATACATGCATCGCCGCCCCTGATCGCCAACAAAACGACACATAAAAGCCCACTCCACCCGCCCTTAGCACAAAAACGAAACCTGAGAAATTCGAAACGAACGAAAAACCAAAAACAATCCCTATCAAATGGGCCGGATACCGTGTTGCGCGCCTCTAATTCCGCGTCCGATCGCCAGAGGGCGCCCGCCCAGGTTTATACGTGCTCGAACAGGAATTACCCCGTCGAAAGGCCGTAAACGCCCGCCCGTCGAAACGTCGTATCTGCATATTATCGGGAGATTTTACTTTTATCGCCTGCACTTTACGACCGCCATGATCGGGGAGGAACAACAAGGCAACGATATCAATTCAATCTGGCGGAAAGAGACTCGTCCTCCTTCTCCGCCGCTGGGGCGGTCATTGTAAATGATGGAATAAAATGTGTGTGGGGCGAAGAAGAAGATTCGCTTCCGGTACGTTTGTTGTCGAAAGGACGTCGGACAAAGAGGAGGAGATTTTCCCATAAACTGTTTAGTGTGAGGTTGATAGTCTCGTAATCCGGGATAACTATATCTACGAATTTCTCGGTATGACCAATTGGGCAGAGCATGGTTCGTGTTGTTATGGTTTATGATGTGTAGAATCGACTATTTTGCCGAATTTGTTTATGGTACATCAGATACGAGCGTGAACTAAACGATTACGACTTTAGTTTATGAATATTCCGAAATTTCTGAAGCGACTATCCGATTTGATTTATGGATACATAGTAATAAATTTTAATTGCCTTGTTTTCAGTTAAGAAACTGACAACATCGTCCAGTAGTCTAGACGAACTCCGATTTTCCATTCATTATAATAATCTTCTATAAGTCAAATATTAGGTTTTGCATAATAACATGAAACAAAATGAACTAGTAAGTGTAAAAAAAGCACAGTTATGGTGTATTTCTATTAGGAATACTGAGAAGTCTTTCGCTTGCAAACTAGCTGCAGCATTAATATCTTGAAACATTTGATCCTTTTAAAACAACATACTCAAACTTTAACGAAGGAGTCATTTCTTTAAAATTTCCTGTTGGCCTATTCCTCCGACTTAATTTTAAATGAAGGTTAGATAATACATCATTTATGAATCTTCCATTGGTGAAATTTTGAACTTGTTCATCTATTGTATCATGATAAATTTCAATATAAATAACAAATTAAATTGTTCATTAAAAATCCTAAATTCACGAATACGTGTTACATAAAATAGAGCAGGTATTTTATGCTAGAATTATCATACTGACTCATGATATGATCTACTTTTATTGGCAGAAATATTCTTCAATATTTCTCTAATTGAACAAATTAACATTGTAATGCAGAACATCAAATTCAATTAAAAAACTTCACAAACTAAATGGAACATAATATTGGAAAAACTGAAATTTCCATTCTCCTAGCAATTCTACTCAGTGATGTCCGACACTATCAATTAAATCTGCAGTTGATGTTAAGAGTGATTCCAGCAAAATTAATTTTCGATATACACCTATTCTTTAAAAAAAAAAAACACTAATTACAAACTGTTTGAAGAGAATTTAATAGACTGAATCAAGGCAGTAGAACAATTTTCTTTTTTCAGATGCTTGCCGGCGACATATTGCAGAAAATGCGAAATTAATACGTCATAACCTTCATGGAAGGTACAAAGAAAATGAAAAATTCCTTGGATAATTTGAAAAAAAAAAGGCTCCTGAATATGTGCTCCCAAAAGCTTTGTGTTCGACCTCGTGTTCGACATACAAGGTGTTTCTTGCTTCCTGCTTTTTTGTGATGATTATACCAGTTTATGGAATCTTTATTCATCTTCGCTAGATGGTTGAGTACCAAAACTTATAATTAATTGGATTTTCCCAAGGAATACTAAAGAATTTTTGAACTTTTTTCTAGAAATCGATAGCACATACGAAAAAACTACAAGAAACCTAAAAGTGTAATACTGGACCAAAGTTTATTTTAACATAATACTAAACAATCAGTGGTCCACCATGAAGACTGGAGGAAAGAGCCGGACACTGTTCCAGAAAAAATATCACCCTGGAAATTTGCATTCAAAATTGAAATATCACACGGTGAAATCTTTGAATTGAAATAACTATACCAAATTTAAGTTGAATATCTCATGAACGAAATCCAGCGGAAGCCTTTCAATAAGTGCACATGTGCACGTGTACGCCCAACTAATGTCTTCATCTGAAGAAATTCACAATTGTGTTCGACTTAAGCGTAACGGTTCTATTATGAATTCGATTTTATTTTTCATTTCACATGTCCTTTTCCACGGTTCTGAACATCAGACATCAAACTTTTATTTCTTAAAATGAAATGACGAATCTATCATTATATACGCGTCGAATACTTCCCTCTTCACATCTCGTATCGGCGCGAATCGGCACATTGCTCCGCGAAAAATTGAATAACCCCGTCGTATATCGTCCTCTTCTTTTTGTCCCATTAATTTTCATACCACCACAAGCCGCCCGGTCGTTACGAATCTCGTAAATGTCGCCTCCGATTCGGAAATCATTGCCGCTCATTGCTCCTCCGAATGTTTTCGTCATCCGAGAGGGCCGCGGCGCCCCGATCTGCATATTCATCGCGGAAAGCATTATTTCTCCACGTCGAATACTTCCCTCTTTTGTGTCCGACGTATCGTTCGATTTTATGGTACATTTGATGGTAATGAGCTTGTCAGGGACAGCGGCGGCGTTCGACGGACCAAGGACGACGCTGAAGTCGGGGCCGCTGAAAAAAAAAGGAAAGCGGCGACGCGCTGGAGGAGAGTAAAGGGCCCTCCATTATTCGGGCGTCGCGCGGAATAATTTTTATTATTATTCATGGAATTTTTCGTTATCTCGCCTCGGTTACCCCGAGGGGAAGGAACCTGTGATCGTTGTTTGGCGTTCTTGTCGTTTGGAGTTTTTCGCGTTTGTACGCCAGGAACTACTGTTTGGAAAAGGGGAAACGTGTTTTTCCAATTTAAAAGAAAATCATCGTAGATGTTCACTGGATATGACTTTGAATATAGAGAGTTCGCATATTGTTTCGAAAGTATAGTAACTAACAATAAATTCGTACGAATATTGATTCTTGAATACTTGATTTCTAGGAAAAAAACAGCCGTACAGTAAGATATTTCGCGAATAACTCTGATATGTTTTGGACATTTGGAAATTTTACCATCATCATAATTTTTTACCGTTTTTTACCAATATCGACAATAGTCGGTATATTTTGAAACAAGTTGCAGAATAGGCTTCTTGAGAGGCTTCTATTTCAACACGAATGAGAAATTTGAAAACGAGCGATGAAGAAGCGCGTTTGGACTGTTGGAATTGCCTTCTGCAACGAGTATTGGATGATATTTTCTCTATTTCAATCAAGTTTTGTGGAATATTGTCGAAATTCAATGGAAAATTCAGATTATACATCCTAGTGACATTTGAATTGGATCTTGGCAGTTGGTGTGACTGTTACGAAAATTGACAGATTACAAAATTTGAACTTGAATCGTACGTTTAGAATTTTGAAATAGAATATAATACGCATCAAATTCGTGAATTATGTCTGACGAAATCGATTTAACATCATCATAATCAAGAGGAATTGCGAATCAAGTTGCAAATCATTATATCCAAATTATATTATATTGACAATTGAAGTGTGTTGAAATTTGATAGTGTAAAAACCACAAAACGAAAAAATGACTGAAAACAATGGTGTAATGAGTTCATTACAGCGGTGTTTTTAGTACTGTTATTAACTCATTACGATACTGAAATAGAGAAAACATTATTTCGACCCCCTTCGAATCTAACCAACTGCCGCGAAATTTTTTGAACCACACTATTGCCTTACAAAATTTCTAAGAGTTTTCAAGAAGCACTCGAAAAGTGTCCCTATTATTGAAGCCATTATAAAGGCTGCCACATGTTATTTCGTCGCCGAGTCATGAGTTGAAACTGATGAAATTGCTGATAAGAGAGGCAGCTGCTATACAAAGTGTCTCCCGAAATTTATAGGGTGACATGATACCGAGTCGAATGACTAAGTACCTACGCGTCGAAAAAACAGCGGTTCGATCCCTCCTCGAAGTGGATTAGTTCACGAAGCTAGTCGCATAACACAAGTTTATATTCGTCGATTTCTACGAAACAGTTTCGAAGATTTATAACTCGCTACCTAATTAGCAATTCGACTATTTACTTCGAGGACAAAGGGAGAGAGAACGGCGATGTCGAAAACAATATCATCTCCAGAAACGGCCCAATCGAGAACCAATCTCCAACCGTCGGGGGATCCCTTTCATTCCACATCCACCCCCTCGTGTATCCTCCCAGGCGACTTGGAGGCGCTGCGGAAAAAATATTCCTCCATCCACAACGGGGATATTAGCCTCTGAACCTTCTCTCCCGCCCGTTGCAATATTGTCTTTGCCGAAATAACGGGAACCATTCGTTTTCATTAAAGAGATTCTTTCCATTTTCGCTCCGCTCCGGCAGGATTAGGCCAACCCCTTCGTCTCGCTCACCTCCGCGGGGGAGACCCCTCTCGCCCCCCCCCGCCCCTCACATCCGTGCGGCGTGAAACTCGGGGGAAATTCGGCGGCTGCTGGAAAAATCGAATTAAAATGCCACCCCGGAAAAGGTTAGCGCGCCGTCTATCCACTAACCCTAATGAAAGTAAAAGATAACCGGGCCGCCGTAGCTTCTCTTATTCATTTTCCGCCCGTCAAACTAATTATTTTTATGGTATCTCGGGGACGGAAATGAACGCGATGATCAATACCTTATTATAGGCCGCGGATACGGGGAAACGATCTCTCGAAGCCGGAAAACTCCATTTTCCGCCCGGGGAAGATTGGAAAACGCGCTGGGACTGGATCGACGGATGACTTTTGGTCCGTCCTCTCGAGGATGTACTACCGCAGAATTAGAGATGTGTAAACTCGACCCACTAACTCGTGTTGAATTTTTCCTGAAGGTATGTTTTCGTCGACCGCTGCATTTCGACGACTTTACCTAACCAATCGCAATACTAGCAAGTGCGTAGTTTCGCCCAGCTACGGGATTGTTACAATTGCGATTGGTTAGCTAAAGACGTCGAAACGCGGCGGTCAACGGAAACTGTCCGAGGAAAACGTACCTCGAATATAGACTGGCGGTAAATGAATAAATCGAGCGGAATAAACTGTTGTAGGTTATCGGTCGTTATTGAAAATGAAAATCGATAAAATTCACGTTGAAATTCGAAATCTTTCGGTTATTTCATGTGAAGTAGTCACAATATTGCAAATTTGAGGTTTGGGACCGGTCATGTTATCATTGAATTAGAGGTTGTCAGTTGTTATTGTTTGTTTCTTGTTGATATGTTGAATAACCAACTAAACAAGGACTAAAACCAAAAATAAACTCTAAAGGAAAGTATAAATTATATATGCAAACTATACATATAAACCTATTTATTTCAATCCTATCTACAAATTTGAGCAGAGAGTGGTATGGAAGAACAAATATGCTAAAAAGTAATTTGTACACTCAGTTTCTTTCTGCAAACTCGAGTTGTGTAGCTCGAATTCTATTCCAGATAGTTTAATTTCAACTCAAATTAACTTGAGACATGTTTTTACACAGTTGGCACATCTCTGCAACTCTTGCAACTTCACAGAACTTCTTTGGAATCGAAAACGACAAATCTGTTGGTAATCAAGTTTCCTCCTTGAAATACCGTAATGAACAAATAATGTAATTCAGAATTTCACAAAATTATCAAGACCTGGACTTCGATTATTATTAAAAAATCATTATAAGTCTTCAATTCAACGACTTGCATGTTCTGATCTCCGGATTCCCAATCTCATTCTTTTCCTGATAAATTCATCTTTCATTCCATGCACACTGTTGTTTACCTCCTATTGTGAAGCACGTACTGGAAGATCGAGATTATCAACATGATCTCAAAGGAGTTGAGGAGGTAGACTTAAGTACAGCGTGCTTGAATCTTGGAGAGCGGTTTGTTACGAGTTCTACCTTCACCAGAAATCAATACTTAGCGCTGATAGCCAAACTGCACAAGCATCGTGATAATAATGTTAACCTTATGACCATTTGTTATGCAAACTTCTCTAGCAATGACAATTAGGATTTTTGATTCTTGCTAACTTGCTACCTGAAATGATTACTTCAACTATGAACAACATTACCATTGTCAAGTCAAATACCGAAAGAGTAAGCTAGAAAAATCTCAGAATGTAGCTGGAAATCTATTACCTAACATACATACAAGAATAAATCTAGATTCAATCAACACATTCTTTCGACTCTTCTATTATTCTTTCTCTTTTTATATCCCTCGGGACCTGTCAGCTGCATTGATCTATCGGATTGTGGATCTACCAACTATACATTGATCCACAAGCTATCGGATTGTGGATCTTCCAGCTATACATTGATCCACAAGCTCTATAGATCTATCCACAATGAAGACAAATGATACTAGAATGGAAATATGAATTTTCTACTTCAACTTATGTGGATGCTAGTGTCTTCTGGAAACATATTATTTCATATTTTCGTAATTAGTTTTTCAACCGAACCGCCAAGACGAATTATTTTCGTTCAGAGCATTGCTGCCTCGTAGTTGGGTTAATGCCGCCAGGTGGATCGCGTCAGGCTTGCCAACAATGCGGTATTAAGCGTCCCTCTGGCGGGCACTTCACGAATTCAATCATTGTCAGCCGTCCGGAATGCCCGGTATAAACCGAATTGATTTATATTATAACAGATTCTATCGCGTTTTTATCGACGGAAAACTAATTAGTCCGATCAATGAATACTTCATCACTCTGGGACCTCACTCCTGGAATGCAAATGCAGCGGCGCCGACCGTTGATAATTGAACGTGCACAATTCATGCGAATCGAATAATTCGATTAAATTTTTGATATGATATTGTCAATATTCGGGGCGATGCGATGACGAATCCTGTTTTATTCATCCGTCCAGGAAATTGGACCGGGCCAACAATACATGTGTTCGGAGGGGGGAGGAGGAATTTAGCGCAGTGCGCTTCGTTATTGACTCTGCGAAAAAAATTGATATGTGGTGTTCTAGTTCTTATTTTTTTTTTTTTTTTGGTTGGTAAAGATTCGGTCGACGCGATAACATTCGAAGGACAACTATAGAGCAGGGAGCAAAAGTTCTTTTCTAAAATACCCATTGATTTTAGATCTATTTTATTGAAGCACAAGGATCTATGAGAAGCCTCAGAGTTATAAAATACATGATGTTGGCTGTCGGTTGTGTAGAATGAAATATATATGAAAAATCCATTCAGTCAACCGGAGGTTGAACTGAAGGTTGAAGTGAATACTGAAAATAAATAATTTTAAATATGCAGTTTTCTTTCAGATGTTCCTGGTATATCTTATACATTCTTAAAATCGAATTCAGAATCATAATGAATATTTAACAGAGCGAGCCCAGTCAACCTCTCACTTTAAACCGCACTTCTAGAAAACGTTTTCAGTTTCTTGAAGGCAGAATAAGGTTTTTCCGGTGTGACCGTCGATACTGGTGACTTACAAAATATTTTGTGTAGATATGTTAGGAAATAACTGCAAACCACATTGAGAAAATACAGATATTGTACTAAGTTTCAAATGAAGAATTCTGGAAAATTTCTTCTTCCACGTCTTGACTTGACATTCAATGACTATTTAGTTGGCTTTTTCTGAATTAATTTCATATGATTTTTTATTTTTTTTAAATCAGTCGAAGACTCAGATCAATCAAACACGTGAATGAAGATAACACAGATTGATGTTTGAGATATATGTTACTCAACCGGAAATTTTGAAGCCAGATATTTCTATTGCTTTGGAAGCTTCTCCAAGAAGTATGATTGCATGTTTTTTATGACCGAGCAATCCCTTCATCTGTTGGAAACTTCATAGGCTTTAGGAAGTATTTTGTAGGGCATGTTCAACCATAATACTTGATTCCAAGAAATGATAATATTTCTTTATAACATGGTGTCCGACTACTGAACGATTACCTTATGGCAAAAAAATCGAATTTAATCTTTGAGAATCAACCCCCAAGAAATTCTTTATATATTGAAGTTGACGATCGAATTAAGCAATAAATTATGCTCGGTTATAACTGATGAACGAAAATCTATTAGAGACATAATGTTTTACTATGGGAAAACTTCCCTTGGTGATAATATTTTGGGAGGGGGTGTCTGCAGCTCCAAAGCTTCCCTGGAACGCTGGTGTTCAAGGTAGAATAATGAGTGTGAATATTTTGAACTTTGTGATGGCCCCCAATACAATGTCTTCAAACATTTTGATTTACCCTTCTGGTGGACGAAGATACCGACGTCCCAAACGACCGTCCTCCGGGGAAACCCGGTACGTCGACAAAGGAAACCCGCAAGGCCCTGGCTTAGGACCGAAAAATCACCTCCTTATTCCGGAAATGGGACCGGAGCGTGAATAGTCGTTGATAAGGCCACGTAGACGGAAAGTTGAAAAAGCGCGGCAATAGAGATATCGCTGCGAGAATATCCGAGGAAAGAAATCGCCATTGCGAGGGTATCGCGGCGAAATCATTTATATGATCGACGTCCCAGATAGAGTCCGAATAAGGTCTGAACGATTCTCGCGCAAAAAAAGGGGCCACCACGCTCTCTAAGTTTCTGCCATTACCAGCCCTGGTCCGCTATATTGCTTATAACAGATTACGGTCCTTTGAGTCTGGCGGCGAGAGAGGGAGCCGTGCGCTGTATACACGCGTTCGAGATGCCGATAAGGCGTATATATACAGCGGTTGGAAATGATATTTTCCGTGGAACTTGAGACGATAACGTTTCTCGGGGACACGTTCTTCGATCGCGTTCATACGGTGCCGTACGATAAATCGGATGGGGGTGGAATTGTGTTCCTTTCCGTATGTATGCATCATAAGACGCGTTCCGATCGGCTACGAGATAAAAGGGGGCATTCTTTCGTTCGCTTTGAATTGAGCGGAACGCGGTACTTGAGACACTCGCGTAAGCGAGTAAGTTTATGAGATAAAAGATACGTAAAACTAAAACCTCAATTTTTATAGTTCAATATCAATATCTACAATAATAATGAAATAGTAATTTGCAAATGAATTTGATGGATTTAGATACTTGGTTCTATGAGAAAAAGTGAAAAATGATGTTGGATACTTATTATACGCTAAGAATAAATATGCTCGACAAAATTCCATGTACAAGTGGTATATGTATATCTGACAATGTTAAACCGTTTGATACGTTTATTAATTCGGAAAATGACTTTTCTATTGTATCTTGGCAGTTGGTGTGACTGTTACGAAAATTAACAGATTACGGAATTTGAATTTGAATCGTACGTTGCGCATAATGTTGCAAATCTTTCCCTATATCCAAATTATTTTATATTGACAATTGACGAGTTTTGAAATTCGATAGGATCGGAAATCAGTGTAGACAACCACAAAACGAAAAATATAACTGAAACCAATACTGTAATTAGTATAATTACAGTACTGTTTTTAGTGCTGTAATGAACTCATTACTATACTGAAATAGAGAAAAATATTATCAAAATACTGCACTGCAGTGGCCAATGAGCCGTCATTGAAGGACAAACGTCATTTGCAAGCAAAACACGTCTCTTAGCCTGGTTTAATTAGCAGTAAACAGGTTGTGCTAGAGACAGTAGAGTACTACAGTTAGTACTTGAGGAATAGTACACTCGACTATCCCCCTTCTATCCTCCACAGTCTTACTCTACTCTACTGGTTTGTTTGTTGACTATACCAATGTGAACAAACACAAATTTGGTTTTAGGAGAGGAAAGTGTGCCTTTCTAGCTGCTTGTGTAATTCAGCCATTTTTTAGTAAAAGTTCAACATTTTATATTCATCTGGTACTTTCAACGCCAGCTCTTTTAAAAGATGAGCATATGCATCCAATGTATCACATTGTCCCTCACCCTAATCCTTTTTTCCTTCTAGTTTCCTAGAGTAACTATACAGTTACTCTACCAAAATGAGCATAGTAGAGTATTGAAGAAAAAAGAATGATAGTTAACTATTAATTACACCAATGTAAACCTAGCTTAATGGTTGGTTTAGGTAACGCGATGATCGCTCTTGCTTCATTCCTAGTGACGCGTAAACCTTCGAATCTGCCTTGAGGGCCAGATTCGTAGCGAGCTGTCCTTCAGTGGATATTCAGTGCATCGAATAAGATTCGCACCGTCTGACTTGTGCACTAGTAGCTGAAACTCATTCAAGACACCAATATCCTCGAACGTGCAGGCAGACTACCCCAGAAGAAGCCTCTTTTCTAATAAAACCAGAAAGGTAGACACAGGACGCGAGTCATTTCGATCGATCGACCTCGGAAAAAAAAGGAGGAGACGACACTGTCAACAAGCCGCAGCGGTCGGATCCAAAACCCGGCCTTATCCTTTCCATAAATATTTGCGAAACGGAGACGGTCGCTAGCATCACGGCCTCCCCAGATATATTTCCCTCTGCGAGAACGGGTTTTCTCTCCTTCGATATGAAGACGGAACGGATCGCGGTTACCACCGCGAAGAAGGATAAGGACCTTTGATCCTTCGGCCGACCTATAAACAATATACCGCCGCCCCCCACCGCGCGCTCGTCCATACGAGACCGCTCCGCCAAGTTTTGCATAATTCACGCCAAGAAAAGAGACGAGTGGGCGTTCCTGCTCTCGGCCACGTACACGTACTCGCAGCATCTCCTCTCTTCCACCACGGCGTCATATATCAAAGTCTCTGGCCGTCTCACCGTCGGGGATGATCACTGCCATAGCGGCGTCCATAAATTTTCCCCGGTTTTGATGAGAGACGCGAGAGGGGGAAGGGGGTATAGTGGCGGGAATTTATTGCGCCTCTTGATGCGGAGTTGTTAGACGCGACGGGATGAACGCGATCAGTCAAAAGGGCCATATATGCGGTAAAATTTTGTATGGGGACTTGTAATTCGCCGCAATTGCATCATTGTGACGAAGTAAAGAAGGTTTTCTCTGAAAAAAAGGTTTATCTTGACTTCTTGCAGTTTTTAGTCAAAAAATACTAGACGGTTCTCATCGAAACGTCTTAATAACTGCAGCGAGGCTAATGAACTCCACCCAGAAGTTAAATTTCCTTTGAGTTGTTTGAAAAACAACAATTTTATTTTTCGTTTCAATTTGAGTTGTTTGAAAACCAACAATTTTATTTTTCGTTTCAATTATTATGTTTATGAAAGAAAAATGATCTAAGTCTCTCTAAATCAATTCTATAATGACGGCTGGACTGACTCATCAGTCTTGCAAGTATCATTCTTGCATCAATGAATCGTAACTTTGAATCAATCCTAGGGATTCATCAAGTCGAGTAGCGTGATATTTTAACGAACTACTTGACTCTTAAATAAAGCTTGTGACCAATTAAATACTCGAACTTGATTTGAGATATTTACTGCTTCAAATCTTGTAAATCGAGCTAATGGATTGGCTTGGCATTATAAAAAAAATAAAAATTTCTGATTGAATCATATGCTGACAGTTCCAAATATATTTTAGAACGGAGGAAGAGACAGGACAAAGGTCTACCAAACTTGGCTAAAATGTCCAAAGATTTTTTATCAACGACAGCTCCTTCTGTCATGTTGAAAGACAATTTTCTAGAGCTACTCCGACTGTTACAAAACCTGCAATAGATTAGGCGAGAAATCCTCATGATGCCTCATATGCCTAGATCCTGGATGGAAAATGATGTAATCAAATAGTGCTTGGAGGTTTCTCAATATCGAGAAACTGTGTTTTTTATATTTTATATTTTAAAGTGATTTTATTTGTATTTCCTTTTTTTAAATAGTTTTTATTTTTGGTTCTTTTATACAATAAGTTCCATAATTAAAATTGTTTTTTGCAAGGTTCCTACACAATAAAATTACTAAAAACACATAGCTTGATAGAATGTACTTGATTTTTGAAGTACTTGATAAATAAATACTTGACTTTACATTGCAAAACTAGAACTTGACTTGATTTCAAGTCGAGCCAAGTGAAGTAGCTTGAATATCTAGTCAAGCCTTGAATGTCTGATCAATCCCTTTGAAGAGCTCGTGTTCGACCACTCGCGAGTCAATTTCAGGGTTCTATTGAATGCTAAAATTGGTGTACAGGTCATACTAGCAAGTTAATTCGAGTCGTCAGAACATACCATCAGTAATAAAGAAAATAATCGGATGATTCTGAGAGATTTTTCAAATTGCGTATGATCTTTCCAACTATATCACTGAGAATTGATTCTGAAGACAAGAAATATTCGAATTCTTCAGAATTATTTGGTAATAAATGATTTCGACAGGTTTGACAAGTTCCTCTTTCAAATTTAGACATCACGCCGAAAAAAGTTATGACACAGGAAATCGTGGGATGATTCTTCAAAGTGTTTTTTCCAGTTCAGAATAACTTTCTACACTTTTTAGAGTCACGTTTTCGAATCAAATCATCTCGATTTCAATTCTCCTGTATCATCCGGCCCAAAACTGGCGACTTATCTAAAGCGGCTTTTTAGCCGCCAGGTAGGTCCAGCGGGTCTCTAAAGTGGTTTCGCATGCGAATTTCGGCCCGTTGTCCTTGAAATTCACCTCTATTTGTGGGTCGTCAAACTTTCGATGTCCAAGTTCGGCAGCCAATCAGATCTCCGGACGCTGCCGTTGTGTTCTTTTTTTTTGGGGCATCGGGGTACCGGTCTTTGTTACTACTGACATTCATAGCCGCGGAGTTTGGAATTCAAAGGGTGGGGGAACGAACGCATTTTCTCAGGATATTGAAACAGACTCTTCGAATCGTTCGAATCAAATTTTAAGACACAGAAAAACTGAACAAAAACAACTTTAATCCTTGTCTAGATTCTGTCGAGAGATATAGGTTGCAAAAAGAGCAGAATTCGTGCTGCAGCTACTTTTAAGGTTTGAAAAGTACGATAGGGGGATCAGTGATGAAATAATTGGTTAGCTCAGATCAGGGTCAAAATAGTTATTTATAATACAAGTGCAGAAGGCATTCATATTCTTCCACGAGTTCAAAATTCAAAAACGAGCCACGGAGTGGCGAGTTTTTGAGAGAACGAGTGGTAGAATGAGCCTTCTGTACGAGTATTATACATTATTTTCTCTAATTCATTGCATTTTTATTGAAATCAATGAAATATTTCCATAAATATCATTTAGTGATTTTTGCATTGAAAAATGTTGGTTGGCAGAACTGATTTCTCTAAGGCAATTCGATGAATTGACAGATAAAGCCGTGGCGGAAAGTTCGGAGTACCAACATATAATAATAAAATATAACCATGAAAACTGTTCGTTTCTGATATATTCTCGCACGATTTTGTTCTACAAGATGTGGAAGAATGAACGGAATAACCACAGAATTAGAGAAATATTTTTCGGCTTCACATGAGTATCGAATTTTGAGTACGGGTATTCCTCCTTATTGGAAAGCCAAATTGGTCTACAGACGAGATGTTCACCGTGTTACTTTAAGGCATGGGCAGAGGCTCATGCTGCCTCGATTTGGTTCAGCCATGTTTCTGCGCTCTTTCACCTTTAATGCGTCGAAACTGCATAACGAGATGCTAATTGCATGTAGGGGTTCTTATTTGAACTCATTGAGAAGAGAATTAAAGAATGTATTATTTTTGAGCCAGTTACAGATTTTGTAAATGATGATCATTTTTGGAAATATTCACGTTGTATATTGATTGAAACCAGTTATGTTGTATTTCTTCTCATTTATTTCCATTTTTATTTGTATTTTGTCGGGGGTTGAGTGGAGTAGCCTTGGCTACACTTCGCCTCTAAAATTGCCAAATAAAGACTCTATTATTATTGTTCCGCAATGCTATGTCGCAGTGCTTTCAAAACGAATTCCGAATAGATCGAAACAAATCGAAAATCGAATAAAACACGGCGATAAAATACATTTTGAGCAAATACATAGAAGGGGCTATTGAATAAACGTCGATCGACATCCACTCGATTCGAGTTTATATCTTTCGAATTACACAAATATTCACGACTCGGTCTCGCATCGCATCCTCTGATCGAATTATATCCCCCAGCCTTTTATTTCCCTTAAAAATTACGCCGTCGACATGGCAAAACTCGAATTTACGACGCATTTATGATGAGCGGCCACCGCGTGTATACATTTCCGCAGAGAAAATAAGAGAGCGACGCTCAACGAATCGAAAACGTCGAAACTAAGTTTGCGACGTTACAATGTGAACTTTACGATGTTTGGCATAAGCGGACGCGAAAAAAAAAACAAGCGCACTAAACGAAATAATAAAAGAGACACAGACAAGAGCGTAGATACCTACCCCCTAAGACTTCCAAAATATAACATTGCAGAATTCTCGCCAAGACGAAAATTTTTCCGCAAAAATGAACCAATAATCATTTTACTTTACTTTCAAATCGACACGGCTTTAAAAATCGGACTCCTTTACGATGGCTTTTCGAGCACGCCTACGTCCGAGGTTTTTTATATTCCTTTATTCATCCGCATTGTCGGCCCTTGTTTTGCCATATGTGATTTTTGGATTCGTCATGAGTATACACTTAGGTACCCCATGTTTTTCAAAAGCCCTATCACTTGTAGATTCTCAAACTTTCACAATATTAATTGTCTCTGTATTGCCTTAAGATTTCACAAGGCAAATCCAAGAACAAATCTGTTGACAAACAAAGATCATAATTTTTAATAAATGACTTTACGTCTTAAAGGAAAAAAAAATGATGAGGAGACCTGTTCCAAAGCGATATCTGCGAAAAAAGAATTGCTCAATTCAAAAATTAATTCAAATCTAGTTGAGACCAAAACTATTGAAAATTCGAATTAACCGAGGTAATACTCCAGCTGATTCGAAGAAAGATTATTTCAGAAGGAGTATTTTCATTCCATTGTTGAATAATTATTCAACAACTGTATGATACCGGTACATTTACCAGCACACCTCGAATTCCATTTCTTTAACGATGTGATCTTTTTGATATAAATAATTGAATTCCCTCCACAGGCATTGAATAAGAAACGAAATATGATTTTTTTTAGGTAGATTTAACGGAAATTCTTATTAAAATTCCGAAAAAAGTATCGTTTTTAGTTTAATGGAAACATAATTGAATTCTGCTTAAAAAATGCACTAATGAGACTGAAAATCTGCAAGATACACCATTGACTGCACTAAAATTTTGCGTCAATATATCCGGATGTTTACTTGCCACTAAATTTAATGTTTGTAACGCCTGTAAGTGTGTCGAGCTCTGAGAGGAGTTTATCAAACATTGAGGAGGTTGAGGACTTGGCTCAGATCAACAATGCGTCAGGAAGATTGGAGGTTTGGCCCTATTATACATCCATAGAGAAATTGAACTCGATGTTGATTTTGTGACAGGAAAGTTTGCGAAAATGAAGATATTCTTGGAAACACAAAGGACAAGCTATATTACGAGTAGATGATTTTATTTCTCTTTCACAACAATTTTTTTGAATCGTTAGTTTGTAGACATGCAATATTTATGTTTTTTGTTGTTCATTATGATCACAAATTTATTAAATGTTTTGTTGAGAAAGGAAAGTTTGTTGTTCTTAGAATGTTCCTTGTGTAACTATATATATTTGTCTATTTCCAGAATCGTAATTAATTCATTATAGTGCTTGAAACGGTGATGTAATGAACTAATTACAGCATTGTTTTCAGTTATATTTTTCGTTTTGTGGTTGTCTACACTGAGTTCCGATATTATCAAATTTCAACACACGTCAATTGTCAATATAATATAATTTGGATATAGAGAAATTCTTCGCAACATTATTCGCAATTTTTCTTAATTCTGGTGATGTTAAATCGATTTCGTCACTCTAAATTCACGAATTCAAGCGTAATCATAAATTTTTTCAAAATTCCGCAATCTGTCACACCAACTGCCAAAATGCTATACAAAAGACACTAGGATGTATAATCCGAATTTTACATTGAATTTCGACAATATTTCACAAAACTTGACTGAAATAGAGAAAATATCGTCTAATACTCTTTGCAGAAGGCAATTCCAACTCTCAGGCGTTCGAAAACTCGCTCCTTATCGCACGTTTTCGAATTTCGTATTCGTGTTGCAATATGTTAGTAGCCCATCCTGCAACATATTTCAAAATATACTATTATAAGTATTCATTTTCGATGTGTACCTGACAAATTGGAAAATTGGACACAGACTCGGCGCGTACACACAAAATACCGTTTACCGACCAGAAAAGTTATATCGGACCAGAATTCACCCGGGTTTTCTGCAGGATGGGGAACGCGAGCCGGCGTCTGACATGATAAATATTTGATGCAGTCGGTTAGGGCGTTTCGCGTTTTCCGCTCACGGGCCGAATATTCATTTTGAATAAAACCAATTTCGGAGGCATTTACGGACGTATTGATGCCCCCGTCCCGTCTCTCTAATACGTATTCCGGAATGTTACGTCTACCCGAGAATCGACTGCGAAATGCCGCGCGCATAAAGTTGTCGCGGCCTACGTGATCCGGTTCGGCAAGGGAGGTTTTTTCGCGCTGTGCCGTCGTCTTCGGGGGGGACGAGAGAGGGGGCGGATTATTGAAACGGTCGGACTTTGCACGCGGGGGGAGGTAGGGGGCTGTGTGAGAGATGCGGCGGACGTGGCGCCAGACGGTTTCTCCTAAAAACGCATGGATACACCTCCCGTAGAAAAAAAGTTGAACCTGAAGGTGGTACAAAGGCACATTTACGAAACCAGGTCACTTTTTCTATTGATTACGTCAAAATTTCTACATTAAAATACAGGAGATTTTGAAAATGCGTTTCTCGAATTTCTGTTCATTCATTTATGTGTCAAATTTTTGATACAGAAAACTATTCTGCCAATCCACATGTTTCAATGCTAAAATCACTAAACGATATTCCTGAAAATATTACATTAATTTCAATAAAAATTCATTGAATTAGAGAATAGTATATTCAAAAACAATTTGCAGAATGGGCTACTAACATATTGCAACACGAATAAGAAATTCGAAAACGAGCGACAAGGAGCGAGTTTCGAACGCATGAGTGTTGGAATTGCCTTCTGCAACGAGTATTCGACTGTATTTTCTCTATTCCAGTCAAGTTTTGTGAAATATTGTCGAAATTCAATGAAAAATTCAGATAATACATCCTAGTGACTTTTATTTTGTATCTTGGCAGTTATTGTGACTGACTGTTACTGAAATTGACAGATCACGGAATTTGAAATTGAAGCGTACGTTTCGAATTTCGAAACAATTTATAATTACGCATTATTTTCGTGAATTATGTCTGGCGAAATCGATTCCACTCCATCATAATTAAGAGAAGTTGCGAATAATGTTGCAAATCATATCACTATATCCAAATTATATTATATTGACAATTAACTTCTGCTGAAATTTGAGAGGATTGGAAATCACTGTAGACAACCACAAAATTAAAATATAACAGAAAACAATGCTGTAATAAGTTCATTACAGCACAGTTTTCAGTACTGTAATGAACTCATTCAGATACTGAAATAGAGGAATAAGTTTCGATACTTATTTAACCAATAGATTGAATGGTTTGCGGCTTGAGGACAAGACAAATCAAACAAATTCTCATCGAATTGTGGACGTTCCGATCCCAAATTGAGTGGGTAAGTTGAGTTATATATCATAGACAGATAAGACATATAAGATTTATTGTCTACAATAATTATCCTGAAGTTCAACAAGACCGAGTCTGGCCATATAATTTTCTAGGAAGTGATTCATAAAATTCAATTATGCACCCCAGTCGTCCGGGTGATTCAGAAAACGTCGATACGAATCGACGCGACCTCTCTATATCGCTCGTCAAAATCGCACGATACAAACATTCGCAGACGATTACGCGGAGATGGGGAAGCCTAGACGCAAATTTTCACGTGCGAATCGTTTTAAGGGTGAGCGCAACACACCCTATATCCGACGCAGGGGTAAAAACTGCATGCCTGCCGCTGCGGCCCGTCGGTAATTTAATACTGTTTGGATTCCACGGACACCCGGTAACAGTCACGCGATCACGTGGTTCGGGGAGATCTCGCGTGTGACTGCGGTGGCCCCGTTACGAACCCAATAGTTGGAAATTTCAATTTCGGCATAATTTGCGAGGCAATAAAGATGTTACGCGCGTTTTTAGCGACGTTAGTCATGCGGTCGAAGTCCGGGTAGAAACAGACGCTTTCATTCGTGAACATCGGTTTTCGATTATGGAATCGGGCGTTGCCTGCTGGATCATTATAGCAGGGTGTTTTAATGGGAGCGAAGGTTTTACGACGTCACGACAGTCATATTTGACATGGTGGAGTTGTATATCGCTCAGTATTGAGATCAAATACCATCATCAACTCAACGAAATAGGCAATAATAACAAGACTTTCTTAGTCTGAGTTCCCGGTAACTCGGGAATTAAAGGAAATTAAGAGACCAACACACTTGCCAGAAATGGATCACAAATTCCTTTGATTGGCCAAGAATTTTTCTATGGTATAGGCAAATGTAACAACAAGAAAGAGTTTCAGAAGAAGGAAAACGCCGAAAGTGTAACACTCTCGCAGAATCTTTCTGGGTTGGATCTCTCTGAAAAGTTCATCTGTGACTTTGACACTGCGAGATCCTTGAAGTATCTGTATCTTAGCAAGAATATACTACACCCCTTGACTGGATTCCTCACAGAGCATTGTCCGCTCTAGAAACATCTCAAAAGAATGAGTCTAGCAGAAAAATACATGTGCCTCAGCGAGTGCAGATTCTGTGAGGAGGAGGAAGAAACTCCTGATCACCTGATGACGGAATGGCTGGCCCTCACTAACCTACGCAAAATATGCTTTGGACAAGAAACTTGTAGAAGTAGCCTCCTTGAAGCCAACCCAGATACTGGAGTTCTTTAGAACTAGAAGGCTAGCTGTAGATCACGTAAAGGCGAGAATAGCTCAGATTAGGGACACAATAGACCATTAGGTCTTTGCCCTTTGATTAAATTTAATACAATTCGAGGAAAATTCTTCTTTCAAATTTAATATCTGGTTGAAGGCTCATATGAACTAATTTCAAAAGAGAAATACTGCATCCAGAAGATTAACTATTTGTTATCATCATCCAATTACAGTTGAAATTACTCTTGAATCGGAGTGATATATATCTCGAACGCGACTGTCTAATTCTTGAACGGCAAACGAAAAATTGCGAAAGGAACGTCTGTGGAGTCATAAATATATCGGTATTACTCTTCCATGACAATCTTGAGCTCCGCTACACACCAGTCTCCTTATATCATTTAGGATGACAGAAGTATCATGAGGAAAGAGAACTTCGGTATGTATTGAAAAATTATTGTGGTAATCTGTCGAATAATACTTTGACAGCTTTTTCGATTAGCTGCAAACACTGGAGAAAGCAACTTCACAAATACAGGTATCGCGTAACTTCCAAAGCTGCAACGATCGAAGGATGAATGAAGAAATTTATCTTGATTCGAAATTTCACCCTCGTTTCAGAAGCTTTTCAATTAACAGTATCGATATGGTTCAGTATTCGAACATTCAATTCAGCTCACAATACTTCAGTATAACATTTCGATTCGATTGGAATATCTGCCTGAAAGGCTTCAACAAAAGATTAGATATCTCCAATAAATCAAACATACCGAATTTTAAAACTTCTAGAGATATTTCGAGAGGTTCTCAGATGATTTTCTCAATGAGTTGAAATCAAACGAAAAAACGGACAAAAAGCATTTTCCTCCATTTCGAATGAACATAATCAATCATCTCAGATGAAGTAGAAACTTGAATAGTGATCAGCCAAAGTATGACGAGACTAATGTTCTCTGATTGTCTCGAGAAGTAGAACAATCGAAATATAATCGATTACTTTGAGAGGTTTTCAGTGTTGATGGTAATAACAATCGAGAATGAGATTCGAAACTGAGAGATCACAATGCCTACAACACGGCAGCCTAGACACTTTATGTTTGTTCGTACAAAAAGAAGTTTTTGCAAAATTCCATCAATCGATTGTTGGCACATTTCGAGAATCGATCTCTGAAGTCACTCGATTGAGTCCCACTTTATATTTTATCATTTCCATCTGATTTTCTGCCCGATAAGAAACCATCGGAACGAATTACTCAATCTCATAATATCTCGCAAAGTTTTAACAGTCGAAAGGTTCGATTATCTTCGAGCGATTCCTTTTACGGCCTCCGGAACCGAATCATCCGCCTAATTCGCCGTCGATAGTTCGAAAATTACGAGGGTATCGGATACGGTCGCGAGAAAACTAACCGATTTGAATAAAACGTCGATTGCATAGAAATCGGACCTTTTTGCCGTCGCGGGGATCACGTCTTTTCTCGTGTCTAATACCGATCCGAAATGAAATGAAAAGGACCGGCGGCCTTTTTACATGAGGAGGAGGAGGCGAAGACGTCTCGAGAATCGGAAATTGGGTCTCGATTCCGTTGTTTTCGGACCCGCAAAAGGATCGGGTAATCGGACGAGGATCGAGATGGGATTTTTCGGGGCGGTTGACTGAAGGATCTTGGGATCACGGTCGGCCGGTTGTTCAGTTTTCTGTTTCGTCTTGATAGAATACAGGGACGGAGTAGTACCCAGATTCCTGCTAGGATAACGTATATGGAAGGATTCTAATGAATGATTTGCATACTGTTATGAAGAAAGTCCTACAATTCAAGATATTTTCTCGTAGACGTACTCTTTTATGATGATTGTACTAGATTATCTCATCTACATTTTCCGATGAGAGAATTAATCGATCCCTGGCCATCATCATAATGCATCAGCAGCTTGAATGTTAGCAATTACTACCCGTACAAGATTTAGGTTTGTAGGGTATCCGAACAATCCACAAATATATGAAAATTCTAGTTTCATATGTTTTTTATTGAAAATTTATATTTATTATTGGCTTGGATCTTATTTTATTTTTTTTTTGAACAATATATAAAAATTTTCACAATCTCATAATAATTTTGGCGCCCAACGTGTGGCACCAAATTTGTTATGGAATTATTATTATGGTATATTGAATTTGAAAAAAGAAGTGATACAAAATATAAATATAAATTTCCAATTGAAAAAAAATTGAAATGTATTTTTATGCAATTCATTATACATATACAATTTTGGCGCCCAACGAGTGGCACCAAAATTGTTATGGAACTTTGTATAATGAATTCAACATACAGGGATCTATAGCACTACGTATGAATAACAGCGGTCACCCATCCACACACCGATCCAGCCCGACCTCGCCCACCTCCAAGATCAAAACCGATTTCTCGATTTTCGAAAAAAAAAAAACGAGGTCGTATTCCGACGCAATTACGGAATCGAAACGGGTCGAATACGGCAGACGTTTGAACGATGGGCGCCGTTACCGCGTCCCGGAACGCTGCTAATTGGCCGAATCGGCTAATCCGATTGGTCGTCAGCCGGGGAACAAACAACAATAAAACCCAACATTGGTCGAATTATCAATGGGTGGACGAGAGTAATGGTTCGATTAACTCCGGCGGCGCGAGGGGCATGTTTCAGATTTATCAACGGGGCCCTTAATGTACCTGTTATTTCACAATCATCGCCCGTAATTAAACAAACGAACGTCTACTGTCCGCCTCCGCGGTCCCGGGGTTCCGTATAAATTGGCGTCGCAGGGGCCATTATGCGCGACGTCCCGATTTTTTGCCGGTTGTCCGGGTCCCAGATCTAATCAGGGTGCCATTCCGGTGATTTTTTTTTCGGTTTTATCCGCGCGGAGATAGTCTGGATGCTTTGGAAATATCCGAGATGGAATAATTGTGATTGAGGAATGTATATTTTGTTGTATTTTGGATAAAAAGCTGCTATACAGGATGGGACAACATACCTTATACATATGTAATCATATGTAATACGAGTTGGTCGATAAAACGTAATAGTATATACGAAAACAAGTTGCAGAATGGGATCCGATTCCAACACGACTGCGAAATTCAAAAACGAGCGACGAAGGAGCGAATTCTCGAACGCATGAGTGTTGGAATTGTCTTCTGCAACGGGTATTAGATGATATCTTCTCTATTTCAGTCAAGTTTTGGGAATATTGTACAAATTCAAAGAAGAATTCAGATCATACATCCTAGTGACTTTTGTATTGTATTTTGGCAGTTGGTGTGACTGTTACGATAATTGACAGATCACTGAATTTGAATCGTACGTTTCGAATTTTGAAATAATTTATAATTACGCATTTAATTCGTGAATTATGTCTGACGAAATGGATTTAACACCACCAGAATTAAGAGAAGTTGCGAATAATGTTGCAAATCATTTCACTATATCCGAATTATATTATATTGACAATTGACTTGTGTAGAAATTTGATAGGATCGAAAGTCAGTGTAGACAACCACAAAACGAAAAACATAACTGAAAACAATGCTGTAATGAGTCCATTACTACACTGATTTAAGAACTGTAATAAGCTCATTACGATACTGAAATATCGATGGCTTCTACTGAAAAAGGTTGCGCAAAGTGGTCACTTGAGTGTTGGAAAAATGTCAGATTTCAGAGGAGTAAAATGGTTTATTCGATATAATTGTTGAGCTTTTCCTCAAATCTAGTTTTCTCATCCAATTATATAAAATTTCAGAACTTCGGTACCCTGAATTTCAATGCAACACAAAACTGAAGACTTTCCAAAAATGAAGAATTAATCAAAAATGGTAATATATTCAGCGAGTACCAGTGCATGCTCTCAAATCAGTCGGCCAACTGATCGAAAACATAGGTTACTTCAATCGATTCGGCGGATTCCGACAATATTAACCTCAAAGGCGACCGTCCATTGGATCCGGGGTCAGTATATCCACATCGCAAGACTTTCCAGCGATAGGGCTCCAGCCGCAATATAAAATCAATTACTCCGACATGAAGTTACGAGCCGGCCGAAACGATTCGGCCATTTCTCAGCCGTCCCATATAGTCCTGCCGTAATACGGTCCCTTATTCCGTGCGCCGCCGAGGACGCACGTATCCGTAAGTCTAGTTGCAGTAATTGCCGTCGGCACCGGCGATATTTCACACGCATTAACAACAACTTACGGGCCCAGATACCGACTCCGAACGGGGGCTGTGTGTCGCGCATATTTCATAGGCGGGGGGGAAGGGGGGGTTCCCCGCATTGTATCCGGATGTACAAACGACGCCATTCGCAATAATATTATCTGGGACGATTAATCAGCCGTTGTCTCGGAGAAAACGTAACCGATTAATTAATGCCTCGCGACGCCTCGGGCCAGGTACGACGCGCGCGGCGGCGTTCACATAAATTTGTCGCTCGACACGCGGCGCGAAAACGAGAAGCTGCGACGACTGCTTTGACTGCGACCGCGATGATCTGCCGAGAGGAAGATAGATGGCGGTGGACTCGCGGCGGATGAGTAATTGAAATCCTGGCGCGTTATACCGGATGATTTCTCGTTTTTCTTCGCTTTCGTCGGGATAGAAGGAAGACGGGGTGAACTGGGGTATGGCTATTTTTCGGGGATTACGTTTCTGAAGACGGACGACGACAGAGACGTCTGAATTTTGTCAAAAGGGGAAAAGGCGGGTAGGTGATTTGGTTTCTTCTCTTTAATGATAAGCTCTAGAACCAAATAAACGAGAGTTTCGTTACCATTTGCCTGACGTAGTAATTTAAGAATATTTTAATGTTCAACTAAGAAAGTCTCGAAGGAAAAGGAATCTATGATTACCTAATACAAATTCTTCATAATGAAGTAATCGTATTAGAACCCTCTTCTGAGAATGTACTTGACTGAAGTTTCATTTTATGTATCTATTCGAAATTTTCTGAAAGTTGTTCCTCAGTTGATGAGGTGTTACTATGGATGGAAAGATCCTCATAATTTTATCTCATAAATTTACACACAGCATATATTTCTCACATTTTTATGGAGTCTATTGGTAGATTTTGGTAGTTTCAGAAATATCTTCAAGGATTTTTTATCAACGCCAGCATCTTCAGCTCCTGTTTTCCATAGCTGCTCTTACAGTTATTAAAACCCTCAATAAGTTAGGCGACAAATGTATAGGATGCCTCATGTGCCTTAGATCCTGGATCAAATCGAATAAAGCCTGGAGGTTTCCAAATATTACGAAACTTTTTTTTAATATTATTTTTCATTTTGTTATGATTTATAGTGATTTAATTTATGTCTCTATTTCAAAACAGTTGACATTTTCGGTTCTTTTATACAATTAGTTCAATAAATAAAAGTGATTTTTGCAAGGTTCCTTCTCATTTAATTATTTTTTATTAGTGTGACACTACCCAATAAAACAGCTAAAAATCAAGTAATTTGATAAGATTCGAGACCTTGATGAATAAATACTTGAATTGACTTGCGATTGAAAAACTACTACTGGACTTGAGCTTGACGTAATTTCAAGCTTGGCTTGAAAATCAAGCCAAGCCGTGAATCCCTAGTTCGATGTGGATACTAGAGTACCAAAAATATCGCATACAAACCAAAAGTCTACAACTAGAACACTCCGGCAAAGTATAAACATCTCCCTTTCACTGATCCCAATCGTGTGATTTCCTCCTTGCCATCAAAAACTTCATACACGAAGTAGATTACGTTGAGAACATCGATAATCAACATCATCAAGTCTCAATTAAGATTATGCCGAAGTCGAGCAACATCTTTAGTCGTTGTCGAACGCGACAAACTCGGCTCTCGAGTTCTACTTTATCCAATTCCGATCCGCCAAGTTTGCTCAGCGACAATCCGGTCTGACGATGGATGCCTCGACATAAAGACTGGCCGGAAGTGGGATGTGTTCGACGAGAGAAACCGCGGATTATGCATTATCCGCGGCAATTATATCTGGCCAGAAATTTGGGTCCGTAGGCGTACTCTTCAGGCCTGTTCCGACCGGTTCTCACCGCTGTTGCGAAGTTCTAACAAAGATTCTTCGTGAATCTTCGGTAGAAAATGAAGAAACATTTTTTTTCAGCTCATACATTGCTCACGCGTTTTGATAATGTGCTGTGAGTATTCGTTCATTTTTTACTTCTGAAGAAACTTTCCAAAAATAGTTTCAAATTCAAATTGTAGTCAGAGTATCAAGTTTTGTGATGATGAAAGTGATTCAGACATCATACCATATTTTGGTTTGACTTAGCAGGTTTTAGTTCATTATTTTCAATGGTAAACCCCTTTCTCTGAACGATCAGCGATTAGACTTTTGTTGAAGACCTTACAAGAACTCCATTACGAACACCAAATTTTCTTTTCATTTCCATTAGATTGAAAGAAAGTATAAATTGGGAGGCAAAATACAATTGAAATAAATAAGTTTGGGTAGAAACTTCAGCTTTATCTATAGATTTCTTAACTGCAAACTGTCTACGACTATGAGGCGGAAGTATATGTTATAACACTGGTAACCAATGTGACGGTGTGGATCTAATAGTTCCACTGATAATTCTCATAGGAACTTCAAGTTGTGCATCAATTTTATGAACATGAGCACTATTAAACCAAATGGAACAACGGTATTCAGCCGCAGGAAAAACCCAGGCCAATGCTGCCGTAATAAGAGTGCTGGCATCAGCACCTCTGAAGAACTAGCTAATTCTTATTATTCTTCGACTTCAATTTCACACGCCAATTTCCCGAGTGAACCTTGAAATTTAAAGAAGAATCAAGATTAAATTCAAAATATTTCAGAGTATAATTACGATTTGAAATGGAATTACTGAATGGTTACTTTAAATTTCCTATATTTCTCTTGATAACACAGTAAACTCCTGTTTTATTTGGATTATGAAGGAATTTTAAACCAAATCATATAATTTGTAATGTTTTTTTTTTATATTGCGCTCCTCATATTTTCCGCCTATGAACGTTTCTGTCTGCTATCTTTCCAAGAGCCAACCCTCTGGACCGAAAAACAAAATAACCTCGCACTTCTCCCAGAAATTCCCGAATTGACAGTTAAAATACAGGCGCGCAAACGAGGTTAGAGCGTGGACGCGTAAGACGCCGTCCGTCGGTCGTCCCGTCCTTGCGAGACGCCCCCTTCGGGACGTTATTACCGTTAGATCGGGAATCGGATTATTTTCCACACGCCATTTTTGTTTTCCATTATTCCCATATTGCGGGCCAGAAATTAGATTCCGGCAAGAAGGGCATGTCTTGACTTGTCCGAACCGCAAGGGTCGTCGGGGTCGTTGTCCCACGGGGGTAGACGCTGTTAACGCGGAGAAGATGTCGGTTTCGGCGTTTTTACATTCTTTTTTTTTTGTGGCGCGTCGACGTTTTGTCGAAGAGCCATTTCTACGTGCTGAACTAGGTATGAGAGTAGAGTTGCAAAAGAATTTTAGAATATATGGGTCGTGCTTTGTGAAAATTCGGCAAAATTATCTTGTCTTCAATTGTTTCGTCAATTACAGTTTATGCTGACAGTTCAGTGGAGGACGAATAAGCAAATTTCGATTTTTCTTTAGCAGCTAACTCAGCGCTGAAAGAAGTATGTCATTTATTAATTTTTTAAGGGAAATTATGGCCAATAAACAGAAATTCAGGAATACAGCAGAATGAGAGAAAAATTCTTCAATCCACTGCAAACTTTCAATTTGGCATTTTCCATCGTTGCTTAACTTGCAACGCCCATGTCACAAGTAAAACATTCATCCGGAAATCGAGCAAGAATCGACTAATGCATAGTGTCTGCAAAGTCATTTGGAGGAAGCCACAATATTTCTAAACAAAGGTTGTCCAAGTTTCCAGCCATTTATTTGGGGCCAGAGAATTTAATACCTAACAATCATTTCAAATAAATCCCGTCATTTAACGGATCATCCCTGGAACCACAATCTGTCTATTTGTTTGTTTCTATTGGCTGAAAAAGTCCACGTTGTGGCGAGTGTCGATTTGATTACTTTCATTGGCATCAACTGCGCACATCAATCACTTCTTGATTATCTTTTCCATAATTCGCATACCTACATCAGACCTGATCATAAGATGATTGATGAAATGAGCGTTTTTTCTCCATTTTGGGTCGTTGTGCCACTGATTCTTACTTTATCTGGATAAAGTATATTCATAGTCACTTGAAGTGGGCCAGAAGGGATCAGGAAATTCATTGTCTTACCAGTCATTTTTGATGAATCCCAGTATGCTAGTTGATCGTCTATCGAAATAATATGTATCGGTTTGGTTACTTTCATTACTCCAAATAGAACACGCGCTGCCGCGTTGCAAATTGATTATTAGTGGGAGTTGTGTTCATCTTGTACATCTCATCAATTTAACAGGTTTGGGGAGTCAGTAAGAGTTATTTTTAATCTTGAGTGATTGATAAGCGTTGGTTGCGACATAAGATCAAACTAACATCAGGACAAGCGTTTTTGTAGAGTAGTTCAACTAAGATTCGAAGAGCTATACCGTCGTATCATCCTCGCCCATCATTTGAATATTTACCGAGCCGATCCTTCCGCTTTTCCCATCCGAGACGAAGTAATCGGAAAATTCTCCCGATTTCAATTACCGCGTGCGCCATTTTCCGATCGTAAAAAACGGGTCACGTACGTAAGGCGTCCGTCGCCCGGCACGTCGTCTCAAATTCCGAAATAAACTCACAATTTGTACCATTGTCTCGCGTCCGTAAAGTTTGTCAGTTATCCCCTTCTCGAGTCTCCCGCTTCATTTCAATATTCGGCGGGGGAAAAAGCGGGGGCTATAGGGGAGGCGTGTGTGTGGGTGGGTCGAAGGGGGCAGGGGGAGATGGGAGACGATGCGAGTCGTGCACGGTTCACTTTGCCGATTGTGTAACGAATTCGCGTATCGAATTTTAAATCCGGCCATGCGAATCCGAAGAATGCGGGTTATTTCAGTTCGCTCTCTCTATGTATGTATATACTTTTCGGTTGCATGTTTACGTATGTGTTTTCGCGCTGCATCTTTGGGGGGCGGTTTGGATCGGGGGGTGGAGAAGCGCACAACCCTGCAACTCGCCGCGATACGGACGGATGGAACGGTCGAGAAAGAAATACGTCAGCGCTATGTGATGTTTACACGTGACGTCCTTTGGTTTATGAAGCTTTGGAATTCGGGAAATGCTAACCCAACTCTAGGTTTCCATTTGTTTGTTATTATTTCGAAAATATTTTTGAGGAGCTTTGAGTTCAATTTTATTTCGTTTCTTTTTCAAAATACCTATTAATTTGCTTGAAATACTTGTTCGTGAAATCGTTGCTTCAATGAATCGTTCTTAACGTTTATATCTTATCAAATTTCTTAAAAAATATTCGCTATTACCCATTTGATTTCCTTGTATCACTGACAATTTCGAAATCGCTGTCTGTCTATGAATTAATATTACATGTGATCTTTGCATTTTCCTTTCACATTATATTTCCATCGGAATTAATGACAAGATATCATTCTCTTTATATTCTTTGCATTCTCACTATTTCTTCATCATAAAATTCCTTGATTGTATAATATCGTGGAAACAAAAAGAACTCTTGAGTGATCGGAAATATCAGTAACAAACAGATTTTATTGGTACTGACTACTGAAATAACTGAAATGTCAAGAAGCTCAAGAAATTGCAAAATAATAGTTGTATCAACATCTCCGTTGATCATTATCATTATCAATTATTCGTTCCGAAGGCCATTGTCTTTGAAACGAACGATTCTCCGAAAATATGTCGAATTCAGTTTTTGACTAAGTGCAAAATATTGGTTAGGAAAGTGTCATGTACTTCTTACGTGTCAAAATAACAAATTGTAACAACAATTTACTTATTGTCCTCTCTATCACGACTTTCAACGTTATTGTTAAATAGAATTGTTCATTTAAATTCTGAAATTAGTGAAGTAGTCATAGAATAAGTGCTGGCAATAATCACTGTTATTAACTTACTTAATCGCAGACTAGGTTTGTGACGATCCATCGATAATAATAATAATAGCTATCATTATCGATTTCTATCTAAATGACGATGAACATTATTCAGATTGAATTCAAAATAGCGATGTTTGGTGTCGAATTAGAAGTATTTTCCTTATTAGCAAAATTAATATACTCCCTCAAGTTCAACATTCATTATTCAAATTTCAATTGGTTGTCATCTAAAAGGGTTGGGAAGAGCACATACTAACTCCTGGAACTGGCTAATTACTAGGTGGTGATCGGGATACAAGATATTGTTGACAAATTGTGATTAGGGTCACTCTTTACGTAACACACCCCTATGCGATATGATGAAGGTATAAGAGACCCTAAATCATATCAATAGGTACAGAACAAACAATGCGCTCATTCAGAATAACTAGGACCGTAACAAGAGATGAATGGCAAAAGCGAGTAGCAAATTGTACAATTGAAGGACTACCTCAAATTCGTATTATATGGCATGGTCCAACATTTCTGAGAAGTTTGTCAGTTATATCCACCATACAGTCAATGATCCGAAGTATTTTTGAGCGGTAAAGAAGGAAAGATAACATTATTTTGGCATAATATTCTGAAAGAGCTGATCGAATGTTAGATATCACTCAATTCATGAAAATTGATGTGCCAAACGTAATGATTCCATCATAAACAAGGTCCTTCAATGAATTTTTTTAAGGAACTATGGCCAATGGATGAAAATTCAAGATAACACCGAAATTGTGCAATACAATCCATACTTTCTAGTTGACATATTCCATCGTAGCCTTACTTTCGACGTTCATGCCCCAAGTAGTAAAACATTCATACCGAAATTGAGGAGGTACCTAGCCAGAATATTTCGATTACACAAGGTTTGTCCAAGTTTCCAGCAATTCATTTGGCGCCGGGGAATTTAATGCCGAACAATACTTTCAAATCAACTCCGTCATTTAACGAATCGTTTCTGGAACCAGAATTTGTTCATTTGGTTGTTTCTATTGGCTAAATTAGTCCACGTTCGGTCGGGTGCCATATTGCCAATGTGTTCATCAAATTCACAAAAATTGAAGTTTAAAATACAAATATTCTATCATTAAATAAGGTATTCAACTAATTATGTGAAATTGAACAAATGAATATATTTCATGGGATATCAAAGTTCATATCGAAAAGTAGAAAAGACGCATATATCTGACAGTAGTGAAGCAACTCCGATCCTCAAGATAATGCAAACACCTTCGAAAATCGCATCTGGATAAATCAGAACAAAGTTAAATGATCTTCGAGCGGAATTCGAAGAGTTTGTAGAAGTGCCACGCTCAAGAGGAAAAAAAAGGCGGAATGCACTAAACGCCCTTTACAGCCCCTCTAACGGTCCCATTAATGGATAGCTCTCCAGATACAACCGAAAACGGGGTGTTGAAATTGGAGTTTCCAGATTAAAAAGCGGTGGCGAAGGTTCGCATTAAGGGATATCGTTTGCAGAAAACGCAATTGGACATAAAATTTCGGAGGAGGAACGAACGCCAGCCATAAGGAACTGTTACCGCCGCACTTCTGGCAGTATCTTACTGCCGCGACGACTCCCCATTTATTGGGGATTGTTGAGAATTTCGAAGGACTTTTAATATAAGTTGGAGCGCGCGAAACAAATTAGACACAATTTAATCGCCCCCCATTTAAGTAAATTGGCGAAGTTTAGGTTTAATAAATTCGGGACTTTACCTTATCATCTGCTTCTGCGAATGGGACCGAATCTCAAGAAAACCGACTAACCTGCAACAAAAGAAGAAATATTAGATGGGGTGGGCATAAGGCGAGGTGGAATGGAGGACGAGGGGGAGAAGCGAAGGGGGTGAAATTGCCTTTTATCGGTGGCAGCTATGCTGAATATTCCTCTTGCAGGAAAGTGTCACGGTAGTGGGTGGTCTTTATGATAACGCATAACTGACAACCTATAAAAGGAAATTTCGGCCTTGCTATAATTGATATTCCATTTTCACTCTAATCGACTTGGCCGTTAATCTAATGATATGGATATTATGCAATCATCGAGCTATTCCAGAAATGAAAAGAAAATTACAAACTATTTTGGAAATATGCTACTGGCTTCTTTTGTAAATTGTCAACCTAATTAAATATAATAAAGAGTCCAGATGGTATAAATATGGTATGTATTGGTTCCTTCAAGCATAAGTTCACTTAAATTAACGTTGACAACCATATTTATATCCTATGAGGTGTAATGTACAAATGATGATAATTACATGTTATATAAAAGTATTTTATTTCAAGGAAAACAAAAAAAGGAACCTCGGTGAATTATTCGTATCAAGCTGATCATAAGGTGATGGGTACGAATTTCTCAGTCTATTATTATCTGAAATTGAGTTAAGCATCAAGCAGAAATTTGGTGGCAAACTATTTCAACTCTGCAACTAGCTTTCAATCAAATTTTTTTATTGAAATGAAATCCATAATGTCGACATTCGTTTACGTTTGCGAAAATAAGGACATTCACAAGTGAACAACTTCAAGCATTCATGAGAATATATTTCGATTCGATATTATGTCAACCTTTCCAATTTTAGCATAACATTATTATTGTCGGTAAGAATCGAATATTTCGGGTTATTGCCTGATTGATACAGCACTCCTAATCATAGTTACATCGCTAGTGCGTATTGGGACCAGTATAGCCCGCTCTACACAAATAGATCCACCTCCATGCTCGACTGAGTTAATGAAATTTTGGCCAGTAGCACGACTCAATGGACCTGATCCCGGCATGTCACATAGGAATACATGTCAATTTCGTATTCAGGTGCATAATCACCGGATCGATCGTTCGTGACATCTGTTTTTCGATTCCTATTCCCAGGAATAGAAATATAGGGGCTATACATATAACGATTGCCTTGTTTGTAAATTATCAAGCATTAAAAAATGATTAAGAATATGACGGTTGAACTAATAGGGTTTGAAAAATTAAAAATCATAACTTATTTGTTTTCTGTTGTATAATGTTCATCCAATTAATGAAGAAATGTTAATTTGAATAACTTCATGCTGTTGATTTTATGAAATTTTAACTCAAATTCATTCTTCTACGGTCTCAATGAAATATTCTTATTGACATGCAAAACGATTGGCAGAAGTTGAAAAACGATTGTAGAAATCATTTGGATTAGGTCAAAGAGGAAATGAAAGAAGCGACTCTAAAAGTAATGAGTCAAATTCTGCTTATTTAGGGTACTGTACTCAATTCAGACAATTTAAAATGAAACAGATTCATACTTCCAAAAATCAATAGGAACAGAAACGACATCAGTTGTGCAATATACTGTAATGGCTTTATTCGGTGTCTATCAACGCTACCCCATGAACATCTGGAGCTACCAGACACAGTAGCGTTGTATGAGTCTGCCTTAAGGGTGTTCAATAATTGGTTCATGCCAGTGCTATTCCATTGCTAATCAACAACATTATAACTTCCAAAATACAGGTCGGATTCATTTCATTTTTTGAGTGAACAATAACGTGATAGTGAACTTGAACGTATCGTTTCGATTTCTAAAAAACAATTCATAATATTCCGCCAATTGGACTTTGAAACTGAACATATTCTATAAATGAACATTCAGCATTAAAGTAACTTCTCATTTCAAATAACTCAACGTTGAATGTTCACTGATATTATGAATTTTAAATTGTCGCGAAAATGTTTCAAAAATTCCTTGATTTGCTCTAGTTATTGATGTTTTTCAGATGGAATTATTCTATTATAGCACGTGGCGGTGTATCCTCCTAACTTAGTCTATTGATAACAAATGGAGTAACAGAAGCATCCTCAAAGTCATTGGACCGAACGAGTTGGCGTCGAAGTTGATTTTACCACCAAATCAAATTCCGTCCGGTCGGATTAAGATTTCCGACGCTAGTTCGACAAGCGTGGCGGCAGACGGCCGCGTTTTAATGCGGCTAGCAACAATCGATGCCGATTAGGCCGTTCGCGGGAGTAATGCGCGCTTATACCCTATCGCGGAGTCGGGGGGATAATACCTGACAATACGCGGGTACGGCGCCCTAATCCCCCGCGGCAATTTCGTCCGCGTGCCGAGTGTAGAAACGGCCGTTGCGGCCGGTGCCGATCTGATTGCGGATATGGCCGGGAGGCGGCGATTTTCGGTTCGAATTGGTTTCTCGCGATAATCTGGACCGGCGACCCAACGAATTTTCACCGGGGGCGAGGAAAAGGCGCGACGTCGCCGTCGATGGAATCCGTTTCGCGTAAAACTCGGCGGATCTGAACGAAATCGCCGTTAATTGGTGAGGCGTTTGAATTTTGGGGAATTGTTTGCAGGAAATATGGGCCTATATCCATTGGAATGATATGACTCCATAATAAATATATTGAGAAGACAAAATGAGAAAGGTATATCGACTATAAACTCGTAATAAGGATCAAATTTACGGCTGAAAAACCGCATACGTACCTAATTCGACTTAATTGTTGAGGAATTGCGGAAATTGAATGAAATCATACAGGACCATCAACATAATTGAAATTGAAAATTATAAAAATGTTAGAAAAGTTATTATCAGAGATCGAATCTTGAACTTGACTACAAATACAGCCTGCGTTATTATACTTGAGGATTCAGCGGCAGTTATTTAGGCAATATCGGTCGAGAAATACATTACTTAATTACCGCGCATACTTTAGTATGTACGAAATGCTACAACTCATTATGCAAGAAGAACAAATAGATCGAAATAGCTAATGGATGTATTAATGGAAATATGTATTGGAAATCAAATTCGGAACAATATTCGAAGACAATAGTGGCTCAATTATTGTTCACCCGCCGACAAACACCGTCTGCGAGGATCGATTCAATCCGTGTTCCTGAAAAGGTCAAAATCATCGTCGTTTTTACTTCTAGACGGGCGTTCTTAGCACGCGAATGGTTCATATTTTTTCGACACGCAGGCTAACTCGCCTCAAATCGGTAAACGTCCAAACTAGAATCGATTACGCCTTTAATATGCCTTTCCCAAACTTCTTTCACGATCGAAGTGGTATAATCTTCGAATAGGGATGTTGCGTCATATAATAAAAACAAATGAATTTAGATTTCCTCATCGAAATACTAAAATAGCATTTTCATCATCTTATTTCTCGAATTCAATCCAATAAAATTGATTTAAATTGTGTTGATTTTGATTGACTAGCACGTGACTGCGAACGCCAATCAGGGCAAATTGACGTCATAGCACTGAAACGTTTAGAACATACACACTAATTTTATTTAGAACTAGTTTATATTTGGTTCAGAACGTCAGATGATATAATCAAACCGACTTGACTGTCAATATCAGCAGATATAAGTTCAGTTTGACAGACCGTTAGCACGTGGTGACCACAGATAAGCTAGTTAGTTTGTCTATGGTGGTGACTCTATTATGCAGTGACGTCACCATAATACTGTGACAAAATGGAGCTTTTCAGCGGGAATTTTGAAAGCTTTTTGTATTTACGTATTTTTTATTGGTACTTCCTATATTTTTCCATGAAGATATTTCTTTTCGTGTTCATATGAGGCTTATCTACAAATTAAAAGCAATTTCAAAATATAGGCAGAATAGAACTACCTCGAAACGATAATTCAAGAAAAAACCCTCTATCGAAAAAGATGGCAAATGGCCGCAACGTCCGTTAGGCCGCCTCTTACCGCCCCTCATATTTTCTCGGCGCGTAGACGTACGGCGGGGGGTTAAAATTCAAAGTTAAATCGATTCTCGGATATCCAATTTCGCGGCCCCGCTCCTCATTCTTATTCCGCGGGCGTCTCGACGCCGCGTTCTGCCGCGTCGGCTCATACGTTTCCGGCGGATCGCGAACCGAGGCCTCGGTGTGATGGATGCACGGCCGTCTTTGCGGGCGGGCGTGTTCGAAATTGCCGGAACGCGACGTTCAGCACTTTTTCGTACCCCGGCCCGGGATGATACAATCCCCCGGACGTCTGATCCATATTAAAAGTTTCTTCATATCTCGCGGTCGAGTCAGCACAAGGTGGGATGATGTCGGAAGGGTCGGCCCAACTTCACGCTCGAAACGTCGATCTGACGGCCGTTTGCTACCCGACCCAGCTTCAAATTCGATCCTTAGCTTCGATTGATGCCGACAGGCTCGAAATCCGAAATGAAAATTATTGGTCCTTCGAGCCGGATAAAAAAAAAAATCAGTAAATATGATCTGACTTAAGAAGCGGAAAGTCACCGTAATGAAGCCTACACAACGAACATCGACCATGAAAACACAACTTGCGAATTCTTTCTCTCGATTGAGATGCGACGTTGAGATAAAAACTTTTCCGTGCTCGCGTATGGCGCATCCGCTTCGACAATTAATCAGCGAACCGCTGAGGTCTCTTGACGAATCATCCCATTGTTCCCATTGTTATCCTCCTATGGGAAATTGACGTGATTATTGGACGCTCGTCATATCAATTGAGAATGACGAGGAGCAGCTACCGTCGACTGTTGTGCTGAATTGTACCGGAGGAATTCTCAAAGCGCTCCGGTCTGCGATATTCTGGCGGCTGATTGCGAGCCTGGAAGTTGAGTTTTTCTGTTGATAATCTCGAGAAGTCGATACTGGCGTTTCCAAATAGAAACGATAAAATTTCGCATGATTACATTGATAACACTGTGTATTACTTTTGGGAAGGTTTCCACATTTAATCATAGAAAGACACGCTTCAACAACGTTTACAAATTGTAAAATTCTTACAAAATTTTCAAAAAAAAAGAAGAAGCGTATAAAATACAAAGACAAAGACAAAAAAATTATGAACAAACTAAAAATTTATTTCATTTGTTTTAATACATCAGCAGCGTTGAACAGAATAGTTGGGGCGTGAATAGGCTTGACCTACTAAACTAAAAATCTCGAATCTTTAACGCTCTGTAGTTAGGAAACGAAGCGTTTGGGGCACATATTTAAAATACGCCCCTGAAAAAATATTACTCAATTTTGAATCAACCTGTATATGAACATGCTTTTCCTGACAAATTTTCAAATATCATCGATAATTTCGTCTTTTCCAAGAAATCTAGTTGATTTGGCAAAATATAAAAATAAACCGATTGATAAAATCACCTTTAGGACGAGTGATTTTATCTATATTCGGTTTGTTTGAATGTTTTTGCCTCAAATAAACAAGTTTGAGTGATGAAAATAAAAAATTATCTGCTAAAATTTGAAGAACTATTTGCATTTGAGAAGATCATTTTTTTCAACAATTTAAATGATCAATATTCTCTTAGGTGATGGCACTAAATCGGTTTCTGTTAATTTTTTAATAATGCACTTTAAACTGTTAATAATGAGTAATTCAGATGAAATTTTGACGTTTCAATGTAAACAAGGTATTATCGATGAAGACGAAATATTATCAGTATATTCCCGAATGATTGGCTGGAATGATGCATTGCTATTAGTTGAAACCACCAAAATGTCAGATTTTGACATGTGAAAAAAATCATCAAGATAATGAAACACCATTTTGTAGCAGTGAGTCATCTATGAGTAATAAGTTCAAAACCGTTAAATTACGGGATAAAATTTCAAGTCTATTCTTTTGAACGAATCGAGTGTGACAAATATCATTGCACTAGTGGGCGAACAACTTCTGTTCAGTTCAGCGTTCTGTCTTGATAATGATTTAATTAGTTCAACGTGTTAATCAAATTCCATTCGATTTAATTCTACAACACCGTAACCATCTCGACAACGTTTTCTACGAATATCACAATACCTTCACCGACAATATTTTCTTACAAATCCGAATTATAATTGAATTCTTCCCGACCCTCCGAAAAAAATAAAACCATCCGCCTGTAGTATACGCTTTTGAACTCTCCACTCCGCCACTAACAGTATTATATTCTAATTTGTTTGAATAGCCGAGCAAATACGGTGTGTAACAGATGTTCGGCTCGGTACCGTCCAAATTAAACAGTGTGGGATTTTTGTAAAGCGTAATTTAGTGTTTTAATATAACCCCCCCTGTACGAGGAAGGAAGCGGGCGAATTCGGCGTCGGCGAGATACGTCGTAGACACCGGTAGTAAACTTCGCGCCGAAACCCCATAAGGCCTAATGAAGCCCATTTGCCGGGTAAGATCCCGGGGCTCAACGTGTTGCCGACGACGACGACGACGAGACTTTTATCATCGACGGAGTGCGTCGCGGAATTTTTCCCATCTGCGAGACGTCGCGACGGTAAATTGAGGTTTTCCGCGGATTTATACGCCGAATTGACGACGCGTATCGGCGCCACTGTTGTTCCACGAATTCGGAATATTTCGCCGAGTATCTTTTATGCTTACTGATCGATAACTCGTGACTAGATACGTGTGAAAGTAACAACTAATTGCAGAAATCTATCATATCTGCTCCACATTAAGAGAGACGAATAAACAATCATGTTACCGTTATTCGGGTTGTTAGCGAAACCGCATTTTTGACGCTCATCAATTTGATGTCTTGTATTCTGATTAATTTCAAAGCAGTTATTTTTTTTACTTGTTATCTGTTTTTTTAAAGCTTGTTCTCCGAACAAATCGCTCTACAGGGTGATTTATTAGCCCAAACGTTGGGGGAACATATTTATGTCCGATTTCAATTATTCATGGAAATAAATGACTTCAAAAGTCCAATCCTACAATATGATTCATTAATAACAAAAAAGTATGCATAGAAACAAGCGTAAATACACTTAACAGTTCACTGACTGGCGTTTGTTTCCGTTGCAACAACCATAAATGAAACTGATATTGGTATAATCTCCCGTACTGTAAGTGTACATATTTAGGTATCATTAAACTTAGTAACTAAACAATTTTAGTGTCACAGAACACAACAATTGAATTCCTTTACTGACAATGAACTGACAAATGTATTTACGTTTGATTCTAAGCATATTTTTTTGTCATTAATAGATTATATCAATAGGCATGAATGAAACTTTTGATGCCATTTAATTAATAAATGAAAAAATCCTTAGAAACTTGGAATTTTCAAGTTAGGTTCGGATATCGAATGTTCAGTTGAGTTCGTTGTTCAAAATCCGAATAGGGGTTTCGTTAATATGGCCGGTCTATTCTAAAATTGCAGTTTATTTCGCGTTGGAATGTAAAACCAAATTTTCATGCTCCGCTGATCCCATTACCGATAAATTTGAAGAAAAATGTTCCAAATAACCAGAGACTCAGATTCTGGATGTTGATGAAAAATCCCAAGCTTCATCCAAAACACTACAGTTTCAGAACCATAGAAAATTCATGTTCAATACTAAAAAAAAGTCAACAAGAATAACGAAATGAAAAATAGCAAAGCACTAAAGTGAAGTTTACAGTTTTTGAGCGCTCGTTCATTCTTTCGCCAATTGCGTTCATATATAGATAGTTATATATTCAGACCCCAACGAGCTACCAAAAAAGTTTGGCTTCACATTAAGCTTTCCTCATTTTTACGAAATTTTCAAGATAAATATAGCGATATTGATTTCAAACAACAATCATCGGTAATGGTACAATTGAGATGTGAACATAAAGAAAGCCCAGCTCTTACACCGTCGATTAAATCGTTCAATTACTCTCTTCCAGTTCTGCCGAGATCGCCAGGCGTATATCGAACGAAAAAAATGGGTACACTCTCATCCCATATAAAATCTGACATGGTACTCTGAATCTTTATCGAAAGAACAGGTTTCTCTCAGCTCGATGACTAAGCGCGACTGTGTACCGTTCATTTAACAATTCAACGATGTCGAGGCCTTTCGATTTCTGCAGGTTTCTGCTTTCGTGAACGTTCTCCAGCGGTGCACCGACCCAAAGTCTCTTGTAGATCTCCTGCGGGTTACAATAATTACCAATGTGACCTATCGACGTCACGCTGTACTGGCATATGGCGTCGTTAGTTGGTTTTTGTAAAATTCGTAGGAAACGATATTGGTCGGATAAAATTGATGAAGAAGAGGAAATGGGGAATAATGCAAAAAAATGTATGTATATTCTAAAACAAGTTGCAAAATGGGCTCCTATTCCAACACGAATACGAATTGACTTTTGCAACGAGTATTAGACGATATTTTCTTTCTTTCAGTCGAGTTTTGTGAAATATTGTCGAAATTCAATAAAAAATTCAGATTATACATCCTAGTGACTTTCGCACTATATCTTGGCAGTTGGTATGACTGATACAAAAATTGACAGATTACACAGTTTGAATATTGAATCGTACGTTTCGAATTTTGAAATAATTTACAATTACGCATTAAATTCGTGAATTATGTCTGACGAAATCGATTAAACACCACTAGAATCAAGATAAATTGCGAATAACGTTGCAAATCATTTCACTATATCCAAATTATATTATATTGACAATTATTGACGTTTGTTGAAATTTGATAGGATTGGAAGTCAGTATAGACAACCACAAAACGAAAAATATAACTGAAAACGATGCTGTAATGAATTCATTACAGAACTGGTTAAAGATCTGTGATGAACTCATTACGATACTGAAATAGAGAATAGTAATTTACGTAACAAGTCCGGAAAATAGGGTTTTTTTGGACGAATAGACAAAATTCCAGGACTCGCTTACGCTCGTCCTGGAAGTCTGTAAGTCCAAAAAAACCATTTTCGGGCGTGTTGCGTACAATATTTTTTCGGCAACCATGTAAAATAACACTATCGCTGCTGCTTTCCATATTTTATTGCGATTGCGATAAAAAACATGCAAATTTTTGACAACTAATTTCATATGAACTGTCAGCCGTTATTTCGGAAGCTATGGATTCTATGATTCTTTTCCGGCCTAGTCCGGGAAGTACGTACTTTCCGGACTAGGCCGGGAAATGCTACTTTCTCAGAGAAAAAGCGTCCGGGAAGTGAGCACTTCCCGGACGGTTGCCGAAAAAGTATATTTATGAAATCAGCCACTTTATAGACTATAGAGGTTGTAATATTATTCTGAATTATGGACTTCTTATGGAATTAATTCATTTATGATAGTAGATATTCATTCACAGATAAAAATGAAAAAGAAAGAAGTTTTAAATTCAAAAGTTCAAATGTATTTGAAGCGTTCAAAACAATTATGATTCTATAAAAATCTTTCAAAAAGTTGTATTATAAAGAAGGTGAATTTGAAGCGAACGATATGTATTTTGGAACCAGAACAAAATAACATTTTGTCTCTTTCAACCCGCCTTCCCAAATTCCGGGCAGAGTCATCATATCGGAATACATCATGCCCTAGCGATATTTCTCTTTCCGGAGGTGGGGGGACCAAAAGTTACGATACGGGCTGTGTAACTTCCACGCGTCGAAAATCCTAAAAGTCAAATTTCGACGTCTCTGCGAAATTGAAACTTTCCCCCGACGGCGTTCAGCGGCGCAAAGAATGACGTTGATTTATAAGCGACGTGAACTTTTCTCGATTTCCGGGACTCGATGCCTATATATATATATATATATATATATATATATATACGCGATAAAAGTATCGACATTAACGCATAATTTCGTTAGCGCAACTTTCCGCCGACTTATTAGAACGACTTTGAGAGACGCTCGCCGGAAGCAGCCGATGAAAAATGGAGGGAGAACGCGCCCGTAACGGCGGAGGGTGGCCGGGCGATAAAAATTCTTGCATGAATTTTTCATGGATATATCATGAATATCCCCTATTGATCTCCCGACTCCACGGAGAAGGAGTCGCGGATACCGGAGGTTATCCGAGTCGGAGGCGGTATAAATCACGAAGGAGAACATCTAATGGACCACTATTTCCTCATTTGGCATAATCGTCATTGTAGACCTGATCGTGTTTGAGCTTCGATGTCTTCCGGTTAGACGTTTTTGATAATAGACCTTTGGCGTGGTTCAGGGATGAAAATTGCAGAGAAAGTGAAGCGAATTTTATATTTGGCAATTGACAGGGAAACGTAGTTTGTAACTCCAAACTTGTCATGTGTAAACCGCAAGAAAATGTATTAAGACTCTGGCCGACAATTAGGAAGCACAATATTTGTAGGTTACTGTTTAGTGCCCCCCAAGTAGGGATTCATCAAGCCAAGTAGCTGACCTTTCAACTTGACTTGAAAATCAAGCCCTTGAAAAATTAGATACTCAAGTTTGACTTGATTTTAGATATTTATTGCTTGACTTGATATCAAGCTACTTGATATGACTTGAGCCTGAGATGCACGCGTCTCACGGTATATATTTCTTCAATCTCGTGCTCGCTTAGACTAAATAAGGGGATTCCTCGAGCGCCGAGAGACTGAAGCATTCGCCAGTGTGACTTTATAAGTAGTTTTCTCTCATTTCTATGAAATCTATTGATAGATTTTGGTAGTTTCAGAAATATCTTGGCCGAAGGATTTTTTATCAACGCCAGCATCTTTAGCTCCTGTTGAAAGTCAATTTTCCAGAGCTGCTCTTACAGTTACAAAAGCCCGCAATATGTTAGGCGACAAATCTATAAGATGCCTCATGTGCCTTAGATCCTGGATGTAAAATTATGAAATCAAACAAAGCCTGGAGGTTTCTCAATATTGAGAAACTTTATTATTTTTCATTTTGTTTTGATTTAATTTGTTTCTGTTTCAAAAAAGTTGATATTTTTATGCAATAAGTGTAATAAATAAAATTGTTTTTCGCGAGGTTCCTTCTCATTTCATCATTTTTTTAATTGATGTTACACTACTCAATAAAACTGCTAAAAATCAAGTAGCTTGATATGATCAATTGCTTGATAAATAAATACTTGGCTTGACTTGAGATTGAAAAACTACTATTTGACTTGAAATCAAGTCAAGCTCAAGGAAGTTGCTTGAAAATCAAACCAAGCCGTGAATCCCTATCCCCAAGTACTCTTCATCAGTAAGAGAGCAAATTTTAAACCTCAATATTTTCTTCGACGAATGAGGTTTCTCTTTGCCAAGAATAAAACAGCTGTCGAAGCTCTGTTGACGTTCTAGCGGTGCCAATTGGCATGGTGCTTAAAATTTTCACCTGCGACGAACAGTATTTGCATAAATTTTTTTGAATTAGTTATAACATTTTATTTTTCATAATAAGAAAGTATCTAAGAATCAGTGGACCATTGTTCATTTGTGAATATAAAATTAAGATTGGACCCGATTGGCTAGTGTTCAGACTTTAGAACGACGGCTTTTTCTGGTTTATAATTTTCAATAATGAATTTTTCCAGATTTGAAATATTCTTCCAGAATGAAAGAAATAATTGAAATTTGAAGAAAAAATTGAGTTTTCGGAATATCGTTTTCAAGGATCTCTGATTCAATATCGCTTCACCTAAATTTGCGCTTCTTAGTGAGGTAAGTTCTGCAGATTCTTATATTCGGCCCTACAATTGGCTCATTTGCTGGCAGGCTCGTTCGGTGAGCCAATCGTACATTCCACAATTTGTGATGTACCCAGCTAGGGTAGGTTCTGTCAATCGTTATACAGTTGAAGGAATTGTTAATTAATGCTCTCCAGACTCATCAAAGGGTATTTATTTCTTACTGCACATTGTACTGATCACAGATGAAAACTCACATGATGTAATTCAAGAATGTGAGCATCAAATGAATGAATTAAAGACTACTATTCAATAAGATCTTTCTTACTACTTTATGTATCTAGCGACATGATATATATTTACTATTTATATTGTATATTCACAACAACCTTGCGAGTTGATAAATACAACACGATCGACAAGGGTAAACATAGTATATATATTTATATTTTAAGATGGTGTTTGGTTATACGGACCTTGTCGTCTCAAGTATGAAAATATACAGGTTCTTCATACTGATACATACTACAAATTGATTCGAATTGAATGGGTCCTGGTATGTTCATTTTCAAGCCCCGAGAGTGCAGATCCCACCGCCTTTTTCATTTTTTCTTTCACATTCTTAAATCTCCCGAAAACCCTCCCGCCACAACAATGTGGAAATCCGTCCCCCCGAAAATGTTGTCCGGGCAAATATAAACACCGACAATGCGACGATAATAACTCGTAAAGCATCGGCGTGACGTGCAATTTGAAAGCGATCATCTGTGTAATAAAACCCTTATCGACTCCTTCCAGCGGAGGAGTTCCGTCCCGGTCATTTTTCGGCTCTCATTTTTCAACGTAATACCTCCCGCGAACGTTCCCGTCGATATTAAACATAATAAATCCCCTTTCTTTATAAAATATGATCGGCTGAACCGCGCTCGCCTCGGCCGGTCACGTATCGGTTGTAAAGGAGGAACGTAAGACTATTTCTTCATTCGGTCGGTTATTATCCGGCGCGGCTTATCCGTCCTCGAGGGACCAGGCGCGGTCGACAATGATCTACCTTGTATGACGAGATGGACTAGTTTAGTGATGTTGATAATAGTATATTTGACACGATAGAATTAAAATATAGAGCAAAACTGATAAATCAGTGGAAAAATTTCGAAAATCCATCAATAAATGACTGAGAAATAGATTATTTAAATTTACGTATTTTAGCGCGGAACGTCTTTGGTCTGTGACGTCACGGCTCTTGCCTGTGATCGCTACACCATAAATTACGTTCAAATACTTAGCAGCGCCAAGGCTCTCGCGCCATTTGTAGTTGTACAGTGTAGTTTTAACTCGAGTTTTGTTTTTATGTCACCATAATGGAAGAAGGCTTCGTGAAAGGACAAAGTGACAATTTGCCTAAAATAGATATATTCGCAGTGATGGAGTTTTTTTCTTCAAATCCATCTTATGTCAGTGCAGAAATGAAAGGAGTTAAACTTTTCAAGTATCTACTTTTGAGTTTGCTTCATCATGGTTCAACTTATAACGATGATTTATTTGAAAAACGTTTCATAAACAGTTTGTAGTTGAGTACTGGTTGTTGAAGTCTATCAATGGCAAAACATATTTATGTGAGGAGTAAAAAGTAAAAAGAGGAAAAAGTAATTTATATGTATGTATATAGTAAGTTATTTCAGCCATCGTGTAACGAACAAAACACGACACGAACGGCACAAGTGATACACCAATGAATTCGTAAGCACTCTGCGAATACCAGTCCTCTAGTGTGTGACGTCACGCCACTTACACGTACTATGAAATTATTCTTCCAAGCGCAACTTCAAAGTCCCATAACTTTTTCATTTCTAGAGATATTTCAATGATTCTTCCACATTTTTGTTTCATTTTACTTAAATTTTTAGAATTAATCCTTAACAAAAAAATGAAAACTAGTCCATTGTTCGTACCTGATGGTCCTTCTACATGATTTGGACACTTTTTGGGAATAGGGATGTTGCCTTTATTTTGAAATTGCTTTTAATTTGTAGATGAGCCCTATATGAACACGAAAAAAATATTTTTATGGAAAAATGTAGAGCGTACCAATAAATAATAAGTAAATAAAAAAAGTTTTCAAAATTCCAGCTGAAACGCTCCATTCTGTCACGGTATTATGGCGACGTCACTGCATAATAGAGTCACCACCATAGACAAACTAACTAGTTTATCTATGGTCACCACGTGCTAACGGTCTGTCAAACTCAACTGATATCAGCCGATATTGACACTCAAGTCGGTTTGATTATATCATCTGACGTTCTAAACCATAGATAAACTAGTTTTAGATAAGATTAGTTTGTCAATGTTCTAAACGTTTCAGTGCTATGACGTCAAATTGCCTTGATTGGAGTTCGCAGTCACGTGCTAGTCGATAAGAATTAACACAATTCAAATCAATTTTATTAAATTGAATTCGAAAAATGAGATAATGAAAATGCTTTTTTAGTATTTTAAAAACGGCCTTTAATGTGGAAAACCTAAATTCATTTGATTTTATTAAATGACGCAACCTATTGTGTAAAGAGACATTTTTTTCAAGATTTATTTTAATTTGAGAAATGCCTCATACAAATGTCCTTTTTGTTATTTATATAAAATGGCCTGTTAAGGTTTCTGCTGGAAATTGACACAACAATATATCTGTTTACAGAAGTTTAAGCTACCATGCTCTTGTCACCGTAATTGTTATTTCGTTTGGACAACGATTTATTCGAAAAATCGTGAAAATTTATTGGAACTAAGGTGCTATCCCAACTATCGGATCCATTGTACCTTACTATCTGCTGATTACCTGATTTATCTTTATTTGCAAGTCAGAAAAGTGGATTATGTACTTTTTTTCCTTTATTTCCATACATTATTTATCTTAATCCTATATTCCAAAACATTATACTGAAAAATTTCAAAATAATTACTTTCATTAGAATTTGAATACATACATCTCTATCTTCTTACGAGAGCAGTTTTATCTTATATAGACTCGCTCTGCTCGCCTGTCTTATAAAGACTCGCTATAACCGACTCATCGTTTTTTTTTTTGGATTAACCAATAAATTCCAATTCGACGAACATAAAAACGTTGCAAGGAGGACGTATTCGCTTGGGACACCGGGTACATAACCCGAAAAAAAGGGTCGTTTCCTCCGCGTCGGTCATTCCGCCCTGACGAGCGGTCCTCAGATACCGGTCCTCCGGTGGCAGACAAAGAGGGGAACCGAAGACAATGCCGAAATGAATCTGAAAAAAATTTCGCGAACAATGCGGCACTCAATTAACGTCAAGGCAACTCCTTCTGCTCTTGAAGTTGAAGCGCTGATGGCGGACGCGAAAGAAAGATCTCGGGGGTGGGGGGGCCTCGGTGGGGCCACACATAAATATGTATTTGCGACACGGGGGACGCGTAATTGAATGGAGGAGAGAAGAGTGCATCCTGCAAATTGTTTTATGCATCATCCCGGAGTCGGGAGCTTTCCGTTGTCGGGGACGAGTTTAAATTTGGATTTATCGCCGCTACAGAGGCCAATGTTTAGTCTGCTAAATATGTGGGACGGATCCGGACGGCTATGGCCTTTTGTTCGCCGGTCTAATTTTCGGAAAGCTCTCGCGCGATAATGCGATACTGTTTATACGAAACTGCGCGCGATATAAACGTTGACGTAACGGCGGTTACGATTGTTCGAAAATTTCGTTTCGTTTAATGCAGATGATGGGGGGAAGTTTGGAATTGATTTTGTGTCGTACTTTATCGTGAAATACATCATGAAATACTTGATTTCAATCCGAGAAATTATTTTTGACAATTGTTCGTATCGTAATGTAATATTTTAAAAACGACTGAATTACAACATCTTCAAGAAAGTCATCAATTAAGAGCTTTTCAAATTATGCGACGAATATCATTTCCAGAAAGGATGTGCATAATAAAATTTCAATAATGTCGGTAAAATCTAAAAAGTGAGCCATCATTACAGCATTATTAATCATGTTAAGTTGGTTTTTCAACTTCCGTTGTCGAAAAAATTTGTATTCTTCGACATAGAGCGTTAAAGACATTTTGGGTATTGAAAGTTAGTTATACTAGTATATACGATAAATCAAAAGAAAAAACAGGAATTGTCAAACTAGAAAACCAGACGATAGAATGGAAAAAAGAAGCAAAATATCTGGGAGTAATACTAGATGAAAGAAAAAATTTTAACAAACAGATAGAAGAAAAAAGGCAAGGCAATTGCACGGAGACTGTACCCGCTGTTCAACCCTAGAAGTAAAATCTCTTCAGAAAACAAGCTGAAGATAATAAAAATAATTAGTGCTGATACCAAGCATTACGTATGCAGGAGTTATCAGACAATAATGAGGATCAGTTGGAAAGTACGCTAAATTTAGTTATCAGAACAGCGGTTGGCGCTCCATGGTATATAACCAACCAACAAATCAGAGAAGAACTGAAAATTGAAACTATTGAGGAAATAGTCAACAAACAAAAAAGAAGACAATAGAGCACGAGAATAAGGAATTAAGGAAGATACTACAAATCAAAATAAGAATGACAGATAAGAGGAAACACCTCTTTCAAAGAACTAAATAGAAGAAAAAAGTGACATGAAGTAGGGAGAAAGTCTCCCGATCAGACAACAGTAGAATATAGGAGAAATTAAATTAGAAGCGCAGGGAATGTGAATTCCGGACCTTCAACAAAAAGAGATCTGAGTACTAAAAGAGATATTCGTATGAAGCTCAAGGAGGATATAAGTTATATAAATCACAATGATTTTGGTTCTGTTGTTGATAATTATGTATTAACTGGTTATCATATTCATGAATAGTCATTAGAATATTGTAGAATATTCTGATACGATTTTTTCGAACAGACGATAATGTCGACAAAGAGAGATAATTTCAAATTTTCTGGAAAATGTCAGTATTATTCGCTTAATTCCGTTCTTTGAATTCGACCCCTCAAAATCTGAAGAGCGGTTTCTCAATTAGGAGGATCAATGCGACATAGCAACCGATTCATGAACCAAACTCCATACTCTTATTATTTCCGAGAGAAGCTCTTGATGGAATGCGAACAAAGAAAATTAGAGAGAGAATTTTAGGAAAACCCTTGGTAATTGGTAATAACAAAACAAAACCACACGAGCATAAAGAGATTCCATTCAAAACTCCGGTTTACCTCGAATCATCTGAATAAAAAACCGAAAGAGAACTAGTCGAGTCGAAATATAATCTCTCCGCGGACTCTTCGCTCGGATCACGAAATCGTCACAATGCCGGGAAAAATTCCACCATTAGGCACCTCCGCTTTCCAGCCAGAAGTGGGCCAAGATAGCCCCTCGCGAATTTATCTCAAGTGCGCGTCATTAGGAAACAACAACAGAGAGGCGAAGAAGCGTCGGACGAGGCATTTTTACGGTACAAATTCGAGTGGCATTAATTCCTGTGCCGTATCAGCGCGTTCTCCTTTCCAAATTACGTAATTACGTTAGCAAGCTCATCTGCTAATATCTTTGGAAACAGAGACGACGACGAGAACGTCGTTTATACTGCCGCGCGGCATTTACGTATAACGCTTTGGCACATTCAGTAAATACTAACGTCTAAATTAAATAACACTTTATCCCGGAGCTGCATACGCCAGGCGCTCCGAGTATCCCGTTTTTACCGACTCCGGGGACGTTGTGAAAGAGACCACCCCACTGACTGCGAATGCCTTCTTGCAGCACATAGCGAGCTTATGACCCCGACGTAAAGCGGGCCTTATTCACTTCATTAATTATCGTTTTGTTCGAGAGATGCAAAACATCCCACTCGTTCGGCTACATAATTAAGTAGGTACAGGGGTGGCGACAATGGGAGGTACAAGTGGATCTTGGTACTCGGGATCGGTTTTTTTCTCCACTTTGGGTATACACTAATCATTTGAAAATATCGCATAGAGGGTTTGCGAAGAGGCTTTTTCTTACATTTTTGTCGAACATGTCGAATAAAAACCGGGGTTCTTTGAATTCCGAATGGAAAATATTATAAATGTGGTGCAGTGCCTTCAGTAGCGGTCGAGATAAAGTGGAATATTTGCTTTTTTCTGATCCATCTCCAGCATCTTCAGAAGATCTCGAAATCGCTGGAGTGATGGAAATTGTGACTAAAAGACATTGTTAAAACCTGAGAAAGATAAAGATGCTGAAATATCTTAATCCCACGAATAAATTGGTACCATTCCTTGAAATTTTTTCAATTCTTGTTCTTTAAACTCATTAAAATCATTTACCCTTCATTTTTTATAAGATATTCTGGATTTTGCTACCTTTATAATATTTTGGTTCTCATCGATTTTCAAACAATTTGAAATAATATCAAATGTCAAAATCTACAATGAGCTCGTCTACAATTGAAAGCAATATTCAACATTTTCTCCTGCTGTTTGTCATCTTGGTTATTATGCAGGTATAATGAGAATGAGCATATGATGCACGTGCAGAATTCCTTTGAAGCTCTTTCAATATGAAGGGTAAAATTCACTTGCACACTTGTATATTAACCAGTTTAATATTAGAGCAAAGTCTGAAGGAACGACTATAGGACCACCAAGAGAGAAGTAGGAGTATATAAAACAGTGGTATGGCTTGTACTAACATATGATCTAGAAACAAGAGTATAAACGGCGAAAACAAAAAGCATCAGCCGAACAACAAGTGAAGAACCTCAGATCCATCAATTATCCACAAAGATAAGCAAATCAGAAACCCTCCCATAAGAGAAGAACTTCAAATACAGGATGTGGTGCGGTTTGGCAGAATGAGGAGCCAATGTTGAACAGACTGAATGAGTGAGAGCAGATGAACAAAATAGGCTGAAGGCCAAAAACCCAATTCAGAAAAGACCTCCTGGCAGAACATCTAAACTATGGTATGAAAGCTGGTCACAGTTTCACAACTAAGACTGAACACATAAACAAGGTTTAAAGGCAGTTATCAACAAGAGACATGAGAAGAAAATCAGAGAGGTAGTACACTCTAGATCTGTTTATAATCTGTAGTCTACAGACCGATAGTTTGATCAAACTTCTAGGTAAGTTTTTTACATGATCACATTGATCTTGCAGGAAGAAGAAGACCAAATGAAGAATATTATTTCAAAATTATGCACCCCTGCCTCACCGTAGCCACCTCTAAACCCCGAAAGTCCGTTGACATTCAAGACCTCCAGATCCGAATAACAAGAGGTTACACACCCTCCAACCGGGGGCACGTACGCGATAAAGCTTCGATGATTCGGCCAAGAAATTGAAGTAATAAAGACTGCAACTGCCCACTTTGCCGGAACGTCGGAAATCCTAAACGGGGAGGATAAAGCCGGAATCAGATATCCCGAAGAAGAGTGAGGTTAGAACAAACATGTTGCATTAAAACTTGTCGCCCGGCAGATATCCTAACGGTCGAGGGGGCGAAGGGTATAGCAGGGCGGCAGGGTTGGATTAGTAATTAGATTTTCGAGCAAACAGTTCATGAAACAGCTTGGAGGCGACGTCGGACCGCCCGCACAACAACCTAGTGGCGCCAGGATTATCGATTGGAGGAGTGAGACGGAAGAGCACAACACACACACACACACACACTCACGCTGAGAGTTTTCCGAAGCCGCCTGTTTGATTTTCTCGGTCGTTATCGATGCCTCGCGCGCGGTTCGTTTCCCAACTGTTTTTCGGCATCCGGGAGGGTCCTCCAAGTTTTGTGAATTATGGTAATGATACCTATTCAGTTCGTGCTGATGTAACTCCGTCCCTTTCGTGTTAAATAGCGGGTTTTATGGTTAATATGAAATTTTTGTCATATTTCGACTGTTATCGTTGAGTTTCGACGACGGAATGATGCGACTTCTTGATTCGTTCGCCGACAATCAGAAAAAATTTACATGAATCTCTATTTATTCAAAAAAAACTTTCAGTTTCCTTTTGTCTTCAAGCAGGATTCTGGTCAGATTAGTCGATTATGGAACTTCTCTATCTGGATTATCCAGTTCTATTGTTGGAGCTTTGGAAACTGTTCTCAACAAATTGAACAATCTAACCTAACCTAACCTAAATTTAATACAAAACCGGAAAGAGAATATCTCATCATTTCGTCACAATGTTAATTTAATTTTCGAGTTTTGAACAGCGAATGGTCTCCAATGATAATGTTGATTCGCGTAGTCCAACTAGGGGTTCCGTAAATGTGGACTTTCAAATTTCGTTTTCTTGTCAATTAGAAAACAGCAGATTCGATCGATAATAATATATTCAAGCTTCAAGTGCAGTTTCATGTTGATCGCCTAACCAGAACTATAAACAATTTAAAAAAAAAATCGAAAATGAATTACCCACTAGATATTTCTACCCACCAGTTAAGATTGTGGGTGTTGAAATGAATTACCAATTTCAGGCTTCGTGATCACATTGTCAGAACCATAGAAATTTCAAGTAGAATATTGAAAGAAAAAACTGATATTTTGCTTCAGGACCTTTTTCGAGTAGCATAATTGTATTTTTTTTATGGCTGAACAATCCCAGCATCCGTTGGCTTCAGGAAGTATTGTCTTATAACGTGTTCAATTATGATACTTGCTACAAAAAAAAATAATATTTTTGTTTATTGAGATGTTCAATAACGAACTGAAACCTAATCGGTGGTGGCAATGAAATTCGAATTTTAAGGTTATCATTGTAAAGCAACCCCTAAGAAATACTGTCTAGGTTGAAGTTGTCGACCGAAGCAATAAATGATGCAGGGTTATAAATAATATAACGAATGAAAATCCATTAGAGAGATAATGACCTTTTCGTTGAAAAACTTTTTCTGGATTGTTGTTATCTTTGTTGGAAGGTGGGTTCTTGGGTCTCAGAACCCCTCAACTACATTAGTGCGTCTGAGAACTGTATGTATAATGACGTAATTAAACATACTTATCGAACCTGTGCTCAGAGTCATAACCCACACGAGATATATCCATATGATGATTTCAGAAAACTAGATTGAAAAAAAAACCTGAATATTTCGTGCAGTCTGGCGGTTCGGACAATAACCTAACCAACCAATATCGATCGAATTCGCTCGATTTTTCTTGCACGCCTAACGTATAAAAATAAAGGACCCGATGACGGTATCGATTGCAAGCGACGCCCCCTCAGGGGGGGTACTGAGGGTGCAGCGACGGATTCGATTTTCGCGTCATTTATTCATAAGTGTCAGTCGTGGGAGTTTATTCGATCGGCTAGGTTCCATTGTCTGTTGATTCACGGGGCCCGTCTTCGGAGAGGTGGAAAGGGGTGGAAATCGGGGAGTTCTACCCTTTGTTTGGGCGCGGAGCAGTTTTGACGGGACGAACTCGCTGCGGTCGTCATTGTCTTCAGTTCTTTTCGGGAAAATTCGAACTTTGTCGCAATATGCTAATTATAAGTTTCGAAGAGCTCAGGTTTTATTCTGATCTCCATAGATTTCCCTATTTACTACTGGCAAATTTCAGACTATGCTATATTATTTCCTCGTGAAAAAATTATCTCCATTCATCAAAATAAGCAAAATGAAAGAAAATATGAGTTCACAGTGCACTCGAACTCGGGTCTTACGCGTCAAAGATCGGTATGCTAACCCCACAGCTCTTTTTAGGTAAATGTGTGATTATGATAAACGTCTCGGAAATAATATATAAGATATTACTCCGAAACTAAAGATGCTTTGGACTTTGCGTATCATCGTAGCAATTGATACATGATTTCAACTGCATGTATGTGTCGTAATGGTGTTGAGAAATTATTAATTTTGTGTTTTCGATTCTAAGTTTTACAAATCTTGTATAGTTTTTCTAAACATCCTGAAATGTGAAAATTTCACCATTTTCTCGAACGATTCCAAATTTTATTATTAAAAATAATAAACCAAACATCAATTTGAAATCTGGAAGAGTCTACGAGTGGACTGAGGTTTCTTTCATTGAGTTCAAGAAAAAAGAATTTGATCCAATCGCAAAGCGATAAATGAAAATATAAAAAGTTAATGAAACAAAGGTATACATTCACAAAATTGTAATGGGATGCCGAAAAGGAACAGTTGCGGTCAATAAAAAATCGGACAACACTTATTGCAATATATTAACAACTCTAGAGCAAATCCTTTTTCGACAGTAGTCGATGCTGTTTCAGCAACACATTTTCCAGTATCCTGTCATACGGGCCATCGCAGAGTAGAACTTTCTGATTTGAAATGCCACGTAGCAGCAAGGAAACCAGTATTAAACAACAGTCACAAAGAGGCAAGAATGGGGTTGGCTTTAGACACATTTCCCATGGCAAACAATTTCGAAATCGTGTAATTTTTACGGATGAAAATGTTTGCCAATTCTCAAATAGTGGCAATTTTCGTTCCTATCGCCCACTGAATACAAGGTTTGACGAAAATTATGTCAATTTCACAAATAGAAATGGCCGTTTTTCTGTAAATTTGAGCACGTGGATATCTACGCAGAGACCTAGAATTCTATGGCAGATTTAAATCCACTGGGAAATGTTTGGACGATGTTAGTCAAAGGAATTCGAGAGCCGAATGTAAGAACAAGAAACATTGAAGGTTTGTTGGAAGTTATGAATAATGCTTGGAAAGAAAATAACTAAAGCATATTGTTCCAGTAGGCATATTGGCCAGTAGATTAAGAGAAATCATAGAGCAAAATGCCGGCATTACTGAATATGAATTGTTGTTTCTTTATTGGAAATCAAAGATATTCAATAGCCTTTGGATACCTCGAGAAACCAAGAAGAGCGTAGGAAGACCCAGGAAGAGATGCATAGAAGACACAATCGCTACAGCAGGAAAACAATGGAGGAGAACGGCAAATGACAGAGAAGCATGGCAGAAACTGGAAAAGGCCTATGTCCGACACTGGGTGCGTGAAGGCCGAGGAAGAAGAAAAGCCTTTTGTTGCGTCAAGTGAATTCCACACAAACTTTACGGGCAGTTGATTATTCAGAGAAACGCATTTAGGTCGAAAAACCAGCCACTGCAGGTACAGCGAGGGCTAAAAATAGAACTGGAACATCCTTGGCGCCACATTGGCGTTACATATGGTCATCCTGAAGTCACATCTTAGGGCAAGGAATGAAGACGTGGACCAATCAGGGACTTGGATTGCGCTTTGGTATGCAAAATCCAAAGCGATGCTTAACATCCCCAGGAAATCGGGGTACAATGTACAATATTCAGTACGCTCGTAGCTGTTACCTTGTAAACACATAACTTGTACAGCCAAATTCAATATATTATTAAGAAATCCGGTGTTTCATTATCCCAATTTAAAAGAATTATAGTTGATCGATTCAACCAAAAACACCTTTGTTATTCAATTGCGATTACCAATATTATTTACTCTCTTCAAATATGGGAAAAAACTATCCCATTTTTTCCAGAAACAAAAGAGTCAACTTCACACTAGGCAACAACAACCGTCCCACCTTCTTGTGACCGCAACCGTACCTCGATCGAGACCAATTCAACAAGCGCTAATTTCACCCTCTACTCTCATCGAAACCGACACTCAATTTCCCCGAAATCGAATCACTGCCGCTTTTCTTTCCGCGCCGATAACCGGAAAAATCTTACACTACGGCGGAAAATCCGCCTCCGGGCGCTTTGATTCAATTAACTGCTGAGGGTGGCAATTACCGCGGGCGTTGATTCGATTCCGGGCGTCCGTCAAAAACTTTCCGACGCATACGTTTCGCAGAGGGAAAAATTAACGGACGGAAAGGTTCCGGATAATCCTGATTCGATTGTACGGCGCTCCGGAGCGAATGTTAATTCGGTACGTGGCGCGGAGAGGCCGCCGTCTTGCGAGACGGACCTCGTCGGTTGCATCCGAAAGCAGTCTGGTTGGGATCTAGGATGCTGACGGTTGGAAGGAATCTTGGAGAATACCCATTGGTTGTGAAAAGACCCAAAAATAAACTAAAAACTAAAGACCTCAAACCATTAGCTTTAGACTTCGTGTTGAGTTGTTTCTTCGAGGCCTAAACCCTTGGACGTTGACATATTGCATCTTTCAAACTTCTTCATGAAACTTTTTTGCGGTAGAAATAGAATCCATCAATCGAACCAAAGATACTTATAATGATCATATCTTATACTTGTCACAGTTTTACTCATTGATTATTATATAAATATAATAATATTGGACTACTTGTCCAATTCAAACCATTCATGGTGGTTTCCAAACTATCCAATCAGTTTCAGATTGCTCTTTAGAATGGGTCGCTCCTTTTAAATCAATATAACGGAAACTGTAAGTCTTATAACTCCTCTCGGGTTTATTTTAATTTTTGTTTTCATATTCACTTAAGTGCGTCATCAACTTTGGGTGAAAATGAAGGATTGAAAAGATTTTGTCAGCATGAAGAAGAAGCCCTTCAATACAAATATGTCAGCTCTTCTGTAAACAAGTATACAAATCAATCACTACACCTATACGGGGAGACAGGAGAATCGATCTGAAAGTATCTTATCAGCTCTTTCTTTATTTGCATTGCTTTTGTTGCTTTCAGAAAGAAATGAACTTCGCTATTACGGGTCTAGGATTTCGAAAAGAATTTTTCCTCACAAGTTAAAACTGGTGAAATTGAAACAGAACACAAATATTGTATCCCCATTGCTTCAAATTTAACGAGATTTTACCAAAATGCTTCAAAACTTATCATATACGTCGTAAAATAGCATCAACAGGTTGCCAACAACGGAATGCCTTCTGCAGGAGTTCAAAAGGCTGTAATTTGGCTCTCGCATATATCATATACACTTGTATTATACCCCAAGTACCAATACGGAGTTGATGAGAACCCATCCAAATTTATATCCTTTGGGTATTGTTTTCGAAAACGAGTCGAAACGTCCGCCAATCGGCTCGCAAACATGCAAAGACGCAACCAATCGTCTTACCGGACCAGAGGACGCTTTTAATATCCACCGGGGCCTAATGGGCCAATTTATGAAACGTCTCCGCGCAAATACCATCTTGATTTACGACAGTGCATAAAACGAGACGGTTCTTTCTCCGGGCAGTATTCTCAGTTCGACCCTTTTCTCTTCACCGGGCGGAGAAAATTCGTACCGGCCGATAGCGAGGAACCGCGCGGGAACCGGTTCTAGATCGTTAACCCCGCGCGCGGGACGTCGACGACGCTCGCCCGCGATACCTGTCCGTCAGCGGCGTGGGCGAGCGGCGGGATGAGCTGCGAAACGGGTTTCCTTTGTGCCGATTTCGCCACGACCGAGGCAATACCCGGGTATGGATGGAGGAGAGCCGGTCTCGGCGACTTTTTCTTCACGGTGCGGACTCGGTCGAATCGCTGTAAGAACAGATGGTTTTTCGGAATTGATAACGACGCCCGGATTATAATGACAATACGTTGCGTTTCAAAGTGGGTGTTTTATGATTTGGCTTTCGTACGATATACCAGGTGACCACCGAAATGTCCGTGTGAAATATGAAAATTTATTGCAAACCTGAAATAGCAGAAGGAACCACCTGATTTACATAACATTCTTTACCGCTTTTTCAAAAAAAAAAACTTCAATATTCGACGCAACTGTCGTGTATATACTGACCAAAAACGGTATCATCGCATTGTTATGGAATTTGCATTTTGGGAAGGGTAAAAGTAAACCTAAACCATATAAGTGGACTGGGGTTGTTAGTCACTAAGCTTCAGTGTGTATTTCGTGAGAAATTCGTTATATTGCTGTACACACAATCGAATGTAGACGCCGGTTTTTACGAATCAGGAAACATTTTCATCGTTTCAATACAGAAAATTACCTAAGAATAACAAATAATTTCATAAGCAAAGCGATATTTTATTGAATATTCAATCGCGAATCACTCAAATGAATATATTTCATTCAATATAATTATACATTCATAATGATATATTTAAATTGTGGATTTGAAAATAATCACCATCCGCGACAACGCGATCTAACCATGTTGGGGACAGGTAAAAATTGCGTATACTCCCTCTATCTATGTTTATTTCTCTATGAACTGAAAATTCAAAGTATCTAGCATTTTTCGTTAGGGAGTAATTTTGTTCACGAGCGGGCCGAATCGAATTTGGGGACAGATTCGCCATCAGTTAGTCAAAGCTTATCGTGCGAGACCATTCCCGGCTCAAAATGCCAAATATTACCGACATATTGCTACTAAAAGAATGATACGTGAACCGAAGATTAGGATTCGTCCACCTCCCTAACGGGCACCCGAAGTGATAATAATGGTAATTTCGCCGTGCGTTACGAATCGTCGACCATGCGATGCCCATTACGATCGAGGAGAACATCTGCCCGATGTGCAGATGCCTTAAACGGCGGCGTGCACAACTGACCAACTTCTTCTTCTTCTTCTCCCAGTGGCCGCCGTCTCGCGGCTTCGTCGAAACCGGTCCTGCGGATCAATCCGCCAGGGACCGCATTCTCCGCGGGCAGTTTGCAATTTTTATCGCCGAGCAGCAGCGAAGGTTCAGGGAATTGCATAATGCCGGTACGCCGAGTGAGTCTCTGTTTCTATGCGAACTTTCGCTCTTCGATGGTCGACACCGCAACCTCGATAGGCGGGCGGTCGTAGACGTAGTTGAGGCCTTCGGTCCACGACCGGTTCGAACGGTTGTTCGATCTTTGTTGGGGTTCGTTCAGAAGGCGAACGGCGGGTTTCTTGGTTTGATTTTCGAGACACTCTTTATTTTTCGATAAAATCCTCTTCAGTTGAGAGGGGTCTATAACGTTTCAGCGATCATTAGTAAGTTTTATTTCAGGCTAAAGATCATCCATCGATTTATGTGAGATTTTCACCATTATTTATTTCAAAAAGTTCGTCATTGCGGAAAGTCCGTTTTTAAATTTAATTACTCTTCAGAATTTAGCTGATCTTCGTAGGTTGCTTCGTATGACAGCTTAGGCCTTGATTTTTCCTGCTGCTGGATCAGTTGATCTCTTTGGTTTTTAATGATTAAAAAGTAAAATAACTTATTTCCGCTTTATATATTTATTTTCACAACAATTGTTTCGTCATGATAACATGACTTCGTCAGGTGAGCATGGTAACTCTTTGGTTTTTTAGTGCTCATGTTCATAAAATTGATTCTATGAGAATTATCAGTGGAACTATTAGATCAACACCTTAACCTTAGTTACCAGTGCTATCACATTTACTTCCGCTTCATATTCATAGATAGGTTGCAATCAAGAAACCTTGGGACAAATTTCATTTCTACCCAAAATTATTTCCATTTGTATCTTACCTCCCAGATACTAGAACTACCTGATTAAAGTCACGTAAACCTTTATAGATTAATACTTTCCTTCAATCTAATGAAAGTTAAAAAAAAATTTGGCGTCCGGAATGGAGTTCTTATAATGTCTTCAAAAAAAGTCGAATCGTTGATCCTTCAGCGGAAGATGCAGGTTTCAATCATCCGAGGAACATTTGGTGTACTATGAATCGACTTAGAACTGGTCATGGTCGTTGCAATAGTATGCTCTTCAAATGTCCTTCTATTGAAAACCCACTATGTAAATGTAGCGTAGAAGAAACCATTGACCACTTGGAGAATAGATATCTTATTTTTAAATTTCATGATGATTTTCAGTTTCAATTTCTCCAAAAAATCAGATACGAAGAACGAATCGTGGATACTACATAGCGATAAGACACTCTAACGAATATCTAGACCATGTTTCCTAAATATGGGTAGTTTCTTCTCTTCAGAGCACAAGTCACCACTTCAAGCATGCATTTTCAATTAATGAACAGATGACAGAACAATTGATCTAGTAGGTACACTATTGAATTCAATTGATGAAAAATGGCTTAGTAAATTTTGGATTGTTAGTTGAGATAGACCTATCATTTCAGAAGGAACCATCTCTGAAAACGATACCATAAATTTGGTTGACTAATCCATATTTTGTGTTTCATTAGTCAACTCCCATCTGACTGCGTAGTATGATTCTACTCTCTATTATCGAACCACGTCTTAAAATAGTTCATAGCAAGCATAAAAAATTCATTACTTTCTTCTATCCCCATAATTATTTCCAACATTTCAGTAGGAGTACTCGGTAAAGAATATACCTATACCAACCATGAAGCTCAGCAGAGTTTAATGTTAGAGCATTAATTTGAATACTGAATGACTTTCATGGCGTATCAGTGGGAGACTAGGTACTAAAAATAACTAGTTCCAGGTAAAATTGAATCAGACCGTAATATAGAGTTTTTCAACCTATTTCTCGAGCATTATTCACACCTGACACATAATACAATATCAGTTTCAGATCGAACAGAAGCCGATAACTGCGCAATTTAATCGAAACTGGTTTTCGCTTCACGAGATGAAATGAGGGCAACCTCTTTACGTCATTTCAGAAAATAATGAATGTATTACTTCGTACGTGAAGCGAGAGGGAGAATCAAAGTTGATTGAAGGAACGTCGTAGTTTACAATAGATGGTAATTAAGTTTTGTGCAGTATTTAAGTTTGATTGATAAGGAAATAATGAATATTTCCGTTGAATATGCACTCTTTTGCATATTCATGATGTTGCATTGAGTGAATTATTCTCATAGCTGAGTTAGATTGCGTATAAAGGTCAAGTCTACGCTATTTTCGTTACTGATCCTTGAAGAAACAGTAGAGATAGTACAAAAAAAAACGAAATATTCAGGTTTACCTTGTTTTTGAAACGGAGAACATAATTTATGTCACCTTCTCCAAAATTTTGGATGGATAGTCGACGCCTCCACAGTCGATATTTACATATCGAAGTTGAGACACTCAAGATCGAGAAAATTAATTGCAGCTACGTGGTATTATCATTTGGGTTTTGACATGAAAATGAAGAAAGCACTGACATAGAAGAAAAAATTTGCAAAGCCATATTTACTGAACTTAACTTGGAGGAAGGATTCGTCCTCAATGAGTGAGACCAATACTGTCTCAAAATTCGAAGAATACAGACATTGTAACAAACTGATGTAGCGATCTGTTCATGGAATAGGAGCTCAAAAATATGGTCTTAAGACGATGTTCAGATCGCGAAAACAGCTCTAATCCCTCAACCTCACGGCCGGGCTCCATCAAGGCTCCTTCCTAACCTAATCGCCTTCATCCCGGAAAGGATGCTGTGATCTCCTAGAGAGCATCGATACACGACGGGCAAATCCTTTCAACTAGACAATTTAGCGTTGTAAATAAATTTTCGAGCGCTACAGCTTCTTCGATTACGACGCTGACGAAGTTTGTCAAAGATGGTAATCCCGATGTACCTCCACTTACCCGAGAAGGCGAGAGATATAGGGGGGCACCATGCGCCAGGTTTATAGTTAAGAAAGCTTCGCAGTCTACGAAGGGATTCCGGGGGATTTCGTTTGAAGTGTTAAGTTGACTGCGTGATCAGACGGGTGGCTTATTTCCCTATAGATGGAATTGCTAGCTAGTCGTGTTCGCTAGGAGCTTACTGTAGACTTCGAGCTCTGCAGGAAGTTGATACGTCTGTTGATCGCAAATGTATAAATCTGCGGTTGGTTCTTTTCTTATGATAATATCGTCTGTCAAAATAGTAGGTATAGAAAATGAGGCATTCAAATATCACCAGGATTTAATGGAAATGAGAATAGATTGCTCCAAAATATTCAGATTTCTTTTCGTTTTACATATTAACTGATATTATGGAAATTTCAATAACACTCTGTTGTGTGTTGTTTATCGAGTATACAACTTTGCTTCCGTCGTTTTGCAATAGATGGCTGTAGCGGTGAGTGGTAATCGTAATAAATAGATCGTAGATGTCATACAATAAGCTTAGGTATTTGTAAACATAACGCCATCGAAATGTTAGTCGATTTGTGTATGCATTATAAAGTTATTCTCGATTAAACATGTGAGCTTACAAGCTAAATTCTCGTCATTTGTGGGAGGTTTTAATTTTATGCTTCAATATGAAGAAATTTGCAGCTGAAACTCATCAAATGCTGTCAAATACCAATGGAAAGGACGCTGGACGCTATTAGTGAAAGAGCGTGCCGAGAGTGGTTTCAAAGCTTCAAGAACGGTGATTTTGACGTCGAAGACCAGTATGGTGGAAGAGAGAAGGTTTTCGAAGATGAAAAATTGGAGGCACTACTTGACAAAGACTCGTGTCAAACGCAACAGGAATTGGCAAGATCATTGGAAGTGGCGCAACAAGCCATTTCAAAACGCCTGAAAGTCAAAGGGTTGATTCAGAAACAAGGAAATTAGGTGCCGTACTAGTTGAAGACGAGAGATGTTGAACGGCGTTTGTTTGCTTGTGAACAGCTACTTGCAAGGCGAAGTAATTTCTGCATCGCATTATGACTGAAGACGAAAAATTAGTTCATTACGATAATCCCAAGCAGAGAAAGTAGTGGCCAGCTATAGACAACACTTTGAATCATAAGTGAATAACAAGTTTTTAATAATAAAGCTTCGAATTTCGGGAAAAAAAAACGGCGGAAGCAAAGTTATAAGCCTAAGCAATTTTCGGACCTATATAAGTATGGAGTATATGTAGTTCCTCTACAGATACAGAGGTTTCAATAATTCTTTGATACATAATGTCTGGTCATTTTTTGTAATTCTAATTTCTTCATCTTTCGTAGATTATATTTAAAAATAATCACGAAATTCCACAGATTCGCCCGCAAGTGTCAGTTTCGGGCGCACCTGGTATGTGCAAGGCTGCACCTCGATAACCGCGTAGTATGCGTTTTCGCAGAATGGTGTTTCGGTCCGCTTGACGACGACAAGTTCGCGGTCCCGGTCGTTAGGCCTTGTGCCCACGACGACGACGTTTGCGAGATGGGTCTCGACCTTGAAACGCGGCCCGGATGTCTGGTCGTTCGACGAGGGGCGACGACGCTCCGGTGCGGGGACGGCGGCTACAAGACCGGTGTTGTGTCAACATTTCGTCATCCAGATTCAAACAATGCCGATATGCACGCGGTCGAGATAATAATGAGTCGACGAAGGTTTTCGTCGTTTCGGAAGCGGTTATCTCGACGTGTGTGGATCTTTAGGTCGTGTCGAGAAAACTCGAGGTGTGTGATTGACTTTAGGACTTTATGTCGCTTGGAATATTATCGATGAGTATACGTCGATTTTCATGGAAACGATTGTATTTCGATTCGTGAATCTTTGGAATTTCCACTTTGCTTCATTCCATATTGAGATATTCCCAAAGAAGTATTAATGTTTTACTTTTATGCATATATGCTAATTCTTTCGTCTTTTATATGTTCTTAAATTAGAGGAATTCTTGAAATTCCTACGAAATTATCATCGTTCAAATAAGTAACGGTTGTTCTGATCCTTCGAAAAGCCAGACTTTAGTCAAACAAACTTTGGTATCTTCAAGGTAGTAACACTAGTAACACCATGATGGGTTACAGTATTATACAGTGAGCATCGTCCAGATAGAAGTAAACACTACTCATATTGAAAATGGGAAATAGCAAGTCAATGAAACATTTATGCGAAAATACAGGGAGTTTTTTTTAAATTGGAGGTATAAAGGAAAATGAAAGATTCTTTGGATCATTACAAGGAATTCAAAGCAAATAAAAACTTTATTTTGAAAATACAGGGTTAAAGTTTTCATCATGTGATTTTGAATGCAAATCTGCATGATGATATTTTTTCTGAAACAGTGTCCGGTTCTTTCCTCCTGAACTTGTTTGAATTACTGAAAAATGTAAAGATAAACTTAGGTTTAGTACTACACTTTGCGATTTCCTGTGATTTATCTTATTTATGGCTATTATTTTGGTAAAATGGTATGATATTGAAATATTTAAAAATTAAAATCATTTTTGAATTACTCATTCAATTTGTGACAAAAAAATTTACCATATATTTTTTCGTATGAGGCGTCGTTCTTATGCAAAAAGTAAAAGACCTCAACTTTATCAATAACTATCTAATAATTTATCAAAAAAATTATACGCGTTAAGATGTTTCTTTTTTTGTATGAAAACGGCGCCTTATACAAAAAGCATAATAGAGTTTTTTGTCACAAATTGAACGAGGAATTCAAAAATGATTTTTATTTCGAAATATTCCAGTGGCGTACCATTTTTTTCATTCAAAAAATTAAGAGCAATAAATGAACTTCAACACCCGTTATCTCGGAATTCGAAGCATTTACGAACTAAAGTTATATGACAACATTTAATTATTTTTTCATGCAGAGTCGCCCCCTGAAGTTTATTTCCATAAAAGCGGTGCTAGAATCAATTATTGCCACTGTCGGCCGACCGAAGTCGTACGACAAATCGTGTCATCTATGGAGCTGCCATAAAACCGAACACGCGAACAAAAAAATCATTCAATTTCAGAAAACTCCGAGCGCATTACGATCGACCCGAAACGTTTTTCTTCCGGCTTTCGGAAACGCCAAACCGAAAACCGATCGGCCTACAACGCGGTCTCGGCCATGGCGTTCCCGTGTTCACGGCGCGGAATGCGCCCGCCGTTCCGTCGTTTTAATTCAAAAGGCCCGGATAACAATGCAAGCCCGCACAATAACTAAATGGCCGCTTTCGCGGCGTTAGCGCCGTTCGGGTCTCGGCCAATTAGAAAATTACATTTTCCAGATGTAAACGAAACTTCGAGACAATGTCGACCGTAAGTAGAGCGTGAGGCGGACGCGGGGGTATAAAGCCCGGCCTCTGGCCGTTCGGGCCGCGTATTCTTCGTCCCTTAAGGTCGACACACATCGCCGAGTATGTATCGTTAGCGCCGCGGTATTGAGTGGAGTTTATTCGACTGTTACCGAACAAGCGCGCGAAAGCTTATATGAATGTAGGAAGTAGATGCTTTCATGGCAATTTTCATCTGGTAATTTTGGGATCAAATTGGGAGAAATAGATTTGTGCTAGCTGTTGTTGAAAGCAATAATCGCAATACATATTTCTTTCAGGTGTCTATCAATGTAGAAAGTGATTCAGCAAGATTTTATGCTGGAAGGTAGAACTAAGTTTGTCTTACACAGAAAATTTTTTCTAATTAGGACTTGACTGCTAGACTAGAAGCTGGCTACGAATGCTCCTCCGAGTAATAAACATAGATAGATGGAGCTTAAGTTATTTTCAATAAGCAAATTTTGTCCTCAATGGTAACGATATTTCACCCAATTTGCGAGTTTCTCCACAAAGAACGCACTTCTCATGTCCCATAGTGAATCAGCGTTTCATATTAACTCAAATTATATAGAAATAAATTACTAAATATATCAGAAATTCAGAAAACAAACTTCAAGCACGCCAAACGACCTGAAACAACAGATGAAACTAAGAGAGCAAAAGTAACCAAACTTTGGATTTCAGTAGGTAGATACAGAAAATAATAAATATTCTGCATATTATAAATTCGACAATTAGGAAAAATATCGGATTCCAAATATTCAAATTTGCACATTTAATCAGGAATTACTTAAATAAATATATTCCATTCAATATAATATACATTCATAACGATATAGTAAAATTGTGGATTTGAAAATATATCACAATCCGACAACGTGATCTAACCATGTTGGGGACATGTAAAAATTGCGTATACTTCCTCTATCTATGTTTATTACTCTATGGAATGCTCTAAAAAGGCGTCGTTACCATCAAAAACTTTTGAACACGAATGAATATCACTATCGGATATCATTGCTTTTATCAGCTCAATTGATCTACCAGCTCTGTAGAACTGCTAACCATGTGCAACTGTAAATTTTATTGGCGTATTCATGGCAAATTACAAGAGTTTGCATAGTTGGAGGCAAATATAACATATACCAAATAATTCAGAAAAAACTTTGTGATCAATATATACGAAAATAAATACAGCACAGTGTAATAGGAAATCTGGGTATTTATCTTCACCAGAAGATGAGCCATATAAAGCTGACCCTACCCTACTGCCTGAATTAGTCCTAACTGGTCCGATAACCTAACCTAACCGCTATACGTGCCGGAAACGATGCGTGCACAACGACATCGAAACAGCCGAATTCGATCGCGTTTCTCGCTTGGTACTATCATCGAATTGATCCGTAGACCGATCCCGTTGATCGTCTCAAGGCGGTCAACGCGATCCGTCGAGCGGAATATCAAGACACATCATCAACGTCTGCGGTACAGACGTTGTTGCTTTTGCTCGTCTGGTAGGTTCTCTACACGGCTAATAAATTCAGTCCTACAGTTCGTTGCGCTGATATATTTGCCAATTAATAGTTGGCCTTGGATATTTAAGATGGGGCTCCGCTATTATTTCTTATCCTCGGGTATGGAGCGCTTTACGATCCTTTCTCGCGTCTCGATGCGATCGACCTCTCTATGGATGTTAATTTACACAAGTCGAAAATCGGATCTGGTATCAGGGGAAAATGAAAAAATAAAACTGGAAATTGTTGGGACGTGATGGAGTACGCGGTGTGTTCACCTACATTTATTGCCCTTAATTATGTACTCATTCCGAGAAAGATTGCATAGGTGATAATTCGATAAATTAATTTCAATTGGCCGGTAATTGAGGAAGACGTACATAGACGTAGTTGTTTTCGTTTGCTCACGCTGTAGAAGCGGTGAGCGCATACAGACAATAATCAAGACCAAACTGATTTTTGGTATCGTATATCTGGTTGTTCTTAATTTTGGTTTCACAAAATATTTAACAGATTGTCTCTACTTCATCCGGCGAAAAATGGATAATTTTATGTGAAAAATAAAGAAAGTTCACTGAGATCCCATCATATCTACTACAAAAGAAAGTAGAAAACAGGAAATACAGTTCAATAATCAATAGGAATGTTGCCTTCATTTTGAAATTGCCTTTAATTCGTATATAAGCCCAATATAAACACGAAAAAAAAATATTTTCATGGAAAAATATAGAAAGTACCAATAAAAAATACGTAAATGAAAAAAGTTTTCAAAATTCCCACTGAAACGCTCCATTCTGTCACAGTATTATGGTGACGTCACTGCATAATAGAGTCACCACCATAGACAAACTAACTAGTTTATCTAACGTGCTAACGGTCTGTCAAACGTAACTGATATCAGCTGATATTGACAGTCAAGTCGGTTTGATTATATCATCTGACGTTCTAAACAATAGATAAACTAGTTCTAATTATGGTTAGTTTGTCTTTGTTCTGAACGTTTCAGTGCTATGACGTCAAATTTCCCTGATTGGCGTTTGCAGTCACGTGCTAGTCAATAAGAATTAACACAATTTGAATCAATTTTATCAAATTGAATTCGAGAAATAAGATAATGAAAATGCTATTTTAGTATTTTAAAAACGGCCTTTAATGTGGAAAACATGATTTCATTTGATTTTATTATATGACTCAACTTCCCTATTTAATGTGAAAATTAAAGAAAGTTCACTGAGATTCCATCCTATCCACTATAGAAGAAAGTAGAGAAACAGAAAATACAGTTCAATAATAAATTTCAGTTGAAATATCCGGTGAAATGTAGTTACAATTATAAATTAATTACGATGTAGGACATTTATATCAGAACAGAGATAATAAACCAGAATACTCATATGAACCAATTTCATTGCATTGGCAATATATGAAAACGATAACAGTGGGTCATTTATTCGGTTGATAAAAATAATTAAGGAACATCTGGCAGTGCGTATCAGATCTGCGACGTCGATACAGGCGGAGAAATAATCTCCGCGGCAACAAATCATCAATTTGTCGAATGGTCCTCCGAGCCGGATAGCCCGAAATCGGAGACCGCAATCTAAACGGCGATCGTTCCCGTCCGTCCGTCCAGAAGAGCATCCTCGTCGGGACGTCTGGTCTTATCTCCGTATCCTCCCATTGTTCCTGTAACTCCCTTTGATCAAACATAACCGGGACGTCGGACCGGTCCCTCGGGGACTCGTATCGGGCGGTCCCTCGGAAAAACGACCGAATAATTCTTGTTAATCGGACCCGCGACCATGCAACGTCGTTGACAATGACAATTATCGTTACGTCTTCCTTTATCCGCCCCCATAGGCGCCGCCTGGACCCCGACGCTGATGTGTAGTCGAAATTTCGATTCTTCTTTTACTTTCAGGGGATGCTCTACTCAAAAATTGTTCCGTTATTTCTTCAAATCACTAAATATAAACCGTTATTTCTTCAAATCTCTAAATATAAGCCGTGATTTCTTCAAATCACTGAATATAAACCGTTATTTCTTCAAATCACTAAATATAAACCGTTATTTAATCAAAAGTTGTAATTTAAAATAAAGTATTCCAAATTCTAAAGATTCCAAGTACAATACTCCTACGTCTCACAATCTTGCAAATACGTCGGTAATATCCTATAAGAGGAAAAACCAACAAGGTGTTGATCATAAATTTGATCTCCCATCAGGTTCTGGAAAGTTTTCAGGTGAGTAGTCCGGTTAAAAATACAACCAAGATGTCATACCACCAATGATTAATCACCTGACGATTGAGGCTTCTATTCTTAATGGCTGAATACCTAAACATCGATAATAATAATAAGATTTGTTTGTCTGAACAATGGACAACAAAAGAGATGTTGATATGTCATACTGAAATCCAAGATCTATCAACGCAGTGAAGAGTGAAATCTAGGTACATACAAGGTTGAATCTCGGCGGCAAATGAGTGCCAATCTAGATACATTATGCGTCTGGTACGAAAATTCTGAATAATTATCCTGTCGAAAGAATGAGTGCGCAAACACGTCGGTTACAGACCGTAGTTCCACTTCCTTTGACCGTGACTAAAAGTAGCGGTGTACTTCAATTTAGCCTACAATCTAACGTTGTTGAATATATTCACTTTATGCCGAACAAAATATTCTTCCTTATATCAATCTGAAAACACTACATTTACATGCTTATTTAGCGCACCGAAAGTAGTAACAAAGTTTTTATAGTAAACATATCAATCTATGTCCTAAGATTCTTCATTGCGAATCGTAATGGTAAATGTTTTGCTCAACATATAGGGTGCAGATTGCTGAATATCTAAACTTAAAAAATGTAGAAGATTATACTAAATGATCTTCAGAATCTATTACAGTCAAGAGTAGAGGTGATTTGCTCACTTTGAAAAGGCATAAGATATAAGAATATTCTTATTCCCCACGATGTGATAGTTTAGGCTCATAATGGTTTTGCAGATTTGCCAACACTAGAAAAACTCCTTAGTATTGATTGAGCAAGGTATTAGAACAAAAGATCAAAAATAGCCTAAGGCTGAGCGCGAAGCTCTAGCCAATATACACCAACAAAAATCCAATCGAATCTTTACTTTAGGTAATTGAAATTGTGGGTTTCATATTTGATTGTAATTAAAGCTATAATCAAGCTTATAATACAGAACACAAGCGGTTCTTCTAACTAGTTCATATATAAGCTTTTTAGAGCTTAGGAGAGTCTGTATAGAGAGCAAAACAAAACGACGAAAAATGTAGTAAAATCCGAAAATCGGAATTTCATTATAGAGACTAAGTAAAAGTGAAACAAATAACGAAAAACAACACCGACCCATTTAGCTGACCGAGGAACTACATACGACAAACACGAACTGAGCCTAATCTACATAACAAGTTTCGTTCATTTCAGAATCTATTAAAACATGAATTGGAAAAATGCTAACATTAAAAACGACAACAATCGCCTTTTCCACAAAACCGCGTCTATCCGCGTACAAGATCATGCGATCCTAGCCGAACAAGGTTTTTTTTATTTTCGACCTTGGACCCCGTCCAAGAAAAATAGATTATACCGCTCTATGATTAATTCTACAACCTGAAATAAAATTCGAAAATAAGACCGGTCAGATGTAGTAGGTGGCACTTTCGAGAGAAAATGTGTGCGGCAGTTGTTTATAAACACTTCAACGATCTATTTTCCAGGCTAATCCCCGCGCTATTCATAGAAACTGACTAGTAGCGTTTTAAAAATAAGACGTTTCGGCTGTGAAATCGGAGAAAAAGCCGTTTCCTGCAGCTCCGATTGGAACGCGACGAAAGCATTGTGAATGATCCGTTCATTATGGAAATCTATTATAGAAACACATAACGAAAATATCAACGCGAGCCTCGATTCATATCTATCGAAATATTCACCTCAAGGACGATCAATTCAGGATGACGCCAACCTGATATCGTGAATTCCGACTGTTAGGTCGGGCGACAGTCTTTAAAGTTTAATTTTTATGCGACGGCAGTCGACGTTTTTGTTTATGCTTATTTTTCGCGATTCGGATTATTTTTGTAGCAGATAAATTCGGGTTGGATGATTTTTCATTTGAATTCGTGTGAGGTAAGATTATTCATTCGGCATAATTTAGATCTCACCTTCAATTTTGAGCATTAAGGTCTTATAGACATAAATCAAGGGTATTTGACAGCGTAGATTTATCCGAAACAGAGTTAAAGTTTGGCTACTGTACTGTAATTATTTGTGAAATATTTTAAGCATATGAGAATCACATTGAATTTTTATGCTTTCGCTGTTCTGAGTGTATATCTGAAACCGCAATATTATATACCGGCAGATTTTTCGACAAAGCTCTCACAAAGAAGGGATAAATCAACATCTAGAACAATTATACTTTCTTGAAAAGATCACGTTATAATTATGAAATTTAGTGCCGAATCCAACGCCTAGGGTAAGCAATCGGTTAGCAGGGATTGAATACAACAACTGGTGAAATGATAACAGAAAATTTACTGCAAATTGAACACAGTGCTTCATTTCTTAATGACAGAGAAAATATCAGCTCATTCAAGAAATTAGGCCGAGGATTTCAACCTGAATTTTATATTGAAAATTCCATTTCCAAAAACTATTATTGTCAATATAGAGGAATATCTACTGATCATCATTTTCAATTAAAATTTTCATTTCGTTCCTTGAACATATAGATTTCTATTCTATTCGATAATTCTACTAGAAAATGGATTGAAATCGTTTATCACCGAAGTTTCTGAACTTAGTTTCCACGTATTTCAGCCTTCACAATTCATAGATTTAGTTCATAAGTTACGCACTAGTTGAGAAACTTAAACTAACAAGTTTTCGGGAGTGGAGTAGGATTCTAAAATGCCCAAAGTGAGCAGATTTTGGTCCTTCGAGCAGGATAGGCACACAAGTAGAAAAATTGGTAAAAACTCACCTTGATACTGTCGTAGCAGGCTGTGACCCTTCCGTTCTGCACCTCCACGTTTGCCGGCGGATGTGCGAATTTGCACTCTGTGTCCGGCCTGGAACACTTATTCCTCTGGAACTCCCTGCAAACCTCGAGCTGGAGCCAGCGGGAATCCTTTCCGTTCAACAGGTTATTCATATTCACCATAGCCGCCATATCTTTAGGTCGATCGGCAGTCGATATACAATATATATATACTCGAAAAAAAACAAAGTCCTGATCACAGAGCCGCGGGTCGTATAAACGAAAATTCAACGGATTCAATATAATATCAAATTCAAGTTGAATTATTGTCCATTCTTATCGGTTAAGGCTGATACACACGACGTTCACGATAACAACGAACAGACGCACTCTCGAAAAATTAAAAACAGTTTCCTGCAGAATACGGTCGACTTGACGTGTGTGTGGAAGCTTCAAAGCAGGTAGGCGAAAAGCGAAGCGAAAATTTCAGGACGAAAACTTGTCGACAGAGTTTTAGCGCATGGTGTTGCGATCCCGCGTTGACTGTGATGCTGTGTCGAGATCTGGTGTGGACCTTCGTCTGTGTGGCACGGTCTGCAAAGAAGCGAAAGCACAATTAAAACAGTGGTCGCCCCACCTGAGTTTCGTTCGCTCTGGCGAACGAACAAGGGGGCGCGGCGTTGCCGGCCCGTTGCGCCAATCGGGTTAGAAGGGAAAAGTTTACGTGCGTGGAATTGATAAGGATCTGGTCGATTCTTACATTATGCGAAGTGCATTATGCCATGGGTCAAATTCGTTATGACTCATATGGTATATAATTAACATCTCGGATTGGGAGTAATAAACATGTAACATTGGTACACGTGTTTTGATGTGGGTAGATTGAATCAAAATTTCACCTTTTGCCTTATCAATTACCGCAATCTTTACTCAAAACTTGCATAAGTAATTGAAGGAATATTACATTCAATAGTCATGTTCAGTTCTTGTCAATGAAAAAGCGCTATTCTTCTTACAAAAATTGATCATGTTCACATCAATGAAAACTAGGTATATTCAAAAGTAAAAACTCCAGAATAATAAGAAGAAAGTACATATTTTTGTGAGAAAGCATACCTATTACACACATTATTTAATTTCTATTCTCACTCAAAAAAAAGTATGGAATCATTTTTTATATCGAATTTGATTAATGATTTAGGTAATGGTTTGAAAAAAAAACAACAACAAAATATTCACTGCGATAATTCTATATGGTAGAGAAGGTATTATTATCCTTTGAGTCGGTAGTGAGCCTTTCATTATTATTCAGGATGAAGTGAAATGAAGATGCAACAGTTTTGGTTTTCAAAACTGAAGATATAAGGAATATAGTTTTATCAAACCGCAGAGATATCCCAAATTTTTTTATATCTTTCATGAAGGAAAAATTTATAAGGCATATTTTTTTAATTATCAGTTCATGCTAAGAATTCATGAAAATATGCCCAGTTTCATTTACTCAAACTCATTTCTATGCAAAATAAAAATATGAAGTAGGTGCTAGAAATATGTTCATTTCATAATCAGTTTTGTTTTCAGTTCGAGTGTTTTAACTGAGAATTATAAGAAATTTTCACACCATATTGTCGACAACTAATAGGTATAAAAGAATCATGGTAGCCACATGTATGTACCTGTATTTTTTACAACTTCAGTCATAATTGAATCATTTGAAAATTTGGTGTTGAACGCTAATGAGTTGGCAAACATAAGTTCGAAGTTTGCTGACTACCGTAATGTATGTATCAAATATTGCTAAGTGACCAATAGAAAAATAAAATACACTCCTATTTAAAAATATTGCAACAATTTGATATTTGGTCAAATTTGAGGTCCCATAGTTTTTTGTTTTCAGTTCAATCTTCAAAATGTTTTATTTTGTTTATTAATTTCATCTTTCGTATGCACTCTTTCGTAAAATTCTGTTTTATAAGTCACTATGCAGGGTATTAAGAACCATTTCTTTGCAATCTTCTGTTTTGTTGCTTCATGGCTTTAAGTACACTTGTTCAGTTTTTAGAGAGCAATGAACTTGTCATCAATGGTTTACTTCAAGAAATGAAATTTCCTTCAAGATGCTATCAGTAACGTAATTGACAATATGAACCTACGTAACATGCGGGCATTAAGAAGAACTAGATGTGATAATACAAAATATCAAGCTGAATTAGATATAAAAAGTACGTTTCTTCAGGTTTTTCAAGTTACATTTGAATTGGTTACAGTTGAAATTTGATTTTTAATTTGAATTCAATAAGCTTGCATGCATATATTATGCAATGATTGCTTATCATTATAACTGAACAATATTAATGTTGCCTTCTCATTACTTGGCTCATAAACTGAGCTGTCGAATTGACATTATGGCACAAGGAGCAAAGCAATCTCGTCAAAAAAAAACATATATTAAATGCATGAAATAAAGTGTTAAAAGGAATGATTTTCAATAAAATTTATTCTTAATTCGAAAAAATTTGAACATGAAATTATTCCAAAGGATGTTTCAAAATCAGGGTTTAACAAGAAAACTTCTAATTAACACTCCATAATTACTAATAAGCATGAATTTAACCAAAGAACCAATATGCATGTGGAAATTAATAATTTGACCTAAAGTTTACCAAATGAAATTGAAAATTTAAACTAGAAATAAAAAATATTATGAGACCTCAACTTTTACCAAATACCGAAGTAGGTAGCTATACCTACATTAATTTTTTTCACAAGATTTTCAATCAAATGAATCGATGGCTGTGTCTTGGAATGTTCTTAAAACCCAATGTTTCCTAAATCCCTTGATACTCAAATGAGTAAATTTGCAAATGCAAAACCTCCATTCCACTGAATGTTTCAAAGGTTTATTTCGGTAAATTCATAAAAATAAGTGTTCGTATATCATACTTTTAGTCATTCTACCAACATAATAAACTGGAACAGCTGCGAATAGATGGGTTATGAATAACTCTTATAGTATATCATTTATCAATTCGATGCCGGTTACAGCGCTGAGCAACCATTACGATTCCATACGCTTTATCAATAGGAAAAACAAATATTTATTTATGTACAGCTTGTTGTCGAGTAGATTTCCCATATTATCACACGGTGGATTGATCGATTGGCCGATAAATCGTCGCAAAAATGCGATGGCTGGAAATTACCAATTGGCGATAAGCGTCCATTGAGGAAGGCGATTATTACGTATAAAATTCATGTTGCATTTGATTCAGAGGTATTAGGGGATTTCGAATTATCGATGCGAATATAGTATGTGAAGCGATAGAAGTATGTATCTATGATTATGAATTTCAATTCATGAATATGATTTGATTGATTGATATATTTTTAACATAGTCGTGAACTAAACCTACCAAAAATATCATTACAAAAGAGGTAAATTTATAATTTAGTGGATCTCGACTACAGTACTGTCCTCTTATTATTTGCTTCGAAAAACGAAAAAAGTTTGACAGATACGCGAAAAACCACGTGGTGGTAATCCCTCTTGAGGTTGCAAGTAACCAAAAAGGAAACACACAAAAGTACACGTGCACCATACTCTATTCTACCTGCATCTCAACTTCAAAAACAATGCTTGAAATGAAAAGTACACGAAAAGTGTACTAGTCCTTTGCATTGTTGTTGACAAGTTTATTAGACTGTTCATATTCTAATTGATAATGTGAAAACGGCTACAGAAGAACCTTATCCGTAATGTCCAACTCAGCCGATGATTCTGAATCAAACTTATACCATAGATATTTGTATTCTACAGAATTTCAAACAAAAAATGGATATTGAACAAATCAAATTGTTCTTGTTACTTATCAAAACAAGGCTTGTTTAAATCTTGTGATCTTGCACAATGTTAAGTTCATAGGAAAAGTCGGCAGGAAAGTTATAACAATATTATCCATTCAATTGAGACCTAGACCATCATTTTATATTGTTCGCTTTTTTGAGGTGGTAATTTTGGAAAAGATGCGAAAACAAGCCCAAATATTAAGTTACCCGAGTGGAGAACATGCATTAGTTGTCCCATTTAATTCAATTCAATTTATTTCCTTCAAATTAGACTATAGATCCGTGCTTTTTGAGCACTCCTTCCCTGAACAGATAATCCTATAATTTCGTCACAATGTATATAACTTTCTGAATGATACATCTAACGATATCTTCTGTTTCAGGTCAGTGCTTTCCTCATTTTTAAATTTTGTCGAAAACTTCAAAACCTCAAGTTTTAGTTTTGAACCCATAGTAAAATATCATGTAAGTTCGGTCCTCAAAAGTCTGCAGTCCATAATATATTGATTACGGTCTTGAACACTATCTCTCAAAAAATTAAAATTAACGCATTTGCAACGAGCATCGTTCATTTGAAATACCCAATCTCAAATTTCCCGGGAAATTAATATTTGCACATAAACGAGGTGCATCCTATATCAAAAAGAACTGATATTTCCATGGAACCACTTACTAGAGATTAATAGAAGTTAAAACTTTTAAAATGATGAGCAGATATACAGACCGACATGCCTACATAAAACCAAATCCGAAAAGCCCATTTTCATGGCCATCGGATAGTGCGTGGGAGCATCTACAGCCCAAACTGAATACCAACCCACACCAAATTCAATTAAAATACCGACAAACATAAAACCAAACCTAAGGGGATATTGTGAAATGGGTGAATAAAAATGTTTTCATCCCGAAAGCGATCACAGTGCTTAAAATACCTACGGTATAGGCTCGGAAGCAAAAGAGCATTAGAACCATCCTACAATCCAATCACGAAGGACAATCGGCTCCCGATCAAAACTTGGAAGTTTGAGCGTCAGAAGACCCGCAGGAGTTCAATCCTATTGACACAATTTCATGCCAAACTCAACGTCTATCGAGGTGAGCCCCAGATTGAAGTGAACTCTAGGAGCTAATTGAGTGGAGCCTAGTTGAGAAGTACGAATCCAAACTCCAGCGGTATGGCTTATAGAACACCATGCGCTCCGAGGAGCTCTGATTGCTTCACTCTTCACATTCGAACTAATTCGATCAGAGGGTATGATATTGTGATATTAAACTTTTGAGGTCAATTGGAAATGTGCTGCCGTCTATCATAATGGCTCTGGTATTAGGTGGGCCGCGTAACAAATAGACCATGACTTGGCTCTATGATGTCGAGAACAATGCGGAGTGAACGATTCTACGTCTTGAATCGGGAGTTTTCGCGATGATAATCTTTTCAAGAAGTTACAAGGATTCTTACTCATACAACGGGCTAGTACTCTCGAGTCTTGAGTTCGTTCTTCACCGAAGATTTTTCAATGTATAGACATTATTGCACTCAGAAAGACCTGAACGATGAACTAGGGTGAAATAGAAATATTATACTTGTAGTGAAAACAGTACATAGTCTTAGTGATTAACTGTAACATCGTAGTGGCATTTGAGAATATTTCAATTTAATTACTTATCGGGAGTTTGAAATTAGTTCACAAAATATAAAGATTATATAGAATTAATGATTGTCAATATAGAATAATTAACTGTAAATGTGGAAATCTGTGAAAAACATTTCAGAGGTCACTTCGATATTACAATCATTTGTAAACACGCTTTATAATGCTCAGTGAAAGTAGGACATATGTGGCTATACTGTATATATTTGACAATTGTAATAGAGCAACATAAGGAGCTTTTTTCCGAATAAAACATACTTTTTTGACTGAAAACGGCATTCAGACGATAAAAGCGAGAGGATATTCGCAAGACAAAAAATTGCAGCGCTATAATAGACTTAAATGCGAATATGGTTACTAGTATTGTGACTTCAGAGGAAAGAATTGACAATTCAATAATATACATGTTAGAATCATTTAAATACTATGACTATGCGTCCTCAGTGCAGTTGGAAAAATACTCGGAAAAATATCAAAACCTATTCCTGAAAAAGTACTACTAGTTCATTTTTAAGACATGGCATCATACCAACTGTTTGAAATGTTGAAATCATTATTTCATGGGGAAATCATTATTGGATTAGATGCAAGCGCATATCTCGAGCAGAATCAATAGGTTGAAGGTATTCATTAAGAAAGAAAAATGAAACTGAATAAAAATCTTGAGGTTCATATTTTTCGTAACAGAAACTGAATTTCTTACGTCGGTTATGAGCGTAAAAAAAGTTCCCATTTGCCGTACAAAAACTTACGATCATTGAAAGAAATTGTTTAGCTTTCAAAAACCTTCAACTTAAGAAACATCATCTGTGAGTGAATGGAGTATAAAAAAGGCAATTATTGGCATTCCTACAATTTCTCAACTTGATTCATAGATGGAATGACCTATAAAATGACGCCATCATTTAAATATTTAGTGGATACCATTATGAGTAAGCTTTAGATAAGTTCAATTCACGATGTCTGTCGGTCTCGTTTCACACGTTTTTCAAATAATAATAAAATAATTTGCTCCCCTGTAGCTCTGTCTATAAATTTTGTGAATAACACTTTCTCTTTAGCTCAAAATCATACATAATTTAATCTTGATTTCCTTAGGTAATAGCCATCCTTCGTTGTCAATCGAATATGATGAATTGTGGTCAATTAAATTCAATTTGTCAGGAAATATCTTCGTTTGAAATTATTTTATAAATTTAGTATTCGCCTAATTGTCTGACTAAAAGAGTCGCTATCAAGTTCTATAATCTCCGTTTGGCCATAAACATGATAATATTCGAAAATACACAACAACTGAATTTTCAGGATTAAGGCAAAATAACCGTCAAATTTGCCATATTTTTTTTTATATTTCGGGTAGATTCGGGAGCTTTTGAGCGCTTATCCATTCATGTGCCAATTGCACCCTAGCATAACTCAATATATGCGGTGACACAAATCACTGACTAAACGTTAGTTTTTTTTTTCAATTTTTTTTTTGTTTAAACAAACTTTTTAAGACAATATCGATAATGTCTAATGATAACCATTTATGATGGGAATATCTTCAAGTAACTGCCTACAATGGTCTTGATCATAGAAAAAATATCGTAATAAATTGTATGAATTCTCAGATAAAACTCTTCAACGATTAATAATAATCGACCACTTAGAATTTTCAGAGAAGCATGAGAACGAAATCAGGTTGAACCCATCTGATTATAAAAAGAATATTCAAACATACAGAATATGCAGTTTCGAAAACACGACATTTAAATATTCATCGACCTCATTGTTGTCCATCGAAGAAAGTCGGTCCATTTGCATCTCATCCACAATTAAATCTATTATTCACCCCGATTCCTTGAAAAATCCCAGTCGGAGCCACCTTGACCCCGAGGACGCAAACAGGTCCAGTCGGATCTTCTTATGCCCCATCTCCTCATTTCTTATTAATATTCAGAAAAGAGAAAACTCCTCGGACAATGCGTCTCGAACTTGGAAATCGAAAGGGTTAGGGATGCAGCTTTTCATTTCCCTTGATCTTATGCAAAATTGGCGGTCTGACCGTACGGTGACCGGTTCTCGAGGTCCAGACACATCTGTTCCACAGTGCTCTCATCTCTTTGCCTTCGCTGCGACGTTGCCGCGTGCTCGCGCGCTCCGTAACCGGGATACGAGACGCTGTTTCGTAAGAGTTAATCCGAAAATATCCTGACAGTGAAATTTTATTCATGCTACTACTGTGCATTCCAGACGTCCCTAAACACTTCGGGGAATGGCTGTAAATCAAGACGGGGACATACTTGACGTTTTTTGATACGAGTGTGCTGCCGGTTCTTGCCGAGATGATCCAGGATGCTAGTTTATGAATGTGTCGTGTGGAATGACGTAATGAAGCTTCTGGTTTTTTATTTGGTGATAAATTGTCGGGACTAGTTGAGAGAAATTTTTCCAAGAGTTCGGAAAAAGTTGTTATGTATTTAATGTGCATAGGTAGCGTCCTATTCACCCACCTATTGAGTTGAAGCGTTTTTCCACTTAACAACTTCGGTATTTTCTAAATTTTCAACTTCTATTTGGGACCTAACAAAGTCAAATTGAGAATTAACATATTCGAATTGGGAATAAACACATTCAAATTGGGATTAATCTTATTCAAATTGGGACAACATTTAATTCGGTGATTTCATTATCCACTTTTTGTATATGTAAAAAACATTCAAAAATGAAATTTTGAAAATATTCTGGATCTTTGATTTCGATATAGAGCATGTTTTTAAATTTAACTTTGGTATAGATTCGTTCGCTTCTTTTTTTTGCGTGAATATCATAGAAAAAATCAAACTCAAAAGCAATAAATTTCTTCCCAATTTGAATAATTTGATTATTCCCAATTTGAATGTGTTGTGATTAGTCCTAATTTGAATTTGACTATTCACAATTTGAATTTGATGACACCCAATTTAGGTTTGTTAATTCCCAATTTGATTTTGTTTAGTCTCAATTTGAAGTTGAAAAGGTATAGTTCCTTAAACAACGAAAAACACTGAAAAAAATTAAAATAACATTTGTCCTTCTCTCTTTTGTGTTACTCGAAAACAGTGTACGATTGCAAAAGAAATCCACTACAATAACTTCAGAACCATTGAATTTAGGACAATAACTCAAAGACCATTTCTTAGATGACCTCAAAAACGAAATAAAACAATATAAAACATCTACATGAATATCCAGTTTTACTGTATCCCCATGATTTACATTCAAAATGTGATGAATATAGTAATTCTTTCCTAGGTTTTGGCCTTTCTTTCAAAAGTTACACTCTTCCAAAACAGAGAAAGAAAAATGAATTTTCTATTGAAATCACTCAATAGCTGATGAAATGGCATTTTATCGGCATATTTTATCGATGAAAAGGCTACCGATTATTATTTTTTGAAATCTTTTGAAGAGGTTAAAGAAGCAACCTTTTTTCCATTTTTTCAACAGAACTTTTTAACGAATAAAAATATGTGTTGGAAATAAAAATCCATTGCAAAAAATATCAACTTTTGTGTTGTGTCCGTGAAATCAATATTTTCCTAATGAAAGAATGGAATATAGCAGTGTGTTTAGTTTTTGATAAAACATAATCACGAGCATAATCATGAAATGCTATTTCTTCAAATCTTCAAAAATTCAAACTAAAATTTAAAAATTGTTCTTCTTTTATCATTTCTGGAAGCGTATAATTTTGCATGGAAATTTTATTAGAAATTTCAAATCAACAACTGATCTTATATTCAAGTAATTGCGCGATGAGTATACTGAAATTAATCTAACTCAGCTTTAATCACTTGTCCCATTTCCACGAACAAATGAAAGACAATCATGTCTGCTCTGCAACAGACCAAACAATAAAAACTTCATTGTGAGTAATAAACTAATAAAAACATCGAATTGCGTTCTATTGAGTCAGGTAAGGACAGCCAATATCACTCAGGAAAAAAAAGGGTATAAACTTTTCGTCAATAACAACTGTATTAATATCTTTGGTTGGTTGCAGCACTTTTTAGTTTATTAATCCTAATAAACATAATACAACCTTTGGCATTACAAGGGTAACTTACTGGACCTACCTCGTACAACATTACTCAAGCAGTTTGAATCATTCCCCACTGTTGTCAGGTCCGAGAAATTTTTCCCAGAATTGGGGAAATTCAATGCGGCTTGGGGATTTAGAAAAACATTTATCGAAATAAGCATAAACTGGAGGATAGCATAAATGAGTTCTGCAAATATTTTCTGATTATTTGAGACAGTGAAGCTATATTATTTCATTATTCTATCGAAACAATTGTAATAATTCAGTCAATTATCGTAGCTACATTGTGGGTGTTGTAGTATTTCGAATTATTGATAACGCACGATTTTTGATTGTTAATTTCGCAATTTGATGATATTGCATAATTATTTGCTGTTTTAGTGAAAGGTGGTACATACACTTCATATAACAACATCAGCTCAAAATATTGACTAATATCGCGTTGGCCGATTGTTCACAACGGGATAACGCAAAAAAATATTGCAATTTCATGAACGGAATTGGAGATTGGCGGTCACATGAAGCAGATACAAGAAACTTGCAAGTATTTAATCATGATATAATTCATATTTTCACTTTATTTCCAGAACTGATAAATAAAAAAAAAGTACAGGGTGTATATGAATATGTAGTGGCAAAACATGTATAGGTGGTGATTCCTTGTCAAAAAATAGGGTGGGTCTTTCATATAACTTTTTTTTGAGCCCCTCTGCTTAGTTACAGCCCCCTAAAGATGGCGCCCGAAAGTATGTTTTTAATTTTTTTTAATAACCAAGAAATTCACGAAAATGAAATTAAGCTGACATTTTATGCGGGCAAGAAGGCACATAAAAAATGTTTAATGATGGTGTTCGTCTATGATTCCAAGGAGTAGAAAAAGTCATCCCTCAATCTTATCTCTCAATAACTTTTTTTATATTTATATTTTACAATAAGAAAATTGACTTTGGATAGACTAATCAGTTGTTAACAAATTAAGTCTGGTTATTTTTTGCTAAAATTCACGCAACAAATTTTCGCACTATTCATATACACTCTGTATCTATGTTCCAGGCAAAACGTAAGGCAGAACGATAGTTATGAAGTAGCTGATGGAGCTTGAAAGCTCTGCGACCAATTTGATCTCTTATTTTTACCAATCATCTGGTGAATTGAAACGTCCATTGAGCAATGGCAAATGTGATGTCTAGGTCTACTTTTTGAAGGTTATGTACAAATTTAGCACAAAAAAATTTATCTTGTGGGGATTTCTATTCTGAATCTTGGCAACTTTTGATGCATATTCTGGGGAGAATAATCATTTGGACCTGGCAACACTGCGGTCGTCCGACCTTTATTTATATGACCGAACCGTGTACTGGAAAGAGCAAAATCGTGATAACGGCCACTTTCACTTCTCGAACCTACCTCGTACCGCGTCTGTCGGGCAGCTCCCACCATCCGCCCGACCTTTAGCGGTACGACTCCGTACTGCGGAGAAGAGCAAGATCGGGAGGAAGTTTCCCAGCCAAACGTCGCGCACTCAAACGCGAAATTAGCATTTATGTCCTAAAGCGGCGAACCACGACGAACATCAACGTTTCGAACTCTCGAATTTTCTTACGTAACGTATACGATCCTTACCCGGAGGCTGCGGTGGGAGGCTGTCCCGGTAATCGCGTAAATAAAACGAAACGTGTTGCGAAATCCGGCCGACGTATTTGGGGGGAACGGAAGGGTTGTTCTCTGGAAGGGGGAAATCTGAATTTTACCCCGTTAAGGATGGAACCCACGAGCGGGCGGTGCCTTCCAAAATTTCTTGAGTTTTTCGAAGGAAATAGTGGGTGTTATTTTTATCGATGTGTTCTTTTGTGATAGTTTGCAGTACATTTCATCGAAAAAATCGAGTTCATTATTGATTTTATGTCAACTGTGAATTAGAAAAAAGTGCAGTAAGTCCAGTCATTCTAGTAAAAAGCAGGTACTAATCTCGAAATTTGAGATACGCAGCTATTAAGATTAAGATTTAATCAAAAGGTTCCGTTTCACTACGACATAATGCTCTATTATGCCCCTCATCAGAACTATTCTCGTCATTACGTGATCTACAGCTCGCCTTGCAGTTCCAGTTGACTAGTGATGGCGAGGCATTTCGTCACCAGGTGATCCGAAGTTTCTTCCTCTTCCCCACAGAATCCGCACTCGTCATTTTCTGCTAGGCTCATTCTCATGAGGTGTTTCCTAAGGCGACAATGCAAGGATTCCAGTGAGGAGATGTAGTATATGCTTGCTAAGATCTAAATACTTTTTGGATCTCGCAGTGTCAAAGTTTAGAAGAAACTCATTGGAATGATTCACCCCAGGAATATTCCGTCAGAGTGTTTCTCTTTCGGTTAATTTTTCTTCTTTTAACACCCTTTCTTGTAGGTGCATTTGCCTATATCACAGAAAAGTTCCGGACCGATAAAGAGAGTTTGTGCTCCTTTTCTGGTAAGTGTTTGGCCTCTCCATTCACTCTAATTCCAGAGTGACCAGGTTCCCAGCTATTAACTCGTATAAACTTGTATTTGGACACCTTAAAAGTTATCTCAGGGTTCCTGCGCCTATTGAAATCTAAGGTCAGAAAAATTGGTTTTTTGGTCATTTTTTGCTAATTCCCTACAACTTTTGATTCTAGAGTTTTCCTGAACGTTGAATCGTTTTCGAGAAAGAGAGAGGAGAGCATGTGATTAGAGCATCGTCCGGTAGTACCAGTCAAAAACACGCCATACAAAGTGTGTAAACTATTGAAAAATATATAATTATTAATATTTTTTTTTTTTTATCAACGGATGCTCAATATTTAATAATGTTTTTCATTGATGTATGGAATGATATTTTACAATTATCCTGTATCTCTAAAAATAGGGCATTCACAATTCAAGACATCCGTACATTAGAATCGCAATTCTAGCAATCGCATAGCTCCTTCCAGTTACGGGATTGCCGAAATTGCGATAGGTTAGATAAAGAAGTCGAAACGTGGCGGTCGACGGAAACTGACCCAGTAAAACGTACCTTGAAGAACATCCTATATACACAGCTGTAAAGTTAAAATTGGATATTTATTATTCCGGCTCCGCGTAAATATCTTCTCAATAGTAATGTTATTTTAATCAATTGAAAAAATATCTACTTGTGAAGTTTGAATTCCACAATATATCCCGCATTAGAAGAAAAAGATATAGAATATTTTGCTGTAACGCAAACTCTATGAACTGATACAAGGTATTTTCGTTCAAGTTGCTACTGCACATAAGAAATAAATATAATAGAAGCAATTCTAGACTGGAACCATAACATTTCGAATGTATTGGTTTATGTTATGATTTACAAATTCAACGAAAAAAATGTAAAGCAAAAATATTAGTCGATACAGTTGTAGATACTGTTTCTACCATAACAAATTTCATAAAAATCGGACTATAATAGAAGGCAAAATATTAATACATATTAATTGCGCATGAGCAAGGTGCTGAAATTTTTATTTAATCACTAACTTCTCGATCGGAATGTACATACAAATATTCATCAATATTAGCAAAATTTTTCTATGGCTAACATTTAAATTCCGGAAAAAGTACCTCCCCGAGCGGGACTTGAACCCGTAACGTCCGATTCACTAATCCGATGCTCTAACCAATTGAGTCACCGAGAAAGCTTCAACTCCATCCACATACCTTGCGAACTTCACAGTTTGTATTGGGATGGAGTTGTAGCTTCCTCGGTGGCTCGATTGGTAAGAGCATAGTACAATTGATTGCGAGGTTACGAGTTCAAGTCGCGCTCAGGGAGGTACTTTTTCAGGAATTAAACAATTGTCTGTTAGCCATCAAAATATTATGCTATTACAATTAATTTCAGACATCAACCAACTTTTCTAAATAATCATTATTTTAGTAGCAGAACGCGAGTTCTAGAAAGACCAATAATAAGCATTTGCGCATGCTTAACGCCTACTATTCAACTGGAAAATTTGAATTTACGATCTACGGTCTGTATGTGCGCACACACAGACAGACTTATATGAAAGCATAGTTGTTCAGAATGCGTTTTACGAGCTAAAATTCCGAAACCGTAGACCAAAAGTGATCACAATGCAGAATGCTTCCTCCACCTTCGATCGACTAGGAACAAAAGTGCAATCATTCGAAAAGCATAGTCAAGTATTTCTCCGACATCCTGTCGTTTTCCACATCCAATCTTCCCTCCATTGAAACCGTACCCGAAGACATAAAACTTTCGTAGTCGATAACCGCACAAGCCCGACTCTAATCAAGTTTCTCAGAATTAGAATTAGCCATTTATTGTGTCCCCGCTGGTCGTCCTTGTGTGTTTAATGCTCGAGAGAAGTTAATAAATAGAAGCGGAGAGAGAGATGATGTAGCTTTCGGGACCGCGTGGGCTGATGACTCATTCAGCGCAATATTTATATGGCCAACTTCGGGTCTATTGGCGAGTACGTGACAGAAATGTGATTATGCTCTTAAATTTCGAGTAATCCGGGTGCTTTCGTCTCTCTCTCTCTTTCTGTTTATGGCGTTTCTGTGTCGTTCATTGTCCAGAATTTCGGACACACTCTCTCTTTCTCGGCTTACGTGATTTTGACGGTCGACGTCGGGTTTGTTTGAAGCCTATTCGGGCTTTGAGGTTGGGAAATTCGACAGGCCGGTCAATTCTGGATTGCATCTCCCATCCTCAGATTTTGTTTATATGGGTTTTTTATTGTATCTTGTATCCGAGTCTGTCGAAGGTGAACGAACATGTGTGATAACTTTAAGAATGAAAAAAAAATTATAGCAAATTTCAAACCATTCTGAACAAGTTTAGTTTCGTGTCTTCATGTCTAAAACGTTCAGTCTGTGTGTCGAATTTCAGCTTTTCCAGATAAACGGTGACCGGTGTGAACTTAGCAGACAGTTTGCCGGAAATACCCGAAGGCCAGTGGCGCACTGACGGAAGCTCAAATTTATATTGGACTAACGTTACATCATGAAATAGAGAACAAGGTGATCTCGGAGTCGAAGAAATTGAAGCAAAACAATCGAATGGAACACAGAAGAATTAATTACCAAAATTATTTTCGGGAATTGATGAAGTTTTCATTCCCAAATATCTAGACATCAATATTTGCGAAAGTATTCGTCGGAGCGTAACCATATTTGGAATGTTGAATTAAAAGTGTGTACATGTGATCGACCACAAGAAAAAACAATATATCTTTGGAGAAACGTTATGAAAATAGTGAATTCAAAGCACGTTTACCCTTGAGAATGTCTTAAATGTCAAGATTTATGACGTCATTCTAAAAAAAATTCAAAGAATTGCTGATTGATATTTTTTCAATTTGGAGAAGAATCGTGAAAATCTGCATAAGAACTTTCAAAAATCCTTTGCATACTAACCTAACCCAACCTATTATCTGTTAGGTTAGGTTACGATTTTTCATGGTTTTTAATGATGGTGAACTAGTGTTTGCAGATTTTCACAGTCACTCATAGTGTCACACTAAAACTTTATAGTATGTTCAAATCAATCATCAAAATCAAGTTGAAGAATGGTCTCCTATTCCAACACGAATATGAAATTCGAAAACGAGCGACGAAGGAGCGAGTTTTCGAACGCATGAGTGTTGAAATTGCCGTCTGCAACGAGTACTAGTTGATATTTTCCCTATTTCAGTCAATTTTTGTGAAATATTGGCAAAATTCGATGAAAAATATAGGTTACACATCCTAGTGACATCTATATCGTATCTTGGCAATTGGTGTGACTGTTACAAAAATTGACGGAAAGGGAATTTCAATTTGAATCGTACGTTTAGAATTTTGAAATAATTTATAATTCCGCATTAAATTCGTGAATTATGTCTGACGAAATCGATTTAACACCACCAGAATCAAAAGAAATTGCGAATAATGTTGCAAATCATTCCACTATATCCAAATTATATTATTTTGACAACTGACGTGTGTTGAAATTTGATAGGATCGGAAGTCATTGTAGACAACCACAAAACGAAAAAGATAACTGGAAACAATGCTGTAATGAGTTCATTACAGCACTGTTTTTAGTATCGTTATGAACTCATTACGATACTGAAATAGAGAAAAATATTTTCCATCCGTGATATAACTACAGCTTAGCACAATTTTTAAATAATAAATATCACCTATTATCAAACATTCCGCGTATTGCCTCAGAGAAAAAGAGGATAGGAAAAAGTGCGGAGGTAGAAGAGCGAGTTTTTTTTTTATATTCGGCTACTTATTCACACAAGAATTTCGGCCTGAAATTGTATTTGTTCTTGAAGAGTTATCAATAGTTGAGGTTCTTATTCAAATTGAGCCACTTAAGACGTTCCAAAAACATATCCAAATTTTTTTCACTACCTCTCATCCACATCACTTCGAGGTCAACGCATCCCCAACATCACAATTCACCGAATAACAAACGAACGGTGTACCCAATTTTTCCTCTTGTCCGTATATCGTTCGAATGACAACTCAGCCGTGTCTTTTTCTCTCCGCATACATATATTTCTTCGGGTCCATTTTCTGTTGACGCAGGTTTCTCGGAAACCCAGACTTACGACCTGGCAAAGAAGAGCTGTACATATAAAAATCCTCGATAACACTCTATCCTGTACGGGATAAAGGGGGCGATATCAATCTCGCTTTTACAATCCCCGATTTTCCTGCCGAACACGATCTTGTCGAAGCAAATTTCGGCGAGTTTACTGCCCTCGACCCTGTCCGAACAATGTCCTTCTTACAACATGCATGGACAGGCGATGATACGGAAGAATAAATCAGGTTACCAAAACAGTTCGTGAGGATTTCGATGTCAACTTATTTGAATTGAAAACAATCCAGATCTATGTAGGCATATAAGCTGAAATATAGCACTCATCACTCGATTGTCATCTGCATACGTGATAAGTATTAGGTTTTTTTCCTTCCCAGTCTAAGAAAATAAGAAGAAACATGGATTCTGACCTTACTTAATAGAAATTCTTATAAATTTGATGAAAATAAACTCTTCATTCATTTGCCACAAATTTTTATTATCTCGATTATTATTCGCTGTCTTAGCAGAATTATCAAGATTTGACCACATTGCAAAGTGTTACCTAAAAGGTCGCCTAAAAGAGTCACATCAATATTTATCGCTCATATGATCTCCTCAGATTTCCGTAAACTCTTTTCAAATCGAACTGCACCTCATTTCAATCATATTGAAATTATTAAAAAAAGTTTGCATCTGAGCAGATCATATGAGCGATAAATATTGAATGAGACTTTTTCAAATGACAGTATGGAGTCATTTAAAACTTTTCAATAGAATTCAGGATATGTTCCTGTTTTCCACATAGTCTCAATTTCATTTTGTTAAAATGAATGTCTCCAAAAATATTAATAATTTCTTTGATTTGGCTTATATTCAATTGATTTGTTAGTAGATATTAAATAGAGTTGAGTAATCTTATCTCTTTTGAAATTGTATGGGTGAAAAGTATACTGCCAGCCCCAGTACAAAACATGAAATGCGAAGCATTTTGAAAATGATTCATTTTAGGCACAGCATTTCTAGACAAAAAAATGAAGACTACTCTCTTGGATATCCAAGGCAAAAAAAATTAAGTGCATGTCATTTGAAAAAAGGGACTTATTAACATTTTTTGAAGGTAATTTTCAAGAGCTTGCAGTGTTTTTCTGGCCAGCCTTAGAAAAATTGGCAGAAAACTCGAAAACTTTTTGGAATTTCAATAAAAAATGAATCGTACAATTATCTCGAACAGTTTTTCAAGATATATGATCTTTAGTTCAAACCATGAAATTTCGTCAAGAAATACCACACATAAATGAAAACAGTTGGGGTATTTCGAAATCAGGCTTTAATGGAGACTATGGGTATGATATAAAAATTGGGTATTCCTATTCAAAAAACAGGAAAGTATCGTGTTTCACCACTTTTGGACCATCCTTTAGAGTCAAAAATAATTTGAGCTTATGCGCTGAGTGCTGTCGATTCCGCCAAACTTTGAATCTTTCTTCTAGGTCACCATTTACAAGAGTTACCGGCCGATAGAGCACTATTGACTCATCCTGTATATATTCCAGGAATGGGAGTACCTATAGTGTAATATGGCATCCCTAATTGGTCCCGGATATTCTGAGCCTGAAGTATCATAAAAATTCATCTACTTCTATCTGAAATTTCCAGAGATCTATGTGAAGATGTTCAAAAAAGGACCCATATTTACGTCTGCTTATTCATTAAAATCTTTCTAGAATTGTATCTGTTTATCCCAAAGAATTCTAAACCTTCAGTCGTATCTCAATTATTTCAGGGATGAATTTCGAAAGTTTTGGAATTTTTACATTCAATCTACATATTCATAGTTTTTCGAAAGAAAAGTTCTTGTTCTCGTGTATTTCAATTTGAAAATTAAAGATATCAATGAATGCAAATATTACCAAATGAGAAAGCTATAAATGACAATTAGCTAAAAATAGTGTTCTAGAAAAATTGGTAATTCCAAGATAATGAAAAAATTTTCAAAATTCTCATTGTAAAAATGAGATATGGCTGAAAAAACCTTTCAATAAGTTTATTCTAAAATGCCATACGAAGATTAATTCAAAAATTGAAAGAATCTATGAAGCAATTTTCGCACAGAATTAAAATGAACCTGCACTAAAGAACCTAGTGAGAACTGTAGATAGAAAGTGTATAACCTCAAATTCTTGAAGATCTCACTTTTTAACAATTTTTCATTTATCAAATTGTGCATCAGTTATTTTCCCACTTTTGCCACATGAGCAAATTTCGGCCAAAAAAGTGTAATATTGTCGAAAATCATTCATTACAATCAAAACAGAATCTCTTAGCAATCTGTGATAAAGAACCCCATACAACGAACATGGTGTGAAACTTTCCCACGAAAATATCTGAACGCCAAGCAAAAAACGCCATAATAAAATACGTAAAAAACAACACATATATAGGTATACAAAAACAATATCGAACTTCATTACACTATTAAGACAATATCCGGAACATTCCCCTATACCCACCCCATCGACTCGATGAGGCCACGTAGCGCGAGAAACAACCGTCAAAATGATCTATGACCGCTCCAACCCCCAATTTCATCGAGTCGAGTCGACACACAGACAAAAAATCACCCGTTCCCAGTTCATGAGAGAGAGCGGAGAGTGAAGACATACACTCGAACTTCCGGATAATTTTAGGTATCCGACTCCCTCGCTGTCGAGGTTATTTCGGCGTTTTTGTCAGGTGCACCGCGGCTATTTTTTGTCGAGGGGCGCGGGGAACTAAACCGTCCACCCCCCCCCAATCCTTTTCCGAGCGTTACTCTTGTGTTTGAACGTCGGTTTTTGTGGAGGACGCGGGGGCGATAGAAACGCAGAGTGGCCTGTTAATGTAGCCGTCCATTAACATGCACTCGATATTTCGGGGGTCATATTTCGGCCAGTGGCGTAGCGGGTCTCTGTCGGAAATTATTCGGTGACGCGTATATGATCTGTGATCGTCTATGTCGTTCGTTTTCAGATATTCAGGACATTTAAAAGACTATCTGTTTCCTTGAAAGCATTAAATAAATTATTGTCCGAAGTAGCTCCACGGAGTATTAGAATAGACCAAGAACGAGAAGAAAAAACTAAACATTTCAAAGAATCAAGAAAGTTTGCGACTTGATTTTCATCACTAAAACAAATATTACCCCATTTCAATCAAAACTATGTATTTCAAATAACTCACGTGGTATTCTTGTGGTCATAAATCTGTATTAGGTACGTAGCATAATCAGTGCCCATGTTCATGTGTAGGTCTTTTCACTAAATTTCAATTCAAATGGAGTCTATGATAATTTCAAACATATGGGTTCGTTAGATTTGAAACTTCGTATTTGGATATATAATAAAAGTCTGGAGCCTGTAGATGTAAAGTACTAATTTCAAACATAGAAGAAATTTCATGTTGATAGCGATATTAGAACCATAGAAAATCCAAGCAGAATATAAAAAAAAAACGTGAAATTTCAATGACAACGGATCTGACCTAAGAGTTATAAGCATAGATAGAGGGAGCATATGTCATTTTCAGTAAGCAAATCATGTCCTCAACATAAAATATCAAATTTGACATGAAGCGCGCGAAAATGAAAACGTATCAGTGATACGATATTTCACTCAATTCGCGAGTTTCTTCACAAATAACGCACTTCTTATGTCCCATTGTGAATCAATGCTCCATATTTACTCAAAATATATCCAAATAAATACCAAAATATATTAGAAATTACGAAAACAAATTTCAAGCGCGCCAAACGACATGAAATAACCGATGACACTAGGGAGCAAAATTGGCCAAACCATAGATTTCAGCAGGTAGATACAGAAAATAATAAATATTCTACTTAATATAAATTCGACAATTAGAAAAAATATCGGATACCAAATATTCAAATTTGCATATTCATTCGGGATCCGACAGTTTTCTCGGATCAATATAAAGTAATAACAGCAAGCAGAATATCAAAAAAAAAATTTTCAAGATTTTCAAAACAACTGATTGAACAAGGCTGAAATTTAGGGGGTTATATGAAACTAAAAATTAAAATGTTTATGTATTGCGGATTTTGAAAATAGGAAATGGCAGATTTATACGAATTTCCTACATAACATTGAAACTCCATCAATTCAGGATTTTAAGCAATAAGTAGCATAAAATCGATTATTCACATGTTTATTTCATCACAGATAGCAGCTGCTTTAGACGGCACGCCACTGATTGAAAGCGGAATAAAACATCAATAGGTAATTTATATGAAGGATACTTTTCCGATGACTAACATGATCCAATATCTCCTGAAAATATCAGTTTCAGATATATTTGAACTGAATCATCGATAAAAATAAAGAGGAAAATTCGTAAGAACTAGCTCAACGAATAGGAAAATATCGTCTTGAGTTATTAACAAGGTTATAAATTATCCTTTAATTAGATTTCATGTAATCTATAGGTATCTGTTCAATCAATAATGCAACAGTAATCACTGATGCCTGAATTTACTACAATCAATTCTTGATAATTCACAGTAGGTACTTAACGATGCTAAGACGACAACTCGTCCTATTCTTTTAAAAAAATCCTATTATGATTACATATTCTAATTCAACGTTTGCAGCACAAAGTCTGAACTCTGAACTATATTATTTTATCTTCACGTCGATATTTGCAGATATAATCCTATTCATCAATGAAAGGTTAGAAGAGAAAGTATTATTCTCAAGAAATTTGCAACTTGGCTGGATTTTGCTGAAACTAGGATGTTATAGAATTGCATGCATTGGTGTTCTTGTGTACAGAAACCCATAATTTTCCTAAAAAAATAATTACCATAATATTTACAAAGAAAGGAATTTATCTATTGATACCATCCGAGATAGAAATTTCTGAATAGCATCATTAGTCAAAAAATAAGGTCACACAAGAAAAACTGAGGATGAACTTAGAGCAGAATAGATGATAGATTACACAGAATGATTTTGAATACTCACCGACAACAGGACATTTAATCAAGAAACGAACAATAAACAGGAACTTTTACACTTCATTCAATGACAAATAAAGAAATCATAGAAGCGTAACTATCATATTGGATGTCAAAGTCTGAAGTGTCCAAAATAATAGGGGAGTTCCGCAAATAATAAATTCACTCTATGAATCCATCAGTTTACAATAATAGTATTTCAAATAGTGAGATCAATTATAAGTGAAATATTTCTTGTGTTCTGATTTGTTTATAACTACCAGAAGGGGTTTCGAAGAAATTTTAGTACATGAATCCTTTCACAATTGGTCTATGGATATACATACGAAGGAAATGACAGATGAGCAAATAGGTCACTTATTAATTATTAGATGAAGAGCGAATACAAAAGATATCTAATGCATCTAATTCGATGGAATTGAAATGTTTCATTCAAATATGAAATTATTATTTGAATCTCGTTGCAAAATTTTACATTGATCCCATAATAAGAGTCAGAGAAAATTTAAGATGAATATTAAATAGATATTTCTCTAATTATGTAGCTTGTCGATTCATTTTGTCACACCATGCTAAAATTTTTTAGATTCACACATATTTCATGATTATATTTCATTATTTAATGTTGAGAATCTCCTGCCACAGATTTATCTATTATCTGTTAATGATACAGAAAACTTTTCTGCTAATCCATTATATGGATAAACAAGTGATAAAATGGGTTTTCTGAACGATTATTAGACATTATTTCCTTAAACTCACTGAATACCTATTGAAATTAATGGAATATTTATATAAATAGCATTTAGTGATTTTTACATTGAAAAATGTTGGTCGACAGAACAATTTTCTGTATCACAAATTTGGCAGATGATAGATAATTCAGTGACAGGAGAGTTCTGAGTACCAACATATACTAATGAAATATTACTATGAAATATGTGTAAATCTGAGATATTCTCGCACGATTTTGTTATACAAGTTTTGAAAGGATGAACGGGTTTAACACAGAATTAGAGAAATAACTATTGCGAGCATTTCCTGTGGAATCAACAGAATCATAGAAAATTCAAGCAGAATAACGAAAAAAAAAGGGAAATACTGACTTTAAGTTAGAAGCCATTGAGCTTTCGCATTCATGTGTCACCTATACCATCGGGTATACCTAATATGTGGTCTCCTATGCCCAATTGTCTCATGACCTAGCGTTCGTGACTTCACTATTTTCTCATAATGAAATGTGATTGAATTATGAAAGTCAATTATCTTCAATTGTTAAGTAGAAAAAACAAATAAATATTTCTTCAAAAATTCCCGGTTTTTTGATGCAAAACCGATTGCAATCGAGGCAAAAACGAAAATAGTGTATTTCCCAGGTATGTATATGTATTCATAATTATTCATAAACCTCTACCGAATCTAGGCTTCAAATTTTCCACCGTATGCCACAACCCACTAATGAATTTTGGCTGGACTGGGAATTGATTGATGGATACATTTTCGATGTACACCATCCATTAATTGTCATTTGTCAATATTTTCTATCCATTTCATCCGACTGCAACGCTGGTGCACATAACCCGTTCCGATGTTGCCAATATCCAGGTAATGTAGATTCGAGGCGAAATTATTTATTTCGGTCTGATGGAACTAGGATTATCCGTTTTACGGTCGAAATCAGAGTACGATCATAAAGGTTAATTATTTTGATAGGGTCATCTGCCGTTTTAGCGCATGAGGGTAAAAGGATTATCGATGTATAATTCATATTAATATAATATTTCGAGAGCTTGTGTAGGTTTAGGGCAGAGCAGGATAAATCGATATCGCTAAACCTCATTATCCACGTATATATTTAGGGTTCGGCAATGTTGTTCTTGTGAAATTGAATTCGATATACAGGGCGTTCCGTGGGTTTCGTAACTTTTTGTTTTTTTCCCAGTTTGTGTCCACAAACGACAAGTTTAGAATGAACGAAATGTTAAAAAGTTGGCTTAGATACAAAAGCGGAACGAATTAATATTCCAATAAACATTTGGAATTAATCGAACTTTCAACATTTAAAAAAAAATTATTTTCAACAGAAGGTTGCTTAAAAATTTGAGGACCTGATATTATTCGATTCTACATGGGCTATAGCTTTCGGTGGCATGTTAGGTAGAAAATTCATTGACGAATACGTTAAGAGATACTTGTGAAAAAAAATTTGGAAAATGAAAACCAACCTAGTTGAAAGCATTGAATCCGAGAGTTAATCCTAATACATATACCAAATAATTAATTCACTAACATCTTTGTTTAGTAATAGAGGTGGTAACAATATCAATGTAAATATTAATATTAAATAATTATGGTAAAATAATTTTCAATTGTGTTGGCTATACTTTTTACTCAAGGAGTTTAAGAGAAATATTTATTACTCCCACTTTTTAGCGAGTAAAATAGCTTATTATATGTAAATAAAAAGTGGAAAAAAGAAATTCTTTACGTTACAGTAATACTGTTAAGAACTATAGGCAACTTACAATTCCCCTAGACTATTGAGGATTGCGCAAGTTCTTGATATTAACCAGTTTTCATACTCCATTTGAGATCTCAATTGGAAGGAGTTGTCAAAGAATTTGCATTCAAATTGTTCATTTCTTTATGGGAAACCAGTAATTAAGTGTCATCGCTCCTCTATTTTTGTACCTCTAGTTTATAGTGGGAAGACATATCTAAAGTGATATTTGAGAGATGTAAGAATTAGTCCTAACAGTAAAGTAGAGTAATTTAGTCATTTATTCAATTTCAAAACAGTTGCATTATGGAAAATATAGTTGCATCTACTTAAGAGTGTTTATTAAACCATATCCGATTGGAAGTGTTAATTGCTAATTGCTTTTATTCAGTAGCACCTGTTCATATCATTACAGTGGACTAATTGTTGATAGTTCATTTAATTGGTCTAATATGCATCTGAAATTTCTCTATTAGCTATTAATATATAATCTTCCATTACATTTTGTTTTTCTCAAATTTTTCAAACTTTGAATGCAATTTTCCTTCTGTATTGTTCAGATTCTTCAGAAATTATTTGATGGAAAATGTTGTCGGAATTTACTGGTAGTTATTGACATTAGAATATTGGAAATTTTATTTTTCTTTGTTATCTAATCCTACATAGCCTCATTGAATTTTTTGTCAAATTTTTTCAGTCGGAATCGAAGATTTCAATATACGACTGAAGAAATTGGTGGAAACGGTTGACAGAAAAAAAATTATTTTTTTGGATTTTTTCATGAATTCTTCGTGGACCACAAAAGCAAATTTCGATTTGAGCAGCTGGTTGAGTAAACAGAAGCGACTTCTCCGACAGAGGGATATGAGGCAAAAAGTGATAAACTGTGAATAGAAACCTTATTGCTAGTAATGATGAGAAGAATTGTTCAAACATTTTGGAGAGGTAAAATGCAATGCAGGGTGTTCATAAATTAGGGTTCAAATGAAAATAAGAGATTCTTTGGTCGATTTTTAAAGAAATAAGTCCCATAAACATGGGAAATCAATAAAAGATACGATGAATCTACAGGAGATCAAAAAGTTCAGTACTAGATCAAAGTTTCATTCTACATTTTTTTGAACTACCACAAAAAAGGTCTGGCGGAAAAAGCGGGCACTGTTACAGAAAAAATATATCAATGTAGATTTTCAACCGAACTTGGCACGTGGTGTAAATTCTAAATCGGAATAAATGTGCCCAATTTCTGTCGAATATCCTGTGGAGTAATGTTATCAGAAAAAATCCTGAAAAAGAATAAACTTAACCACCCTGAATCTCGATAACAAAGTGTTTTCTATCCTATGTTTATAGGACTCTTCATTTTTTAATTATCCGGTAAATATCTAATTTTAGTTCGTAACCCCAATTCAAGCCTGTTTATACATAACTATATTGATCGTTCGTTGTTTCTCAATGTGTTTATAAATGGATGCACAGCTTTATCGAAATGTTCGATTCACCTTAATTTTGATGTCATAACATATTTGGTTCAATTGTTATCAACATAGCCTTACTCAATTCAAAATGAGAATCAGGTCAACATAACAGTAACTGAAGGAATATCATAAAGTACTTGAGATGGGCTTCTAAGTTCCTTTTGTTGCTCGAGTATCTTCAGATTAGGGCTGGGAATCATGAATGAATGATTTGAATATTCGAATAATCATTGAATAATTATTCGAATAATTGCATTTTGCATTATTCGAATAATCATGAATATTCACTGAATAGTTGGATAATCAATGACTACTTTTCTATTCATGAATAATCAGTGAATAGTCGAGTATTCACTGAATAGTTGAATAATCAATGACTACTTTTCTATTCATGAATAATCAGTGAATAGTCGAGTATTCACTGAATAGTCGAATAATCAATGACTACTTTTCTATTCATGGATAATCAGTGAATAGTTTTCTATTCATTGAGTAGTTCGATATTTATGAAGTAACGAATGAAAGTTTGAATGATCACTTGACTCACTATTCAGGAATGATTAAAACAAGGTTTTGTGATTCACTACGGACAAATCGTTTTATTAATATTGAAATTACTGGAAATTACATAATATTGAAATTGATAGATACAATTGAATTGAAATTATTCATTTAATAGTAGTACAAAAAGGTATTCAGCCAAAGAAAAATTAATAAAATTTGGATTTCATCAATGAAAAAATATAAAAATGGAATATAAGATTCTAACATATGAATTTAGTAATCAAGAGTTCTAATAATAATAATATAAGATTCTACATTCGAAAATGTAACCTTGCCTTCCTATTCCGTATGTATTGCTATTTCTAGACATAATGCTCTATTTCAGTGGTCAAATATTGTTTTATGTATTCTGAATTGCGAACCGACGAATCTTTATTTTCTTTTGAATCTATGGTCTTAAAATGTACACACATCGACTGATGTAACATCTTTCCCTAACAAAACTGAATCAGAAAACAAAGTTTTTTTGAAAATTCCGAATAATTGATCACGAAGTGTATTCTTGAAGAATTTAATGTTCTCAGAATCCGCTTTATCATTCTTTTTGTACCTCTAGACCTGTAAAGGGTTTCTGTAGATTGTGAAGGTTTTACTGCGTCTATTTAAGGATCTTTTGTATTTTGTACGTTCTCATGTTATGAAAAAAACTCTGTATTTACCCAACGACAATTTGATTATAAAAATAGGACAATTTTTTCGGTAAAACCAGAATACTCCCGACTTTTCCAGGAATAACGAACGTTTTTACATTTATGCATTAGATTATAGTAAACTTTGTTCAATATCACCTGTTCGTTAAATAGATCTGTTAAATATTTATGCATATTTTTTGCTAGATCTCAAATACTCTTATTCATGAAAATAAGCCAATTCCTTCAACGAGACCGTACTAATTTGAATGACAATTTATTTGTTTGGATTCCGAACACTGACAGGAGAACCAAAAATGGCGGTGTGTGACGTCACACTAATAGAGCGTATATGGCGAGAGGCAAAACACCAAAACGATTATACCACGTCGCAAAGGGTATATTCACTCCTCAAAACGCTCGGATTTTATTTGTTCATTAAAACATGAGTTTAATCACTGAATATTGACTGAATATTCATTGAATAATCACTGAATAATCATTGAATAATCACTGAATAATCATTGAATAATCACTGAATAATCCTTGAATAATCACTGAATAATCAACGAATAGTTGAATATTCATGACTACTCATGAATAATCAAGCATGAATATTTGTTTGAATGAATTATTCGAATAATCGAATAAATTTATGAATGTATATTCGAATACAAAAAGGCGAAAAAGTCCCAGCCCTACTTCAGATACCTTTCCAAAAAAGTATATCATCTTGTATCTAGAGACTCTCCCAAAATATTGACAGCTCTGACAGGTATTACCCAACAAAAGCGCGAAAACTCCTTATCAAACTGATGCGGAAATGAAACCGCTTGATGTCCCAACATCATGCAATCCCAGTCTGTAACAGTCGCTTTCGTAACGTTAAACCACCAAATAATCTACTCCCGAAACCATATCGTTCCATAATTGTCTCAACATGCGGACTAAAACATAAAACACAAGAATAAATTACATTACAACGTCTCACATAAGTTTATTTTTAGACATTATGGCGGCCGCAGTCTGGTTATATCCCCATGCCCGCTGAATAAATATGTATGGTCACGGTATCTTCTTCACGAATCCTTGAAATTCAAATAAAGCGTGTATTTGCAATTTAGATTCATCACTTCGAAACAGATACGTTGGCAACTCTAATTGATGGCCCGTGTACATCAACAAAAGTAAAACGGTGGAGAAGGGGAGAGGAAAGAGAAAAAACAAACCGACTTGTTTGTAAACTCCAAGAGTTGGGAATATATACCGTTTTAATTGAATATATTTTCGACTGTACGATTCTATTTATCCCCACGATGAAGTTTCTTGAATGGCTGTAATTCTGGGATGCATCTGATTCGTTTTGGTCGCTTTTTAGTTTCTACTTTGGACGGATTTGTTTCAGAGAGCTTTCTAGAGGCGCATTACAGTAAAGCGTTGATACTTTTTCATCCGTTTCACGGGGATCCACTTGAGAACGGTTCGTATCGAATGGAAGGAATATTGAAATGTTTGCTTGACAGCGAATATTCATTCGTAGAATCCTCCATCTTCAGTTTCCCAGAATACGGAAATGATATTGATGAAACGAAATGATGTAAACTTTTCAATTCGAAAAACAAATAAGTTAAAAAATATGTGGAGCACTTAATACATATCAGAGTTTTATGATTTCATGTGTTCCAAGAATATGTCAGACCTCATGAAAAATCTTTGTGCAACATAATTTGTACTCAAAAATTACTCTGATTTTTTCCTAATGATTAATCATATTGGCATTCTACACCCCATGTAAATTTTTATCTTGATCAAACCTTCGTATTCGGAATTAATAAAAACACTGACCCACGGTTTCTGAAAGACTGATCAAATCTTTGTTCAACTAATACAACATTCAACTTAACAACGATGTCAAATCCAATTGGGTTTCTGAAATGTTGTTCAGTGTAAAATTAACTGATCTATGTTATCTGGAGCTTTTAACTTGGAAAAAAAAAATTAAATACGTTTCTGAAACCCAAAATGACGCTTGACGTACAATTTACGTGTAATATTTGACCACTGTGTCAACTGGCAGAATGTTCAAATAAAATGAGTTAACCTCACTTTCAGCAACCAGAATGACGCTTGACCATAAAACTGACAGTTGTAAAGTTGAATTTAACGTGGATTGGTCTTTCAGAAATCGACTGTAAATGAGCAATTGGGGCCGAATGAAACCATTACTGAGGAACGGTATCAACTTCAATTGATACTATTCAGCCGAGCACTGCGCAAAAAACGGCAACAATAGAAGCAGAGGCACGATGAAGTGATTCTACAGCATGACAACGCTCGGCCTCACGTTGATGAAACGGTTAAAACCTATCTGGAAAAGCACAAATAGTAAGTTTTAGGCCATCGATGGCTCATCAGCTCATCACTCATATGAAGACATCAAAAAAAGGCTTGTTTTGTGGATAGACTCAAAAGCTGAACACTTTCAACGCAACGGTATTCGAGATCTACTAGAAAGATGGGCGAAGTTGTAGCTATCTAGTGACAATACTTTGAATGATTCATTTGTAACCATTTCTTATGGGGGTTAAGACCTGAACTGACGAACTGGATCTACGATCCATTGTTCGGCCAATCGTATGTTATACAGCTCTCATTTAGTGGCCAGGAGCAAGACTAGTGAAGGGGCAATAAGCCCTGAAAGATTGAAACGAACACAGTATCTGTCTATCACAGGAGCATCACGCTCTTGGCCAACTGCTGCCATGCAAGTCATCTTGGACCTGTCTCCTCTAGATATCTTTCTGGAAAGTAAAGCGGCCAGATAAGCCCCCAGGGTGGCAAACTAGCCAGGGAGCCTTCACATTCTAAATCAATTCAAGGAGCTCTGGATGTGGTCACAGATAACCTTCCACTGAAACCAAAGTTTCAGAAAAACTTCAACACAACATTTCCAAGTCGTGAAAAATGGGATCATAATGAAGTAGTTTTCCCTACAGGGTCTGCGGTATTTTATACCGACGGCTCGAAAACTGAAGATGGACGAGTGGAAGCCGGCGTGCACGGTCCCTTAAGCCGATTAGCCATACCAATGGGTGTCTGCCCTTTGGTGTCCCAGGCAGAAACCCTTGCCATAAGGGAATGCTTTGGGCTCTGTACAGGGAGCAAATACCAAAGAGCAAAAATATTTATCATCCGACAGCAAAGCAACCCTGCTAGCGCTAGACTCACCACAAGGTAAGTCAAAGTTAGTCTGGGAATGTGAAACGTCCCTCAACGTACTTGGAGAAAGAAACCTTATTATTTTCGGAATACCCGGCCAGGGAAAGGGAGTCAATCCCCTTCACCGAGCCAGAGCCATTTTGTGGTTGACCAGCCAGTGATCAAGAGATGGCAGTCAAGGAATGGGAACAAAAGAGAAAGCTTGCATACTAGCGGACAATCTATGGTCAAAGAGAGATCAAGTCATTTCTCTCTTACTCGACGAGTTGAACCAGAAGAGTTCTCTCACTCAATGAAAATTGAACTGAGGAAACTGACGGGCGCACTAATAGGGCATTGTCCCATAAGGTTTCATCTGAAAAACATGAAAAAAGCGTCTGAGGACACATGTCGATTCGGTTGAGAAGTTAATGAGACAACCAAACATTTGCTATGCAAATGTGAAGCTGTTTTCCGGAGGAGGCTACAACACCTTGGTTATTGGTGTTTAAAGCCAGAACAAGTGATGAATGTAAGATAGCTCCCTCAAAGGTAATGAAGTTCATTGAGACATCACTGCCGGACTAGTGCACAGATCGGGGATGCACAATAGATCTTTAGGTCAAGGTGCTTGCGAGGTCGGTTGATCTTTCGCCTCTCCTCTAATCTGATCATTTCTTCACAATAAATTTGAACTTTTATCAACACTAGGTCAAGAAACTATTTTCAAAATGGCTACCAATATGGTGATAACCTAAAAAGCACAAACAATACACCGCACAAGTTCCCCTCCTCTCTCATTGTGCATTTGTCACCAACTGCATAAGGTTATGGAATCCAACCAGCTTCGGAATTCTTGCCATCACCAACGTCACTCAATACCAGTCCATAACTCCCGAACAGCGGATATTAGCCATATCAGAACACAATATTGTGATACTTAAACGGGCGTATCGAATCGACGTCGCTTCCGATAAAACGTAGTCGCTCGAATTGACAGCTCGAAATTGATTGTACGGCGTCGGATGCGAACGCCATCATTCACATACTGGATTTCATTCCGATGATAGATCAACCACTAATTTCAAACACGTCGCATACTGCATTCATTCACCGTCCGTCGCCATTGTCGGCTTGACTCAGGTCGGGGTCCGGCGTTCTCGTGATTGATCGAGGTGCGCATTTTTCGCCTAGGAGAAATTCGAACTTTGACCGCGAGCTCAGATTTATTTTTGGTCGTGTAGTGACTAGAAGTCAGCAGAGCTCAAGTCGCTGAATAACGAAAGATAAATTCATTATCGACGATAACGATTTTCCACGCTCTTATTTATGTTATGCTACTGGAATTTGCAAAAGCTCGATAAATTGTCGATTCATCGTACGTAATTGGTGGCCGATGAAAACGGCTACAGGAACGCGTAACTAGAGAGGAACGGAGAGAATTTTCTGGAAGATTTTCAATGAATTGAGATTTGCAACGCAGATACATACATTTCAGCAATTACTAGCTCAATTTGAGAAAATTCAATATATCGGCGAGAATTGTGTTGAGACTCTAGTACTCGGTACTGTAGTTTCTTGCTAAGATCTGGTATTTTAAACGCTGAAAAGTATCTGCTGAATGAGTTTCATCTTAGTCACCGTGAAAGCACAAGGAATCGGTGAAAAACGGTCCATTCAAGTTTAGTTTTTTTAATTTCAATTTTCTATAGAGTGAGTGGTATATTTCGATTTTATTGAATTTGTTGAAACCTGGTAGGACTTTTGTTCCAAAAAAAGGCAAATCACACCAAGAAATTCGTTTAAGACTCTCATAAGTAAAAGGCATCTTGTTTAAATATATGTATGTATTATATTATGTTTTGTTCAGAATTATTTACTTGCTACTAACAAATCAATAAAAATTCAATAGATTAATTTCATGCCAACTTGAAATTAATGAGTACCTCAGAGTAATGAACATAGAGGGAGCATATGTCATTTTCAGTAAGCAAATTTTGTCCCCAACATGAACTATCAAATTTGACTTGAAGCGAGCGGAAATGAAAGCATCAATGATACGATATTTCACTCAATTCGCGAGTTTCTCCACAATGAACGCACTTCTTATGTCCCAGAGTTGATCAACGTTTCATACTAACTCAAAATATGTTCAAATAAATACCTAAATATATCAGAAATTCAGAAAACAAACTTCAAGCGCGCCAAACGATGTGAAACAACCGATGACACTAGGAGAGCAAAAGTTGCCAAACCTTGGATTTCAGCAGGTAGATAAAGAAAAAAATAAATATTCTGCTTATTATAAATTCGACAATTAGGGAAAATATCGTATTCCAAATATTCAAATTTGCATATTGAATCAGGTATCACTCAAATGAATATATTTCATTCAATGTAATATACAGTCATAATGATTTAGTAAAATTATGGATTTGAAAATATATCACAATCCGACAACGGCGACAACGTAATCTAACCATTTTGGGCACATGCGAGGGCACATGTAAAAATTTCGTATACTTTCTCTGCCAATTTGAAACTGTTTATAGTCGATTTGAAGTCGACTACCGTAAATGAGGTATTGAATATTTTCAGTTTTCTTTTCGTATATGCCAATTTTATTTTTACTTATGTCATTTTGCTTATAATTAGCGCTAATTCGAATCTGAAAAGATATAGTGTACCAAAAAACAAAAAAGCCACACTGGTAGCAAAATATTTCAAAGAAGCGATGAATGACATTTCATTGTATCACATCATTCTATGTTTTCCAGGCATGTCACAATTTACATTTTTCATCCCCATCATGCGAAATCAATTCGAGGCAAAACTGGATTTCCGCCCCCACAAACAAACGGCCCGTTTCACTTATCCGAATTTTTGACGAATTGAAACCGACGCAGATAAAACAACCATAGAGAAATTTGTCAGCAATTGACGGCTCCGCGTTTTTGCCTGTATAAAATGCCTCGTTCTCTGACACAGAATTGCCTAAATGAAAACGCTTCCTAATAATGGACCATATCAAGTTTCAAAAGGGTCACACGCCGCTCGTATCCCGATAAAATGTATCAAAATTTGCTGGACATTAATTAAGAGGGAGCCGCGTGACGTGGAGGAATTATAATTAAAATGACAAAATCCAATTTCACACAACAATGCCCCGGAAATCTATAGCTGGAATTGTTCGCCGTTGAACTTTGCCAGGGTGGCGGATTGCCCGTTCGATATCCGGCCATGGCCTAACTTGCTGTGTAACACCGGCTTTATTTTTTTTTTTTTTTCGTTTCAGAGAAATGAGTTCCCCAGCTTAGTGGAAAAGGGAGCTTTCACAAGGCTATTTTTTATTGCTCAAATTAAATTGAATACATCCTTAATCAAAACCGACAGGAAGTAGTGAGGAATATGAAACTTAAAGGATAAAAAACAAAAACGAAATCTGAAAAAACACAATTGCACAATGAAAGACACCAATTGGGATCAAAAGTTGTTTCACCGTTTCTCATATACTCTACTTCTTTGGCTGATATCTCGGACATCTTATTTTTGTTATTATAGAAATACAAATGCTAGAAAATATAAATAGTGCAAAATATTCCTATAGTAAACAGCATGGAGGAACATGAAAGAGACCTACATCCATCAGGAGTGGATGAGGGAAGGCTGAAGAAGAAGAAGAAACAGAAATTTGTCAACATATTTCTTTTATGATTGCAGACAAATTTTCATGATAAAAAGCAGCAGATAGCACATTTGAATAACCATTACAAACTACAATGTATTATTTCCCTTTGAATCTACACCTAGATATGAGTATTATTTCTTATTTTATTTCTCCTTGGATTTTGGTATAGGTATTGAGTGAGGTAGTTCGAATTAGACTTCAGGACGTTATGTATTTTCTTTTCTCGTCAAATAGGGACAGTAACATTATTATTGACAGTATCAAATCTGTCATTTATTATTATGTCGATATTTCTTAACTTTTGGGAGAATCTTACCAACAGACAAAGCTGTGTCTATAAATAATATTCTCCCAGAGGTTTAGAAATATCGACATAATAAATGAAATATATGAAGGGAATATTTGGTTTGGTCTCTTTCCGAATGTCTTTTAGTTTATGAGAAAATAGAGTTGCACGATTATGATCGTGCAAGGGTGTTCCTAAGTTAGGAGTACAAACAAAAATGAGAAATTCCTTGATTAATTTTGAGATGAAAAGTCCTATAAACATAGGCCTGCTAACGCTCTGTTTTCGAGATACAGTGTGTTTCTTATAGTTCTACATTTTTTGTGATAATATACGAGATTATGAAATCTCAAGTACAAGAAAAGAAAAATTAGTACTATATCAAAGTTTTTTTTCAAATTTTTCAAACTACCAATGTTACACAAAAAAAAAACAGGTTTTCAGGGACCTGTGTTTATAGAACATTTTTTTAAATTATCCGAGGAATCTGTCGTTTTCGGTTGTAACTCCAATTAAGGACAACCTGTATTGGAGTGATAATATATCATAGTAAATAATTATTTCACAGTTGAAGTTTGTAAAATAAGTTCAAGGTTTTTTGAATACCTTGGGATAACTTCAGATTTGAATTAATTCTATTATGTACAAGATATCAAATACCGTAGTTGTGTTGACAATTCAATATCTACTGAAAAAGTGGATGGAAGTTCTTAGAAGTCGTTCTTTTTGAAATTTTTGGACATTCATTTCGGATTGGTATTCTTTTCACCAAAATGCTTGAAAAGCTTTCACTGGGCCTGATTAAAAAGTCAAATATGTATACAGAATTGAATAAAAAATGCATACAATATAATATGTTGAAATTAATAATACAATAAACAACATAAATGGAATGATGAAGATTAATTGAAAAGTGATTGAATAACAACGTCAAAAGAAAATAAGTACATAGATAAATGTGGGTATGTAAATCAGAAATACATAACAAATGAATCTATTACTTGTCAGTTCTTTGAATATTTTTCTAGAATTTAGCTGTTGGCATATTTTACAGTGCATTAGTTACCCGAAAGATACAACTGCATTATTTGAGGGAGAGAAAGATTTCAGACACTTCTGAAATTTCCACAATCCCATAAAATGAATAAATCACAAAAAACGAAAGAAATCGAGTGCATAATTGATACAATTCTCGTTGATTTTCACGTTTTCAACAATAAACTATATCAATCCTGATTTTCTGCCGAGTCCATAAACATGTTAAACGTCACAGCTGTCGTTTTTACTTGTCATTCCGTCCTCGACAACATTTCGAACGGACCATAAGGGCAGTGGCAGCGACAGCGAGCTGAGCGAATGAATTTATGCATGAACATCGTGAGTTATTCGAAATTTCACTAGTTTATCAGTCAGTTAACCGTTTCCGTTTCCTGCCCGGTTCATAATCACCTCGGTTTCGGGGTCTTGCATTATCCTATTTCGGAACTGACAATATTTCCCAACTGGCCTTATCTGCGTTGGACGATAATATGGTCGTCGGTACGCTGAGGTTTTGCTGGGATTCGAAATTCTAAAATATCATTTTACTATGAATTTTTCAAATTCATTTGGTTTTATTTTTTTAACTAAGATGTCATTGACCTTTTTAATATATCATATTATTCATAGATTGTGATATACATAAATAGTTCATACAAGGTATCCCTAAATTGAAAATACAAACGATTATGAAGGTTGACTTGAATTATTTTAAGACAAAAAGTCGAATAAGCATGGTCCGACAAACGATTTGTTTTTTAGATACAGTGTGTTTCTTGTAGTCCTATACTTTTTTTCGAATCTTTATTATCCTTCTCTACAAATTGGGCAATTAATTACCAAAACTTATAATTAATTTATTCATTACAGCTTACTAATTAGATATTCATGATAATTTGGATTTTCCTGAGAATTACTAGAGTTTTATTTGAAATTTTTTCTCGAAATCGGTAGCAGATACGACAAGAAACCAAAAAGTGTAATAATGGATCAAAGTTTCTTTGAAATCTTAATATCTTGTGAAAGGAAGGTGCTATGAAAAAAAAATTATGAAAAAAATCCAGCTTCAATACCTTCAATACTCCCAAAATAATCCAAGGAATCTGTCATTTTTGTTGGTACCTCCAATATAGGAACACCCTGTATGTTACTCGAATGAATGAACATTATTCCTACAATTATATGTTATTGAAATAGTTGGTTTATTATGAGTTTATAATATAAGTTTATTAAGTCTACTTGATGAATGATATTCAATAAAAAAATAAAAAAATTGACAACTTTGTGTCTGTTCCTTCACAATAATATATCTCTATATTATATTCCGCTTTTTTTTGTCTTGGAATATATTTCCAATTCTAAAAATGATTAAATTAATAACCAACTAAAAGAATATTCAAATTAACTACAACTGTGTAAATGAGTAAACGGTTAATAAATAGAATAACTAAATTAACAAAAAAAACAGACGTACGATTCAGGTAAAAGAGTAAGAATAGCTTTAGCTAAACTTTCGCCTAATAAAGACGGTTATAATTATTCAAAAAATTCTGAAACGTACGTTCTAAAATAACTTTGGTGATAGGTGTTATGTGAAACCATCACTTTAGTTTTTTTCAAATTATTTAGACAATTTCAACAGACCTTGCCAGTTGTACGCTTTGTGGAGTGAATTGGTATCAGCATGATTATGTAATTAATAGGACGTAACTTATCAAACAGGATATAGGTTTTTACAAAAATTAAGTGATGGTTTCACGTAACAACTGAACGAACTAACGAGTTATTTGACAATTCTGGCATCAGTCTACTACTCAAACAAAAACATAAAAAGGAAGTTCAAATTTACGTAATTTTTGTTAAGTGTGATACATTGTTGAATTCATAATTGTTTTCTTTATCTTTTCTTCAGGAGAACCAATATGGCGTCATTAAGAAAAAAATTGACTATCGCGTCTCTGAAACAATGGAAAAAAAATCTGACGGCACCGTTATCTATATTGAATAATGACAACAAACCGAGTTTAGTTTGTTATCTACAGAAACAAATGAGTTACACAGAAAAAAAGAAAATCTCAATTTCTAGTTCTGCGAGATATCTCGGAAACCATTTTAGATATTCTGGTTCTGTTAACACCAAAATACTAATCCCTAAATAACCCCATTTTTTTAGAATTTGAGCCACCCTGTATTTCTAATGGTTCTCGAAATCCCTGTAGTTCCCCTCTAAGTATTTCTAATCCTGTATATGAGTATGCATCACTATCATCGATAGTGATGAATAATCAACAGTTCCAAACTATTTCAGGTTGAATCACAAAAATCGATAACTATTATTCATAGCATGGTGTTCGGATATGTGAATATTTGTACTGGAGATCCGAAATAGAAATCGGTATTGATTGATTGATTCATAACCTTGTTTACTCATTCGTCAGCAAACTTTCTGGATACCATCGCACCTCGATCAATTTTCCCTGTTAGTTTTACGAATAACCCATCGAAAAAATTTGAAAAGCCATGTGACCTAAATCGAATATTGTAAATACCATCAAGTACGAAAATAATCATAGAGCCTCCTACTCGTGCTAGTTCTATGCGTTGATTTGAAGAAGAATTTGTGGGTTCTGCCAAGTTTCAGAATGCGGAAAAGAATAAAATGCAATTTATTACTTACGGGTTATTCTATCTAGATGTCTATGAATTAATGTTTGTAGCAACAAATCAAAATTGTTTTTGGGACCTCAGAAGTTTGGTTACTTTTGCATCGTATGCATTAGTCATAATTACGATCAAGAAGCTAAGAATATACCATATGATTCATCGAGATGTCACACATGAAAGATATGAACAGTCTTTCCATTACTTAGTTTTTTCGAAAGCTTTATTAATAAAAATAGGTACATGGCAGTTCTATCTCATAATCTCAAAATATACGTTGAAATGTTTATCACCTTACAGTTTGGCTTTCATGACATAAATTTCGAATGGGATAAATATAAATGTGTTACTACATCTAACAGTATCGAATCAATGAATATTCCAAACTTATATGTTGATGACCAAATAACTTACTCTGTAGTAATTATATCCGTTTAGCGTGGAGAATATTTGAATAGTCCTGTAAAGAAAAAACATATTAATAATTTGCATAGTGAATGACATTAAATGGAGGAAACAATGAGGATCAACTTCATCAAAATGTAAAATAATCTAGTTACAACCAATATCTGAAACCTTTTTCAGCTCGTACTTAATATTAAAAGAGACAAAGATTAGATAGGTTATGATTTTCTCACGTTGGTATCTGAAGCATTATAAATTATACGAATACATTGTCCAAGTTAGTTGGCTATTAAACGAATGGAAAATGGAATGAATGAAATGACTTGAAATTTATATTGTAGTTCCAAATTAGGGGTTGCATTGAACGATTGAATAAATGGAAATAATTTACCACAAAACCTATCATTAGGCCAAAATTGGATACGAGCCTGATTTCATTTGAAAAAAACTTCAATTTATCGTTATACAAACGAAACTAAAGGAACAAATTTCAAATTGATTTCATGATGAGTTTGGCTTTCATTTAATTGGAAGGCTATAAGGCAATAAACAAGTAAAAAATAAAAGTTTCATGACGCATACAACATATACTAGTCGAATAATTAACTGTTTCAGATTAATTAGATCTGATCGTTAAGATCAAAACATAACAGAAATCCGAGCAGAAACCATAGCGTAACACGAACTGAAACAAATAATTCAATTAGAAGCTTTCAAGGAACATGTAATCATATCTAATCAAGAATTTATTAGTTGTTAAAAAACCTAATATTCATGTTTGTAAATATTCGACAAATAAACATGTGCATAACGATGCTCAAGATAATATTGTATAAATGGTAAGTCCTTTAGATCTATATATTTTGATATAACCGTTGTTCAATATTCATTTTTAGTTTGCAGCAGGGACCTAAAATAGGCTTGAATATCACATGAAAAAGGAATAGCTTTCATCGAAGGTGTAAACTTTCTAGATTTGAGTCATTTACAGAGTAATCTTTACACCATTCTGCGAATTCTTGGATTGAAGAAGTACTTTGCAATCAAGTCATCAGCAAATATAACGATCCATTCTCCAAATACATGATCTGGCATATCTTTGATGAACAAAAAAAAAATGAGAGGTCCCAAAACTGACCCTTGAGGAACACCTAATCCAACATTGAAAAGATCAGAATTATACTCAGCTAACTTAACGTAGATAAGTCTATCGGTTGGAAAATTGTGTATCCATTGTAGGATGATTGAAGATAAAAATTTCGTGTATTGTTTATTCTCAAAAGGATATTTGAGTTGTATATTGGAGTAGTAGAGTACCAACATTGAGAACACCCATTTTAATCACGTCCTATACACCAGTCGCAGACCTAAATGAGTTTATCGAAGCTAACAGCGTTCGTCTACCAAAATGCTTTACGCGAAACGCTACCAACGGCAGAAAATTAACATCGGAATTGGGCAACAAAAGCCGAATTGCCAGGCATCGAGGCAGCGCCGTTTGATCGAGTGGTTCCTTCGGCCGAAACTTTGGATTGAAGTAATACAGCTTGCAATCAAGTCATCTCGTATTTACCCAGAAATTTCAAAAGATCATCAGCGAAGATAAAGATCCATTCTGTAAATACAAAATCCGACATATCGTTGATAAACAATAAAAATGAGGGGTCACAAAACTGAACCTTGAGGGACACCTAATCCAACATTAGAAATATCAGAATTATACTCAGCTAATTTAACGTAGATTAGTCAACCGGTTAGACAGCTGTGTATCCATTGTAGGATGGTTGAAGATAAAACATTTTTGTATTGCGCTTTCTCAAAAGGATATTTGAGTTGTATATTGGAGTAGTAGAGTATCAACATTGAGAACACCCATTTTAATCACGTCATACACACCAGTCGCATACCTCAAACAGTTTAGCGAGGCTAACAGCGTTCGTCTACCAAAGTGCTTTACGCGAAACGCTACCAACGGCAGAAAATTAACATCGGAATTGGGCAACAAAAGCCGAATTGCTAGGCATCGAGGCAGCGCCGTTTGATCGGGTCGTTCCTTCGGCCATTGTACCCGTGCATAATTCCGTATCGCGATCGGAACCGAAACAAGACCAGTTACCGTAAAAGCGATTCTCTCTTATGCAAGCAGGCGAGTTTCATTATCTGAGCGCTACCGAGGAAACGGCGGCAATTTGACGGGCAAGCACGCTGTCTTAAGTAGGAAATAATTCGATAGATCGTTCACGATGCTGCTGAGATGAAGGAGAGAGAGAGGTCGTGGCATCGAGTTCTGGGAGGTCGCCTTTTGTGGGAGATGATGGCTTACTTTTCCCTAGACAAGCGATATGGATGATGTATTGAACCTTCTTTTTTGGAGAATACGCGCGATACGCCTACTAACGATATGGTTTTTTATTTGTAGGTTAGGATACCTGGTTTGACAGTTTATATTCAAGACACTAAAAAGTAGTTATATCGGCACAAAGAACGAGGAAAGGGTAGTAAACAGCGACAACCCTTATAATATGTAATCTGCTCTTGATATACTGTTTTTTCTAACCAACATACAAGTTGAAGGACCTAACCTAACCTAACCAACAAGTGGAAGGATTGCGATGAGTTGGAAAAAATATTAATGCCGTTTGGGTGAGAATTGGCTTGATTGCTCGGATTGTTATGTTGGTCAAACAAAACATGTTAAAGATTGTAGTAATTTGTATACTGCCCTTTTCTCGCATATATTTTCGTTATGATCACGTTAAATTCTGACAACATTAAAATTTCATGCAATGAACCAAATTTGTGGAAAAGATTAATAAATGAAGTTATGAGATTAGACTATGATGAACACGTGAGAGATGTTTATTGATAAGATATGAGTACTGTTATTCAGTTTATCTTTTTCGCTTGATACTCATGTATCAACTGCATCCAATTTTAAGATATCAGTTGTGTTATACATATGGTGTAGTGGAACTAGATCCATTATGTTTGCATAAAAACTAGTCTTCAATTACCATAGTTGAAATGATTCGATTTAGTTCAAATATATGATATTTTGTTCGATAACTTGTTGCCCTTTTGAAGGTAATATTGTTATGACTCTTATAAAGGCTATTGGCAAATAATTGAAACAATCTATTTTCACAAGCCTCTATTGAAGCGAATTCTTCACCAACAAAATTGTTCGCAATGGACAGGAACAAACTGTAATCACTTGGTGTCAGGTCTGGACTAGGAGGTGGATGCATTAGAACCTCCCAACCAAACTCCCAGAGCTTCTGGCGAGACACTTTCGATGTGTGTGACCTGGCGTTATCCTGATGGAACACAAATCTTCTCTTATTGACCCAAGTTGGCCGCTTCTGGGCGATTGCTTACTTCACACGGCCCAATTGTTGACGGTACAGTTACGAGTTAACAGTTGTGCCGTAGGGGAGCAGCTTATAGTAGATAATTCCCCGCCAATCGCACCAAACACATGGAAAAACCTTCCTGGACGTGAATCCTAACTTGGCTACCTTTTCCGATGGTTCAACGCGTTTCGAGCACGACCGTTTTCGCTTGACGTTGTCTTGAGTGATCCACCATTCATCACCAATCACCAAACGCTTAAAAAAATGGGTAGATTTGATGCGATTCAGCATCATTTCGCAGATCGGTTCACGAGGTTTTTTATATTTAAATCGACTTTATTAGAGTTCAAAATTTGTTATATACCAATTTTAATCTTCATCTTTTCATGATGTGGTCAAACTCATTTGTCATTATTGATTTCCTTCTCTAGCCTGAAGATGGAAATAAAAATGCTTATTTAGGCATTTTTATTATATATTTATATAGTTTCATACAAAATCAACCATACAACCCAGTTTCGACGCTTTATGCAAACTCTTTGTACGTCTTAACTTCCAAAATCGATGGATTTAAAATCAAGTAGGTTTCGGCCGGCATTTATGAGTTAACCCGACTTCTGTGCTGCCTGTGCTCCATAATAATATTAAATAAATAAATAATCTTCTCATGGCGAATTTTCGGCAAATTTCACGATAGGTAAGTAACTCCATTGCCAGTTTTCTTGCGATAGGAGTTTCAACGTTTTCCTTTTCGACTAGGAAACTGCCTGATTCGTTAAAGGAGGTTGTTTCTCAATTAATGCTCGTATTTTCGCTTAACCTGATGTCAATAGAATCAGTATTGAAGGTTCAACCTGCTTCCAAGAATTCATCATGAGTAATGTAACTCGTTGTCCACCAAATACCGTACGCACTAAATTATTGTTTTCATTGAAAAATTGTAGCGAAAAGTTGAATGGGAGAGATTTTGATGGCAGTAGGCTAGATAATTGAATTCAAAATGGATGAGGGAAACAAAAATAAAAGGTTGGGAAAATCCACACAGATCTCGTGAAATCAAATATTTCATAACAATGTTCTTATCACGGTGTGTTGTACAATTTTCTATGTGATAAAACCTCTATATCAACTTCAACTTCCTGCCTTGAAGGTGCAATTACTCCAAATAAAAGATAAAATATAAACAAGAGATATGAATCAGCATGAGGAAATCGGTGAAGTTCGTTCGTAACTCATTTCTGATCCATCTCGGAATTATAGGTGATTTTTTTTATGCTGATTATAAACAAAATTCAACCTTCTAGTTCCTACAGTTTCAACTTTTCCCTTGGTAGAGAAAAACTACCATTACTAATAATTATAATGATTTGTAAACCTATCCTTTAAATCTACCATTAGATCAGGGACAGGCTGCCGCCAGGACCGGCAAACCGTAGATTTTGCCGGGGCGCCACAGTATTGGGGCGCAAAGTCTGTTAATCAATCAATCAATCAATAAGTTTATTAAGACAATTGTCAATAAACATACAATTCGTTACAGAGGTTTCCTAATGAATCCTGTGAGTAATATAAAAATAAAAAATAAAACAAGACATTCTTTCGGACACAAAAAATGTTTTCTTAGTGAAAATACCACTCTTTGTAGTAAACTAATAAAATAGCCAAAAGCCAATTTTTTCAAATCCAATAATTGCTCTCATCTATAGTTATGCAAGGAACTAAACTGCACCTCCAAGAACAACGTCATCTTTTTACAATAGACTTAGAGAGCGCCGTAATGTTTTGATGAAATCGACAAAACGTCCTTTGATAAATTTGACAGGGTGATTTAGGGCTGAAAAAGATTTTATATAAAATGAAAAAAGATGCATGAAAGGAATCACAGAGGCCCTCTCAATGAAAATTCAGATAAATTAGGGAAAGCAAAGCGGCGAAATTTTATTTTTCAGGGCGCCAAAATGTTTGGCGGTGCCCCTGATCGTAGATCATCAACTGCGGTCTGCTTCTTACTGTTGGATCTGGTCCTGTTTGATCTTTCATCATAGCTCCTTCGATTTGGACGTTCAGCTGTCGTGCCATCTTTGTATGGTCTTCCTGGTAGTTTTTTGTATTGGGTTTCTGAGTTTTTGCCCATTTCGCTATCTTTCCTGTGTCCCTCAATCCTGGATGTCGTGATCGAGTCCATCTTACCACATACTGAACTCTTGTTTTTCGCAGTGTGTCCCCATTCCTTATTTTCTCTCTGATTGAGATCCCTCTTACAGTTCTCAGCACCTTCATTTCTGCTGCTCTCATTAGTCTCTCTGTATGTTATGTTATATTGGCATATATTGGTGTTATGTTGGCAAGAAATCGTGGAGGAAAAACGACTGTTATCAATCAATCTTCAAATTAATTTAAATGAGATATGATTACTTCAAACATATCTCAGTTCTTGTTTCGGCTTCGTATACTGGCCTTAGACCTGTCTTATATATTCGGATCTTACTTTTCATGCTCATTTCTTTGTTCCTCCATATTATATCCCTTAAAAAGTCCGATATTCTGGTCTGGACTTGTGTCCTAACTTCATCCAGGGTATGTCTGTTGTACGATACCTGTATTCCGAGGTAGTTGAAAATTATAACTTAGTTTATTATGTGTTCATTAAACATTATGCTCGCCATTATGTAATCGCATTTTTTACATCTGATGGGGCTTTTGGCTATAACTATTGATTGGGTTTTCTTGTGGGATATAAACTCGGATATAACCATGTTCAGTTCTTGCGCTATTATGTTGAATCTACAAGAGTAGGCGCTGGAGGTCATCCGCGTAGGATCCGTATGATCTCTAAAGATCGATTTTCCACTTTGTAGCTAAAGTTGGTCTCTTTTATCGAATCCTTGATCATATTGAAGAGGGTCGGGCTGAAGCTGCCTCCTTGTCTATCTCTACGGACGTACTTATCTCTTCGGTCAGTCCATGCATGCTCTGTTTTTATCTGTGTTCTTTTAAAATGTTGATCACTTATATGTACTTTTCATCGATGTTCTTCTGTCTTTAAGTAGTATTACATCTTTCAGTCGAACTTTGTCAAATGCTTCTGTGAGGTCAACGAAGCATATAAAGAGGGGCTTGTTGAACTCTATGGACTTCTCCACTAGTTGTCGCATCATGAACATCATTACTGTTCAGCGACAGTATCAGATATCGAAAATAGTAATTTACGTAATAAGTCCGGAAAATAGGGATTTTTTGGACGAATAGACAAACTCGCTTACGCTCGTCCTGGAAGTCTGTGAGTCCAAAACAACCATTTTCGGGCGTGTTGCGTACAATATTTTTTCGGCAACCGTGTAGAATAACACTATCGCTGCTGCTTTCCATATTTTATTGCGATTGCGATCAAAAAACATGCAAATTTTTGACAACTAATTTCATTTGAACTGTCAGCCGTTATCTCGGTTGCTATGGTAATGATCAACTGCATTTATTAAAAATATACCTACCAAGATTTTCATATTCACAATGACACGAACGACGTGATTCTTTTCCGGCCTAGTCCGGGAAGTACGTACTTTCCGGACTAGGCCGGGAAATGCTACTTTCTCAAAGAAAAAGCGGACGGGAAGTGAGCACTTCCCGGACGGTTGCCGAAAAAATAGGACTTTTAACGCAATAACACACTATGAGAAGGAAAGCTTTATAAAGCAAATAAAAAATGTCCGGTCTGAAAATTTTTCAAACTCCGCATAACCATGAATATCAGGCAGGCTGATTTATCCGCGCGAGTAAATTTCGACGTTTACAGTTGTTTTAGCGAGTCGGGATCGACGCGTCTCCGCCCAGGGGCGTAATTTATCACTTAACATAATGTAGACCATTTTATGCCAACCCTTGCCGCAATAGGTATAACAGATGACTGTAACTGTACCAATTTGCACGAACTATTGCTCAATGCCCGACGCCTCCTCCGCAAAAATGAATTAAATTAACGCGATATGGTGGATCCCTAAGGGTGCAGTTATGGGATATTTGCGAAACATAAATACATGGGCCGGTAAGAGCTGTTGCTAATGCTTGTAATTTATGCAGGTTCCGAAAACAAATTGGGCAGTTCGAAGGAAACGCCGGTCCTTTTACTGCATCAAACAATTGGATTCGGAGGGAAATTTATCAGGGGGAGTTTTCCGGATTGGGAAAACCGTGTTGTTTGTTTTTATGGAGCGGGAATTCGTTATTTTAACCTTTCATTATTCACGATGATAAATTAACCTTCTGGATATTGCCGAGAGGAGCATTGACTTTCTGTTTCAAGTAGAATTGGATTTTCTTTCCAACTGAAACATAGGTACAATAGTCGTTGATCTTAACACTTGCATCCTTCTGTGTTTCAATGAATCTGCTCTGAGAAAAATTTGGTGGGGTGAGCTCCGTAAATAGCATTTTGAAGACAACAAACAACTGACAGGTTGCTTACAGTGCTTATGAAATACCTTACTACTATAATTCCTCCAATTTTCCACTATTTTCTTATTGGGAGACTTTCCCTCCATCTGCAATTCACTTTTCCCTCCTATTTGGTTCCTTGAAAGAGATATTTCCTCTTATCTTTATTTCTTATTGAGATTTGTATTATCTTTCTCAATTTCCTATTCTTATGCTCTTTCTGCGTCTTTACTGTCTTCTTTCTTTGTTTCTTAACTATTTCTTCAATAGTTTCAATTTTAAATTATTTTCTTATTTGTTGGTTGCTTATACACCATGGGGCGCCAACCGCTGTTCTGATTACTGTAACCGATCTTTCTTATTGTCTTTCGTATTATACCAGGTTAATCCCACATACGTAATGCTTGGTCTGAGCACTATTTTTATTAGCTTTAGCTTGTTTTCTTAGGAAAGTTTACTTTTTGGTTGGATTTATGTTGCAAGCGGTACTCTCTCTCCCAATAGGGAGAATTGCGCAAATTTCGACGGCATCTCCCACGGTCGCAAAGAGCCACCACAGTACGAATTATCCGCATTTTAAAGAGACTTAGGTATCATGACGAATTCAAAAAAATACTTATGGGACTTCAGAGTTTTGCTCAATTATACTGCAATTTCTCAAATTGTTCCTATAATTTCTCAGAAAATTAATATATGGTCCTCAATATTTTTTTTTCACTACCTATCTGTCTATCACTAACTATCTGCTTGGGGAAAAAATTCAGGAGATATCTTCAAAATATAATGGAAATTTATAAAAATATTTCTTTGTTATAGCTTTCCTCAATGCAACCAAAAATTCGGATGAAACTGTAAAAGGCGTTATCTACTTGCAAAATGGTAAAACAATGTTCTTCAACAGTGGTGTTCTATAGAATTTTGTGACCATAAGATTCAACATAATCAAGACAACGTAGGAACGTAGGAGTGTTACGAGCTGTAACTTTGAAAGAGAGGCAAGTTCGAAAACAATGTTATAGAAAAAACAGATCTCAATTTTGAAATTGATTATCTTATAGATGGAATTATCTACTGTGTATTATCGAAGGTTTGTTAAAGTGACCTTTAATCTTATTCGCAGTAATATTAAAGTTGACATTGATCGAAATTATTTTAGTCAATTGCAAGAACAATAATACCAGCAATATTAGGTATACAATCTTCCACCAAAATCATTTTTCGGCATGGACATATCGCATTCATTTATTTATAAAAATCTTGTTTACTGAAAAGCGAAAGAAATGATGTGTACTGTGTATGAACCCATGTTGTAGCATACTCTCAACTCTTTAAAGTTATAAGAAGTGACACATTTTTGAGCGCCCCTGAAGACTTTAATTTTTTAACAGCAAGGCGAGTCTATATCAATTATCTATGATCATTTTCGGTTCAAAATAAGCAAATCACAACAATTTCTCCCTGCTTCCTACAACAAGCGCGCAAAAAATAAGCTACTTTGTAAAGTGGAAAAAAAGGTCTAGGACTTCTTTAAGATGTTGAGAAGTTGATTTCACTGAAATCCAACGTAACAAAGAAGCTCTTCCAGTACCAACTACTAATCTCATCCTCTTCAGCAGCCACAAAACAAGTCAAATGCCTGGAAAACACTCCTCAATCTCAGAATAATCCACAAAGCTGATCACGAAGAATATCGCAAAAAGTAATCGCATATTCCAGATCCGGCAAAAAGGAACCAGCGTCGTTCTTTATCCATGTAAACTCTCTGGAAGGGTATTCACCGTATGAATAGAGCAGAACCCCGTGTGGGATCGTAATAGATAACCCTCTTTCCCTCAATTCCCCTAAATTCTCTTATCAGGTGATTGGTTTCAAGCCTCAAGTCACTCAATTTGTTCTAGCGTGAGAAACGATCCGTATAACGTGAAGTTGGTTTTCTTTTGATTAAAAAAAGCGCTTTTAGTGGATGAAGTTGGTGAGCTGTTGAAAGGTTGAAGGTGAAAATTGTGTGTTACAACTTTATACAGGGTGGCCATTTGAACACGAAACAGACGAGATTACAGACGAAATAAAGTTTTTCGATAGAAATGCTCGGACAGGTCGATTTCTGTTTCGAGGGGGACAACTTAAGATGTAGGTTACGGACGCATAGCGCTTCAACCCTTGCTACTACAACCCTCACCCCCAAATTTTGAATAGGGAAGATGGGGTGAGTGATACCTCATTTGAAAGGAATTTTTATACTGATTTCAGCACAGTAATTGTTTTTTTCATTTTATGCATTAGTTCTCGAAATATTCTTAACTAAGTATTTGAAAATGAAGTGGTGTTTTCATGGCACTTGTAGTGTTTTGTGAAAAATCGACATTTTGAGCTTCAAAACAACCATGACTGTGGCTTCCTTCCTAACTAACTAACGCATGAATATTTCAAGAACTAATGCATAAAATGAAAAAACAATTACTGTGCTGAAATCAGTATAATAATACCTTTAAATTGAGGTATCACTCACCCCATCTTCCCTATTCAAAAATTGGGGGTGGGGGTTGTAGCAGCAAGGGTTGAAGCGCTATGCGTCCGTAACCTACATCTTAAGTTGTCCCCCTCGAAACAGAAATCGACCTGTCCGAGCATTTCTATCGAAAAACTTTATTTCGTCTGTAATCTCGTCTGTTTCGTTTTCAAATGGCCACCCTGTATGTATTATGTGTTACTCTGCTCTTCCAATAACTGCATTTTATTTGTAAGCTACGTATTCTTCGAGTGATTATGGTGAAAAAATCTAATTGACTCAGGTCAGGGTGTTAGTGAATTATGAAACTTTTGTGCGCAAATGCTTTGTATTCTGATATACGGGGTTTTTAAGTTTTTCTTGAAAACTGACCAAAAGTTATATACTAGGTGGTTCAATGAAAACTCAATACCTCGATTTTCCGGCTTTAAATTGAAAATGTGAGAAATCGCTCGAACCTGTCTATTTCTGATTCGAGGGGGAATAACTTTACTGCTCTTTGCATCCCCGTAACTGCAACCCCTTAACGGGGGTGAATTAAAACCCTTGTTTTTGAATAGGGATGAGGGGTGATGTGATACCTCATTTTGAAGATCTTATCAAATACTATATATTCCTGAAATGTCGCTCCAAAATTTCCATCGATAACAAAATGACAGGTAAAATAGTGGAAGAGTACTTACTGATGAGTACCTTCGAAATATGTCGGATACGAATAATATTCTCGAGATAAATTCCACATTCCCTCTTTCACTATTTTCGCTGTTATCGACGGATATTTTGAGGCGAAATTTTAGGGTCAGATAGTTCTCGATACGATCTTCAAAATTATTTATTGCAACAACCTTCATCCCTATGCAAAATCAAGGGGTTGTTATCATCCCTGTTAGGGGGTTGAAGTTATGAGAATATAAAAAGCAGAAAAGTTGTTTCTCCTCGAATCAGAAATTGACAGGTTCGAACAATTTTCCACATTTTCATTTCAAAGTTGTAAAATCGAGGTGTTAAGTTTTCGTTCGACCACCTAGTATATAGCAAACTGTTATTATTTTTCCATGCAGAATCACCTTCTGATATGTACCTCGAAACTACAATATACTGCTTCTTCGTGAGGTGTGACTCCGAAAGAAGAAAACTCAAATTTATGAACGTGAATGTGGAGTATAACGAAAAAATCTGTTATCGACAAGGAGTTGTTAAATAAATATTATCTTATTGAACAATTTTTTCGTTTTTTAATCTCCTTCAAAATTCTTTCAATACAAGTAATGAATTTGAATCGTTCGAGTTGTAGAAAATTATATTGTAAATAATCAAAAAATATTTTTGTATGATCAATAACCACCTATTATCTTCTCCTAAGCAAAATTTTTAGGGATAAAACGCATATAGTCTTCTCCATGAGAAACCACAATTTGTGTGCAAAATTTCATGTACCTCAGATGAGATGTTTGGACATGGAAAGCCAAGAAATAAATAGATATTCAAATTTATTAACATTTTCAATATGAATTGGTTTATAACATTTCCAAAAATAAACATTTGTTATCCTTCTAGGATGAGGCAACTATGGAAACAAGTAACCCATTCATTGCACAGGAAGGAATCACAAATCTAAATCTAAAAATATACTTAGATTTATTTACACGTATTTCGTTTTATCAGTTATTTTGGTTTGTTCACTAGATTATGTTCTTATTAGTCAAAGCAGTCAGAAAAAAATGTTCTTCCAGAATTAGTTGGAAATCGAATAGTCAACAATTTTTGCATAATTTTCTGAATACGTAACTGTCAATGAGATTGGCTTGGTTTTTCAAAGCTATTTATGTATATCGTTATCCTGCCATCGTCCCTATGAACTCCGTTGTTTACTATGCATGCTGCAGTACATTATTAACGCATTATTCGAAAATATACAATTATTTCTACAATTAAATGGACTTTATTTGCATACAGTGCAGTCGGTTTAACACAATTCAGATTTTATTGACAACGGTAATGATAAATAATCATAGGTTGCAGTAGTTCACCAATTCTGCTATTTTCAGCACGTCCTTTCATTACTTCACTGATTTGAAATAACGGAACTTGATGAAATTTCAAATGGCTGACGTTTATTTATTGGTTGTAATCATTCTGCATTACCGGAGGGATTTGAGCTATCTATTGAGTCTATCTATTTTGGTATTTGACGAGCAATTTCAAAAAGTTTTAACGAAGTCTGTCGATAAAGCAGCAGGTCGAAGAAGAGAAGCATATATAATCTCCTGACCAGGTCACTTTCAGCAGTTAATTTGAATTTCTTTTATTTCTGTTTTGTAATTTTGATTCCTTGTAATTTGAAACTGTGTAGCTGTGAACAAGTCAAGTAGAAACTTAATAATAATAAACTTAATAATAATAATTTCTCGAATCGAGATTGAAAAACTACTACTTGACTTGAACTTGAGTTGATTTCAAGTCAAGCTCAAATCAAGTAGTTTGAATATCAAGACAAGCCGTGAATCCCTATACCTACCTTCAGGATTATTACTGAAGGTTTTTCTCTCGGTTTTTCCATCTAAAATTGGTCAAAAGGAAAATGAAATCTAAAAGCACTACATACATAACCACATGAATTTTAATGGAAATGAATGATTCGTCAGGAAATATAATACGAAAGAATAATTTATTCATCAAGTAAATTTTACAAAAATAGTGAAATACCAGAGGTGCCTTGCCTAAGCATAAGATCGTATGCAGACACCTTCCAAATTGAATGAATAATCAACTCAATCACATACTATATTTTATATATTGGACAATAAAAAGAAAAAAGAAAATAACAAAATCTAAAGTTTGGTCCATTCTTTTGAAATCAGATATAGAAAAGAAGAACTTCACATAAAGTTTCTAGAAACAACAACAATTGACAGAAGAAAATTAACTATTGTTTATCAAACAAACTGAAACTTTCAAGAGAAATTATCCTAGAACTTTGATGAATTAATAAGTAATACCCAATATTTCCATAATGAAAGACCCAATGAGGTTGAGACTTTGCTTGTAATTAGGTTTAGTATACTCATAACGAGCTCCCTGCAGTTTCTTGTTGATAGTGTCAACATAACCAAAAAAAGTTCAAACATACGCAAAAGTCGCATGGCATATACTTCTACAAGGTCCTGCGCGCTTAGAGAAAATAATCATCTTCAAAAGATGAATACCTCGATAAATACAGTGATTTTGATACTCGGTTTTATATCGATCCTCTATGTTCATTTAATAAATTTCATGTGAATGAAGTAAATGAAATGACTTGGCGTTATGAAATATACAAATTCCTGATTGAATCACGTACGAACAGTTGTGAATATATTTCATAATAGTGGAAGAGGCACTTTTCCAATCTTAGCTAAATGTCCAAAGATTTTCTATCGTCAGCATCTTCAGCTCCTGTTGAATCACAATTTTCCAGAGCTGCTTTTACAAAAATGCAATAGATCAGGCAAAAAATACATAAGATGCCTCATGTGTCTCAAAGTCTGGATGGAAAATGATGTAATTAAACAGTCCTTGGAAGTTTCTCAATTTCAAGAAACTATATATTTTTTATACTTGTGAAGAAATTATATTTCTTCAATTCTAATCTTACCCCATAGATTGTGCTAATTTTTAACTACCATAGACAGAGTCTATGGTGCCAAGGCCAGGGTTATATTGAATACTTAATCCTATGGCAATTATTGTTACTAGGCAACATACTGAACAATATCAACAATATCATTTAGATCTTAATTTCGAATTCATTAGAAAGGGAATTGTTTGGAATAGAAACTTTAATTGTCGTTTCTTTGTTTTCAGGTATGTTGGCTAGTTAGGTAAACAATGTAATTGTATTATTATAAACTTTGTTTTCAGAGCAACACAATTGTTTTATTTAATTCCCTTTCAAACTATAAGAATTTGTCTTATATACTTTATATTTTGTTTTGTTTTATAGTGTTTTTATTTTGTTTCCATTTTGAAATAGATGTTGACATTTTTGGTTTTTTTATGCAATAAGTTTTTATGGATGAAAGTTTCTTTGCAAGGTACCTTCTCATTTCATCATTTTTTTATTGATGTGAACACTTCACAATAAAACTTCTGAAGATCAAATAGTTTGAAAGCATGTACTTTATTTCTCAAATACTCGATAAATTAATACTTGACTTGACATTCAAAACCTACCATATGACTTGAACCTGACTTGGCAAATGAAGGAACAAGCAACTGAAAGTTCCTGAGGATATCTCGAGTAATTTAAATGCGTATTTATCAAGAAGAGACTCAAATGAAGGAATGAAAAGTTTCAACATTAGTCTGATAATCCAAAACTGTCCACCCCCGATGTTATTGTTGCAGTCATCCTTATTACTGTCTGGAAGATGACAGCATCGGAGAAAATTAATAATACTCTTATGGTAATTCAATCCTGCAATTATATTCACGACCGTTCGGAAACGCCATAAATAACAGATTATACCGGGTGATGTCACAATCCGAAATGAGAAAAATCGCCTACGCACGTATATATGAGAGAACGAGATATATATGTAAGAACACCAATTTTCACGTAACATTTCCATATTTTCCGAGCCATTGTTCCAGAAAGTAAAACGGTTTCATCCGCGTTTCGGGAATTCGGGCCTTCAGATCCCCGAGAGGGTGGTTAACTTGAATTTGCGAAAACATAAATATCGTTCTTAGGACGACCCGTATAAATGTGGCAGTTATCACGAATTTATGGGTTATTTGTTACCTCGGCGTCGGTGTTAAAGGGCCCGGTGTGAAATATACTGCGAAAAAATACATAATACACACAGGAATTCATCCGCAGCTAGGACGAGAATTTTCTCCCGAGAAAATTCGTAGAAAATTAAATTTTTTTTTCTGGATGAATAACGGCGGAGCTTCAGTGTATGAGAGTTGGAAATGTGCCTGTATGCTTATTAACGAATAGAATCCATACAGAGGTTCCTTCTTTTCATATCCATCCCCGGTGGCATTTTTATGAGACAACCGTAACCAAATATTATTTTCAATAATAAAGCTTTGGAATCGGGAAAAAATGAAACCCTTCTGCAATTTCTACAGTAAAGTTTTCGGAATGTGTAGAATCTAATAATCGAATTTTAAAAAATCGTCCGTCTGTCGTATTTGCATAAATTTGTTACAGAATCAGTTGGTATACCTCATTGATTCTCTTGTCTGGGGAACACTTGGTTTCAAGAAAAAATACAAATCTCTACTTCAAATTTCAATAATTATCACTGATCATAACGAATTTCAACAAATCTAAAAACACTGTGATGCTGCTTCGAGCATTACCACATTTGTGGTAAGTGCCCAGAACATACTCTTCCAATGAATAAACATCGCAGCAGGTGTCCCACAAGGTTCAGTCCTTGGCCCCATAATTTCTCACATTTTTATTCATGATTTCCCAAAATACCCTAATAACAAAAATTGCACTATTTGCTGATCACGCAACTATTCACCCACATTTCACTACGCCATCAAAATGATCTTTAGTAGCATTAATGCACAACCATAATAGGATAACCCTTTAAAGCTTACATCCCTAGAGCAACTACTTTAAATTTATTTTTCTGTAATGATACTTACTTATCTATTTGAATCAACAAACACGACAGCTCCATGTAAGAACAGTGGAAGCATGCATGCAGGAACTGAGTAATGAATATATTTATTAATTTATAAAGGCAGATGTGCCTTACAATGTACATAATTATCCAAATGAATATTTTTGATTTTGCTTGGAAGCACTAATTGTGAAAAAATGAAGATATCAAGATTGAAGAAAATACTTCTTACTCATTCTCAACACAACACAATCATAAAATTGAAAATATTCATTGCTGCGATGATTCCATGACCAACTATATTTTCCGCGCAATCTTAGGATTTTTAGTTTAGGAGTAATTAATTTTTTGAATTTTTTTCTATTTCTGAACGGACAACCGTGGGTTCAAATACTTTTCCTGGATTTTCGTTCCAGAGTCGAGATATTTTGCGCTGAAAAAAAAAATTATCAACCAGTGTGAAATTTGCAATGTTTTTCAATATTGAACTTAGTAGAGTAGTGAAGATTGCACGCTCTTTGACCAAGTAACATCTCAAAAGTGCATCAAACGGTTTTATATTTTCTTTACCCACCTTTCTGAGCTTCTGAAATATCTCTCAGAAGCAAAGATCTTGTGCAAATGCGCAGTCTATCGAACCTTTCAATTAAGATCAGTGCTAAGGTATATATTATGATTAAGATAATTTCATTTTATTTAATTCATTCTCAACTTCCAAGCAATATCTGGCTTATTGTATATTGGCTCATTTTGGGTTGCATTCATTGTCTTGAATGTATACAGTCTAATAACGCAATAGTTCCTTTTCCTTACAGCTGAGCGTTTTTTAGGCATTTAAGTTAGATTGTTGAACTCATTGTAACGATAAAACATTTCTATACCCAATTTCAGTTAACTTTTGGTTCGATCCTATAATTCAAACTGACATTAACTAGTTGATCGGTTGATGACAATGAAATTCGCAGCAATCTATAAAAAAAATTCAGCAAGGAATAAATTTTGTTCCCAAATTGAAATTTCGTTAAAATTTTGCACGCGTTTCTCGAAGTAAAAAACTTCGCAAACTGACTACTTCCACACCTCCGCAGCGTACCATAAATTATTGTTTTCCACTTACGAATTTTCCTCAGGCTCCAGTGCCACATGCTGCAAGCGACAGCCGAATAGCGCGAAATAACTAATAACGTTTCCCTCTGTCTCGAATAAACTCCGATCGTGTAGATCCCCCCTTAAGTCGTCGTCACTTGTAAGCAACTTGTTCGCGTACCGAAAATAATGCGAAATGTCGAAATATCAAATTACAAAATTACGAGGTAATGAAACCTTCGCTAGCAAGACCCAAGTCAGACTCTGTTGCACTATTTATAAATTCCGGATTGGATATCATTTTTCCGGGGCATCTGGCGCTGAATATGCCGAATTTCGGGGGAGAGATGAATGCCCGCCATTATGCCTTTGAGCCCGCGCGGCGCAGTCAATTAAGTCGAAATTCGGGCTTCGGTTCGGATTTTCGCGGCATCATTTGTCTGATCTAATTGAACTGCTGCTGCGTGTTTTCCCGCCGAATTAAATTTCCTTTGATTTCGTTCCGCGTTCTCTGCTCGAAGAAGGTTTCCGTATTTATTATTAATCGGTTAATGAAATCAGAACTGAGGATAGTTGAGAGAAGAAATTCGGATATTCTATGGTCTGAAACGTCAAATCGTTAAGTTAGGTTATGATAGGTTTCGTACATTGAATTGATATATTATGGGCCTGTTTTTAGTTATGAGATGTTTTTTAATGAAGATAAATACTACGCTGATCTATTGAAAGAATAACATTTTACATGTTTTCAAATTGTGAAATAGATTTCTGTGACAACTAAATACTATGTTGCTTGGTTATCATGTCGTCAACCCCATAATTTATGGATTGAAAAATAACATTTTAGAAGCTAACCATTTTGAAGGTCTGCAAAGATATCCTACATTCAAATGAGCCATAAAATTGTCAAAGTATACAGGGTGATTCCTAATTACAGTACGAAATTTCAGAGGGTGATTTGTTGTTTTAAGAAAAAAGGGTCCTACGGACATATGTTCGTAGTTGCATTGTTTCCGAGATAACGCTAGGTATTTATGAATTATATTAGTGAATTGATTGGTAGGATTCGAGGGTGAAGGGAATCAATTATATGAAATTCTGCCGATATTTCGATTATATTTAAATCATCCTCAGGGCTCTGAAAGAACAATGCAATTTGATGTTACATAACACTCCCGGAAGAAGATGAATCTAGTCGACTCATAACAATATTATTTATATTTTAAGACTCTAAACAACACAAAAAAAATATATAGGTAATGAATACAAAAAATGAATATTTATTCATATTTTGAATTTTAAAATATTAATAATTGTCAATAAGTCATCTAGGTTCTTTTTGTTGGGATTAATAAGAAAAGAATATATCATTATTTATTATTTTTGTTATTCAATTGAGAAAACACTGAAATAAATTTAAAAAATTGCATTCCTTCAAAATTGAGACAGCACATAGAAGAAACACTTTGCAAGAATACCAATTCTTGACAAATTCACTAAGACAACGAAACAAATGTTAAAAAAAATTGTTTGAAAAAATATGTGGAAATTAAAAAGGTTTATATTTATTTTCATCGAAAAAAAAAGGAATATAGTGTTTTGCGGCACCTTCTATTCTGTAATAGAGAATACGTAGACGTTGAAACCATTATTTCCGTATTATCAATGCAGTTCTTCACAGCATAGATGGTTGATGTAGAAGTCACCCAACGTGAAACATTGAAGAATTAGGAAGTACATTTAGAAGTAACAAAGAATATACCAAACGTCAGTGTATGTAATATGCTCAAATGGTTAAGCACACAGTTTGTCCAAAGTATGGCTTTTGAACCGAATTTTCCGTACGTAAAACCTTTTTTCAGATGTAGCCGTATAAAAAAGAAGCTATTATTTCAACTTTATCATAGACGAGATAATAAAGAATGCATCTAACTGAAGGGCTACAAAATTGGGAATCGAAATGTTAATATACTTTGTTATGCCGATGACGTTGTGCTAGTGGCAGAGGCTGTATAAATTCCACCATACTTTTAACTGCGGAACTTTTCAATATGTCCATATCCACCTCAAAAACAAATTGTACAACAAAATTTAAAACTCCCATCAGATGTGAGTTAGTTGTAGATGATAACATTATAAAATAAGAGATGAAATTCAAATACCTACATGGGTACCTAATGAGATTTCAGGATATGGAGACATCGAAGCAGAGATAGAGGAGAGACAACAAACGATGAAATTGAAGTGAACACTGCAATGTGCTTGAACAACATAATATAAAACAATAGAAGAATATGAATAAAAATCAAGTCTACAATTCATAAAACCTAAAAGACCCATAATGTCATACACCCCAAAAACTCACCCAGATAAGTCTGAAACCAACTGGCTTTTGGAGACAAAATAAATGAAAGTATTGTGCAAAACAGCTGGGAATACTCTGCTTGACAGGAAACGCAGTGAAAATATTACAAGAGAGATGTATGATTGGTTAAAGTATCAAGTGACAAATCACTGTCTGGAACATGAAGCATTGGAGAACCATAGAGAGATGTTAGATATTTATTTGGGCTTGCGGTCTCTGGCAAGGTGTAGAAACGTGAGGTGGTTAGTTTATTTGGCAAGTTTGATTGAAGTTTTCTCATATTTCCTGACCTCTCCCTTTTGCGGTCTCTGGCAAGGTGTAGGTGAAGACAACAATTAGAAATTCGGTAAGGGCTCGAATTATATCAAAAGGTCAGGAAATATGAGAAAACTTCGATCAAACTTGCCAAAAAAAACTAACCACCTCACGTTTCTACACCTTGCCAGAGACTCTATAGAGAGATGGAGCGAAAACTTTAATACTGAACATGACGACATGGAGATTGAGAAGAAACAGGCATAAAAAGAAACTATGAATTCAATGACAGCAGATTGTCTATGAAAATATTTGATGAAATCATATGTACTTCTCTTGGCACTGATATGAAATTATTTCCACACACAAAATGTAAGAAAACATTAATAATCGTCAAATACACGTTACCAGACAAGCACTCCCTCTAGACGTCGAGGTATCGTCATATTTGTGGCGCTGAAAGTAAACATTCGCGTTTTCCGAGCACGAAGCAATATCCTCCGATTCCAGGAAAAACAATATCACGCCACAGAATGCCAACCTTATGAAACCATTTCGAGTATGTATTTTATGACGCATTATATGGAGTTGTTCAAGTTTTACGATCACTATGTTACCGGGATTGTATCGAGTTGAGGAGATTATTGTAAATGATTTTCAGGCCTTCGAAGGCAACACAGCACGTACGGTCGTATACAGTTCGAAGAGGGGCGGGGGCGGCTTCAAATGCACTTTCGCGGCATTATTTTTATTTCCCGAATAACAACAGGTCCGCCACTGTGTTGCACGTAATGGTTCATTTTTCAAGGATATTACGATGATGGAGTTTTACTGCTTCGATCCGGGGTGAGAATCGGGGAGAATCCTATGAACTGTATACTTGGAATATACTGCCCAACAAACGAAGTGGAATGAAAATATTTCCAATAAATGATTTGAACCAAAGAAAAATATAATTCTTGAATCACTTGGTAAAGTTAAATAAATTAAGGTTCAACGAAAAAAATAATAATCAAGCAAACAATTACTCTTCTATCATTAGGTAATGTATCTATAAAAAAAACTTAATACCTTTCAAGAATAAGTTAGACTTCTACGAAAGCTACTGATCTGTTTGAAAGACTCAATGTTGTTAAACTATCATATCAAAGAATAATCTCCAAAGTTTCTGTAACTCGTTGTTTGCTGGAGTTGCCTGGATATTTGTAATCGATATAATTCATATCTGGTGACTATACGGTGGCCATTCTCAAGCTCAAGTCAAGTAGTCATTTTTCAATGTCGAGTCAAGTATTTATTTTTCAAGTACTTGAATCATATCAAGCTACTTGATTTTCAGCAGTTTTATTCTGTAGTATCACATCAATAAAAAAAATGATGTAATGAGAAGAAACCTTGCAAAAAACACTTCTATTTATTGAAATCATTGTATAAAAGAACCAAAAATATCAATTTTTTTGATATAGAAACATAAATCACTATAAATCATAACAAAACAAAAAATATTAAAAAAATTAAGTTCTTTAATATTGAGGAACCTCCAGGATTTGTTGGATTTCATAATTATCCATCCAGGATCAAAGACCAATGAGGCATCTTATAGATTTGTCGCCTAACCTATTGCGGGCTTTTGTAACTGTAAGCACAGCTCTGGAAAATTGTCTCTGAGCAGGAGCTGAAGATGATGGCGTTGATGAAGAATCCTTGGCCATTTTGGCCAAGTTTAGAAAGATATTTCTGAAACTAGCAAAATCTACTAATAGATTTCATAGAAATGTGACAAAACTACTATTAAAGTCACACTGGCGAATGCTTCAGTCTCTCGGCGCTCGAGGAATCCCCTTATTTAGTCTAAGAGCGCACGAAATTGCAGAAATATATGCCGTGCGACGCGTGCATATCAAACTCAAGTAATATCAAGTAGCTTGATATCAAGTGAAGCAATAAATATCTAAAATCAAGTCAAGTCGAGCTCAAGTATGTAATATTTCACGAGCTTGATTTTCAAGTCAGTTATTTGGTTAAAATGTCAAGCTACTTGGCTTGATGAATCCCTAAACTGAATGAAAAATTTTAGCAATTCTCTCCCTAGAAGAAACTACTTGATACAAGTCAAATTAGATGAAGCAATATCGAACTGATTTGGATAATTACAAAGCGTATAGACCTTTTCCCATAAGGTGAAAAACTACCTAGACTATAAGAATATATAACCTGAAAACATATTTACAAAATTCACCTTTTAAAATTGAAACATTCGAGTCACCGAAAATAAATAAAACAGTTTAATACAGTCATGCTTCCATGTCAATTATTCAAATACCGCAGAGATAACATTGCCTAATATGGACGGAAACATTTCATCATTCTGAAATTACTAATGTCATTTGTGTACTTTTAACCTAGTTTGAAACGTCGAGAGAGAGAGAATAAAATGAAGCACTAAGGCGTGAAGCAAAACGACAATGGCTTCTAGATGGAAAGAGCATGAAAAATTCTGTTAAATATCGAGGTGACTACGATTTAATTGCATCATTTCAACGATGTTTTATGTCAACTCACTCAGATTCGATGGTTATTTACATTATTGAGATGGTTTATCGCTTTCAATTGATCCTTGGTTTTTGCAACACTATGAACGGATGTCTGTCAAAATGATTCGTTTATTTGGCCACGTCCTTGTTTGATCTCGATTTTTTGACTGATTCAGGTGAAATTTCAATAGAAAACGACTATAACTTCGATCACTTTCAATCTTATTACCACAGCCAAAGATTTCACTTTCGTCTCTATTCAACCAACAAATACAGCTGTTTTTTGATTAAAGCATTTTCAAGCTTTTTCTCTCAAATTGAACTAAAGATCTTTCTTAACATTTCACGGTGTGCATACACAATAATAATAGACTGGGCTGCATAATTATAGCAGAAACCTTTAATTCCCAATGAAATACCACATAGGTATATGAATATGTATATAATTTCTATTATTTTAAGATTTTTATCACCCAAGAAATGTAACCGCAAAAGAGGTAAAAATTTCAATTTTCATCACACTCTGAAAATAATTGATAGCAACTGCGTATTCCGAACTGCAAACAAAACAAAATTATAAACGGAATGACACAGCAGAGGTAAAACGCATATTATCAACAAAAATTTACATAATAGATACAATAACTCACTTTTTAATGTTTGCCAAATTCGGTATTTTATGGATATCGATATAAAATATCACATACGGTGTATTTATATATCGATATTGAAATGATGAGTGCAAATTTGATATGAATTTAAGTAGGGTCTTACCCTATCTGAATAAAAACAGATTACTTATGAGGAAGATGTCAATTTCATTTTGATCGATTGATAATTTGTTGAAATAGAGGATTAATGTAATGATAAGAAAATCCGATGTTATCAAAAATCATCAAACACTCGGAAACCAATACTAGGAGATTTTTTTGGAATAGATATTGAATTAAAGAATTTTGAAAATTGTTTCTCTTTATAAATGACCAAACCGAAAGAAATTTACTAAATCACATCATGGAGTAATTCCTACCGCTGAAAGGACTAGTAATTAATAATTAATAATTAAAATTCATATTATTTCTTTGAAATGTTTTTTGTATATCCTCTTGTGAGAGAAATGAGTCTAGGAATAAAGAATCAAGATAAATTTAAAAAAAGCAGTCCATTCCCAGTACTATTTATATAAAAATTGATTAATTTACCACCCCATCAATTGAATCTTCTGTTTTGATGCGAATTATTTTCACAATTGTAATTTTTTTCTTGTATTCTCGACTACTTCTACCCGTTTTGATCAATGATCTTATAATCATAACTATAGAGTGGAATTTTGAAGGATCAGAGATTTTGATTTCTCAATTTGGTATTTTGAACTCTAAATTTATCAGGATTTGATTCTGCTAATAATTCATAAAGTTAATTGCCTTAGGTGAACCTAATAAGATGCATTAGGTACATATGATGACATATGCCTTTATGATATGTAACATTCAATTGCAAAATATCTTCATGTGACTTTATTGTGAGATAATCTCATGGAAAAATAGTTGGTGAATTATAAGAAGAAATTTCTTCATTTCGACGTTATCTATACAACATTAATTTCTCTTGTACACTTACTATTCAAATTTCAAGTTGATGCTTTAGCGGTAGAAATGAAATGCTTTTTCCATTTCCAGATCGAACATACATATCTATAACCGTCCACATATGCTCGCACGATATTTACTCAATTGACAGCAATTTTATTGACAAATCTTCCTCCTACAGATAAGGCGAGATAAGATAATGAAGTATTAATAAAGCTCGGTCATAAATCCAACGACAGTTCACACCTACTGCCTGGGAAATTGGAAATTTGCGGCCAACTAGATGGCCGACCGAAGCACATTACGAATATATTAACTCATTATGGGCTGATGAAGACCTTGACTGTAAAATAATTCATTTGTCTCATAAAAAGCGACGGTTTAACTGACGATGACGCGATGCTCGATTTGGAACAATAGACGGGGCACATTCTAAATTTCAATTCTGTTCGAACGCAATGACGATTCTATTTTTATCAGGTGGACGATCATTTTTTCAACCTTGGAATATGTTTTGATTGTTGGATGTCTGCCGTGGGTGCAGGAGATCATCAATCAAGTCGATGTAAGACGCGAAAGATTCACTGTAGGTTTCACGAAAATTTGATCAACCTACCAGCACGTTGATTATACACTGTGTCCGTAAAGTATGGAACAAATTCATTTTTAACTAAACAAACTATTTTGAGAAATAATCCTGAAACACGTCGATTTTTGATTTACCCAATTTTAAGATAATAATCTAATATACAGGGTGAATTACTTTCGAGTAATGACGCAACCTTCTTTTTTTTCTGAATGAAACACCCCATTATGTCTCAATTTTCCGATTACTCTAGCTGGGGGTGATTCCAAAAATGTACCACATGTTGATTCCAATTGGTACAGGGTGGACAAAAATACAATAGTTTTGTGTGTGCTGATAAAGTAACGCGTAACATTCTTCATTAGTTAAATTGACAATATTATCAAAAATACTTATTGTCTAGCGGCAATTGATTTGAATGTAACACCCTGTAGTTTGTTTCATTTTTAGATTAATAAGAATGAGTTGTTTCCAAACATGTCTGGTACTTGTGTTCTAGCAGGCAGAATATGAAAGAAATTATTTCTTATCAATTTAAAAAAAAACATAGTCTTCAAGTTTTCTGTGAAATGTCATTATTTGTTTATTGCCGCTAGACAATAAGTATTTTTGATAATATTGTTAATTTAACTAATAAATAATGTTACGCGTTACTTTATGAGCACACACAAAACTATTGTATTTTTGTCCACCCTGTACCAATTGGAATCAACATTGGCATCGAAATCTACCAAGGCACAAGCATTGAACGCTTTACATCTTTGTAGTACAATGTCTTTAAAAATGCGAATAGAAGCTTCTTCTTCTACATACATTTTTTGAATCAGCTCAGCTAAAGTAATCGGAAATTTGAGACATAATGGGCGTGTTGCATTTAAAAAAAAAGGGGGTGACGTCATTACTCGAAAGTAATTCACCCTGTATATTAGATTATTATCTTAAACTTCGGTAAATTGAAATAAAAAATCAACGTGTTTCTGGATTATTTCTTAAAATGGTCTGTTCAGCTAAAAATGAATTTGTTCCATACTTCACGGACACAGTGTATATAAGAACCATTGGTCAACCCAAAAATGAACTAAAATTGAATACAGAGATTATTTAATTGTGACAAACACTTCAATAAAATTTTCGTAAGGCATCTCTTGTTCCATTAAGTAAAACCTACAATTATTTTTGAGGATTTTTGAGGATAGCTGTTATTGACCGATCAGCTCATTGCTTTCGATTTGAGATCTCTGAAAAAAAATATTTAACACAATGAATTGTTGATATGATTTAATATTTCCTTCATTTCGAGGAATAAGGTAAGAAAAAGATATTTTTCTGTAAAAAATGCAATGTTGAAAGTTGTACCCAGTTACTGAATAATAATTGAACGTAGTGTTAAGAAAAATATATAAGAATTCAACATTTTCAGAAAACAAACAATAACTCATAATTGATTCCAAATGACTAGGTACTAATATCCATCCTAACAAAAATTATAGCAATGATCAACGATACACCGAATTTTGTCACCACTTCTCTTAAAAATATTAATTGATACAATGAAAAAATTGCAGTTTCAATCAAGAATCATAACTGAACTCGACAATAGAAAGATATGTATTAGAAGTAGCAATTCATCGAATATATCTGAAAGTATAAAATAGACGAACTGTACAAACACCTAAAAATGCATTCCATTAACATAAGGACGACAAAATTGCTGACAATCCTTCAAAATTTAATTTGAGAATAATATTCAAACTTCAGAATAGATCCCTCGCACTTTGAATTCACAAGGTAAAAGCCAAAAATTTAGAATTTTTTGAGTTTACTTGTCCGGGTTGCAATATAAGTCAAAGTCAGAAGTAATTGTTATCCTCAAAATCTCAAAATCTGAAAACTGCATTTAGCTCCTGAAGGAAATCGTTCATGAACGATATATATTTTTAAATCTGTCAATAGCAACCATTGAAAAAAAATAAAACATCAGACTTTTTCGTGTTATTCTCAAATTATGAAATATTTCCAAGTAATAATTTAAAATTCATCATCACGTCCTACGAAAATCAATCCTTTTTGTACCTGCTATTATCCAGGAAATCTGAATACATCAACTATCGAATCGTAAATTCGGAAACAATCCATTATTTCGAAAGAAACCAATGAAAAAATTCCAATACGATAAAGTATTATGGAACAGTTTCAAATTGCACTCAGAGACATAAAAATGGATCTTCATCGTTTTGTGTAAACACCTTTCTGTTGATAGCACGACCTACGATAACCTTGTCGCTTGAGCCAACCTCATTTATCTTCAGAATTGGAAAATTGTGCGAATGTACTCTAAAGAATTGAATTGATAGCCTTGGCTTGACAGAAAGATGCTTCCACATCGCTTGGGAGGTGATGTCATAATTTTTTTTATGAGCTGAGTGGCTTTTTTCGAGTTTAAGTAGCGTAAAATTTGCGTCCTTGTTTGTACAATCTGTTAGATGTTTCAGTTAAATGAACGAGATGAATATTTGAGTCGTGGTGGCTGGAAATTTCCAAATGGATTGAACTAAATTCTTAATCTCTCAAGAAAATGTCAGATTGTTAAATAATTCGAACTGTAGATAATTCGTCTTCAATTTATGCTTTTTTTTATTAACCTACGTCAGTGTGCTTTGAACGGATCACTGAATGTCATAACATAACCTTGTTAAAATTCAATCAACATCGTTTTCTCGTGAAAAATACTGTAGTAGTGTTGTGGAATAATGAATTTCAGTCGAATCGTTTTCTGTCTAATGAAATTTATTATTGATTGGTCTAAACCATCCAAACAATCAAAGTGATATTAGAAAGAAAATTTAGAAAAAAAATTACACTGTTCTTCCATTACCATGCAATTGACTATCTGAACCATCATCAACAAAAAGTGAAATTGAATCTCGCATTGCCTCAGTTATTCAAAGAAATTCATTGAATCGCCGAAAATAACCTCCTACACACAAAATCACTGCAATAAATTCACCTATAACAGACAACCCAACTCACACAATATAATCATCTCGATATAAATAGCAAATGCATTCTTGAAAATAGACTATAATTACTTCCTTTCCAGTGTGGTATTTCAAAAAAAATTTAAAAATATTTTAATGGAGTTCTCAACAATATCTTCAGGATCTAAAAGACTTCATAATAATAATATCACATATCCGAGTTCGTTCACTATGGAAAGCACACAGTTTTATCGTTTAGAATGGAATATACATATCTAATTAGGTCAGCTGAACACATTTTCTGGCGTCTTTGTAGATTTATGTGTTCGAGCATTTATTTATTCTGAATATTTGCATATCGTTTACAAGCGCTGTATACCTAAAAGGCACCGTATTATCTAAACGATAGAAGAATAACGTATTCAGGTGAACCATAACATTCACAGATACAGGAGTGAATCCTATTTAGTGATACATGACGTGATGTACTGTTCACTGCTAGTAGTGATGCTCCGAAATTCGATTAGGAATATTTGCTAGAAATTTACAATTACATAATTCCGTAATATCTAAAATTTCTAATTATAGGTTCATACAATGAATTCATGTTACTCTACTCCAAATAGAAACTGAGAAATTTAATATTTTCGTGTTGGTGGGATTTTATAGCCTGGTATCGAGTTATCTTGCTGAGATCGAGTGTGAATATTAAAATTCTGATGTATGTGTGAGAGATTGTCGAACAACGATACTGTTGTATTTTAAAAATGACAGTTGTAATAATAGATTTATATATTTGGCAAGCCGGTTACAGACTTAAGAGAGAAACAGAGGAGAATAAGTTTTATGGTGTTTTTTGTCTTGACACTCGCAGTTTAGTGATGATTTGAATTTATTTGTTTTATGCTCATCACACATTTCAACGTTCTTGAGATTCTTCTATTTTAGATGCCTTTAATAACACTTGTTCGGTGCAATTTCAAAATCATTTCAATTTATCAATAATAGGTTTTTTTACAAACCAATATAAATAGTTGAGGTTTGTGATTGAGTTCAACAGAATATGCATAGAATGTGATGTTTGGACAATCTAGAGTCTGGTGAAAAATCTCACGTTAATTGCGTAACCAGATGCATAAAGAATTTAAAAAACATCGGAAAAAATAGAACCTAATATTTCCGTGACTATAATACCACTGAGATTTTGGGTGCTGATATGAAATTTCATCGGATTACATCGTCAAAACCATAGAAAATACAAGAAGATTATTGAAAAAAAACAATATTTCTGTGATTACAAATCCGGCAGGTTTGAGATATTGCGTGAATATCCAGATTAAGAGTGAACTTGGCGCAGAAATGATGAGCGCTCAATTTCAAGTCATTAGTTTTTTTCGATATCAACAAATATTTCTTCAAGAAATTTTCAACCATGCTGATTCTGTTCATTGAATAACTGATGAGGATATATTTTTTTGGAGTCCATTTAGGTCTTAATTTCGAAAATCTTGATATTTTTTCGATAACACTAAAAGCATAGAGTTCGAAAAAAATGTTATAGTCAGTGAAAATTGGATGAAATATTTAAAATACATTCTAATATAGGTCTGTTTGAATATGTCATTTTCAAATGGAACTAATTGTAATTATTGACGAAATACTGATCAGACTCAAGACTTGTAGAATTCCGACTAGAAATCAACATAATATTAAACCTTACATATTTCAAGTGAAATATGACCTAACACAGGATAAATTATATTGTTAAGAAAGTTAAGAATATAGTAACTAAATAGTGAAAAAGTATAGTAGAATCGGGGGTTGAATTTAATCAGCTTTCTGAGTGAATTTCAAGTAGGTATCTATGAAACTTGCACTTAGTAACTTTCTTGAGAAATGCAAAAGATTTTAAGTATTTTACAGAAAAATTCCCTACTAAGTGACGAAAAGTTTTTTGATCTTTGAGTGTTGGATTCTCTGGGAAAGGTCGTAATGTCCAGAGCTGAAATATTTATTCATAATACGAAAGCATTGATATTCTTCCACAAATTCAAAGACGAGTTTTCGAATGAACTAGTGTTAGAATGAGCCTCCTATACGAGTATTACACATTATTTGCTCTAATTTACGGGATTTTCATTGAAATTAATAATATCTCATAAACTTGACAGATAAGATTTAAATGTGAGATAGGAAACTTCCGAGTACCTACCAACATATCTATAATAATCAAATTCAACCATGAAATGTGTGTATATCCGAGATATTCCCAAACAATTTTTTCAACAAAGTATGACAGAATGAATGGATTTGCTACAGAATTGAAGAAACTCAATTCTAATTGTAATGAAAGGTTTTTGCCTGAATCACTACGGATACAAACTATGAACAACTTACACATCTGAAAGTTCAATGTCATCGTTATATGATATACTCTCCATTTTTCTACAAAGAATTTGTGTACCGCCGCGATAAGTGAAGATTCTCTGAATATACCTGGGTAAAACAAAATTTGCTAGCAGAAAAATGATAGCTCTCATAACAGGAAATTTTCTTGAATTCCAACTCAACATAGATTCAAAACGTGGTGAACTCGTAGAATTTGATAAGGAAAAATTTAGGTCAGTATAGTATATCCAAAATCACTTGAACTAGTCCATAAAAACGCTTGGCCATAGATGTCCCTTTGAAGTGGATACTGCGATCTGCCAAGTACCGGGGTTCATTTGGAAGTATAGTTAGGCAATGAATTGACTGGCCCCAAAGGAATTTCTAGAAACTTGGACAACCCTTGTATAAACGAAATATTCAGCTTCCTCCAAGTAACTTTGGATATACTATACAATTCCACATTAGAAATGTAAACATTTAAACTTTGTCAGTCATGAGAAGGTATAATATTTTTCGGACAATCATTGTCGTAAGTGATTTATTTAGATTTTTCTTTGGAAGTTTTTTGTGTTTTTTGCAGGCTTATTGTACTATCGCTATTCTTGATATAAGGAAAAGTGGAAGATCGGCTTTGGACGAACTCTATTCTTTTTGGCTGATCTAACATAATGTAGGATTTGGTCAATAAACATTATTATTATTATAAGAATTTTTGAAAGGAATGAAGCGTAACTCATCCAAAACATCCAATTCTTGCTTTCAGAGCAGCGAAAGTAACCTTTCTAATCCGATAACGTAATTCACAATTTTCCGCTTCGTGTCCAGATCAAATCACACCACCAAAAATCTCATCAAATCACCTCATTCTCTAACTTAATTCCATTTGAACACTTACTCAAGATCCTGCCGGACGACAGCCGTCGACTAACCAGAATAGTACAATCCAGGAAAACAGTTCAAAAATTCTTAAGCAAACACCTTCCTAACTCGAAGAAAATTGTCTAGTCGCAAAAAAGGAAGTTAGATAGCCTTTTAAAACTGATGTGTGCATACCTCAATCAGATCAGACTCAAGACTTGTAGAATTCCGAGTAAAATTATTTGCTCAACTTATGTTGAATCGTACATATTTCAAGCGAAATATGACCTCAGCACAGAATGAATTATATTGTTAGCAAAGTTAAGAATATAGCTCGGAATATAGTCACAAAATAGTGGTAGAATGTAATCAACATTCTGAGTGAATTTCAAGTTTGTAACTTGGACTGAGTAACTTTTTAGAGGTTAGCTCCAAAAATGCAAAAGGTTTCAAGTATTTTAATGAAAAATTCCCTACTTAGTGATGAGAAATTTTGATCTTTGAATGTTGTATTTATGGTCGTAAGGTAAAGATGAAATAGTTTTTTGTAATACAAATGAAGGAGGCATTGATATTCTCCCACAAATTGAAAATTCAAGAACTAGCCACGAAGTGGCGAGTTTTTGAATGAACGGTTGTTAGAATGAGCCTTCTATACAAGTATACATTATTTTCTCTAATTTACGGGATTTTCATTGAAATTAATAATATATCACAAACTTGACAGATAAGAGATAAATCCGAGATAGGAGAGTTCCGAGTACCTACCGACATATAATAATAAAATTTAACTATGAAATATGTGTGAAGCTGAGATTTTGTTTCTTAAGGTAGTTATGACAGAAAGTACGGATCTGCCACAGAATGAAAGAAACTCAATTTCAATTGTGATTTTTGCCGGCATTACTACAGATATGAACTATGAATAACGAAATTTAAATTACACTTCTGAAAATTCAATGTCATCGTTATATCATTTACCCATCATTTTGTTCGAAGAATTTGTGTACCGCCGTGACAAGCGAAGATCCTCTGAATATACCAGCGCAATATAAAATATGCTAGCACAAAAAAGATAGCACTTAAAACAGGACATTTTCTTGGATTCCAACTTGATAAAGATTCAGAACTTGTACAGTTTGATAAAGGAAAATATAGGTCGATACAATTCCACATTCAAAATATGATTATTCGAACTTTGTCAGTCATGAGCACAATATTTTTTGGACAATCACTGTCATAAGAGTTTTCGAAAGGAAAGAAGAGTAACGCATCCAAAACATCCAATTCTCGCAGCGAAAGTAACCTTTCTATTCCGATAACGTAATTCACAATTTTCCGCTCCGTGTCCTGATCAAATCACACTACCAAAAATCTCATCAAATCACCTCATTTTCCCTAACTTAATTCCATTTGAACACTTACTCAAGATCCTGCCGGACGACAGCCGTCGACTAACCAGAATAGTACAATCCAGGAAAACAGTTCAAAAATTCTTAAGCAAACACCTTCCTAACTCGAACAGGACGAGTAACACCGCTCGTGAAGAAAATCGTCGAGTCGAAAAAACGGAAGTTAGATAGCCTTTTAAAACTGATGTGTGCACACCTCGGAACACTGACTGATTCTTAGACTTGGAAGCGTCGCGGGCAAGCTAAGCGTTCAGGCGATAGCGAGGGACTGCCGTCGGGAGCCGTCGCGTCGCGTATTCCGACGGCGGGGGGCGCATGCGTCGGCCGAGGGGGGGAACGGGCGGCCTCGGACGGAAGAGTTGCGCAATTCCCGTAACCCCCGATACATCGCACCGACCCCAACTAATTACGTAAAACCCCGACTGGCATTCCGGCAACGACGCCAACCCGGACAGACGGGCGCTTACTTCGGGGGGTAGAACGCGGACGTCGTGACGCAATTGCTTCGATTTCTAGAATTTTCTTTATTTCAGATAAATCCAAGTCAATTGTAAATTACACTCGGAAATCATGTAGCATAGGTATATGACCTTGAGATCCTCGAATCCTCTAAGTCCAAATGTCGGCTACGTTGCCATATCAAAAAAGTTAAGTTAGAAGTATTTCACTATTTCTTTATTTCGAATTAATTGAAATCAATTATAAATTACCCTCAGCTCTACTAATGAAATTATTCCTTAAGCTTTTAATTTGGGAATCCAATCCCGTAAATCCGCGGGATGAAAATGATCAATCCCACAGATGCGCAAGGGGTTGCGGGGTTGTTAACAATATACAATACTCTATGTACTCAACCTATTGAACATGCTCATAAAAAGGTCTTATGCTAAAAAAAATAGGTGCTATAGTATCTACTCAAGTTCAAGTCAAGTAGTAGTTTTTCAATCTCAAGTCAAGTATTTATTTATTGAGTAATTGGCTTGACTTGAGATTGAAAAACTACTACTTGACTTGAACTTGAGTAGATACTGTAGCACCTATTTTTTATACCTATTGAACATGCTCATAAAAATGTCTTATGCTATAAAAAATAGGTGCTATAGTATCTACTCAAGTTCAAGTCAAGTAGTAGTTCGTCAATCTCAAGTCAAGTATTTATTTATTGAGTACTTGGCTTGACTTGAGATTGAAAAACTACTACTTGACTTGAACTTGAGTAGATACTAAAGCACCTATTTTTCATAGCATAAGACATTTTTATGAGCATGTTCAACAGGTTGAGTACAAAGAGTAATATATACTGTTGGCTTGACTTGAGATTGAAAAACAACTTTTTGACTTGAACTTGAGTTGATTTCAAGTCAAGCTCTAGCTATTTGAACTTGAGCTTGAGCCAAGTAGCTAGAATATCAAGCCAACTCGTGAATCCCTAATTACCCTCAGCTCTACGAATGAAATGAGGTCACAAGATTTAAGCTACTTTGTATCTTCGAAATATTCCTTAAGACTATTATGGTTCTTATGTAATCAGTAGAAGTTTTACTTTCTTCATGAATGATTTATATCATTAGGTACAGTATATCCAAAGTCACTTGAAAGAAGCTCAATATTCCTATTATACAAGGCTTGTCCAAGTTTCCAAAAATTCCTTTGGGGCTAGTGAATTTATTGCCTAACAATAATTTCAAATAAACCCCGGTATTTAGCGGATCGCGGTATCCACTCCAAAGGAACATCTATGGCCAAGCGTTTTTTTGGACTAGTTCAAGTGACTTTGGTTAGACTATAACTCATTATAGGCTTTGAAACTCATGCAGACAGTACTTTTCTCAGTCAATGTCAATTTATGGGTTGGAAACATCAAATTTTTTTCCGAAATTCGAGGCTTTATAGTAAAAAAGTGGTTATACATTTATAAATCAAAACATCGCTGGCCATCGCTGGACAGCGATAGACAATACTTTTACTTTCTCCCATCTATCGGGTACCGTACGAATCCCGCGTTGAAAAAACTGGTCATTTTTTGAAGCGATCCACGAATCGATCAAATTTTTTACTTCTTCTCAAGACCGGAAGTGCTGGTCAGCCAAGCCGTATGACATTGATCGAAACAAGTGATTGTCCAAGAGAGCAACGTCTGGAGAATACGGCGGATGAGATAGGACTTCCCATTTCAACGTTTCCAAGTATGTCTTGACCACTTCGGCTCAAACGCATTAATTGCCTTCGATAACGATCGCCTGTGATTGCTTCAGTTGGTTTTAACAACTCATAATATACTATGCCGAGCTGGTCTCGGAGCTGGTCCCATCAAATACATAGCATTACCTTGAAACCGTGAATATTCGGTTTGGTCGTCGACGAGGAAGCTCATCTCCATGGTTTTCTGCGTTTGGGATTATCGTAATGAACTCAATTTTTCGTATCCAGTCACAATGCGATGCACCTTTGCCTTGCAAGGAACTGTTCACAAGCAAACAAACGCCGTTCAACATATCTAGGTTTCAACTCGTACGGCACCTAATTTCCTAGCTTCTGAGTCATTCGCATGGCGTTTTGAAATAGCTTGTTTCGACACTCCCAGTGATCCTGCCAATTGGGCGTTTGACACGAGTCTTGATCAAATACTGCCTCCAATTCTGCATCTTCGAAAACCTTCTCTCTTCCAACCCCATGCTGGTCTTCGACGTCATAATCACCGTCTTGAAACGTTGAAACCACTCTCGGCACGCTCTTTCACTAATAGCGGCCTCACCATAGGTATTTGGGAGCATTCGATGAGCTTCGGCCACAGATTTCTTCAAACTAAAACAGTAAATTAAAACCTCCAGCAAATGACGTGAATTATAATACCTAAGCTTATTCTATGAAATCTACGATCAATTTATTTCGTCTACCAGTTACCGCTACAGCCATCTATTGCAAAACAGCGGAAGCAAAGTTGTACACTTTATAAATTTAGTGAGGAAAACTTCACACTTTTTTTATGAAAAGTATTTTAGGAAAGAAAAAATGAATTTAAAGTGTACCTACTTATCTTTTGTGGATTCAAATTCAAATCGAATACATGATTTAGTGAACGTGGAATGTAATAAACAATAAACGTGCTCAACTGAATTCTTGTGAATGAATGATGAAATATATGAATTGAATGAATGTTTCAGATTCTTCATGAAACGCTCGAACATTTAGTTTTTTTTTCTTTGATATGATTAAATAAAACAACCGGATGATGCAGATGAACTATTATTTTCAATTTAAATAGATGTTGCAGGCATGCCCGATGCAAAGATGTTTAAGATTAGTGAATTGGATGAAAAAAATCATTTGTAAAATTCGTTGAAATAAAAAAAATTATACAATTTATTCTTCCAGGAATCCAGATTTTTCAGAAAAAGTAAATAATGCCGCCCTCTATTATTTGCCGCCCCAGTTTTGATTTCATAAAAAGCTTGAACATGTTTCTTTTCCTTTGAGATTATAGGGTAAAACATCGGATTATGCGGATGGAAAAGTATTTTCAATTTGAATGCGCCCACGCCCAACACTTTTCAATTGATATAAAAAATGAAAAATATTATAATATATTGAAGTGTGGTATCAAATAATAAAACCTCTTATATTTCTTAAGAAGTATAATTTGGAAATAATGAAATGCAATCGTTTCCCGTATATTTTGCATTCCATTCTGAGAAATCAACATTCTGATTGGACAATTGGAAAGAAAAATAATCCAGAAGCCGCCTCAAGTGGCAATTAAATTCGGCAACGTTCAGCAAAGCGAAAGCCGACAAGACTGATTAGTGCATGTATTTTTTTAGCGTCAATAACTCGTGAACAGGATTACAGGATTACGCGACATCTGGATATTTATGAGTATAAAGCATAATGCGGCACCCTAGATGGTTTTTGATGTTGATTAAATTTGTCGGTATTCCTTCCTGTTGTTGCTGACCGAATAAAATCTCATTCGGTACTTTGAATTTCTACACAAATGTGATTTTTGTTTATCAAGCTTGAAAAGCCGCCGTTGAAGTTTGCCGCCCTAGGCGACCGCCTACCCTGCCTCCTCTCTTGCGACGGCCCTAGTTAAAACAATCTTACTCTTTCGGTGATGCTCAACAGTATATGGATAAAAATCAACACACATGTATAACACACAAGAATTACGCACTGGCCTTAATTCTTGAACGACAAACATGCATCAATAAGCTTGAATTCATAGTTATCTATGCCTATGGCAAACAAACTCAAATTATTATATGAACAGAACAAGTGAAGAGTCTATACAGGGTGGCCATTTGAAAACGAAACAGACGAGATTACAGACGAAATAAAGTTTTTCGATAGAAATGCTCGGACAGGTCGATTTCTGTTTCGAGGGGGACAACTTAAGATGTAGGTTACGGACGCATAGCGCTTCAACTCTTGCTACTACAACCCTCACCCCCAAATTTTGAATAGGGAAGATGGGGTGAGTGATACCTCATTTGAAAGGTATTTTTATACTGATTTCAGCACAGTAATTGTTTTTTCATTTTATGCATTAGTTCTCGAAATATTCTTAACTGAGTATTTGAAAATGAAGTGGTGTTTTCATGGCACTTGTAGTGTTTTGTGAAAAATCGACATTTTGAGCTTCAAAACAACCATGACTGTGGCTTCCTTCCTAACTAACTAACGCATGAATATTTCGAGAACTAATGCATAAAATGAAAAAACAATTACTGTGCTCAAATCAGTATAAAAATACCTTTAAATTGAGGTATCATTCACCCCATCTTCCCTATTCAAAAATTGGGGGTGGGGGTTGTAGCAGCAAGGGTTGAAGCGCTATGCGTCCGTAACCTACATCTTAAGTTGTCCCCCTCGAAACAGAAATCGACCTGTCCGAGCATTTCTATCGAAAAACTTTATTTCGTCTGTAATCTCGTATGTTTCGTTTTCAAATGGCCACCCTGTATAAGGATTTGTTGAGGAAAACTACAAGAAATTGAACCAAATGATAACAAAAACTTCAATCATCGTTCACTACCAGACTGCCATGTCTGACAAACGAAATATCTGGTCTGTGTGCTGACCATCAATGACACGCATAGGTGTCATATACATGCTTGTCGTACTTATAACATTTCACGCATGGATGCCAGTTTATAGCCGCCTTAAGAAAGAATAGGAAAAAGGAAACCATGCCGAACCGAGTCACAAGAATTATCTCAAACAAAATCTTATCAGTGAACATATAGTTATTTATAATACAAGTGCAGAAGGCATTGATATTCTTTGGAATGAACGAGTGGTAGAATTAGACTTCTGTACGAGTATCATACATTATTTTCTCGAATTCATTGCATTTTTATTGAAAATAATGAAATATTTCCATAAATATCATTTAGTGATTTTTGCATTGAAAAATGTTGGTTGGCAGAACTGATTTCTCTAAGGCAAATTGATGAATTGACAGATAAAGCCGTGGCGGAAAGTTCGGAGTACCAACATATAATAATAAAATAAAACCATGAGAACTGTGCGTTTCTGATATATTCTCGCACGATTTTGTTCTACAAGATGTCGAAGAATGAACGGAATAACCACAGAATTAGAGAAACAGTATTTAAAACATCCTACTTGGAACTAACAGGAAATAAGTGGTATGCAACTGGCTGTGGCATCTATTGGCCAGCCTCGGGACTTATTGAGTTATGATTTATGGGCTTGAATGACAAAGTCGATAGTGACACCAATCAAGAAGTGACTTCAAAACCCCTATATCTGAATGATCGTTTCATATAACTTATAACTTCGAATTTCAATATTCAGAAAAAACGTTCCCTTCTCGTTGATCTCACAGTTTACGAAAGAAAAACTTCCCCAATATGTAACCGAAAAGATCGAGAGACATTTGTATCTCTCAGATACGAAATTGATTTCAACGTCTCCGAAATTAATTGGCATTTCAAGGAACTGCAGCTGAAAAACGAACTGTTCGAAATTAGTTTCGGAGTTAGCTTCAGGCACTATGAGCTTTGTGGATGCATCCGGATCAAGAAGGGTTATTCTCCCCTAATGTGGGGGCTTTGTGGACTGGAAATTTTACTCTCGAAGAAGATAGGGATCGCTCAGCGGTTTTTCTGATTCGGGCACTAGAGGGATCGATTTTCTCCGATTCAATCGTTTGAATATTGAGAGTTACATTATACGAACAGAGTTTACACACAAAGCAAAATTCTAGGGATATTGTCTGAATCTTTATACTGATATGAAACGATGTTGAAATATCAAAACATGATCAATATAAAATAAAAATTTAGTTCTTATATTAATGTGTTGCTATTGAAGGCATTGAAGTACACCTAGGAACAAATTTTAAACTCATATAACAATGAATTTTCAAATTTAAGAGATGAAAGTTTGTACATGAAATATGCCAATAGCAGTAGATTAAAAGAGAGTATGTCTTTCTCTGGAGTTTATCACAGAATTACTCTATCTAGGCGTACTTTGAATGAGCTGGAATTTTTGCTGTGATCAGGCTTCTTGTAGAACAACAAAGGTTTCATGTCTCTTATGATATTGACTATGAGTTACTTTTTGGATAGGCATTATTATGGATGAAGAGATAGTCCGAAGGAGCAACGTCTGAAAAATACGGCGGTGGGGTAGGACTTCCCGTTTCGAAGTTTCCAAGTATGTCTTGACCACTTTCGCAACATAGGGTCGAGTATTGTCATGCTGACAATATCACTTTATTATGTCTCTTGTTGTATTGCGGCCGTTTGTCTTTCAATGCTTGGCTCGAACGCATTAATTGCGTTCGATAACGATCACCTGTGATTGTTTCAGTCGGTTTTAACAACTCATAATATTACACACTACACCGAGCTGGTCCCACCAAATACTGAGCATGACCTTGGAAACGTGGATATTCGGTTTGGCCGTCGACGTGGAAGCATGGCCGTGATATCCTCATGATTTTCTGCGCTTGGGGTTATCGTAATAAACCCATTTTTCGTCTTCAATCACGATGCAGAAATCCCTTTCTTCTTTGACTTGCAAGCAGCTGTTCACTCGTAAGCTAACATGTTTAATCGAGAATAACTTTATGATGCAGACACAAATCGACTAATATTTCGATGGTGTTATGTTTACAAATACCTAAGCTTATTATGTGACATCTATACGATCTATTTATTTAGACTACCACTTACCGCTACAGCCGTCTATTGCAACACAGCGGAAGTAAAGTACACCTAATATTATCAACAAGTGGGCTGACTAAGGGTAGCTTAGCACACAGTATTTCATGAAATAAACAATATAATCAAATTTTTGCGTATTTCAAAATTATTATGTTCGTTATTTCAAACAGTCAATTTGGAACGTGAATGGACATTCATAGAGTTGTGCCAAGTTGAGGTATAGATGATCTCTCCTACTTGTTTATGTTTTATGAAATGTTCCTACAGAACTGCATGTTTAGTGAGCAACAGACTGGAATCAAGCGAATAAGTTCACATCGATCAACAAATCTAGCTGGCTGGAGATGAAAATACCACTCAATAATCCCTTGAAATCGATAGGGACAATTTCTGAAAAATTATTCGAACTAACCAAGAGATCTTATAGCATCTTCTCGGTATTGGAGATTTAAAGGTGTTTTCGAAATTCTAGAAATAATCTTGATATTTTCATTCCCTTTTACCTTCTTTTGCTCCTTGGTCAGCAATACTATATTCCATATAATATTAGTTGAAATTGAGTGTAGTAAAACAATGATATAGCTCAAACATATTGAAAAGTATCTACTTATTATCTTCTACTTCCAAAAGTACATAAACCCGAAGGTCATAAAAACAGATGCAGGTATCTACTAGGTTAAATTTAGATCTTGATAGAACTAAGAAGAATAAATCTCCAAACCCATGTCTCCGTTGTATGTGATCCCACGAAAATAAAATAGCTTGCTTCGTCCCAAAAATATGTTTCCCTATTCCTAATCGACAGAGTTAACTCGGAGCTTAACTTCTGAAAGTCAGATAAATCCGGTCCATTATGTTAGCCAACGTTTAAAGCAACATATAGCCCGGCAGGACACCATTACAACTTCCGCCATGAGAAAAAAAACTTTCTGAACTTGCATTTTGAATCTTTAATACCTGCAAAGCACGCTCGGATTCACTTGTTGAATCCCTGAAGGGCTAACGGAAATATGTAACTCGTTGCGGTTTCAAAAACGCAGCAAATTTTACACTGAGCTTTATTATTCATCTCATGGGATACTTCAACCCAAAAAAAAGACGCAGAAACAGTGCATTTTTATTCATTACTTCCTTGTTAAACAGAAAATCATGTGTTGAAATGAACTCCAAGAGATATTTCAGTTTTGGTTGTTTGATTACTTCGGTCTATCCAGTTGATGTGCATAGTGGAGAGAAGTGTCATGTGTGGAATAAGTGAATACATATTTCGAATGTTTAAAGAACATATATTATTTGTCAAAGTTGGGGTAAAGTGATATTTTTAACATAATAATACAGATCTAGAGTCTGTGCAAATATTGTATTCCCATAATAACGGGAAGTAAGTGTTACCAACATAGTTAAAACATAGTAGGTCGGTAGAATTTGCACATGCACACTCATTGTATGAACTAATTTTTCGTCAGTTCAAAAGAGACAAATTTCGGTTTCAATCAGCAGACGTTCATTTTTAATAAATAAAATTTTCGGTTATCTATGAAATCGATCCTTTGGCAATAGATTACTTATTCCGCTTTAATATCCACTTATCTTCCAAAAAAATTTTAAATGGGCAATGATGATGATGTTTAGATGTACGGAACACCATCGGTGTTGGATGATCTTGTCATCTTGAATTTCTTGTCGAATAAATAATCGCATCGAAATATTAGTCGATTTGTGTCTGCATCATAAAGTTATTGTCGATTAAACATGTCAGCTTATGAGCCAAATTCTCATCATTTGTGGGTGGTTTTAATTTTCTGCATCAATATGATTACGCTTTTAGTGAAAGAACATATCGAGAGTGGTTTCAACGCTTCAAGAACGGCGATTTTGACGTCGAACACCAGCATGGCGGTGGAGGAGAGAAGGTTTTCGAAGGTGCAGAATTGGAGCCATTAATTGATCAAGATTCGTGTCAAATGCAACAAGAATTGGCAGGATCATTGGGAATGACGCAACAAACTATTTCAAAACGCCTGAAAGTCATGGGAGTGATTCAGAAACAAGGAAATTGGGTACTGTACGAGTTGAAGCCGAAATATGTCGAACGGCATTTGTTTGATTGTAAACAACCTCTTGCAAGGCAAAGACGGAAGGGATTTCTGAATCGGATTGTGACTGGAGACGAAAAATGGGTTCATTACGGTAATTCCAAGCGCAGAAAATCATATGGATATCCCGACCATGATTCCACATCGATGACCAAACCAAATATTCACGGTTCCAAGGTCATGCTAGGTATTTAGTGGGACCAGCTCAGCGTAGTGTATTATGAAATGTTAAAACCGACTGAAACGATCACAGGCGATCGTTATCGAACGCAATTAATGCGTTTGAGTCGAGCACTAAAGCCAACCGGCCGCAATATAACGAGAGTCATGATAAAGTGATTTTACAGCATGACAATGCTCAACCCCATGTTGCGAAAGTGGTTAATGTATACTCAGAAAAGTTGAAATGGGAAGTCATACCCCACCCGCCGTATTCTACAGACATTGCTCCCTCGGACGATCACCTGCTTCGATCAATGGCACAAGGCCTGGCTGATCAGCATTTCCGGTCTTATAAAGTGGTAAAAAATTGGATCGCTTGAAAAGCTGACCAGTTTTTTCAACGCAGGATTCGTACGCTGGCCAGCAATAGACAACACTTTGAATCTTAAATGTATGACCTGTTTTTTACAATAAAGCCTCGAATTTCGGAAATAAAACGGCGGAAGCAAAGTTGTACGCCTATGTATATAAACTGTATTTTAATGATATTGTTGATTTTGGATATGCGATAACTGAACGAACAAACCAAGATGTTTTTTTTTAATAAACGAAACTCAGATGCACCATTATAAAAACATTATTTTCCTTGATTACTTCATTGTGAAATTCATTTTGTGAATAGCTTTTTTCCAAACAAGCTCTCAAAAACAAACATGAAAAATTAAATATTTTCGCTCGATAAAACTATATGGTCATTATCATAAACCCTTATAGGTTTCTGTAAAAACAACTACAAGGCTTACGAATACAATTCAATCATGCAATTGAAAACATTTAAAGTCTAGTCATACCGACTAATAGTAATTTACGTAAAAAGTCCGGAAAATAGGGTTTTTTTGGACGAATAGACAAAATTCCAGGACGAGCGTAAGCGAGTCCTGGAAGTCTGTGAGTCCAAAAAAACCATTTTCGGGCGTGTTGCGTACAATATTTTTTCGGCAACCATGTAAAATAACACTATCGCTGCTGCTTTCCATATTTTATTGCGATTGCGATCAAAAAACATGCAAATTTTTGACAACTAATTTCATATGAACTGTCAGCCGTTATCTCGGTTGCTATGGATTCTATGATTCTTTTCCGGCCTAGTCCGGGAAGTACGTACTTTCCGGACTAGGCCGGGAAATGCTACTTTCTCAGAGTAAAAGCGTCCGGGAAGTGAGCACTTCCCAGACGGTTGCCGAAAAAATAAATTACATCTTATCTAATCCAAAGAGTTCGAAAATTTTGGATATTAATTCAACATGGGCGAAAATAACAAACTTCGAAAAAAATTTTACGAGTTCACCAAATCGATTTTAATTCCCATCATAATCTAAAACTATAAAAATCCGTAAAATTATTCAGCCAACGTAATGCTGCCGAAAACACGATTCACAGAATGATAAAAAAACATTTTCATTTCCAGTTGGAATATATAAAACACACATCCAGATGTCGATTGATTCCGAAATTCCATTACCAGAAACAATAAAATTATTCGTTCGAAAAATTTCGATATGCCATTCCAGATTTCGTTTCAATCCAAGTTGGCAAGGGGACGTTGAATATGACTAACATATGAATCAACCATGAAATTCTAGGACATACCTCATTAAGTTCATCTTCGATTCGTTGAGATATCGGAAAATTTATAGCCAACTAGTGAATAAGGGGGGAGAGAAATTCTCGTGAAAGATATACGACGATAATAACCTTAGCTTAGAGATAGAGAGAAAATTCAACATAAGGACATTTGATTGTTGGCCTTACTCGTTCCGTATGTTTTGTCGTCGGAAATGAAGGAGATAAGGACATTTCGGAACTGTGAATGCTATAAACAAGACGTTTAATCGAAAATAGCTGATTGCGTTCAACTCAAGAGAAACTGAATTTTTTCTAATAGAAGGAATCCAGGGTATTACATTTTCATTAATACACTGAGAGATCTACATATTTTTTTTTTATGAAGCACTTATTTGGAGGTTATTTATTCACAACTATTACAGCAGATTCATATTTAATATATTCATTTAAATTTAAATTATGCATTCAAAAAAGTTTATTAATAGAGAATAAAATATTTGTTTACAAGGTATTTGATAATATTTAATATATTTCGATTATACATAATTTATATGAACTCACGTTATCTCCAAAAATAACATAAATTCATTCTCAACAAATCAATAAATTTATAGTATTTAGTTTAGTATTTATAAATAAACTTACAAGAATTCAATAATTTATTCACTCAGAATATAGGATTTATTAATAATTAACAAACTAACATAATTCTAGCGATCCAATCTGTGGAAAAGTTCTCCTTGAAGGATCTGTCCTTGAACTTTTCCTTTGATTTGAATTTCCTTTTTAAACATAAAATCTGTGTTACTATAGGCTTATTGAACGCCACTTAGCACATATGTAACGAATTTTGGGTTTAAATCGTTTGTACCTGTACCAGTTATTAGTGTTGTTGGCAGAACAGTGGTTAGAGGGAACATATGCGATCAATATAACTAGGGTTCAAACCCGTATACCCTCAATATGAACTCTAAAAAATTACCTTATTTGGCAAATGGTTCTTCTCAGACCCTAACAATCGAATAATAGAAACAACCAAAATAATAATCTAAGAAATACGTTAACCATTACTGAATTGAAATATTTTTTTTCGTTCAGCATGGATACATATTACATATAAATAAGGTTTATTAATTATTACTCAATGATATATTAACCTCAACTATATTTATTTCCTTCAAATGGATATCTCTTTAGTATTATTAATATAAGTTATCCGTAAATAAATGAAGTGTATTAATGAATGGTGATTATTGATGGCATTTCAAATAAATTATTCATTTCCATGAAACTAATATTTATTTGTCCATATATCCAATAAATTATTTATTAACTATAATGCATTTTCGATAATTTCATAAACACTTCTTTCTCTCAGTGTACCACAACCAGGTTTGTGGCTTTTTAGTAATTTTATCAGAAGACCTATGCATTAAATCAATTGAATTTTAGAAATATTTAAAGGTTGATTTTGTTTATATAATAGTCGAATGAAGCATAATTCAAATGAAGCTCCAAATCTACTGAAAACTCCTTTTTACTTTATGTTTATTCATTTCATTGAAACGTTACAAAATTCAGAGCTGAAACAAAACTACTCATATTCAATGCAAAGTTCTTTTCTTTCTTTCTACAATCTGCTTCTAATCGTCAAGAACAAAAAGGTTATCACTCTGCAACACTCTCTAATCACCCAATCTTCCATAATCAATATTGCAAATTCAAAAAATCTCTGGTGAAATATTCAAATTTTTTGTGTATTGATTTCTATCGATTGCGAATGACTTAATTTATGCCATGCGCATTATCAGCATCCCTTGAGCTTGACGCACCACCCCAAAAGCTCACTCTCAGTCAGTTCCAATCGTAAAACAAGCATAATACACAGCTTAACAGCATCACTAATAATTATTCATTTCTAAATCTTAAATTATCTATTTATATGTAATATACAATCATATTACTTAAACAGTGTGTTAATAGTGTCAACCTAGATCATTACCCCACGAAAGTTAGTTATACAAACAAACCCACCAGTAAATCGAGTGAAAAAGCTCATGAGATCGAACATTTTGTTTTAAATCACTTTAATATTTGAAGAGTTTTCAATGGTATCTCGATTATTTCAATGATGAATTACAAAGTTTTTTCATTATCATGGAATAACCAATTTTTCTAAGACACTCCTATGGTCCAGTTGTTATTTATCGCTTTTTTATTTTATAATATTCTCATTTTTTTTTTACTTCGAATGAAATTGATATTCTGAATTTTTAAATCGAAATACAAGAAAACGTTTATTGATTTTGAAAAAGTCTCAATGGAATGTTAAATTTTGAAATAAATCATTGAAATAATTGAGATAGATTGATAAACCTTTCAAATAAAACATAAACTATAACCTTTTTTTGACAAGAAACAGTAAGTATATTCTCAACTCCAATGCCAAGGTTTGTTCGAAACATTGAAAGAATCGATCTAGCCATTTCCCCACAGAATCAAAATAAATCTGCAATGAAGAACCTAGTGAGAAAGGTAGTGTACACACACCCTCATCTGTCAATTTGTATTTCTACAGGATTCGCATTCTGTTGTATTTCTAATATAAGGTATTACAATAATCTTATCAACTTCATCAATGTCAGTACATATATTAATACTGTTACTAGGAAATATTGACCTACTGAAATAGGTAAACGTAGAACCAGTATTGATATATGTACAGACATTTAAGAGGTTGATGAAATTTATTATAATATGTATGTTAGCAATTCATAATTATTTAACACGTATATCAGAAATAGGACAGAGCGCGAGACTGGCATTTCAGAAATTGTGATATGTAAGAGTGAATGTTTTTCGGTGGTCTTTAGTAATTGAAAAAATTGATAGATATCGTAGTTATGTCCTAGTTTTTGGGATTTTTAACATTGATTATGGAAGATTGGGTATTGCAGCGTATATTTTGTTCATGACAATTGAAGACAGATTATTAAAACCTCTAATTGAATATAAATAAATATTTGTTCCAGCTCTTAAAATTGGTAATGCTTGAATTTTGTATTATAAACCCTGAAGAATACTCCAAGATGGAGCCGAAAGGTTGGGGGAATGAATAAAGAGTATACAAAAGTCTTAGACCTTCATAATCATATTGAACCTGATGATTTTTTATAGTATAAAAGGTTCGACATTTCTTCAAATGTTCAATTTATCCTATTTACCACAATAATCCATTTGGATAATTGAGAAGAAAGCTGATTGGCATTCAATTAATACATAATTTCTCAATTAATTCTCACATAATATTATCATCGTATTATTTAGAAGGGCTAATATAAAAAAACATCAAATCAAACAATTTCCTGTTTTCTCCAGCGTGAATGATCAAACAACATACGAATCAAATATTCATAATTATTATAATTTGCTAGGATATTTGGAGGGAACCTGAAGTTGAATAGTAATTTAAGATAAAAATATTATTTTCGCCATATGAATGCAGTCGATTACATCATAATGTATACTATATTTTTCTTCCACTCAAAACCTTTGATCCTTTTATCTCTGATTCATTTCCATAAATGCGACAACTCAATGTCATTCTCCAACGAAAGTATGATACTGAAATTGTTTACTTAAAAAAAATTTTGATAAAACAGTATATTTCGTGATAGGATATATTTTGAGTCCACCTCGATTTCATAATCAGCTGATGATACAGAGCGTCCAAACAAAAACAGGCAGAATACAAATTTTGCACTATGGTTTAATATCCTCTCGAAACGTAAACAAAAAATGTAATATCATATTCAGTAGTATCGTGGCAATGAATGTTTGCGATTTCGTTATTATTTATGGACAAATTTCAGAAAAATATTTTTTTCATTCAATTGCTCGATTTTATCTCAAAAAATATCATCACTCAGAAAAACAGTACGGTATAACAACCGATTTTCACACCAGAATTCAAGCAAATATACAAATTTATTTTCCGAGAAGATTCTGAATTTGATACAAAAATCATTCTGAATATAATATTTTCTGCCGCAACTATTCTAGATATTTCAAAACGCAAGCTGTCAATATTTCAGTGCAGGGGGGTGAGTTTTTTTTCGAACAATTCCAAAGGTTTGAAAAGGCTTTGAAAATAATGAAACAAAAATCAATATTGAGGAAGATATCTAGAGGTTTTCAATATATACATTATGAGATAATTTAGGACTCTTTCGAACAAAAAGATCTGTATGTCTCGGGTGTCCCAAATTCGTTGTCCATTGTGGGGATATCAGAACACCTTTTGAAGGTACATTTTCAGGCTCGATTTTTGAGAGAATTGATTTGATGAAAACCGCAACCTTTTAAATTCAATTATTTTCGAGCTATTAAACAAAATTAGAAAATTACGTGGAAAGAAGAGTTCTCATAACTTCTTTGATACAGGTGCTTTAAACATAAAAAGCAATCATTTTACAGGCACTTTTTTGTTAGAATCCGTTGGTGTTAACATTTCTATAATGAAAAATTTCGCATTTTTTCTTTTTCAAAAATATACTGAACTGATATATGTATTAATTTCTTATTCATATCAGACTATAAAAAAGTTTCAATTTTACCCGGCAAATCAACCAAGTGTCTATCTATGATGATCTGTGAACTTCAGATAATTAATATATTCGATGGGCTCCAAGGTCTCCAGATTTAACATTAGATTGTTTCATCATTCCAATATTTTCAAATTGATAAATGTTGTTCTTTAAATGTGAACAAAGAAAAAAATCTTACGGTATTGAATCCGTAGCCTTTGGTGGCCACCGAATATATTAATTAACTGAAGTATACTGATGATAAGAAATTTATATATAATTTTACAAATTCTTTTGAAGGGGAAAAAAGCGAAATTTTTTTGGTTTACATTCGAAAACTGTATTGTAACCAGTATAAATTATAACTTCGCAATTAATGACAATAAAAAACAAGTGATTACACCAATGGATTCTAATGAAAAAAAAAATCCCAGTAGAATGTTTTTGTTTCATGTTTGTAGCACCAGTAAAAAATAAGTTATGAGATTTTTTTCATTTCACGCCGTTTTACAATTCCCTCATGCTCTTATAACTTGAAAACATTTTAATTCATATAAATATATAATAATAATAATAATATAAGAGTTTATTGCTCAGTTTTCCACAACAATCTAACAACTCTAAAAAAAACTGTGAGTTATATACACTGAGAGGTGCTAACTGTATACAGCTGTTTGAAAATAAAAAATCATATTCTAAACGGTAAGGCACTAATTCAAAAAATATTTCTACAATTTTGATTACAGTTAACCATAAACTAACTAAAAAATTCTCTATTCGGTCACATTCGGAAATTTTTGTCTACATCGGGGAACGTCAACATCAGGTAGCAATTTGGTTTTTCGTATTTCGGTGGGTGTCATCTTCGTTATTGAAATTTCTCTTAGCCGGGATTCATAGGTCGATGTCGGTAATAGGAAGGTCTAAAATAGTTTTCTCAATTTTAATGTTGATTCATGATATAATTCTCTCGAGTTCGAAAATGTGACGTTATTTTTTACTAGCTCAAAGAGGTTCTGAGAAACCCTCACAGACAACCAATTTGGGCACCCGATACCTACAGCAATCATCTTCTGACTTGATAATATAAACATATTCTATTATTCTCTAATCGAATTGAGACAGACTATTCACTAAAAGGATAATCGTTTAGAAATAAACCCATGTCGCTTATTGATTCACTAAACGCAAAAAGTTTTGATCAGTTCATTACAGCTGAAAACTAATCTATTCTGAAAACTCCAACTCCCAAGGTTCATTGAACCACTCTAATCATCAGATGGAAGCTGTTCGTACTGCTGTCTGGCAATCGACACAATTAATTCCACAAAGTGAATCTGGATATATTTTCACAATTTTCGATTTCCCGAGATTTTGAGGGTCAAGTTATAACCCTATTGAAGCGTTTTGGGGTATTCCCATGGTTACTTGCTAGTAATTTAATGTTGCCTGTATTATATTATTTGCTGATGGGCTGTTAATGCATTCAGCATAAATTAAATTATACCATCTCTTAGAGTGAATTTTCGTAGCTACAGGCATGGTTGAATAAAAATTTTTTTCTACATTCATGCAAAAAGCAAAACTTTATTGAACTATATTTAGTGGAAAAAAAAGTTCTTTATTGCACTAGTGCAATTAAGTTTTTATTGCACTCATCTGTCATACTGCTTCAACGTGCTGTCATCATGACAAACAAATATTTCAGCCTGAAGGAAATAACGATGTACAGTTACCAAGTACTAGTACGTTTACAACAGTAACAAATCAAGAAGTGGATTTAAAAAGTACTCCACTACGAAATATTTATATTGAAAATTGCACCAATTCTTCATTCACTTACAACATTGAGGGTAAAAATAAAGTTTGAGTTAAATTGTTCCTAACGTATTAGTTCCTGTTTCAGTGCAAATCGATATTAATAATAAAGTATTCAAGTTGCGCTTTTCATTTTCCTACACCTAGTGCCGCATCTCAATAAATCATTTTTTGCTTTTTGCATGAACGTAGAAAAAATGTATGCAACTCGTGCAAAAATTGTTTATTGCACTCAACGTGTGGACAATTTCACGTCGAGTGCAATAAACATTCACTTTTTGCACTTGTTGCATAAATAACTATTGATCAACTACGATCAATTTTTATGTACCATATTACCACCTACTGGTTAATAGCTGTTTTTTAAAAGCCCAAGAACTTTGAATGATATTACAAGACAGAAATATTGTAGGAATGAATTTTTTATTATTCCAATCTGGCTGATAGTTTTCTGAAATTCATTTTCCAATAATGATTTCCGGCATATGGCCGCCGTGGCTTCAAGTTACAGAGTCCATTCGATTTCTCACTATTTTTACAATAAAAAATGAATAAATTTTTCCAACTATTTCAGAATTTCTAGTTCATCGTAAGAACTATCATAAGGGCATCTAATTTTTCCAAAAAAAAAATAAAAAAAAAACGTTGCTAAGTAATATTTTGACGGGAAGCTGGTGGCAACAGAATCCTTGTCCTTTGTCTTTTTGAACCTTCACGAATGCTTTTGGTTGAAGAATATTGTACTTTGTCATGTGTTTTCCCGATTCTTTCACAGGAATAATTAAGTGCCTTAATGATATTTGACAAGACTATTTCATGAGACAATAGTTACTAGTTATCAAAGGTATTGAAATTTTTGGTGCCAACAGCTGCCAAGTTTTGCCGCGGGTAGACTTTGGTATTATTACATTCACTGTTTTAATTTTTAGTGTAGATAATATAATGTTTCGAATGAGGTAAGTGTCTCTTGCCAAAACTAAGTGGCGTAGATATAAGGGTGCGATGATCCTTTTCCTTTTGCAAATCTACGCCAGTGTCTTCTGATTCGAAAAAAAATATTTCATTCTATTTTATTTCAAATCAACAGATCTTCACTAGAAAAATAGGGATCCTGATTTTTTTCATAGAATGTGCTATTTTCGAAACAATCGAGTACAAAACGAACACTTTCCACGAAAATCTGCAAAAATTTATTTTTCAAATTTTTAGTGATGAATGAAAGTACAAAATTTGACGTGTTGTATTGAAACGCTTTCAGATGGCATTTAATTGAACATTTATCAATTTGGAAAAATTAGAAAAACTAGTTTTTGTAGATTTTCGTGAATTTGCTTTGTACTCGATTATCTCGAAAATGGCACATTCTATGAAAAGATTCAGACGATCTTTTTTTTGGAAAGCTTATAGTTGGATTCAGAAATGAAATAATTTTCTCGAAAAAAGATAGTGGTATAGAGATAATAGGAAAGGGATCATCGATTCCTATATCCATCTCTTCGAAAAAAAAAATTGTTTTTTTCAAACTTTAACACAATATATCTCGAAAACAAATCATGTTAGGATATATGTTTATATGGATTTCTTTCCATAAAACACTTGTTCTATCCAACACCAAAGTTATCGCACTCAAATCTGGACCAATCTGTATAATTAAGTGTTTCAGAAAAAGCTTTTGCAATTTAAGGTCATATTAAATTTTTTTAGGGATCAACCTTATGATAATGTTCCTGTATACCCTTAATAGTGGTAACATAATCAATATTTTGATTCATTACACACTAGAAATAAAACCGCAATATATCAGTTGGCAGGAAATTGGGAAAAAACTGCACACTCCACAATCCTGCGAAACGCTAAAATTCTCATTTAAAAGTTCCTTATTCTAGGGAGAATTCGTCTCTAACGATAGTTTCGAATATTCGCCATAGAGGACTTTTTCCGGAAGAGTTACCAGCTGGCATTTGCATGAAATTCGCGTAGTTTTTGCGAGTTGTAATCGATTAGCATTTGAAACCCCTATTTATAAACATGCGAAACCCTGTTGTCGACTAGAAATTCTCTACTAAGTGCAGAGTCATGTTGCACGAAGCGAATTCGGTTGACAATTCACATTTGCATTAGAACATTTGAATAATCTGAATAGGTGCTCATTCTGTGAAATTTTGGATTATTTACCTTTGACTAGCAGTAGCTTCTCGCGGGGTTTTCTCTTCCTGCAAGACAAAAAAAAATTTATTAGAAAAAAATGGAGACTTTCAGCATGTAGGAATGAATTTCATACACTTTTTGTAGAGTAAATAGTTATCATAAAAGTACAAGTGCAGATTGTTGTTCTTCATATGAAAATTATACTGTGCATTACTACCTCAATATTTGTTCTAGCATAATATTGGATTTTCATCTGGATTATACAGGGTGTTTCATTGGGAAACGGAAATACTTCACAGGTGCATAGGTGGCACCGAGGCGGTTCTGGAGATACCCCATTTATTGGATCTGTCTTCGTAGCGGAGATACAGGGTGTTTTATGAATTTTGCCCGTTTCTTTCTGAGGCCATATCAAACGAACCACCCGGTATATTTTCTTCATATTTGGCAAATATTTTCCTAATTGAGAGCCCAAACGTATCATGCAATAACCGCCTTGAAAATCCAGGTCCGGGTTAACAACAAATTATGAATCGTTTGAATCCTCGAAACAACATTCTATACATCGGAATTTTGAAAATCTGATTTGATATTCGGAAACACCACCAAAAACTAAACTGAAACGTGTACTTCAAATTTTCGCGCAGACAGTTTTACTGCACAAATTTTCAACGTAAAAGTGAAGTTTTTGAGAATTTGGATACCTGAAAGTGGTTTGAAGTGACTTTTAACAATGAATGATCAAAAATATTGAATCCATAATTATTTCAACATTACTTTGTAATTCTTTTTCACATTGGTTTTCCTTTTTATAGTTGTATACCATTTCATTTTTTATTTTTGATATTCTGAAACGAGCAAGAAAATGTTCAGATCAAAATGGAGGACATTTCGAGCCGTTTTTGTAAATATTTTTCTAATTATTTTGTTATTATGTTTTTTTGTGCATAATTATTTCAAAATATACGATATCAACCTAATGCATTTCAATTCTCAATAAATAGAAACTGAAATAGTATATACAGCTATAAAAAGGAAAACCAATGTAAAAATGAATTACAAAGCTATGTTGAAATAATTATGGATTGAAAATTTTTGATAATTCATTGTTAAAAGTCACTTCAAACCACTTTCAGGTATCCAAGTTCTTAAAAACTTCACTTTTACGTTGAAAATTTCTGCAGTAAAACAGTCTGCGCAAAAATTTTAAGTAAACGTCTCAGTTTAGTTTTTAGTGGTGTTTCCGAATATTAAAACAGATTTTCAAAATTCCGATGTACAGGGTGTTGTTTCGAGGATTCAAACGATTCATAATTTTTTGTTAACCCCGACCTTGATTTTCAAGGCGGTTATTGCATGATACGTTTGGGCTCTCAATTAGGAACATATTTGCCAAATATGGGGAAAATATACCGGGTGGTTCGTTTGATATGGCCTCAGAAAGAAACCAAAATTCATAAAACAACCTGTATCTCCGCTACGTAAGTAAGACCCAATAAATGGGGTATCTCCAGAGACGCCTTGGTGCTACCTATGCACCTGTGAATTATTTCCGTTTCCCAATGAAACACCCTGTATTAAGAAGCCATGGAACACTATCAATGACAACAAAGTTCATAAAATCTGAAAACGTTTTTAAATGGGATTGGGTCACAAACCACTTATCACAATGCAATTCAAAAATGGAAAATAGAGTAGGTACTAAAATTTTTTCGATCCTTCCATCGAATTGAAGAAAAATCATTTTCTTATTCAGTGGCAAATCTGTTCATTCTACCATACCTTGAAGGAGAAAATCGTGCAGGAATATCTTATATTTCATGGTACTAGAAACTTTCCTGCCACGGATTTCTCTATTATCTGTCAAATTTGTGATACAGAAAACTGTTCTGTCAACCAACATTTTTCAATGCAAAAATCTCTAAACGAGATCGATGGAATTATTACATAAAATTTATGAATGTAATGAAAGTGCAAATAATATATAACACTCTTACGAAAGATTCATTCTAACACTCGTTCGTAAAAAAAAACTCACTACTTCGTGACTCGTTTCTGAACTAAATTTTGAACTCGTGGAAGAATACCATTGCCTTCTGTACTTGTATTATAAATAGGTAACTATTCTTGTAGGTTTCGGCTGTAAACTTCGTCTAGATTTCTCGAATTTGTCATTAGTTGCCATGATTTAATTTAAATTATTAAAGATAAGTCAAATGAAAAAATCATAATATATGGACACATTAATTTTGACAAAATTAAATGAAGACCACGTGAACAAAAAGAAACATAGTCTGAATTATCTTAAGGAGTTCGAAATGACTGCATACTAGTCTCATCAATATTAATCGCTCATATGATATGCTCCGATGTCTGCAAACTTTTCTTAAATCGAACTGCACCTCATTTAAATTATATTGAAATTATTAAAAAAAGTTTGCAGATATCTGAGAGGATCATATGAGCGATAAATATCGATGATACTTTTCTGCTGAAAATATGCAGTGATGTAGAACTCCTTAAGAGAATTCAGACTACCCAGCAAACACGTTACATCACTTGGCAGTTTCGCGAAGTCTCAAATTGCACATTGACAGATATCTTCATTGCGATTACGAATACTTGTTCTAAACATATTTATTTTGCGACATTGCTTTGTTAACAACAATTCGAAGATGCAGTGATAATAATTTGAGGATATTAATAAATAACCACAATGCCATCCCCATAGAAAGTGGTAAATTAGTAGTTAAAAAGTTTACCATCGAGCGACTTCGCAACGAAGTCTTTTTGAGAACTACACAATGTTAACATGAATTGGATGATATTTCAAATCCTTTTTGAGTGGGTCACTTTATGTTTCCAATGTGGCTGTTTATTCTGGTGAATGTAATAGTAATACTTTGCACATTATTATTTTCAATTATCCATCTGTGGCACTGAAATATCCAGCCCTCAAAGAGTCCGACGAATATTTATTTATTCTCCTTCATCTGGATGTAATAAACAAAAACAAACGATTCAGAGCAATCCGAGAGGTCGTCGGTGAAACCAGAACGTGATCCTAATAGAAGCATTTTTGCAACAAAATACAAATTACGTATTCACTTGGTCCGTTTTCTGGCTGATCGAGCGATATTTCGAAAACTACAATAGCTATAGGCTTCCCGTTTTTTCAGTTTTATTAGTGCGTTGGTGTCTGCCATGTGGCTGGTGATATAGTCCAAGCAGTTGATGTTTTTGTATTTGTCGCTCTCCAACAAAGGAAAGAAGAACAACAAAGGAAGAAGAAGTGAATATATTAAAATTGTTACATTCTGTTTCGTCCAGCAGGACCAAAGGTAAGTTATTTCATTTCATATACTCATATGGAATGAGAAGGCCAGAAATGGATCAATTTGGGTTGAGTCCCATTGTAAAAAACACATTCCTAGCAGAATTTAACTTTTTTTTTTCAATTCTAGTACAAAACGTATGAGTCCATAGGAGGAAATGGCAGTAGGGATTTTGTGATACGATGCCTGAAGAGGTCGTTCACAAATGACATGGCTGAGTTGTGTTCATGGACTGGTCAAAAAGACAATTACAAAGTAGCTGACAGTCCAGTAATGAAAATATTACACAGTAAGTACAAAACCTTAACTGTACAGTACACGAAGAAATAATAGTTTCATGCTTTGTTTAAATTGTAAAAAAAAAAACAAATATTTTATTAAATTTCGGGAAAATTTTTATGGCTCTGCTTGAATGTTATTGCTTCAAGTGAACTTACATCTAGATTTTCAGTAGTCAGTTTGTTTCATCATTTAAAAAAGATGCTTTGAATTCATTATCTGTATTTCCCACTGCCGCCTTTCATTCTACAAGTTTGAAAAATCAACCAGATCTTGGGATTTCTTAATTATAAGTTCATAGAAATGTTAGTCCATGGGTGGCCATTGGTAGTCTATCAATTTTTATGCTAACCATACAAAAGATATCTTTTACCCTTGATGAAAAAACAATATTTTATTTCAGGTGCAATAAAGAAGACAACTGAGGATAAGCTAAAACGGACCAAATATTTGGACCCGATCGATGATTCGGGTTTCTTCGTGAATCGGCTGTGTCGTAAATCCTCGAGTTCCCGAGGATCTGCAACTAAAATCATTACTTGACACTTTTCAACTGTCATGAATAGACACAGTGACAATACATTTGCCTCTATTTGGGTATATTCGAATTTTTCAAGTGAAAAAGTGTTGAAGAGCAATTTTTATTGCTTAATTCATACAAATATTTTGGTTAATGAGGAAGAACAAATTTTACCCAAATTCCTAAATTATCTGAAAAAGTGAGCAGAATTTGGCAGATTGTTTCTAACGAAACTAATCATGGATATTTTTAAGTCATTACTTTCAAAACCAACAGAGAATGATGTGGTCTATTGTTAAAGAATATGAGCAGGTATTCATACAAATATGGCGATAGAGAGCTTGAATAAATATCCGAAATCTAATAAAATAGAAGGAAAAGAAAATAAGGTATTATACACATAATTCTATTCTTGCAATTATCAATTTACGAGTATTCATTGTTTTAGAGTTGACAAGCTATCAGATTTGTTGGAAGAAATAGTTGATGAAAAGATGTGGATGAAAATTATGAGAAATGAAAGACCTAACTCCAACAACTATCAACAAAAAATTTCTGTAGAATCTCATAAAAAAGCAGAAACAATGAAAGACTTAATAGAGGAGGTCTGTATATGATGATAAATATTATAATACACAATTTATATCATCATGTGATCCAGATTGTGGTTTAGGATATTGTAGTCATTATTAAATATGCTTGCACAAATATAAATGTGAGTGTTCCACTAATAGCATCAAAGTTATATTGTGCAAGCATTTGCATGCTGTTACTATGTTCGGACAAAGAATAAATTCTGTTTAAGATGACGACAACAATTTAGAAATTAATGAGCCATCAACAAGTTAACTATAATGAAGATGTGGGACATTTTATAGATGAAACCATTTCTAGTTCACAAAATTTCACATCTATAAGCAATGACACAGAAAATGTAAGTTAAAGCAAGCTCCATTCAAGTTTTTGTATAATTCATTATTTCAACTGTTTTAGGATTTGCTGAAATGTGTAAAACAATTGAAGACTCTCAATGCAGAAGGAAAGAGGAGATTATTTGCAACTATCAATGGAAAATTTTCCAAACATAGGGTCAATGCCAAGAAGAACTAACATCTAAGAAGTGAAAATTGAGAAGCAAATCTATTTCCCAAGAAAAAAAATGAATAGAATGCATCTTCTATGAAAATGACTTTTCTCTAAATTCATATTCTTTTTTCATTTTTAGCAGAGACTACCAGAACTTCATAGCAAATAATTTAGAACATTGAAATGAGATTGACAAAAAAATCGAGGTAATAAATTCTAACTGAACCAGCATGTTACACATATAAGAGACGTACAATGTTCAAATGTGGATAGAAGAACCAGTCAATATCAAAATAAAATATGACATACATCCTTTACATAAATCAATGAAATTAATTATAATTAATATATTATATAATAATATAATATAATTATATATAATTTTGAACAACTGTAAGTTTTCTTACAATAAACTACTTCCTGTATTGATTATACGATTTCATTTCCCATAACTCAATGAAAGTGTATTCTCAACTGTATTGAACAGCCAAAATTCTCTATGCTGTAAAGAATTTGATACAGATTTTATTATATTTCCATTATATGCATTATATCTTAATCTGAAAATAAAATTTAGACAACTGGAGTGTCCGAAAAGGACTTCGAGATATATGTCAAGGATTGGCTCCGACATGCCAAACAACGAAAGGAGAGGATGTTGAAAAAAAAACCAATGAATTAAAATATATATAATATTTTTGTATAGGTGGTCAAATGAAGACCGGCTCTGTTTGTTAATTTTATTATTTTATGAGAGATATATTTCACTTTTTTGTGACGTTTGTTTTTTTATATTAGATTAAATAATTATTTATTATATGGATGTTTCATTACTTCATTTCCAAATTGTATGTACAAATTTCTACAGGATTACTTTTGTGATATTCATAAAATAGTCCCTTTGGCACTATACAGTGTGTTTCCAAATTGTATGTATGACTTTGTACAAGATATTCTACACATTGAATAAATGATATTCTATATAGGAATCCTTGTCCGAATTTGAACAAAATACAAGGCTTTTGACCTATATTAAATATCATTTATTCAATGGGTAGAATAACTTGTACAAAGTCATACATACAATTTGGAAACACACTGTATAGTGCCAAAGGGACTATTTTATGAATATCACAAAAGTATTGTTTTATTTAGTTCAAAATTTTATCTTATATGGAAGTCAGTATGTGTACTCTATGTGTAGTGAAAAAAAGAATAGAATTGAGAAGTCTAATAATGATATCCTAATGAAATCATAATCGAACTTCCTATTGAAATTGATATAATGTTCTCTATGTGTGATGAAAAAGGGAATGGAATATAGAGATATCAAAGAGACCTCGCATGAAACGACCCAATGTGGTTATTAAAAAGACATTTATTGACTCAAAAACTTCCATAAAAGTGACAACAAATGGATGTTTTTTTGGGGATATTTTTTCATGTCTCAATTTGAACAACACAACGACTTGAAATGCGTACATGATGTCGCGAACATTTCGCTGCAAATGCGAGCGGGAGGCAATGTTTTTAATACATCGCATGCGAGCTTTTAGTTGCAAAGTTACTTCCATGGTACTTCACAGTTACCTCCCAGTGTTTGCTGGGATATTTCTATTTGTTTACGTGTTCATTTTGTCATAATGAATGTTTCAAAACATTATGAAGTTTTTTTTTGATTTGGCTTAATTTCAAGTGATATTAATAGGTATTCAGTAGAGTTGAGTATTTCAATTTGAAAGTATATGCGTGGAGAGTATACTACCAGCCTCCGTACTAAACACACAAATTTTGAAATCTTTTCATTTTAGACACAACATGTTTCAACAAAAATGAAGAATCCTCACTAGTGTATTCGAAATGCAAAAAATATTCAGGGCACCATGCCATTTGAATGAATAAATTATTGGCAATTTTTGGAAGGTCATTTTTAATAGAATTGCTGTCTTTAGGGAATTCAATATAAAATAAATCTCATAATTATCTCGAACGGTTTTCAACACTTATGATCTTTAGTTCGAACAATTATAACCATGAAATTTTTCGAAAAAAAGTGTGTATTTTTTGGGTATTCCCATTTAAAAAACGGAGTGGTGTTTCACCACTTTCGGACTAGCCTGAGCGCCAACAATAATTTAATATTATGCGCTGAGTACTGCCAATTCCGTGATGACGTCACACACCGCCATTTTAGTTCTTCTGTCAGTGTTCGGAATCCAAACAAACAAATTGTCATTCAAATTAGTACGTTGTCGTTGAAGAAATTGGCTTATTTTGATAAATAAGATTATTTTAGGAAAGATTTTACAATTAATTGATAGACAGAAGGAACGAAATTAATGGCAGTAAGTTCGAACTTGAAGTTCAACTAATAAACACGGCTTTTTACAAAATCTGGGGAATGATACAGGATTCAAACTCACTGGTGTTAACCTCGTTCCTTCTGTTTATCAATTAATACTGAAATCGTTCCTCAAATACTATTATTTATGAAATTAGGCCAATTCTTTCAACAACACCGTACTAATTTGAATGACAATTTATTTGTTTGGATTCCGAACACTGACAGGAAAACCAAAAATGACGGTGTGTGATGTCAAACTAATAGAATGTATTGGATATGTTTTCCTAACAAGAATAAAATCCAACACAAATAAATCATGGCTATTCAGTAATCCCAGGCACTACTATACTCTAAAAAACACCAGGCTTCAAGTCTAAAGAGAAAACAAAACTTGATCATCAGCGCTTCAGATAGAGGTTTCCAATGAAAAGCTTCATCAATCCAGAAGCATTCCTTCAGGACCGAATTCCCAACGTATATCGGTCTGATTGTCGAAATAATTGTCTTGAAGCGAAAGTTGTCTCCGAAACGTCGTACGTTACAAGAAACATTAGGCTGAGTGCGTGCCCCGAAAGTAGAAATCTGTAATTCTTTCATCTTGTCCAGAAACCATCCCAAACTCAGTTTGCTGAGTAACTGAAGAGTCTGCCCCGATTCCGGTTCTCTTTGTTTTCTTTCCGAGCCCGAATTTACACGAACCCCATTCAATCAGATGATAATTCTCTCCTATAATCGAAACACGTCCTCTCCTCGTATGGAGTCCTTTAGGAGTTGGTGTGTTTCTTTGGATATTGCCCTTGAACTTTCCATCCGGTGTAGTTAGTTGGTTTGTTTGGATCTTTTGAAAACTGGAAATTCATATGGGGTAAATTCTGAAAGAATCCCTCCTGATTTTATTACAGTTTCCAGACAAACCACCATTCTGGATTGATTTGCTCCGAGAATAGCAATCGGAATGAAACTGAAAATCTGTGAATACTCCAGGGGTAGACCCCCTTTAGAAGCTCGGTTTATTTTTTCCAGTTGATAAAAGAGGAGAAAATATATTGAAAGAGAAAAATTGTGAAAAGTACTGACTGGCATCAGGAGCTATTCATCTTTAGTTTTCAATTCGCCTATTAGACATTACACTCCTAAAAACTAATCGAGTGATATTTGGCATATACAAACTCTCTCAGGGCGAGTTCAGCTTCTCTCTGTGGACCATTGTATACGATTATGAATCGTGTGCTGTCTATGGGTAATGTATCTTGAGTATGGCGGAAGTCGAGGGTAGCACCAATTTTCAAAAAGGTCGAGAAACTTAAAGCCGAAAACTACAGACCCATAAGTCTCACCTATGTGTGTCAATTTTCTTGAGGGTTATATCCAAACGGTTGCTTCAGTTCACAATGCAGGAATCCATTATGCCATCCCAGCAGCATGGGTTCGTTCCAAAAATATTAATTATTACCAATCATCTGATTTGCCTGAATTACTGGACTAAGCCGTTGGATGCTTGGATTCCGATGGATGTAGGGTATCTTGATTTTGTAAAAGCATTTGATCGAGTGAGGATCGAGTGGCAGAGTGTGGAGAGATGGTCAGACAAGTGACGGTTTGGAGACCTCGAGAGATAAATAAGCATAGGAAGGCCGAGAAAAAGATGGATGGACGGCATAGTCGCTGTAGCCGGTAAGCAATGGATGAGAACAGGAAAAGACCGAGAAGCATGAAAAAAACTGAAAAAGTCCTATATCCGACACTGGATGAAAGAGGGCTGAAGAAGATGATTCGATCGAGTGTCAATGAGGAGACTACTTAATAAATTGGACCATATTGGTATTCGAGGATATCTACTCAAGTTTATCGATTCATTCTCATATGATCGTTCATTTTCTGTTAAGGTGGGTAACACTAAGATGTCACCACCTTTGAAGTCAGTGCTGAGCGTGTACCACAGGGATCGGTTCTTGGGCCCCTTCTGTTAATTTTATGTGTCCAATCTGCAACTTGTATTGAGCTTTCCTTCCACATCTTAAGCAGATTAATAAAGCTGTACAATAGGTCGGGGTGTCATCGATCTCTGCAATATCGACTGGTTGCTTCCACTGAATGTATTCTGTATTTAGGCAACAATAATCTAAGACGACCTTTTTTTATTGATGGTATTGCCTTGGATGAAAGCCTGTGCCACGTCGTTCTAGGATAGTTATAGTATATAACACGACACCATCGCCACTGAAGAGATCATAGCGTTCTGCTTGCAATTGCTGTTGGCTTCTCTGAATACCCTCAAAGGATGGTCATCATTGTCATACTGAGGAAGGAATACGAATATCGAATATATTCTCCCATTTTCGTGTATATTTTTCTTCCCCTTTCATATTTTGGGTATCTCCTAATCAGTACATTGTTACTACAATTGCTATTGATATCTCCCCATACGATTGCCTTACTGAAGAAGGAAAACGAATATTGTAATGAATTTTTCCGGTTTTTGTTTTTATTTTTCTTTTTTCATATTTGTGCATATTCTAAATAACACATTATTACTAATACATAAATCATGGAAATGTTGGAATCTCAATATTGTCTATTGAAGGTTATACACAGTTATATTTCCAGATCTTAATATCATAAACAAAATAAAATAATAGATTGAAATAATCATCATTTCAGTGTAATTGTCAACTTATCAGAATTATGAAAGGCGAGTATCACAGAAGGACTGAGGATAATTGAATGAAGACTGATATGGGCGCCCGCAGGGGGGGGGGCACGCCCCTCCTGAGATTTCGATTGCCTCATTCTTCAGCACAACACCCTCAATATTACTTTCTCAATCTGAAGGGCATGAAAAAAAGGAAAGTAATGGATTCTCAACAATTTTCCGGTTTTCAATGACAATCATGGACACCTTATCGTTTTTCAATAATTTTCATTTTGCCCCCCCTGAGAAAAATTTCTGCATGCGCCCATGAAGACTGACATTCACATTACCCACAAACCATCAATGTTTGTTCAATATGTTTTCAATAGGAACACACATTTTCAGGGAAAGATAATGAATAACAAGATTATGGTACAAACTTTCAGAAAAATACCTAGAGATGCCCTGCCTTCTGCAATTGTACTGTATTTTTGTGACAGCCTAAGATCTATCTGTTCTCAAAAGGAAAACACCCTATGAAAGAGCTTGAAATGTCAAGTTGAAGAAAATCAGACATGATAATGGAAAAAAAAGCAAAACATTGAACAGATAGAAAAAGCAGGAGGGAGACAACACCCAAACAGCAAACTATCGTTGGTAAATAAGTTGAAGATCATAAATACAGCATAATACGTACGCATGAGTTATCTGCTACAATACTTAAAACTACAAGAAACGAGTATTGCAAGGTTCCTATATACAAAGCAGTAATAATAACTGCGGTTGGTGCCTCATGATACATAAGCAGTCTGCAAATCACAGAAGGACTGAATATTGAAAATATTGAGGAGATCAGTAAACAAACAAATAGAAACTGATAGAAACGTTGAAGGATAACGACAATAAAATTGAGAAGAATAATAAAAATCCAAATAGAAAAAAAGGACCTCTCTCTCCCAAGAGAGCGAACAGTCGAAAATTATGACCAGCGGAGTTAATTTTCTTTAACAATCAATAACAGAAAAACTGTTGAATAATAGAATAGGCGAAGGCAATTAAATTTCAGTCCCCATAAAATAAGAAGACTTGAAGCTTGCTAGCTCTGAGACTAGGACTCGATAACAAACCATTTACTTCTTCATCATAATTCTCAATTTGTTTTACGATGAATATATTTTCGCTTTCTGGCATTCTCATATTATAACGAATTCAATTTTTTCAAGAAGGCCCTAAACACAACATAAATAGATAGATATTTATGCAACAAGTGCAAAAAGTGAATTTCACGTCGAGTGCAATAAACAATTTTTGCACGAGTTGCATACAACATTTTTTCTACGTTCATGCAAAAAGCAAAAAACGATTTATTGAGGTGCGGCACTAGGTGTAGGAAATTGAAAAGCGCAACTTGAATACTTTATCATTAATATCGATTTGCATTGAAACAGGAACTAATACGTTACGAACAATTCAACTCAAACTTTATTTTTATCCTCAATGTTGAAAGTGAATGAACAATTGGTTTAAAACGTATTGCCAATCTCACAGCATATCTGATAAATATGTAGTGGGTTTGAACGTTTATGTTTGTCATGATTACAGCACGTTGAAGTACAATGACAGATGAGTGCAATAAAAACTTTATTGCACTAGTGCAATGAAGAACTTCTTTTTCCACTAGATATAGTTCAATAAAGTTTTGCTTTTTGCATGAATGTAGAAAAACATATTTGTTGAATTTCATCAAAGTCTACAGAATTATTCTCACCCTGTATAGTTCCGCAAGTAAATCGATCTCGACCCCTGAATTATTCCCTCTTTTGTGGGATTATAATTTCATGGCAGTAGATATCATAATATCTTGAACTCCTTCCATATTTTAATCAAGTTGGCTCGCAAAGGATTGTCGTTTCTATGGCCAGTTATCTTCATCTTCGCGTCTCGGTCTTGGTAGTAACATAAAATACCATAAGAATCATCTGGCCGATCCGCTCCAAAGAAGCCGTAAACAAGAGGAAAAACTCGGTAATCACTAATTTCCGAGCGAGTAGCGAATTTGTTTTCCATCTCAAGTCTCCCTCATCCCAGAAAGAATAACAATTCGAGCGCATTGAAAATAAAACTCGACAAAACGGTGCCAACATAAAATCCATTTTTAAGTACGTCGGGCGGGTAGCGCTCACTTCCTCCATGATTTTTGTCGTTAAATAAAAGAAAATTCGCCCATCTGTTCTCTACGTGCGACAATAATTCTACTCGGTGGCATTATAACACGTCTGTACCCTGAAAAAACCAAGACAGAAGTTTTATAAAGGTTTCAATCTTTCTCAAATAAACTACTTGAATTTTTATGTCACATGACGGAGATGGATGGCTTGCCGGAGATATGTGAGGTGGGTTTATGGAGTTTCGTGAGAAATGAATTTTTGGTGGAGACATCGAGAACGTACTGACGTGCCAATCAAGAAGTTTTGGGAAAGATTATTATTCTGCGGAGTTTGAGATGTTCGAAATTATTTTATGCGCATGTTCTAGGGTATAAGCCGCTATCGTGTCATCCAAATGCTTGTAATTTGCGCAACATCATACGAAAATGATTTCAATTTTGTCCATTTCTGAACATGAACCGAACTGTTAGGATTGATCAAAAGAAATATGGATTGCTTCATTTTTATTCAGGCAATAAAATCAGTACACAAGGTGAGTCTTCGACTTTCTGTGGTCAAAAGAAACAGACTGTTGAAAATCCATAAAAAATTTATTTAACAGTTATAACTCTCAAAAGGTTCTGCTGAAGGAAATGATTGTTGGAATATAGTTTCTCATTGATATGATGAATCTTCGCTCAACACAAAATTGCATTCAAATCTTCCAATTTCTTCATTATGTCCATTACATTCCATAAAAATACCAGAAATTCAAAGAACTCAAATCATAAAGTAATTTGAACATTCATTAGAGAATATTTGATAGTGAATGACAATGTTTGTTGCACATCAATAAGAGAATACTCAGAAGCTTCTGCGCCAAATCAGTACTCTTCTCGAATTTTTATGATAGACGAGTAACATATAATATTCGTTGGTATAACTTTGAAAGGCGAGAAAATATTTATTTTAGTATCTGAGTTGTTCTCCAGTTTTTTGTGTATACGTTGAGATGTTCCTAATAATAAATATAATTGACTTGGTGAATAATTATTGAACCAGTAAAATTATTTTTTTGGGGAATGTTTTTTATTTCGAATATCCAAAATTGCGGCTGTAGTATTATTAGGTGTATAACTTTGCTTCCGCCGTTTTGCAATATGGCAGTAGCGGTAAGTGGTAGTCGATATAAAAAGATCGTTGATGTCATACAATAAGCTAAGGTATTTGTAAACAAAGAAATAAATATATGTGAGTTGCTATAATACTCACCATTCCATCTATGTTGACCAAGAAACACCATTAGTTTCTTGATGTTCTTTCTCTTTTCTCTTTCGACTGAACATTTGTAACTCATTGTATATGGAATAAATTGTACCTACATATTGTTTATATTTTATAATATTATTTATATATTTATTTATTTTATATCTATACTTTCATCTAATTTAGTTTGTTATACATATCAGTTATACATATATTGTATATATTGTAAATATTGTTTATATTTTACTATTTATTCATATATTTATTTATTTTATATCTACACGTTCATGTCTTATTATGTTAGTCGAAACGAAATATTTACTTTTGCCCATATACAGCAGAAGAAGAAAGTGATCACACATTGAGCTTCAATTCACACGGGTAATGGCCCTGGTAGTCGAAACAGTAAAACTTAAAACTTAACTTATTTGTACACATAACGCCATCGAAATATTAATCATAAAGCTATTCTCGATTAAACATGTCGGTTTATGAGCCAAATTCTCGTCATTTGGGGCAGGTTTTAATTTTCTGCTTCAATGTGGAGAAGGCACAACGAATGCTCTTAAATAAATAAAGTGAGGCCGCAATTAGTGGAAGAACGTGCCGAAAGTGGTTTCAACGCTTCAAAACGGTGACTTTGACATCGAAAACCAGCATGGCGGTGGAAGATAACAGTTTTCCGAAGATGCTGAATTGAAGGCTTTACTTGATCAAGACTCGTGTCAAATGCAACAATAATTGAAAGGATCATTGGGAGTGACGCAACAAGCCATTTCAAAACGCCTGAAAGTCATGGAAAGGATTGAGAAACAAGGAAATTGGGTGCCGTACAAGTTGAAGGCGAGATATGTTGAGCGACGTTTGTTTGCTTATGAACAGCTGCTTGCAAGGCAAAGATGGAAGGGATTTCTGCACCGCATTGTGACTGGAGGCGAAGAATGGTTTCATAACGATAATCCCAAGCGTATAAAATCATGGGGATATCTCGGTCATGTGCCCACGTCGACGGCCAAACCGAATATTCACGGTTCCAAGGTCATGCTCAGTATTTGGTGAAACCAGCTCGGCGTAGTGTATAAGGAATCGTTAAAACCGACTGAAAAATATCGTTATCAAACGCAATTAATGCGTTCGAGTCGAGCATTGAAAGACAAACAGCCGAAATACGACCCCATGTTGCGAAAGTTGTCAAGACATACTTGGAAACGTAGAAATGGGAAGTCCTTTACGGGGCAATAGCATTTTACTACTATCTTGATATTTATAATCATTTTTATTTTTTTTATAGCAGAAAATCATCAGATTCGAAATGAAAAAAATCATAATACACATTTGCTCTAATTTGGTTTGCATTTATTCAAAAAATTTTTACTCTATAATAAGCAGAGATACTTTTTATAGAGTAAAAAACTTTTGAATAAATGCAAACAAAATTAGAGTGTTCTAACAAATTTTTATTTCTTAAATAACATGGTTGAACAGATGTGTATTAAGATTTTTTTTTCATTTTGAATCTGATGGTTCTCTGCTATAAAAAAATAACAAAAATGATTATAAAAAGTATATCCAGGTGAATAGTGGTACCAATATTAGAAACTTTTACTGATAGAAATAACACTTCAAAGCTAATTTCACATCTACGACCAATTCTAGTTTTAGGCAGAATATAGATAATGCCATATCTGGAAACATCTGAAATATATTCATTTGCAGAATTGAATTATCCTTGACCTTTGAAAGGTTAGGATTTTCAGCGAAAATGATTCGTGTTTTTAGCCAAAAATATAATATAATCGAATAAACGCTGTATTCTTCTGATATCACTTGTGCTTCTCTCTCGTCGAAATTCAAATCACTATTTTGAGATTTTTCCAAAAACCACTTGCAAAGAAAAATAACTAGCGATATAATACATCAACGAAATTCCTCTTGCTCGAAAATCTAATTTTGAAGGCTGAAAATCAATACCTATATCACATCTCAAAATATTATGTAATGCTTCAACAATATTTTTCTTAGAACTTTTTTAGCCTCGATAGTTTCAAAGTTGAAAATTTTCTTTCGAAACAGATAACCACGGATTCAAATTTCAAACTCCACAGCGTGATATCCATTCAACAATTTTTTTAATACAGGCTGGTTTATCACTCGATACAAAATGACATAATAACCATTAGTGAAATGCACAGTGTTTCCAATAAATTACATTGTATAATGAAGTCAATCACTTGAACATAGAACCACACAGTATTCAGATGAAATGAACTTTATCCAAACATTGATGGCTGGGCGGGTATGTCACGCGTCAGTTGAATACAAATTTACCTCAGTGGGGGCAACCCCACGATGAAAAAAATCAAATAAAGTTGTCACCGACATCAATATTCATTTCCATTATGCGTCACAAGTTGGGGGGATTCTCAAAGTTATTAACTCGTTTCGAATACTTTCAGAATTTCAAATACCTCGGTCGTTAACACGAAGGAAGTGCAGGGGTACGCATGAAGACCGAAATTATTCATTATTTCGTGCAGAATTAAAGCAGCTGAATGATGATAGGGGTGTCCTCTTTTCGATCTTATACGGAATAGTGGTTATAGTAGTAGTAGATCTTCCAGTAGAAGATAGAGTGACTTTGAAATAAAAATTAATATATTTTCAAAATCATGAATAGTAAAGAAGAAATAAAAAAACGAAATGATAATTTTTCGCGAATTCATTAAATTTCAGGCACTGTGGATGTGTAATTTCTTAATCGTTTTCAAAACAACTTATCTTTATCTTGAACTTTTTCTTCTTTCGATTCATAGGATTTCTACTATTGGAAATATTAGAATATAAATTTGAAAAAAATAAAAATAATGGTTCAATTTAACTTGAGACTCTCAACAGATGACACTACACATTAAGGGTATTTATCTGTGAGTATAGGATTAACAGACTATTCATCTAACCTCATCAGTCTGGATAATGGGATATTTTATTTCTTATCATTCAATATGCAGCTTGACATGATATTCATAAGATTTGCAATTTTCATTACCTAGCAATCGAATGCTCGGATCCTTGTGATTTCGAAACCAATCATACATATTCCCCTTTTCTTTTTTCTTAGACACTGAACAAATATGTTGTTTTTTATATTATACAGAGGTACTGAAATTAATTGTCAGAACCCATTTGTAGCTATTTCCAGAACGAACCCAACCGAATACTTTCATATCAACAAATTCACGTCCTTTATGTATATTCAGACTTCTTCACAGAATAGAATACAATAACAGACCATTACAAAATTTTTGAAAAACTTTAGGTGGTGACTCACCCTTAGTTAATTGTTTTCGGCTAACGATGTGATACATAAAACATTGAACACACATTGTATAAATAAAGTTTTTGTTAAAAACTTAAAATAATGAATTAGAACAAAAATCACATTTAAAAATATAAAATGGAAAATTTACATGTCAAATGGCAAATTTAACTTATGAGCAGATGTATGATGACATAATAACAATAACAATACAGGTTGAATGCGAACCAAGGTACACATGTTTATGTTATTCTTTCTCTCGGCTAGCCTCTATTCAATCTGCACAAATCCAAAATGAATCAAAATCAAATTTTGGGTATCTGATGTAGGTATTAAATTCGAACTAGTTTAGTAATCTAGTAGGTTCCTTGTACCAACAGGTCAAAGGCTAGCCATCATCACATCTATGCGCAATCATATCAAGGAGAGGAATTTTCCGGTTTACCTCCCTTTCAACCGTGAACTGCAGTCTGGTGTGAAATGAATAGAAAACCAACAAAAGGTCATCTATCTTATCTTCTGGGACCGCCAAAAACCGAATACATTACTGAATAAAGGTACTCGCTCTATACTGATAAAAAGACACCATTTAACATTCAATAAGGCTTGATAAATATCTAAGAAAATTTGTCAACTAACGAATGTTTTGTAATTTCTTTTACATTTTGAAGAAATCATCGAAGATTAATTAAATTTACTATTTCTTATTCACAACAGTAGAATTTCTTTGATGAAAGATATAACAAAAATTCATTGTATGAAATTTTTTATATTATTCTTTTGATATGCAGGTTTTTGCTCAGCCCAATTGAGGAATGGACAGAAATATTGGTTCTGAAATATTTCAGAGATTTTATTAATATCTAATAAAACAAAAATATCCTTAATTCAGAATTTTCAGATACTCGAGTGATGATTTCATCATAATAAAATTAAGGAAAATACCAAGAAGAAATATAAACGAGAAACAACAACCATGAATTAATTATAATGGAAATGAACCCATTATTTTCCTCAGAGAGCTCACAGAGGTTATTTTTATAGGTAGAATTGACTGAAAGAATGAAAAATATAAGTTGTAACTTGAAAATTTTTTGTTTTGATCAATTTGATTTGATTTGGCCAAGTTAATGATCTTCTTATAATTACCCTGTACATTTTTGGTCCAAACCGCAAGCAGTGTCTATTGACAGAATCGAAAATATTAAAGGGTTCTCCGAAAAAAAGTTTATCTGCAGAAATATTCAAAACACGTAATACTTGTCAAAACCTCAAAAACTCATGAACCGTTGGATTTATACCCAAGTTATGGCATATTGCTGAAATTGTCATCAAATAAGCTATCTAATGGTGCAATAATATATACTGGGTGTGCCACTTGAAATAACAAACTAAGAAAGTAGTAGTGTTTCCGGTATAAGCGGAAATTGTAGAGGTCTGAAAATATTTTAGGAAGGAAGATCATTGGCTCAAACCGCAATATGCAAATTTTCAGCACAAAATTATGATTAGTTTTCCTTAAACGTCTAATAGGAGGATTCTCAGGTGAATCACCCTGTATATTTGATATAGAAGTTGTAACATTATCAAAAAATTCAATTTTAACAATCAGAAAGTATGAAATATAGGTACAATGTTGTATTTTTATTGAAATGGAAACCAACACATCAACATTTAGACCCTTTTCACCTAAAAATTGAATGATTTGGTATCCACTGGAAGCAAATTCATTTCAGGTAATAATTGAGAAAAATTGTTATAAACTCTAATATCCATATAATCCAATAAAATAACACAATATTGATTTCAATACAATGTGGCTAGTTGAAATGTAAAAACTGATGAAGCTGAGGTATGACAGAACAGTTTAATTATTATTTCATTCAAATCTAAGTTAATCATTGTTTTATTCAAAATTTGGGTATTTATCAGCTCAATATCGCCCAAAATTGTACAGATTCGGATTTTCACATACGCCAAGGTGAATTTCATAGAGCAAGGTCATGGAAGTTCGAACATTGAAGTCTCAGTCATCCTACACAAGATACCAAAACTCTTGAGATATTCCATTAACTGTAGTAATATTTGGTACGAATCAGTGAAGACAACATAGAAACACGGTCTGAATGGGTGTTAATTATATGTTAATTTACTTGGGAAACGACAATATAATAGACTCTAGTCATTTTGCAGAGGTGCACAGCACCATTACGGAAATTTATGAAGACCGAAATATGTTCGAGCTTTTTTGAGAATGAAACGAAATCGACAAATTAAATAGAATCATATTATTCGAATGAATATGGAAATTACCAGAAAATTTGATGTCATGATGCAGAATGATTTATTATATCTTTGGATATTTGATTTATTCGCTTTGAAAAAAGAAAATGATTGTAACCAACCAGAAGAACAACGAAGTCGTGTTAATCTTTCAAAAAATAATGAGTTCAAAGTTAAAACAAGTAAAACGCGAATTTTTCATGACCACTAGATTATTTTAAATGAGATTTCATCAATTACAACTTTTAACTCTTAATATTTACGACTTGACTTGATATTTAAGCTACTTGATTTGAAAACAAGTCACGTCAAGTCAAGTATTTATTCATCAAGTACTGAAAAATCAAGAACATTCTATCGAGATACTTGATTTTAAGAAATTTTTTTGTGTAGTGTATACTTCAATGGGAAAATGATGAAATGAGGAGGAACCTTGCAAAAAACACTTTCACTTATAAAAAGTTGTTGTATACAAGAACCAGAAATATCTACTATTTTAAAATGAAAACACAAATAAAATCACTATATAATATAACAAAATATAAAAAAAAAGTTTCTTAATAATGATAAAGATCATTTGTTTTAAATTCTGGATTTCATTTATACCCCATATGATTTGTTCATTTTATGTATATATAAACGCCTCCGAAGTTTTGTGATTGTTTCACTTCTGAGTTATTTTACTTTTTTTTATCTGTTCATTTTGATTATTTTGTTTACACGTATTTTACACATAGATTTATATTCCGAAATTGTTAATTATTAATCTTTGTAATTTTCAATGATATTTCGTCAAACGCAATTCATATTTTTCACCACGTACAAGCAGCATTTGTTGCTTCTGTGGGTTTTCTAATGTTTATTTACATAATGTTGTCTTGTTATTCTTGTTGTTGTATTTTGTGTGAATAAACGATGATGATGATGATGATGGTCTTATGGATTTTTTGCAATTTTTTATATAAACAGCTGTGGAAAATTGTGTTTCAACAGGAGCTGAAAATGCTGAAGTTGATAAAAAATCTTTGGCTATATTAGCCAAGTTTGGAAAAACGTTCTCGTGCTTCTTCCACCATTCTAAAATATATTCAGAACTGTCAGCAGTTAGTTCAGTCAGGTATTTGTTTATTCCATAACACCAAGACATTTCATTTGCTTGATTTACAAGAGATTTCTTGAATAAATTTAGGAGATCGATGTCAAATTCACCTTTTTTTTTTTTGAAGATTTTGTCTAAGCGCGCAAGAGCTTTCAGAAATATATGGCGTGCAACTCGTGCCTATAAAACTCAAGTAAAATCAAGTAGATATATATCAAGTCAAGAAATAAATAATAATAATAATAATAATAATAATAATTTATTGCCATCAATTTTACATGGTTCGTCAATACAGCAATATTAAAATTGAAAACTGAAAAATTCCTCCACTGAATAAAATTCATTTGCAATCAAGAGCCGATTGATAACCTTCCTGAAAGCTCGCTTTGGTAAATTCTTCATATCGTTGGGTATCTTGTTGAACATCTTAGCACTCCAGTAATAAGCAGCAGAATTCTGAGTGTTTTTCCTTCTATGCAAAGGAGTTCTTAGATCATCTCTATGACGTGTGTTGATCATGTGATAAGTCCCATTTTTACGCAAGTTGGCGCCACCACGTTGTATGTACAGCAGACACTCTCTGATATAAAGTGATGGAAAGGTGAGTATCCCATATTTTTTAAAAACGGTTCTACAAGAATCTCTACTACCCATTTCATGCATGATACGCATCGCTTTCTTTTGCAATATGAAAACTCTCACAGCATCTGAGGCATTTCCCCACAGTAGAATTCCATACAGCAGGACACTCTGAAAATTGGCAAAGTATGCTGTTCTACACATCTCGTAAGTACCACATTTCCTCAGCTCACGCAACAAATACAGAGATTTAGCAAGTCTATCACAAATATAGTCTATATGTGCAGCCCAATTCAATCTATTGTCTAGGACCACACCCAAGAATTTGGCACTAGCTTGGCTCTGTTTACCACCATATTCCAACTTCACAGTTTTATCTGCATTCAGCTTGAGCGAATTGGCAGCAAACCATGTTTTCACCTCTTCTATGGCTAGTTCTGTTCTGTGGGAAAGTTCATCTTTATTTTTAGATTTCACAATGATGGATGCGTCATCACAGTACAAGCACAAGCAGTTACAATGTTTGATTGTGATGTCATTGATGTATACAATAAAAAGTATCGGTCCAAGTACGGATCCCTGGGGTACACCATATTCCACTGCATGTTCCGTAGACGAGACACCATTCAAAAATACTTTTTGGGACCTATTTTTCAAATAGGACTCCAGCAATCTGAGTACAGTTCCTCTAAACCCATGAGCATATAGTTTTTTAAGCAAGATTGTATGAGAGACTGAATCAAACGCTTTGCTCAAGTCAAAGTTGAGCATCTGCATATATTCGCCATTATCCATTCCGTCTATGACCTCATTTATAGCATTCATGAGGGCTGTAGTGGTACTGCGGCCTTTTCTGAATCCATGTTGATTCTCGTTTAATAATTTGTGCTTTTGCAACCATTTCAACATTCTATTTTTTATAATGGACTCGAAAATTTTCGATAGACAAGGAAGTATTGATATGGGTCTATAATTATCACAGCTCTTTTTGTCTCCTTTTCCTTTATAGACCGGAATTATTTTAGCTAATTTAAGTTCATCCGGAAAGTAACCTTCTCTCAAACACTTATTCACCATTAAGGATATTGGGTTGGCAATTTCTTCACATAGACTTTTCAAAATTTCAGTAGTGACATCGTAAATATCCGCTGTTTTCTTAGATTTCATCGATGTTATTATTTTCTTGACCTCATTTTCTGTACAATCAAAGAAAAAGCAGGATTTTTCATTATTCTTCCGTACGTTTTGCGCAACTTCAACTGGTTCTTGCGTTGTGAATAATTTTTCAGCAATTTTCTTGCCAATGCTAGCAAAGTGTTCATTGAGTTCTTCAGCTTGTAGTTGTTCATTTATTTCTACTTTCTTATTTTTTGAGTTTTTAGATCTTATCACTTTCCATAATGCCTTTTGCTTATTATCCGCCCTTTTTACAAACTCTTCATTTTTTTCTCTAATAGTTTTATTTATTTCTTTCCTGTACTCGTCCTTGTAGGATTTATAAACTCTAAAAGTAGAATCATCTCCCATTGATATAGCTACAGTGTAAAGAGCATCCAAGTTTTTCTTCATTTCTTCAATTTTTGGAGTTTTCCATATTTGCTTCTTTCTTTTATTTATCTTAACTTCAGTTTCCCTTACCGGCATTCTAATGTTCAGAATATTCATAAAATATTCATGGAATGATGAGAATGATTCCACCGCATTTTTTTGTTCGAAGAATCGTTCCCAAGACATTTGTGATAGGTCTTTTTTCAGCATGTCAGTATCAACTTGAGTTATATCTCTCTGTATAATCTTCTTTTTTATTTCAGGTTCCACTTCAGAAGCTGGAAAAGTTAAAATTTGAGCTTGATGATCAGAAACATGTAATTCTTTTGTTGTACTGTACGAAGATACACAATTTGTGAATATATTATCAATACACGTTTTAGTTGTTTTGCTGATCCTTGATGCTTCAAAAAATTTCCCCTTCACACCAAACGAATCGCACAAATTTATTACAGATTTACTCTCTTTATTATCAAGCATAAAATTTATATTAAAATCACCGGATACAATCATCCTCTGATTACCAAAATTCTCAGCCAGGAAGAGCAAGACTTCGGTGAACTGACGTAAAAAGACATCCATTGTACCTGTTGGTGATCTATATACTCCTACTACTACAGTGTTAATGTTAGTAATGTACATTCCAGCAAATTCAGCATCTTTCTCAATAGATAAGTCTTTTATCTTATCCAATGTAGTCACCTTCCAGTTCTCTCTCGTTGCTAAAATTATACCACCATGTTTATTAATTTTTCTACAGTATTGACCTCCTATCTTGTAGTTACTCAAACCAATATAATTCAATTGATTTTCCCGTAGCCAAGTTTCTGTTAAGCAGATAATGTCTATGTTATGTTCTACCACTTGTAAGTTCAGTTGATCGACTTTATTCAGTATGGATTGTACATTTAAATTCATAATAGAAAATACTTTACCATTTCGAGAATTAAAATTTTCCTGTGCTAGGTTTTGGGTATCGAAAAAATCTATAAGGCCGCACAATTATATTTTCCGGCCATATATCAGGTTGATTTATTCGATCAATTAACGAATAATTACATCCAAGTTTGAAGGATTTATTTTTACTAGTGTTGGAATCATGCTTTCGTAATTCCTCCACCTCAAACTCTTCATTTGTAAACAAGGACTTCAAATAGTTGTTCAAATTATCACAGGTGGATTCATTTGATGCCCTACCTATGTAGAACCACGCTTTTTTGCAAGCTCCCTTAAAGCATTCCTCATTTACTATTTTAGCTTTACCTTTAATTACATTCCCATGTCCTTTTTTCATAGCAACAGGGTCTCGGCCAGTATTACCATCTCGCCTCTTCACGTCACCTTTCTTCTCCGCCACTGGTTGCATTGTGCGACTGACTTGAGTAGTTTCAGCATACGATGTCGACTTTGATCTACTCCTTTCTCTGTGTAATCCGTCAGTATCAACGTCAATTATTGTTTCTGACTTCTTACTGATATCTTTTGTTTTGTTTTTATTAACCTCACTTTTTGAATTTATAGGTTTATATGAATTTTTATCAACATTTCCTTTGCTGAGTACTCCTATTAACATTTCTTGTTCTTCAGTTCTTTTCTCCATTTGGAGTTGAAGCTTTTCCATTAACTTGATAGATGTTACCAAGTTGATATTTTCCATCCGTAGTCTTTGACAGATTTGGTTTGTGCATTCACCATCCTCTTCAGATTCATCGGGAAGTTCCTGGCCATCCACATTCAGTGCTGCACTCAAAGCACTATTTGTTTTAACACTATTTGGTAACTTTTTATTCACTATAAAATCAATTAGTTCGTCCTTTTTCCACTTATTTAACTCGCTATTTAACTGCGCTTTTGACATGGTCGCCATCTTAACTCATATTCCTATATAAAAATATATAAATATCTCAAATAGAGTCGAGTCAAGTTCAAGTGTGTAACATGCCGCGAGTTCGATTTTCAAATCAAGAAGTTGGTGAAATATCAAGCTAATTGGCTTGATGAATTCCTATCTGAACTGTTTAAACATGTCTGGCAAGTTTGATCAAAAAATTCAAAAACCTTCTTGGTGTTGCATTTTTCAGGTCACAGAATTTCCAATAAAACCGAATCAATTCCAATTATTGAAATTTCTGTGGAATAACAAAGCAGATCTTCGGAGAATTATTTCGAACAAGATGAAAGGCTCAACTTTCATTTTCTCGATTCACAGGAACGGCTCGCCGTATCGTATCATATCGGCCGTGGAAATAAACAGAAGTGAATTCAATTTCGCAACTTAAAAGGACAGAAATGAAAGAAATAGCCCATATTAGTTTCCCTCCGATTCGATTCCATCCAAAGTTCAACATCAGAACGGACAACTTTCGCAACTAGACGGAGGTTCACATGGTGAAACAATATCAAAACAAACAGGACAATATAAATCGATTTCCCATTAAGGAGGAAGTGCAAACAACTGGCAGACATGTGAGCCTTGAACATGTTCGGCGGCTCAAAAAGTTTAATTTCGCTGAATGTAGGTGGCTCTCGCAGACTTTTCATCGAATTCGTCGTAGTTCTTCTCTTTCGCTGCTTAATATCGATCAATAACGTTTCAAAAAACATCATTAAAAATTTTAAATTATGGTTTATTATTTTTCCCCCGATTGACACAAATATTGATTTTGCAGACACATATCAATCAGCAATGTATTACTTTTCCTGCCTAGGCAGCAAAGTGATTATTTTTAATGCGAATAAAACATTCCACATTTTCCGACAATCAAGATTTTTTGCCACCTTACTTAATTCTAGAGGAGTAAGTACTTCTAAGCCGCTATCACTGTCCATTATAAAAATATATCCAATATTTTTCCAAAAAACTGTCAGATAATTCATAAGTTGTCAAACTATTATTATTATGGACACATACATTTCCATAGCAATCAACAATTCCAACACTTGCGATTTCTATCAAATTTCGTTTTAATTTATCACTACAGGAAAAATAAAAAGATTGTGGGAATTGTAATAATTTGCAAATACAATATCCTACATATATCGTTATAAACAATGGAAGAAAAATTATATGTTTAACTCGGCAGCAAAGTAGACTGCCTTGGCTGAATTCCTAGCCGAGCGTAGCGATGAACTGTCAACCGCGGCAGTCAATCTACTTCTTTGCTGTTCTGGAGTTACAGGGCGTTTCGAATATTTTAGTTTATTTCGTTTTCCGTTCGGGATATTCAAAAATTCTAAAACGTATTTTTCAGTGATTTTATGGTTTAAATAATAATAAGCCTTTATTCTCCAACAGGTTTACAACCCAATTACAGGAAAAAAAATTGCAATTACAATAAGAAACACAACAACACATAGTCATACTCAATATGGATATACATAGAAAAAACCAAAAATTACAGAATTAAATCTAGGAACTACCTATCCAGTTCTAGATAAACTTGGAGTAATTTATATAGAGGGTCAATGTTAACGTCGCATCTATGAGCTATCTGAATATAAGTACTACACACGCGCTCTGCTGGCCGAAGGAGCTCCGTTACTATGCCGGTAGATATCTCACTGGGTATCCGTAAAAAAAAACACCCTGTATCGTGAGTATGTTACACAAAACAGATCATAGAAATTAATTAGCGTTTTAGAGATAAAGAGGAGAGTTGGTGTTTTGGAATAGACACCCTAGATGTGACTTGATTACATTCATACAATAGGCGCAATATGAATTAAATTCCGAAAGAAACGGAAAATTTTTATATAAAAGGTGTCCCATTTAAAAAATGATGTCAAAAACTCAATATCTTTGAAACGATGGACATTTTCGTAAAAAAGGTAACGGGATGCTTTTCCACAAATCTGCTGATGAAAAATTGTGTTGAAAAACATAGAGTCCCATTTAAAAAACACTAACTCTCCTTTGTTTCACTGAAACAGTTAGTAATTCTCAGAATTTTTCATGAGTCTCATATATGAAAATAACTGAAAAAAACGTTTCAGAATTTTTCGAATATTACAAACAGAGCAATATAAACCGAAATATTTGAAACAGAAATTTTTCAGAAATGCCCTATAACTCCAGAACGAATCGAGATATTTACGGTCTAATTTCTGATACCCTATTGTTTCAAAAAAGAAATCGGAGGTTTTTGAACATTTTTTTTGTAGTTCTAAATGTTCACGAGATGCTTTTAGTGAGCATCGAATTTGGGACACAAGTATTTACAAGTATTTTTTTGCTATACTATTTGCCTCCGAGTCCATTTTTTCAAAAGGTTATCAAGATGCCCCATTTAAAAATATTTCGATTGATTTTCAGATGTTGCAATTATGAAATAATTATTTTGTTTCAAAGAGCATCGAATTTGGGACTTAATTACATTCAACAATAGATTCCTTTAATCTAATAAAAAACATTTTTCATTTAAAATTTTTCCAGATTCGGCAGGAATGTCCATTCGATGTTACACCACCTAGATAACCGAGAACTCAATCATTGTGAGTAAAGTAGATATTTGAATTGAATTACTCATTTGGATGAAAGCTACCAGATCCAAGAATAATGAGGTAGAATGTAGTTGATCAGATTTTGCATATAATTATAAACTCAATGAAGGTGCACTTGAAAATGCTGGATTTATAATCCAGCGAACCAGCGTCTAATTTTTGTTTACTCTGAAGTAAAATAATAATGAATACATTAATAATAATTATGGAACTGTAAGTGAAACTATCCGAAAATAGAAATGATGTTTCTAATGAATAATCGATTCACATCACAGATGATATATTTAATAATATAGGTTAGCAAGAAAAACCATTTGATATCTATAAAGGTAGGTATCTACACAAGATATTTTCCCAGTAGATTAGATCAGTTCAATGAAATTTCGTGAGATTTTAAAAAATATTTTTTTAACGATAAAACCTCATATTCTGTCAATAATCTTTCGGTAGACAGGTACTGCCTTCGAGAAAATGAACAGTTGACCATAAAAATACTCAAAGACTTAATACCTTAAAATATTACGATCATGACATAATCGTGAAAACATTTTGAAATAAAAATATGAGTTTCCTACAAAATACTCAGAATGCAGAGTTTATAGATAACCTAGATTCAAGACTGAACCATTTCTACGCGTAATCCCCTTCCCTCAAGCCATATTAGCAAGAAAATTGTTCAAATGAAAGTATTTACTATCTTCATTTAACTAATAGGATTTCATCTCTGTTCATGGTATTGGATATCTTAAATAGCAAGACGTATCGTTGCCATTTTTGTATTTGTAACCACGTCACTCATTAAAGCGAGGGATTGGCACTGGGGTGCCATAATACTTTTTCTAGTCAGTACCAAGAATCAAAGATGCGTGACAAAATTTCTGAACAAAAATTAAAGTCCGAATGGAGATATTGATGGTTAAGTGATGCTACAATTGTTGTTGTTCGAAAAATGGATAAAAACGTGTTTCGAGCATTGATAAAACGGTAATATTGATGTTTTTATTGATGAAAAAATTCTAAGCAAGCAGATCAATGACTTGATAACTGCTACTCAGTCTCTGCTGAACAGAATGTTCAGTTTAAAATAGGAAAGATTTTGCAAATTTCCATTAACAAAATTTGGCAAGCCATTATTCCATAACTAATATAAAATATTCCGAATTTCTCGAAAACCACCAATATGTTTGAAGAGAGGGTTGGTATGAAGTCTCTTTTGTTTTTCAAATGGAAACGTGAAAACAGTAGGTTTTCCATGGAACAAAAAGTTGGAATCCACCCAGGAAAAATTGAACACTATGTGTGACCGAAAATATTTTCATTAAGTAGTGCTCAGCCATGGGATAACATTATAAAAAATTACGCCACTGTTGCAAGATCCTGTATAGTGAAATTATTTCCAGTTGTTCTTACCTGTTTTCGTCCAAATGTTACGCCAACACCAGAGGATAGCAGACCATGGTTTTCAATTGATCTTACATCATGGAATAGTTGTGGAAATTGAAGTGATTATAGTTAACAATTTCAGTCATTGTCATCTAGCTTGTATAATTCCATTTATTTTTCAACGTTCTTTGTCTTAATTTCTGAATACGATTGATTTTAAGAGCTAGTTGATAGTGATCATCTTGAAAGCTACTTTTTAGTGATATTAGAAATAAATGGTCTAATAGCTTTTTTGCGGCGATAAAATAAATTTTGTTTTTCTTATTTATAGAATCTCTATAATCAAGAAATCTAATAGGTAAAAAGGTATCTGCCTTACAGAGTTTCTAGTAATAAACCAAGCTCAGTTTAAAAACTGATCGCACTGATTCTCAGTTCTAAAAATCAAGGAATAAAATTTTTGATGATAACTTTTTCAAAACTCATCGACATTAAATAATTTGAAAATATTCACTTTTTCGATAATGTTGTCCGAAAAATTTCAACATGAATAGTTTCAACTTTGAATATTTATTATGTATTCTGGACTATTTAATTATAGATTTTATCATACGAGTTTGAATAATCTGGGAAAATATTCAGAAAAATTCTAGATCATTTACATCATCAATTGTATCTTAGTTATAGGTATGCGTCTCATTGTCTTAACGATCTTCTGGTATGGTTCTACAACAAGAATTCATAATTATCAGAAAATCATAATAATCAAGAAAATCATCTTAGTGTAAAACGATTTATTTCATTTTCGAATATTTCTTCAAATTACTTGTTCATGTTTACATTTTCAGTTTGACGTCTCATGGTGAGGTTAGATTCCAGAGTTACCAAGTGTCCGCTGGTGTTTTTCCTTTCAAATATGTGTTGTTTATAGTGGCAACAATGTGATATTAATCTTCTTCGGTGATGGAAAAAGAAAAGACGTCCATTTCACGGGAGTTGTTGGTCATTACAAGTACCATCTAGAATTCTCTCTTGATTTTCGTACCACCTTAATTTAATTTCAAGTCGGAAATTGCATATTATACTTGAACAGTTTAGAAGTTCAGATAATTTTATTTCAAATCAGTATCAAATTTGAAAAAAACTGAAAAAGTGGTTTGAATCGGAGATAATTCTTCATTAGGTATGTCTAGTCTATTAGAGCCCATCCTTAGATTGAATACTTTGTAATGTAATTTTCTATTTTTCGCAGTTGTGTTCGCAAGCCGTACTTATTCTTCCTGTTACGCAAGATGGTCAACTTCAACGTATTCTACAAGAACAACAGGGTAGGTATGTAGAAATATGTGACATATTCTATTCTTTAAGAATTAATTGGTATACTCTTTTGAATGCAAGAGATGGAAAAGGAATTTAGTACTACTTTTTCTACAGGTTTTTTTTGTAAACATCTAGATGCAGACTTTTTCCACTATTGGCGATTCCTTATTGAACTGGTGCTGAAAGTCTAAATCTGGAATAGGCGATTGACTGGAGTACGTTAAAGTCAGCTTACATCATATTCGAATCAATGGATCAGGTGAGTTTAACACCATATTTTTTACATTTATCGTCGATCAGAGTATTTTCGTGACATATTTTTTGATTATATATTTTTTTCCATGCTGATCATTCCGTAGGATTATAATTTTTACGCCGCAAGTATATTTTCCAGCTTTCCATCTGGCCATATCTTTTTATGAATAAATATCTCTATATAAAAAAGAACGAATTTTTCAGTGCCAAAGTAACGATTCAAAGGTAAAAGCCAAATTTATTCTCAATGTTAAAAAATGAGAATAAAAGTAGAATTCTTCACCCGAATTGAAGATTTTCAGTGATATATTTTTGAAATATTATCTCTCTGATGATAACAACTCGGACTGTTTTTTGTTCTTTTTTCAATCAGAGGAAAAAAGAAAACATATGTCGCTAGTTTATATCTTGAAGTAGGAACAAGATTGAAGTGCGTCTCATTCAGGTTTTAAATATCGGAACATCGATAATCGATAATACTTTATTAATTATAATACAGTGGAACATGATTATCGTTTCTGAATTTTTCCCGTTACAAATGATTTCATGTAAGTAAACATTTTTATTTTGATGACTTTTTATTTTTACTTCTAAAAAAATTTAAAAATATGATTAAAGTGAATTCAATAATCTTCAAGAGAAATATTATTTTTTTGAAATTGAATTATAAATATTAATTATGATTGGTACATAAGTAGAGGCTGTACAAATTCAATATTCACTGGAAGCATCTCGAAAAATATAAAAGAAAAAAAGGTCTAAGAATTTCACAAAACTTTTTCAAATAATAAAATTTTTATATCTTGGTACAAATATTTTCATTAATTTCATGATACGTCTTGTACTCAATATAAATGCATCAATATTCTTGAATAAAGAAAATGTTCTATTTAATGAAGAAAAATTTCTGAAAATTTTATTTCAATGAAAAATTTCATTATAATGAAATCAATATGCAGTATTCTTTCCACTACAGACTCAAACCACCTAAAGGAGTTATACAATTCTGTAAAAAATATCTAAGCTTGTGAGCTATTCGAAGAACACAGAATTTTAGCGATCTAACCGATACTCATAATAACCTTTTTTATATTGATCATTTGAAATGCAATTCAATGAAATTTCCTTATGCAATAAAATTAGTTAGTTATAATTAGATACTTGACGTATTATATATCGAAATAATATGTATGTTTAATCTGATAGTTGAAAAAATGCTGCAATATAGGCTGTTCCATTTAAAACACCAACTTTCCTCAATAACTCGTTGATGGTAACTGATTTCTCTAATCAGATAGTAAACATTCAAATAAAAAAAAATACTGACATGAATGTTTTGGAATTTTTTCAAGTTATATTACAGAAACCAAGATATAGCGAAATATTTTGAAGTAATTTTTTTAGAAACGCCCTTAACTCAAGATCGAATCAAGATATCCATGAACAGCTTCCTGATATTTCATAATTAAAAAAAAGGTTCAGGGGGTCTTTGAACTTTGTTTTTCTGACTCTTATAGTTCTCGAGATACACTCGCATCGAATTTGGCACAACTGTACCTTTGAAATTCTTAGAGGAAATAATAATTTAGCCCCCTCTGAAGTTCACCTATCAGAGTTTTTGTTGTAAACTAAAATACTGGATATTGAAATGAAATTTGTTGTAAAAACGAGTTATTCTACTACATTGATAGTAAATATTCACGAAACTGCTCCCACGTATTCTTCACTTCTTATTAATTTTCATTGAAAATGAGCATTCTAGAAATATTCTTGATGGTTTTCAATGAAGCCAAAATGGTATTTTAATATATTTTTTCTATATGAAAAAGAATCGTGGGAATCTGTACAGAACTAGTTCGTCATCATTAATAAAAAAATTCAACATTATTGAATTTTTAAATTTTTTTTTTTAGAATTACGTTATCAATCTTTGCATTTTAGACATTTCCAAGGGTAAACGTGCTTTGAATTCAGCATATTCATTACGTTTCTTTGAAGATCCTTACCTACCCAGCTACCAGTTTATTTTTTCTGGAATCGTATTCTTACTTTCCCGTATTGTAGCAAATAGAAAATGCATATAGATTGTCAAGGAAACTATTTCATAGGCAATGAGATTGTAATCGATAATAGTTGTTCATTTAAAAAATCCTTCATTTTGATGGCGATTTCAGAAAAATAATATGTGTATCGGATGTCCCAAATTCTAGTGAGGGAAACTCAGAAACTCTTTTAGCTAGAAAAATATGATTGACACATTTTTGGATTCGATTTTGGAGACAATAAGATTGGTGAAAATCACAACCTCATATATTCAACTGTTTTCCAAGTTGAAATAGAAAATTGAAAAATGGCGTGAAATGAAAAGTTCTCATATTTCCTTAATTTCTGGTGTTATAAACCTGGAACAAAAACATTCTCCAGGCACTTTTTTCAGTAAAATCCATTGGTGTAATCATTTAATTCTCAATGCCATTAGTTTTGAAGTTAATTATAACTCAAATTAAATAAAATGAAATCAAATGAAATGAATGTTTGTATTAACAAATTTTTTTGAATCTGAACCATAAAAATTTCTATGACAATTAGATTAGCTTTTTTTTTCATAAATTATGATATATAAATTTCTTAGCAAACTAGAAAAAGCATTGAAAGTTTCAGTTTCATCAATCAAGTGCCTATCTTAGGTAATCTGTGAACTTCGGCTAAATAAAATATTCGGTGGCCAAGGTCTCCGGATTTAACACCCTCCACTAGACAATGAATTTGGGACACCCAATACAAGGTGTCCAAATTCGATGCTCATCTCGAGCATCTCGAGAACTATAAGACTCCAAGAAAAAATCTTCAACGAGTCCCCGATCTTTTTTTTCGAAATAATGAGATATCAGCAAGCAGATCATAGATATCTTTATTTTTGTTGAGTTACAGGCTGTGTCTATAAAAAGGTTGTTTCAAATATTTCGCTGTATCTTGGTTTCTGTTCGAGATATTAGAAAAAATCTAAAACGTTTTTTGCAGTAATTTTTACAGTTTGTATGATACTTATAACAGATCATAGAAATTATAACAGACCATAGAAATTAATTACCGTTTAGAAAAGAGTCAGTGTTTTTTAAATTGGACACCCAATATTTTACAACGCATTTTTTTACCCTCAGATTTGCCGAAAAGCATTTCGTTACCTGTTTTTCCAAAATGTAATCTGTTTCAAAACTGTTGAGTTTTTCGACTTCATTCTTGAAGTGGGTCACTTTATATTTAAATATTTCTCATTCAATTCATTTTGTGTCTATTGTATAATTGTAATCAATTCATATAACTACCATTTAAAAATGACCATAAAAATGACTGAAACAATAGTTTTAGAATTTTTCGAATGTCTCGAAAAGAAACCAAAATAAAGTGAAATATTTGAAAAAGTCATTTTTCAGAAACACTCTCGAAAACAGTTCTTTGGTGTCCAAGGGTGCTATGTACGCATGAATGAACGAGTGCTCAATGACTCCTGATGCCAAGTCAGTGCTTTCCCCGATTTTTTTTTCATTACGAATGATGACTTCAATGGCACTCAATACAATAATTCACCATTGTGGAGGTTTGGACCACGATAGCTATATTGGCTATCGGGATACAAATTTTCAGAATGTTTATTATTATCACCATCCCATAAAACTGGATGAAACATAGGAGATATGGAAAATTTGTCAAATTTGTATTGGAATTAGTTATTACCAATAGAAGAAATATAGGAGATTCAAATGCGAACATTTGATGTAATAATTCACTATTTTGGATATTTGATTTGTTTTTGAATGTTTATATATATTCAATTATAGTATAGCAAGAGCATTTTTATATTCTGACAATGATGAGAAATGATTTATACCATTTCGAAGTTGTATTTTCTATTGAATCCTGTGACGTGTGCAATACAATGAATTTTTGTAAAGGAGCATCAATAAATTATCTAAATTATTATCTATCATAGACAATATTCGATTGTACAGCGAGTGACAAGACGTAACGTGCGAAATATCACGTGAGCGCAGCTCGAGTGGTGTTTCGCGAAATACGTCGAGTCAAGAGGTTCGTACAATCGAAACACAGGGTGGTCCGAGTTTAAGTTCAATAGCTTTGGAGTACAGGGTGGGCAAATTTCGATGTTTTAGCACTACAACTTTCAAACCAGATGAGACAAAAGACAAGGAAAGAATCTGATACCCTATTCTCGTTGTCTTATTCTGAAAAAATTACAAGAGTAGTATTATTTTTGGCCACTTTCTTTTGTTTTCTAGTAATAAGCGGAAATTGGAAAAATGGCGATATCGAAAAAAAAAAAATTTCTCCGTCAATACTGATGATAGAGCTCTGAAATGAAAACATTATTCAGGCACTTTTCAACGTAGAATCCAGTGGCGTGTGCTTTTTTTGACAGGGTTTTTAATCACGGAGCTATGAACCTAAGATATGTTTTTTCAAATAGGAACACTAGATTTCTGTGCATTTCTTGAAAGCTTAATTTTTTCTGATTTCAAGAATATATGACATCGTATGATTTGTATCAATATAAATAATAGAAAATGGTCTTTCTTATCTAAGAGTCTTAATATTTCTATGGTTTCAACTGTTGAAACAGACCATATAAATTAATTACCGTTTATATAGAGAAAAGAGTCGGTGTTCTTTGAATTGGATACCCAATATTTTACAATGCATTTTTTTTACCCGCAGATTTGCCGGAAAACATTTCGTTACCTGTTCTTCCAAAATGTAATCTGTTTCAAAAATGTTGAGTTTTTCGACTTCATTCTTGAAGTGGGTCACTTTATATTTAAATATTTCTCATTTATTTTTGTGATTCAATTCATTTTGTGTCTATTGTATAATTGTAATCAATTCATATAACTACCATGTAAATATTACCATAAAAATGACTGAAACAATAGTTTTAGAATTTTTCGAATATCTCGAAAAGAAACCGAGATACAGTGAGATATTTGAAAAAGTCATTTTTCAGAAACACTCTCGAAAACTCGAAAACAGTTCTTTGGTGTCCAAGGGTGCTATGTACGCATGAATGAACGAGTGCTCAATGACTCCTGATGTCAGTGCTTTCCCCGATTTTTTTCATTACGAATGATGACTTCCATGGCACTCAATACAATAATTCACCATTGTGGAGGTTTGTACCACGATAGCTATATTGGCTCGCGAGGTACAAATTTTCAGAATGTTTATTATTATCACCATCCCATAAAACTGGATGAAACATAGGAGATATGGAAAATTTGTCAAATTTGTATTGGAATTAGTTATTACCAATAGAAGAAATATAGGAGATTCAAATGCGAACATTTGATGTAATAATTCACTATTTTGAATATTTGATTTGTTTTTGAATGTATATATATATTCAATTATAATATAGCAAGAGCATTTTTATATTCTGACAATGATGAGAAATGATTTATATCATTTCGAAGTTGTATTTTTTATTGAATCCTGTGACGTGTGCAATACAATGAATTTTTGTAAAGGAGCATCAATAAATTATCTATCATAGACAATATTCGATTGTACAGCGAGCGACAAGACTTAAGAAATATCACGTGAGCGCAGCTCGAGTGGTGTTTCGCGAAATACGTCTAGTCAAGAGGTTCGTATAATCGAAACACAGGGTGGTCCGAGTTTTAGTTCAATAGCTTTGGCGTACAGGGTGGGCAAATTTCGATGTTTCAGCACTACATTTTTTAAACCAGATGAGACAAAACAAAGACAGAATCTGATACCCTATTCTCGTTGTCTTATTCTGAAAAAATGACAGGAGTAGTATAATTTTTGGCCTCCTTCTTTTGTTTTCGAGTAATAAGCGAAAATTGGAAAAATGGCGATATCGAAAAAAAAATATTTCTCCGTCAATACTGATGATAGAGCTCTGAAATTAAAACATTATACAGGCACTTTTCAACGTAGAATCCAGTGGCGTGTGCTTTTTTGACAGGGTTTTTAATCACGAAGCCATGAACCTAAGATAGGTTTTTTCGAATAGGAACACTAGATTTCTGTGCATTTCTTGAAAGCTTAATTTTTTCTGATTTCAAGAATATATGACATCGTATGATTTGTATCAATATAAATAATAGAAAATGGTCAGAAACCTTTTCTTAACTAAGAGTCTTAATATTTCTATGGTTTCAACTGTTGAAATTATAACAGACCATAGAAATTAATTACCGTTTATATAGAAAAGAGTCGGTGTTCTTTAAATTGGACACCCAATATTTTACAACGCATTTTTTTACCCGCAGATTTGCCGGAAAGCATTCCGTTACCGGTTTTTCGAAAATGTAATTTGTTTCAAAAATATGAGATTTTCGATTTCATTCTTGAAGTGGGTCACTGTATATTTGAATATTTTTCATTTATTTTCGAGATTCATTTCATTTTGTGTCTTTTGAATAATTGTGATCAATTCATATGATTACCATTCAAAAGTGACCATAAAAATGACTGAAACAATACTTTTTGAAATTTTCGAATATCTCGAAAAGAAATCAAAATAAAGTGAAATATTTGAAGTCATTTTTCAGAAAAACTCTCGAAAACTCGAAAACGTAGCAAGATATTCACGTTCTTATTCATTCGAAAAAAGAAAACGGGAATTCTTAAATATTTTTTCGTAAATTTCTCGAGTTGAGCAAGGAATTTGGGACACCCTGTACATAGTAGTTAAAGAGCATTTTCCTCGGCATTCTCAAACTCCCAACGTTTACATTTTTTTTACATATAGATGAACAATGTACTACTTTTCCTTGAATAGTTCCAAAAATTTCATTTTGAAAATATTGAACGAAAATCTTTCAGGACATTTAGATATCGAAAAGTTTCAGTGCTTCTCTATATACATATTTACATTTATAAATTTTCCAACTTCAACAAACACGAATTACACACTGAGAGAAGTGTTTATTTGATATTATCGAAAATGCATTATAGTTAATAAATCATTTATTGGATATATGGAAAAACAAATATTAGTTTCATGGAAATAAATAATTTATTTGAAATCCCACCAATAATCATCATTTATTATTACACTTCATTTATTTTCGTATAACTTATATTAATAATGCAGAAGAAATATCTATTTGAAGAAAATAAATTAATTTTAGGTTAATATATCATTGAGTAATAATTATTTAACCTTATTTATATGAAATATGTAACCATGTTGAATAAAAAAATATTCCAATTCAGTAATGGTTAACGTATTCCTTAGATAATTATTTTGGTTGTTTCTATTATTCGATTGTTAAGGTCAAGACAAGAACCGTTTGCCAAATTAGATAATTTTTTTTGGTTCTTATTGAGGGTATCGGGTTTTGAACCCTAGTCATCTTGATCGCATCTGTTCCCTCTAACCACTGTTTTGCCAACATCACTAATAATTAAGCAGGTACAAACGATCTAAACCCAAAATTCAGTACAGATCTGCTAAGCGGCGTTCAATAAGCCCATAGTAACACAGATTTTATGTCTAAAAAGGAAATTCAAATCTAAGGAAGAGTTCAAGGACAGATCCTTCAAGGAGGTGCGCTTCTCTTTGATGGATGTGTCCTTAAACTTTTTCTTTGATTGAATCGCTAGAATTATGTTAGTTTGTTAATTATTATTGAATCCTATATTCTGAGTGAATAAATTATTGAATTCTTGTAAGAGTTTATTTATAAGTAGCAAATGTTCGTTAACTACCATTCGAAAATTTGTTGATATTGAATTTATGTTATTTGTGGAGATAACGTAAGTTCATATAAATTATTTATAACCAAAATATATTGAATATTATCAAATACCTTGTAAACAAATATTTTTATTTGTTTCTCATTTGTAAACGTCAGTTTCCAAAAACACAATATTAATCAAGAAAGTTTATTTTATCAAGTCACTAACTTGTAAAACTGACAGTTAACTTGCAAAATTTTTACAAGTTAGTAGTATTATTTACATTAGAAAATTTTATTTTATCGTCATATATGTTGCACTTTCCATGTCGGTATGTCAAAAAAAATCTTAGGCTTTCTGTTCCAGGAGGCCGAAGATTTACATATTTTCTGTATAACATGCAAGGCTTGAAGCTGCAGCCATCATCGGTTATGGTGAATCTTCTTGTTGTTAAATTTTTTGTTTGCCGCAATGTCACAATAACGTATTTTTCCACATCTTCTACATCATTCATGTTTAAGGAGAGAATTTCGTCACATCGACAACATCCAAAAATCCCAAATATTGTTACAATTTTCGCCAGCAACCACTGGTCATCAGGAGCATGTAAGAGAAATTGCTCAGCCTCTTCTTTACTTAATACCTTGGCCTTTTTTGGCGTATAACGATCATTTTTTCGTTTCAGAAACGCTATTACCTTTTGAAATCTGCAAATGACAGCTAAACGTCATATTTTTCAATAAATTTTTTAAGGAAAACGAACCTGCGAACAGGGGCATTTTCTTTCATTTCCAAGCAGCTTTTCAGCATAGACCATTTTGCCCATAATGTATTAGGGCTGAATCTAGCTGATAGTTGATTCAGGTAGACCAACAAAACATCTTCAGTTACCCCAATCACACTATTTTTGTTTTGCCACTTTTTGAAGTCGTCGTATTCTCGCTCGTACCTTGAAGCTGATTTTGCAGGTAATAAACTTGAAGCTACACTACTGGCTGCCTCAATAATTTCTTTTGGTACATTCATTCTCGCTTTCGCCAAAACAAATGTAAAGAAAAATAAACAGACATGTTCATGGCAACGCTTCCATAGCTTACATAGACATGTCTATGATAGCTTACGACATTTGAGACAAATTATTGAGATTTTTTGGAATTTATCTAACCTTTTTACAAATGAGAAACAAATAAAATATAAAACAATACACGCAAGGTAACGGGTTTTACTGGCTCAAAGAGGTAACTGACTCGCCTGCGGCTCGTCAATTATATCCTCCATTCGCCAGTAAAAACCCTCTTACCTTGCTAGTAATGTTATATACTATATTCTTTATTAATAAACTTTTTTGAATGCATAATTTAACTATTAATGAATATATTAAATATAAATCTGCTGTAATACTTGTGAATAAATAACCTCCAAATAGGTGCTTCATATGGATTTCTCTCAGTGCATGTAGTAAAATTTCTACTTTTTTGAATAAGGCCGTCATGACTTCCCCAGAACTCATTATTTCTATTGGAAAAACCAATATATCCTCAATGAGCTCCTGATGCACTGAAATTTCCAATCGCAAATGACGGAAAGAATAGAGAACGAAAGTCTCAGCTCTATTTCGAAAGAAAATTATCGTCGAAATCAGATTTGATGTCTTCCGGAGAATCTGCAATTCCATGGAGATCGAAAGATAGTGAGATTCGACGTCGACTGTAATAATCATTCTTTTTGTTTGGTTCTAGAGAAGGACCAATAAAGGAATATTACTTCCTGTGTTTTCTCATGGGGAATCCTCGGTGACTAAGCTTCGTTAAGACACTATTCGAAGGTTTTGCTAATCAATAAAGATATTTCGACAGAGGTTTGACAAATATAATCCGGGTACGGTTCAAATAGAACCCTTCGATTTATTGGGATATCGATACGTATATACAGGGTGTGTCACCATAAACTGGACAAAAATGTAGAGTCGGGTAATGCTATTTTTGAGCATTATTATGGAAAGTAATGAGTTCTGTGTGATCTTTGAAATACAGCTTTCTATTATTATTTTAAAATTCAAATATTGAATAGAATTCTGAAAAAAAAACTCTCAAAGCATCCGATGTTCGTATCTTTGGATGCCAAATTGAATTTCATTACCTATATACAGGGTGTTTCATTGGAAAACGGAAATACTTCACAGGTGCATAGGTGGCACCAAGCCAGTTCTGGAAATACCCCATTTATTGGGTCTTACTGTCTTCGTAGCCGAGATACAGGGTGTTTTATGAATTTTGCCAGTTTCTTCCTGGGACCATATCAAACGAATTACCCGGTATATTATCTTCATATTCGGCAAATATGTTCCTAATTGAGAGCCCAAATGTATCATGCAATAACCGCCTTGAAAATCCAGGTCCGGGTTAACGAAAAATTATGAATCGTTAGAATCTTCGAAACTACACCCTGTACATCGGAATTTTGAAAATCTGTTTCAATATTCGGAAACATCACTAAAAACTAAACTGAGACGTGGATTTCAAATTTTCGCGCAGACAGTTTAACTGCGCAAATTTTCAACGTAAAAGTGAAGTTTTTGAGAACTTGGATACCTGAAAGTGGTTTGAAGTGACTTTTAACAATGAATTATCAAAAATATTGAATCCATAATTTTTTCAACATTATTTGTAATTCATTTCTACATTGGTTTTCCTTTTTATAGCTGTATACCGCCATTTAAGTTTCTATTCATTGAGAATTGAGTTGCATTGGAATGATATCGTATATTTTGAAACAATTATGAACAAAAAAACATGATAACAAAATAATTAAGAAAAATAACTACAAAAACGGCTCGAAATGTCCTCCATTTTGATCTGAACATTTTTTTGCTTGTTTCAGAATATCTCGAACTGATTTCCGAATCACATTTGGATTTTTCTTTCATTTTCTGGATAGCCTCTTCTAATTTTCTGATAAGCTGATCCCGAGTATTGATTTCAGAGGAATAAACTAACGATTTCATGTGACCGCAGACATAATAATCCACGGAATTCAAATCAGGGGGTCTTGAAGGCCAATTATGAGGGCCCGAGAAACGACCAGAGAGTATCTCAAAAATAAAAACTGAAATGGTATACAGCTATAGAAAGGAAAACAATGTGAAAATGAATCACAAAGTGAAGTTGAAATAATTATGGATTCAATATTTTTGATAATTCATTGTTAAAAGTCACTTCAAACCAATTTCAGGTATCCAAGTTCTTAAAAACTTCACTTTTACGTTGAAAATTTGTGCAGTAAAACTGTCTGCGCGAAAATTTGAAGTCCACGTCTCAGTTTAGGTTTTAGTGGTGTTTACGAATATTAAAATAGATTTTCAAAATTCCGACGTGCAGGGTAATGTTTCGAGGATTCAAACGATTCATAATTTTTTGTTAACCCGGACTTGAATTTTCAATGCGGTTATTACATGATACGTTCGGGCTCCTAATTAGGAACATATTTGCCAAATATGAAGAAAGTATACCGGGTGGTTCGTTCGATATGGCCTCAGAAAGAAACGGGCAAAATTCATAAAACACCCTGTATCTCGGCTACGAAGACAGTAAGACCCAATAAATGGGGTATCTTCAGAACCGCCTTGGTGCCGCCTATGCACCTGTGAAGTATTTCCGTTTTTCAATGAAACACCCTGTATATTTACTAACTCGAGTTTTTAAACATTTCTGAGCAAAAAATCAAAAATCAATTTTTTTTCTATCAATTTACGATGAAAGAAACATTTCAACCAAATTTTTTTGAAATGTTACAAAGTTCAATCAATCAAATAAAAGTAAAAATCTAGTTAATAGTATATTATAAAAGAAGTTGCAGAGTACGCTCCTATTCCAACACGAATGCGAAATTCGAAAAAGAGAGACGACGGAGCGATTTTTCGAAAGCATGAGTGTTGGAATTGCCTTCTGCAACGAGTATTAGACGATATTTTCTCTATTTCAGTAAAGTTTTGTGATATATTGTCGAAATTCAATGGAAAATTCAAATAATATGTCATAGTGACTTTTGTATTGCATCTTGGCAGTTGGTGAACTGTAATTGACAGATTACGGAATTTGAATTTGAATCGTACCTTCCGAATTCTGAAATAATTTACAATTACACATCAAATTCATGAATCATATCTAACGAAGTCGATTTAACACCACCAGAATTGAGAGAAATTGCGAATAATGTAGCAAATCATTTCACTATATCCAAATTATATTATATTGACAATTATTGACGTTTGTTGAAATTCGATAGGATTGGAAGTCAGTATAGACAACCACAAAACGAAAAATATTACTGAAAACGATGCTGTAATGAGTTCATTACAGCACTCTTTTAGAACTGTAATGAACTCATTACGATACTGAAATAGAGCTAATATCTTCCATCCTTAATCCGCATATGGAAACAGAAAACGAAAATGAGGAAAGAACTCTGACGTAAAGTTCGGAAATTTATGTGCTCGTTCAAATGATCTTCAAGCCAGCAATTGGCGCATGGAAGAGTGACTTCATGTCAGAGCTTCCTGATTGTCCTATTCAATTTTCATTTGAAAAGTATCATTCAATTATCCTTCCATATTTTGAAAAAGGCTCATTGAAAATAAATTCCAATAAAAATGAAATACACATTTTCAGAATTTGAAATTTTTCAATCCTATGGAATGTTCAAAAATATTTCCCTCTGCTTAATATTCGATAATAGACTAAAAGTATTAACTGTTCTGTTCAATTCTTATTATTTACTCTTATTGCCGATGTAAAATTGATGATACATTTACAACGTTGTACATACGTCTTACTCCATCTTACTACTTCAATTATTCTAATCGATCATTATTGTCATTTAGCCATTTTGGATTTTCATAATCTCCTATATGCAACCCCTGAAAACCAGCTAACTAAAGTTTTTCCAATCATGAGTTATACCATTTCAATCTGGTACATGAGCTACTATATTAGAAAAACATAATTTCATTTAGCCAAATTACCCATTTTTTTAATTTCAGATATTAATTTTTTAGATCAAATTACTCAAAAACGGTACGGAAAATATGAGGAATCCTTTTATTTTCCAAAATGGCCATCCTCAAATTCCTTATAAGAGTAGGGTTCTTTGAATTACTGGTATTTTCATGGAATTTAATAGTCATAATGAAAAAACTGAAAGATATGGATGGAATTTTGTTTTATGATACTCCAAAAATTATTTCCTTCGATAGAACCTTTTGAGAGATATAACTAGAAATAATTTTTCTCCGTATTTTCAACAGCAATTAATTTTTCAACCGAACGCAAACGAAAACAATGATAAAGGAAAAAACTGTTTTTTTTTTACTTTTTTAACCGTAGCTTTTGAGATTCAAATCTATCTTGAAAATTTCAAGTTTCTATTTGGTTCCATCCAAGAGTTATCGTATTTGTGGGCGGACGGATAGATGGATGTCCGTGAACTTTATTTTTGGAGATCATTTCCGGCTCAAAATTGAAAAAATAAAAAAAAAATTCCTTTGTGGGACCAGAAACTTTTATTTCGAAGTTTACACACTGCTTACCAAATTCAACAGAATAGTGTTCAAAATGACATTTAGCATTTAGTGAACATTTTTCGAGAACGGAGAATATGTCATGAAGTTGAATTATTCTCCTGATGTCACCAACACGACTATTCAGTTCATACTGAAACACCCTGTATATAAATGGTTTGATTATACTTGAGGAATAACGAAAGAAAGGAAATCAAAGAATAACAATTAGAGAAATTATAGGCGTTTTTCCATCTGAACGATCGGTATCGAACAATGGGAATTAGTTCATATGAAACTCTTTGAATGCACTGAGAGATTTATTTGATATTATCGAAAATGCATTATAATTAATAAATCATTTATTGGCCATATGGATAAATTAATATTTATTTAATAGAAATAAAAAATTTATTTGAATTTCTACCAAATAATCATCATTTAAGATCACACAATATTTATTTACGAATACTTTCATTTGTAATGTCGAATATATACAGAGTTATTCACCGTGATAGCCTATTAGACTTTAATGGAAAAATAATCATAATTTTGAGCATAATTTTGCATATTGGGGTTTGAGACAATGATCTTTCAACCTAAAATATTTTCAGATCTCTACAGAGATCTCCGGTTATACCGGAAATAGACTACTACGTCCTTATTTCAAATGGCACACCCAGTATATTATTGATTCATTAAATTGCTTTTTTGACGACAATTTCGGAAATATGCCATACCTTCGGTAAAAACTCAACGGTTCATGAGTTAATGGGATTCTTATGAAAAACATTGTGGCGATGAGGATTCACATTTTTTTGAATATTTTGGCAGAAAAAGCTTTTTTCGAAGAAATTTTTTTTTCGATTCTACAGATACGTATTATTATAAAACTGTTTGCGGTTTGGAACAAAAATGTAAAGGATGTTTATAAGAAGATCATGAACTTGGACAACTCAGATTCATCAAAACTCGAGATTTTCAAATTAGAACCTACATTTTTTATTATTTCAATCGATTTTACTTATAGAAATCATAGGAGTTACTCAAGCAAACCCTATACCTAAAATGAATAATTCAAGAAGTATCAAGGAAGAAATTTAAATGAGGAAAAACCGCAATTTATTACTGTATGGAGTAGTCTGTGATTTCCGGAAGACACGGAAAGAAACTAAAATTCGATGTTTGGATAATTAAATTTGACATTTCAAGAATTGTAATGAATTATTCGTAATTGAAAATTGTATTGGTTTATGGATTTTTCAACAATCCCAACGAAAAATTAATTTTAATTCATGAAATGTAAAATTCAGTTATCCAAACAAAGAATTTCACTTTTTTCTGTGTTTTCCGGATGTCACAGACTACTCCACACAGTGAGGAATTGCGGTTTTTCCTCATTTAAGGTTCTTCCTCGATAACAATTAAAGTATTCATTTTAAGTATAGGGTTCGCTTGAGTAACCCCCGTTTTGTACGTAGAATCGACTGAAATAAGAAATATTTTTTCATAAGAATTCCATTAACTCATGAACCCTTGAGTTTTTACCCAAGGCATGGCATATTGCCAAAATTGTCGTCAAAAAAAGCTACTGAAGCAATAATATTTTTTGAAATAATGCAATAATATTTTTTGAAATGAGAAAGTAGTAGTCTGTTTCCGGTATATTTTAGGGAGAAAAATCTCTCAATGACAATATGCAAATTAACAGCTCAAAATTATAATTAGTTTTCCATAAACGTCTAATAGGCCATCCCGGTGAATCATCTTGTATGTATTCGATTGAAATAAATATAGTTGAGGTTAATATATCATTGAGTAATAATCAATAAACATTATTCATATGTAATATGTATCCATGTTGAATAAAAATAACATTTCAATTCAGTAATGATTAACGGATTTGTTAGATTAGGTATTTGGGCTGTTTCTATCATCCGAGTGTAAGGTACTTTTTTAAATTTCATATTGAGGGTTTCGGTGTTTGTACCCTAGTCATCTTGGTTGCATCCATTCACTCTAACCACTAGTGTGCCAACATTACTAATAACTAAGCAGGTACAAATGATCTAAGCCAAATAGGACAGATGTGCTAAGCGACGTTCAATGAGCCCATAGTAACACAGATTTTATATTTAAAAAGAAACAAATCAAAGGAAAGGTACAGAGACAGATCAATCAAGGAGATGCGCTTGATCTTCGATCGATATGTCTCTGAGCTTTTCCACAGATTGGATCGCAAGAATTATGTTAGTTTGATAATTATCAATAAATCCTATATTTTGAGTAAATTATTGAAGTCTTGTAAGTGTTTATTCATAAATAGCAAATGTTCGTTAACTACCAGTTGAAAATTTGTTGATAATGAATTTATTTTATTTTTGAAGATAACGTAAGTTCATATTGAAAACGCACGGTTGTATAAAAAGTTAATTTTAGTCTAAAACAAGCAATCACCTTCAACTCAAAAAAGAATCAAGAAGAAATGTCGAGCGATAAACTATTGTGACTGAGTTTGATTCTATTTTAGATGATATATAAACTAGAACAGTTTCAAACTTGGTGTAATATTTATCATTATCTCTATCGAAGAAAACTCGAGTATTCAGTGTGAACAAGCTCGGTCCCAGGTGGGGTCAAGGAAGTCAATATTGCTCAAAGGATGTCACAAAATCCAGTGGCCCGATTACATCCTGAAGATCCAAGTAATTATATTACATATTATTTTATGAACTACATTTCTACCCAATCTGATTTGTTGGAGCAAAAATATTCCGTGAATATTGTTTCTGACGGCTAAACATCTACACCAACAATTTCAACTTAATGAGATTTGATGATACTAAAATTTTGAGTACTTTTTCTTATATTCTTCATGTTCTGGTTCTAGTAACACAATCAACAAAAAAATTTAGAACGAAATTCGAAACTCCTATCATTTATTGTTTCGGCTTATAAATATTACGTCTATAAATTAACCCAATGAGAAGACGAAGGCAACAGCAAAAATGAAAGATTCATAGTACTCTCAACACTTGACTGATCTACGGCCAACTCCAGAGAAAATTTCCAACACGAGTTGATAACCCAAGACGAGCCTAAAGTTTCCACCCACGTTCCGTATCGATCAGACGTTTACGCATCGGTTTTGTACTTCCAGTCATACCTTCTTGCAATATCAATAATGCAAGAAGAGAAAACTAGGAGCTCTGTTTAATGGAGAGGTACTTTCGGAACTTTATGGCTCTGGGGAACCTGCATATCAAGCTCATGGGAAAATTAAACGGTTCAGAAAGGATATTTATGAATCATTGAGGTTTACACCCAATTTGTCTTTGAAGATGCTGCCCGGTTAGCTAGTAACTCTGAATTATTAGAGGTGCATTTCGCAAGTTCTGCCTCTATAATGTGGCCATATTATAAATTGTACAGCTCTGGTGTAAATAGGGTATTACGATTTTATATGGTCAATTGTTGTTATTCTTAGGCGAAAACACTGAGGGGTTTAGATTTTAATGTTTGATATTCTCGAGGATAAATTCATATTTTTTACTATCAATTCAAATTATGTGAAATTGGTGTCTCTCATACTTAGTTCAGTATTCCATTTGATGAACTTCTGGGATCGTACATCAGGAAATATTGTATTGATTCATTATATCGAAATGTTTCTAGGAACAACTGATGAATATCTACTATGTAATGATATACTCCCATTTATCTTATAATATTATATAATGGGGAAAACTCCATGATCAATAATAGTACTGTAATTAAAGAAAATAAGAGACTACAACAAATAAACTTGTTTCTATCCACCCTGTATGAATAGGTCTTATAATGTTTTGTACCATTGAGTAGATAATCGAAGGAGCTTCAAATTGAGCTGTCACATGACATACTTTCCCATTTGAAAAACCAGCCGATGACGTCATCATCACATACCAATAGCGTCATCTCTCTCGCATGAATTTCGGAAATTGAATAATCAGAAATATAATGTGACATGTTTCAGCATTTTTCACAGAATTTGTTTTTTTGGGGAAAAAAATGAATTCATTCCATACATTTGCACCAAACTTATATTCAATCATAATACAGGGTGTTTCCTAAACATGCGGCAAAAATTCAGGGGGTTGTTCCTTGGACTATTCTAAGAATATTTTGTCCTTTGATGATTTTTGAAAAACCTATTTGTTTAGAAGATATAGGGGAAACAAAATTTCAGATAATAACATTTTATTATGAAAAATTACATGAAAATTCAACTCAACCTACAAAAACTGTTGAAAATGACCACCTCTAGCCAGCATACAAGCATCCAATCTTCTCCTCATTGACTGCCGAACCCTTTCAAAAACACCAGGATCATTTCTTATTAACTTACACCCAGCAATGATCCGATTTCGCAAGTCTTCCACATTTTCTACTGGAGTGGTATAAACTAATGATTTTAGATGGCCCCATAGGAAATAATCTAAGGGGTTCAAGTCCGGGGAACGAGCAGGCCATAAATGAGGTCCACCTCTTCCAATCCAGCGATCTCCGTATGTTAATGTTAAAAACTCACGAGCAACCAAACTAAAATATGAAAAATGTTGTTCGCCCTGTATCTTCGAAACAAAGAGGTTTTTCAAAAATCATCCAAGGACAAAACATGCTTAAAATAGTCCAAGGAACAACAACCTTGCCGCATGTTTAGGAAACACCCTGTATAACAAGAGCAGAGAGTATTCGATTATACAGCGAGTAGCCTGCGAAATATCACATGAGCGCAGCTCGAGTGGTGTTTCGCGAAATACGTCGAGTCGAGAGGTTCTTATAATCGAAACACAGGGTGGTCCCAGTTTTAGTTCACTTACTTTGGCGTCTGATAGAACAACTCTTTTCATGAAGAAAAAATTCCTATAAACATACATCCTAACAAGCTAAATAGTATATTGCTTCATTATAACGAATTGTTACTAAGAACAACTGATGAATATTTACGATGTAATGACAAACCCTCATTCATCTTATGATATTATATAATTTAATTTTGATTTTGTAAAGTATTTTTAACATATTTAAAGTTTTGATGAGCTAAAGCTCTGTGCCACCACATAAAATCTTTCTTTTGATTTACAAAAAAAAATTTATCAATTCCCAAGTTTTTATACAATTGCAAGTTTGGTACATATAAAACATCATAAAGCGTTACATTATGGAAGTATTTACTTTTATAAGCTAGTATACAAATGTTACCGATTCCTTCAGCTTTAAGTTTTATGCCATCACCAGTTTATAGCAATTTTTCTTCTTCCAGTTTCACGAAATTGCAGAAGAGCTTCCGTTGTTTGCACATCTGTTAATAATAGTTTATTGTAACATAAACATGAATCGCAGAGGCTGAAGCCTGTACGCGATTAATATAATGATTATATAAATTATATATAACTTTTGATTCACAAAAAAATTGTTTATTTTACAAAAGAAGATAATACATCTTATCTTCAGGATTCATAGGCGAACTTCCTGTAGAGGCTATTTTGAAAAAAAAAACAAAAACTAACTCAGCCCTGCCTATATATCTATAAAGTTATTAAATTCGTTAAAAACAATTTAAATGACGACTTGATTACAAGTGCTGACAATCATAACTATGAGACAAGGCATGATATTCCCTTTCACATATCGCCTCATCCGATAACTTCCTATGAAATAAGTCCATTATACTGGTATACAGCTGTACAATAAGCTATCAATTTCTATAAGAGAAATTCAAAATCTTAAGGTATTTAAAGGATCGCCTGTTGTAATACTGATTCTATGATCTAGATGAATTTATGGAATGTAGCTTTTAAAACTTTTGTACTTATTTATATGTTTTTTTATTTCATATATACATATTTTATGTATTTTTTTCTCTTTACTGACTTTTCCAATATCAGGTAGGTAAATAATCTCAATGGAATAAAAGCTTATTAAGGATGACTTCAATGGCACTCAATACAATAATTCACCATTGTGGAAGTTTGTACCACGATAGATATATAGGCTAAAAGGGTACAAACTTTCAAAATGTTTATTATTATCACCATCCCATACAACTGGATGAAACATAGAGTTATGGAAAATTTGTCAAATTTGTTGTATTGGAATTTGTTATTACCAATAGAAGAAATATAAATGATTCAAATGCGAACCATGATATTTATGGTAAGTTTTTTTTTTATTACAAATGAAGCATTTAAAGTAATAATTGACTATTTTGGCTATTTGATTTGTTTTTGGATGTATATATATTCAATTATAATATAGCAAGAGCATAGACAATATTCGATTGTACAGCCAGTGACAAGACCTAGCGTGCGAAATATCACGTGAGTGCAGCTCGAGTGGTGTTTCGCGAAATACGTCGAGTCAAGAGGTTCGTATAATCGAAACACAGGCTGGTCCCAGTTTTAGTTCAATAACTTTGGCGTCTGATAGAACAACTCTTCATGAAGAATAAATTCCTATAAACATACATCCTAACAAGCTAAATAGTATATTGCTCCATTATATCGAATTGTTACTAAGAACAACTGATGAATATCTACGATGTAATGACATACCCTCATTCATCTTATGATATTATATAATGATTATATTAATTATATATAACTTTTGATTCACAAAAAAATTGTTTATTTTACAAAAGAAGATAATACATCTTATCTTCAGGATTCATAGGCGAACTTCCTGTAGAGGCTATTTTGAAAAAAAAACAAAAACTAACTCAGCCCTGCCTATATATCTATAAAGTTATTCAATTCGTTCAAAATAATTTAAATGACGACTTGATTACAAGTGCTGACAATCATAACTATGAGACAAGGCATGGTATTCCCCTTCAGGTATCGCCTCATAGGATAACTTACTATGAAATAAGTCCATTATGCTGGTATACAGTTGTACAATAAGCTATCAATTTCTATAAGAGAAATTCAAAATCTCAAGGTATTAAAAAGATCTCCTGTTGCAATACTGATTCTATGATCTAGATGAATTTATGGAATGTAGCTTTTAAAACTTTTGTACTTATTTATATGTTTGTTAATTTCACATATTTTATTTTTTTTTTTCTCTCTTCTGACTTTTCCAATATCAGGTAGGTAAATAATCTTAATGGAATAAAAGCTTATTATTGGGTTGGAATGTTACTATCTCTGAAATATTTGATTTTACTGGTTCTGGTAATAGACTTAATATTAAATTACGCAGACAGCTTGGAATTGTCTTTATTCAACTACGCACCAAATTGATTACGATAATCTCATAATAAATCACATGTGATCTGAACGTACTACAGTTCTTTGGTGTCCAAAGGTGCTATGTACGAATGAACGAGTGCTCAATGACTCCTGAAGCCGTCAGTGCTGTCCCCGATTTTTTTTTTCATTACGAATGATGACTTCAATGGCACTCAATACAATAATTCACCATTGTGGAGGTTTGTACCACGATAGCTATATTGGCTATAAGGTTACAAATTTTCAGAATGTTTATTATTATCACCATCGCATAAAACTGGATGAAACATAGGAGTTATGGAAAATTTGTCAAATTTGTTGTATTGGAATTTGTTATTACCAATAGAAGAAATATAAGTAATTCAGATGCGAACCGTGATATTTATGGCAAGTTTTTTTTCATTACAAATGAAGCATTCAAAGTAATAATTGACTATTTTGGCTATTTGATTTGTTTTTGAATGTATATATATATATTCAATTATAATATAGCAAGAGCATAGACAATATTCGATTGTACAGCCAGTGACAAGACGTAGCGGCGAAATATCACGTGAGCGCAGCTCGAGTGGTGTTTCGCGAAATACGTCGAGTCGAGAGGTTCGTATAATCGAAACACAGGGTGGTCCGAGTTCAATAGCTTTGGCGTACAGGGTGGGCAAATTTCGATGTTTCAGCAATAGAACTTTTAAACCAGAAGATACAAAAGACAAAGACAGAATCTGATACCCTATTCTTGTTGTCTTATTCTGAGAAAATGACAAGAGTAGTATTATTTTTGTCCACCTTCTTTTGTTTTCGAGTTATAAGCGAAAATTGGAAAAATGGCGATATCGAAAAAAACTATTTCTCCGTCAATACTGATGATAGAGCTCTGAAATTAAAACATTATACAGGCACTTTTCAATGTAGAATCCAGTGGCGTGCTTTTTCATTTGACAGGGTTTTTAATCACGAAGCTATGAACCAAAGATATGTTTTTTCAAATAGTAACACTCGATTTCTGTGCCATTTCTTGAAAGCTTAATTTTTTCTGATTTCAAGAATATATGACATCGTATGATTTGTATCAATATTAATTATAGAAAATGGTCAAAAACCATTTGAAATCCAGGAGTATCAATATTTCTATGGTTTCAACTGTTGATGAGCATAGAAAAATAGAGCTTCCTATAACAAGAGCAGTGTCCTTCCGTCAATCTGATTATTTCTATGCTTTTAACTAATTTCTACTCAATTCGAATCTAGATATATTTTATGAAATTTTTATTTCAAAATTGATTCGGAAATAACGAGAAGATCCACATGATCGGCTGTTTCAACCGAGAGAGTTATCATGAGATGGAGGCATCAGAAGATTATTCTGATAGATTTCTAGAATTTGTCTGTATATTTCTGTGCTCATCAACAGTTGAAACCATAAAAATATTGGGACCCTTCAATGAAAAAAGGTTTTTGACTATTTTCTATTACTTATATTGATACAAGATTAGAAAAAATAGGAAAAAAATCTAGTGTTCCTGCATGAAAAAACATAACTTTGGTGTACCTTCGTAATAATTCGTAATTCGTTTTAATTTCAGAGCTCTATCATCAGTATTAACGGACATATAATTTTTTTCGATATCGCAATTTTTCCAATTTTCGCTGATGACTCGAAAACAATAGAAAGTGACCAAAATGATTACTCGTTTCTCAGAAGGAAGAAACCAGAATGGGGTATTATATTTTGTCTATATCATCTGGTTTAAAAGTTGTAGTGCTAAAATCGAGGCAAAAAACATCGAAATTTGCCCACCACGTACAATAAGCCGTCAATCTCTATGAGAGAAATTCAAAATCTCAAGGTATTTAAACAATCTCTCAAAAATCTCCTGTTGCAATACTCATTCTATGATGTAGATAAATTTATGGAATATAGCTTTTAAAACTTTTATACTACTTTATGCTTGTTCATGTCAAATTCCATATAATTTATGTATCTTTTTTTTTCTTTGTACTGACTTTTCCAATATCATGTAAATGGTCTTAATGGAATGAAAGCTTATTATTATTATATAGGTTAGAATACAGAAATATTAGGCTTTTCTTTTGGATTCTGCTTGAAGTTTTACTGGTTCCAGTGATCGGATGAATATAACATTTCAGAAAAAGCTGAAATTGTTTTTATTCACCTACACACAAAACTGATTACGATAAACTCATGATAAATCACATTTGATTTATACTACAATTCTTTGGTGTCCAAGGGTGCTATGTACGCAAGAATGAACGAGTGCTCAACGGCTCCTGATGCCAAATCAGTGATTTCCCTGATTTTCTTCATTACAAATGATTGCTTCAATGGCACTCAATAAAATAATTCACCATTGTGGAGCTTTGTTTCGGTTATTAGATTCCAATATTGGCTAACCAGCGATCCAAAGCTTTAGAATGTTTATTATTATCACCATCTCATGAAACTGGTTGAGTTATGGAAAATGTATCACTATGGAGTCCTAAGCACGATTGTGTAGAAGTATTGGAAGTTATTCCCAACAATAGAAGAAATATAAGTGAATCAAACCTGATATTTATGGTGAGTTTTTTTTATTACCAATGAAGCATTCAATGAAATAATTCACAATTCTGGACATTTGATTTTTTTTTGGATGTATACAGTATGGTGCAAATATATGGAACAAATTTTGTGAAAAATACTGAAACCGATCAATTAATATTTCCGATTATTCAATTTTTGACGTTTCTACAAATTTGTACAAAATTCAAATCTAGATATATTTGATAAATTTTTTATTTCAAAATGGATTCGGAAATAACGCAAAGATCCACATGATCGGCTGTTTCAACCGAGAGAGTTATAATGAGATGGAGGCATAGAACAGCAATAAAGTGATTCCAGTTACGGCCCCTTCGGGTAAGTTAACTTTTCATGAATACCTATGATTTTTCATTAATAATTATTAACATTGCGGTTTTTGAATCACTTTCAAGCTTCGGCTAAAACAAGTGTAGCATACGGTCCTAATACACCTTTTCCAAATCAAAATTGATTTCAGAAAATATGAATTGGACTCGGGATTTGATAATTAATTAAATATTCTTATATCCAATATTTTTTCTGAATTATACTTTCCTATTCTGAAATACATGTTCCTTTTCCTGAAATTGAACTTTGACTCTCTGAACTACAATTGGAAAAGGTGTACTTAGTCCAACTCTGACTACAGAATCAAGTAAGTTTTTCGGAACAACCTGTAATGTTACAATTGTCCATGAGACTCTAATGACTAATTTCTAGTTATGGTTTGGCTTATTAGACAACAAAACTCCTACTCAGGTTTTTACAAATTCAATAAAATAAAAATACACAATGAAATATTTAAATAAAAACTTAACTTGAATCGGTTTTTAATGAATTACTGTGCTATTAGGATGGAACCTATTCTGTAAATGATTTTCAACCTTCAGAACACCAGATCTTATCAGGGAGCTATAGTACTCCAGGTATTCTCTCAGATTCAGGAATTAAAGTGGTTTAACGTACTGGGTTTTGCACCATAATTTGACCCCCCTTTAACTTTGTTACTAAAAGAGGTACGAAAAAATGTTTTCTAAAAAAGTTTCACGAAATCGAATAGTGTTTTTTAAAATGATTTCAAAAAATGAAATATATACAGGGTGGGCAACATATTGATAGCAACTTCATTTTTTCAAATGGAACACCCTGTATATTTTTCTATATTTGACTAGCTTTCTTTTCCCGGATTTCGAATATATAACATATGTTTGGTCTATTTCTCTCATTCTGAGTACCACAGAGTTTCAAATTTTCAAGAACCACCTGTCATGCTCAGTTCTCAGTTTTCAAGTGGCTGCGATACCTCAAAATGCTTTTTTTTGAGTTATATCGTTGGCAACGATATGATATACGTTTTTCACTATAAATTGGAATTGGATGATTTGGATGCAACTCCATATATTCTCCCCTTGTAGCTCTCTTATTTCTATTGTTCTTCACATAAAGTGAAAATATTACTAATTTTTTCTCTTTCTGTGTATGAAACGTATGATAACTAAAACAAGAGCATTTTGAATTATCGCAGCTTTCCACTTGAAAACTGATTACTTAGCTTGCCAGGTGGTTCTTAAAATTTGAAACTCTGTGGTACTCAGAATAAGAGAGATAGACTCTAAACATATGTTAACTACTTGTAAATCTCGACTAGCAATTTATAATTTGAAACAGAAAGGTTATCGGGTATGTAGTCAAATTGAACAATTTTAGCTCTTTATTGCTTCAGCCAAGCTTTCGGACAATAACTTCTTCAGGTCTACTGAAAATTAGATAAAGTTGTAAAAAACACACAGAAATCAATACAGCAGAACTTACATCAATGTGAGTCTTAAATGTCAAAAATATTTCAATGTCCATATATAATATGTAACATGCAATGAGGAGTTATAAGGCGTTTTTTTACAAATGATTCCCTCACTATAAAACGCCTTATAACTCCTCATTTTGTGACGTCACTCGTCCTCTGTTGTCGTTCCTCTCTGTGTCTCTTGTCTTTGTGTTTTTTCTATGTTTTTTACCTTTGCCATTATTCTTTCATATGTCTTTTAAGATTTGACACGTTGTTTAATTCTAGTGTTAAGATTCAGAAATGCATTCCTTGCATGTTACATATTATATTTGGACATTGAAATATTTTTGACATTCAAGACTCACATTGATGTAAGTTCTGCTGTATTGATTTCTGTGTGTTTTTTACAACTTTATGTAAGTTTCAGTAGCCCCGAAGAAGGACAAGTTATTGCCCGAAAGCTTGGCTGAAGCAATAAAGAGCTAAAATTGTTCAAGTTTGACTGCATACCCGATAACCTTTCTGTTTCAAATGTTTAAAATTTAAACATATGTTATATATTCGATATCAGGGGAAAAAGAGCTAGTGAAATATAGAAAAATATACAGGGTGTTCCATTTGAAAAAATGAAGTTGCTATCAATATGTTGCCCACCCTGTATATATTTCATTTTTTGAAATTATTTTAAAAAACACTATTCGATTTCGTAAAACTTTTGTAGAAAACATTTTTTTGTACCTCTTTTAGTAACAAAGTTGAAGGGGGGTCAAATTATGGTGCAAAACCCGGTACGTTAAACCACTTCAATTCCTGAATCTGAGAGAATACCTGGAGTACTATAGCTCCTTGATAAGATCTGGTATTCTGAAGGCTGAAAATCATTTACAGAATAGGTTCCATCCAAATAGCACAGTAATTCATTAAAAACCGATTCAAGTTAAGTTCATTTTTGAAAACACTAGTCGATTTCGGGAAACTTTTGTAGAAAACATTTTTTTGTACCTCTTTTAGTAACAAAGTTAAAGGGGGGGTCAAATTATGGTGAAAAACCCGGTACATACTATTCCAAATTCTGTATCTCAAGGAAGTACTTCTTGAAATTTTTCAATCCCAAGAGAGGTTTCTGTTGTTCTAATCCCACGGGATATGCGAGAATCCCGACCTCAGAGGAAAGAAAAGATAGAGGTGCCCTTAGAAGTAAATAGCGTTGTATTGTAATCAATTGCAACAGTATGATGATAAAGTGAGATAGGACAACAACAAACCTGCAAAATTGACAACTAGAGGAGCAGTAAACATTTCAGTGGCGTAGTCAATGGTTCTCTTACTGCCTCTTATTAAGTTTTCGGTGCTGAAATGTTTGCAACAAACATATGCATATTTCGGCAAATTGTTCATTTGCAATATTAATACGTGGCACCATATTTTGCTAAATTCTCTATTTGAAGGAAACCTACAAATGTTAACATTGAATTAAGTTTTCGATATCTCACAAATACTACGCCATAGACGAGATATATTCTACGCCTATGGACTCAAAACGTGAACTTACTTATGATAGGTTAGGTTTTCATTTCCGATGTTTTACACACCATACATGTTTTTCGAGTATTTACCATGATTAAAATTAACAATATGTAACTTAATATTCACAAACTTGTATGAAATAACGCCGATTACAAACGTGAAATTAAAATGAACAGTTAACCCTTAACGCACCTCTAGTTGACACGTGCAATAACAACAACAGAACCGTGTTGCCAAATCCTCAGAATATTCGCAAAACATCTATGCCACAGAACGGAGAAAAGATTACTTCTTCCTCAGAAAGGCAACGCAGTACATTAAAAGTGTTTGTAAACAAAAATGTTATAGCGATGTATACAAATGCTATAAGGCACCTCTATCTTTTCTTTCCTCTGAGATCCCGACACAATTCTCGGCGATAAATTAAATTCCAAATCTCAAATTAAACTAATAATGGCTAAATTTTAAAACAAGGTACGCATCCTTCCTGAAGTCTCGATAATTATTGAAAATCTTCCAGAAAATTCTCTCTAGACACGCGCATCCGCATTCCGACCGATGGCATACGATTAATTGACAAATTACCGCGTCTTCGAAAATTCCAGTAGCGTAACATGAATTGAAGCGTGCAAAATCGTTGCAAACCATCAAGTGGTTCATATCTGCAGCGTCACATTTATTGTGAGATTATTTTTTATTAAATGTTTCACAGCATGCAATACAAAAATGAGCAAATTATTATATTGTAAGAAGGATTGACTAAGAGGACATCAAATTATAAAGAATTTTAACTCTGGAGTCTTCACTAGGCATTTGATACTATAATTCACATTTGTTGAAATTTGTAACTTTTTTCAGAGATCTTTATTGGCTTAAAAAACGACTAACTTCACACAAGGTTTTTTATGATATCCATCTCATAAAATATAAGCAGATCACATAATGAAAAATCCGAAGAGAAATAATAAGGAAAAGTATTCACTATCGTTCAATATTCATAAAAAAATTGTTTTAATGACAACATTCAATGTTTCAGTAAAATACTTCACTTTACGGTCATTCCAAATTATTTTGTGAACTTTTTCGATTTTTTCTCCGTTGACCGCCTCTTTTGGACGTCCACTGCGTTCGCCGTCTTCGTTTCACCACGTTTAAACCTAGCATACCAATCAAAGATGTTTGATTTTTCTGGTGCAGACCCCGGAAACTCTTCATCAAGCCAAGATTTTGCTTCAACTGTATTTTTTCCCTTAAAAATGCAATATTTTATCAGCACTCGAATTTTTCTTTTCCATCTTCTTTCAAATAACGAAAGTAGCTACACTCACATCGCAATATCTTACAAACTAATGATCGGACTGCTGTAAAATTTTGACACGTATCGGTTGAAGGTTGGTACTAACTAAAAATCATACGGATTTAATACTAGCACCGCCATCTGTGCATCAGACCAGGGACTTTTCAATTGGCCTAATAGAACTGCCTACACATTTATATTAGACATAAACGAAGTGTATAAATTTACGCAAAAAAAGAGAAATATTCAGATCTTATTTCCAAAGTAGTGATTCCATCTCAAGTTAAGAAATTTATGTGAAAAATTCAATAGAAATGAAATGCCTTCATGGCAATTTGTGAAACAAATTTGTGAAACTGAATCATTATCGAAAAAAAACCCATTTTCATTCTCAAATACTCCATTTCCAATTCTAATTAAGAAAGCGTCAAATGTGATTGAGAAAATCAAATTGAATTTCAGAAAAAGAATTGAATATTATATGTATGTATATAAAATTGAAATTCACAAATTATGATCAATATTTTCCATTGATTTCATTTCAGAAAAGAGAATGCTCAGATTACGTTATGGATAATCTGAAAACAAAAACATCATGAAAAAGTTATTTCAGAAAGACCTGTGCATGATAGTGCAAGAGTTTCTACATTTGAGTTATTACCGCCAACGAAGTAAATGAGAGAATTTATAACAAGTCTGTTACTGTTCAAGCCCAATAATTTACGAAATATGAATTTCAAAAAAATTCCTACTTGGAAATTAATATCACAGGTTTTATGAGGTAATACAACTTTGGGTGAAATTTGTTGTCATCAAGGTGATAAATAATCTCAAGGCTTCAAATTCCATTTAATGTTCATTATTTTACTTCTTCTCTGAAAACTATAAATAAATAGGTCACGTTATAGAAAATCTGGAGAAAATCAACTGACAAAAAAGCTCATAATAAAGTAAATATATAAAATTGAAATTAACAAATTTTGGTCACTACTTTCCATTGCTTCCATCTCCAAAAAAAAAAAAAAAATGCACAAATCACATTATGGATATAATCTGAAAAAACAGTATAGAAAAATGATCATTGGGAAATCCTGTGTACAATAGTGTAGGAGTTGCTACATTTGAATTCTTTTGTTTCTTTATTACCACCAACAAACGAGCTAAGCAATAAAAGAGCTTTTGGTAAAGAATTTGTTACTGATCGAACTGATTCATTATCAAGAATAATTGAATAAAAAAAATCAAGAAATGTAATTGAAAGCATTCTTTGTGGCGTTTAGAATATTCTCACTGCGTTGGAGCGAAATAACGATATTGTTCATCTTTAAAAAAATTTTCTAGGAAAACTGGACGTATGTCAAATAAAATAATAACGCTCCAGTAATGTAAACTTATGGAAGAATCTTAATCAGGTAGCGAATTTTTGAAAACGGAATGTACAAGGTGTTTTTTCAACCTACAAATTTAATCTGAACTTATCATAATTCCCACCCTGTATTTTTGAAAAAGTGTTGGAATTATTGAAAGTAGACAATCATTATGTTCTACACTGAAAATTTCATCAATATTGATCAAGCCATATAAGGGTTATGAATAAAAGAAAAATCGGTCGAATCGGACAAATCACCCTGTAGACTCTCAAGAAAGGCCCCCAACCATAAACCGACCATGGTTTCGAAACTGCCTTGACTAGTGTAAACTTCTCCTAAAATCTGACGGTCTCCTCCGGAATCAGCCTGTATATCACTTAAGAAAAAAAATTGCCTGCAATGCTTTTTATTGCATCCATCTCAGAAGAAAAAAAAACAGTATGAAAACGTTATCACAGGAAGGTCCTGTACCTGTGCAGCAGTTACTACATTTGAGTTTTTTGTTTTGTTATTACCTCCAACAAACGAACGAAGTAAATGAGAGAATTTATAAAAAGTCTGTTACTGTTCGAATAAATTCATTCTCGAGATTACGAACCAATGAATTGAATGAACGAAAAATCGAAGAATATAATTTTAAATATGCGCTGCAGCACTGCTACTGAAGTGGTGTAAAACTTCAAGCCCAATAATTTACGAATTATGAATTTCAAAAAAATTCCTACTTGGAAATTAATATCACAGGTTATATGAGGCAATACAACATTGGGTGGGATTTGTTGTCTTCAAGGTGATTTATAAACTTCAAGCTCCAAATCTCATTCGATGTTTATGGTTCTGTTCTTTATTACCACCAATAAATGTCTACAATCGTTCGAAGTAAAATGAGAGAATTAATAAAAAATTTGTTACTGTTCGATTTAATTCTTTCTCAAGAATGATATCCAATGAATTGAATGAACGAAACTTCCAACAATATAATTTTAAGACTAGAATAACTAGGTCACGTTATGAAAAAAATGAAGAAAATCAACTGATAATTTCACAATGAAGAAAATCAACTGCCAAAAACATTCACAATGAAATTAATATATAAAATTGAAATTCTCAAATTTTGGTCAATAATTTCCAATGCTTCCATCTTCAAAAAAAAAAAGAATGCACAGATTATATTATGGATAATATGAAAAAACACTATAGGAAAATGATCACTGGGAGATCCTGTGGTCGATAGTGTAGGAGTTGCTTCATTCGTTTTTGGTAAAAAGTCTGTTACTGAAATATAAATTCATTCTCGAGAGTAATTGAATAAAAGAAAAATCATGGAATACCTATAATTGAAAGCATGCTCTGCGGCAATGCTTTTGAAAAGGTGTAATTTGACGTTCTCCGATGCACCCACAACGAATAACTGTTTGTTGTTATTCTTGGTGTAGTGAATTATAGATCTTTGCAAAAAGTTTGGTGGTTCGGAATTAGTAACAGCTCCGAAGAAGAGACAATAAACCGTTGGGGGAAATTTGTTGTCTTTATGTTGGCATAATTGACTAGAGATGACAAATTTCTTACAATGCTTTTTATTGCATCCATCTCTTAAGGAAAAACACACATTTAGTTATGGAAAATCTGAAAACACTATGGAAAAATTCAAACGGAAGGTCCTACTCACGATAGTGTAGGAGTTGCTAGATTTGAAAGTTTTTGTTCTTTATTACCACCAACAAATGTCTACAATTGTGAGTGACGTGCAAGTGAGAGAATTTGATAAAAATCTGTTACTGTTTGAATTAATTAATTCTCGAGAATACGATCCAATGATTCGAATGAACGAAAAATCGAAGAAAATAATTTGAAGTATTCACTGCAGCACTGCTACTGAAGTGGTGTAAAACCCTAAGCCCAATAACTTACGAATTATGAATTTGTGAAAAAATTCGTACTTGGAAATTAATATCACAGGTTTCATGAGACAATAAAACATTGGGTGAAATTTGTTGTCTTCAGACTGATATAAATAAATAAATAAACTTTATTCACCAAGTACAAATACTCATGAATAACCTTCCCATCAACATGATCACAACGGTTGTCAGTATAAATAATATATTTACATAAAAACGTGCATCAAACACTTACATAAGAGTTTATCATTCCAGAATTCCTCGATTGAATAATATGCTTTCTTCACTTAAATCTTATTCAGTTCTTTTTCCAATTTGGACCTTGTCATTTTTTTCTAAAATTCCGGTATTTCGTTATATATCTGTAATGCTTCATGATTACTACTTAACTGGGATGATGATACTCTTTGGTAGGGCACAACTAGTTTCTCTGCATTCCTAGTTGTGTAGCAATGATAATGTTCATTTCTTTTCAAGTCTTTTATATTATCATATACAGTATACAATTTAATTTATATTTTATATAGAGCTAAGGGTAAGTATGTTTTCATTTCGGAAGTGGTTTCTACAGCTATCTGTTATTCTGAGATCGCATAGAATGCGTATGGCATTCTGTTCATGTTTGATAAATATTCTTTTACATTCAGAACTTTGTGGCGGCTTCTCATAAAGCTCCACATAGCAACAATAAACACAGCACTCGGTGGCCTAGAGGTTAAGAGTGTAGACTCACTCTCCGAGATGCGACAAGGTGCCGAGTTCGAGTCCCGGCGGCTCCCGATAATAATAAAAAATTCCCCAAGCGTCTGTGACACGGCACACACAAATATACCAAAGTCTCACTGATGAGTCCGGTGTGTGTGCCAGGGACGATACGCATAAGTAGGCATATGTGAAATCCTACAACTTCTTCCCCAGAAAAGAATTCCATAAGTGAGCATACTATGAAAAAAATGAACTTGACGCCTCAAATTAAACTCAAAGTTTATTATTGTCTTCATCTCTGAAGATAAATAATCTAGGGAGAAAATCAAAAGATAAAAACATTCACAACGAAGTTAATATATAAAAATGAAATTCACAAATTTTGGTGGGTACTTTCCATTGCTTCCAATCAGAAAAATAATGCATAGATCACTTTATGGATAATCTGAATGAACAGTATAGAAAAATTGTCACTTGGGGGTCCTGTACTCGATAAAGTCGAAGTTGCTAGATTTGAATTTTCTTGTTTCTCTATTACCACCAATGAGTGAATTTAGTAAAAAATCTGTTACTGATCGAATAAATTCATTCTCGAGAATAATTGAATGAAAGAAAAACCAAGGAATATAATTGAAAGCATGCTCTGCATCAATGCTTTTGAAAAGGTGTAATTTAACGTTCTCCGATTCACCCACAACGAATAACTGTTTGTTGTGATTCTTGGTCTTAAGGCATCATTAGGCCCTTTCGGAATGATGAATTTTTACGAAAAGTTTAGTATTCATTAGAATTCAGTTGAGCACGTTTATTATTTATTACATTACACTTATTCTGAATCATCTATTGGATTGAAATATGAATCAATAAAAAATACTTACCCCAAACATACATTTTTTTTCCTAAAATATTTTTTATAAAAAAGTGTGGAGTTTTTCACACTTCCACAATAAATCTTCAAAAACAAATTCACCAAACCAACATCCACTCCAACCGAACTGCGACCCGCTTTTTTTTGCTTAGTACAGAATCCCAAACCTGAAAAGGTTGTGATTTGTATTTTTACATTTTTCAACAGGGCGGTAGAAACGCTTGAGCAGGCACTGGACCCCGATTATCCGATATTAATTTTTAGCATTCTGCAGAGTTGCAAAATGGGTATCTGCCTAGGGCAGCAGTTTAGCTAGCGACGGCCCTGACAATTCCTATGATGAAATAAAATAATAAACCACTGTGTTGGTCTCAGATAGCTTACAGAGAGTATTATATTAACTGGAATCTATCCGAGACTAATACATGTTCATTGATATCTCCAACGTGACTATGATACAATAAAAGAAGAAACCTCGACTTCAGAAATGTAGGTATGTATATGTTCACATTTTTTAGTAATGAGTAGTGAAATAAAGAATCAAATCATATATGGGTACGTATGCCATGCAGAACTTCTTTCAGAGATTGTGAGAGCTTTTTGCATGCAATTTTGTCAAAAATCGGTTGTTACACTGCCACCGATATGTTTCCTAATATTCAATCGAATAGTACAACATTGTTGTCATTCATCTTGGTTTTAATTGAACAGATTGTTTGAAACCACTTTGAATGATACTGAATGTTGACTATTTCCTACAACTTCGAATGCCGACCAGGACATAAAAAAAATTTGAACAGTGATTTGATATTTTGAAAGAGTCGAATAGTACAACATCGTTGTCATTCGTTTCGTTTTTAACTGAACAGATTGTTTAAAATCAATTCGAATGATGATTATGTTGACTGTTTCCTCCAACTTCGAATACCGACCAGGACATAAAAAATTTGAACTGTGAACAAATGGTCATTCTACCGTTCGCCTTCCAAATTCTATTGGAGACCAAGAAAAGGTTTGTCATTAAATTTGACCTGAAAATCTACTTTGAATGACATTGTATGATATATCGTTGAATTCAGCGTTAAAAGTTATTTCGAAAAATGTCATCAAATATGCAGGTCCGTATTGAAAAAAATGAGGTTGAGGTGGCCCAGAGAGTACGAAACGTTGGATACGAAATCTGATTACGTCAAATTGAGGATAATTTACTGTCGAATAAAAAATTCCTGTAACATTTTTTGATGATATTTGAAATTAAGTGGGAAAAAAAGAAAAATCAAAATGACATAATTTACTTTTCTTATGATATCTCAATAACCGGCTCTGATAATCTCGATTTGTTTGAACTGCTTGATAATGCTTCTATGCATGCCACTTTTTCTCCATTTGACCGACCTTCTAACTCTTATGGTTTAAAAGTTACCAATACAATCCCATTAAAAAAGTGGCCACCCTGTATAAATAAGTTATCTATGAGTATATAAATATATAACTATGTAAATAAATGAACATTTAAATATGTAAAGAAAAAAGTGAATAGCTAAATATATAAATATGTGAAAAAAGTGTAAATAAAAAAATAAATATCTATGTAAATGAACAGTCAATTATCTATGTAAATGAACAATTAAAATGTATAAGCAAGTATAATAGTGAATATATTAAATTTTTCAAGTAACCAAGTTTTTATTAAGAAATCGATTACCTTTTTTTCAGATTCCTGGTTCTCTTTCGAAACCTCCCCTATAGTTATACCCATACCCAATTCATTGCGAATGCTACAATATTTATCACAGTCTATCAATATATGCTTAACGGTAAGTACTTCATCACATTCTATACACCTGGGTTGGTTGAGCCCTCGTAGCATATAGAGCGAAGTTAGGTTTGTATGCCCTATTCTCAACCTAGTTAGAGAAACATCCTCCCTACGCTCCAGTATCAGGCAACTCTTCCTCTTTGCTGTAGTTGTTTTAATCCTCAGAGGAAAGAAAAGATAGAGGTGCCTTATAGCATTTGTTGACATCGCTATAACATTTTTGTTTACAAACACTTATAATGTACTGCGTTGCCATTCTGAGGAAGAAGTAATCTTTTCTCCGTTCTGTGGCATAGATGTTTTGCGAATATTCTGAGGATTTGGCAACACAGTTCAGTTGTTGTTATTGCACGTGTCAACTAGAGGTGCGTTAAGGGTTAACTGTTCATTTTAATTTCACGTTTGTAATCGGCGTTATTTCATATAAGTTTGTAAATTTTAAGTTACACATTGTTAATTTTAATCATGGTGAATACTCGAAAAACATGTATAGTGTGTAAAACATCGGAAATGAAAACCTAACCTATCATAGGTAAGTTCACGTTTTGAGTCCATAGGCGTAGAATATATCTCGTTTATGGCGTAGTATTTGTGGGATATCGAAAACTTAATTCAATGCTAACATTTGTAGGTTTCCTTCAAATAGAGAATTTAGCAAAATATGGTGCCACGTATTAATATCGCAAATGAACAATTTGCCGAAATATGCATATGTTTGTTCCAAACATTTCAGCACCGAAAACTTAATAAGAGTCAGTAAGGGACCCATTGACTACGCCACTGAAATGTTTACCGCCCCTCTAGTTGTCAATTTTGCAGGTTTGTTGTTGTCCTATCTCACTTTTTCATCATACTGTTGCAATTGATAACAATACAACGCTATTTACTTCTAAAGGCACCTCTATCTTTTCTTTCCTCTGAGTTTTAATCTCTTTTAGTTTTGCGTTACTCTGGTTCCATTCGTCTTGCCATTCAAGCATGAATTGTTCTTTATAATATTTTTTAATGTCGTTTTGATCGATCATAATCACATCACAAGTTCTTTGGGTGGTGGCATCTCTGGCTGCCTTATCTACAGCCTCATTTCCAGGTATCCCAGTATGAGCTGGTGTCCATACAAAAACAATATCTTCTGCTTGCTGTCTTAGCCACGAAAGAGAAGCATGAACCTGGTTGGTCACGCCATCAGAGTCAAAGGGGTTTTTGATTCTTTCCAAGGAACTCAGTGAGTCAATACAAATTACGTGACATGATCTGTTAGATATATCGCAATATTTCAAAGCCTGCCATATGGCGTGCATTTCTGCCGTGAAAAAACTGGAGGTTGGGTGGAGAGTCCATAAATGAGGTGTACTATCGACAAATATAGCACATGCAACACCATTTTTGGTCTTGTATAAATTATGTTCCAGTTTTCCTGGTATTCAGATATTATTGACAACAATTATTCACATTTCTCTCAAGTGGCCATTTAATCTTCCGCAGAATGCACCCAAAGATGGTGCCGTCTTAATTCTCTCTGGGAGACCATTATACAAACGAACATCATCATAGAACAAGGACTTCTGTGAAGAAGTTGTTCTCACTGTGTAGATATTGAAGTTTTTTGCTGACCGAATATTGTAGTCATAAAAATGTCCTCTTCTTTCTGAGAAATCTTTCAGATATCGTGGTACAAGATCATGCTCTATCTTGTGAATTAGGGTTAGATTGGCCTTTTTGATATATTTTTCCACAGGTAACTAGTTCAATTCATTATACATGACTACTACAGGCGTGAACTTACTGCATCTTAGGATTATTCTCTTGAACTTGAAGTCTAGTTATATCTCCTTGTGTACATGATCTCAGCAGTGCAGAACAATAATTAAAATGGGGCAAAATGATTGTATTGAAGACCTGTCTCCTTGTCCTCTCCGACAAAAAGGCAGAAATACGAGCAAAAAATGAATTCTTCTTCCCTAATTTACTGCACATATAGTAAATATGCAGAGAAAAACTCAACTGCGGATCCAATACAACACTCAGATATTTAATCTCTGAGACATATTCTATATTCACTTCATTAATACATACTCTCAAATTCGATTCAGAATAGTAATTTACGTAACAAGTCCGGAAAATAGGTTTTTTTGGACGAATAGACAAAATTCCAGGACGAGCATAAGCGAGTCCTGGAAGTTTGTGAGTCCAAAAAAAACATTTTCGGGCGTGTTGCGTACAATATTTTTGCGGCAACCATGTAAAATAACACTATCGCTGCTGCTTTACATATTTTATTGCGATTGCGATCAAAAAACATGCAAATTTTTGACAACTAATTTCATATGAACTGTCATCCGTTATCTCGGTTGCTATGGATTCTATGATTCTTTTCCGGCCTAGTCCGGGAAGTACGTACTTTCCGGACTAGGCCGGGAAATGCTACTTTCTCAGAGAAAAAGCGTCCGGGAAGTGAGCACTTCCCGGACGGTTGCCGAAAAAATTTTTTACAATCTGATTTTGAACCTAAAACGATACATTTTGTTTTGAAAGTAGTCATCTCCAAAAAGTTCCTTCCTACCACACATAAAACTGTGTCATCAGCAAACAAATTAACAAATGACTTCTTCAACACTGTATCTAAATCATTGACATAAACTATAAGAAGCAGAGGACCCAGAATGCTACCCTGCGGTACACCTAACCTACTGTCAATTTTTTCTGAACACCTATTCTCTATTTTTGTTCTGTTATATCTGAAACTCGAATAATCTTCAATCCAATTTAAAACCAATCCCTTAACAATTCCTTATTTACAATTTTTGCATGTCCTTTAATATATTCAGGATCCTTCACGAAAATTTCAAGAATCATGTTCATGAAAATTAGTACAAATATCGACATTTCCCTTTTTTGGAATTTATGATTTTTTTTTATGGCTTGAATATGATGCCTTTTTCAAACTAAATTAAGCCTGATGCAATGAAATATCAAAGCAGTGTGCTTATTTTCGAAGAATATACGTAGCGTGATAACACTTCAAAATCTACCCAAAGCTTACAATTGTGACCATTCAGAAGACTGGAATCTGCAGGTAAAATCTGAAAAGAGCGATATAGAAGAACGAAAAAATGAGGTAGAATATAAAAAATTAGAACGAATAGAAAAAATTGAATTCGACTCAAAATTTGTCATCAGTGAGTCGAACTTTACTATTATTATTACTATTATAGTTTCAATCCATGCCCGGCTCAAAATTCGAAAATTGGCCGATTTTGTGCAGAATTCATAAAACGATATATTTAGGGAACGAGCGCACAAATATAGGGAATTGAGAACGCTTCACTGTATGATGATATTCATTAAATAGAAAATCTCCCCTGAATATTGATGATAGGCTATTTACTGCACTGCTAACATCTCTGAAATAATGATGTGTTGACTTAGCTCCAGGGATAGATTCAGATGTGAATGAACTCAAAATAAAGGTTTTATTAATCACCATAGGTATTTTGGGCTACACGAAGGATTAACTGGGTCAGAGAAACTCATCACCGCCATTTCTGTGATTTATGCAACAAGTTGATGAAAATAGCAATGTGTGCTTTGGAGTGATATTGCAATTTAGAAAATCAATCGACGAGATATACAACATCTCCTTATATTCCCAGTATTATACATAATATTCATATAACCATTATAAATATAGGTTATAGAGGGGTGAGTCATTGCTTCTGGTTGTGCAATGTGAATAAAAATATATCAGAAATTAGAACGATAACGAAAATTTGGGTCTTGTTCAACAGTTATTGCACTGAAGAAAAAACATAATAATTTGTTATGATACAGAGTTTACTAATATGAGAGTACATAATAATCTATTCTCGATTCTAAAAACCATGAAAAAGTTTTTTATGGTATTAGGTCAATTCCTGTTTCATTTCGAATGGTAAAATTTACTTCTGAACTACATATATGAAATATTCCAATTAAACTAGTAGGTTCTAAAATATAGAGGGTGTTTCTAAATTTAGTATAAAAAGTTCAGGGGCGTATTATTCAGGTCAAAATAAGACTTCTTCTTTCATAAACATGTGTTCGAACTACAGTGCGTTAAAGTTTCATGCTTTTTTTAGTTATTTCTTCATTGCTCTTTCAGTTATTGAGATATTGAAATCAAATATGAAATATAGATTACGTTTCAAGGCTTACATCAACCAGTATGCCGAGTGATTTTAACAAGAGAAATATTTTTCGGGGATCAAGCCCTTTTTCACGCATAAAACTGACTGAGTAATTGTAACAAGCTACAGGGAGATATTTTTTCAGGGGTCATTTCCTTTTTCGCCTCATGAACTTTTTTTGAAGTACGGCGCTGGTGGATTCCAACATATGGAATGAATTATATATTTTGTTCATACATTTTTCGTCTTCTGTAATTTTTACGCATCTCCGATCCCTTTCGAGAAAAAAGTGAAATATTTTTTTCAATTCGCTCCATTGAATTAAAATTTTTATCAAAAGGGTCCCATTATCTTAATAAAAACAAAAAAATCGACGTATTTGGTTTGTGATCTGAATTAAAGCTCCCTAGAAAAATAATAAACCTAACGAACCTATATTTCAAATTTGATCTTGATATCTCAAAAACTGAAAGAGTTATGAAGAAAATACTAAAAACATCTAGAAAATTTAACGCTCTGTAGTTCGGTAACGAGGCGTTTGTGGAACTTACACTTATGGAGATAAAAAGTCTAATTTTGACCTGAAAATCACTTGAAATAATGATACTGAATTTTGGAACACCCTGTATTTAGAAATAACGTATGTCTCAAAAGTTTTGGTACAAATCTCTTCATACAGTTTCATTAATAAATTATGGTTTTACGGCAATTTTTCGAAAAAGGTTTGAAAAAAAATTTAAAAAACAACAACATTTTTATTTTGTTTCTAATTAAATTCACAGGTCCGTGGACTTCAAAAGTACACAGTATTCTGGGTACATCTCGGATCAAGCTGTTTGAACATCCGCCGTCTTAATTGTTGCTTAACTTTGAGTTTTTATAAGCGGTGACCCGAGCAACAAGGAAATAAATTATTGAAAAAAACATACAACTGCACATTTTATCATAATAGAAAAGATTTCTTGAGTTATTGTCGTTTTTTTAATTATGTGTTTTACAACAAGCAAAAAATATTCTTTATTTATGTATAAAAGTCATGTAATTTGAAAGAATTTTTCAGTTTTAATATATAATATATCGTAAAAAGTTAAAATAATATTCGAAGACAAAATAATTTGTGGAAATGAAAAATAAAGCAAAAATTTGATTCGTGACAATAGCAAATATTCATTTCTGTGTCTTTTCAAAATAGTTGCATTTAGCCAAAGTACCCAATTTTTAGTACTACACAGAAATTTTTTCAAGATCTAATTAGTCGAAAACGGCCCATGATAGGAGAAAAAAAAAAAAGATCAAATATTCTTCAATGAACGTTCAAATTACTTTTAATTCAATTTAAGTTCTTCAAATTTCTGGCATTTTTATGGAATATAATAATAGTCATTATGCAGAAAATGAAAAATTTGAATATGAACTAAAAACTATATTCCAAAAAATCATTGCCTTCGATAAAACCATTATAATATATAATATAACCGAAAAATCTTTTTTTTATGGATTTTCAATAGCCTGTATCTTTTCAACTGAGCTGAATCGAAAGAAATGGTTAAGGAAAAAGTGTTTCTTTTGACCTCAGAAATATATGTACAAGTCAAAGACTCGGCCTGTACCCGTGTTATTCGAAAAATTCAGAGTTCCCTCCCTTTTGGAGAGTAGTATATTTGAGACTAATACATCAAAAAGAACTACATACATACTTTCAAACAAAATGCCTCAAAAAACTACCACATCAATAAGCAAATTGAATGAATAGAGATCCCAAGTACCTGCTAAGTTACCCATAAAAACAATTAGGGTTCTCTCATATCGGTGATAACATCTTTGTTTAATTTTTCAATGTAAACATTGATACCTTCTCATTACATTGACAAATATAATAACTTGAACTGCTGTTTACTTTCACATATGTATAATCTTTAGCCGAATATGTGCATAAGCGGTTCGAGTTTAACAACGTTATATCTACTGTGTACTCTTACAACATCGTCAGCTCCAGAGTTTGTCATCCGAATGAATATCTCCCAGGAAAATGACCATAAAAATGATTATTTCATAATTGCAACCTCTGTAAATTAACCGAAATTGTATTTTCAAGTGGGCATGTTGATAACCCTTTGAAAATATATTCCTAAAGGTCGAAATGGACGCAGAGACAAATAGAAGAGCAAAAAATACTTTTTTCGAAATTTGATATCAAGATTTCAGGTGCGTATTTTTCAGGTCAAAATAAAGGTTTTTTTCTGCATAAACATCAGTCAGCAAAAACTTCGTTACCGAACTGAAGCGTTAAAGTTTAAAGATATTTTCTTCATAACTCTGTCAGTTTTAGAGATATTAAATTAAGATCAAATTTGAAATAAAGGTTACGTTTTAGGATTCAAATCGTCAAGTAAATCGAGTAATTGTAACAAGCAACAGGGTGATATTATTTCAGAGGTCATTCCCATTTTCACCTCATGAACTTTTTTTGTAGTATTCCGCTGAAGGATTATAACATATGAAATGAATTTTATATTTTGTTCATAAATTTTGTTGTCTCTTGTAATTTTAATTTTTCTGCGATTGTTATCAAGATGAGAGTGAAGTCATTTTATACAATTCCCTACATTTAATTAAATTTTTCAACAAAAGTTAGGAACCTTTTACATAATAATAATAAAATAATAATAATAAATTGCCTTTATTAAAGGAAAAAATACATATCAGCGGAGTTTAGCATAGCTACTGTTATGGATCGACTATTGTTTTATAATTTAGAATAGTATAAATTGTGATTTCAAATTTAATATGAAGATCCTATAAGGTGTGTGAATGAGTCTTTCCCGTTTTTTTTCAAATTTTGAGCCTTTATTGTGAAAAAATAGTTACAAATGAATTATTGAAAGTATTGGCCATCGCTAGCTACAACTTTTCCCCATCTTTCTGGCAACATACGAATCCCGTTGCGAAAAAATTCGACCGGTTGGGCCTCTATCCAGTCATCCACCCATTTTTTGGCTTCCTCGTAGGAATGGAAGTGCTGGTCAGCCAGGCCATGCGTCATCGATCTGAAGAGATGGTAATCAGACGGAGCAATGTCTGGACTATACGGCGGGTGGGGTAGGACTTCCCATTTGAGCGTTTCTAAGTATGTTTTCACCGGCTGTGCGACATGTGGGCAAGCATTGTCATGTTGCAAAATAACTTTGTCGTGCCTGTCGGAGTATTGTGGCCGTTTTTCTCGCAGTGCGCGGCTCAAACGCATCAATTGTCGTCGATAGACCTCGCCTGTGATCCTTTCATTCGGTTTCAGAAGCTCATAGTAAACCACACCTAGCTGGTCCCACCATATACAGAGCATGAGCTTGGCGCCATGAATATTTGGCTTGGCCGTCGATGATGATGCATGGCCGGGTAGTCCCCATGATTTTCTTCGCTTCTGATTATCGTAACGGATCCACTTTTCATCGCCAGTCACGATACGATGCAGAAAACCCTTTCTTTTATGTCGCTGAAGCAGCTGTTCGCAAGTGAAAAAACGCCGTTCGACGTCTCTCAGCTTCAGTTCGTACGGCACCCAATTTCCTTGCTTTTGGATCATTCCCATGGCTTTCAAACGCTTGGAAATGGTTGTTCGGTCAACTCCCAATGCTTCAGCAAGTTCTTCTTGCGTTTGACACGAATCTTCATCAAGCAAAGTCGCAAATTCTTGATCTTCAAAGATTTGCGGCCGCCCGGAACGCTCCTTGTCTTCCACGTCGAAATCGCCACTTTTGAAGCGTCGAAACCATCCGCGAACACTTGAATCATCGACACAACCTTCTCCATAAGCTTCCTGAAGCAACCGATGCGCCTCGGCAGCAGATTTCTTCAAATTGAACCAATAAAGTGAAACTTCCCGCAAATGACGTCGACTCGGCTCAAATTTCGACATTTTCACGATTTCAAAAATTTATGATGCGAAAAAATTTCAACTAATGTGTTAGTGTGGAATTGTTGACAGATGAATAAGCTTTGATTATGACATATGTAACCATTAAATACTCGCACAGTATTGGTGGCGCCATCTCTTACAAAAAACGGGAAAGACTTATTCACACACCTGATATTAAAAAAAAATTTGACTTTTCAATATAATAAAAAAATATAAGAAACTCGTTCTTAGTTCGGTTCACAAAAAATTCTGTAGAATCAACAACCTATCTAACCTACTCTTAATTAAAATTAAAAAATTATATAACAATCAAACAATAAAATCACTCATCTTGAAAAAAATTCTTGAATTCAATTCTTAACGACTACAATTTTTTGAGTAAAAATAATCCATAACACTACTTTCTCTTAACCTCAATAAAATTATCAAAATAAAAATTTGTAATAACAAAAAAAGGGACAATTCTTGAGAAAAATACGATAAACTAAAGACACCTTTCATCACAATTAAAACCATAAACTCTACGTATTTGCCTTTTTGTTCATTTACTTTTGTTTTCATTTTCAAAATTGGAATACAAAGTGTCTCAAAAAAAAACCTTATTTTTAAATGACTGCGTGAACGCAACGACTCGGATGCACAAGAGGTGAATCTATCGGAAGCCTGACTCTTGGGAATTAAGTGGCTTGGGGTTTTCTTGGGAGCGAATCGTGCGTTGTGCGAATTTTTCAAAAATGGTAATTCTGCGACTATAGCACGAAGACATTTCCTCAATATTCGAGGTTTTCATCAATTATATGATGGGCCAAACTGCAGAATTTCCCGTGCTATAACCAAAGAACATGGTTCCAGCAGGATGGAGCATTTCTACACATGTCCAATGTTTTTCTGTCACGAGTTCTTGACAGGCAAATGAATCTCTAGGAAAGGTGACATTCATTGACCCCCCCAATACCTGATTCAACGCCTATAGAATTTTACCTGTGGGATTTTTTCTTTAAATCTAAAATTCACGTTGGTAAATCAACTTCCCTGGTCTAATCAAAACAGAATATTTGCCATAAAATGAGAGCCATCAAGGAGAATAGTTGCCTAGTCGCCACATGGACTTTTTTTGTAGATAAAATGAATGTCGTGAACGAAAGAGTAGACATTTATTTTTAGGAAATACATTCCCAAATGTGTATTTTCATAATTAATGAACTTTCTTTGGGACACCTTGTATTTGTCGATTTAAAATAGCTGAAAATCTACAAATAACGCTAAATAACCTCTGGTATTCGCATGATATGATTTTTTCTTTCTCCATATCAAATTTTCATTTCTAGACGACCATTTTCAGTCGATAAAAAGCTAATTAGATATCGTGAATGAAATCGAGTCAATGAACTACATGAATAATGCATAATTTGTTCGATTTGCCAATTCACGTCATTAGTTTTTTGACATAGTACTTTTTTCAATTTTCTTAATCCTTATCCAAATTACAAATAAAGCTAAAATTTTAAATATTTCATTGCGATGGCCTGAAATGAGATGAAAAATTTAAGTACACATCGATCACCTTCGTGTTTATCTATTAACTGAATTGATATTTAATTCACGAAAGAAAGTTGATCCCGTGGATCTTATGGGTCGAACCATCCCTAAGGCGTTTTTTGGAACATTCACGTAAACTTTTTGTAGAAGTTTCCATCGAAAGGTAACCCTCAAAGTTCTAAGTATTGTACATTATTCAATGACAATCCAGTGAATAATGTATACTGAGGGTCAAATGAAAATATTTGAGTGTTTCGATGTAGGAAGAAATAAAATTAAAGCCTTTGTAGCCGAAGGCATGTTTGGTAAAACCGTCTTATGCCAGTTTGGCCAGTGCTGGGCAGGAATGGTATCTGGAAAAGTAACTGCTCTAGTTCTCAAAGAAATAATTTGACTATTTGAATTTTCAACCAATATTTTTAGCGTAAAAAATGATATTCACGTTTATTAAAAAATACAATAAGATAAAATATTTTGAGTCTCCATTATACATACCTTCGTAAGAATTAATTATTAATAATATTATAACAGTACTTACTCAAGATGCAGTTATTATTTTATCATCTTCAGAATGTAGAACGACCTCTAGTTTCTGAAAATGACAATAACATTGGTGAAACATGGTTAATCGCAAAAAAATATTCACACTCAAGAGAAAGGTTTTCTCAATCTTAAGTGTTAATGATTTTTCCACAGAATCTTCAATTTGAAAAAAAATATAAGGAACCTAATTATATTTGTTGAAAACATAAATGAATATAATATATTTAACAAGAATAGAATAAAATATAATGCATTTATATTATTATCATACAGGCTGTTTGAATGGGAAACGGAAATACGAAACTCAAATAGAGTACACCGAGGGGGTTCTAGTTATTAATTGGCTCTGACTGTCTTTGTTACAGAGATACAGGAGTTTTTAATACTCACTCATTTCATCCTGGGGTTATATCAAGCTGACCACCTGTATATTTTATTGATATTTGGAACACATGGAACTTATTCAATGATGAAGTTGTGTTTTAAATGACTTTCAATAATAAATGATCGAAAATATTGAATCTCTAATTGTTTTAAGATTACCAAATAATTTTTGAATTATTGTTTATTGTTCAAGTACTTACATGTAATTAATAAAAAAAGTCACACCCCGTTTGTAGATAATTTTAAATTGATAATGCTCGAAAATTGTTTCTTGTTTCAGTTATATAATTGAAAAGAATAAGGTAAAATTTGTTCTAATTTAAACAGTTAACTACATAATTTCGAAAACAACCAATTAAACAAAACAAACATGAATACTAAATAATAAATTGAAAGTTTGGACACAAATCCATAGGTTATGTATTTGTTCATGGAAATATCTACAATTCATATTTTACTATGGAACATAAAAAATAATAACAAGCAATATAAATTTCGAATTTTGTACATAAAGTAGGCGTTATTTTGTCCTTATTACAAATAGTTCAGCACCGGAAAATAAACAATGAATTGGTCTGCACCTTTAGAGAATAAAGCTGATGTATTTAGATTTTTTTTGTTAATTTTGAATTATTATGGATTCAATGGTCACGTATAAATACCCACTTTTTGGAATCCAAGTAACCATGAATTCCACTTGAAAGCTCGTGCAATAAAAGTGTCTCGGCAGAAATCTAAAGCACACGTTTCAATTTAGTTTTTTGTTCTCTTCTCGAATATGCACACAGATATTCAAAATTCCGATTGAAGGTTATTGTTTCGAGGATACAATCTTTTCGTATTTATTTGTAGCCAGACTAGGTTGTTGCTTTTGAGTATTGAAAAATGAATTTGAGCATTAAATAAGAATCACGTGTGCCAAATATCAATAAAATATAAAGGGAGGTTCACTTGTTATGACTCCAGGAAGAAATAAGTTCAATTTATATGTGTCCGAAGCACAGAATTTTCCAAATGCAAGAAAATCTAAGAAGGGCAGAATTTTTGTAGGGTGTCGAGTTCGTTGTAAAAAGATTCATATTTTGCATTTCAATAAAAATATCGATTCCATCCAAAACAAATGAATATTTGAATGGTATACAGGATTAGAACTATTTAGAGGGGCACTACAGAGATATCAAAAACCGTTAGAGATACAGGGTGGCTTAAATTACAAAAAAGTAGAATTATTTAGGGATAAGTGTGTTGGTGTTAACAGATCCAAAATACCTGGCATGGTTCCCGGACATATTGAAAAAACTGAAAATCGAGATTTTTTTCTGTATAACTCATTCGTTTCTGGAAATAAAAATTCCCAAAAATTCGGTTAGAATATAGAGATTCTAATGGATCGTCAGTTTATTTTTGTTTGTTTTCCATTGCTTCAGAGATGCGATAGTCACTTTTTTTTTCTTATGGACGCCATATTGGTTCACTCTATGAGGTGATAAAGAAAAATAATACGAATTCAACAATGTATCACAGTCTACAAAAATATCGGGTCTAGGTACGCAAATTTGAAGAGTTGTTATGTGAAATCATCACTTAACTAACGCATTTCTGAAACAATGGAAATCTGAAGACATCATTAGTATCTCTATATTGGATGGCTATAAATCAAATTTCGTGAGGTTATCTCCAAAAACAAATGAGTCATACAGAAAAAAAAAGAAAATCTCGATTTTCAGTTTTTTCGAGATATCTCGGGAACCAATGGAGATATTTCGGATCTGAAACACCCCTGTCTTTCTAAAGGTTTTCGATATCCCTGTAGTGGCCCTCTAAATAGTTCTAACCCTGTATATCGAAAGGAAAAAAACGAATCTTCCAAGCATGCCTTCATTATTTCCATATGTCTTTTTTCATTTCCTACAGAAATTCATTCCAAGAGTATGATGAACGACATTGTGTTGACGTAACATGTAATAATTGAATTCATTTTTTTGTTTTTCTTTTTTTTTTCATCAAATATTCTCAGATTGAGTGAAAAGTATCTTCATGACAATTTGTTACATCTAAAAGGAAATCGGACAGAAGGTATGATGTAAATCAACCATAATATGAATTAATTATGTGAAGAGATCGCAATGGAGCACATAATGACCTCGATATAGAAATTACCAATTAAGTCGATTTCCAAAGTTTTACTACCCCATAAAACTGACAGAATCAGTACAGCATCCTGGTCATTAGCACCTGCACCGGCTAAATTTCGGTGAATTACAATGAACACTGCACCACGCATTTGAATGCAGGAATAGCAATCATAACCGTTGAACATAACACATAAATCATGCTGATATGTTGGTGCCTGATCTGGAATGCGTTGTCCTGTTTTGCGCCACGTGGTGCAGATGGGAATGAAGTCTGTCCCGGATATATTGACTTTCTGATAGTGCACGGTTTTCCAATATTCTGATTGGGAGGATAGCGTAAGACGCATTCTTGATTTAAAATATGAGGTTATCGAAAAAAAAAATTGAGTAAAATTGTCGTCATGAAGGATAAACCCGCATTACAACTTCTTTGGCAAGTTCACACGCTACCAAAATTAGGACGCATACTGCAGTGCGCCAAATCAAGTTGCATCGAAGAGTTGTATATCTTTATACGAATGGATTCACCAGCTTTTTTATCACCATAATTCGTTACTACAAGATCACAATGAAATAAATCTTTGAATTTCGATTCTTGTTGGTGGTAATAAATTATTTTCACTGAATATCTAATTTCAGAACAAAAGTTAATGGAACATGTTCTTTTTTGAGCTGAATTTATTAACAATGGACTAAATTAGTGATGTTGATAATACTATTTTTGACACGATAGAATCAAAATATAGAGCAAAACTGATAAATGAGTGAAAAATTTTTGAAAATCCATCAATAAATGACTGAGAAAAAGATTATTTAAATTTACGTATTTTAGCGCGGAACGTCTTTGGTCTGTGACGTCACGGCTCTTGCCTGTGATCGCTACACCATAAATTACGTTTGAATACTTAGCCGCGCCAAGGCTTTCGCGCCGTTTGTAGTTGTTCAGTGTAGTTTTAACTCGAGTTTTGTTTTTATGTCACCATAAAAAAAAGGCTTCGTGAAAGGACAAAGTGAAAATTTGCCTAAAATAGATATATTCGCAGTGATGGAGTTTTTTTCTTCAAATCCATCTTATGTCAGTGCAGAAATAAAAGGAGTTAAACTTTTCAAGTAAGTATCTACTTTTGAGTTCGCTTCATCATGGTTCAACTTATAAAGATGATTTATTTAAAAAACGTATCATAAACAGTTTGTAGTTGAGTACTGGTTGTTGAAGTCTATCAATGGCAAAACATATTTATGTGAGGAGTAAAAAGTAAAAAGAGAAAAAAGTAATTTATATGTATGTATATAGTAAGTTATTTCAACCATCGTTTAACGAAAAAAACACGACACGAACGGCACAAGTGATTGTACACCAATGAATTCGTAAGCACTCTGCCAATACCAGTCGTCTAGTGTGTGACGTCACGACACTTACACGTACTATGAAATTATTCTTCCAAGCGCAACTTCAAAGTCCCATAACTTTTTCATTTCTAGAGATATTTCAATGATTCTTCCACATTTTTGTTTCATTTCACTTAAATTTTCAGAATTAATCCTTAACAAAAAAACGAAAACTAGTCCGATTCAAAAAAGCATTCCAGCAATAGGTAAGAACTCAGAAAATGAAAAAGAAAATGACGTAAAATCGGGATTTTTGAGCTCTCATTAATTCATGCACCAATTCCGACACGAGAGACCACAGAACTTTTTGTAGGTATATCCAAGAGTGCAGTTTCCGCGTCAGTGCTTTGGATTTTTTCGGAGTATTGAAATAAATTTCAAATGAAACATCTGCAGATCATATTTTATTCTTGCATGTCTTCAGTGGATGTAATAAAACATGTGCACTTTTTGATCCAAGCAAGATGAAAAGACATGGCAGCACCCTAATGGAAAAATTGTCACCGGTTAATTTTTCTGAATTTTTAATATGTTGTGAAATATGACCTCTTGAACAAAAAAAAGTCTATCGGTCCAACTCAATCCTTTGACTAAATTTTATCGCAACTGTTCATATATACCCTGTATATCAAGAGGGACGGCCGTTATTACAAAAGTTGTCAAAAATTTGTATACAATGAAAATTTCGTAAAGAGTAACGGTAAGAGACACGTTAACTTTCATTTATTGTTATTTTGTCATTGTAAAATGGAAGAAATTGTGTCCCAAAATCGATGCTCACTAAAGGCATCTCAAGAACCATCTAAATTGTAAATGAATAAAAATAACTGTAAGACTTAAAATATAAATCTTCAAGGACTGTTGCTTTCTTTTTTCGGAATAATTAGTTATCAGAAAGCAGATCATAGAAATCTTGATTCGTTCTCGAGAAACAGGGCGTTTCTGAAAAAAAAACTTTGTATTATAGTTAACCCCCTCTTTTCGCAAAAATGATTGGACTATATGGAAAGAATAGAAGTTTTGAAACGTGACATCCAAATTGACCAGTATAAAATATTCATAGAAGCATATTGAGTCATATGTCGGTTTGACATTTATCATATAAATAGAGTACAAATTATGACAATTGATTAACCGCATTTGCGGAAAACTTCCGAAATATTTTTGGTATTCGCATGACCGAAAATGAAATTATTAATCTGTCCCGATATTTTATTATTAGCGGAACGCTCCAGCGCTGCATGTACCTTTTTCACCGTGTGATAGAGCGATAGTTCAACGTGTAATCAGTTTCTGGATTAGCATGGGGCGTCCTGGAATTACAAAGCTTCCAATTTCTAGAGAAATCATATCATTTGGCGCTCAACGCGGGGCTCGATAGTAATAAAATGATCATTTTTTGCCAATTTGGTTGAAAATATATTTCATATGAATTATATTGAACAGTTATCAAAAGGCTCATTCTAAGATTAGTCAAAATTTTAATTGAAAATGACAATTCGATATTTGTTTATAATTCACTAAATAAAAAAAAAGAATAGATGAAATAAAGATAAATAGAGTAACTAAAATTAATACCAACGAGATGTTGTTACAATTTATGGTGAAATTCAAAGGAGATATCATTGGGAAAATAGAACAACAAAACAATAGATTAGAAGAACACATCGAGATAACGAGGAAACAAAACAAGAAAAAGAAATGTCAGGTAGAAATTTGAAAAAAAGTATTCGAAGTTGGAACGAGATTCTGAGATTATAAATAGTGTACAAAACATGAAAATTGAAATATAGATTAACCGCATTCGCGAAATATTTTTGGTATACGCATGACTCAAAATGAAATAGTAATCTGTCCCGATATTTTTATTATTAGCGAAACGCTCCAACGCCCGCATTTACCTTTTCCACCGTGTGATAGAGCGATATTTCAACGTGTAATCAATTCCTGGATTAGTATGGGGCGTCCTGGAATTTCATAGATTTCATATTTTCGAGGAATCATATCAAATGTCGCCCAATGGCGATAGTCATAATAATTTTTTTTACCAATTCGGTTAAATATATAATTATATTGAACAGTAATCGAAAGGCTCATTCGAATATTTATCAAAATTTGAATTGAAAATAGAAATTTGATATTTGTTTATAATTGTCTACATAAAAAAAAATTAGATTGAATGGAGATGAATAAAGTAACTAAAACTAATACAAACGAGATGTAGTTACAATTTATGCTGAAATTAAATATAAGAAATAATTGGGAAAATGGAAGAACAAAACAATAGATTATAGGAACACATCAAGATAATAGAAGAACCAAACGAAAAAAACAGAAGATCAAAGCAAGAAAAAGAAACGTCAGGTAGAAATTTGGAAAAAAGTATTCGAAGTTAAAACGAGATTCTGAGATCACAAATGGTGTACAAAACATGACAATTGAAATATAGATTAACCGCATTCGCGAAATATTTTTGGTATACGCATGACCCAAAATGAAACGGTAATCTGTCCCGATATTTTTATTATTAGCGAAACTCTCCAACGCCCGCATTTACCTTTTCCACCGTGTGATAGAGCGATATTTCAAGGTGTAATCAATTCCTGGAAATGCATGGGGCATCCTGGAATTTCATAGATTTCATATTCTTGAGGAATCATATCAAATGGCGCCCAACGCAGGGCTCGATAGTCATAATACAATTTTTTTTTGCCAATTCGGTTAAATATATAATTATATTGAACAATAATCGAAAGGCTCATTCGAATATTAATCAAAATTTGAATTAGAAATGAAAATTTGATATTTGTTTATAATTGTCTACATAAAAAAAAATAGATTAAATGGAGATGAATAAAGTAACTAAAACTAATACAAACGTGATGTAGTTACAATTTATGGTGAAATTAAATATAAGAAATAATTGGGAAAATGGAAGAACAAAACAAAAGATTATAAGAACACATCAAGATAATAGAAGAACAAAACGAAAAAAAAACAGAAGATCAAAGCAAGAAAATGAAACGTCAGGTAGAAATTTGGAAAAAAGTATTCGAAGTTGGAACGAGATTTTGAGATTATAAAAAGTGTACAAAACATGACAAATGAAATATAGATAAACCGCATTCGCGAAATATTTTTGGCATACGCTTGACCCAAAATGAAACAGTAATCTGTCCCGATATTTTTATTATTAGCGAAACTCTCCAACGCCCGCATTTACCTTTTCCACCGTGTGATAGAGCGATATTTCAACGTGTAATCAATTCCTGGATTAGCATGGGGCATCCTGGAATTTCATAGATTTCATATTCTTGAGAAATCATATCAAATGGCGCCCAACGCGGGGCTCGATAGTAATAATAAATTTTATTTTGCCAATTCGGTTGAATATATAATCATATTGAGCAGTAATCGAAAGGCTCATTCGAATATTAATCGAAATTTGAATTAAAAATAGAAACTTGTTTATAATTGTCTACATAAAAAAAATTAGATTGAATGGAGATGAATAAAGTAACTAAAACTAATAAAAACGAGATGTAGTTACAATTTATGGTGAAATTAAATATAAGAAATAATTGGGAAAATGGAAGAACAAAACAATAGATTATAAGAACACATCAAGATAATAGAAGAACAAAACGAAAAAAAGCAAGAAAAAGAAACGTCAGGTAGAAATTTGGAAAAAAGTATTCGAAGTTGGAACGAGATTCTGAGATCATTAATGTTGTACAAAACATGACAATTGAAATATAGATTAACCGCATTCGCGTAATATTTTTGGTATACGCATGACCCAAAATGAAATAGTAATCTGTCCCGATATTTTTATTATTAGCGAAACGCTCCAACGCCCGCATTTACCTTTTCCACCGTGTGATAGAGCGATATTTCAACGTGTAATCAATTCCTGGATTAGCATGGGGCGTCCTGGAATTTCATAGATTTCATATTCTTGAGAAATCATATCAAATGGCGCCCAACGCGGGGCTCGATAGTCATAATAATTTTTTTTTGCCAATTCGGTTGAATATATAATCATATTGAGCAGTAATCGAAAGGCTCATTCGAATATTAATCGAAATTTGAATTAAAAATAGAAACTTGTTTATAATTGTCTACATAAAAAAAAATTAGATTGAATGGAGATGAATAAAGTAACTAAAACTAATACAAACGAGATGTAGTTACAATTTATGGTGAAATTAAATATAAGAAATAATTGGGAAAATGGAAGAACAAAACAATAGATTATAAGAACACATCAAGATAATAGAAGAACAAAACGAAAAAAAGCAAGAAAAAAAAACGTCAGGTAGAAATTTGGAAAAAAGTATTCGGAGTTGGAACGAGATTCTGAGATCATAAATGGTGTACAAAACATGACAATTGAAATATAGATTAACCGCATTCGCGAAATATTTTTGGTATACGCATGACTCAAAATGAAATAGTAATCTGTCCCGATATTTTTATTATTAGCGAAACGCTCCAACGCCCGCATTTACCTTTTCCACCGTGTGATAGAGCGATATTTCAACGTGTAATCAATTCCTGGATTAGCATGAGGCATCCTGGAATTTCACAGATTTCATATTCTTGAGAAATCATATCAAATGGCGCCCAACGCGGGGCTCGATAGTCATAATAAATTTTTTTTTGCCAATTCGGTTGAATATATAATCATATTGAGCAGTAATCGAAAGGCTCATTCGAATATTAATCGAAATTTGAATTAAAAATAGAAACTTGTTTATAATTGTCTACATAAAAAAAAATTAGATTGAATGGAGATGAATAAAGTAACTAAAACTAATACAAACGAGATGTAGTTACAATTTATGGTGAAATTAAATATAAGAAATAATTGGGAAAATGGAAGAACAAAACAATAGATTATAAGAACACATCAAGATAATAGAAGAACAAAACGAAAAAAAGCAAGAAAAAAAAACGTCAGGTAGAAATTTGGAAAAAAGTATTCGGAGTTGGAACGAGATTCTGAGATCATAAATGGTGTACAAAACATGACAATTGAAATATAGATTAACCGCATTCGCGAAATATTTTTGGTATACGCATGACCCAAAATGAAATAGTAATCTGTCCCGATATTTTTATTATTAGCGAAACGCTCCAACGCCCGCATTTACCTTTTCCACCGTGTGATAGAGCGATATTTCAACGTGTAATCAATTCCTGGATTAGCATGGGGCGTCCTGGAATTCATCAGGTGATGAATGCGAAATCGAGAGCGACGCAATCCGGATCAAAATTCCCATTCGTTCGCCAGTGTTTCGGGCTACCTTCGCACATAAATAATAATGGACCCCTCTTTCCGACGTAAATGGCCCGTATATGAACTCATTCAATTGACAGCGCACATTTGTTTTTAACAGTTGGTGGGATTCGTATGTATCTCCCTCGGACTAGTCGCGTTCATCATCGATGGAAATCCAATTATTTCATAACTCGATTTTTTGACGATCGATAATGCGTTTGCGACATGTTTATCCGGATTTTTGTTTCACTGTCTGGTAATGGTATAGGTTTGTCTTTGGGGTGGACAATTAAATAAAAGGGGTAGCGATGGAATCGATCTGTAATATATCGGGATAAAGTTCGAGATATCGTCGTGTTGATATTTTTGCGTAGATATAGTGAAGGGGAACCCTGGACTTTGACGTATAACGGAAGATATTGTTATGGTTTCGGATAAAATATTGAAATAGAGAAGCAACTGGAAAAAATCTATTGATAATTCTTAAATTGAAAATTATCGAATAAGATTCATAGATAATCGGTTAAAATAATTTGTAATCATTTATGTTAATTAATTATACTATATCCAAAATTAGAAATATGTTTTCTAATGTAATTAAAAATTGTTTCGGAAAGTTAAAATTCAATTAGGTGGCATAAAAAAGAAGAATATTTGATTGATGAAAACTGGATGAAGTGGAGTTTATAGAATACGGTATTGATGAATTGAAAGTAGAACCAATGAGGAAGCTGAAACGAATTCATTAATGAGATAAGTAATTTTTTAATTTGTTGTTATATAGTTCATTGATTGATGGAAATTTGTAGTTAAATAATTGCAAAAAAATAAATATAATTCTAAATTTGAATTCTCAAAATTTATATTCTGCGACTAGAACCTAACCCGAAATTTTTCAAAATTCAAACAAATATCAGATTATTATTCAGGAAATAGTTCTCATATTCCAGAGAAATCATTTCTATTGGCGCCCAAGGTGGGGCTAGTCATAAAATTATTAATTTTGTTGACCAATTGATTAAAAATACATTTCATATAAATTATATTCGACAGTAATCAGAAGGCTTATTTCAATATTAATCCAAATTTGAATTGAAAATGGAAATTTGATATTTGTTAATAATTGACTGAATAAAGAAAAAGACAATCAACAGCGATTATTATTTAGCGTTATTGGATCGTTTAAAAGATGAAATCGTTTAAAAACGGCCCCATTTGCAAAAAAAATGTGCTGTACAATCAAGCCAATGCGCCGTGTCACAAATCAATGAAAACAATGGCAAAATTGCATGAATTGGGTTTTGAATTGCTTCTACATCCAGATCTGGCCCCCAGCGACTTTTTCCTGTTCTCAGACCTCAAAAGAATACTCGCTGGAAGGAAATTCAGCACCAATGAAGGAATAATCGCCGAAATTGAGGCCTAGTTTGAAGTAAAAGACAAACCGTACTACAAAAATGGTATCGAAAAGTTGGAAGATCGCTACAATCGCTGTATCGCCCTCGAAGGCAACTATGTTGAATAATTATATTGAATTTTGCCAAAAAAAATGTGTACCATTATGGTAGACCGGGAACTTTTCAAATGGCCTGTAAATTCCTTTTGTTCAGTTACCAAGTCGATATTTCTTTCCTTTCAACTTAAATGATGGGTTTCTACTAGGGCTGGGAATCATGAATGAAAGATTTGACTATTCGAATAATCATTGAATAATTATTCGAATAATTGCATTTTGCATTATTCGAATAATCGAATGAATTTATGGATGAATATTCGAATACAAAAAGGCGAAAAAGTCCCAGCCCTAGTTTCCACCAAGAGATACGTAATCGTTTTGGCATTGTACAGTCAACGACATGAAGAAGTGGTCTAAATCGAATGTCAAGTTGAATAGACCATACAACCATAGAACTTTCCTCATTCTTTATTTCATAGACGTTGGACCAGAGCTAGACAATTCATTGAACAACTCCAGGTCAGGAATGGAATTCGAAGCGCACAATTCAAGTTGAAGTTCAGCCAGTCGAACAACACCGGCTGAATATTACGGAAACCACGGACCAAGACGAAATGCAAGACTCCATCTATTCAGATGCTCCACGCCTGGCCTCACATGCACGGGATATTTTTCGTCCCGTGTAAAAATAGATTAAAATTCGTCTAAAATTAATTTCGGTGGCACGCAATGGAGTTTCGTAAGTCTTCTGCCGTATTTACGGTTCCCCAATTTATTTTTGGCATTCCGGAAAACATATAGGTATACGCTGCTCAACGTTTTCAATTTTACATATATTATCAGCGTCGAGCAAGGCACATACCACGGGCATTATGGGGAATATATTTGAGATGCAAATGGGAAATCCCACCCTTTACGCTGGAATCAAGTTTGTTTTCTTGAATATTAATGAAGTGAACTGAAAGTAATTCTAGGGAAATACGGATAGGATGGATGGATTTGGATTAATCTGTGGTTTCATGAACGACGATGAATTTGTGATGACTTAAGGATTATTAAATATTGGAATATTTGGAAGTAAATTCTTAATAAATAGGTACCTAGAATTTGAGTTGAAAGGAATTACCAGATCGAGCTATCTCGCTCATTTGAGTACTATGCTACCTCTGGCGTTCCCCAGGGCTCTAACTTGGGACCTTTGCTCTTTCTTCTGTTCATGAATGATATTCTCGATGATACAGACATTTCAATTTTGATCTTCTGTAGGATATTCTCTATGGCTGATAATGTTTGATTGCAGGGGGCACTTGATGCTCTCTTAAGATGGTGTGAAACGAATAGGCTGTCGCTTAAGGTTTCTAAGTGCTCCGCAATGTCATATACTTAAAATAATATGATTCTATATAATTATCGAGCCGATAATCATGTTCTATCCCGTGAGACTGAGTTTAGGGATTTGGTAGTGTTATGTGACAGACAGTGTTCTTTTGTGCCACACTTGAATAAACTTATTCCCTCTGACAGTAAAACTTATGGATTCATTTTTCGTAATAGTAGGGGATTCCTCAATTTGTACACGTTAATAATATTATTCAATAGTTTTATTCGTAGCAAGTCAGAATATTGTAGCATTATTTGGGGACCCATTTACAATAGAAAACGAATTGAATCCGTACAGAGAAAGCTCTACAAGTATCTAATTTGGAGGGAAGATGGCATTTATCCACATGTAGGTTTAGATAATATTATGCAACATACATACATATTATGCCTATACAGTACAAATACTGGTGATAAGGCCTATTAACTATTTTACCAATTAAAATAGGATATCCACGCCAAATTTAGTCTTTTGGAAATGATCTATTTTTAAGCTGGTTGAAGTTTAAAATAGAATAAGATTCAATAATATGTAACGCATCAGTGCTAACAAACTCCTATCTGTTACCAGGGGGCGTAGCTCAGATGGTAGAGCGCTCGCTTAGCATGCGAGAGGTACCGGGATCGATGCCCGGCGCCTCCAATTCTTTTTTTAGTGGAGTATATATTGGACCATTTCTATTTTCTGAAAATGTCGAATATTGTTCTGTAAATTTTCGATATTATTTTTATTATTCCTACAGATCTCGTACGAAAAATAAAAGTGAAAATAAATGATGATGAGAACTGTAATAAATGAGGATGAGACCTCAGTGAATTATCACAGTTTTCTAGGTCATTGATTTTCATTCATAAAACCCTCTTTTCGAATAAAAGACCAACAACATTTTTCAAAGCCTTCATCAGGGCTCTGAAATGATTGAAATGAACAACAAGAACTACAATAATAATTCAGATGTTCGAACCAACATTGCACTCTTTTTTTTTAATATAATAGCATAATATTTGATGGCTAACAGACAATTTTTAAATTTCGGAATTCGAAGAACCTCCGAATCACTAGTCAGTTGATGAGAGCACTGGACTAGTAATTCGCAGGTTGCGGGTTCGAGTTTCGCTCGAGGACGTACTTTTTCCGGAATTGAAAAATTATCTTTTATCAAATTCTATGCAATCATAATTAATTTCAGACATTAACCAATCTCCTTTTTTTTTAATTCAAAAATCTACAAAAATACACAAATTAACAAGTGAGGAAACAGGTTCGGAACCATCATGAACATGAGAAAAATTTTGCAAATCAAACTATTAAGTACTCGATAACCGTTAGAGCCAACGGAATTACTAGATAAAAATGCTACGGCAAACCGAAAAAAGTAATAATATATACAGAATGTTCTATTTGAAATATATGGGAGTACTTTTTGCGGTAACACCGCAGCGCTGAAAATATTTAAGATCGATAGAGCAGTGGTTTCTACGCAAGAATCTAAATTTTAAATAAAATCGTACTTTCCGTTGTCCCTGAAAGTGCAGAATACCATCGACCGTGGCCAACATGTATACAGGGTGAGGCATTGAGACAGTGAATTATCTCAAAAATTATTTACTTCAGAAAAGAAGTTTCAAATAAAAATTGTTAGGTATCAAAGGGTACAAAAAATGAATTTATTTTTTTACCTTGACCTTGACTTCAAGGTTATTCCAAGGTCAACCTGACGTTATCATTTCAGTGAGTGATGACCTTGGAATTCGATACATTAATCAATTCTTTCATTGATTCATTACATCGCATCAATGTTTCAGCATCGATATTCCTGCAACCGTTTGAATAAAATTTAGTTCGATGATTTGAAATTCGATAAAAAAAGTTTAAAACAAAAGTTACTACATTTTTTTTATGAAGAATGAGAATCTGTACTGAAAAAATGTACCTTTTCATTAAAAAAAAATCAAGTAGACCTTGAAATAATCTTGAAGTCAATGTCAAGGTTAAAACAAAATGTATTCATTTGCTTTTCCCTTGATACTTTCATTTGAAACACTTTTTTTTGAAGTAGGAACATAGTTTTTGAGATAATTTTCTGTGTCGCACCCGGTATATGAGTGATCTACCAGTACGAATTCGAAGAGGCCTTTCTTTCATTTTTCATGGATTCGAAATATTCTTCGACAAAAATACGGATTCATCAAGTCAAGTAAGTTGATATTTTAACCAACTACTTGAACTTGATTTGAGATATTTATTGTTAAACCTGATATCAAGCTACTTGATATTACTTGAGCTTGATACGCACGAGTCGCACGGCATATATTTCTGCAAGCTCGTGTGCGCTTAGACAAAATAAACATCCTCAAAGGATAAATACAGTGAGTGGGTGGAAAATTACGTAATCAAATAGTGCTTGAAAGTTTCTCAATATTAAGAAATTTTATTTTTTTTTATGTTTTATAGTGATTTTATTTGTGTTAACGTTTTAAAATAGTTGATATTTTTGGTTCATTTCATCATTTTCTTTATTGGTGTGCACACTGCACAATGGAACTGTTAAAAATCAAGTAGCTTGATAGAATGCACTTGATTTTTCAAGTAAAGGGTGTTTTTCTAGAGCTAAAGAACTTTAAATTGCAATAAAACAACGATGGATTATTCGATTGACATTAATTTTATTTATCCGCAAGATAATCTTGTGGCATTATATTTTAAATATGATTTCTGGCATATGACCTGGCTCGGATGTAGTCCAATCTGGACGTCCAATTTTCGATGACTTTTTCCAACATTTGTGACCATATATCGGCAATAACACGGCGAATGTTGTCTTCCAAATGGTCAAGGGTTTGTGGCTTAGCCGCATAGACCAATGACTTTACATAGCCCAACAGAAAGTAGTCCAGCGGTGTTGAATCACAAGATCTTGGAGGCCAATTCACAGGTCCAAAACGTGAAATTAGGCGGTCACCAAACGTGTCTTTCAATAAATCGATTGTGGCACGAGCTGTGTGACATGTTGCGCCGTCTTGTTGGAACCACAGCTCCTGGACATCATGGTTGTTCAATTCAGGAATGAAAAGGTTAGTAATCATGGCTCTATTCCGATCACCATCGACTGTAACGTTCTTGCCATCATCGTTTTTGAAGGAGTACGGACCAATGATTCCACCAGCCCATAAAGCGCACCAAACAGTCAGTTTTTCTGGATGTAACGGTGTTTCGACATACACTTGAGGATTAGCTTCACTCCAAATGCGGCAGTTCTGTTTGTTGACGTAGGCATTTAACCAGAAGTGCGCTTCATCGCTAAACAAAATAAAATGGACGTAGTGCGCAATACGTATTCCGCACAGAACCATTATTTTCGAAATAAAATTGCACTATTTGCAAGCCTTGTTCAGGCGTGAGTCTATTCATGATGAATTGCCAAACCAAACTGAGAATAAATCACTTGAAAGCTGTTAAATCGGTCGCCATCTTGAACAGTAATGCCAACTTAAAGTTATATACCTCGAAAAAAAAGCACCCGTTACTTGCGAATGATTATTTGACTTGACATTGAAAAACTACTACTTGAATTGAACTTGACTCGATTTCAAGTCAAGTCGTGAATCTCTAGACAAAATAAAAACCATTGCCTAAAATTTGCTTTTTTTCCTCAAGATGCCCACTCAACCCAAATACCCTGAGGATGTGTCGTTTACGGTGAGTAGCATTTTGTGTCATGAACTTCATTACTCCATTTCCGGCCAGAAAAGGGGATAAATCATCGATGAAACTCCACAGATCCCCATTGTTATATTGCCTCAACGTCCTCATCATTCAAATGCGGTATAATGAATTTCTTTCTCACGGCGCCGCCTTCGATCTAATACGTCATAATCGTTTAATAACGCCAGGAAGAGCATGATGAACATTTTTATCGACGGTGATCGTCGGATTCCGTCGTTTCGGTACAATGGGGGCTCATCTTCATGATACCTGGATGAGTTCATCATGGGCGTCTGCTCCGATCATTGCTTAGGTCGGTCCTGAGTTTTGGTTTCGTTATTTCAGTGGGGGAACAATTTTTTTTTGCCAGTTTTCATATTTTGAGTTTCAAATTATAGGACCATAAATAATCATGACAGCAGAATGAATTGTCCAGTTCTTATATAGTTTGGTATCATTTTTCAATGAACAATAGGAAAAATACCAGAATATTGTTAGAACCAAAGAACATATACAATATATACCATCGTTGGTTCAAAAGCAGTATATTCAGTTATGACAGCACAAGAGCATAGACAATATTCGATTATACCCTACTCACAAGATGTAGTTCTCGAAACAGCACGAGAGCGCAGCTCGAGTGGTGTTTCGCGAACTACGTCAAGTGAAGAGGTTCGTATAATCGAAATATAATGAAATGGAGTAAGATTTTTCTGTTCCTGAGGCTAATATCTCCCAACTTTAAATGTCATTAATGTGATGGTCACATCAAAAAATAGTTATTTATGCAACAAGTGCAAAAAGTGAGAGTGCAATAAACAATTTTTGCACGAGTTGCATACAACATTTTTTCTACGTTCATGCAAAAAGCAAAAAATGATTTATTGAGGTGCGGCACTAGGTGTAGGAAAATGAAAAGCGCAACTTGAGTACTTTATTATTAATATCGATTTGCATTGAAACAGGAACTAATAGGTTACGAACAATTTAACTCAAACTTTATTTTTACTCTCAATGTTGAAAGTGAATGAACAATTGGTGACAGCACGTTGAAGTAGAATGACAGATGAGTGCAATAAAAACTTTATTGCACTAGTGCAATAAAGAACTTCTTTTTCCACTAAATATAGTTCAATAAAGTTTTGCTTTTTGCATGAATGTAGAAAAAAATAATTTTTTCTATTCTTGACTTTTTTTTGCCCACGTTCTGATTTCCTGTTTATCAATGCTAGTTTTAGTACTTATTTACTGAATCTGTAGCGAAGGTTAACGATGAACTGGTTCAAACATCATAAAAAAGAAAACTCATCTTTAAAATTATCCAAGGAATCTCTCAATTCCTTCGTACCCCAAATGTGAGGTATGAATAATCGAATCGTTAATGAAAATAATGCTATTTAATTTGGTTCAACCTTCGTTATATAAACTCTTTTTCTCACATTACAGATATGAGTTAACGTAGTCGTCAACACAATTTTTTTCAATTACTTCTACAAGAAAAAAACTACTCTCTTGTTGTAACTTGAGTTGACTTAGGGATTCACGGCTTGATCTGACATTCAAGCTACATGGCTTGAGCTTGACTTGAGATCAACTCAAGTTCAAATCCAGTAGTTAGTAGTTTTTTAATGTTAAGTCAAGTATTTATTTATTAAGTACTTGACTTAGTTGAGTTGATTTCAAGTCAAGCTCATCAAGTACCTTGAATATCAAGTCAAATAGATTGAATATCAAGTCAAGTAGCTTGAATATCAAGTCAAGTAGCTTGAATATCAAGCCAAGCCGTGAATCCCTACCAGTTGTGCAACTCGAATTCGAGTTACCTGAATTACAACTCGAGTTAATCGCCATCTCCGCCACTGTTCGCATCCATGTAGCTCTCGTGCTTTTTCCTGCAGGACCTCCCGAAAAGCCTCGTTATTCATTCTCGTCGTCAGCGAGCGCCCTTATCATCCCATCTGATGTGGGTAATACTCGGGATAATATCAACAACAAAAGCTTTATTTCTATTCAAGGAACGATAACCGATCGCCAGGCGGAAAAACCCATTGGGATGGTGCAGCACATTGGCCTTCCAACGTCCGAATTGAACTCGCTATTTGCTCTCGGATCCGCCAGGACAAAATGGAAACGACCTTTAATGTACTTTATCTTGCGCCCGGCACGGACGGAATGTCTTCCGTTATTTCGGTAAAGCGTACGTTACAAAAAAGAATCTAGTGTCTCGGATAAGGTGTTTATTTGCTATTCGTAAATATTGAAATCTTTTTCGCAGCAGGGGGAAAAACGTTCTTCACTGGAATACTGGAGTGGATCGATATAGCCTTGAGATATCAAATGGTCGTAAAAAAATGAACACGTTGTATTAATCGAGAAATATTTACCTTAGTTAAAGTGTCATACAATTCAAGTTCGTTGATATTAGATATTGTTATTGAACATTTGGTTGTAGGTACAACTTCGCTTCCGCCGTTATGCAACGTATAGCGGTAAGTGGTACTTGAAATAAGAAGATCTTAGATGTCATATAGTAAGCTAAGGTATTTGTAAACATAACGCCATCGAAATATTAGTCGATTTGTGTCTGCATCATAAAGTTATTCTCGATTAAACATGTCAGCTTACAGCCAAATTCTCGTTGCGGGAGGTTTTAATTTACTGCTTTAAAATTAAGAAATCTCAGCTGAGACTCAGCGAATGCTCTCAAATACCTATGGCGAGGCCGCTATTAGTGAAAGAAAGTGCCGGGAGTGGTTTCAACGCTTCATGAACGGTGATTTTGACGTCGAAGAACAGCATGGCGGTGAAAGAGAGAAGCTTTTCGAAGATGCAGAATTGAAGGCATGACTTTATCAAGACTCTTGTCAAACGCAACAAGAATTGGCAGGATCATTGGTAGTGACGCAACAAGCCACTTAAAAACGCCTGAAAGCCATGGGAATTATTCAGAAACAAGGAAATTGGGTGCCGTACGAGTTGAAGCCGAGATATGTTGAACGGCGTTTGTTTGCTTGTGAACAGCTTCTTGCAAAGCAAAGACGAAAGAGATTTCTTCATCGCATTGTGACTGGAGACGAAAAATGGGTTTATTAGGATAATCCTAAGCGTAGAAAATCATGAGGATATTCAGGTCATGCTTCCACGTCGACGGCCAAACCGAATATTCACGGTTCCAAGTCTAAGTGCAGTATTTGGTGGGACCAGCTCGGCGTAGTGTATAATGAATTGACAAAATCGACTCAAACAATTATAGGCGATCGTTATCGAATGCAATTAATGCATTTGAGCCGAGCATTGAAAGACAAACGGCCGTAATACAACGAGAGACATAATAAAGTGATTTTACAGCATGAAAATGCTCGACCCCTTTTGCGAGAGTCCTACCCAATCCTCCGTATTCTCCAGAATATCACTCACTTCGATCAATGGCATACGGCTTCGCTGACCAGCACTTCCGGTCTCATGAAGAAGTAAAAAATTGGATCGATTCGTAGATCGCTTCAAAAGATAACTAGTTTTTTCAAAGTGGGATTCGTACGCTGCCTGAAAGATGGAAGACAGTAGTGGCCAGCGATGGACAATACTTTGAATCCTAAATGTATACCCAGTTTTTTACGAAAAAGCCCCGAATTTCGGAAAAAAACGGCGAAAGCAAAGTTGTACGCTTATATAATAATAGAAAACTAGAAACATTCAATTTTGATATTCGGCAGAACGTTTGAGGCTAAACCGTTAATTTCAGTACCACTAAAAAGGAGTGCAAGTTGAGCAACAACTCCAGAACTTAGTGGTCGAGCTACTTACTCTCAAGAATGCATCGTTTCCATCTCCGCGGCACAGAAATAAAGCAGTGTTAGGGTCACATCATTAACCTATAGTCTTACATGACGATCAATGACAGTGAATATGTTCCTTTCTAACATTAACTTTCCAAAAACCCTGGCGAACTATATATATAGTTCGTAAGGCATTATATACCACTATACAACATTCGATTCTGGGGGAAGGGGTTCCTCGTATGCGTTTGGAACTTGCAGCTTCCTCGGTGGCTCGATTGGTGAGAGCGTCAGACTAGTGATTCGGAGGTTGCGGGTTCGAGTCCCGCTCGGGGAGGTACTTTTTCTAGAATTGAACATTGTCTGCAAGCCGTGATATTATTTTCCTATAGTTTGATGAGGAGTGACAAAAAAACTGATACCATGAACTGCAAATCATTATGCCAATCATTGAACAACACAGCGGCCGGTCATGGAAAATTTTCATGCTTCAAGAGTTTGAATGCAAATCTGGCTCTTACTTGAATTCATAATAATGAGCCACAGTTTGTACTCGAGGTATTCAATTTAGATACTCGGTAAAACGTTTTGGGCTAAACAACCGTATTTAGTACCACTAAAAAAAGAAACAAAAGCGACATAGCAAACCAAGTTCTTGAAACGTTGATAGCGAAAAACAATGACAATCAACCAAACTAAAAGCGAAAATACGTAGGAAACATAATCTATGTCCTCAGTCTAGGAATCGTGTAACCAGTCGAGTATAAACAACACAAAATAGTAAGAAAGGATAACAAAAATATGTATCGATATATGAGCTGAATATGTCAACGAATAAAACAAAAAAATAGTCTCATCAAAATAGCAAAACACAAGATATTAAAAACAAGAAAACAGGGCACAATAAACACTTAGGTGGCACACAAAAATAATCATAATTTTCGGAACAGAAGGATGTAGTTTTTGTTTGAATTTAAGATTTACTGTTCATCGATTGTTCATCTTCAGTATGTAACGTACGTTCATTCAAATTCGTAATAAAAAATGCTGTGGGAAATTAGAGTTGATTTTCTGTGATTAGAAGTAACGCTTAGCTTGCACCATTTCCATTTTCGAACTATTTAAACAAATGTTTGTGACAAAACCTCTAGTTCAATTTTTAACTTTCTTGAGCTATTTACCCCCTCGATTCACAAAAATGGTTTCATCCATCTTGCAAATTTCATTGACAAGATAAAATATGAGGATTCTGACAACTTTTGGTCAAGGAATTTTAAAGATTCAGCTGAAAATTCTTATTTGGATTGAAACAATTGGAGAACTTATACTAAAACTAAAAGTATGAGATTTTCATTCAATACTTAACCATACAAAAACATACTTTGAATTAAAGGACCTGCTGAAGCCTGAAATTGACCACCTCTCTGCTCTAAACATTTTTAAAATATTTTTGTGATAATTGAAGACACTGTCCAATGTTTGGGGTGATTTGTTAATTTCTTCAACCTTTTCGATGATTCAGTCCTTCAGTTGGGCTAAATCGGGTGTAGTTACTTGAAAAATACTATTTTTCAAATGAGACCACTAAAACAATTACAAGCAAAATTCTCGTATTCTCATGTGGGCTGAAAGATTGTCGCTAAACGAAATTTGGTTTTAAAGGCAGACTTATGTGGGTATCTCAGATGTTCCTATATTCTTGTCTGTAAGTTCTTTCAACGTATGTAATAGTGCAATCGTCGCACTCAAGTTTGTATATGCCTCTTTTCTCAAGGATGTTCTATCCTTGGCGTTGCTTAAACATTTTCCCAAATTACTAAGTGACCTGAACGTCCAGGCAAATTCTCTAAATATCTTTACTTATTCCGTATTTTGTTATGAAAAAAGGAAGACAAATTAATCTTTTGGTGGATGCGCCATAAGCAACAAAAGGGTTTCTTCGCTTTATTTTTCAAAACCAATGTAGCGATGGTTGTGGAGTTGAAACCATTGTTGTGGACCAATTGCTTTATGGGGTTGAGTTGCATATTGAAATCTGATTCACGCAAGAGAATATAATCTATTGATAACAGAACGGAAAGCGGAATTGGGTGATTGAAGATCAAAAATCGATTAACGATAATTACTCAAATATACACAAAAACTTAAAATTGAACACAAACTAAATCCCCCTATTTAGGAGATTATGTTTATTTTTGTGTGCTGCCTAACTGTTTATTGTGCCTTGTTTTTAATATTTATCTTCTATTTTGCTATTGTCTAATTTATGGTATACTATGTGTTCATTCGTTGACACATGCAGCTTATACAGCATTACATATTTTCGTCATTCTTTGTTGACAATTTGTTTTGTTTATACTCGGCAATTCTCAGACTGAGGACATCCTTCTTATTGATTGTGTTTCCTTCGTGTTTCTGCTTTCAGCTTGGATAAAAGTTAATGTTTTTTCGTTTTTCGCTATCAACGTTTCGAGCTATGTCACTTTGCTTCGATGATAGAAAAAATATAGTTTTGACGAGTAAGTAGCTGGGATACTATGGTCTCGAGTTGTTACTCAGCTCACTCTTTGTTTATTTTTTAGAGGTACTGATGATGACCGCCCAATATATGTTATTCAGTGATTGGCATAAGGACTTGCACTTCATGGCATCAGTTCTTTTGTCACTTCTTATTAGACTGTAGGTTAATAATGTCACTCTCACTTTCTTAATATTTTCTAGGAGTAAATGGAGAAAATCAAGAAATATATTGTTCAATGTTTAGTGTTTTCTTTTCAGATTCTCATGGATCTCTGAGAAAACTTTCATGTGCTTAGAGATTCTACGAGGGACAGGTTGTGTCCTGTGGATGCTTTGTTATCATATGTTTTTATGTTTCTATCCTGACTCTCTCAGGCCTTTGTGAGACCTCTTCGAAGCTTAGAGCTTGTGCAAGTTACGAGAACTGATTGTGTTTTTTGTAGGCTTTGTTATTGTGTCCACATCAACTACTGTTAAATTTTTACCCACCAGCGAATGGTTGGACAGTACCATCGACATTTCAGAAGAAGTACTGCTAGAAAGAGCTGAATAAAATCAGTCATGTACTGAAAAATGCACTAGGAGATCTGTGGAATCATCATAGAGTTAGAGCTGAACACTATCCAGTTCGGATTCAGAACTCATTCCACAAAACTGCAGCTATTGAGACTTATCGAGAGGGTGACTGAAGAATTTCAGAACAAGCAAGCCACAAGAATAGTGCTATTAGATGTTTTGAGAGCCTTTGACCAAGTTTGGCAAGAAGATCTAGCATACAAAATGGGGATGTCAGGCTTTGCTACCAAAACCTCCAAAATAATAAAAAACTGCCTGAGAGACGGAAATTTCTACATCAAAATAGATGAGTCACGAAATCACTCAAGTCTCAGTTCTAGGACCTCTCCTTTAGAACACCTCAAAACATCCAAGAAATCTGTTAGCTCTATTTACAGATGATGCGAGAATAGCAGGCAGATATAAACGAACATACATCATATACAGAGGACTGCAAGAAACACTAGAGGATATAGACGAGTGCTTCATTAGTGAAAATTATAAATAAACGGCAAAAAGAGCCAGGCTACTCTCCTACAGAAAAAGAGACTAGATCAACTCAAATCTAAGGATAGAGGAAGAAGAAAAGAACTGGGAAAATTATGTCAAGTGTCCAGGATGTATAACGCTTGATAATGAACTTTCATGAAAAACCATTTAAATATTTAGGGAGTGGATAAATTAAACTGCTTTTTCTTGATCATTCGCAAGATATGAAGTTATTAGTAGTTATAATTAACTTATTTTCAATTAACATTTCAAAATGAGTATATTGTGTTTAAGTACCTCTTTGAGATCGGAAAGGTACCTCAAATGCTCTTTGAAACTCTTCGCTTTCGTACCTTTGCAACAGTTAAAAAAACATGAGCATCTCATCGACAACTATTCATAAAATGATGTTCATTTAAAAAATACCATTGTTTGGATTAGACATATTGTTCCGACTTCAGTAAAGAAGATCGTCAATAATTCTGATATAGAAACCAAGAATCGTCACTTTAGCGCTAACTATTAATTAGAACCCAAAATCCTTTTATTCAACTTCTATGCTGGTTTCTAGACAAAATTCATTTAACTGATGATTGGTTTGATTTGATAACTTCGATTTGATACATCAAATCGAAGTTATTAAGATATACCCAAAGAATACTCTTTGGGTATATCTTGAGCTTCTTTGAGTACAGCATGTGACGAACGAAAACAGAGGAAGCTATAATCTTACCCACTGGAGAATGAAAATCTAAATCAAAAGATGTATTCCCAGAACAACGTGAATCATCGTTAAAAGTTTGATTGTGGTCAATACTTATAATCGCAACATATTTTCAATTTGAACTATCAGCCCAACATTGTTCAATACAACTCAATTCAATAGAATTTATTACCACATAAATAAATTTCAAAACATCGCTTCTTGATAAAAATGCACTTTTTTGTTATCCTTTTGATATCCTCTTGACCTTCGCTTTGAATATTAATTCAAATAATTTGCCATCAGAATCTTCTTCAGATTCTTAGATTTTTAGGAATTGAGTTTAGTATATTCTTGATGTTCTTGGTCTAAGATAAGTCTTTAATTCTTCGAAAGCAAGTTTTCTTGTTTTGCATATTTGAATATCGTTCAGCATAGAATACTTCTATCAGAAATGACTTATGAAGCACAGGCGACTTAATATTATGCAAATAGTTTTCTGCCATTCAATTCAGAATCTCTCATAGGTATTACAAGTCTTAGATTGTATCGGCTGCAGGTTTCGTATTGCTTTTTCTACTGTTTGGCAAATTTATCGGCAAATTCCTACATTTTTCTACATGTATACTTGTTTCATTATTACAGTATTTTCAGGGTCTAGAAAGTTCTAGTAGCACAATTATTCGTCATTATAAAATAAGCAGCTATGATCTTTTCCCAGTTTCAACTAGGTAGGATGTAGATCTCTACGGATGAATAGACTTTTCAATAAGGTTCATCAGTTGTCTACTAAATGAGAATGTTTGAATCAAATCGACTGTTAGGTTAGGTTAGGTTTCTTTTCCAATATTCAGTAAATAGGTAGTATGACACAATTTTTCTTCCATCGGAACACTATGACAATTCTAAAACAGCATCAAAACATTCATCAGTCAATTTGAATTCATTCAATGTAATAATATATTGTCTCATATGGAATAGGAGTATAAAGATACATTCACTCAAGTCATTCATAGCAGTAATATAGTACCTAGTAGGAATTATTAGTCAGGTAATATTATATAGTGGGTAGACCCTTCTATGACATATCACGACCATAATCGTATAAAACGGCGAATCGCGCAAGCATCGGCTGTTTCCGTGTTTCCACGCCATGGGAACGAGAAGGAGCATTGACAACACGAAAACAATTGTATACGAATGTCGAATACGTACAGCATGCACTCAAAACACATACCCGAAAGTTATCTAACCCATATTTACGTCAAGTAGACTCTACGAACCCAAACAAAAGAGCAACATTCTGGGCGTGCCTGTCAAAACGAGGCGTTTAACCTCAATGTCCTCTAACATAACCACGATAGGCTTGTATTGGTGGAATTTACCTGAGTTAGTTGTGAGGGACGAGTAAGGGCCAGGAGACTGATCAATGACGTTTCAGACACAACACACAGGTAGCAAGACACATAAACAAATAAAATATCGAAACTAAAGTGTACTAAGCAAGCAAAACGTCGAACAGCCGACGTGAAAGCTAGCAGCTGACGGAAAATGGGATTTATTTACACATTCATGTGTCGGTTCGCGCCGGCAAGAGTCGGTGCGATGTTGCCGCGTGGGAGGATTAGTGAGTAATACAAGAAGTTGGTCCGTTGTAATGATAATTTAATTTAGGAGGGTTATTTACACCTACGCACGCTTGGATTACCGTGGAATGTGCTACATTGGACAAAAGTTATGAATTCCATTATATATACTGGCGCTATGAATATTGATCTGTCTATTTTTTTGGTAGTTTTGGGACGTTGGGGTCAGCAGCTGATACGGATTTTATAGTTTGGAATGTGTAGAATTGGAAAATCGAATCAAAATCCGTCCGTCCGCTCTCCAGAACAATCGAATTAAAATCTGTCTGTCCGCTGTCCAGAACTTTTCTTGGAAACTATAACAACCATTTGTATGAAATTGGGTTCAAAAATTCTAAGGTTCTAAGAAACTGAGAGACAAAACATCATTTCAATAATTTTTTTTTATGAAATATTCATGGATTTTTCATTCTTTGAAATTTTTATTCCCATCCAGTAATCTTGGCACCCTTGAAGAATTCTGTCCCCTTCTTGGCTTCATTATTCTTCAAAGTTGACTTCGCCAGGCCTGGGACTTGAGTGATGTGCTAAAAGCTCAAGATTTCGAGAGTTGAATAAGCTTATACCTTTGAAATTGTATGCGTGAAAAGTATACTGCCCGCCCAAGTATAAAAAACTAAATGCGAAGCATTTTGAAAATAATTCAATTCTTGGCACAATATGTCTAGACAAAAAATGAAAACTATTCACTAGGCTATCCGACAGGCAAAAAATTCAGGGCATGCCATTTGAAAAAATGGTAGTCTTTCGGACGACCTGTAGCGTAATCCGTAGATTTGCAGAAAACTTTTCAGGAATTGAATAAAAAATAAATCGTACAATTATCTGGAACAGTTTCCAATATATGATCTTCAGTTTGAATCAGTAAAACCTTTAAATTTTCGAAAAAAGTGGACCGAGACAAAAATGTATCACAGATAAATGTTGACAAGTGAAGTATGTATTTATAAATCAGAATTTAAAGGAGATTATGAGTATGATAGGAAATATGGGCATTCCCATTCAAAAATACAAAGTGGTATCGTGTTTCACCATTTTCGGACCATCCCGTAGAGTCAAACATGATTTAAATTTATGCGCTGGCCGTTGAGTGCTGTCGATTTCGTCAAATTTCAAATCATTAGCCCAAAATTTACCGGAGTTATCGAACGGTAAGCACTATTGACTCACCCTGTACTTTGATACTCATACTCGGAACTATCTTGTCACGGATTTATATGTTATCTGACAATATGTGATACAGGAAACTGTTCTGCCAAACCACATTTTTTAACAAAAATCATTGTACGATATATTTATGAAAATATTTCAATAATTTCAATAAGAAATTAGTGAATTAGAAAAATAATGTTAATACTCGTAAAGAAGGCTCATTCTCTTGTTCATTAAATAACTCGCCATTTGTTTCTCGTTTTCGTATTTTGAACTCGTGAAATGATATCAATACCTTTCTGCAATTGTATTATAAATATCTAGTACACCGGTAGATCTACCTTTTAGGTAGATTCACCTTGTAGGTAGATCTAACTTGTAGCATAGTATAAGGAATTCCTTATACTATGCTTGTAGGTAGATCAATATAGCCCATGGATCCGCATTGCCAGTAGATATACCTTGTAGGTAGATCTACATTGCCAATAGATGCTATTTGCCCATATATCCATATTGCTCATAGATCTGCATTGGCCGCAGATCTACCTTGTAGGTAGATCAATGAAGCCTATAGATCTACAGTTTAGGTAGATAAATATAGCCCATAGATATACTTTCTAGTTTGATCAATATAGCCCACAGATCTGTAGGATTTCACGTATGCCTACTTATGCGTTTCGTCCCTGGCACACACACCGGACTCATCAGTGTGACTTTGGTATAATTGTGTGTGCCGTGTCACAGACGCTTGGGGAATTTATTATTATCGGGAGCCGCCGGGATTCGAACCCGGGACCTTGTCGCATCTCGGTGCGTGAGTCTACCTCTTAACCTCTAGGCTACCGAATGCTGTGTATATAGTTGCTATGTGGAGCTTTTATGACGAGCCGCCACATGACTCCCTCCCCAGTGACAGAGGAACGAAACTTATGCGTGTTACGAGGTCATCGGTGCAGCTGGGTGATTGCCGCCTAATCAGAGCTGCACCTCGCGGCATCGTGCGGACGGTGAATGCCGCCTATTCAGGTCCGCCATACCGCGGCAGACCAAGGAGCACGTATTGCACGTCATGGGAATGGGCGTCTAGAGTTTCGTTGGAAATTGCAGATATATGGGAGCTATGCATCAACCTTCTGCTTTCCAGGACACATCGTTAAGATGGCCATTCCCATCACGTCGGGGTCACCAATGTAGGATTTCACGTATGCCTACTTATGCGTTTCGTCCCTGGCACACACACCGGACTCATCAGTGTGACTTTGGTATAATTGTGTGTGCCGTGTCACAGACGCTTGGGGAATTTATTATTATCGGGAACCGCCGGGATTCGAACCCGGGAACTTGTCACATCTCGGTGCGTGAGTCTACCTCTTAACCTCTAGGCTACCGAATGCTGTGTATACAGTGTGGAGCTTTTATGACGAGCCGCCACAGATCTATCTTTCAGGTAAATCAATATAGCCCATAGATCTTCCTTTTAATTCATTCATATACTGCATATCTCCTGTATAATCGATATCGGACTAATATAAAGCGAGATACTAAGGTTTCATGAACACACGTGAGCAACGCACACCCTGTATGTAATTTGAGGATTGGAATAATATCGAATAATTTAAATCAAGTGACAATCAAGTCGACCCTGTATGAACTGTTTTTATTACTATTATCTTTATTATTCTGTGGCAAATCCGTTCATTCTGCCTTACCTTGTAGAACAAATTCGTGCGAGAATATCTCACACATTTCTTGGTTATATTTTATTATTATATGTTGGTACTCGGATTTATCTATCATTTGTCAAATTTGTGATAATTACAGAAAACTGTTTGGACAACAAAAATTTCTCAATACAAATATCACTGAAGGATATTTATGGAAATGCGACGTGATTTTCTATAAAAATTCAGTGAATTGAAAAAATTAACTTCCTACAGAAGGCTGGCTTGCCATTTCGTGGCTCATTTTGAATTTTGCAATAATAATAATAATAATGCCTTTATTGAAGAGAATAAAAAATATTACAATTCCAAAAAAAACATCAGAAAAAATCAATCACAGGGCGGAGTTCAGATGGTGATGAAGCCGTATAGCTTCATCACGGGTGTATACCCGTACTCGTGAAAGAATATCCAATGACTTCTGCATTTGTATAACCTATTTTTTTTACATTTTAAATACAGAAGAAATAGGGAAAAATGTATTTTCTGTACTAGTGCGGTAAATGATGTGTGGGCTGAACAGTGGTGACGCTAGAAGGGGTGTATAAGCTGGGCAGGTGGACCCGCCCCCCTCTAAAATTCTGCCGCCCCCCTCTAAAATTCTGCCGCCCCCCTCTAAAATTCTGCCGCCCCCCTCTAAAATTCTGCCGCCCCCGCAAATTTGACATACTGAAGCTGAAAGATTAGCAGAACTATAATTTCGCTTTACTTTGGCCCCCCAAAAAAACATCCGGCCCCCTTTTGGCCACCCCTGTTTCTGAGAGCTGACATCGCCACTGGTGCTGAATTATCTATCAATAAAAAAATGCTTTAACTTTTGATCCAGTCCAGATACAAGAAAATTGAATAAATTACTGTTATTTCATACTTCTGCAGAAAACTACGAAAGTTGTTAAGAGGGAGTTCCACCACGTGGCTTAGGTACTCATTAATTTCCCCTCTAGTGCTCCTGCGATGACCAAACATTATACAGGGTGGCCACTTTTTCAATGGGATTGTATTGGTAATTTTTAAACCATAAGAGTTAGAAGGTCGGTCCAATGGAGAAAAAGTTGCATTCATAGGAGCATTGTCAAGCAGTTGAAACAAATCGAGATTATCAGGGCCGGTTATTGAGATATCATAGAAAAAGTAAATTCTGTCATTTTGATTTTTCTTTTTTCCCACTTTATTTCAAGAATTTTTTATTCGACAGTAAATTATCCTCAGTTTGACGTAATCAGATTTCGTATCCAACGTTTCGTACTCCCTGGGCCACCCTTAACCTCATTATTTTCAATACGGACCTGCATATTTTATGACACTTTTCGAAATAACTTTTAACGCTGAATTCAACGATATATCATACGATGTCATTCAAAGTTGATTTTCAGGTGATTTTGACCCTTATCCAAATTTCTTTGGGTCGGATCTATTCATTTAGGTACTTTTAGTTTAATTAACAACATGAAATACATTTCGATGAGAAAATCAACTTACTCATCTTGAACTAAATGGAAAATATTAGAATCAAAGCAAGAAACAAGTAAAAATTATTTACTTATTTACTAATTTAACGGAACTATCATTTAATCAAAGAAAATCAAATGATTATTCGGAAGTAAATGAAAATTAATGAAATAATTGTTGGAAGTGCCATCATTTTGTAAAATGCACTTTAAGATTCTGGAACCCATACTTCTTATATACATTTGCTTATTTCATCTCCTTGAATACCTTCCAATACATTCTCAATCTCAATCTCAATCAACGGCATACGAAGTTATACATTCACTTTATCTTCTTTCTCTTTATGAAATATAAAAGTAGAGTGCAGCACTGTAGGACGATCTATTATTTTTTTCAGAAAATTATAGTTCGACCTCTTTAGTAATGATTTTTTGTAGGTTTCTTTCATGAATATTTGAAAAATATATCAGCTTTGTAGGTACATCGAACATATAAATTTTTTTGCGGAAAACGAAAAGTCACCAAAAATTTTTTTTTTTTGCAAATAAAAAATATCGTCATTCTACAATGTAGATTATACTTCAAAGAAATTATGTGAAAACCTCAATAAAAATCGAAAAAACAATTCAAGATTTGAATCTCTGTCAAAAGTGACAAACGCAATAAGTGAGTGAGCCTTACTCCACTTATTTTCCCAGATGGTCACCCCTTTCTATTCAGCATGCGAGGAAGTATAAACAGCAGAAAGAAGTGCAACAATTAAAACTCGATCTCCTACGCACAATTGGGTTATTCACAGTAGGAAGCGTGATCAATAATTCACTATGTTTGAATTCCCCGCTCTTTCCACTCGTACTTTCGCTGCCGAGGATTCAACAAGATGTTTACATGCGGTGTTGCGACGTCGTGGAAGTTTTCCTGAGATTTTAGGAAAATTTTCTATGATTTCCTGAAAAAGTGAGGTTAAATCAAAATAGTTCAGTCCAGAACGTTCAGGATGACTTATGTATAATGTAGCATTCGAACCTTCACCGATTAGGAATTCGAAAATATGGAAATATTGGGTTTATTGAATTCCTGAAAAGTTTTTAAGTGTTCTGTAAATTTACGGATCTCTCTGCAGGTGGTCCGAAAGACACTGCATAAAAAAATTATTTCCAAAAATTTTCAATAAGTCCATTTATTCAAATGGCATTACCTGATTTTCTTTGACTGTCCGATGCTAGTCAGTACTCATTTTTTGTTCAGATATGTGCCTGAAATGAAGTTTATTAAATGATTTGCATTTCGTGTTTTGTACGGAGGCTGGCACCCATAATTTTTCAAAGGGATAAAAGTTATCTTGTCAAATATACTTAATAACTAGATACTAATAATATAACGAATAAATAATACATACTCGAATCAGTTCAAGCTGGGGGCTGGAGTCCGCCAAGGATGTATTGTGTCACCACTGCTGTTCAATATATACAGTGAGTACATTATGAGGACTGTTTTAGAAGACTGGAGTGGAGGAATAACAGTGGGAGGACGCAGAATCAACAACCTAAGGTACGCAGATGACACCCTGATATTAGCTGCATTTTATGAAGAACTCGAACAGATAATGCAAAAACTTAACATCTTAAGTCAGCAATACGGATTCAAAATCAATACTAAAAAAACAAAAGTTATGATAATCGACCGAGCTGAAAACAATCAACAGGAGTGACAAGCATAGCGGGATACGAGGTGGTAAATACTTTCAACTACCTAGGATCGATAATATCAAATAAAGGCGGATGTGAAGGAGAAATAAAACGGCGGATTGCGATGGCTAGGACAGCAACAGTCAAACTGGTGAAAATTTGGAAGGATACCGACATAACTAAAAACACAATAATATCGACATAATATCGTATGATACGATTACTTCATTGGAAATTTTACCTATTTTCATCAAGTATTTCCAAATGTTAGCCGTTTTATTTATTAAAAACACAAAACTTCGTTTGGCGGGTGCATTAATCTTTCCCGTTGCAATATATGCCTGTGAAACATGGACCATCAACAAAGCAGATACAAAGAGGATTAACGCCTTCGAAATGTGGGTCTACAGGAGGATATTGCGAATCCCGAGGACAGCACAATTGAGTCTGTCCTTCAAGAACTAAAGATTGATACCAGACTCATCACGAAAATTAATAGAAATATTCTGAGGTACTTTGGTCACAACACCAGGAGAAAGGAAGGTATGGAGAGACTGATTATTGAAGGGAAAGTTGAGGGTCGACGATCAAGAGGCAGATCTTCTTCACGGGGGTCTGATCAAATGAAATCTTTTACAGGACTTTCCCTTCTGGAGGCTTCTCACAGAGCTCAGAATAGAGACAAATGGTCGATCACAGTCGAACAAACGTCATGACGTTACCATCTCCTTACGTAGGAGAAAGGACTGAGGAGTAGGACTAATAATATAATTTAAGGATAAGCCAAATCAAAGAAATCATGAAATCAAGAACACCATAACCAGATCATAAATATTATGCATGGTCATATATCTTCTACACTAGACAACAGCAACGAATCTAATGTTAAAATTGTACTTGTACTACAATATTCTCAATAATAAAAATAAATTCATTGTGTGTTCACTGATGAGTAATAACTTGTCAAAAATATTTTCCACCAAACCCTGGGCATTAACTTAAGTAATGTTATACCTAACAAATTTATCAAGCGTTCAACATCCCTAAACCTTCAGCTTCGCGCTGTTAACAAGGAACGTGCTTTCGATTGCCATAAAAATTATCTCGTCTATAATCAATGTCCTAGGGACATTGTTACTGAAAATGGCCTTCACTGACGTCTGACAGTATGTATTTCTTGTGTTTCAATATGAACATGTTATATTTCCCAATCTGAAGGAATCTTCTAGAGATTATTCAATCTAAAATACAGTACAAACATACTAGACCGTCTATACCTTTTCACTGGTTTCCTTACAGGGCACTCCGGCTTAGGAAACATATACTTACATATAGCGAGAATAGGGGGGTATTAGGAACTGATGAGTGCAGATTCTGTGAAGAGGAAGACAATACGAATGATCATATGGTGATTTGACGCAGATTTGCTGTGACATTGTAATGGTAAAGCTTCAAGATTATTGTCTCTCTCGCTTACCTTTCAGTGTACCAATTTTCAAACGTTATGTCGATGATATTTTCACTTCCGTTCCTGTTAACACTGAACAACTCGTGTTGGACACTTTCAACTCTTTCCACCCAAAATTACAGTTCACTTTAGAATTGGAATCAAAAAGCGCTCTGAATTTCCCTGACATGAGGGTTGAACGTATGGATGATAATGTCTTGTACGTTGATTGGTATCATAAACCTACTTTTTCTGGCAGGTATATAGGTTTTCACTCCCATCATGCCATGATACATAAAGTTAATATCATACGAAATCTCAAGTTCAGAGCCTTGAACCTCTCTGACAGAAGGTATCATGAAAAAAACCTGAAAAAGATCAGATCCATTTTACTTAACAACAGCTATCCGGCGCATCTCATAAGCAAAATATTAGGGGAGTCCCTCAAACCCTCTCCACCACAGATCATTTCATCTGAGGGACCTTTGAGTACAATTTTATATTATAACAAACCCATATATATCAAAGGCCTCTCAGAGAGACTATCCAAGGTTATTCAAAAGGAGAACGTCAGGGTATCTTTCAGAAGTTCAAATACCTTAGGCAAGAATTTTTTCAGTATTGTCAAAAACCCGACACCAACTCTTCTGAACTCCAATGTTGTTTATAAAATCAGCTGTCTAAATTGTTCTCGCGTTTACATAGGCCAGACGGGCCGATATCTGAAATCCAGAATACAGGAACATATTAGGTCTGTCCGTTTGCCGATCTCCAACCCTAAAACAGCCTTGACCGAACATTGCCTGAACGAAAGTCACAACTTTAATTTTGAGGACGTCAAAATATTAAATAGGGAGCCATACTTGAGCAATCGGCTAATTTTTGAGATGTTACAAATAAGTATCCATGACTAGTAAATTCTAGAGCTGACATCCAACAACTTAGCCGATTTTATTATTCCTCATTAAAAACAAATATCCAACTACGGAATAATAATAAAATAAAATAAAGACTTCATTACTTCAGCGCATCACATACATACGTCTAAGTTTTTACCCTAATTTGTTTCGAGTCCGCTATTCCTTTGATTTCACCTTCGTCTGTCGGCGTACTATCTATGCATCGGTCGCATTGTTTGTCCCCGCTTTTTAATATATTATGGTTTCTTTATACGTGAAATATTGGAGAATTGATTCGGATTTTAATGAGATGATTTTCGAAAGATACATTTGTCTAGCTTGTAAGTACTTTGTTTGTACCTATATGTGTGTATATTACTTTTTATTTTTACTCTTATTTTAAACTAAAAATGTTTTGAATTTTATAATGTTTCTTTGTATATCTAAATTATACCAGACCATCTTTTCTGTGATATTTTCTAGTCAATAACTTTAAGTAATGCTCATCTTTCCTTTATTTTGTAAACACCTTCATCAATGTTGCAAATGATGTTTTCCGTGAATTTTGTAGAGCCCTGAGGATGGAAATAAATTTTTCCGAAACGTCGGCGATCTAACAGAGTATTGTTTTCCTGTTTCTCTGATCCTACATCACCAATCTATAGTGAAACTAATTTTAGGTATATGGTGTGTTTTTGACCTAGACTACCGGTTGAACCTCCGCCCTCTATCTTGAAAACGACTCAAACTTTCTACAACAAGAGTTGTACAGAATGCAATTCTCTACAGTTATTTGATTTATTTTTGTTGACAAAGAGCAAAAAATCTCTAAGAAACGAGATATTTGCAAGAAATCGATGGATATTTTGAAGCGAAATTCGACGGTCAGATAGTACACGATAGATCTTCATAATTAGTTATCGCAACACCTCTCACTCCTATTCAAAATCAAGGGGTTGTGTTCACCACCGTTAAGGAGTTGAAGTTACGGAGATGAAAAAAGTAGAAAAGTGGTTCCCCTCGAATCAGAAATAAACGGGACTGAACGATTTTCCACATTTTCATTTTGGGTCGGAAAATCGAGGTGTTAAATTTTCGTTGGACCACCTTGTATGTGATGGTTACAAGAATGGAAATTGATGTGTAGATCTTGTTCAACATTCACCCACAACAAAACTCAGTAAGCCGAGTTGTTATCAGATAACCCTAATTGGAACCCCGTAATTTTCGTTCCTCCTCAAGATACATACAATGATGAATCGGAAGAAACGCTGGCTATCTCCAATGTAATAACCTTAAGGACTAATTCATTTAAGTATCTAACAGTTAGATCCGAGGCATCCCTCTAACTACCGTCCGGGGAACACATCGATTGTACTCTGCCCATTAGGTCCATAGTTGTGCCGACGTAAATCATATTAAGTCCTTCCAAAACCCTTTTCCAGCTTCTTTTCGAAGCTTCAATTAAGAGAAATTGTGAGTGCCGCTGCCGAGCTCCCAGCAGCATACCATCATTTTCTGCTAAGGTTTTGGTAACTGTAATTGATGAATTGCCTTAGCGTAATGGGTGTACGTGCAACTAAATAAAATCAGTGGCGTTTTTTTTTTTGTAATTAGAGGAAGGGAACCGGGCTACATTCTAGCTCGAAGGGGATCGATATTTCCATCTTGTAGACTGCTTGTTGGAACTGAAACGAAGAATTCAGGGTGAGAACGCATTTGAGTTTGATTTTGGAATTATACAGATGCATTCAAGTTTTGGTCTTATACCTTCTGATATTTCAAGGAGCTCATGAATGTTAGGTAAGTTTTTAATATCCAAAGGCGTGAAAGCGTTAGTTCATTATATGCCTTCGCTCAGTGGCGTAGCCAGGATTTTGTTGCTTTTGCTGAACATCGTACAAATTAGGGATTTGATGCTGTAGGTGATTCAGGCACATGGATATGCGACTTTCCGACTGGGTCTTGAAAATTATCAGAAAAGTGTTTACGATAGGAAGATGAAATGCATTTTGAAACATAACATAATAACTCCTCATCAGTTTGGCTTCTTGTCTGAGTGATCCACTGAGTTGGCCAGAATTAATTTTTTGTCTGTTAGTCTTTTATATATAGGGCTTTGGATTGAGGCAGATATGTTGAAGCACTGTTTTTGATCAATCGTTAGCTTTTGATGTAGTGAGCATCGATCGAGCACTGGCTCCTAGATTCAAAGGGAACTTTCATTAATGACTTGCTTCTTGTCTTAAGGGAAGAGGAATGATCATTGAATGATCAGAATGCGAAATCACTCCAGGAGTACCTCAAGGAACTATACAAGGGTCAATTTTGTTTCTAGTTTATATTAATGACTTGCCGGATATTTTTCAGGAATTCAGGGAACATGTCCAGAATGACGGATTACCTGGGGGTGTAATAGAATCCCGTATATACGCAGATGATACTAACGTCTTAGTGAGTGGAAATGACGTAGTGAGTGTATCTAACAAAATCACGAAGACCATGAGTGGGATAGAGAACAGGTGCTCTGACAATAATCTTGTGCTCAACACATCGAAAACCAATATCGTGTTTTTCAACAACATACGATCGAACATAGTTTGTCCGAATAATATATTTCAACACAATCATATTATACAAGTAAGCCCACAAACAAGAGTACTGGACATTATGATTGATAAAAACCTCAATTGGGGTGCACACTGATGTCCTACGAAATTATATTCTGGGGTGGTGGCTCACAAGCAGAAGGTGTATTTATTGTTGTTATTGCATTAAGAACTATGTTTGGAATTAAATTCAGGTCTACATGCAGGGGCATATTTAGGAGCAATAATATAATAACACTCCCAGGACTTTATATATTCAGAATTTTGTTATTCTTCATCAAAAATAATAATTACTGGGATGCATACAGGAATTGTAATAATACTAGTTCTCATATTTTTTTCTTGCGCATAAATACTCACTCACTGAACGCAGTGCAATGTATAAGGGAATTAAATTATTTAGTTATCTTCCTAGTGCAATTTAGATCATTAAAAGCTTTTCGAAAAGCCCTATCTCAATTCATATTGAAATGTGAACCTTATTCTATGTATGAATTCAAGGTATTCTGTAATACAATATTATCATGATGATTTTAGGCAATAATGTGCCAATATGACTTGTTGCCATTCTATTGTCTGTATGCTAATAATTCTGGAAATAAACAATATTATTATTATTATTTTTATAAAGTGAAATCCTATTTTCAAGGAGAAGACTATGGAGTTCCACAACGATCAATCCTTGAACCTTTAATTTTCATTCTTTTTGTCTGTGACGTTGTTGCCCATATTGTTGACCTTGGGAGCATGGTGATGGTGTATGCTGATGACTAGTCGATTGCTGTAAATGAGTGCTGAAACTCATGAGGACACTGTTTTGTGTCATGGTACTGATATTCCTAATTCGTTGATAGTGAACATTTACAAGACCGTTTTTATGCAGTTCCATACAAAAAATAAATATTTTAATGTAATAGACCTGGGCATAGGCGGCAATGTGGTCAGCATAAGCACGAAGTTTCTGGGGATATATGTACACCAACGACAGTATCACTTGGAAAGATAAATGTGATCATATTTGTGCAAAATTGAATGGGTGTTTCTATTACATGTACTGAATGTTAAATAATTGCTTTCGGATAACCTATTATGCTTTGTTTTACTAGCATTTTTGTTGTAAACTATTTCTTTGTGGGGTCATTTCACAGTTTCCGATAAATAAAAATCAAAATTTATTCCAACACTTGAATTGATCTCGAAGGCTCATTGCTAATTCCTAATTTTTCCTGAACATAAGTGACCAAAACCAACCTCAATATCGTATCAACGTAAAGTCCGTAAACAAGAGGTTCTCGACGTTCTCGAGAAGTCTAATATTCTTCTCGAGAACACATGAGACAATGGTCTCGAGAAATAGTATTCAATTCTCTCCATAACTTCATCATCGCCAGATTAGGAGGTATTTACATTTAATATAACCCTCCTCTGAACCTCAAATGCCAATCAAACCGAGAACTGCAGAACAATTGTTCATAAAGTCGAACCAATCAAAGTGAAACATTCTTAATTTCGCTGATACCTGCTCCTCACTCCGTTATGTAGCATCATTCCCAATGATTGTTATCATCAGTGTAAGAGTTTCGCCCGAGCAGAACTCGATTTTTGGCTCAGGATTTTTCTGCAATTCAGGAATATAATATACAACAAATTGAACATCAGTCTCAGTTTCTAATAAATAAAAATCAAAACTATTCCAACACAATAATTGATGTCGATGCTTAATTGCTAATTCCTAATGTTTTCTGAACGCGAGTAACCAAAACCAACCTCAATATCGTATCAACGTAATGTCCGTAAACAAGATGTTCTCGACGTTCTCGAGAAGTTTGATATTCTTCTCGAGAACACATGAGACTCCAATGGTCTAGAGAAATAGTATTCGATTCTCTCAATCACTTCATCAACGCAAAGACCTTCAGATAGAAGGTATTTATATTTAACCATCCTCTAAACCTTAAATGCCAATCAAACAGAAAACTGCAGAACAATAGTTCATAAAGTCGAACCAATCAAATTGAAAGATTCTTAATTTCGCTGATACCTGCTCCTCACTCCGTTATGTACCATCGTCCCCAATTATTGTTATCATCAGTGTAAGAGTTTCGCCCGATCAGAACTCGATTTCAGGCTCAGGATTTCAGCAATTCACGAATATAATATACAACAAAATCAATATCAATCACAGTTTCCAATAAATAAAAATCAAAATTCATAACAACACAATAATTGTTCTCGATGCTTCATTGCTAGTTCCTAATGTTTTCTGAACGCGAGTAACCAAAACTAACCTCAATATCGTATAACCGAAAGTGACGTCCGGTAACGAGAGGTTCTCGAGAAGTTTGATATTCTTCTCGAGAACACATGAGACTCCAATGGTCTCGAGGAATAGTATTCGATTCTCTCCATCACTTCATCAACGCAAAGACCTCCATATAGAAGGTATTTATATTTAACCATCCTCTAAACCTTAAATGCCAATCAAACCGAGAACTGCAGAACAATAGTTCATAAAGTCGAACCAATCAAATTGAAACGTTCTTAATTTCGCTGATACCTGCTCCTCACTCCGTTATGTACCATCGTTCCCAATTATTGTTATCATCAGTGTAAGAGTTTCGCCCGAGCAGAACTCGATTTCAGGCTCGTAATTACCGATATTCCATCTCATCATCTGCGAATTTATGACAGCTAAAATGCCTTCAACAGGATGTCAGACGCCGAATTTAATTAGAAACACGCACTTTATGGGCTGTATGAGAGCCGGGATACAGAGGCCATAGTTGAGGGTGAACTTCGATGTGGATGACAGTTTGAGAGATTCAGGTCAAGTCCTCTTGTATTTGCTTCAATTGATCGTTTTCGGTTTCTGCTTCGGGATAAAAGGTTATTCTGGAAATCAGACGCAACCAACTGTACAGGAGTACAGGGTGGGCAAATTTATGCATTGTGTCCGTAAAGTTTGGAACAAATTCATTTTTAGCTAAACAGACCATTTCAAGAAATAATCCTGAAACACGTCGATTTTGATTTCAATTTACCGTAATTTTTTTTAAATGGAACACCCCATTTTGTCTCAATTTTCCGATTACTCTAGCTGAGCAGATTCCAAAAATGTATCATATGTTGATTCCAATTGGTACAGGGTGGACAAAAATAATAAATTAAATATAAGGAAGGGGTTATATTCCCGGAAATTTCAAAATTCTACGTTTTTCCGTTCGACAGAAGCCATTTTTACAGACAAGCAGAACAGAATTTGTGGGCAGATTGGTCACCGTCAAACTGCGCCGATTGACGTTTGAGACCATTCTCGACTTAAAATTTGAAAATTATGGACATCATTAAACGATATGTTCGTTGAACAAGCGCTCAAAATCACTGTTTATATCTTTTGCACATGTTTTATTTCTTCCTGTATTAAGGCCGAATATACGGTTTCAGTAATAATCTTATCTGAAAATATCTAAGTGATTTCATACATCAATAGTATCAATACTGTTCATTCATTAGAAAGAAGAAGCGCATCCACCAAATCCCATTGTGCAATCAACACTCAATACAGATATGTGTTTAAAATTTCCTATATCTATATGAGGAGTTGGAGAGGACCATATATTTTCCAAAAACTAACTTCCCTCCTTCCCTTCCTGTATAAAAAGTATCATGTAACAGGCCAATTAAAAAGTTCCCGGCCTACCATAATAAAACACTCTTTTTTTACAAAATTCAATTTTATTATTCAACATAGCTGCCTTCGAGGGCGATACAACGATTATAGCGATCTTCCAATTTTTCGATACCATTTTTTTAGTACGATTTGTTTTTCGCTTCAAAATAGGCATCAGTTTCGGCGATTACTTCTTCATTGGGGGTTGAGTTTAGTAACCTTGGCTAGACTTCGCCCCTTGAATTTGCCGAATAAAGACTCTATTATTATTACTATTAATTTCTTTTCAGCAATTTTGCCTTTGTTTTCATTTATTTTTGACATGGCGCATTGTCTTGATTAAACAGTACCCTTTTTTTTCAAATGGGGCTGTTTTTTAACGATTTCATCTTTCAAACGATCCAATAACGCTATATAATAATTGCTGTTGATGGTCTGGCCCTTTTGGAGGTAATCAATGAATATTATACCTTGCGCATCCCAGAAACTGATGCCATAACCTTGCCAGCTGACTGTTGTGTTTTTCCTCGCTTTGGATTCGGTTCATCGTGTGCAATCCACTCAGCTGATCGCTACTGAAAAGAGTTTCAAGATTAGAGGGAATAATAATACTACCACCCTCAATCATTTGCTGTACATGGAAGATTTGAAACTTATAACAGGCAATAAGAACCACCTAGAAATTATCGTCAAACTAGTGGAACATTTTTAGAAAGATGTAGGAATGGAATTCGGATTGAACAAATGTCGTACTCTCAGCGTAATGCGAGAAGGAATTCAAGATGAACCGTTCACTCTTACAAACGGACGGCAAATAGAAGCAATGAAGTTGGATGATCTTTATAAATACCTAGGAATGAAACAGAACCGACAAATCAATCACCAAAGAATGAAGCAAGACTTGACGACTGAGTTCATTATGAGAACCAAAAAACTCTAAAAAACAAACCTCAACAGCACGATCATGACGAGAGCCATCAACACATATGCATGTTCAATTCTAACATACCCATTCGGTATAGTTCCATGGAGCAAAACAGACATCGAAAACTTGCAACGTTAAAAGAACGATGATAACAAAAGCGAACAAACACTGCCGAGATATAAAGAAGGCAGGGGTCTGACTGACATCATGGAACTTGCTAGTGGGCAGATACAAAGCCTACGGAAACACTTCAGAGATCAAGCAAATACATCAGAGTTCTACAAAATAATGTGTGAAGCAGAGGAATCAACACCTTTACAACTTCACAAGGAGCAATATTCATACAACCACCAGACAAACCAAGAAAAACTTCGAAGATGGAGAGAGAAGCCCCTGCATGGAAGACATTTCAACGAGGTGAACCAGGATCGTGTCGACATTGAAGCGTCGAACTATTGGCTCACATCAGGTGCAATGTATCCAGAAACGGAAGGTTTTCTGTCAGCCATTCAAGAATCAAGATCAAGTGATCTCAACGAGGAATTACTGCAGGCATATCATTAAGGATCGAACTATTACTGACGATCGATGCCATGGGTGTCCAACGAATGAGACAATCCAACATATCATGGGAGGATGTCAAATGTTTGCAGGAAGTGAATATAAAGAGAGACACGATGCAGTAGGAAATATACTTCATCAAGAATTGGCAACTATATTAAAACCAATTCATTCTGAAAAAATGCCATACTACAAGTACCGACCGGAGACCATCCTGGAAAACGAACGCTATAAGCTGTACTGGGATCGTACAGTTTTTACTGATAAAACAGTCCCTCACAACAGACCAGATATATTACTAGTCGATAAACATCAAAAGACAGCATTACCCATCGATGTAGCCATACCAAATAACAACAACCTGCCTCCAAAGGAGGTGGAAAATATTTGAAAATATAGGAACCTCGAATTTCAGATAAAGCGTCAGTGGGGAATGATATCAACGAAAACTATTCCAATTATCATCTCAATAACTGGAATAGTGCCCAAAAATCTCAAGAGGAATATCAAGCAACTAGGACTTAGAGAGTATATATGTAAGATAATGCAAAAAGCTTTTTTTTAGGTTCCACAAGGTCGGTGAGAAAATTCCTAGGAAGTGAAGGACAGGTCCAAGGATCGCGTGTAAGAGGACCAGAATTTCGAGGAGAACTAGGAGGACCACAAGGACCGGACACGACCGAGCTCTACCCTGATATTTTAAATATCTGGGATTGAGTGAATGTTCCTCTTAGCGGGGAGTGAGAAAGCCGACGGCGATGAGTCTCTCTTACGCGTATAGGCTGAAGTCGAGGATGTTCATTCAAAATAAACCTAAAAAATTCGTCATTTATATGTCGAAATATTTTATTTATTTTTTCAAAAAAAATATTATACTTAGAATGATGCAATTATTTGTAAATAGAAATGATAACAAATGATATGAATATTTATTTACCTTCTTCACCTTTCTTCAGTGTAAATCATTCGGTGATCTTTATTTTTTATTTTTTTATTGTTTTTGAGCAATAACTATATTTCATTTCAGTGGAGAATTTTAGTCTGATATTTCAAACGGTATAATCATAATTTCGAATGGTCGTTTTTTTTGGTTTCTGGGGATGAACAGGTGGAATTATTTGGTGGACAAACGTGGACCTACGATGGACGAACGATCCTGAAATTCTTAGATCAAATTTCGCATTTGGTGGTGCCAACTTCATACTTTGAGTAATTTCGAATGGTCAATTTTTTTAGTTTCTGGGGTTGGAAAAATGAAATTTTTGGGTGGACAAACGTGGACTAACGTTGGACAAACGATCTATGGCATTTTAAACACTTTTTTGCAATTTTTTTTTGCAATGGTGCTGCTCAAAAAATGAACGGAAAAGATGTATTTTCTTATATCTCTCGAACGGTGTCTGGACAAATGAAAAAGAGGTGGACAAACGTGTACCTATAATGGTCAAACGATCCTGAAATTTTGATCCCAAAATTCGCATTTGAGGGTGCCAGCTTCACCCAGCTGTGACAGCTGACTCCAAGACAATAACTACATGAAAGTAATATGCAAGTTACTCATGTTAAATGGAATGTGAAATCTGATGAAGCCACATTGTGACGAATTATTTGTTTTTGTTTCATTAATGATAAAAACCATAGAGTAATAAACATAGATAGAGGGAGTATTCGCAATTTTTAAATGTCCCCAACATGGATAGATTACGTTTTCGGATTGTGATATATTTTCAAATCCACAATATCGTTATGAATGTATATTATATGGAATGAATTATCTTTATTTGAAAGATTCCCGATTAAATATGAAAATTTGAATATTTGGAATCCGATATTTATTATTTTATGTATATGACTGCTGGAATCCAAGGTTTGAAAACTATTGCGCGCTTATTGTCAGTCAACCTTACTTTGACGCCGAATAGAATATGGAATTGAGTGGAATATATTGCTCCACAAAATTAAGAAGGTTCAAAAATTTTGTGACCGTTTCAAAAGTTGCTGATTCTTGTCCACAAGATGTTCATTTATGAGAAATAAATAAAATGTTTACTTTTTTATATCTGAATAGATTTTTTGATCCTCATTGAAACTTTTTCAGTTTCAGGCATGTTCTTGTAATTTGAGATTCTAAAAATTGTTTGTTGGTTTAAGTTCTAACGATTTACTTTGATCCAAAGTCTAAAAATTTGTTATTTTATGATTTGCCCAATCATATAATAGTTCATGATTCTTCCGCAAGGGGCAGCAGCATTGATATTTCATAGCATAGAAATATCTATCATAAAAATATGAATTAATCTCTGACTCAGTAGTTTGTCTATGATCAGCAGAATTTCTTTTCTGTCAAACGTACATCATATTACTTCAAAAAATTGCAAGCAATTTCCAAAAAATTTCACCTTCAGCTGGAAAAATATTGAGATTTAGATGGAGATCCAAATGTTAAAAGTAGAAGTTGATCAAGATGAGATCAAAGAATCATTTTTCAGCTACAAGTAAGTATTTTATTCACTGTATTTTCTGGAAATGTATATAGTATCTATGGAAATATTCAGCCTACTTCTTACAAAAAAATCTTCAGATGAAAAACTGGATATTTTGGGATTTCAAAGATTTTCTACTTGTTTCATTCAAGTCGATAACATGATGATGGATCAGAAATTACGTTATTACGAATTGTTGATTTGTTTCAGTGCTCAGTACATAGATGGTGGAACATTAACTTATAAACCAAATATCGAAGCTGTTGAACAATTTGTTGAAGGAAATAAGGGATCTGCTGAGACAATAGAAACTCCAAAAAAATATGAAAATGAGATATTATCCGATTTGAAATCAAATGAGACTTTCAAGGAGATCAATCCAAAGAAATATAACTGCGACTTTTGTGATTTTGGTTCAGCCCGAAATGTTAACCTTAAAAAACATATAGATTCAATTCATATGAACCTTAAAGAGCATATAGAAGCGGTTCATTTGAAGTTGCGGAAGTATAAATGTGGAAAATGTGATTATGCCACAGCATATAAAGGACACTTCAGTCGACATATTAATTCAGCTCATTTAAACTTGAAAAAACATGAATGTCACCTATGTGATTATAGATCAGTTCGAAAGTCATCTCTCCAAGACCATATAGAATGGATTCATTCAAATATAAAGAAAAATAAGTGTCATTTATGTGACCAAGCATATGTTCATAAAGGACACCTTAAAACTCATATAGACTCAGTCCATTTAAACATAAAGAAACACAAATGCCACTTGTGTGACTATGCAGCAGCCCAAAAACATCGCATTAAAAAACATATAGAATCAGTTCATTTAAATTTGAAGCAACATAAGTGTCACTTATGCTATTTTGCATCTGATCGAATAATGAACCTTAAGAAGCATATAGATGCGGTTCATTTGAATTTGAGGAACTATAAATGTGAAAAATGTGATTATGCTACAGCTTATAAAGGATACTTAAGTCAACATATGAATTCAGCTCATTTAAACTTAAAAAAACATGAATGTCACCTATGTGATTATAGATCAGTTCAGAAGAGAAGTCTTCAAGAGCATATAGAATCGATGCATTTAAATATAAAGAAAAATAAGTGCCACTTATGTGACCATGCATTTGTTAGAAAAATAAACCTTCAAGTTCATATAGACTCAGTCCATTTAAACATAAAGAAATACAAATGCCACTTGTGTGACTATGCAACATTTCGAAAAGATTACCTTAAAAAACATATAGAATTGATTCATTTTAATTTAAAGAAACACAAATGTCACTTATGCGAGTATAATTGTAGTCGAAAGATAGATTTCAAAACTCATTTGGAATCTGTTCATTCGGAAATCAAAAAGCATTAAGGTTACTTATGAATTGTAAAATTGTAATAAATCCATATATGACTAATGTTATGTTTCATAAATATGTAACAGAGACAAGGATAAAATTGTTAATGGCAAAGCATTGGTTTCGTGAATTGATTGTGTGTTTTCTTGTGGTGTTTACCGATTACTAAGTGTTCGTTGCAAATCTTGTGCTTATTTTAGAACTAATCTGCGTGTCTGCTATGTGCGCAACTTATAATTTTATTGTTAAATAAGGGTCGGGCTTGAAATATCATAGGTAGGTAAGCATGAAGGACTATATCGTTTATTTACTAGAATATATTCACAGGTTTCTGAAAAATCAAATTCTGAGACAGAAATGGATGATGCAATGAGGGGAAAAACTACAAACCTTCTGCCACAGCCGTAGTATATAGTTATCACTTCGAAACAGGACTATAATATCATAATATGTATGTATGTATGTATATTGTCTTTATTTCCAACTAAACTTACATCAATTAGAGAAAAACAAACAAAAATACAATTGATATACGTGTTGAGCAAGAAATATGGCGAAGTCCAGATGAGTCCCCTAGGAGACTCCCTGATCCACTCAACCATTGAATCGACAGTGCTTCATTCTGAATAATAGGAAAAAAATTAACAAAAAGAGAAGGATAAAGAGAAAAAAAAAAATTAATAACACATTCTTATCCATGTACAACCAAAACATTCCTTCTGTATCCGGGATAGAGAGGCATTCATCGCAATTAAGTTATGTTTGCATTGACAATAATTTCCTTATAACATTTCCTGAAAGCTGCTCTAGATAGTTTCATCAAAGATTCAGGGTGACTATTGAAGAATCTTGCAATATTGAAAGAGAAACCTCTTTCAAAGATCGAGGTTTTATGATATGGTGGAGTGATTTTTCCCCTGAACCTAATATTAAGATTATGCACGTGCGTTCGGAAGATGATTTTCTTATAAAGGTAAGGTGGGCGTTGGAAAAAAACAATGTCTCTGTAAAAACATGCACAATGCAGTTTTCTCCTTTCTTCCATACTCAACCATCCTGCCTCCCTGAGTCGTGGAGAAACTGATTCGAACTTCCTCACACCATAAATCAGTCTCAGACATGCATTTTGAATCATTTGAATTCTTTTCTTATCATAGTAAGAGAGGCAGTTCCCATAAACAACATCGCAGTGATTGAACATAGACAAAACCAATGAATCGCAGAGTAAAATTTTAAGTTTACGTGAAATGAATTTTCGGATCTTATAAATGTATTTTATTTTAATATATGCTCTCTTTATGCACTCTGTGACATGAGAACCAAATCTGAGGAAGCTATCAAACGTCACACCCAGATTCCGAGCTGTTTCCTTTACTGGCAGTTTGACACCATCTACTTCAACACTCACCAAGTTTTTCACCCTTACAACCTGTGACTTAGGTCCCAAAACCAAAAGAGAAGACTTATTCGCGTTCAGCAAGAGAGAGTGCTCAAGAGCCATTATTCTCAGTGACTCTATTTCTTCACTCAATACCTTGGAGCTTTCGACAGCATCACCACTAACAAATGATAGGTATACCTGTGTATCATCAGCGTAATATTGAGCTGAACATTTATTTAATGCCCTTGGCAGCCGAGACGTATAGATCGCATAAAGAAGCGCCGATGGAACAGAACCCTGAGGCACCCCACGGATTAGTTCAACAGCGGCAGACATTTGTGAGCCAATTTTCACACACTGGGTTCGTTGTGATAAAAAATTTTCGAAAAATCGCACCGCTCCATCACCAAGCCCGACAAAGTGCAAAATTGCTAGAAGTAGTTCGTGGTCGATCGTATCGAATGCCTTAGTGAAGTCCAGTAACGCCAAAGCCGTAACCTTGCCGTCATCCGCCGCCCGCAAAATATCATCAGTAACATTAGTTAGTGCCGCCGAACATCCGTGACCCCTTCTAAATCCCGACTGACACTCAGGAAGAATGTCATTGTTCTCAACAAAATCCGATAGCTGCTGGTTTATTATTTTCTCCAACACCTTCGATACGCTAGATAATATACTGATGGGACGTAAATCCCTGTACTCTCTCGGGGTTGGGACTTTCGGTAATGGTACAATTAGTGCCTCTTTCCAGCATTTCGGAAAAACAGAATGGAGTATACAATAATTTATTATATGTGTAATAAAAGGTAGTATGAACGGACAACAAAGTTTCAAAATATAAATGCTAATACCATCCACCCCCTCTGATCCCGATTTTATCCCTGTAATCGCCTTCAGCACCGTAATCTCATCTACCTCTGCGAAACAAAATGGAGCGATTGTACAATCTGAAACGTTGCTTTTATATAGGTTCAAGGTTGATGAGTCAACCGACAACGGGACATTAACGGCTTCAGTAAAAAATTTAATAAGTTCGTCTGGTTTTTTGAGATCCTCAGGTATTTCAGAACTTTGCTTAGAGTTGATGACTCCGAATCTTTTTAACTTTTTCCATGAATCGATGCCATTCTGGAATTGACGTTCGAAGAACACTTTCTTCTCCCGTCGTATCATTAAAGTTGTTTGATTTCTCAAGCTCCTATAATACTCCCAATGCTGGACCTTTCTACTACATTTGTAACGCAAAAGTGCCTTATCCCTTATGTGAATGGCAGCACGAATGCTGTCAGTCAACCATGGTTCGTTACTTCGAGAAAACCTAGCTAATCGTCTTGGTGCATGTATATCCAACAAGGAACCAATACAAGAATTAAAAAATTCAACCTTTTCATCAATATCCCCCAATTCATATACGCCACGCCAGGGAATAGCCTGCAAATCAGCATAAAATTGCTGACCATTCATATTCTTATAATCCCTATACTCTCTAGTTAAAACCTTCTTCTGTACACCTGGAAAGTATCAATTCTTATGGATCAAATGTTTTGATGGAAGAAGCCATACAATGATGATAATGAGAACATTTGTTACTACAATGATAATGAATATTATGCAGCAAATTCCTACCCTTCATAAATCCGGAGTTATGAGCTTTTGACCATTTATTAGAGTTTCGAAACTAATAAGACCGGATTCGAATTCCTCTGTCAGATGTTCATCATAATTTTTTTATATTGATATTTATTTTTTCTTTTTTCCATATGTGCTTGAATATCTTTTGATAATAAAGAAAGTAATATACTCATGTATAAAATTTGCAGTACTTTTTTACACCGCTAGAGTATAGGCAGATGTATACCTTCAGAGCGTAAGGCTGAAATGTCCTCTCTTGATAGAAAAAATACCACTTTCATCCCCAATATCATTTATTTTTTTTCTCAAAAATATTTAGGAGATTTTTTCTACAGATATGAAATTCCGAAATTTTATGAATTTGGTAATTTATCTGACGATGCAATTAATGATATTATATATAATATCATTAATTGCATCGTCAGAAAAATTACCAAATCTTCGCGATATTTTTAAACGAGTTGTCGGTTTGAGTTTATTAATTTTTAATCAAAAACTTGATGATCCTCTTTGTCGAAAACACCAAACTGAAAACACCACATGTAGGGTATTATCAAAGGTAATACCACGAGTGCTTCAAATATTATCGATAATTTTTTCTTTTCACAAAAACTAGTTTATTTGGCAAAAACACGAAAACAAACCGATTGATAAAATCACGAGTCCGTTAGGACGAGTGATTTTATCTATATTTGGTTTGTATGAATGTTTTTGCCTCAAATAAACTTGTTTGACTGAAGAAAATAAAAAATTATCTGATTATATTTGAAGAACGAGTTGTATTTGAGAGGATTATTTTTTTCAACAATTTGAATGTTCAATATTTTATTGGATAATGACACTGAATCGGTTCGTGTTCATTTCTCAATAGTGCACTTTAAGTTGTCAATAATGACGAATTCAAAGTAAAATTTAGAAGTTTCAATGTAAACAAGGTATTATCGATGAGGAGGTAGTATTATCAGTTATAATATTACAAGGGCATAGACAATATTCGATTATACACCGATTCACGAGACGTAATTCGCGAAACATCACGAGAGCGCAGTCTTAAGAAGAGGTTCGTATAATCGAAATATATTGTCTATGCTCGAGTGGTATTCGTTACGATTATATAAGGAATAATTTCAATAACTATAACCAAAGCACTGCATTTTGATAATTGAATGACATTCCACTGAGCTTGACTTTTATATTTTGGAGAACGTCCAAGAATGTTACTATGGAAATGATCGCAAGATGGCAGGAGGCGAAACACCAAAACGATTATACCACGTCGTCAAGTAGTATATTCACTTATCATTACGCCGTAACTATGGAAAATTAACGGATTCTATTGGTTCATCAGAACATGAGTTGTATAATCAGTATAATCCCGAATGATTGGCTGGAATAATGCATTGCTATTAGTTGAAATAAAATCACCGAAATGTCAGATTTCGACATTTGAAAAAAATAATCGAAGAAAAGAGATATTTTATTTTCAGTGCAAGATTTTCAATATTGGAATGGTAATATTATAAACAAGGTATGAACATCGAGTTCACAGTTCACATAGTATTCTATTGAATTCATTGTAAGCACAATATAGGTAATCCATATTCTATTGAATAAGTAGATTATGGAACGATTTGCTCATCTTTAAAAACAAAAAGTAACATTCAGATAAAAGTACCTTTTTGTTTCTTAAAATGACAACATCGTTCTCGAATCGTTTGTTGTACCTCCAGATTCCAGGGATTAGAGTATGGTTACTACAACCATAGTATAAGGAAAGGATAGTAAGCCAGTGTAGTACTTTTTTCGATTTTGTTGATGTTGAGCGCCATTTAGTTGCACTCACGTTAAACCTCGAATTTTACTGTCAAAAATTGGTCCGTAAAGTGGAGCCCTCTGAAAAAATTGGTGTTATTTTGAAGAACTAAAATATTTGAGATAGAGTGGTCAGAAGATTTCTATATTTTGATATTTTTTCTGCTCTACAATAAGAATTTACGCCAGTGGCGTGTATTTGTGATAAACAAGTACAATGCTACAAGTTATCATGAAATCACTAATCAGGTCCAGTCGTCATGAAATGATATCTCTAGGTTTTTTCAGGATTTATGAATGGAATAAACTCCATTTTCCGGAATATCGATATTGCAATTGAATGTATTTGAAGAATATTCGATTGATATTGTTTTGTTATAGATTGAGTGAGAATAGGTAAAGTTTCTATCAGCATTAATTTCCTAATGTCGTAAGTTCCAATGAAATTTCTCAAAAGCTATATTTAGCATTTGACAGTTGGTTTCGATCATTTTTTCCCAACCTTTTACGATTCTTAGAGTTATGTATTTTATTATTCGACTGTAATAATATTTTCTGACCGAAAAATCAGCCCATGTTTTTATGAATATTTGAAGAAAAGTTTTCCTTAAACAACCAAATTATATTGAAATATCTCAATTATGTTGAAAATAAATAAAATCATGTTTTATTTTTATATTTACCTTATATTTAAAATTGAAATGAATATTTTCGGGTTGTAGTTTGTGGATTGAACATATCAATGGATTTTTCATATAGCTCGGGAGCTTGAAATATTAGAGGATATTCCTAGTAATATATCTTTTTTGGTAAAAATGAAGGAAACAACTTGAAAATTGGAAAATTCAGTTTTAATATCAAATAAAAGAAATTTTATAAAGAAAAGTTCAAGAGTTGGTAGAGACAGATGGAATTTTAGTTCTTCTATACATACTAAGCAAATAGCCACTCTCAGTGCTGTGCAGTTTTTTTTATAAAGTAAATAAGCTACTTTATTAAATCCAAGCTCAACCATTAACGAAGAAAGAACTGAAAATGATTTTTTAAATCAGAATCGTTGTTATCCGTGTTTAATTAAAACTCTTAGCTCTCTGGTTAACATCAGTTCTACAAGATCTTGTTCTAAATCTGTTATTTATCCAGCATTTGAGAAAGGACCTATTGCCTCAATCCCTTCAATATTCAAGTAAATGGTAACAAGTGAGTATCAAGGTGAATTTAGATTTCAGAAATACATTAAAGAATTTAGCTACGACCAGGTCAGAAGCTTTCGATTTCTAATTCAATAAAAATTTAGAGAGATTTCCTCAATTTTTACTGAATTAGAAATCAAAAGTTTCTGATTTTTTTTTGTTCTTGGAAGGAAACATTCCTTATACTATGCTACAACTCAGTAATCTAGGTATTCGATTTCGAAATTCATCTCCAAATTAAATGCCAAGTAAATAACCAATCCAATCTGAAATGATGAAACATAATTCGACTAAACGAGTTCATTACTGCAAAACAATCATCACAAACAATTTTCACTCTACACCCTCATTATGAGCCAAGATTCAATCAGTCTCGAAATGTAATTCTTCACACAGGTTCATTCCTGAAATTGCCTTGCTGTCCAGGCTTATACACGAAGTTATTGGCTATCACAGCGCTGGACTGGATACAATCCTTTTAGTCAAATTGAATCATAGCAAACACAAGGGTCGGACCTTCGCCTTGAGCGGATCGAAAGAGATTTTATCTGGGGATAAATGAATCCATTAAGTTGGTGAACGTGGATATTTCCTCATATTTTCTCTGATTGGTCGAATCAGGTATGTCATTAGAAGTTGGGAGTGTTAGATTAGGGGTATTCAGTTGGATTCGGAAACTATGACAAATCAGAGAAATTTTAATGCGAAATGAACACATCGATTGCGGAAGAGGTAAACTTATATTTTCAGGATTTTATGTCCTCGATCTATGGAGAAATTATTTCACACAAGCATTTGTTTGTTTGTTAATTTCGAGCCGCAATGGTTTCGAAAGATTTAGTTGATCTAATGAAGAATTCGTTCGTTTCAATTTTGTTCAGACGATAACTTTCCAGAAAGAAATCCTGAATTGACCCCATTGAATAGAAGATTCTGAGCTTGTTGTTAAATAATAAAATCTACTCAATAGTATTATTACCACTCCAACTTTCGTCAAATTTCGAAAAATACAGTTAGATTTTTGTTTTTCAAATTTCAATTCCTCAAATTTCGCGAATTTTATATAGTAAGTAAACTTAGTAAAAAGTAGTTGAATATTGGAAAATGAATGAACGAGCGCTCAAGACCTCCCGACTCCCCGTCATTTCTATACCCATTCGTTTTTGATATCCTGGTTTTAGTTTTCTGGTTCTGATGTAGATAGATAGGTGTACAACTTTGCTCTGCCGTTTTCGTCTGAAATTCGAGGCTTTATTGTAAAAAAACTCGTTATACATTTATGATTATTGCCCATCCATCCATCCATGAGTATTGTCCATCGTTGGCCACTACTTTCTCCCATCTTTCGGGCAGCATACTAATCCCGCGTTAAAAAAACTGGTCATCTTTCACGAATCGATCCAATTTTTTACTTCTTCATAAGAACGGAAGTGCTGGTCAGCCATGCCGTGTACGATTGATCGGAACAAGTGATAGTCCGACGGAGCAACTTTTGAAGAATACGGCGGGTGGGGTAGGACTTCCCATTTCAACGTTTCCAAGTATAAATTGACCACTTACGCAACATGGGGTCGAGCATTGTCATGCTGTAAAATCACTTTATCATGTCTATTGTTGTATTGCGTCCATTTGTCTTTCAATGCTTGGCTCAAACGCATTCATTGCGTTCGATAACGATCGCCAGTGATTGTTTCAGTCGGTTTTTACAACTCATGATACACTACGCCGAGCTGGTCCCACCAAATACTGAGCATGACTTTGGAACCGTGAATATTCGGTTTGGCCGTCGACGTGGAAGCATGGCCGAGACCACCATGATTTTCTGCACTTGGGATTTTCGTAATGAACCCATTTTTCATCTCCAGTCACAATGCCTCCAATTTTGGAGCTTCGAAAATTATCTCTCTCCACTGTTATGCTGGTCTTTGAAATCAAATTCTTGTGTCTTAGCCGCTGCTTTCTTCATATTAAAAAGCAGAAAATTTAAACCTCCCGCAAATTATGAGAATTTGGCTCGTAAGCTGGCATGTCCAATCGATAATAACTTTATTATGCAGACACAAATCGACTAATATTTCGATGGCGTTATATTTACAAATACCAAAGTGTATTGTATGACATCTACAATCTATTTATTTCCACTACCACTTATAGCCATTTATTGCAAAATGGCGGAATCAAAGTTGTACACCTAATATTTCGCACGAAGCATGAAATTACTATTTTACATAAGCACACAAAATTTCATTTCACTCTGGTATGTTGTTACCAAAATATGTATGAAATTTTTGTTTTCTATGGTTCTGGTTGATCTATCATACCGAAATTTTGCGCGATGATTGAAATTATTATTCTATTATCCATTCAGGATTTATTGACATCGAAATAGGCCTTCAACTTTTTTTATCATAGAAATATTCAGCATATATTATTTTCATCGTTTTTGTTTCACAAATTATTTGAAATAACGGAGGAGGCATACAGTCATGAACTCATACAGGCTAATTCACCGCGATGGCTTATTAAACGTTTATGGAAAACTAATCATAATTTTGTACTGAAAATTTGCATGTTGGGGTTTGAGACAATGATCTCCCTCCCCATAATATTTTTAGACTTCTACAACTTCCGGTTATGCAGGAAATCGACAACAACTTTTAAATGCGACCCATAATAATTTTCTCCCATTTCAAAAATATATAACAAAATAGATAAATTTCTTATTGAACTATAATAATCATTCAAAGTTATTCATCCTTATTTTTCAAGTCTTAAAGTCGAATATTACAGACATTGTGACGAAATGATAGAGAGATCTGTTCGGTGACTAGCGCTCAAAAAGATACTAATCCGACGACCACTCAGGTATATACATATCAATATGTAGAAGGACGTTACTGTTACTGTACTCCTCCAAAAAGTATTCTGCTTGGTTTATACCTTTAGATCGAATAGTTCGCCTTATCCATACCTCCATATTGCAAAATGCACATTTTTTTGTGGGAAAATGCAACGGAATCATACCCATCCGCCTGAGTTGTTCTCAATCCTCATGGGAGACATCTCCAACATTTTATCCAGCGATGCAATACGTCCACAAAATAACCAGCGGTTATACAGAGATACGTCTCTTCAGTATCCATGGAATTGATTTTCGCTACGAAAATATATTCATGCGAATAATAGGAACGATATTGCGAGAAGGAAAAAAAACGAAGGCCAAGAAGCTGGTCCGTATGGAGATTTGGCCAGATAAGACACATAGAGGGCGAGTATGTGAGCCGGAGTCCGTATTGTCTCTCCTGCATGGAATTTTAAAAGCTTTCACGAATCCTGATATACGACCTTAAGCGATTTAATGTAATGTGAAAGTGGAGTGTAAGATACCAAGAATGGATGTCGGGAACTGCATCACCGGGGCGTATCGATACAAATTTAATGCTCCTGTCTCGGAGGCTGAAGGAATATATTGTATCCAACTTTCGCATAATGAATATTTGATGCCACATAATAAACATGTATAAAAGGCGAAATGATATTTGAACCTCAGATTGACTGTGGATTGAAAATCATTTATCCTATTTCGACTTCGAAAATCGACATTTTTCAACCCATAGCAACAAGGGAAAAATAACGTTTATCCATTCAGAAATGAGAATTAAAAATTCAATGAATCAATTTCACTAGTGACAATTATTTTCAATTAACTTTCAGAATTTGTAATACGTCTGCCATTACAAATTCATGATATAAGGGAAATATACTATTAGTTTTTCGTTAATTAAAGAATTAAAACCATTGAGATTATCAAAATGAAGTTGTAACCTAATTGTTAACAGAAATACCAGCGAATAAAACTACTATGACAGGATTTTCCAAAGAGTATCATGGTTTTCGCCTGAATAAAACTTTGATAGTTTATATTCAAACCTCAGATTGACTGTGAGTTGAAAATCATTTATCCTATTTTGTCTTCAAAAACGACAAGCCATAGCAACAAGAGTAAAATAACGTTCATCCATTCATAATTGAGAATCAGAAGTTCCATAAATCGAATTCATTAATCTCCCAGAATTTGTTACTCCTCTGCCCATACAAAATAATAAAAATACTATAGTTTATTCTGTAAACTACAGGTATAAATACTAATCACGGAGGTGTGAGCCTTGCGACGTTATAAAACCTATCGCAATTGACGCCCGAGGTAATATTAAAGTTGAAGAATATATAATCTACGATCCGAAGAAGTCACCGTCACGAATTGGCGCCCGAGCAGGGACCTGACACACAGACCCCACTTGGGAAAGTTGGATCTAAGAAATAAATCCCACCCAGGGTATTTATCGGCGCATCCACCAAAATGAAATCCAGAATGAGGAATCATAAGGCGTTTTATAGTGTTATTAATATGAGTCAAATTAGATGATTATGCATTACAGATGATTCCCTCACTATAAAACGCCTTATGATTCCTCATTCTGTGACGTCACTCGTCCTCTGTTGTCGTTCCTCTCTGTGTCTCTTGTCTTTGTGTTTTTTCTATGTTTTTAACCTTTGACATTATTCGTTCATATGTCTTTTAAGATTTGACTAGTTTGATTCTGTTGTTAAGATTAAGAAAATTATAGTTATTCCTGGCAAGTTATATATTATATATGGACATTGTGATAATTTTAACATTTAAGACTCACATTGATGTAAGTTCTGCTGTGTTGATTTCTGTGTGTTTTTTACAACTTTATGTAATTTTCAGTAGCCCTGAAGAAGGACAAGTTATTGTCCGAAAGCTTGGCTGAAGCAATAAAGAGCTAAAATTGTTCAATTTTGACTACACACCCGATAACCTTTCTGTTTTAAAACTAAAGAATGTAATCGATCAATAAAATGAAAAGTTTGAATAACTTGATAGTTATTCACACTTTTTGTTTCAGTAAGGCAACTCAATATTAAGAACAAAACAAGAATAAGTACTGAATGTATACCCTTGCAAGAGAACTTAAAGTCTCATGAGATAAGGAGACAGTGAAAGAAGGCGGATTACGTTGATAGACAGAATACTAAGGGTCCAGATCGAATAACAATATGGGTCAAAACTCAAAAACCAGAAACAAGACGATCATTTAGTATTACCCTTATAATAAAAACAACATTTTTTGCTTATTGCTGTTCTCTTGTGAACACCTGGACTTCTGTGATATGCATCTTCTGCAATTGTTCCTTCAAAAAAGCAGTAACTTGGTAAAATCTGCTCATATTGACCAATCGTAAATTAAAGTTGCGATGGAGATGAACTTATTAGAAGGCAATGTATTCATTTTTCCAAGAGAAAGCTTTGCTCGAAATGGGTGCCGCACTTCCTGACTGATTTTAATCAAAAGAACGATGCATCGTCGATTTCGGACGCTGCAGCATCCAATTAGCGCGCTGTTTGGAGTAACTCAAGCCAAATAAAAATATAATTGTAAGGTGAAATTTGATTTCAGGGTTGTTACTGAATATATTTATTGTTTACTATATGAACTGTCATTTGATAGGCAACGTTTCGGGCAGTGCCCCTTTTCAAGCCTGTAAAATATATAATTATATTTATATATTTTACAGGTTTGAAAAAGGGCACTGCCCGAAACGTTGCCTATCAAATAACAATTCATGTAGTAAACAATTAAATTGAGTAACAACCCTGAAATCAAATTTCACCAAACAATTAAAAGTGAACAGGGTAAATAATTAAATCAATAAAATAAAAATATATTTAGCATCGATATGAGACATTGAATGAAACATGGAACTATCACTACACTCATGGGTCAAAGAAAGCGTCAGCTGAGTTTTGCGAAAACTGCAACATATGAATTCAACTATTCCTTCTTCTTCTTTAGTAGAATACATAATTTTTATTGTCATTAGTTTTGAACTTATAATATGTTTTGTTTTTTGGTTGTTTTGTTTTTTTAAGTGTTAACCTTAACAATTTTTATGAGAAATGAAATTGATTGATTTTCTCCTCTCCAAAAATATTCAACATGATTTATCCATTTCTTATAAAACTATAAAATCATCAAAAGTTTCAGATTCATACGGCAAATCAACTTAGTGCCCATCCATTATAATCTGTGAACTTCAGATAATTAAAATATTTGGTGGCCACCAAGATTTCCGGATTTATCATCGTTAGATTTTTTCAATGGTCACATTTGAAGAACAACATTTACCAATTTCAAAATGTTGAAAAAATCTAACGGTGTTAGATCCGAAGACCTTGCTGGCCACCGAATATTTCAATCATCTGTAGTTCACCGAGTATTATAGATAGGCATTAGGTTGATTTTCAGTGTGAAACTGAAACTTCTGATGATTTTTATAGTTTGATAAGAAATATATTCGTTATAGATATTGCGATATTATTTGTTATAGAAATTGTTATGGTTTACATTAAGAAAAAAACACACGTTGTTAATAGCACCAATATTAAAGAAGTTATGAGAACTTTTCATCCACGTCATTTTCTAATTTTCTTCTATAACTTGAAAACAGTTGAATTTATGAGGTTGTGGTTTTCAACAAAACGATTATCTCAAAAATTGAGCCATTCATTTTTTTCTAGCTCCCCTCACCAGACATTGAATTTCAGACACCAGAAACGGAGCTTAAATTTAAACATGATCGCGTTGAAACGCAGTGAATAAATCGCAAACTAATTACTTATTCATTCGATTGTTATAACACAAACGAGAGCGATTGTGGTCAAGGAGGACCCTAAACATATCCAACGTAAATTATGATCCGAAAGTTGAACCCCCTGAAACAAAGACCGCAGAGGCAGATCAGGCAGCTCAAGAAATGAAATATTCATTCCGCACCTTATATAACCCCTATATTTATTTGAAATGGGAATTGGAAGGCAGGAACAAAGAGAGAATGAGACTCGTGGAAAGCGCTTTCACGTTTTTATTCGCGGAAATCAGGTGGAAAACGAATACGTCCGGGAGAACCATAGATATGAAGTATTGCGCTAGTCTGTGAAAAAATACTAATGAGAATGAGTATTCTGACATCAGGCGCTCTGTATATATCAACCTGTATATTTATTTATTTCTTTAACATTACTGGTGTTGGCAACTCGATACTTTTGTTCTCGGGGATACTTGTTGAATTTGGATAATCATTTTTAAGTTGAGGAAAGCACTGACAAAGTCAGGAACTTTTGAGCGCTTGCGAATTCGAATATATCTGTATACAGCTGGCGTCTTGAGAAACGTGCGCTCAAAAGCACCTGACGTCACGTCAGTACTTTTCTCATTTTTTGAAAAATAACTCAAATGTGATCCTTTCCATGATCGATCAACTTGTGTTTATTAAAATTTCACATTTCAAAAATGTTCCGAAGTTTTATACTTCAAAATAAACTTATATTGTATATTCTTATAATATATACAGTGGGTCTTACATTTGTATATTAGATTCAAATATAAATATTTCTCATAAAAAAAACCACTTTTTCCTACAACTGCTATGAAAAGTAGCGTATTCTTCATAGCTCACTCAATTTCAAAACTATGTATTGCTTATACTGTGGGAAATATTATTTCTCACGGCACTTTGCCCACACCTCGCTTGGTAGACCAATGAAATTGGGCTTTTGAGTCGTTTCTATGGAAACGCAATAAATTAGCACAAACTGTTAAGGAAGGTCATTTTGATTTGAATCAAGTCCATTACTTGAATTATTGAAATTTGTGCAGTTGTAGGAAAAGTATAGTGTGCAACATGTGGAGAAAGTCCTTTTCTCGCTCGTGTGTTTGCGGCACTCGCCTTTCAGGCTCATGCCACAAACTTCCATACTCGCGAGAAAAGTTGGACTTTCCCCACTTGTTGCACAATATACTATTTTCGCCATTTTATTTGGCTTGTGTGTATACAATAGTGTATAAAACACAGCACTCAATCATTGTGTAGACGTTCTATGAATTATATATATATATGATATTATTTATTTGGATGGACATTGACAGATCAACGACTAATAATGAGATCGAGTTTGCAGTAGATCATATTTTCCATATTCCTATAATCTCAAGAAGGGTGCTGAAAGGACTGTGATAAAAAATGATGTTGAATACATTAATTTTCACTGAGCAGCAGTGAGAGAAACTATTCGAATATAAAAAGATACATTGGCTGATCGGTCCTTTTGGTGGAGATTGAGTAATACAGTGCACCATTCACTGACGTCATCGAAAGACTATTTGAAGTGCGAGCTTTGGACACTGACATCTTAATATTTCGGAAATAATCGAGGATTATTGGTCACGAACAATCACAAATAATCATAAACATACAAGTACAAACACTACAAACGATCTAAACACGTAATTCAATAGCGATGCTTCATTAAGCCCATCATAATAAAGATTTTGAGCATATGATAGAATGCTGTTCATCTGTTGGATTACAAGAATTATCTATACTAATATTATAAAGAGGCAACTTTTGTACGAATGTTTGTATATATGCTTGTTGTGAATAGACTCAATGACAACTGAATCAATTTCAAAAACTCTTTCACATGTCGAAAGGTACACTATCACCGAGTAACATATGCTAAGTTTTATCTCGATATTCCCATAGGATCGAGACTTACGTGAGTTCAACTGGAATAAGTCGGTGACAAAAGTGCTATCGAAATTCTTTCCACGTGTGCGCTGGAGTGTTGGTTGATCATACGTAAGTACAATGTTTTACAAAATTTATTGTTTTGAATAGATCTGAAAAAACCATATATCTATCTTTGATAAATAAGTCACAATTTAGCAATGTGAATTGAAGACATTATTATTACCATTGTATATTACTACGAATGAAGTGGACGTGGCGTGACCGCTGGTGAGTGTTTAAATGCCGAGCTACACTCTCCGCTCTCATTACGTATCTAGATTCTCTAAGAATAGTGATCGACAACTGTCGATAAAATAGTTCGTCTTAGAACTGAATCACGTTTTGAGTCAACTACCTTTATTTATTTTTTATTTAGTTTATTGAAACCGCGGGCTTCAGTAAGTTCACTTATAATAAAGGATTATCTCACTTCAATACACCAATGACTGTAATCAAATGTAGTTTATTAATTATTGATAAATCCTATATTATGAATAAATAAATTATTTTTGAATGGTGGAAATCTAGTTATATTTAATTCATAATTAGCAAATGGTCGTTAATGATGAGTTTAAAATTTTTTGTCGATGAATCTGTCTTATGTGTAGAGATAATATAAGTTAATATGAGATATATAATTTTATGATACTGAAATATATTACACATTATTAAATACCTAATGAAAAAAAAAATATTCTCTACGAATTGACTATTTTGAATGCATAGGTAGTTCACCAATTATAATGAATATGTCAAATATAAATTTGATGTATTAATTGTAAATAAATAACCTTCAAATGAATGTTTTACCAATAAAAAAGATGGATTTCACTCAGAGTCATAATAACTAAATTTTGGTCGTAAAAGTCATTAAAAGCAATACAACTAGACAAATAGATGTATCAAAAAAAGTACTTCTTCAATTCATAAAGAGATCTTTCATCAATTTGGGAAATCTAATCCGTGGAGAGCCAGAAAATACCCTACTGACTGACTAGACTGACTTATCCCTAGTCTTCTCGGAAATAACCAAATATTCATCTAGTCGAGGCTTCAGAATTTTGGGAAATGGAACAAAAAACATCACAGATTCCTTTAATTAGATGAAACACATTTTATGTCTCTAAATTTAGCAATAAAGAATCACACAGACAGTAATAAATATAGATCCATGTAGCCAATATACACTTCAATATTCGTCATTCATCATACAAAGTTTTATTGTCGCGTTCGATTGGAACATATTTCCTTGTTCAGTTTCGATTGTGTTTGAACAGTTGGCGGTTCATTATTGAGGCAGCTCCCGAACAGAATCGAACGAGTGATGAATTGGTTTTTTTATTGATGCTCGGAATTCACAATCCACTGCATATAAAACTGGAAACTTGAGAGAATATGTTTTCATTTGCGATTTCGAATCGATAACGAATTACGTGAAATTATTCAGAGAATAAATTTCCGAAGATGATTGCGATTGCATTACATAATTCGCATTTAGTATTGCAAGTGTTGCAGAATTTAGTTTTTGATAATTAGTACGATTATTCTCCCCTGTTTGAAGCCTCCATCAATCATTGCAAGCAATATTTCTATAAAAAGACGTCATTTTTGATCTTTATGAAATGATGAATCACAAATTTTATAAGAGAGATTATAAAAGAGTATGGTAGTCTTATTATATGTTATTCATACTGAGAGAAATCCATATTTTTTCATCAATAAAGCACTAACTAGAAGGTTATTTATTCACAACTATTATAGCAGATTTATATTTGATCTATTCATTTATAGTTAAATTATGCATAAATACTTTTCCCAGTGTAGTATATTAAAATTTCTGCTGAAATTAGCTTCTTCAGAAAAAAGAAGGGAAAAAATCTTGTCATTTTTTTTTATTTGTGATTTTTTTTTATTGGAGAGAATATTTATTTATTTCTTCATTTTCTGTTTACAGGATAGTGAATTTTTTTATTTTTCTTTGCATTGAGTTATATAGATTTGTCTCAACTCATTTGTACTTCATAATAATAATAATAATAATCTTTTACCTGAAATCGAGAGCTTTTGCGAGCTTGTTCAAATTTGAAATTTTTTTACAAAATTTAGCATGTTTACTTCCGCTTGAATATACCTATTCAATTCATTTGATCTTCGTCCTTGTCCACCTCACCTTCAGAGTCCGCTGGCTAGCTCAGGAGAGATCTGAAAGGGCGCTACCGACTTTATATAAGAAAAGCGACTTCGTCAGAGAATGGACAATGGTGAATCGGAACCTGAAATGCTACAAGGGTGCGAAACGATGGGATATAAGGATAAATCACAATCATTCAAACTATCTATCTGAAATCATCTTCTAAGCACTAATTTGAAGTCAAAACTTCATAACGAATCGTGACAATAGTGATCACTTTTTTGGAATAATTCCCTTAAGGAAGGCAGGATGCAAATCATAAAAGAAGGAATTTTTTTGTTAAATTTGTCTATTTAGAATTCAATAGATATTTCTATTTGAATTCACAATTTGAAAAAAATTAATATTGGCCTTCCTGGCCCTGAACCTAATGGAAATTCTGCCCTACTTGTTGTATCATCTTGCATATTGGCATTTATTCGACCCCCTCTAATGAATAATCGAAAAATTTCAAAACAACTCAGTTGGTTTACCAAAAAATTATTTGTGGTTCAGAGAGTTAACTGATCAGACGACGTTGATCCCAAAAGATAGTCATTTTACATAACAATTCCCTTTCAATTTTCAAAAATTTGGTTTTGATAATTCACAAATGATATCTTAATTTCAGTTCTATCGGTTGTTTATTTTTTTAATAATTGACGAAAATAAAATTCAATTTATGATGCAATTTATGATGTTGATTTACAACACCCTGTATACAGCAGTTCTGTGGTCTTCAATAGACACATGAAAGAACTAGCGCTCAAAATGTTCTGACGCCAAGTCAGTGCTTTTCTCTGATAAGTGTAATTCATAGTGAATTACCATAATTCAAACCTTATCTTGCAAAAACATTTGAGAGATAAATTTCCGTAAAGAAAAACAAAAACCAAACAATAGCAGATTTAATGATTAAAAAGTAAAATAACTTATTTCCGCTTTATATATTTATTTTCACAACAATTGTTTCGTCATGATAACATGACTTCGTCAGGTGAGCATGGTAACTAGCAGATTTAATTTTGAATCGGAAAATTTTCCCGCATAACGCGAATAAAACACCGAAAATGCCTATTGAATTTTCAACACCCTATATAGAGCCGTTTTGTGGTCTTCAATAGCGCTCAAAATGTTCTGAGAGAAGCACTCTTCTCTCTGATTTGTGACTTATTTATAGTGAATTATCATAATTCAAACCATATCTTGAAATCACATTTGTGAGTTAAATTCCCGTAAAGAAAAACAAAAAACCAAACAATAGCGGATTTAATTTTGAATCAGAAAAATTTCCCGCATAACTCGAATCAAACACCCAAAATTCCTATTCAATTTTCAACACCCTGTATAGAGCACTTTTGTACTCTTCAATAGGCGTGAATGAACGAGCGCTCAAAAGGTTCTGACGTCAAGTCAGTGCTTCTCTCTGATTTGTGTCTAATTTATAGTGAATAATTATAATTCAAACCTTATCTTGCAATCACATTTGTGAGTTGAATTCCCGTAAAGAAAAACAAAGAACCAAACAACAGCGTATTTAATTTTGAATCGGAACAATTTCCCGCATAACGCAAATCAAAACACCGAAAATTCCTATTGACTTTTCAACACCCTGTATAGAGCAGTTTTGTGGTCTTCAATAGGCGCATGAATGAACGAGCGCTCAAAATATTCTGAGAGAAGCACTCTTCTCTCTGATTTGTGACTAATTTATACTGAATTATCATAATTCAAACCATATCTTGAAATCACATTTGTGAGTTAAATTCCCGTAAAGAAAAACAAGAACCAAACAATAGCGGATTTAATTTTGAATCGGAAAAATTTTCCGCATAACTCGAATCAAACACCCAAAATTCCTATTTAATTTTCAACACCCTGTATACATCAGTTTTGTAGTCTTCGATAGGCGCATGAATGAACGAGCGTTCAAAATGTTCTGAGAAAAGCACTATTCTCTCTGATTTGTGACTAATTTATAGTGAATTATCATAATTCAAACCTTATCTTGCAATCATATTTGTGAGTTGAATTCCCGTAAAGAAAAACAAAAAACTAAACAACAGCGTATTTAATTTCGAATCAGAACAATTTCCCGCATAACGCGAATCAAAACACCGAAAATTCCTATTGAATTTTCAACACCCTGTATAGAGCAGTTTTGTAGTCTTCAATAGGCGAAAATGAACGAGCGCTCAAAAGGTTCTGACGCCAAGTCAGTGCTTCTCTCTGATTTGTGTCTAATTTATAGTGAATAATCATAATTCAAACCTTATCTTGCAATCCCATTTGTGAGTTGAATTCCCGTGAAGAAAAACAAAAAACCAAACAACAGCGTATTTAATTTTGAATCAGAACAATTTCCCGCATAACGCGAATCAAAACACCGAAAATTCCTATTGAATTTTCAACACCCTGTATAGAGCAGTTTTATGGTCTTCAATAGGCGCATGAATGAACGAGCGCTCAAAATGTTCTGAGAGAAGCACTCTTCTCTCTGATTTGTGACTAATTTATAGTGAATTATCATAATTCAAACCATATCTTGAAATCACATTTGTGAGTTAAATTCCCGTAAAGAAAAACAAAAAACCAAACAATAGCGGATTTAATTTTGAATCAGAACAATTTTCCGCATAACTCGAATCAAACACCCAAAATTCCTATTCAATTTTCAACACCCTGTATAGAGCAGTTTTGTAGTCTTCAATAGGCGAAAATGAACGAGCGCTCAAAAGGTTCTGACGCCAAGTCAGTGCTTCTCTCTGATTTGTGTCTAATTTATAGTGAATAATCATAATTCAAACCTTATCTTGCAATCACATTTGTGAGTTGAATTCCCGTAAAGAAAAACAAAAAACCAAACAACAGCGTCTTTAATTTTGAATCAGAACAATTTCCCGCATAACGCGAATCAAAACACCGAAAATTCCTATTGACTTTTCAACACCCTGCATAGAGCAGTTTTCTGGTCTTCAATAGGCGCATGAATGAACGAGCGCTCAAAATTTTCTGAGAGAAGCACTCTTCTCTCTGATTTGTGACTAATTTATAGTGAATTATCATAATTCAAACCATATCTTGAAATCTCATTTGTGAGTTAAATTCCCGTAAAGAAAAACAAAAAACCAAACAATAGCGGATTTAATTTTGAATCGGAAAAATTTCCCGCATGACTCTAATAAAACACCCAAAATTCCTATTCAATTTTCAACACCCTGTATAGAGCAGTTTTGTAGTCTTCAATAGGCGAAAATGAACGAGCGCTCAAAAGGTTCTGACGCCAAGTCAGTGCTTCTCTCTGATTTGTGTCTAATTTATAGTGAATTATCATAATTCAAACTTTATCTTGCAATCACATTTGTGAGTTGAATTCCCGTAAAGAAAAACAAAAAACCAAACAACAGCGTATTTAATTTTGAATCAGAACAATTTCCCGCATAACGCGAATCAAAACACCGAAAATTCCTATTGAATTTTCAACACCCTGTATAGAGCAGTTTTGTGTTTTTCAATAGGCGCATGAATGAACGAGCGCTCAAAATGTTCTGAGAGAAGCACTCTTCTCTCTGATTTGTGACTAATTTATAGTGAATTATCATAATTCAAACCATATCTTGAAATCACATTTGTGAGTTAAATTCCCGTAAAGAAAAACAAAAAACCAAACAATAGCGGATTTAATTTTGAATCAGAACAATTTTCCGCATAACTCGAATCAAAACACCGAAAATTCCTATTCAATTTTCAAGCCCGTTGATTCGAAGCTCGCACAGACAACCCCAGTCATTAAATCAGCATGAAAACGTATCCTGAGAAACAGGAAAATCCCGCCGACGGTTTTTCCGTAGCGTCGCTGTAAAATTCCAAGTTAAATTAGTTTCCAGGAGATGGCGGAAAGGTGGTAGGTGATTCACCGGATACAAATTGAGTCTGCATCACGCAGAATGGGGTCTCATCCCATATTCAGAGTGAGATTTCATTCGGTATTGTAACGAAACTCATCAAATTTGATGCGTGTTGACAATACGGATTATATCGAACCCCGTATATGCAAAGACGGGTGATAATCTTATCTTAAGGATAAGGAAATACCACGCTGGAACTTTGATCATCTCCGGAATTACGGTGACGATACACCTATGGGTGCGGAATACCAACTAACCCGACTCCGACGTCTCTGTTCGTTCTACTCAGGGGCGTATACAGGGGGGAGGGTCATGGGGGCCATGGCCCCCCCGTCGCAGACCTTATAAATATAAAAATGTATCATGAAAAATCGAAAAATATGCTTGGCTACTCACAAGGGTGAAAAATTTGATATGATTTAGAATTGTTGAAGACAGATCGAATGTATTGGCATTAATGCATATACAGTGGACTCTTGTTAACTCGAAATTCTCGATAACTCGAATTATTTTCATTCCCTTTGGAAAAACCTGTCTAAGCCGAAAAAATTCCCATGCATAACTCGAAACGATTTCACAGATATATTTTACCCTCGATTTTACCATTTTTACCTCTATAAGTCGAATACGCACTGAATTTACCTCTATAACTCGAAGTCAGTAGTTAATTCCAAACCCCGCCACACAAGTCGAATCGAGCATATTTTGCATCGTGAGGTTTTTTAGGATTTCGTTTTATTTGTTGCTTAGTTATGTAAAGGTTGTTGAAAATACATTTTTTGTTTAATGTTTTTTATCCCGACTTTCCTAAGCCTCTGAGCCTCTTCGAGGTGTCGAAGATATGTCAAGAGTTGTAAATCTTGAAGATATTTATTGGGGGGTTGATAAGGTTCGAAGACAACACGGTCGTGCCAGATGGTTACATCTGTTCGTCAGGTTCTAGTCCTTCTAGAATATTCGATTGCCAGGAATCCGCGAAGATCTTTGTGGGCGGTACGGCAAAAGCTCTTATTGGACTAGGAGAAGGTACTTTCCCCTAAGGGTGTGTCCAAAACGAAAAGAAGGGAGGTCGATGTTCGAGACAGGGTAGTTCCAATCGGCAGAGAGCACAGTTGAAATTAAACCGAAGACGGGTACAGACGGTACAGTTCAAATTAAACCGAAGACGGGTACAGACGGTACAGTTTAACTTAAGTCGAAGACGAGACAAGTTCGGTCGGTCAACTTAAGACGTACGACGTAAAGACGGTTCGCGGACTAGATTAAGACGAGTCGCGAACAAATCAAAGACGAGACGACCGAAAACTTGAAGTACGACGAAGACGTGATAAACGAAGACGTTTCGAGTAATCAACAAACGAGTTAAAGACGAAATTCAGTACCGTAGTGAGAAACTTATAATTAAGACGTAATTAAGATCTTCTCAATACTGAGTTTGTACTGTATAATTGTGGCTTTGTAAATAGATGTAAATAATTCAAAAGAGTTTAATTATTACAAATCCAACAAAGTCACGGAGAAGAAGACGAAAGGGCAGGTAATCGAATCATACCTCTAGACGATCGATTAACCAAGCCTACATAAATGCTCCTGCACAATAATTGCAATAATTTGTCAGGATGGAAAAAAAGTTACCGAAAAAGAAACGAACAAAACACTATGAATTAATTAACTGCTTTCGATGTTCTTCCTTGGAAATTCATCGAGAGCAAGCTATATAACATTGGTTTTCGCGGTGTTTTTCTCCAGTGGATTTTAAGCTACATAACCGATCGGTGGATGACTGTTAGAGTTGATAAATGTTGGTCAGAAAAATTTAGTGTCGATTTGGGAGTGCCTCAGGGCTCGGTCCTTGGTCCGTTGTTATTTCTTTTGTTCATTAATGACTTACCTGAACACATTATATCCGAATTAATGATTATATTTGCTGATGATAAGTCAGTGTTGATCTCGGCTCGGGGTCTTGAGGAACTGTCTAAGCTTTGCAATACATTGATTCTCAATTTTGTAAATTGGTGTCGTTCAAATGCGCTCATTCTCAATGCAAACAAAACCGAATGCATTTATTTCAGTATCAGAAATATTAATAATAATCGATTAGTTATTCGATGCCTCGACCAAGATGTTGTATCGAAAGAGACTATAAAGTTTCTAGGTATTCATCTGGACAGTTCTTTAAGGTGGAATTTCCATGTGGATGCTGTTTGCAAAAAATTGTGTAGTTCCTTCTATGCGATTAGTAGGATAAATAATTCATTACCATTCCAGTCGGTTATATCTGTTTACTATAGCTTGGTATATAGTCATATGAACTATAATATTCTGTTGTGGGGTAACTCTGTCGATGCTAAAAGGGTGTTTGTTAGTCAAAAGAGAATTATGCGTCTGATTTTCCACCTACACCCACGTGATTCCTGTAGACCTTTCTTTCGTCAACATAAGATTTTAACGCTACCTTCTCTATATATTTATAGATGTTTAACCTATATTAAGGAACATGAACAATTAATGGTAACATTATCCAGTTTTCATGGTTACTCTACCAGAAATAATGCTACTTTGTACATTCCATCACATACAACAGCCAAATATGAAACTTCCCCAGTATATCAGGCCATAACATTATTCAATCATCTGCCTAATACTGTTAAGTTGCTCAATAAAATAAAATTTACAAAAACTATCAAATGTATTTTACATAACAAATGTTATTATAGTGTTAAGGAGTATCTAGATGACAAGTGTGTTGTCACAGCTTAATTAAGTTTTTTGTTTGTAGAATTAGTTTCAGAAATTTCATTTTTCTTTTTTTCCAATTGACTTATCCTATGCATTTTGTATGTCTTAAGGGATCAATAAATATATTATTATTAAATATATTATTATTATTATTATTATATTAACTCTTTTGACGTTTAAGAATCTAAATCAGACTCCTCCATCAGATAAACTCTTAAAATATTCAGAATTTGTCGATTGACTTTTGTGTCAACACAGAGACACGTTGATCTATTTCATTGTGAAATTTTCTATTGTCAATTCATTTTTCAGTAAATTCATCAAATATGTACGATCTACTCTTATTATAGGGAATAAATAGCACTATTCTTTACCTCTATAACCCGTATTACCATTTGGTTAATCTCTCGGCTTACCTCTATATCTCATTACCTCTGTAAGTCGAATTTAATCGAGAATGACCTGTATAACTCGAACTACGCCTATGTCGAACTATTCGAAACTCGACAAAAAATCTTGGTCCCGTGGTGTTTCGAGTTAACGAGAGTCCACTGTACATAGAAGCATTTGCAGCAGTCATAATGTTGAAAATATTATACAAAGATAAGCTAGTCAAAAAATAGGAGACTAGAATTTGTTATTAAATTTTGATATCTCCTCATATGTTTTTATTTAATAGGTGTAGTGAAAAGGAATTCGTTATTTTTCCAATAAATGGCTTTAGTTATCTAATTCTAATTGTATTTCGCGTACAAGTCCGATCGGGTTTGACTATATGGCGTTAGAAAGATGAGATTTCGCACTACAAAAACATTCTGACAGTTTTGTGATGAGTTGACTCAGTTAAGTTTGAGCGCGCCACAAAAATGGACACTAGCAAAAAAAAATGCTATATTTAATAGTTTTTCTTAGATAAAGACAAAAATACCAGCCAGGCAGCTCAAAGATGCACCATGCACTGGAAGGCCAATCAAGGTCGCCGCCAGGAGCGGCATACCGGACATTTTGCCAGGGCGCCCAATGGTAGAGGCGCAATGTCAGTTAATAAAAAAGACTTTCTGCACCTTTAAGATCTACGTCGTTTTTTTGTTATAGATTTATAAATAGAGCGTCATGCTTTTAAACAATGCAGGACGTTTTGATGAATTTGAGTTGAAAAATACGATTTCATATAAAATTGAAAAGCTGCCTGAGAGGAATAACATGGGCTCCTTCAAAGAAAATTCAGATAAATTAGCCAAAACAGGGCGGTGAAATTTTATTTCGCCGGGGCGCTAAAATGTCTGGCAGCGGCCCTTATACTTTCTTGCGCCTGAGTTTTCTAATGAAATAAATTTTTGTCCTATAAAAATTTTAGAAACTGAATATGATATGATTTACTAAAATCCATCTTCCTATAGAAAACACTTGACCCAGTAGGTACCAACAAAAATTCCGCTATTTTGCTAACCTATATGAGCCGTGACTTTCTATGCCCCCCCTCAGACATCGTCTGGATCCGCCCCTGGTTCTACTTTCGGTTCTTCAAAGCAATATCCATGAATAATAACTGAGACCAAATCCGGAATTTCTGCGGAATGGAAATACAGGGTGAGGACTTCACTTGAGAAATGGCACTTTGAAATGCTTTCGCAGAAGGATTTTCTTTTTCTCTGGCCGAACTGCGCCCGAATGTTCTGTTCTTTGTGGATTCCGTGACATACTCACTTTTCTAGACGAGGATTATCCGAGATTCTTTCGTTATCGATGCGAGAAGTGAGAATATTTCTCTATCTGTTGCTGTGTTTTTGAATCTATGAATTATCAAGCTGGTAATACATATTTTAGGAAGTGTTTTATCAGATGAAGATTTAGAGGACTCTTTCTCCAAACAGTGTTAGTGAATAAGTGCGACAAGGATCAGGTTGTGAAAATAATGACAGTTTGTCACCTATACAGGGTGTCCCGGGAAGAATGCGACAAACGAATACCATAAATTAAGGTCATCATGGAGGACCCGTATCAAGATGTATCAATCGCCTGAGTGCCTTCGTTGGGGATATACAGGGTGATGTTCATCTTATGAGTGAAATTTTACAGTTCAATAACTCTTTAATTAATCTACCGAATAATTACAAATTTTGAAGTTTTGTCACCCTTTCCTATGGCCTTCCTTCAATATTTCTGAATTCGAGTAAATCAGATCCGGACTAGGAAAATTTCTGACTTTTCCTATTTTCGTGAATATTGGATCACCATGTACGTGAATATTATGATTTTTCCCCATTTTCGGAACCACAAAGAATCAATTCATTATAAAAATTCTAAATCTCTACTTGGCACGGTCATACAGGGTGATCAATAAACATTCCCTTATGAGTGAATTTGTTTTAGTTCAATAACTCTTCAACAAATTCACCGAATAATTTCAATTTTTGAAGTTTTGTCGCCCTTTACTATCGCCTTCCTTCAATATTTCTGAAATCGAATAAATCAGATCCGGACTAACAAAATTTTAGACTTTTCCTATTTTCTTGAATATTGGATCAGTCTGTACGTCAATATCATAAGTTTTTTCGTTTTCGTAACCACAAGCTCCGGATTCGGTTGAGATATTCAAATAAAATTTAGTGTTTCAAGAGGTAGTTATTGAGCATTTATTGGCATGCAATTAGGAAATTTTATGTTCATCATTGGTGAGCATGCGGTATTGATTTTTTTTTCAAAAGGAAAAATGGTAAGACACTGAGATATTTCAAGCTTAAAAAATATTTTCAAATTCCTCTACAAAAAAAGAAAAACAGATCTTGTTATTTTCAGAATTTACAAATAAATATTAGGATAGCATTTACGTGACGTGAGCTTCTGAGCTTTTTTCCTTGGAGACCGCAGAACTGTATAATGAAAAGCTATGCTACGCACTAACTAAAAATTCAAATTGAAGAAATGAAAAAACCTTTCGACAAGTTTTATTCTTTTTGCATAAAAACGGCGCCTCATGCCTCAAAAAGGCGTCGTTTTCATGCAAAAAAATGAAACATCCCGATACGTTATTTCATTTCTTCCATTTATTTATTGTTAGATAGTTATTGATAATGCATTAAAGTTGAGATGGTTTTTATCTGTTAGATAGTATTTAAAGTTTATTCAACATATAAAAAGGGGCCCCATACAAAAAAAGCGACGAGAGATTTTTCGTCAACAATTTAACGATAAATTAAAAAATAATTTTTAGTTTTTGTGAACAAGATTCAGAGCAATCAATGAACACTATCTCAGAATATGAAGCATTTGCGAACAGTTGTTAACTATCGTTATTTTTCTTGCAGAATCATCCCCTGAAGTTTGTCCCGCTTAGTCATTAATACCCTGTATATCATTTCGTTACGATGTTAATAATTTTTCATTTTTAACCGGGAACGACCTCATAGTATAAGGTTCAGCTTACTGATGACGAATCCGTTCTCTAATTTGATTCGGTTGATCCGTAAACATGACAACTTCCGAATAGAAAAATCTAGATAATTGATATTCAGATAGGTTCATATAACTTCAATGGAGCGATATGAATTTTTAAAAGGATAAAATCCAACAAAGGGTTCCGTAAATTTTGTTTTCTGTTTAAATGTTGATGATTGCCATTCTTTAATACAATAAAACCATTTTTTCAGTGTACTTAAACCAATATGAGCGTTGACATTTTAGGCTGTCAACGATTCACTTCACGGGATTTTCTGATTAAACATTAACTTTTCATTTTTTTTTGTTCGCAGCTGTATATGAGGAAAACAAAGTAACTGAGAACGGAAACTGAATAATTTTGTCCCCGAAGAATCAAGCTACAATATAATGAAATAATTGCTGAAATCGGCCAAAGGATTCAAGAGAAAATGAACTACAAACTTCGTTGAGATTTGTCCGTTCGCCTAATTTTGATGGAGTATATGCAGGGTGTTACACAATTGACAAGACTCTATATTTCAATCTCGATTACAGTACAGTGCATCCCATTTTGGGTGAGACAGCCAGGTTTCTCGCTTGTTATTTAAGATAGAGCCTTGCGGTTTTCACGTTTCTGTTCTACTTTTTCGTGAAACTCAAGTTGGTCTAATCAGATTTCGCATAACTGTTTCCGTTCAAGAGATACAGGGTGATTTTGGAAATTGATATTTTTCGGACCCCTCTTTTATCTCCGAAGTTATTAGAAATAATGCTGAGGTAAAAACTACGTCTGAATCAGAATTCTGCGTAGAATCCAGTGGCATACTCAATTTTTTTTTTCGGTGTATGGTTTCGAAGATTCAACACAAACCTATATTATTCTCAATGGAACACCCTATATATCATAATTTCGTTGAATTCGTTATTTTTTTCCCTTCAAAATAATGTATGATACTATGTAGGTAGGATGTTGACAAATGTTAAAAAAACACTAAAACATCAAATAATGATGATTTTTTTTTAATGAGCAATGGATTCCCCATATGAAAAAGAGGATCAATTGGATAATTTTTATTGGTGATTTTTATTTATAGTAGAGTAAGCAAACGAAGATAATACACTCATCACTAACATGAAAAACAAAACGTAGGTACCTAATGCTACCTAATAGCAACAAATGAATAATACAAAAATTCATAAACATTGCATAATATCTTACGGATTAAACTGTTCAAATTGCTGTCCTTTTTCCCTAATACATAAAATATACTACAGTAAAAGAATCAACAGTCCCGAAGAACTTCGTGCATCAACAGAGGCAGTTTTCCAGGATTTACAAAACCGCCCTTTTACAATATTAAATGCACTCAGGCGTATTGAAAAGTTTTGTCAATTATGTATTAGGGGAAACTGGACAGCAATTTGAACAGTTTAATCTGTAAGATATTGTGCAATGTTTATGAATTTTTGTATTATTTATTTGTTGCTATTAGGTAGGTACCTACGTTTTGTTTTTCATGTTAGTGATGAGTGTATCATCTTTGTTTGTTGCTTACTCTACTATAAATAAAAATCACAAATGAAAATGATCCAATTGATTCTTCTTTATATCGGAAATCCATTGCCCATTAACAAAAAAATCATCATTATTTGATGTTTTAGTGTTTTTTTAACATTTCTGAACATTTTACCTACATAGTATCATACATCATTTTGAAGGGAAAAAAAAAACGAATTCAACGAAGTAATGATATATAGGGTGTTCCATTAAAAAAATATAGGTTTGTGTTGAATCTTCCAAACCATACACGGAAGAAAAAAATTCAGTACGCCACTGGATTCTACGCAGAATTCTGATTCAGACGTAGTTTTTACCTCAGCATTATTTCTGATAATTTCGGAGATAAAAGAGGGGTCCGAAAAGTATCAATTTCCAAAATCGCCCTGTATCTCTTGAACGGAAACAGTTATGCAAAATCTGATAAGACCAACTTGAGTTTCACGAAAAAGTAGAACAGAAACGTGAAAACCGCAAGGCTCTATCTTAAATAACAAGCGAGAAACCTGGCTGTCTCACCCAAAATGGGATGCACTGTACATCGCTGAAATTTTCGAATTATTTTTCGCCACACCTCATGACAATATTAACGTTTGAATAATTCATCAATGAATCTTCTCATTTTGAACACCCAGTAGAGTTATCAATAATAATTACTTACCATAGCAGTTTTTCGAGTATTCATTTCAAGAATCTCATTCAAATAAATTAATTAATTTCGGAGTTATGAGGTCTCTCAAAAGACCCTCCTTCAATTTATGAAAAATCAAAAAATCTCAAAAACGGCAAATTTTAAGCATATGAAAATTTGGAACAAAAATGGGTTTATTTATTCAAGCAATCTGAGAATTCTTTAAAAACAGAAGGCTTATTCTAACGCCCGTTCATCAAAAAATGTGACTCGTTTTTGAATTTTGAACTCGTGGAAGAAAATCGATGACTTCTATGCACTGGTATTATGAATTACTCTTATACAATGGTTTTTCAGAATACGAAACCTGGAACAAACTTGGGTTCATTTATCCATGCAATCTGGAAATTCAATAAAAAACAGGATTTTCCATGTGAAAAAATATATGTATGGTCATTTAAATATTTTGGTAGCTCTAATGGATAATGATACTGTATCGAAGAAAAATCGAAAGTTCCAGTGCTTTACCATAATATATTACATTGTAATAGAAATTCTTTCAATCTATCGAATATGGCCTATTCATATCCCGTAATGAAAAGATTTGGGATATTGGATATTCAAAAACATCGAGAAAATCTATTATAATCAAAAAGCATGATTATTATTATAAGTCGCCGTTTCGATCTTGAATATTTCAATAGTTAGTGCGAAACTTTTCATTATACAGTTCTTCGTGTTCTCCAATATAAATACAAATATACAAATCTTACTTCACGTCAGTACTTCCTTGATTTTTATTTACACAATTTTGATTTTCCTAGTAGTTTGAGGAAGAAATTTTCAAACATATATACAGAAAAAAACTAAAAATTAGAAAACCACCAAAGTATTGTGTTATGATGATAATGTAATTTTTAATCTATCCGATGACTTGAGATTTTTAGAAACTCATTTTTGTCAAATCAACAGTACTCAAACACATTTCATCATCATAATCTCAAAGAAAAAATTCAGACATCTCATATCCAGTTAACTCATATTTTTTTCGAATCAATGAAGCCCCATCTCTGGCAATCCTGGTAACCCCGAACGCTGACATGAATAAAAGATATATTGTTGGCTAATTTCCGATTCATTTCACCCTAATGTTACTTTGAACAGGTGTAACTGGGAAAATTCAAAATTTATAGATCGCCTCTATCTGGTGGCAGCGGGACACCTTGATGTTGATCTGGATGAGGCTCGTACATCATCCGGCATATGCAAATGCTCGGCAACATTCATCATTCAGCCAATTGAGTGAGCCAGACTACGACTCTGAAATCGTAAGGATTATCCGGGCTAAGCGATATTTTATTGTGTCATCGCTCATTTTTGATTGACTTTATAAAGTCAACTTCCAACGTTTCTGTTATAGTTTTATTTGTGTACGTTGATAGGTATATCGTGGAATTTATGTTTGAAAATTTTTTGTTTATTACACATCTGTATGAAAAAAAGTGTGAGTGCGAATTCCATAGAGTAATAAGAAAGAAAGTTTATTCAGAAGTAGGTAACAACCATTACAAACTATAATAAATTTTAAAATGAAAAAATAATTTTATGAGTATATATTGGGGAAGAAAAATCGACCTAAGCTACATAAAGAAATGTATCTTGTGTGCCAATTATTTCTTCTCAAAAAATTTACATTTGAATTCATAGGCTTTGAGATGAAGGCAACAGCCCGGCGGCAGGAACGGACCGGAGAAAAAGGCCAGAATGAAACTATATAAAATGATTTTTTTTCAGAAAAGTTCATTAAAAAAAGCTCTGGTGCGCTAATAAAAATTGTTTTACTTTGATCTTAAAACTTCTAGGATTTTGATAACTGTTTTTAAGCTCTGCAGGCAGCCTATTGAAGAGAATTGGACCATAATATGATATGAATCTTTGGGTGACGTTTGAAGGTTTGAACGGAACGTTGAAAGTTTTTTCTCTTGTTGATCTTGTATTATATTTTCTCAGTGCCGTATCAACCGGATAACTAATTTGATTAAAATATGCTATAGCTGAGTGAACATAGAGATTTCTGATATTCAGCACATTGAGGTCACTATACGAAACATCTGAAGATAATTTATATGGTCTTTCAAACAATATTTTCGAAGATGCGTTCTGGGTTATTGGCTTTTTCAAGGCGCTATTATAGGCACATCCCCATACTACAATGCAATATGTCAAATTCGACTCAATCAGCAACTCATAGTTTAAAACTTCACGGAGTTGATAAAATTTATAGAATATATTTCAAATTTTTTTATTTGAGAAAGCAACCTGTTCCTCCCATTTAAGGTGCTTATCCAACATAACCCCAAGCAAAATACTTTATTTTGTCAATATAGATAGTCGGAGTATACGCAATTTTTCACATGTTCCCAACATGTTAGAATACGTTGTCGGATTTTGATTCATTTTCAAATCCACAATTTAACTATATCGTTAGGAATGTATATTTTATTGAATGAAATATATTTATTTGAGTGATTCCCGATTAAATATGCAAATTTCAATATTTGGAATCCGAAATTTTTCCTAATTGTCGAATTTATAATGAGCAAAATATTTATTATTTTTTGTATCCACCTGCTGAAATCCAAGGTTTGGCAACTTTTGCTCTCCTAGTGTCATCGGTTTTTTCACGTCATTTGCGTACTTTAAGTTTGTTTTCTGAATTTCTGATATATTTAAGTATTTATTTCAATATATTTTGAGTTGATATGAAAAGTTGATCCACTATGGGACATAAGAAGTGCGTTCTTTGTGGAGAAACCCGCGAATTGAGTGAAATATCGTATTTTTAATAAGTTTTCTTTTCTGTGCGTTTCATGTCAAATTTGATAGTTCATGTTGGGGACAAAATTTGCTTACTGAAAATGACATATGGTCCCTCCATCTACGTTTATTACTCTGAGGTAAATTTCAAATTAATTCATACCATAAAATTCAATGGGATATTTTATTGATGACACACAGATCAAGAACTTCGTTCAATTTGTGATATCACTTGTCGTACAACTCTTGTTTGCTTCGATTTCGATGAATTTGATGATGTGAATCTTCGGTATAATAAATCCAGAGCCTAGCGCACAGATGGTGCCGCTAGTGCAATGCCACTTTTTTTTGTTAGTGCCATGTTTCGGAATTCGGAATTTCGAAACACAAAGTTGAGTTTGGATCGAGATATTGAAGGTAAAGTGACGCTACATTTATTGTTGTTGGAAAAATGGATAAAAACGAGTGTCGTGTGCTGACATAGCTCCTTGACACAAATCAATGAAAACTATGGTCGAATTGAATGGCTTTATCACCCAGCTTATTCTCCAGATCTGCGTCCTCTTCGCAGGCCGAAAAAGAATGTTCCAGAAAAAGAAATTTAGCTCTAATGAAGTCAGAGACGAATCTTACTGAAGAAAAAGTATTGCAAAGTTCGAGGAGTGTTGGTTTACTGGTTCAGTCCCTGTCCAGGACTTATTAAGTGAAGTGTTGAATAGAAAAAAAAGGATGAATCTCTGAGAGAAGATTTGGATACTTACTTCCTTCTTCCTCCCAGATGACTATGATGAAAAATTGTAATATAGTAATTACAGTGGTTCTTTTTCAGAACAAGACACATATTTCACTTTGGTCAACTGTGATTCGGAAATTTTTCATAATTTTTGCAAAGTATTCACTCTCCAGTAAAATCAGAATAAATATGTTATCGAGCATACCTATGAGGAAAAACGATCTACCTAGAATATATAGAGGCCGGTCCCATACCAACTGATAAAATACATATTTTGCATATTTATGAACTGTAGATACAAAAAATTTTTTTTTTACGGAAATATCTAGAAGGTATTGAAAAATCAGTGGTTAAAGTTTAATTGGGTTGAATCCATGAATACAATTCCATTCCCTAATTTCTTCAGCGAATGAAATAAAAATTGAAAAATATTTTTTTTTATCTTTTGGAAGCGTGGAACTTTTCAAGGGAAGACTCGCTTTCATATCCGACAAAGATTGACCTCCTAAAAATTTCGCACTTATAATTTATTGAATTTGAGCTGAAAATAGTCTATGACGCCTAAGTTAAAACCAGTGATGAAAAATGGATATATCTGCCATATGCTTCAAAACCAGAGGACCAGAGGGAAAAAACGAACATTTTATAAATGAGTGTTGTAGCTTTATTGCACGGTTTTGGCCAATAAATTCAATAGTCTATACTGAAACGAGCTAGATAACTGCATATTCTGCAGTTATTCTATGATATTTTGAATAAAACAAGGTTTGCAGTGTCCATTATTCTTTTCTAAAATCAACAAACTTTATTGTGTCGCGCATAAAATACTGATTAGGAATAATAAGAATAATAATAATAACACCCTTTATTAGCAAAATATACTATTTACAAACAATGACATGAAAGTAATACTTTAACAATAATTCAATCATAATGCTCCTTAATGTAAGAAATCAATAATTTTCTAAAATTCCTATAATTATCACAATTTTTTATATCATTCGGCAATTCATTATATAAAGTTAATCCTTTCACAAGTGTTGACCCCGATGCTGAACAAGTACGAAAAGAATCCACATAAAAGTTATTTCTATTTCTTGTATTATACTCATGCACTTCAGATATATACTTGATATTTTCAGACAAATAGTTCGGCAGCATTTTATTTTCAATCTTATATAATTTAAATTGATAATGAAATAAAATAATGAAATGCTGAGACTATTTGAATTAATTATTGCTAGAAAGTCCCGACGTTGACTACAGATATAAAATAAGGCGTATGAAATGATTTGATAACTGAGAGCAAAAGAGTTTTTTCATTAAAATATGGTCCCTCAATTGATAGTTCTCCAAATTCAGTTTGAACGTTTGAAGCTTAAAACTAAAATTATCGTGGTTTCGTTCGGTGAAAGCATTATGTGGCATTTTTATTGCTTCAACACAATGTGAAATTCCATATACAATGTGAATTGCCAAACTACAACTTTGTCCGATATCTTTATCCATTAAAATATAGGATATAATCCGACAAAATGGAAAGCTATGAAAAAACTAAAAGATTGATGATGCTCAAACTAGGCCTAGGTATTAGTTGTATCAACGTAATATTGAAAAATTTTCATGTTCAAGGTACATTATCGAAAATTATGGAAAAAAAATCGTAATTTGAAAAATAAATTGGTTCTATCGGGACTCTTATTATTTCATTATCGACCGCAATAAAGAATTCACAGTTTTCAATGCAGGGAAATGAATCCGTATAGAAAATCCCGGTAAACATGTCGAAAACACATTATATATTCCAAACAATTATGTTATGGAATAATCTGATTTCCATTAGTTATGAACTCGGTTACATACATACAGTATGGTGCAAATGTATGGAATAAATGCTGAAATATTTCAATTCATATTTCTGATTATTCAATTTTTGACATTCATGCGAGAGAGATGACGTCATTGGTATGATCTTGATGAGGTCATTGGCTGTTTTTTTAAATGGGAAAGTATGTCATGTGACACCTCAATTTGAAGGTCCTGACTATCTGTATTATATGGGTCTGACTATCGAATTATATAACAGAATCATAATACCGAAATTTCTGAAATCCCTGCAATGTCTCATTACAAATCACAAACTGCAGCTTTTGCTGATATACTCTCGATGTGACCCTAGAAAGAGAGTGTTTTTATTCTCTAAGCCCAAATCTTTGATTTTATTTATTGTTGGCACGAAATCGTAGAGGAAAACAAATCAGATCAATTAATCAAATCAGATCAATTATATACTCTTTTTAGTTCTTCTCCATCATCCATCATCGGTGCTGTAGCATGGCTTCTTCTGGTATAGGATAAGATGACACATTTCGATTTATTGAAGGGTAAATAATTTTTGACAATCCATTGATGGACGAGATCGATATCAGATTGAAGATTCAGGCAATCTTGTGCAGTGTCAATTCTCCTATAGATCTATAAGTCTGCAAACATTAAACATCTGGAGTAACTCAGGTCTTGTGGTAAGTCGTTTATAAAGATGATGAACAACAGTGGTCCCAAGCTTGATCCCTGTGGCACGCCTGAATTCGCGTGAAAATTTCCAGATGAACGTATTTTACTCTAAATAGATAAGATAAGATGCAAAAAACTTGAGGGTACATGAGTCCGCTCCACACTCGCTCAATTTTTCCATCAAGATGTTATGATTCACCCTATCGAAAGCATTTTTAAAATCAGTATACCTAAACTATATGTCTGATTGTGTACTTTCCATAATCTCCGTAAACAATAAAAATTGCAACATATATTGGTGGTGGTAAATTTTCTTAGTGTAAATCCGTGTTGTTCTTGGCATATTACTTCTCACCATTGCCGACAGTTTCGCATAGGTATATCATAATTTATTTTTGAGGTTTTAAGACACTGTTATTCGATCTATCAGCTCCATAAACAGGCTCGATTTAACAATCGATTCCAATTATTCCAAGAAACATTGTTTGTATGTTTTTAAAATAAAGACCTCTATTATTATTATTCTGTGCATTTATCAGTTCGATTCATCTTACAAACATCAGCTGGCTAGATTAGCTACTATCCTTACGTCTCGTATTATAAGTCGTTGGAATGTTTTTCACCATCCAAATAACATTATATTAGTTATTTTATTGAATAACGATGAAAGGGTAAGGGGACTTGTTAAAAGTACTGCATGGGTAATTTGAAAACGAAGAAAATTTCCTCTGGTTCCAGATAAAATATTCATTCCTCCCACATCAAGGGTTCCAGAATATAATTTCCCCTCAAAATCACCCCTTGTCGTCCCTATACGACAGATCCTATTAATTTAAATTATTTGTCACCAATTTTACTACTTCCGTAATGGATGAAACTCGTGACATTTCTCTTTAATATTTATATGTTCGGGGTTGTAACATTTTATGACTTACCAATTTTATATTGAACACACGTTGGTTTTATTACTTTATAAGGATCGAGTAGCCTGTACGGAAGACGTTTATGCCCTGCAGTGTGAGACAGCAGAATTTATGGTGTAAGAATTCATACAAACAGCGAGGAATAGGATGTAATACGCTTCCGGAAGAAAAAACGGAAGAGAGTTATTGGGTTTTCTTTAGGACGCATGTTCGGGAAAAATACTGCATATTTTACATAGTTTATTGTTTCCTCTATGCCGAAAATATTTTAACCCAAGGAAAAAAATGCAAAAATTATTATTAGGTATTCTACGGGCTTTTACGTAGAGAAATTTTTTTTCAAACGATGACAAAAATATGAGTTCATAATTCGGAAGTTCAAAATACCATTGCACCAAGAAGGTAATATCTGATTCTAATAATATTCAATGGATTATTCTTTACTTGGCATGAATTCATTATAAATGAAATAATCGATATACTTATGAATCATGATGATTTTTGTGAAGGATTCAATTTAATCAAACAAATAGCTATGGATAATGATTAAAAACAATAGGTTATTGATAAAATTTTGATTAATAAACAAATAAAGCAAGCATTACTTCGAGCATCCCCTAGAATATAGTAAAATATGATATTAATAATGATTTTTTTTCCGTTTAAACTTGCGTCAATAATATCTCATCCTCATCAGAATTTCGATCATCAGAATCCTGTATTCCGCTTCAAAAAAAAAAGAATTTGACCCTAATATTTGTTCACAAAAAATTTTGAACATTTGTGAATACTTTTGACTTCATTCAGATTCTGCAAATGAATTCATTACTTCATACATTGCCTTTTATCTAATCCACTTTTGATATTCAATAATATTTAGGAATATTGAGACCACATTTTTTATCTCTCGATTTTTAATAACTAGCAGTAGCAAGCTACACATTTTGAGAGTAATTTCTAATAGCATGCCTTAAATATCAACAGAAATATAGTTTTTATGTTTTTACATTCATCAGTTCAATTTTTCTTAATATTCTCATTTTTATCGTTTTAATTTCGTTCATGGAACAAATTGCAGCTTTTATTCGGAGGAAAGTTCTTTTTGTTGCTTGACTGAAATATTCCAATAATATTCATCTCATCACAAAACTCAGAGGTATAACTGATAAAATTTGAATGTATACTGCTCAACAATTGATAGGGATCACTTACTTGTTCTAAATTTACTTCTGAAATATTCGCTCCAAGATTATAAATTTAGTCAGATATCAGTGTATTTTCAGTTGATAATTATGGAACAATTATGGGTTCAATAATCATATCGTGATATCTCTGGCTGGTCATGGTGGTGTTCTGCAGAACAACCAACTCTGTGCGTTGGTTCAAACAAATGCCTCCCCATACACATATAGAACCTCCGCCAAAAGCTGTTGTGGGTACCATAAACTGTTCTGCATACTTTCGACCTCTTTCCCTCCAAGCAAGAATACGTCCATCGGAGTTGACCAAACGAAATCTAGACTCATCCCCAAATAAACATCGGCTCCAATCTTCAAGTGTCCAATTGCAGTGCTCCTCAGCCCATTGCCGTCGATGAACCCGGTGTTCCCTATTGAAACGGGGATGTTGTACCCTCCTACGTGCTCTCAAACCACGAACATGTAGTCGTCGTCTTACGGTCTGGTTCGAAATTAGAACTCCTGTTGCAACTCTCAGTGATCTATTGAGCCGCGACACCGGGTAAGTGGGATTTCTCCTAGCATTGAGGATCAAAAGACGATCTTGGGCAGCTGTTGTACTGCGCTGCCGACTTCCCCCATGAACATAAGCTACTGAGTCGTTTTGGCTGAACCTATTCCAAGCCCGACTCACGACACTTTGCGAAACATTGAACCGCCGTGACACTTCTCGCTGGGACAAACCTTCCTGTATCCACCGTATGATTTGGTCCAGTTGCACAGGAGCCAAACGTCTTCTCGGCATGACTGATTAGCTGATATTGTTCTCATTTCTTCAATTATTGTCACCTTATGTGTTTGAACGAGAGAAAAAACAGATTTAATAACAAATACCACATTGCTTTTCACTCCACCTGTAACAGCCTACAGATAATAATCGATTTTGTGAACAAGAGCCGATGAAGTGAGGAAGACTTTGATATAATCAACTCAAAACATCTTACTTTTTCCTTAGAGAACATATAATGTACAGATATTCACGAGATAACTTGAAAAAAATACTAATGAAGAGAAGTTCATAAGTGATCCCTAGCAAATGTTTATCAGTGTATTTTAGGTTCAGAATTCCGTAGTAAATAATTTATAGATTTGAAATCACAATCGAAGGAGATTGAGTTGAAGAATATTGTATTGAATAAGTACATTTTTTCTTGAAAGAATTCAAATATCACTATTCACTAGTATCAAAAAAACTTAACAAATAAACTTTCAATTACGCATAGTCCACAACGTCTGTAATTTTAGAATTTGCAACCGGTAATGTATGTTGATTATCAGACGAAAAAGGGAAAAATACGAGAATATACGAGAGTACTTTAGAACTTTTTTCTTAGAAGCTGTTTCATTTCCCCATTAAAATTTCAAACAATGTAATCAATGACATTTTGTTTAAACAAGTAGGTATTAATTACAGATTAATCGAGTAATTGATGTATTCCATAATGACTGAAATTCGAGAGCACATATTTTAAAAATTGATAAACCCGAAAGTCTAGATTTCCAACTTGAGATCAGAGGACAATAGAATGTAATTTGAATCAAATTTTGGAATATTAGAAATCGTCGATCATCACTGAAATACTCTACTACGAAAGTGGTTTCCTCTTTATTTATATTGGAGTTTATTATAAGATGATTTCTTTGATACGTAATACGATATTTGAAGGACATTATGAACTAAAAAATTAGGAAAGTACTGAAGTGAAGATAGGAACTTTTGGGAGGTCGTCATTCATGCCACAATTCCGCTTTTGTTGGCTAAAAAATAGTACACAGACATCTGTGGTCTCCAAGGGCGCAATTGAATCATAAATGAGCGATTGCTCAAAAGCTCCTGATTTCCCATTAGTGCTTCTTTCATTGAATTCTATGATTTCCTGGTGTAGAATGTTACTGTTTTTCTATTGCAGTATTTTCAATTCAATTCATTTTCCGTAATGTACTTATTTCAGTAATTGAATGAAAATATGAGTAAGCCTGAGTCATAAAAAATTTCATGGAAATGATCTGAGTCACTCTTAAAATGTATAAGACTTTATTTATAGCATTAAATTTACGATTTTTTCAAATGGCCGAAATATTGATTACATTCTGTAATTAGTTTCGAGTACAGAAACAAACATCTATAATATTTATAGCCTGAGTCAGTCCCAACTATCGCTTGTATCGAACCCTGAGAGAAATTGAGAGGGATCGCTAATAATATTAAGCTTCAATCATAACTTTGGCTCTATACTGCCATGTTAGGGCTATGAACATTAACAACTTGGTTTATTTATAGAGTCGACTTATGATCTAGTGGTGAATATCGTGAAGGGAGGGACGTGTTCGGAAAAATAATACGAAAGGCAATTAAATCTACTACATTTTCACCAGAGACTCCATCTCATTGCCTCTGAAATTGCGTTAATATTAGTACCGAAGTTATTCAACAGAAGGACGGAATTGGAGTATATCCTTGTATGAAAACCTGTTCAATATTCAAGCCAGTTTATTGAACCATTGATAATTCTTCGAAATCGAGCAAGTAAAAAATGTTCTGAATTTTTCAACATAACATTTTAGAGTTTTCCTATCACAAAGAAAATATGGTGTTACTGCATACTATTATGAAGCAGTAATAAGTTAAGAACATCGTGGTAGATAAATTGGACAACGAAGTTAGATAAAATGACCAGCTGTAGTGGAAATAAATACAGAAAATTTTTAATGCGACAATTTTGTAACTTGTTGAAATTTGAGTGCGGAATCCGAAATATCCCTCAGGTGAATTATCTATATTTTACCCGTTTATATTACACATTATTATTATTATTTTTGTCAGCTTGAAAAAACACATGGATGGAAGTATTTATTAACACAAACATATTAATTCAAGTATTTATCAGAAAATTTATATACAGAAGTAACTCGACTTGCTAGCATGGATTTCAGTAGGGTAGTACCGCTACAACAGCAGAGTAGGACTTAGGTAGTAAAAAAAGTAGTTTTTTCTTTCAATCTGGAAGCAATAATTTCAGTAGACTCCATTGAGATATTCAGGTCCCATATGAGGTTGTTCAGCATATTTTGGTTGAAACACTGTGGAGTTGTTAAATTTACTTCAAATTGGCTGCCGTCATCAGAACTTCATTAGTCGATATGTCTGGGTGTTCAGGAAGACTGCTGAAGGATGGAACTGATATTTTCTCCGAAAAGTAAAAGGTCTTATTGAAGAATCTTGTTCAGGGTATGCTCATTTATGTTTAGAGTCTATTATGCCTTGTATGGATGTAGTAAATTGGAAATTTGGAAATTATTGAAATTATCGTAGTAAATCGGAAATTTGGAAATCATTGAAATTATTGGAATTATTATTCAGAAAGAATATACGTTAAATTCAAAAGAGTGATCGCGACTTGTGTAAACTGATCTTATCTTAGAAGTAGGATGTTTTATTTTTCAATTATTGCTTTTCTTAGTTATCGTCTCACTGCGTTGGTGAAATCGATATATTATTCACGGATAAGAAAAATAATTCAGATACGGGGAAATCTTGACTTATCTGAGTTCGATACATGCGAAAAACCGTCATGGTCGTTCTCAGATGACACAGCTAAAAGTTCGTTAGGCAAAGTCGAAGTATGTTTTTTTGATGAGACGGCAGAAAAATCTAGTTTGAAGTCGAGGTGGGGTCTGTTGACGACAAATTGAAGAAGGATAAAAAATTTTCTAACCAATGATCTAATTGGCATGGTATCTTGGGCAATTGTTGGGGCGGTCTTAGATAAGTACGATGTTAAGATTTTTTTGAGGTTGAAGGAAGAAGTCAGTACCTATCGCTTAGGGTCTCTTATTGAGAAGGGTTGAGAATTCGAACGTCGGTCGCGGAACCGGACTTAGAGCAAAACAATTTCTTTTCAAGATCAGAGTAATATTCAATGAGGATAAGTTAAATAGAATGGTAAATTGGTATATGAGTTAGTTTTCGAGATTTTAAGTATTCAAGAAAAAGGATTGTTTTGGCTCTGAGACAGGAAGAATTAGGTCAGAAATAGAAAAACAGGGATTATTTTTTTTTGGATAGAGTTTAAGAATTTGTTTTGGTATAAATTAAATTAGCTCGGAGTGCGCGAATCGGGAGTGGAGTTATTGAAGAGGAATTACACGTTCCGAGTGAAAAGTTTGTAGAAACTAAAATTAGGTTTAGGCAGGGCCTAATAATTCACCTAGCACCGCGGGATAAGGGCAAGTTAACAATCTTTTGGCTATTTAATTTTTATTTTTATTTGTTGATTTTTGAATACTTTTTCAATGAAAATAATTTTATTTGAGTAGTCCCGATTCTCCCAAGTTCTAAGTTGGTTATTTTGTTTCTTTTGTTTGAATAATAGATTATTTGAGACATTTTTTGATTTTAATCATAAAGTTCTGGCCGTTGAGTCAGAAATATAAACTTCGTGGATATTGTAATTTTGGATATTTTTATTTTTCTTTATTATATTTAAGTGTAAAATTTTAATCGACTTTTATTAACCCAGAAAACTAATCATGTCCCTAGAGAAAGAAAGTCAACTAAAAGACCTGTCCATTGAAGCAACGGGCCGGGCTCACACATAAAATCTTTTTGAAATTAACATAATTATTCATTCTCCGAGACCTCTGGAAAGCCGCTCTTCCAGGGGTTGAAAGAACATATCAACCGGAGATAAGTGAACGTTGGTCAACATTCTCTGACCAACCTGTTCATGACATGGAAATGTTCAACATTTTTACATACCAAATATGGGGCCCAATATTTATCCTGATCCCCAAAATGAAGTATATTTACCAAATACATGACAAAAAACATCGAAATGGTTTCATAGCTACTACCACTCCACTCAATAATAATAGGTATACCAAATCGAGTTCGATTAAGGAACGGTGTTACAGACTGTCAATTAGTGGAAATAAAGCAAATATTGGAGTACAGATTGAAAGGCAATTCGAAGAATAAAATAAGTAATTCAGAACATAGGTTTGAGCAGGTCTGGTTCACCTAGTAGGGAAAATTGATTCAGACATAATTCCAGGTGAAAGAAATATAAATTTTTTTATTTTTGGCTTTTATCAGAACATCAATTAACCTGTATCTCGAAAATTAGAACTGACAGAAATGGCGGCTTTCTTCAAGTCTGTGCATTCAAATCAGTTGGATTTCTAGCACTAATGTTTTTCGTTTGGTTGGCCTGTGTACTTAAATTATTCAATGAGATTCAGTGTAAGCTCAAACATAATTAGTATTACTGAAAAGGTTTTTTCAGTACCTCTCAGATTAAATACGACTTAGGTAAGGACCATTTGAAATAATTTATCTTAATGGCCCTTACGAGGGCATTCATGATCATATCTAATATTTTTTGTTGAGAATTATTTCGAATTTGAATTTATGTTATTTAGTTCGATCTTCAGAAAAATAAAAAGGTGGTGGTGGGTCTTTTTGATTAACACTGTATTTTTGATATTCTTTGATTTTTCAGTTTTTTTTTTAAGTTTCTTTTCTAGGTAATCAATCAATTTCACATATTCAAAATTGATTCATAATTCAGTATCAAGATATCACGAGCGTATTTTTCAGGTCGAAAAGAGACATTATTTTCCATAAGCGTGTATCCCCAAATGCTTCGTTACTGAACTAGGGAACGTTAAGATTTCAAGACTTTTTGGTTTTTTATATCTGTTTCAGTTTTTGAGATATGAAGATCAAATTTGGAGTAGATATAGGTTCCTTAAACTCCTTATTTTTCGAAGGATAATTCAATTCAGCACACATAATATGCCCGATCTCAAGTATTTAAGGCAATGAATGGTTCCAAAAGTTTCCCAACAAACGGCACACTTCGTGACTAGATAGACATGGAATATTCCATATTCTTCAAATACACTGATCAACAATTGCTAGGGATCACTTATGAACTTCTCTTCATTTGTATTTTTTTCAAGTTATCTCGTGAATATCTGTACATTATATGTTCTCTAAGGAAAAAGTAAGATGTTTTGAGTTGATTATATCAAAGTCTTCCTCACTTCATCGGCTCTTGTTCACAAAATCGATTATTATCTGTAGGCTGTTACAGGTGGAGTGAAAAGCAATGTGGTATTTGTCATTAAATCTGTTTTTTTCTCTCGTTCAAACACATAAGGTGACAATAATTGAAGAAATGAGAACAATATCAGCTTATCAGTCATGCCGAGAAGATGTTAGGCTCCTGTGTAACTGGACCAAATCATACGGTGGATACAGGAAGGTTTGTCCCAGCGAGAAGTGTCCCACTTACCCGTCGTCGCGGCTCAATAGATCACTGAGAGTTGCAACAGGAGTTCTAATTTCGAACCAGACTGTAAGACGACGACTACATGTTCGTGGTTTGAGAGCACGTAGGAGGGTACAACATCCCCGTTTGAATAGGGAACACCGGGTTCATCGACGGCAATGGGCTGAGGAGCAACGCAATTGGACACTTGAAGATTGGAGCCGATGTTTATTTACGGATGAGTCTAGATTTCGTTTGGTCAACTCCGATGGACGTATTCTTGCTTGGAGGGAAAGAGGTCGAAGGTATGCAGAACAGTTTATGGTACCCACAACAGCTTTTGGCGGAGGTTCTATATGTGTGTGGGGAGGCATTTGTTTGAACCAACGCACAGAGTTGGTTGTTCTGAGAACACCACCATGACCAGCCAGAGATATCACGATATGATTATTGAACCCATAATTGTTCCGTTTGCGGCTGCCGTGGGCGAGAATTTTATTTTAATTGACGATAATGCCCGTCCACACTGTAGTCGTCTGGTTAATGAAGTGCTAGAAACTCATGCTATTGATAGGATGGACTGGCCAGCTCGCTCTCCAGACATGAATTGCATCGAACATGTCTGGTCTGAGATGTCTAGACATTTGTCAACCTTAGAACAACCGATCAATAACCTGGAGGACCTTTCTAACGCTTTACGGGATATTTGGACGAATTTGCCCCAAAATTTTATAAATCGTTTGATCGAAAGTATGCCTCGTAGGGTAGAATGCTTGAGACGAGCTCGTGGGGGACCAACTAGGTACTAGCTTAACCGAAACTTCAGCCTTCTTGTGGTTTCATCATAAAATTTTTATGTTATTCAAACACAGAATTTTGAGTGTTCCTAATAAAGTCTTTTTTTCTCTTCAACTTTCCATTTTTTCATTCTTTTCTCAAGTGAACCATATTATCAACTGAAAATACACTGATATCTGACTAAATTCATAATCTTGGAGCGAATATTCCAGAAATAAATTTAGAACAAGTAAGTGATCCCTATCAATTGTTGATCAGTGTAAATTAGGAATATATACGCGAAATATCGGACAACAGTTATCTCTCCGAAGATTAGAACGGAATTGATACAGTGTAGGTAAGCTAGTCACATCTAGAAAAATCCATTCCATTATAGAATGTTGATTTCCGAATGAACACTGCCCAAATGTAGGGTAACCTTCCGATTTCGACAAAAGAAAAGCCAATGCTGAATGAGAATCCGAGGATCCGAAGACGTTGATATTCCTTCGGCAATAGCACATCTGAATGATTGTTGTCCGGACATGAATCAGACGAAGAGATTGATGAATCCCCCGGAATCTAATCCAATGCCACCTGTTCCTCAAGTCGTATGTCTCTGAAAATTTCAGGGGGATCAAGAACATTTGTCATTCTCGACAGCGGATATGTGTTCTATGAATGGACAGAGGCTGGAGAGAGCAGGGACTCAGAAAGCAATCTTATGATAGACATTGACTTCATTTCAATGCAAATCATATTGATTTACCAATATAACATTTGTCGTCCGATTATGTACTGAGATCCACAGATCAAATATAAATAGAAATATTTTATATTTCAGATTTTCAAGAGGACAGATTATTTTCATTTATGATTCATCAATATAAAGATGTCAAAAGCAGCCAGGTCTGAAGAATAGGGTAGATGAAATACTCTGAAAAGATGCATTCAAAGCCAGAATTTTTCTTATGAGTTGAGATATTTGGTAAGACAAAGAGAATTTTAAACCACCATGTACCATTTTCTAAATTATTTTGATTTAGTATTTTCCCCATTTCCCGCTAAGAATGCTTTCTCAACAACTATAAATAATAATAATATATTAACCAAAAATTTTTCCATGGTTCGACTAGAAAATTGATTTTATAAAATTCAAATTATTAAATTTTTATAGAATATTGATAAAAAGAATCCTTAATAACTAATTAAGTCCAAGTGATCCCAAGGAAAACGAAGCTTTAATAAACATTTCTTAAGATACCTCAACTATTGTTGACAGGGTCGTCGACAGGAATTACGTGCTGGGGGATTTATGAAAATGCTGGCCCCCCCCATGCGCTTTCGCCATTTTGGGACGCCGTTTGTTTTTTGACTTTTTATTTATTTTCACTTCCAAATGGACCATTTTTTTTTCAAATAATAATAGGTTCACTCAGCATGAAATACCCGAATGGATTGAACGAAATGTCGAATCTGCTATTATACAGGGTGTTCCTAAATTGGACGTATAAACGAAAATGACAAATTCCTCGGATTATTTCAGGAGAAAAAGTCTCAGAAACATGGGCACGCAAACGCTTGTTTGCGAGGTACAGGGTGCTTAAGTTTCATTTTTTTCTAGTTTTTTTTCATAGCACCTATCCTTCACAAGATATTCAACTTAAATTAGGCATAGATATTCCGATTTGAAGTTTTCATCATGTGAAATGCTGATTTCGAATGCAAATCTAGAGCGTGATATTTTTTCTGGAACAGTGTCCGCTTCTTTCCTCCAGAACTTTTTTGGTGAACTAGTGGTAGTTTAGTAGAATTAAAAAAAAACTTTGGTACAGTGATACACTTTTGGGTTTCTTGTAGTTTTGTCGTATTTGCAGGGCCGTTGCTACAGGGAGGGAAGATAGGCGGTCTCTTAGATCGGCAAAATTCAAAGGCGGCATTTCAAGCTTGATCAGCACATGTGTGGAAATTCAAAGTACCGAATGAGATTTAATTCGGTCAGCAACAACAAGAAGGAATACCGACAATATATTTTTCTTTTCAATTCTCCGATCAGAATATTTATTCCTCAGAATGAAATGTAAAATATACGAGAAACGATTCCATTTCACTATTTCCCACTTATCCTTTCTAGGAAATATAAGAAGTTTTATTATTTCATACCACATAAGAGTCAGAGAAAAAAAATCTTTGAGGATCCGGATCTTCTGACGATTCTTTCTTATAGTTCTCGAGATGCTTTCAGTGAGCATCGAAATTGGACACCCTCTACATGTATCACTCTTGAAGTTGATCATGACTATGGATAAAGGAACTTAAAAGAAGTAATGATAATAAATTCATTTCAGAAATCTTGTACGTGGAATCTGGTACATAGAAAAGAAATACGTCAGTTAAAGTCAACAAAATCAAATATTCTTACAAAAAAATCGAATTCTCTCGTAGAATAGGGTTCACATTCAATAATAAGTGATTGAATCTCTTTTTTGAATAATTTAGGTTCCATATTATGAAATTTTCTAGGTAACCAATTAAACAATTTCAAACATATATAAGGTACCTACATTTGACCCCGTTATACTCAGATGATGAGAAGGGTATAGGAAATGTGAGTTTTGTCTAGTTCTATTGATGTTTTTTGAATTCACAAAATAACTTGGATTCTTACATACAAATAATAAACATCTATATATATATATATATATATATATATATATATATATATATATATATATATATATATATATATATATATATATGGATACCTCTAACAGTCATCATTTTGTTCAATCTGAAGACACCTCAACAAGATTCTCTGAAAGATAGGCTGAACATTATTCTTAAAGCTTTTTTCTGTAAAACAAATAATTCTTGAAGGCCATTGGTATCTCCCCAAATAATTATTCCATAATTTATTATGGATATGAAGTTCGAAAAATACACATTTTTTAATATAGAGATATCAACCTGAGATTTCAATGCTCTCAACGTGTAATTGACCATATTCACCGTCGCCATATTGTTGTGCCACAATACCAACTACCCAGTGTTCCCAACGGAGAAATATTGAGTTCACTAGAAAAATACCACTAATATCAAAAATACTATCAGCCATAGAGATTTTTCTTTCACTGACTATTTCCAAAAATGGAGCGAAGCCTTCATTTATAAACTCGGCCACAGTTAATTTGTTCATAAAACCACCTTTCACTAATGTTTTTATTTCCAAAAGGTGAAATTTTTGCGAAATATTGTCCCAAACAAGCCTATCTGGCGTAGCAGCGAGAAAAGGTACACATAAACTTCACTTATAAACTTTATATTGTGGAATTTTTCTAGTAAACTCAATATTTCTTCGTTGGGAACAATGGGTAGTTGGTATTGTCGCACAACAATATGGCGACGGTGAATATGGTCAATTAGCAGATCTTAGACGATATGAGTATTTTTACTGGTAAGGCCCGGGATTTATCGAGTGAAGTGTATGAGGTGAGTCTCTCTAGTCTTACTCTATAATGATGAGATATCATTTAGGATGTCCTTAGTCGAACATTCGAATCCATCAGTCCCGTAGGATATGCTATAACTTATTATCCCCTGCAGATCCCCATTCCACTTCCAAGTGCTTTACTCTAGCAATGCGCCAAGAAGCCCTCGTTTACATAACCAATATAGCACAACAGGACCATCGTCACACGCCATACATAGCTATAATTCCAATACGATGCGTACCTACCGGTTGTCATGGCTACCGGGAATACAACTGCAGCTGATTATTCCCTACTAAGTAATGATGACGGTGGAATCAGTGATGATTGAAATTTAAATCGAGAAATGTGATCTGCTCGAATGCGGTGTCACTGTGTAGTCGTACAGTTTGGACGGCCGGACCTTGAATAACGACATAGATGAAGAAGATTGATGGAAAATCGATTGTCGTTCGATGCATATTTTGTGAAGTTTGAAGTCTGTTGCATAATTGATATGACAGAATGCAACGAATTGATGCTATTTATACCTACATTTCGAAATGAATTGGATTTACCAATATGTTTCGAAATGTGATCAAATATACAGGGTGAATCTTCGACTTGTATTTATATTTCAACAGGGGATGTCTGTGATCAAAAGAAACCCTTTTTTCGACATTTTTTCTGATTCAGCCCGACTGAAAAGATACTGGCTGTTGAAAATCCACATAAAAATTTGTTTTATAGTTATTTCTCGCAAATTATTCTATCGAACAAAATCATTTTCGAAATATGGTTTTTCATTGATGCGGTGAATTTTCTCCGAACACAAAATTCCATCCACATCTTTCAGTCTCTTCATTATGACCATTACATTTCATTAAAATACCAGAAAATCGAAGAACTTAACTCTAAGAGTAAGTTGAACGATCATCGTTGAATTTTTGATGATTTTAAAAAATAAGAATATTCCTCTTATTCTCTCGCATAATGCGACGTCTTTAAGCTATTAGTTCTTGAAAAAAATTTTCTGTGGAATTAAAAAAATTAAGTACTTCGGTTGAATTCAACTAGGTTGAAAAAAACAATACAAATTAATAATTATTATATTGTCATGTTTCAAAATTGAGAATTGAAGCAAGAGCCGACTTAATTTGAAAACCTACCATTTGATTACAAATCACTGAGCATTGGTACAGCTCTGATAATATGAAAATACTTCATTAGAGTAAACATTCTATTTTGAAGAATTCAGATCACTCTCAAACCCCATTTTTCACAGTTTTCACATTGGAAGTAATCATGGATGATAAGTAGATACGACGCGACATCTGAGTGATCTTTGTCTCCTCATTTCTTGCCATAAACAATCTCATAGTTTCTCTCACCTTGTCTAAAGAGATTTTTCAATGCTCATATATTAACAAATAACATAACCTCTCTAACCTTCTCAAATGTGACGTGTTGAACCACTCTGATACACATCCAAAAAGAAGGCTTGCTAAGAAGAAGCCATTGGCAGAAATTAGGAATGATAAGTGAATGCGATGTCTGAGTGATCTATGTCTCAGAGTTTCTATCTCCTTGTCACTTGTCAGTAGAGATTTTTCAATACTCATATATCATCAAATGAAATAACAATATAAAATAACCTCTCTGACCTTCCTAAATATGGCATGTTGAGCAACAGTGATACACATCCTAAAAGAAGGCTTGCTAAGAAGAAGCCATTGGCAGAAATTAGGAATGATAAGTGAATGCGATGTCTGAGTGATCTATGTCTCAGAGTTTCTATCGCCTTGTCAGTAGAGATTTTTCAATACTCATATATTATCAAATGAAATAACAATATAAAATAACCTCTCTGACCTTCCTAAATATGGCATGTTGAACAACAGTGATACACATCCTAAAAGAAGGCTTGCTAAGAAGAATCCATTGACAGAAATAAGGGATGATAAGTGAATGCGACGTCTGAGTGATCTATGTCTCAGAGTTTCTATCGCCTTGTCAAAAGAGATTTTTCAATGCTCAGATATTAACAAATAACATAACCTCTCTAACCTTTCCAAATGTGACGTGTTGAACAACTCTGATACACATCCTAAAAGAAGGCTTGCTAAGAAGAAGCCATTGGCAGAAATTAGGAATGATAAGTGAATGCGATGTCTGAGTGATCTATGTCTCAGAGTTTCTTTCGCCTTGTCAAAAGAGATTTTTCAATACCCATCTATTGGCAGAAATTAAGGATGATAAGGAAAAGCGACGTCTGAGTGATCTTTGTCTCCTCACTTCTTGCCATAAACAATCTCAGAGTTTCTATCACCTTGTCAAAAGAGATTTTTCAATACCCATATATTGTCAAATAAAATAACCTCTCTGACCTTCCCAAATGTGACGTGTTGAACAACTGTGATACACATCCGAAAAGAAGGCTTGCTAAGAAGAAGCCATTGGCAGAAATTAGGGATGATAAGGAAATGCGTGACGTCTGGGGGATCGATGTCTCCTGCGATAACGCAGAAGGGCCACACACAGGTCGCTCATTCGAATTCTGGAGGCGTCGGTTGCGAGAGCGAGTCGCAGATGCGATGCCCAATAACAAGACGGAGACGCCAGCGTCGCTTTTCGTCATGCATTCTTATTCCCCCGAATGTTTTAAGAAGGAGTAAGGTATTAAGGAACCGGTCGACAAAGCTGAAAAGAATAATGATTCTTAATTTTCATTTCGTTCCTATACTCGGCTACGTGACTGGAAAGCGAAAGGAAATATGTCCCGGAATTTTTTCAGACAACTTTCCCAAGTTCGGCTATTTGTTAGAAAATTCAATAATGCTGTACCGAGTTGTCATCCGGGTGCACATCATCGTTCATTGTGAAATATGGCATTATTGGAACGGTTCTCGGCGCCCTTCCTATAAATTTGCTGTCCGTTCATGTCAAGTTATTCGCTTCTTTCGTGTGTGGAGATCACGTTGTGAGGAAATCGAGGCTTAAGCTGGGAAATATTGGTGTGGAGACACTTCGTTGATCGTTACTCAATCTTTTTCGTAGCAATTTGTTGGCTCTATATAGAAAATACAAATAAGTTCAACAAACACGATTAGATGTAACCTAAAAAAAAATCGAGGAAATACACTGACTTGATGTAATGAATTTTTCCTTGAGATGTAGTCTTTATATGAGATATGGTTTATGGTTTTTCGGTTGAATCTTATGTATCGATTTTTTTTCTTTATGAAGTAATTGCTGCAGAGAATAAGCGTACCATATATCATGAAAATGTTGGTTCGAAAGTAATGGGTAGTTGAATAAATTGACAAAATCAATAAAACACTCTGTATCTTTATTATATAGAGAGATAGCCCTTCAAATAAAGGTCATTCTGACTCGCCTCAGTATCCTCTCTCCACTTTGCTTTCGTCCATATAACAATAAATCCCCCTGTATAGAAGTAAAGTTGTTTAACCCTAATTTTAAAACATCCTATAGAATAATGTTCGTGGTCAAATTCTTTCAAATTACTCATTCTCATTAAGAATCAATCTTTTCCAACATTTTGTTTTTTGGTTTATGTCTTAAAGTTCATTTTTGAGAGAGAAATGAACTTTTCAAACACAATTCACTTCAAGCAATGTAATTTCTTTATTTAGAAGTCACGTACAGGCTCACGCCTCTATGATTATATGTTTATACCCTGTAGCTTACAGAATAAACCATTTTTAATGTAATTCTTTAAAGATGTGGCTTATATACTCGTTCTTGCCTTCATTTCAGTTCGACGTTGAGAGACCTAAAAGAACTCCAACCACGGTTTCAACGTGGTTTAACAAAGAGCATTTTTAAGGCTGTCTTAGCTATAATAGGATATATGGTATTAGCTTTTCTACATAATATGCTGAGATCATCATTTTCAAATATTATTCTTCATCTTCAATGATGTTCTCATCAGAAGTTTTTATTTTTTAGCTGGGTTTACTGTATTACTTCTAAAGGTTCTTCCTTGCCACCACTGAATAGCTTATATACCCTAATACCCCCATGAGGGTAATTATACTAAGGTTTGGTACCCAGGACCTAGATGAATGGTATAATGAATAATAATCTCATAAAATCCAATTTTGAAGTGTTGAGTATGATCAACTTCATAATGAATAATTTCATATTTAATATATACAGGGTGTTTCATTGGTAAATGTAGGTATATACGTTAACCTGAGGTAGAGCTGCCCTAGACGAGTCCAAAAAACCTATATATGATAGGATAACTTTTGACCCTCACAGTATATTTGATTGATATATGGAACGAACAATTTACCGCATTAGGTCCTTCGATTAATATTTCAACTAATTGAAAAAATCAGGTCCGTATTAGAAAAATATGGGACTTTTCACAAGCTTAGATTCAACATCCTGTATAGTGGAATATTGGAATTTAATGGAAATATTCGGAAAGAACAGATATTTTTCAATGGGGATAGATAGATTTCAATATGCCGCACGTAATTCAAGTCATAAAAAATTTCGACCAAAATTTAGTTCAATAGTGGAATTTCACTAACTTCTCAGAAAAATCGTACGTTGAGATTAAAATGGAAAATGTTCTTGTTCGCTGATTGAATACATAACTTCAGTTGTATATGCTGATATCCTGTCAATTATTTTTCATTAAATGATAAAATTTTCAGAAATTATTTTCTGTCAAATCGAGTAGGCTATAAAAATTATCGATTACTTTCGTGAAAATGGCCAGTTTCCAACATCAAAATTGAATGATTCTCAAGAAAGTAGGCACCTAAATATCAATGAAGACATTCTTGAAGTGATAAAGATATGTCCAGAAAATATGATAGCTCATGCTCTGAATGTACGGCATGTGACTGTATGGCGTAGATTGAAGAGAAATACCCTTTTCATCTCCAGAAAATACGATTGGAGTCGATGGATTTATAGAAATGAAAAAATAATGAATAGAATTTTATTTACTGATGAAGAGCCATTTTCACGAAGCATGGCGTCTTCAATCTGAAGAATTCGGATATGTGGGCTGAAGAAAATCCTCATGAAATCAGGTAAACCAAATACCAACACAAATTTTCAAAGTACGTATGGTGTGGAGTCTATAAGACCCAATTTATTGGTACACACATCCTACCAAGACGGCTTCAGGTGGTCATTATTTAGATTTCCTCCAAAATCATCTACCTTCATTACTCAAAGATATGGACATTGCAGGGATGTATTTTCAGCATGATGGGAATCCACTCGAACTTTCCAAATTATGTGAATAGGCAAAGGTGGACCCCATACATGGCCCGCTAGATCACCAGATTTCAATCCTGTCGATTATTCCGTTTGAGGATATTTGAAATTCCTAGTGTATTCGTTTGAAATATGAAGTGAGGAAATTCTCTTACAACGTATCGAAGTTGCATGCAATAAGATCCGTAATAATCCAGACATGATAAAAAAGGATATTGGCATTATTTAAAAAGGGCAAGAATGTGTATCGAGCAAAACAATTGGCCTTTCGAACAACATCTGTGATTCTTTCAAAAAGTTTTTGTTGTTCATTTTTTGCTAACTCGTCACCACACAAGTCATGATTTTCTGGAAAATACTTGTGAAAATTTGTCAGAATATCAAGAAATACAAATATTCAATCAGCGAAACAAGAAAATTTTCTAATTTAATCTCAATGTACGATTTTTCTGAGAAGTTAGTGAAATTCTACTAATGAACTAAATTTTTGTCCGAAATTTTCGATTACTTGAATGACGTGCAGGACATTAAAATCTACTGATCCCCATTGAAAAATTTCTGCTCTTCACGAATATTTCCATCAAATTCCAATATTTCACTATACAGGGTGTTGAATCTAAGCTTGTGAAAAGTCCCATATTTTCTCTGATACGGACCTCATTTTTTCAATTAGGTTAAAGATTAATGAAAGGACCTAATGGAGTAAATTGTCCGTTCCAAATATATTGGGTGGTTCAAAAGTTATAAGGAATTGAAAATATTGGTGAATTTATAAATCACCCTGTATCTCGACTATGGGGAAGATTAGACCAATCATATATCGGGTGTCCCAAGGTGAGTGGCCTATTAGATTATCATGGAAACTATTGATGGAAAAGATTTCAAATTTTGTGAATAGATATTTGGCCATGTAAGGTACATTTTTAAAATAATTTCACATTTCCAGTGTTGCCGGATGTACGACAATTTGGCAACAACTTTGTTATTTTGAATGGGACATCCGGTATTTCTATTTTTTTATGATACTCCATAAAATATTAAATCTATTCACTCTTACTCTTCCATCCCTATCTTTAACGGTTTTTGAGTTATTAATTATTTTTCGAAATTTTAGATCAAATTGGCGTATTACGAAAATGACTCTAGTTCGGTCAATATTTGTGATTTAAGTCAGAAATTTTGCAAGTCGTTAGATATTGGTCTGTTCTGTGTCACTGCTTTTGAATTATGGTCGTCAATAATACAGGACGGACCAAAAAAAATCATCATTTGCCAAGTTACAAAATTGTAAAAAAGTCTATTTTTTCAAATTAGACACCTAGTATATTTTTCAATTTTTGGAATCATTACAACACACTCTACAATTTTTCTATTCACGTCCCTATATCTATCTCAACTGGATTCCGAGTTATATGCGTTATATGTGTATATCTTTCTTGAGCCATTATTTATAGAAAAACCTCGGAACAAAACACCTGTTAGGCAATAATTATTTATTTTGACATTTATGGATTGAACTGATTCATTGATATATCGATCTATGAACGACATAGAGAAAATAACAATACAAAAGAAATTAACGCTTATTGAATCAATGTGAAATCTAATAAACGCATATAACTCGGAATCCAGTTGAGATAGGTATAGGGACGTAAGTAGAAAAATTGTAGAGTGTGTTGTACTGATTCCAAAAATTGAAAAATATACTAGGTGTCTAATTTGAAAAAATAGACTTTTTTACAATTTTGTAACTTGGTAAATGATGATTTTTTTTGGTCCGTCCTGTATTATTGACGACCATAATTCAAAAGCAGTGACACAGATCAGATCAATATCTAACGACTTGCAAAATTTCTGACTTAAATCACAAATATTGACCGAACTAGAGTCATTTTCGTAATACGCCAATTTGATCTAAAATTTCGAAAAATAATTAATAACTCAAAAACCGTTAAAGATAGGGATGGAAGAGTAAGAGTGAATAGATTTAATATTTTATGGAGTATCATAAAAAAATAGAAATACCGGATGTCCCATTCCAAATAACAAAGTTGTTGCCAAATTGTCGTACATCCGGCAACACTGGAAATGTGAAAATATTTTAAAAATGTACCTTACATGGCCAAATATCCATCCACAAAATTTGAAATCTTTACCATCAATAGTTTCCATAATAATCTAATAGGCCACTCACCTTGGGACACCCGATATAGGTTTTTTCGACTCGTCTAGGGCAGCTCTACCTCAGGTTAACCTATGTACATTTACCAATGAAACACCCTGTATAAGATTTATTCTGCGGAATATTGATGCCCCAATCGAAATGTAAACAAAATAAGTGCTAAGTAGTTAGATTATCCTCATAATGTCCAATGAAACCACTATAAATACCAACTAATCCCATCAACTTATTAGCAGAAACCAACAGCAGTTGACAAAGTCTAGAAAGATCGATTCGCCGTATCGTGGATGTCATTGGCAATTCCATTGTGCTCAAAATCTCTCCACGTCTCAGGAGAGGAGGCTCCAGAATCCAATCTGAGCATGTCGACATCATCGCCATATCTTAAATTAATTCATTCGCAGCATAGAGAGTTTGTAATTCCACAGAGAACTCCTTTTGTTGGTCGAGAAAGGAAAGATAACTTCTACTTATTAGGAAACTTCAATTTATAGTTCAAGTTTGCAGAAGTTCGGCACTTTATCGAAAGTTTTTACTTCTTAATGCCTTTTCGGGTGAAAAGGACATATATTGAAATGGAAGGTTCGCTTGAGGTATTTCTCGATTTTTTCAAATTCAACACTTTTTGACATTATTTCCTTCGTGGATTCGGAACAAAGTGGTTGTAGGGGGGTGAATACATTTTTTCAAGGAGAGAATAATACAGAGTCAATTGTAAAGTTTATTCATAACAATAAAATGGGGAGCATCAACTGAGAGGCTGTCAAATATCACTGAAAATATTTGAATTAGAATGGATCAGTCATCAGTCAATTCATTCACAAAATCGATTTCCAAAAGCCAACTGCAAAATCTCGATATTTTTATCAAAAATATTATAGCAATTAAAATAATATGGACCATCTCAAAGCAGATGTGAGAAAGTGTAGAAAATCGAGTACTCGGAAAACTCGATCTTTTGAAACTGGAAGATTGTATCGCATCAATAATACGAAAGTATTTTCCTATGAAAACTGTTTCATCTAATTTGTTTTTGCAAGTGTTTATGGTCAGAGATTAAATTAATTGAATATCCATTTGGTTATTATTTGAATTTTTCAGACTTCATCTATTATTAATAATAATACGCAAGTATTTTCCTATGAAAACTGTTTCATCTAATTTGTTTTTGCAAGTGTTTATGGTCAGAGATTAAATTAATTGAATATCCATTTGGTTATTATTTGAATTTTTCAGACTTCATCTATTATTAATCATTGACTTTTGAAACCCTTTACCTAATACAACTACGAGTATTACCTAATCTTGGTGAAATGCCAAGGGAAATGAGGTTGGCGTTACCAAGCTCAAAACAAATTTTAAACCCACTTACTTTATAATTGGAGTATTTCTTCGAGAATAGTAATTTACGTAACAAGTCCGGAAAATAGGGTTTTTTTGGACGAATAGACAAAATGGAAGTCTGTGAGTCCAAAAAAACCATTTTCGGGCGTGTTGCGTACAATATTTTTTCGGCAACCATGTAAAATAACACTATCGCTGCTGCTTTCCATATTTTATTGCGATTTCGATCAAAAAACATGCAAATTTTTGACAACTAATTTCATATGAACTGTCAGCCGTTATCTCGGTTGCTATGGATTCTATGATTCTATGGAAGTACGTACTTTCTGGACTAGGCCGGGAAATGCTACTTTCTCAGAGAAAAAGCGTCCAGGAAGTGAGCACTTTCCGGACGGTTGCCGAAAATAGTAATTTACGTAACAAGTCCGGAAAATAGGGTTTTTTTGGACGAATAGACAAAATTCCAGGACGAGCGTAAGCGAGTCCTGGAAGTCTGTGAGTCCAAAAAAACCATTTTCGGGCGTGTTGCGTACAATATTTTTTCGGCAACCATGTAAAATAATACTATCGCTGCTGCTTTCCATATTTTATTGCAATTGCGATAAAAAAACATGCATATGGATTCTATGATGCTTTTCCGGCCTAGTCCGGGAAGTACGTACTTTCCGGACTAGGCCGGGAAATGCTACTTTCTCAGAGAAAAAGCGTCCCGGAAGTGAGCACTTCCCGGACGGTTGCCGAAAAAATATTTTTCTGAATGAGTTGTGCTTGTGTTGAAGCTGACTACAAAGATTGTCACAAGAACTGATTGGTCTCTTCTCTAAAAACAAAATTCATAATTCTTTTATTTTTCAGTTTTCTCTGTAGGACTGTTCAGAAACTCAGAACGTTACTTATGTAAGTTTGTTCCGGTTATATTTCGTAACTGTATTACATCGCAAATTCAGTCACAGTAGGTACTGTTCATTGTATGATTGTTTCTCTAATTCTGTGGTTATTCCGTTCATTCTTCCACATCTTGTAGAACAAAATCGTGCGAGAATATATCAGAAACGCACAGTTTTCATGGTTATATTTTATTATTCTATGTTGGTTCTCTGAACTTTCCGCCACGGCTTTATCTGTCAATTCATCAATTTGCCTTAAAGAAATCAGTTCTGCCAACCAACATTTTTCAATACAAAAATCACTCAATTATATTTATGGAAATATTTCATTAATTTCAATGAAAATGCAATGAATTAGAGAAAATAATGTATAATACTGGTACAGAAGGCTCATTCTATCACTCGTTCATTCCAAAACTCGCCACTTCGTGGCTCGTTTTTGAATTTTGAACTCGTGGAAGAATATCAATGCCTTCTGCACTTGTATTATAAATAACTATTATCAAACAGGCAAATTATTGGAGGCTATGGAAGGACGTTGCATTACCAGAGTTGACGCTCGGGGGGTTTACCCCCACTTTGAAAAAGAAAAATCTTTCAATTTTTCATTTTTTTTATTATTACTTACAATTTTTTTATTTCTTTTAATAAATTGGGAGGTTATGTTCTTCTCTCGATACACCAATGATGGAAGGTAACAGTAATCCTACAATTGGAAGAATCAAAGGCGCAATCTACTTTGATATTGATGATGGTTCTACTCAACATAGAGTGAGTGAAGCTTTTACTACGCTAGAAAATACTGGATCAACCAATAGACCCTAATCTAGTAGTGTCAAGGCTGTCGAATTTCTTCTACAAACAGCAAAAGTACGAAACTAATGAAACAAAAATACTCACATCTAAAGAGCTTCATCAGCTTGTTCTTAAAGAGCTGTATCCAACAACTAGAGTTCAAAGAGAATACAGAATACTGAAAAAAAGTTGGAGAGGAGGAAGAAGGTAATTTTCCACAATATGTGAAACATTCACCAAATTTGTTATGTTAGGTACTTATTGTGATAAACGCTATTTTTAGTGTTTAATCTCTCAGTTCCACAACAACCTCTATTGCTACAACTGATCACTACACGACTGTCAGCTAGTAACTACACTTAAAATTATTGAAGATTGTCCTCTTTATTTTGAGTAAAAAGAAAACGTTTATGAATAACCAAATACTTTTCGTGACTTTTTATTCATTCTGAATACGAGATGGATTTCCTTCATTTTCTGATAGTATAGGCATACTTTTTTTATGAATATGGCTCACTATGAAAGCAAGATTGCAAGCTGAAGGATTTCTTTAATTTTCGGCAAGTATAAAAATAATCTTTTTTATTAAAACAGCTTATCGGATTATTTCGTGAGGACCAACCAATGACAAGATGTCCAACGAATAAAAATCTGAAGCGCCGTGTATTCAAGAGGAAAAATAATTAAGACACAAGTGATCTAACTGAATAATTCTTCACACGTTGTGAAATGAAACATTTTGCACTGCGTTCAAGAGAAAGAAACATTACTCCTTCAAATAAAAAGAAATCGTTCTGAATTATTTCCGTAATGTTATGATGGACGACTCATCTATCATCGAAATGAGAATTTACAGCGTGCCAAAAAAATAACGTAATAATTCCTGTACGGAGAATTATTAAGGAAAATCCTCGCACCCTTCGATTCTTCATTTCAAAAGCAAATAATCCTTAAAATTTTTGAATTTGATATTTATCACCGCCTACGCCTCGCACCCCTCTTTTTAATTTTTTAAAATTGGAATATACGGATTGTGACACATCAAATGGAAGGTAATTTGATTACCTATTCAGCGATGTGAGCAGAAAGTAGAATTGTTTGTGCCGTTTTTCATAAAAAAATTGGGAAATAATTTAAAATTGGTGATTGGAGAGTAACTGCAATCAGACCATTATTCTTTTACTAATTATTATTAAGGAAATCCACGAATCCATGGATATTTAATTTCAAAAGCAGGTCTCCCTATGCTTTTTTGAATTTACGCTCCACATCTCTCTGATTGTGATATAGAAATGAAAGGACATTCGATTGCACATTGAGCGGTGTGACTGAAAAAAGGATTTGTTGATCTATTTTTTTATTACAAAATTAACAATTTTTGATTGGTCTCAGGTTCTTATTCGTGAAATAATAAAAAATTGAAAATTGATTGATATTTTCGAAGTTTGAGAAATGCATGCAGTTTTAAATTTGGGGCCTTATACCCTCAACATTTTATTTTATTGCAAAAATAATGCATATGAATTGTGATATATAGCATCAAAGGTCATTCGAAAACCAATTCCGTTATGTGAACGAAAATGAAATTTTGCCTTAAAATTCTTGCAATAAAAATGTTACGATGAAAAGAAAAATTTATACACGAGTTAAAAACAGCTACGAATTAATGTATTAGATCGCAAATAAAACAATAAACAGATAAGCATTGTGGTGTCGGTCCCATATACATGTAGGTCTTCTCGAAACAAAGTTATCAACCGTAACCAATTCATTATTTCCTAATGTTTCAATGAAAAAAAAACGGCGCAACCAATCTTCCTTTCATTCGCACCATTGAATAGGTAATCAAATTACCTTCCATTTGATGTAGATATAACAATGCATATTCCCATTTGAAGGAATTAAGTAGAGGGCTGCGAGGCGTAGGTGAAAAATATCGGCGTAGGTGAAAAATATCAGCCTAGGTGAGAAATATCAAATTTAAAAAAGCATACGATAATTTGCTTTTGAAATTAAAAATTGACGGGTGCGAGGATTTTCCTTAATAATTCTTCGTACAAGAATTATTGACGAGTTAGGTTATTTTTTTGGCACCCTGTATATCTTGCTTTTACTCAATCAGATAATGTCTGGTTCATCAAAGATTGCAACAAGAGATTTCAAATTCCATTTGTCTTCGGCCTTCGCTACTGCAACCTCACAAGTCTGCTGATGTAACTTCCTAAAGGTACAACGAAGTAAGGACAAAGACACAAATAACAAAACAACAGCAACCACATCCTCATCAGGGAATCATCGAATCAAAACAATTCCACCTTGAGCAGAACAATCGGAGAGATTGAATTAGCCTGTTTGTGCAAGAGAATGCCCCCACAATATTGATACGGCTTACTTTTCCAGGGAATCGATTGTGTGACATCTTGTCTTTATGAGGCCCATAACGTGGTTTTGGGACAGAATCCCGGCCGTATCCTTGCAATATTGCAGATGTTTCCCTCATCTCAAAGACTCCTTTTATTTTTACTATCCATTTCTCTGAGTCCACCTTACGTCTTGATTAGGACGAGATTCTTGCGCTGGCCTCCGGTTCAAGGCAATTCGCCAGGCCAGATGTGTGACTTAATGCGGTTTATACGACCGCATGAAAAGTGCAATTTCCCTTGGTTTTGATGCGATTGGGTCGGCCCGAAGAACAAGCGTCATATCGTTCAAGGATGTGTCGTGATTTATTTACTGTATTGCACAAGGTTTTACAAGGTTTCATTGTTACTGTCGTTGGAGGTTGGAGGTTGAAGGCAAAGAGTTTATGAGGATGTGTCGATCCATGTTTTTTTGAAGAATGAAGGGGAAAACAACAAGTATTAGGCCATTTTAAAAGTCCCCGGTCTGATGCACAGATGGGGGAGCTCACAATTGATCAAAAGCAACAACGTGTTAATGATTCTGAGCAATGTTTGCTGTTCAAGTTCAAGTAAAATAAACCTGAATTTTGGCGTCGATATGTTACAATGGATGAAACATGGCTCCATAATTTCATTCCGGAGGCCAATCGGTAGTCGGCTGAGTGGACTGCACACGATGAACCGAATCCAAAGCGATGAAAAACACAATAGTCAGCTGGCAAGGTTATAGCATCAGTATTCAGGGATGCGCAAGGTATAATATAGATTGATTACTTTCAAAAGGGTCAGACCATCAACAGCTATTATTATATAGCGTTATTAGATCGTTTGAAAGATGAAATCGTTAAAAACGGCCCCATTTGAAGAGAAAATGGTGCTGTTTCTTCAAGAAAACGCGACGTGTCACAAATCAATGAAAAAAATGCCAAAATTGCATGAATTGGGCTTCGAATTGCTTTTGCGTCCACCGTATTCGCCAGATCTGGCCCTCAGTGACTTATTCCTGTTCTCAGACCTCGAAGAAATGCTCGCTGGAATGGAATTCAGCGCCAATGAAGAAGTAATCGCCGAAACTGAGGCCTATTCTGACTTAAGAAAATTGACAGATTTCGGAATTTGAATTTTAAATCATACGTTTCCAATTTTGATATAATTTATAATTACGCATTAAATTCGTGAATTATATCTGACGAAATCGATTTAACACCACCAGAATTAAAAAAAAATTGAGAATAATGTTGCAAATTATTTCACCATATCTGAATTATAGTATATTGACCATTGACGTGTTTTGAAATTTGATAGGATCGGAAGTCAGTGTAGACAACCACATATGAATAGTTATTTATAATACAAGTGCAGAAGGCATTGGTATTCTTCCACGAGTTCAAAATTCAAAAACGAGCCACGAAGTGGCGAGTTTTGGAATGAACGAGTGGTAGAATGAGCCTTCTGTACGAGTATTATACATTATTTTCTCTAATTCATTGCATTTTCATTGAAATTAATGAAATATTTCCATAAATATAATTTAGTGATTTTTGCATTGAAAAATGTTGGTTGGCAGAACTGATTTCTTTAAGGCAAATTGATGAATTGACAGATAAAGCCGTGGCGGAAAGTTCGGAGTACCAACATAGAATAATAAAATATAACCATGAAAACTGTGCGTTTCTGATATATTCTCGCACGATTTTGTTCTACAAGATGTGGAAGAATGAACGGAATAACCACAGAATTGGAGAAAAATATAACTGAAAACAATGCTGTAATGAGTTCATTACAGCACTGTTTTTTTAGTACGGTAATGATGTAATGCATGTTTATTTTTTCAACAGGACAGGTTTTATCATAGAGATTGAAAATAATATAATGTATAATTATTTAATATTAATGGATCTAATTTCTTTTCTCATAAACTTTTCAATGAGATACCTGATGAGGTGAAAAAACTGAGTCCCAAAAATTTTAGGCAAATTATTGGTGAATTTTTGCGGCAGTGTGCGTTCTGGAGTGTCCAAGAATTCCTGTCCAGTAATTTGAATTTTTAATCTCTTTTAAATTAATTTATTTTTTGTGTTTTAATGTTGTAATGAGGAATGGTATTTTATATCATTCATAGTCGTATTATTTTATTGAGTAATACATTTATTTTTATATTTCGACAATGATACTCTGTATCATTTAAAAATTGTATAATTTTATTGAGTATTATTTTTATATTCTGAAATTATGAGAAATGCTTTATACCATTTCAAAGTTGTTATATTTTTTATTGAATCCTGTGACGTGTGCAATACAATGCATTTTGTAAAGAAGCATCAATAAATTATCTCATCTTATCTTATCCTAATTTGAGTTATCGAAGATTTCGAGTTAACGAGGTTCGAGTTAATGAATTTCGAGTTCACGAGAGTCGACTGTATATAAAGGGTGTTTTTTTAGAGCTATAGAACTTCAAATAGCAATAAAACAACGATGGATTATTCGATTGACATGAATTTTATTAATCCGCAAGATAATCTTGTGACATTACATTTCAAATATGATTTCTGGCATATGACCGCCACGGTAGTAGTAGTCTAGCGGTGTTAAATCACAAGATCTTGGAGGCCAATTCACAGGTCCAAAACATGAAATTAGGCGGTCACCAAACGTGTCTTTCAATAAATCGATTGTGGCACGAGCTGTGTGATATGTTGCGCCGTCTTGTTGGAACCACAGCTCCTTGACATCATGGTTGCTCAATTCAGGAATGAAATGAATGGCTCTATACCGATCACCATTGACTGTAACGTTCTGGCCATCATCGTTTTTGAAGAAGTACGGACCAATGATTTCACCAGCCCATAAAGCGCACCAAACAGTCAGTTTTTCTGGATGTAACGGTGTTTCGACATACACTTGAGGATTAGCTTCACTCCAAATGCGGCAGTTTTGTTTGTTGACGTAGCCATTCAACCAGAAGTGCGCTTCATCGCTAATGGACGTAGTGGGCGATACGTATTCCGCACAGAACCATTATTTTCGAAATAAAATTGCACTATTTGCAAGCGTTGGTTAGGCGTAAGTTTATTCATGCTGAATTGCCAAACCAAACTGAGAATAAATCACTTGACTGCTGTTAAATCGGTCGTCATCTTGAACAGTAATGCCAACTTAAAGTTGTATACCTCTAAAAAAAACACCCTATACTTGTATGGTAGTACTGTCTTGCTGCGGTGTAACACGCCATTTATTCATACCAAGGTCTAAGGAAGAAGAGGAGCGAATAAGGAGAAAATGATTGTCCTTATCCAGATTCCAGATACCGACGCCTTCGTTATCGTGTTCAATTTGGAGCCAGAATGGCTCACTCTCCCTTCTTCCTCCTGTTTAAGACTCGACTCACCTGCATCGGCATATTCGGGAGGGAAATATGCTCCCGACGAGCCAAACCCGCGTTCGGGCGAAAGTAATATATTTAAGGGAGGAAGGCAGATAAAAATATGAAACTTGGGAATTCGTGTAGGTGAGCTCCGACCTGAACGCTTGTTGGGGTTCATTCAATTTGTTCAGAGGATATACAGGAATATTTTCGAGCTACCATATGAATACAAGAGAATTTCAGTGACACATATATAGTTTTTTCATATTTTGGAGCTTTACGATTCATGAAATATTTCTTCTTTTTCTGTAGCTCTATACTCCTGGGTGGGTTTTGGCTCACTACACTACCGCCTTCCACGGAAATATTTACGATTATTATTGTTTGAAATCTGTTCACTATGAATTGATTCGATACCGTTGAGCTTTTATTGGAAATTTTAAATACGAGCTATGCATGGAATCACTGTGAATTCAACTTGAATATGATAGCCAGGTTCAGAATCGATAGCATGGTATGGATTTTTTTTTAGGAAACGTGATATAGTGAGGAATAAGATGTTCGAAATTTATGAAACGGTGAATAACAATAGTTTAACCTAACCATAGGTAGATTACTAGCTCAACATTTTTAAATAATTCTGAATTTGATCTCAGATAGGTATGTTAAACATTATACATACAAGGAGAAGAGAATCATTATTATGTGTGAATTCCTTAACAAACCTTTCAAAAACTATAAAAATCAAGATTTTTCTGATGAAATATAATATCTCTGACAAAAAAAATTTGTTAGAATAAAAACTAAGGAAATGTGTTTATTCTAACAAAAAAAAAATGATTGTTGAATTCAATCACAATAAAAAAACAAAGAGATTAAAACATTTGAGATCATTTAATCCAGTCATCTTAGTCAAAATTATTATTTTAACATGCCTAAAGTCACAAATTTTTTGCATATGTTTTGCAAATATCTCGTTTCCTATGAGTTTTTGCTATTTGAATCGCTTATTAATATTGTACAGGATTCGATTCCCTAGAACTGTTACAGAAGTTTTTTTTTCGTTTAATCGTTTTTGAGATAGAAGGCGTAAAGCATGCGGCTAAGGCACCATTTTAGAGGAAACAGCACCACGTGGATGCTCAGTTCAAAACGAAATTAGAGATATTTCTCTTTGAAAATCACCCATTTTTATGGGCTTTTCACATAATCTCCGTAAACAATAACCTACATTGTGGAAAGTGAATATTTTCAATTTGCGAATAAAAAAAAATTTTGTAACTTCTCGTTTTTCTCAAAAGAATTGATGATGATGCTTTCTGAAAGCATCTCGATAGACTAGAGAAAAAATCTTCAATGACTCCGATCTCTTTTAACGAGATAATCAATCATATGGTTTTCGAGTTGTTTTCAGAGTAATCGAATTTGAGATACATTGTACAATGTGAAAAGCACTAATATATTTTCAAAATGTTCGTATCAAAATCTCAACAAATGAATAAACGACCATCGTACAGTGCTGCCCTCTACTTATTTGGTTCCAAAAGAAAAAGAAGATGAAGTTCATCACAGGAATTCTTTTTCATATTAATGTTTATATTGAAATTCGAGCATTTTCCAATTTTGATGGGATTCAATTTGCTTGAACTGCTTGGTATATTTGAGAGCTTTTTGTTAAAGACAACGAGATAAAGTTTCCGTTACATATTGATTGTTTTCATCTGATCATTTTTGAATAATTTTTGCAATTTTAATTTTTTTTGTGAGCGATTTGTCTACAAATCCTTCAATGACTTTGGAGAACTTCCAGCCATTATGTCCCTTCAAATTCACTTCAGATTACGGCAATAAAAGAGAAGTATACGGATAGAGTTATTACTGATTATCGGATCATTGCTGAGGAGTTTTCTGATCATTTTGCTCTATTTTTAATCCTTTCAAATTCGCTCAGAAATATCAAAATGTAGAATGTTATTGCATACCTCCTGAAGCTGTTTTGAACAAATTAAAGATCTGCCAAATAAACCTGCAGGAGCGGATAATCTGCCAACGTGCTTACTGAAGAATTGCGCTACTGCTTTCGTTGATCCTCTTCACAGGCTGTTCAATAAGTCTCTGAGTGAAGGTTGCTTTCCGACAATCTGGAAGACAGCTTTAATTGTACCAATTCATAAATCGGTAAATAAACAACTTTAAGAGAATTATAGGCCAATATCTGAATTGTGTATCATAGCTAAAATCTTCGAATCACTCATATGAGACCATCTATATAGCGAAGTTAAGAACATCATTAACGTCGAGCAGCAAGGGTTTTTGAGGGGACGTTCTGTTGAGACCAACTTATTTCTATACACAAATTTCCTTCTTGAACGGATGAACGCTGGTTTTCAGGTTGATGCTATCTATGCTGATTTCAGCAAGGCCTTTGACAAAATTGATCATGGCATTTTAATTAGAAGGCTTGCTGAGGTTGGTGTACATGGTAGTCTGCTGAGATGGATAACTTCTAATGTTAACAACAGACGTCAATCAGTGGTAATCGGTGATTATTACTCCTCTTACAGGAATCTTACTTCTGGAGTACCACAAGGGTCTCATTTGGGACCTTTGCTCTTCAATATTTATATCAACAATATTGTGCAGTGCTTCAAATTTACTAGGTTTCTAATGTATGCTGACGACCTGAAGATTTTTTGTGTCATATCTAGTCAGATGTCAGATGTCAGATTCTGCCAAGCTTCAGGAAGATTTGAATAGACTCTTCAAATATTGCCATGAAAACTCTCTTCTTCTCAATTTCAGTAAGTGCCATTTCATAACATTTTCACGCAAAAAAATATCATCAGTGCCCAGTATGAGATAAACCACAATAAGTTGAATAGAGTCTTTGTAATAAAAAATTTGGGCATTCTATATGACTCTAAGGTCATTTTCGATCACCACTTCAATTACATTTCCAAAAAAGCTCATAAGATGCTAGGCTTCATAATAAGAGTTTGTAAGAATTTTCGTCAATGCCAGTCTATCCGAGCTCTGTATATAGCATATGTGCAAAGTTTTCTAACCTTTGGATCAGTTATTCGGAACCTGTGCTATAATGTTTATATCAATTGGTTGGAAAATGTTCAGAATGAGCTCATTAGGTATAAAAATAAGAAATTTCATCAAAATAGCATTAATTACAAGGTAAAAATTATGAAGAATTTGAAATTGTTAAGCCTTACAGATCAACGAATGATAAGAGATGTGAAGTTCATATACAAAATTTTAGATGTAACTGACTGTAGCGAGCTTGTAGATATGCTCACCTTCAACGTCCCATCATATAACACGCGAAATGAATTTTTATTTCATATAAGTCAAATTTCCACAAATTATCACCTGAATTCACCTCTGATTAGATGCCTCAGGTCATTCAATTCGATATCCAGTCTTGTAAATGTGGATCCTTTTTCACAATCGTTCGGGGTTTTTTCTGAAATTTAGAAGCGATTCTTTATTGATGACATTTCTCTTTGTAATATGTAGAATTGTTTTTTTTTCTCCTTATGTATCGATGTATATTGCGAATGCATTGTTACAATTTTTCTTCTCTTTGTATTTTTCTTAATCTTTAAGCAGCACTGCAACTATTAGTGGGTACATATTTTTGGGTTTGTCCTGCCATGTACTCCATTTGAATAAATAAAAAATTGGTGATGATCATTATCAGCAAATATCATGGCTGAAGTTCGACGATTGGCCTTTATGATTTTTGGGTTGGGTAAATTTAAAATTCTGCGATTTTGAATCCGAGATTTCCAAAATTGTGGACCAGCAGGCCTAATCTAGCATCACCCTTTTTTATAATTCACAAATATAATATGTGGAGTATGGGATTGCCGTAAAGATAAAGATTGCATATACAAGGGCAGGTTTTCTTGCCCAATAATATCAAAAGTTCTCCCAATATGTGTTTTAGAATCCGATATTTTCACAACCAACATATCATCCTTATCGTTTATTAGATCAATTGATATTATTGTCAGTTCTTCCCGTCCACCGTACCGGCTATACCAATAATTGTTGCTACCTGAAAATAAAGCAAATTAAGTTGATATTTTAATATCCTGAAATAGTAATATTTGGTTGAAACTACGTTTGAAATTAAATATGTTTCATTATCTGCGTTTCTAATGAATTTGTTGATTTGGTCGTTGCTGAAGACACATTTCTTTACTCTATAACCAACAGTCCGTTTAAGAAATGCGATAACCTTTGGTAAGGTGGCTATGTTAACATTTTTCTTCACTAAAATGGCACTTTTTAATATACAAGGTGTGTCAAAAATGTGTACTGACCTTTTTGGGGGTGTTGATAGTACACAGTTGATAGTCAATTTTCACATGAAAAATTCTTGTCAAAGACTGAAAATGTGTTTTCACTAAAATTAAAAACAGAGACGTAAAAACGTATTTTGAATTCATGCATGTGGTAGAAAAGAATTGTAAATCAGAGGAACGTTTGAGATTGCTTCACTCATTCTGAAAAGTGAAGGAATCTCAAAAACGCTGAGGAGAGATTAGTAGTTTAACTTTAGCAGATCACTAGAATGTCAGGTGGTATAAACCCCTCTTAATTGTATTGTTTTCTAAGTAATTCGGAGCCTTCAAATCTTGCTCCCGGCTCTGTCGACCCAGAAATTCCAGCGTCCCTGAAGCGATACACCCAAAAAAAGTCACCTTTATTCCCGAATTCTATCTGTTTAAAATAAACTCCCAACATCTGACATGTCACATCACGGATTCTCGGGTGACGTTTCCCGCATATCAAACAGAAAATAAATCTTTCATCCCGTCCTTCGTACAAAGGGGCTCTTAACCCCTGATCCAATCCTGCTCTGGGGCGCCCTCAGCCCTCTGGATCCGCAGAGCGGAGAGACTCGATGGCATCCCCATAAATTCGGACTTTCTTACGGCCCTTCCAGCCTCTAATTTCTCCCATGTGACGCACATGGTGTGCTTTATGTGTTTGTGTGAGTGCCTCGCTCTGTATGTGTCCGCAATTGATTCCACCGCATTATGCGCCCTTCAAACCTTCAAAGATACCTTCATTCGACTCGTCCCGGAAACCGCATCTTGCTGATGGAGATTCCGCATTTCCTCCTCGCTCAGCGAAAGGAACAGTCGTTAGAGAAAGGTGTCTCCATGATGGCCTGTAGAGGCGATTTCGATATCGATATGATTCGATTGATATTCATACTGATGCGTATGCAAAAACCTGGTGTTTAGGTAGGATAACATCAGTTAGAAAGGGTACGACATCATAACGCAACCTCTTTTACAGAATGGATCCCATTTTTTGAAAGAAGTATACTAGTAAATTATGTAATCCGTGTTTCGAAGGTAGGCTACGCCATCCGTAAAATAAACAAACTTGTAAATGGGTTAAATCAGCTGATCTTCATATAAATACAGAATAATTCGTAAATAATATCGAAAAATAACGTGGATCATAACGAAACAAAATTTCATTATTTAAATCATTATTTCAAATATTTAAATTCTCATCCAAATAGAAAAAACTTATCAGAAGACAAGTTAAAATAAAACTCTAAATCTTTTCCATCAATTCCTAACATTCTAGGACAGGCAGTCTTCAACGCTGGTCACATAATCATGTATGGAAATTTATAAAAAAGTAAACATTTTTGAATTATTCAGTTAATGTCCGGAAACGTCGGACCTCACAGCAGATCCACATGAGATAAAGGAAAGGAATGAAAAATTTTAATAGATAAAATTCATTATAATAATATCATAATTATTTCAAAATAAAAGTACCTATACTTACTGAAAACTTATTTTTTTTTACATCACAGTTTATGCCTTAAGTGCAAATTACCTTAGGGGGAATATAGACATTTTCCTGATTTCTTTAGTTCTTTAGTTGATCCTGTAAGTCCAGTTCAGATAGGAAATGGAGAAATATTTGTAGTACTAAGAGTCAAACTCTACTAGGGTTAATGTTTCTGAACGATCATGAGATTTTCCCCTTTGATAAAAAGATTCAGGCAATATGTTTCTGAATTAATAATCCAAAAAAAAATGGAAAAATGCCAGTTGATCAAAATTATACTTTTATATATAAGATTATAAAATTATTGCTTCAAAGCATTTTAAAGATAATTATTCAAATTTTGAATCCTTAAATCATGTATATAAAATTTTTTTTTGTTCAATTTATTTGATAAATAGAATTGTTGTGTTACGTTCCGATGGTTATTTATCATAAATATTTCCTTAATGATTTAATTTATTATTGGTAGTATTAAGTTAACACTTCAATGATTTTAGAGGATTACAATTCAGTTAAGATGTAATGTAATATTTATTTATAATTAATATATTTGTCTACTATGGTCCTCGAACAAAACCAAAATTTTACATTCAGACACGATCTTTCAGCACAGAACAACAAACATAAGATCATAGTTATCAATAGATACAAGTGCTAAAGGCATTGATATTCTTCTACCAGTTCAAAATTCAAAAACTGGTCATATCGTGGCTCGTTTTTGAATGAAGGAGTGATATAATGAGAAAATATTATACTCCTTCTATCACTCCTTCACTAAATTTTATTGAATATTTCCTAAATATCGTGACTTTTACTTTGAAAAACGTTTTCTATATCACAAATTGAATACATAATAGAAAAATCCGAGTAGAGTTTCGAATACGAACAAATAATAATAAAATAAAACCATAAAGTCTGAGTGAATCTGAGATATTCTTGCACAATTTTGTTCTACAAGGTATGATAGAATGAATGGATTTAATACAGAATTAGAGAACAGTTTCTCCTACTTCAGGAACCAAACTCCATAAAAGAGTGTTAGAAAGAGTGTTACAAAGAATTTTAAAAGTTTGTATCATGCTATAAAACCTTAACTCATGCCCTAGCGGTTCTACTTCTTCCGCCTGGATTTTCTACTTCTCTGTGTTCTTGTTTTTTTTTCACATAAGTGTTAGACAAATGAATTATATTTCATTTCTAAAACATATCTCCTCGATCAAATAATCTTTGTTCATCAAGATAATCTTCTTTGCCTTCATGCTGAAAAGATTTGTCTGTCAGATGCTCGCTCCCTATAGACTTCACTGTAAAAGTTCATCAAACCTGCAGGTTATTTCTGCTGCAGAAGTCACTGCAATCATGAATTCTATTTTGTTATTCCCTTTATAGTGAGAAATTTTAGATGAGGTTTGTTGGAAATTTTATAATTCATATACTGAGAAATTTGGATGATGACTTGAATATCTGATATACTAATTGAAAATAATGAAAATTCCTATTTTTTTTTGTTAATTTATGAACAATGGCCATAGCTGATGACTAATGAATTCTTTAATGGAATGAAAAATATTTTCCATACCTCATAAACCTTCTGAAGATTGATGAAAGCTTTTTTTTTAATTTTTATAGCATGAAACATGAAGGTATGTGTTCTGCCTTTTCCCAAAGGGATTTATGGGAGTTATGATTTTATTTCTCGTTCTAGTGAACTGATCATGATTATTTGTGTGTTTTTGTAGTGATTCTTTCTTTCTGTAGATATAGCATGCAGCAGCATGCATTCAATCAGTCAATTAAGTTACCACTGATCTACATCCTGAGCAAGAAATACTTTTCAAATGATTGGCGCTTGGTTGTGAACATTAGCTTTCGAATCTTTCACGATTTATTTTCAAATTGTTATGGTTGAAGCATTAAATGACATCTTTGATGGATGCTACAGCCTTTTCGGAAAAAGTTCTTTATTTTGTGATATACTTAAAAAGTACGTTTCATCTCTAAATATTGTATTTCAAACACCGTAATGTTACTCACTATATCGTAGATATAAATCAAAAATAATATCGGACCAATTACAGAACCTTGAGATACACTAGTCGTAATTATTATTTATTTTTATTATTATTATTATTATATATGCAAATCTCAGAAGTTCTAATGCTGAGCTTCTGGTACCAATATAAGTCATGTTTGGAGAGTATCTTTTTATGGTTAACACAATCTAATGCATTCATGAAGTCTATGAAAGTAAGTATTGCCTCGTCTAATGACTGCAAAATAAACTCTGCAACAGTGCTGTAGTGGTAGACATACACCTATTGGAGCCATGACGATGTATACCTTCAGCAGCAAATTGCACTCCAAGAACGACACCAATCTAGAGGCTCAAAAATCTTAGATATGCGTGGTAGAACTTATATAGGTTTGTAGTTGTGGTACCCTTTTTTATACACTGGTGTAAATCTTGCCAGTTTCAACTCTGAAACTGGCAAGATTTACACCAGTGTATAAAAAATACACTTATACTACATTTATTAATACTGACAGTGGATCTACCAAAAAGTCAATAATTTCCTTGAGTAACCATAAATATCTCTTGATGATTGATTGTCTCCTCATGACCATGCTCGAGAATAGTCGGACTAAGACTAAACATTTCCTGATCTCATGTCAATGCTTTTTATATATACCTAACCTATGTAGTTTTTCTCAGGAATAACTTAGAGGCTTAGACTTAGACTTAGAGACCTAAGTTAATTTTGGGTGTAACTGTGAAAATGGCTATTTTTTTCTCATTCAAATATCCCCGCAAGAGATATTCGGCACCCAAGGCAATCCATTAGCACCCATCGAACGAACAGGGGCTGTGTTCCGGAGTGAAAAATTCAGCCGGCCATTAGGTCCATTTAAAATTCAGCGTGGCGAGTTTTATTCAGAACGCAGTTCCGAAACTCATTATTATATTACTTATCGCATTAAATGGAATGAAAACGTGTTTTGTATTTAAAGCACTCTTTCGGCGAATTGTCCCGGAATTACTGCAACACTTAGTTACAGATCGAGGCCGTTAAGCGAGATGGTGAAAACTTGTTAGCTGCCTGAAGATCCCAACGACTCACTCGGATTCTGTGGGTGGGGGTTGGCCAAGCCGAATTTCATGGCCGTCGGAACAATGAAATAATTGGTTTCCATTGGGGTGGGAGATGTTTGAAATTGTTGATTGCGTTTCTTTGTGTTCGACAAATCGAGTAGTTTTTGAAGAGAAGAGGAAAACTCGACTACTTGGATACTGGGTAAGTACCTACAGAATTCTCTTCAATTGAAGTAACTTCAGTTCAATCCAAGACTGCAGTAATGATCAATTACGAGTGCTATTCCTGATTTTTGAGATTCGCTGCATAATAACCCATCCGATAAAACTGATTTATGAATCGGTGAAATCCAAGGGCGTAGAAATGGGGAGGGGGTTCTTGGGGCAAGTTTGCAATATCTAAAGATACCAATTTCCTTGGAATTGTAATAGACCAAAAACTCAATTGGAAGGCACATAATAAAAGCCTCCAAGTAAAACTGGGGACATCAATTTATGCACTTTCAGTTAGGAATATCTGAGTCCAAAAATATTAAAAACCATCTAATACAGCATAATTAAATCAAAAATAAGATTTGGCATAACATTCTATGAGTCTGGAAACATAACAACAATATTCATCTTACAGAAGAAAATAATTCGAATCCTCAACCAACTGAAATGCGGACTGTCCAGCAGGGGGTTTCTCAGAAGAAATAGCATTTTAACAGTCTACAGTGGCGTACCCAGACATAAGCCTTGGTAGGGGATAAAGAAAAAAAATTTGAAATTTTCCTTCTTTTGAAGAAGTTTTCCAAAGTAGTTTGCTTACTCATAATGAGATTGTGATATATAAGGTAGTTACATATAATGGATATCCCTCCTGGGGGGGGGGATATATCCCCCTTAACACCACCCCCTTGGGTACGCCACTGACAGTCTATGCCATATATGTGCAGGAATGCTTGCTTTTCCTTCATAAAAATAAATATAAGTCGATCAATTATAAAGTTGTCATTCGTAAACTACAAGAAATCGAAACTACAATTATCCTAAATGCAACCTGGCAACAAATCAACAACAGCTAGAGTACCCCAAAGTATTACGAACATGACATACACGAGAATTTTTAAAAGGCACATATTATAAGAATGAAAGAACTTATTACATATATAGGGAACTACTGGATTTACAAACATATTCGATGGACGAAATTGAGAGGAACTTTTCTATCTTTTATTTTTGGACACTGTTTCATTTCATGTAACTATTTGTTAAACACACTGTAAGAAATGATTTGAAATAAGGTAAAGTAAAAGTAAAGTAATTACCCCCAAAGATTTCCAAAATATAAAATTTCAAAATTCTCTCAAAGACGACGAACGAAATTGTTTCCATAAAATTAACCAATAATCGTTTCACTTTTCTTTAAAATCGACACAGCACCAAAAAATCGGACCCTTTTACAGTTTATGAGTTTATTATCGCTTTCAAGATTATTACTTTTATTGCACTATGATCAGGTCTATGTCCGAGGTTAATTATTTTCCTTTAACCACCCGTTTTGTCGGCGTCCCCCTTGTTTTTCCATCTGTGATTTTTATATTCGTCATCGCCCATCGGTATACACTTACCGGTTGTTTTCGGTTTTTGTATAATTTTCGTTACGAAATTTTAAAACTGCAGTTATTAAAGAACTAACTGAATGATTCGCTTCGAAAAATTGTCAGTGCTGTGTTTTACAATTTAATATATTCCATTCAAAGTGTAATTTATTTGTGAAGACGTCAGTTTTGAATTGACAATATAGGATGTTCCTTAATTGGGGGTACAAATGAAAATTAGAGATTTCTCGGATCATTTTAAGGAATAAAGCCCTATAACATGGGTTCCGCCAACGATTTGTTTTCGAGATAGAGATTTTAAAGTTTATGTTTTTTTCTCATGGCACTTTGCTTCAACTTAAATTGGGCATAGATATTCCAATTTGAAGTTTTCATCATGTGATATGCTAGTTTTGAATACAAATCTACAGGGTGATTTTTTTTTTCTGGAAGAGTGTCCGCTTCTTTTAACCAGAACTTCTTTTTGCGAACCACTGGTAGTTAAAAAAATGTAAAAGGAAACTCTGGTCCAGTACTCCACTTTTTGCTTTCTTGTCGGATCTTGTCTAACAATTCTTCAGTAATTCTCAGGGAAATTCAAATTATTGATCCAGTAAGCTGTGATGAATATTTCAATTCTAAGTTTTGCTACTTATCTACCCAATCTGTAGAGAAGATTAATAAAGATTCGATAAACTGTTGTAAGCATCACAAAAAAGTAGGACTACAAAAAACACCCTGTATTTCGAAAACAAAGCGTTTGCAAGCGCTTGTATAGGACATACTATTCACGGAAATTCTCTTTTTTTTTCATACCAATTTAGGAACACCGTGTATAAAGTGAGAACTATCGAATAGGTAATCAAAAAGGGCTAAAATTTCGAGTAATTTTTGCTTCAAACTTCGTTATCAAACCTTTCTTCCTCACATTACAGATATGAGTAAACGTTGTCGTCTTTGGAGTTCCTCAGGGTTCAATCTTGGGACCCATATTGTTCATAATTTTGCTACTTTTTGGTAACATATTGAGTAACTGACATTAGGGACAGTTGTGACAGTGATTTTGGGACGAAATTTAAATTTCAAATATAGTAATAATGGAAACCGAAACATATACATTTATTAACATTGTGAAATGTTACTCTGAATAATTGATATATTGAAGAAGAAAATAGTAATAATACTGTAAGCAAACTTGAAAATAAAAATCGATATTATAACAGAAAATTGTCTTTTATTATAACGTAACCTCAAGAAGGACTCACAGAACCTATTGATGTCAAAAAAGGAGCAACCCATCTGGGAGAGAATACTATCGTTACCAAACTTATACCTATCAGTAGCGGAGCTACTCACGCTACCGATCTTTCTGCTGAACGCGCCCATTAATATATCTTTATGATACCTATATTTGGCTTATTTTTGTCTTGGAAAAAGGACAGACGTATGTTTCGGAATTTTTGTATTTAATAATACAATTTTTCCTTATAAGTGCCTCATAGTTTTACCAACACTTCACTTGTGTATCTACTTAACAAAAATTGCAATTGGGGAACTTCAAACTAACTAAACGTAACTGTTTCTCTAGTAAGGATTCACAGAGAAAGCAATTACTTCAGGTAGTCATAGATTTCTTTCTTGTTATTCTCATGAAATACATATACAAATCGACATTCACAATTGGAAAAACAATTTTAGAAATTTCAAATTTAGCCTTTGGTTGGTAATGAATCTTAATCAATAAATCATTACTTCAAATTATGAAGGTTTAATGGATCCACTTGATGAAGTATATTCAATATAAATATCAAAAAATTGACACAATAATATATCTGTATGACATATTTGATTTATTTTTGTCTTGAAATATAATTCCAATTCTAAAAATAACAAAATTAATAACCAACCAAAAGAAAATTCAAAATAACTAAAACTGTTGAAATTTAGTAAACGGTTAACAAATTGAATAACTAAATCAACATAAAGACAAAATAAACTGAATATATCATAAAGATTTATTATTATGGAGGAATAGACACAAAGTTGTCAATTTTTTGATATTTATATTGAATATCCTTCATCAAGTAGACTCATGAAACCCAAGGGCGTAGATCTTTTTTATTTCTTGGGGGGGGGTAATCGAAAAAAAAAATTTGACGACATTGTTTACTCATATCTATAATGTGAGAAAAAGAGGTTTGTTAACGAAATTTGAAAAATTATTTCGAGTATTAACTCGAAATAGTTTTATTACCAATTCGATAGTTCTCTTCTTATAATGGGTGATTCTGAATTGGAGTTCCGAAGAAAAATGAGAGATTCCTTGGATAATTTTAAAAATAATATGGTCCATAAACATGAGCTCGCAAATGCTTTGTTTTTGATATACAGGGTGTTTCTTGTAGTCCTACTTTTTTGTGATGCTTAACCAGTTTAACGAATCTTTATTAATCTTCGCTACAGAGTTGGTAAATAAGTACCAAAACTTGGATTTGGATTTTCCTGAGGATTACTATAGAGAGCTGTTTGAATTTTTATTCGAAATCGATAACAGATACGACAAAACTTCAACAAACCAAAAAGTGGGGTACTGAACCAGAGTTTCTTTGGAATATGTATACAAATTTGAGTTAAACATCTTGTGAAGGGAAGGTGCCATGAGAGAAAGACATTGCAGACTCATGTTTTAGGACTTCTTTTCTTCAAATGATCCTAGAAATCTGTCATTTTCATTTATATCTCTAATTTAGGAACTCCCTGCAGATAAAGTCAATTCAAATCTTATGTCCTTACGAATAAATTGCAATTTGAATGAAACACAATAAATTGTACAACATAGCCCAGACAATTTTTCGATGCGAATTACTCAGTTCGGTTCTTTGATGAGTACAGTATTGAAATTTTGTGACGGGAATGATACAAAAAACCGAAAACAACGGGTAAGTATATATCGATGACGAATACAAAATTCACAGAAGGCAATAAGGGGCGATGCCAAAAAGCGGATAGATAAAGGAAAATAATAAACCTCAGACAAAGACGAGCTCATAGTGCAATAAAAGTAATCATCTTGAAAGCGATAATAAACTCATAAACTGTAAAGGGGTCCGATTTTTTACTGACTTGTCGCTTTCAAAGGAAAGTAAAATGATTATTATTAGTTCATTTTATGGAGAAATTTTCGTTCTTCGTCTTTGCGAGATTTATAAAATTTATATCTCGAAAATCTTGGGGGGTAATTACCCCCAGTCATTTCTACTCCCTTGATTAAACCTTTTTTGTTGTCCCTTCAATATCTCAATTATGCAATAATAGATTTGAATAGAAAATATAATTAACCAATATGATATCCTCAATCCTCATTAGTTTTCAGTTCAACCACCGGTCTATATTCAATCTTCACGGTATCGACAACTTCAGTAATCCTTTGAAAATTAATCAGTAGGCAAACCTTGTCGATACCGAAACCCCATCTGAAGTCGGTCCGATGAACTTCAATCGGATCTGATCCGAGTTTCTGTGCATAAATATTCGAGGATGCTACATCAAGAAACCGATGAGAAAATATCAGAACTGACGCTGTGGCTGTGAGAGGCTGATCTAAGATTTCCTACACAGCATCCATTTAGTATGCATAAGACATTCCCCCCGCCTCAATCATCAGTATGCATAGCGAGAATGTCCCTACATTCGCGCCTTTTCCATTATGTAACGTTATCAAACTAAAAAAGCTCAAATAATTTTTCTCTGGAAATTCCCGTTGATCTCTGATATTTATGGTATCTTACGATGTACTTATTCCACCCGGCTGGGAGATTTTTTCTCCTCTGATATTCACGGGATGAACTTTAAGCAGAGTTGGAATATATTTCAAGGAAAGATCTTCACAGAACATTTCGAAATCTTGGCTGTGAAATCATCGTTTGGAATTCAAATATACAAGGTTATTTCAGTATCGTAATGAGTTCATTACAGTTCTAAAAACAGTGCTGTAATGAACTCATTACGGCATTGTTTTCAATAATATTTTTCGTTTTGTGGTTGTCTACACAGACTTCCAATCCTATCAAAATTCAACACACGTCAAGTGTCAATGAAATATAATTTGGATTTAGTGAAATGAATTGCGACATTATTCGCAATTTCTCTTAATTCTTTTAATGTTAAATCGATTTCGTCAGACATAATTCACGAATTTAATGCGTAATTATAAATTATTCTGAAATTCCAAACGTATGATTCAAATTCAAATTAGGTAATCTGTTAATTTTCGTAACAGTCACACCAACTGCCAAGATACAATACAAATGTCACTAGGATGTATAATCTGAATTTTTCATTGAATTTTGACAATATTTCACAAAACTCGACTGAAATAGAAAAATTATCGTCTAATAGGTGCTCGTTGCAGAAGGCAAATCCAACACTCATGCGTTCGGAAACTCGCTCGTTTTCGAATTTCGCATTCGTGTTGGAAAACTAATCAAAATTTTCAGCTGAAAATTTGCATATTGGGGTTTGAGACAATGATCTTTCCCCTAAAATATTTTCAGATCTCTGCAACTTACGGTTATACCGGAAATAGACTACTACTTATTTATTCCAAATGGCACAACCAGTAGGTATATTATTGCATCATTAGATAGCTTTTTTACCAATATGCTATCCTTGTGTAAAAACCCAACAGTTCATGAGTTAATGGTATTCTTATAAAAAAAATGGTGGCGTCGGGGTTTCACATTTTTTTGAATATTTCTGAAGATAAATTTTTTTCGAAAAAAACTTTTTCATTTTCGATAATATTATAAAACTGTTTGCGGTATATACCAAAAATGTAAAGGGTGCTTATAGGATGATCATGAACTTGGACAACTCAAATTCATCAAAACTCAAGATTTTCAAAGCAGAACCTATAATTTTTATTATTTCAGTCGATTCTACGTACAAAAATAGTGGGGGTTACAAAGGCAATCCCTTTACCTAAAATGAATACTCTATGAGTTATCGAGGAAGAACTTTAAATGAGGAAAAACCACAATTTATAGCTGTGTGGGGTTGCCTGTGACTTCCGGAAAACACAGAAAGAAACTAAAACTTTTTTCGGAAAAAGCTTTTTCTGCCGAAAAATTCAAAAAATCTCAATCCTCATCGTCACCATTTTTTTCATAAGAATCCCATCAAGTTTCTACTCAAGGTATGGCATATTTCCAAAATTGTAGTCAAAAAAGCTATCTAATGATGCAATACTTTACTGGGTGTTCTATTTGAAATGAGAAAGTAGTCCGTTTCCGGTATAACCGAAAATTGTAGAGTTCTGAAAATATTTCAGGAAGAAAGATCATCGTCTCAAACCCCAATATGCAAATTTTCAGCTCAAAATTATGATTAGTTTTCCATAAAGGCATTACAGGCCATCTCGGTGAATCACCATGTATATTCTCGATGGTTGTCGCCCCAAAATTGTAATTTACGTAACAAGTCCAAAAAAATAGTATTTTTTTGGACGAATAGAGCAAATTCTAGGACGTAGCGTACTGGAAGTCTGCATGTAAAAAAAAAAGTTTTTGGTCAGACTGAGAGAAATATTTATTTTATATTATCGAAAATGCATTATAATTAATGAATCAATTATTGGACATACGGACAAATAAATAATGATTTAATGGAAATAAATAATGTATGTGAATTTCCATCAATAATCATCATTCAAGATAACACTATATTTATTTTCAAATAATTTCATTCAATAATTCTGATTATACAGGGTGTAACATGAGTGACTGGCCTTAGCCTAGTGGTGAATTAAGGACATTCACGCCTTTCAGAAGTGTAGCTTGTTTAGTATCCTAAGACTGTTAGTTTCAGAGATACAGGGTGACATGCAAATTGGCCTAAATTTCTGATCTCCATAATTTGGGAATCAGCAGTCCGATTTTGTTCAAATTTTGTGGGTTTATTAACTTCATGCGGCCCTTTGAAATCATTGATGTAATTTCAATATTTTCAGGGCAGTACTCAAATTATTGATTTTTTTCCTTCAGACTTCGAAATCTATATGTTTTACAAGTTTTAGAGAAATATCGTTATTGGCATGAAAAAAAAAATACATAATACGAGTATAATTTTTGGTAAAATATAATCGTGAAGGTGAGCAGATTTCCATCTAGAGTTCTCTCTTTTTTTTATTCCATTTTTGTAGAATTCGGAACCGATTATCGCTTCCGCTGGAGATTTCCAAATTTTCGCAAGTAAACATAACGAATTATCGGCGAATTGAATATGTTGTTTATTCTTCGTTGGTGAGTTGATTTCCATTTCACAAAATCAGATAACAAACATCTGAATTCTTGCGATTTTAATCGACCTGAAAACAAAAGGAGACCACACATTTCGCGATATTATGGCTTCAACAGGAAATTGCCCTATCTGTTATGACAACTTCATCGTCAATAACAAATCCATACAGTGTAATTTGTGTTCACTCCACATTCATGTACAGGGTGGGCAAATTTTGATGTTTTAGCACTACAACTTTTAAACCAGAGGAGATAGACAAAATCTGATACCCCATTCTCGGTCTCTTTTTCTGAGAAACTAACAAGGGTAGTATTCATTTTTGGCCACCTTCTTTTGTTTTCGAGTTATAAACGAAAATTGGAAAAATATCGATATCGAAAAACATTTATATCTCCGCTAATACTGATGATAGAGCTCTGAAATTAGAACATTATACAGGCACTTTTTTACGTAGAATCCAGTAGCGTGCTCGTATTTTCGAAAGGGTTTTTAATTACGAAGCTATGACCCAAAATTATGTTTTTTTAAATGGGAATACTAAATTTCTGTGCCATTTTCTGAAAGCTTAATTTTTCCTGATTTCAAAAATATATAACATCGTATGGTTTGTATTGAAATAAATAATAGAAAATGGCCATAAACTTTTTTTTACCTAAGAGTCCCAATATTTCTATGGTTCCAACTGTTGATGAGCACAGAAAAAGTGAGCTTTCTATAACAAGAGCAGTGTCCTTCCGTCAATCTGATTATTTCTATGCTTTTCACTAATTTCTACAATATCCGAATCAAGATATGTTTTATGAATTTCTCTTCTAAAAATTGATTTGGAAATAACGAGAAGATCCACAAGGTCGAATGTTTCGATCGGAAGTGTTGTATTGGGATCGATGTATCAGGAGATTATTTACATAGGTCTCCAGAATGAATACGCACAAGTACCAATCCATTCTGAATAGCATATAAAACAACGCATATACGATTGAACTCAACAATTTAATTACGAAGGGAACAAACAAGAAATAATATTCAACCTAATAATGACAACAATTTCACAATGCACAGTCGACACTTCTTCTCGATATTTCGCACCGAATTCAATGGATGAATATTTGAAACTGTGTTCATGGTACCCAGGAAATTTTTTCCGAGATCATTTATATTTTTCGAAACTATTTTTATAAAATGAATCTAGATTCGAATTTTGTTGGAATTAGTAAAAAGCATATAAATAATCAGATTAATGGAAGGACAATACTCTTGTTATAGAAAGCTCAATTTTTCTGTGCTCATCAATAGTTGAAACCATAGAAATATTGAGACTCTTAGGTGTAAAAAGGTTTTTGACCATTTTCTGTTATTTATTTCAATACAAACCATACGATGTTATATATTTTTGAAATCAGGAAAAATTAAGCTTTCAGAAAATGGCACAGAAATCTAGTGTTCCCATTTGGAAAAACATAACTTTGGTTCATAGCGTCGTAATTGAAAACCCTTTTGAAAATACGAGCACGCCACTGGATTTGACGTAAAAAAGTGCCTGTATAATGTTTTAATTTCAGAGCTCTATCATCAATATTAGCGGAGATATAAATGTTTTTCGATATCGCCATTTTTCCAATTTTCGCTTATAACTCGAAAACAAGAGAGGGTGGCCAAAAATGAATACTACCCTTGTTAGTTTCTCAGAAAAAGAGACCGAGAATGGGGTATCAGATTTTGTCTATCTCCTCTGGTTTGAAAGTTGTAGTGCTAAAACATCGAAATTTGCCCACCCTGTACAGTGTCTACGAATGAGAGATCTCAGTATGAAAGCGTTGATTGAATCAAAAAATCTTCGATTCTACTGTGATAAATTCATTCCGGCTGTAGACTTAAAGCTAACAAATTTGCCAATTTCTGATCCAGTAGCAAATAGCGATCAGATTAAATCATCGGATTTCATCGAACAGATAGTATTTAAAAAAACGGAGCAAGTCATATGTGAGATGGTGGAAAAATTCTCTGAATTTAGAACGGAAACTGTAGCGTTTATATTCTGAAAGAAAGTAACGTCGATTTAGTTAAGTTGCTTACTTCGCACGAGGAGTATCCAACATCAGATTCAACTAAGAAAATCGCGAGTCCATATAATTCGAAGGTTTGGTCTGTGAAGACGGTGAGGCAGAACAGCTCCAAATCAGTTCGCGTTGGTTCCTCAGTTAAAAAAGACACCCACAGAAATACGAAGCCTCAACAAAGGTCCGAAGATAGTGCTCCAAAACCACTTAGGGAAGCTACAACTGAAGTGGGAGGCTCATCAAGAACTATTAGATGACAGATGAATCAAATGCATTGATTCAGCTGACTCCCAAAGGTAGAAATTGGATTTGGTTGGGGGGACTTGCTAAAACAGTTGAAAATATTGTGTCATATACCAAGGAAATGTGGCCACAGAACGACATATTATGTTTTTACCTCAAATCAAAACGCTCAAAAATGTCATTCGAGATGGGAAGTAAAGATTTAAGCCAGGAAGAACTGCTTCAAGCCGAGCACTGGCCGGAGGAAATGCTTCTTAGACCATTTCGGACCGAAGGACCGGAATTTTCCTCCTAGACTGCGATTCCATACTAGCCATTTGGATAAACCCAAGTTCAATTGTTACTATTAAAATGTATGGGCTTTGAGAACAAAACTAGTTGAACTCGCTAACTCAATCTTAGGCGTAAATTTTTATGTTATTTTGCTTACAGAAACTTCTGATTTTAATAATGCTGAATAAGGTCTCACAAGTTATTGTATCATATATATAGAAAAAAATTGAGATTCCACTACCAGTGATAAACAGAGAGGTGGAGGAGTTTTAATAGCTGTTAAAAAATGTTTATCATCCCGTCTATCATTTATTGTTTTTTTTCATGTCCTGGTTTCCACGAAAGGATATATCCTGTAATGTTCAGAGAACATCGTGAGAACCAAGGGAAAGAAGGTAGGAATTGGTGTTCTTTTTGAATTTATGAAGGTTATATGCCTCGGGGAACACCTCCCTAGGCAATGTGTTCCAGAGCCTTGCTGTTCGTTGGATGAACGAGTCTTTGAAAATAGATGTTCTGCAAGTCTCCAACGCGACCACAAAGGAGTGTGAAGACTGAACTTGACGGGTTAACCTCGAAGAGACTGTCAAAGGAGGAACGATTGTTAATATTTCAGAAGAGCATCGCCCATGAAAATATCTATAAAATAGAGACAGATCGCTAACTTTTCTACGGTGTTTCAAAGTGGTGAGCGAGTTTGTAAGCGAGGCATCACCGACGAGACGAATTGCCTTTTTTTGGACAGAATCCAGCAGTTTCAGAATATGCTTAGGTGCCGCACTCCAAACATGGGAACAGTATTCCAGGACAGGTCGGATCTGTGCCTTATAAATCATAAGTAGCTGACTGGAAGTGAAATAGCTCCTAGCACGAAACAGAAAACCAAGTTTTTGGGAAGCATTTTTGGCAATTGATCTCACGTGATTTTCCTAAGAAAGGTTATTGCTGATAGTAATACTGGATGACTTCAAAGATATAGTTACTCCTGACAAGCTTATGTTGGGCATACTGAGATCGGCCTTTCTAGAGAAAATTCATGCTTGTGTTTTGTCTACATTGGAATCCACCAAGTTTTTGGATCCCCATTCAAGAATTATTGCTCCAACATCGAACGATTGTTTGTCACGGTTAGTGTGGGGTCAAAAACTTTATTATTTTCAAACGTTTATATCCCACCGAACTCCACATCAGTAAGGTATGAGACTCACTGTGATGATCTTGAAAATATAATGGATCAGTATTCTTCCGCAGAGCTCTGTTGCGGAGATTATAATATACCTGGAGTAAGTTGGGGAAACGATGCATCATTAAGCATGGGTAAGAATAAAGGCAATCATTCTCTCATAGCTGCCATAATGTCAACATTGTGTTTAGATCAGCTGAATCGGATAAAAATTTGTAATGACGTCACGTTGGATCTTATTTTCGCTCAACATTCTAAGTTAAAAGTTGAATTGGCTCATGAGTTTCTTTTGACATGTGACTTACATCATCCACCTTTATATTTCTCTGTTTTTAGTGAAGAGATTCCAGTTCTTGAAAAATTTATTCGTTCCATGACTTCAAAAACGCTGATTTTGACGGACTAATGATATATTTGGATGGTATCGACTGGTCACCAATACTGAGTGGTAAAGTAGTGGAAAGCTGTACCGATGTCTTTTATGATGTTATTTTGAACGGTATAAAGTTATTTGTTCCCGAAAAGGTTGAAAAAAATACAATTTTTCATGTTGGATTTCGAACGAGCTGAAGAAAATGATAAACGAGAAAAAAAGGTTCATAAAACAGGGTGGTGATGCCGAAGACTATTTGTTGTTCAAAAGCTCATAGATAGATGCAGAGTAGAGACTGATTCATGCTATAGAAAATACATAGAATCAGACGAAGTTGAAATCTTTAGGAACCCTAAGTATTTTTAGAAGTTCATTGATGACCGTAAGACAGAAGAACTACCGAAAACCACGTTCTTCAAAGAGAAAACTGCAAACAATAACATCAGTACTGCAGAACTTTTCAGAGAATATTTTTCAGGTATATTCAAGTAACCGAATGGTAAACTATGATCAAACAATTGATATTCCTTGAAATTCTGCAGTCATTACCTGATAAAAGAGATTTTGACTTGACAAGGTTTTATTATAGAAAAGGTGCAGTTCAATTTTGTCGAAACCCTTATGTTTCCTAATTGTTGTCTTCCTAGAACACCTCAATAACATAGAGGAATCCATAAAATTCACGGTGGAAATTGAGGAAAATAACCAACTCCCATTCCTGGATGTGCTCGTACACAAACAGGAAGGAATTCCTCGAACCACGATTTACAGGAAGCCAACAAACACAGGTCAGTATCTCCACTTCGAGTCTAACCATAACCTCAATACCAAATTGGGAGTAGCCAGATGCCTCTATGACAGAGCAACTCAAGTATGCTCTAGTCTGAACGATAAGAAAGAAGAATTCGATAAGATCACAGAAATTCTTGAGAAGAACGGCTACCCCAAGATGATATTAGAAATCGCAAGAACACCAAGGGATGACACAGAACCTCGACCAGAAACACGAACCGAATCAATAGAAACCATAACCACAGTTATTCCATATTTGAAAGGGTTATCAGAAAAACTGAGAAGAATTGGTAATGGATACGGCGTGAGAACTGCATTCCAAACTAAGAACACTGTCAGGGCGAACCTAACCAAGGTGAAACCTAACAACGAAAATCAAAGAACCAAAAATTGCATATACGAAATACTATGCGAGTGCGGTAGAACTTAAATTGGAGAGACCAAACGCCCCCTGGACACAAGAGTCAAAGAGCACCAAAAACTAGCTCGACTGGGAGAAACAAAAATCCAGGCTAGTCCAACATGCTTGGGATGAGGAACATAGGATCAAATGGGATGAAGCTTCCATAATATCAACGGAAGAAAGATCGAAACGGAGGAAACTCAAAGAAGCAGCCTTCATGGCCATCACTCCGAATCCCATAAGCATGCCGTTTCTGGAGATCAAGGGAGTCTGGGCACCAATCATAAGATCTGATCTGAGGAAATTGAACCCGGTCTAGGTCGGAAGCATATCGAAACCACCAAATTAAAAAAATGAATCGGAATTCGGACGGATAACTGCGCACACCATCTGCGCAACCCGAATATTCGACTACTGTGCATCCCAACTACGCATACATGTGTAACTTATATTAAGCTTAATGCGTATATATTACTACCTGCTTCTGTAGACTAGTGGTGAGAGTGAAAGGATTGCAACCGATACGACTAAGGTTCAAACCCCGATACCTTCATACGAAATCGAAAAAAGTATGGTTCCAGACAGACCAAGTTTGGCAAACGGCTATTCTCAGAACCAACCAATCGGTCCTTCTCAGGACCACCACCCTGAAGACGACAGGCGAATGCTTGTCGAAACGTCGGAAACAACCAACCGCACAGATGATGGAAACAGACCAAATAACTATATAACCTTATGTTTCCTGTTTAAATTATCTGTAGCACGAGTAAATACCAAAATCGTTAGGCCCAGTTTCACCAAACAGCACTTGATCCCAGATTGATTAAACTCCGCTTGTTACTAAAGCAGGCTTAACAGTGTTTTCTGTTTCACCATGCATCAACCCGTCCGAAGATGATCGCGATTAACCAAATCGCGATTAAATAGTCAAACCATTTGGCAACGTTGTGAACAAAGAGTTATATAGTGTTCTGTATTCGTATTAGCAGTGATGACCACCATTGACGCTAGGTGTCAGGTGTCATTCATTCATAACTCATAACATTTGTCATCTTGTAAACAAAAAACAAAGTTAATTTTTGCCGAAAATGTCGAGTGATGTGCTTCGAAATGTCGGATACTTGCAGAAGTTAAAAAGAAATTATCCCATTTCACAAAACCACACATTCTGGAAAAAAAACTATATAAGTAATTTTATTAACTTATTTATTTTTATTAACAAGTTTAACTGCTTCTTAAATAATATTTCAATCAAACATATCAATAAATTATTCTTTGCAATAAATTTCATAAAACACAAAAACAAAGTTTACGTGCATTTTAAATGGGAAATATTGAGCCTATACATATAGTCATATATTTTGATAAAATTGACCCAAAAATTAGAAATTTCCGGAAAAATAATTACATAGACAAGAGTTCCATACTGATAAATAATTATTAATCTCAACTTGAAAGGTTGTAATCCTCCAAAAATGGCCGATTAGTGCTAAATCGCGATTGGTCGATTAAATGGCGCTTTGGAGTGTGGTGAAACGCTACATTACATTAATCGTGATCTAAGGCCTCACTTAAGAGCTAAGTCAAGATTAAAGCATTTGGTGAAACTGGGCCTTAGAAATCTAGCTATATCGCTTCAGCAAAGAGATCTTATAAACCAAAAATTCTCGATACAATCATCACGAATAAGATAACACCCATTCTCAGACGAATTTTTATAAAAGAACAACATGGATTTATTGCTGGTAGATCAGTGTCAACGAATCTATTATGCTATAAATATATAATTCTATCTGCAATGGAAGACAAATTACAGATTGATGCGAATTACACTGACTTCTCGAAGGCCTTAGATAGGGTTCCTCACTGGCTGCTGATCATCAGGCTCAGGGCACTGGGCATTGGATCACCACTGCTGGATTGGATCACGATCGTCTGAGAGGAGTGCAATACGTTCGAATTTTGGACGTTTGTTCTAAAGGTATTGATATAAGTTCGGGAATTCCACACGGTTCACCGATATCACCGCTTTTATTTTTATGTTTTATTAATTATATCAGAGCTGTCATAATAACTGTTTTTTTTTATTATTCGCGGATTATCTTAAGTTGTTTAGTGTTATCGTATCCTTGCAGGATTGTCTGTTATTACAGAAGAATCTAATCTTAATTTGAACTTCATTGAACATGTAGGGGAGAGAGGGGCTGGAAGTTCTCGGGGTAGTCATTCCGATGGAAATAACTTTTTAAGGAAAAAAGGTAGCAAGACATGCAAAATATGCTTCTAAGGCACCAAGAGGAGCGCCAATTTGGCAGTAATTTTTATTACTGGTAGTCTGGTGACGGTGGTTGAGTGGCTGTGTGCACGTGCTCTCGAAACGTCACGTAAGTGTAAGTTTTAATGTTTGAACTATTTGGTCTATCTTTGTCAATTATAAACCTATTTATTCGTAAATTTCCCACATTGTAGTTACATAAGTGAGGAATCGTATTGCTTGAGTATTGTTTCAATTGATTTTATTAGTTTGCCGTTATGTCAGTCTTCGCATATAAAACTAATTTGGGGTCATAAGTTCCTTTCTGGAGGGGCTGGTTGTTCCTCGAAACAACTAACCCCAATTGACTTTAAATCGTATCTAAAATTCTTATGACATAGGTATTTTTATTTTAAGGATCTGAAACTACAAGCGAAAGACAGAGAGGTAAGATCTCCGAGAAAATTGTTACATAAAGCTGCTTCTGATGTTATCAACGACGGAAAACCTGTTAAAACTGTCGCAAGAGAAATTGAAATTTCCGCATGACCTTACATCAACTTCTAGAAAACGACGATTACGAAAAACTGCTATTTCACGAGATTCTCCAGAAAAAATTTATTGGCTGAAAAATAGGCAAAAAAAACGACAAAACAGATTAAGACATTACAAGGACTGGAACAGAAAAAACCAAGCAAACGAAAGAATTCATGTGTTATGCAACTTTTTTGAAATAAGGTCCTATTTTTATTCCTTTTGTGATAATATTCGATGTGATCCGATAATTATTCAGATTTTATAGCTTTCTGTTCAATTCTCGTTCATTGTTAGCCCTCAGCTCCTACTGATTGTTGTTCTATGCATCTTAGTTTCATTAAACGTACACGTTCGAAAACGTGTGCTCCCAAAAGCCGGCACCATTTTAAAATTTCACATATGAGATGAAATGTCATCAATTCACGTTCCGTCAATCAAAATTGAAGTAAAAAATTCCGAAGAGAAATTAGAACGCCTCTGATATGGGGGTAATTACCCCCGCTGGGGTAAATCAGCTATGCTGAGAGGTTATTATTATTATTATTAACTGGGGTCGTTGTGGCTCCGTAAGCCATCCGGGAACTGCGACCTTGTAGATCTTTTGTTCTCTACGCTACTCATTCATGGAAACCCAAGGAGGTCGTCAAAGGCGTTGGTAAAATTGACAACCTCCTCAAGGGCCTCGGCCTTTACCTCTCGGGTATCCAGGACCGGAACCATATCAATGGTTTTTAGGCCAGCCAGCTCTGGACACTTGCTTCTGATCCACACAGCCTGCAAATCTCATCTGCTGACTTTCCTATAATTTCCACTTCAGCAGTCCCACCATCACCCGAAGCTCTGCTCGTGACAGCTTCAAGAGCTTTCTGACGTTTGTCCAGTGGGTTATTCTGTTATTCAACTCCCATTGCTGGACCGCTGCCTTATATTTCCTAGCCCACAGAGAGCGTCAGGTCCAGCAAATGTTAACCTTGATGCACTTTTTGCAAGTTCATCGGCTTTTTCGTTTCCTTCAACACCACAGTGCCGTGGTACCCAAAGTAGAGTCACTTTATTGCCTCTGGTCAGTTGCCTTATGGTGTTACGGCACTCCCAGGTCAACAGGGACCCCTGGCAGTACGATTCCAGGAATCTCAGCCTGGACGTCTGTGGTGATGTAGACATGCCCCCCTTGAGGTTCATGTTAAGACTCTCCTGAGCGCATACGTAAACAGCCAGTATCTCGGTCTGTAAAATAGAGGGCTCACTAGCCAGGGATTTAGGTCCATATACCCCAATGCCAGTACCTCTCTCTGATTTTGATCCATCGATGAACCATTTGGATGACTTGTTATCCAAATGATTTACGAAACTTATTGCACTAGGACGGTCAGTTTCAAAATCGGAGTTGGTTGGCATAACATCTAATGGTTTTGCCAAGAGGTTTGAATCTAGTTGATTAAATATCCTCATATGTCCAACCCAGTTTCCAGGTAGGAGCTTTCCATTGAGGGAAATTCTTCTTGCTTCCAGCAGGCTACATTTCCTCACATGTATGTTGAGAGGGTAACGAACAACCTCATAAGTAGTATCTAATCGAATGATAAACCCAGCTAAAAAATAAAAATTACCGATGAGAACATCATTGAGGGAAGACCTAAGTAGAATTTTTTGGACTTAGCGAGAATACTACCTACTCACAAAGTAAAATTTCAAAATTATGATCTGAACACATTTTGGCGGAAAGCTAGTGCCGAATATCCTGTTTCAACTGACAGAGTTTTGAAAATACTCTTTCTCTAATTCTGTGGCTAATCCGTACGTTCCATTCTGCCATATCTTGTAGAACAAAATCGTGCGAGAATATCTCAGATTCGCACAGATTTCATGGTTATATTTTATTATTTTATGTTTGTACTATGAACTGCCCTGCTCTATATTATCTGTCAAATTTATGATATAAAAAACTGTTCTGCCAACCCAATGCAAAAATCACTAAACGATATTTATGAAAATATTGTATTAATCTCAATAGAAATTCAGTGAATTGAAGAAAATAATATACAGTGCTCGTCAAAATTATGGAACAAATTAATTTTCTCAGAATAAAAATATTTGGCAACAAAATTCTGAAACAGGTCAATTTTTGTTTCACTTTTACCGAATTTTTATGCATTTTTGTTGCACCTTGTGCTATCTCAACCCTCTAAATTTTTTTAATAGAGAAAGTGGGTCATGTGGTACTTTTTTGGCAAGGTTTTTTCATCTTTTATATACGAGTGCAGAAATTTTTAAGAAAAAAATTTTTGTTCGCAAAATAATTTAGTTCAAAGAGGTTTTTAGTATGTGCGCTTTGTCATGGCTCATTTACTTTGAGACGATGGTACCTGATGAAATTTGTCACCGAATGAAAGTCGACCATTACAGTTTTGTTCATGCACAAATTTCAACGCCCTCACGTGAAAAATTAGAATGTGTGAAACACTGCGCTTCATTCATGATCTTAAGTAGGTAAGTTATTAGTTTGATTCAACTTATCTTGTAATGCACAATGATTCTCCGGGTGGTACTTCAATGCCGAAATGAATTTTCAATGTCACTCCATTTTTTTTCTCCATTGAAGGGTTCGTAGGGGTTGAAAGTTGTGCATGAACAAAACTGTAATGGTCGACTTTCATTCGGTGACAAATTTCATCAGGTACCATCGTCTCAAAGTAAATGATAAAGTGCACATACTGAAAGCCTCTTGAACTAACTAATTTTTCAAAAACAAAATTTTTTCTTGAAAAATTCTGAACGTCTCTAAAAAAGATTCAAAGACCTTGTCAAAAATGTACAACATGACCCTCTTTCCCAATTAAAAAAATTTGAAGGATTGATGGGGACGGCACAGGGTGCAACAAAAATCCTTCAAAAATGCATAAAAATTTTGTAAAAGTGAAACACTAATTGACCTGTTTCAGGATTTTGTTGGCAAATATTGTTCTTCTGAGAAAATAAAATTGTTCCATAATTTTTACGCGCACTGTATAATACTCGTATAGAAGGCTCATTTTATCACTCGTTACCTACTTCGTGGCTCGTTTTTGTATTTTGAACTCATAGATGAATATCAGCCTTTAATCAAACAGTTTAAAAAAAGTACTGAAAATTTCATACATGTGTTTGTTATTTTCCTTTTTATCATAAAATATTGAAGTACATATAGAAAAAACATGAAATAAATATCAATATAAAAAATTATGATAAACATCTGACGGAGGGATTCGAATCCGGGCTCATTAGTTTCGAAACATGAATAAAATGGTCAAAAATTCGTAACTCCGGATCTATGAAGGGTAAGAATTTGCAGCATAGTATTATTATCATTATAGTAACCAATGATCTCAATATCATAATATTATGGCTCCTTTCATCAAAGCTTTCGTTCGATAAAGCGATAAATCTCTTCATGCTTACCTACCTATGACATTTCTCCCGACACTTTTTTGGATCTAAAAATACAATTACAAGCTGCACACGAAGCAGTCATATTTAAAAAATTTTATTAGTTCCTGAATAAGCACAGGAATTACAACAAACACTTAGTAATCGGTAAACACCACAAGAAAACACACACAATCAATTCACGAAACCTTTGCTTTGCCATTACCTATTCTATCATTGCCACAATACACCGAAATCAATGTCTGTAACATCCCATCCATATTATTATACATATATGTCTATAAACAAGGATTGTATAAAAAATAGCCAATACCATCGGTTTTACAAAACAAATTTTAGGTTAGGGTATCCTTTCTAGATAGTCTTTATACAACGCTAATACTGGGCTCTAAAATAAAATATTTCATGAGTTCTTATTACATATTACTTAATGAAACAAAAAATTTGTTACAATGTGAATTTATTAGAACTTTAAAATTCATTTAATGTTATTCAACTTCCGAATGAACAGATTTCAAATGAGATTTTAAATTTATCTTCCGACTACAATTGTACTCGCATAAGTGACATTTGTGTTTCTTCATATTTAAATGAATTGATTCTATATGTCGTTTAAGGTGTTCTTTTCGAACTGCTGCATAGTCACAAAAGTGGCATTTGTATTTTTTTATGTTTAAATGAATAGAGTCTATATGATTTTGAAGGTGTGTTTTTTGAATATATGCATGGTCACATAAGTGGCACTTATGTTTCTTTATATTTAAATGCATTGATTCTATATGCTCTTGGAGATGTCTCTTTTGTACTGATCTATAATCACATAGGTGACATTTATGTTTTTTTAAGTTTAAATGAGCTGAATTCATATGTTGACTTATGTATCCTTTGTATGCTGTGGCATAATCACATTTTTCACATTTATACTTCCTCAAATTCAAATGGACCGCATCTATATGCTTTTTAAGGTTCATATTTTGAGCAGAAGCAAAATTGCACAAGTGACACTTATGTTTCTTCAAATTTAAATGAATAGATTCCACATGAGTTTTTAGAGTGCTCTTTCGAGCTGCTGCGTAATCACATAGATGACACTGATATTGCTTTATGTTCAAGTGAATTGAATCTATATGCTCTTTAAGGTTTTCATTTCTGGCTGAGGCAAAATCACAAAAGTCACAGTTATATATCTTTGGATTGATATCCTTGGGAGATTCATTTAATTTCAAATTTTCACATTTTTGTGGAGTTCTTATTGTCTCAGCAGATTCCTCATTTCCTTCAACAAATTGTTCAACAGCTTCAATATTTGGTTTATAAGTTAATCTTTCATCATCTATGTACTGAGCACTGAAACAAATCAACAAAGTGTAATAACATAATTTCTGATCTCATCATGTTATCAACTTCAATGAAACAAGTAGAAAATCTTTCAAATACCCAAATATCCAGTTTTTAATCTGAAGATTATTTGTAAGTAGTAGGGTGAATATTTTCATATAACTATCTATATTTTCAGAAAATAAAGTGAATAAAATACTTACTTGTAGCTGAATAATGATTCTTTGATCTCATCTTGATCAACTTCTACTTTAAATATTTCCATCTCCATCTTGATCTTAAAGTTTTTCAAGTTAAATGTGAAATTTTTTGAAAATTGCTTGCAATTTGTTGATATGTTTGACTTTGACAGCACAGCAGAGAAGTTTTGAGGATCATAGACAAACTACGGAGTCAGAGAGTAGAGTAATTCATATTTTTATGACAGATATTTCCTTAGAATATTAATAAGTAACCAATCTGGGTACATGCTAAATGCGAACCCATTAAATCACCAATAAGTGATTTGAGAAGAAGAAGAAGAATTAATAATTTCTAAGGATATTTCTATGCTATGAAATATCAATGCTGCTGCCCTTAGCGGAAGAATCATGAACTATTATATGATAGAGCAAACCATAAAATATTTAATCAGTTTTTATTATTGAGGAAACAAAAGCAAACAATTCATCACAATGTGGCTTCATCAAATTTCACATTCCATTTAACATATGTAACCTCAAATATTATGTCGTGCTCATGTTGGCAACCCAGAGGTCCTTGCGAATAACTTTAATCTCTATGTCGCCAGCGTGCATTCGGAATATTCACATAATTCAAATAATATACAGGATGTTTCATGAATGATGTACATGCCTTCAAGACAGATGCAGGACGTTTTGGTGATTCTGAAACATGTCCTAACTATATTAGTTTGAGAGATACAGGCTTTATATATTTTATTAAAAACTCTTTATGTATTTTATCAAAAACTTTCAATCGACATAACTTTTGAACGCCTGCTTGGATCTTCATGAAAATTCGAGGTAATGAGTACAGGCCAATGCCTAATACCTATTTGAGGGAAGTCTGATCAACATTGTCTGGAACAACAAATATTTGTCAAATATACAAGACCTGTGTTAGAACTGTTCCCAAATAGTCAAATATGCATCAGAAACCCGAGCCGAAACATATTCAACAAAAAAACTGATGAGAAGTACCGAAATGAATACGAGGGATACTATTTATGTATTGAGAATTTGCAACACTTATATTGCAAGGTGAAATCTGATATTGACATCGTAAAATTTGACATTTTTTGTGTTATAAGTTTTCATAACGTTTTGACGTACGAGCACAATTTTTGTTGTTTACAGTAAATTCAAAATTTCATCTCCGCCAAAATATGGATTTAACTCGTGAAAATTTTCGAGCTTTGAAATTAAGACTTTCGACGTGGTTTATAACTTAAGAAAAAGGCATCTATTAACTAAATTCAACTTTTTTGGCGATGAAGCCACTGTGTATATCGGTGTAACACTGAATTCAAACGTGGGCGTAGTTCGCTAACAGAGATGTTAAAGAAGGTCGTCAAAAATCAGTCGTTTTGCCGGAAAATATTGAAGCTGTGCGAAAACTAATCGGAAAAGATCGTCATATAACAGATCAGGACATCGAGAGATGTTTTTGCATTAGTAAATATGACTAGCATACATAAGATTTTGCATGAACATTTGTGAGTTCGATAGCTCTGTGCAAGTTGGATTCCACATTTGTTGAATGATGCTCAAAAAATTGCTGCCGGTTGGTGCCGTAAAATGATTTCGAAATACAACTTTGGTGCATCCAAAGCGGTATACAACATCGTCACCTGGTGACGAGTCGTGAATTTATGCATACGACTCAGAAAGAAAAGTCCAGTCGGCATTTTGGGTGTTTAAATGTGAAGCAAGGCCAACAAAAGTTGTTCGTTCTCGAAGCGTTAAGAAACAAATGGTGGCGTCTTTCTTCACGAAAACTGGTCCTGTGGCAATTGTGGCTCATGAAAATCCAAAGATCCCAATTCAGAGTTTTATGAAACCAGGGCCCCCGCAACCGCGCGTGCACCGCACGTGGACGCCACTCTGAAAGGGCGCAAAAACCTCTTATAGACCGAATAAAGAACCGATGGACCAAAGGTTTTCGAAAAAGATTCTTTCAAATTTTTCAACAATTTTTTGTTCCAAACTTCTTTCTTGCAATTTATACAAGTTTCCGAACGTCGCAATCGGCATGAAATAGCCAGATATTGGTTTACAAAAACGCATACTCGATGCTAATCCTAGGGCTTTTTTTGCGCTATTTAAAGCTTAAATTTAACTGAAAATGATGCTGCTAAGGTTTCAAATAAAACAGTGGACCCTTTTGATATTGTAAAAGAACTTTATATATATTTCTCTTCATCCACAAAAAGATTGGAATGTTATAAAAAAGCATGATCCTCAGTTACGTCTAAAATCCCTAAGTGATACTAGATGCTCAAGTAGAATTGATGCTAAAGTTTCATTTTATTCAAATATGTGATAGCCTTTTAGAAATAGCAGAGAAGGATACTTTTAACATGGAAACCAGACATAAAGCAAGTTCTCTTTTATTAAATATTCATTCTTTCAAATTTATTTGAAGTATCATAATTTCTTATGATGTTTCATTCCAGATTAATATTGTAAGCAGCATGATGCAAAGTGTAGCGATTGACATTAAAGTGTGCCAAACCCATTTGAAGAATTTAGTTGATCATTTCAAAATTATAGGGATGATAATGTTCTCGATGAAAAACTTGCGGGAGCTGAAAAACTAGCGGCTGTTCTTGAGATAGATCAAGGTTTTTCTCCATTATATACTGTAAGACGAAAGTATAAACCAAAATTGTTCGATTATGAAAATAATTGATCAAGCACTAAGTTCCTTAAATAGTAGATAACGTTAACGTTTTTTGTTTTATTTGTGATATTCTTAAATTGAATGACAAATATCTATTGAAATGCTGTCATGCTCTTCAACAAAAGCTAACTGATGACAGAAAAAAAAGAGACTGACGTGAAAGAAAATGATTTATTCAACGAGATAAAAGCCCTAAGATTGTTTTCATTATCTGAAGCGAAAATCCTCTTGAAATTCTACAATATATTTTTGAAAATAATCTAACTTCTTCTCTACCGAATCTTAGTATTGCCTCAAGAATCCTTCTCACTTTACCTGTGTCCTGTGTCTGTTGCTTCTGGTGAGAGATCATTTACTGAATTAAAATTTTTAAAAACTATTTGAAGTCTACCATGTCTTAAGAAAGATTTTCTGGATTGGCAATCTTAGATATAGAGCAAGAGATACTCGCTAAAATTGATTGATTGATAATATAAAAGAATTTGCAGCAGCCAAATCTAGAAAAACATCCATTCAATTTCTGGATTGATCCTAATTAAATGTTTATGCCTTTATGAATAATTTATAGAAGAATACAGCTTAAGTTTTGAAACACATTTGAAATGTATTATGTTACAAATAACACCATAAAGTTCTTAAGGCAATGAAGGTTGCTGATAGGTTTTCAACCATTCTACACTAAATTCTCATCAAAACTTCAAAAAAAAAATTTCCGATTATACAGTAGTACTTTTCTCCACCTCCCCCCTTTAAGGGGCGCCAAAATATGTTCCGCACGAGGGCGTTGATGTCCCTTGCGGGGGCCCTGTATGAAACCATTAGTTTGCATGAAGTTTTCGGTAAATTGAGAGAAACAAACCCAAAACGACGAATCATCTTGCTTAATGACAATGCGAGCTCACACACATCAAATGCAATGAATGGACATATAATGGACACACAAAAAATCAAATTGATGGGTCATCCGCTTTACATCCCCGAATGACTTTCTTCCCAGAGATTAAAAATAAACTAAATAAATTTTATTATTTTTTATTATTATTATTACTAGCTGACCCGGCGAACTTCGTACCGCCCTATATAATCAAGAAATACCTGTTACCTTTTTATCTTAATTAAGTTAATTTCTTTATTAAGTATTGCTGTTGGTATATTAATAAATCAAAATTATTCCAAAAACAAAGTGTTTATTATTCTAATGCTTTATGATACACAATATTCTTAGTTTTATTTTCTGGCGTTTAACTTGACCGTTCGAGCAACACAATGCAGGGGCTTCATTTTTAAACTTAAATGCCTTGCAATATTGACAATCAACTTCCATTGGTCCACTAGCAACGATATGCAGTGTACTGTAGTCAATTTCTTTGTTATAATTAAATGCAGCTCTATAGGGGTTAAACGCAACACTTCTATTTTGTTGGTTCCGGTTCTATCGATTCCGTTCAACTTCATTCCGCGTTTCACGTTGCTCATCAGTTTGACTTGCTCTTGTATTTCTTTGACTTGCAGCATTACGGGTTCTGCGACTTAAGTTTGTACGTATAATTGCCGGCATTTTTAGAAACAAAAATTCAACTGAAAATAAAAAAAAACTATAGTCCCTATTCTTTTGTAAAAGTATGAAAATGGTCTATCAAAACTTTCCAACACTATATTAATTTGACTAACCTTGTTGAACAAACACTTCAGAAAAAAACACACACTACAAATTATCCTGTAGAAACCAATGTGAAAAATACACTAAGAAATGGTAAATGAATTATGTAGGTACTTTGTTATTATAACTCCGACCACAGACCAACTCCGACCGATATATTTGCAAAGAGCTTGTAAACTACGTTTCTTTGTTTTAATGTCAACTACGTGAATATTACTGCCAGTGACACATTATTTTATTGAAAAAGTTTACAAAAAGCATGTAATTTACACTTCTTCGTTTTAATATCAACTACGTGAATATTATTATTACTGCCAGTGACACATTATTTTATTAAAAAAGTGAAATGTTCTAGTTTCCTGTGCAACTTTAGTATTATTTTCTTACATAAGAACCTTCTCCTAATAATAACAAATACAACAAAAAAAGAATTAGTGAAATCGGTCCAGCCATTCACGCGTGATGCCGTGACCAAGGGAATAAGGGATTCATTTTTATAAATATAGATAGATAACTACGTGGACAACGATTTTCATCACCCGAAGATGCGGTTGAGGCCTTCAAAATGCATGTTTTAGAACTACCATCCTCTTACTGAAAAAAATGTTTCGAATGATGGTTCAATCGTATGCAAAAGTGTATAGATCTTGAAGGCAATTATTTTGAAAAGCAGTAAAAATATTTTTCATCAAAATCGCTTGTTTATTTTTTGTATACTCAATACATAAACAGCAACCCTCTTATGCAGCGAACAATGAAATGGGTAACACTGAGGGACCAGATAAGGAGCAGCCGAACAAAGAGAAACTACAGGTGGACGATGTAGTCAGGTGGATAAGATCTAGAAGAAGAGAATGGAGAGATCAAGTAGAGAGGATGTCAGTGGCGTACCCAAGGGAGCATAAGGGGGATATATCCCCCCCAGAAGGAATATTCATTATATGTAACAACCTTATATATATATCACAATCTTATTATGAGTAAGCAAAATTCTTTGGAAAACTTCTTCAAAAGAAGGAAAAATTGAAAATTTTTTTCTTTATCCCCCCCCAAGGCTTATGTCTGGGTACGCCACTGGAGGATGGGCGATATCAGAATTGTAAATTGGGCGGAAGATCACGTGCCACAATGGAAAAGACATCCAGGTCGGCCACCCAAGAGGAGGTATGAGAGTGGACGTCAGGATCAACTGAGACGGACAGCAGAAATAACAGGACTAGTCCTAACTAAAGTAGTAGAAGAATAAGTTTCTACCGTACTACAACACTGCTTACGGAAACTGGAGTTGGCCATATGCGGAACCTTTCCAGTCTTCAATTTCTGATCTTATGTCCCCTCCTGTTATTATGTACCCTAAGACCGATATCGATGGTCTCTCTAACACCCAGTCCATATTATTCTATGTTTTTGATTGGGGCTAACTAAAAATTATATGGATTTACTACTAGTTACTACTCGTAGCAGACACATATCAATCAGCAAAGTATTACTTTTCCTGCCTAGGCTTCAAAATGATTATTCTCAATTCGAATAAAACATTTTTCATATTTTGACAATAAATATTTTTGCCACCTTCCTTATTTCTGGAGGAGTAAGTACTTCTAATTCACTATCACTGTCCATAATTTGAATATTTATCCGATATTTTTCCAAAAAACTGCCAGTTTTCAATCTATAATTATCATGGACATATACATTTCCATAGCTATGAACTATCAGCCGCGGCAGTCAATCTACTAGTTGCCTAGTAAAACAAATAACTATTATTCATGACATGTTTTTTATACAAGAACCAAAAATATCTACTCAATATGTTTCAATAACAGTAGAAGGTCAAGAATATATGTCGGAAATATCCAAGATCATTGAGGGTGTTCCCCAAGGCAGCCACCTCGGACCCATACTGTTTTTACATCAATGAACGTTTGGTGTGAGTCACACAATTGAAATTGAATACTGAGAAAACCGAGCTTATACTTTTCTCACATAAGCCTCAATTACCTGAGGGCTTACAATTTTTGGACAAAGAGATACAACTAAAACATTGTAACAAATTTTTGGGAGTTACTGTGTACCAACACTAATTGGTTTGAACATATTCAACAACTTTGTAAATCGCTAAATAAAGTTTTATATACCTTGTGCGTCCTCAAATCTGAATTCGAAGTAGATTTTTTGAAAAACCTAACCTATATTATTATGTATGTATTATTCAAACTTTCAGGCTCTCATGAGTTATGGATTGGTGATCTGGGGCAGTAGTCAAGAATCCAATTGTGTGTTCCGAATTCAAAAACTCGCCATGAGGTATATTTTCAACTTGAAGTTTGGGGAAACTTGTTGAGGCATTTTCAGAGAAAATAACATTCTCACTTTACCAGATTTGTACATCTACAAGTGTTTAATTTCTTATTTAAGCAACCGGAATATTTCAGTAAGTTCAACAAGACAAGTTGCCATAACACAAGACATAATATTTTTTTTATCCTCGTCATTATCTAGCATATACTGAAAAATCTTCAGCATATAGTATAAAACTGTTAAATTCACTACCAGTAGGTACAGAGAAATAGGTGATTTCAAATTGTTTCGGAAAGAGATTCACAGTTTATTGCTTCATCAAGAACCTTATAACATTTCAGAGTTCCTCTCAGGATTGACTTGATTAATTTTTTTTCAAATTTATTATTTCATTTGTATTTTGGTTGTTTTACATTTCTCAATTATATTGTATTGAAATGTAATGATTTTTGGATAATAAATTATTATTATCGTTCAATTTTGGTGGCAATTTCGTTAGTGAGTAATGATATGTCCTACATATAGGCCATAATGATTCTTTTTTATATGGGAACATTATACTTTTCATATTTAATAGGCATGCAGAAAGAGAATTAAATATGATTATATCCTTAAAATGCAGGGAATATATCTTTTATGGAGGCACAATAATAGGTTTTTACCAATCCTAGGTAATTATGAAAAGAAGATAATTACTAGTACAAAATTTGATTGGGATACTACAAACCAACACGCGCATGTAAATTCGGCTCCAAAGAACAGATGTGCACCGATACAGTGGCGAACCCAAGGGGATGAGGGAGATATATCCTCTCCCAGGAGCAATATCCATAATAAGTCACAACCTTATATATCAAAATATTATTATCAGTGTGCAAACCTTTTAAAAAAACTTTGTCAAAAGAAGAAAAATTAATGCAGGCGAATCTTCAAGTTTTTTCGTTTGAATATAGCAGCTTACACTTTGAAAGGTGAAAATCAATCTCAAAAAGTATCTGTGAATGAATAATCAATTTTTTTTTATCAATTTTTTGCAAGTTCATCGGCTTTTTCGTTTCCTTCAACACCACATTGCCCTGGTACCCAAAGTAGAGTCACTTTATTGCCTCTGGCCAGTTGCCTTAAGGTGTTACGGAACTCCCAGGTCAACAGAGACTCCTGGCAGTGCCAGTACGATTCCAGGGATCTCAGCGTGGTCTGGCTGTCCGTGGTGATGTAGACATGCGCCCCCTTGAGGTTCATTTCAAAACACTCCAGAGTGCATACGTAAATAGCCAGTAAAATCGGTCTGTAAAATAAAGGGCTCACTTCCCAGGGCTTTAGGTGCATATACCCAAATGCCAGTACCTCTCTCTAATTTTGATCTATCGATGAACCATATGGATGACTTTCTGTCCAAACGATTCACAAAACCTATTACACTAGGACAGCCTGTTTCAAAATCGGAGATGGTTGGCATAACATCTAATGGTTTTGCCAAGAGGTTTGAATCTAGTTGATTAAATATCCTCATATGTCCAACCCAGTTTCCAGGTAGGAGCTTTCCATTGAGGGAAATTCTTCTTGCTTCCAGCAGGCTACATTTCCTCACATGTATGTTGAGAGGGTAACGAACAACCTTATAAGTAGTATCTAATCGAATGATGAAGAATTTCTCAGATTCGCACAGATTTCATGGTTATATTATTATTAAAAAAACTGTTCTGCCAACCCAATGGAAAAATCACCAAACGATATATATGAAAATATTGCATTAATTCAAAAAAAAAATTCAATAAATTGAAGAAAATAATATATAATACTCTTATAGAAGACTCATTTCATCACTTGTTCATTCAAAAACTAGTTACCTACTTCGTGGAATTTTAAACTTGTGGAAGAATATTTGCCTTCACCTGACGGTGTAAAAAAGTACTGCAAATTTTATACAAGAGTTTTATTTTCCTTTTTATCATAAAAAAAATGGAACAAACATAAAACAGATATCAATATAAAACATTATGATAAACATCTAACGGAGGGATTCGAATCTGGGCTTATTAGTTTCGAAACATGAATAAAATAGTCAAAAACTCATAACTCCGGATCTATAAAGGGTAGGAATTTGCTGCCTAGTATTCATTATCATTAATTATAAGTAATTCCTGGGCACAGAACATCAAAATACAAACAATCTCCCAACTGTCAGGGGATTATTCTATTCAATCATTTACCAGTCTCTATAAGAAGTAGAAATATGTACTATTTCAAAAAATTAGTTAAGAATCTGTTACTGAATAAATGTTACTACTCTGTAAGAGAATATTTAGAGGACAATGACTCAAAACTATACGAGTAACAGTCAATTGCAAATTTTGTTTAGTTTAATCTTTTTGAATTTTCTTTCTTTTGCTTTATTATAACCTGTCCTATACTTGTTTGTCTTAAAGGATCAATAAATGTTATTATTATTATAGTAACCAATGATCTCAATATCATAATATTATGGCTTCTTCCATCAAAGCTTTCGTTCCATAAAGCGATAAATCTCTTCATGCTTACCTACCTTTGACATTTAACTCCCGACACTTTTTTGGATCCAAAAATACTATTACAGGCTGCACACGAAGCAGTCCTATTTAAAAATTTTTATTATTTTCTGAATAAGCACAAGAATTACAACGAATACTTTATAATCCGTAAACACCACAAGAAAACACACACAATCAATTCACAAAACATATGCTTTGCCATTAACTATTCTATCATTGTCACAATACACCGATATCAATGTCTGTAACATCCCATCCATATTATTATACATATAAGTCTATGAACGAGGATTGTATAAGAAATAGCCAAATGCTGCATAGTCACACAAGTTGCATTTGTGTTTTTTTATATTCAAATGGATTGAGTCTATATGATTTTGAAGGTGTGTTTTATGAACAGATGCATAGTCACATAAGTGGCATTTATGTTTTTTTTATATTTAAATGCTTCGATTTTATATGTTTTTGAAGACTTCTCTTTTCCACTGATCTATAATCACATAGGTGACATTCATGTTTTTTTAAGTTTAAATGAACCACTTCTATATGCCTTTTAAGGTTATCATTTCGAACACAAACAAAATCGCATAAGTGACATTTACGTCTCTTTAAATTTAAATGAATTGATTCTATATGATTTCTAAGGTCTACTTTTCGAAGTGCTGCATAGTCACACAAGTGGCATTTGTGTTTTTCTATTTTTAAATGGATTGAATCTATATGACTTTGAAGTAGTTGTTTTTTAACATATGCATGGTCACATAAGTGGCACTTATGTTTCTTTAAATTTAAATGAATTGATTCTACATGACCTTTAAGGTTATGTTTTCGAACTGCTGCATAGTCACACAAGTGGCATTTGTATTTTCTTATGTTCAAATGGTTTGAGTCTATATGACTTTGAAGGTTTATTTTCTGAATAGATGCATAGTCACAGAAGTGGCACTTAAATTTCTTTATATTTAAATGCATTGATTCTATATGCTCTCGGAGATTTCTCTTTTGAACTGATCTATAATCACATAGGTGACATTCATATTTTTTTAAGTTCAAATGGGCTGAATTCATATGTTGACTTAAGTATCCTTTGTATGCTGTGGCATAATCACATTTTTCACATTTATACTTCCTCAAATTCAAATGGACCGCATCTATATGCTTTTTAAGGTGATCATTTCGAACAGAAGCAAAATTGCATAAGTGACACTTATGTTTCTTCAAATTTAAATGAATTGATTTCACATGATTTCTAAGGTCTACTTTTCGAACTGCTGCATAGTCACACAAGTGGCATTTGTGTTTTTCTATTTTTAAATGGATTGAATCTATATGACTTTGAAGTAGTGCTTTTTTAAGATATGCATGGTCACATAAGTGGCACTTATGTTTCTTTAAATTTAAATGAATTGATTCTATATGATCTTTAAGGTTATGTTTTCGAACTGCTGCATAGTCACACAAGTGGCATTTGTATTTTTTTATGTTCAAATGTTTTGAGTCTATATGACTTTGAAGGTTTATTTTCTGAATAGATGCATAGTCACAGAAGTGGCACTTAAATTTCTTTATATTTGAATGCATTGATTCTATATGCTCCTGGAGATGTCTCTTTTGAACTGATCTATAATCACATAGGTGACATTCATATTTTTTTAAGTTCAAATGGGCTGAATTCATATGTTGACTTAAGTATCCTTTGTATGCTGTGGCATAATCACATTTTTCACATTTATACTTTCTCAAATTCAAATGGACCGCATCTATATGCTTTTTAAGGTAATCATTTCGAACAGAAGCAAAATTGCATAAGTGACACTTATGTTTCTTCAAATTTAAATGAATTGATTTTACATGAGTTTTTAGAGTGCTCTTTCGAGCTGTGATGTAATCACATAGTTGACACTTATATTGCTTTATATTCAAGTGAATTGAATCTACATGCTCTTTGAGGTTTACATTTCGGGCTGAAGCAAAATCACAAAAGTCGCAGTTATATTTCTTTGGATTGGTCTCCTTGGGAGACTCATTCAATTTCAAATTGGATAATATCTCATTTTCATATTTTTGTGGAGTTTCTATTGCAGATTCCTCATTTCCTTCTACAAATTGTTCAACAGCTTCAATATTTGGTTTATAAGTTAATCTTCCATCATCCATGTACTGAGCACTGAAACAAATCAACAAATTGTAACAACATAATTCTGATCACATTATATTATCGACTTGAATGAAACAAGTAGAAAATCTTTGAAATACCCAAATATCTAGTTTTTAATATGAAGATTTTTTTGTAAGAAGTAGGCTGAATATTTCCATAGATACTTTCTATATTTTCAGAAAATGAAGTGAATGAAATACTCACTTGTAGCTGAAATATGATTCTTTGATCTCATCTTGATCAACTTCTACTTTTAACATTTCGATCTCCATCTTGATCTTAAAATTTTTCAATGTAAATATGAAATTATTTGAAAATTCCTTGCAATTTTTGAAGCAATATGATGTACGTTTGACAGCAAAGAAGTTCTGCTGATCAGCTGATCATAGACATAGACAAACTACTGTGTCAGAGAGTAATTCTAATTTTTATGACAGATATTTCTATGCTATGAAATATCATAGGGCGAATTCGGAAAGTCAGCGCTGACGAATGCGTATTAAGCGCTGTGTCAACAACGCGTACTTGAATTACCGATGGTTCAGCGGACGATGGATCCCTCAGGTTAGGTTCTTAAATATTTCTTCACTGTGAAGTTAAGTTTGGTTAGGTTTAATATTAATATTATTTGATTATTGATTATTCTACATTTAACGGCTGTGAATTTGAATAATATTGAATTGTGGTGAAAGCTTTTTTACTCGAATTAAATAAATGAATATATACCTATATGTTTATTCCCAAATAAATCATCAATTACATGAATAATTTAATAAATAAATGAATGAACATCCTAAAACTCACAAAAGTCCATGGAAGTAATTGATAAAAGAAATGATTAAATGAACAGAATTGTTTAATTATTAATTAATAATGATGTATATTAATTATTGTTAATAGTTATTAAAAAAATATTTCCCGAACAAAAATTGTTGTATGAAAAGATTCTTCAAGGAAATTGTTTTCACAAAACAATAAAAAAATATATTTTTCAAATAATTATGTATTTGCTTTTCGAGGCAATAAATAAACATACTTTTATGTGAGGAAATGAAATAGATTAACTTTATTATCATTATTATTATTATTCATTTGAACTGTCGTTGAAATAGCATAAGAAAATAACATCACGGCATGCAGACAATTAGTTTTCTTATATTAATTCACAGACATTAAAACCATTATTTCGTTGAAAAAGCGTTAGTAAACTCAACGAAAATCTATACTTCAGCATAGAATGCAGCGCTCTTTCTCCAGCATTTTGCTGGTATAGCGCTGTTCATTCCTTTCAGCTACAGTGACTATATTACCACAGTGGCGATAACTGGCCATAAAACTGTCAAAAGTCCGCCATGTTTCGTCAAGACGTTTTTGGCGGTATTTTTGAATTGTATATCGGTAATTTACGGCAATATTTCATATTATGGGTCTCAATTTCTTTAGAAAGTAACATTATGTTTCATGAATTCGATCCAAGGTACGACATTGCAAATGAACTGAATCGTGCTATCTATTTTTACAAAGATACAGATCGAAAATATTGGTTATCTTTAACTTCTAACTTAAATAATTATTAAGAAAAAACTCAACAACTACATGCATAAGTAAAGATTATTATTTTCCAATAATAAATTCACCTGGAATGACCAGCCATGGGCTTACTGGCCATAATTCGTGTTTTTCGACTTCATTCTTAATCTGTAGACAACAAAACGTCTTATTATTTTGAATTCGATCTTCGATCCAATGTATAACATCTCAAATGAACTGGTAATCATGCTATCTATTATTCCGAAGATACAGATCGAAGAAAATATTGGTTATCTTTAACTTCTAACTTAAATTATTATTAAGAAAAACTCAAGAACTAGGTACATACAAATGTAAAGATTATTATTTTCCAATAATAAATTCACCTTGAATGATCAGCCATGGGCTTAATAGTCATAACATAACTCTCTATAGTTTTTTTCGACCTTTTTCTCAATCTGTAGGCAACAAAACGTCTTATTATTTTGAATTCGATCTTCGATTCAATGTATCACGTCTGAAATGAACTGAATCGTGCTATCTATTTTTCCGAAGATACAGATCAAAAATATTAGATATCTTCAAGTTCTAACTGAAATTATTATCAAGAAAAAACTCAACATCTGCATGCACAAGTAAAGATTATTATTTTCCAATAATAAATTCACCTGGAATGACCAGCTTATGTTGTGGCTTACTGGCCATAACTCGTGTTTTTCGACTTCATTCTTAATCTGTAGACAACAAAACGTCTTATTATTTTGAATTCTATCTTCGATCCAATGTTATAACATCTCAAATAATATAATAATAATAATAAGTTTATTCACCAAAAAAATGTTTTACATAGATAACAAAAGAATGAAATGAACTAGTAATCATGCTATCTATTATTCCGAAGATACAGATCGAAGAAAATATTGGTTATCTTTAATTTCTAACTTAAATTATAACTAAGAAATAACTCAAGAACTACAGACAAGTAGGAATTATAATTTTTTATTAATAAATTTACCTGGAATGACCACCCATGGGCTTACTGGCCATAACTCGTGTTTTTCGACTTCATTCTTAATCTATAGACAACAGAACGTCTTATTATTTTGAATTCGATCTTCGATCCAATGTATAACATCTCAAATGAACTGGTTATCATGCTATCTAGTATTTCGAAGGTACAGATCGAAGAAAATATTCGTTATCTTTAATTTCTAACTTAAATTATAACTAAGAAATAACTCAAGAACTACACAGAAGTAGGAATTATAATTTTTTATTAATAAATTTAACTGGAATGACCAGCCATAGACTTACTGGCCATAACTCTGGAAAGAAGTTTTTTTTTTTTATCTTATTCGCAATCTGTACACAACAAAACGTATTATAATTTTATGTTTCAAATTATGACAATGGTTTACAATTTCTGACCGAACAGCAATCATTTTATCAATATAAAACTTCTTTAGGTCTACATTTTGATTTTCAATAACATTTATATATTGAACAAAAATAGATTTTAATTTAATGAAAAAATTTAAGGTTGTTTCATTGCAGAAGAACAAAGAATGAGGCCTGAATCTTTTCAATTGTGTGAAATTTGAATATTTATTATTTGTAGGACTTTTTGATCTAACAGAGGAAATGCAAGTGTTACACACTCTCGAGGTTCTTTTGATGCTTGTTATCAGGTATCCACATATGTTATAAAAGGAATTGAGTTCAACACTTTTCGGAATTTTAACTGCATCATATTTATAGATATTTGGGGTAATAGTGTCTAAAAATCCTGAAAGAAACTCTCTATCATCATTGTCGTAACTACTATTACTTGGGTTTTTCAAATATTGTGCAACAGATATCAGCTTCAGGTTGTTTTTTACTTGCAGAGCATTGGGTACTATCTGCTTGCTTCTCAGTATTGTATAGGAAATGAAATATTGTAGGAACAGCATTGTTTCAACTCCCCATCAACTCTCACCTTCTCCCACATATCAGGAGCGAAGTGTGCCTGAAATATTTTATGTTTAATAATACGTATAACCATTTCTGGGTACCCTTAGAGCCCATATTAATTGCATAGAAATTATATTTCTTAGAAATTTAGTTTTTTTATTTGAAGATTAACTAGTAAAATGAATGGACTTACTTCACACAAATAAGAATTATTAGTGGGGAACCAGTTAGCTCGTCTTGTTCTTAATGCCCAATCATTTCGTCTGACAGGATCCCTTGGAAAGCATTTCATAATGAAACCCTTCTCTGTAGAATTTGAACATCCAACAGCTGCATTTTGAAATATGAAAAATTCGGATAATCGAAAGTCGAAGCCGGTAATTTCCACAAACTTGACAACTCAACTGCTGAACACGTTTTGACAAATAAACATAAACAAACTAAATCTGAAATCTGCGCAACTCCGACGAAACATGGCGGCCAACCAATAGAAAATGAGACACGAGTTGTCGCCACTGTGGTAATAATGTCACTGTACTTTCAGCGCATTCAACTTCGCTGACTTTCCGAAATCGCCCAATGATGCTGCCCTTAGCGGAAGAATCATGAAGAATCAACTATTATATGATAGAGCAAACCATAAAGTATTTAATGAGTTTTTCTCATTAATGAAAAAAATAATAATTCGTCACAATGTGGTTTCATCAAATTTCACATTCCATTTTTTAACATATGTAACCTAAAATATTATGTCGTGATCATGTTGGCAACCCAGAGGTCCTTGCGAATAACTTTAATCCCTATGTCACCAGCGTGTATTCGGAATATTCACATAATTCAACTAATATACAGGGTGTTTCACGAATGATTGTACAGGCCTTCAGGGCAGATGCAGGACATTCAGGGCAGATGCAGGACATTTTGGTGAGCCTGAATCAGTGCTCGAAACATGTCCTAACTATATTAGTAAGAGATACAGGCTTTATGTATTTTATCAAAAATCAGATAATTTGTTTTGTAGATATTCATTCAATCCCAATTTATCTTTCAGTGTATGGGAACGTGATTATGTTTATGCACAACAAGAATTAATATTTCAGTTGAACTGGTAGTTAATTATAGGGGAATACTGAAGTTCAGTACTACGATATTATTATTGTTTATTTTGCACATAGTGTGCATGCACAATACGTGATGGAACGTGAAATTTCTGGTATGTATGTACCTATCTTGTAAAAAATAGGTAAATTATCTATCGATTCCTGATTATTACAAGAGACCAGGAACTTTTAAAGGATCATTATCCTTTCGTAATGAAATTCTTTCACACCTTCTGAGGGACAAGGCCTAATTTTGTCAAAATCAAGACTAAATCTGCTGCGAAAAATTCACCCAAGAAGAAGAAACAAGAAGTTACTAAAATATTATTCAGTGACAATAAAACCCAGTGGTAAAGAAAACAAGAGCGTTGAAAAATAAAAGAGTCCATGACCACGAAGAGTCCGACACTAAATCGTTCATAAATTAATAAAAAAAATGAGGATGACGCTTTTTCCGTTCCAAACCTGGTGAACAGTGGCTACGTTGCATTCAATGTTTTCACTGGGCTCATACATCGTTTGCTACTGTTTCGAATAGAACCAAAACGTTTATTTGCGAACTCTGCATTTAAATATTATGTATGTCATTATGTCCATTACTATAGTGTGTCATTTTGTCCTTAGTATACGGACAAAATGGATTTTGTTAGAAGTCAAAATAACTTCTTATATCTTTTATTTTTGCAGTTCAATTCGATTTTCAGCTCATAATACTTGAAAACAATTAACCAAAGTTAGTATATAGTGCCAAAATGGGAGTATTATTGCAATACTTAAAAATATACAATACTAGCTTTGTTCTACCAAAAAAAAAATTAAAATTTTAACAGCTCCATCTGGGTGTTGCAGTTTCATGTGAATTCAAGTCAAGCAACAAATATCTCGAATCAAGTTAAGTTTAAGTATGTAATTTCTCACGATCTTGATTTTCAAGTCGAGTAGTTGGTTCAAATATCAAGCTACTTGACTTGATGAATCCCTAATCTCCATGTATACCTATAGACAGTTGATTGTCCCACATCAACCGAACATTCACCAATTCATTCCCTAAATGGATTCATCGCATGAAAAGTCATTCATTACATTCCTATACGAAGATAATCACTTCGTGAAAACAGGCTAATTTATGTCGGAAACTTTTCCGTTTTCCATCCGTTAGACATGATTCACAATGTTTACGCCGAATTTCATTGCAACCATATTTTTCCGGGCTTGGGTTATTTCCTCAGGTCATGCCATGACACAACCAGCAATCTCTCGTCTAACTACTGAATTAATATGGAAGATTCATGTCGGATGGTTTATTTCTTGGGTCGTGGAAAGACGTGAAACAGCCGTTGAATTACTTAGTTCACGGACATTGTTGACGGAAACTAAATTTTCATGTGAGGAGGGACTAATGCCGAGACCGTGGAGAATGATATTAGCCACCTCCACTGTGAAATATCGGACATGTAATTTTAAACTCTTATGTTGAAATTGTCCCGACTGCTTTGGGTCAAAAGATTATTTGTTTATTTATTTACTAATATCAATACTTACAATTCATATTTCTTTGCAATTGTCAAGAATTTCATAAAATAAAATTTATATAATATTTGCTTAAAATCCAAATATACAATAAAACGTAAAAAAAAACCAGCTAACAGCGGGACCAAACTGCTCTTACGTCACAATTTAAAAACTCATCGATACTATAAAAAGCACATTGAAGCAGCAGACTCTGAATTCTTTGCTTGAACTTATCTGTGCGCAAGTCATGAATAGTCGAAGGGATTCTATTAAGAAGCTTCATACCCACATAGAAAACACCACTTTGTGTTTTACTTAAGCGACATCTTTCAGTTCTAAATTGATATCTTCCTCGCGTATAATGATCATGATTAGACCCGATAATATCAAAGTTACCCCCATTCTTGTGCACAAATATCAACACTTCCAGAATATATAAAGAGGGGAATTTTAGAATTTTCCTATCTTTTTAGGAAGGCAGTTGGTCCGGACCGAGGTTCCGATGGAGATACTGAAGTTGATTGAGGAAGACAGCATAGATGTAATTGTCAAGTTTTTTAACAACATATACACATCTGGTATCCTCCCCAATGATTGGTTCGAATCCACATTTATCCCAATCCCAAAAATGAGTCAACCGCAAAAATGTAGCGACTATCGACCATAAAGCATCATGAGCCACATGCTGAAAACATTCTTACGGATAATACATTCACGGATTAGAAGGAATTGCGAGGAGGACATGGACGATTCCCAATTTGGTTTCAGAGGAAGGGCCTCGGAACTCGGGAAGCATTGTTCGGTTTCAATATCTTGTTACAAAAATGTACTCCGGTCAGGTGTAAATGCGGTCAGCACCGACTTCGGCCTAAGTATCAACGTACAAAAGACGAAAGTGATGGTTTTTAGCAGAAACGAACACGTGAATGTTAAATTAAATCTTAATAATCAGACGATTTCACTTGTCGAAAATTAGACTTACCTTGAATGTCAGATAACGGAAGACATGACAATGCCGCATTGAAAATGCCCGATCCACCTTCAACAACATGAGACCTCTACTATTGTAACGAAGTGAAATTCGTTACTAGAATCACCCGGTATAATTTAGCCCAGGTTAAGAATTCAATAATTATTTTATTAGAATCACCTGGTATAATTTACCCAGGTTTAGAATTCAATAATTGTTTTATTAGAATCACCCAGTATAATTTGCCCCAGGTTTAGAATTCCATCATTATTCTGCCAGTCATCTGAGTAGGTGAAAATAATATTTTAATTGAGAGCAGTGAAGGTATTTTTTTCGTCCAATTCAAAAATTTTCATTTGGAATAATTTCTGATTTATTTATTTCATGAAAATATAACGATGCAATTTAAAATATCAGCCTATGTATAAAAACTTTCGAGCGACAACGCGATAGACGTTATCTCTTCAATATGTTCTTTTTTACATGTTGTCGTTCGTTTTTCATAGGTACACCGCCGATTTCGAGACTCGAAATTTTCCCCTTCCAACCGAGAGTACAAGTGAAATATTTCGGAAAAGGAGGATTAGTCTCGCCGGTGTCTTCGAAGTATCAAGATATTTTCCGATTTACTCCTGTCGGCGTCTTCGAACTATATATTTTCATAGTTATTGAGCGGATTTTCTTGAGTAACAATTTAGAGTTTAATTTTTAGTTTGCAATTTTTCTTTTGAACGTTGGACGTTTTAGTGCCGTATTTTATATTCGTGAATTTGACACTTAGCCCGTACACGAAAAGAATTTGAGTTCGTGTAGTGAAGTGGGAAATTCTTAGGATTGGTAAGAACCGTTTTATTCCTGTCTGTATTATCGGTGACTTTCCTGTGTTCCATCGATACTTTCCGAGTGTGATTTATTTGTAATTTATTTTATTTCTTAGATCTTTCTTTCTCAAGTGGAGTTTGTCTGTTCGGTTCCTTATTGCGAGCAACTCTTATTTGGAACTACCAGGCAAAACTCCTTATCTTGGGGAGAGGGGTCGTTTATTTCCGATCTCCGGATCACTGCGGTCTTTAAGGTTAATTACCCTGTCCGGTCTGACTCGAGTCGTGAATTGGTGGATGCGCCGAAGTATACCCTGAGCGAAATTCATTTCTTAGATCTTTCTTTCTCAAGTGGAGTTTGTCTGTCCGGTTCCTTATTGCGAGCAACTCTTATTTGGAACTACTAGGCGGATATCCTTATCTTGAGGAGAGGGGTCGCTAATTTCCGATCTCCGGATCACGGCAGTGTTTTGGGCTAATTACCCTGTCCGGTCTGACTCGAGTCTAGAATTGGTGGATGCGCCAGAGTATACCCTGAACGAAATTTATTTCTTAGATCTTTCTTTCTCAAGTGGAGTTTGTCTGTCCGGTTCCTTATTGCGAGCAACTCTTATTTGGAACTACCAGGCATAACTCCTTATCTTGGGGAGAGGGGTCGCTTAATTCCGATCTCCGGATCACAGCAGCCTTTTCGGCGAATTACTCTGTCCGGTCTGACTCGAGTCTAGAATTGGTGGATGCGCCAAAGTATACCCCGAACGAAATTTATTTCTTAGATTTATTTTGGTGGATGCGCCGACAAATACCCTGATTGAAATCTGTTTCTAAGACCCAACTTACTCAGGTGGAATCTGTGTGTCGGGTCCCTCATTGCGAGCAACTCTTATTTGGGACCACCAGACAGAATTCCTTATCTTGTGGAGCGGGGTCGCTTATTTCCGATTCACGGATCACCGTGGTCATTTCGGTGAGTCACCCTGCCCAGTCCGACCTGAGATTTATTTTGGTGGATGCGCCGACAAATAACCTGATTGAAATCTGTTTCTAAGACCCAACTTTCTCAAGTGGAATCCGTGTGTCGGGTCCCTTATTGCGAGCAACTCTTATTTGGGAACACCAGACGGAATTCCTTATCTTGTGGAGAGGGGTCGCGTATTTCCGATTCACTGATCACCGTGGTCATTTCGGTGAGTCACCCTGCCCAGTCTGACTTAATATCAATTTTTGGTGGATGCGCCGATACAAGACCTGATTCGAAGATATTGTTCAGGCTTGCTGTTTCTAATAAAGAGGTATCGAACCGGACCGTACGGAACACAGGATAGGTAGTCACATCTGACTTATTAGACTGCATTTCACACGCCAATCTGCATGCTTTCCACGCTTGTCCGCACTTAACCGTTTTTATCATCGCTCAATTTGCTTGCTCACTGCTTACTCATTTCTGCTGCTTGATATACACCACCTGCTCACCTCGCTTTTTTCTCGTTCCGTACCGTGTTGCATTGTAAATATTTGCTTTTGGTGTTTAGTAGCCTTTTTCATTATTGTATATATAGGATAGTATTGTATATAATTTGGTGTTGTAATTAAGGGAACGAATATTGTTAAATATAGTGTGTTTCGTCAGGGTGTCTTTTATTGATCTCATAGACATTTACTGCCATTTAGTGAAAGAAATCACCACTGGTCAATCGCTCTTATCTTAGATTGAATCGAACCCTTCTCCAACTGTTTAAAAGCTACCCAGGGTCGATAATAGTGAGCGACGTAAGGAATTGCGACCTTATAAAACCTATCGCAATTGGCGCCCGAGGTAATATAGAAGGGAAATAGTAAACAATCAACAATCCGAAGAAAGTCGCCGTCACACTATGTAATGACAATTTAAACCTAAAAATCTGCCAAAGAATGGTAAAGTGCTACATTTGGTCTGTTTTACTTTATGAAACAGAAGCATGGACTATCAAGGTCAACACCATTAACAAACTTGAAGCATTCGAGATGTGGATATATCGGCGGATGCTAAGAATCCCTTGGACAGATAGAGTAACCAACACTGAGGTCCTAAGGAGGGCCAAGAAAGAGAGGGAACTGTTGACTGAATAGGTTAACTTTGACAGATGCGCGGAAACGCACGTGGTACCATTCCGTCTTAAGCTGAAAAAAATTTCCTATCTCGGTTACGTTCTAAGAGGACGCCAATACTCTATGCTGCAACTTATTATGAAAGGCAAAATAGAGGGGCGACGAGTAGTTTGTCGCAGACAAATATCGTGGCTGAGAAATATTCGCGATTGGACCGGCATCAGGAGCGCCGAACAACTTTTCAGAGTAGCTGTGGATCGACAGGCACTCCCCGAAGTGATCTCCAACGTTAGGGGGACCTGACACGGCACGTTAAAGAAGAAGAATGAAAATGGGCTTACAATCATTACGATAACCTGTAGCAGAAACTATCCTGAAGTCTCTCCTCTGCAATGCGAAAATTCTGTGGCGGGAGGAGCAGTTACCGCACGCCAATATACCATATTTTAAATGTGATTCTATAAGTGCAAAATAGGCTACCCTCAGAATACCCGCCGACAAGCGATGCGACATACCTCTCAACAAAAAATCTCCCTTACACAGCTACTTAGCAAGCTGATCAACGTGGACATCCCAGCGTAACGACGAGTCAAGTACGACCGCCAAAAATCTTACAACCCCCAATAGATTCTCAAAACTCACGTGACGTAGCGTGAAAAGCCTCTTAACCATTTTTTGCTCATTTACAACGAGTCCTTTGGAGGTGAACCAATCGAGGGCACCCGACTGCGCCACCTCATCATCCTCCAAGAGGGAAGGAATACTCCCTGATGCCAAGGAGACAGTTGTGTCATCTGCAAATAGAGTGACCTTAAAGGCGTTGAGATAAGGTGGAAGATCATTGATGAAAATTAAAAAGAGGAGAGGTCCCAGAACTGAATATTGCGGGACGCCAAGTTCCACCCTCCTCCAACTTGACCATTTCTCATTAAAACATAAACAGCCTGATATCTATCAGACAAATAAGCACATATCAAATCACAATTGTCACCCGAGTATCCGTAAGCCCCCAACTTCCCCAAAAGGATCAAGCGAGCCATACAGTCGAAAGCCCTCGACAGATAAAGTTAATTTCTTCTTCACTTAAATTCCATTTCTGAACTACCGTTCCAATTAGGGATTCATCAAGCCAATAAGCTTGACATTTTAACCAACTACTTGATTTGAAAATCAAGCTCGTGAAAAACTAATACTTGAGCTTGACTTGACTTGATTTTAGATATTTATGGATTGACTTGATATCAAACTACTTGATATTAATTGAGCTTGAAATGCACGAGTCGCACAGCATATATTTCTGCAATCTTTTGCGCGTTTAGACTAAATAAGGGGTTTCTTCGAGCGCCGAGAGACTGAAGCATTTGTCAGTGTGACTTTATTAGTAGTTTTTTCACATTTCTATGAAATCTATTGGTAGATTTCGGTAGTTTCAGAAATATCTTTCTATACTTGGCCAAAATGGCCAAGGATTTTTTATCAACACCAGTATCTTCAACTTCTGTTGAAAGAAAATTTTCAAGAGCTGCTTTCACAGTTACAAAACCCGGAATAGGTTAGGCGACAAACCTATAAGATGCCTCAAATGTCTTCGATACTGAATGGAGAATTTTGCAATCAAACAAAGCCTGGATATTTCTCAATATTAAGAAACTTCATTTTTTATTTTGTTATGATTTATAGTGATTTAATTTATGTTTCTATTCCAAAAAAAGTTAATATTTTCGGTTTTTTTATAAAATAAGTTTAATAAATAAAAGTGTTTTTTGTGAGGTTTCTTCTCATTTCATCATTTTTTTATTGATGTGACACTACACAATAAAACTGCTAAAAATCAAGTAGTTTGATATGTTTAAAGTACCTTATAAATAAATACTTGACTAGAGATTGAAAAACTACTAGGTACTTGACTTGAGCTTGACTTGATTTCAAGTCAAGTAGCTCGAAAATCAAGCCAAGCCGTGAATCCCTAGTTCCAATGAAAAGGTCTCGAACGGTTAACGATGAAGAATTTGTAGGCGAATTCTATTCTTTCAATTCGGAAATAAAATAACTTCCAGAAAAAGTTTACACCAAAATGCATCCAATACTAATTGAAAGAGTTATGTGAAATCAAAAAGGTGTGATGTTATATTATATTACATGAAATCATGATTGTATGCCTCCCTCTGAGTTTGGGCGTTTTGGGATACAAAAATGACGAAAACAATATTTACCAGTTATTTCGATGATAAAACTAGAGCAGTTTTTAGTAATTCGTTGTAACCGGAAATAAAGCCCCATAGGACGTTCAGGCCCATTCGATATCAATAATTCCTGAATGGACTATATGCTATGTGTGGCAAGGATGGAGGATCACTAATTATAGAATTTGAATGAGTAGTATAAAGAACAGGAAACTTCAGTATTCAGTATTTTAGAAGATGTTTATATGAAAAATGTTGTGTTTTTATCCCAAACTATGAATAATTTAATAATTCTTGAATTTTCTATTTCATTCCTATTAATCTGAAAAAGATTTCTCTCGCCAGGAGATATATTCCATATCAAATTCTCTGAATTACCCGATTTGTATAAATCAAAGATGATGTTCTTTAAAGTAAACAACTGCCGGAAGGGTAATTGTCACGCCACTGGCATCTCGAATTTACAGATAGCACGAGCTCGAATCTCAGGGTTTACCCTCGAAATGTGGCTATCATCTTCTAATTTCGTAGGTTATGGCAGTTTAGACGATATTTCTTGACCAACTAAATTCACGGTGCTGTAAGAGATGGCATGTAATGTAGAAGAGCAGTATATAGGTATCACTGGGTGAACCTCCTGGGAATACGAAAGAAGGGTGCTACGAAGCATGGCACGTCCCCGGAGGATTTTCTTTTATAGAACAACTAACAGGCCCCGCTGTGAAGCAGGCACTCTTACCGAATACTGAACACTTTCTTTAATGGAAATATACATGAGGACATGGAACTTGAGTAGAGGTCACGTCAATTTACAAATCACCCTCCGAAATTAGATCAAGGGACTATTTCATCAACTTTAACTTGTAAATTAAGGGAGGGATCTCAAGAAAGCACTCGGCCTAGATGGCATTTATATTCAGACGGGATAAGATCAGCGAAGAAATCTTTTCTCTGGCATATTTTGATAGAAGGGTTGCACGTTCTAAAAGCTGGTCGCCATTAGGTTAGATCGGGAAGTTCTCTCGCGAGATAGGAATTCCGATTTGCGAAATTCAAATGAGTGAGTTCAATCCGAGTAGAAGATACTCGTCATTTCAGGATTTGATTTCGTGCAATTTGCATGGCTCGTCAGAGCTTTATGGAGGGTTGTGTAAACCAAAATGTTCCTCTTCTGGCACATGAAGGGAAATATGTCTCATAGTCACTCGGAATTTGGTACAAAAATCAGATTTCATATTATAAAATATATTGTAGTATATGTTATTTTTTGAGAAAGAGAAATACCATAATATATTCTTAAACCACTTGTAGAATGGGCTCCTATTCCAACATGTATGCGAAATTCGAAAACAAGCGACGAAGGAGTGAACGCATCAGTGTTGGAATTGCGTTCTACAACGGGTATTAGACAATCTTTTCCCTATTTCAGTCAAGTTTTATGAAATATTGTCGAAATTCAATGAAAAATTTAGATTTTACCTACTAGTGACTTTTATATTATATCTTGGCAGTTGGTGTGACTGTAACGAAAATTGCCAGATTACGGAATGTGAATTTGAATCGTACATTTCGAATTTTGAAATAATTTATAATTACGCATTAAATTCGTGAATTTTGTCTGACGAAATCGATTTAACATCCCCAGAATTAAGAGGAATTGCAAATAATGTTACAAATCATTTCACTAAATCCAAATTATATTATATTGGCATATTGGCAATTAACGTGTGTTGAAATTTGATAGGATTGCAATCCTATCAAATTTCAATGAAATTTGCAATTTCTCTTAATTCTGGGGATGTTAAATCGATTTCGTCAGACAAAATTCACGAACTCAATGTGTAATTATAAATTATTTCAAAATTCGAAACGTACGATTCAAATTCACATTCCGCAATCTGGCAATTTTCTTCACAGATATGTCAGTGTAGACAACCACTAAACGAAAAATATAACTGAAAACAATGCTGTAATGAATTCATTACAGCACTGTTTTAAATACTATAATGAACTCAATGCGATACTGAAATAGGGAAAAATTTTTAACTTAAAAGCATGTGTAAAAAAATATCAGTATAAGCAAAGAAAATGTGAACGAGGCATCATACACATTTCAACGTATGATACAAGAGCCTAGCAAAAACTCTGTCTCCCCGTACAGGTGTAGTGATTGGTTTGTATATTTGATCACAGAATAAGCTAATATATTTATGTACGAATATCGTATATTGAAAGGCTTCTATTTCATCCAATCATAATTTTTTCCATCCTTAACGTTGACCACGCAAATATTATAATTAAATCTGAAAATAAAAAAGAAAAGAATCAGATCAGAAGGGAGTATTAAATGGTATAGTTTCCATTATATGGATTTAAAATTAGCAACCCATTCTAAAGAAGAATGAAATTTATACATTGGACAACTTTGCTTCAAGATTGATAACACTGGATGCACTCACAGAGTGTGCTTTCAATAAAATGCCATTTGAAGAGCATACTATTGCAATGAGCATGACCAGTCCTAAGTACACCAAATTTTCCTAGGATCATTGAAACCTGGAACTTTCTATGAAGGATCAACTATGTCACTTTCATTGGAGTGAAGGAAAGTATCAATCCGTAAGGATTTACGTGACTGATATGGCAGTATCAGTTTCTGGGAAGTAAGATACAATTGGAAATAAGTTCGAGTAGAAATGAAATTCATCACAGGTTTTCTCGATTGCAACCTGTCTACTAATAGGTATGTGACGGGCGGAAGTATATGTGATAGTAGGTACTGGTAAACATTGTTAATATATAGATCTAATAGTTTACTTTTTCATCCTTTTATAAACATGAGCACTATTAAACCAAACAGAATAACAGTATTCAGCACCAGAAAAAACCAAGGTCAAAGCTGCCGTACGAAGAAGAATGCTGGCATCAGCAGTATACTGGTATTAACCTCGTTCCTTCTGTCTATCAATTAATACTGAAATCGTTCCTCAAATACTCTTATTCATGAAAATAAGCTGATTCCTTCAACGACACCGTACTAATTTGAATGACAATTTATTTGTTTGGATTCCGAACACTGACAGAAGAACCAAACATGGCGGTGTGTGACGTCACACTAATAGAGCGTACTGGCGACGTAATTGGATCTGGTTCGATCTTACACGTCTGCAGTTTGCATTAGGTATTCAGATGTTACAAAAGTGATATAAACAATGGAGAATATAGTGACAGAAGGTTATGAATACAATTATTTAGATCAAAGCAGTTTTAGAACCAAATTACAATCTAAAGAAGAAGTAGAGGTTAGGTTAGTACCACACAAATTGCAACTTTGTGTAGAAAATAACATTGGTCTAGGTGACAATAAATTTAGGAAATAGTGATTTTTTGCGGATTTTAATTTGTCATTATGTTAACTTAAATATAATAGCAATTAAAAAAGTTGGTTTTATACTGCGCCTTATTTACATTCTATAAACTGGCATATAGACGTTCTAACATAAACTACGTCTGGCCCTTGCCTATGCTTGACCAACCTTAGAAAACCTTAGACGTATAATTGTTATTGGTCGGATAAATGTTGAAAAGCCGAATCGTTCAGCTATGCCTTATGCGTCTGCAGTATACGTATATGCAACCGTGGACTTCTCAATTGGCCTAATACGTAGGGTAAAACAGGGAGAGATAACTCAATCCGATAATTCGCGTTTTTGCTACACGCATCACCGGTTGCCCAAGACAGGTACAAACAGACGGTTTACTCTTGCTGTTCGAAACAAATCATGTTGAAAGTGAGATATACTTACAAGATATTTGATGATATATAGTTGATAAGTACCTAAAAAGATTGCAAGGTGTTTAGTTTGATCCACTATTAATTAGAAATAATAATAATAATAATAATAATATATATTTATCCTTTAGACCATTATTACATCATATACACAATATCAATTATATATACAACAGCAACAACTATAGGTATAGGATATGTCAAATACAAAAAATAACCTAAATTAAGCTAATTTATCTTCCGCATATATTCATCAACACTATAAACACATTTAGACAACAATAATTCAGAGAGTGAGGTCTTGAATATTTTCTCATCCTTCAAATTTTTCAGTGAAGCTGGCAAAGCATTGAACAATTTGACCCCCATGTATTTGGGACTTTTACTTTTTTTAATACGCTAAAAGTCAACGTTCTGACGAATTTAGTTTAAAGTTGAGTTATTATAAAAGCTTTATTCACTAAGCTAACTCTATCTTTCGAAATTTTTTGTAACATAAACAGATGCGGGTTTGGGATTATAGTTATTCATTTTCTGATCCAAAATACCGATTTTTTACACTATTTTCAAAAAGAAATCCCACTCTGAGCATTCGAAAGGCCAATGATTTATCCATGTGTGGCGGCTTCTCATAAAGCTCCACATAGCAACAATAAACACAGCACTCGGTGGCCTAGAGGTTAAGAGTGTAGACTCACTCACCGAGATGCGACAAGGTGCCGGGTTCGAGTCCCGGCGGCTCCCGATAATAATAAATTCCCCAAGCGTCTGTGACACGGCAAACACAAATATACCAAAATCATACTGATGAGTCCGGTGTGTGTGTCAGGGACGAAACGTATAAGTAGGCATATGTGAAATCCTACACCGAGCTGAAGGTATGAACAAAGAAGGGCACATAAATATTCTGAGCTTTTGTCTGCACAAAGCTTGACATATTGCAGATTAAAAAAGATTGGAGAGGGAAAAGTAGGAAAGTAAGAAGAATAAATGTCAGAAAAAATTATTAGAAAAACATCACAAAAGACATCAGAAAAAACATACTCAAGAACCTTGCTAGAATAAAACGTGTAAAACAACGTTTAGTAAGTTCTTGCTCTGAAGAAAATGGTGCGCTGGAAAATGGATTCAGTACGTGGAGTGACGCAGGTGGCTTTATGACACGTGCAAATCTTTTATAAACTAGTGTATGCCCTGTGGGAATAAAACAATCGCCAAAAAGTAAGCATGTTATGTAAGCCGCTTGAGCAATTTTTCCCAAACCCAATGGATGCAGGAGAGATTGCCAAAATCAAAATTTTGTATTTTATTTAATTTTAGAAAAATGTTTGAGTTTTTTTTTCATGTTGATGTTATAATATAAAAGATTAATAACCAAAGAATTATTTATGATTTTAGGACCACGATCAGTTCAAAACAATAGATTTCCGGCGCATTTTCCAAAAGGTGCGTCATCTCTCCCTGTTTTCCTAAATGATTTACAGAATCTATTTAGTAATTTATTTGGTGAGGCACTGCCTCATAGGACAAGCCGACCCGCCTTTTGGAACTCCAACGTCCATCATTCTCTCTCGAAACAGACTGAGCGAATACTATTTTTGTTCTATTCGAAATATAATACCAGGATCCCACAAATAAAAAATGGACGCGTAAAGCCTCCGGCTTCCGTTGTAGCCAAGCCGGACACCAACCCCTCCCCCCTCAAATCTAGGATATAACGCGTCAAATTCTCCATCCGGAAACGAACGGAAAGCAGTTTTCCCCGACGCGTCGACGTTAAAATTTTATAATGTCATTCCGGAATAAGCACTCGAATTACCATGAATATGGCGGCCGAACGGCAGCCGTCGTGGCGCCGTACCTGGCGTCGGCCTGCTTCGCGTGAAATAAAATCACTCGTTGCAAGTTTTTATTGCATGTTTATTGTGGCATGCTGGGGGGGCCACATTAGTCTCATAGATTTATGAATAATTATCAAGATGTCCCAGTATTTTGCCGTCGGTACTCAAGGGCGTAGAAATGGGGGGGTACTGGGGGTAATTAACCCCCCCTCCGCAATAATTTTGAAATATAAAATTTCAGGAATCTCGCAAAAATGAAAAACGAAAATTTCTCCATAAAATGAACCAATAACAATCATTTCAGTTTCCTTTGAAATCAGTCAAAAATTGGAACCCTTTACGGTTTATTAGTTTATAATCCCTTTCAATATGAGTACTTTTATTGCACTACGAAACTCGTTTTTGTCCGAGGTTTATTATTTCCCTTTATCTATCCGCTTTCTCGGCATCGCCCCTTATTTGTCATCTGTAATTTTTGCATGCGTCATCGGTATACACTTACCCGTAGTTTTCGTTTTTTGTTCATTCTCGTCACAAAATTTCAATACTGTAGTTATCAAAGAACTAAACTGAGTTATTCGCATTGAAAAATTGGCTGGGCTGTATTGTACAATTTATTGTGTTTCATTCAAATTGCAATTCATTTTTGAAGACATCAGTTTTGATTTGACTATATCAATAGGGTCTTCCTAAATTGGAGGTACAAATGAAAATGATAGATTTCTCGGATTATTTCGAGAAAAAAAGTCCGATAACATGAGTCCGCAAACGCTTTATTTTTAGGATAAAGGCGTTAAAGTTCAATTTTTCATCTCATAGCACCTTTCCTTCGCACATTCAACTTGAATTGGCATAGATATTCCAATTTATAGTTTTCTTCATGTGATATCCTAATTTTGAATGCAAATCTACAGGGTGATTTTTTTCTGGAAGGGTGCCCTCTTCTTTCTCCAGAATTATTATTTTGTGAACGACTGGTAGTTTAGAAAATATTTATAATAAACTCTGGTTCAGTACTATACTTTTTGATTTGTTGTAGTTTTGTCGTATTTGCAATCGATTTCGACAGAAAAATTCAAGCAGCTCTCTATAGTAATTCTCAGGAAAATGAAAATTATTATAAAGATCCAGTTAGGTAGCTTTGATAAATAAATCAATTATAAGTTTTGGTACTTATTTACCAACTATGTAGAGAAGATTAATGAAGATTCGATAAACTGGTTAAGCATCACAAAAAAGTAAGACTACAAGAAACACCCTATATCTTGAAAACAAAGCGTTTGCGGGTTCATGTTTTTTTTTATATCCTTTATTGAAATTTACAATCTACTATACACAAGTATTAAGTAAATATGATGAATTTAAAATGACATGTAGAAGTTATCAAACATTTTGAAACTTCTTATTCACAGAACTTCAATTGAAGTCAATTGGCCAAGTTTTCTGTAGTCTCCTTCTGTTAAATGGGTTTTCTGCTAGTTGGTCTATTATGCTGTTTTCATGCCCTTCCAGATTTTGTTTATATTTTATTGATCGTTTTTTGATTTCCTCATTAATAAATTGGATTTTCAAATCATTATGTATCGTCAAATTGGAAACGTACCAAGGTGCATCTGTTAACGATCGAAGTATTTTGGATTGCAATCTCTGTATTATTTGGATATTTGAGTCCTTGGAACATCCCCAGAATTGAATACCGTATGTCCATATTGGTTTAATTATGGCTTTGTAAATGAGTACCTTGTTTTGGAGGGATAACTTGGATTTTCTGCCTATTAGCCAGTACATTTGCCGGAATTTAATATTTATTTGCGCCTTTTTAGCTTGGATGTGTTGAGGCGTGGATTCCTAGGTATTTGGCTTCTGTTTTAACTGGGATTTGATTTCCATTTATTTTAACGGGTGGACATATGTTTCTTTTGTTGGTGAAAGTTACTTGGACTGATTTAGTTTCATTGATGGTTAGACGCCATTGTCGATACCATTTCTCCAGTTCATTCAGATGTTCTTGGAACCTTTCAGAAGCTGTAGCTGCATTTTCATGGGTTGTGAGTGTTGTTGTAGTGTTCTGATTCTCTGGAATGTCGTATGTATATATGAGATAAAGCAGTGGTCCTAGTATACTTCCTTGTGGTACTCCTGCTTTTATTTCAATTGGTTCAGATAGAGGATCACCCTGTTTCACAGCAAAATATCGATTGGTGAGATATGATTTTAGAATTAAATAGTATGGCCGACGAAGAAGATTTTTCAATTTATACAGTAGGCCATTATGTCAAACCTTGTCGAACGCCTGCGATGAATCCTGCGGGTTCATGTTAATGGGCCATTTCATTTTTGAAATCATCCAAGGAATATCTCATTTTCCTTCGTATCTCCAATTCAGGAACACCCAGTATAAGACAAGAACAATCGAATTAGTAATAAAAAAAATATTTCGGGTAATTTGGTTCAAACTTCGTTATCAAACCTCTTTTTCTAACATTATAGATAAGGGTGAACAATGTCGTCAAAAATTTTTTTTCGATAACCTCCCCCCAAGAAAAAAAGATCTACGCCCTTGTAATTATCAAGATGTCCCAGTATTTCGCCGTCGGTACTTTTCGTTTTATTCCAATCGGAATCGAATAACCTTCGAACGTTTCATTTGTCGATTAAGTGGCGCGATAAGGGCTCGAAATTCCGGGGTTCATGAGCAAAAAGTGGTAGTTACACGGTATGAATAGGTGGTTCTTATGGGGTTCCGTACATGTCGGTTTTGTGATTTACCTCCGCTTACATGTTCTTTGCGGATGTATCGATTTTGTCTGCTCGTTGTTTTGAAACGAAAGGGGTTGGTGGTGAAACTGTTGCTTAGAACCATTGAAAGATTTAGGTAATTTATTCTGCCCCATAAGTAACCAGCTAGCTCCCTGTCTGCTTCGAGCTTTTTCGAGTCGATAATGTTTAGATTACCGAGAGAGGAAATAAAATCCTGAGAAGTTTCGAACGGAATTCCACAACTTGCAGAGTTTCTATGAGTTTATTCTGATCTGTAATTTTATATTTTCCTTTCAATTTTTTTTTTAACCTTATTATTTTTTTTTCAATATTGTAGTTAATTCAGTCGATTCTTGGATATATTTTCACTTGTTATTAATAAGCGCAAACTTGCTATTCAGTTCACACTTAATTCTTTAGCAATAGTTTTATTGCCCCAATAGGCACACGAACGATGATACAACGTTTTGTATCGTTGAAATTTACGTTATTGGTTGAATTTTCAACGTTATCATATTGGTTTTAAAATCTAAAGTGATTATAATGATATATTCAACGTATTTTTTGAACGGTTAATTTTGATGAGTATAATATGTTTCTAATAAGTATAATACGTTATTTTGTATTTATTATTAATATGCTGATATTAGACGTTATTTGAACATGAAAGCTCATGTTCAAATGAAGTTCAAATGAGGAAAAAAGTCAGGTCAGAAATTCTCTCTAATCCATTTAATTCTGAAAACCGGTCGAATTAGCAAAAAAAAATTTTTGGGGAAACGGGTTTTCCTTCAAAACTTTCCATGCTTGTGTTTGATAGTTTTCCGATAACATGTTTGGATAGCCCATGACAAATACTATAATACTGATGGGTCACTTTTCAAGTACTGCTCAAAGAATTAATCACAAAATCCAGTGACCACCTTACGTGAACTACCTTGTACAAAATATAAATTTCTGTTATGTTTGTTATGAATAAAACGATATAATATAATACAGAGAGCTATTTTGAGTAACATGGAAGTACACAAATTACATTTACTATATCATTTATACACTTGTAGTGACTAATTTGCTACTCCAGCAAAGTCACCCATAACACGCTGAAATTGTCAGTTCACGTTAGAATAGTGAAGCCAAGCTGTGCCGAGCGCGGTGGGGACCAAGGCCGTAACTAGAAAAAAAAAATTGGTGGAAGGGGGGTTTGTCCGCTATCTTGGGCTCTAGAACAATATTGCAGAGTTTGCGATCTATAAATTTAAAATAATATAATTTATATACAGGGTGTTCTACTACTGACGTGACGCTCTTTTAGGTTCAAGCGCTGAAATTTTTAAATTATTTTTCTACAGGGTTATTACGCTTCATTAAAGCTATTCTCCTTCTACTTCATTAGAGCTACATTCTCAAATTATTTGGAAATACACAAGATATTCCAAGAAAGTGTGAATGATTTTTTTCTGTATGCAGGCAGTACATAAAAAAATATGTAATCTGAATTAAAAAAAGAACGTTTCTTCAGTTCATCCACATTATAGTTAAATTGATTTGATTTCATTTTTCACTTGAATTCAATAAGTTTGCTTGAATAAATTTTGAACTGGTTCCAAAGGTGATACCACGAGTGCTTCAAATATCATCGATAATTTTTTCTTTTCCACGAAAACTTGTGTATTTGACAAAAATATAAAAACAAATCGATTGATAAAATCACGAGTCAGTTGAGACGAGTGATTTGTTCGAATGTTTTTGCCTAAAATAAATAAGTGAGAGTGATGAAAATGAACTATTTTTTTCAATAGTTTAAATGAACAATATTCTTTTGGGTGACTTTCACTAATGCATTTTAAGCTGTCAATATTGACGAATTCAAAGTAAAATTTTTACGTTTCAAAGTAACAAGGTATTATCGATGAGGAAGTATTATTAAAGGTAACACCACGAGTGCTTCAATAGAATAGAAGAATATTCTTGCCTCAAATAAACAAGTTTTAGAGATGAAAATAAAAAATTATCTGATAAAATTTGAAGAATTGGGGAAGATTATTATTACACTTCAAATGTTCAATATTTTTTTGGGTGATGGCATTGAATCCAATTGTGTTCATTTTTCAATGAACCATAAAGCATTTTAACCTTTCAATAATAACAAATTCATAATAAAATTGTTTGACTTTTATTTTTTGGCGAACGTCCGAGAATGTTACTATGGAAATGATCACAATATGGCAGGAGGTGAGAACTAACTTCTGATTGACCCTGTTTAATGACTAATGAGCGAATATTTAACAAAATATTGAATATGCAAGTGGAAAATATTACTTTTATCTATTGTTCACTTCACTGAAAGAATTTTAAAAATTCAGCTAAAAATTAGAAAGCTACGAGACTTCGAATTTTACCAAATATAAACTTGTTGCGTTTTTTTGCACCTGAGTGTAATTGAAATTTGTGCCGAAACTTTTGAGATATACGTATATATTAAAACAAAGTCACAAGATTTCGGGCTTGTATAAGTATTGCTCAACATTTTTTCACATCAATAATCGATTTTCTTGACATGTGAAAACGCTTTAATTTTCAACCTAACAAGAGCAATATCATTTATAACAGAAAGAATTCTCTCTTCCTCAAAAGAAGATGGGGAAAGTAATTTCCTAGATTTCGCAATCGTGTTTTACCCACCCCCTTGAATCAACTTTGGCTATGATAAAATTTATGGATGTATCTCTCTTTGGAGTTCTACATCAAGTCATGTATCCGCGATAATAAATAACTCATGGCGTTTTATGGACGAAAAGAGTTCGGAGGACCAAATAAAAATAATGCAATAGCCATGTCAGAAAGGAAAACGTACTGCCGCCCTATTACACATTGAGACGTGTCCCTCTTATATTTTTTATGTTTTGCCGTTAGAGGGAATAAAGTTCTCCTTTGCTTCTTTATTAGCCCGGTCTACAAATTATTCAGGAGGAGGAATTGAAACTCCTCCTGCAATTTTAGAGGTCGACCGGTATATGACCATTTTAAGGGGAATAAAACACAGGCGCTATGCCGTTATGGCGCTGTGTTGGGGAGATAGGTTTTCTCGGGAAATATCAAACTGGTATCTCATAATAGGGGCCACTGCTCGACCTTAGACACCCTGAAATTGGAAAATAAATGTCTCTAGAAGGGTGCTGAAATTCGCATTCATCTCTACTTTCCGACTTAGCAATCTTAAAATTTTAATGCTGGTCGTTTTGTCAGCGAATATTGAAATTAATTTCATCTCGTTTTCCATACAGCGTGCTCCTGAAATGGAGGTACAAATGAAAATAAGACATTCCCGGATTCTTTTAAGAAAAAAAGTCATAAATATGGGCCCGGAAACGCTTTGTTTTCGAGATACAGGGGGTTAAAGTTTGATTTTTTCAAATATTATTCTCGTAGCATCTGCATTTCACAAGATATTCGACTGAAATTTGGCAAATACAGGGTGAGTCAGAAATGTGGTCCGAGATATCTGGGGTGATAGTACATTGAAAAATAAGTAAAGTTTGATTAATAACTTATGGCCCAAAATGCATATTAAGGGAGATATATCCTTCTAACTTTCATTTTTATCCAAACCTTTTTGGGGTAGACCTATTTCTATATACTTATTGTTTATCTACGGCACAGAAAAGTTATATCATTTATAAAATTAAAAACAAAATTGTTTATGGCCTGCTAAAATATCGTTATCGATGAATCTCGCCATGAATGAATCTTCTGACATCATGTGACTACAAAAACTCAAATATTTCGAAAACGTTTAAATTTTTTATTTGAATATGAGTATCTTTTTTATGTAATTTGCTTCGCTCCATCGAATGCAATTTTTTCACCAAAACGAATACAACGAAATGAAACACCCTTTATAACAATATCAGAAATGTAGAAGTACAATAAAAAAAGTTATTTCAACAATATACATTCATGCGTTCACCTTTAAGAAGTTATGCGGAGAATTTTTTAAAATTTTCTCAACTTTGGAAGAATATGTCTCCCTCAATTTGCATTTTGCGCCATAAGTTTATTCATCAAACTATACTTAGAATTCCATTTACATTCCTGGAATGTACTATCACCTCCAGAAAACTCGGTTCAAATTTTTGAATCACCCCGTATATCTTTTCATTCTAGGCTGTTCATCACGTATCAATTTTGATTGCAAATCCACAAGGCGTTATTTTTTCTGGAACAGTGCCTGCCTTTTCCTCCAGAACTTTTTTTAATTGTCCCTTGTTATTTTAAAAAATGTAAAAAAAAACTTCATTCTAATACTGAAATTTTTGGTTTCTTGTAGACCTTCTAGTTTTTTGATACCCATATGCTACAAATGCCGAGAAAAATATTTCACACAATGTTACAGCAATTCGCAGGAAAATTCATATTAAAATAAAATCCACTAAGTAAGCTGTGATGAATGAATTAACTATTAGTTTTAGTGGTTATTTTTCTGATATGTAGAAACGATTCATGAATATTCGATCAAGTAAAAAAAAAGTAGGACTACAAGAAACATCCTGTATCTCGAAAACTAAACATTTTCGGGCCCATGTATACAGAACTTTTTTTTAAATAAGCCAAGGAATCTCTCAATTTGGTTTGTATATTTAATTCATGTATGTATTTACAGGTAATTTCAGAAACATATGTGCGATGTTGCTTATAAATTATCATAAATATTATTAAACTTATTTGAATCTAGGAATTTGGCACAGTGATTTTTAATAATATGATCTGATTTCAAATAATGAATTGATTCGGTCTTCACTTGATGGAAATTAATTTCAAAAGAAATGAAATGACAGTTATTCTATTTCCACTTTTAATTATTTAATATAACAATTGTTTCGTTACACAGAAGCTTCTTCAGGTATTTTACAGTTTTTTACAGTTATTCAAAAATGTAAAATATCTGAAGAACCTACTGTGTAGCGGAACCATTGTTATATTAAATAATTAAAAGTGGAAATAGAATAATTGTCATTCAATTTCTAATAAGGTCTGAATTGTTTATTTTTCTTTTTTGGTTTTTTTCTCTCGATATTGTTGTCTGAGGTGTTCACAGAGACGCCAGCTAAATGAGTGTTTTCTTACTGTTCCCAATTTAAACCAAATAGGTCGAAGAATGTTTATGACATTTTGTAAATACCACCCTGTATCTAAAAAACTAAGCAACTTCGGGCATATATTATGTTCATAGAATCTCTTTTCCAACACAACCTAACGAATCATTCTGAAGTTTCGTAGCGTAGGTAGTTGGGAAACACCCTGTATATTTTTTATGACTTTCAAATCTCGAAATACTGGAAATAAACCTATTTAAATCTCTTAAATCCAATACACATCGCAGATAAAAAATAAATGACATTTTGATCAGATATTCAAATATGAAGGTTCCTGGTAGTAGACTGATTAATAGGAAATAAATCATAATTTTTATGTACCGGTATGTTGAAAAACATTTTAAACTACGTTCTTAACTGTCAATAAAAAGGCACCAATCGTCTGGTGTGTATTCTATCAAACCCAAGTTTGCTAAGGGTAGTAAGAGTCTTTTATGTTGTTACAGAATATAAGGTTATTTTTCTTAGCGAGAAAAGGCAGCAGATCCTTATCTCTTCAGTAGGTATATAATCAGTTATAATTCCAGGTATCTATCTGGTTGATAAGATTCTAATTTTGAATGAGAAATTTGGCTGTTGAAGTCATATTCATTTCTTCATTTTGGGCTTGTAGCAGGACTAACATCAATTAAACTGTATCTCGAAATCCAGAGCTGATAGGAAACAATAAAATCTGTTTGCGTTTTTCAAATCAGCACATTAGAAATGTTTAAAATTAGTTGTTGGATTTCCAGGGCATATGATAATACCTACAATAAACTGGCTCATTCTTTCTACTTATAAAAATATAAAATTTTTTCAAATTTAAAATCAAATACGAATTCGAATAATTTTTGCATGGAATCCAGGAAATTCTCTAGAAGGCATTTCTTTATAACCAAAATTTGGAAAATTTAGCAGAAATCCCCATTCCCTACACCATTTCTCTCATATTCAAATCTCAAGTAATCTGAAATGTAGGAAATTCTGCATGCCCTCGAACTTACACCCTTCCTGAACGATATCACCCTGAGAGAAAAGCAAAGAAATAATCCATATCCTCAAGAGAAGCCGCTGCGACTAAAGAAAGTGAGCAGATATTCATAGGTCTGGAGGAAGGCCTGCAATGTACCTCTTGGGAGAGCCACCTCATTCGATTGAATCCCCTACAGACAGAACCCGGGTTCTTTGCAAGCTATTGCACTATGTAAATGCTGATGGTATTGCTGTTTCTTCGATAGATATTGGGAAAAATCTCCAATATCAAAGGCTCATAGGTAATGAGACTGGATGATATACGATTGAACGTCTAGGGAATGGAGGCGGTGAAAATGAACGTATTCGTTATTTTATAATCGGGAAAACTTGATCTAGATGCCGGGTAATCCAGTGCCGGTTCAGGCACATTTTAAAATATGCGACCTATATCGAAAAATAAATTATTTATTCGTCAATAATGATTTTTCGGAATTATTCAAAGTGTAGAGGATATAAGAGCCGAGTTGAAATTAACGATCTAGAAACCTATGGAGCTGCCTACCTTATATGAAAAATTGATTAGATCACCGGAATAAACCTGAATACAGCGATATTGGCGATATTTGACAGTTTCTACAAATTTCATTATATCAAACAGATTGATTTTTCTCTAATTCTGTGGTTATTCCGTTCATTCTTCCACATCTTGTAGAACAAAATCGTGCGAGAATATATCAGAAACGCACAGTTTTCATGGTTATATTTTATTATTATACGTTGGTACTCCGAACTTTCCGCCACGACTTTAGCTGTAAATTCATCAATTTGCCTTAAAGAAATCAGTAGTGCCAACCAACATTTTTCAATGCAAAAATCACTAAATGATATTTATGGAAATATTTCGTTAATTTCAATAAAAATGCAATGAATTAGAGAAAATAATGTATAATACTCGTACAGAACTCTCATTCTACCACTCGTTCATTCCAAAACTCGCCACTTCGTGGCTCGTTTTTGAATTTTGAACTCGTGGAAGAATATCAATGCCTTCTGCACTTGTATTATAAATAACTATTCTGGTTTCGGTTTTTTTGGTCTTGAAAATGAAAAGGCTGGATGTATTGGATGAAAGTATAAGAATTGGTAAAGATAAATCTCGATACGATATACAGGGTTTGAACTATTTAGAGGAGCACTACAGGGATATCTTAAGCCGTTGGAAATACAGGGTGGCTTGAATTACAAGAAACTTGCGTTATTTAGGGATGAGTGTGTTGGTGTGAACATATCTGAAATATCTCCAATGGTTCCCGAGATATATCGAAAAAACTTAAAATCGATATTTTTTTGTCTGTATAACTCATTTATTTCTGGAGATACCTTCACGAAATTCAGTTTGTAGATATTATCCAACATTGAGATTCTAATGGTGTCGTCAGATTTTTTTTGTTTTCCATTGTTTCAGAGACGCGATAGTCAATTTTTCTTCTTATGGATGCCATATTGGTTCTCCTTATGAGGTGAACAAATTACGAATTCGAAAATGATCCAAAATTATCGAGTCCAGCTACGCAAATTTGAACTATCAAAAAACTTGTTACTTCGTTCAGTTGTTATTGTTGTTAAGTGAAACCATCACTTAATTTTTGTGAAATCTTCGATTATGTTAGATAATTAACATCCTAATTACATAATCATGCTGATACTAACACTCTACATAGTGTACAACTGGCAATGTCTGTAAATTGTTCTACATAATTTGAAAAATTCAAGTGATGGTATCACTGGCGCCAGAACATGATAAGTAATTTACGTAGCAACGTAAATTATTTATCATGTTGATATAGTCATTTTCATAACCATTCCATTCGAAGAGACAAAATAATAAAAAAAAATGAATAAAAAAGAAAATCTAATTTGCGCAGCTAAACTCGATATTTTTATAGAGTGTGATACATTGTTGAATTCGTAATATTTTTTCTTCATCACCTCATAAGGAGAACCAATATAACGCCCATAAGAAAAAAAATTGACTATCGCGTCTATGAAACAATGAAATACAGAAAAAATTTGACGACACAATTAAAATCTCTATTTTGGCTGAAGGTACAAACCTAATTTTGTGGAATTATCTCCAGAAACAAATGAGTTATACAGAAAAAAGAAAATTTCGATTTTCAGTTTTTTCGAGATATCTCAGGAAACTTCAGACATATTTTAGATCTGTTCACACCAACACAATTGGAAACGGAAATTTTTTGTATTTTTAAGGGTTTTTGATATCCCCATAGTGCCTCTCTAAATAGCTCTTGTTCTGACCCTGTATGATAAAATATCTGCGATTATAATCCATTTAAAACTTGTTTGGCGAGCCATATGGGTAAATTAATATCTCGGGATATGATATGATATGTATCCCGTAATGAAAAGTCACTTGTAGAATTCTCAAAATAGAAGTATTAAGAGCTTTGGAATAACTTAAGCAAATTTTGTCTATGCTTGGAATTTAGCACAGAAAATGAAATCATTGAATTGTCACAAATTTCAGCTTACTACAGTGACATGAATGTCATCCGTTGAAATTGAATTAAGTGATACAAAATTTGATTATTCATCGCCAAATATTGTGATCGATTTTTACCGAGATGTATTTATGAATATTGTGATCTAATTCAAAATGAGTCCTCAGTTGCAAATTTTTTTTTACCTCGACAAGAAAGTTTCTTCTACTGTCATAATGAAACCATTAGATATACGTATATTCGATGTTCTGAGACATTTTTGAAGTTTGAAAGATTTTGATGTATATTATTCTTTACCTACGTTGGCATTATCAGAATTGAGTAGAGTAGTTATCTTGAAACTGAAAATTCATTACCTAAAATCTGAAATTATCGCAAGCTTGTTGGTTCAACAACTGCAACAACTGAAAACAAGAAAATCGGTTGGCATAGACCGATTGTCAAAGTTGTGTCAACCCCAAGTTTTGCTTTTGTCAAAAAAAAACGTATTAGTTATTTTGTGCTTATGTTTGTTTAATTAATTGATAGTGATTAACTCCAAATCCAAACGGATGATGCCGGAGACTCCAAAATCATCGGTTATGACAGCAAATACAAAACCGAATAATGTGTTCCATATTTGGTACCCTGAACTGTGTCGAAGACTGAACAGCAGTTCTCCAGCCGTAGTACGACCCTTGAATCCTAAATGTACCACAGTGTTGGATTTTGTGGCCGACAGGTTGAAAATGGAAGATTGGAGTCCACTTCTGAATGCACTTCGACATGATACAAGTTTACATGTTATAAATATTAGAAGTAGGATGAGCAACTGTCAGTTTTTGCACGAGGTTGACACGGAAGATAAGGCCCGTCGCATGAGGCGCAAGTACGGTGCCCTTTGGACCGATTATATCCTAAATTCCCTGGTGAGAGCCCTATCGTTTTCGATGAAAAAAACGCAGGTACTCACCTGCCTAGAGTTAGATGGCTTACCGATGTTCAGTCACTATTTAGATGGATTACTTAAAGCACTGGTGGAAAACAGAACCCTGAAAAATTTTTCTTTGACGAATTGTTCGATAGAGGACGCTGGTTGTCGTTCCGTGTGTTTGTGTCTCCAGTTGTTACCGAACGTGGAATGGCTCAATTTGACCAGATGTGATTTGTCTTCAGTCAGTGGAATGTATATAGCTAAACTAATAAAATTTCAACAGCTCAATCGATACACAACGAGTTGGCATAAATCTCTACGTTACTCCGAGCCGGATTCTGATAAAATGTGTGGTATTAGACGAGTTACTCTGAATGCTAACCTCAAACTGGGGGACGCAGGTCTTAGCTACATTCTGAACGAATTGGAGGATGATCTGTGGATCAAAGCGTTAGATGTTCAGAAGTGTGGCATCACCGAAGAAATTTCCAACAGAATACTAGATATCCTTCAGTACAACCGATCGTTAAAAATCGCTGATTTCAGACAAAACGAAGAACTCCATCCCTGCACTCTCGAAAAGATCTTGGAAATACTCAAGGAGAAAGAACAGGATGACGATGGTGAAAATTCATTTCAGTGGTGTAATTCAGTATTATCATTGTGTCCATCGACCCTTAATACTACTTCAAGAACGTCCTGTTATGAGAGGAATAAAACCGTGATTTTACCATCGAAGAAATGTAATGTCGCTGGTAAAACAGTGAACAGATCTAAAACTTCAATAGATATTGTACGGAATGGAAAGAACGGTTACTGTGACAGCACAATACCCAGAAAAAAATTGATAGAAGTGAAAATTATGGAAACGTTCAATATTGATAAAGCAGATTCTGAATATAGCGGTGTGAATGTAAAGAAAACGGAAGTTGAGGTTTGCAACAGTGTACCAAGGACGAAGAATTCAAAGATTCATAGACAGAATAAGATAAATCATACCAGCATAACAAATAGTATAGTTAAAACCTTCGGAAAGCTGCAAATTTCCAAAGATCACAAAGATGCCCCCAACAACTCACCGGCTGATTCGCCCATTCGAAAAAAAGACAACCTAATACATTTGAATGGCATCAAGATCAACGGTTTGATAAACGGCCTCAAGAAGGAGGAACCTAAAGAGGAACCCGAAGACGAAGCTCAACCATTGAAAAGTGCTAGTTGCCTTTTCGAAGAAATGATGGTGAAAGCACCGACTGAAGAAGTATCAGAAGATGCAGCATGTTTATTGAGTCCTTACTTGAGTGCTGAGGAAAAATGCGTTTTGGAAAAAAGTGACGTATCCGAGAGCCAGGTGTCCTTGTTCGACTTTATGCAGGATTTGAAAGGAGGTGAGGAAGAACAGCCTGTAGAGCAAGTAGAACAAGTAGATCAAAAGAAATTCAAATCGAAACACCGTTACAAGGGAAAGAAAAATGGGATCAAGTGAAATCTGTCAACCGCTTGCTACTGTGATTTTTGAATACCCTATCAGTTATAAATATATTTATTTGGATCCTTCTTCAGAATAAAAGAAGTTTCAATATTTTGGTAATATTTACTGAATAAAAACATCGTATAAAGCTAAGACAATACCATCAGCCAGGACCCAGAAAAAATTGATACTAGTATAATTTCTAGGTTGAACTTTTTACTATTCTCGTTTTATTCGCTTTATACATGTCATAGTTTTTTTTGCTATGATGTCTTATGATGTAATATTTTAGTAATTAAATGTGCATTATGTACTTTGGAAACTTCGTTTTAGTTGAGTATTCATGAATAAATCAGTCATCAAATGAACTGAATAATATGATGATGAAAATTAGAGCAGACATAAAATTGAAGATTTGAAATTCTTAAATATATTTATTGCAGTCAGATTGTGTCTTTTGTGGCATTGTTTGGAGATCATTTATTGGGAAAAATTCCAAAAGTTGGGGTGGGACTCGTTGTGTTAAAACCAAGATCTCTTTTGAAGCTTGGGGATTCTTGTAAGGATGGTGCTCAAAAAATATGCATATCGTAACGTAGCGTATCGCTTCGCATTGACAGACGACTTCAACATAATTAAGTATTACTTTCGGTTATACTGAATATATGTAGGTAGTCAAACTATAGTCTGACTGTGGATACTATTATGTCTCTTTTCAAGAAATCCTTCATTTTTTTCCATATACAGAATACAGATAGATATATTTTATTCCGAAATAAGGTCGAGGACTAGTTTACAGACTTCACTGTCAGTTATATATTTAGCTGATTTTGTTTTTGTTTTTTGTGAGTAACTGAATGTTGTGAGGAGGCTTATGTTCAGCAGTGGACGTGATTATGAAATGTTTTTGGGTTATGTTATTGATTGTTATTTTTTTAATTCTTATGATAGACGAATATTTCTTGTGGTAAATAAATTTTTCACACATAATATTCAATCAGATCTTGAATGGAAGATAAGATTGTGCTTTGTCTGCGTCTGAACTCCACCCTGTTATTGTAAATTCAATTTATCTGTTGTAATGATTATCTCGAAATGAATATCTAAGAAAAATGAAACTTTACAATTTTCATGTTTTGATATGGTTACTGAACCTCAATGCACAATAATTGTTTTATTTATGTAATTTAAAGTTTTTTGAGTAAGTTTGATATTTTAAACAGCTTTCAATATATATTTTTTTTTCGATATCCTTTGGAGACATTTCAAGTAAGTTTCACATCAGCCTACGAATATATTTCAGGAATTGAAAGAAAATATAGCTATGCTAAGGAATACCAAGCATTTCAGCAGCAATTAGTAGGATGTTCATGAAAAAGTCCATATACCATAATATGAACAAGAATCACAGAGGAGTGATGATATATTTGATGAAAACAACTGGTTCTTATTTCAACTGATAATATTATTCTTGATTGATGCAATAGATTTATAATATTGCATACTGAAATTCAATCTGAAAAATGAAACTATTTTTCCTTATTGTAGTTTATTATATAAAAAAATTCTTTACAAAAGAACAATACCTAATATACAAACATTCATTTGGCAGTTTGGAGGACAACATCAATTCTACATATCATTAGTTCTAAATCATTATACATCTTATACGCATTAGCCATCTACTCCTTCAACACAACCATGAAAAACGATTCCTAACTAACAACAAATCTCTACATCCATTATTATTATATCACAGTATTTTAAGACTTCGAAATGTTAATATACAATACAAACTCTTGAAAGCTTCGAATTATGTTAAACGAACTAATCGCCATTCCTGTCAAAATATCCTTAAGGCACTTGTATGGCTCTCAACACTTAGTATCTAAATTGTGGAAGAATCTGAAGCACCCTCCAGAAAAATCATCTGTTGAGCTTAGTTGCCAAGACAACAGAAATAAGTATCCCATTATTACTCTCTCAGAAATCCTCGAACTGTTTTAGTTCGCCGTCTTCAAGGGCTCTTGCCGATTTCCAATCCCCTTCAGGATAATCATCAAAATTACTGGTGTCGCCATCTGATGAGACTTTTGGCAGAATCGGAGGCTGAAATATTTTGTCATTAAAAATTTTGGAATAATACTCGTCATGAGCTAGCTATATTATTTCATATAATTTCTGAAAAATTTGTAGGGTGTTTCGGAATAATATTCTATGAACTATGCAGAGCAAAGGCTCCTTTCTGAGACATGTGTCTCAGAAAGGAGCCTTTGCTCCGCATAGTTAGGAGGAAGGAGTATACTCAGTTGATGCTGGAGGCAATATCTGATTTGACAATGATCTGATTTTTATTTTTGCTTTCGTTTCTGATCACTATTATTCTTTGTGTAGGTATAAGGTATTTCTCTTTTAAATTGATTAATTACAAATATTAGATTTTCTTGTGAAAACACAGTTCCCCCAAGTGGGGAAAAAAACCGATAAAATCATTTTATTATAATTAGATAACAGTACAGGGTAGTTCAAATTCGATGTCTATAAAGGACACATTTTCGAGGAACGGAAAAAACCACAATTCGATATTTCATTTCAGTTTCGAGATATGAGTTTTCCATTCTAACATTCTTGATACTGCTATTGCTATGAAGCGAAAACATTATTGAACAGAAATTTTCCATAGAATCTGATAGTAAATCTCAAACTACAACCATACAGAGTGTTCCTGAATTGAAGGTACCTACAAACGAAAATGTTTCTTCGGATCATTTAAAAAAAGTCCTATAAACATGTTCCCGCAAACGCTTTGTTTTCAAGATACACGATGTTACATTTTTTTTTCAGAAATTTTTTTTCTCATAGACCTAAGTATATTAAATTTTTTGAAAACCGGCATATATATTCCAAATCAAAGTTTTCATCATGTGATATGCTCATTTTTAATGCAAATCTTCAGGGTGATATTTTTTTGGAACAGTACCCGCTTCATTCCCCCAGAACTTTTTTCTGTTGACAACAGGTACTTTAGAAAAAAAAATTATCTATACTTTTTGGTTTTTTTGTTGTTTTGTCGCACCTGCTGACGATTTCAAGGAAAAGAATTTCAGACAATTCTCTAGTAATCCACTGAAAAATGCAAAATATTATAAGATCCATTCAGTAAGCTGTGATGAATAAATTAATCATAAGTTTTGATACTTATTTACCCAATCTGTAGTAGAGGTTAATGAACATTCGATTAACTGGTATAATCATCACAAAAAAGTAGGACAACAAGAAAAACCCTTTATCACGAAAACACTCCTATCTATAGATAGGAGGACTTTTTCTTCTTGAAATTATCCAAAGGATAATTAATGAGAAACAAATTTTTTTCAGCGTAACCATCGGATTCCATGGAAAATTTTATTCGATGAACTGGTTTAATCATCACGAAAAAGTAGGACCATAAGAAAAACCTTGTATCTGGAAAACAAAACGTTTGCGAGCCCATTTATAGATGAGAGGAGTTTTTCTTCTTGAAATTATCCCAGGAATCTCTCATTAATGAGAAACTGATTTTTTTCAGCGCAATCGTCGGATTCTATGGAAAATTTTATTCCAATAATATTTGTATTTCACAACGATAGCATCAAGAATGAGAAAGTTATGATGGTTTGAGTAAAATGGAAAATTTCAATTTTCGTTGTTCATATCTCGAAGATAAATGGAAATATCGATATATGGTTTTCAGTTTGTTTCGTTAAAGCTCTCAAATGTGTCATCATTTTTTTTTCAACAGCTGTGGTTCTGGATTTGTCATTATGTACATCAAAATTGAACCGCCTGTATACATTTTCTTAAGAACATAATCTAGTGGACAATTAACGAAAGAAGCCTCTCTCAATTTCTCTGTGTATTAATATTTCTCTTGACCTAACCCATTAAACAACCTAGCCAAGAATTCTCTATTCTAGTCTCATATCTGAGTCAGGAATTTCTGGAGAAGTTTTTCATTTTTGTCAGTATGAAAAATTGTTCAATTTAAGTTGTAATCTTAATTTAAATGAATATTTTTTCGAATAACTGAATGTTTCGAAACTCATTCACTCACCTCTAATTTTCTATTGAGGACTTCGTGCCAGTTTAGTCCCTTGTACCATCTGTGTCTTTTTATATCATCAGCTCCACTCTGAAACATATGTCAAAAATATGATTTAACTGGACGAAATCTGCATAAAAATATGTCTATGTCATATATGTAGATTCGTTTCAGAATAAATGAAGTAGGTCGCGTTTGGAAGATATTATAATATGCTTTAATATTATGCTTTATTTATCCCCACATGAAAGAATACGATAGTAAGTAAGTAGTAGTAATACTATAGTGACCTTATAAAACACAGTGGCAAAACGAGTGGTCTCGTTTTTGATTGGCTGCTGATTTCTGAGCCTAAATATGGCGGTTTTTTATTTACATTCCCCGATTACCTGATTTTTGAAAGTTCTTCGAAATGAAGGCCCAATTTTAAGAATAAATTTGTTCTATATACAAATCTATCAAACTCTATAATTTTAATTTTGACGAAGCGTCAGTTCAGTTCAGTCAATCGTATTCTTAAATTCTATGGTTAAGCCCGTTCCATTCCACCGTTTTTAGGCTCAATTTGAACGTATTTTCGTCACTGTGTTTGTTCTTCTTCTTCTTCTTCTCAAATCACTTATTGGTGATTTAATGGGTTCGCATTTAGCATGTACCCAGATTGGTAGCTTACTCTGTGTTTGATTGATTTCTTATTTTCTCTGACTTTCCCACCCTCAAAAATCCAGAGAGAATAAAGGATAAGGTTGGGTTATTTTCATATGAGGAATCAAACATCCAATGTTAGTAGGTATCTACTGTATAAACAAGATTCTTTTATATCTTTCATTAATCTGTTGAATCCATTTTAAATTTCTATTTTACCTATTTTACAAATATTGCTTATATTTTAATATCTGAACATTCCAAAAATTCATTCAATATTTGAACTATATCAATGCTATCTGTAAAGATTACTTCATAAATATTAATGGGCCTTTGAATCTCAAACTTTTCGAGTTTTGTGTATAGTGTATTAATATTGTGTACATTCAGGTTACATTCAAAAAATACATGCACCAACGATCCAACTTTACCGCATTCACAATTGGGTGAGGAATTGATTTTGATCTTATATAAATGTTCTGGTGTCAAACAATGTCCTGATCGTAATCTCATCATAGTTGTAATGTGTTTTCTTATCAAATTATTTTTTAATAGTTTATATGGCTTATCAATTGTACATTTTTTATCCCGATTACGCATGTGAGTGTATATTCTTCCCTTATTTCTACCCCACTTTTGTAGTGTTCTGATCCAATTTTCCCTTATTTTATCCTTGATAATATTGTACATAAATTGTGGACCTCCCTTGTAGTTTAATAATTCACCGTATCTACCTTTATTTGCAAGATGATCTGCTTTATCGTTTCCTATTATTTCTGAATGACTCGGTATCCAAACTCCCTTTATGATCTTGTTATCATTACTTAAATCTGCCCATATCTGCTTAACCGTTGCTGTGATGGTATCTATTGATGAGTCTAACTTCCAATTTTTTAAAGTTAATAATGCACTTAATGAATCCGAGAAAATGACTGCTTTGGTAATATTTTGATTTTGAATTATTTCTAACGCTTTTCCAATTGCTAATAATTCCGCTGAATAAATTGACCAGTATGAAGGTAGTTTTCTGCTATATTCTAAAGGTAGAGACGGTGAGTATATTCCTATTCCTACACTTATGTTACCGTTAATATTTTTTAATGAGGCATCAGTATAAAAACTCTGAAAATTTTCAAATTTATTCTCGCAATAATTTTTAAAATTAATCTTTGTATCAGGTTCTTTTTTTCCAAAATCTGGAATATCTATATCACATTGGGCCGAATGTTGTATATAATCCAAGGAATAAAACGGAATTTGTTCTGCTTTGTAAATGTTGTTTTTAAATTCTCTAACGTTTTGAAGGGCTGTTAAATATGCTGGTTTGTATTTTTTATTCCAGAAATGTTGATGTGAATTTAATTTATTAATTTGATCTATTATAATATTATTTTTAACTTGTAAATTTTTTAAAATATATTTTGAGGCTAATAATTCTCTTCTTTTTTCAAGTGTTGTTTCTCCGCTTTCCGCTAAAATAATGTTAATTGGGGTTGATCTCATGTATCCCATTGCTGTTCTAATTCCTTGATAATGTATCGAGTTCATTTTGTTGATAGTTGTTTTAGATCCACCGTATATCATAGAGCAGTAATCCAAATGTACTCTGGATATCGCTTTGTATAAATTTAGTAAACTTTGTGGTTGGGCACCCCACCAAGTCTTACACAGGCACTTTACTATATCAATTCCCCTTTTCGCTTTACAATTTGCCTGCTCAATTTGCAATGACCATTCCAATTTTGAATCGAGGATAACCCCCAAATATTTTACTTGATTTTTCCACATAATATTTTGATTACCAATTGTTAAACATGGAAGTATATTTGGTGTTTTTTTCCGTGCAAACAACATCGCGTACGTTTTTTCAACTGAGATTATTAAATTTCTTGATGAGAGGAAAGAATCAATGTTATCCAGAGTTTTAGTGATCTTTTCATAAATATCGCCTATATCTGATCCGGTACAAATTATATACTTATCATCTGCATATTGACCTATTTCGACCCCTTTAACTTTACATTTTATTACATTTTTTACATATAGGTTGAAAAGAAACGTGCTTAATTTAGACCCTTGCAATATTCCTTTACTATTGAAATAAGGACCCATAATTCTGTTCTCCCTTGTGCATTGAATATACATTTCTTTGTTATTTAGTAGATGATCTATAATGCCTATGATATCCGATGGTATATTAATTTCACGTAAATCTTCCAATAATATATCTATATTTACACTGTCATATGCCCCTTTTATGTCCAGGAATACTACTACTGTGAATTTTTTTTCGGCAAACCCTGTATAAATCCGTGAAGTCAAATATACCAAACTATCGTTAACCGATTTCATTCTTCTGAATCCGAACATTAACTTATTTTGATTAAGACTTTTTTCAATTATATTTTCTATTCTATTTTTTATTAAGCTTTCTAATATTTTGATGCTACATAATGATAAAGCAATTGGACGAATACTATCCATATTTAACAGCGGCTTATTGGGTTTATTGAATGGTAATACTAAAATTTTGTTTTGACCTTTAATGTTAACTGGGTTTTTTAATATTTCATTCATTATGTTCAAAAATTTTATTTTTAATTTTTTACTTAAGTTAGTATACATATCATATGTTAATGCATCTAAACCCGGGCTTGAGATCTTCCTATTTTTGAGAGCCAATTCTAATTCAAAAAAACTGAAGGGGTTGGATTGATTTTGTTCCGAAATGTTTTCTTTTCTTATTTGTGATATTTTTGTGTTGATAGGTTTGGATAGATTGATCATTAATTGATCTAATATTTCTCCTGTAGGTAGGTTTTTAACATTGATGTTCGATTCATGATTTTTGAATTTTTTAATAGATTTCCATGCAGATGTGAGAGGTAAAAAATTTATATTTTCACAGAACTTTGTAAATGAATCTTTCTTTTTTTTTTTCATTATTAATTTTACTTTAGCTCTTGTATTATTTGCTTTAATATATAGTTCTTGAGTAGGGTTGTTACTATATTCTCTAATTATATCCCGTCGCAATTCTATCATATTTGATAGTTCTTTATCCCACCAGATAACTCTATATTTATTATTATAAGATATTTTTTTTGTTGGAAATTTTTCTTCTGCACTGTGAATTAATAATTTGTTAAATTCATCTAAATTGTGACAATCTGAGTATTCTAATTCATTTTCTATCTTAGTATTATACCCTTCCCAATCAGCCTTCTCCGTTTTAAATTTTTTTGTGGTAAAATAAAGATTTGTAGCTATCGATTTATTACCTACATTTATCTCTATTAAAATGGGGTAGTGATCACTTTGCGCTGGATCGAATAATACCGTCCATGAACATTTATTTGCCAAATTTAAGGAAACAATACTTAGGTCTGGGGCGCTATTTCCTATTTGGGGTGGTGTACACCTGGTTACTGTACCATCATTCAAAACAATTAATTCTTTTTCATCTAGCATTTCATCAATGACCTTACCATTAAAGTTTCTAGTGTGGGATCCCCATCTGGGACTTTGTGCATTGAAATCACCTATTAGCATATATTTGGTTCCGATCTGTTTTATTATTTCGTTAAGATTACTTGCTTTTAGCTTGATATTTGGTGGATTATATAAATTTACTATTACAATACCATTTATTCTTACTGCTTGGTATTGAAAATTGGGAGAACATACACTCACATGTATTGTAATTTCCTCATACATTATATTACTCTTAATTAGGAAGGCTATACCTCCCTTACCGTCATCTCTATCTTTCCTTAGAATATTGTAATTTGAGATTTTAAGCTTTTTACTTTCCCGCAGAAATGTCTCTGATAAAGCGACAACTTCCGGATTATACTGCTGAAGTTTTCCCGTGAGATCCAAAAAATTTGTATTAATCGACCTAATATTCCACTGTAGTATTTTCAAAGTCTTCCTATTCATGTTTTTGATTTATTTATTAGATGTTTTATTTACTGTTATAATATTTAAAATTTAAAATTGATGAGGATACTTAAGTATTTGATTTTTTATGTATTAACGCTTGCGTATGAATTTCATTACTGTATTCTTCAAATTCTACATTATTTTCTTGAGTTGCATTATAGTTTGATGAGGAACTATTTTGAGAAAATTCCGAATAACATTCTAAAACTTCCATATCTACTGAATTATTATCATCTTCATTTACTTTTGATTTAGGTTGTGACCAATCTGATAATTTATTTTTTTTATAATTTGGGGTATATTGGACAAGACAATCTTCAATCTCCTTTTTATTATAACCTGGCTTACTTTTCTGTGGTCTATTTTTGATTTTAACTGTTGTAATTTTTTTTTGTTTAAGATCGTTTTGATTTTTCAACCCTTGTTTTATGTAAGTATTACCATTTGAACTTGTTTTTTGCGCATATGTAACTTGTGAAACCGTAGGGGGTAATTTTTCATTTAATTTTAATGTTTCTATTTTATTAATTTGTGGGAAGTTAGTTAAATCGTTTTTGATATCACCGCTATTAATATTTTTTTTCTTAGAAATTAGGTTTGCCTCAAAATAAGTATATTTATACACCGCCATCATATTTTTAATTTGTTTTTGTCTATCATATTCAGTACATTTTTTATATGTGGCTGCATGCGGACCTTTGCAATGATAACATGTAAAATTCTCACTGTCGCAGGTATTAGTCTCATGTTCATTTCCACATTTATTACATTTCTTTTTACCTTTACATAATTTTGAAGTATGTCCATATAATAGACAGTTATAGCATTGAACAACTGGGCTTACATATTGTGTTACCTCTAATATATTATGATATAATGCTATGTTATTCGGTATATTTCTATTTCTGAATGTTACTACACATGATTTTGAATCTATGTATTCTACTTTATTTTCAACTATCGATCTCCTTTTTAACCTTCTTACGTTCAATATTTCATATTTTGATTCTGCACCCTCTTTAATTTCTTCCTCCGTAATACTAACATCGATGTCTGAAATAACTCCCATACTGATAATGTTAATAGGTGGGATATAAACATTACAATTCTCGAATTTGATATGTTTGACAAATAAATTGGCATGTCCAGCACTAGCAAATTCAATTCCAACCCTATTTTTCCCTTTCCTTTTTATATTTCTAATATCAAGGTTAAGGTTATTATTTTCATAAAGATGTTTTCCAAGTTTTAAAGGATGAACATAACCAATGCTACCATTTGTACCCTCAATGTACACAACATATGGACCTAAATCCGTTAATCTATATTCATAAACAGTTTTTTGTTTATTTTCATTAATTTTTATGTTGTTTTTTACAGTTTCAATATTCTGCGATAGTGATTCTATTTGATTTAACATTTCAAAATCTTTATTTACTTTAGCCTGTTCTCTCAATTGTGATAATTCTAATCCCAATTCAGCTAAATCTGCCCAAGACAATGTATTTTTATGCAAATTTTCAATTGTTTTATTTGCTTTAGGTGTTAGGTATAATGAAGACCGGGATCCACTGGATCCCGGGCTATTATTATTCATCTTGTTTATTCAGTAAAAAAAAATTAAACTCACCACAAAGGATAACCCCAGTATTAGATGAAAACTTAGGATTTTCGATAACAACACTAGAATAATTTAGGATTTCTCTCAACGACCCGACCCTCTAATCTCTCTAGATTTGTTCTAATATCTGAAAATACGTCTTTGTTTTTCAAACACAGTTTATCAAACACACACGAGTAATATCGTACTAAACTTTTCTACTCAAAACTTATTCGAAGAAATTTAAACCAACTTGACAGTTCAAACTCTCAAAATTCCCACTGTGTTTGTATTAATTCACTGTATTAGCCAAATTCGATTCAGAGCTATGGTTTTGGCATCGAAATATACTAAACATCGAAATATACTATATAGAAACAATGCACTGAGGATGCTATTGCTTTTGATTATTCTATTTTTATCGTCAAATCTGACCTTAACTACCTGAATCAAATGTTGTGTTGAAGTTAATTACTGCCTTTTTGAATTATTCTTATACAGAATGACTGGTGAATCGAAGGACAACGGCTCAGTGAAGATAGAGGACCTCAAACTGAATGAAGATTGGGGATTGATATGTTCAATAAAGATATTGGTTTCAGAGATACAGGGTGATTAATGAAAACATTATAAAGCTATTAACTCCCATATCTTCGTTTAAATGGCAAATTTTCGCTAAGATTTTGAAGGATTATACTTACGCATTTTCCATCATATCACAAAAAAAAAATAAAAAAATTGCAGGCCATTATAAAAATTTCAATTCACGTGTTATGTGAAAAATAACACTTGGTATATGAGATGAAAAAATTTGAATAGAAATTTGAGGAGAGCGAGAATTATTGAGTGAATATCAGGTTTTTGTTTGAATAATGCAAATTTTGTATTATTCATTTATTATTTCACAACAGTTTCATATCCACTTGATGACATCTTTTTTTCCTGGGCGTTCAAACTTGGGAAAAGATCATTATTTCATTCCAACAAAAATTTTTCCATAATGAAAAATATTGGAGAAATTTTTGTGGAATAAAATAATGTTCTTTTTTCAAGTTTGAATGCCCAGAAAAACAAGAGCTCATGTCAGAGCCCTAGTACCCTCACAAGAAAAATATGTCCCGATAATTTTTACATTATTTTGTTGAAGACTATAATTTGCTGAAAACATATCAGGAGGATGATTTTTGAGTTCAGTAGAATAAACAAGAGTTCTGGGAGTCATTGAAATGAGTCGAGTTTCAATACCTCGAAATCAATGTTATTGCTCTATCAAAAATATCATTTTATCTAGTACTTATATGAAAATTTTGTAATATTTTGCTTTCAACATTTTATGAGTACCCTACAAAATTTGCGCCATTCAAGCAAAACCTGAACTTCACTCATTTTTTTTCGCCCTTATCAAATTTCTATTTTATTTTCTTATCGAATATACCGAGTGATATTTTTCACCTGAAATTGAAAATTTTCGATACGGGTCTGCAATTTTTTCAATTTTTTTTGTGGAGCTGATGGATAATGCATATGGTAAGAATCCTGCAAAATATGAGCGAAAAAGTTGCCATTTTAACAAGATATGCGAGTTAACAGTTTCAGAGTTTCTTCATAAATAACCTTTGTCCCTTACGTCACCAGTCACCCTGTATATTACATATTTACTAAATCAGTTTTTTTCTGCTCCAAACCTACCTTCATACTTCCCAACCTCTTCGTTCTATCTTGCACCAAGAGTTTTTTTATGAGATCCTTGGCCACAGGATCCAAATGCTTCGGCCATTCTATACGTCCTCCCAGTATTTTTTCATATATACCGAAGGGGTTGTCGTCATAAAATGGAGGATAGCCGGCTAGCATCTCGTATATTAGAACGCCTAAAAAAATAAATGGCTCGTATTCACTTCAGGCTCCACAAAGGATCGTGTTGTCGATTATTTTTTTATACGATGCATGTTCTTTTGGATAACATGAAATCTAATAACTGGACTGGGATATGAATTTTGTTGAACACAAATTCGAAAAAGTTAAATTTGACATTTGTAATTTGACGGGTTATCCAATATACTATCAGTGACCACAGATACCAATCATAAGGAAAATTCATAGAGTAATAAACATAGATAGAGGAAGTATACGCAATTTTTACACGTCTCCAACATGATCAGATTGTTGTTGAATTGTGTTATATTTTCAAATCCACAAATTTACTATATCGTTATCAATGTATATTATATTGAATGAAATATATTTATTCGAGTGATTCGCGATTAAATATGCAAATTTGAATACATATTTGAAATCCAATATTTTTCCTAATTGTCGAATTCATGATAAGCAGAAATATTCATTATTTTCTGTATCTACTTGCTGAAATCCAAGGTTTGGCAACTTTTACTTTCCTAGTGTCATCGGTTGTTTCACGTCGTTTAGCGCGCTTGAAGTTTGTTTTCAGAATTTCTGAGATATTTAGGTATTTATTCTAATATATTTTGAGTTAATATAAATCGTTGATTCACTATGGGATATAAAAAGTGCGTTCTTTGTGGAGAAATTCGCGAACTGAGTGAAATATCACTGATATGTTTTAATTTCTGCGAGCTTCATATCAAATTTGATAGTTCATGTTGAGGACAAAATTTGCATATTGAAAGTGACATATGCTTCCTTTATCTATGTTTATTTTTCTGAGGAAAAATTATTTGAGAAGATTTTTGCTTCAAATTGTTTTGAGAAGGCAAAAACATTGTCTTTTGTTTTCATTCAGTTTCATTACAATATTATAGTAACATGTAGGTGAGAAAACAGCAATTCTGCTTTGTCTAGATCCACTCTTATTTTTTTCTGGTTATCAATAATGATCTACCAAATCATATTTGATCCAAGCATCCTAACTATATTTGCTGATGACACATCGATAATAATCTCAGCTAATAGTCCTAAAATACTGGTGTGTTCACTGATTAGAGTTTAGTTAATCATTTATCATCATTTTAAAATTTTTATTTATTCTGTCCAAAGCTGATTTTCATTATCGTCAAAACGATATTGACAGAAAGACGATGTTAGCGCCATAAGAAAAGATTCAAAATCAAGTGAAAAGGGACCAATATCATTTGAACCTAAGAAAGCTGGTCTCTTTAAAAGTCGCCACTTTAATCTGAAAGGTTTTTCAAAAGTAACTTAACATCAGTCACACCAGCGATATCTACTGTTGAATTTTCAAAATGCACTTGGACTATTCGTTGAGATGGGATCACCAAGTCAAAGCAGTTAGTAAAAAATTAGCTGCTATCGACAGGGTTAAGGACTCGTTATCTGTTGTTAAGTTTATAGCTTTTTTGATTATAATGTGATGTCATGGGATGATTTAACTGATTTGGGTAGCTCAAAGGTGGATATTAAGTTTGATTTTCAACTCGAATTCACGTAATTCATGTAGGTTTTGTGACTCTTCCTAAATAAATATTTATATAACAGGATTAACAGGTGTTGTTTTTCGAGGTATATAACTTTAAGTTACTGTTCAAGATGGTGACATTACTGTTCAAGATGGTGACCGATTTAACAGCTGTCAAGTGATTCATTCTCAGTTTGGATTGGCAATTCATCATGAATAGACTCACGCCTGAACAACGCTTGCAAATAGTGCAATTTTATTTAGAAAATAATGGTTCTGTGCGGAATACGTATCGAATTTTATTTTGTTCAGCGATGAAGCGCACTTCTGGTTGAATGGCTACGTCAATAAACAAAACTGCCGCATTTGGAGTGAAGCTAATCCTCAAGTGTATGTCGAAACACCGTTACATCCGGAAAACCTGACTGTTTGGTGCGCTTTATGGGCTGGTGGAATCATTGGTCCGTACTTCTTCAAAAACGATGATGGCCAGAACGTTACAGTCAATGGTGATCGGTATAGAGCGATGCTTACTAACTTTTTCATTCCTGAATTGAACAACCATGATGTCCAGAAGCTGTGGTTCCAACAAGTCGGCGCAACATGTCACAAAGCTCGTGCCACAATCGATTTATTGAAAGACACGTTTGGTGGCCGCCTAATTTCACGTTTTGGACCTGTGAATTGGCCTCCAAGATCTTGTGATTTAACACCGCTAGACTACTTTCTGTAGGGCTATGTAAAGTCATTGGTCTATGCGGATAAGCCACAAACCCTTGACCATTTGGAAGTCAACATTCGCCGTGTTATTGCCGATATACGGCCACAAATGTTGGAAAAAGTCATCGAAAATTGGACGTCCAGATTGGACTACATCCGAGCAAGCCGTGGCGTGGCGGTCATATGCCAGAAATCATATTTAAAATGTAATGCCACAAGATTATCTTGCGGATAAATAAAATTCATGTCAATCGAATAATCCACCGTTGCTTTATTGCAATTTAAAGTTCTATAGCTCTAAAAAAAAACACCCTTTACATAATATACACTCACCGTCAAAAAAAAACTAGGCCACCTAAATTTTTGCTGAAGTTCGTTTTTACGCTAAATTGAAGATAAAATCTTTGGTATTAAAACAAACAAAATGTTGATAGCAAAATTTTATAACGGATGAAAAAAAAACATATATTTGGGGTCCAATTTATCAACACCCTGTGGAACAGTTCGGGAAATTTGTAGAGTTTACGCTCGGTTCATTACAAAGACCATCCTTCTTGCCATCTCTCAGTTTTATTTCACTTTGATATCTACCGTACCGAATTATCATTTAAAATGGGGCTCTAAATGCTCAACGTTACATAGAAGGCGTTCTTCTGAAAGCTGTAGTTCCCTATGCTCCATTTGTTGGAGATGACTTTATTTCACTACACGACAATGCAAGACCGAATGTAGCAAATATTGTTATTTGGATTTGGATTTTTGTTTAGATTTTGATTAGAATGGTCTGCAAGTAGCCCGGATCTAAATCCGATAGAACATCTCTGGGATGAAATTCAAAGAAACATTAGTTTCGTCCTATACTACCCAATATACTTGACGAACTACGTTTTACGTCGCAATCTGGATATGACGCAATTCCTCATCAATATCGCATTATTTTTTATCAATGTTATCAATTCGATGTCTCGGCGATGGCGAGCAGTTATTTTTGCTAAAGATTGCATCCAAAATATTGAAAAAATGCCAATTATTCATTTTTGTTTCACATTTCTGTTGAATATTCAAACATCATTAAATTTTTTCCCTAAAACAATTCTAGGCTTTTTTTGAATACGTGTATCTTCAAAAGACATCAAGAAATAAGGCTAAATAAAAACTGAAAGATGTCGAAAAGGATAGTTTTTGTAATGAACTTTATAGAGTTTACTCTCAGTAAACTCTACCAATTTCCCGAACTGTTCCACAGGGTGTTAAGAAATTGGACTACAAATATATGATTCTTTTTCACCCTAAATAAGCTAGTCTGTTATATATCAAGTGTATATGTTTAATTCATATCAAGGAACATGATGAATTATTGATCAAATGATCATATTCGCATCAGTATTCTACCAGGAATGTTGCTACTCTGTGCATTTTTGAATGTTGTTCTATTTATCAGGCCATTATTTTGTATGACTTTTCATCTCTTCCTATTCAACTTGAGAGTGAAATAGGGTTCAAAAAATTGGTAAAATGTGAATTCCTCAAAATAGTATGTTCTAAAACAAGTTGCAGAATGGGCTCCTATTCCAACACTAATGCGAAATTCGAAAACGAGCAAGGAAGGAGCGAGTTTTGGAACGCATGAGTGTTGGAATTGCCTTCTGCAACGCGTATTAGACGATATTTTCTCTATTTCAGTCAAGTTTTGTGAATTATTGTCGAAATTCAATGAAAAATTCAAATTATATATCCTAGTGACTTTTGTATTGCATCTTGGCAATTGGTGTGACTGTTACGAAAATTGACAGATTACGGAATTTGAATCGTACGAAGTCAGTATAGGTATGGACAACCACAAAAGGAAAAATATAACTGAAAACGATGCTGTAATGAGTTCATTACAGCACTGTTTTTAGAACTGTAATGAACTCATTACGATACTGAAATAGAGAAAAACTATTATACTATCAGAGAGTATCTATCTGGTGAAAGTGTAGTAGTGATTTAGATATGGAATGTATGTTGATTTTTTCTATTTGCTTCTCGTATACATACACATACGTGGGATCAGTAGAGGTTATCATATCATTATTATGAATTGCAGATGCGGAAACTTATTTTGCCTGAAGTGGTTGGAAGCAGTATATAACTTGAATCAATTGAAATATGTGGATATCCTTACCTAATGCCCACCAATCAACTGCCTTATTGTGTCCCTTGCTCTGAATTATCTCTGGTGCCAAGTACTCAGGTGTCCCACAGAGTGTCCATGTCCGATCTGTCAACTTTTTCGCGAAACCAAAGTCAGTAATCTTCAAGTGGCCTTCCCTATCTAATAGTAAATTTTCTGGTTTCAAGTCCCTATATACTATACTTTTACTATGTAAATACTCTAAAGCTAGAATTATCTCGGAACTATAAAATATTGACGTGTTTACTCCAAAACGACCAGCGTTTCTTAGATAAGAGAATAGTTCCCCGCCACAAACATATTCAAATAGCATGTATATACAGATGTCGTCCCTGTCACACCATAACCTGCAAAGAAACAAGTTTGTCAGACTTATACATAGATCCCAATTTTTGGATTGAGAATGTTTTCGACTGAGTTCTGCTTCTCATGAAAATACTACAATATCAGGAATATCCTCTTTTTTGTGAAATATCTCACTATACCGATACAAGTTCCCTACTGAAAATTATAATTTAAGAATCAAGACTTCCGTTATATAAAATTTCAGAATTCTTAAAGAATACAAATTTTTTCATGAAAGTGAAAATTTTTTTCGAATTTCAGAACATAACATAACAGAAAGGATTTAGATGTTGTGTTAACCACTCTAATTTCGAATCAAGTAAACGATAAAGTGTCTTAACGTAGCCAAGAGATTAGAATAGAAAACAACTTACATGTTAACGATGAAAGGATGCTTGATTTCCTCTAGTATGTGCTTCTCGTTTTTCACATGTTCCACCTGCTTCAGTCTGATGACATCAGATAAACATAATATTTTCATGGCACCAAAACCGTCGGTCAGTTTGTTTCGACATAAGAGGACTCTGCCAAACGTGCCAGTTCCTGGAATCAAAGAAAAAGCTCGATTCATATACAAAATAATAAATCCTGAATGTTTTTCCAAAACAAAACACACGGATATTATTTTTAATACCGCATCTATTATCTGGTCTTCAAAATATAGTATGTATCATCAAGAATGATAGGCTCTCTCAAAAGAAATATGCAGATGTGAGAAGTAGGTATTGTTGAAAATTCTGATGTAATAAGGTCACCTCACCTCAAGGATTTTTGAAATGGATAAGAGTCAGGAGTAATTAAACTTTTGGTTAAGATTTCTCTTATGTATACAGGGTGGCCACTTTTTCAATGGGATTGTATTGGTAACTTTTAAACCATAAGAGTTAGAAGGTCGGTCAAAAGGAGAAAAAGTTGCATGCATAGAAGCATTATCAAGCAGTTCAAACAAATCGAGATTATCAGGGCCGGTTATTGAGTTATCATAAAAAAAGTAAATTCTGTCATTTTGATTTTTCTTTTTTTCCCACTTTATTTCAAATATTATCAAAAAATGTTTCAGGAATTTTTTATTCGACAGTAAATTGTTCTCAATTTGACGTAATCAGATTTCGTATCCAACGTTTCGTGCTCTCTGGGCCACTCTCAACCTCATTTTTTTCAATACGGACCTGTATATTTTATGGCACTTTTCGAAATAACTTTTAACGATGAATTCAATGATATATCATACAATGTCATTCATAGTTGATTTTCAAGTGATTTTGACCCTTATCCAAATTTCTTTGGGTCGGATCTGTAGTGAATGCAATTTATCAAAAACTGCTGTTAATAAAATAGTCAAGAGACGCGAATACAATGATTTTTAATTTGAATACCAAGCCTTCAAAACTTATATCGTAATGATATCAAAATAAAGTTCGATTCTGGAACAAATGACAAATCCAACAATAGTGATTTCTCGCGAGAAGATTGAGAATGTATTGGAAGGTATTCAAGAAGACGAAATAAGCAAATGTATAAGAAGTATGGGTTCCAGAACCGTTAAGTGCATTTTACAAAATGGTGGACATTTCGAACACTTACTTCATTCATTTTCATTTACTTTCGAATAATCATTCGATTTTTCTTTCATTAAATGATAATTCCTTTAATTATTATGAATTGAAATATGTAAATAATTATTACTTGTTTCTTGATTTGATTCTGATATGTTCCATTTAGTTCAAGATGAGTTAGTTGATTTTCTCATCGAAATGTATTGCTTGTTGTTAATTAAACTAAAGGTTCCGAAATGTAATACAGATCCGATCCAAAGAAATTTGGATAAGGGTCAAAATCACCTGAAAATCAACTTTGAATGACATTGTATGATATATCGTTGAATTCAGCGTTAAAAGTTATTTCGAAAAGTGTCATAAAATATACAGGTCCGTATTGAAAAAAATGAGGTTGAGGGTGGCCCAGAGAGCACGAAACGTTGGATACGAAATCTGATTACGTCAAATAGAGAACAATTTACTGTCGAATAAAAAATTCCTGTAACATTTTTTGATATTTGAAATAAAGTGGGAAAAAAAGAAAAATCAAAATGACAGAATTTACTTTTTTTATGATATCTCAATAACCGGCCCTGATAATCTCGATTTGTTTGAACTGCTTGACAATGCTCCTATGAATGCAACTATTTCTCCATTTGACCGACCTTCTAACTCTTATGGTTTAAAAGTTACCAATACAATCACATTGAAAAAGTGGCCACCCTGTATAGAACTTGAAAAATTCAAATTGTTACAATATTAAGTTGTAGACTTGTAAGGGTTGGCTGGAAGACATCACTTTGCAATTTACTCGCCTATTGCATTTTGTTAACAAACTGTTGTTCAATTACTAATCACCTGAATTATTAATTAGATAGTTTAACTAGCTAATTAATAATTCAACTGATTAGAATTCAAGATTCAGATATTCGATGCCATTGTGCAAAATTATTCAGTGTTTCCATCATGATGATGGAAACAGACCAATAAACTATGTAATACCTCAGAAAATGTTACATAATTCCTCGGGAAAGACAAAACTTGTCGAAGAAAAATGATTGATTTTGCTCAAGAGCAAGGAATTTCTTAATCTTGATTTACCAAGCAACTGTTTACAGTCAATGGAAAATCAATCTCTGTTACTTTTTTGACATACTGATATAACACCTAACTACAAAATATACGACGTTTTACTCGATCGAAAAAATAAAAAAATTACCTACAGAATATAATCCCCAAACAAACGCATCTGTTGGTTTTATTATTTGTATAAGAAAATTAATTGTGTATATTTTTAGACTTGAAACGGGTATTTTCTCGATTCGGATTCACATAATGCAGCGAAATCTCACATCTCGAAATCTTGTAGCATCTGTTCGCAAATATTGGCAAACAAGTACGAAGGCATAATCATAAATAAACCTCGAGTGGTTCAATAAATCTCAACATAACAAAAAACTCTTCATTACGTAAAAAAGTACATGGTGTATATTCTTAGTGAATTATTCGTTGAACCCAAATTTCTGACAGTTGGGTTTGTTCATACGCAACCATAAATCTAAATTTATCAATATTTCGTATGAAGTACTTACTACCTCCTTCACGTCAGGTTAACATTTGGCAAGAAGTCGGAATTATAGTTGTATTTTCGTTGGAAATATAACAAGATGCACTGACATATATCTCAAGTGATGAAACGCTCTCAAAACAAGAATTCATTCCAGATTTTGTGTGATGTTATGCACCGATTCATCAATTGGTGTAATTAAAGTGTCTGCATTTCGATGGTCTGGTCATAAGGAAGTTCATAAAATGAGAATTTTATGTATGGAACATACAAATTTGTGGAGGCGAAATAAGTTTGTTCTGAAATAATATATTTTGACACTAGAGAAATTTTGAATATCAAATATTCTATTCAGATTCTACAAGCGTCATCAATGGTTCAGTTTTTTTACAAGTTACAGGAATGAATTTCCAGATTTTCAAATACTCGTATTATTACATTCATTGTTTTAATTTTTAGGTATTGAAGTCTAGATAATGCAATGTTTCGAATAAGGTTGTGTATCTTGCCAAAATTATCCAGAGGCGTATATATAGGCGTGTGATGATCCCTATCCTTTTGAAAATCTACACCACTGTCTTCTTTTCGAGAAAATTGTTTCATTTCTGAAAGTTTCAATTGAGAAAATAATCTCGAATATTCTTCAGAGAATGTACCATTCTTGAGATAATCGAGTACCTAGCAAACACTATCCACAAAAATCTACAGAAATTAATCTTTCACATTTTCCCATTTGTGACGAATGAAAGTACAAAATTAGCATAGTGAATTATTATGCTTTTAAATGAAATTCAATTGAACATTTCAGAAAGAAAATTTATCGGACACTCAAAATATTCACAAAATTTGTTTATTGTTAGAGTGTCTTTCTGAAATGTTCAATTAAATGCCATACGAGAGCGTTTTAATACACTTCGAAAGTTTTTTAATTTCATTTATCACTAAAAGAAAAATTCGAAAAATTGATTATTGTAGATTTTTGTGAATAGTGTTTGCTAGATGTACTCGATTATTCAGGAGACCTATTCTTTCAGTGAAGCTCTATTGATTTCAGAAATGAAATGATTTTTCCGAAAAAAAGGCTGTGGTGTAGATTTTCAAAAGGAAAAGAATCATTGCATCCCTATATCTACGCCAGTGGATAATTTTGGCAACAGACATTTACCTGATTCAAAACATAATATTATCTATACTTCAATTCATAAAAACTAAAATAATGAATGTAATAATACCTGAGTTATAAGTAAAAAACTGATTAGTTTTTTCAACATCAATACTCTTTATCTCGAAAACGAAGCTTGTTAGGATATATGTTTAAAGGATTTTTTTCCATGAAAAAAGTTGTTCCATCCGAAGCCAAAGCTATAGAACTAATATCTGGACCACACTGTATAATAACAATTCGTACAAAATGTCATGTTGATCGCCCAACCAGGGACCGTATTCTCGACAAGTGATCTTGCAAAACGTATACGCACATTCAATGTTCAGAGCACTGAATGAACGTATACGTTTTGAAAGATCACTTGTGGAGAATACGGTCCCAGAACTATAGTAGGTAAATATATCGACTATAGCGAAAAAAATTCATTATATCTCTGGACCAAATTCTAGATAATTTCTTCAATGAGAAGTTTTCATAGCCGACATTAATTAACTATTAATTATTATCATACTTGGATGGTTTTGTTCTATGAACTAAAATGCGTTCGAAATCTTAAGGTCAAGGTATCTACGTGCATTTTCATGATTTTTTGAAGAGTTTGTAGTCTCATTCTCAATATACAACTGAAAATTCAACGTTCTCGTTGGAGAACGTACGTTGGTACGTCCACATTCTATTATTTTGACGGTGATTTTATAAGAAAAATTATTTCAGTCAAATGCAATATAGGTTGTCCGTAAAGTATGGAACAAATTCATTTTTAGCTAATCAGACCATTTTAAGGAGTAATCCTGAAAAACGTCGATTTTTTATTTTAATTTACCGTATTGCAAATAATAATATAATATACAGGGTGAAATACTTTCGAGTAATTTTTTTTATAGCACCCCCATTTTGTCTCAATTTTCCGATTACTCTAGTTGAGCTGATTCCAAAAATGAATCGCATGTTGATTCCATTTGGTACAGGGTGGACAAAAATACAATAGTTGTGCTCATAAAGTAACGCGTAAAATTCTTTATTAGTTAAATTAACAATATCATCAAAAATACTTATTGCCTTGATTGATTGGCAATTGGTTTGAATGTAACACCATGTAGTTTGTTATATTTTTAGATTAACAAAAATGAGCTGTTTCCTAACATGTTTGCTAGTTGTGGTCTAGCAGACAGAATATGAAAGAAATTATTTCTTATCAATTTAAAGAAAAACATAGTCGTCTAGTTTTTTGTGAAATGTCATTTTTTGTTCAGTAATTTATTGGTGTTCAATGACAGTTTAGTACTACAATATTTTTGGTATGCGTGAATGTTACAATTATTGCTAAGATTTAATTTATTATTTTTGTCCACCCTGTACCAATTGGAATCAACATGTGATACATTTTTGGAATTAGCTCAGCTAGAGTAATCGTAAAATTGAGACAAAATAGGGGTGAAAAAAATTACAATGACGTCATTACTTGAAAGTAATTCACCATGTATATTAGATTATTATTTTAAAATACGGTAAATTAAAATAAAAAATCGACGTGTTTCAGGATTATTTCTTAAAACGGTTTAAAAATGAATTTATTCCATACTTTACGGACACAGTGTATACCTACCTGCTAGGTAAAACCAAAATAAATATTGGGTTTTCAAAGTATATAACATAACATATATTATACAACGAAATAAATATACAAAGAAAAGAAAAATATCGTAGTCGGGGACAATAATATTAACATAGTTTTTTTTTTTACTTTGAATGATGGCATCGACTGCTATGGTCACTAGCCTGAACATAGTTATTATACCTAAATTAGGAGTCTTCTGATTTAGTCTTACCAAAATCGTTCAGAATTGACATACAGAATGACAGCAATTGCCCTATGAATTAACAATCGTGCAGAAAAAATCGTATAAATACCTATAGATGAACTAGGAGTGTAATAAGTTTCATAAAAATCGGTGTAAATTAGATTGATATATGTTGTGCATCATCCCTATATTTGAACAACATTATTCTTCACTTTTTTGCAACCCGAGAATTGTTTTCATTCTTTTCGAAAATTATTCATTGAAAATCATATGTTTATAGACTCAACTCTCCCTATCACCTACCTAATCATTCAAAGATATTAGTAAACCACAAAAATAGACAAAACATACAGCTGTCTGGAATATAGGAACAATCACAGAGGATGAAAATATAATCGATAGAACTAATGCAAAAATTGTACATGAGAGTATCATGTATGTCAATATATTCCAGAAACCACTTTTCAATAACTCCATATTCTCGAAAGTAAACATCAATGATGCTGCGAGATGTCCCGCATCTATGGCAAGCCACTACTTCCGATAGACTACATTTATGGCATAAGCGAATCTGTGTCATAGTTCTCTAATCGAATTAGAGAGAGTTGAAAGAAATTCGTTCTTGCTGATGAGTTTGAACACTTTCGTTCGATTACAGATCCAAGAGAGGTAAGTTGCCTCACGTCCGAAATAAATTGCCCAATAACATTTATTCCATTGAAACGAAAAATTTGGAACCTCGTACTGAAATTCAGGAAATGGTTGATCTAATAAAAATTGATTGCAGTGAATTTTGATGGTCGGCTTCGACTGTTGACCTGAATTCATCCGATATTTCTAAGTTTTCTTATATCATTCTGTTTTATTGTTTCCAATAATAAATCTTTTGATCGAGGAGAAAATTTCAGAACCAATGAACAGAAAGCGTTATTGCCATTAATATCTCGAAATATACAAACTCTTGAAAATTTAGAGGAGGAAAATCATAAGGCGGTTATATTCTCGGATTCAATCTTCATTACATAGTTGATTTAATTTTCGAAACTACTCAACTTGACGATAATTTTGGATCTAAAATTCTAATCAGAAGATCAATTAGATCGTTTTGCAATTGTAAATCATATGCAAATGTTACCTAATACCTAATTGTAAGTAATATACTCCACGTCTTCAATTAATTTCTAAAAAATTTGTTGAAGTTATGAACAAATGGAAAAAGCACTGACATTAAGTCAGCGCCTATTGCAACCTTGTAGAACAAAGAACTGTTTACCTATACAGGGTATTCCTAAATTGTAAGAAACAAACAAAGAGGACTAATTCCACGGATCATCGAAAAAAATTAAAGTTCCTTGAATTATGGTCCCGCAAACGCTTTGTTTTCGAGATACATCTCATGGTTCTTTCCCTTCACAAGATATTCAACTCAAATTTGGCATAAATATTCCAAATGAGGTTTTTATCATGTGATATGCTCATTTTGAATGCAAATCTTTAGGGTGATATTTCTTCTTGAACTGTGCCTGCTTCTGTCTTCCAGAACTTTTTTTGTTGAACCACTCGTAGTTTAGAACAACAGTTTTTGTTTTTTTGTATTTTTTTCGTATCTGCTACCGATTTCGAGAAAAAAGTTCAAACAATTCTCTAGTAATCTAGGGACATCCAAATCATTATAAAAAACCAGTTAGTTAGCTGTGATGAATAAATTGATTGAAAGTTCTGGTATTTATTTACCCAATCATCAGCGAAGATTAATGAAGATTCGATAAACTGGTATAATCATCACAAAAGAGTAGAACTATATGAAACACTGTGTATACCGAAAAAAAAGCATTTATGTTAATTTAACTTTTATTTTTAAATTATTCAAGGATTTTGTCATTTTCCTTTGTACCTCCAATTTAATAACACTCCGTATATGATATATGGTTTACCCTCATTACCTCATTATTAACAGTTAACCTAGGCGAAGGGTTTTGTTGAAACGATTGTCCTAAAATGAGGCATGAAAATCCGATTAATAATTAAACATACACACTAAATTTCAACCTAATAATATGTTATTACACAAGCAATGGGTGATTTTTTTCAATATTCTGATTGGAGTTTGTATGGTTTTGGTGAAGCAGTTATCATGAAATTTTGCATCAAGCTTGAAATTGCTATTATTTATACATCTATACGCAAATTTCGATAGTATTTCAAAGTAAAATTACTATTTAATGTCTTTTTCAAAATTTCATGTTCATCGCGTAACCAAAAAAAGAAAATCCAAGTAACTAAAAGACCGACGAACTCGAGGTTACTAGTGTTTATATAAAATAAGCTCTGTACAAAATTTTTAGCTCATCAAATCGTTAGAACAATAAAAAATTCAAGAATAATATTGCAAAAGAAGTACCGAATATTTCGCTGACAAATCCGATCGGTTTGAGATTTTGCGTACATAAACAGGAAATTTTGCACGGTGCTTGCAATTGTTTATCATATACAGGGTGAGTCAAAAATATGTACCGACCTTTCTGGGGGTGTGATTACAAAAACTCAAATATCTCGAACACGATTCAATTTTTTGTATTCGGATAATAATAATAATAATGACGTTTATTCATGGTAAAAAATATTAATACAGTAATATAAACAATGTATTCGGATAAGAGTACCTTTTTCATGTAATTTTTTCGCTCCATCGAATGCTTCTATTTTTTCACCGAAACGAATACAACGAAATAAGTTGTCTAAAAAAAATCATGATTCACCCTCTAAAACCACCCTTTATAACAATGTCAAAAATGTAGAATTATAATAAAAAGATATTTTAAAAACATAGATTTATGCACGCAATTTCAATCTTGTGGCATCCACCGTTTAGATGTCATGCGGAGAATTTTTTAAAATTTTATCAACTTTGGAAGGATATCTCTCTTAATATACATTTTGAGCCATAAGTTTATGCATCAAACCATACTTATTTTTCAATGAATTATCACCCCATTAGAAAGCTCGGTACACTTTTTTAACCATGTATACAAGCAAAATCTCCACCTGTTTGAATCTGTTATTATTGAAATTTCTTTTCCAATATTTCCGAAGACCGATCGAATAGAATCGAGTTTGGGGACGGAGAACCTTATGATTTTAGACCATTTCTGGCACAAAATAATAATACACGGAAAAAAATCTATTCTCAAATCAAGAAACATGATATTCTTGAAATATCAAACTTGATCCAAGTATATATCGGATCGGAAAAAGTAAAGTAAGAAATTTGGTTTACTTGGAATGATTAAATAGAATACCGAATACATATACTTCATAGAAACATATAATACTCCATACTAGTAAATGATGTATTCAAAATGAAAGAATGAATTCATTGATTCAAGAATACTTCTACATTTTGTTTGAACATACGATATTGCGACTTCGAAGATATCATTTAATCATTATGAAAATTGAAATATACTCATTCCATATTATATTTTTGAAGAATTGGTTTACACATTATAATTATTTCGAGTGATACATTTTAGTTGTGATTAGACTATGCCCAAGTCACAAAGATGAATTGGAGACCTATTTGCTCATTTTTCATGTTCAAGACTAATCATAATAAATGAAAATATGAAATTTTGTGGACATAATTTCGTCATAGTGAGACATATTTCATTTTAATATTTGAATATTATAGAACGATTTGTTTGGGAGCTAGTGCTCAGATGGCAATTGCTATAAGTATGTTTATATGCTTTTAAGGCACCTTTCTATATGCCTTCAAACTCACTGCACGTGCACACTAATTGGTATCGAGAAATATAGGAGGAAATAAACCTTTGTGTAAAATTTGCTGTGTTTCTGATAACAAAAACCGATTATGAAAATCATGTTCTACATCATTCAAGAGTTATCGCGATCTCATTCATCTACAAAAATTATTAATTCCCGATTGGAGAATTCCCTGATGGAATGTTTTCAAACAATCATTCCTAATTATAGCCTTATACGTAAAAAATCAATTCCTTATTTATTAACTAGAAGCATATTGTTGTGAATTGGCGTCGATACCAATTTATCGAAAACACCGTACGCAATGGAGCATCACAAATCTTTCACGATTTTATCTGGAAACAGAGGTTTTTCCGTAAAGGCTGGAACATCGGGAAGTACGGCTTAACGTCATTGTCACTGGTTAAAACTGTAATCATGGCGCTCAAGGACCGTGAAGGTCGTTTCGAGATATCTCGCGGTAAGAGACGTGTGAAATTCTGTGGTCTGTTACAAGGAAACTTGAGGATTTTACCTTTTCCATTATTGTGGATGGGAAAACTTCGAGGAAAGATCCTAATGACGATATTCAATCGAATGTAAAATTAACTATTTATTTAATGCGATAAAATGTTGGTATTGTTTGTTTTTATATCCGTCGATTGGCGCTAATCATAATCATAATAATTAAGGAATTAATTCAACAAAAGAATCTATAAATGACTCAGTTTCGTGTCCAACTAATTCTTAAACTGTTAAATTGAAAAGCATTATCCGTTAAATCAAAACCAAGATTTGTTATTGTGATACAAATAGCTACTATCAAAAACGTCACTCTAGGGCTACTTATAAACTGAAACACCAATGGAATAAACAAGAGATAGATTGTGAAATGAAGGTACAATGAATTCATTATTAAAGGAACCAATCCCTGAAGGTATTGTCAAAAATACTTTTGTGACAACAACACAGTATTTGGCAATTCATTCCAAATGCCTTATGATTTTTTTTAATTTTGGATAGAATTATCGAACAAAGAATCTGTGTGAAATTATCCACTACGAATGGAATTTAATGTTCCAAAGAGATACAGTACAAATCATAAATAATTCGTAAAAGAGTTTATAGTAAAAAATCTCATGGACGAAATTTCTGACCAAAAACTCAACAACGTGGTCCCCTGATACGATCCCGGCTGTCTTTTTCCTCATTTCAAAACTCAAAATACAATTCGTCGGTTTACTGCCAAAACAAGTACATTTTTTATCATTTTTGCGTTGAGTGCATTTTCGGAAACAATAGTAATTTACGTAACAAGTCCGGAAAATAGAGTTTTTTTGGACGAATAGACAAAATTCCAGGACGAGCGTAAGCGAGTCCTGGAAGTCTGTAAGTCCAAATAAACCATTTTCGGGCGTGTTGCGTACAATATTTTTTCGGCAACCATGTAGAATAACACTATCGCTGCTGCTTTCCATATTTTATTGCGATTGCGATCAAAAAACATGCAAATTTTTGACAACTAATTTCATATGAACTGTCAGCCGTTATCCCGGTTGCTATGGATTCTATGATTCTTTTCCGGCCTAGTCCGGGAAGTACGTACTTTCCGGACTAGGCCGGGAAATGCTTCTTTCTCAGAGAAAAAGAGTCCGGGAAGTGAACTTGGATAATAATTTTGTGCTTCATTCACCATACATGGTTTATATGCCACGGCTAAACAATAATTTGAAAAGGAGTTCTAGACCGTGGTGATTATAAGAAATAGCTTAAATTCATATGTAAGCATCTACGGTAGCCATCTGATAGCCACAACACCAAATTTCGAAAAAATTGAAGGGAATAATAATAATAATTCATTGATCCTTTCAGGACAATGTCTAATAAGATAGACAGGGAAATATTACAAGTTAATCATTACTATTCTATTATTTACAACAATTATTATTTTATTGAAAAATTAACGAATCAGAAAGAAATTTCAGTTTATTTACTCTTTACTGTGCCAAACTCTAGAGAAGGAACTACAGTCTTCCCAGAGCAAAATATTATAAGAGATATGACAATAAACAAGGTAAGATTAAAAATCAATAAGAGAACTAGTTGATAAAGAAGTTTTAAGTCTACGCATAAGGAAATGAGCATTATTGATTTTTTTGCATAGGACATCAACGTGGATTGACCAATTAAGACTTCGATTCATGTGGATCCCAAAGAATTTAGTACAATCTGCTGAAATTATAGTAGTACCCAGACAATCTATTTCCAACAGACCTTTTTCATAGATTCTTAATCCGAAATACAAACAAGCTGTCTTACCTATATTGAGGATTAACTATCAAATTGTTTCGGCGTTCATGATATGAACTAAGCCATAATTTATTTCACAAGCTCTCTGAAGTTCATCACAACTTCGAGCCGGGATTATGACAGATATATCATCAGCAGATAATATAAGTACATGATAAGCAGGCTAAATGAGGGGATAAGTTATTAATAAACAGCTAGAATAATAGAGGTCCCAGTACAGAACCCTGAGGAACACCCATATCTATATTATATTCTCTGGAATAATTAATCGGAAATAAACCTATAAAGCCAAGATTATAACATTTAACTATAATAAACTTGAAGGATGGAGTATTAAAGGCGTAAAAAAGATCGAAAAAAATTTATATATTAGAGAAAAAATAATAGAAGATTAGACATTAAGAATTAAGATTGTTTCAAGGGTGTTCAAACCGACAGGCAGACAAGAAAATATGGTTGTTAAAAAGGTCTTTAATGGAATTTGCGAGTGAAAATTCGAATTCCTAGACCACAAATATATTTATCCCTAAAGTGACCACAAAACTTTCCCTTCCTTCGATGATCTGTGATGCAGATAATATCTCCTATTGAAATCGAAAAGAAAATCCGTTGACCTCCTCTAATTATGTCGTAAGACGCATGCGAGGAGACCATGGATACAGGAGTCCTCAATAATGCATCGTGCTCAGCGGAGAATTCAAGACAATTCAAGTTTAACGATCCTATTAATTGAGACTGCAGCAGTTTCTGTAAATGAATGACCTGTTACTTTGTTCTGTTGATTTATTTGTTGCTTCTCTGGATTAGGGAAAGCCATCTCCACCTTTTATGAGCTTGAAATTCCGGGAAACAGTTTCTTTCCTTGTTTAATTAGTTTCAATTACCTGCCAACCTGCCAGCTGGACTGAACAGATCCAGCAGAAATATTTCGTCCGAATGTAGTGTCAGTACTCAGTGATTTTTTTGAACAGATTATTTCAGCTAGGTGTCTGTTCAGTTAATAGAGAATTCTCATTCGTATAATAATGGCATATTTGTGAGCACTCTTCACAGAACAGATTGCTCTTTTATTTCGTCACAATGTCTGTGTTTTTCCAATTTTGTGATTGTAAAAACTTGAAATTTTTAAGGTGGGATCGACTAGGGGTTCCGTAAACATGGTTACTAATTTCAAAACTGCATGATAAAAAAATTTTCGTTGTGAAATTTTCGTTGACTTGAAATTGAGTGGATTTCAAGTCAAGCTCAAGCTACTTGAGCTTGAGCTTAAGTCAAGTAGCTTGAATATCAAGCCAAGCCGTGAATTTCTATTCCTATTGATCGCATAATCAGAATCATAAAAAATTCAGAAGAATATCTGAAATATAATACCCAATTAGAGATTCATGGTTTGACTTGATATTGAAGCCACTTCACTTGACTTGAAATCAAGTTAAGTTGAAGTCAAGTAATAATGTTCCAATGTCAAATCAAGTTTTTATTCATCAAGTACTTGAAAAATCACTTACAAGCTATCAAGCTAATTGATATTCAGCAATTTCATTGTGTAGTGTGCACATGAACAAAAAAGATTATGTAAAGATTATGTAAATTATGTAATTATATCATTTATGCGCACTTGGAGACCATATAACACTGAACATAGGTATATCTGGCTTCAAAACCAAAGAAAAATCGAGCAGAAAATAAAAAAAATTCAAGACAACTGTAACGTGAAGTCAGGAGCTTTTGAGCGCTCCAAGGATTCGGGTCCAAGGTCCTAGTCTCCAAGGGTGCGATTGGCGCATTAGTTGTCCAAGATTTTTTCTATTATCTGTTCAATTTTTCTTTGGATCTCAATCCACATATACCTATGTGTAGTGTTATGTGGTCTCCAAGGGCGCATAAATTAATGAACGCTCAAAAACTACTGACTTCTTGTCAGTTGTTTTTTGTATGGTCTATCTACTTAGAACAGAAAAAATATGGAGATTTTGATTGCTTTCCTGTTCACAATTTACAATTTTGCAATATCAACTACGCATACTTCAAAGAACAAATTAGACTGAATGAAATAAAAAATTGTTCGTTATGAAGTAGTGACGTTGGAGTTGACGTTCTTAATTGAAAAATTCTGTATTTACATTTGTTTTTACTGAAAACAAATTTTATTCATGAAAATTTTCAGAAATAATATCATCAATTCAATTCTGTGAAATTCTTCTTATCAACCTTTATTTTCGTCCAAAATATCTCATTGAATTGTTTCATCGATCCGACAATTGCATAAGTTATCGTTTCTACGTATTCAGAATAATGATAATTACGTACATATATGTACTTATACTTATTTGTGCAAGGATTGAAATCACGTCATGTCAGCAAGAGCAATGTCGTCAAAACACAATTTGAAATTGTACCTACATTTAACATTTTTGGAACAGTAGCACAGTTGAATTGCGTGACATCATTATGATGTAAACACCTGAAATTGTCTGGGGAGATTATAAAACGTTTTAGAATATTCTCTAATAATAATATAGTTTGATAGTTATGCCAAGAATAATCCTATAATTTTGCTGTCAGCTGAAATGAATAAACGCATTTCTATTTTCAGCGAGCTGACTTCAAATTACTTCTGCTTTTGAATAATTTTGAAATTTGTTTGAAGGAAATGGACACGACAGAAATTTGAAGGTCATTTCAATTTCTTATCGGTATATGTGTAATATCTAAAAACCTATGCACTAAATTAAAAAATCAGTGAATGAAACTAAAACTTATTTGAATTTTCGCTGTTGCTTGTAACAAATAAAATCTTCATTATATTATGCACTCTTAATTTTGATTCTGTTATCCAATCGTATATTATATCTCGTCATATTTGATAAATCAAAACGAACTATCAGGTGTGTGAATAAGTCTTTTCCGTTTTTTTTTCAAATTTTGAGCCTTTATTGTGAAAAAATGGTTACAAATGAATTATTGAAAGTATTGGCCATCGCTAGCTACAACTTTTCCCTATCTTTCTGGCAACATACGAATCCCGTTGCGAAAAAATTCGACCGGTTTGGCCTCTATCCAGTCATCCACCCATTTTTTGGCTTCCTCGTAGGAATGGAAGTGCTGGTCAGCCAGGCCATGCGTCATCGATCTGAAGAGATGGTAATCAGACGGAGCAATGTCTGGACTATACGGCGGGTGGGGTAGGACTTCCCATTTGAGCGTTTCTAAGTATGTTTTCACCGGCTGTGCAACATGTGGGCGAGCATTGTCATGTTGCAAAATAACTTTGTCGTGCCTGTCGGAGTATTGTGGCCGTTTTTCTCGCAGTGCGCGGCTCAAACGCATCAATTGTCGTCGATAGACCTCGCCTGTGATCCTTCCATTCGGTTTCAGAAGCTCATAGTAAACCACGCTCCTTGTCTTCCACGTCGAAATCGCCACTTTTGAAGCGTCGAAACCATCCGCGAACACTTGAATCATCGACACAACCTTCTCCATAAGCTTCCTGAAGCAACCGATGCGCCTCGGCAGCAGATTTCTTCAAATTGAACCAATAAAGTGAAACTTCCCGCAAATGACGTCGACTCGGCTCAAATTTCGTCATTTTCACGATTTCAAAAATTTATGATGCGAAAAAATTTCAACTAATGTGTTAGTGTGGAATTGTTGACAGATGAATAAGCTTTGATTATGACATATGTAACCATTAAATACTAGCACAGTATTGGTGGCGCCATCTCTTACAAAAAACGGGAAAGACTTATTCACACACCGATATAAAGCTGAAAGAAATATTGAAGTAAATCATCAAATATACTCGTGCAAGTTAAAATTGTACAGTGTCACTCCCATCGTAATTGAGTAGGTATGCTAGATCCAGATATTGTGAAAGATGCAGAGAATAGCAGCACTCCAAACAGGTGTTGCATTTTCTATAACACTTTCTACATATCTGCAAATGCAAATCGGACATTTGTTATCAAAAATCACATAGCAATGTAGTGAATGAAAACAAAAGTCTATTGTTTCAGTTTACAAGTTGACAGTTATTAGTCAGCATTGCAAATGAAATGATTTATTCAACAAGGCATTCACTCCCATTTTCTTCGGTGCTACTTCTCATATCATAACCAGGTATAAATACATCTCATAATGATTGATAACCTGAAAATTCAAATATCACCACCAACGACGTACATCCTCCTCTTAACTCTCTTATTCATCAACTGCTGTCGTTTTGATTGACAGAAGTGTTACTGTGGGAAGACACTCACATATTTCACGCGTAGCCTTCGCAAAAAAAAAGTCGACCCACACAAAAATGGTGAATCATGAAAAAATTGTGGGTTCTGTATTTTATTCTTTACTGATATGCTGATATACATATGTGTGGTCGAAATGATTCAAACGTTGAATTTATTCTTGGAATCCCAAAATCGGAACCCAGGTGGTTTTTTAGCGTCATTTGCACCAAACTCTTTATAATGAGAGATAGATACGGACGGGAAAGATACAGATACAGATGCGTAGGTTCAACCACCTGCTTGTTCTAATAAAAGTCAAATTTATTGACTCTGTCTGTTGAAAGTTTTAGTCCGTGGAGGTTAGACGGCAGACGATTTTTCTAGAGAAAAACACGTCTGAGCAGGTCGATAACCTCTACCTATTGTAACGAAAAAACAGAAACATTCGAATATCGTCTATTTGTTAAATTTGGAAATCATTAATCAGATTTGCGAATCAAACAAAACATGGGACAAAGTTCCTCAAATAAACTTTTGAGTTTTTCTAGGACACAATGGTCAGTTCTTGAAAATCTATCTGATGTATGTAAAACCCAAATTTCAATAAATTATTATTGAAAGAATAATTCAAATATAATTAAATGTTCCCCACTACAATTAGGCTTCCACGTTCTTCATCAATTGAGTTATAGTTGGGAATCGATATGAAATAGTTTTCATAAGTAAAAGTATTCACAAAAAAAAATTTGGAATAGATTCGAAAGTAGATACCAGAATTAATTCAATTAATTTTGTAAAATGAATTTAATTGATTGATATCCAGAAACTTTTCATATTGAACACAAAAAAATATGTCAAATTATCTCAAGAATATTTATTTATCAATGACATTCTATACATTTTTATTATATTCTTAAATCTATACAGTTATGTTGGCAGTAATTGAACAAATCTTCCTCACTTCGCAAAAAAATCAGGCCATATCAAATGACATATACAGGGTGATTCACCGCGATGGCCTATTAGAATTTTATGGAAAACTAATCGAAATTTTGTGCTGTAGATTTGCATGTTAGGGTTTGAGACAATGATCTCTCTCCCTAAAATATGTCCTGATCTCTACAACTTCCGGTTATACCGGAAACAGACTCCAACTTTCTTATTTCAAATGGCACACCCAGTTTATTATTCCATCATTAAATAGCTTTTTTGATGACAATTTCAGCAATATGCCATATCTTGGGTAAAAACCCAATCGTTCATGAGTTAACGGGATTCTTATGAAGAAAATGTGGCGACGAGGATTCAAATTTTTTCGAATATTTCTGTAGAAAAAAAATATTTATTCACGATTCTGCAAATACGTATTATTATAAGACTGTTTGCGGTTTGGACTGAAAATGTATAGGGTGTTTATCAAAAGATCATAAACTTGGACAACTCAAATTCATCAAAACTCAAGATTTTCAAATTGAAACTTATATTTTTTATTATTTCAGTCAATTCTACGTATAAAAAGAGAGGGGGTTACTCAAACAAACTCCAAACCTGGATTGAATACTTAAGTTATCGATGAAGAACTCTAAAAAAGCACACCCTCAATTTCTAACTGTGTGGATTAGTCTGGACTTCCGGAAATCACAGAAAAAAACTAAAAGCGATGTTTCGATAACTAAATCGACATTTCTTGAATTATAATCAATCATTTGCAATTGAAAATTTTATTGGTATATGGTTTTCTCAACAATCCCAACGAACAATTAATTACACTTCATTAAATTTCAAATTTAGTTATAAATATACAGGGTTTCCTAATTGAATGTCAATATTTGTGGGGGTGATTTTTGGGTCCATTTTATGAAAAAAACTTCATATGAACATATGTCCTAAATGTCTTACCTTTTAAGATACAGGGTGGTAAAATTTTCAAAAATAAAAAAAATTTAAATCTATATTCTATTATGGGCAAATTTGAACTCTTGATTTTTTTTAGTCCAAAGCAGGGGTTTCATCTAAAAAAATTAAATCTACGTATGTCTCTGCAAGGTGATATTGTCATATGTATGTGTTGACGATATTGCAATGATCATGCAGATAAACAGTTTTTAATTTTTTAAGCAAAAATCGTGCATCGGATTGAAAAAAGTCAAGTGATCAACTTTGGTAAGGAATGATTGGGAATTTCAAAAATAGTTTTTATTTCAGGAAAAATCTGTGGCGTACCATCAATCTCTACCAAAATAGGTAGGTCAAATTACGTACGAACGCCACTGGTGGAAATAAAAAAAAGTGATACATTCAAAATTCCTCTTAATTCATAGTACATGTATGAGAAATTTCGTTGAAATATCTGAAGTGGTATTGTAAATATTAATAATAAATTATTTATTCTTGAAAACCCTGTATCTCAAAAGGTAAGATGTTTGGGACGTTTTTCATCAAAATAGGCCCAAAAATCACCCCCATAAATATGGACATTCAATTAGGAAACACGCTGTATAGCATAATTGAATTTGAACAATTCCCAGATTGTCGTTTCAGCAATATCAAACAGTGTGTGCATCATTTTTAAATCCATCGAGATCGTAAAACTCTATTTTCTACAAGTTTCGCAAAATAAACTACACACGACCATTAAATGGCACAAATGATCGTTAAAAACAATTGGACAGTAGCCGAAGTATAATAATAAAAGAGGATTGTTAAATATGGCGAAGGTCACGAACATAAAATGATAGTTTCCAAGTTGAATTTCAATGGCGATTTTATACCTCATTCAGGAGATTGTATCAAGGATAAAAGGTCATTCGTGCCACCCACTAGATTCCAAAAACAGAAAAATTAAGTGAAAATGTATAGTAATATTGATTTCAATCGATTGATACTTGTTATTTGGTAGTCGAAAACTGCTGAATAACTCAATCCAGAATGACCAGTATGATATTCTGGTTTTTGGGACAACATGACTAAGAATTGAATTGTCACCGTATGAATAAAATTCAATAATTGAGGTCATATTCGTTGATATGCAAAAATTACTTGTTTTTATTGAGCGCTTTTGCATTTTCTTATATATAGCTCTAGTCAAGTTCGAATAATCGATAATTCAAATTTGAATTACTTCGACTTTTCGATAATTGAATCTTATAACTCTGATAGTCCTGTCAAATTCGGAGTTTTCAAAAATGTGTATGTGACTGTGTGTGACACAAATATAAATTAATAATTCTGCCATTATTTCAAATTTTTCACTTCAATTTGTTTGTGAAACAGTCTAATAAAATTCCACTCGTTATTGAATTCATCTTATAAATCTGTGTTTCATTCAATTAGCCCCTGAGATGCTTGAAGAAAACAATATTTGCCACTTGTTAGTTGATGAAGAATATGTTAGATAATTCGTTGAATATGACTAAATTTGTAGAAAAAACTTAGAGTGTTATAAGCAGTGGCGACGCTAGGGGGGGTGTGGGGGGCCTGGGCTCCCCCTAAAATTTTGCTGCCACCCCTAAAATATGATACTAAGGCTAAAAGGTTAGCAGAACTCTAATTTCACTTTACATTGGCCCCCCAAAAAAATCCGGCCCCCTCTTGACCACCCCTGTTTTTGAAAGCTGGCGTTGCCACTGGTTATAAAAGCTATAGGCTGAAAATGAATTTGGTTTTCATTCCGTATTATGTACTGAGATACAGAGATTACTTTGATTGAAAGTCAAAAAAGTGAGTTAACTATACCAAGTATTAATCGTATTAAATTTAAATTTAAATACGATTAATATTTGGTATAGTTAACTCACTTTTTCAAATCTTGAAAATAATTATAGGTATACTTGCTTCATGGAAAGAGGGAGATATAAGGGGATCAAAGAATGTGTATTTCAACTTCAAATCGATTAAACTTTTACAGGGTGGCCCAAATTCGATGCTCACTGAAAGCATCTCGGGAACTATTAGGCCATTTGAAAAGTCTCCGGTCTGATGCACAGATGGCGGTGCTAGTATTAAATCGATATGATTTTTAGTTAGTACCAACCTTCAAACGATAAGTGTCAAAATTTGACAGCAGTCCGACTTTGTCCGATTTTGTGAGATATTGCGTTGTGATTGTAGCTACTTTTGTTATTTGAAAAAAGATGGAAAAAAAATTTCGTGTGCTGATAAAATATTGCTTTTTGTAAGCTGGCGAGGTTATGGCATCTGTATTCTGGGATGCGCAAAGTATAATATTCATTGATTTCCTTCCAAAAAGGCCAGACCATTAACAGCAATTATTATATAGCGTTATTGAATCGTTTAAAGGATGAAACGGCTCCATTTGAAAAAAAAAATTTCTGTTTCATCAAGACAATGCGCTGTGTCACTAATCAATGAAAACAATGGCAAAATTGCATGAATTGGGCTTCGAATTGCTTCTGCATCCACCGTATTCACCAGATCTGACCCCCAGCTAATTTTTCCTATTCTCAGACCTCAAAAGAATACTCGCTGGAATGATATTTAGCGCCAATGAAGAAGTATTCGCCAAAACTGAGGCCTATTTTCAAACGAAAGACAAATCGTACTACAAAAATGATATCGAAAAGTTGGAAGATGTTTATAATTGCTGTATCGCCCTCGAAGGCAACTATATTGAATAATAGAAGCGAATTTTTGCAAAAAAAAATGTGTTCTACTATAGTAAACCGGGACTTTTCATGATGTTATTGAACAGCGTTTCAAGGTTTCTCAATAATAAGAAAATATATTCTTTTTTATATTTTGTTATGTTTTATAGTGATTTTAACAGTGTTTTCATTTTGAATAGTTGGTTCTTTTATTTAATGAGTTAGAAGTATTTTTAGCTAGGTTCCTTTTCATTTCATTCTTTCTTTATTGTTGTGCACACTATACAATAAAACTGCTAAAAATCAAATAGATTGATAGAAAGTACTTGATTTTTCAAGTATGTAGGTACTTGATAAATAAATTCTTGACTCGACTTGATTTCAAGTCAAGCCAAGTCTAGTAGCTTGAAAGTCAAGTCAAGCCATGAATCTCTTACACAATGTTCTTACTAATGTATGTATCAAACAAATATCGATGTAAGAGTTTTTAGAGAACTGTATAATTTCCAATGTTTCTCAATTGCAATATTTTTGAGGGTGTGTAGTCTTGAATATCAGCTCTACCTATGAACAGTGAATTAATGCAAATTTTAAAGCGTTTTCATCAATAGAAGCCATAATCGGAATATGGGCCATTGTGAACCGAAACCAAAGCCAAATCAGATTTCATGATGGACAAAATGTAACAAAAATAGCCGACGCTCTCAATGCGTCGTTCATTTAAGCTATTTAATGTGATGTTCAACCTGCCTGCTTAATTTTCAAAACTGATATTTTATCTACAAACGATGGGATGTTCTGACTTTGCGTAAATATTATCTGCAATGTTTGTTTGCTCAATGTCAATATTTTGATTTAGAGAGAGTGCGCCCGCTTTCTATCAATTCTCTTGTTTGCGATTATTTTCGAACAGGTTCGTCACTTTGAAGTGGCTTATTATCATCATCTGCGAAAGAAATGACTCTTTGAGGTCGACTTGAAGTGGAAATAACACTCACGCCTCTCAGGGCAGGACTGCCTACAGAAATCTCAGTCATTGACAGAAATGTGTTCAACCCATACAGAAAGTAATTAAGTAGATGACTTCAGTCGGAAATGTTGAAAAGAGTGAATTATGATTAGGTTTAATGTCCTGTAACTGATGGACGTTTTATGTATACATATTTATAAGTTGGGATCTATAAATAAACAATTAACTAATATAGAATCGTGAATTATGAAATATTAATAAAAAAACGTGCCTTGCCTTCATATACGAAGTGGCCAAGTACTCATGAACTTAATCAATATTATTCATATGTACAGGGTGTCCCAAATTCGATGCTCGCTGAAATGATCTCAAGAAATTAAGATTTCAAGAAAAACTATTCAAGGGCATTCAATAACAAGATATCAGAAAGCAGATCATAGATATCGTAATTCGTTCCCGAGTTACAGGACGTTCTGAATAACTGTTTCAAATATTTCGATATATGTTGGTTTCTATTCGAGATATTCGATAAATTCTAAAACGTTTTTTTCAGTCATTTTTATGGTATATATTACTCCTAACAGATAATAGAAATGAATTACCGTTTAAGAGATATAGGTAGAAGAGGGTTAGTGTTTCTCAAATGGGAAACCCTATATTTTTCAACCCAGTTTTTTTAGCCATAGATTTGTCGAAATGCCTACTATTATTGATTTTTCAAAATTGTCATGCACTTATTTTGAGTTTTTTGACTTCATTGTTTAGATGCGACATCTTACATATTAATATTTTTCATTTAATTTGATATGTAATTTATTTTCTGTACATTGAATTATAATTCAAGTCATATATAGAGTGTCGCATTTGAAAGACACCAACTTTCCTCCATATATCTCCAAAACGATAATTAATTATCTACTAATTAAATGGGACACCCTGTATACGACTCGAATACAGTTATGGATTTTGCACAAAATGAATTGAATTATGAAATAAATGAAAAATAATGTATAAGATATCTCATCAAAAAAATGGAGTCGAAAAACAAAATATCTTTGAAACGGATGGCATTTTTGGAAAACCGATAACAAACGATGCTTTTCGATGTCCCATTTAAAAAACACTGACACTCCTCTATATCTCAATAACGGTAATTGATTTCGATGATCTATTATGAGTATCATATAAACCATAACAAATTCTGTAAAAACGTATTAGAAATATTTGGAATAGTAATTTTTCCAAAGCGCTCTGTAACTGGAGAATGAATCACGATATCTATATGATCTGCTTTCTGATATCTTATTTCGAAAAAATAGATCGGGAATCCTTTCTCCAAGACTTATAGTTCTCGAGATGTTTTTAGTGAGCATCGAATTTGGGACACCCTGTGCATATGTGAGCATAAGAATATAAAAGCATATAAAGCGCATACAACCAATTGACATCAGAACTGATTGAATATCACGTCCATAGATGAAAAATACTGTAAGTGTTCCCATTTGATTGAGCTCAAAGTCCAGACCGGACTGTCTTCGTAATGGAAAAAATGATAAAAAAGTTTTTCCACTCGAGTACCAGCTATAAACACACATTATATCATCCGGCCGCAGTGTTCCTCGATTTCTGTAACCTATTTATCAAGCGCGATAAAAATAAATCCCTTGGAGGACGAAAATGCAAAGGCGTCAGCATGTCTAGATACAACGCGTAATTTTGGATCTTTTATATAGAGTTTTGAGACAGCAGGCAGAGGGCCAAATCATATTTTTGATTTTTTATTGAAGTTGTATTTCGCACAACTGGATAACGCGATCAATGATGCGGCTTAAAGAAGACAATACAGGGTGTATAACTAAAACAATAGTTCGGATGTCCCTGAATCTTTCGTAATTATTTTACTGAAAATATTGGAAAATTTCTTTTTTGCCTGAAACGGTGAAAAATCAATTGAATTGATATCCTTCCTTTAGTTTCGTGATATAAATATGTATATAAATAACGACTTCACCGTTCGTAATACAAATCTAAACACATTCAAACAATTTTAATTATAGTGTATCCTAAACCTGGTAATTTTGCTGTAAAATTTTATCGAATCAAACTTCTTGATAACACTTCAAAAGTTATTTTGTATGATATGAATTTGATCTGACCAATTACAAACCGAAGATTACTGGTATTATCATAAAAGCACAAACTTCACATTATAACGGGTGTTTTTTTCGAGGTATATAACTTTAAGTTGGCATAACTGTTCAAGATGGTGACCGATTCAACAGCTGTCAAGTGATTTATTCTCAGTTTGGTTTGGCAATTCATCATGAATAGACTGACGCCTGAACAACGCTTGCAAAAATTACTACGTCCATTAGCGATGAAGCGCACTTCTGGTTGAATGGCTACGTCAACAAACAAAACTGCCGCATTTGGAGTGAAGCTAATCCTCAAGTGTATGTCGAAACGCCGTTACATCCAGAAAAACTGACTGTTTGGTGCGCTTTATGGGCTGGTGGAATCATTGGTCCGTACTTCTTCAAAAACGATGATGGCCAGAACGTTACAGTCAATGGTGATCGGTATAGAGCCATGATTACTAACTTTTTCATTCCTGAATTGAGCAACCATGATGTCAAGGAGCTGTGGTTCCAACAAGACGGCTCAACGTATCACACAGCTCGTGCCACAATCGATTTATTGAAAGACACGTTTGGTGACCGCCTAATTTCATGTTTTGGACCTGTGAATTGACCTCCAAGATCTTGTGATTTAACACCGCTAGACTACTTTAAGTGGGGCTATGTAAAGTCATTGGTCTATGCGGATAAGCCACAAACCCTTGACCATTTGGAAGGCAGCATTCGCCATGTTATTGCCGATATACAGGCACAAATGTTGGAAAAAGTCATCGAAAATTGGACGTCCAGATTGGAGTACATCCAAGCCAGTCGTGGCGGTCATATGCCAGAAATCATATTCAAAATGTAATGCCACAAGATTATCTTGCGGATAAATAAAATTCATGTCAATCGAATAATCCATCGTTGTTTTATTGCAATTTAAAGTTCTATAGCTCTAAAAAAACACCCTTTAATTGATGATTAGTGATTACAAGCAGAGTGTTATTAAAACCATATCGTCGGCTAAGAGTGTAAATCTGCTATGTCCATAATGAACATCTTTACAGGAGACCAAAAAAACCGTACAGTACAGTGTTATAATAATAATAATAACAGAGTTTATTCATGAACATACATTCAATAAACTCTATTGAATGCATTAGAAGTGCATTATTAGAATAACATTTGGAATATGTTTTTTGCAGGTAGAATATCTTCTTTTCTGTTGTTGAGTTATTTAGTTGACTTTTTTCTGAATTTCATTTTTGTGATTCATAGCAATTTTGAAAATAAATATCCATCTATCTATCTAACCCAATATTCTACAAAACCCGCCAAGGTGTCAATAAAAACTGTGGAGATACTCAATCGTTTACCCAAAATTTGAAAAATCCTGAAATGTGTCATGTGGAATTATTCCAAAAACTGATATCGAAAAGGGGTGTTATGACTAATGACAGCATTTTTCTGACGGTGGATAGCAAATGGAATAAATAATAATGGTAACTGGTACAAACATTTTCCGACGTGCATGGAAACGATATCAAAAAGGACAAGGCTATCTGCAGGAAAGATAGGATTAGATACAAAAAAGTGAAAACAACAAATCACTCTAATCGTGCCAGAGCAGACAGTTATTAAAATCTGGTTTAGTGAACAACAAGCCATGAAAATTACTGGCCATGGAAGTTCGAGCTCTATAAAACCGTATTTATAAGGAAAATTTTGAAAACATGGTATTTATGTAAATACTTGCTGAAGTAGGTAATCAGACTTCTTCAAGCAAAAATAAAAACGATTGTACTCAAAATGTTCATAATTGCACAATTTATAATATTTTTCGTAGAGAATATGGTATTTTGTTCGTGTTAAAACAAAAATTGTTTATTGTAATAGGTAGCAAATAATGATTATAACAAATAACTGTTACCTATACGTATAATAAATTAAGTAAGTATATGTACTTGGTAAACAAGCACATTTGGGGTACTGAATTGAATTTATTATCATCACATGTCTCTCGAATATGAAGCTTTTGACCTTTCACTTTTTTCGGGAATAGTCTAATAAAATAATACTCGTAATTGAATTCATGCCAGAAGTTTGACTTTTATTTCATAATTCAACTGAGTTTCTTGAAAAAAAGACCAAACAACTCGGTTACGCATAGTAAGTCTGAATACAGAGTGTTAGCAAACGTGCTCATGTTTTGAGGTGATGAATCCTTGTCGAAAATTAGAGAGTTTTTTCATGTCAAGATCTAAGGCCTCTCCTTGGAAATATATACGCTTCAAAAATGAGAAAACATTTTTATTTTTTTAGTGATTACGAGAGGATTAGTGGAAGGAATAATATTTTTGCTACAACGGCTATGAAAAGAGGTGTACTTTTCATAGCTCACTGAATTTCAAAACTATGTATTGCTCATACTGTGAGAATTTCTTCTTTCAACGTCATACTCTAATTGACAAGATCGTCGAAAAGTTCTACTTTTCCTCTGCCGAAGAGAAAAGTGTGTTTTTGTCAACGAATAAATACTTAAGCAAGACTGGCAAATTTTCCATTGATCAATCAATTATATCGATCGTTAATATAAATCTTATTTGAAGTTAGCTCTTCAATTTGTATGAAATACAAATCGTATTTTTGTGGCCTTGATCTACCAAAAATAAAAGATACTAGTTATCTCGATTCCATTTGCAGAATATGCGATCATGCACAATCTGGTATTTTATATTTTATCAGAAAACTATAGATTCCACGGAGAAAACACATCGATAACAAAATTTTTGGGTTTAAGTTTATTTTCAACACATAAGTATTTTGAATTTTAGAAATTCTGTTTCTTTGTTCTGATAAAAAATTAAATAGGGGTTGCATGATTCACCACTTAAGAGGATCACAAAAAATCAAAAAATATTCATAGGTATTCCATTCATTGGTAAAATATGTCCACAGAACGACATTCTTTATACTCCTCAACTATTTCGAGAAAAAATTATTTTGTATCCCTATTTTGTATTTCTGTTTACATAAAGGATTCCCTCTGATTGTTGACAATGATTTGTCCCCTAAAATATCCGCTTTTATTTGGTAACACCCCGTATTTATATTTTGCAGAATTGCATACGTAACCTCAAAGAAATAAATTTATACTCTGGTAATGAAAAAACTCCAATGGAGTTATTTTGTCACACTTATAAATGCATGAGAAAAACATTAATTTATTTTAGGCATATAATTACTGAGCACAATTAAAACAATATCTGCTCAAATCGAATTAGCTTATCCACGAGTTCAAATGAACGATGATAAATACCTATATAGTAAGAAGATCCAATTGAGATTCATGGCCTGACATGGTTGCAAGGTCTGATCTAATTTGATTTGAAGTCATCATTAACAAGTAATTTACGGCCTTTTTATTGTGGTTTACGGTAATGTGCGATTGTTTGAGGTTGGTAATTTGATTTCTCTGCTTATTTGTTTTTCCAACTGTGAATGTGTTGATCGCGTTCATTTTAGACATTTCACGTGTAGCAAAATGTTCTGATGGATTTTTTCAACTGTTACCGTCAACAAATCAACATTATAAAACTATCGCATTCACAACCTACATAAACTCGTAATTACAGGTTCCAAAACATTGAGGGAAAATTCTATTGATAGATATCTTAAAACTTTCGTGAAAGAAAATTCGAGAAAAGGACTGATTTGGAATGAAGAGTTTTCGAGTGCTCAATATTATGACTATATTTTGTACGGTTCTGATGATGCCTTCAATAAAAAATTTTTCATCAAGCCTGAAACTGTTATTCTATATCTGCTCCCAAAATTTCATTTCAAACGGATTTGTTATCACTGAAATATTGAGTATTTTTTCCGATGCTCTCCTAGAATTTTCTTTAGTTCTGGTTATGCAATCTATATTGAAGGTCGCAAGATGCTTTAAACTGTCTATCTAATATTTAGTTTTGAAATTTTCACGAGAATAAAATTTTACATAGCCATATTTACGGAACCCCAAGTGGGATTTTGTCCATTAACAAACTTAACCGCGGCATTCATGTTCTGAACCTACCTTGAAAATTTCAAATTTCTACGTCACTCTGATGAAAATTCTTTCATCACGATGACAGTTAGTATTCTTCACTAACAGCGATCTGGACGCTCAAAAATACATTAAACCTGCTGAGGTTTTTTCTCATCATATTGATCGCATCTAAGAAAAAATTCGGGAAGAATATCAAAAAAATAATGACCAATATTTCCTCAATGATAGATTCGATCGAGTTGGTAGTGGCATTGGGAAAATTGGAATAGAATATATTCATAAATAATGCTCAATGAAAAAATTTTGCGCCCATTTTTTCTCAAATAAATATGTAGGTATATCTCCTTCATTTTTGGTCGGATCATACAATACAATGTGGTGAAGCAAAGGTCATTGACGTACCTCGCTCTGGCAGGCCTGTCGTCGAAAATGTCGAAAAAAACATGGAAAATATCGACAAATACCATCATACTAACAATCGAAGCCTCTTCCAGGAGCTGAACATCGATCATAAAGCCGTTTTGAACCATTTGTAGAAGGCTGTATTAATAAAATCATTGTTTGGGTTTCACACCTTATGAACCAAATTTCATCTGCGAATCGCTACTGAATCACAACAAAGTCAACCCATTTCTGAAGCAGATGAAATAAAAAATGGCCACTTACGATAATGTTAGCGACAAGGACCACGGTTCTCTTATGGTCAAATGCTCAATTTTACCCTTTCTTATGATCAGCTCGACCATTTGAAGCTGACAATCGAAAAGAAGCAGCCAGCATTGATGAATAGGAGATTAATCATTAATATCTTCAGGACAAAGCCATCTTTATTGAAGCTCCAGAAGCTTCGGGAGCTCGGATGGGAAGTTCTTATGCACCACTGTAGTCCAGACCGGGCACCAAGTGAATATCACCACTTCCTTTCTTTAGTCAACGGGATGCATATTTGACCTCAATAGAGGCCTGTGAAAATTGTTTGTCAGTGTTTTTTTCCGAAGACGAACGAAATCGAAGACGTCATTGTCAGGATTGCCAAACTGAAGTGCGCTGGACGAACATGTAGCCAGAGATCAAGGAAATAAGTGGACTAAAAGTCTGTTGGAATGGACATTAAGAGAACAAAAATAGAATAGAAGTAAACCACAGAGACGTTGGGTAGATGATATAAAATAAGTTGGAAAGAAGTGGATGAGAGAAGGTTAGAACCTCGGTTAGAACAGAAGACTGAGGAAGACAAAAGGGGAGGCTGCTGATGATGATGATATTTTTTCCAATAAAGGACAAAGGCTTCTATAGGTGGAGCATAATAAAATTGGATTTCAGTTGGCAAAAAGTTAATGAATGAAATGGCGCATATTTGAATAAAATTGGATAATTATAACACTTTTTACAAACAGTGAAATCAAACGAAAAGTACGAAATTACTTGTTTCGCAATTTCCTCAATACAAATAATGAATAGAATAGAATTAATTTACTCTTCAACATCACAAATAAATCAAATTAAACTTCATTAGTTTACAAGGTGCGTCAAAGTTAAATATTTAAAAAAAAAATAAAAAAAAATATATAAAATGATTACTCGAATAGTAGGTATGCCAAATTTCATGAAGAACATCAGAACCCCTCATATACTTGGATATTACAAATAGAAATATTAGTTAAGTTTCTTTATGCTATTGGAGCATTGGTATTTCGTAGGTTGTGAATCAGATATCTTCCCACTCAATTTCAATTCAATGAAAGATTGAATGCCATTCATCGATCCAATCGGTTAAATTGAAGATAGTTATAAATTTTTTTGAGGCTTCTGAGTTAATTGCTCTGCATTCTTGCTATAAAAAGAATGGATCGAAATAAATCAAGAATATACACTTCTGGATTGACGTATTCAAGTGAATCTCATTGAGGGATTCATTCCCAAAAAAAAATAACTACAGCAAAGTGTAAGAGGTTTTCAAAAATAGTCTTATAATAATAATAGAATCAACTCAAATTTTTTTTCAATTCAATTGTTGCATTATCATCAATTAATTACTGTTTATTGGAAGTGTAGATGATATCTTCATTTAATTCGAATAGTTTAGTATCATCAGATTACCAAAGAAGATGAGTTCAACCATATTTCATTTGACTTATAGATGTTCACAGAGATATCTATTTCTAATAGTTGCCTAATTGATAGGTATAATTGGTTGCTTTTATGTACTCGAATACGAGGTTTCATATTATATACATGTTTTCGCAGTTCTCTCATTCTATAATTGTAAACTCACCATTGTTATAATTGGTGTTATGAATGTAGTTGATTGGAATTTAAGAGTTCTACTCCCATTTGCCATCACAAAGGTGAATTAACGTAGATATAAACGAAATGCTGATTCGGATGTTACTTGTTAATTTCCTAATGGATCTCAATAATAAGACATTAAAATTGTACCATTACGCATGAGTTTCATATTATCTGACTATTATACGACAACTTCGAAACGATCACGTTACATGATAACGTCAATATCCTTTAGCTGCAAATTGGAAGGTAATTGAATAATTACTGTTTGTAAAATTCCTGGATATTTTCAAGATATTGTATAGTCAACGTTAGGTTATATCTCATATCAATATCAAATCAAATATAACGAATATTATATCAAAACAAAAGGATAAATGACTTAAATAGACTGTCCCATATACTCACGGAGAGCACCATTTCGATCGTCTTTTGGTTTTTACTACATAATATGAAATATCTCAAAAAGTTTGTATTTTATTCATAGATTTTGCCTGATAACATGTAATTAATGAATTTTTAGAGTAAAATTTTTAATGACGAAATCCCGTTAACTACTAAAATGAATTATGTTGAAATCTCTTGTCAAATCCCGGATTATTCTATTGACTGCATTCGCACAAAAAGCGTAATTTCTCCTTTTATTAACTCTAATTACAACTTCCATTAAACTTTTTTGAACCCATAAAAGAGTTCTGAAGTAGATAGTTTAAAATGAATTCAAAATTACAATTCCGATTATTGCATGACGCACTAGTAGTTCCTATTACATGATTTAAAAAAAAAGCCTACTCCAAAGGTCATTCAATAATTTTTCAAAATATATCATTTCTGTTTCACGTTCCAAATAAATAATATTTTGCGAAATATTCAATTTCAATTGTAGTTATTTTGTTCTGGCGACTAGTAGGGAAGTATTAGAAGCGAATCTACCCTGATGAAAATGTAGTCCTGCAGGTTGTTCGAAAATAATTCAAGAAAATTCTAGAGTTTAATCTGATTTTTTTTCAAAAATTCATATTTTTTTTTCGATTCTTTATCGTCTACTGGATTTTCCGCCTTTCAAACCAGACTACCCTGTATTTGAAAATCCTCTGTAATCTTCATTTAAATATCGATCCTGATATTCATTAGACTCAATACTCATTGTGATAAATAAATAATAGTTGTCTTGTTAGAATTGCATAGTTTTTTGTTTTCTTAAGTAATTGCACAAGTGCATCAAAATGACCGGATAATTTCGCATTCCAGCGTGTTTTCTTTGAAAAACTGCATTCGGTCATTTCCATTTTTGGAGAAAGGAAAGGAGAAATTATCAGGTCATTTTGATGCACGAGTGTAATTCGGGGGAATATTTCCCGAATAAACTGTTACGTCAGTTGTCAAACTGATGTAGAATGGAATTTCCATAGATTCGAACTGTGTAAGATGCATAGAAACTATGCATCTATGAACAGAACAATTATCGCAGTGCAGTTGCGCTTCCTACAATGCAATTATCGCTGTAATTTTCGATAATTGTTCTCCATATACATAGAATTTTTGACAGGAGGGAAATATTCGCTGTAATTTTCGATAATTGTTCTCCATATACATAGAATTTTTGACAGGAGGGAAATATTCGCTGTAATTTTCTATAATTGTTCTCCATATACATAGAACTTTTGACAGGAGGGAAATATTCAGTATAATATGCCAATAAAGTCTAAAATATAGTTTAAGAAATAAATTTCTTGCGGAAATGTCATGATTCTTGTGCTTCTCATATTATACAGAAAATTCTGTATTTTAATGTGAAAATGAAGATATTTGATTACAAGGATCAGTACCTTGATATGAAAGGAAATTCATATCGAAAGTTCTCCATTGAGAAGAAGATATTTGTATTCCACTATTAATCCACTGATTAAGTGATGACCGGAGTTGATCCGTGATATGTGGACCATTAACTTATCCTTATAACTCATTGCTCAAACGATAACATATATGAGTATTCACATTTCTATGTACTTATTCTGAATACTTGACTATCGGGCTGAAGCCTTAAGGTCAAATGAATTTCTCTGTTTCCCTATTTCAGTTTCAGAAAGAATTACATATTAAAATTCAGTGACTAATTGGAATAATCCTCCGCTACAGAACATTGATCTTTTATCTTGTTTTTGAACCATAAAACTCAGGTTCTAATTTGGAAAATTTATTTTCAAAATATTATCCGATGCGAAATAATTAAATCGCGATTTATGTTCTCACCAATAATTTCCATTTTTATTATCATTGTTAATGTCATTATCACATAAATGAAGGAAACAATGATACCTATTACATGATTTATAATTATCAATTATATCATTTGAATGTTTATCCAATTATTTCATTCAATGGAAAATATTATTTCAATAATTCAATCTATTCTCAGAAGGATTTGTTCTAAAAACACATATAAACATATTTTTTTTAATGATTTTTTCTTCAGGGCATCACCCTAGATCCAAAATTCAATAATTAGTACATACTTAATGAAATTGTATTAACCTCAATTTTAACACTATAACATGTCAATTATAATGATGACCATCCATTATCAAGTTCTAAAATTAAATAATACATTTAATCAAATAGTGCTTTCACTTCAAACGACGGCAATACAGTTTGGCAAGTTATCAAGAAACTATTTTTTTATCTGAAATATAATTTTTTGGCACGTGTCATTATCTATGTTTTGTAAAACTAGTCGATACAAATAGAACAATAAATATTTACTACTTGCTTCGAAGATGAACGAAAAATGATGATCAATTAGATACTCTTTTTGAGCGTCACAATGTCTGTAATTTTCTAATTTTCAACCGGAAATGGCCTTAAACGATGAGGTTCTACTCCCTGATTTGGTAAAGCAACCTAATTTTTTGGTTGTTTAACCGCATTAATTATTGAATTTGAGAAATATATCAGAGCGTTTCGAAGGCTGAATTTCAAGCAATCATATTCCTTTCTTATTCTATACTAGTGCAGACTTCTTCCTGCTACTAATTGAGTTTTGATTTCGGTATCACTGAATTCGAAAACATAAAAATTTTGTTCGTACATAATTATCACAAGTTTAATTTCAAGAAACTCCTATAATAAGATTTTTATTTTCGTATAGATACAAATATACATCAATTCAATTTCAATTGAAATCTAAACTATCTAATTTTGACACAAACGACTTTTTTTTTTGTTCCTCTTCTAAATACGTCTGAATACGTCGATTAACTGAATAATATCTTCCATGAATTCTTCTTGAATAGATTTGATATTCGCAAATGAAAGCAGATTTTGATAAAATAAGTATGTATATACATATAGTGAGGAAAAGCCAAATGGACAAATGCATAATCTTGGTTACTAAACATATTTATGAAAAATCTCGATACACGTCAAATTTAAAATTTAAATTGTCACTCTTCTTCGTGAATATGCGTACATTACCATCAACCCTTTTCACATAGGAAGTATACGCTTGAGACACATCGTTTCAAAGATCTCTTCATTATCTATTCAGAGATATTATTGCTTTCAAGATTATTGCAAAAATTAAATTGGGTGGATCACTCCTGAGATGTTAAATAATGTTGGAAGAATTTCTTGTTTGAGGTGAGGATGCTGCCGAGGCGTTCGCGATGATCACTTTGAACATCTACTTCATCAATATTCATGATTTTTTTCTACATTTTGTTTTACTTCTGTGTTTTTGATATTATACCAAATTTCTCTAATCACTTGATTCAATTTTTTTTCTATTTTGATGTTTGCAATAAACATGAAAATGGTTTCTGAATAGAGAATGACGCGATCTATCAATCGATGTATCCATCATCATAAGCCCATACTTCCGATTTAAAAAATTTGGGGAATATTAAAGAATAGAATACAGAGAAATTTAATATAAAAAAACCATCAATGGTTCCGCATTATCCATTATACTCATAAATTTCTGAGATGACGCGTAATCAGTTATTAACGCTAAAATTTATGAACTCAACAGGTTTGTTTCAGGAATAATTTTGATTTTCAATTATCCAATAAGAAGGTTGATCTCTCTGAAAAGAGCAGTGTATTATAGAAACGATTCAATTCCTACATTTCCATCTTATCATCAAGAAATATAAGAAGTGTTTTCATTTCTTACCGGTCACTATCAATTATAATATTTTTTTAATCGTTTAATGTAGGTATGTATTACGTATATTCAAAGTAAGACTTTCATTGATTTAATTTGAAGTCTTCAAACCCAAAGGTACTTTGAAAAAGTAAAATATGATAGCACTCACTTTGCATATACATAATACATACATTGAACGGTTAAAAAATATTATAATTTTTTGAAAAAATTATAGAGCTTATAAACTCTATAATTTTTTCAATAAATGCCAATTGTAGATAAACCGATGTGTTACACTAATACTAATAGTGTTGTGAATAATGTCGAAAAAGGAATTATGATAATCACATAGTATTCTTTAGGATTTATTCCTTTAGAAAAAAGGGCTGGAGGTGGTTTTAAAAAAGTAATAGTCAGCGAATTAGAAAAGAGCCACTCAAAAATATCAGAGTAGATACAGAGATACGATTACAATGCGAATAATTCCTATGAAGGGAAAGGACAAAGGTTTTTCACTTAGCAATACTAAAATGAGTATAATTTTTTGTACAGGTTTGCAATTATTTGTTTTTTGCATTATTAGCAATATTTTTCAGAAGAAATGCCTTCAAGTTTTTCATTCTGCTGAGTTGACTTCTGTTAGGGTGGCAAACAGGGTACCTGCCTAGGGTGGCAGTTTGGCTAGCAAAGGCTCTGGGGGTGTACCTGTCTTTCGAAGAGGGTTGAAGGTAGGGTTTTCATTTTTACGAAGGATGACAATTTAAAATTTCAATTTGACGTGTTTAGAGATTTTCAATAAATGTGTACAGTGACTGAGATAATGAATGAATTTATTCCATTTGGCTTTTCCACACTGAATAAGAATAATACTAAACCTAGAGTAACTCTTCTTCACCTGCAAATCACAATTCGCACCCCAAACATCTCATTCCAAAAAAATCTAACAAAATCAATCACTCACCAATCGTCTTCAGAATAGAAAAATCATCAATATCGTATTCCCTATCAGGGAAACAAAGATGACTTGGTGAGGAAGATCTCATGCTTTCCATGCTCTCCTGTCTGCCGCGATACTCATAAGTTGTCGCCATCGTCCAAAAGAAAGGTGAAAGAAGCACGGCGAAGATTTCAGGTCATAACAGACGTACTCGGTCGTATTGACTTGTCGCTTTCTAGCCGGTCTTAAGTCACTTCTGCGCGTCGTTTACTAAAGAACCCGTGTTGTACTGGTAGCAATCGACTTGCGACTGTAATTCGCGCGTTCAAACGAGAGAAACTCAAAGTTTGAAAGGCGTGCGCCTGCTCTATTAATATAATGCACGTCTAGTTGTTTATGAATTCTGACCTACAAGTGCGATATCGTTTTTAGAACCAACACAGAATGGAAATTTGGGGGGATTTCGGTTTCCTATCAGCAGGGCCTGCTCTAGAGGCCAGCAAACCGGCAATTTGCCGGGGCGGCAAATATTGGAGGGAAGTATCTTCTACTTTCCCCGAAAAATCAGAATTCCTGGAAGAATGTATCAAATGATAATAATAATTTCAAATGATTTCACTGATGATTTGTTAATCAATTTTACTAATCATAAACATCTTCGCATCAAGAATGTCTGCAACATCTATTCGTTTGTTGTTATACCTAGTGTTAGGCGTAAAAGCATTCAAATTAAAAAGAACGATTCATCCGCATCATCCGATTGTTTTTCTCAATCATCTAAATAGATATAGAAACAAAATTTTCAAGAGTGTTATAAAGTCGAAACTCAGCAGAAGAACGTGAAACCGCAGGGCCGCATAAGTATGCGGTTGGAACCTTCAACTTCCTCGGTAGCTCCGTAGGTGGAGCACTGGACTAGTGAGTCGGATGTTGCGTGTACGAGTCCCGTACGAGGAGATACTTCTTCCGGAATTGAAAAATTGTCTGCACGCCGTTATATTATTTTACAGACGTTTAAACTGTAGTAATTCTGTCTGCTCAACAGGTGGCGCTAAAGGTTTCGCGCCACACTTACTTTGGCCCTGGCGGATTTATAGAGGTCGCGGCGTTGCAGCAGAGTCACCTCTCCACGATGGTGTGAGAGGGTGTGTCTTAGGCAGAGATCGGTGGATTGCCTACTGATGATTCCACCAGCGATCTCGAGACGAAACACCAAACTACTGGGAGAGTGTCACCTCGTTATTTGGATCGAGAAATTATTTCGTATAAAATACAGATACTACAAGTATTTATGAACGGATTCCAGGACAGAGCTGGTTGAAATCAAACCCTCGCAAACCTGATCCATTTGTGAGTCGTGGGGTTAATGAAATATTGGATTTATCTGATTTATGAAGAGAATGAATGGAATTGTATTTCAACAAGGCAGAATGTAGCAGCCGAAAGAACCAGGGATAACATAGATTTTGAATGGTCGGAATCAAGTAGGTGAAACATTGGTCCATCCTTTCTTAGATGTGTTGAGGACACATTGTTCGAGAAAACGAAATAGAGATAAACAAAGGAGAAAATGAAGAAATGGACGAATATTTCAGGAAAATGAAAAAATAATACGTTGCTCTGGCAAGGGAAGAAGGCAATTCTCCTAGTCTATTCCGAACATTGGAAGGTTTTCATCTTATCTTCAACTCATAAGGTCAACTGCATTGTTGTTGAGAGTAATTCGTGTTTTCAGAGGTATAATATATCCAAAGTCACTTGGAGGAAGCTAAATATTTCGATTATACAAGGGTTGTCCAACATTCCAGAAATTCTTTCGGGCCAGTGAATTCATAGCCTAACAATACTATCAAATAAACTCCGGTATTTAGCGGATCGCGGTATCCACTTCAAAGGGTCATCTATGATCAAGCGTTTTTATGGACTAGTTCAAGTGATTTTGGATATAATATACCATAATATCATTCTCTGAGTTATCACCAGATGGAGTAGACAAAGCTGAAAAATTGTGATTTAAAATTGTACAGGAACCATGTTTCATTATCCAGCAGAAGAGTCGTTTATTAGCATGAATTATATCGTACAGTAACAGTTTTTGAATCAAGAATGGCTGCATCATCTATTCGTTTGTTGTAATACCTAGTGTTGGGTTGGGCGCATTCGAATTAAAAATAATGGTTCATCCGCATCATCTGATTGTTTTACTCGATTATCTTAAATGAAACAAGGAAATTTTCAAGCGTTTCAAAAAGTCAAAACTTAGCAGAAAAATCTGAAACCGGAATTCATCATTTATTCACGATTATTATTCATTACATTCTACGTTTCCCAAATCATCTATTCTATTCAAATATGAATCAATAAAAAATAATATCATTTCATTTTTTTTCCATAAAATACTTCTCTGGTGTTCCACACAAAATTATTCAATGTAATAGTTTATAATAGTTGATGGAAATCATCAATAATTATGTTTTTATCAATAATTAACAAACGTTGTATGGCGTGTTTTTGTTCCGGACTACCGGGTGACCTTTAATGATGCTCTAACCATGCGCTCTCCGCCCTCTATCTCTGAAACGATTCAACGTATGGAAAAACTTTTGAAACAAGATTTGTGAAGAATTTTATCTTCTACAATATTGATAATGACAACAAATAGTGAAAGTGAAAAACCTATAGTGAACGGGATATTTGCAAAAAAAAAGTCCGAAAACCGATTTTATGACCTTTGACACTCTACTATATGTTGATTTTGAGCTGGGTAGCTGGGGATCTCGAATTCAGAGCATTACTACTAAGTTGTCTGGACAAGGAAAATTATAGACATTGTGGCGAAAAGATTCTTAGAACCTGCGTTCAAAAACACGGTTAGATTTTCACATATTTCATTTACCTAATGACATATTTCCCTAGTAGCTTCTTCATGTATCAGTACATACACTTCAACTTACTATAACTTCAACATCCATATTTTATATTTTTCAACAGGCGAAAAATGGTAATAACATAAGCTAAATCACTAAATGGAAGGATTAACACAAGTTTAATTCAAACTATTTGATGAAAACAAATTCAACAGTGGTGAATTATTTGAATCGAGTTAATAGTAATAGATTCGAATTTTTCAGTCTATTAATTTTCAATGTTTCCTGATTATTGAGTTTAATTCCTTTATTCTTCTATGGAAATAAGATTTTTTCTATACGGTAGTTAAACTATGTGGATTTTTATGAATACCTTCGATTTTTGGGCAAGAGCTCAAAATCTCTCGACTTCACATCAGTGCATTCCTCTTTTTTTTTAGATATTTTGATTCTCTATATAGCTTTGTACGAAGCTTGATATGGTCATTCTGTAATATACCTACACGTAAAATCTCTCATCAGTTATCATGAAAATATTAGTTATTTCTTTACCGATATACCTAGTCTTCTTGAATTTTCTATGGTTCCGATTATATGATTTACATGAAATTTTCCGCGGAACTTAAAATTATTATTTCATATAAAAACCTAAAATCTCAATTCTGCTGTTTATGTGGCAATGTGGTAATTTTTTCTATGTTCGTACTAAATTTTCTGTAATAGTAATATGAAATAGTTAATTCATCCTTTTTGAAGATTTGAATTTGTACAGGATACATCAATATGTAACAAGATTGTACCTTGAGTTTCTTGGTTTCATCCATATTGGGAATCAAGGACAAGACATTCATAATATATTACTCTTAGCTTAAATCATCAAGACTGCCAGCTTTTTTTGCCAGGAATGTATCATCAGCAAAAAAAAATGATTGAAAAAGAAACGGCCCCAATACCGATCCCTGGGGTACATCTTATTTATGCTAATATCTCCGGTAATGGAAGTCACCCCACTTTACCATCATAGACCGGTTCTCTATGAGAAACTCAGGTTGAAGGCAATCAAATCCACGAGTTGAGTCGAAAATATTCTGGAGATTTGAGCTCCATTATCATTCAGCGTGGAATAATTCAAATTTGAGAAATTCGCAGCAAGCAAGTAGAAGCCATGTTGTTGAGTTGTCTCTGTTGTCAAGAAGGAAAATCGTTATAGATAATCGTTTCTACATTATAGGTATACAATCTCTTCAAATACCATAGATCCCTTAATGGTGGAATGAGTAGATGATTTGCGACGTTATCAACTGTACATTTTTATATATTGTTTTGATCATAGCCAGCTTCTTCACTGTTGGAAATTGACCCGTAGAAACAGAAATATCCATAAGATTTGAACACTCTCTAAGAAATATTACCAGGTCCCGACTTACCACCATTTCTCAAGCCAGAGACCACAATTCGATTAGTCTGATATAACAGGAAAAAAGTAAAAATTCGAATTTACCAGTTTTTGGGTGGTGCAAGAATTCGAAATTGAATTACTATATTCACTCTGTAAGGCAAGCTCGATCACCCTAGAGAAATAGCTACCAAATGCCCTGATTGAGAGCAGAAATAGGCTCTCCATTAAGAGTTAGTACCTAATTCAATATTTACAAGGGTCCATAAAGTTTTGTTAGGATTAGCTGTATCATAAAAAATTTTTTTCATCATAATTTGATGACAAATCTTTAGTAACCAATTGTATGCAGCTTTTGCAATTTTATACTGAATTAAAGCATCTTGAGTTTTCAAGTTTTTAAGAATCTGGTTGAGATTTTTTAAATGATCTTCTGCTTCAAGTATTGAGGGAGTTATCCATTTCAGACGCGAAGAAGGCAATGACTTCAAGGGAAAGTAACTTCAACCGAAGAAGATAATTATCTACAAACCTCTGGAAACTGGTGTCGACTTATGGGTAGACAATGCTTGGAAGTCAGTATTGAAAATCATGGAAGAAAGGTTCCCAAATTTGAATAGTTGATCTATCATCTGAATGTGATGAAATTATTGTCAACTTTAAATTCATCATGGCATACACATACACCTGAGTAGGTATGAGAGCTTTATGACTTATGTAGGTTTCGCTAACGATCACTGAGATGTAAGTCATATAAGCGATAGTAGCCAAAACCTATATAATTAACCTTGCCATAGACGTAGTTTTTCTTGTAGGCTCCAAGAAACTTTAAAAAAAAAACAAAAACAAGAAGTTTATTTCTAAGGATGAATACAATTTTTCCCAAAATATATTCTTACTCACCTATTTATAACTGTTTCAAGCCTATTGAATTTTTTCCATATTTTTCTTGGAAATTTGTTAAATTTTTTCACGTTCAGAAATGAACAATTATAAGCACAGCGCGTCATTCGGATGTTTCAATTATATTGCAATCGAGGACGTTCATCATTTGAAACATTTAATTTGGAAAACTTTCAAATATTCTCTGCGTTTTCTTTCGTACGTTAACGGCTTTACGCTTCATTAACCCAAATGGAGGTTCTTTAAAAGTAATGATGATCGCTGGTAAATAAGATCTCAAATCGATAATGAAAGTCTAAGCTGGTCCAATTATTCACGAAGTTAATCATCCAATTCATTTTTTGTTCATTCGAACAAGCTGACAAGGTTCTTGACTTGAATCTATTTGGCAATGGACAGGGCTCTAATACGATTGCTTGTCAATGGTTTATTCGCTAAAATGTACAGTAGCGGCGCTGAAGGGGGGCAGCAACGAATTTGGGGACGCTCTCCCCCCTAATTTTTGCTAGCCCTCCTGAAAAGAGTAAAATACATGTTTTTGTTGAAGCTAGATGATTCAGGAAACCTTGGCTCCCTTTAAAACATCCTGACCCCTCTTAAGCCCCACATTTTTGTAAGCTATCGTCGCCACTGTACACTCGTATGTAGGTTTTGGCAAACATCGGTTTGCTAGCTATGCTTACAGTTTTGATTCTTCTTGCTAATAATTCGATTCTTTTATTTCTGAAGAGAAAAATCATTGCATTGCGACTTAAATAAAACAAAAAGTCAAACAGTTAATACAATTTTATTGTAACCCGGGTGTCATATACCTATAGATACCTACAGTGACTTAATAAACCACAGTGGTGACACGCGTGGTCTCGTTTTTGATTGGCTTAGCCTAAATATGGCGGCTCTTTGTTTACATTCTTCGTTTACCTGTTTTCTTAGATTGATTCAAAATGTAAGATCCATTTTATTAAGTCACTGTACTATTTTTCAGTTGGATAAATTTGTTCTAGATACAAATTTATCAGGTTCAATAATTTTAATTTCGACAAAGTTTCAGTTCAGTTCAGTCAATTGTATTCTTAAGTTCTGTGGTAATTGGTAAAGCCATATAATTCGCCATTTGTGGGCACTGTATTTTATTAAGTCACTGGTCCTATACCTATGAATAGGTATACGAAAAATTAATAGTTTCATACTATCTACCCAAAAAATTTGTCAGTTCAAGAACCCATTGCAATCTCTTCCTCATATATAGTCTCTAGATTTATTCCTATTTATATTGAAATAACGAAATGACTAGTATTAATATTCAATTTTCTCTGTTAATACCGCTATTGCCATCTATGTTGCTCACACGGAATTTCGAGCAGTAAATACAGCAATACGATATCGCTATAGAGTTATGTCCGCTAGATGGCTGGATTTACACGAATCGAAAACTATAAATTTTATAGCGATTTCACCATATTCTGCAACAAGGATCATACCTATTACCCAGAAAAATCGAAGAAAAATATTAGGTTTTCGGTTTGAATTTCAGTCTGGGATTACCTAAGTTATGAGCTCATATAGTAGGTATAGAAGCTTTTAGTTCATTCATTCAAGCAACTTAAATTTTTCACACAAAATGTAGCTCAATTTGGTGGTTTATTTTTTTACACTGATATAGGTAAAATCGATGCAGTTGAGCAATATACTTCTTTTTCAAGACAAATATTCGGAATCATTCAGGTCCTAAAATTTGAAATCGGATAAAAATACGTCTGTTGTTATCTTAAGTGCTTTTCACAAGAAATTTTTTTGGAAAATCCAGTTGCAAACTTAAGAAAATGTATTTTTGGAAAACTTTACGATATCAATCTTGGAATTGAGAACACTTTTTGATGCAATAATACTGAATTTTTGGAAATTTCATTGGCATTTCATAACGCAAATTATTGGTTTCATATTCTGCATCATAATATTCATTATAATAAATTCTCTTTCCAGAAAATATATTTTCAAAATAGCACGATTGTATGGACGGTACAAATAATCTCAGAAAAGAAAGCTTAAATTTATTTTTGACAATTTTATTAAATGGCAGACAGGAATATTGCTACTAAAAGGTAAATAGTAGAAAATTAGAATATTCAAAGGGAAGATAAGTTCGAAGAGCCTTTTCCAACAATTATGGCAGTGTTTGGTTCCCAAATATTGATCGGCAATGTCAGCATAGCGGTGGTTCTTGGTTCCCTGTTAGTCGCTTTCTTACATAACTTTGATTTTACGGGCAACCACTTCTTGTTTCTCTTTTCTCTTTCTGGTACCTTTCTGTTGAAACGAGAATGGTTAGTCAGTTTATTCTTAGCTAGAATCACTTCAGAAAATACCGCGCTTGTTGGTCTGATCTTAGACTGATCCGTAAATTTTTCTTCGCTTAAACTCTGGCAGCACTTTTGGAGTTCTTCAATCAAGTCCTCGATAACAGGTCCTTTGTACACATCCTGTTGGACTATCTTGGGCAACTTCTGCAGAACTGTCGTCTTACGCAACAGTTCAGCTCTCATCAGAGACTGCTTCTTCTGGAAGTTGTTCTCTTTCTCTTTCTCGGTCCTAGAGGATAGTTTGATTCTAAAGGCTCGGTTTCTGAGCATTCTCTTACCACGGATGGCCAGATTTGTTCCTAAGTAGGGGGGCGCTCTGGGAAGGACTTGCTTATACACTAATTCAAAATTTCCAACGTCAGCTTTTGGGTCCTTGCGTCTGTCTATCACGACTGAAAGAATACGACTCAATTTTTTTCTAAATATATTCTGACTAGAAAGTGAAAAGTCCGATAGAGTTTCAACATAATGCTAAGAACGAAGTTTAAAATGTTCTTCTACAGACGGTGACGAAATATACTAACTGACAAAGAAACTGCAACATTTTTTTTAATAAATTTGTCAATAATGTGTTTGTCCACCGCTATTATCTATACACTCCCCAACACGTCTCGAAATTGATGCAATAAGATGGTCTATTTCTTTTTGAGGGATACTATCCCAAGCTACCTGTACTTCATGTATCAGAGCCGCCAAAGTCCGTGAGGGCTGGGGTAAATTTCCAAGACTTCTACCCCAAACATGCTCTATGAGCGAAAGATCGGGGGATCTGGGCGGCCATGGCAAAAAATTCACATGGGTCGCTTCGAAAAAGTTTAAACTAACTCTGGCAACAGGTCGGGCATTGTCTCGCTGAAATATCGGATAATTGAGCCGGTTAAGGTAAGGAAGAACATATGGCTCCACTATTTCTTGAAGGTAACGCAGCGTTGTCAAGTTACCTGGAATGGAGACTAAAGGTGATCTACTTGCATGTGCAATAAAACCCCATACCATAAAGCCTACTGTCAGGTGTACATGACGCTCAACATCAATGAGGTTCACGTCTTTTCCTCGACGTCATCTTACCCTTCTTCCGCCATCATGTGTTCCAAGGAGAATCGAGATTCATCAAAAAAGACGACCTGATGCCATTCCACATTCCTATGTTGACGTTCTCTGCACCACTAGAATCATTGCTGGCGATACTCAACCGTCGAAGGTAACAAAAGATGGGGTCGATAATGTTGCAGACCAAAAGACCTTATCCGTCGGTAAACCGTTCGGACAGTTACAGGTGGCCTTGTTCTCCTAACCACTCATCAGCCAAAGATCGAGTTGTCGCAAATCGGTCTCTAATGGTCATAAATCTTAAATATCGATCCTGAACTTCATTTGTGTCCCTTCGACGCCCGGTGCCAAGTCTTTTTCGATTTTGGGCATTATCAAACCATACTGGACAACATCTCATAACAGTAGTTGGATTTCTGATCGTACGGTTAGCGATTTCTCGGAATGATAACCCCGCCTCCCGTATACCAATAATTCGACCTCTTCCAAATTCATTTAGGTGGCGATAAATTATGCGTACATGTGCTCTAGGCATTTTAACAACAACTAAACATCGACTTTGGATCGCCTCGAATAGCTGGTATGTTGTAAAATCTAAAAAGCTTGCAGAAAACGACTACAATATTTAAGTATTTACAAAAATTGTTTACATGAAAACACTTCACGATTTATTTCTCCAAATTCAATCATTTACTCCTTGCTATACTATCTACGTTTTACCAAAAAAAAAATTTGAACAGCTCTCTGTCAGTTATATATGGTTAAATTCCTATTGATTATTCTACTAGCATGAATAACATAATATCAATGGGCAATTTCTGTTGATTTCAAAATGAAAGCCGGTATATTTGATGGTCCTCGAATAAAGATCCTTAATTCACTACATCAATGAATGAGACTGAATCTAACTTTTGGTGTTCATTTGTTCAAGAAAAAAATTTCTAGGGAATTATAAAGCAGGGAATTACGTAGAATTAATGAGAAATATGCTTTGAAGTTTTTAAAATCTAGGTTGTAGCATGATAATAAAAGTTCAGTATCCCTACAGCCACCTAGATCACTTTCCAGAAGACTTCAGTCATTTCAGTGAAGAACAAGGGTACAGATTCCATCAGGACATTAAAACTATAGACGATTGATATCAAGGACGATGGGATATCCCCTATTGAAACTTTCAGCAAAACTATCCTACCAAATTCCATGCTAGAAATTCATATAAAATAAAATTTTTGAGCTATAAGTGACAAATTTTGAGATAAATACTTAAATTTTTGTTTTTGTTCAAACTGTCGATAGTACCAGTTATAACTGATAACGTGAAAAACATAAAAATTCGACATGTAGCATATCTCAAAAAATATATCTGATTTACAAAATCTGAGGGCAGTTTGGGATCCTGAGAAAATTAACCAAGAATAGTTGAAACATAACCTAACCTAACATAACCTAAGCTAACCAAGAATAGTTGAAAAATAGCTGCTACTAAAATGTATGAAGGTTTGGATAAGATTAGGAAAAATAATAAACTGTAGTGTAGTAATAACTTGTAGTGTTTTTGTTCTACTGATTCTCCTAGCTGCAGCTCAAGTCTGGAGAATGCAATGATACTAAATTTGACTTTGACCTGTATAAAATGTGATAAATTAAGTAACAACCTATGATATGAGATTCATGTCCACTTTATCTAATCGAATATTCTCTTTTCTAATCACCTTTGACTATATCAGATAAGAATTGCGGACACATCCTCTTCGTGATGCTAGTAGAAGAAGACATGTCCGGACTGCAGTTTATCTCCAAAAGCCAAGGCCTAAAATCTTCTCCCAATATGAAATCTGCTCCGTACATCTCAAAAGTGTTCTGTCTACGGTCCATCGTATCCTGGCTGGCCAGCATCGCGCAAACTATACTTTCCTTCATACCTGAAATGACAAAACCATACATCAATTTATCTATGAAGCCAAATCTTATATGAAAACCTGAGTAAATAACTTGTTCCCATTTGTCGCCTTTTCCCAGCTTTCTCAGGTAATCCCGAAACGTTGGCGAGTCCCACATGTTATCCTTAGGCAAGGATTTATCCCTCTGTTCCATGTTTGTGTATTTGCATTGAACGGCGTAGTTGGTCAGATGTAAAGATTCGTGGAAATTCTCCAGGTTGTAATTTTGGCTACTGAATCTCAAGTAGCATTCTCTAAATAGAAAAGGAAATGAAAGAACAACAAAATTAACGAATTGAAAAGATCGACAGGGCAGGCCGCGAACTCCTAAGACGAATGTCGGCAGTTCGAGCCCCGGACCAGAAAAAAAATTGTGGTTACGGATAACGTCCAACCGTTCGCTATTGGGTAAAAAAATAACAGTTCTGAGCCTGAAGTAGCGATGAGGCACAATAACAAAACCTACATAGAACATATCCAATTGTCCTTACACTTACAAGCACTAAGCTTCTGGTAGGAGGGTCGGTTAACAAAACATAAAAACATTTCTCTCAAATATAAACTATTCAAAGTATAGCAAATGTTCCGCAATTTTTTTAATTACGTCCGTGATCACAATAAAATAATTTTTTTAGATGCATCCACAAGTACATCGATGTATTTACTCATTATGAATTCGAGACAATGTTTGTATACTAACTGACAAAGAGTAAATGAGTAAATGATTGAAATTTGGAAAAGAAATGAAAGGTTTACAATTTTTTTTTTAATAGATTTGTTAATAAATGTGTTTGTCCACCGCGATTATTTATACACTTTCAACACGTCTCGGCATTGATGTAATAAGATGGTCTATTTCTTTTTGAGGGATACTATCCCAAGCTACCTGTACTTTATGTCTCAGAGCCGCCAAAGTCCGTGGAGGCCGGGGTAATTTCCAAGCTTTCTGCCCAAGATGTCTCAAACATGCTCTATGGGTGAAAGATCGGGGGATCTGGGCGGCCATGGCAAAAGATACACATGGGTCGCTTCGAAACAGTTTAACCTAACTCTGGCAACATGAGGTCAGGCATTATCTTGCTGAAATATTGAATAATCGAGCCGGTTATTGTAAAGGAGAACTACCATTTCTTGAAAGTAACGCAGTGCTGTCATGTTATCTCGAATGAAGACTAAAGGGACCTTCTTGCATGTGTAATAGCACCCCATACCATAACGTCTACTGTCCAGTGTACATGACGCTCAACATCAAACTGAGGTTCACGTTTTTCTCCCAAACGTCGTCTTACCCTTTTTCGGCCATCATGTTCACTCAAGGAGAATCGAGATTCATCAGAAAAGACTACCCGATGCCATTCCACATTCCAATGTTGACGTTCTTTGCCCACTGTTATCGTTGCCGGCGATGCTCAACCGTCAGAGGTAACACAAGATGGGGTCGATAATGCTGCAGTCCAAAAGACCTTATACGGCAGTTAACCGTTCGTTAACAGTTACAGGATGGCCTTGTTCTCCCAACCACTTATCAACAAAGATCGAGTTGTCGCAAATCGGTCTCTAATGGCCATACATCTTAGACGTCCATCTTAAACTTCATTTGTCCTCCTTCGACGTCCGGTGTCTACTCTTCTTCGATTTTTGGCATTATCACACCACGCTTGACAACATCTCATAACAGTAGTTGGATTTCTGTTCGAACGGTTAGCGATTTTTCGAAATGACAAACCCGCCTCCCGTAGATCAATAATTCGACCTCTTTCAAATTTACTTAGCTGGCGATAAATTTCGCATACACATGCTCTAGGCATTTTAACAACTAAACATTGATTTTGGATCTCCTCAAACAGCTGATTTGTAGTGAAATTTAAAAAACTTGCAAAAAACGACTACAATATTTAAGTAACAAAAATTGTTCACATGAAAAAACCTTCACGATTTTTTTCTCCAAATTCAATCATTTATTCCTTAACATACTATCTATGTTTTACCAAAAAAAATAAAATTTAAACACTTCCTTTTGGTCTTTGTCAGTTAATATATTCAATAAAATGTAAATCTATCGTATTTGTATACGTCGTTAGCTTGTTATTTGTTTTGAACCATTTCGAGGCTTCATCTTTGTTACACGTTGTCGTTCAATATTATAAAACAGTTACTGTTTATTTGAGTCAGTTGTTTACTTGTCTTTGCCTACCTACTTTATGAATTTTGGTCACTGTTATTTATTGAATTAATTATAATTCATTGTTCAATGATTCCCAAGCTTATTATCTTACTCACCAGTAATGACAATGTAAATGCTTGGGTTAGCTGAAAGTTTCAAATTCTCTCAATGGGATTAAAGACCATATATTTTTAGGCCATTATTTTTTTTAAATAATATGTATTTGTATTTTAATATTTTGGAATATAATTCATCGTGTTCATTTATTTGGGCTATTGTTAGATTCCAACCATTGAGACGTCGAAAATGCTTAAATTAGAGAACGATCTATGTCGCGAAGCTTAGATGAGGTTGAGTGACGAAATGAATAAGATACTGAGTTCCCCACGTTCGGTAATTGAATTATGAATATGAGTTGGATCAGGTATTTTCTTTCATTGCTAGTAAGAAGTGTTAACTCTCTTTTTTTTATAATCTATGTCTCGTTGTTCAACAGTTGCTAACCGTATTTTTGATAGTATAGATCCCTCACACTTCTGAGCGTTCAGAGTAGTTCAGAATCATCGATAGAAACATGCTTTAATGACGTCCACTCACCAGGCTACTTGGAAGCCGGCTTCCAAGGCACTCCGAATGCTCGAAAACGGGAGTCTGGTGAGTGGCGGGTTCAAAGGTCCTCGCTCCTAATTTTCTTACTTTTTTGCTGTCACTTACTTGTACATCCAAATGGTTAAAGGTTGAGCACTTGTGACTAAGAACCATTGTCTTATATCGAATTTTGTATTGTAAATGATCAGCGGTCTTTCTGAAACATAAATTATTGATTTTTATCTTATAAACATGGTAACGTAAATCGGTAAATACCAATCAGCTATTTCATTGAAATAATATTTTTTATATGAAATATACCAATATTTTAATTAGATATTGCGATGATTGAAAAAAAATCTAGTTGGAAATCCACAATGAAGCCAAATTATTTTGAATCCATAAAATAAAGTAACCGAAACATTTTTACTGAAGATTAATAAATTCAATTCAAGTGAAGGTAAAATAACCTAAAAATAATATAATAAAATAATCAAATCGCCTATCTATACAAACCTATATATTTCTGCACAACATACTTCAATTTCAAATTCATAATTTTCTCCACTTCTTTCAGATATTTCACCAGAATAATACCCCTTCCTCTACACTGAAAAACAAAAGGTAATAAGAGAAATATTAAATATTATTATATTTTAATATACTTTATTTCCAGGTTTTAGAATCCAAATATTTCTGAATCCATCTGTATCGTACTCCGTCCAATATTTCGCAACGTCCTTCAGAATCGCTTTAGCTTGTGATACAATTGTCAATATCGGAGTATCCGTCGAGGTTTTGAATTTTTCCCCATTATGAACTATCAAATAGTAATCGTCTATGAAATTAACCCATTCCTGCAATTGAAGAAGGCCATCAAACTGTTGAATTTGTTTTTTCGTATCATCAATTACAATTTATTTATTTATTGTACACCATTCAACAGCCTAAATCAATTACAGAATGCGAAAAAAGAATTGAAACATTATTGAAACCATTCCTTAGTTTCTCATAATGTAGTAAATCGGGAATTTGGAAATTATGGAAATTATTGAAATTATTGGAATTATTATTCAGAACGATGGACGTTAAATTTAGAAGAGCGGTCGAGACTTGTGTAAACTGATCTTATCTTGGAAGCAGGATATATTCTTTATCGATTATTGCTTTTCATTACTTATCGTCTCACTGCGTTGGTGAAATCGATATATTTTTCACGGATAAGAAGAATATATTTAGATACGGGGAAATCTTGGTTTATCTAAATTCAGTAAATGCTTTTTGGTCACATATGACACAGCAGAAAATCCGTCAGGCTGTAGGCAAATTCGAAGTATGGTTCTTGCTGAGACTGCATAAAAATCTAGTTTGAACTGAGGTTGAAAGTCTGTTGACGAAAAATGAAGAAGGACAAAAAATCTTTTAACCAATGATCTAATTGGCATGGTATCTTGGGCAATTGTTGGGGCGGTCTTAGATAGGTACGATGTTGCGATTTTGTTGAGATGGAAATGGAAGTTTTTAGTCAGTATCGCTTAGGGTCTCGTGTTGAGAAAGGTTGAGAATTAGAACGTCGGTCGCGAAACCGGACTTAGAGCCAAGCAATTTCTTTTCAATATCAGAGTAATATTTAATAAGGATAAGTTGAATAGACGGTAAATTGGTAAATGTGTGAGATTTCGAGATTTCAAGTATTCAGGAAAAGGGATTTTTTTGGCTCTGAGAAAGGAAGACTTAGGTCAGAAATAGAAAATTAGGGATTATTTTTTTTTGGGACAAAGTTTAGAATCTGTTCTGGAATAAATTAGGTTAGATCGGAGTTCTCGGATCGGGAGTGAAGTGTTATATAAGAAATTACACGTTTTCGAGTGAACAGTTTGGGAAAATTAAAACTAGGTTAGGCAGGGCCTAAAATACTCATCTAGCATCGTGGGATAAGGGCAAGTCTTTTGACTATTTGCTCTTTATTTTAGTTGTTGATGTTTGAATGTTTTTTCGATGAAAATAAGTTTATTTGGTAGTCCCGATTCTCCCAAATTCAAAGTTGGTACATTGTTTCGTTTGTTTGAATAACAGATTATTTGAGACATTTTTTTTTGTTTTTTTTTTAAGTTTTGGCCGTTGAGTCAACATAGAAATTGAGGGAATATTGTAATTTTGGATATTTTTAATTTTCTTTATTAAATTTAGTTTTTAAATTTAAATCGATTTTTATTGACCCAGTAAACTAATCCTGTCCCTAGAGAAAGAAAGTCAACTAAAAAGACCTGTACATTGAAGCGACGGGCCGGATTCACCCATAACATCTTTGTGCATTTATATAATTATTAATACTCCGAGACCTCTGGAAAGTCGCTCTTCCAGGGTTTAAAAGAACATCTCAACCGGAGATAAGTGAACGTTGGTCAACTTTCCCTGGCCAACCCGTTCATGACAATAACATAAAATTCGATAAAATCCTCGTTTAAATTTGACTAGAAATCTGCTAATTCCCTTATTTCATCAGAGTGTCCTTTTTCGTTCCATTCAGAAACCTATACCATAAGGGAATTCGTTGCGCTCTGTATAAGGCGCACTTGAACCAGAAGAAGAACAAATGATAAAGTGTTAATTCATTTCATACTTCTATTAGCTGGAAATTTCTACCTACATGTGAAATTTCATGAGAAAATTCATGGATATACGAATGAAATCAATCTATTTGATAATAATCAATGATTATAATGAATTAGTAGTTAAAGAGATACCTACCTGTTGTGTTACCCTGGTGAAATCCCTGTCGATATCCAAGTGTTTTTGACTGGCGATATACTCCAAACACCGGTCTATCCCGAATTTCAAGGAAGATATAGGAACTTTTCCGTCTGTTAATTCCACGCAGTACTTGAATTTAGTGGTGTCGTATGTTTGTACAACATATTTCAATAAACTTATAGCAGCCGTCATTCTGAAGTTGTCAACGAAGTGGTTGAAATGTTCTGGGAAACCTTTCAAAACATCTTTCCATGAGAAAAGTCCGTATTTCTTTCTATTCTTTCGACACAATACGTGATGCTATACACTGGACAAAAAGTATTGAGTCTATCTTCAAATTAACGCGTACTTTGTATGTTCAAATAAATATCATATTGACTGCTTCCTTCGGCTATTTTGTGGTTATCAACACAAAGAGTTCCTATATGTTGGCTGTTTGACAAAAAGGTTGGAATTCTTTGTTAATAAACATAAAATGCGCCACGGTTATCTACCACATTTCAAAAGCTTCTAAAAAATAATTCAGATATATATTTCTCTGCCTAATGGTGTGGCACCACGCTTACTCGATCTTCCCGGAGACGGGTGGTCACATGGGCACCCCACTACTCTGGTCACTGGTCGTTGACGACCTTCTAAAAATACTTTCGAAGACAAATTTCAAGATCTGTGGTTATGCCAATGACATTGTCATAGTGGTTCGGGGCAAGCATGCTGTCACGATTAGTGATCGAATGCAGGCTGCCCTAACCCTAACTCAAGAGTGTTGTCTACGAGAAAGGTTCAATATAAAACCCAAAAAGACAATACCAGTACCAATCACCAGAAGGAAGAAATTTGCTCTAGAGTTCACAACTCGTGGCTGTGATCAGTAAAGGCCAGAGAGCTCTTTCCACATGCCAGAGGATGATCGGAAAAACATGGGGGCTAAAATCTGAACTGACGAACTGGATCTACAAATCCATTGTTCGGCCAATCATAAGTGTTGCAGCTCTTTGTTGGGCTAGAGCAAGACTAGTGTCAGGACAATAAGGCCTGCAAAAAGTAGAACGAACAGCGTGTCTGTCTATCACAGGAGTATCACGTTGTTGTCCAACTGCTGACCTGCAAGTCATCTTGTACCAGCCTCCTCTAGATATTTTTCTGAAAAGTGAGGCGGCCTCATGGGCTCTCAGGGTGGAAAAGGATCGAGAACCTGAAACAGGCGATAACTTAAGGCACCTTAGCATTCTAAATTAATGCAAGGTGTTCCTGGATTATGAGCACAGATAACCTACCAATGAATTTCGAGTTTCAAAAAAACTTCATTACAGCATTTCCATGTCGTGACCAATAGGCTAATAATGAAGGGGTTTTCCTTAGAGGGTCTGCGGTATTTTATAGCGATGGGTCGAAAACTGATGATGGACGAGTAAAAGCTGACATACACGGACTCTTAATCCAATTAGCCATACCAATGGGTTTCTGTGTTCTAGGCAGGAACCCTTGCCATAAGGGAGTACGTTGCGCTTTGTACAGAACGCAACTACCGAAGAGCAAAAATGTATATAGTCTCCGAAAAAAGCCTGCTAGCACAAGACTCCCAACTAGTTAAGCCGAAATTAGTCTGGGAATGTGAACCGCCCCTCAAAAACTCGGAGAAAGAAACCAAGTCAACCTTATTTGGGTGCCTGATTACTCCGGAATACCCGGCAATGAAACAATTATCAAGCTATGGCATTTGAGGAATTGGAAAAAAAGAGGAAGCTTATGTTCTGGCGTACAATTAATGGTCAGAGACACTTCTTTCCTAATCGACGAGTTGGACTAAAAAAGTTATATCACTCAGTAAACAGGAACTGAGGAAACTGACGAGCGCACTTATGAGACACTGTCCTGTGAGGTATCTCAAAAACATGGAAAAAATGCCCAACTTATCAAAGAACCGTCAGATTTCATCATTGTAATGGTGACCTTTTCAAAAATGTTAGTCCAATGACGCCTATAGACAAGATTATAGACACACTAAACTGTGACCTTTGGTCTTTGAAGAATCTTTGGTGAAGCGGTTAAAGGTTGTCAGTTGCCTACAGAAGACCCTCTGTGTGGCAGATACAAAACAGCTTTTTTCTCATAAAACTGTTTTTTCACAAAACCACTTCACATTACCGACCATGACATGATGAGGTTTGAAAACTTCTTCATCGATTACTTCGAACATTTTTGAAATGTGGGATCTAGCCATGATGTAGTAACTAAAAGAATATTTAGAGGTTTCACGTCGTCATTTGATCAATCAATGAAAAATGACCAGAATTGTAGGAGCAACAAGTCTCATCACTTTTTATCCAGGGTATACTCAGATTTCGTACCTAATACGAAGCACCTAGGAAAGTTCACCGTTGCAACGTCAGGTTCTGTGAACCAATAATAATTCTGTAACAAGAGGGCCAAACCTTCTTTTGATGCAAAGAGACTTCTGCTGAATCTGTTCAACATTCTGTTAGGGTTTGACCGTTGCTTTTGGTCAAATTGGTCCCTTTTCATGCTCCAGAATAAGTTCGCATCGACCCTCTGAAGAAGGCGTGCGATAATCTGAAAAAATAAAGCAATAATTACAAATTTTTCAATACTAAATTTAACCTGAATTTTGTACCCTTCCTAACTTAACCTTTCAATTCACCACAGAGAACTAAAATTAGCCTGAGAATTTAAAGGAAGTTCTGAGAGAAACTTCACTGAGCTATCATATTAATAATTGTATCTTCGAGATTCATACAGTAAGGCTCACAAGGAGACAGAGCCGACAGATCTAAATGGGAAGAGTACAACTGCGCTAAAACACATGCAATCATTAGGCTTGTCGACGTTCTATTTGATAAATTTTGCCTATTTCAATTACATTTTTAGGCGGCTCCTTGATGTTTTAGGAATTATTTTTATTTTCAATTATCCAATCAGAATTGAATGTTCATTCCTAAGATACGCCTACAAGTCTTCTTAAATTTCTAAAAATGGGATTTTTGTTGTTCCTTCCCAGAATTTTGGTGCCCTATCCGACCCTCTACAAGGCCTATCCTCTGGTCTGCTAGACATGCACTCTGGTCGAGATGAAGGAGAGGTGCGATCTCCTACTCTAGAGACCTTATATCTCCAAGCTCCTAGTGTGAAATAGCCCTTTTACTCTTTGTATTTAGATCTGTCGGGTGTACGAGAGGCGTACGCCTCTCCGTGTAAAAGGTGCCTAAGGGTTCTTTGTCGCTGTAAATCAACCATTCACTCGAATCATATAAAGTGTATCAACAAGAGTTCACCAAATTTCATGGAGAATAACGATGATCCGAAAGTTATAATTCGTAGAACTGCAATAGGTGCAGCCTATTGCAGTACAGTGCAGTGCAGGAGCATGACAAACATATTTGTACGAAATGAGTACGGAAAAAAAAATTTCGATTTTTAGTTTTTTGAGATATCTCGAGAACTATTGAAGATATTTTGGATGTGTCAACATCAACACACTTATCCCTAAATTACTTTAATGTAATTTTAGTCACCCTGTATCTCTAACCATAGTATAAGGAATTCTTTATACTATGCTCTAACTGTTTTCGATATCCCTCTATAAATAGTTCTAAACCTTTATTTTAGTTTTAGATAGAAGTAACTCTGCTAGGTGGTTAGGCAATCGAGATTTCGGATCACAGCGACATTCGGATCAACCTGGATACTGATTGACTAGACTTCTATATTGTGATTTGATTTCAAATATAACATTATTTTAAGATTGACCATCGAGGAAAAAGTTTAAATTAAATTAAATAGAGATCCTACGCCTGACATTAATTTCGAAGTGTCATATTTCTTGGAAAAACTATACAAGATAATTCAATAAAAATGATTATGAAAAGATGGCTTTCAATTAGAAAATGTTAGGAAGCCCCAAAGGAAGATGAACCAACTTTTCAAACAATTATTAAAATCACGTTTAATGAACAGTTGGGAATAATTAGTAAATATAAACCAATAATAAGTTAGGGAAAACTTCAAAACATGATTAAGTAATTTAACAATTATTAAACTAATTGAGTTTCATCTTTTATACAGTAATATTTTCGTGAAATTGTTAAGTGATATTATTATTTTATTTCTATCATATGACAGCTACCTAAGAGTGTTAAATGTTTTCAAGCAGGTATTTATTATTTTTGCTTCATCGCATTGTCTCACCGGCCACACCTTAATACATTCTATAGAAAAAAATTCTTCAATCATTTAAAATCTACGACCAGCTTTCGAATTATAGTCTTTTCCAACTCTTGTTGATACACGACAAATTTTTCTTAATTTGAAATCAATCTTACCAACTTTTCACATTTTTCTGCATACGCCGATGGGCTTTCCCAGTCTTGTTTCAGTGGTAAATTGCCTATAAGTTCATCAGAAGCTGTAATGCCGCGAATCCTGGCGCAAAGATTGGTTTTTTCTTTTTCAGGCATTTCTACTTTCTCCAGCCAATCACGTTTGATAAGCTGCTGTCTGATTACGTTCCAGTTTCCTGGAGTTGAAGAAGGTTCAGAATTCAGCATAAGTGTTAAGAAAAATAATAAAAGTATTCTATTGTAGTAACTCTGTCTACCCAAGAGGTGGCGTTATGAGCGTCGCGCCACACTTTACTACGACCCCGGCGGGTTTTTGTGAATCGCCTCGTTGCAGCAGAGTCACCTCTCCACGATGGTGTGAGAGGTGTCTTGCGCATCATCAGAACAAAACACTGTTTCCCTTTGAAACATACCTAGCAAAATGGTGAACCGACGATTATTGTCCAACGATTCATCGTAGAACGAATATTCAACATCTATTGCCACATTCGCCATCCTAACAAAACGTTTACTTATGATAAAGATAACAGACTCGATTCCTATTGTGGCAATATTCACCCAAACGCCATCTACCTGCTCCAATTCGAAACAATTCCAATTCCAAACAAAGAATTTTACAATAAAAAATTCAAACCTCTTATCGTGAAAACTTTCCCATTAGCAGCGGCATTTTCTACCAGCTTCTTCATTTGGCCCAATCTTTCAGATGTTATCACACCCTTGTACTTGCTTCCAACAGCACTATTGGAACGATTCATGCAGTTGTTGATGGTGAGCTGTATGTCGGATGTAACAGCTCTGCATTGGATTGGAGGTGCACTGGAGATTCCTTGAGGAAATTTCTTTTTGATCACGGTACCATCCTCGCACTTCTTATCTTCCTTCTCGTCCCCCGCACTTCCTTCCGAAAGAACAGGGCTCTTCGACAGCAGCTGCATAATTCTCTAGTTAGAATTTAGCTGATGACACCATTCACAAGATCTTTTGAAGTTTCACAATGACAGGTCTTACTGATATCACGAATTCTGATATTTTGTCATGTCGATTCTGATCTGGACTATAGAAGGTCGATTCTTCATCCTGCTCAAAATGAGTTTTAGTTTCGTGCGTTCTAAAAAAAATTGAAGAAATAGAATGAACTGTGGTATTGGTTTTCTCAGTTTGTTTTATGAAAGCCTAGAATGTGCTGATATCAATTGAAAACAGGAAAAATTTTAGAGAAGCATTATCTTGGTTCTGGGGGATTTTTGGCGCCCGTTTATCAATGAACCTCAATTACGCCCTTGGAACATTATGATCGATTTTGGAAAAGAAAAACAGTTTTTCGTTTTGATTTCGAAATTTACACTCGCAAAATAAAGTTGAGATCTTCCTGAACAACTTTGATTTCGTATTCTGAATTTGTCCCATGTTGTTGAATATGACCTCCCAAACAAAAAAGTCTATGGGGTCCTTCTCAAACATATGACTAGTTTTCGAGATACTGAGTGTCGAAGTTGGAAAATGTCATTTATTTAAAGTAACATTTCTCGCAGAAAAATTGCTCAAATGAAATTCACCCTGTAATTGAAAAGTCGTCCTTGGAATTTTCCAATTTTTTGTTATTACTGTTAGTTCGAGTGCACTATTAGTGCAGAAGGCATTAATATTCTTCCACGAGTTCAAAATTCAAAAACGAGCAACGAAGTGGCGAGTTTTTGAATGAACAAGTGTAAATACGAGTATTATACATAACATTATTTTCTCTAATTCACTGAATTTTTATTGAAATCAATGAAATATTGCATAAATATCGTTTATTCATTTTTGCATTGAAAAATGAGGGTTGGCAGAACAGTTTTCTGTATCACAAAATTTGACAGATCGTACATAAATCCGTGGCAGAAAAGCTCCGAGTACCAACATAAAATAATTAAATATAACTATGAAATATGTGTGAATCTGAGATAGTCTTGTACGAATTTGTTCTACAAGATATGGCAGAATTAGGCCTATAACCTATAGAAACCCTCGTATGTGCAGTGATTCGATTTCGTTTCAGACTTTTTAAGACCACCTGTTTGCTTTAAGAACTTACCAGATTTCTGTAAGGTGACGCACCTCAGAATTGTTCGAATTTCCGCTTATTTCTGTCGGCGTCTAAAAATTAAATAGAAACTGCAAACTTTTACAATAAATCACAATTCAGTTTATATCGAATTTATGATGAAATTATTAAAATATAATGACAGACAGCTATTGGTCTATACAGAGTATAGAAGATTGTCACGAGTAGAGAATATAATAGTTATTTATAATACAAGTGCAGAAGGCATTGATATTCTTCCACGAGTTCAAAATTCAAAAACGAGCCACGAAGTGGCGAGTTTTTGAATGAACGAGTGGTAGAATGAGCCTTCTGTACGAGTATTATACATTATTTTCTCTAATTCACTGCATTTTTATTGAAATCAATGAATTATTTCCATAAATATCATTTAGTGATTTTTGCATTGAAAAATGTTGGTTGGCAGAACTGATTTCTTTAAAGCAAATTGATGAATTGACAGATAAAGCCGTGGCGGAAAGTTCGGAGTACCAACATATAATAATAAAGTATAACCATGAAAACTGTGCGTTTCTGATATATTCTCGCACGATTTTGTTCTACAAGATGTGGAAGAATGAACGGAATAACCACAGAATTAAAGAAAATATTATTATTCTATACTCAAAGCAAAGGTCAAGAAAGTCGAGAATCACGAGAAATGTCAAATATAAACAAAGTATGCACTATGCACAATCTGCAACTCTAGCGATCTCTCAAAATCAAGAAGGCATAAATCTCTCTTTATTGTCTGAAAGTTTTACATGTATAAGTAGATACACCAAGATTTCTAGGCATCTTAGGCAGGATGAACGAATTTGCCACATCCTTAGAATTAGAGAATTATTATTTCGAAAGTTTGATTTAGCTTTCTCATTATGGTAATCAGTTTCTTTAACAACCTGACTTGTCGAAAAGATTATCGTAAACAAATTATAGTTTTATATTTTGTTTTACTACGTTTGTTAAGGTAGGAGTTATTGTTGTGTTTTCTGTATTTTCATTTTTAAACTATACCGGGTATGATAAGAGCATACTAATAAAAGATGAGACCATAAGAAATAACATAAGCCGTTGCTTCAAAAGATGATGGTCTCAGATTCAGTATATCGCAGAAAGGCTTTCGCATCCACACCGTACTCTACCCAGATTTAGAAGAGCTGGTTCATACTCAAGAGGACCTGGACAGAGAAGACACAGCCGAAAACATTTTTTACCGACTTCAAAGCCGACAGTCTCTGCTCCAGCTCTAGCTAGAAGATTGGCAGAAGTTCATGGTGCTTTAGTTTCTACTATGGTGGGATCCTACTTATTTATTATCGATTGATACGTTAACGATCGGTACGATTCCCTTCCCATCAACATAGTAACTATTGTTAAGGGGAAGGATGGGTACCGATTGTTAACGTATCAATCTGTAATAAATGAGTAGGATCCAGGCTCTGATACCGTAGAAGGTACAACAGAATTTAACATATCGTATGCCTGCCACAGGCCTTCTGTTGGATGCATATTATCAAAGACAATGCCTGGAATTTGATGCTGCGCTAAAGCCCAAATAGACCTCGTTGCTCTTCAAGAAGCTATAAACGCTAATCTTAATATATATATTTCTTGTGTGCGTGTGTATGTGACTGAACTCCTCCTAAACGACTGGACCAATTTTGATGAAATTTTGTGTGTGTGTTCGTGGAGATTCGAGAATGGTTTAGATTTACAGTTTGGTCTACTGGAAAATGTTTTTTCAATTAATTTCTTATTTATAAGGAGTTGTTGATTTTGGAATGTCAAACGATGACATTTTGTGGCTCAGACATAGAAAATCCGTGTTTTTCTCACGGCCAATTGTACGTTGCGTGTTCCAGAGTTGGAAAACCATCGAGTTTGTTTGTTTATACTCCTCATGGACTAACTAAAAATATTATACATCCAATGGCATTACGATAAATTAAGTTTTTGTAAATTAAAAAAAAATAAATATATATGTTATAAAATGTTTTGAGTGCAAGCTTTTTCACCTTTCATTAAAATGAGTTAAAGTTTTCATTTACGATGCTGTTATTTATTTAACAAAGTAATAACTTTTCAATAATAATTTTCATCAAAGCGGTCCAGATTGTTTCAGCACATTAAAAAAAGTATGAAATTAAAGACGTGTGTACAGGACAACGTCTGTCGGGTCCGCTAGTAGATACATAAAAGAGTACCTAGAAAAACATGTTATACCTTATATGCACGACAATGCTCGACTGCACAAATAACCAGGCAATATTTCAACGAAGCCGACGTTCAATTATTGGACTGGCCTCCAAAAAGTTCAGATCTCAACGCTATTTAACATGTGTGGGATACACCAGGAAGAGAGTTAGGAAGAACTAGAGCGAATTTCAAACTTTAGTAGCACAGGCACTGACAAATGAGTGGCATTAGATACCCTATCAGAACGCGGTTGCTGTTTTCCGAAGGATTGGAACAGCTATTATTCAAGTTTGTATAGGAAATACTCGATTTTGATAAAAGATATCATGATATTGCCGAGGCCCATGCTATTTTCAAATCTTTTTGTAGCTAATAAATGATGGTTGCATTATTTCTTCAACCCTGTAACCATTCTTCATGAATAGAAAAATCGTTAAGAATTAAATCAAAAATTAAAAAATTCAGAAGAAACGGGACTTGAAAATGTGCTAAAAATATCATTAAAGTCTTGAACTTCTTAACAACCATACACTATATTCAGAAATTAAGCCTGAGATACAATTTTTTTGTTCTGCCCTGTATTCAATATATGAAAGCATCAGCAACCTGTCAAAAAATTTCAAAATTTGTAAAAAATGTTATATAAGATTGAATTCAAGCGATTTTTTTTTTCGTCCGGTTGATTTTGCGGTCCAGTATATCATGCTCTTATTGAAGGAAGAGCATCTGGATGGTTAATTAAATTCCTCTTTCAAATAATTCGAGTGTTGCAGCTATATCCCAAAAAAAAATTGAGAACATTAATATTTCAACTTGTAGGAACTGAATATTAGGGGACTACAATGAAATATACTGAATATGAATGAATTATAATAACTAAATAAACAATTCTGCACAAAAAAAAATGCTAACCCTTCATGAAATTTTTTAGAGTATGAAGATCTCGAGCACTAATAAAATATTGAACCTTGTATATTACCCACTCATTGGTGACGAATCACATTCCGTATAGGATTTTGAGAGGTTTAAATTCACATTATTGCTAATTTATTTTCTGGGTTTTTCAGATCAAACACTTCGCACTATGACGCACAAAATTTAGCATCAAAGTGAATTAATTCAACAGTGTATATGAAACCTATCAGTTGAAAATCGTGTTAACCCAGATTCGGGATTTGGAGCTTCGTACCTAGCACTTGCATCACTGAGGAAATGCAACCTTGATCAAAATAACGAATGCTTTTCATTCAACTGTTAGATTGTTGGGAAATCTATTAATAACTCAAGTGCCGTAAAGTTCAACTTTCCTTACTATTTTAATTCACTTTTTTCTGTTGAGTATAGAACTATTACTTCTTTATTGAAAATATTCATGCATAGGTATGTCGTTATTTTGCTTATTCCAGAATAGCAGGACTATCAATTCAAATTTACTCAAATGCCTGTAATTTTCGAATGTTAAGCCGAGAGTGGTCTCAAACCATTGGGTTCGACTCGCTGGTAAAGAATTCGAGATCAAAATGTATTATGCCATTCGGCCACCTTACAGGGGAATCCGGGATACCATGTGGAAGAGTCATGTAGATCGGCATTAGTGTTTTGGTCAATTTTGGTGTTGTTGAGTTAATGTGTTTTAGGGTGCTCATCGTGAAAATATAAACCTTTATTTATTTCATTATTTTTAACATTATTCATAAGTGATACTGACTATTCTATTATTATTGCTTTTTTATGAAATTGTATCTTTGTTTGAATACACCGATTTTTTTACTCAATCATTTTGAAGAAAAAAAACGAAATGTTCGAGCATTTTATAAAGTCGAAACGAAACTCAGCAGGGTAACCTGAATTCAATTCCCACCAATGGCACACGTACGTTGATTCAACGGTGTATCGTTGAAATTCACGATACAGGTTGAATTTTTAAAGTTGTCATTTTGGTTTCAAAATCTAACGTGTTTGAGATCCCATATAGCACCCGACGTCCTGGGGATGTCAATTTCGGGTCCAATTTAGGTCTGAACGTCCTGGACCTTTTCGGGATGTTTTGAAATAGTCCATTTCTGGACATCCCGAGGATGTCCATTTCAGATCCAGTTAAAGTCTATACGTCCTGACCGTTTCGAGATGTTTTGAAAACGTCCATTTCCCTGGGGCGTATTGGCAGTGTTTACTATTTTGCAACGCATACATGCTGTCGCAACGTGGTAAATGATGACGTAACCAATATACCTATACTATTTTTGGTGATAGAATATTATAGTAATTTTTTATCGCAAACTGAAAATTTGCAAGAGAATGCAAATTTGAACGTGGTAAAGATCGCAACACGGTAAAAATGTCTTGTGAATGGCAGCGTATCCCTAATGCAATAGTTACTACGACGCGACGGTAAGATATGTCTGGGTAGACAGAGCATTGGTGCATTCATTCTTTATCGAGTTGCAACAGCATGTATACATTGCAACATATTAAACAATGCCAATATGCGTCCCGCGGACGTCCATTTCAGACAGGAGCGGATAAAGGAGGGGGGGGGGGGCATGGGGGCCATGCCCCCCCCCCTCGCGGGCCTTATAAATATAAAAATGTATCCTGAAAAATCGAAAAATATTCGTAGGCACTCACAAGGGTGAAAGATTCGATATGATCTAGAATGGTTGAAGACAGATTGAATAATAATAATAATAAGAGAGTTTATTCAGAATATTACATAAATAAACTCTATGTATTGGCATTAATTCATATACATAGAACCATTTGCAGCAGTTTCAATGTTGAAAATATTATACAAAGATACGCTAGTCAAAAAATAGGAGACTAGAATTTGTTATTGATTTTTTAATATTTGATCGTATGTTTTTATTTAATAGGTGTAGTAAAAAGGAATTCATTATTTTTACAATATATGGCTTTAGTTATTTGAATCTCGCGTTGTACAAGTCCGATCGGGTTTCACTATAAAGCGTTAGAAAGATGAGATTTTGCACTAGAAAAACATTCTGACAGTTTTGTGATGAGTTGACTCAGTTAAGTTTGAGCACGCCACCAAGATGAACACTAGCAAAAAAAATACGCTATTTTTATAGTTTTTCTTAGATAAAGACAAAAATACCTGCCATGTGGCTGAAAATGTAGTGTTTTTGGACGTGATACTGTAATAGCCAATTACGTGCAATTTTGGTTTCGTCGAATCCGTTCCGATAATTTCGATGTCAAAGGATCCACCACGCACTGGATGGTGAAGGTCCAGGAGCGGCATACCGGACATTTTGCCGGAGCGGCATACCGGCCATTTTGCCGGAGCGCCAAATTGTAGAGGCTTGCGCCTCTCGATATATACTTTTGTCATTGAATGAAAATATTTATCGAATATGCACTACACAGAAGCGGAAAAATTTGAACTATTTTCAAATTATGTGAAGAAAAATAAAAATAAGAAAGCTACAAGAAGAGAATATATGGAGTTGCAATCAAATCATCGAATTCCAATTCATAGTGAAAAACATATGTCATATCGTTGCGAACGAGATAACTAATAAAAAGGGGCATTTTGAGTTATCGCAGCCTACCACTTGAGAACTGATTATGCTAGGTGGTTCTTAAAATTTGAAACTCTGTGGTGCTCAGAATAAGAGAGATAAACCAAACATATGTTATACATATATTCGAAGTCAGGGGAAAAAGAGCTAGTCAAATATAGAAAAAGATACAGGGTGTTCCATTTGAAAAAATGAAGTTGCAATCAATATGTTGCCCATTCTGTATATATTTCATTTTTTTAATTCATTCTATAAAACACTAGTCGATTTCGTGAAACTTTTGTAGAAAACATTTTTTTGTACCTCTTTCAGTAACAAAGTTAAAGGGGGGGGGGTCAAATTATGGTGAAAAACCCGGTACATCTAAGCATCAAGGTGGAGTGGAAATTTATTCCTGCTTTGGGTCTCACTTGTTTTGTTTCGAGTCCCATGAGCCCCCACTGTCTTATAATCCTATTAATATATTTGAAAACGAACTGACTCGTTTTGAATTTTCGTTCAGTATTGAGTTTATGGCAAAAAGATTGATTTATTTTGAAAAAATTAGTAATTTTCATATACAATCGTTAGTGACCGGTTTGTGACTGGTTATTCCGCTGAATGAGTAAATCTATGAATTCTGTTTATGGGTAAATTCAGGGGCAGATGCAGGAGGGGGCTAAGGGACGCCCCGCTTGCTCAATGATGCATGTTGAAAAATGGAAAAATACCTCTTTTTTTCAAGTGAATTTGTTACTGTGCGCCCCCCTTGAAGAAATGCTGGATCCGCCCCCGTTTGTATTCCTTGTACAATAATTAAATAAATAAATGGACATTTCAACAAAGTGAACCAAGATCATGTCTTCATTGAAGGTCGAAAACGAACGCTATAAACTTTAGAGGGATAGTACAGTATTGACTGATAAAACAATCAGATAAACATCAGAAGACAACAATTCTACTCATCGACGTAACAATACCCAATAACAACATGCGTCAAAAGGAGGTCTATAAAATTTTGAAATATATAGACCTCGAGTTTCAAATAAAGCGCCAGTGAAGAATGATATCAACAAGAACTATTCCAATTATCATCTCTACAACTGGAATAGCACCCAAAAATCTCGAGAGAAATATCAAGCAACTAGGACTTAGCGAGTATATAAGTAATCTAATGCAAAAAAAAACTGTTCTTTTAGGTACTGCAAGGACGGTGAGAAAATTCAACAAACAGATCCAAGGACCGGCGGGATTGCGTGAGAGAGGACCAGAGCGGCCACAAGGACGGACCGAGCTCATTCCTTCTGATATTTTAAATAACTGGTATTGAGTGAATGTTCCCCTAATTGAGAAAACCGATTGCGAGGAAAGTTTTCGCTTCTACGCTGATAGACAGATAGTCTAAAATCGGGGATAATAATAGCTCTTTATTTCCAAATCATCAGGTACAAAATACAAGTACAAAAAGAGAAATAGTGTCAATAATAGCTGAAATCAAAATTGTATGGTTCTAAATTTAACACCAAAGTTAATATATTTTCTTAAATGGATTATAATCATTGATTTCATTAGGCAATCTATTGAAAAACTTTAAAAATCTATATTCAAGTCTTTTTTTCCATGTTGAATTTAATCTACACTTTGGTAAATTATATGATAATGTGTTTTATTATATATATATTTTAGATATGGTTGGAAAAGACATTTTTATGCCGAAATAGTAAGTATATTATATATACTATATTCTGAAAAAACCTCTACAAGATTGTCTATGTGTTAAGTTATACAATATTCGGAAGGCTTTTTTCTGTAATACAAATATATCTTGCGTCTTGAGATTACAGTAACATTTAGCTACTGCTGATTCTTGAAACTCCTCATCAGAACAACAACTATACATTTTGATTAATGTGTACTCGTAATAATTTGAATAATCTGTATAATTATTATAAGTTTTTATTTTTTCTCATAATGTTTAATAAATGTACACTCAACTTAAAATTTCTCTGATCGGGCAAAGGCAGACAGGCAATAATTCCTAAGCTAATGTGGTCAATCTTGAAATTCATTCCATTATTAATATTGTAAATGTTTTGATTGATCTGTATACGTATACTGATTTGAAGGAATTTATTTAAATAAATTGATTTATTTTCACTGTGTACCGTGACTCGCGAGACGAACTGATTGAATTGATGCATCGACTGGGGCTTTAAGAAGAAACATACTTAGTCGACACAACGCAGACCGACTTTACGCACAAATATCTGGAGCACTGGTTTCCCTATAAGCAAACATACTAGCACAAGTTGACGCTGAGTGAAGACGATCGACGGCTACCGATCTGGAGAGTTCAGATTTTCGTAGATTCGTCGAGGTCATTCACATGTTGAATTCGAATTGCAAAGCATGTTCAAACACGATGGAGATCAGAGTCATCAACGAAGTGAGAGAGCGTTCTGTCTGTAAGACCTAAAAGCCAAATTTTTTAGGGACCAAACAATTCGGCAAAAAGCATGGAAAGAAATTTCCCAATTGATGAATGAACCAGGTGAATTTTCACTCTTTCTGAGTTTATTTAAAATATGTCTGTAATTTCAGAACTCCATCCCCGATTATCAAACAGGCTAGTCCGTTTATTCATTTTTACAATACTAAATAACTACCGCATCATAACTTAAAAACCCACCCAATTGGCAGATCTTTCGCAATATCATAACTAGTTCTGAATAAAATGGCCCATCAATTATTATTTATGTCATTTCAATCAGTATTATTATACAGAGCGGCAAATTTCAAAAGATCACAGTGAAATAACTCGAATCTCATTTTTCGTGAAAAAATATGAACATTTCAAATGAAATAGAGAAAATAATACTGAAGAAAATTATCTGAAATTACGCCTAATCTCGAATTCACAATTATGTACCAATACATCTGTTTGCAAATATATATTCCCATTTGAGAAAATGTATTTTACCTTGAAATGACCTTGCAATTAAACTCTAGTCACATTGAATGTAAGTCTTCAATGTACTCCTGAAAACTAAGAAACTTTGATTTGAAACATTTTCTGATCTAGGCTCCCTCCAAGGAGTTATTTGATCGTTTAAAATGGGTTATATTACATTTTCCTTTTAGACAAAATTTTCGAATTGAATTGTTGAAATTTTTTTTAAACTGAATACAAATATTTCATATTTATCATTATTTTCACTCTGTATCGCGAGGCGAACAGGTGTGCTAACGAAAGTAAATTGATGCGTCGACTGACACTTTAAAAGTCTTTACATGAATGCACACAAGGCATCGCGTCGGTCAGGTCGAGCCAGCGTTGCATTGCTTCGACTGTAGTATGTTTCTGCCTTAATAGATCAATATTAATGAATCGCATAATAAATGAAGATCTGAATAAAGGTTAGAATTGCATAAAAGAAAACAAATTATGAATGGTAGGTTTTTATATTACAATTGACTTATTCCATAAACTGTACAATAGACTCATACCTAATTTATATAAACTGTACAAAAAAGTCTTTATAATTACATTATAAATTGTACCTGAAACAACTTCTTATTCTTCATCATTTCAATAAAAAATAATTAATAGCCTTTCATGACTTAAAATATTGAAATTTGCGATGGCAAATTTTAATATTATTATAATTTGTTGTACCACTTACATTTTTATAATGTAGGCTTGAAAGAAAATGATAACTTAGGCCTAGAGTTATTTTTACCCAAGATTTTTTTTTGCTCTTCTTTAATCCTTTTTTCGTGTTCTTTTCGAAGTCTTTGTCTCTCTTCATCCATTTTCCTCTGTTCCTCAACCATGGCCAATCTCTCTTCGGCCTAAAAATATTTCACTCTGAGAAGTATAGACAAAGATTATATTTATCAATAAATAATAAATGAAAATTATTTATTGCTTTTATAAATTCTTAACATGATTATTGTTAGGCTCAAATAATTTCTTTGTTCGTTTTTGGATCCACATTAGAATTTCGAATTTCAATTAATGAATTGACCCATAGATAGTATGTAATAATTGTTTTTACAACTTTGCGTTCCACTCTAAACAAAATCTCACACCACTACTTTGTGAACAAATATAATTTTTCAAAAACTGGTCTCAATTTTAATTAGAGAATATGTATATGTATAGAAGTAAAATTTGATCAATCAATGACATGAAAACAGGCACCTCCATAAGAGTTCCATGTTAAAAAAATTTCAAATGGATATCACGCCAAGAGAATGAAACAGGTGTATAATAGTGATAAAAAAATCAAATTCCATAACATACGAAAAATACCATTTTAGATAGAATCTGGGGCCTGAATCTCAAAAAAAGACAAGTAGTAATATGGCTTTGAGATCGATTCTAGACTGGTAATGAATTTCTTCTTCTGATTGCAGAAACTGTACAGATGTTGATTCGATTATAGGTTTATTCTTACAGCTGTAAGAAATAAGTATCAAATTACTACACATGCGCAATAGCATGAATTGCTGCACTGAACGATGCATTTTAGGCTATAGAGGATGAGTGGTGAATGAAAACTGGTTTTTTGAACTGTAAGAACAAACCTTTAGTTAAAACCTACAAATTATTATGAGAAATAGGGAAACATACAGAATTTATGTTTAAAGAATTATTTGCGTCTTTCGAATTCTGTATTGAATTATTATTTGTTGTGATATTAATATCAATAAATATTAAATACGATATTTGGAGAAGTCACTTTTGGAACTAAATGGAGTATGCTTTGAGAAAAAAAAATTAATACCTGAAAAATGTTCATTCCACGGATTGAATGAGAAAAAAAACCTTTCCTAAGAAATCACAGTTCTAATATATTATTAGACCTCTGATTCTCAATGATTGTTTAAAAACTTGAATTTTAGTAAATGGCAGCAGTTCCAAGGTAATAATGAATGAGTTATTATAATTTTCTTAAATGGAATGAAGACGCTACAATTTGTTTTTGAAAGTGATGCGTTCAAAAGAATTCAATTCTTGAAAATTGAGACAAGGCTGGTTTCTGATATTAATGGATTATTGAAAAATGTCCACATGGACAGACGATTAGAAGACATTTGTTATTTATAATTTACAATACATTATATATGACGAACAAAGAACTCTGGGACGAAAAAGACTTGACTTGAAAAAGAATATTTCAATCCAACAATCTTTCTGCCTACTCTAAGCAAGCTGTCCTTCATATGTAAACTATTCCCTATCGATATCAAAGGAATAAGATATAATAATTTAATTACTCCAAAATCAATGCCTGTGATTAGTGAGAGCTAAACAAGAAATCCTTCAGTTCCTCTTATAAACAGTTCGTTATGTGAGATTCTGCAAAGAACTGAAAGAACACAAATCAAATAAGTGATCTTGTTTTCGAGTCATCATTTGAGTCTTGACAGTTCTAGAAAATATTGTTCTTGTTTCTCAGAAGTATTCAGTTGTGTTCATCACTAGACTACTATCAGCTGAATTTACAACTGTATTCATTTCTTACAATGAAATTAAGGTCTTTTTTGTGACTAAAAGATTCCTTTTGTATTATTTTTTCAATAGTCATTTACAGGTGTGGAGCTTTTGATGATATTCAGAATTTTTTCTAATACTTTCTAAACATTGAAATTAAAAAGATACTTACACTGATGAGCTTTCCAACAAAAATAGTATTTTTGTTGCAGACAAGCTCCGATTATGAAAAAAATAGAAAAATATTGGGGGATATTGGTCCACAAGTTTGCAATTATCTGATTTTAAAGCTTGGCTGAACCAAATTCTTAGGATTACAAGAATATTTAATGTCTCTTCAATGTGAGAATATATTTTTAACAAATATAATGCACTTCAGAGATACATAACACAAAGTCTAGTCTTTATTTTATTCCCTCATCAGCTGATTAACCATAGTGCATTGACTCTATTGCATAATAGATTAAAATAATTCTCTGCTCTTAACCATTGAAATATGTTATATTCTCTGACAAAGAAGTCTTTACAACTTTGAAATCAAAACTTACCAACTTCTTTTGAGCTTCTTCTATCTTTCTTTGATTTTCCTCGAGTATTTTTTCTACCATTGCTTGTTTCTGCATTTCTTCTTCCTATAAGATACAAATAAAAATTAATCATTTTTTCATTCCTTTTTTGTGCCCTATCTAGCTCTCACACAATTTCATCCCATTCATCAACAGTTCTATTATCTGCTGTGAAAAGGAATTTAATTAAGATCAAATAATGAATTGACCAATTAAATTCCTTACAGATCATTCAAATAATATTGTATTTGCATATTTTTCCAAAAATTCAAATTGTCCAATACTTCTATTGAAAGTAATTACAAATACAATATTTAGCTAACAAAGAAATAACCAAAATTGATTAATCAATTAATCCAGCATTAAATATTAGTATCTATTATAAATTGGATTGAACAATCTCAAAGCATCAAAACATAAAATTTTTGTTTTCGAGTTCAAATCAAATAATTTTCAGTTATGATTAAAAAATTGGGGTTATTTCTTTTACTGAAAATCTATAGATTCCATCAATTGATCACACTCACTGCTAGAATCGGGGCTTGGTGTAATAAAATTAAAACCCGAAAACATCTCAGTAAAGGTAATAGATATAATAAAGATATATAATACCTGTGGCCCGTAGTGAAGTCCAGGTAACTTGATCGGCCCATAAAACGATACAGTCTCCAGACAGAATGTTGTGCTTGACCCTTTATCTTATATTCTACTGGCATATTTTAAACATTCAGACTGAATGTAGAATTCCAAACTATTCAAATATTTGCATGGTATGAAACCATTTTTTTAATAGAAGTTTGAGCTTTAGTTAAAGCTTTGAACTATTGATCGCAATTCAAGCTCAAGTTATTAAACTCAGTTGAAGGTTTTGCCGAAATATAGCGGAAACCATTTAGTTTACTTCGAACAAAAAAAACAAATAGTAACATTTTTTCTAAACGCAATCCAGTGTAGGGCCTCAGAAAACAGTTTGATAAACGCGTATGTCCTAGAGAAAGGGGAACATTCGTAATTTGATGAAAAATTGATATAATCAAGCAAGATTGAGCATCCTGGAAGATTCTGTTATATCCAGACAAAAATTTCAATTTCCAAAAATTTTTTATGCAAGCAGATCTTCTGTAGAAAAATATTTACTTATACTATGAAGGCTCATATTAAAATTTAAACAAATATCAAAACAACAAATTATCAACAGCCTTAACTACATTTCAAGTTTCAATTAATTTTCAATTGCAATAACTGTATATCAATAAAAGACATCTCAATAGATTTTCTTCCATTTCTGAAGAACTGAAGACGATTTTTGAATATATCTGTTATCGATGTGTCCAGTTACAAATTAAATAGTTTTTTATGACAGGCCTAATAAGTGAGATATAATACAAAAACTATACAATATTCTTCAAGTATAATTAAAAAAATTCCAGAATTAGTAAAAATGCTAGTTTTACCCAGATTTATCTTTACAAAACCTAGGTGATAGATACAGAATAACGATAATTATAAGGGAACACTGCAGAACATGATAGAATGTTCAAGAAATAGAATAGACTATTTCTCCAAATGGTATTTAATTAGGAGGAATAACTTCAATGTAGATCATTTGTCGTTCAATTTTATGTAAAAATTGAAGGTTTCTGTTAATCTTATAATTATTTTGCTAATAAATAAATTCATCTGAATAGCACAATGACCATGAGAGTCCCTTACTAGGTCATAGCCATAATACAGGCTGATAAAAAGAATATTATATGCTACAAATGTAATTTCATTTACTTTGTGAAATAAATTTATGATCTTTTTTTATTTTAATAAGTTTTTATGGTAGATAATAATATCAATATACAAATATTTTTGGATACCCTGAAATATATAACAATTAAAGGAATGATTATGTTGAAGTTGCTTAGTTATTTGTCGAGCTATGATATAAACATTCTACATAAATTGAATTTGTTAACAGATTCAATGCACTGAAGATTGATGGAATGATCAATCTTTCATTGAAACATCAAAAAATATGAGCCTTCAATTGTGCTGCTTAATCTACTCTCAATAATTTTCTTGAATTCTTGACAACATTTACATCAAAAATAGAAGATCTACAGCTATCAGAAAAACTGTACCAATATATATTTGAAATAATTTTGGGAAGAAATTTTTTTGTCAGCAGTTATTTAGTTTTATAATATTTTAGTCTTGAAAAAAATTAAATAAGTTGTACAAGCACCAATACCATAGTAGTCACTGATTTGTGTAGGGAATTCCATATAATTTTGTGTTGTAAAAGAAGAACTTATGAACCTATGAGAGAAAGGACAGGCAGAATTTTTTTCTTTTTCAAGAATCAAATTGGATGAGTTATTATATTCTTCATAATACCTATTGGTGATGGTTAAATATATCTAAAAAATTCACAGATTGTTTCAATAAAAGAGGAATATTAGAATATAAAGTTGTCTGAAAAATTCAAGAAACTATTGGAAAATGAAATTCTTCCAGTTTTTCATTAGTTTCAACGGCTGAAGCTCAATTGATTGTTCTGCTTCATAAACATAAGATATATAAAGACTCCTACCTGTCTTCTTCTCTCTTCTTCCATTTGCTTTTCTCTTCTTTTTTCCAAATCTTCCATCATTTGTTTTTCCATTATCCTTTTGGCCTCTTCCACACGTCTATTCACTTCTCTCTCAATTTCATCTCTTCTTTTCTCTAATTCTTCTTCTACACGTTTCTTCACCATTTCCTCAATTCTCTTAGCAGCTTCCTCTTCGATCAGGCGATGCTCGGTCTCCCTCTGTCTTCTTTGCCTTTCCATCTCTGCTAATCTTTCCACTTCGTCCATTTTTCTATGTGTTCTGGACCTCTTATGTTTATCAAACTTTGTGTCGTTAGATGCATCACTGCTTGATGTGGAAGATATAGAATGAGATCTTTTCCTACAATAGAATGTTAAAGGTTATATTAAAAACCTTCAAAGATATGTGCTCAAATAATTCAGTATCTAGCGAAAATGATGTATAAAGAATTTCATTGGACATTAATTGAAATTTTTCATGTGTAACAATATTTTAGTAATTGTTTTAGATTCAAGTTACCTAGATTTTGAAGATTTTTCCCTGACTTTTTCAATACTTTTCAAACTTTTGCAGCTGGATTCTGATCTTTTTTCCCGTCTATCTCTAGATTTACTCCTCTTATGGTGTTTGCTTTTATGATGTTTTTTTGGAGATCGGCTTCGGGAACGAGATCTACCCATGGCTAGATCTTCTTCAAAATTTTTGATTAATGAGATGTAAGAATTATTTAAACTTATTTCTTTTAATCTTCAACTTAATTTCTTAATTTTCAGAAAAGAATAGATATGCAATTCCGTCACAAATACACCATTCAATGCTGTAAATGTCATTTGTCAACCTCCAAACTAAGAATATTCTTCTTCTTCTCTTATTGACCCGGCAGCTTGGCCATGTGGTACACAGAATATTAGAATCAGTGTTGCCAATCGGCGGGTTTTAATCCGATTTGCGGATTTTTTTGAGTCTAGCGGATTTTCTTCGGATTTTAAAGAGTTGAAAGGAGATAATCCTGAGAATATTATTGATGAACCACTTATTGAAACAGTTGGAAATTTCCAACTGTTTCAATAAGTGGTTCATGGTTTAATACGGGAAAGATCCTACAATTGAATAAATAAGATTTCATAAATTGTTACATTTTTTGTTGAATTTGAATGAATAAATAAATATTGTTTTTTTTACACTTGTTATGAATGTATTAGCTAAAAGCCTCTGTGCCAGTTTTGTAGTATGAAATAAATGATTTGAAAAAAAAAAAAATATTTTTCCTTGATTACGTTTGGTTCAATACAATAAGTATATTTGCACCTAAAAACTTAGAACAGGGATCAGTTTCATATAATTTATTTAACAGTTATATTTATATCTAGGTAGAATTTATTAGATTTTTAGTCAAATTTGATAGTTACACTGGAACGGAAACATATATGAAGAACTTAAGAAAAACTTATGCTGTGAATTGTTTATTGACATTAATATTAGGGGTAGAAAAACTAAGATATACATAATAAAGGCTTTATTTGAAATATTTTATAGACAACTATTGTCCATATAATAAATTGGCCAAATCCATTCTTTTCTGTGCCCCACATTCCTATCTGATACTTCATCATCATTGGTATTAACATTATTAATTTCACTATTGTCTGCCTCAACATTTTCTTCATTCTCACCGTCAAATAGCGACATTTCTTGTTATGAAAAATATTTTGAGGATTTGGAAGATATATCTGATCGATATTCTGACGCAAATCTCGTATGCTGTGGAGATTTTAATCTTCCGGGTATCTGTTGAAAATCTGAGCCTAATAAAAACTGTGGTTGTTAGTTAACAGTTGGCTTGCTAGTGTTAGTTCTTAGGAAACGTTCACAAACGCCCACATTGATTTGTTAACGTTCAATTCTTAGTTCTTAGGTACGGTGCATAAATCCACAATTAATATCAGCCATAGAGATTATTCTTCCACTGACTATTTCCAAAAATGGAGCAAAGCCTTCATTTATACACTCGGCCACAGTTAAATCATTTATAAAACCACCTTTCACTAATGTTTTTATTTCCAAAAGGTGAAATTTTTGCGAAATATTGTCCCAAACAAGCCTATCTGGCGTAGCAGCTGTTATCCGTAATCTGTGCGTAGCAGCCAGAAAAGGTACACATAAACTTCACTTATAAACTTTATATTGTGGAGTTTTTCTAGTAAACTAAATATTTCTTCGTTGGGAACACTGGGTAGTTGGTATTATCGCACTACAATATGGCAACGGTGAATATGATCAATTTTATAATGTATTCTTTGAACATATATGAAAGATTTCTTCGATGAGATACTGTACTGTATCCTCAGGATTATCTCCTTTCAACTCTTTCAAGATGAACACATTATGTAGAATACATCTTGATATCACGAGGAGACAAATTAGATCTAGTCTGACCGTCTCCAACAATTTCAATGTTTTTTTCTTTTCACAAAACACATTCAAAAATTCTTGGATATCAGCTCCGTTATCGTTCGGCAAAATACGCACGCACCTCTTGCTTCGTGGTCTATCAACCGTTCGCACCTTACACCGCACGCTCCGCACCGGTGTGGATTTGCCGAACGCGGTAATATATATTTGTATTCTGTGATTGAAACCATTTAACATAACACAAACAAATAAATTTATTTCTCTATGACATAACATGTCACGATGTAACCTCAAACTTTCAAACGTTAAACTACCTGCTCCAAAGCTTTCAAGATTATCTATTTACGATATTAATTCTTGCAATATTTAAGGAAATTGTGTTTACTACTAGATATTATACTATTTGGTTACACATTGTTTGAATAGGGTATAGTGTATAGTGGGAATAGAACACTAATATAATTTTTCTATACTTATTGTAAAATCTTGTGGATTTTTAAAACCTTAGAAATATATCAAATTATAATGCAGACGGTAATTCGCTTAAAACGACCTTTGGAAGAGTCGCCCTCTGCTGCTTTGATTTTGAATTGCAGTAAAAAATTAAAACTTGAACATCCTGATGCCATTACGGAATCTATATCAACTGTTTTCAAGTTCTCTGCAACTAGGAGTTCCACGGTATGTGTAACTGAACCATTCATCTTTTCGTTCTAACATAAACTTTAAAATGGATCCATAACCATTTTTCACTCACATGATTTTCTCCAATTATATTTTGTGGGTACTTGTACTGAATATTTCTCCTTTCCATAGTTAATTACATTGCAATCAATAGTTGAATATTCTTAATTATTATTGCTATTTCAGGATGAGGATATAACTAAGCAGACAACAGGCATAAAAAATAATTTGAAAGAGCAATTCTCACAGAACTATAAGTCTAGTAATGTAGATATAACTAACAAATTACGTGTTGAAACACAAGAACATTCTAAAAATGAAAGATATAAAATTGTTAAGTTTTTAAGATCTAATTCAAATGAAGATAATCCCGATGAATGTATAACTGTATTTGATGTTGAACTGAATGAAGAAATTGAAAAAAGGGCACCTAATCAAAAGTTTGTTTATGATCTCTATTATACAGATGCCAAATTCCTAGAAACAGTAGATGATTATGATATAAGGTGAGTTCATTTTATATATGTTATAAAAGACAGTAGTGCAGTGGACTCTTGTTAACTTGTAACAGTACAGGACCAAGATTTCTCTTTGAGTTACGTATGATTTGACTTAGGTATAGTCCAAATTTTTCAGGTCACTTTTGATTAAATTCGAATTGCAGAGGTAATGAGATATAGAGGTGAACCAAATAAATGAAAGTATATATGTGATACTTTTTGTTGTTTTGGATTTATAAATTCCATCGTATTCCCAATAGTGTTTTTATAAAGTATGTGAATTAATTACAAGGAATAACATCGTGGCATGCAGACAATTTTTCAATTCCGGATAAAGTACCTCCTCCAGCAGAACTTGAACCCGTAACCCCGAATCAATAGTCCAGTGCTCTACCAACTGAGCTGCCGAGGATGTCCAACCGCATACAGGGAACCGCTTCTGCCAGAATCAAATGTTAGTAGTATGTATACCTCAAAAACTACATCGTTCGCAAGGGTTTTGCTTCACGCAGAGCACTGCTGATATTGTGGAGGGTGCGCAGTAGATAATTAGATGCAATGATTTGAGGTTCTGGTCATTCTAAAAATGTTGCAATTATCTCCTTGTTCATTATGTGCCGAATACGAGAGACTTTTTTCGATGTCCTATTCTTCTAGACAGGAAGAATAGGTCGTTTTAGAGGATCAGTACCCTCGAATTCTATGACATATCTATTCATGGTAGCAGATAATCTCTCCAATAGATCTCTTTGGCCTTCTTCATTTTCGAAGGCTGTAGTATATATAAACTGCCGTTGATCATCTCTTACTGGTATCAAATCTATGCTCTTTTGTTCCTCAGTGTTGTGAATTGATGTTGTGCTGGTTTTCTTCAATTGTCACTTCACTATTAATGATGTTCCTGTATTCCTTAAATCATTCATGGGTTCCTCTGTGTTCCTCCGTAGAGCTACAGCGAAAGAATTCTTGAGCTGCTTTCCATACAGCTTCGTCAGTTACCCTGGCAGGGACCCTTCGACAAGTTTCAGCTTTCCGGGTCAGGAAGTACCTGGAATCTGCAGTGGACAGGAGTCGATTCAGCTCTCCTGATAGGTTAATTGGTTGGGATTTCATACAGCTACTCTTCATTTATTATTAAAGAGGTAAAAATGGTAAAATATAACAGTAAAATAATTTAGAGTTGTGCATTTTTTTCGACTTACGACAGGTTATTCCAAGGGGATTGAAAATAATTCGAGTTATCGAAGATTTCAAGTTAACGAGAGTCGACTGTATAACCTTTCAAAGTACTTAAAATTTAAATAATTCTTATATTACCTCTTGTTCATTTCAGTGTTGTTCCAACAACTGGATTATTTTTTTCTGATGATGTTTACATCTCTGATGCAGAGAGTGATGATTCAAATGCGGAAAACCATTATACGAATGATTATCCCAATGAATCTGATGTAGAAAGTATAAATGAAGATGATATCCTTGAAGCCATGGAAAATTGTCATATTCATGATAATTCATCTTCTGATGAGTTCAATGAGAATGAAGATTCAGAAAATGAATTCGATAAATTGAAAAGAAGGTACAAGAGTTACAATATTGATTTATCAGATACTGATGGTGAAGATAATGTTGATAGTGAGAATGATGATGACAGTGAAGACGATGCTGATAAGGAAGATAATTATTATAGTGATTATTGAAATATGTATTTATCATTCTATGAAACAACTATTGTGATATTATTATTAAAATTAACCATGTTTCCTTAAATTTTGAATCTGATTTTATTTATTTATTGTGGAGAAATGTAATGTGTTTTAAATAACTCAATATTTTCAAAAGGCCTAGAGAAATTTTAACGAAATTTGGTGAGCTCTACAACCCATTAAAGGGGTTGATTTACTGCAAATAAGTTGTCTTCAGATATTGCAGTGGCGTGCGTATACGGTCATTGGCTCTAACAATTATCATTTAAGATAAAAATAGTACGCCAGTCACATTTTCCAAAATAAAATAAATTCCTCCAATTCTTATTTAATTTGGAAGAAAGAGAACTTGGGCGTTCTTTCTCTATGATGCAACTCTTATCAGTCAAAAATTCAGAATGTAATTATATCTGGCAATACATTTTATCATTTATAAAAAGCTCAACTCAAGTTATGATAAATGAGTTCAGTATTCTTTTTATGGTTGGTTGCAAATGGCAGTTATCATGATTATTCAACTCAGAAAAAAGACCAGATACAAATACCATACCATTGACTTGAGGCAAGCAGGCAGGGTGTCATCTACGATTGTGTGAGGCTCTACAACAAGCTGTCACTGGATAGCAAAATGAATGAATAGAAAAACCTTCAAGAAAAAAGTTATCGCTCTGTTGCTGGACAGGACGGTGTACAATATTAATGAATTTCTGACGGCTTGTACATTTTCTTTGTAATGTTTTGTGAAATAAATTTATTATTATTATTACCATATCGAGAACTATCAGACTTAGAGACAAAATGTTCAAGGACCCCGATCTCTTTTTTCGAAATAATGAGATTTCGAGTTACAGGGCGATTCTGAAAAATGACCGTTTCAAATATTTTGCTATATGTTGGTTTCTGTTCGAGATATTCGAAAAATTCTAAAAATTTTTTTCAGTCATTTTTATGATTTCTATGAAACTGATATTAGATCATAGAAATTAATTAATTATTATCGTTCTAGAGATATAGAGGAGAGTTGGTGTTTCTTAAATGGGACATCCTATATTTTTCAACGCAGTATTTAAGCCGCAGATTTGTCGAAAAGCATCACTTATTGGTTTTTATAAAATGTGATTGTTACAAAGGTATTAAGTTTTTTACTACATTTTTTGATGAGACACCCTTGTATTTATTTATTTATAGAAAAGAGTCGAGGTAAAAACCTATAAAAGACTCAGCATATATCATTAAAAAACATGAACAAAAATTCTCAATAATCAACCGAAACGTGAAAAACAGCAAAACAATATCACTTAACTAAATCAATCTTCATATATTCCGAGAAGATCTAACCGATTATTAAACACATTGACATCGGGAGAGTTCACTACTTCATTTTGCAACGCATTCTAACCTTGGAAAACTCGGTTGGTAAGAATATGCTGTTGTAGGGAATCTTTCGATTCCTGGAAAATATAGTCCGAAGATTGAATTTCGAATGAAATTCATGGAAAACAGAAGAATTCGGTGGACGAACTTAGAATTATCTAAACCACACCCCTAAGGGATCTGTAGAAAGGCCTTGCTAACGGTAGAATCGAATACGACCTGAATGCCCATAAAAATCGGCATTTCAGGGCGAATAATTCAATTGAGTTCAGTCCAATCTACAACTACAACATATGTGCAACACTTGCACCGACAACGAGAAGAGTAAAGATTTTCACATCTGTTCCCGAGACCGGCGAAAAAGTACCTGTGAACGAGCCGCAACGACCCAAGTGGCCAGCGACCCTTAATCGATAAGATCTAAATATCATCTTCAAACTCTTTTAATGGGTTGGAAATTGATTGAATAAGTGTTTTTATCCCGTTCTTTTATTTCCCTTATTTGTCCTTGGCCGTGAACTACTATAGTTAGCCACAGTATAAGGACCACAACCCACACTGTCTTTGTGTTGTCTGGAAATTTTGCTTGCGGAGCATTAAATTATGTCCTCTCAGGTTATGATTGAATGTATTATATAGCTCGGATGAATCAAGACCAAGACGCCTGTGGCCCTGTGCAAAACCCTGTGCGTGAAAATTGACCACCTCTATTCCTGCGATCGGTACATGTTAAGCGGTCATCATAGATAGGTCTCTTATACCTATACGTCCAAATGGTATACGGGTGGCCCAGCGCTGGACCGACTTTTACAACTCAACATCACCTTTGAGATTGGGTTACCAGAACGGACCGGCAAACTCAAGAATAGAACGGTCACATTTTTTTTTGGCATTATTCGATTTTAATTTTCAACATTGTTGCCTTCGAGGGCGATACAGCGATTATAGCGATCTTCCAACTTTTCGATACCATTTTTGTAGTACGATTTGTCTTCAGCTTCAAAATAGGCCTCAGTTTCGGCGATTACTTCTTCATTGGCGATGAATTTCTTTTCAGCGAGCATTCTTTTGAGGTCTGAGAACAGGAAAAAGTCGCTGGGGGCCAGATCTGGAGAATAAGGTGGATGCAGAAGCAATTCGAAGCCCAATTCATGCAATTTTGTCATTGTTTTCATTGATTTGTGACACGGCGCATTGTCTTGATGAAACAACACTTTTTTTTTCTTTAAATGGGGCCGTTTATTAACGATTTCATCCTTTAAACGATCCACTAACGCTATATAATAATCACTGTTGATGGTCTGGCTATTTTGGAGGTAATCAATGAATATTATACCTTGCGCATCCCAGAATACTGATGCCATAACCAGCAAACCTTGCCAGCGGACTGTTGTGTTTTTCCTCGCTTTGGATTCGGTTCATCGTATGCAGTCCACTCAGCTGACTGTTGATTAGACTCCAGAGTGAAATTATGGAGCCATGTTTGATCCATTGTCGCATATGGACGCAAAAATTTAAGTGCTCAGAATCATTAACACGTTGTTGCTTTTGATCGATTGTGAGCTCGCGCGACACCCATGTACAAATATTCGTGAATGATATGATGTATACGTTCAGATGATATCTTCACAATCTCTGCTATCTCGATCAACTTCAGTTAACGGTCATTCAAAATTATTTCACGTTTCACCACGTTTAAAATTAGCATACCAATCAATGATGGATGATTTTCCTGATACAGACCCCGGAAACTCTTCATCAAGCCAAGATTTTGCTTCAACTGTATTTTTCCCTTCAAAAAGCAATATTTTATCAGCGCACGAAATTGTTTTTCTTCCATCTTTTTTCAAATAACAAAAGTAGCTACACTCACAACGCAATATCTCACAAACTAATGGTCGGACTGTTGTCAAATTTTGACACGTATCGTTTGAATGTTGGTACTTACTAAAACTCATATGGATTTAATACTAGCACCGCCATCTGTGCATTAGACCGGGGACTTTTCAATTAGACTAAAACTCTGGGGTCCCAATAGCGAAATGATATCGAGATTTCGAGCCTTAGCACAAATATTCTGGATGTGTTCAGACCAACTCAAATCGCTGGAAACAATGACGCCAAGATCATTCTGCGAAGAAGTCTACCTCAGCTGGCGGCCAGCCAACACATAGCGAGTACAGGGATTCCTCTTACACCATCTGAGTAGAGTATATCAATCTTCCTGCAATATTTAATGTTCTGAGGCAGGAGGTAGGAACAAAAAGCTTAGTGTCATCCACAAACATCGAGCATAAAACTCTCAAAAGTATGCATAACAGACGTGTAAGGAAGAAATAACAGTGGTCCCAAAACAGATCCCTGAAGTACCCCACTAGCTACAGGTCTAGTAGTGGAAACAGATCCAAAAACCCTGACAAAGAACTCTCTCCAACTCAGGAATGCTCGAATCCATTCCAGAAGTGCACCTTTAATCCCGAATCCTCTAAACTTTGCAATAAATCGCCCTCGAGAAGTCCAGGTGATAAATAACATCAACAAGATCACTACTCTGGTCCAGTTATTCAGGCACTGCAGGAGGTTGGTAATGCGACCGATCTACCGGACAAAAACCCATGCTGGCAGCTTGGAATTAATTTATTGGTGAGAAAGAATTCCATGCATGCTAGTGACGTCAAGCTGATTGGTCAATAGTTGTGTGGAGAAAATTTATCACCCTTAAACACAACTGTGACTGTGAACCAGGACAGTGCTGGACCAGATAGATTTCGCGAAAACAAGAGTTAGAGGTCCTGATAATGAGGCTGTAGAAGACCTCAACGACTCGAGAGCTATGAAATTGATATGCTTAGGCGTGTGTGGAGACAGTGAAACAGATGAATATTTTGATTTTGGACCTTAGGAAACAAAGAAGGCAATATAGTCATTTTCGAATCATTTGGGTCTATTTATAACATTCAGGGGTGGAACTAAGGAGAATTTGTAAGAGCTAGTAGGGACAAGGCATATATAGATTGGACAATATTACGTTAAAATTTTTTTGGTTTAAAATTCCATTTGTAGAAATAATTGTAAAAAGGAAATACATTAAAGGCTACCTGCGTCGAATTCATTATGTCTGATGTACTTACAACATAAAAAAATTGTTAAATTCAAACAATAAAGCATGTTTCGATAAATCTTAGGGATAACATCTGTTTTGATATAGGGTGTCGCAAAAAGAAATCGAACTCAATTGTTTCAAAAGACTTTATGAAGATCTACAACTTGACCGCCCCATTTGCAAAATTATCTCAAAAATTGACCAAGTTATGGACCTGGGGAGTTTCAAGTGGCGGAATCTTCACTCATTCAGATATTAAAAAGTAAGGGGCAAATTATTATATAACATAATGCCATCGTACATCGCAGAATATTTTATTTTTCTAGTTTTATGACATGGTATGCTGAAAATATTAGAATGTCTGTTGTAACAATATTGAAAGTCAACATTTTTACTCAAAACATTCAGATTGGATTTAACATGTTAGATAAACGTTTAACTTATATAACTTCAGGGGAATGTAGGAATTTTGTAGTGAGTGTAGGTTCTCAAGATTAGCGATAAGGAATATCAAATAAACTTAAATAAACATAGGTGTTTATGTGTGTATTTTTATAAACATTAAAGTGTTTTACTGTATTTACATGCGATGGTAGTTAAGAATTATAGGAATCGTTCCAAGCAGCGCGTTATTTTGTACTCTTCTCTGCTTCGAAGGTATACAAACTGACGTTAGTAGAAATATTTGATGTTACTGAAACTTTCCTGGCCTTCATTATCCGAAGTTTTATGCATACATCGTAGTAAACCTTCTTCTTGCAAATGAAAATGATGAATATAAATATACCTGTAAAAAAAAAACGATAAAATGATTTATCGGCAAATCTTTTACTCGATAAAGAATTACACTTCCCAAAGAAATTAACACACCACTAAAAAGTAAGCAAAAGTTTAATATACATAGATGTACAACTTTGATTCCGCCGTTTTTTTCCGAAATTAGAGGCTTTATTGTCCATCGCCGGTCACTTTCTCCCATCTTTCGGGCAGCATACGAATCCTGCGTTGAAAAAACTGATCATCTTTTGAAGCGATCCACGAATTGATCCAATTTTTTATTTCTTCATAAGACCGGAAATGCTGGTCAGCCAGGAAGTGTGCAATTGATCGAAACAAGTGATAGTCCCATAGAGCAACGTTTGGAGAATACGGCGGGTAGGGTAGGACTTCCTATTTTAACGTTTCCAAGTATGTCTTGACTACTTTCGCAACATGGGGTCGAAAATTGTCAATGCTGTAAAATCACTGTATCATATCTCTCGTTGTTTTGCGGCCGTTTGTCTTTCAATGCTCTGCTCAAACGCATTAATTTCGTTCGAAAACGATCGCCTATGATTGTTTCAGTCGGTTTTAACAATTCATACTACACTACGCCGAACTGGTCCCACCAAATACTGAACATGATCTCGAAACTGTTAATATTCGGTTTGGCCGTCGACGTGAAAGCATGGACGGGATATCCCTATGGTTTTCTGCTCTTGGGATTATCGTAATGAACCCATTTTCATCTCCAGTCATAATGCGATGTAGAAATACCTTCCGTTCAGCTGTTCACAAGCAAACAAACGCCGCTTCAACTCGTACCGCACCGAATTTCCTTGTTTCCGAATCATTTTCACGACTTTCAGGCGTTTTGAAATGGTTTGTTACGTCACTCCCAATGATCCTGCCAATTCTTGTTGCGTTTGATACGAGTCTTGATCATGTAATGCCTTCAATTCTACATTTTCGAAAACCTCTCTTCCACCTCCACGCTGGTCTTCGACGTCAAAATCACCGTTCTTGAAGCGAATTGAAACCATTCTTGGTAAGTTCTTTCACTAATAGCGGCCTCACCATAGATACTTGAGAGCATTCGATGAACCTCAGCCGCAGATTTCTTCATATTGAAGCAGAAAATTAACAACTCCCGCAAATGAAGAGAATTTGGCTCGTAAGTTGACATGTTTAATCGAGACTAGCTTTATGATGCAAATACAAATCGACTAATATTTCGATGGCGTTATGTTTACAAATACCTCAGCCTAATGTATGACATCTACTATTTATTTCGACTTCCACTTACCGCTACAGTCATCTATTGCAAAACGGCGAAAGGAAAGTTGTACACCGAAGGTGGAGGGCTCTTTCTCCAAAAATGAAAATGACCGAATGCAGTTGTTCAAAGAAAACACGCTGGAATGCGAAATTATCCTGTCATTTTGATGCACGAGTGTAATTCGGGGGAATATTTCCCGAATAAACTGTTAACTTGTCAAAGTAACATAGATTCCATAGATGCCATAGATTCGGAGTGTGTAAGATGCATAGAAACTATGCATCTATGAACAGAACAATTATCGCAGTGCAGTTTCGCTTCCTACAATGTAAGTATCGCTGTAATTTTCGATAATTATTGTTCTCCACATACATAGAATTTTTGACAGGAGGGAAATATTCGTCAAAACTAGGTACTTGTCCGACTTGGACGTTTATAGAGTGGTTTTTTACATAAAATTTGTTATAATTATAAACAGTAATAAGAAATATAATGAAGTAAATCGAAAAAGAAATTATTGAGAAAAGATAAGGCACTCTACAAGGTATTACAAATTTTAAGAAAAAATACGCTACAATTGATACACCTGGTATTTATAAAATATAGGTTTTTATGGGCATACAGTTTACACCAACGTCTAGCTAGAAGAATATAAAATGTCATAAGGAAGGAACGTCCAAATCCATAATCAGACAAATAGTTTTGATAAAAATGTATATTAAACCTTTGCCTAATTTTTGGTGTTGAATTAATTTCTTGGGGAAGTATATATCTGAAAACCCAACCAAATTTTAGAAAATTAGGTGTCAAGGTGTGTCTACATGTACCCACCTTGAGAACAGACGATCCATTCAAAAATAGTCGCTATATACGTAGTAACACCGTGTTTTGTAAAATCATAAAGAGACAGGATTGCTTCAGAAAGGAATGTTATACCCATTATAACAGCTAGTTTAATTATCAAAGACAATCTGTGGAGGAGATGAGAATATTATAAATCATTTAGCTTAGATATTTCATAAATACTTTTATCGTGATGATTAATAACAAGTAATAAACATAGATAGAGGGAGCATATGTCATTTTCAGTAAGCAAATTTTGTCTCCAACATGAACTATCAAATTTGACATGAAGCGCGCGGAAATGAAAACATATCAGTGATACGATATTTCACTCAATTCGCGAGTTTCTCCACAAAGAACGCACGTCTTATGTCCTATAGTGAATCAATGTTCCATATTAACTCAAAATATATTGGAATAAATACCTAAATATATCAGAAATTCAGAAAACAAACTTCAAGCGCGCCAAACGACGCGAAACAACCGATGACACTAGGAGAGCAAAAGTTGCCAAACCTTGGATTTCAGCAGTAGATACAAAAAATAATAATTATTCTGCTTATTATACTTTTTAAAATTAGGAAAAATATCGGATTCTAAATATTCACATTTGCATATTGAATTGGGAATCACTCAAATAAATATATTTCATTCAATATAATATTCATTCATAACGATATAGTAAAATTGTGAATTTGAAAATATATTACAATCCGACAACGTAATCTAACCATGTTGGGGACATGTAAAATTGGCAAATACTCCCTCTATCTCTGTTCATTACTCTATGAATGAATGAAAGTGTTTTCATTTCCACGTCCCTTCTTTCAAATGAAAATGATGTATGCTACCTCTATCTATGTTTATTACTCTAGAGTATAGACTAATACTAGGTTATCCAAGTCGTGATCCAGATTTCACAAACCTTTCAATGACATATGTTCAGTTCGTAAGAAGAATTCGAAGATACTGGATATTTTACTGATGTCTCAACGCTCATATGTGATCGAAATGCACGCTCGACCGAAAATATTGCTGGTATAAGTGTTGAAGAAGATCCAAATTTATCCATTCCTCGGCGCGCACTTTTGGGCCTCTCTTACGGCACGCTATGCGTGAACCTCATAAAGTTCAGTTGACGAAAGAACTACATGCAGCTGACCATGGAATGCGTAGAACATATGCCGATTGGGAGCTTGAATAACAGCATTTGGATGCCGATTTTTCGCTTTGAATTTTCTTCTGCGACTAAGCACATTTTTGACTCCATGGCTAATTTAACCTCGATTTTAACTAACACAATTGTTGTACATAGGCCATTGACAATTTTCATTTAACTGTTGAAAGATCATTACACCCAAAAAACGTCACTGTATAGGGTCTTGTTGAGTGATCGACCAGTACTTCTTTGAAAATAATGAAGGTACCGTAGAGCGGTGTGACTTTGCGCCACTTTTTATAGTTTTCTTGGTGTTATTTTTAATTTTTTTGTGAAATGAGTCCTGTGCAAAGTATGTTCAATTTGAACATTTTAGTTGTCTACTGCTGTGGTTAGAATCAGATGAAAAGGTGCACACTTCTTTTTTTTTTATTTTAAAAATTTGGCAAAGTGACCCGCAAATCGGTGCAAGTTTGCCAATGCCTCAAAAATGGGTTTTTTGGCAATTTAATGAAGCGCTGGCGGTATATGTTAGTGCACTAATGCCTCCGGGTTCGCCCATATATCTTTTGTTAATTTTATTCCACAGAGTTCTTCTGGAAATGTTGTAAACACTTCGGAAGCTTTCTCTGTATTGAAATGTTTTCATTTCGAACTGCATTGATTGCTCGGATTAGTGTTTTTTCCGTATAATTACTATATTTCCTTGCATCCAACTTCTTTTTGTATCGACGACCCATAATTGTGCCTCAAAATAAAACAGGTGAAACACATTTGGTATGTGGCAATGTCGCCTGCCGAAGGGCCACAATAGAAAAATTTCCCGAAATGTCTAAATTCTCTCAACCAAATGTTTTCAGTTTTTTTTTAACGTGACGTTCAATGAATGTAAAGTAAGCTGCTTAATATATTTCCATGTACCGTTCGCCATATTTTCTGCACTACTCCTAGTATTTCGCATTTATACCCACGTTAAAAAATTACCCGCTCACATAAAAAAAGAAAGATTTCCATTTCTGATGTAATCGGAATAACGTTGAAAGTAAAATGTTCAATTCACCTGTCTTTGCCTGTATGTAAAGCTGTCTTTTTTTCGCAGTCATTCATTTTTCCAATTTCTATTTTAATCTTCAAACAATATGAAACAGTTTTGATGAAAAATACGATGTTGGCTATTTGTTGTATGAGTAGAGGTACAGTGTAAAATATAATGAAGGAATAATTCCCTGGTCCTGCAAAATAACGAAAATTTCAATATCCAGTTATTGAGTGTGGTTATGTTCGGCAGCATAATATGCAAATGAAGATTATGATTAAGTATTATTTTTTAAATATTCAATGGATTCTCGATGGAAATTATCAAATGAAATAAAAAAAAATGATTTGCCATAACTATTTGTGAAAATTAATATCGGTGATTATCGCACCACGTCTTGACACCATTTTTCACTTTTGGATTATTCTGGTACCAAACACTGAATAGCAGAATCGACCACATCTTTAGTTTTTAACTCCGAAGTAGTGCACGACATTGAGAATGATTGTCAGACATCACGAATTGAAAAATATTTCTCCTAAATGTCAGTAGGAAATTCAATAAAAAAAGCCAAGACATTGTATCCAAAGATTTCGAATTTTTGTCCCTTATATTTTATAACTATATTTATACAGGATGAGTGAACAGTGCTCGATCGGCTGATAACTCTTGGAATTTTGGTCTAGTGGAATGATTCACATTCTGACGGAAAAGATAGTAGCGCATAAGCTTAAATTATTTTTGACTCTAAAGGCTGGTAAGAAAGGGATGAAAAACGACACCACCTTATGAGCGATAAATAGTGATGTGACTTTTTATGCTGAAAATATGCAGTCAATTCGAACTCCTTAAGAGAATTCAGACTATATTTCTGTTTTTTTCACGTAGTCTCCATTTCATTCAATCAAAACGAATGTTTCCAAATATTTCGATGAATACTTTGATTTGGCTTGTTTTCATTGGTATTATTAGTAGTATTATTAAGTAGGTATAGTTGAGTAATCTTATCCCTGTGAAACTGTGTGCGTGGAAATTATACTGCCAGTCCCTTATAAATCATTAAGTCAGAAGCATTTTGAAAACTATTTATTTTAGGCACAACATTTCTCAACAAAAAATAGACACTACTCACTAGGGTATCTGATAGGTAAAAAAAATATAGGAAATACCATTTGAATAAATGTTACTGACATTTTTTGAAAGTCATTTTTGCTGTGTCTTTCGGACCACCTTTAGAGTGATACGTAAATTTGCAGAGGACTGGAAAACTTTTCGGTCCAATAAACAATATCATACAATTATCTCGAACGGTTATCAAGATATGATTCATAAAATTTGTCGAAAAAAGTGGCCTAGGTCAAAAAGTACCACAAATAAATAATGACAAGTTTGGTATTTCGTAAACAGACTTTCAAGGAGATTATGAGTATGTTATCAAAATTGGGCATTCCCATTGAAAAAACCAGGGTGGTATCGTGTTTCACCACTCTCGGATCAGATTGTAGAGTCAAAAATAATGCTTTCGTGCTAAGTAAATACCTATTGTCGATTCCGTCAAAATTCGAATCATTCTCCTAACCCAAAATTTCCAAGAGTTATCGACCGATCGAGGACTATTGATTCACCCTGTATATGTACTGTTGCACAAAAAATAGTGATTATACTTATATCGTGGTCTTATCACAATATTCCTCTCGATTGCTAAACAGTAATTTCACAACCTTGATATAAAAATAACTATTGTTGTAATATTGTTGGTGACCTAACATGCAATTTGAATAGAATATTAAATATATGAAACATCAATCATGAGTCTTTACTTCACTATCAATATTTTTAAGAAAATCTGCTATTATACAAAGTTGAAGAACCTATAAAATAGACCCCTTCAGAAATATTTCACATTAACAAATAATAAAATAATTGAAATATTTTTTGTAAACGAAGTACTTCAGTCTCTATACAATACGAGAAATAGTAGTACCTACAATTTTGATGTTGACGCAGGCAATGGCGGCCCTAGCCTTAAATTTTGGGTGGGTTGTCGTTATGGGCTTCAAGTTTTTTGATGGGACCATTCCGTACCTTTTCTGCTTGAAACGCATATTAAGTGTTAGGTGGTTCCATTTTGGGGGGGTCATGACCCCCTTGAACCCCCCTCCTATGACCGCGCTTGGATGCAGGCGGCCCAGATAATCATTTTTATAATTCTGTGGCAAATCCGATCATTCTGCCAAACATTGTAGAACAAAACCGTGAAAGAATATCCCAGATTCACACAGATCTCATGGTTATATTTTATTATCATATATGCTACTCGGAGCTCTCCCGTCACTAATATATCTATTTATCTGTTAAATTTGTAATGCAGAAAACTGTTCTGCCAATCCACAATTTCAATGCAAAAATCAGTAAACGATATTTATGGAAATATTCTATTGATTTTTTAAAAATAATAAAATAAAATAATATACCTATGACACTCTTTCTAACTCTCGTTATCCAAAAACTCGGTACTTCGTGACTCGTCATTGAATTTTGAACTCGTGGAAGAGTATCAATGCCTTCTGCACTTCTATTATAAATAACTATTCTTTCGGTTGTTACTTCATCACCACTTCCGAGGCTGTAATTATTGACTTGTGGTATTATCTATTTCAATTATTTCTTTTTTGATCTAATGAATTTTATCAATATCTCTACTTAAGAGTTTTTCAAACATTCGATAGTTTTTCAGGAATACTTTTCTATCAAAAAAACTTCTACAAAATTCAGATTTGTGAACCAATAACATTCAAAAAATGTATTGTTTTTCCTAACGAAACATTTCTTTAATAAAATAAAATGTATTCGAGACTTTTGACGTTATGTAGGGGAGACCGGGGCTAGTTGGCCAATTTTTTTAAGTTTATTTTTTTTCGAATAAAATAATATAAAAACATGAACATGTAACAGGAGGAAAAACTAAACTACATACAGCATATCTATATTGGAAGTTAGAAAAAAGTAGGTAATGGAATGGAAATTTATACTTAATATACAAAAAGAAATCTTACGTGTATTAGAATTTTCCAGCAAACATTTTTTTTCTCCAATGTAAGGATGCATTCCTTCAGGCATTACAGTTGTCGCACTACATATTCCTATTATTAGAACCCAAATTATGGGAAAACCCCAACCATAATAACTATATCGCAGTAAACGTTTCCCTTCATTTCTTAGTGGTCCAAACATTGTCCTTGGGGTTCTGTATGGAAGTTTGATTCATTGAATTGATCTAAAGTTGTAGCGATGAATTTCGGGCTTTTTAGCGATGATCTAGTACATTTTCGTTTATTGATCAGTTGAAATAACATTCGTTCTGGGAAAAACCGATCGAGCACTATCGACTCACCCTGTAGATCCAACGAAAATGCACCCATCATTTTTTCCACAATAACAATCCGAAAGAATTTTTTTTTGCTATAATTTTATGACCCAATTGATTATTGAAATATGTTTGATATTCAATTGTGGGATAAATCATGGCTTCTGCTAGAGCTAGCAGAACTTTAAGCTGGCAGAACCAACAAAACATGATTTAAGGCTCACGTTTGAACCCACAGCCAAATTTCTGAATTTACCTTCTTGAAAAGAAAAACCTAGGTTCTGCTAGCTGAACCGATTTTCCGTAGAAAAATGATTAGCTGCTAGCTTAACCATGGGCGCCCGCAGAAATTTTTCTCAGGGGGGGCAAAATGAAAATAATTGAAAAACAATAAGGCATCCATGATTGTCGTAGGCGACATCAGTATTCCGTTTCTTTCTATTTCTGTATTTATATTTATCACCAGCGTCTACTCTGAATTTCAAAAGATCACTAAAAGTGGTACAGGGTGGACAAAAATACAATAGTTTCATGTGTGCTCATACAATAACGCATAATATTCTTTATTAGTTAAATTAACAATATTATCAAAAATACTTATTGTCTAGCGCTAATTGGTTTGAATGTAACACCCTGTAGTTTGTTACATTTTTAGATTAATAAAAATGAGCTGTTTCCAAACATGTTTGGTACTTTTGGTCTAGCAGACAGAATATGAAAGAAATTATTTCTTATTTTTATACATTTTTATCAATCTAAAAATGTAACAAACTACAGGGTGTTATATTCAAACCAATTGCCGTATTTTTGATAATATTGTTAATTTAACTAATAAAGAATGTTACGCGTCACTTTATGAGCACACACAAAACTATTGTATTTTTGTCCACCCTGTACCAATTGGAATCAACATGTGATACATTTTTGGAATCTGCTCAGCCAGAGTAATCGGAAAATTGAGTCAAAATGGGGGTATTCCATCAAAAAAAAATGACGCTGACGTCATTACTCGAAAGTAATTCACCCTGTATATTAGATTATTATTTTAAAATACTGTAAATTAAAATAAAGAATCGACATGTTTCAGGATTATTTCTTAAAATGGTCTGTTTAGCTGAAAATGAATTTTGTTCCATACTTAACGGTTACGGCAGTGTATAAGATGAATTTATAAACAAATTGACACGCATGGAGTGCTTTCGGTTCCATGATTTTTCTTCACCCAAGAAGTGCTCAACGCGCCTAAAAAAGTTTTTAATTGAAAAAATACCTCTGCCGATTATGGATTATATGTATAGTATGTAATTCCATTGAAAACCGGAAAATAGTTGTGAATCTATTACTTTCCTTTTTTCCTTGCCCTTTGGATTGAGAAAGTAATATTGAGGGTGTTGTGCTGAAAAATGAGGCATCCAAAATCTCAGGGGGGGCCATGGCCCGCCCTGGCCCCCCCCTGCGGGCGCCCATGAGCTTAACGTGTTGAACTAGCGGAACCCGCGATTTCTTCCACAATTAAAGAGGGAAAATTTTTTCAATAGGGTAATAAATTAGCCTAAAATTATGGCCAATAAAATTGAAATTTCCAAAGTGATTCTGATGATTGGACATTGACATTATTATTATTATTATTTGAAATGGTGTCGTTTTGGTTCGGTAAGCCTTCCGGGAACTGCGACCATGCAGATCTTTTGTTCACTACCCTACTCATTCATAGAAACCCTGGGAGGTCGTCAACGACGTTAATGAAATTGACAACCTCCTTAGGGGCCTTGGCCGTTACCTCTCTGGTATCCAGAACCGGCTTACCCATGTGAATGGTTCTTAGTCCAGCCAGCTCCGGAAACTTGCATATCAAGTGTTCGGCTGTTTCTGCTTCCGATCCACAGAGCCTGCAAATCTTGTCTGCTGACTTTCCTATACGGTACAAATGATGTTTGTACCGACAGTGCCCCGTCAGCAGTCCCACCATCACCCGAAGCTCGGCTCGCGACAGCTTCAGGAGCTTTTTGGCGTAGGTAGGTGAAATATTCACGAATTTCTTTGCCTGAACAAGTCTAGGAGTGTTAGTCCAGTGGATTGTCCTGCTGTTCAACTCCCATAGCTGGACCGCAGCTTTATATTGGTCTTTTCCTATCCCACAGAAAGGCTCAGGTCCAGCAGGTGTTAACCATGATGCACTTTTTGCAGTGCCCTGGTACCCATTGTAGAGTCACCTTATTTCCTCTGGCCAGTTGCTTTATGGTGTTACGGCACTCCCAAGCCAGCAGAGACCCCTGACAACACGATTCCAGGGATCTCAGCGTGGTTTGGCTGTCCGTGGTGATGTAGATATGCGCCCCCTTCATTCATTCATTCATTTTGAGACACTCCTGGGCGTATACATAAACAGCCATTATCTCGGTCTGTAGAATCGAGGGTTCACTTCCCAGGGCTTTATAGATCCTCAGCTTAGGTCCATATATCCCAATGCCGGTGCACTTCTCTGTTTTTGATCCATCTGTGAACCATATGGATGACTTTTTGGCCAGACGATTTACGAGACTTATTGCACTAGGACGGTCATTTATAACCGTTTCAAAGGGCGTTTCAAAATCGTAGGTGGTTGGCATAATATCCGATGGCTTCGCGAGGAGGTTTGAATCTAATTGATTCAGTATCCTCATATGTCCAACCCAGTTTCCAGGAAGGAGCTTTCCATTATGGAAATTCTTATTGCTTCGAGCAGGCTGCATTTCCTCACATGTGGGTGTAAGGGAGGCAAGTCTAGTATGACCTCCAGCGCTGCCGTGGGAGCTGTGCGCATAGCTCCTGTGACACCAATACACGCCAACCTGATGCGTGTGGTGACCTCCTCGGTTTTTGTCCACCATGCTAGAGATGCATAGGTGACAATAGGGCGTACCACCGCTGTGTATAACCACAGTACAATTTTGGACATTGACATACAATATTATGAGATCTGAACAATTTTGAAAAACATGATTCTTTTTCCACATTCAGCTAATATCTAATAGCATATACATAGTACCTTATTTACAACTTACCCAAAAGAATACCAGATATCAAAACACATTATGTTTAACCAAGTGAAACTCCACATACATGACAGAATTGAAATAAAACCTGTAAAAATGAAGAATGTGTTAATCGAATGAAAATAGCTGCTCCGAGAAGTGTAATCAAAGAAATAGGACCTTCTATATACAGGGAGTTTTACTGCGATGACTTATTAGACGTTCATATAAAACTGATCATAATTTTGTGCTGAAAATTGGCATGTTGAGTTTTGAAGCAATGATCTTTGCCCCTGAAACATTTTCAAATCTCACCTTCTACTGGAGACAGACTACTACTTCCTCATTTCAAATGACACACCCAGTATATTATTTCATTATTGCATAGCTTATTTGATGAAAATTTCAGGAATTGCCATAACTTGGCTAAAAACTCAACGGTTCATAAGCTAATGCAATTCTAATTATTAACGTAACGTAACGTAACTTAACTTGCCTTTGCGGATGACATCGTATTGATGGCGGGAACAAGGAGGAAATACAGGGCAATTTGGATATATGGGATGGAAATAAATAGAAGAAAGACAAAAGTGATGGAAAATTGAGGGAGAGGAAGTTGAAAATGTGAAATGTTTCAGATATTTAGGAGTGAACATAGAAAATACGGGAAGTCAAGAAAGGGAGATTAACGAGAGAATTGAAAAAGCCGGCAGATTATACCACACAATTAATAAGAAATTCCTAAGAAGAACTGAAGTCGAAGAGAAAACTAAAATGACCGTGTTTAAGTCGATATTCAGACCTGTTCTGTCGTATGGATGTGAAACTTGGAACACAACAAAGAGAATGAGGAGTAAACTACAGGCAGTGGAAATGAAATTTTTGAGAGGAGTGAAGGGGGTTACAAGGATGGACAGAAAGAGAAATGAGGACATAAGAGGTGAATAAGGGATAAAATCATTGGAAAGGTTTGTGGGTGAGAGGCAGTTGGGATGGTGGGGACACTTACATCGTATGGAGGAGGAGAGACCAATCAAACAAATATGGAAGGCAAAAGTCGAGAAAAAAGCAAAAAGGGGAAGACCGCAACAAACATGGGAGGATATGGTAGAAGAGGAAATAAAGAAGAGAGAGAAAAGCATCAGGGAAGATGAGATGATGACATCAAATAGGACAGAATGGAAGAAATTTATTGGATCAAATAAGAATTATTCTTAAGTTATTGTTAAGTTAGAAAATGTAGATAATGAAACCCATACACCGAAAGGTAACAAATGGGATACAGATTATATATGTTACGGGCAATGTAAATAATTGGGCATTGTTTATAATGCCCGGGCAATTTAAAAAGTGCCCAAAAGGATATGACAAAATGATAAATTATGCTGCAAATATCACATTGCCCGGTCATTTTGGATAATGCTAAAAGTCAAGTGGGCAATTTAAGAATAATTTTTATTCATATTTCTTATAAAAAATAACAAATTTCTACATATCTAACTGACAAAGTAAGAAACAAAAATAACAAATAAAATTTCCAATGCTGACAAACAAACCGGTGGCGATGAAATAAGTACCAACAGAAGTTAAGTCCAAATAAAAATAAAGTATTAGATATGTACGTACTTACAAATTTATATTTACACAAAATGTCAATAATAATATCTATTTATTAGAGCAGCTACCACTTTGGTGACATTTTGAGTTACATAACTTTTTTTCTTTACGACACTTGCACTTGTCGGATTTACAGCCACCTTTACAGCTACATCGCCTATAGCCTTGGCCCCCTGTCTTGGATGACAATCTTGCACATTCTCTTAGTGAAATCTCTCTCTGTGGAATATCTTCATCATATATAAACTTCTCATTACATATTGTAAATTGGTTCCTGGCAAAAAGTTGATTTAGAATTCCGTGTTTCGTGCCTAATTTATACATATTAGCATCTGTTACTTCAAGAACAAATGCCAAAATATTTCTTCCATCGGCGCGACCTCTGTCGACATCTGGGACTCGAACTCTAACTGTGTCACCTTTTTTAGCATCAGGGAATTTTGAGGTAGAAGCTTGAATCATTTTTTCAGCTTGTTTTTTTAGATTTCTTGCTGAAATCTGCCTAATTTTTAATATGTCGGCTTTCCTTTTTTTCACATAGGGTTCTTCCGGAGAATCTTCATGTCCGAAAGGTTCTTGAAATTCTTTATTATGTAAATCAGTTTGAACATAACTATCAAGAGAAAGTAGTTCCTCCTCATCATGTTGACTTGGACCTGGGAGCTCCGCTAACACATGTGACTCAGTTTTATTTTGCAGAGGACCTTCTTCTACAGACTGTACATTATTTTGATCTCTTACTAAAACTTCTAAGTCCTCTTCACAATTTATATTATTCAGAACATCTGTGGGTAGAAAACTTTTTAGACCAACTTTCAACTTTGTCCCAAACATGGCCTCATACGGAGTACAGTTGATGCCACTATGATGAGCTCTGTTCTTCATTAGCTGTACAAAACGTAAACCTTGTGACCATTTCCTGGTGCTATTGTCTTCTAGCCACGAACAAAGCATATTTTCCACGTCCTGATTCGCACGTTCTACGGAACCCTGACTTTGAGAGTGTCTGGGCTTCCCATGCACCATCTTCAACTCGGGCCACATGCTACATAGTTCGCTAATAGTACTGTTAGCAAATTCTCTCCCATTATCACTTTGCAAAATACTGGGCGCACCAAAAATTGCAAAAATATCCAAAAGCACATAAGCTACTTCTTCTGCTCTTTTGCTTTTAAGAGGTCGAAGTTGAATAAATTTAGTAAGATGGTCTTGGTATACAAGTATGAATTTATATTGATCATCAGCTTGTGACTGCATGTCAATTAAATCGACTTGACATCTTGAATTCATACTCTTACTTAGTATCGGTCTAACAACTAAACCTTTTTTTGGCACACTGTGTTTTTTTTCGCAGGTCATACATAAATTTAGATATGTGACAATCATTTCCCTTGTAATGTTTTTATACTTTGAATTTACCTCTTTTTCCATACGGTTTCGACCACCGTGCCCAATTGCTATATGTGCATCATGTAAGAGTTGAAATATCTCTTCCCGATGTACGTAAAATCTTATCTGCTCTTTACCTTCCTCTACAGGAACTATTAACTTTTCCTTCTCTCCAATAGTCATTACATCAAACCTACGTAAACGCTGATAATCCTCAGGTTTTTTATTTACCACTTTGCTTCTAGATGTTTTAACCTTTTCTATTAAATCCAAATATTGAGGCTTTGTGAGAATTTGTGTATTCTGAGCTTTTGAGGAACATAATTCATCCAGACGTTCATTAAAACGATGCTTCATGTCACTGACATCAGTTATTGACTGTTCCTGCATTTTATTTTATAGAAAAATCACTAACACTAAATAGACAGAATTTAAGAGATATATCAATAAGCACTTGTCGCACATAAGCTAAATAACATCCAAAGGCCCAAATAAATAATAGCAGTATTCATAATGACCGGGCAATGTGAGAAGTTATCGTAAAGTAAGTTATATATATAACTTAACTTAACGAAGTCACGTAACGTTACGTTTAACGTAACGTTACTTGACGTAATGTAACGTAACATGACGTAACTTAACAAAAAGCAATTTGACGTAACTCTACGTCAACATAAAAATGCCTATATCATCGAGAATATCAATTATGATCAGAAGAAAGAGCAAAGGTTCCAAGTTAGAGTCTTGAGTAACGCCAGATGTAAAACAGAACTCAAATGAGCAAGATTGCATGATCTCCACAAAACATATTATTCTCCCTCTTCTAAGTAGGTCTCAACAACTTGTTCAGATTTATCCAATGAATCTAACACTTATTTGAAACACATGCAAGATTAGTATAGGTAAACCTTTTTGGCATGAAACCATGTTGATTAGGTTCAATACGGTGCTTTATAGATGAAAAAACTGAACCCTACAATATAACCTCAAATAACTTGAAAATGATTAAAATCAATGAAATGTGAAAATTTGACAATATAGCAATTGGTCGTTAGTTTTTTTTTTATATTATATCTCTCTTTCTTCTTAAAAATAGGAAAAATTTCGGATTGTTTCCACACAGAAGGATAATATCCCTCGAGAGCAGATAAAAATATGAGCTAAAAGTGCAGCAAACACACCAATGAATGACTTGACCTTAAAAGCTAGGAACTCCATCAGGTCTGGCCACACACTCTTTCGACAGCCTTCAAGACATCCTTAGATCATCAACAGGTCTCTCAAACACATCAGAGAAATGAGCAGCAAATGCATCCACAATTTCATCTGGTTCTGTGAAAGTCTCAATACCATAGCTCTTAACACCAGGTATACGAGAAAATCCTTATTTTCCCGCATAAATGACCAAAAAGCTGGCGGATCAGTGCGTATTTTATCCTCGAAAGAAATAACAAACCTTTTATATGCAGTAATAATTCTAGATTTGAGTAATTTACAGAGTGATTTATATTTGAGAAAATTCATAAAATGCAATTTCGATATTAGGTAGAATCTAAAGCACTAGTATAATTCTATATCTGAAATCACACTTAATTTTATATGCTGCCACGCCAATAGAAGGAACCAAATCTGCCTAAAGTGATGAATCAATTTTTTCCGCACAATACTCACTTCGGATCGCAACTAATACTCCTCCCCAGTAGATAATAATTATAATAATAAGAGAGTTTATTCAGAATATGATGATATGAATGGATGAACTAGTTTTCACCAAATCGCTGTCAAACCACTTCATACTCCAAGGGAAATAATGCACTATTATGTAATACATCCTGTAGCCAAGTCTCAGTCAAAAAAAATAATATTTAATCCTCGAACGTTCTGATAGTAACCATTGAGCTCCTTCCGATTGCAATTGGGTTGATTTAGTTCAAAGAATTTATCATTGGAATACCTCTCAGGAATTTCATTTCAATATTTTCACCAGGAGCTTTACATTGTTTGTCTTTACTCTGTTGGAGTGATCTCTCTGCCTGGGAGTCCTATCCGTTGACATAAATACATTAAAATTATTTTTGAAGACTTTAGAATATTTGAGTACTCTCTTTTGTCCACTCTCTTCATCATGGTAAGGAAATCAAGAAATATGGCCCTCAGTCCCGGGCAGGTGTTAAATCACCAGAGGGTGCTAAGAATCCCCCGGCTTAACATGATGAAAAAACGCATAGGTACATGGAACACTCGAACATTATTTGAATCTGGAAAACTAGACAATGCCATCCAAGAAATGACTAGACTTAGACTAGACATATTAGGCGTAAGTGAAACCAGGTGGCCAGGTAGTAGCATATGTCAAAAGAACGGTGCAGTATTTTACTACGCGGGCAATGACGACCCTAATCACCGAAACGGAGTAGGATTTATTTTGACTGATGAAATGAACAAATCCGTTAGAAATGTGGTGGCGTGTTCTGACAGGATAATGCTCCTTCAACTAGGCGCAAGACCTGTCAATATAAACCTGATACAGGTATATGCGCCTACATCAGATAAGCCCGATGCGGAGGTCGAGCAATTCTACGAACAGATCCAGGAGGTCAAGAGGTCACTGAAACCACAGGAGATCATCATGGTTATGGGTGATTTTAATGCGAAGGTTGGAAAGGGCTCTGTCGCGGGAGTGTCTGGTTCTTTTGGACTGGGAGAAAGGAATGAACGTGGAGACACACTAATCCGTTTGTGTCGTGAAGAAAATTTGATGATCAAGAACACATACTTCAAACTCCCCCCACGACGTCTTTACACTTGGAAATCGCCAGGGGACCGATACAGAAACCAAATTGATTTTTTCCTGGTTAATCAGAGATTTCAGAACAGCATAACTCACGTAGTAACATATCCAGGCGCAGATATCGGATCGGACCACAACCCACTTGTCGCAAATATCAGCTTGCGATGCAAACTGCTGAAAAAACCAACAAAAAAGAGAAAACCTGATATAGGAAAAACGCATGAGCCTAACATACGTGAAAATTTGAAACAGGAGCTCAACAGATTGTGTCTGATATCTGACCCCACAACAGAAGAGAACCCCAACGACATCTGGACAAAATTAAGAGCAAACATTGAAGCAGCCACTGAATCCATAATAGGTTATGAGGAGACGACAAAACACAAACCGTGGATGACAGAGGAGATTCTGAGCCTAATGGAAAACCGACGCCTTGCCAAGAACCATCAAGACCGTTATAAAGAAATTAATCGCATTATAAGACAGAAAATTAAAGAGGCGAAAGAACTATGGATCGCCAAAGAATGCGAAGAGGCAGAGAACCTGCATATACTTCATGATAGTTTCAACTTCCACAAGAAATTAAGACAAATCACAGGAACAAGAAGGAAGACTCCGCTGTCAGCCCTCCATAACGAACACGGAAAACTAATTCTAGAGGAAGGAGAGCTGACAGAAACATGGAAGAAATACGCCTCAGATCTGTTTGACGACAATAGGGATAATTTAACAACAATAACACACCAACTAGACGGGCCGGAAATACTTGAAGCTGAGGTGAGGAAAGCCTTAAACACAATGAAAAACAATAGGTGCCCAGGACACGACAACGTCTATGCGGAAGTTCTGAAGCAAGTCAATACAAAACAGCTTACGTACCTATTTAACAAAATCTACGAATCAGGACATATTCCAACTGATTGGCTGAAATCAACCTTCGTCGCTATTCCAAAGAAGAATAACCCTAAGCAATGTGAAGATTTTAGGCTTATTAGCCTGTTGAGTCATGCACTAAAAGTATTCCTGCGCATAATACACGCCAGAATATACAGTAAATGCGAGGAAATGAGCGGGGAAACACAATTTGGATTTGTGAGAGGATTGGGAACGAGAGAAGCACTGTTCTCGATGAAACTTCTCATACAGAAATGCTACGACCAACAGCAGAGTGTGTTTGTCTGCTTCATCGATTACCAACGCGCATTTGACAATGTAAAACATGACCTGTTACTGCGGAGACTAGGTGAGATTGGTGTCGAGGAAAAGAATATCCAAATAATTAGACAGCTGTACTGGAACCAAACGGCTGAAATTAAAATTAACAACACACTGTCAACGGAATCCTTCAACATCCTTAAGGGTGTCAGACAGGGATGTATCTTGTCTCCAATCTTGTTCAATATTTATGTAGAAAAGATTTTTCAACTGGCATTAGAAGATGAAACAAGAGGTATAAAGATCAACGGAAAACTTATTACCAATATCCGATACGCTGACGACACCGCCATTCTAGCAAATAGCATAGAAGATCTGCAGATTCTACTCAACAAGCTTAACGAGGTAGGCACTGCATTTGGTTTGAACATTAATATCAAGAAAACGAAAATGATGATTGTCAGCCGAAAAGATATAAAAGACGCTACTATATCATTAAATGGCGAAGATATCGAACGAGTAGTTCGATTTAAATACTTGGGCGCCGTGGTTAACGAAAAGTGGGACTGCGATGAGGAGGTCAAGCTGAGGATTGGGATGGCAAAGGAAACTTTTTCGAGACTTAAGAGTCTCCTGCTTCAGAGAACGCTACCACTTGAACTACGTCTGCGAGTTGTTCATTGCTACGTGTGGCCAGTGCTCCTATATGGGTCAGAAACATGGTCTCTGAAAGTCAAATCCCTTAACCGCATAGAAGCATTTGAGATGTGGACGTTGCGCAGATTGTTAAGAATACCTTGGACTGACCATCTGACAAATCTGGAGGTATTGAGACGAGCCGGAGTGGAAAGACAACTGCTGAACATCGTAAGGCAGAAAAAGGTGTCTTACTTGGGACATATTCTACGAGGAGACCGATACTCTATCCCTAAACTTATAATCCAGGGTAAAATAGAGGGAAGGAGAGGCCCCGGAAGAAAACAACACTCTTGGCTGCGAAATATTAGAGATTGGTGTGGAGTGCAGGATGCAGAGACGTTATTTCGAATGGCGGAGAACAACATGCTAACTTTGGCAGCCATTAATTGAAGAGATGGGACATTGACCCCAACGTACAAGTTGTATATGGGACCGGAAGAAGAAGAGTACTCTTCGTACATCCCTAACATCACTCATAACCACTTTCACAGATCGAGGTCTGCCACAGGTTGAAACAAATGTCCCCGATCACTTTTCCCCCTCAGGTGAAGCTTCACTTTCTGCTTCTGAACAAAGAGGTATTATTTACGTTCTTGACGCTGCTCAAATTAATGTAGAAGTTCCTCAAACCATCCTTCTAGTACATTCATCCGGAGAACTGGATGGCAGACCCAAAACGGAAGCCTTCGACTCATTAACTTCCTTTTGCAAGGAAATTATTACGTTTTCCAAAACAAAAATATTATTTCCCATAACCTAACAAGGAGGGAATTCCAGGCAATGAATTTCTTCGAATTGATTACGCGGACTTCATATTGACTCATTCCAACACATGCTTTTCCGAAATCGTGTTTAATAATAATGCAACTGATTATAAAATGATTCAAATACTGCTTATCGCAGCAGTGACATGTGACATTGTAATTAGTCATGATGCGATGCTGAACAAGAACGTGGAATATTTGCAGCAGTAAGTTGAGGAATGGCAAAGTACTACAATTTTCACTCCCATAGGCAGGAGACTTCTCACACAAAGGAGGACCATGAATAACAAGGAAGACAAGGAGAGGACCAAAAGAGTCAAGGAAACTAAAAATATATATTCTTTTCTGGCTTTTGCAAGGCAATAATAAAAAAATGATCTTACCGAGAAGCAATCTCGGACTGACTATGATTTATGAATACGCTTCCTGGATGTGAGAGACGCAATCGGTAATGTGGTATCAAGACAACGTAATGTGGGCGAGCGTGAAGAAAAACTCCCCATAAAGTTAAACAAACACAGTTAAATTGGATTTAAAATGATCAAATAAATCAATTCTAACAAGTTATGAAAAATGTCTGCACCATCTGTTCTCACCTAAACTGACTGACATATACTAAAATAAACATTTCAAGCTCTCTACGAAATTTGGTATTGATAGCTTAACCAGACCATCGCAAATTGAAGAAGGAAATCGAGCAAGAATCTTTCAATATTTCTGTGGTCACAATCGATGGAGTTGAGATTTTGGGTGTTTATATGATTATACAAGTCATATTCCGATGAACCATTAGAATCCGTAAATTTCTCATAGTTACGGCGTATTGATAAGTGAATATACTACTTGACGACGTGGTATAATTGTGTTGGTGATTCGCCTTCTGCCATATTGTGATCATTTCCATAGTAACATTCTTGGAACTTCGCCAAAAAATAAAAGTAAAGCTCAGTGAAATGTCATTGAATTGTCAAAATGCAGTGCTTTGGTTATAGTTATTGAAATTATTCGTTATCGTAACGAATACCACTCGAGCATAGACAATATATTTCGATTATACGAACCTCTTCACTCGACGTAGTTCGCGAAACACCACTCGAGCTGCGCTCTCGTGATGTTTCGCGAACTACGTCTCGTGAATCGGTGTATAATCGAATATTGTCTATGCTCTTGTGATATTATAACTGAATATAGCTCCTGACTCCACGTCAGTGCTTTTTCTCATTTCCAATTATTTTCACGTTCAGTAGATAGTGTTGTTTGGAGATATATTCATTTTATTTGTGTTATATTCCGAAGCATAATATTCTTATCATTTACTTCTTCTATATGAGAATTTTTTAAACATTATCCCCCCTCCTATTGAACTGTTCATAGACAAATTTCAGCGAATGAGAAGAACAAGGAAGAATTGTATCACACTCTTGTCTAGTGTCATATAATTCAGAATAGTTAATATTTCAAGGTACTCACCAACAATTTTGCACATTACAGGAGAATTGTGCCCGAAAAAAAATTGAACGATCGTCAAGCAAGCAAAAAGTATCAATGTAGATACACAGTAGTTCAGTAGAATTTTCCCAAATAAATTCCTCATGGTTGGTAATATAAGATATATCACTATTGTCAAAGAGAGAAATATACAGGATACAAGTTTCATCCATCGGCTATGAAATGTTTCTACTTCATTTTCTTCTACCTTCGATGTATATAAATGGAAACCATTGATCTCAAGTTCATTGTTATTGAGAACATGTTCGATACAATAGCTTCGATTAGTAACGTTATATTTGGTTACAGAACTTCCATTTTCTAGTGAAAAAGTTCCAAATTTATCCAGGGAAAAGTGTGATGTACTTTTTTGTCTCATCATTTCATCAGCAAATCCTGTAATCACTGCAAAAGGATCTGAAAAAAAAAATTAATAAAATTCATCATTGAATTTTTTTTTAAAAGCAGAAAAAACTAAAAATATTTGTTCATATTTTTAATTTGCCATTTTTATTTATCTCAAATTGTTTTGTTAGAATCTCATGGAAAATAAAGAAAAACAGGATCATTACGAATTAGGGAAACGAATAATTCCAAAAACATTGATGATATTTCGGGAAAAGTAAGAAATACAATAGCGAAAAAGTATACCTACACAAATAAATACTGTTACACTGTTAAATTAAATAAGTATTTGTGGGATTCTGTGAGAATTCCACTTCACTTATGAAGAACGCTACGCCGCTGAAGAATATTAAAATATCATTGGACGCTTCGACGCGAATTTCTTCATTCCCTATTTAGAAGAATTCGATTTCTTAAGATATCATGGAGTTTATCAGAGAGAAGCACAAAACGAGGCGTAGAGCTCAGAACACACTCAGAACTGATGACCGTCTAGTGTTCAATCAGCTGAACGCTAGAGTCAAGAAGGCCCTCAGAAAAGTCCAAAATGATCGCTGAGAAGTGGAATTTATATCTTTTTTCAAAGAAGACAACCCCACCGATTCACGATCCACAGGGAAAGGTATATAGTTCAGAGGATGAAGAATGAAGCATACACATATAACCTTGAAAGTCAGCCCTAATTACAACAATGCGGATTTGGACCCTATCGAGGACGTCAACCGCAAACTTATAAAAGACTTGAAAAAGGAAACTAGGCAAACTATCGGCTCAGCAGAAAACTATAAGAAAAGTGAAAATAGCACCGGGACTGAACGGCATAAATAACTTGACGTTGAGAAACCCTCCTTGGAAGGCCTTAGTAGCACTGACAGTCAATGCTATCCTACGACTAAGATGTCTGGTGAGATGGTGTGCTCACTTACCCTTAACCTTAAGATTAAAGTGGCGACTTTGGAAGGAACCAGTCTTCTTGGCTTTCAATGGTATTGGTCCCTTTTCACTCGATTTCCGCAACGTTTTCTGTCAATGCGTTTTGAGGCTAAGAGTCCGTTCACATGACAAGCGCTCACCGCGCGTTTTAACAACGCGCGATTACAAATACATGAATTTTCTTCGAAGCTTACACCTGCCAACGCGCGCTTTCATGGAGCGCGTGTTGAGCGCTGTTCCAGCGCTTGACCGTAGTAAGCCCGCGTTGGCTCGCGCATTGAGATCATAGGTTTCTTATTTAAAGCCGTTCAGATGAGCGCGCTTGCACGAGCTGATAGATGCCAGAGGCGTATTTACGTATTTTCCTTCGATCCGTTCGGTCAGAAATATTTCAAAGTGGAACCGGACGCTCCTAATACTGAATTATTCATAGATGAAATTGAGAATTGTCCTGTAATATGCGACATGACAAGTAGTGTATATTCAGATAAAAACTCAAGGAGACGGGCTTGGGAAGAACTCGTCATCATATCCTGTGAAGGAGATGCTAATGAAAATAACATTCACCTACCACTCAACAGCAGAAATCTTCTATACCTATACTATATGGTTCTAAATTTAACAATAAATTAAATATCTTTCTCTTAAATGGTTTATAATTATTTATTTCTTTGATTTCATTAGGCAGTCTACTGAAGAACTTTAAACAGCTGTATTCAAGCTGCTTTTTTGTTGAATTTAATTTACATTTTGGAAAATTATATGATATTGTCCTTGTGTTATATTAATTTTTGATATTTTGAAATGGAAGGAAAGAACATTTATTTTTTGCATATATAGTGGACAAATAATTTTTCTACATTTGATGTAATTTTCCGTCCGTTTGAAAATAAACCGGTGTAAACTTAGCAGACCGTTAAAAACGATTTTTTTATGGAAATATTCACTAGATCGGACATAAATTTAGGAAGTGGGTTCCGTATAGTATTCAGAGTATCCGTTGGAGGAAATATTGATTTTCTATAGACATCGGGATATTTTAGCAACGTTTTTATTCAAATCATCATCTGTCAAATTTGAAAAATTCGTATCTCCGGAAGTACGCGTCGGAGCATAACCATATTTGGCATGTAGATTACTATTAGCAATGGAATAAACTGTGGAAAAATTATTTACTGCCCTTGGGATCCAGGGGTAGTTTTTTCAACTCTTAAACTTCGAAAATTCGTATCTCCGGAAGTACGCGTCGGAGCATAACCATATTTGGAATGTAGATTACTTTTAGCGATTTGAATAAATTGTAAAAAACATTGACTTTCCTAGGGATCCAGGGTTTTTTCACCACCTTTTAGGTATTAATTCAGTAGTTGAACGATACAAAAAAGAAAGTCGACGAAATTGCCAACGGATGCTGGAATTTCTCTGTCTTGAAAGATATGATACTATGTAACTAGAAAAAGTTACTCTAGTTCTATTTTCATAAAATGAATGTTTTGTTATTGAATTACATGTTTTCAATTGTTTTTCAAATACGATTCAGTAAAAAGCCAGTTCTTCAGTTTTAATTGATGAATAATAGAAACTATTCGATCTATAATTACCTATAAAAACTTAAAAAAGTTAAATTTTCACCTAAATCTGATACTGAATCAAGATTCAAACCAAAATGTAGAATTCAAATTCATTTCAGCGCTTAGCAAGCGCGTACCATGTGAACGGTATCCAATTATCCAGCGCTCATTCAACGCGCGTTGAGCGCTTGTCATGTGACAATTACTTTTGACAGAACAAATGAACATTTTGAAATGATGCTTTTGATTGGTTAATTATTTGTATGGCGTCCCCTTAAGGAAAAAAAGGAAAAGGAAGCCATGTTGAGCCGAGTCACAAGAATTATCTAGTCAGTGAACACACCATTATTTTAGACATCTTAGCTAAGACTAAGGCACTTTCATATGAGGAATTAACGTGGTTTAAATCTACAAGGCCGGCAAAGACTTAAATTCCCGCATCACAACTACCGCTCGATCAGTCTACTCTCTTGTATAGGGAAGCGGTAATTCTGAAGAGATTGAAGGCAACAATGGAAGGTGAGAAGATTATACAGTTGGAACAGTTTGATTTTCATGGCCAACACTACATTGTGCAACAAATGCTTCGAGTAGTTGAACAAATCACGGATGGATTTAAACGCAAACAAGTCACAGCACAGGGGCTGTATTCTTGGATTTGGCCAAAATCCGTAATGAATGGTACAAAGGTCTGCCTTAATCAAACTGTTTCCCACTCTCCATAGTTCAACTAGTAGTCTCTTACCTGCATTCTCGCAAGTTTAGATCCAAAGTGAACGGAGTACTGTTTTCAGAGAGGCTACTTACAGCTGGAATCCCCCAAGGATCTCTGCCGACGTGTCGAAAATGGAGAAAACATCTAAGCTACTTTACGCTGACTATACCGTCATTCTTGCCAGTTCGTGGTATCCCAAAATGACAACGAAGTAACCCAAGTACCTTCAAAAAGCCATTTCGAGACTTCAATCTTCGCTCGATGGAGAATTGAAGTGAACCTTAAGGAGAGCAAGGCTGTTCCCTTCAGCAGAAAGAGGAAAGATCCCCAAGGACAGGTCTTAATGTTCGCTAGGAGGATCGAATGGAAAAATGGGGCCCAGTATACGGGAGTGATGCTTACTTGGAAACTATACGTATCTTAAGCTGTGAAAAAGATAAAGACAACAGCGGCATTGTTGCAACTACTACTTAACAAAAGCAGCAAAATGTCTCTTTCCACCAAGCTTCTTCTCTACAAGTTCACCATTCGTCTAGTCATGACTTACGTATGCCCGGCATGGGTATACACTGCAAAATCCCAGAATATCGACGTAAGTCGGTTGTTATCAACTAACCTGATAAATGATAAATTTTGGGACACTATGAAGTAACAGTGTACTACATCTCAACCAACAGACTTGAGCTATCTCACCGCAATGGCCACAAACAAATAAAAGATATGCATTAAGATTTTTTGATTCTTTCCTCATCATAAAATCTCAACACAAATGGAAATAATGATTTGCTAAATTTCAGCATATTGAAAAAATTCAGAATAGAAATAGTGCGGTGGGATTAAAGAGCAAAATTTGTTCTTGCGAAATCCAAATTGAAGATCAAAGACCATGCAAATTCCACAAAAGGTTTTAAAGAACAAAAAATATATTCTCATTCTCAAAAAGAAAAATCAGTTTCAGGGTATTGTTAAAGTTCAAAATGGCATATAAACAAGGGCGCAAAAGTTCTTGATTTGTTTTCGTAATTCACAATCTGCAAGGTACTCACCATCAGGACCGTCTATCGTATCGGTGAAATGAAGATCAATTCCTTTGAATGTGAACTTACAAACATCTTCTACTAAACTTTTCCCATCAACACAGCACTTACGAATGCACCTTATCTTATTGCAAACAGCCATACCTTCATATTTGTCTTCGCATATTCTCACAACAAATTTTCGATCCAGAGTAGAATCTAAACAATAACTTCCTTCCATCAAGGTTCTATTTTTCTTCAAAAATGATAATTGTAGGTCTTTCATCTCCACATCATCTATCGATTCGAAGACTTCGTCCGATATAATCTTGCAATTCTTGAGCGATATGTAAACGAAAGAATCCGCCTTCAATAATTCCAGGAAATTGGCGTCTTTGTGACACCCATGTGTTTTCCTATTGTAGCTGTGATTCAAGGGGCAACATTTCGGAAAGAATAAAGTTCCATAATCCTTCTGTTTTTTGATAATGCCGTTGTTCACTTCCAATAAAATAACATTTTTTTTATAAGAACTTTCCAAACAACTTCCACTAGTATTCTTCTTCAAAAAATCACGTTCTGTGAAAGTTTCGTTCACGGTCCGTCTGGTACTTTTCGGTTTCATACACGAAAAATTCCCACTATTTTCTACGATATATTCCTGAACACCGCAACATTTCGGTTGAGAATTTCCGCGAGTGATAAAAATGCTCACAGATATCAATAACAACGAGAGCGTGGAAGATATCATGGTCAAAGAAGCAAATATAGTACTACATAGAATAAATAATGCGAAATGGATAGAAACCGAAGTATCTAATGCGCGCGGTGCCGACAAGCTAGAAGCGATCAGCCGGTAGTTTGTAAAGCGCTCGCGTAAATACGCTTTGGATATCGCTAAATATCACACTCACAAAGTACTATATTGATATGGTGATATAAAATTACTTCCCAAGCATATAACTTCATCGATTGTGTTTGCAGTGGCAGGGGAGATTGAGACAAGTAAAGCACAACACCCCCTTCCATTCAAGGTCACATTTTTCTCAATAATCACTTTAAATAAATGAGTTGATAGGATTAAGAACAAAATATCAATTTGGTCGCAGTTTCCTTCAAGGGAGTAGATTTTTTTTTCATAAAGGCGGAGGTAATCGCAAAAAAATGTCGTGAGTTATAAATCAATTATTTTCTCGGAAATAAAACTCATAAAAAGTATTTATACAATAAAGGACATTTCAAAAACAACAACAAACTTTGTTGTCTGGTGAGCATTGGAGCGCCTCAAGGATCTGTGACTCTAATTGAAACAACGAGATCTGACGCGTCACGACAGATTTGAGGAACCATCTATGAATGTTTGCAACCTATTTAGTCCAAGAGCCAGGTGCAAATTTGGTTGATTATTTCCTCTCGAGAGATACTTGGTGAGATGCATCAGATAATAGTAATAAAAAGCCTCGTGAACGTCAGCTACGACTCGGTTGGGGGGGAGAGCGGCGGCAGCCCCCCAAACACGAAGAAAAAAAAATACATTCCGTCATTTCCTCCCAACTGAAAATTGGTCAAATTGTAGCTAACCCAATATCTGGACGAAAAAATACAATCAGCTGGCTATAGCATGGTGGATTATACGTCAGCTGGTGCCTCAAACATGAAAAAGAAATTATATTTTCAATGACAGTTCTGACAGCGACTCTGATACTGAATCAGAGAGTGGAAGTAACTAAATATTATTGTGCAACATGTGGAGAAAGTCCTTTTCTCGCGAGTGTGGCACTCTCTGATTCATTATCAGAGTCGCTGTCAGAGCTGTCATTGAAAAATTTTTTTTTTCATGTTTGAGGCACCAGCTGACGTATAATCCACCATGCTATAGCCAGCTGATTGTATTTTTTCGTCTAGATATTGGGTTAGCTACAATTTGACAAAATTTCAGTTGGGAGGAAATGACTGAATTTATTTTTTTTTTCTTCGTGTTTGGGGGGCTGCCGCCGCTCTCCCCTCCAGCAGAGTCGCAGCTGACGTTCACGAGGCTTTTTATTACTATTACCTGATGCATTCTACTAATTACCGTTTGAGAGGAACTTGATCATGTATATCTGTTAATGGCTCCCGGACTAATGGCTATGACTTTGAACACCAGCGACTACTTTGAATTGAATTTCTGTTACTTAGGCCTCCGACAGGCCTCAATACCCGAACCTACGTCAGTTCGTTTCTTGCAATTCGTAGAGTTAGAGATTCAATACCTCTGCGGTCACTGTTTAATATTTATTACAGCCTTGTCTATGTCCACTTGTTTTGCAATATTCTTCTTTGGGGAGCTCTTCTGGAGCCAGTAACACATAGTTTTCATATTACATAACAGAATCTTGCGCATGATCTTTAAAGTGATTCTACGCACTTTTTGCAAGACTTGTCTTCTATTTTCATTCTCAAATGTCTTACCTATACTAAGGAGAACGAAAACAAAAGGAAAAAAAACTATGTAGTGTTAATGGTTATTATACAAGAAATGAGGGAATATTATTTACCCCTAAGCATAAAACCAGTAAATTTGAAAAATCTCCATTATATCAAATTGTATAACCATAAATTATATCAAATCTCTTAATGTGAATAAATTCAAGAAAGTTGTTATAGCACTGATGTTGAGAAAATGTTATTATTATGTGAATGATTATCTTTGTGACTCATTTGGAACTAGTTGATAATGTTTTTCACTGACTTGTCCTATGTACTTGTTTGTTTTACTAGATTAATAAACTATTATTATTGGCTGCAGTGCCGTCGCTAGCCAAACTGCCGCTCTAGGCAGAGACCCATTTTGCCGCCCTAACAGAAGCTAACTCTGCAGAATGCTAAAAATTAATATTGGATAATCGGGGTCCAGCGCCTGCGAAAGCGTTTCTACCGCCCCGGAAAAATTAAAAATGGGAACCCTTTCACGTTTGGGATTTTGTACTAAGCAAAAGGGGTTTATGTTGCTTTGATGAAGTTGTTTTCAAATATTCAGTGCGGAAGTGTGAAAACTCCACTCTTTTTTATGAAAGTATCTTAGGAAAGAAAAAATTTATTTTAAATGTAATTATTTTTTATGGATTCAAATTTTAATCCAATAGATGATTTAGAATAAGTGGAATGTTAATAAACAATAAACGTGCTCAACTTAATTCTAATGAATAAATGATAAAATATATGAATTGAGTTCAGGTTTCAGATTCTTCTGCTGAGTGTGAACATCTCGTTTTTTTTTCTTTGATATGATGAAATTAAACAACCGGATGATGCGAATGAACTATTATTTTAAATTCGAATAGATGTTACATATATTGACGATGCAAAGATGACTGAGATTAGTAAAGATAAAAAAATCATTAGCTCTGCAGTTTCAGGTTCCTAGCTCATTTTCGATTTTAGAAAAAGCTTGAAAATTTGTTTTTTTTTGTTGAAGATTATCGAGTAAAACAATAGAATGATGCGGATGAACCATTACCTAACTCGAATGCGCCCACGCCCAACACTAGTTAATTTGATATAAAAATGAAGAATATTATAAAATAATGGAATGTGGTATGAAATAATGAAACTTCTTATATTTCTTAAGAAGGATCAGTTGGAAGTGATGAAATGGAATCATTTTTTCATATTTTGCATTCCATTCTGAGGAATCAACATTGTGATTAGGGAATTGAAAATAATCCAGAACCCCAAGTGGCAATGAAATTCGGCAACGTAAAGGGAACGCCGACAAGCCTGATGAGTACAAGTACAAGTGTTTTATAGCGTCAATAACTGGTAAACAGCACTATGAGGGGATAATGCCACATGTGGATATTTATGAGTATAATGTATAATGCGGACCTTTTATGGTTTTTGTTGTTAATTAAATTTGTAGGTATTCCTTCCTGTTGTTGCTGACTGAATTAAATCTCATTTGGTACTTTGAATTTCTACACATGTGTTTTTAGTCGATCAAGCTTGAAATGCCGCGCTTGAATTTTGCCGCCCTAGGCGACCGCCTACCCTGCCTACCCTCTAGCGACGGCCCTGTTTGGCTGCACAAGTGCACAGTTCTCGGAACAACGGCACCGCTTGGGACATAAATGACAACGTAATGGAAGATTTATATGGCAGTAAACACTGAATACTTCACTGATGATTCCAGTAGTGGTCCCGGGATGGTACACCAAAATCTTCTGACAGAGGGCGCACCTCAAAAATTTCCTGGAACTCCTCGCCAAAGAACTTCTAAACATAACAAATTTCATTGCAATCAGACTAGTAGAATGAGAAACATAGAAATTCCAGTTCTTTCAAGTTAATGCATAAGCAAGGAAGTAGAGAGAGCTAAAATTTCACCCGAGCCAATTATTATCTAAATTCTAAGGTTTAGTGATTGAATGTGAACTGCACGAATTTGCAGCCATCAGAAGACCAATACTAGTTTCTCAAAATCATGAATTTTGATTACAACTTTCGTATCCTGCACCCCAAAGCCCAATATTCAGCAGGACAAAGTGTGTAGTCCTGCTATAGATCTTATATATTTTTCGACCAAAAGAATAACCTAACTATATAAGAAAAAACTGTGAAAGATAGTAAAAAAGAATGAATCCATTTATAAATATATTTCAATAAAAATTATATAAATAACAACAAAATTGTACATATATGTATATAAATTCAGAGGTAGAAAAAAAATTATGAAATATCAGATAAATTGGTTGAATGAATCCTCTAAGCCTTCACAGCGTTGACGTTGTGCATACTGACTTGAGAAGTCACATTGGAAGATACTGAAGTTTTCCTTGACTTGATTATCGAAATTTTCTCACAAATATTGTAGAAAACCTTCTTCTTGCAAATAAAAATGATGAAGATGTATACACCTGCAACAAAGAACCATTAAGAAGATATTTTGAAGATTGGGCTGTTTGAATCTTTATCATTTTAAACCAATAGTAAAATGATGAAATATTTTCGTGACCACGGAACCAATGGAGTCGAAATGAAATAATAATTTTAAATTCAGTGCCAAATTTCAAGTACGTCATATCTTCAGAACTATATTAGAAGAGAAATCCTCACTATTTTTTACAAATTCGATCGGGTTGAGATTTTGCTTCTATACTAAGGTGTCCAGAGGAACAACACTCGGGTGAAGATATAGCCGATAGGGGACATCTTTGTGAGTTAGGAAATTATATTTAGAGTCACGTTTTCGAAATACTTATAGGGTGATTGGAAATTTGGTCAAATTTCAAATCGCCCTTTCTTTCGAAATGGTTAAACCGATTTAGGTGATTTTTGTAAGATTGCTGCTATTAAAAAGTCCAATTTGTGACAAAAAGCTGCAACCTACATTTTTAATAATACATACCTTGCAAACAGTTGACGCTATCCCATACAACTTCTATTTTTTCTGTGTAAACATTATTCTTGAAATTATAAAATGACGACACTGTTTCAAATATGAAAAGGATACCCATTATCACCGCCAGTTTCATTATCAATCCCAACCTGTGGAAGATAAGTATTTCATTATTTGCTAGCAAAAAATTGACCACAGTTATGTCTAAATGTTACTTTCGTATTACTCAATTCTTTGAATAGAGATTCACAAATTTGTTTGCATCATATTTGAAGAGTATTTTGCAATTACATATTTCTACAGTGTTAGATAGTTATTTGGGCTGTTTCCATCATCTGTGCGGTTGGATGTTTCCGACGTTTCGGCAAGCATTCGCCTGCCGTCCTCAGGGTGGTGGTCCTGAGAAGGACCGATTGGGTGGTTCTGAGAAGAACCGTTTGCCAAACTTGGTCTGTCTGGACTTGTACGCACCATACTTTTTTCTTCCTTTTTTTTTCTTTTTTTTTTCTATTTCTTTTTCTCGATAAGAAATCGAAAAAAAAAAAGAAAAAAAGTATGATGCGTACAAGTCCAGACAGACCAAGTTTGGCGAACGGTTCTTCTCAGAACCACCCAATCGGTCTTTCTCAGGACCACAACCCTGAGGACGGCAGGCGAATGCTTGCCGAAACGTCGGAAACATCCAACCGCACAGATGATGGAAGCAGCCCAAATAACTATCTAACATATAGTCTATCATCAATATCAAGACAACAAATATTTCTACAGTATGTTGCATGTGTATAGAATAAATTCATTTTATCTCAAAAACAATTCTAGTCGAAAATGCTGGAACACGTCGATTTATATTTCTGATATACCAATTTTAGACATTCATGCGAACGAGATTACAACATTGGTAAGGCCGTGACGTCATCGATTTTTTTTAAATAGGGAAAATGTCATGTGGCATCTGAATCTGAAGATCTTTCAATTACTTATTCAAAAGTACAAATCGTAGCATATAATTATGCAGGGTAAATACTGAATAGAAACATGTTTATTTCTTCTAGTCTCAAATTCTTTTATTACAGTATTATTATACAGAGTGGCCATTTGAAAACGAAACAGACGAGATTACAGACGAAATAAAGTTTTTCGATAGAAATGCTCGGACAGGTCGATTTCTGTTTCGAGGGGGACAACTTAAGATGTAGGTTACGGACGCATAGCGCTTCAACCCTTGCTACTACAACCCTCAACCCCAAATTTTGAATAGGGAAGATGGGGTTGGTGATACCTCATTTGAAAGGTATTTTTATATTGATTTCAGCACAGTAATTGTTTTTTCATTTTATGCATTAGTTCTCGAAATTTTCTAAACTAAGTATTTGAAAATGAAGTAGTGTTTTCATGGCACTTGTAGTGTTTTGTGAAAAATCGACATTTTGAGCTTCAAAACAACCATGACCGTGGCTTCCTTCCTAACTAACTAACGCATGAATATTTCGAGAACTAATGCATAAAATGAAAAAACAATTACTGTGCTGAAATCAGTATAAAAATACCTTTAAATTGAGGTATCACTCACCCCATCTTCCCTATTCAAAAATTTGGGGTGGGGGTTGTAGCAGCAAGGGTTGAAGCGCTATGCGTCCGTAACCTACATCTTAAGTTGTCCACCTCGAAACAGAAATCGACCTGTCCGAGCATTTCTATCGAAAAACTTTATTTCGTCTGTAATCTCGTCTGTTTCGTTTTCAAATGGCCACCCTGTATATCACGGTCATTCAAACTACATAGGTACAATAAATGGTCGACCTTCATGGAAAATTTACTGAAAAATCAGAATTGTTCTAGGGCATTACACGAACAACATTTTTTATTGTTTTTCATTTGCAATATTCGGGGGTCCATATAACGAACAGTATTTTAAATATATTGAAATTGAAAGTAGGTATATCATTTCTGAAACCGATACAAAAAAGAACAAGTGGATATTTTAATTATGATTGGCTGTGGGGATCATTCTAAAAATTCATTTAACTAGAAGTATCCAAACCCAAAACATGAAAACAAGTTATTTCCCAAACCACTGTGAGCAAAATTCAGAATCAATTTAAAAAACGGGTGGTGTAAAAAATCTTTCTAAAAGTTATAGGCAGCAAATTTCCTAAGACAAGAAAGTGGATCTTATTCTTGCATTTGTAGAGAATCCTAATACCAGTTCGGGACAAGCAAGTGGAAAATAATTAACAGTTTTTAGAACCTCACATAAATCAAAGACTCATTATCAAGCTGCACCTGGTACAAGAGGTGAAAGACGATTTCAATTCAGCGATACTGAATATGAACAACAAAAATTCCAATTTTTTAAACAATGTCCTCTTTTCAGATGAAGCCACTTTTTTTCTGGATGGTCACGTAAATCGATACTGGCCAAGAAAAAATCCGCATTAGATGGAGAAGTGCCATACTCAGTATCCTTGAAAAGTTAAATTTTTGGCTGTAATTAAAACAACCGAATTATAGAACCCTACTCTCTTGAACAAACTCCGAATGATCTCAGGTACTGTCAATTTCTTCAGGAATTCCTCTCGCCAGAGCAAAATAGATTATTTACAGAAAGATCGTATTTTTGATTTCGCGATGGGGCACAATACCAAATCCTACACAACACCTGTTCTTCTAACATAAACATAGACATAGACATAGTCATAGTCATAGACATAAACATAAACATCAACATAAACATAAACATAAACACAAATACAAACATAAACATAAAGATAATATAAATATATACAACATGAGGCACCCCACATTTTGCTATTCACGTACGAGCCTATTAATGTAGTATTTTACCAAATAAGTCTGTAAGGAGAAGAGGATCGATTGAATATAATCCAAGGGTCAAGGTTCCCATACTTTTCTTCAGATTAGAATACACAAGTAACTCCGAGAGTCTTGGCAAATGCATTGCATAATTGCATATTACTGAAGGTCATCAGCATCGTTGAATTCAGTGGAGTGCTCGGTGGGTAATACACCCCGGAGCATGATCGATACCGTTCTGAATAAATAAATCTCTCAAAATCAAAATGAATTTCTGACTACCCCCCTCCTAGATGTTGACATTACCCCCCCCCCACCGGAGAAAATTTTCTGGATTCAACACTAGTCATCATTTCCAACATTGGTTATAATTTTAATAATCATTTCAAATAATTATAGTTCAATAAAAAATATGAAATAATAATAATAATATAATACAATACAATACAAATACATAATTTATACTATTTAATGAAATTTAAAGACCTGCAAATTGATATATTTCCCCATTAAAAAAAATTATGATTGTCCCAAATTGGGTTATCATAAATATAAATCGACGTGTTTCGGCATTTTTAACCAAAATTCTTTTTTGAGAGGAATTCAATTTATTCCATAATTTACAACATACTGTATATATCATTTCGATTCCTTGATTTCAGCTTGCAAAATTATTTGTATGGGGCTCTTCAATTGAAAATTGAGTAGATAGTATAGTGAAACTTTTTTATACAAACTTTTGAGATCTTACTAATCTACCCAAAATGTTATCCCTAAAAGTAATTTTTTGAATTGAATTATGAAATCATTATTGAAATCTTATTTCCCTGTGAAATTTTCAGAGGGTTGACGTATTACCAAAATTGGAAATTTATTTTTCTGCGTAGTGTATGTACAAGTTTGGATATGCATACCTTTCCTTGCTAGCATTCAAAGCTGTCCTCTTCTCCGAGTCATTCATCCTCTCAATTTCAGCTTTAATTCTCAAACAATATAGAATGGTTTTGACGAACAATATGGTGTTGATAATTTGTTGAATGAGTAATGGAAGTGTAAAATATATAATGTAAGAATAATTCCCTGGTTCTGAAAAATAACGTAGATGTCAATTTTCGGTTTACTCAGATATTTTCATTGATCATATTTAGTTTTCTGATGATCTTATTATAAGGTGAAATTTAGCTGTATAAATACAATACTATGATGAATTTTCGTAGATTTATATACAGGGTGGCAAAGAGATTGACGCCAAAAAGAAAAAAACAGGTCCCTCGTGTCATGGGCTATTCGAATAACCCCTATGTAGGTTATGCGATTTTTCACGGTTTTCGAGTTATGAATTTTTTTATGAACTTTGAGAATTTTCGACTTGACCTTCTTAAAAAAGATTTGAACAAAAAGTGCAAGACTTTTCTGTGAAATTTTTTTTTGTAACTTAATCTCCATGAACTGTTCTTTTATACATAAAACAACCAGCTTCGTAACTTTGATAAAAATTATGGAAATGTTGGTCTCAAGTGAAAAATTTACTTGAATTGGATTATGATCTGAATTTTCGAATCAAAATTAAAAATGTAAAAAGGCTAATTCACGGTTTCTTAGTATGCTTAAAAACTGCACTCAGCAGTCAGCTTTTAGAATTATTAATAAAAAATGGTACTTGATAGTCTACTTTTGCTAGAATTAGCCTTCAAAATCAGCCAGGTGGAAAAAATAAAAAACTAGACATTTACTCAAAAAATATTATTTGCCATTTTAAGATTTTTCTGATCAAGTTATGATAGAAAATGCTGAGAATTAATGAAAATTAGCTTCAGATGTTGGTCAAGAAAAGTTTTAGATAAAAAAAGAAAAAGCTATGGCAATAAATCATACATCATAATGTAAGTACAAAATTCTCAAAGTTCATAAAAAAATTCATAACTCGAAAACCGTGAAAAATCGCATAACATACATGGGAGTGATTCGAATAACCCATGACACGAGGGACCTGTTTTTTTCTTTTTGACGTCAATCTCTTGGCCACCCTGTATTGTAGTGTTTGAATATTATATGCAGTAGAGAGCATCAAAGTTTTGAATTTGTTTTGACATAATGACGTACTCAATTTGGATATTCTAGTAGTATTCAATTAAATTATTCAGAAGTATCCAAATGGCCCACATAAAATGATTCATTCGAAGTTTTTCTAAAAAGAGCCAATTTTTATTTGGAGAGGGACATCTTTTCTGACTGCAAATTGCCATTGCCTCTCTCATAACTCTCTCATGAATCATAAATGGTAAACGGGGTCAAGTGATTCATAACTTTGAAGGTTTTGCAATTCTATATTTCCGGTTGGCGTTTTTTTATGCGGTGTAAAATGCTCTTTGAAAGTGATGGGAGAAGATTTCGATTTTCCGAAGGAATTGTAGACATTGGGATTTCGAAATAGTTTCTCATTTGCTTTAAGGCATTTATTGAATTCTAATGGTAAGTGTCTTCTAGAGATAAAATAGTCGTCTCGAGGCAGTTTCGAGCAAAGAGTCACAAATTTATATGGGCTGAGAGCACTTCAGGGACAAGTAGCTTGTCTCTTGGGCGCATATAAATTTGCCTCTCAAGTAGACACGTACTTTTATTCAATGTTTTTGTCAACATTTTGTAACACACAGGGGATTTGAAAGGGTTGACAATAACAACTAACTTATGAATTACAATAACTTTTATGATAGAACTCTTGATAAAATCCATATTCTTGAGATTTCATAAGTTTCCTTTAATCTTATTCAATATTGAAAGTATTTGCAATAATCAGCATGGTTCACACAACTGTAGTACGAGTAGAATAGAAATATTTGATCTCTATTTGTATTTTTATTATTGTATTTCTGTTCTCGGACATATGGAATACTTCTCCAAATACCAGAAAATTAGTAGAAATTTCCGAAATTGCACGAACAAGAATTCAGAGGAGCTTGAAGAACCATAATTTCCATCCCCATAAGATTCATCTTGTCCAAAAATTCATTAAAGACAATCTCCATCGACGATTACAATATGGTGAACAGTGGGTGAAAGATTTTGAATATCATTTTTTTATTGGTCTACAACTTTGCTTCCGCCGTTTTGAAATAGATGGCTGTAGCGGTAACTGATAGTCGAAATAAATAGATCGTAGATGTCATTCACTTAGCTTAGGTATTTGCAAACATTACGCCATACAAATATAACTCGATTTGTGTCTGCATCATGCATCAGTTATTCTCGATTGAACATGTCAGCTTACGAGCCAAATGCTCGTCATTTTCGGGAGGTTTCAATTTTCGGCTTCAATATGAATAAATCTGCGGCTGAGGCTCATTGAATGCTTTCAAATACCTATGGTGAGGCCGCTATCATAGTATAAAGAAGGATAGTAATCCAACCAAACGGGGTTAAAATTTGACGGCGTGGAGTGCACCAATAGATGTCGCTGGGGATTTACCATCCAGTGCACGTCTTAGCTTATTTCAGGACGAAGCATGTCGTAGCTTGATTCTGGTACATACTTAGGTTTCGGACAAGACGTACCTCGATAACAGATGGTGCTGACCCAATAGATATAGATGTCGCTGTATTTTAAATCTACCCTGGAATCTAAACCAGTGGCGGATACTAAAGTTGGGCGGATTTGAATCGCCTCTTCAAGTTTTTTCGAACGTGATTATATCGAAAAATTAATGATTGATTGTTTTCTCAATTCTGGAATTATTCGCATGTATGTATATTGTATATACTTTGTTTCGGCGTTAGTCTGGAATAAAATTCATTTTCTTCAACCAATAACTGAGAATAAAAATGCGTAAACCCGTTAATCGATTATTAATTTTCTCCAGTTTTTGATAATAAAATGTTTTTTTCCTACAACCCTTTGGCTGCAAACTACCAAACTTTCAAATGTAAATATATGTCATGTGTGGGCTCTTTGGAAATTTTATGAAAAATGAAATATTTCCATACATTTGTAACTTACATGTACATTTGACTTTCATGTTGTTATAAGGAAAATAAATAAATAAAACCGATTGGTATGCTGAGTTTTCGTTATATTTACATAAACATAATATATAATATGGCACAATTTCATACATTTTGCGTATATCCAAAACGCCCATAATGATTTGGATGAAATTTGGTATTAGGATGGTGTTTTGAAAAACACCATTAAAAAAAAAACTTATTTGATAACTATTTATGATAGCCTTTCCAAATGAGAACACCGGGCAAAGCTCGGTCATCAGGGTACTAATTCCTAATACATGCACATGTATTTTACGTAAAAGAAGCAATTTGATTATGCAATTCCGGACATTTTCCCTTCGATAATAAAATGTGATTCGAACAGACAAATAATAAATCAAATCTTGATATATAATAAAATTGTAAGGGGTCCGACGTCTGTACATGAGAGATATTTGAAGAAAACCAATGCTGGGAGATCTTATATGAGTATTAGAAGGCAGAACAACCATTTTTAAATTTTTTGTCTGTCTGTCTGTCTGTCTTTTTGTCTGTATGTAAATTCGTTTGCGCATCACGCAGAAACTACAGCACAGAATTTTATGCGGTTTTCACAGTTGTGTTCCTGAAGATCTAACTTAAAATCTGGTATAGGTTTCATTTTCATACGCCCTCCAGAAGTACAAAAAATCGAAAAATACGAATCCCAACGCAGGTGAAACCGCGGGCACAGCTAGTATCAAATAAAATATTCATTTATTCATTCATTTATATAGCAGAAGTTTTTGTCAATCTGAATCCTTGTGTATGAAATGAGTCTCTGTGAATAATATAATAGTATTCTATGATAATATCATAAAATCAGAATCATTGACAATCTTTTTGAATATAACTCAACAATCTTCATTTTTCTAAAATTTCCTAGAAAATATTATATGTATACTATATGGTATATATTGTTATGATTCCTGTTCTATTTAAATTGTTTAATTCAATTTGATGTTGAATTTTTATTCAATTTTTTTTTATCAGAATCAATAATTAATAAAAAATCTAATTTTGGATTGTCCGCCAGAAAAACTTTACAGTTTATGTTTTCACTTGATTTGTCCTCCTTTTTCTTCTCGATTTGGTCCTCTATATTTCGATTCACGCATGTACTTTCTCGAAATATTTATTATTTTAGAAATTTCTCGTAGGTATCTAATTTTTCCAGCCAGCGTACTTTTCACAAAACTGCATTCTATTTTAGCTTCTCAATATCTTCAATATTCATTATTTATCAATTAACTGAATGACTTCTCATAAATTCTCTCCATTCACGTTGACTTTTCTCCAAAAAACTCCCATTCGTTCATGTTTCCTCTCGTCTCCATGGTTTTTATTTTAATCATCAACCATTTATATATTATAATACTATGATACTGCAGCCTTCAGAAGGTGTAGGAGTTGACGGGTTAATTTTTTTCGGGTTCTGAAGAATACTGAGTAATATAACTCAACATATTGTGAAGCACTATGTAGATAAGATCATCGCATGATTTTCATATTATCAAAGCCATCTGATTTTCCCGATATATTTTCTTTCTGTGAGAAAGATATTCAAAAAATTTGCCATTTTCAATTCCTCATTCCATCCTGCAGAAAATTTGTCTCCTTCCAAATTTCGATACAGTCGATACTTTTCTCACACAGAAAAAATATTGCAAAAAAATCAGCCAGTTTTATTATTGTCAACCCCTAATATGAAGTTAAATGATTAAAAGAGTTATGCGAAGAACATGCATCCACATAGTACTTCACAATATGTAGAGTTCGTTACTCAGTGCACTTTTAGGAGCTCCACCTTGGAAAGGTGAGCGATTTCGAAAAATAATCATATTAAGTTCCCAAAGTAATTTTCATCGAGGAATCAGGTCCTAAAGTCCTTCGCATTTTATAATAATGATAATATAGATATGAAAATGGGACAACAACAATATAGGCCTCAATTATTACGAATTCCATCTTTTTACAGACTACCTGTATACCAATAAATTATATAATTCAGAACTATGACACAACAGTTTTTACAAAAGTTGAAACTACTCATGTCCGTATTTAATAATATAATAATTTTGCGGTTTCAGGTAATGCTGTTTTGGCTGATTTGAGCCCAAATTCATTGAAAAGAAAGCTGATATGTAGCAAACATTTCAATGAAATATTCACCCAATCGACCAAATTGCCGCTAAATGCTGAGCCATTCCGCTATATCAGCGATGAAAGCTCAGGAAGTGAGTCAGATACGGAAAATTCGGATAATCCAATAGCGCACATGAATGTTGTCCCGGTTACAAAAACATATCCGGGCCCGTCAAAAACGAATTCAAGTGGCCGAAATTATCACATGGAGATTGATCTAATTTCTTCAGATGGTTCTCTTCATGAACAGGAGGATGAAAATTGGCTCAGAGATCTTTATAATCTTCCAACGAAGTCAATTGGAAGTGAAAAGAAAAATCGTTTATTGGAAGAGGAGAACAAACGGCTGAGACTTGAATTGGAGAACAGCAGGAAAAAACTCAACAACACGAAGGTGCAATTGAGAAATGCTAAAAAGAAAATTATGAATGCAGAACATCATACAAAAACATTTGGAGAAGCATCTATAACCGGTTTCGCAAAATCTTTAATAAATATGCAGGTACGTCATAGGGCGAAATCCCCATGGCAAGCAAGCGAGAAACGGGATGCCTTATCCCTCTTTTATAGGGGCCCCAAAACTTATAGATATTTACGGCAAAAAGGAATTAATTTACCAGGGATTTCAACTCTGAAATCATGGATAAATAATTTCAATTGCAAACCTGGGTTCAATAAAAAATTTTTTTACAATTGTCATTGAAGGCAGATTCCATGATGCCTCGTGAAAAAAATGTATTCTCATGTTCGATGAAATGAGCATAAAGAGGAATATAGATTATAATAAACACACGGACATGATAGAAGGTTTTGAAGATCTGGGAGAATTCGGTAGAAAATCTTCTCCTGCAAGCCAGGCTCTTGTATTGATGATAAGGGGAATATACAGCACATGGAAAATTCCTATTGCATTTTTTGTATCGGATGATGGGGTGTCATGCGAATCCTTATTGCTCATCATTAAGAAGGCTTTGGAAAAACTTCGTGGATCAAAACTAGACACGATAGGCATAGTTTGCGATTTGTCAAGTACAAACAAAAAAATGTTTAAACAATTGGGAGTTGAAAAAACGAAACCATACTTCCATTTAAATGAAAGAAAATATTTCGCATTTTTTGATGTCCCTCATCTCATTAAGTCAGTAAGAAATAATTTCATTAACACTAATTTGATATTGAATGAAAAATATATTTGCTTCTCAGATATAAAACAAGTGTATGATATTGATAAAAAAAGCTCAACCGGAAAAGCCTTGTTGAAACTCACAGATAAACATCTCAACCCTAACCTTCTTTATACTATGCCGCTATTAGGGGAAGAACGTGCCGAGAGTGGTTTCAACTCTTCAAGAAAGGTGATTTTGACGTCGAAGGCCAGCATGGCGGTGAAAGAGAGAAGGTTTTGGAAAATGCAGATTTGGAGGCATGCATTTATCAAGACTAATGTCAAACGCAACAAAAATTTGCAGGATCATTGGAAGTGACGCAACAAGCCATTTCGAAACGCCTGAAAGTCATGGGAATGATTCAGAAACAAGGAAATGGGGTGCCGTACGAGTTGAAGCCGATAGATGTTGAACGGCTTGTGAACAGATGCTTGCAAGGCAAAGACGGAAAAAAATGGTTTCATTATGATAATCCTAAGCGCAGAAAATCATGGGGATACCCGGCCATGCTTCCTCGTTGACGGCCAAACCGAATATTCCCGGTTCCAAGTTCATGCTCAGTATATGAACGAGCTCGGAGTAGTGTATTATGAGTTGTTAAAAACAACTGGAACAATCACAGCCGTTATCGAACGCAATTAATGGGTTTGAGTCGAGCATTGAAAGACAAACAGCCACAATATAACGAAAGAGATGATAAAGTGATTTTACAGCATGAGAATGCTCGGCCCCATGTTGCGAAAGTGGTCGAGACATATTTGGAAACGTTCAAATGGGAAGTCCTACCCCACCTGCCGTATTCTGCAGACGTTACTCCATCGGACTATCACTTGTTTCGATCAATGGCACACGGCCTGGCTAACCATCAGTTCTGATCCGATGGAGAAGTAAAAAATTGGATCGATTCGTGGATCGTTTCAAAAGATGACCAGTTTTTTAAACGCGGGATTCGTACGCTGCCCTAAAGATGGGAGAAAGTATTGGCCAGCGATGGACAATACTTCGAACCATAAATGTATTTTTACAATAAAGCCTCGAATTTTGGAAAAAAACGGCAGAAGCAAAGTTGTACGCCTATGTATGATTAGTATGCTCCTCTGTTGGATAATCACTTTTGTGAATGATAATGTAAACAGCTATAACTGTATATGCAGAATTGATTCAAATGCTAGATTTCTGAGAGAACAACACATAAAGTATCCAGGTAAGGTGACAACAAATTGTCTGAACGCCGAGAATTTAATTTGATATCCATTAATATACAGACGTGAAAGCATTATTCAGCTAAGGTGAATGTCTGGTCTGGAATTTTGGGGACCCTGTGGTTGGTCCCTTTTTTTCAATAAAAATTTTACAAGCCGATTAATTGACTGAAAACAGATGTTGTTCAGCTACATTATGCAGCCCCTGTTAGTGAATAATTAGATTGGGAAGAGGAAGAGAGGTCTTATTGAATGACGTCCAAGCTCCAAGATCTTCTGATCTGACACCTTTAGACGGTACCGAGAGCGGTACCTTCATCTCTAGAAGACCTTTAGTGTTAGCTTGTAATGAAATAACATATTAAGTGTAATAGAAATGTGAGATGAAATGTTTAACAAGGACACTATGGCTATTTAAAAATGAAGGAAAGGCAATTGGATCATCTTTTAAATTGAAATAGGTCAAGAAAGTCGGTCTACTTGATGTCCCTCATCCATAACTTTTAATGAGGTTTTCGCATCGAAACGAACGCAAAACGACATTTTTAGTATATTGCAAAACCCTAAAAATCAACACCCAGCATCCCGACAACAAAGATATTGTGGACCCATGTTTTTGATACTTCCTTTCTTGATTTCGTCCAAGTCGTTAATCGTCCCTCTCTATTTGTATTTTCGATTCAAGAATTCCAATTTTCTCTCTGATGATCATAATTGTTCTGAAAAAAGATCTTACGTGTTTCTGTATTTTCCAGCAAACATTTATTTTCTCCAAAGTAAGGATGCATTGCTTCTGGCATTATGGTTGTGAAACTGAATAACGCTATCATCAAAACCCACAGTATGGGAAATCCCCACCCATACAAGCAGTATTGCAGCAATCTTTTCCATTCTTTCTTTTGAAGTGGCCCCGACAGAGTCCTTGGTGTTCTGCAATGATATGCTACTGTCTAAACTCATCTCTAAATAAAGACATAATGTGTGATAAAGTATTTGTTATCATTCATTGTTGGGAAAAGTTCGAATGAAATTTCATAAATAATTTGAAATTTCACTCGATTTTTATAGGGAAATTATATTCGAAAATAGGTCTTAAATGCAAATTTATTACTATTTTGAAGAATTTTTCAGAAATTCTTATGAACTTCAAAATTGTCCCTTATTTTTCAACTTTTCACAAATGCAGAGCAATTTGTGAAAATTGCCGTTAAGCTATTCAGAAATTCATCAGAACCCACAAAGATATATAATCAAAATTGATTTTCCATTTATAAGAGGTCAATTGACAGATATATTGATTATTGAAATTCTATTCTTCTTACGCTCGCTGTTTCTTTGATAATTATTTGTGATCCAATCTTAATGCAGGACCAAATCTCAAATGGGACCAATAGAACACGAGGATTGAGATCACTGAAATTTCAAGATTGTGAATGATGTTTTAATCTTGCGAATATCTTGAAATTCTGCAAGAAGCTTGAATTTGTTACCAAAGTGTTATAGGTTTATACCCTGAAAATTTGAGTTCTTTTCGTTGGGGAGTTATCATGTTTACGACCGGACGGACGTTCTTAAATTTTCGAAAGGATAGACTGAGAACGAGCGATCTCAAAAAGTTACTAATATTGTTAGAAAAATGTGTGCATTCTTATGGTCATAGGTGCAAAATATGTAGAATTTTGATATAATTTTCTAATTTTACGAGAAAATCAATGAAACGTGAGAAAAGGATTTACTCTTTGTTGGTCTAAGGCTTTGTTTGACATGCGAGGTTTGTATGTTTTATGCGATTCTATTTCTCCTTGAAGAATAAATACTATAAACAGGTTTCCAATTCGCAAGTGAATGAATTGTTACTCTTAGAATTACACAGCAATGTTATATGTGGGTATTTCCCAGATGAAATAATAAGTACAAATTGCGAATATGTTACGATATTGAACAATGTTTTAATTTAGATGAAATGAAGACGCGTCAAGTCTTGTGTAGATATAGCTTCTAGGATCTAGGTTAACAATGTTGTGTTGGTATTTGTTATATCGTAATCATATAAATCAGAGATAATTTAATTTAACTAACCACTAATTATCTATCCAGATAAGTATTTTTCCTCAATAAACAACGCAATTTTTTTATTCCCTTGAAAATTTGGTTTCGTAAAATTAACACATCCTCCTAGTCCAGGAGGAATCGGCGCATGAGTACCGAAAACTATTCCAACTCAATTTTTTTATGTGATCCTCTTCAAATTGTCCTACTGATAATATAAATGCATGTTGCCATGGGGCAACCCCGGGCCTTATTGTTTAAACCGAAATTGTTTAAACAATTGCAAGGAATTGTTATTTTTCAACCGGACAATTTTTTTTTATATTCTGTATTGAAATACAAATAAAAAAGGCTCTTTGACTTTTTACGATAAAGTTAATATTTTTAAAGATATAAATTTTTAAAGGTTCGAAAAATCTCAAATTTGGGTACTTTCGACCCATGAAAAATATATTTAAAAAAAAATAAATATTAATAATATTTTTTTCTTAATTCTTCATACAATAGTTAATAATATTGTAAATAGAGATCTTAAAAAATTTCATTGTTTATACCTGTTTTTTAATTTTTAATTTCGCGCACTCACAAGTATGCATCGCTTACCTTTAGGTATCGCCGTCTCTCTCTGACTCATGCGCTGCCTCTCTGTGTCTTGAATCATTATTTATCATTTATCTTAAAAACTATCAACTTTATCAAGATTTTTAATTTTAATTACATTTTCCGATTTATGCTTAAATAACTTTTGAAAAATTGATTTCAGAAAAAAATTTATACAAAACAAATTGTAGAAAATTTAATCATTAATACCATTGCTCTCTTTAAAAATCTTGATAAAGTTGATAGTTTTTAAGATAGATGATAAATAATGATTCAAGACACAGATAGGCCGATGCAGCGCATGAGTCAGAGAGAGAGCGACGCATACTTGTGAATGATTCAAGACACAGATAGGCCGATGCAGCGCATGAGTCAGAGAGAGAGCGACGCATACTTGTGAGTGCGCGAAATTAAAAATTAAAAAACAGGTTTAAACAATGAAATTTTTTAAGATCTCTATTTACAATATTATTAACTATTGTATGAAGAATTAAGAAAAAAATATTATTAATATTTATTTTTTTTTTTTAATATATTTTTCATGGGTCGAAAGTACCCAAATTTGAGATTTTTCGAACCTTTAAAAATTCATATCTTTAAAAATATTAACTTTATCGTAAAAAGTCAAAGAGCCTTTTTTATTTGTATTTCAATACAGAATATAAAAAAAATTTGTCCGGTTGAAAAATAACAATTCCTTGCAATTGTTTAAACAATTTCGGTTTAAACAATATGGCCCGGGGTTGCCCTATGGCAACATGCATTTATATTATCAGTAGGACAATTTGAAGAGGATCACATAAAAAAATTGAGGTGGAATAGTTTTCGGTACTCATGCGCCGATTCCTCCTGGACTATCTGAAAATTTGCCAAATATAGACTACATCGAAGAAAATTTAAATTTAGTTATACATGAAACCTTAGTAATTTTCTGAGAGTTACTTCAAGTTCCTATTTCATGGTATTGAATATTTTTCCGAGAAAAAAAAATCAATTTGAGAAAATATTGATAATACTCATCTTACCCGAAAGAGAACCATATATCAATACACATTATGTGTAGCCAGGTGAAACTCCATATGCTGGAGAGTAGTGATAGATATCCTGAAACAAAAAACTAGTCTAAAACAATGGTTGGATCAAACCGAAAATCATAATCATGCAATTAATTCATCAAAATACCTCGAGGAAAAATGTATCTAGACCTAGACAAAAATTATTTCGGTTACATAAAGAATTTAATTCATTCACATTTATTATGTCTCATGTAATCGCCGCCTACTAATTCACACTTATATCTAGCTCCAAGGTTTTTTCTAATCTTCGAAACAAATTATTACCCATCTTCTTTCGAAACAACCAACGTAATATGTTGTAAAGTCTCTATAAACTAAAAATATGAGGAAATCCCTGACGTGAAGTCAAGTTGATTATGCCTATACAGTAAAAACATTTATTTGGTCTCTAAGGGCGCAATTGGCGCATGAATGACGAGCGCGCTGAAGCTCCTGATGCCAAGTCAGTGTTTTTTCCCAATTTTTAACGTTTCAGAAACACGAATTTTGGAAATTTGATTCAGACTTCGGAGTGAATAACTTCTGTGCTCTATACAGGGCGATTCAGTATCAAGATTTCAGGCCGTATTTTTCAGACTAAGATAAGACTTTTTTCCATAAACATGTGTTCGCAAACGTTTCGTTACCGAATTACAGAGCGTTTAAGTTTCAAGATTTTTTTAGTTTTTTCTTCATAGCCCTTTCAGTTTTTGAGATATTAAAGATCAAATTTGAAATATAGGTTCGTTAGGTTTCCTATTTTTAGTTGATGTTTGAGGAAACTTGTTATTCTGATCACAAACTAAATAGTTTTTTGTTTTCAATAATAATAGGCTCCTTTCTTCAGTTGAAAATTTCAATTAAATGTAGCGAATTACAAAAAATGATTTCACTTTCTTCTCGATAACGATCGCAGATGTATAAAAATTACAAGGGATAAAAAATTCATGATCAAAATATAGAATTAATTTAATTGTTTAGAACCCGCCAGTAGTGAAGGGGAGACTGGGGAGGGTTGATGCAAGGGGAGGTTTGATACACGTTCAAATATCCCGCCTCGGGCCTTCAAAAAAGGCGTAATCGCGTGCAGTGCCTCTATGAGTGTGGAAATGGTGTCAGTTGAAATCTAGCGACTATTGCTTAACGAACAAGAGTTTTTGAGCATAAAGTGTGTTTTCTACATATTAGATGTAAAAATTTGCATAACATACGTAAGGCTTTATCCCTTTATCAATGAAAACTAACGAAATTCTTCACTTTATTCTTGATGCGCATTTCATTTAGAACATAGACGCCAGTAGTACAGATCTTCAATCGAATATCATAATATGTTCACGTCCTATAATTCTGAATTTATTCGATTATTCGAATAATTCATTCAAACAACTATTCATGCTTGATTATTCATGAGTAGTCATGAATATTCAACTATTCGTTGATTATTAAATGATTATTCAGTGATTATTCAATGATTATTCAGTGATTATTCAGTGATTATTCAATGATTATTCAATGAATATTCACTCAATATTCAGTGATTGAACTCATGTTTTAATGAACCAATAAAATCCGAGCGTTTTGATGAGTGAATATACCCGTTGCGACGTGGTATAATCGTTTTGGTGTTTTGCCTCTCGCCATATACGCTCTATTAGTTTGACGTCACACACCGCCATTTTTGGTTCTCCTGTCAGTGTTCGGAATCCAAACAAATAAATTGTCATTCAAATTAGTACGGTCTCGTTGAAGGAATTGGCTTATTTTCATAAATAAGAGTATTTGAGGAACGATTTCAGTATTAATTGATAGACCGAAGGAACGAGGTTAATACCAGTAACTTTGAATCCTGTATCATTCCCCAGATTTTGTAAAAAGCCGTGTTTATTAGTTGAACCTCAAGTTCGAACTTACGGCATTAATCTCGTTTCTTCTGTCTATCAATTAATAGTAAAATCGTTCCTCAAATAATCTTATTTATCAAAATTAGCCAATTTCTTCAACGACAACGTACTAATTTGAATGACAATTTGTTTGTTTGCATTCCGAACACTGACAGGAGTTTATTTATAATTTTAATTCAATTGTATCTATCAATTTCAATATTATGTAATTTCCAGTAATTTTAATATTAATAAAACGATTTGTCCGTAGTGAATCACAAAACATTGTTTTAATCATTCCTGAATAGTGAGTCAAGTGATCATTCAAACTTTCATTCGTAACTTCATAAATATCCAATTACTCACTGAATAGAAAACTATTCACTGAATAATCAGTGAATACTCAACTATTCACTGATTATTCATGAATAAAAAAGTAGTCATTGATTATTCAACTATTCAGTGAATATTCATGATTATTCGAATAATGCAAAATGCAATTATTTATATAATTATTCAATGATTATTCGAATATTCAAATCATTCATTCATGATTCCCAGCCCAACTTGAACCAACTTGCAGGCGCACTAGAATGTGGCACGACGCCCATAACGCCACCTCTCGGGCAGACCAAGTCACTACAATAGGATTCAAAATTGAAAGTTCAAATAAAATGAAAGTATTATTATGGAACAGAAATTTACTCTTGAGGAGAGCGTCAAAACGAAGACTTTATTCATATTTTAATTTAATCTAATTTATTCATATTGGTACACATTTTTCGACAAACTCTTATTCACCTTTGTCTTAAAAATGCTCTGAAATTAAGCTACCAAAGATTTGGGAATAAAATAAGCGTGCCAGGCTTCTATCAATATTATACAATAATAGGTATATTCTAAAACAAATTGAGAATTTTCTATTCCAAAAAAAATGCGAAATTCGAAAACGAGCGACGAAGGAGTGAGTTTTTGAACGCATGAGTGCTGGAATTGCTTTCTGCAACGAGTATTAGACGATATTTACTCTATTTCAGTCAAGTTTTGTGAAATAATGCCGAAATTCATTGAAAAATTCAGATTATACATCCTTGCGACTTTTGTATTGTATTTCGGCAGTTGGTGTGATTGTTACGATTAAATTGACAGTTTACAGAATTCCCAGCCCTAATTTGGATCCTGTGGACGAAAATGATCCATTTTCTGATGAACGCCGAAAATAATGCATTGCAGTAGATAAAAGCTGGATCGTCGTCTTCATTAGAAAATGGAGTGCCATTCAGCCTGTGCATGTATCAGTAGTAAAATAAAAATGTTTACTTGCGAATTATGTTGGAATTAGGTAGTGTTATGATAATAAAAGATTAATTTCTTATTATTGCTTCTACCTTATTTCTTATTGTATCAAACTTCCCTTTTAGTGTATCAAGCCTCCAATGTATAAGGCGGTTTGAGACACCCTGCTCCGACAATTTCAAGAATTCATAATCAATGTTGAAATTTCCATTTTCAGTTTAAGCGGAGTCCTTATTTTTCACTCTGATATAAATGGATTGGTAAATGTTAAACATAATTTTTTTATTAATAATTTTGAAAAAAATGTATCAACCCTACCCAGTCTCCCTTACTACAAAAAGTTTATGGGTCTAAAAAGTGTTTATCTCTTGGAAAATGTCTCCCAGTAGCTTGTTATAATCACTTGACATAGTGGATGATTTAAACCCTAAACTATGAACATAAGTCAACAATCATAATAACACGTAATTTCTGAAACGCCATAAACTCATCAACAAAATATAATCTTTTTTCAATGAGAATCTCCTTCATCACTTTCACAAACTGATTTTTGGATAATATCTTGAGATTCTTCGGAATCTTGTTGACTAACTTGATGCACAAATTTTTGGCCATTTTCAAGTATGTATATAACCGGCTGCTTAGTGTAAATACAGATGGTAGAGGACACAGATGGTAGAGTAAATATTCTCTTTCTTTTTTGAAGAGGTTCCTGCAGCCTGTTCTTCTTGAGACGACATAAGTAATGTTCTTATTGCCTCCTTTTGCTTCAGAAATACTCTCTTCGCTGCAGAGCCGTATCCCCACAGTAAAATACTGTAGGTTGCTATGGAATGGAAATTAGCGTAATACATATGTTAGTCTGCAAACGTCCGGAGAAGATATGGCCCTCATTCGTCTTATAGTAAAAATAACCGTAGATAATTTACCTGACATTTCATCTATATACGGGTTCCAAAAGAGAAAGTTGTTGAAAACTACTTCGAGCAACTTTATCTTTACAGTATCAAGTATCACAGTATATTCACCACATACAGAAATTTTATTGAAATATTTACAGATTGTGGTGGAATACACAGCAGTGTATTAGAGTGATTGATTCAAAAGCTGAAAAGCTCCGTAGTTGTCTACAACAAAGTGTGCCAATATTAATTGTTTATTATTTGACTAATTGGAAATTACTCTTTTTGGACAACAACTTCATGAAAAATTCAAGTAAATCGTCGATAAAGTCTGAATTTTTACACAGGCTATGACTTAATGAAAACTTGTAATTCTGTGAGATTCTCATTGCATCGTCATTCACCTGAGGAGAACAAGCTGAAATTTTCAATCTCAATGCAAATATTGTGGAACCAATGATACCCATTGATGAAAGATAAACCAATATACCAAATGAATAAATATTCGTTTGTCAACAATATTCGCGACTTTATGCACATAAGCAAGTTCCTCGTTTGTAACCAAGATACAGACATTTCCTTTCATCATTTCCCAATATGCCAGCCAACATATTTTATTTAAGGTGGATTTATCATTGACGCAAATAATTCTGATTATAATAACCCTTATACGTCTGAAAGATTGCACAAATGTTTGTCGATTGATTGCAAAATCAGCTGATCCTGCTCAATGAACTTTGTTGACACACCAGCAAGGAATTTGCAAAAAAATAACCTTCAACTAACGGGATTATATTATGAGTAACGGGTGTTTTTGAATCGATTTACTATGAATCTTACTCCAAGAATTTCGACTCGTATCCTCGTCAGTCAAAACTGGAACCTATAGCGTTTAGAAGAATCCTTGCATCTACGTCACGACCGTGATAGGGTTTGGCTTTCAAAACTCGGAAAATTGTAATTTTAATGAATAGTCTTCTTAGTAACTTAATAATTGAATAATTATGGTTCTTACATATCTAAAATTACTAATCACAATTTGATGAAATGAGGCATGGAAATTATGTCAGCAATTCTGAACAGAAATACCCATCCTGCTAGAGAAATATGAAGATAGAGCACTTGATTTCGCTACAAATTACACATCACACACGGTTGAGTTCGGTAATGAATATAAATAATGAATATGACCTTTCAAAATATTGTTTTCTGTCAATTTCAAAACAGCATATTCGATCGAGATGAAAATTTGCAGTTGCATAAAAAAAACCCTATTTTTCCATTATAACAGATCTGATCGCGTTGAGATTTCACGTATGTTGATCGCATAACCAGAATGATAGAAAATTGAAGAAGAAAAAAAAATTCAACATAACCGACGCAGTTGAGATTCTGAGTGTTGATATGAAATAACAAAGTCAAGATCCGTGCAAAATTTCAAGTTAATCACATCATCAAAACCATATAAAATTCAAAAAGAATATTGTACAGGGTGTTTCACGTAAGCGGGTCTCTGGATATTAAGGCTTATACTTCAAGCAAAATTGAAAAGTGACTTATTATTATGTAAGTTATATTATATTATGTAGTATTATATTCAATGGGCTATCCAAATATGTGATTGGAAAAACTATCGAATCAAGGCATGGAAAATTATTGAAGAAAAACCATTTTTCCAAAAAACATTTTTTTTTGCAAATTTGACTGCATTTCATGATAAGAAGGTCTATAGACAATTTCAAACCAATTGTTTCTTCATCTGAACTCTGTTTTTGCCCCTTCAAAACTATCAACCTTTCATTCGAAAGATTTTTCCGTAAGGTGTTTCTATTTCGAGATCTGAATATTGGGTTAATGGGTAGATACACCCTGTACCTACCCACGTGAGCGGGTCACTGGCTTATCCTCTGAGTAATATTGAAAAGGGAACCATCACAATGATAGTATTTGTCAAGGGTTATCGAAATATGTTATCGGCAAAACTATCGAACCATGGAAAGTTATTAATGAAAATCCGTTTTTCCTAGAAACATTTTTTTTGAAAATTTGACTGGTTTTCAAAATAAGGAGGTCTGGAGACTATTTCTCACCAATTGTTTTTTCATTTAAACTTTTGAACATTTGCACAGTTTGAATGGAATAGCTCGAAATAAATATAAAATTAACAATATACAGGGTGTCTCATTTTATAGTGTCCACCTTCAATAACTCAACAACGAATCAGAATTTGTGAAAATACTCAGATATGTCTATATTTGATGACAGAGGGACATGATCTGGGATGCAAATCTTGTTTTTACTAGCAACCCTCTGGAGAGGGTTGCAACCCCATCAGGGATTTGAATAAGGGAAGTGGGTAGTTTTGTAGTACAAATGTATGCATGGATTCAAATTTGTATGAATCTGCAGTTTGTGTTCTAAGCTACAGGGTGTTTTTTATGGAATTATGCTACCGATAAAACTGAATGAAACAGTTCTAATTGATCGTATAATTTCTATTGAAAGAGAAATATTTTTTAACAAACAGTATAAGTAAAAATTTACGCAAATGCTCAAAGTGCTCGTCATTAGATTGCATGCAGCGATACAATCGTTCATCAAAATTATTTCGTACATACTATACTGTAACATTTCAGGAGTAATTTTACGACATTCTGCCACAATTCGTGCTCTGAGGTCGTCTAAATCTGCAACTGCCTCACCTGAGCTGCAAAGTGCGGCGGAGTCAAGTCCTGCTGAAAGCGTAACTCCTCTTCTGAAAGGTTTTCATCTGCCTCCAAAGCTTCGGTGATCAAAAGATCAATCACGTTTTCCAGCAAATCCAGATACACAACGCCAGTGAGATTTCCAGGACTCAACACAGAACCAATCAAGTGATCTCCCGTAATACCCATCCAGACGTTGAGTTTTTGTGGGTGTTGAGAATGTCGCTCCTTATAAGGAGGTGAGGATTTTCATCGGATCAAAACCTACAACTATGTTTGTTGACGTTACCGTTAAGAAAAAAGGTGCATTCATCCAAAAAGCACACGTTGTACAAAAATACAGGATTTTCAATAATTTCTTGCTACATTATTTGGCAAAATTCTATTCTCCGATCCTCATCATATTCGTTCAGTTCATGAACAAGTGTCATTTTATAAGGATGGAACTTAGTCAGCTTCAAAATTCTGTGGACACTTGCCCTTGAATATCCAGTTTCCTGTGACAACTTTCTAACACTTCCACATTGTTCCCTTTCAGCCATTAGTTGACCAATTACGGCGACTTGATCAGTTTCACCCGTAACCGTACGAGTGCGATTATGTTTTTTGTTTGCAACTGTTCCTGTTACCTCAAATTTATGTACCAACTGAATGATAAACATTTTTATCAGGATGTCATTCATTAAAAATCTTCGCAGTAGCCCTAGCACAGTCATTGTTCTGGAAAAAAATTTTCAACATTTCCTTCCTCTCCTCCAACGTGTAAACCATTTTGTAATTTTTATTAAGAACATTAAACGCACCCCTAATAATTCTGCAATACAGAATACTGAAACGAAATTCTCTGAAAGCAATAATCTCTTTGCTTATTGCCTACACCTTTCAGTGCAGGTTCTGATAAGCATGAAGATAAAAAAAGACACTTAACACTTTTTAATCACCTTATTGTTTGTTTTTGCTTCGTCTTCGAACAAAAGATAATCACGGTTTTATCGCTGCATGCAATCTAATGGCGAGCACTTTGAGCATTTGCGGTAAATTTTTACTCATATGATTGGTTAAAAATATTTTTCATTCAATAGAAATTATACGAACAATTTTTACTGTTTCATTTAGTTATCTGTACCATAATTCCTTAAAAAACACCCTGTAACTTGAATATTGTGAATATTCACTTTATAGAATACAAACCGCAGGTTCATACAAATTTGAATCCATGCATACATTTGTGCTACAAAACTACTCACTTTCCCTATTCAAATTCCTGATGGGGTTACAACCCTCTTCTTGCTAGTGAAACAAGCTTTGTATCCCAGATCATGTCCCTCTGTCATAAAAAATCGACCTGTCTGAGTGTTTTACCAAACTCTGATTCGTTGTTGAGTTATTGAAGGTGGACATTTTTAAATGAGACACCCTGTATAAAATAATATAGATATAATTTCCTAAGATACAGATGTCTGGTTCGGCAGTTATGGAAGCGCTATACGTACGATAAATGTTCACGAGCCACCACTGGTATGTACACATTTATTCAACAGGACGTTATTTACATAAAATAATATTGAAGGTACTCACCAACAACTTTACACATCGTAGGAGGGAGGTAATAAAATTGAGAAGTCGTCAAGGAAGTGAAAAATATTAGTGTAGATACACAATAGTTCAGCAGGATCTTCCCAAACAAATTCCTCATCTTCGGCAGTAGCATATAAACCAAAATTGTCAAAATAAGGAATATACAGGACACAACTTTTATCCATCGGGTTACGGCAAACTTCATAGCAATTGGTGGAGTTGCTGACTGTGCGAACATTAAGTAGTCATTGACATTTCCCTTTTTCTTTTTTTCTTTGAACGCATGGTCTATACAGTAAGTTGTGTTATACACTTCGTAATTAGAGAAGGAATTAGTGACGTTATTGAATGCAGTGAAAAGTCCAAATCTATCAACATAATAGTTGTATTTCTTCTCGCTGAGGGGGTGTATTGGTACTGTAAAACCATGAATCAAGGCAAAGGGTTCTGAAACAAAGTAATTGGATTAGCATTCACAAATACATTATGACTTTTGAGCTATGTCTATTGTTTCTTCTCAAATCACAAAAAAAAGTAGCGCATAAATAATTGAAAAATGCATTGAATTGGTATACGATAACCTTGAAGTGGTTATTTTATACACCTACCAGACAAACAAATTCTCCACTTAGTCAAATCCATTGTTTGGAAAAAATTTGAAACTTTTTTCGATAATTTGCTTGGATTTTCGATTATTCTAATGGCTCGATGGATACAAAATTTTCCCAAAAAAATTCAACTCAGTCATATACAGGGTGATTCACCGCGATGGCCTATTAGACGTTTATGGAAAACTGGTCATAATTTTATGCTGAAAATTCGCTTGTGGGGTTTGAAACAATAATATTTCTTCCTCATTTCAAATGACACCCCTAGTATCATTATAGATCGGCATTCTTAACGGAGTCTTCTAGCTTCTCTTTCAGATTCCAGCAAGTTAAAGATATCTTCTTCTGTCACAGGCCCCAGATAGTTTTTTTTTATGACAATTTCAGCACTATGCCATACATTAGGTGAAAACTTATAGGTTCATGATTCCATGGAATTTTTATGAAAAAAGATGGTGGTGAAGAGGACATATTTTTTCGAAAATTTCTGTAGAAATATTTTTTTTCGAAAAAACTTTCTTCATTTTCAATTTTGCAAATACGCAGTATTATGAGATTGCTTGCGATCTGGATCAAAAATTTACAGAGTATTTATCAGAAGATAAATCAACTCAAATTAATCAAAACTCAAGATTTTCAAATTAGACCCTATGTATATTTTTTATTATTTCTGTCAATTTTATGTAAAAAAGAGGATGGTTTGTGCAAGCAAACACTATACCTGAAATGAATACTTCATGAGTTATCGAGGAAGAACTTCAAATGACGAAAAACCGCAATTTCTAACAGTGTGGAGTAGTCTATGACTTCCGGCAAACACAGAAAAAAATTAAAACTCGATGTTTCGATAACTAAATTTGACATTTCATGGATTGTAATCAATTATTCGTAATTGGGAATTCCATTGGTTTATGGATTTCTCACCAATCTCAATTAATTAAAATTCATTAAATTTCAAATTAATTTATCAAATTGTAGATCCTTCCTGTGTTTTCCGGAATTCATAGACTACTCCACACAGTGAGGAATTTTTTTTTCATTTAAATTCTTCCTCGATAACTCTTGAAGTATTCATTTTAGGTAAAGGGGTTTAACTTAAGTAACCCCTCCTCTTTTTATAGGTAAAATTTACTGAAATCATAAAAATTGTGGGTTCTAATTCGAAAATCTTGAGTTTTGATGGATTTGAATTGGACAAGTTAATGATCTTCTGATAAACACCCTGAAAATTTTGGTCCAAACCGCAAACAGTCTCGTAATTTGTATTTGCAGAATGGGAAATGAAAAAGTTGAAGAGATTTGAAAACATTTTAGGTAGAAAGATCATTGTCTCAAACCCCGACATGCAAATTTCGGCACAAAATTATAAGTTTTCCATAAATGTCTGATAGGTCATCGTGATGATCACTCTATACATGTATTGTAACGAAGATATTCGATATTTTTGTTCGAAATTCTGCTTGAATTTTTCTTGTTTTGGTGTAGCAATGAACATGGCATTATGAACGTTTAGGTAAACGAGTACTCCCAAATTAGTGAATAAATGTAGGATGTTGAATATCTATTAGTTCCTTAAAGTGTCGATGGCATGATGTTTTCAATTGATTTACAATGGAACCAATTTCGGTTTTACCTAAATCTTGAGAGATCAATTATATTATTATTTGTTTCATTGAATAATTAAAGAGGGAAGATGAAATTTAGTACCGTTCTGAGATATCATAATTAAGACGAAAATATCTTTTCCTACTAACGTTTCGAAAGTATTATTTTCCACTCGCATTGACGTTTGGAAAGTACTACTTTTCCAAATTCGTGCGGAAAAAAGCCCTGCTATTCACTTTCCGCACGCATATGCATACGGAAAGTGAATTGCAAGGGTTTTTCCGCATGCAAATATTGAAGAGTGGCGTCAATCATAAAATTTTGGCATGTCTCTATTCGCCAATCATGAAATTCAAACGTTTCTCTATACGGCTGAGCGCACAAAAATATAATTTCTTATAACGTCAGTCGGTATCAGGACGAAAACTCTCGGTGAAAGTGTTTCATTTACGTTAGTAGGAAAAACTCATGTGGAAAGTGCCACTTTCCACACTTGAAAATAACTTTTTCAATACTATTCTAGGACTTTGTGAATATTCGTGGACATAACATAATTAAAAAGTGTTTAATTCGTTCAACCTTCAGCAAAGACAACCAGAAGACTACGATTGGCGAGGTTATCGAATCATACCACAAGGCGATCGTTTAAGCAAGCCTGCATAAATTTCGTGTAGATTGATTTGAACCTATTAGATCAATAGAACCTCGATCATCCGGCCTAATGGAGGGGAAACGGTTCCCGGATAATCGAAAAACACGGACAATCGAAATTCCTCAAAATACGCACAACTATGAAAATTAGAGAAATGTATGGGGTACAATTATTTATTAAGCAACCAAATCAATAGAATCATAATATCATATAAAAATATACAAATGAAAAACAAATCATTGCATTGGTACCTATAATACATCGAATGTATATATTTTAGTTGAAAAAGTATGTAATTTTTGTCTGTCTTTTTTTACTATTCATCTTGAGACAAATGTGAGCCCGAATTTTCCTCAAGTGAAGGACATCAATATAATCCGTATCATTTTCCTGCTCTAAATAGTACATCAGACCATTTGCAAATCTCAACGGCAGAAATAGTGTTTCTCTAATTTTGTGCTTATTTCGTTCATTCTTCCACATCTTGTAGAAGAAAATCGTGCGGGAATATATCTGAAATGCACAGTTTTCATGGTTATATTTTATTATTATATGTTGGTACTCCGAACTTTCCGCCACGGCTTTATCTATCGATTCATCAATTTGCCTTAAAGAAATCAGTTCACCCAACCAACATTTTTCAATGCAAAAATCACTAAAAGATATTTATGGAAATATTTCATTGATTTCAATAAAAATGCAATGAATTAGAGAAAAAAATGTATAATACTCGTACAGAAGGCTCATTCTACCACTCGTCCATTCAAAAACTCGCCACTTCGTTTCTGAATTTTGAACTCGTGGAACAATATCAATGCCTTCTGCACTTGTATTATGAATAACTATTTCCTGCGTGGAAAATTCTTCAACACTTTAATCGTCTGTATCCATACAGTGGTTAGGTTGGGAAAATTTTGATGCGATTTCTGAATCATCCAGTATCTGATAACCGGGTTCATTTAAATCCGAATTTAGCCATTCCTCAACATCATCGACTAAAACATTTTCGAATTATACCAAATTATTACTATGGCGCATGCGTAATGAATTGAATCCCGGATAATCGAGTGGATGTCTGCTCGTGGAAACGGATGAGTGAAAATGTCGACTAGCTCGGATTACAGAGTAAAACGGATAATAGGAGAACGGATAATCGAGGTTTTACTGTAACTCCAAAACCATTGACTCAAGGAAATTGTGATAGAAAGATGATCGGAAGGATCTTTTTGCTTGGATATACGAAAACCTTGAAAATCTAGGCACTTTCTTATTTCCTTTGGAAAGTTAGGTATTATGTATACGGACTGCAGAACATCTTGAATTCGAGGACGGGTTCGTCATCAGCGAGTCGAACCTTATCGTTTCAGACCATCCCTGGCTCAGAATTCGAAAAATACAGACTTCGTGACGAAATAATAGAGTAATCGATTCAAAGACAAACGCTCAAAAATCCAGGTCATTTCTTTCAAAAGATCAGAACAAGCAAATCTTGATTTGCCTAAAAATCCACGTCATAAAAAAGAAAATCACAAAAGTGAACATGTAGGAATGAAAGTTTTCTAAAAAACCTCAAATATTTCTGTTTCAGGTTTCAGACGCAATTCGAAAGTCCAATACTCACTGCAATTCTTTCAATTTCAAGTCAACTTTCAATTGGTTCTGATTTAAAATTAGAATGCTATTAGGACATCTGATTCTCTCCGATAAATTTTTATTTCGTGGTTTGTGTATTACGAGAAGTGTTCACTCACTTATAGTTTCAAACATACCAACTTAAAGATTGATTTGTAACTGTAGCCTATATTTATAAACTCAATCTGATTTTCTTTGGAACTGGGACGTATATTGATTCCAACAACAACAACTCGTTACTTGATATGTTATCGTTTCATTGAAGGGAGAGAGTTTTTAATAGTTTCCATAATTTCGTTGCAAAAAATTGGTTTTCTTATTTACGTACAGTTTTCAAAATAGGTGAACTATTTTTGGCTCTCTATGCAGACATTATTTGTTATCTTAAAAATCAAACTAATTTTGGAGGCTGAAAGCAAACACTCGATAAAAAATAATATCAGCTCTGCTGTTGAAAAAGCTAAAATATTGGTATTGAATTCGCAAATTTTTATTGAATGATTCTAAATCTAAGCTATGTCTAATAAACAATTTGAAAAAGAAGATTCTAAATCTTCAGAATTTTTTGAGTAAAAGAGTATTATTACAGAAAATGATAAGCAAAAAGGAAGTAGGTCATCGTATGATATTCATTATTTAATTCTAGAAGTGTGTTTTTGCTTCCTATGATCTGCATGCAATACTCAGATGAATTGTATCTGAATAAAAATCATTTTTAATCAGGAATTAATGTCGTGTTCTCATTACTTATAGTTGACATAAAGGCTTAATTGAATGGAGACTTCCAAGCAATGTAAGTAATTGCATTTCAATGTAGATAAACAGAGTTAATTCCATGATGTTTTTATAACTTTCGAGTATAAATAAGAGGAATTCGATTGTGAAAAATAAAAAAATTCCACGAAGTTTGAATAAATTGCCACATATTATTTCAGAGATTTAATTCAATAAGTATTTTCTTTGAGTTTGCCTGATTTTCAACCTTTATGGGTTTATGTATGAGTTTATTTCTTAGTCTAAGAGGAACAAAATGTATGCTGACTAATGGTAGTTTCATCAAATTTTTGAAGATATGAACGGTCTACGAACGGATTTTTACAAGTTGAGAGTCAAATTCTGTTATTACATTTCCGAAGGTAAACATAAAAGCATAGATTATTATCATTAGAAATAATGAACCAGAATCCCTTTATTGTAAACTAATATTCAAAAATAAAAAACAGTATGCTATATATTATGTGAGGCATTGTCGGAAAGAAAGTTTGTGTATAAAGTTAATTGATATTCAAGAGATTAAAAATAATAGGCATGATAGTTCAAAGAAGTAATATGATATGTTTACCTAAAACCATGTAAACGCAATAAATATTATGTATGTAACTTATATTAATATAGAAATATAGTATAGATGAAGACAAAGCGGACTGAACTGTTTTTGTTAAAATTAACATAGTAATGTGAATTATGACAAATATAAACAACTCTGCTTTAATTTAAAAATACATGAGAACTAACAAATTGTATTTTCAAGGTTGAATCTATTGTTGAGCTTCAATGTCAAAATAATCCTACATATTATAATATATTTATTAAGCCCAGAAAAACCTTAATACATTCAATCCTACATATATTCAGTTCATTCAATGAATTCGTTCCTAATTTGAAATTCATCATCAACTGAAATAAAACAAAATTAATTCTCACAAATATTTGTAGGAATTGATTCCATTTCATTTCATATATGTACTCAGTTGATGCATTTACAGTCCATTCAGGAATTATTGACATCGAAGCAGGCCGTGAACGTCTAGTCGCGGCATTATTTCTAGTTACAAAAATATCACTAAAAATTGCTATGGTTCATCATAGAAATAATCAGTAAATATCATTTTTCTATCTTAAAGAACCCAAAATTTCGGAATTAGGAAGGCAGGTATACAATCATGATTGAATATATGGGAATTCAGATTCGATAACGAAAAAATAAAGTGGAATGCCTTCAAATTTCAAGCAACTCCAATGAAGAGAAGAGATATCCATTCATGTAAGAGTTGCCAATGAAAGATCCCATTAAAGATCATTAAAATGTGCATATTCCTTCTCACCAGAGGCTCTTCAATAATTGTTGCATTCTTTATGAACACTGTGTGCAAAATACTAATCGTATTACTCTGAACGTGTTATTTTATCCCAGCGATTATGGATCATTTTAGCTGTAGTAGCTGAACTGGTGAAGCAATCAGAAAAAACGTCGTGATACTTTGAATGGAGTGGCCAAGTGAATGAATTGACAAAATCATAATGAGACAGAAATAAAATTTAAAGGACTTGTGGGCTGTTTCCCTACAGACTCATTCGGTATATGAAGAATTTCAACATAAATGTACTGTAACTTTCAAAATTGGAACCAATTTATCAGTCAATGTGTAAATTACTTTCTAAACTCACTATTTATTGAAACTGTTCATGATGTGAATGATTGATTAAGCTTGTATGAAAAATATAGATATATTTGTACACTCAAGTCTTCTATTTTTCATTGAAATGCTTTTATACTATTAAATTACATAAAGTATTTTGCCCATAACAGCTTTGATTCACTCACTAAAAGCATTTTTGCATGAAATTATTCTCAAATTGGGAATTTTAAAATTTTATTGCATTCTGTTATCATCTTAAGAGGTTAGGAGGTGAAGAAATTCTCAAATTTACTCTTCTGAATATATTTTTTGATTAAATATTCAGTAAAAATTCTATAAAGCAATTAGAATTTATTTAATTTTAGGATTACTCATTGAAGAAAAAAAAACAGATAAAACAAAAATTAATTTCAAAATAGAATATAAATAAACTATAGATGCAATGCCAACACTTTGTTTACTGGTCTTTTTCATATAGCCTTATATAACTTCGGTCATGCTCCATGAATTTTTGAAATTCATCATTTGTTCTGTGAACACATTATTCCAAGTATCTACAGAAAAGGTATTAATTTATCAACCCAATTATAAAATAATTCTCCCTTCATAGATTTATATAATCCTAATGATCACCACTAGCAAAACAAAATATCCAGGTAAAAATCCATCAATCCAGCATTCAAAATAGCACTCCTTCTACTTTTACCTTTGAGTAACTTGAAACTGGAAAACTTGAAAAACTTTTTGTTTTCTTTCTAGAATTCACTGCTGAATAAGACTGCCATTTTCAAATAATCAAGTTTCCTCCAGAATTTCACATTTTGTTGCAAATATTCTCTGTATTCACCATAATATCGTACTCAACTTTTTATCAATGAGAATTTTCCTCTTAATAACTGTTTTGAACTTGTAACCAATTAATTTTATGTAATGTTGTCTTTGATTAATTAAAATCCAGATGCTTTTTGGTCAAATTTTATCCAGACTCATATATATGAGTCTGGATAAAATTTGACCAAAAAGCATTTGCTTTTGTTAATAATCAAATCATTCAATGATTCTTTGAAGGTGAAATCGTGTCGCACAGATTTTCTTCCGCTAATAATAGAGGCTGTAATGACTTGCTTTCTTTTTTTTTTTCAAACAGTACTGTGAGAAATACTCAAATAAACTAATCAATGTGTCTTTGGAATTGATACAACTTCTTAGTTTCAAAATTTCTTGGATCAAAACCAATGACACAAACAAACTCAACAATCTAACCTCCTGTCAATGACATTTCCAATGCCAACCCGAAATCTGCAATTCAAAATGTTACTGAATGAGCCAGTACCAACATAATTTCGATTTTCCAAAGCCACCCGGGATGTCAATAATTCCTGAATGGACTGTAGGTACATAAATGATAAATACTAATGAGCAATTTCACCCTTTCGTATTGATACCTTCAGAAATATTCATTACATTGTCATCAATTCAGCATTTATGTCCTGCAAATTCCTACTGCTATTTATTATATAGACGTTATCACTTATCACTCTTGCAAACGCATTGACAACAATTGATACATTCAAAAATGTAACAGACTAGCAGATGAGGTAACTACTAGGATTAGAGATAGATTGCAAAATAATTTAGTTACGATTGCCTGAACGTAGAGGACTTTCTGGATGAGCAAATTTCGAAACAACTATTCTTAGCATGAAAATAAACATTATGAGGAAGTTGTCAAGCCAATTGGTGCAATAACTTATCCGGCTACATCATTTGGAACCAAATTTTGAAACATTGTCTGATCAATAATGAAATGTTATCTGAAAATAATCCATAATTTTCTCATAGGTGAAGAAATTTAAAGTCCATTTTTTTTGCTGTCTATTTGCCGACGAAAATTAAGATTCATAACAATATCGTCTATTTTTATTCTGGCTATCAACCAATGTTGATAACTTCGATCAATTTAAAAACCGTAATGTGAATAACATAATGGTAGTGATGACTGATGATTTATTACACTTTGAGATAATCTCTTCTGTCCGCTATCACTTTAATGAATAGAACAGGGGATAAAATGTTTTGAACTTTGGCTAATTATACTCATTACGTCGTACAAAGATAATAAATATATCGAATATTTTCAATCTGCAAATTTAAATTTAGGATATTACTATGGAATAGTTGAGTATATAGTGAAAGTGAATATACAGGGCGATCACCGCGGTTGTCTATTAGAATTTTATGGAAAACTGATAATTTGCATGTTAGGGTTTTAGAAAATGAATCTTTCTCCCTAAAATATTTTTAGATCTCTACAACTTCCAGGATTAATACTACAAATTTTTTGTTTCAAATGGCACACCCAGTATATTATTGCTTCACTAGATAACTGATTTGATGACACATTCAGCAATATGGCATAGCTTGGGCAAAAACTGAACGGTTCAATATATCTGCAGAAAAGTATTAATTCTTTTTAATTTTCGATCATGTTTGCGATTTGGACCGAAAATGTACAGGATATTTATGGGAAGATCATCAACTTGGACAACACAAACTCATCAGAACTCAAGATTTTCAAATCACAACCTACATTTTCTATTCTGAAAACCTACAGGGTGATATTTTTTCGGGAACAATGTCCCTTTTTTCTTTCTGGTACTCTTTAGTTGTGTATCACCGATTAAGTTCGAAACATATAGAAATATGTCTTAATTTCATCTGAAAACTTCTCGATTTCTAGAATTTTTTTCATACTCCTACCGTTCTCGATAAAATAAATTATAAACAAACTGATTCGTCAGAAAAATGAGAATTCGCAAATAATTTATTTCTCGGAAACTTGAGAGTTTGGGGCTCATATCCATGAGACTTTGTTACTTTTACATCCAAGTAACATCTCTCTATCTGTCCATTTAATTTTTTTTCGTTGCCACGAAACTAGGGTTTGTTTCTTTTGTTTTTTTAGTTTGGACACTAATGCTATGTTTTTCATTGTTAAAGTGAAATGCCAACGCATATAGGTGTGAACTCTTGTGGAACATAATGTTCATTTTGTAAATGGTAATTTTGAATAAATGTATTACATATATCAATATTAGAAGAATAAATATTAGTATCCCTAATTTGAAAATACCCGGTATACTTCATACAGTCCCGTTACTGGGTAGATATTGATTTTTTATTCAAATTTTCCAATGCGAAAACCAATGCGAATTCTTTAAAATTCGCAGGTTCAAAATTTTGTTCTTTCGATAGAGATGAAAATTTACAATTGGGTGTATAATGCCAATTTCAACCAGATGAAGATGGATAAATGACTGTAACGTTTTTTTTCGATATTTCAAAAATTTTTTCATCAACTTTAATGTATGATAGCAGTTTCAAGACTCGTGAAAATTATTATGATGTTCGTTTACCCAGAACAGAACCAAACTAAATTCAAGAAGTATATCGAAGAAAAAATACTCAATATTTCCGTGACCACAAAACCAACTGATTTGAGATTAAAGATGTTGATATCAAATACCAATTGAAATATTGGAAAAGAAATACCCAATATTGTTGTAATTACTAATCCAATTTTCCGTCTAAATGTATAAAGAATAATCATTTCAAGCTTTTTAGAGAATTTTGTATTCATTGCATTATCAGAACAAAAAAATTAAAAATGAGAATTTAAGCAGAATATCAAAACAAAAACAAAGATTTCAGTGAAAATAAATCTGACCGAATTAAAATGTTGCCTGCATGCAGATAACAATTCAAGCTTCGTGCAAAATTTCGTGTAAATGACGACGTCAGAAAATTCAAGAAAAAATAAGAAAAGCACTGAGGTGAATTCAGGATTATTAATTGCCAGTGGCCTTCAAGGGTGCAATTAGCACATGAATGAAAGAGCGCTAAAATCTCCTGAGTTCACGTCAGTGCTTTCCACGTTTCTTTCTTAAAAGTCATGTGAATATATCACCCAAGTTTTTTGATATTCATAAGAGAAATGGAAGAAATGATATGAAAAAGAATTTTGGCTACAATTGGAATTGATGTTCAAAGGCCACGATAATTTCAGTTCATCATCATTGTGAAGGAAGTAAATTATAATTTTAAGTTATATTTGATGATTTTTCGAAAATATCGAATCGCTGATTTCAGCAACAGATTCCATGCACTTTCATATCAAGCAATTATGTGTATGGTTCACGGAACGATTAAATATTTGGTTAAATTTTTCAGAAAAAAAGGAATTAAAAAAGTACCAAGTAAATAAAACCGTTACACTGTGATTTTCAAGTGATTTTTCGAGAAATGAACGCGTGTTAGTCTGTCAAAAATATTTGAGAAAGAGATACAACTATGAGGGTTCGAGAGAAAAAGTCAGTTTAGGACAGGATATTTTCATGAAACATACCTACATTTAATATCTAATGACTATTTCCTTATTGGCTTATGTCCAGCAGTGGACGCAAAGAGCTGAGTGATGATGATTTCCTACTTATCGAAAGTGAATCTACGATCACGTTTACGAATGATTCTAAAATATTTATACTGATAAATTGCCATAATCCCTTCATATTGCCTTTAATATTTTTTTTTGGAAAATTTAAATCTTAGAATTACTTACCATCAGGTTCATGTATCGTTTTGGTAAAATGAAGATCCACTCCATGCGTGAATGTATCACGACAAAAAGAACCATTTATAAAACTCTGCCCATCAGGACAGCACTTACTAATGCACCTTATCTGACTACAAATACTCGTATCTTCTTCACATATTCTCACAACTAATTTTCCATCCAAAGTGGAATCCACGCAATAACCTTCCTTAAGGGTTTTCTTCTCCTCCAACAACAATAACTCTCTACCATTCATCTTCACAGCCTGCATTGATTCGTAAATATGGTCCGAAATAATCTCACATTTTGGAAGGCCCACTCGTACGAAAGAATCGACTTTCAATAAGTTGAGGAAATTGCCGACAACTTTAGCACAACCGTGTGTTGTCCTGTTGTAGCGGTAATTCAAGGGGCAACATTTTGGGAAATAAAATTCCCCATATTCCTCCTGTTTTTTAATAGTCCCTGTAACTTCGTCCACACCAAATAATGTAACATTTTTCTCGGAAAATATTTCCAAGCAAGTTCCAGTCACGTTTCTCTTCAAAAAATCTTTGTCTTCGAAATTGTCTTGCAGTCTTCCGTTCTTCAATTTTTCACAGATGAATCGAAATTCCTTCTCTACAATTTGTTCTCCGATACCGCAGCATTTCTGTTCGATATTTCCGCGGACCAAAACAATGCCTAAAGGTATAAGAAAGAACGGGAATTTCATTGTCGTAGTGCCGGCTCACATTATACAGACGTGATGTAGCATTGGAGGCAGACGAGAGAAAACTGATAGGATGAAACGCACTATACAACTGAGAACTCGCACAGTTGGTTCATTTAGAATGTGTGAAGAAACAATACCTAAAATATCGAATGGAATCTGTGAAAACCTGGTTCAGGTCCTTATAATGAAGTATAATATTGGAGAATTATAAAATATCCTCCGATATAGATCTACTAGGATCTTACTACAAGGACGTCTATTAGTGTTATTGTTTCCGAAAAGTTGCCTAGTGACTCAGATTTATTATATAATAGGAATCTACTTAACAAGACCGGAACGGAAGATCCTGTTTTACGAAGAGGTAAACGGTGTGGAGTTTCCGGGTACCTACTTTTCTGAATAATATTTATTTGTGGAACGAAATTCTTCATCTTCATCATGAAATATTTATGTTGAATAATTAGTGAAAAGTGTTGTTGATGAAAATGTTTTCAAAATAATTCTCGAATAGAACAACCTAGAAACTTCAAATTTTGAAAGTCGGAATAGTTCTCGAATTCCACGGTTTAGTTCGTTAACAGTCGAAATCCGATCAGGGGTTCCGTAAATATAGCCGTTCAATACCTAGTTTGTTTTCCTGAAAATTTCGATTCAATCGAAATCAAATCCTACATTTAGTTTTTAAATACCATTTTCGAGCTTCATGTAATATAGTTTTATCTACTCCTATTGAATTATATATTCATTATTCAACTGCTTTTGAGCAATTAATAGTATCTTTTAACAAACAGCGTGAGTTATAATAACTCACTACTATAACTCACTATCATAAATCGGAAAATATGGATCTGTGCTTCTATACTTCTCTGCTTCTATTCGATTGGCCGAAAGGGAACATTCCATTTTTGTTATTGAGGGGAGGAATGTCCGAGGGAATGTCACTCTTGACGTTTTCAAATTAAGTTATCTAATATTAGATATCTAATTATTGTGAATGTTTTGCTGAAAACGCTTAATTCAGATAGTGAAGATGAAATATCATATAGGTATACATTTCCAAAAGACAAACAGCTAATGTTACCATATAGAATTAATTGCCCGAAAAAATATGAAGGAGTTTGAAAAAATTTTCAAGATTGGTGTAGCAGTAAGATCATTAAGTCATCGTTTTCAGGGAATATTTTTTGGTATATTAAGGTTTTTCAATAAAGTTCTATGTCTGTACTCAATACTGGATTCGAGCTAGCCGATGCTAGTTCGATTGTGATTGGTGGCACTAAGTTTTCATCTCTCTTGTACGGAATCGAGCACATATGTTTATTTCCCGTTCCTTCTGTCCATATTATAAGTCTGTATTTTTTTCTCAGTATTTATTGATATACTCGTAGATAAAGTATAGTATTCAACTTGCGGTAATGGTCATAACTCACTTGATGAATTACAGCACTCGCCTGCGGCTCGTGCTGCAAACGTCATCTGCGTGAGTTATGACCTACATTACCGCTCGTTGAATAATATACTATTATAATGATCGTGTAACCAGAACCGGAGAAAATTGAAAAATAGTATTTAGGAAAAAAATATTCCAAGTAATTCCAGTAATTCTAACGAGTTGAGATTTTATGTGATAATATAAAACAACAATTATAAGCTCCGTGCAAAATATCGTGTTCATTGCTTTATTAGAACTATGAAAAATTCGAGGAGAATTTAAAAAAAATCAATATTTCAGTAATAACAAATCAAAACGAGTATTTTTTTTTGAATAAGTAGATTTCAATTAACTTTGTTGAAACCGTAACATTAAATATTTATTTAAAATAATTTGTGAAAAGTGTTGTTGATGCGGAGTACTTAGGTATTTTGCCCTGACTCATAATGAATGTTTTCGAAAAAGCAATAATCTAAGTAAATATTAGCCACAAAGCTAGCGGTTCATTTTAATTACCCATTTTCTACAAAGGGGTTGTCCATTAATCACGTGAGGCTTGAAAGGGGGGGGAGGGGTTTGATAAAAATCACGAAAATATCACAAGGGGGAGGGGGGGTGTAGTAAGATATCACGTGTATTTATTTTTTCGTCAAACTCGCGATTTTTAAACAAATATTAAGCGGCACTGCGCGGCGTGTAGTGAGACCTTGACTACGTTAAATATATTTCATTATGTAGCTTAGGTCGATTTTTCTCCCTCAATATATGCTCATAAAATTTTGTTTTATTTTAAAATTTGTAAGAGTTTGTAATAATTTCTGAATAAACTTTCTTTCTTTCTTTCTTTCTTTCTTTCTTTCTTACTAGTACAATACATGTTTTTCCTATGATTACACATTTTGTTTATTATTATTGTTATGGCAATCAAAAAAAACTTGCAACCAGGTGTAGACATTTTTATTATGGTCCTTAATTTCAGAAGAAAGATTATAGTTTATACCTGTATTTAAATTAAGATAATATTCAGAAAATTTTAAGATTCGTTGTAGGTACTAAAAATACACGTGATGTTGAGAAGGGGGAGGGGGGGTGGTCTTAAACCTCACTACGTATCACCAATGGGGGAGGGGGGTTTAAAAAATGCTAAAAAAAGATCACGTGATTAATGGACAACCCCAAAGCTAGAAAATTTTCAAATTATGTTTTATTATTGGACAAACAAGATAGTACTGGCATCTCATTATATATTTTTTAAACCACTTGCAAGGCTACACTCATAATATGTTATAATTTACCTACATATATTCAATTAAAAATTCCCAACCCATTTTTAAGATTGTAAGTATTTGCCAAAAATTTTCATATCTGATAGCTGAAATTTCAAGGAAATATTAACTTACAGCAAAGCTACTCCACCTCCAACTTCTTACCCGAAAAGAGAGTGAAAGAAGTCTTCTGTTATTCAATAAACAATGTTGAATGGTTATTGTGTGCAAGGTGAAGTATAAATGTTTTCTTGGTAGTTTAAAATGGGAAAGCACTCTTATTCATGCACCAAATACCCCCTTAGAGATAACAGAACTGTATATAGAGTATTCCTAAATTGGAGATACAAATTGAAATGACAGATACATTGGATCATTTCAAGAAAAAAGTCCTATAGACTCGAAAACGCTTTGTTTTCGAGATACTGAGTGTTGAAGTTTGTTTCTTTCTCATAGCACCACAAAATATTTAACACAAATTCGGCATAGATATTCCAATTTGAAGATTTCATCATGTAATATGCTTTTGAAGGCAAATCAACAGGGTTATATTTTTCTGTAGCAATGCCTGCTTCTTTCCCCAGAATTCTTTTTGATGGACCACTGGAAAAATGCAAATTAAACTTTTGGTTTGGTTTTATTACTTATTTACCCAATCTTAATTAATAAAGATTCGATGAACTAGTATAATACCAAAAAACAAAGAAGGCTACAAGGAACACCCTGTATCTCGGAAAGAAAGCGTTTGTGAGCACATGTTTATAAAACTCTTCTTCTTGAAATTATCCAAGGAATATCTCATTTTTATTTATACCTTCAGTTTAGGAACATCCGGTATATGTACTGACTTCACGGCAGTGCTGCATTTAAAACATGCCAAAAATTTTCCCTTAAAATTTCATCTTTGTGGGAGCTGGGTTATGAAGTACTAATGATAACTATGATGTCTACTGTCATCTGGCAGATATTGCAAGCATCAAAATGGATTGGCAATTTTTTTCACTTGTATATAACAATACATTAAAATTATTTTCTTGCATTTTCAAAAAAAATTCTGACTTGATCCAGCTACCGCGAAATGCCTGTCAGAATAATAATTAATAAAGAATTACTCATCCAACGGAGGCGATCCATGACATACAGTGGAGGTGATGATATTGGGTAGGTGAAAAAACTCACAGTCAAACTCCACCAAATACAAACTTTATTGAGTGTAATATCAAAAGGGACATGTTTCAAGGGAACAATCCCTCATCTTCAGCCAGAAAAAGGTCTACAGAAATAAGAAATGTCAGTATAGTGATCAAAATTAAATTTTCAACCTACCATATGTGGTGGAAAAAATAACAACAATGAATATATGCGAATATTAAAAAAATTACCCGCAAGGTTTTTGCGGTTAAATTCCTCTTTTTTTAATATTCGCATATATGTGGTGGAAAAAATAACAACAATGAATATATGCGAATATTAAAAAAATTACCCGCAATGTTTTTGCGGTTAAATTCCTCTTTTTTTAATATTCGCATATATTCATTGTTGTTATTTTTTCCACCACATATGGTAGGTTGAAAATTTAATTTTGATCACTATACTGACATTTCTTATTTCTGTAGACCTTTTTCTGGCTGAAGATGAGGGATTGTTCCCTTGAAACATGTCCCTTTTGATATTACACTCAATAAAGTTTGTATTTGGTGGAGTTTGACTGTGAGTTTTTTCACCTACCCAAGAATTACTCATTTGAAAATTTTCTAGCTTTGTCGGAAATAAGCAGTTTAATTTCATATAATTATTTGAATGATTGAAATTCATGAAGAAAATGGTGTTCATATTTCTAAAAATAGGACTTGATATGAAAAATCGAAATATATGAAGGAAAAACTGCTTTGGAGACACTTTTGTGGTTTTATTTGTTTGAGAAATTTAACTTCAATGATATCTTGTTTCTCAGTTTCAAGAAAGATGAACTTGCATGCTAAATCGCTCACCTATACAAATAATAACACCCACTTTCAATTTTTTCTTGACGTATGTATGAATACTTTCACCTAATAAAGACGGTTATTATGATTATTATCTATGAAACTATATCTTTGTATAATCAATTATCGATGCAATATTGGTAAATAAAAAACATAGGGCTTTCATACATCCAGATTTCCATTCAGACGAATCACAAAAACCTAACAATAATTGAACAGACTTCATTTTAAAAATATAATATACAATATAATCATTACAATTAACTGAGATCACCATTATGTATTCTCCGATTCATTTATGTTGTGCATACTGATGTGTGGCGTAGTATTTAAAGCTACTGTAGATATTCCAGATTTAAGAATTTTAAATTTTTCACAGATGTTGTAGAAAACTTTCTTCTTGCAAATGAAAATGATGAAGATATATACACCTGCAAATTATATAAATGTAAAATTCTGAAATGTATTCCATCACAGAAAAGAATTCGCATCATTTATGATCACGTACCTTGAAAACAGTTGATGCTATCCCATACAACTTCTATGTATTCTGTGTAAACGTTTTTTCGAAAATCATAAAAAGATGATATAGTTTCAAAAATGAAAAAGACACCCATAATGATAGCCAATTTCATTATTAAGCTCAACCTGTTGAAGAAAAGAACGTGAAGATTTTATTGCTATAGAGAACAGATTATGATAAGTGGCTTTAAATTCATTTGTTCTCACTGGGTAGTAAAATAGAATATTTGATGGATTCGGCCCATACTTTATAGAAATTTATTTTTAAATTGAATAAAACTAAATTTTTGGAAATTACTTTTGGAATTATTTGGAATAATGGGATAGAAGGCTTATATCAAATTTTCTATTTCTCCTAAAATGACGATGTTGTTATCACTGTTTTCAGGAGTGTGAATAATAGATCTATTTTTGGATTCATATTTCCCCAATATTATGAAAGAAAGGAAGATGATTGGGATTGTTTGGACTATATTGTCGATTATTTGATGAAAATTATCAATTTAAAAATAATTTATTCACCTTTCTTTGCAACTCTTCATTTTTGTCTTTTTTTCATAGTCATTCATTCTTCCAATTTCTGCTTTAATTCTCAGACAATAAAGTATAGCTTTGACGAATAATACGATGTTGAAGGTTTGTTGCACAAGCAGAGGTAGAGTGAGATAAAAAATGTAAGAATAGTTTCCTGGTCCTGTAAAATATAATTTCTCTCAATTTCATACTGGTATTTGGGTTGTCTAGGAACGATTGACTGAGACAGAAAAACTTTATATTTCGATAGAAGCAGTTTTTACAGTTTTCGAAAATTCAGGCTTACAAAGTACAAAGTTATTTTCCTGTTCCCTTTGTATTACTTTTATATCACTTTTCAGTGATAATTTATTATGAGGGTTGTTAATAAAACTATATAAATACTTCATGTAGAAATGAGTTTGTCTTACTTCCTTCAGAATTTTCCAAAAAGCATTTCCCTTTTCCAATAAAAGGATGCAATGGTTCAGGCATTATGTTCGTATTACTCAATAATGCAATTATTGTAACCCATAATATGGGAAATCCCCAGCCAATCCAAATATATTGCACTAATCTTTTCCTTTCGTCCTTTTGAAGTGATGCATAAAGCATCCTTGGTCTTCTGGAATGAGTGGAATGGGGTGTTCAATAATAACAACATTTTGTCAAAAATGTTTTAAGTTTTCTAGTCGTTTATAATCTGCATATAACATATTGATTGTTTGTTGATCATCGTAGCTCCTAGTATGTTTACTTTGAAAAGGCTAACAATCAATAATTAATTTCTCAAACACTTAATGATGTATGATGATGGAATTGAATCGTATATTATATGTGTATTTTATGAGCTGAATATTCTCCATAGCAAATTACTTGTCTCAATCGTTCTTCGAACAGATCGTTTCATCATTATATCACAATTACAGACAGTTGTTAGTATTTTTGTGGTGCCCTGTCGTGAACACGATAACTCTCGAACGACTCGAACAGAACAACATAGAAACTTGAAATTTTCAGAGTGTATATGTAGATCTTGAATTTAGTTCGTTAATGGTCAAAATCCGACAAGGAGTTCCGTAAATATGTTCGTTCGAAAATTCGTTTTCCTGATAATTTTGAAACTGCGAATTCGATCGGGATCAAATTCTGCATTGAGATGTGAAATAACAATTTTAAGCTTCATGCTTCATTACTGATCGTATGACCAGAATCGAAGAAAATTGGAAAAGAATAATCCAGTGAGATTTTGAATGATGATGCCAACAATTATAAGCTCCGTGCAAAAAATAGTTTCGATTGCATCATTAGAACCATTGTCAATTCGAGAAGAATATCGAAAAAAAACTCAGAGTTTCATTGAAAACCGATCAACCCGAGTTGCAATTTTGTGTGTGGATGTACAATAACAATTGCAATCTGTGTACGAAATTTCATGTTCATCGAGTCACTACGAAAATTCAAACAAAACTTCGAAATATTCCATTATTTCTGTAAGAATAGATCTGACTAGGTTGATATTCAGTTTTTACATGGACACTCACCACTTGAATGTTCATGCCAAATTTCAAGAGGAAAGTTTTATCAGAACCTCCATCTAAATCTAACCGACAGCAATGAGATTTTCTTATTTCACATTTGAAAGGCGCAATATGCGCATAAATGACGATAACTCAAAAGCTTATCATACCAAATCAGTGGTTTTCTTGATTTTATAGGATTCGAATTATAAATTTTAATTCGATTCATACTCCGAAATGAATAATCTCAGTGTTTCATGATATTTCCATGAGAGTTAGAATATTGAATGACATAAAAGAAAATAACAAACCGTCCTGTAGAATTTTTGCTATTTGTTTTATAGATGAAAATTATTATACCTTACCCAAAAGAGAACCAAATATCTATGCACATAAGATGTAACCATGTGAAACTCCAGAAGCTAGATAGAAGGGAAAGAAAACCTATAAAAGAAACAAAATTAAATGGATAATAAAGTTTTCATTAAAATTAATGTTTTGCCCTCATCTCTTTTTATTTAGTATACATGGATAATTGTTTCATTTTTCCGGAAATAACAGAATACACCTCATATCATTATTGATTTTCGCATACTACCAGAAAGGGGAAAATAATAAACAAATTAATGTTTGCTGACGAAGATATTGCGTTTGCCAAGAGGGATACAATATCCTTCTTGGCAAATATTTGTTTTTCAATTAGGTTGATTATATAATTATTATTATTTTAGACTAATAGTGACATTCGATATGTAAGAAATATCCTGATGAAAAAAAATATAATTGAGGTATTTGCAGACTATCAGATATTTATGGATAGAAAAATCAAATTCAAATTGAATAATATTCAGAAAGCAACGCGAATCTTATTGAGCACTCCTTCACCGAACAGATCGTTGTATCATTTCGTCATATTATGTGTGTTCGTGCCGAGCTTCGTCTCAAACAATAAGCTTTTACCGTAGATTAAAACGTTCTGTAGATCGGAAATTCGGTTCACCCGAGTGGGTATGGTACATCGATAAATAAAAACGTATATTATAGATTGGAAACTCCTCAATAGATAACGCTGTATGATGCTTGTAACTCAACAGTACATGATGAAGTAAGAATATGATTTAAATCAAGAACGGTGAAAAGATTCTTCGTCCGGATCAAGAAAATTTATTCAAATAATCCCTGATTTGAATATAATAAAAATATAATGATTCAATTCAATAATTCAGCCTATGTATAAAAATTTCCGTACGACACCGCGTTAGACATTATCGAATATGTTTTTTTTTACATGTTGTCAATTGTTTTTCATAGACACGCAGCCGACTTCGAAAATCGAAATTTACCCCATCTAGCATTTTGGAGGAGTTTTCGAGCTAGACAGATATTTTTCAGATATTATCAGTGTCTTCGTGCTAAACTGTTATTTTTGAGATTTTCCTTGGGCGAATAAGAAGTTTAGAGTTCCATTCTTGAGTTAGTTTTATTTTTGAACGCCAGCAGTTTGTGGTGCAGTACTTTTCAGTTTTGAATTTGACACTTAGCTTTTGTGCGAAAGCAAATTGAGTTCGTGTGGTGAAGTGGGAAATCCTAAGGATTGGTAAGACCCGTTTTATACCTGTCTGGATTATCGGTGATTTTCCTGTGTTTTATTGCTTATTCCCGTCATCTCAAATTCTTATCGGGATCCGTCTTTCTCAAGTGGAGTCTATCCATCGGGTTCCTTATTGTGAGTCAATTTTTATTGGGAACCTCCGGGCAAAACTCGTTATCTTGGGGAGAACGGTTGATTATTTCCGATCACCGCTGATCATTTGGCGAGGCACTCTGTCCCATCTGACTCAGGTCTCATTTTGGAGGATGCGCTGGTATGAATCCTAGGGCGGAGTTATCTCTCCTCGTTCTTTCTCAAGTGAAGTATGTCCGTCAGGTTCCTTACTGTGAGTAAATTATTTTTTGGGACCACTGTGCAAAACTCCTTATATTGGAGAGAAGGGTCGATAATTTTTCAATCTCCTGATATACGCCGATATACGTCTTAGATATACGGAATGATTGTTCAGACTCGCTTTTTCGAGAAGGGTTTGTCCGTCGGGTTCCTTATTTTGAATTAATTCTTATTTGGAACCACCGGGCAAAGCTTGAGGAGAGAGGTCACACTACGATTGTGTGAAAATAAATCACCAATGGTCAATCACTCTTACCTCAGATTGAAGTGATCCCTTCTCGAACTGTAGAAAATCTACCCAGAGTCAGTAATAGTGAGCGGCATAAGTAGTTGCGACCTTATAAAAACCATCGCAATTAGCGCCCGAGTAAATATTGAAATGAAAAAGTGTATAATTTACGATCCGGAGAAAGTTGCCATCATAATTTGGCGCCCGAGCAGTGACCTGATTTTTGTTCGACCGACTGACGAGCCCTTCAAAGTATTTTCATGGAACGTTTGTGTAAGTAAATATGGAGGTGAACAGATTGAGAGTGGAGGAATTGATATGGGAGTTAGTGGCTCGCGGCTGTCGAGTTGGTACAGGAAAATCACAAGGAACTACGAAAGGTCTTGGCACAGTTCTGCCCCATGGAAAGAGACACTGAGGAAGAATTAATTGATACCAGTCGAATTCTGAGAAGTTTGGTGGAACATGTTCAAGCACAGGGCCGCCGACAGGGCTGGCAAATCGGACATTTTGCCGGGGCGCCAAATTGTAGGGGCACTAAGTCAGTTAATTAAACAAGACATACTTCTTGACGAAATGTTTCCTTAGTGAGAATACTACTCTTTGTAAAAAATCTTTTTTTTAAATAAATAGACGCTCTCAACTATAGTTAGGAAAATACAAATTGGTTCTAAATACACCTATGCACTACGTCGTATTTCGACTATAGACTTATAGAGCGTCGTAATATTCAGGAAGTTTTTTGATGAAATGAACAAAACGTCCTTTAAAAATTTGGCAAGAGGATTTCAAGTTGAATAATACGACTTCATAAGAAATTGAAAAGATGCCTGAGAGGAATAACAGAGGCTTCTCCAAAGAAAATTCAAATAAATTAGGCAAAGCAGGGCAGTGAAATTTTATTTTGCCGTGGCGCCAAAATATCTGGCGGCAGCCCTGTTCAAGCATTTGAGCAGGAGTAGAGGCATTTACCGTATCAGCCAGATGAAACCAATCACGTTGGAGGCATAGAATATGGCCGGCGATTTGTGGAGACAGACGGATGAGAGTCAGAGGACGCCGAGGTCTTGACAGAAGATAAAGTTCCACAGAACGCACCATCGAGAGATATTTCAGAAAATCCTGGGCACCTCAAGATAGGCGAGGTCTCTCGAGAGATATGCGGCTCATTTTCTTCGAGAATCCTCCACTAATGACTAACAAACCGCGGGTGCGGAAGGTTTAAGCACCTTCAAGGGAGACCGAATTTAGGTTCTGCAGCCGGAGATTGGTGAGGGGAATTCTCATTGAATGTCTAACACGACAGGGCTTGAGAAGTCATTTATCGTCGATTGAACTTCACTTGTGACGGAAGGGACACTAGGGATTGGTATATTCCCAGGAGAGGTCTGGACTACGAAGAGACCCTTCTGGAAGAAATGAGGAAACTAACTCAGGGGGAGACGAGAAACTATTGATATTCGTGACAAGGATGCAAAACCTCTTCCTGAAGTTAACTAATAAACAACCTTCCAAGAAAGAGCAGGTGAATATAATCAGGAAGCATCTATTTCCGTTTGGTTTTCCAAGGAATTGAACAGTATGCCCAGCTATTGATCAAACGAAAGGTGCCTCCACACCGCAAGAGGCTGATCGATGACTCACACCTGGTGTATGAAAGCCGTCGCCGAAAACTTTCGCAGACTCTGACCGTCGAGTCTCCACCGTCCAAGAGGATGGAAGAAATAAAGCCACCGAAAAGATATAAAAAGCGACGCCTAAGATCCAGAAGGAAACACCAAATAGGGAGTTTGGATTAGTTCGAGTCAAACCTAGTGGCCCACTAACCCGCGATACGAAGGTCGAAGGTTCGAGGACACGAGGCTCCCAGAACTCCAATGCTGGGGTTGTGGTAAGGTCGGACACTTGACAAGGCAGTGCCCTTCAACGCCGAGGCTGTTTCGTTACCGATGTGGGAAACAAGGCGTGTTGTCCAGGGATTTCCGATGTTCACAAAACTAGAACGGAGCTGTCTCACGGGCAGGAGACATACCTATTTTAAGCACTTGAAATAACAAATTTATTATATCATTATCAAAACTTTAAGCTTTAACCATAGAAAGTGAAGAAGAATATCGAAAAAATTGAGGAAAGCACTAACATGAAATAGGGAGCTTTTACCGGGAGTTTATTCATACGCCCTTATAGACAACATAACTCTATATGTGGCACCTCATTGCTTTTCTCATTTTTTCATACAATTTACTCACTGCAAAAGTAGTGAACATATACACACATTATCAAAATTCTTGGCCCCCCTATAAACTGTCAACTTGTTGAATGTAAAATGTAACAAAACTTTTTTATGGATTATTATTTATCGTATCACTTAAGTGTAAACTACTGTTTTTAGAAAAAATGTTTCTTGTTCGGGAGAATATAGGTGTACAAGTTAATCAGTTTTCAGCAAATAACGAGAGTTGTAATATTGAGATTATTCCGTGGAAAATGCTGGGACATCTAATTTCTCAGTTTGACCGGGCAAGAATAGTAGCCCTAAATCAAGAATCTTTGTCGAACCACCAGATTTGTTCGAATATTCCACGGACTTCAGTGAGGCGCATAGTGGTCCTTTTTCCCGGAACCGGCAGCGTACTCGTAGCGCGGAGACTGGTGCCTGGTCGACCCAGAGTAACATCTGCAAGGAAAGACCATTAAATCGCAAATTTTACTCGAAGAAATCGAACAGTATATGCAACAGCCCTTCGAAGTCATTTTTTGAGAATCTATAGACGGGTAGTCTCAACCAGTACCACAAGGAGCCGATTGTATTCCTCAAATTTAAATGCAAGAAGACCTTTAAGAGTACCTCGGCCTCTTAATATCGTTGAACGAACAATGACTGGTGCCATCTACATATAAAACATCATTGAACCAATCATTGTTCATCTGCGCAACGAATTTGAGGATAATTTTTTATCAGGATGATATCGCTCCACCACAGCGCACACGAAAAACAAATCCAGGGAATGGACTGGCCAGCAAACTAACCAGACATGTATCCAATTGAGTACGTATGGGATTATTTAGGGAGAGAAAATTGCCAAAACCTACCTCCAATTTTTGAAATCGAGTTTAGCCCTTCAGGAAGAATTGAACGATATGCCTGAAAATTTCATTAATGACTGGATTCCTGGGATACCTAGGCGTATTGGACAGTTGATTGAAAAAAAAATGGGAATACGGACCATTGAATTCTGCTTCAGTTGTGGAATGACTATAATTAATCAAAACCGAGATCAGAACTAGATAATCGATAAATTTAAAATTTTTTTCATTTTTCCTATTTTGCCCCATCCTGCATAAAGCAAAGAGTAACAAAGTTCAAGTTCAAATATAGTCCAGTTGAAATAGAGGAAAATGTTCATTTCATTTCCAGAACATAGATTGTTTATTTCTTGAGAAACCTAGGCGGGCCAAGACATTTGACGATGTGTATAAGTCAATAAAAAACAAAATATAATTCACAGATACTCACCCATAAATTCACACGATGTATCACGAAATTGGTAAAACTGAATAAGTGCTAAAGATGCAAAAAATATAAACGTAGACACACAGTAGTTCAATAACATCTTCCCAAACAAATTCCTCATGTTTGGTAATAAAAGATACACAGCTATCGTTAGAAGGAGGAATATACAAGACACAATTTTAATATATCGGGTTATGAGAATCTTTGTGGGAATAGGAGGTTGCTTCGGTTTGACAAATATACGGTATGCATTTATTTTCACTTTGCCATTAATCTCTTTGAAAGCGTGTTCCACACAGTAAGTGATGTTATATGTTTTGCTCTGACTGGAAGAGTTTCGATAGCTTGCTGAAAAAACTCCAGATCTGTCCAATTGGATTTCATATTTGCGCTCTGACAGCAGCTGTATTGGTTTGAAATTATTATGGATGAGAATAAATGGATCTGGAACAAAACAATAAAATCGAAAATGTGGATTTCATTTGAATGATATAATATCGTTTCTCTATTTCAGTATCGTAATGAGTTCATTACAGTTCTAAAAACAGTGCTGTAATGAACTCATTACAGCATTGTTTTCAGTTGTATTTTTCGTTCTGTGGTTGTCTACACAGACTTCCAATCCTATCAAAATTCAACACACGTCAAATTGTCAATATAATATAATTTGGATATGGTGAAATGATTTGCAACTTTATTCGAAAATCCTCTTGATTATGGTGGTGTTAAATCGATTTCGTCAGACATAATTCACGAATTTAATGCGTAATTAAAACTTATTTCAAAATTGGAAACGTACGATTCAAATTTAAATTACATAATCTGTCAATTTTCGTAACAGTCACACCAACAGCCAAGATAGTATACAAATGTCACTAGGATGTATAATCCGAATTTTTATTGAATTTCGACAATATTCCACAAAACTTGACTGAAATAGAGAAGATATCGTCTAATACTCGTTGCAGAAGGCAAATCCAACAGGAATGCGAAATTCGAAAACGAGCGACGAAGGAGCGAGTTTTGGAACGCATGAGTGTTCCAAAACTCGCTCCTTCGTCGCTCGTTTTCGAATTTCGCATTCGTGTTGGAATAGGAGCCCATTCTGCAACTTGTTTTAGAATATACTATTTCAAATTCATTTTCACTGCGACAAATTTGGTATTATGTGAATTATTGAACTGTTTCAATTCAATCGTTACTATTTGGTAGTTAATCATGATTAAAACAAGTTTATACTTCCGAGAAATACCTAATAACCGTCTTTATTAGGCAAACCATCAATTTAGTTTCTAAGATTCTGGATGCATCACATGTTTATTTGTTTTTTTTTTTGTGAAAAGAAATATAAATTTGTATTTTGTACCGGATTTACTCTTGTAAGTTGTTTACATTCGTGTAAATTTCGATTCATTTGTTATATTTGAATTGAGGTACCTCAAATTTTACAGATCAAATTTATGTTTGATCTATAGAAACTGAATTCTGAAAAATTGTTTTGAATGAAATTGTAGAAGTAGAGGGGTTCCCGAAATTTTTCAAGCGTAGGACCCCGAAAATTGTAGATCCGCCACTGCTCTTTTCTGTTTTTTTTTTCTTTTTTTGCATTCAGATTCAATTATAATATCTGCGTCGTTAACTTCTTGTGAAAAGGAAGGATGAAAGGACTTTGTTAGTTTAGATGAAGAAGAAGCTCTACAAGATAAATATGTAACTTTGTAAACAAATACATAAACCAATCACTTCACCCATATAGGGAGACATAGATTTTGCGGAGATTTTTATCTGTTCTCTTGTATCATATATTGAAATGTACGATGTCTCGTTCAAATTTCCTTCACTGTCTGAAGGTGAACAAGAAGTAAGTTCTAAGCTACGCGGTTTCTAAATGTTATTCTCAAAGTATCCTCATTAATATACAATTTTTTGTATTGAAAACATAGGAAGTATAAACACTTGTTTTAAAAATGTGATGTGATGAATTTGTTTGCCGAATTCCATGCATTCAACTCAATAAATGAAAAGTTAACTACTTCAAACCTGGCACTATAGTTCGTGAGATTATAAGTTGAGGTATGTTTACTAATCTCAAACATATAGAATACCCTAACATCAATTTGGAAAAAATTCAGTAAAATTGTCTGTCCAACTAATGATTTTTATGAAACGTATCGGATATCCCAAATTCATTGTCTAGTGAGTATATCTCAGAATCACATTGAGCTGAAAAAATACCTAATACAACTGTTGCATCAGGTATTTTAATTTTCATGATATCGCAAATTTCCAATTCCGGAAATACTCACCATCAGGTTCAAGAATAGCTTTGGTAAAATGAAGATCCACTCCATGTGTGTATGTATCACGACAAAAAGAACCATTTATAAAACTCTGCCCATCTGGACAGCACTTACTAATGCACCTAATCTGACTACAAATACTCGTATCTTCTTCGCACATTCTCACAACTAATTTTCCATCCAAAGTGGAATCCATGCAATAACCTTCCTTAAGGGTCTTCTTCTCCTCCTTCAGCAACAACTCTTTGCCATTCACCTGCACAGCCTGCATCGATTCGAAAATTTTGTCTGAAATAATCTCACATTCTGGAAGGCCCACTCGAACGAAAGAATCGATCTTCAAGATGTTGGGAAAGTCGCTGACAACTTTAGCACAACCGTGTGTTGTCTTGTTGTAGTGGTAATTCAAGGGGCAACATTTCGGGAAGAAAAATTCTCCATACTCCTCTTGTTTTTCAATAGTCCCTGTAACTTCGTCAACTCCAAATAATATAACATTTTCCTCGGAAAATATTTCCAAGCAAGTCCCAGTCACGTTTCTTTTCAAAAAATCTCTGTCTTCGAAATTGTCTTGCAGTCTTCCGTTCTTCAACTTCTCACAGATGAATCGAAATTCCTTCTCTACAATTTGTTCTCCGATACCACAGCATTTCTGTTGGATATTTCCGCGGACCAAAACAATGCTTAAAGTTATAAGAAAAAACGGGAATTTCATTGTCGTAGTGCCGGCTCACATTATTCACACGTGATGTACCATTGGAAACTGACGAGAGAAAACTGATAGTATGAATATGAAACGCACTATACAACTGAGAACTCATAGAGTTGGTTCATTTAGAATGAGAGAATATTTAAGCAACACCTAACATATTGAATGGAATCTGTGAAAAACAGGTTCAGAACCTTATAATGAAGGTTAATATCGGAGAATTATAAAATATCTTTCGATTAAATCCACTAGAATCTTACTGCAAGGTCGTCTACTAGTGTTATTGTCTGCGAAATGTTGTCTAGTGGTTCGGATTTATTGCATAATATGAATATACGTTACAAGACCGGAAGATCCCGTATTCTTCTTCATTTAGTACCGTGCCTATTTTCAGGTATGGGTTATCTCCATTGATTGAATTTGTCTCAATCTTTTGAGGCTTGAAGTAGCTATTCTATTCCCTTCTATTTGTGTCCATATTTGGTATATGTTCTGTTGAGTAGTATCTTTAATGACATTTTCAAAGAGTTACTCTTAGGCTAATCAATCATAATTCATTACTCCTACAAGATTTGTTGGTTTTGGGTAAGTTAATGAAGATCGATTCCTGCCAGTGACTAGGAAGTTTTCCAGTCTGGTACACCTGGTTGAAGAATGCTGATGCTCTCTCATCATACGGTAGTTTTATTTTATTTTTATTTCCCAGATTCTAGAACTGCTAGATTGAAATCACGCAAACCTTTATGGACTAATACCTTCCTTGAATCCAATGAAAGCGACAAGGAAATTTGGCGTTCGGGATGGACTTCTTCTAACGTCTTCAACAAGAGTCTTATCGTTGACCCCTCAGAAAAAGTTCTAGGTTTCAATCTTCCAAGGAGAATTTGGTGTATTTTAAATCGACTTAGAACTGGTCATGGTCGTTGTAATAGCACCCTCTTCAAATGGCATTCTATTGATAGCCCACTATGTGAGTGTGGTGTAGAAGAGACCATTGACCACTTGGTGAATGATTGTCCGATTTATAAATTTCATGATGGTTTCCAAGCTATCCATTCAGTTTCAGATTCTTTTTTAGAATGGGTAGTTAACTTCAAATCGATATAATGAAAACTAATATTTAGTACTCCTTTCTGCTTCTTTTTTTTTTGTTTTAGGATCCAATTGGAAATTATAGAGTCGTCAACCGAAAAGAGAGGATGAAGAAAATTTTGTTTTGGTTGAAGAGGAAGTCCTTCAATTTAAATTATGTCAGCTTATTCTGTAAACGTTTACACAAACCAGTCAATACACCGATACGGGGAGACAGAGTTTTTGCTGAGGTTTTTATCTGTTCTCTTGTATCATACGTTGAAATGTATGATGCCCCGTTACATTTCCTCTGCTAATACTGAAATTCATCGACACATATGCTTGATTGTTTGGAATTAATATTTTGTATTGCTCTTTCTCAAAAGAATATATATATATACATATATATTAACGCTATTGGGATGTATAGGGTCCTGGAGCTTTTCCTGCCTTTCGCTGATGTATTGCTATTTGAACTGTTTTTTCATTTAACCAGTCAGTAGATTCTCTGGCGTTTCGCGAGTCTCGTCCTCGAATGGTTGTTGGATATATCTTTGCCATTCATTATTCTGATCTTTCTTTGTTAACACTGCCTTGCCACTCTCGTAATACAGTATAAGTTTTGGTATAAGTATCATCAACAAAAAAGTAGGACTACAAGAAACACCTTGTATCTCGAAAACAAAGCGTCAGTGGGCTCAAATTATCCAAGTAATCTCCCATTTTCCGGTATACCTCCCATTTAGGAGCATCCTGTATACTCGTATAATAATAGGATTTATTTTCAGAATTATCCTAGAATAACAAAATGAAAACAAGTCAAAAAATATCAACATTCATCTATAACAAGTTGGATTACAATTATAAACTTGACAGAAATCTTTGAATTCATTATATGAATATGGTTCAAAATTCACATTTTTCATGTATTTTTTTAGCTACGGTTTTTTTTGTTCTAGGGGCATCATTTCACGAAGATGAAATTTCTAGGGAATATTCCCCTTCAAATTTCATCATTGTGAGAGGTGGCTTATGAAGTACATACTATTTCTCTGATTATATAACTAATGTTTTAATAAACCAATAAAATTCGTGAATTTGCCATAGCTATGGCGTATTGATAAAAGTGACAACGTGGTATAATAGTTTTGGTGTTTCGCCTCCTGCCATATTGTGATAATTTTCATAGTAATGTTCTTGGACGTTCGCCAAAAAAAAATAAAAGTCAAGTTCAGTGAAATGTCATTGAATTGAAATGCAGCGCTTCAATTATAATTACAGAAATTTAAAATATTGTTTATTATATAATCGTAACGAATACCAACACGAGCATAGACAATATATTTCGATTATACGATCCTCTTCACTCGACGTAGTTCGCGAAACACCACGTGAGATGCGCTCTCGTGATGTTTCGCGAACTACGTCTCGGGAATCGGTGTATAATCGAATATTGCCTATGCTCTTGTGATATTATAACTGATAACTTTGATTTCTACTGTTCTCTGGCGGATATAGTGACCATCAAAATGTATTGGCAATTTTTTCACTTTTATATAACATTATATTGAAAATTATTTTCTTGCATTTTCAAAAATTTCAAAGTTGATGCAGCAACCGCGCAATGCCTATCAGAATTTAAAAAAATTTATCGTAAATAAGCAGTTTAATTTCATATGATTATTTGAATAATTGAAATTCGTGAAAAAAATGGTGAACATATTTTGAAAAATATGACTTGTATGAAAATCGAAATATTTAAAGAAAGAATTGCTTCAAAGTTGAAAACTTTTGTGCTTTTATTTGTTTGCGCGATTGAACTTGAATTATATATTGTTCCCCAGATTTATTTAAGATGAACATGCATGCTAAACCCCTCACCTATCGAAATACTAACCCCCACCAAAATTATTTAGCCTCTGGTCAATAAACTTTGAATGAAATTTTCCTTGTTCCTGTTTAGCTAAATATTTGTATACCTAGTCAATTATCGATCCAGCATTGGTACACAAAAACACAGGGCTTTCATGCATTCAGATTTCCATTCAGACAAATCACAAAAACCTAACAATAATTGAAGAGGTAGGTACTTTATTTTGAAAATATATAATCATTCGAATTAGCTGAGATCACCCTTATGTATTCTTCGATTCACTTATGTTGTGCATACTGACTTGTGTCGTAGTATTAGAAGTTACTGAAGACATTTCAGATTTAAGAATTGTGATCTTTTCACAGATGTTGCAGTAAACTTTCTTCTTGCAAATGAAAATGATGAAGATATATACACCTGCAAAGAATAAACATAAAATTCAGAAATGTATTTCATCAAAATTTTTATGTTAATACCAAATAACATGCATGTATGACTCATGTATGTATGACAGAAAAAATTTTGCATCATTTATGATCACATACCTTGAAAACAGTTGATGCTATCCCATACAACTTCTATATATTCCGTGCAAACGTTTTTCCGGAAATCAACAAATGATGATACAGTTTCAAAAATGAAAAGCACACCCATAATTATAGCCAATTTCATTATCAAGCTCAACCTGTTGAAGATAAGAATGTGGGGATTATACCTGGTGAAAACGATTAGTTTATTTTATAGATCTGCTATGTAGAATAAAGATTATGATAAATAGCTTTTGACTTATTTGTTCTCATCGGGTAGTGAAATAGAATATTTGATGGATTCCGTCCTTAATTGATAGAAATATATTCTTGAACACAAAATTTGTGGAAATTACTTCTGTAATATGAAATAGGATAAACAATTTATTCCAAATTTCGAATATTTTTCAAAATAACGGTGATGTTGAGGAATAGGGTGAAAAATAGATTGGTTCTTGGATTCATATTGCCAAAATATTATCAAGGAAAGTAATATTGGTTGTTTGAGATCGTTTGAACTATTATATGATGAGTATTATCAATTTACAATATAAAAATAATAAATTCACCTTTCTTGGCAACTATTCATTTTGGTCCTTTTCTCACAGTCATTCATTCTTTCAATTTCTGCTTTAATTCTCAGACAATAAAGAATAGTTTTGACGAATAATAAGACGTTGAAGATTTGTTGTATGAGCAGAGGTATAGTGAGATACAAAATGTAAGAATAGTTTCCTGGTCCTGCAAAATGTAACTAATCTCAATTTCATATTGGTATTTGTAGTTTCTAGAAATAATTGACTGAGACAATTTTTTATTTCGATAGAAGCAACAAGCAACATCATATTTTTAATTTTGGTTTTTTAAAGTTTTCGAAATTAAGGCTCATAAAGTAATTTTCCTGTTCTATTTGAAGTACTTTTTTTCTATCGCTTTTCAGTTATAATTTATTGTTAGTATTGTTAAAAAACTATATAAATACTGCATAAATGAATGAGTATGTCTTACTTCTTTCAGAATCTTCTAAAAAGCATTTCCCTTCTCCAATATAAGGATGCATTAGTTCAGGCATTATGTTCGTAATACTCAATAATGCAATGAATGTAACCCATAATATGGGAAATCCCCAGCCAATTGCACTATATTGCAATAATCTTTTCGTTTCGTCCTTTTGAAGTGTTCCATAGAGAGTCCTTGGTGTTCTGCAATGAGGTGTTCAATAATATCGAAATTTTGTCAAAAAAGTTTTGAGCATTCTAGTCGTTGATAATCTGTATATAATTTAGTGCAAAAATGAATGGTTGTTAGTGATCCTTCCAGCCCGAAGGTATGATTACATTGTGAAGGCTAAAAATCAATAATTTATTTCTCAAACATTTAATAAGGCCATTTGAAAAGTCCCCGGTCTACCATAGTAACACACATTTTTTTGGCAAAATTCGATTTTATTATTCAACATAGTTGCCTTTGAGGGCGATACAGCGATTATATCGATTTTCCAACTTTTCGATACCATTTTTGTAGTACGATTTGTCTTTCGCTTCAAAATAGGACTCAGTTTCGGCGAATACTTCATTAGCGCTAAATTCCTTTCCAGCGAACATTCTTTTGAGGTCCTTAAACAGGAAAAAGTCGCTGGGTGGAATACGGTGGATGCAGAAGCAATTCGAAGCCCAATTCATGCAATTTTGCCATTGTATTCATTGATTTGTGACACGGCGCATTGTCTTGATGAAATAACACCTTTTTTTCTTGAAATGGGGCCGTTTTTAAACGATTTCATCCTTTAAACGATCCAATAACGCGTTATAATAATCGCTGTTGATGGTCTGGCCCTTTTGGAGGATTAATGAATATTATACCTTGCTTATCCCAGAATACTGCTGCCATAATCTTGCCAGTTGACTTGTGTTTTTCCTCGCTTTGGATTCGGTTCATCAAGTACAGTTCGCTCAGCTGACTGTCGATTGAACTCCGGAGTGAAATTATGAACTTATTGTTGCTTTTGATCGATTGTGAGCTCGCGCGGCACCCATTTTGCACACAGCTTTCTCATGTACAAATATTCGTGAATGATATGATGTACACTTTCAGATGATATCTTCACAATGTCTGCTTTCTCGATCAACTCCACTTTACGGTCATTCTAAATTATTTTGTGAACTTTTTTTGATTTTTTCGCTGGTGACAGACTCTTTTGGGCGTCCACGGCGTTCGCCATCTTCGGTGCTCATTTCACCACGTTTAAACTTAGCATACCAATCAATGATGGTTGATTTTCCTGGTGCAGACCCCGCAAACTCATCATCAAGCCAAGATTTTGCTTCAACTGTATTTTTTTCCCTTCTAACAGCAATATTTTATCAGCACACGAAATTTTTTTTCAAATAACAAAAGTAGCTTCACTCTCAACACAATATCTCACAAACTAATGGTCGGACTGTCAAATTTTGAATTTTATCGTTTGAAGGTTCGTACTAACTAAAAACCATATGGATTTTATACTAGCACGGCCATATGTGCATCTGACCGGGGACTTTTCTATTGACCTAATAAGATTTTTGACAAGAATCATAAGTATATTGTTGAAGCGGAATAATCTCCATACAAAGTCCTTGTTCCGGTCGTTCTCCGAACAGATGCTTTATCATTACGTCTCAATGACAGACAGTTTTTACAATTTTTGTGGTGCCGGTCGTAAACACGATAACTCTTGGACTAAACAACATAGGAACTTGAAATTTTCAATGTGTATGTAGATCTCGATCTGTAAGTATAATTGTTCGCAAATTTGTTTTGCTGATAATTTTGAAACTGCGAATTCGATCGAGATCAAATTCTGGATTGAGATGTGAAATAACAATTTTAAACTTCATGAAAGTTTCATATTAATCGTATACCTACCTAACCAGAATCAAAGAAAATTGAAAAGGAATATCACAGTCACAACAAATTCTACTTAGAACCGAGTTGAAATTTTGAATGATGATGTTAAGAATTATATGCTCCGTGCAAAATAAAGTTTTGTTTGCGTCATCAGAACCATTGCAAATTCGAGAAGAATATCAGAAAAAAATATTCAATACTTAACTGATTACCGATTAAAGAGATTTGAAATTTGATATGTCTATGTATAATAACAATTTCAATCTGTATACGATATTTCATGTTCATCAATCAAAACTTTGAGAAAATCCAATTATTTCCGCAAGAATAGATCTGACTAAGTTGAAATTCAGTTTGTACATGGACACTATTCACTTGTATATTCCTGCCAAATTTCAACAGGATCATTTCATCAAAACCTTCACAACAATGACATTTTGATAAATTACATTTAAAGGGCACAATATTAGGCGTAGGAATTACGAGCGCTCAAAAGCACCTGATGTCAGTGGTTTGCTCGATATTTATAATTTTCGAATTATGAATTCCAATTTGATTCATACTCCGTAATGGATAATATCAAATATGATATTTTTCATGCGAGTTAAGATATTGCATGACAAAGGAGAAAAGAACTAACCACTATGTAAAAATTTGTTATTTGTTCTATAGATAAAAATTATTGAATCTTACCCAAAAGAGAACCAAATATCTATGCACATAAGGTGTAACCAGGTGAAACTCCAAAAGCTAGACAGGAAGGAAAGAAAACCTACAAAAGAAACAAAATTAAATCGATGATAAAGTTTTCATTAAATAATGTTTTGTCCTCATATCATCTTATCTAGTTCACATGGTTAATTGTGTAATTTTGCCGGAAATAACAGAATTCAGCTCGTATGTGGAAAAAAACGTTATTGGTCATCATATATTACTAGATAGGGGAAAATAATAATTAAATAGATGTTTGCTGAGGAAGATATTGCGTTTGCCGAGAGGGATAAAATATCCTTCTCGGCAAATGTTTATTTTCAGCTTGAACTATTTCATCCTCAAGAATATTAGGTTAATTATTATTTCAGACCAATAGTAAAGTTCTAGATATGAGCAATATGAAGAAAAAAATTATAATTGAGGTATTCGAGAGAATCAGAAGTTTATGAATAGGAAAATCAATTACAAGTTGTGCCTTTGTAGGCTACATAAATATTTAAAATTTGAGTCCAAAAGCGCACCTTAGTGCTTTCCTCATTTTTTTTCATACATTTGACTGAAAAGTAATTAATATAATCTAGTGGAAAAAATTGAAAGATCAAAATAAAATTCAATATTTTTAGCGGTTTTTCAAACGGCTGTAATTTTTATGAAAATGGTCGTATCTCAATTCAAAAAAAAACTTTTTGAAGCTTGAAGTTTATAGTTTAGAGATCTCATGATGAAAAAATTTTTCAAGCAGCGTGTACCGCTCAATCATAATGAATACGGTAAATAAAATTTCTGCAAAATTTTTTCAGTTTTATTTTTGGCATACAGACTTGAAATTTTTTTTCCAATTCAATCACTAAATGGATGAGAAAATTTGTTCACTCTGCTTCCACATCCTTTTATCAAAACTTTTCGCACTTTTCGCTGAAATATCGAACTTTGAATTGAAAAGGACCTTTTTGTCTTTAATCATCTATATCTCAGCAACCAATGATTGCACAGAAAATGTAAGAGATGTTTCGAAATCTCGAATAAACGCGCTACAAGAAACTTTTATTGGTTTTTCGAAAAAAAAATTTTTTCGTTCTGTACATCAATTTGAAAAGTTGAGAAAAAAGGGCTATCGGACGTTTTTGGATAATCAAGCGCTGAATTGAAAATATCGAAAATACCATCAATGTTAAGTATGTGTTTTACAGTTCAATATCACCACCAAAATCCCACAGAATATAAATTCAATCCATAGAGCGGTATCTTTTTTTCATTCGATCGAATTTTCAATAAAATTAAAGCATAACGATTTTTGATTTGAATGTCCATAATCTCCCACGAAATGAAGAAATAAAATTTTTAAGTTTTTTTTCTGCATTGTTATCAATAAATAAATGAATAGAATGAATAAAATTCAGGAATTAATTTTTTTTTTATTTTAAAAAATTAAATTTTTTTTTATTGACTCCAAATAATTCAAGACAACATGATATTATCATTTCTTATGATATTCCGTAATTTCATTTCATGATGTTGATGGTAAAAATCGAATTAATTTCAAAATAAAGTTGATATACCCAAGGAAATTTCGAACTCGATCTACTTACCCACTTTTTAGAAATTGCATATCTCAACTTTTCATCTTTCGAACTTTCACAATGCTAAAAAAAGCCAGTTTATTTTCGCAACGAATTTGAAAATTATTTTTGATTCCCTATTATGGTTAGAAGGCATTTATCAGAGCTGGAGGTTGCTCGTTTGATCTCTCTGCTTGAAGAAGGTTACAGTCAACAAGATGTAGCCATCCTTCAATTTTTTCGAAAATTCGATCCAATGAAACAAAGAAACCGTTCCATGGATTGAATTAAAATGTAAAACGCATACTTATTATTGATGATTTTCTCGATATTTTCAATTCAGCGCTTGATTATCCAAGATCTCCGAAAGCCATTTTTTTCTCAACTTTTCAAATTAATGTAGAGAACAAAATTTGGATTCAAGATTTCAAAACATTCCTTAAATTTCCTGTGCAATCACTGCAATCATTGATTGGTGAAATATTGATGGTTAAATACAAAAGGTCCTTTTCAATTCAAAGTTTAATATTTCAGCGAGAAAAGCTCGTATCGAAGTTTTAAAAAAAGGATATTGAAGCTGAGTAAACAAGTAATCTCATCCGTATAGTTGCTGAGTTGAACAAAAAGTTTCCAATTCTTTAAACCGAAATTAAAAACTGAAAAAATCTCGCAAAATTTTTTCCTACTATTTTCATTAGCATTCAGTGGTACACTTTGCTCACACGATTTTTTGATCAAGAGATCTCTAAACTACAAACTTCTACCTTCGAAAATGTTCGTTTCAAATTCAGATTGGACTGTTTTTATCAAAAATAAAGCCATTTAAAAAATCGCTAAAAACTTTGAATATTGTTTTGATTCTTTAATTCATTTCCCTAGTTCATAAATCATTAAACTACAAAATATTATTCACAGGTACCTACTCACCAATAAATTTACACCCTATATCACGTAATTGGTAAAACTGAGTAAGTGTTAATGATGCAAAAAATATAAACGTAGACACACAGTAGTTCAATAGCATTTTCCCAAACAAATTCCTCATTTTTGGTAATAAAAGATACACGGCTATCGTTAAAAGGAGGAATATACAAGACACAATTTTAATATATCGGGTTATGAGAATCTTTTTGGGAATAGGAGGTTGTTTCGGTTTGACAAATATACGGTAAGCATTCATTGTCATTGTGCCATTCATCTCTTTGAAAGCATGTTCCACACAATAAATGTGGTTATATGTTTTGCTCTGACTGGAAGAGTTTCGATTTCTTGCTGAAAAAACTCCAGATTTGTCCAATTGGATTTCATATTTGCGCTCTGACAGCAGCTGTAGTGGTTTGAAATTATTATGGATGATAATAAATGGATCTGAAAAAAAAAAAATAAAATCTAATTTTTTATTAAATTTGAATAATCTAATTAATTTTCACTGCAACAATTGTAGTGTAATGTAAATTATTGAAATGTTTCAGCCGTTAGCTACTTTTTGGTAGTTAATCATGATCAAAACAAGTTTATACTTCCGAGAAATCAAACTTTCAATTTAGTTTCTGAAATTCTGTAGGCATCACATGTAAATCCTGTGATACACTGCGAGTTCATAATACTTCTAGAACTATGTTTGCAAAAAAACTACATTTAAAGAAACTACCCCATCAAAAGAGAATGATATCGAAACGAAATTACCACTGCAAATTTAAGAACTAGCAATTTCTAAACAACAAGCTATAGGTATATGGAATAGTTATTTATAATACAAGTGCAGAAGGCATTGATATTCTTCCACGAGTTCAAAATTCAAAAACGAGCCACGAAGTGGCGAGTTTTGGAATGAACAAGTGGTAGAATGAGCCTTCTGTACGAGTATTATACATTATTTTCTCTAATTCATTGCGTTTTCATTGAAATTAATGAAATATTTCCATAAATATATTTTAGTGATTTTTGCATTGAAAAATGTTGGTTGGCAGAACTGATTTCTTTAAGGCAAATTGATGAATTGACAGATAAAGCCGTGGCGGAAAGTTCGGAGTACCAACATAGAGTAATAAAATATAACCATGAAAACTGTGCGTTTCTGATATATTCTCGCACGATTTTGTTCTACAAGATGTGGAAGAATGAACGGAATAACCACAGAATTAGAGAAAAGATCTTATAAGCCAGCGGATAAAACAGTTTATATAACCGCTTAGTTAGAAATTCTTAAAGATCACTCCAACTCGCAATTTCAACACCATATTCAAAATATATACAACAACAGTGAGCGCACAACATCTGAAAAGCCAATATATATTGACTATAGTCATGTAAATGTTCTTCAGAAGCTAAAAATAAGTAAGCACCCGGTTTTGATTTGATAACTACAGAAATTTCGAAAAAACTGGCATAAAAGGCTATATTATTAATCAAAATCATGTTTAACCGCGTGAGCCTATCCTATTTGCCAACCATCTGAAAAAATGCCAAAATAATAATGATATGCAAGCCAAACAAACATGAATACGACCTGAGATCTTATAGAGCCATAGGCCTTTTACCAATTTTAGGTGAATTATTTGAAAGTCTTCTACTCAAGAGATTGAAGAAAGATATAGACTTCCACACAATACAACCCAACCATAAACTTGGATTCAAAGAAAACCATTCAGCAAGGCTTAACATACATCGTGTGATAAACACCATATCAAGAAACCTCTAAGAGAATAAATATTCTACTGCTGTATTCCTGGACTCATCCCAAGCGTACGACAAAGTTTGGCATAATGGCTCAATCTTCAAATTGAAAAATCTTCTTCTTCAATCATACTAATTAATTCTAAAGTCATATCTCACCAATCGATATTTTGCTATGAAGCAGGGTGATGCTCTATTTGAACCAACTAAAATAAAAGCAGGGGTACCACAGGGAAATATACTGGCTCCACTGCTTTAACTCATATATACATCCGACATTCCAGAGAATCAGAACACTACAATAGCATCCTTTGTAGATGACATAGAAACACTCACAACCTATGAAAATGCTTAATGAACTGGAGAAATGATATCAAAAATGGCGCCTAACCATCAATGAAACGAAATCAGTCCAAGTAACATTCACCAAAAACGAAACATCATCAGTTAAAATAAATAAAAATCAAATCCCGCTTAAAACAGAAGCCAATTAGGTACCTAGGAATACATTTAGACTCAGACCAACGCCTCACTTGAAAACAACACATTCTATCTAGAAAACCTAAATAAATATCAAATTCCGACAAATGTACTGGCTTAAAGGCAGAAAATCTCAGCTATCCCTCCAAAATAAGGTACTTATTCACAAAGCCATAAATAAACAAATATGGATATACGGCATTCAATTCTGGAGATGTGCCAAGGTCTCAAATATCCAAATATATATTCTTTCGAGAAAGAGCAATACAAATTATTAATTTCAAACAATGAAGCATATGTGTCTATGAATCTCAGTATTAGCAGAGGAAATGTAACGGGGCATCATACATTTCAACGTATGATACAAGAGAACAGATAAAAACCTCAGCAAAAACTCTGTCTCCCCGTATCGGTGTAGTGACTGGTTTGTGTAAAACTGTAAACGTTTACAGAATAAGCTGACATAATTTATATTGAAGGACTTCCTCTTCAACCAAAACAAAATTTTCTTCATCTTCTCTTTTCATCAACGGTTGACGACTCTATATTTGCCAATTGGATCCTAAAACAAAAAAAAGAAGCAGAAAGGAGTCCTAAATATTAGTATTCATTATATCGATTTGAAGTTAGCGACCCATTCTAAAAAAGAATCTGAAACTGAATGGATAGCTTGGAAACCACCATGAAATTTATAAATCGGACAATTATTCACCAAGTGGTCAATGGTTTCTTCTACACCACACTCACATAGTGGGCTATCAATAGAATGCCATTTGAAGATAGTACTATTGTAGTAAAGCGGATATTTGAAAATTACCGAAATTATTAGAATTATTATGCCGAGGAAATACGTTAAATTCAAAGAGTGATCGCGCCTTATGTAAACTGATCTTATCTTAGCATAAGGATGTTTTGTTTTCCAATCAATGCTTTTCTTAGTTACCGTCTCCAGACGTCTCGACACTACGTTGGTGAAATCGATATATCTTTCACGGATAAGAAGAATACATTTAGATACGGGGAAATCTTGGCTTATCTGAGTTCAGTAAATACTTTTTGGTCACATTGACACAGCAGAAAATCCGTCCGGCTGTAGGCAAAATCGAAGTATGGTTCTTGCTGAGACTGCATAAAAATCTAGTTTGAACTGAGGTTGAAGGTCTGTTGGCGAAAAATGAAGAAGGATAAAAAATCTTTTAACCAATGATCTAATTGGCATGGTATCTTGTGGAATTGTTGGGGCGGTCTTAAGAGAAGTACGAGGTTACGATTTTTGTGGAGGAAAAGAAGAAGTTAGTATCGCTTAGGGTCTCTTATTGAGAGAGGTTGAGAATTAGAACGTCGGTCGCGAAACCAGACTTAGATTAAAACAATTTCTTTTGAAGATCAGAGTAATTTTTTTGAAAAGTTGAATCAAGAATAAAGGAAATTTAGTAGATGATAGAGAGTTAAAGGAATTTTAAGTTTTTTTGGAAGAAGGAATTGTTTTAATTCTAAGAACGGTTGACATAGGTCAGAAACAGTAAAATAGGAATTTTTTGGGATAAAGTTAGAATTTGTTTTTTTGAATCTCTTTGGAATAAATTAGGTTAGATCGGAGTTCGCGGATCGGTAGTGAAGTGTTATATAAGGAATTACACGTTTTCGAGTGAACAGTTTGAAAAAGAATTAAAACTAGGTTTAGGCAGGGCCTAAAATAATTACCTAGCATCGTGGGATAAGGGCAAGTTTTTGGCTATTTACTTTTTGGTTTATTTGTTGATGTTTGAATGTTTTTTTTTAATGAAAATAAGTTTATTTGAGTAGTCCTGATTCTCCCAGATTCAAAGTTGATATATTGTTTCGTTTGTTTGAATAACAGATTATTTGAGACATTTTTTGTTTTATAAAATTTTGGCCGTTGAGTCAACATTTCAAGGGATATTGTAACTTTGGTTATTTTTATTTTTCTTTATTATATTTAATTTAAAATTTAAATCGATTTTCATTGACCCAATAAACTCAATCCTATCCCTAGAGAAAGAAATTCAACTAATAAGACCTGTCCATTAAAGCGACGGGCCGGACTTACGTATAAAATCTTTGGTAAACTTATTTAATTATTAATTCTCCGAGACCTCTGGAAAGCCGCTCTTCCAGGGGTTAAAAGAACATCTCAACCGGAGATAAGTGAACGATTGGTCAACTTTCTCTGACCAACCCGTTCATGACAAATTGGTGACAGCTTAAGGGATATTAGTTGATTTTTATTTCTCTGGGATGATATGACAAATTGGTGATAGTTTAAGAGATAATTTTTTTTGACTGGGATCGGATATTTTTCAAAAAGTTAAATTTTGGTAGTTGAAATTTTGAGGATTGATAATATTGAAGTATTAGAGTAAAGTTTGAGAAAGAAACTGTTGAATTGGGAGACTTTTGGATGAATAGACCTTGTATTCTTTGTGTATGATTAATATATGTATTGGAATTTGAATTATTTTGAGCGTATTGTTGTTTTATCAGGGGTGAAAACATTTAATTTTGTTGAGGTGGAGGAGTGTGTCGGATTCTGATTTTGTTATATTTAGGTATGTTATTTAGGAAGTTGGAGAAAATCAGCTGTTGGGTCTGAATTATACTTAGTTAATTTATTTCGCTGAACGTTAATTTTCTAAATCTATAAGTAGAAGTGAATAAATAATTTTCATAATTAATTAGAGGTATTGGTTTTGAGACATTTGTTTTAATTGAAGTGATTTTCTTTTAAGTAAGTTTTGGTTTATACTCTAATTTTCAAAATTTGAAAAAGAGTTTCAAGTAGACATTGAAGTCAGGTTTGTGCTAGTTTTGGAATTTACAGTTTTTCGGTGTTAGAAAGAAATTTAGGGATTTTCAGGAAAAGGTCAGACAGTTGATCAACGTGGGATACCAAATATATAAGGGTGAAGGTAAAATATTGTATTGGTTGTATCATTTGTATTATTTTTTTGATATTCAAATTTAATTAAAAAAAAAAATGTCGATTACACCTCCTCTACCTGGTACTGTTAATAGCGCTACTTCAGTTAATGCGCCAGGCGGAAATCCACCTGTGAATCCGGCAATAGTAAATTTGCAACGTTATTCGCTAGGAATGATGTCGACTACCTTAGAAAATTTTTCAGGAAAAGAAGTTTTAAGATATTTTGATAAATTGGAACTAAGGGCAAAATTAGAAGGATGGAGTGAGGACGAAACCCTCACTCTATTGAAACTAAAGTTAGTAGGCGAAGCATACGGCTATTTTAAATCAGATATTACTTTAAATTCATTAACTTATGTAGAACTAAAATTGAGACTAATTGAAAAATTTACGTCGCAAAAATTACCGGGAGAATGTCAGTGGAATTTGAGTAGATGTATACAAAGACAAGATGAGGATGTATCTTCATTTTGTACCAGATTAAAAACTATTGGCGCAGAATTATTAAATGAAGATTTAGCCGGGGCAAAAGCGGATGAGGAAATAGGATTGCGAAAGAAAAATAAAGATTTGATTCTGAATCAGTTCAAAATAGGATTACGGAAAGACGTAATGAGGGAGATTGGAATATTGTTATTACGGGAAAAAGATTTAAATTTGGAAAAAGCGGAAGAATTGGTCATTTTGCATGAGACAACAAATAGAATGTTACAGGGAAGATTAGCTAATATGAAAATATCGAGAATAAAATCAGAAGAAGTGTGTCAGTTTTGTGAAAAGAAAGGTCATTCAGCGAAAGTATGTAGAAGTATTTGAATAAATCGGGAGAACGGAGGACAAAATTTTCAAAAAAGATGTTTTGCGTGTGGCAGATTAGGCCATCTTTCGAGAGATTGTAGGGATAATGATAAATCAAGGAAACAAATTCAAAGTGCTTGTTTTCAGTGTAATAAGTTGGGACATTGGGCGAGAGAATGTCCCGGAAATGCCCGAAAAGTTGAGCTTAGTAAACGACAAAATTTTAACAATGAAAATAGAAGTGTTGAAAATGAAAGTAAAAAGCCTCAAGGGGCTGAGGGAAGGGACCAGCGATATTCTTTTGGAAATAATTATTTTAATAGGTCAAATAATAGTTCGTCAACGGGTGCGATCCCAAAACAAAAATTTTCACCTTTTCCTCAAAGAAAGAATTTAAACTCCAATGGCCAAAGTCCTTCCGCCGGGACGGAGGCTGCAAATATGTAAATAGGCAGAACGGATTGCGTTCGCCAAAAGGGCGGCTACCTAGTAGAGAATTTAGGGAACGTACGGTCATGGTCATTCCGGAAGTAAATTCGGCAAGAATGCATGACGTACCCCACTTGATTAGATTAAGTATCAACGGAAATATAGGTGTTTGTTTGATAGATACAGGGGCAGCGGTGTCTCTCGTAAAAAGGGGATTGATCTCAAGAGACGAGGTCAATGAATACGGTGTTGACTGCGAGCTAACTAGCGTATCGGGTCACAATTTACGTACCTGGGGTACGGCGAATATTACTGTAAGTCCAATAGCAGAAAGATTTAAGACAGATTGGACAGTTATATTAGTGGATGATGAAACATTAGGGAACGTTGATATAATACTAGGTAGGGATTTTCTTAAGGAAAATCAAGCGCATATTAAGTATGAACACGAACCATCGGTAATTATGTGGGGAAGAGAGTTCAAATTTCTGAATAAAGATTTGAATGAAGGTATATATATAGGGGACCGACACACGGAGGAAAAGAAAGAGGAAATACAAGTTAATAAGGTGCGGAAAAGGGTGACTTTTGCAGATGATATTTTGGAAAAATTTAAGGTTAATAGAAAGTTGACGAATATTAAGAATATAGGTACTCAGACGGAAAATTACGTGGAGAAAGGAAATTTAGCGATGAGGGATATCGGTATTCAAGTGGAAGGTATAGCGGAAATTGAAAAAATAAAAGTGGACAAAACGATAGGAATGACAGAAAGAGATCAGAAAAAAATTCATGAAAATGAAAAATTGATTGGAAATTATGAGGAGAATAAATTTTGGGAGACGGACATTATTTCGGAAAAGAGGGTTAGTATACCAGCGCGTACGGAAGCTTTAGTACCAGCAAAATTGAAAAGAGATATAGAAGGGACAGACCTAGTATGTGAACCACTGGAGCAAGGTATTGGATTCATTTACGTTGCGAATTGTTTGATGAAAAAATCAGAAAAATTGTGGATTCGAGTAGTAAATATATCTTATGAGGAAATTACATTAGAAAAACGACAAAAACTTGCTAAAGCAATGTCTTGCGAAGTATTGAACGAGAAAGAAAAACGGAAAGGTCAATTAATAGGTCGTATAAATTTTGAAGAGAAAGGTTGGGAACTTAGCGGATTTGATTTCGGACATTTAGGTGCAGATACACAGAAAGAACTTAAGAAACTTATTTTAGAATATCAGGAACTTTTTTTGGACGACAATGATAAATTGACTAGTACTACTAAGGTGAAACACGGTATAACGTTAGAACCAGGGACCCAACCAATTTGTAAAGCTCCATATAGAATTCCCTATCATCAGAGGGAAGTGTTACAAAAAGAAATCGATCGATTATTAGAATCAGGAATAATTAGACCTTCGTTTAGTCCATGGTCTGCTCCCGTAGTTTTGATTACAAAAAAATCATCGAATGGAGAAGAAAAAATAAGAATGTGTATTGATTATCGGGGACTTAATAATGTTACGAAAACTGAGTACTATCCATTGCCAAATATCTCAGACTTAATTCAAAATTATCAGTCGGGAACGAGAGCGTTGTTTACGGTCATTGACGTGGCGGAAGCTTATCATCAAATTGATATGGAGGAAAAAGATATACCTCTAACGGGCTTCAGTACCTTTCAAGGTCACTATGAGTATACAAAGATGCCATTCGGTTTGAAAAATGCACCGTCTACGTTTCAACGGTTCATGAATATTATGTTATCGGGACTTACAGGTGATATTTGTATGGTTTATTTAGACGATATTATTATTTTCAATTCCACTGGGAAGGAAGATCATTTGAATGGGATAAGGAAGGTTTTCGATAGATTGAAAGAAGCGAATGTGAAACTTAAGCCGAAGAAATGTCAGTTTTTGTTGAAAAAAGTAAAATATTTAGGTCACATAATTACACAAAATGGTGTTCTTCCAGATCCAGAAAAGATAGAATCTATTCATAATTTCCCTATTCCGAAAACAGTGAAAGGAGTGAGGTCATTTTTAGGATTAATAAATTGGTATCGAAGATTTATTCCAAATGCAGCAGAATTAATAACTCCTTTGTCGAATTTAACGAAAAAAGATGTAAAGTTTGAAATTACTTCGGAAGTTTTGGATGCTATATCAAAATTGAAATCTGTTTTAACGTCGGATAAAATTCTTATTTTTCCAGATTTTAGTCAACCTTTTATTGTAGCAACAGATGCTTCGGGGTTAGGAGTAGGTGCGGTATTAAGTCAACTAAGAGACGGATATGAGAGGCCAATAGCCTTCGCAAGTAGAAATTTCAAAAAGGCAGAATTAAATTATTCAACAACAGAGAAAGAACTTTTTGGTGTAATTTTTGGAATTCAGTCATTTAGATGTTATTTATACGGAAGAAAATTCACGGTAATTTCCGACCATCGACCGTTGAGATGGCTTCTTACTTTGAAAGATCCTGGATCTAGACTTGCTAGATGGGCATTAACTTTAGCTGATTATGACTTTTCAATTATTCATCGACAAGGAAAATTACATGGAAATGCGGATGCGTTGAGTCGGATGTATTGTAAGGATGACAATTTTATAGATATGGAATATGATGAATTTGAAGAATATAAGCGGTTACATACGATCCCAGAAATGAAAAATTTTTCAATCAAAGAGGGAAATTTATTTTCAGTTTCAGAAAATTGGGCATTGGCCCATTGTGTATCTAAAGATTTGGCTATGGGGGCTGGGATCGCATTGCAATTTAAACAAAATTTTGGTTCAGTAGGAATGCTTAAACAACAAAATAAAAATATAGGGGAAGTGGCAGAGTTAAATCTTCCAGAAAGAAATATTTATTATATGGTAACGAAAGATCGCTATTATGAAAAACCATCATATAGAGGAATATGGAATGCACTTCGAAATTTAAAGGTTAGTTGTGAAAAGAATGAGGATAGATATTTAGCCATGCCGATGATAGGGTGCGGCCTTGATAAATTAGAATGGGAAAAAGTATCGGAAATGATTAAATTTATATTTTATAATTCGGATATTCAGGTGCGAATATATACAGGTAGTAAGGTAGTGTCATCTATTCATGTTAAAGAAAATGAAGATTTAGAGCCGGAATGGGACAGAATTATTAAGGAAAGCTCAAGAAAATGACTCTTATTGTCAAGGAGTTCGATTGAATTTCAATTCAGGAGGAGAAGATATCGACGGTAATTTTTATCTTTCGAAAGATAGTATAATTTACAAAACAGAGGAAGATGGGGATAAGTTAATTGTACCACGGAAATTTGTGCGAAAAGTATTACGGGATTTTCATGATTCACCTATGGCGGGTCATCAAGGACAACAGAAAACATTGAGTAGTTTGAGGAAAAGATTTTTTTGGCCAAATATGAGAACAGAAGTAATAAATTATTGTAAAAGTTGCGAGACTTGTAATGAAAGAAAAACATCTCCCCATCATAAGAAAGCGCCATTACAACATTTCACACCGACTACCAAACCTTGAGAATTAACATCTATGGATATAGTAGGGCCGTTTGTAACTTCTCTTAATGGAAATCGATATTTGTTAACGTTTCAGGATTATTTTACGAAATATATAGAAGCTATACCATTAGCGGACCAAAAAGCCGATACGATTGCTAGGGCATTTGTAGAAAACATTATTGTGAGACATGGTACACCAGAAAAATTATTGACCGATAAAGGTGCAAATTTCACCTCAAGTTTGTTCAAAGAAGTATGTAAAATTTTAGGAATTAAAAAGATTCAGACATCGAGTTATGCACCGACTACGAACGGACAAATTGAACGTATGCATAGGGTATTAAAAGATATGTTATCTCATTTTATAAGTAGTGATCAAAGAGATTGGGACACGTGGATTCCTTTTGTAGTCATGGCGTATCGTGGAAATATTCATTCATCAACAGGGTATAGTCCCTTTTTCCTCATGCATGGTAGAGAACAAGTATTGCCTACAGATAGTTTCATAGTATCTGATAGAGTTAGGTATGATTATGACGATAATTACGCAGCGGAATTAACGGAAAGATTGAGAAGAGTATATAGAAAGGTGTATCAGACTACAGAAAAAGTGAAAACAGATAGGGTTAAGAAATTCAATGAAAATACGGTGGACCCTCAATTTTGCGTAGGAGAATTAGTTTATTTGAAGGAAATAGCGATAAAACAAGGAATATCAAAGAAATTGACGAAACCTTGGGTAGGACCTTATAGAATCGTGGAAATTCTTGGCCCAGTTACGTGTAGAATAAGAAAATGCGGGGGTAAAGATGAACAAGTCGTTCATGTAAATAGATTGAAACTTTATAGAGTTAGAAATGAATTTGAGACGGATATAGAAGAACCCGACGTTTCGGAGAAAGTAGATACGGACGGTAGCGATACCGAGTCAGATGAGGAGCGTACTGAGATAAGAGAATTTTCGCCAATGATGATTCCGATGTGGAACCGAGCGCAATTTGAAAATGAGGAACAAGAAGAAAGTGAGGAAATAGAGGACGAGGAAATCCCTCTACGTAGATCGACTAGAGTACGTCGCCCACCGGATCGATGGGGTTGGGATTAATAGATAACGGTACATACAGATAAATCCATTGTAATATAGATTATTCATATTTTGGTAAATTTTTCGACATTTTGGATAGGTAATGGAAATTTTGGTGATTTTTTTTTTTAGGTTTGACGAATTATGGAAACTTTGTTTTTTTGGAGACTTTTGATAATTGCGTAGAATGATTGATAATTGATAATATTGGTGAAATTTGATTAATTTTATTTCAGATTAGGGAACTTGGGGAAGTATAGCGAAGTGAAAATTGTAGGTTAGGTGTAGTGTAGGCTGTTCGGGAGATAAGATAATTATTTTTTTTGCAATTTTTGGATGATATAAAACAGAGTTTGCTTTCAATTTCAAAATTTATCGGGTAACGTGGGACACTAGTCCTTCAGGGAATTGAGTCAACCCTGCCCAACGTGAGATTCAAGTGGCTCCTTCTTTCCTTCTCCTTATTGGTCTTTCCTGGACGATCAGAGGACTGCTGCGATTGTTCATTAGAACCCCGCGATCGTCCCCCTCGTTGAGCTCTTCCACGGCCTCTGGGCTCCTTATGGGTCTTTCCTGTCTCGACCTGATCCTTGGCCTCTACTATACTGCCCTTCACCTTGTTGGCCACCTCTATATTGACCGCCACTTCGATTATGCCCCCCCTTGTACTTTCACTTCTATCTACTTCTATCCTTTTTTTTTGGGAGATTTATAGAGAAAATGAAATCTCACAAAGTGTTATTTGGAAATTCAAACGAATATGGAACATTTGAAATAGCCATAGGATGTAGTGAAGTGGATCTGTAGTGTACCCTTGTTCAATGAGATTAGAAGTAAATGAGTATTAATTATTTTGAACAACGACAGAATAAAGTAAGGCGGATTTATAGCGTAATATTTCTATGGAATAATAAGTAAATGGATATTAAAACTTTGGAATGACGATAGAATAAAGTAAGAAGAATAAATTGATTATATTAGATTTGAGGATAATGAGTCTTTTCAAAATTTTGGTGAGAAATTAGAAATGAGAAATGAAAAATAATATGAGAGACATATATATATATATATATATATATATATATATATATATATATATATATATAAAAGTAAAGGATATCGGATTTTTGCTGAATATACTGGATTTGACCTAAATACTATTGATTGTGACATCGTCTTGTATGAAAAAGGATGATGGGGTCTTTTTGAACCTTTTCGACCTGAAGAAAAAGTTTCCATGCCCTGATTCTTGTGTCTTTGGTCTCGGACACAAGATGACTTAAATTGGTCTTAACCATGCTTATATTTTTCGGTTTAGAGGCAATAAATTGCTCAAAAAGATAATAAAGTACGCATATACTTTGTATATGCGTACAGAAATTTTCAAATATTGAGATTTTGAGCGCTATAGAGTGGGCATGTCCGGGCTTCGGCTGGGTGATGATAGTTGTCATTGAGACGACATCCTCACCCCTCTTCTATTACCGATTAGTTTGTAGAAGTGGCCTTCAGCAGCCGAATGCTCTTTAAGTTTTATGATAATGATAAGATTATTATCAAACAATTTCCTCAGATGATTGAGATGAATAGTAGAAGAGAGTAACTGTTAAAAAGGTGGTAGGTTGTCGACAAGAGTTTATACTCAGAGTAGGATATAGTTATATTGATTTTTTTTTTTTTGATTTGTTTTAACGAAAAAAAAAAGGAAGAGAGATGTTTTTCTGTTTTATTGTGAAAATTTGAGGTGGTTATGTTTAGTTATTATTGAATGAAAAATTTGAGATAAGTTTATTGTTTTGATATTTGTAAATTTTTTTTTTGAAAGAATGTAATTTTATATAGGGGACTACGAGACGCCACCAAGATGAGCTTCACGTTAGTCAAAGGGATAACCTTTTTCCTATCTTTATGCCTTGGTACCCAAGCTTTAATAGCTTACGATTGTTCCGATAAAAATGCCGAAATTTCAGCGGTGTCTATTCGTGACGTCGCGGAGTGTCCGACCGTAGAGACAACCTATAAAAGTGAACCCGTTCAAATAAAAGTATTACAAAAAGATGAAATTAAATTACGACATGTGTGGACCTGTTGTGTTGAACTAACTCGAATAATTATGCATTGTGGAATGCATAGTCACAGTTCAATCGTGACCGGGGGTATATCAAACTCTATCCATCGTTTGGGTGCAGAAGAATGTAGATCCATCCACCGCTATAGAATGTTAAAATTGTATCATCAAGAAATAGGCGGAATAAATTTGAATGGCACGACTTCAGCCTCCCTCACTATAGGGGGAGCGCTGAATTCTGATGGGACATGTAAAGGGACAACGTATCAGGAAAATGGGCAATCATGGCAAGATGTTGTTATTGTTGCTTCTGTAAAAATCAAAGTTTCGGACTATGAAGCGAAGGTGAAAATTGAGGAAAATGAAATTAGTTTATTAGGAGGCATTGTGTGTCCGTTTATGAAAGGATATTGTTTTGATACCACAGCTGGGGAAGTAACATGGGATAGTGAACCTCTTACGACTTGTGAAGAATCACTAAGCTTACTCTATTTGGGCCGAGCAGAAAGAATTTCAAATCAAATTACTACTGAACAATTTTTGGTTATAGAAGATAGTACTAAAGTGTTTGCTTTAACGTTGATAAAGAAGATTATGATATGTCAATTAGAGATATGGCAGACTGAACACCCTAGAATTTTGGTTATTGAAGGAAAACAACGTGATAAAATTACTCCGAAAATAAATATTCTACCTCATAATGCAGATTTGATGGCATATGTTAATAGTAAATTTTTTTATGTAGAACAAGCTTATAATAGAAAATTGGATCAATTATATACAGATACCGTCCATCGACGATGTCTTATACAAAGAGAAATACTTAAAAACCGCCTTTTGATGGCTCCATTAGTACCAAACACGTTAAGCCAATTAGTACGAGAAGGAGGAGGATATGTTGGACGAGTATTAGGAGAAGTACTTTACATCATGCGGTGCGTACCTCGGACAGTAGAAATAAGAAGATCGAAGAAATGTTACAATGAATTACCTATTTTAGTGAATAATCAATCAAAATTTATGGCCCCAGTTACAAGAATTATTCAAAATTATGCAGAAGAGATAGATTGTAATGGTTTGATGCCTCCCCTTTATTGGATAGATGAACAATGGATGGGATTAAGCCCCTACCCCACAGCACAGAAGTCACCAGAAAAACTTATACCTGATTCAAATTCGAAATTAAAATTTAACCCTATTCAACCGATTGGAGCTCTTGGAATTTATACACAAGATGAGATAATGAATGCCCAAAGAATTTTAAATTTTGGAATAGAACGTAAAGCAGTTGAAAATATCATAGCACGACGAGTAGCAGGATTGGAAACATCGGATCAAGGATTTTCTACAATCCATATGTTTGACCCAGCAGAAATGAAAGAGTTAGCTCATAATACTATACGTCAAATTTGGGGATGGTTTACCGATTTAGGAATATTTATGAGTGGATTGATGGGATTTTATGCTATATTTAGGATGATTAAGTATGGACTTGGAGTCTTACTAAATGGATTACATTTATATAAATTATTTGGATGTGGAATAATGATATTAGCTAGTTTTTGGAATACTCTTTCGGTATTTGTGACGAATCGACATCATGCCCGGCAAGAAAATTTAAGAAATAATCAGGAACCAAATGAAGAAATTTTAGATTCACCTCCCATTTCGACATTATACCCTAGTTTAGCTGCATCGGCACCACACTGGACAGAAGGACAGAATGCTGGTAGTGCCACAGATCGTTCGTTACCGGTATAAACTTGTATAAACTAAAAGTATTGAGTGATGGACTAGAGAATAACGCGAATCGTCTAAAGACATGTTAATTCATACCCCCTCCCCCCCTTTTTTACCTCTAACTTCCTTAAGGTTACTCCCGTGACTAAGAACAGAGTCAAGAAAGGACCAGAGTATCATTTCACTAGATAATCTTAGGAAGCAGTATTATGGAACCAGGAAGTGCCGCGATAGTGAAATTTTGAAATCCCGAAAAGTGAACAAACTCCATGCTGGAGTTAGTGAAGTGCATAAGAGAAAAATATTTCGAATTGATTTGATTGTTTTGATTTTTTTTTGTTTTATTACATATTAGGATTTGGATTTTATCTTTTTCATTTTATTTGAGTAAATAATATTTGCTATGAATTATTGAATAATGTCGGAAAACATACCACCATAGACTTTAAGACCTTAGGGTAGGTAGAGATGATATAGTTTCTCTTTATGATTAGCTGCTGAAAAGTTTGGTTAATAGGTTTTTGTTTTATTTTGTATCTGTTAGTAAGCAGTTTGATATTGGATAATGATGAGTTTTAGTTTAAGAATGAAAAATTTAAATTACTTTGAGCCAGTATCATTTTGATATAGGAGTTACAGTTATTGTGATTATTGGAGAGGAAGGACTATTAAATTAATAAGGATGAAAGTGAGGGAAAAGTTATGGCATCCGATGCCACAACTTTTTCGGATAAGGGTGTGATGTAGTAAAGCGGATATTTGAAAATTACCGAAATTATTAGAATTATTATGCCGAGGAAATACGTTAAATTCAAAGAGTGATCGCGCCTTATGTAAACTGATCTTATCTTAGCATAAGGATGTTTTGTTTTCCAATCAATGCTTTTCTTAGTTACCGTCTCCAGACGTCTCGACACTACGTTGGTGAAATCGATATATCTTTCACGGATAAGAAGAATACATTTAGATACGGGGAAATCTTGGCTTATCTGAGTTCAGTAAATACTTTTTGGTCACATTGACACAGCAGAAAATCCGTCCGGCTGTAGGCAAAATCGAAGTATGGTTCTTGCTGAGACTGCATAAAAATCTAGTTTGAACTGAGGTTGAAGGTCTGTTGGCGAAAAATGAAGAAGGATAAAAAATCTTTTAACCAATGATCTAATTGGCATGGTATCTTGTGGAATTGTTGGGGCGGTCTTAAGAGAAGTACGAGGTTACGATTTTTGTGGAGGAAAAGAAGAAGTTAGTATCGCTTAGGGTCTCTTATTGAGAGAGGTTGAGAATTAGAACGTCGGTCGCGAAACCAGACTTAGATTAAAACAATTTCTTTTGAAGATCAGAGTAATTTTTTTGAAAAGTTGAATCAAGAATAAAGGAAATTTAGTAGATGATAGAGAGTTAAAGGAATTTTAAGTTTTTTTGGAAGAAGGAATTGTTTTAATTCTAAGAACGGTTGACATAGGTCAGAAACAGTAAAATAGGAATTTTTTGGGATAAAGTTAGAATTTGTTTTTTTGAATCTCTTTGGAATAAATTAGGTTAGATCGGAGTTCGCGGATCGGTAGTGAAGTGTTATATAAGGAATTACACGTTTTCGAGTGAACAGTTTGAAAAAGAATTAAAACTAGGTTTAGGCAGGGCCTAAAATAATTACCTAGCATCGTGGGATAAGGGCAAGTTTTTGGCTATTTACTTTTTGGTTTATTTGTTGATGTTTGAATGTTTTTTTTTAATGAAAATAAGTTTATTTGAGTAGTCCTGATTCTCCCAGATTCAAAGTTGATATATTGTTTCGTTTGTTTGAATAACAGATTATTTGAGACATTTTTTGTTTTATAAAATTTTGGCCGTTGAGTCAACATTTCAAGGGATATTGTAACTTTGGTTATTTTTATTTTTCTTTATTATATTTAATTTAAAATTTAAATCGATTTTCATTGACCCAATAAACTCAATCCTATCCCTAGAGAAAGAAATTCAACTAATAAGACCTGTCCATTAAAGCGACGGGCCGGACTTACGTATAAAATCTTTGGTAAACTTATTTAATTATTAATTCTCCGAGACCTCTGGAAAGCCGCTCTTCCAGGGGTTAAAAGAACATCTCAACCGGAGATAAGTGAACGATTGGTCAACTTTCTCTGACCAACCCGTTCATGACACTATTACAACCACCATAACCAGTCATAAGTCGTTTTAAAATACACCAAATTTTCCTAGGAAGATTGAAACTTAAAACTTTTTCTGAAGGATCAACGGTAAGACTTTTGTTGAAGACGTTAGAAGAAGTCTATTCCGAACGCCAAATTTCCTTTTCGCTTTCATTAGATTGAAGGAACGTATTAATCCATAAAGGTTTGCATGATTTCAATCTAGCAGTTCTAGAATCTGGGAAGTAGGATATAATTGGAAATGAGTTCGGGTAGAAATTAAATTTATCCCAAGATTTCTTGACTGCAACCTGTCTACGAATATGAGGCGAAACTATATGTATTAGCACCGGTAACCAATGTAGAGGTGCAGATCTAATAGTTCCACTAATAATTCTCATAGAAACGTTAAGCTGTGTATCAATTTTATTAATGATGAAATCAAAAAACGATCAAGAAAATATCATAAAAAAAAACATGAGAAACAGCTTCATAGACCATCTAGCAGAAAATCCGTTCAACAGAAGGAGATTACCAAAAATTTGGACAATTAACTTCAATTGAAGTTCTGTGAATAAGAAGTGTCAATATGATAACTTCTACATGTCATTATTTACCACATTTACTCAATACTTGTGAAGAGTAGATTGTAAATTTCCATAAAGGATATAAAAAAAATGTTTTGCTCTTGAAAACATAGAAAGCATAAAACTTGTTTTAATAATGTGAGGTTACAAATTTGTTTGCCGAATTCCATGCATTTAGCTCAATAAATGAAAAGTTCAACCCTGGAACTAGTTCATGAGGTTTATGAGAAGTTGAGGTTATTAAAAACATATATGCTCTAAAGAATATCCAAGCATGAATTTGCTACCTGTTCAACTAATGATTTTAATGAAATGTACATTGAAATTCTGGGACAAATTGCAAATCTAGAAAAAATGGCAAATTAATCTTGGTAATTGGAAATTAATATCTATTTCGGATGATTAAAAATCAATTATTGGTAGTACCTACTAAATTGTCATAGAAAATATATAGGGTGATTTTTGTAGGATTAATCATTCAAAATCTCTAAAAGGACACATCTTATGGAAACATGTTTCGTATAAAAAGTTGATGGTTTTGGGAGGGAAGTCTATTTATGCTAAAATCTCTTCCATTTCCAAGGTCAATTTTGGAATTTCAAATAGAAACCACTGTTTTTATTGTAGATTCGTTTTCTACGGCAAAAATACAACAATGTTGTACGAACAATTTTTCACAATTCGTCACAGAAGCTATTCAATCGAATTCAAATTTTTCGTCTGAATGAACTCAATGTTTCCGTTTCATTTATCATTCACATGAAATTCTCACCTCTACTGCTGAACTATTTGTTTCGATTACATGTACTTACAGGGTGGGCAAATTTCAATGTTTTAGCACTACAACTTTTAAACCAGAGGAGATAGACAAATCTGATACCTCATTCTCGTTCTCTCTTTCTGAGAAACTAACAAGAGTAATATTCATTTTTGGCCACCTTCTTTTGATTGCGAGTTAGAGGCGAAAATTGGAAAAATGGCGATATCGAAAAACATTTATATCTCCTCTGATACTGATGATAGAGTTCTGAAATTAAAACATCATACAGGCACTTTTTAACTTAGAATCCAGTGGCGTGCTCGTCTTTTCAACTGGATTTTAATTAGGAAGCTATGACCCAAAGTTTTTTCAAATGGGAACACTAGATTTATGTGTCATTTTTTGAAAGCTTAATTTTTCCAGACGGAAAATTCAAATTCGGTTACAGAGGCATCCGTGACGAATTGAGAAAAATTGTTTACAAAACTTTTGTATTTTTTGCCATAGAATACGAATCTGCAAAGAAAAACAGGGGTTTTCATCTGAAATTCCAAAATTGCCCTACTCCCTCCAAGATGGAAAGAAATGGAAAACTTTTTATTCAAAACATATTTCCATAATATGTTTCCTTTCAAGATTGTTAATTGATTCAACTTGAAAAATCACTGGGTGTATTAATATTCATATTTTTTTTGCAAATTTACAATTCCAGAATTACTCACCATCAGGTTCAAGAATCGCTTTGGTAAAATGAAGATCCACTCCATGCGTGAATGTATCACGGCAAAATGAACCATTTATAAAACTCTGTCCATCTGGACAGCACTTACTAATGCACCTAATCTGACTACAAATACTAGTATCAGCTTCGCATATTCTCACAACTAATTTTCCATCTAAAGTGGAATCCAGGCAGTAACCATCCTCAAGAGTTGTATTATCCTCCTTCAGCAACAACTCTTTGCCAATCAACTGCACAGCCTCCATCGATTCGAAAATTTGGTCTGAAATAATCTCACATTCTGGAAGGCCCACTTGAACGAAAGAATCGACCTTCAAGATGTTAAAGAAGTTGCCAACTTCTTCAGTGCAACTGTGTGTTGTTTTGTTGTAGTGGCTCTTCAAGGGGCAACATTTCGGGAAGAAAAATCCTTCATATTCCTTCTGTTTCTCAATAGATCTTGTTATTTCATCTACTCCAAATAACGTAATATTCGTCTCGGAAAATATTTCCAAGCATGTTCCCGTAACATTCCTCTTCAGGAATTCCCTGTCTTCGAAAGTATCTTGCAGTCTTCTGTTTATCAACTTCTCACAAATGAATCGAAATTCCTTCTCTACAATTTGTTCCCCGACACCACAGCATTTCTGATGGATATTTCCGCGAACCAAAACAATGTTCAAATATATCAGAATGACGTAGAGTTTTGAACACTTCATCGTCAATGAACAGGCTAACATTATACAAAGAAAATATAATGCAGCATTACTTCTGGGTTTGAGATAGAAAACTGATACGATGAAACAAGTTGCATAACTGGAAAATCACAAAGTAGGTGCGTCTTTCCTAGATACGTGTGCGTAAAACATCGTCGCAAATGGGTTTTGTACTTTTATCATAAGATGTGTAGTTTCCATGGACTCTCAAGAAATAAAAACAAGCGGAAAATCAAATTCATTCAGAGTTACTTTAGAAATACCATTTATTTGAACAGTACTATAGTTTATGAATCAATGATTTAGACTAAGATTTAATTGAACAACCTCGCCCTTGAATTCTCGTTTACAATAATGGTGAAAAAAAAACTGATATTGAAAACTTGTGTGTTTCTCGTTCTCAACACCCCCCCCCCCCCCAAGATTCCAAAATAAAAAATCTAAGAATTCTCGCAAAGACGAAGAACGTAAATTTTTCCATGAAATGAACCAATCATTTTATCGACATGGCAGTAAAAAATCGGATCCTTTCAGGATTATGGCCTATTTTCTTAATGATATTTCAAAGCTACCAATTCGATCGAAATAAAATGTTGCATTTAGGTGTGAAACAATATCTTCATGCCAAATTTCATGTTGATAGCGATCCCGAAAAACTCACATCATGATAAAGGTAGTCTCATATAATATACAAGATGTTCCAACATCGATGCAACGCTCTCAAACATATGTAATGATCGAACATATTTTTTTTTTATAGAATATCCTTTTTTTATTGAATTTTCATATTGCATGAAATAAATAAGTTTTAGAAAAATTCCTCTCTTTTTGTTTTCCACTTTCTTGCCAATGTTATAGCTTATTCGATATTCCTTATTCGATAGATTTAGTAGTATCTTTGTGTTTAAATTGTTTTTCAATTCATCTCTTATATTTTAATTTCTTTTCCTTCGAAGTTAAATATTCTCTAAAGGAAACACCACTATGTGGCTGCTCAGTTCAAAACGAAATAACAGATAATACTTCTTATAAATCTCCGATTTTTATGGAGTTTTCACATAATTTTTTTGAACAATAATGTACATTGGAGAAAGTACCTAAATATTCTGAAATTGCTAATGAAAAATAAGTTTTGTTAAATTTTCGTTGATGAAAAGACTTAATAACCACAGAGGCGACAAGAGTGATCTCGTTTTTGATTGGCTGCCGGTTTCTGAGTCTAAATATGGCGACTTTTTGTTTTCATTCTGTATTCACCTGATTTTTGGAATTAATTCAAATTGTTAGGCCCATTTTATTAAATCGCTGTAGGGGGTCTTCATCAGTTCAATAAATTTGTTCTATATAAAAATCTATCAGACCCAATAATTTTAATTTTGACGAAGTGTCAGTTCAGTTCAGTCAATCGCATAAAGTAATTTCTATGTTTATTACTCAGACATCAATCGTATTCTTAAGTTCTATGGTTAAGCCCTGCCCCATTCGCCATTTTTTGGCTCAATTTGAACGTATTGTCGCCACTGTGTTTTACTGTACATATCGCTTGTTTGTTAGTACCAGGTTCAAAAGATGCTTGTCAAAATATCGGATCATAGAGTTGAGTATCGATCGAGAAATTGACGTTCAAGTAACGTTATATTTGTTATTTGAAGCTGGATAATAATGTGTATCCTTGTCACAAATCGTTGGAAAACTTGGTCAAATTGAACGAAATATGTTCTAGTGAAATAAATTGGTTCTAATGGAAGTAAAGACGAAACTTTCTCTAGAAAAGGTATTGAAGAGTTAGAGGAGCATTGGTGAACATGTATATCACTCTTTAAGGTTTCTATGTTGATGAATAGAGTCGAATTTTTAGTGATTTATGTTTTTACTGGTTAGGCCAGGGATTTTTTGAGTGAAATGTTACTTCATTATTCGAAGGTTCATCATAACTGGAAACCTTAGTACAGGATTTTGTTTTATAGCTGCCACTATACCAGTTTTATTAAATTTCCGTACCAAATTGACCATATTCACCGTCGCCATATTGTAATGCGACAATACCAACTACCCAGTGTTCCCAACGAAGAAATATTGAGTTTACTAGAAAAATTCCACAATATAAAGTTTATAAGTGAAGTTTATGTGTACCTTTTCTGGCTGCTACGCCAGATAGGCTTGTTTGGGACAACATTGTGCAAAAATTTCACCTTTTGGAAATAAAAAGATTAGTGAAAGGTGGTTTTCTGAACAAATTAATTGTGGCCGAGTGTATAAATGAATGCTTCGCTCCATTTTTGAAAATAGTCAGTGGAAGAATAGTCTTTATGGCTGATAGTATTTTTGATATTAGCGGTATTTTTGTAGTAAACTCAATATTTCTCCGTTGGGAACACTGGGTAGTTGGTATTGTCGCATAACAATATGGCGACGGTGAATATGGTCAATTCATTCTATCAACATGCTCATCGATATAGCCTTCTTGCTAGAAAAGGAGCACAAATACCATTCATTGGCCCGGAACCTTTCCGTGGCCTAGACAAATATACCTACAAAAAAGAATTTCAGGAGGAGGAAGAAACTGAAAGCGAAGCGAAACACTCTGGCGGAATCTTCCCGGTTTGGATCACTCAAAAATTTTCTGGATCTTAGTAAAAATATGCTACACCTCCTCACTCGATTCCTCACAGGGCATTGTCGCCTTAGGAAACACCTCATGAGAGTGGGTTTAAGTTTAACAGAAAATGACGAGTGCATTCTGTGGGGAGGAGGAAGAAACTCCGGATTACCTGGTGACGGAATGCCTCGCCATCACTAGCCAATGCAAAATCTGCTTTGGATACAATGCTTGTAAAAGTGAGGAACCATTCTATCAACATGTTCTTCGAGATAACTCATTGAATAAGCAAGCAGTCTGGTCAAATTTTTTTTTTATATTTTTGAAAGTAAGCTCACAATTTCAACTTTTTCGCCAATTGTGTAAGTACACCATAATAGGTATTGAAAAGTCTAGTTGTAGATCAGAAGAAACTATTTGTTTATTAGGGATTGTTCAATTTCTAAACAGAATTCACAAGAGCAGATGAGGAGGATTGTTCGAAATACGTCATCAAAACGTTTGATTTTTTTCGTACACCGCTCAACCCATTTCCCCTATTCGAATTTAAAGGGGTTGAAGTTGTTAGGCAGAGGGTAGATGGCTTTTACGAAAAAAATATATCCTCCTCAAAAAAAAAATTAATGGGACAGACTGAATGATTTTTCAAAATCTAAACTTTTCTACTCGGAAGACTTTTGTATTTTTGTACACAATAGATTTTCCAAATACTATGCCATCTCAGAAATGAGTACAGCATATTCATTCACCTATATATCTATATCATAAAAATATTAACATTTCTCAGACATTGTTTCATTATACGTTCAAACATAATCCAAAGTATACAACAAAAATAAGCAGAATAGGCAATTAACATAATTTTTCAAATCCCCTTGTGGTACTGACTCTAATACGACTTTATCCTTGACGTAAAATTCACCAGCAGCATAAATGCCAGCTGTTAGAACACCGCATATACAAAAACATAAAATTGATGCTGTAACAAACGAAATAAGAGATCCCAATATCACGTACTCCAGAGCTTTCTTGTAATCCTTATCAGAAATATAAAGCGCTATTGGCAGAAAAGGGAGTAGCATTTGGAAGATCACCACTTCCATCCTAACTCTCTGCTTTTCCCATACTTCTGCAGCTGCAAAAGATAGTACGAAGGAATCGCTGAAAATTTCCACGTTTTTTTGAGCTTCTTTTAAGGCATCAGGCATCAATGATTCATCTGAAAAATAGGAAATGAAATAGGTAAATCAGCTTTAAACGGAGTAAATGAAAGTTGAGTGACTTTCATCAAGAAAAAACTCAGATAACAGAAATTTTTAATACATGCTTTGAGTGAAAATATATGTACCTTTTATTTTGAATTGAGAATTATAAAAGTGATTATATCATTATAACTCACCATATGTTTTTATTGCACATAAGGCCGCGCCAAATGCCATAATTGCGAAAGAAAGTGTGCCTATTTCACTTTGAGGCTCCAACACATGTTCTACGAAGCAATAGCAACTAATTATAAGTAAACAAATGTAGGATATAACTGTTAATGTTTTGGGATCCATTCAAAATGTTGTCGTAATACTGATTTTTTTGATTTTTAGTTGGTCTGAGAAAAATGTCAAGAGAATTTATTTTTGATTTTGATTTGATTTCCAGTCGAATGATTCTATGGATAATTCTTCACCACAAAAAACTACTCTGTCATTTCTGAATTTTTTACTATCAGCTTTTTGAACGCTGTATCATTTCGTCACAATGTCTGTATTTTTCGAATTTTCAGGGGATTATTCCCAAAATGTTCGAATTCGTGGTAAAACCGTAGGTAAACACAAAAATTCAAAAAAGATTCTATCTTTTTTTCTTAACTTCAAAATGCTCATCGAGATGAAAATTCACATTTGAATGTAGAATAACAATTTGAAGTGGTAAAATTTCATGTTAATCGCGTAACCAGAACCATCAATGCCTTCTGCACTTGTATTATAAATAACTATTATCATACAAGTGCAGAAGGCATTGATATTCTTCCACGAGTTTTTGAATGAACGAGTGGTAGAATGAGCCTTCTGTACGAGTATTATACATTATTTTCTCTAATTCATTGCATTCTTATTGAAATTAATGAAATATTTCCATAAATATCCTTTAGTGATTTTTGGCTTGAAAAATGTTGGTTGGCAGAACTGATTTCTTTAAGGCAAATCATAGACCTAATATAAGGTCTATGAGGCAAATTGATGAATTGACAGATAAAGCCGTGGCGGAAAGTTCGGAGTACCAACATATAATAATAAAATATAACCATGAAAACTGTGCGTTTCTGATATATTCTCGCACGATTTTGTTCTACAAGATGTGGAAGAATGAACGGAGTAACCACAGAATTAGAGAAAAAAAAATTTAAAAATATCGAAAAGAATCAGTCAATAGTTCCTCGACCATAAAATCTACGGAATTCAGATATTGAAAATTTACATGAAATAAAAATTTCGAGCTTTGTTCAGAATTTCAAGCTGAACGCAGTCAGAATTATAAAGAATTGAAGAATAATATTGGAAAATTTAGGGTTAAGATTTTGCGGGTATATTAGAAAAACCATGTCTGATTAAATTCAAGCAGAATATCGAAAAAAATATTAGGAAATCACTGCAGTGCAATCAAGAGCCTTTGAGCACCTGTTCATTCATGCATCAATTACGATATTTATGTACTATTCGAGAGTGAGATTTGCGCTGTAATGAAACAACGCTCAAAAGCGAACTTCATGTCCGTGTGTCTCAATAATAGCGGTTTTTCCTCATTTGAAGTTCTTCCCCGATAACTCTTGAAGTATTCATTTTAGGTATAGGATTTGCTTAAGTAACCCCCACTATTTTGTACGTAGAATCGACCGAAATAATAAAAAATATAGGTTCTAATTTGAAAATCTTGAGTTTTATTGAATTTGAGTTGTCCTAGTTCATGATCCTCTTATAAACACCCTGTACATTTTTGGTCCAAGCCGAAAACAGTCTTATAATACTACGTATTTGCGGAATCGAAAAAGAAAAAAATTTTTTGAAAAAAGCTTTTTCTGCTGAAATATTCAAAAAAATGTGAGTTCTCATCGACACCTTTTTTTTCATAAGAATCGCAATAACTCATGAACCGTTGAATTTTTCCCAAGGTATGGCATATTGCCAAAATTGCCATCAAAAAAGCTATCTAATGATGCAATAATATACTGGGTGTGCCATTTGAAATGAGGAAGTAGTAGTCTGTTTCCGGTATAACCGGAAGTTGTAGAGATCTGAAAATATTTTAGGTAGAAAGATCATTGTCTCAAACCCCGAGATATGCAAATTTTCAGCTCAAAATTATGATTAGTTTTCCATAAACGTCTAATAGGCCATCCCGGTGAATCACCCTGTATATTAATATACTTGATTCACACAATCTACAACTTTCGCCTGCTTTGATAATCTCGCAAAATATTTGTATTTTAAATCAGATTATAATGACTTAATTATTAAGTCACTGTAAATCAGATTACAGTGACTTTATATACTATATTATTAAAGGTCTATGGTACATACCTTAAAATATAGATAGATATATTATTATTAATGTTCTAAGGTACATGGGCGCCCGCAGAAATTTTTCTCAGGGGGGGCAGAATGAAAATTATTGAAAAACGATAAGGCGTCCATGATTGTCATTGAAAACCGGAAAATTGTTGTGAATCCATTACTTTCCTTTTTACCTTGCCCTTTGGATTGAGAAAGTTATATTTAGGGTGTTGTGCTAAAAAATGAGACAATCAAAATCTCAGGCCCCCCTGGCCCCCCCCTGCGGGCGCCCATGCTGAGGTATATACAGTCACTGTATATCAGATAATTTGATAGCGCCATCTAGATAAAAAACAGTTACTGTTAAATCATAGTACGATCTCACTTGAAGAATCCGCTCCACTTGGATATTTCATTCATAGATGTCTACTATCTCCATAAATTCCTCATGAAATATGCGCATCTTTACAACTGATACTACCACAAATATATATTATACAATTCAGAAATCTCTGAAATTATGAAGAAGAGAAGAATTTTATGGATAATTAATAAAATAGCTTTCGTTACATAATAACATTAATTGACTAACTTCTTCAGACAAAAAATTTTGAAGATCATGAAGGATCTAAATATGTACTCATGAACTTTCTTTCTTTTAACAGTAATATGTTTATTAATCCAAAAATTTGACACGCTGTATCAGCTGAATTTTATAGATTAACCATAGACGTATCAATGGAATAATAAGTTTATGGATTTAACGGTTATTTACGGCTGCAAAAGGGCAACAAGATGAAGATATTTCAACTCATCATTAAAAATTCATTTTCTCCAGGAATTTGTGCGTTTTCAATAACATAACAATTTGACGATACTTAGATAAGTTATATATTATTAGATAAATTAAACATGGACACAAACAAATTATGGCAATTTAAGCCATTTTCATCATAAAACTCTTCATAGTTACTTCTATTCCTTTCTAATAATGGAAAAAAGAGGGCATGCAATTCTGTAGGAATGAATGAAGCTATTTTTATGTTGCAGAAATAATTTATTGTAAATAATCTCTCAAAAATATATTCATTGGAGTTACAACATTCGATATGTTTTCTAAAATAATAGTCGCAGAGGTTAAAAAATTTTAATTTCCACCCATACCTCTCAGTGCAAAATAACAAAAGAAGCACAATTCATAATTTATCAAATCGACGACAGGAATATCTCCAATAGATCCTTGGTCTTTAGCATACAAATAGCCAAATAAATAAGACAGTGCTGCTGCTGCACCCCAATAATTACTCGTCATAGCAGATACAAATATTATAGAAACACCATTGAAAGCCATTACACCTTTCTCTATATTCTGATAGTCGTTATCCAAAAAATAAAGTGTTAATGGTGCTATTGGCAGTAATATTTCACCCCAACTAAATTGGGGAAAATAAGGACTAGCCCTCCAAATCTCAACAGCCACTGCCCCTATACATAACATTTCTTGGCACATTGATGTTTGAGCATATATGGATTTAGATGTATCTCCTGCATCTGGGTTTCCTGAAGTGAACAGAAGGATATTGAATTCCAATAACACAGAAATAAGCACATCTCTTGATAATTATCACTTACCCCATCTCCACAAACCCAATAAAGAATTTGTTGCTATTAATCCATAGCAAACCATACCCATGTCTGAAGTGTGTTTCATTAGACAATAAATACTTGTCCCAGCTAAAACAGCATGTGATAAAGCAGTGAAATAGTTATGATCCCCCATATTATTAATTTAGTGAAATGTTTTCTTTTTTATTATTATAATTCAAATGAAAACTGAAAATTTTGTTAGTTCATTGCCAAAATTTGAAAGACAGGTCTGCCAATAACTTCAAACTATTAGACTTCAATTGTTTCTTTAGGTAGCTACAAAGGTTTTTTGTATATTCATCAAATATTTCAAAAAATACATAAAATGGTTTGGATAATTTCTGAAATATACAAATTAATGAATCGATATATGCTATCGAATTCGTTTCAATTTGAAAACGTTTCACTGCTAAGGGGATCTGGATGGAAGATGGATAATTTTGGGGAAGAAAAAATTTTTAGGATTCCCTACGAAGATCTACATTAAGCTTTTTCGAAGTTTTTAGGTTAGGAATTTATTAAACTTATTTGCATATAAAACATAGAATTATCTAATCCGTGTGAAGTTAGCCGACCGCATATGCTGCCAGAGTTGTCGAAAATATCCGAAAGAAAGCCAGACCCAGAGCCCAGTGACCACAGATTACGGATATCCGTAATCTGTGCCAGTGACGTACATCTATTTTTAACGCAGCGATTAAAATTTGTTTTTTATATATTTTCTGTATATGTATTATTTAGAAATGAAACTTCCAAAGAAAATAGTAGAAAAATAAATGTAAAAACTTATTTTGCCCTGTTCGACTTTATACTAATAATTATCACTACCGTAATAACTCTACAATTGCAAATTTTTTATGAAAGGCGGATAATTACAAATGAAAATAGGAGTGTGGTGGTGTGCAGGATATTTTCTATATCCCTTATTTTGATCGTGAGGGTACCAAATAGTTCTTTTTTAGACGCCAAAACTTTTGCTGGCCCTGCTATCAATTTTAAACAGCAATACCAAGTCTCGTTCGATTACGCCTGAATAAATTAAGGGTATTGGAAGAGCCTGCTTCAGTGATAGGGGGAAATTTCTTCTTGAATATGATTTTCGAGGTCTTTTCGAGGATGTTCATAATATATATTAATCGCATATCCTCAAATTTCCCCTATAATTTACTAAAGATAAGGTGCATATCCGTTATCGTTTCGATTCATCATCCAATCATTTTCTATAAGTTTCGCTTGTATGATCACAAATTACTTATTATTTTTTAGTATGACTACATTTCCATCCGAGATTAAATTTTAATCGCTATGTTAAACCCGGATTCCATCTCTGGAAAAATATCTAATCTAATCTAACTAATCTAGAGGAAAAAATAGATTATCTATGATCTAGAAAAACGTCAGAATCTGATTTTCTGTGACCTAACCTAAGATCCCTAAAAACATCTTAACCTAACCTTAAAATTTTCTTACTTCAAATGTTACCATCTTGAAAATTATTAATAAAAGAAAGAGGAATTAGTAATAATTAACAAATCTCACACGTTATACGAGTGTATTTTCTGTTCTTTGAATAATACAACTTATGACTTATTTTTCTACCATGTATCGCAATGAAGAATTGTATAAATCAAAAAATATTCTTGCACCTATGGTACGAGTAGGAACTCTTCCAATGAGGATTTTATCTCTAAAATATGGAGCAGACCTTGTGTATACTGAGGAATTGATCGACTGGAAATTTTTAAAATCAATTCGAGTGGAAAACAGTAAGCTAGACTCATTTGATTTATGTTGTTTTTATCTTCAATTATTTGCAGAAACACTTCAAACAGTTGATTACATCGATCCGACAGATGGTACTATTATTTTTCGGACAAGTGGTATAGAAAAGGAAAAAGTTATTGTACAGCTAGGAACCTGTGACCCAAACCGTGCTCTTAAAGTTGCCAAGATGATGTAATTTAGTAAATCAATAATTAAAATTATTTTCTCAAGCTATTATGAACTTCAAATTTTTCAGTGAGAAAGACGTTGCAGGAATTGATATAAATATGGGATGCCCAAAAGAATTTTCATTGAAAGGTGGAATGGGGGCTGCTCTTCTTACTCAACCTGAAAAAGCTAAAAATATTTTGAAAACATTGGTTGATAATATTTCCATTCCTATAACTTGCAAAATAAGGGTTTTCCAATGTATTGAAGAAACAATAAACTTAGTTAATGAATTAGTCTCTTCAGGTATTTCTGCCATAGCCATTCATGGTAGAACAAAGGTGGAAAGACCTCAACATTCCAATAGAAATGAAGTTATTAAATTCATTTCAAATAAAATAAACATTCCTGTGATAGCTAAGTAAGTTATTTTTATAATTGTGTACATTCAGAGGAATAATACTTTTATCATAAATTTTAGTGGAGGTTCGAGAGAAATAGAAACATATGATGACATATTGAAATTTAGAGAATTGTGTGGTGCATCTAGTGTAATGATAGCAAGAGCAGCTGAAGCAAATTGTTCTATATTTTGCAAAGAGGGAAAGAAACCACTTGATGATGTAATTTCTGACTATTTAAAATTGTGTATAGAATATGATAATTCCCCTAGTAATACAAAATACTGCGTACAAAATATGTTGAAAGAACTCCAAGAAACGCCTAGGGGGAAAAAATTTTTAGAATGCCAGACTCTAGAACAGATTTGGTAAGAAAAAGTGATGTATTGATTTATAAGTTCACTGACAAACTTAGCTATTTGAAAGATCATGTAATTTAAACATTATGGGAACATATGTCCAATTTGAATTATTTAAGGAAGTGAATAGCTTCAAAAGTTTCATTCATTTCTAATATTTTATTGATAACAAAAAAAGTATGCTTGTCCATTCTTCGTCAGTAGGTATCAATTGATCGTCTATTTTGTGACACTAAAATTGTAACAGAAAGTTAAGCCTTGGTACTAAGTTAATAAGTTACACCTTAAAATGTACCCTTACAACATGAAACAGTATGCAGAATTCAAATTCATTTAGAGTTATTTCAATGGAAACGTACAGCACTGACAAGTGTATTTACACTTGTTTCATGACAGTTTATCGGTTAGCGAATAAATCACCCTATCTATATAATCTGGTTGATAGTATCTAGATCTTAATTTAATCTCAAAATCTATAAACTATATATTTCATTTTAGTGCTATCTGGAATCTTGGAGAGTATTGCAGACAAAAACAAATTGAATTTCAAAGTAAGGGCATGATTGGCAGAAGAGAAGTATGTCCTGATATGTTTTCACCTGTTAGGAAAAAACTTAGGACAGATGATGTAACAGAACATAAATGTGCATTTATAAGAGTCAACTATATGAGTGATCCTGAATTACCTAAGTCAAAATTGATTGCTCACTGCAATAAATTAAAAACTAAACCTCCAAAATATGAAACAATATGCAAGGACAAGCTCTTTCGTTCAATAGTAACATTTGATGGAAAAAGATATTCTTCAAATTACTGGTGGGTTTCTAATTTTAAAAAGAAATTGACATCATAGTACCTCTAAGATTACAGTGGATATATACTTCTCTTGAAATGTTTATTCCTAAACAGCTTCATTCACAAAGTACAAGGTGTCCAAAAAGGGTATCGGGTATTTGTAACTTCGATAAAACAAAAACTAGTTACAAAATAAAAAAAAAATTATAGTTAATTATTATAGCATGAAGTGGAAAATTATTTGGAAAAGATTATGTTATCCAAATGGTGACCGTTACGCTGCTGGCACTCTTCTAATCGGGAACGAAAATTGGCGATCACACGCTGAAACATAGCTCTCGATAATGCTGCCATTTCTGACCTTATGTGTTGCTTTAATTGGGTCAAATTCATTGGATTATTCTCATACACCTTACTTTTAATGTACCCCCATGCAAAATAGTCAAGTGGACTAAGGTCGGGGCTTCTGGGAGGCCAGTTGATGTTACCCCTACGCGCAATGGGAATAATTCTTTAACAGCTACCATTGCTTGATTTGTTGTATGGCGAGTGGCCCCATCTTGTTGAAACCACGTTTTTGAATAATAACCTTGAAATTCCAGTAACTCTGGACACAAAAAGTTTCGCAGCATATCGCAATAATGGTCACTATTTACATTGTGTGGTTGGCCTCGTCGATTTTCATGAAAATAAGGACCGTTTCTTCGTGGCGGACAGAACAAGGGCGTTCAAATTCTTGAATTTTTATCGTCGCACCTGTATTTTCGAACATTCGGATCCATTTTCTAATGGAGTCATCACTTGGTACATGGCGTGTACGATATTCCTCACGATATAAACATTGAGAAGCTACTATTGAATAACCGTTGCGATAATACTCTCTACGCAAAAAAATTGCGTACATCACGATCCCCTTCACAATCCCCCACGTCACTCATTCTTAAATGCAGCGACAAAACAAATACCCGATACCCTTTTTGGACACCTTGTATAATTCATGGAAAGAGTATGAATAATTGACAAACATATATTAAGCGATTTCAAGCAAATAATCACTAATGACAGCGGTTATTGTTGATCCTGCCCTTGGTTTAGGCCCTTTAGAAATAACCAACTTATGCTTCAATACAGTGTGGGTTAAGCTGTGATCTAAACAAACTTTCATTTCAACATCATCTTTCTGTATAAACATTTTGCTCTAATATAATAAAGCTTGCCAACAACAGAGAATTGTGTAGGCTTACATATTTCTATGTCTGGAATTAGGGAATTCATGAAGTTTTATTTCTTCTTGAGAAGGCGTATTGCCTGTTTTCTCTAGTCTGTCTCCTGTGATGAGGATTGCCAGCTGTCTCGCCATCGCTTTGTTGGGAGTCTGATGGATCTTCTTCCGAGAAGTTTGTTGTCCCAGGTGATCTTTGCCATTTTGTCCACATGCTGGTTCCACTCTCTCCGTCTCTTCCTTATCCATTTGACCACATCTTCTTATTTCGATCATATTTAACTAAACTCCTTTGATGACCAGAAGTTTAACCTTGCTCTCGAGTGTGGTTACCTGGTTATGGTGTGTGGTTGGCAGGAAGACTTTGCTCTGCGATATGTGCACCCATTGTATATTCTATGCACACTTCTGTAGTATATGAATTTGCAATAAAGAGTTTTAATAATAATAAAAATACCTTTGCTTATCTGCGGTCCTAATCGGTGACATATAAGGGCTAGTTCATGACGTCATGTAATAACAAACAATGACCAAAAGCGCTTTAATACAGTTGGTTATTGTTGGTACTAACCAATTATAACCAGGTTATTAGCTTGAAATCGCTTATTACTTACATTAATGACATTCATGAAGAATTAACATTAGCTTAAACTAACTAGAAAAATACGAAGTTCTAACATCTTCAAAAAGTTGTATGTGCTGTTTGATATTCATTCTATATTTTAGGGAAAAGAATAAACGTTTCGCTGAACAAGGTGCCGCTTTAGCATGCATTTACTCATTAGGTCTAGTAGAAAAAAAAGAATTGGTGGAAAATGGAAGTATTCTTGAATGAAGTCCCTGGATTGAAGCAAAACTTGTCATACTTATTTGAAAAGTGGAATAGAGAAAACTGAATATTAAGAGAATAACAGAAATGAACTTCAGAGTGATTATACAAAGAAAATAATATATAATTTTGAATATCTGCATTTATTGATCATTTTTACCTACTAACCTGTTCCAACATTTCACTTCACTTGATTTTACAGATAAAAACTTGTGAAGAAGTTTATTCATTATTACATTTCATCATTTGCAGGTTCAAATTTCATTTTCTGTTCATCACAACAATTAATAGTATTATCATGGAAACTACTTATCAAAATCTATCATATCACTGAGATCTGTCAAAATAACCATGTTTCAAAATTTCAAGTAAACTTCCACAATCAAGTTTGGCTACAATATAAAAATCAAACATGTCGGGTAAAGGAGCTCTTGGTGATACACCTTTAGATTACGGTGAAGGCAGGTATGATGAAACTGCAAGAGTGGAAAACACCCCCAGTATCAAGATAAGGGTGATAGCTTCCTACATCATTTTAACCCTATTATCAGCTTATGTGATATACGACTACAGGATCAGACCAGATTGTGTTTGCCGACCAAGACCATATGTTTTTGCAATATCTGCATTTTGTATAACGGGTCTGTATGGAATAATGGGAATTGTGAATAGAAGTAAGTATAATTACAATATGATCAATTAGGGAGAGTAACGGTTTGTCTCTCGAGGTTGTATTTTCATAAAATTGTTAAAACTGCTTGCTCTTCGACTGTGGTGATAGAGAGTTAGAGCTTCTGACCGAAAAAAATTTACAGTTTTGGAGAACAGTACAAAATTCGCTGCAAATTGATTTGATTTGGGTAGATATACAACTAACAGTGGTATGCCCGAGGTAGCCATTTGATATTTCAATATAACAATTGAATTCTTTTAAGTATGTGTTGAAATTAAACCAAAATCATTTATATATCTATTGCAGCAATTTTCAATTAAACCTAATTTTGGAAAACACTATATATGTGTAATAGATGCTGTTCTATATTAATCTTCCCATTCTAATTTTAAATTTTCCTCTTTTAGTGAATAATAAATCTTGTCCTGGTAAAGGTATTGATAATATACTATACATACTTGAAATGTCTATCGTTCTACCGTTATTTGCTTCGGAAGTATGGGCCTTGGAAAAAGTTTTTAAAGAATATCCGGATATGGTACATGTTCATGCAGCCCTTGCAGTGCCAGCTCTTGCAAACTACTTCTTTCAGGACGAGCAGAAACCTTGGATGCTGGACACTTCTCTTGTTTATAGTTTTTCTACTCTGTTCTACATAGGCGTAGCTCACAATATTTTTTGGGTGTTGTTAGCTACCATTTTGTATACTTTAGCTTATCTTTATGCTGAAAGATCGTACTATATGCCGAGAATGGATTTTATACACGATGAAGAAATAATTAATTATTGCCTTAGTGGTTTTGTATTTTGCGCGGACAAGTATTTATGTTGAGATGTATAGATGAAATTCATGTAAAATCACACAATAAAGTTTGATTGATGTATGATGCAGTTTAATTATTTCTTTGATCGTTCTTTTAGGGATTGAGCTGGGTACATTCGCACATGAAAAAGGAACAAAATATCTGTTCAGAACATTTCTTTCTTGCCTATTAATTGACAAAATCTTCAATCAATATGTTCTTAAGAAGGGAATGCACAAAATCATTTTCTACAAATATTATTGCCAAGTCTATTATGCCATGATCGATCAATTTTAAAAAAGATCTCTCCCTATCTTGTAACAGATACTATAGTAGCGTTGGAAAATTCATTTTGATTATGGAGAATTAGGAAACATTGAAATTAACTGCAGTTGATTGGATCTGAATAGTTCCGCTGAAATTGACAATTTCTAAAGTTTATGTTATCAACATTTAGATAAGTTGGCGATGTGCCTTGTACCTACTTATTTCATTCGTAATAAAAATTGGTTTCGGTTCAATTTTCAAAATCTTGTTTTTATAACAATTCGAATGAATCATAATTAATCTTCCTGCAGTGGCGACACCAAAGAGGGGCCAGGGGGGTTCGATCCCTCCCTAAATTTTTCCATAATAGTTAGAGCAAGAATGGTTATGTTGATGCCTACTAAGTTATTTGTAATACAAATGCTGAAGGCGTTGATATTCTTCCATGAAACCAAAATTTGAATAACCAATCACGAAGTGCCGAGTTTTTGAATGAACGAGTGTAAGAATGAGCTTTGTTCTGTACGAGTATTATACACTATTTTTCCTACAAGTGCTATGAAAAGTAACGTCATAAGTCTTCTTAGCTTACTGAATTTCAAAACTATGTTATGCTCATACTGTGAAAAAATGTTATTCCTCACTGTCAGCGAAGGCCATTTTCAATTTTATAAGGTACATTACTTGTATTATTCAAATTTATGCAGATGTATAAGGTGTGTGAATAAGTCTTTCCCGTTTTTTTTAAATTTTGAGCCTTTATTGTGAAAAAATGGTTACAAATGAATTATTGAAAGTATTGGCCATCGCTAGCTACAACTTTTCCCCATCTTTCTGGCAACATACGAATCCCGTTGCGAAAAAATTCGACCGGTTTGGCCTCTATCCAGTCATCCACCCATTTTTTGGCTTCCTCGTAGGAATGGAAGTGCTGGTCAGCCAGGCCATGCGTCATCGATCTGAAGAGTTGGTAATCAGACGGAGCAATGTCTGGACTATACGGCGGGTGGGGTAGGACTTCCCATTTGAGCGTTTCTAAGTATGTTTTCACCGGCTGTGCAACATGTGGGCGAGCATTGTCATGTTGCAAAATAACTTTGTCGTGCCTGTCGGAGTATTGTGGCCGTTTTTCTCGCAGTGCGCGGCTCAAACGCATCAATTGTCGTCGATAGACCTCGCCTGTGATCCTTTCATTCGGTTTCAGAAGCTCATAGTAAACCACACCTAGCTGGTCCCACCATATACAGAGCATGAGCTTGGCGCCATGAATATTTGGCTTGGCCGTCGATGACGATGCATGGCCGGGTAGTCCCCATGATTTTCTTCGCTTCTGATTATCGTAACGGATCCACTTTTCATCGCCAGTCACGATACGATGCAGAAAACCCTTTCTTTTATGTCGCTGAAGCAGCTGTTCGCAAGTGAAAAAACGCCGTTCGACGTCTCTCAGCTTCAGTTCATACGGCACCCAATTTCCTTGCTTTTGGATCATTCCCATGGCTTTCAAACGCTTGGAAATGGTTGTTCGGTCAACTCCCAATGCTTCAGCAAGTTCTTCTTGCGTTTGACACGAATCTTCATCAAGCAAAGTCGCCAATTCTTGATCTTCAAAGATTTGCGGCCGCCCGGAACGCTCCTTGTCTTCCACGTCGAAATCACCACTTTTGAAGCATATGTAACCATTAAATACTCGCACAGTATTGGTGGCGCCATCTCTTACAAAAAACGGGAAAGACTTATTCACACACCTTATAGGAAAAGAGGAAATTTATAGTGTGCAACATGTGGAGAAAATCCTTGTTGAGAAAGTTGGACTTTCCCCTCTTGTTGCACAATAAACTATTCTCTAATTCATAATTGGCCGAACAGTTTTCTGTTCAGGAATTTCACAGATAACAGATAAATCCGTTATAGGAGAGCTCCAAGTACCATTGGGATGTTTCCCAAATAACGTTTTGAATACTTAAAAGAAATATTCCGGCTCCTGGAGGACATTTTCTGCAATATTCTTTTATATCTTTGAAAAAATTCCAATATACATTTCAGAAACATTTATATAACAGAGTGTTACCTTAATTTCATTAACATGTATGAAATATATCTGGTACATTCTGAATAATTCAAATACAATGTTTGGCGTCTTGGCGAGACGTTTTCGAACCAATTTCGAACGATGCGCCCTCTCTCAAGGTGATTGCGGTGTTTCATTTCAAGATCACTAATGAAATCGTCAGTTTGGCACTCCGTTGTGGGGAATCTAAAATTCTCTCTAGAAACTCAACCTGAGCTTCTACAACCTGCTAGTGGATGTAAGGAACCGAAGACTTTTGGACCTTGGACGGAACTTGCCTACTCACTACCCGAAGAGAGTGTAACATCCCAGAAGTCAAGACTGTCAACGGATTCTCCAGGTACCATGAGTTAATGAAAGCTTTTCCAGAAATTACCAGACCAAAAGGAACCCCCGGACGAATAGTACTCAAGACCAGGCATCATATTAAGACGACCCATATGGGCCACCAGTTGCTTCAAGACCACGAGACTTGGCACAGGTGAAGTTCAAAAGCAGCCAAGAAGGAGTTCGAAGCCATGCTCCGACATTGGACCCCAGAAGCTATTACAGCCTTTGTAGAAGGGAAGAAGATGTTATCCTCAGCAACATTGCTGGCACACCCCAAGGATGGTGCACCTCTAGCCCTGGTAACCGACGCATCAGACACTGCAGTCAGAGCAACCCTTCAGCAAATGGTCGATAACGAATGGCAATCACTGGCATTTTTCTCGAAGGAGCTGTCACCACCAGAAATCCGATATGGAACCTACGACGGTGAACTACTACTCTACCTAGCCATCAAGTATTTCAGGCACATTTTGGAATCTAGAAACTTTACAATCTTCACGGATCACAAATCTTGATATTCACCTTCAAGCAGAAGCCAAAGAAGAGCTCACTCAGACAATTCCGACATCAGGACTACATTTCAAGGACCTTAACCCAAACAGTGATTCCTGCCAGATATATTTTCCGTCACCATAGCGGTGCATAGGGTTTTTGCAGTAGCACGCTTAAGTTTGCTTCCCAAGCGGTGCCACTTTAGCACTTTCTTTAAACAATACATATATTCATTGTAGAATGAATGTGGAATTTTCAAATTGGCGAATGAAAAAAATGTTGGTAACTTTTCGTTTTTCGCAATAGAATTGATGATATATTCAATGTACTGATATATTTTTAAAATATTCGTGAGAAAAAAATCCTACAAAAAATCATTACAAAAGGGAAAAAACTAATCTTGTGAAAAAACAATCGACCGTGTTGCCCTCTATGCTTCGTAAAGAGAAAGAAGATAAAGTGAATGTATAACTAAGAACATAGAATAATATAAGATGTACAACGTTTGGTTTGACTGATATGCGGAAAGCCACGTGGTAGTAATCCCTCTTTAGGTTATATTGAAATGTTTCAAAATAAATCATTCCATTATGTTTCTCAAATATATAACAATATTATGTTTCGAACAATAACATTTGAGTTAATTTCGAAACATTTCGAATATTTATACGATGTGAATAATTTTGAATTGTTACAATTAAAAAAAATAGAATGTTTTGAATATTTACATCTGAAAGTCATTTTGAAACATTTCAAATGTTTACGATAAAATTAATTTTCAAATATTTCCCAAAATATAATTTTAAAATGTTTCAGAAATGTTTCAAACATCACTGGAATGTAGATTTAGATTTAATTAAGGAGGCTTCGTTTCACTGCGGCCTAATGGTCTATTGTGCGCCCCATCAGAGCTATTCTCTCCATGACGTGATCTACAGCTTCCAGTTCCAGAGTTCTAATGAACTCCCTCCAATATGGGGGATGGCTTCAAGGAGGCTAATTCCTCACTTCTATAAGTTTCGTGTCCAAGGCAGGTTTTGCGTTGGCTAGCGATGGCGAGGTGATCCGGAGTTTCTTCCTTCTCCCCACAGAATCTGCACTCGTCGTTTTCTGTTAGACCCATTCTCATGAGGTGTTTCCTAAGGCGGCAATGCCCTGTGAGGAATCCAGTGAGGAAGGGTAGCATATTCTTACTTGGATCTTATAGAGTCAAAGTTTCGAAGAAACTTTTTGGAATGATCCAAACCAGGAAGATTCCGCCAGAGTTTTTCTCTTTCGTTTACCTCCTTTTCCTGAAACTCTTTCTTGTAGGTACATTTGTCTACACCACAGAAATGTAACAATATGATGTTCCGAATATTCACAATTGAGGTAATTTTGAAATATTTTATGAACATCTCTTGTTTACTGGGTTAGTTTAGGACGCTGAGTGGAAATCAGTGTTGAATGAAATAGATTAAGTCTACATGGGCAAATCATTCTTAGAGTTTTACTCAATTTTTATTAATATGCAAATTTGTTTAAACCTTTATAATTATTTTCAGTCTTACCCGAACAGAGATTTTTGTATGAAATGTTGGACGGTATGGAGATTGTAGTATTTTCCGTCGTGATCCCGTATATAGCTGCAGAAATGTGGAAGCTGAACAAATTCTTCCCCCAATGTAAATTTATTCCACACGTGATTGCAAGCACCGGTTATCCAGCAGTCGACTACTACTATTTTTTCCATCAACCACTGAACCTCTACACAGAAGGAATTTTGATCCTGGAAACATTGACTCTGTTCGTTTTTATGACGATGATGACCAACGTTATGTACTATGTTGCGACAGCGTTGACCATGTATGCTGCTTTCTTCACGAAATTGAGGTTTGATATGTTGCCGATACCAGAATGTTTTATGACGAAAACAGAAACTATCAACTATATTCTTTCATCTTGCGTACTATGCGCTTCAATATCGATGATTTGAGTTGATGATTATATTGTAGTTGAACTGAATAGAAGGAATTTACTCAATTAATGTATATTTCATTCTGTTTTAACTTTTGTTGTTATAACTCGAAAAAATAGTTCGTTGAGATATCCATGCAGAATTAAAATGAAAGTATGTCTGATTGTCCTTAATGCACTTTTCATCTATAAGTGCTATGAAACTTCAATAAGTTATTGAAAATATCTTAGTTATGAATTATTCCATAGTATGTTCAGATGATCGATTAAGTAGTAACTGAAAAATTTTTCAAAAAATTTGAAAAACTTATTTAAAAAATTAAAAAAAAATTTTTTTTTGAACATTCTTCAATTTTTCAATTACTACTTAATCGATTATTGAAGATACTCTAGCGAAGGTTTCTAGAACAGTGGCGTACTCAAACATAAGCCTTGGGAGGGATAAAGAGTTATAAACGAAAAAAAATTGGTTATTTGTTTCCAATGTCCTTTGAATTTACAGGCACTCCTTGAGATTGATTATCACCTGTCGAAGTTTTAGCTGTTGTATTGAATGCGAAAAACCTGAATATTCGCCAGAATCAGTTTTCTTCTCTTGAAGAAGTTTGCTTACACATAATAAGAATTTGATTAGTTTCGAGATCATGCAACACACATTGAAAGTTAAACACAGGTTATAATAGATAATATAATAAAAAAATTTCACGTCATCCACCCGAAACTAATCGACAGAACATACTAAACTTATTGATCTATCTTTCTGAGTGAAAATGTTGAGGGGTTAGTAATGGAATCCAAAGTGTTGGACAAAGAGATTTTTTGCGACAAAGGGATAATTAGATATAATATGACATTATTTATTTACTTAAGGGTCTTAAAAAATATATCCTTCTTATCCCTCTCTTGGGTACGTCACTGTTCTGGAAGAGAACCAGAATATCGCAAAAAAATATTTTGAATACCTAGTGATTCAACTGAAGAAATCTGAAACAGGCGCATCCGCTATTTTGTCATCCTTGACTTTGAGCGCTCGTTGCCTAAACCTAAACATATCGTTTTATTATTTCGTCATAATATCTGATCTTATTTGCCGAATTTTCAGACGATTATTGTCTGAAACGATAAAGTTCGACTCCGGCTAATCTTTTATGAAAAGATCTCGAACGGCAGTTATAGAAACTTGAAATTTTCAAGGAAGTTTCAGTTCAGATCTCGAATGTCCCAGTTATATACAAGTTGATGAGTACAATCCAATTAGGGTTCTGTAAATATGGACGTTCGATATGATGTTTTCCTGATAAATGCAGATTTGATCGAAGTTAATGAAATATTGCATTGATCAGGTTTTAGAATATTCATCTATTGTTATAATCCTCTTTGCACAAATTAGCTCTCAAGAATATAAAGTAAGACACTAATTTTTCGGTTATCACAAAGCCGTCGGAGTTCAGAATTTAAATGCAGATATAGTTAAAATTACATTATCTGGCTTCATGTAAAAGTTCAAGCATGCACTTACGTAGAACCATAGAAATTTTAAGAAGGATATAGGAAAAAAATTACCAATATCTAAGGATTTCATTAGATCCGACCGATTTGGGATTTAGCTTGTACAGGGTGGTCCAGATTTTAGTGCCTTAACTTTGGCGTCAGATAGAATAACAATTTTCACGAAAAAATTTCTATTAACATATTATATCCTGACAAGCTTCGTTCTCAAGATACAGGGTTTTGAAGTTGAAAAAATCAGTTGTTTACTTATAACGCTAGTATGATTACATTCATTGTTTCAATTTTTAGGTATTGAAGTGTTGATAATGTAATGTTTCGAATTGGGTAAGTGACTCCTACCAAAATTATCCAATGGCATAGATATAGGGGTGCGATGATTCTTTTCTTATTAAAAATCTACACCACTGTTTTTTTCGAAAAAATTGTTTCATTTCTGAAATCAAAAGAGCTTCATTGTAAAAAGTTTTTTCATAAAATTCACCATTTTCGAGATAATCGAGTACAAAGCAGATACTATCCACAAAAATCTACAAAAAATAATTTTAACGCTCTCAGATGGCATTTAACTGAACATTTATCAGACACTTAACAATAGAAAATATTCCCAAACATTTTGATTGATTGAGTGTCTTTCAGAAATGTTTGAGTTTTTTTTTCAGTAATATTATATTATTATTTAATGCCATCTGAGAGCGTTATAATACCTACACCACGCAAATTTTTTTACTTTCATTTATCACTGATGGGAAAATTTGAAAAATCAATTTTTGTAGATGTGTGTGGATAGTTTTTGCTTTGTACCCGATCACCTTGAGAATGGTTCATTCTATGGAAATAATTTAAGAGAACTTTTTTCTAATGAAGATCTGTCGATTTCAGTAATGAAATAATTTTTTCGAAAGAAATGCAGTGGTGTAGATTTTCAATAAGAAAAGGATAATCGCAACCCAATATTTACACCACTGGATGAGTTTGACAGGAGGCACTGTTTTAAAATGATCAGGAAAATAAACAGCCCTAGTTAAGGATTTTGCCCACTAACAAATTCAACCGCGATGTTCGCGATAAGAATATACCTAGAAAATTTCAAGCTCCGTTCTTGAATTATCGTGTTTACGGACGGACATAATGAAATTGAAAACAGATTCGCCATCATTGAGTAGAATCCTTATCCCGATTTAAGATTCGAAAATTATAAATATGGCTCTGTTAGGAGAACGACCGTTCAAAAAGATATCTGCTGCATAATCTGGATCCTTTTGAAAGCGTTTTCTGAAAAGCCCAACAAGCAGGCAATGTTGCCACTCGTTTTTATTGTAATGCTAATGAATGTTCTTTCAGTTTATTATGACATCAACACAATAAGCATATGTCAAAGAGATAGAGGCACGAAATCTATTATTTGTTTGGATAATGCCCCTCTTGAAATGAGCCCTTCCATTGGACATTGATCCCTGTATCCAATTTGAACGCCAATAGGCTTTCAGGGGGGAATTTTTTGTATGGACGGAATATGCTGTTGAGTCATTGAAATCGATCGAGAATTTGAAAAGGAATGATATTCGAACTAAATTCGTTAAATAATTTTCCTGAATATGATTCTTTCGTTAACTTACTCGAAACTTTTTCAAGTAAAGAGGGGTCTATATCGTTTCAACGAACCTGTGTGAAGCTGTCCTGATCAACGATTAGTTCAAAAATTAGTTCACTTTATTTTACGCTAGAGAGCATCGTTTCATATAAGGTTTACACTATTATTCATTTTAAAGAGTTCGTCATTGGGGAGAGTCCTTATTTATTGATTTTTTGAAATGGAAAGAAAAATTAGATACATTTCTATTGAAGGATAAATAAAACTTCAGGAACGAGCATATTTTTTTTATGAATTTTCGCATGAAAATATTATATAAAAAGGTCAAAAGGTGTTGTGAAAGGTGAAAATGCGTTTAATTTTTAAATTATAAATCAATACGTAAAAACGTATTTTGAATTCTTGCATGTGCTAGAAAAGGAAGGTGAATCAAAGGAATGTTTGGGATTACTTCACTCATTCTGAAAAGTTGAGATCTCAAAAATGCTGTGGAGAGATGATTATTTGAACTTTGGCAGATCACGATAAAGCCACGTGGTATAAATCTCTTTTTACATAATTTTTGAGTTCCATCTGACTTCCATTTGAAGTTTCTTCGGTATTCTACTGTATTTTATAGATATCATATTATTATGAATTTCAAATTATAATATCATATATTTAACTACTTAATTTTAATTTTGGATATTATTACGATCAAATCAGTTCAATTCATATATATTTTAATCTATCATAGAATTCATAGAAATATTGAGAAAACTAGCATTATAAATTTTCGATAATACTCTACAGAGCGATTCAAATTTTAGCAGATGTCAATGTATTTTCCACAGTTTTCAAGAAAAATGTTGCATAAGCTTTCAAAGTTGACCACTTTTAGATTATTCGTGGCAATTTAGATCGCTTGATCAAAGTTATGTGAAACCCTCCATGAAATTATCTGCGTTTTAATAAATTATAATTCTTTTTGTGAATAATGACTGAGCATTTAAAAAATGTAGACTTTACACTTTTCTCTGGAGTGCAATATTTTCTCAAAAGGGGATGCACTTTAATGATTCTAATTGTTGTAACTTCTAGAAATAAACTATACCTAGTCGAAGTAAAATAGCCTACAAAATTTTAGAAAAGCTATTCACGTTTTATCCTATTAACTGAATTTTTTTTTGCACTCGATAACCTTGTAACAATGAAATAGACAGAATTACCTAAGTAGAGAGTTATATCTACGTTTTTCTCCAAATTTGAATACATAATTCATATATTATGATTATTAATTCATTATCTAGATATTTTGGGAACGTGAAGTTAGCAATAACAGACGAAATGTTCAGATATATTTGTCTTTTTTCAATTTCATCTGTCTAAAAATCGAGAGAAGTATGAGTTAGCTATCGTACTAGCTCAAATCATTCTGAGGATGACATTTCATGTTCATAAGTAGGTAGCTCCTAGCTCACCTTACCGAAAATTGGAAAATTTTACTTTTCCAAAACTTAAGGTATTTTATAACACGCTCTAAAAACTGATCAAATCGTTGAAAACTTCTCTTTCTTTGATATTTTATTAAAATTAAAACCCATACTCTTTGAAAGGAAAATCACTTTTTTTCCTTGTTTCGTCTACACAATTAGGACAGATAGAACCAAGCGAACACAGGGTGAATAAGATGAGCAGAACATTTGATATCTTCACTTTTCCCCTGTAGTGCATACAATAAGCCAGATAAAACAAGAGACTTCCAGCTACCACAAGGTAATCCTTCGTGATGTAGCCTACGTAAGCAGTACAAACGCAACAGTAGACCAAACATAGTTCTATAAGATCGATCCTGATCACTCCTAGCATGATGAAGGAGAAGAATGGAAGTATTCCTAGAATGCAGGGCACGTAGAGGAGTTCTTGTTGCTTCGGGAAGAGGTTCTTCTGAATCCACATCTCGGTTGTAAGGAATGGTAGGACGAAAGACACTTCGGCGGCGTAAAAAATGACTTGGACATGATTCAAGCTCGAGGTAACTGAAAACAAGAGGTCGTGTCAAGCTCAGCAATAATATTCAAGGATTTTTTCTCTGATATAATATAGGTATAGTAAAGAACAGTCAAAAACACCTAAAATTATTTTAGATATACAGGGTGTAACATGAGTGGTTGGCCATAACCTAGTGGTGAATGCAGGTCATCCAGGTCTTTCAGAAATCCTAGGACTGTTAGTTTCGGAGATACAGGGTGATTGATGAAAGTTTTCCTAAATTTCTGAAATCCATAATTTGTGAGTGAGCAGTCCGATTTGGTTCAGATTTTATGCGTTTATTGACTTCATACATTTCTTCAAAACGTTCCATGTAAAATTAATATAGTCAGATTATTGAGTTTTTTCTTTTGCTTCGAAATCCATATTTTTCACATGTTTTGGTGTAGTGTCGATATTACCTTGAAAAATAAGTGTGAAACAGCGTAATGAATTCAATTTTTTCTTTGAATGGCACAACATTCTTAAAAGAGTAGCAAATGAAAGAATTCCTGTTTTACCTATGTAACTTTTTTAAAATATATAAAAAAATAATAAAATAAAATTTTTTCTCTCGTGATAATATTTGAGGCTGAGATTTTGAATTGTGTTGCTTTCTGTTCAACTTTTCTTCATTCTAAAACCCTCAGCAGCTACTGAATGTTAAAACACGTGCCGTACCTAAAATATTGATTAGAAGTAGGCATGATCAAACTGGGAATTCTTTTGAAATTGAAAAAAAAATTCAAAACAAAATAACGCAACCATCACGTAGACTGTGAGCTATGAGTCTATTTTTTTGGAGTAACAATAACTAATAAGAATTAATTTTTGAGAAAATTTGAACCTACATTTATTTAAATTCATAAAATAGTATTGAAAGAGTAGTATCAGAAGAAATTTTGAAAATGAACTCTTTTAATCTCTACATATTTCTTAGCAAGAGATTATTCATTGCTGTTGTAATCATATCGACATTATCTTTTACATTTTCGCAAGCTCTTCTATCCTGTGCCACAAGCCACAACTGCTTTTATGAATTGAAATAAATATATTCGAATTTTCTCAAAGATTTAACTTACTTATTTCTGCTGTAAAGCAAATAGATTCGCAGTTTTAAATTTAATTTCTAATTTCAAAAGAATTCACAGTTTGATCATGCATATGTACCTAATAATAATAAGTTAGGTATTTTAATAAAAAAAAATACTTCTGATTAATATTTTATGCAGCGCATTACAACACTAAGTAGGTGCAGAGGATTTTAGAATGCAGACAAGTTAAAGCCATACAATACAAAATCTAAGCTGATTACAGCAATATGATCACGAAAAAATGAAAACAGGACCGTATTTTGAAAAAAGGACATGAAACATGAATTATATCGGGTGCTACTCATAGATTTCAAAGTATAAAAGAAAATACTCAATAATCTGTGTACTATCCTGAATATATTGATATTACATGACACGTTTCGAAGGGTTGTAGGAAATGAACAAACTCACAAATTTGAACAAAATCGGACTGCTCATTCCCAAGTTATGGGCATCAGAAACTTTGGCCAATTTTCATGAGTCATCCTGTATCTCAGAATCTAACAGTTTAGGATACACAACAAGTTACTTTTCTGGAAGGACTGAATGACTCTATTCCCCACTGGGCTATGGCCAACCACTCATGTTACACCCAGTATAGATTATAGAAGCTGCACTTCAAAAGTTCTTCAAAAAAAGGCGTAGTAATCAGATTCATGTTGATCCTCAAAAATGTTCAATGAAATACCTGAACTAACTGCTCCTCCTATGCCATAAATACTATTGATGATGAAGAGTCCATAAGCAAAACTCCTCGATTGTGTGCCTACGAAGCTGGCATAAATGTTGAGGCAATTTAGAGAGACAAATGCTACGGCGAAATAACTGAGGCACAGAAGAGCTTCATCGATAAAACAAACCATATTACAATTACTGAAAATTTGTTGACATCTTTGTGGGATATATCTGCTCATGATGTTAAACTGACATTTGCCATAGAGAAAAGATGTTTGTCCAAGAAGCATAAATTATTCATGCATCTTGCTATCACAAACATAGAACAAATCATTGTTCTATTTACAAGAATATTTTTCTGGTGATTTTCTCTTTAAATAGATCTATTCAGTGGACAGAGTTGAATCCAGAAAATTTTCTTCCAGGCGGAATATCAACATCTAGGGAGAGAGTTTCGATTTCGGCAGATAGTTTTTTTCTTCGGGGAGGTATCGATCATGCTCCGGGTGGGTAGTATCCCCCCAGGCTCCACCTTGGATTCAGCACTTGACCTATTCAAGTAGGTGTCCAAAGTATTCCTTCAGTTTCGTGGGTTATATGAAGACTACACATAGTAGGATAGCGATTGAGACCATAAAATTAACAGAACTGTATACGAACGATTGGTACTCCAAGAGCACAATTGGTGCATGAATGAACGAGCGCTAAAGAGCTCCCGACTTCACGTCAGTACTCTCCTCAGTTTTGGGCGTTTGTTTACTTTACTACATTTGATCAAAAAATAGCAATGTCTGTAACTTTTGAATTTTGAGCCGGCAATGGTTTCAAACGATAAGGTTCGACTTACTGATCATGAATCTGTTCTCGAATTCGATTCTCTTTGTCCGTCCAGGAAACCGTTCGCAAATAAGATAAATTTCGAATCTAGAAACACAAAAATTTCAGGATTCGGATTTCGAATACGAAACAGTAATTTGATTTAATTATGAGTATGACTTTTGTTATTAGGTAGATACTATCCCTAGCTTTTGAAGTAGTAATCTATTTTTTCTTTATTGAATACTTCTAATTTTTTTGGTTTATTTCGCCAAGTGATTTTTCACCTATAAGTAATAATATTCTTTGGGATAGCGGCTTATATCTATATTATTTTGAATATTGATTGTGAACTTGAGAATCGATTAATTGTTCCAGTGTTGGCATCAATATGTTTAATTTTGCCTTTAAATATGTCATAAATATGTAAACTTGGTCATTTATTGTATGCAGATTTTTATCATTTCTCCATTTGTTTTTGTATCAGCTCATTCAATAGTTTCATTACACATTTTTGTAATATATATTTAAAAAACTTTGAAAAAATGTGATCACAATTTTCGATTTTCACGAATTCAGTACGTATGGCCACCATTATACAGGGTGATTCACCGGGATGGTCTATTAGACGTTTATGAAAAACTAATCATAATTTCGAGCTGAAAATTTGCATATTTGGGTTTGAGACAATGATCTTTCTCCCTAAAATATTTTCAGATCTCTACAACTTCCGGTTATACCGGGAACAGACTACTACTTCCTTATTTCAAATGACACACCCAGTATATTATTGCATCATTGGAAAGCTTTCTTGACCACAATTTCGGCAATATGTCATACCTTCGATAAAAACTCAACGGTTCATGAGTTAATGAGATTCAATTATAATTAATTTTTCGTTGGTATTGTAGAGAAATCCATAAACCAATACAATTTTTAATTTCTAATAATTCAGTACAATTCTTGAAATTTCAAATTTAGTTATGGGAACATCGAATTTTAGTTTCTTTCTGTGTTTTCCGGAAGTCACAGGAATTGCGGTTTATCCTCATTTATGGTTCTTCCTCGATAACTTTTGAAGTATTCATTTTAGGTATAGGGTTTGCTTAAGTAACCCCCTCTATTTTGTACGTAGAATCGACTGAAATAATAAAAAATATAGGTCCTCCTTTGAAAATCTCGAGTTTTGATGAATTTGAGTTGTCGAAGTTAATGATCTCCTTATGAACACCCTGTACATTTTCGGCCCAAACAGCAAACAGACTTATAATACTACGTATTTGTAGAATTGAAAAAAAAACATACTCTTTCGAAAAAAGCTTTTTCTGCCGAAAAATTAAAAAGAAATGTGAGTCCTTATCGCCACCATTTTTTTCATACTATTAACTCATGAACTGTTGAGTTTTTTTCCCAGGTATGGCATATTACCGAAATTGTTGTCAAAAAAGCTATCTAATGATGCAAGAAAATTGATTTTGATTTGTGAAATTATTTGAATACCGGCTACTGTATTATATTTTGTTTATTTAGAAGTCACGTACAGGCTCACGCTTCTGTGATTATATGTTTATACCATAGACGTATCAAAAGGATATCATTAGGATAATAAGTCTATGGTTTATACCCTGTAGCTTACAGAATAAACCATATTTTCATTATTAATAATATACTGGGTATGCCTTTTGAAATGAGGAATTAGTAGTCTGTTTGCGGTATAACCGGAAGTTGTAGTGATCTGAAAATATTTTAGGGAGGAAGATCATTGTCTCAAACCCCAATATGCAAATTTCTATGTTAGATAGTTATTTGGGCTGTTTCCATCATCTGTGCGGTTGGATGTTTCCGACGTTTCGGCAAGCATTCGCCTGCCGTCCTCAGGGTGGTGGTCCTGAGAAGGACCGATTGGGTGGTTCTGAGAAGAAACGTTTGCCAAACTTGGTCTGTCTCGGTCCTTCTCAGGACCACCACCCTGAGGACGGCAGGCGAATGCTTGCCGAAACGTCGGAAACATCCAACCGCACAGATGATGGAAGCAGCCCAAATAACTATCTAACATATAGTCCATCATCAATATCAAGACAACAATGCAAATTTCTAGCTCAAAATTATGATTAGTTTTTCATAAACTTCTAAAAGTTAATCCCGGTTAATCACCCTGTAGTTATCTGTCGTCATGGTATCCGAATTTAGTGTTGAATGCCATCAAGACTTTTGTGTTCATAAATTCAAAATGTTATAAAGGGTGTTTTTTTTAGAGCTATAGAACTTTAAATTGCAATAAAACAACGATGGATTATTCGATTGACATGAATTTTATTTATATAATCTTGTGGCATTACATTTTAAATATGATTTCTGGCATATGACCCCCACAGCTGGCTTGGATGTAGTCCAATCTGGACGTCCAATTTTCGATGACTTTTTTTTTTTTGTGGCCGTATATCGGCAATAACACGGCGAATGTTGTTTTCCAAATGGTCGCGGGTTTGTGGCTTATCCGCATAAACCAATGACTTGGCATAGCCCCACAGAAAGTAGTCTAGCGGTGTTAAATCACAAGATTTTGGAGGCCAATTCACAGGTCCAAAACGTGAAATTAGGCGGTCACCAAACTTGTCTTTCAATAAATCGATTGTGGCACGAGCTGTGTGACATGTTGTGCCGTGTTGTTGAAACCACAGCTCCTGGACATCATGGTTGTTCAATTCAGGAATGAAAAAGTTCGTAATCATGGCTCTATACCGATCACCATTGACTGTAACGTTCTGTCCATCATCGTTTTTGAAGAAGTACGGACCAATGATTCCACCAGCCCATAAAGCGCACCAAACATTCAGTTTTTCTGGATGTAACGGTGTTTCGACATACACTTGAGGATTAGCTTCACTTCAAATACGGCAGTTTTGTTTGTTAACGTAGCCATTCAACCAGTGCGCTTCATCGCTAATGGACGTAGTGCGCGATACGTATTCCGCACAGAACTATTATTTTCGAAATAAAATTGTACTATTTACAAGCGTTGTTTAGGCGTGAGTCTATTCATGATGAATTGCCAAACCAAACTGAGAAAAAATCACTTGACAGCTGTTAAATCGGTCGCCATCTTGAACAGTAATGTCAACTTAAAGTTATATACCTCGAAAAAAACACCCTTTACCTATGGACAATTTATTTATTTTTAGATTATTTCAATTGAAATCCTTGTTACAAGCACAGTTGGGTAGTGAAAAAAAAATAGTTCGTATACTTCAGCATTCCTAGATGATCATTTTATATACTCTAAACCTTCATTAAAGCGAAAAATCACGCAAACCTCCTTTAAGGAAGGCTCGCGGCTACGATGAAAAGCCCCGAGAAAACACAAGAGACCGAAGAAAGTGACCTAGAAAGTGCGTCAGATATTGACTGGCATAGAGAATGTTGAATTAATAGTTACACAAAACATTTTTATTAGCATATTGCCACCAGCTAGATCAGAAATCATTATTTCATCAGAGGTGAATTACCTACACTGAGATGAATCAGTAAAAGGCTAACGCAGAAGAGATAGACTCAGGAATGCTTGTTTTCTGAGTGTTTTGTAGTTTCCTTGAGCTTCGCTCTCTGAATACAAACGGAAAACATCATGAATTTTTTTCCTTTGTGTCTAATCTTAAATCTACCATTTTTCCAAAATTCTCCCATGGTGTATACTCACTCCTTAGTACAGTTAAAAAAACCTCCCTAGCAAGTATTTCTTATTTTGTGATATCGTTTTACCGTGAAAATTGTTTGAAATTTTTCATTTAGAACTTTTCATATTCATTGATCATATAATTTGAAATCTAATCGCTAAGTACCTATACTAAGATACAGTAAAAAAGCAAAAAAAAACGCTCAAGAGATCTGTTTTCACTCTGTGTTTGTCCCAAATTTTTTCATCATCAGAAATGTGTCACCATACCCTATAATAAAAGTAATTCGATATAGGGTAAATGCACTGGTTAGCCGACCGGCACTGGTTCTCGACCATTCCGTGATTTGAGATGAAATAATAATAAAAATATATCATGTAGTGCAAAATATTTTCGCGGTACGTGTTCTCGACCATTCTACCCTTCCAAGATAGTTTGCATAGTAGTGGTATAGGTCAGAGTTTTCGCGCTAAAAATTAGTTTATAATCGTCTATCATAGAAAAGGGTTCTTTCTCGTCCTCTCTTAGAAAAGTGCTTTGTGATATATGACCAGAAAATAGTAATTATTTCTTATTTTAAATGAATTATGTGTGTATATTTTGTTCCATATCAACTATAAGATATATTTTCGAGTGTATTTCAATCAAAAAGCAAATAAATGTATATTTTTTTGTTTAATATTCGGTGGTCGCGAACTGGTATTGGAAAATTTGTATCTTTTATTTCTCGACCAAAGTGGTCGAGAACCAATATGTTACTTCAATAATTGTTCATTTCAACTCATATATTTCTGTTGGATCATTTTCGTTTTTTTTCGATACCTTGATTCATTTATATGTCTACTTTGTGAATATTAGTTTGCGACCACCGAATTAACGTTGAAACACTTATTTCTACCCTTTATTTATTCGCGGTCGAGAACCAATTTGATTGTACTTAATTCTCGACCACTGGTGGTCGGTGTTTTATATTTTATTTACTCATTAGTTTCTAAATAGATATTAAGAGCAAAATAACCAAATAATGTTGTATGAGTTATTATTTTGAAATATTTATAGAAAGTGGAAACTTTTGCAAAATAATTTTTTTTTACGTTCCGATTGTTTCTTACTTGATTACCTCATCTGAAACCCATCTGAGTGATAGGTAGTGATGTCGATGGTACGGTACGAAAGTAAGAACTAATCACTCATCTCGCTCTAAAGTTTTTTATAAAATTTTTAAGTGGAGCGGCCACTATTATTAGTGGTCGAAAACTAACACAAAAATGGTCGAGAACTCTGCGGCGTGGTCGAGAACCGAGGTTATTGAGATTTTCTATAAGTTTTCACATTTCAAAGGTTAAATGCGGAAAGAACGCTTAAAATTAGATGACAAATCATTTAAAACTCGCCCAAGAATCGATGAACACCAACAACATTAAAATTTGATAAGTTTATGTGTGAAAAAAATCGTGCTCGAAATCGATGTTTCTGTTAACTGGTCGAGAACCAGTGCATTCACCCTAAATCTGGAGGGTTTGTGTATTTTCGCATAGAGTTAACATTTCTATTATGCCGAAAAGCAGATTAATCTCTATTCTTTGTACATTCAGATCTGACGCCGTCCTCCAAATAGGTGGGACGTACTCCTTTCAGTATCCACAGATGCGAAAACTCGAACAATAAAATAATAATAACCAGATAAATCCAAGCATACCGGCCTACTCGACATTCATAGGCCCCAACGCCCCTATTCACAACGAGCACATACACAGGGGGACTCAGAAAATAAAAACTCGGCGAGATTTCCATTGGCTGTTGCCCGCTCCAACTCCGCCCATAGAGTAGTCGTCCTCTTCTTACCAGAAGTGAACTGAGCGGAGCCGGCGTCAGGTTTTCGACGGCAGTATCGCCTTTGACGTCGCTAGGAGCTTTTAAAATCCGTTCGGACACATAATTGCGTTGACAGATCGTCGTTCGCGGGATTTTCTTTAATGAATTACAGTGCGATGCATTCTATGAACGATCCCACGTCAGCCCTGGCCGGGATGCTTCCCTTCGAGAGTATCGGTCTCTATGAACAGCCTAAGCCTAGGTTCATCTTCAAGATGCCTAGGGTGGTGCCCGACCAGAAGGCCAAGTTCGAGTCCGACGAACTTTTCAGGAGGCTGAGCAGAGAGAGCGAGGTAGGATCTGTTTAGATGGGCTTGAAAAAATTTTAGCTTCCTTCAGCTTCAGGGTTGTTATGACAGGTTCAGGCAATTCAATTTTCGCAGATTAGGTTTTGGGTTGGGTATATTGCGAAATTTGAACAAAAACTCCACAAGTTTCACGATCACGATTGTATTAGATAATCCATTCGAAAAAAAAATTAAAACACCTATGTCAAGTCACACATCCAGATACTGACTCAGTCCAAAACTGCTATTCTTTCATATTGACAAAAACCTCAATTTCTTCCAATTGATTACTTTTATTAATGATTCCATAAAACTATGATAGGTATTCCCGCAAAATCTGGAGAAAAGTTAGTTAAATAACTTTCAACAAAATTTCCTACTAGAAGGTAGGTAATACAATCTTTACGAAACTTTGTAAAAAACTTGTAGTTTTTCTTCAACTGGTGATATTCAATTCGATCAACAATTATTTTATGGTTATAGATAATTCCCCTGAACTATTCGTCGGATTTTTATAATCAAGGAACATAACCCCATTCTGAAAATAATAAATGACTTAATTTTTCAATAACGTTTCATCTTAAATCAACCGTACAGAATTGACATTGGCTAAGAATTACCCAAATTACATATATGGACAAAATTATAGAGCATATTATAAAAGTGTGATAAATATTATCCCTAAGACTGAAAATAAAAATGTTTCATTGTATAGAACTGAATGGCAATCATAAACTTGATTTCATTGATACACTTTTTCATTCATATAATTTCATTCCTTAAAGTATACCCCTATTCATTGCTATTAGGAATACCGATGTTCATCAACATCGCGATTCTGGAAATAAATGTTAAGATTTCGTTGTTTCGATGAAATTATCATTGGATGGAAGAACTTTTTTTATTTGATGTGAAGTCGTCGAAGACGTTTATCATCTACTCCGGATATTTTCAATGAATAGTAATACATTACTGATATAAAGTATGTAGTCACAACTATGATCGTACCAACGAACATTGTAATAATGAACATTTCATTGTTTTAATAAAATATTTTCCCTGATACAATGAAAGAAATTTGTCAGTATGATGAACGACTTTTCTTCTTGATATTTCTGGTTCATAGGATGAGAAATGATGACTAAATTAAATAATATAATGAAATTTCTCTCTTTCAGTGTCGAAATGAGTTCATTACAGAACTAAAAAGAGTGCTGTAATGAACTCATTACAGCATTGTTTTCAGTTATAGTTTTCGATTTGTGGTTGTTTACACTGACTTATATGGTGAAATGATTTGCAACTTCATTCACAATTTCTTTTGATTCTGGTGGTGTTAAATCAATTTACTCAGACATAATCCACGAATTCAATGTGAAATTATAAATTATTTCAATATTCGAAACGTACATTCCAAATTCAAATTCTTAATCTGTCAATTTTTGTAACAGTCACACTGCCAACATACAATACAAAAGTCACTAGGATTTATAATCTGAATATTTCATTGAATTTCGACAATATTTCACAAAACTTGACTGAAATGGAGAAAATATCGTCTAATACTCTTTCCAGAAGGGAATTCCAACACGAGCGAAGAAGAAGAGAGTTTTAGAATTTCGCATTCGTGTTGGAAATAGGAGCCCATTCTGCTACTTGTTTTAGGATCTACTATGTTCATAAATGTTTTTTTGCCAAACTTTTGGTTCGAGTTCAGTTCAATATTTTGAACCGAGTCTTTTTCGAAACGAATATTCAAAATAACTTCAAAACAGTTAGAGGCAATATCTCTGGACAGCCAAGAAATCATAACCATTTTACATAAAAGCATTCACTCGGTTGGGGAGCTTTTGAGATATGATCAAGATTTTTTCAACAACTAAAACCGCGGTATTGGAAATCCGACCATACCCAGAAAATTTCAAGTTCCTAGAATCCTCCATTCCAAAGTTATAACATAATATAGACATAATTGAATTTGACCATGGCATAGGTCCTAACCATCTGAGACAAATTCCGAAAAATACAGACAATACGTGTCCAAGCGCTCTGTTAGAGGAACTAGAACTTTTTTTATTCTTTTCAAGGCAGATCTTGATTCGAAATTTGAAAGAGTAAGTGGGTTCAATAAAACTTTGGTGATTTGTTCGATCAAATATAGTTCTTTATAATACAAGTGCAGAAGGCATTGATATTCTTCCACGAGCTCAAAATTCAGAATCGAGCCACGAAGTGGCGAGTTTTTGAATGAACGAGTGAATGAGCCTTCTGTACGAGTATTATACATTATTTTCTCCAATTCATTGCATACTTATTGAAATTAATGAAATATTTCCATAAATATCATTTAGTGATTTTTGCATTGAAAAATGTTGTTTGGCAGAACTGATTTCCTTAAGGCAAATTGATGAATTGACAGGTAGAGCCGTGGCGGAAAGTTCGGAGTACCAACGTATAAAAATAAAATATAACCATGAAAACTGTGCGTTTCTGATATATTCTCGCGCGATTTTGTTCTACAAGATGTAGAAGAATGAACGGAATAACCACAGAATTAGAGAAAATAATTTCTGTGCTCAATTCCAATTTTTCCATAGATAGATTCCATGGATCCTTAAGATTCCATAGTTTTAAAACTACAATCAACGATTTGATAGGTCAATCAATGTTTTATTAAACCCGTCATATGAGTCAAAGAACCGTGGTTATGAAAAGAAATCAATTCAAATGATTACAAACAATTTTATCTGCGTTGAATGCATTGGGCTTGTTCAGCAGGAGACTATTTTTACTATGAACAATGAACAAAGTAAACTATGTATTAAATCGGATATGAATTTTTATTCTCTAGAAATTTCCTCGAAATCACGTACGACCTTCTCTGTGGATTCCAGGAAATTGAGGTTTTTATAGAGCCAGTATTACGTAAAAACGGGAAATTTATCTGTTAACTACCTAACTAGAATTAAAATGATTCATTAATTCAAGCGTAACTCTCTCTCTCTTCTGAATTCCTAGATTTTCTATGCGTCATCTTCATCTTGCGAGCGACGCTACTGAGAATTCAGAGTCCGGGCTATAATAATTTAACTTTTACGCTACTATAGGTACCTACAGAGATTGTAATCCACATGTAATTCTAGAGGTGTATCATTTCAGTTGAATTATATTTTATGGAATAAATTATGTACTTATTAGACGGACATTGGTATGCCTGAGTTTATACAAATATTCTAATCTCAAAGAACTTTGGCACAAAAATTCGTGAATAGCTCAAATTTATCCTTTCTGTTCAGAAATTTAAATAATAAGTTTTTGTATTTTCTGAAAATGAAAAGAATTAACATACGAAACATTTTTCTATCCATTTTGAGCGGTCGTCCCTGAAAACATCTCTATAATTTGAGGTTTGTACCAAAAATGTACAGGGTGTTTACGAGGAGATCATGAACTTGGACAACTCACATTCATCAAGACTCAAGATTTTCATATAAAACCAATATATTTTATTCTTTCAGCCAATTCTACGTATAAAAATATAGAGGGGTTACTTAAGCAAACCCTATACCTATGAAAACTTTAAGAGTTATCGAGGAAAATAACTTGAAAGTCTATGTTTCGATAATAAAACTTGAAATATCATGAATTGTAATCAATTTGTTCGTTGATATTTTTGAGAATCTACAAACCAATAAAATTTTCAATTACGAATAATTAATTTGTCTATTTCAGTAACGTAATGAGTTCATTACAGTACTAAAACAGTGCAGTAATGAACTCATTACATTGTTTTCAATTATATTTTTCGTTTTGTGGTCATCTACACTGACTTCCAATCCAATCATATTTCAACACACGTCAATTGTCGATATAATATAATTCGGATAAAGTGAAATGATCTTCAACATTATTCGCAATTTCCCCTAACTAATACCAATTCTGTTGGTATTAGTTCGATTTCGTCAGACATAATTCACGAAATTAATGCGTAATTATAAATTATTTCAAAATTCGAAACATACGTTTCAAATTCTGTAATCTCTCAATTTTCGTAGCAGTCACATCAACTGCCAATATACAATACAAAATTCACCAGGATGTATAATCTGAATTTTTCATTGAATTTCGACAATATTTCAAAAAACTTGACTGAACTAGAGAAAATATCGTCTAATACTCGTTGCATTTCCAACACTCATGCGTTCGAATTTCGCATTCGTGTTGAAATAGGAGCCCATTCTGCAACTTGTTTCAGAATATTAGGCCAATTGAAAAGTCCCCGGTCTGATGCATAGATGGCTGTGCTAGTATTAAATCCATATGATTTTTAGTTAGTACCAACCTTCAAACGATACGTGTCAAAATTTGACAGCAGTCTGAGCATTAGTTTGTGAGATATTGCGATGTGAGTGTACGTACTTTTGTTATTCGAAAAGAGATGGAAAAAAAGAATTTCGTTTGCTTATAATAAAAAATACAATTGAAGCAAAATCTTGGCTTGATGAAGAGTTTCCGTAGTCTTCACCAGGAAAAACGACCATCATTGATTGGTATACTAAGTTTAAACGTGGTGAAATGAGCAACGAAGACGGCGAACCCAGTGGACGACCAAAGGAGGCTGTCACCGACGAAAAAATCAAAAAAGTTCACAAAATAATTTTGAATGAGCGTGAAGTAAAGTTGATCGAGATAGCAGACATTGTGAAGATATCATCTGAACGTGTACATCATATCATTCACGAATATTTGTAGATGAGAAAGCTCTGTGCAAATTGGATGCCCATGGGCGCCCGCAGGGGGGGGCCAGGGGGGGCCATGGCCCCCCCTGAGATTTTGATTGTCTCATTTTTCAGCACAACACCCTCAATATATTTTTCTCAATCCAAGGGGAAAGGAAAAAAGGAAAGTAATGGATTCACAACAATTTTCCGGTTTTCAATGAAAATCATGGATAATTTTCATTTTGCCCCCCCTGAGAAAAATTTCTGCGGGCGCCCATGTGGATGCCGCGCGAGCTCACAATCGATCAAAAGCAACAACGTGTTAAAGATTCTGCAGTGTTTAAAGCTGTTTAAGCGCAATAAACCTGAATTTTTGCGTCGATACGTGACAATGGATGAAACATGGCTCCATCATTTCACTCCGGAGTCCAATCGACAGTTAGCAGAGTGGACTGCTCACGATGAACCGAATCCAAAGCGAGGAAAAACACAACAGTCAGCTGGCAAGGTTGTGACATTAGTATTCTGGGATGCGCAAGGTATAATATTCATTGATTACCTCCAAAAGTGACAGACTATTAACAGCGAGTGGATCGTTTAAAGCATGAAATCGTTAAAAAATGGCCCCAGTTGAAGAAAAAAAGAGTACTATTATTATTTCATCAAGACAATGCGCCGTTTCACAAATTAATGAAAACAATGGCAAAATTGCATAAATTGCGCTTCGAATTGCTTCTGCATCCACCGTATTCGCCAGATCTGGCTCCCAGCGATTTTTCCTGTTTTCAGACCTAGAAAGAATGCTCGCTGGAAAGAAATTTAGCGCCAATGAAAAAGTAATCGCTGAAACTAAGACCTTTTTTGAAGCGAAAGACAAATCGTACTACAAAAATGGTATCGAAAATTTGGAAGATCGCTATAATTGCTGTATCGCCCTCGAAGGCAACTATTTTGAATAATAAAATCGAATTTTGCCAAAAATATGTGTTTTGCTATGGTAGACCGGGGACTTTTCAATTGGCCTGCAGGTTAGAAATTGCGGTTTTTCCTGAATTCATGTTTTTTATTCGATAACTATTAAAGTTATTCTAGGTATAGGGTTTTCTTAAGTAACCCCTCCCTTTTTATAGGTACAATGTATGTAGAATTGACTGAAATAATAAAAAATGTAGAATTGAATTCAAAATCTTGAGTATTGATGAATTTGAGTTATACAAGTTCCATGATGTTCTCATAAACACCTTGTACACTTCATGGGAAATTTGAAATAAGTATGTATTACCACTTTTATAAATTCCAGAACACGCCAGTGGAGTATCGCTAATACTGACTTAGGTACTTATTTGAAGGTCGAATACACATAAAATACCAACGGAAAACCCGAAGCATATTAGTTCATACATCTCACAAAAGATTTAAGCAGACTTATTCACTTCTAAATCGTGTTACTACATAGCTAGGAATCAACTTTTTTTATATTGTGAAATATATAAATGATTAGAAAAATCTTTTCTTGGAAGCCATAAAAACGAATTCTGTCATATAAAAAAATTGTTCAGAAACGAAATGAGAAAATTGCATTACTTTTTATGGATCTGAGCATTTTTCCTCCCCAAATGTCTGTGCGAATTTTGAACTAAAAATGAGGAAAGAACTGTTGTGAAGTCAAGATCTTTCGAGCTCTCGTCATTCATATCCCATGACGCATAAGAGCAACTTGGAAAACACTAACTACATACAATAGGTATGAATGTATAGTCTCCATGGTGCAATAATAAATAGTTTTCAAAGGTCCGATATCTTCGGTCCATTCTTCTTCTTCAACAGCCTGTCTTTAACCACTTTTGGACATAGGCTCCCCTTGAATTCTCCAATTTCTTCTATCTTGAGCCAACTGGTGCCAACATCGTCCGACCTTTGATTTAATGTCATCTAACCAGCGTTTTGGTGGTCTTCCTACACTTCGTTTATGTTCCCGTGGTCTCCAATGTACAATTATCTCGATGTACAAGAGAATTGTACATCGGTCCATTACTGTGCGGAATCTTTTTGAGCACTCTGAACTATGGGAAATGTTTCTGTACGACTTTTAAACTTTCCGTATAATACTTACACTTCCCCCAATAAGTTTCAGGCCTAAAACCAGTAAAATCACATCTTTTTATTGAAAATTCTACTTAACTCCTCTCCTTCAAGAATGATACGAATGCTTCAACGATCCTCTAAATTTTAATAATCTTTTCTATAGGACGATTTGTTTTGCTTTCGAAATAGACTTCAACCTCAGCAATAATTTCTTCATACCAGCCGTTGTTGTCGATGGACAACAAAGGCTGCTGATCGAAATCAGCACTGATCGTAATCAGTTTCTGAATAACTGCACTTATCAAGCCATTGCTTTGCTTGCACAGCATTTGTACCCATCAAAAAAAATTCGTTTTTATTAAATTTTCAAACAACGACCAATGTAGTGTAATTTAACCTTCAATTTCTCGATCCAGACTTGACTCTATCTTTCGAAATTTTGACAAGCTTCTTTTGAAAGATAGATAAATACCTTTATTTGAAATATTATATATTATTTCCTGAAAATATATAAAGAATAAATGGAATAGTGTTAACAATAAATAACTCAAATAAACTCAACTAAACTCAACTTAACTCAAAATTTTTCAATATTCTTTCTAAATAATCATTTAAACCATACAACTCAAGATCTATCAAGAACTTCTTAGTTTTTGACTTGAATTGTCTATAACTTTGTATTGATTAGATATTTTGGGGTGAATTATTGAAAATTCGTTGCACATATAAGGAGGGCACTTTTCGGGAATAGTCGAAATCAGAGTTTTCAAAAGAATTAAATTATTTTTGATGAATAAAAGCTTCATAGTTTTATCTCCTACAATCTACTTCGTAATGGGTCATAGATTAGGCCAGCACCACCCGACAAGACAAATATTGGGCAATCGAGTTTAGGGATTTGTATTTTGTAGTCATTTTCCACAATTATAATGGATCTTGACTGATAGGAATACATTTTTCTGAATTATTTATATTCACCTAATAGTCTTTTCAATATGAGGACTCAGTCCAAAATCGCATATTCTTCTGATGTGGTATTATCAGCTTCATCGGCGCTATTTGACAAAATATCCGATCAAATAGACTGCTAGATTGACCAGCTACGGGTGGAGCCAATCTTGGCCGTTTTGCTGCTGAGGCGCAAATATTTTCAGTCTCATTTGCAGATTTATTTCCATCTTCGAGTCAACTGATCAATTTAGATTCAACCTGTTTTTTAATCACTTTGATGAAAAATTTTGTATTATACCGAGGATCTAGATATCTATTGCAAATAACATGTTCAAAGTGAAATCTCCGAATCTTAAATTCAGTTGGTCGAGGGTACATTTTATGATAGTTGGAAATCTTTTATTTGTGTCTGGCTTATTTCCTATTTGTAACGTTAACTTCAGTAAATGGAATTACTGTCAAATGCAGGTATTGCTATCGCTCAGATTTCGGGTAATCTCTTCAAAAGGATGTGGTATGAGGCAAGGACACCTCTGGTTTCCTGCTTTGCCAGTCGATTCACTTCGTCTTCGTCAGTAATTTAGTATCTCAACATTTAGTATCTCAACCTCCAGAGACTCCTTTACGCCTTCGAAAGAGCAACTGATTCATTCAACATGATTATTTCCACCAAAAAAACCCAATGCCTATCTATATCCAGGGAACCAAGAAGATGCAAGCTAGCGGTATATAACAAAAGCATAGAGCAGGTTATATCATACACATACCTTGGTTCCAATATAACAAGTAGAAGAAATCTGAAAGAGGAGGTGAACAGCCAAATTACAAAAGCCTCGTTGATATCGGGATACTTGCGCGACATAATATGGAGGAACAAATATATGAGCCTATCTAGCAAGGTCAGAATATACAAGACTTGTGTTAGGCCAATCATGACGTATGGTATTGAAACAAGAGCCGAAAATGCCGAAACCAAGAGACAACTAAGAACAACTGAGATGAGAGTGCTGAGACATATAGCAGGCTATTCATTACTCGACCATAAGAGAAATGAAGAGATCAGATGTATCTCCGGGATCTTGTATCCCGGAGATGTAGTGAGATGGGCAAGGATAAGGCGCAGAAATTGGAGAGACCATGTGAATAGGATGCCTGATAACCGACTGCCCAAAATAGCAAAAACGAAAAGGCCTAACACCGCAAGACTTCCAGGGAGACCACCAAAGCGCTGGTATGAAAGTTGGACCTCTGCATCCCAGGAATCAGGAACATTGTAGAAAACACAGGACTTTGTCCTAACGTATGAAGAAGAAGAACATTATTCGCGATTCGAAAATGTATGTGGCTGCTCAGGTCAAATGAAATTAGACTAATTAGATATATATCTTCTTACAAATCACCGATATTTGAGGTGTTTTCACATAATATCCTTAAAGTAATCTACATTGTGGAAAGTGAATATTTGCAGTTGCGAATGAAAAAAAATGGTGCTAACTTTTCGTTTTTCGCATGAGAATAGATGGTCAATGTGCAAAGCACTTATATATTTTTAAAATATTCGTGAAAAACAACCACAATTTTGATGAAAAAAATAATCGACTGTCGTACAGTGCTGTTTTCTACTTATTTGCTTCTCAGATCTTCTTTTTGAATAAGGCTGGAATTTTATTCCCTACGCCTCTACTTTGATTTCTCCTATTTCCTACTGTTGTCTAATTGGGCGAATTTCCTCCCTACTGCATATCACTTTTTTCTTCTATTTGGTTCTTTTAAAGAGGTATTTCCTCTTATCTGTCATTCTTATTTTGGTATGTGGTATTTTTCTTAATTCCTTATTCTTATGCTCTTTCAGCGTCTCTATTGTCTTCCTTCTTTGTTTGTTAACTATTTCCTAAATAGTTTCAATTTTCAATTCTTCTTATTCTGTTGGTTGGTTATACCTTCCCATGGGGCGCCAACCGCTGTTCTGATTACTGTATTTAGCGTACTTTGCAACATGATTATTGTCCTTCGTATTATACTAGGTTACTCCTGCATACGTAATGCTTGGTATTAGCACTATTTTTATTATCTTCAGCTTGTTTTCTAAGGAAAGTTTACTTTTAGGGTAGAGCAGCGGGAACAGTCTCCCTTGCAATTGCTTTGCCTTTTTTTTGTTTTCTTCTTTCGGTTAGTTACTCTTGTTCAACTTGTTAAAGTTCATTCTTTCATCTAGTATTACTCCCAGATATTTTGCTCCCTTTTTCCATTCTCTGATTTTCTATTTTGACGTTTCCTGCTTTCTCTTTCTTTACTGTTGTTCTTCCGAAGTAGATTGCAACCGTTTTAGATGTATTCGCTTCGAATCTCCATTTCTTGAAGTATTCCATCAGTTTATCTTGGTCTATTTATGAATGCCTAGTAGTTATTTTCCGCATTCTACTGAGATAGTATATGGCAGTGTCATCTGCAAACTGGGCAATCTGGCATCTATTCATTTTTGGTATGTCTGCCATGTATAAATTGAACAGCAGCGGCCCTATCACCGATCCTTGGGGAACTCTGGCTTCAATTTCTCTGATCGTCGACCTGGTACTATCGACATTCTCTCTGAATTTTCTATTTGCCAGGTACGATTGTATTAATCTCGTAAGTTTGATTGAAAATTTCATCAACTTCATTTTGTTTATCAGACCATGATGCCACATTTTACCAAATGCCTATACATATTCAAGAATATTGCACCAGTATCTGTAGAGAGGTTCATTTGCTCCTTAATATTTTCCGTTAGTCGTACCATTTGATGAATCGTTGAATGCTCTTTGCGAAACCCAAACTGGCGATTTGGAATTATTTTCTTTTCTTCTACGAAATCTGTTAGTCTTCTGTGAATTAATTTCTCTACCACTTTACTAATTACTGATAATAGGCTTATGGGTCGATAATTCGCTGGGCCATTTTGTCTTTTCCTTTCTTCCAAATAACTTATTTGCTGTGAAAATAGAAAGAAGATAAAGTGAATGTAAAACTTCGTACATTGAATAAAGTCTGGTCATCGCAGGAGCGCCAGAGGAGAAATTAATAGGTACCAAAGTCTGACTGATAAGCAGAAAGCCACGTGGTCGTTATTGGTAGCTGATCCCAAATGCAAATTTCAAATGGCTCACCGAAAAACTGACCATTCTGATAAACACTTCAACTTCTACAATGATAATAAGCAATTGCATTATTTCAATAGAATAATTCCACCGCTTCTCAAGGATTCTTCTGAAACACATTCGCATAAAAATGATATCAGAATGCCAATGAACAATGAACATTAACAACCGATAGCGATCAGACAATCAGCTTAGTCAGTAACGCGACACCCCTAAATGAATACTTAATTTTTCAATAAGCACTCTTTCGAGAGCCGATAAAATCGAATTAATATTCGATTTTATTGCAGTCATTCCTCAACAATAAGCCAACATTTACCAGTAAACAAATAAACAGACGAGGGGACCGCTCAACAACAGTTTGTTATGAAATGATATGAAACACCGTTCAAGAATTTGTTATATGTCCGGTTTCCACTTAGTCATGGGCTCGTTTTTATTTCTTTGAATTTGTTAACATCATGACGGTGTCATTAAAATGTTATCCTCGTACTGTCTTCGTCTTTCGGATCGGGCTGCTTTTGACTCCATCCCGTTCTTGTGGGTTAATATTTCTGTGTCATTGGATAAAGATGGCACAATGATTTTAGTTGAAGTAGGTCATGGTGAGGATGTTTTTCGATTCGAGTAGGTAATAAATTTTCACGTCTTAGTTTGATGTTCTTCTAAGATGTATTCGAGGGAATTTTAAACTAAGTTCAATGAAATTTTCAATATCTTAGAAAACGGACCATTTAAGATTGTTGAAATTTCATGTGATTGGTAGATATACAGATTGAAAGTTGGAAATACGAAAATGGAAGGTAAATGGGGTAGTTTGCTATTCAGTCCCAGAGATTTGACCAAGGAACCAAGATGATTTTTGTTGCTGGAAACAAGATATGCTGGAAACAAAGTTATGAACCCTCAAATCATAAAAAAATAACGAAAATTTCAAATATCAACTTCGAGTTGCATTTAAAATTCCGAAAATTAAAAACAGAAGTAATATAAAAAAATCATGATGCCTTGGTCAAATCTTAAGAGCTGAATAGGTAGCAGAAGATCCCAACGGTAGCGTAGCTGTGGTATTTATTCATGAGAATTCGACTTTATCCCTCAAAAGTAAGTACATGTAGTAAACGCTCCTCTAACTTTTCATTAATTTTTCTGAAGAAAGATTCGTCTTTGCTTTCGATGAAGGCTTCAACCTCAACAATTTTTTCTTCAATAGACATTAGAATCAAATTTATTTTCCTGGAGCATTCTTTTGAGGTTTCCAAAAAGCTAGTACCTATACTCACTAGGGATTCACGGCTTGGCTTGATTTTCAAGCTACTCGGCTTGGTTGGTAAAGCTCAAGTCTTGGCTTGAGTTGACTTGATTTCAAGTCAAGCTCAAGTCTTGGCTTGGGTTGACTTGATTTCAAGTTAAGCTCAAGTCAAGTAGCAGTTTTTCAATCTCAAATCAGTCAAGTATTCATTTATCAAGTACTTGAATCATATCAAGCTACTTGATTTTTAGCAGTTTTATTGTGTAGATATTCACATCAATAAAGAATGATGAAATGAAAAGAAACCTTGCAAAAAACACTTTTATTTATTGAACTCATCGTATAAAAAAACCGAAAATATCAACTTTTTTGAAATAGAAACATAAATTAAATCAATATAAATCATAACAAAATGAAAAATAATAAAAAATTGAGTTTTTTAATATTGAGAAACCTCCAGGCTTTGTTCGATTTCTTAATTTTCCATCCAGGATCTAAGACACATGAGGCATCTTATAGATTTGTCGCCTAAAGTATTGCGGGTTTTTGTAACTGTAAGAGCAGCTCTGAAAAATTGTCTTTTGACAGGAGCTGAAGATGCTGGCGTTGATAAAAATCCTTGGCCAAGTTTGGAAAGATATTTCTGAAACTACCAGAATCTACCAATAGATTTCAAAGAAATGTGAAAAAACTACTAAGAAAGTCACATTGGCGAATGCTTCAGTCTCTCGGCGCTCGAGGAATCCTCTCATTTAGTCTAAGCGCGCATATCAAGCTCAAGTAAAATCAAGTAGCTTCATCTGAAACTCAAGATAACCATATTTCGAAATTTTATCGACGTTCTTGACTTATGTTGTTGATATTTGGGATATCTTAATCGATGAGAATTGTTGCCTTTATATCTTTATCGACTAATAAAATATTAGGTCTGTTGTGAGAAACTGTTTTGTCAGTGAGAACACTACGAGTATGATCCTCAGTACAGTTTATAGCATTCGTTCTCCAGGATGGCCTGCGGGCGGTACTTGTAAATTGTAATATGGCGACACTCTTTCGGAAAGAATAATTCTTGAATATGGTTGCCAATTTGAGGTGGAGTATCATCCATAATTCATCGTGTCCCTCTTTATAGGTAATCATTTTCTGCAAATATTTGACATCCACCGGTGATATGTTTGATTATTTCGTTTGAGATGGACACTTTATGATGTTTGCAGTAGTTTCTCGATGAGATCACTTGATCTTGGATAGCTAAGGGAAATCCAACAGTTTTTGTTGGATTGTCTGATATTGGTATGAAATATGCTATTCATGCAGTTGTAAAGGTGTTGATTGATCTGAATCACAAAATGTTTTGTAGACCTCTTATGTTCTTGCCTAGTCTCTGAAGTATACTTTCTATCTGCTCATGGGTAAGTTCCATGATGTCCATCAGAACCCTGACTCCTTCATTCCTTGGCAGTGTTGTCCCTTCAATGCCGCTTTTTGCATGGTGATTGTTTATTTTTGTAACCAACGTTCTCATTTTGCGGTGCAAGTTTGCAAATTTTATATTTATTGTAATTTGCCTTTTCACAATAAAAATCTTTACTCTTATTATTAGTGTTATTTTCAAGTATTTTCTGTATACTGCATAACTCCATATTATATTTTCAGATTAGATACACCGGCTGTAGAGACCGAGGCCAAGAGGAAAGACAGGCAAGGTTTCAACATGGATGTCGCGAAGGTCACACAGAAATTGCTTTTGCAGCCACTGGAACCAACCTCCAGTTGGTATTCACTCCTCCAGCATCTGGATATGTACCCGATAAAGAATGTGATTTCGATAAAGAACCAGGCAAAGTGAGTTGATTTGATCATTTAATTTTGACATAATTCACGAAAAAGTGTTTTCTCGAAAAGATATCGGTAGTTTATGATTATTCTTGCCTCATAAATATCGTTTCTCCTTGTCATCAATGATAACGAGAGCGATGTAATTGGGTACATGTTTCCGAAGTTGATCACTTCTGCAAAATGGTGTCTGATCTGTTGACCAATGAGAACGGAGCGTCTGTATTGATTTTGGACGACGCCATGCTAGACGCCGCGCGCCTACTTGTTCTAATAATAATGCCATGAACATTACGAGTCCCTCAATTATTTCCATGATTGGGTGAACTCGCAATTTGTTAAATTACGATTTAAATCGAGGAAATTATTTGGTGCAAAATATTCAACAAGATTTAGTGAATGATGAATGCTTACAAGAATAATCATGTAATAGAAAAACTTTGTTTGAAAATACAAGGAGTATTACATACTTGCATTTTCATGCAAGTAGGTAGTTAGCTCAAAATATACAGTTTGATCTATGAACCTTGAAAGCAACTCTTCACGTTATGGAAAATCTAGGACTGCAAATTTCATACCATGTTACTTTTATATTATTATTTCCTTTCATCTTTCAACACTTCACTCAACTCCTTGGCCCAACCAGTAAAACACATTTTTTCTCAAAAATTCAACTCTATTCGCCAACAAAGTCACTTTCTAAAGTGATACTTGAACTCCAACTTTTCAAAAACTGCCATGTTTCATCCATTGTCTCATATCGACGCAAAAATTCGGGTTTATTACACTCAAACAGCTTCAAACACTGCTCAGAATCATTAACACGTTGTTGCTTTTGATCGATTGTGAGCTCGCACGGCAACCATTTTGCACACAGCTTTCTCATGTACAAATATTCGTGAATGATATGATATTGATGTACACGTTCAGATGATATCTTCACAATGTCTGCTATCTCGATCAACTTCACTTTAGGGTCATTCGAAATTATTTTGTGAACTTTTTTGATTTTTTCGTCGGTGACAGCCTCTTTTGGGCGTCCACTGCGTTCGCCGCCTTCGATGCTCATTTCACCACGTTTAAACTTAGCATACCAATCAATGATGGTTGATTTTTCTGGTGCAAACCCCAGAAACTGTCATCAAATCAAGATTTTGCTCCAACTTTACTTTTCCCTTCAAAAATCAATATTTTATCAGCACACTAAATTCTTTTTTCCATCTTTTTTCAAATAACTGAAGTAGCTACACTCACAACGCAATATCTCACAAACTAATTGTCGGACTGCTGTCAAATTTTGACACGTATCGTTTGAAGGTTGGTACTAGCTAAAAATCGTATGGATTTAATACTAGCACCGCCATCTGTGCATCAGACCAGGGATTTTTCGATCGGCCTTATATCTAACACCTTGTATATTCCGAATTATTAACACGCTTTCGTGCTAAGTGAGCGGAAGTGTCTTCTATATTCACTTGGCTCATTAAATTGTCATTAACAAAATAGAAAACAAAGAATTTGTCTTAAATTTTATATTTCAGATATATGTGTGAAAAGAAAACTTATCATGGATTTTTCAACACGGTAAATAATTTCAGAACAACCACCTCCCTATCACCCTGATATGGGTCCGACAGACTTTTTTCACATTCCAAAATTCAAAAAGCGTTCAAAAACATTGGCATCTTCTAAAAACCATTCCTATCAACTTTCGAATCGATTGAGGCAAAAACTTCCACCATATGCATACCAAATTAGGGTCCCGTGCCGATCAATTAGGATACTAGATTTTCTCCATTCCTCAGAAATTCCTGCGTAAGACAAAGGGAATCTCCGAAATCGACCCAAAAGAAGAGAGATCTGGGGAAGTAGTCGGGTCACGCTTCGTTAGTGTCAAATATTTAAAAATATATCAACAAAGATCTCAATGACTCGTGCTCCCTGCTCTTATGTTACAAGATGTTTAACAGCTGTCTAGACCGTCCCTAAAATACAATATATCGACAATCGAAGAGCTTTGATTGTGTCCCCTGTCTTCCTGGATATTTCCTTTGATGAATGAATTAGTTCCTGTGACAGAAGAGACTGTCTTGAGTAAACTAAGAAGGTTTAACTTTCCGAAGATGTTAATTCCTCTTGCAGGGTGGCTTTGCTGAGGGTCCAATACAATTAAGAGTAAAAGTGACATAAATAGTTTTCACAGACCTATCGGCTGTTTTCAAAGGGATAATATTGATCTGCTATAGAAAACATAGGGTGATACGATTTTTGTCACCTAGTTCTGCCTGTCATTCTGGAGCGATTGTCTTCGAACAAATCGCTATATCATTTTGGGACAAAATCTGTGATTTTTTAATTTTGAGCCGATTTTTTTCAACTCTGCAGATGTATACATTGATAACTTTCGAACAGAAAGACCTAGAAACTGAAAATTTGCAGGCTAGGTTCAGATCTTGGATGCCACGGCTAAGTTCGTTAATGGGCAACATCCGACTAGGGGTTCCGTAAATATGGCCGTTCGAAGTATTTTATTTGTGTTGATATCAAAACTGTATGTTCGATCGGGAACAAAATTTGCATTTTGATGTGGAATGATAATTGAAAGCATTGTGCAAAATTTCATGTTGATCGCATGGTCAGAATCTCAGAGAACTGATGGTGTTGAGATTTTGAATGTTGATAGGTGAAAATAATTCACTCCGTGCAAAATTTCGAGCTAGTTAAATCATTAGAATCATGTGAAATTCGAGAAAAATATTGAACAACAATACGAAATCACAGCTTGAGGATAGACGAAATATCAGAAAAGGAACAAAAACGTTTATTAAAATTGCGAACGTTTCGAATCTTTATTGATTCTTCAACAAGGCTCTTTATTAGGTTTTATAGATTTTTTCACCAAATATCATCTTAGACCCACTCAGATCTCAGTACAGCCTCTGAACTATGATCTTACTCCATCTTGAAATTCCTTAGACCTTTCCTTCAAAACCGAAAAACAATATAAACAAATCCGAAATATATTCGGAGGTTCACAGGGTTATCAAATCAGAAAAATATGATTTCTGTTCCGTGTGACATCTACATAGCTGAAATTTTGGTAAAACTTACTTTACCGTGATCTACATGTTCAAGATGGTTCAAATTTCAAATTCGCTAATGGGATCTTCAGAACTACTTCAGTTAGAAAAAGATGGATGGTATACATTATCAAACTTTTTTTTCGAGAAACGAAAGAAACTGAAAGCTACCCTTTGGTTTCCGAAATATGAACGAAAATCAGAATTGTGCATTTTCATTAAACCACCACATTCTTGAATCTTGATGTTATCGCTATAAAACAAAATCCGTAGAATCTGATGGTTATTTTGAAAAAATCAGTCTCTAATGACCATCAGATTCTATGAGAAATTTTACCACGATAATATTTTGTTTCATGGCGATAGCATCAAGGTTGTGGAAGTTATGATGGTTTGATGAAAATGACAAATTACAATTATCTTTCATATTTCGAAAATAAAAGAAAATAGAGACATGCGATATTCAGTTTCTTTCGATAAAAAAGGTCAAAATGTGGCGTTCATTTTTCTCAAACTGATCTTGATATTCCATCATTAGACATGAAATTTGAACAACCCTATTCAAACAAAATTTTATTGAAAACTTACGGATGTATTCTGAGACATCGAAATTTTACAAACAATTTTTTTTATCTTTCAAAGATACCATAACTGACTATTAATTTTAGTTGATCGGATGAGTATTTTTTCCATTGATGAAAAAATAAAAATTCAATATGGATATAACTTCTGAACAGATTTTGCCCATCAATGAAAGAGCTTTATCACGTAAACAGCGACCAGAATTGGTTTTCACCTAGAATTCCTCCCCATAATCATTCGAAACCATTGTCGCCTCGAAATTAAGTACCTTATTTCTACAAACCATTAATATTTAACCAAATAACTACCCACTTACTTAGTCTCTTTAAAAGGATCAAAAATGGCTGTACCCAGCACTTATCTCAGCAGTTATTGGTTTTGGTTCCTCCAAGAACTAATATGGCACAATTCCGCCTACTGTTTATTAAATACATCTCCCAAAAGAATATTATATCAGAATAATCCAAAATATCGCAACAATTCCCAGGATTATCTATAGTGAACATAAAAACAAAATCATACCCTTGAATATCTCTTCATAAAAAAGGAGTTATCTCCCTCAAGGTGGTCCTAAACCTATTGAATGCCAGTCAACAGAGGTACACTCTGCGAACAGCTTGTTACCTTTGACAGAACTAGCTTTAAATTCATAACTATCTGTAGGTAAAATAGGAAGATGATCCCCATATAATCCTATTTGTCGATTACATGCTTGATGCACGGCTCTATTGAAAGCATAAACATCATTCATGCCACACACACTGTGATTGTTTGCCGTTTACTAGCTTAGCTTCTAGGTATTAACAGAAGCCCAAATATTCAGTAAATACATATGTTGCATTATTCAAGGAAGTCTTTACAAAGAACCAATATTTTTCCATTATTCAGTATGTTTTGTTGAGGAGAAACATCCATCAGATTCGATATACTTAGTTCAAGTTGATATCTTCAGGGCATATTCATTTTCGTGGATCTGTTTAGCTTGAAAAATATATTTAGAAGAAATAACGTGAAATATTGTTCCAAAAAATATTATAGAAAAATTCAACACAATATTGGTAAGTTTATAACAACAGGCAAATACAACCTGTGACCTATGACACAGGAAAACAGAAAATAAAAAGGAATAAAAATCTTCATTAAATTTGCATACGTTTCGAATCTTTATTGATTGGGCAGTTCAAATTTGTTTTTTATTTTAATTTCAAAAATACCTTTTCGATCGATGAAATTTCACATTCAGATGTAGAATAACCATTTCCAACAAAATAAATAATAATTGCGTTATCAGAACTAGAGAAAATTTGGAGAAGAAACAATTATTGTTATTAATATTAAAATAACGTTATCCCTCATAACATATTCAAATATTTGTGAAAAATAATTTTGTTTTATTTTTTAGAAAATGTTAATTTTACGTTTTTGTAAGTGTTCTTATGAAGCCAATTGAAAAGTGTCCGATCTGATGCACAGATGGCAGTGCTAGTATTAAATCCATGATTTAAAGTTATATTAGTTCACATTCAAATGATACGTGTCAAAATTTGACAGCAGTTCGACCATTAATTTGTGAGATATTGCGTTGTGAGTGTAGCTACTTTTGTTATTTGAAAAAAGGGGGATAAACGAATTTCGTATGCTGATAAAGTATTGCTTTTTGAAGGGAACAAATGCAGTTGAAGCAAAATCTTGGCTTGATGATGAGTTTCCGGTGTCTGCACCAGGAAAATCAACTATCATCGATTGGTAAGCTAAGTTTAAACGTGGTGAAATGAGCATCAAAGACGGCGAACGCAGTGGACACCCAAAAGAGGATGTCACCGACGAAAAAATCAAAAAGTTCACAAAATAATTTTGAATGACCGTAAAGTCAGGTTGATCGAGATAGCAGACATTGTGAAGATATCATCTGAACGTGTACATCATATCATTCACGAATATTTGTACATGAGAAAGCTGTGTGCAAAATGGGTGCCGCGCGAGCTCACAATCAATCAGAAGCAACAACGTGTTAATGATTCTACGCAGTGTTTGAAGCTATTTAAGTGCAATAAACCTGAATCTTTGCATCGATACGTGACAATGGATGAAACATGGCTCCATCATTTCACTCCGGAGTCCAATCGACAATCAGCTGAGTGGACTGCACACGATGAACCGAATCCAAAGCGAGGAAAAACACAACAGTCAGCTGACAAGGTTATGGCATCAGTATTCTGAGATGCGCAAGGTATAATATTCATTGATTAACTTCAAAAGAGCCAGACCATCAATATCGATTATTATATAGCGTTATTGGATCGTTTGAATGATGAAATCGTTAAAAAACGGCCGCATTTGGAAAAAAAGTGCTGTTTCATCAAGACAATGCGCCGTGTCACAAATCAATGAAAACAAATGGCAAAATTGCATGAATTGGGCTTCAAATTGCTTATGAATCCACCGTATTCGTCGGATCTGGCCCCCAGCGACTTTTTCCTGTTCACAGATCTTGAAAGAATGCTCGATGGAAAGAAATAAAGAAGTAATCGCCGAAACTGAGGCCTATTTTGAAGTGAGAGACAAATCGTAATACAAAAATGGTATCGAAAAGTTGGGAGATCGCTATAATCGCTGTATCGCCTTCGAAGGCAACTTTGTTGAATAACAAAATCGAATTTTGTCAAAAAAATGTGTTTTACAATGGTAGACCGAGGACTTTTCAATTAGCCTGTTATATCTAGCATTTCACAAACGACGGTCAGATGAGGCATTTTTCGATCTATGAAATTTATTCTCTTCTTAAAAATGCGTATCCGGGGTCTCGTGGCTCTGGATTTAAATACCCATTATACATTAATTAATTGTAAAGAGCAGACGGGTGGCATTTGTTCTACACCCACAATGGGAGAAGCGTGCTACTTGACGCTACACCGTCGGTAGCGCTCATTTTCACGTCAATTACAAGTCTTTTGTCTTAAAGCTTCTATTATTTCACCAACGGCGTTCGTTTGTTTCTCTGTTGACACGCTGCGATCATTATTCGCCTTTGTTTTGCTCTCGTGCGCTGCAGTTTTGCAAGGCGGACTCTCCTTGCTCGTTATTTTAATGTTGGAGTGGACTTGAGAGGGATATATTTGCAATGGACTAGTTTAGTGATGTTGATAATACTATATCCGCGCTAAAATACGTAAATTTAAATAATCTATTTCTCAGTCATTTATTGATGGATTTTCAAAATTTTTTCACTGATTTATCAGCTTTGCTCTATATTTTAATTCTATTGTGTCAAATATAATAATAATAATTATAATAATAATAATGTTTATTCAACATAAATAGACTCACCATGTTTATTTATGTTGAATAAACATTATTATTTTTATTATTATTATTATATTTGACAAGATAGAATTAAAATATAGAGCAAAACTGATAAATCAGTGAAAAAATTTTGAAAATCCATCAATAAATGACTGAGAAATAGATTATTTAAATTTACGTATTTTAGCGCGGAACGTATTTGGTCTCCGACTCGTCTGTGACGTCACGCCACTTTTCTGTGATCGCTACACCATAAATTACGTTTGAATACTTAGCCGCGCCAAGGCTCCCACGCCGTTTGTAGTTGTACAGTGTAGTTTTAACTCGAGTTTTGTTTTTATGTCACCATAATGGAAGAAGGCTTCGTGAAAGGACAAAGTTATTCTACTCAATAACTTATTTCCAACCAACTTACACCTAAGTATTTTTATTATCAGAAATAGACAGCTAGTAGATACTGATAGGTACTTACATCAAAATGATCTTCACACACATATGAAGTAGTTTTAGGTCCAATTAAGTCACGCCTCATCAATTTGCACCACTTCTTCCTTTGATTCATGTCATTTGGTACATGAAAAAACAATTTATTGGGGTTTTTAATTGTCGTGCTTGCACACATAGGCACAATACAATATTTGTAGGATTTTTTTCAATTCAGCCATCGTGTAACGAACAAAACACGACACGAACGGCACAAATGATTGTACACCAATGAATTCGTAAGCACTCTGCGAATACCAGTCGCCTCGTGTAAGTGGCGTGACGTCACACACTAGACTATGAAATTATTCTTCCAAGCGCAACTTCAAAGTCCCATAACTTTTTCATTTCTAGAGATATTTCAATGATTCTTCCACATTTTTGTTTCGTTTTACTTAAATTTTTAGAATTAATCCTTAACAAAAAAATGAAAACTAGTCCATCGGAGGAAAAACAATTTTTTTTCTAAAATCGTTCAAATATGCCTACTTCCTTATCTGTCGGAAAAGCAACTTTTCCGGACTACGCTATTATTTGTCCCTTCTGTTTTTTTTATACATATAGTTACACTTTGAATACACGCACATCGAGAACAAACATTGAATATATTATGAGATACATGGATGGAATGCTAATTATTTCTATTTTTGTATTTTTGTAGATAGTAATGTTTCTACAATTATAAAACAAAGATTGAACTCTACCTAAAACGCCATTATCTTTCTCGTTAGCCTTTCTGAACAGATTTCTCTTTGACACTTTTACCTCAGAAAAAATTATCAGTTATGTGCACTTTATATCTGAAAGATTCCTCAATATATCATTCTGTTGAGGATCTCCATCCCGCATGCCACATTACAACAATTAAATCTGCTCCATCATTGACCAAAATTGCTGAAGATGATCGACGGAAACAATGTTGTTTGTATTCATGTGTGTTAGACAAAATTAAAAATTTGCAACAATTTGCGGAATTTTCATGATATTTTCTTAGATGGATGCAACATATTTTCCACTCTGAAAAGCGGCACATATTCTTCGTTTATTACAAATAATGGTCTGTGTTCGTTTCGTTTCATGTGAGTCAATATAATAGTACTCGATCGTCGATAACTCTTGGAAATTTTGATCTAGGAGAATTATTCAATGTTGATGGCAGTACTCAGCGCAAAAGATTAAATTATTTTTGACTGTACAGGTGGTCCGAAAGTGGTGAAACATGTACCACCCTGTTTTTTTTTTAAGAGAACAGCCAATTTTTATATCATAGTCATAATCTTCATGAAATTCTGATTACGAAATATCTGACTGGTCAATTGTCATCATTTATATGTGATACTTTTTTCGTAGGGTACTTATTTCGACAAATTTTATGGATATAAAGATTCAAACAAAAAATCACATCTTGAAATTCGTTCGAAAAGTTTTCAAGTTTTTGCAAATTTACATATCACTCTACAGGTGGTCCGAAACATACTGCAATTTTTCAAAAATTACAATTCAAAAATGTCAATAAGTCCATTTATCCAAATGGCATGACACCAAAATGGAACCACCTAACACTTATATGCGTTTCAATCAGACAAATTACGAAATGGTCTCATCAAAAAACTTGAATCCCATAACGGTTACCCCCCAAAATTGAAGGCTAGGGCCGCTCTTGTATTTATAAAAATGGATTTGATTTTGAAATATATAAGAATATAAGAAATTATAAAAAAATGACGACCAACTTCTATTTTTCGAAATGTCTTGGAAAAAAACCATTTAAGAAATATTTATGAAAATATGTATGGATATGTGGGTATGAAGAAAAATGGGCCTAAAAGAGTTAGGAAAACACTGACGTTAATTTAGAAGTTTTAAAGATATTGTTCATTTATCCGCTTTTGGAGAATACATATTATACCTAAATACAGCTGTGGTTTCCAAAAGCGCAATTGGTGTATGAACGAATGAGCGCTCAAAAGGTTCTGATATTTCACTTCAGTGCTTTTCTCATTTATTTGATTCATTCTTTCGTTTAATATAACAGCTATAAATAATGTATTCTGAGTGTCTATTGTTTTAAATTATCATCTGAGATAACAAATGAAATAGAATTCAATAATTATCAAAAATGACTCAATAATTTAAAACATCCACTTTGTTCCATAATTATTCGACATACTAGGACTTACAGTGACATGATCTTATACCTCATCAATTTCAATCAGTCTTTACTCGGTATTTAACGATGAAAATATACTTTTCTCACTGTTGAAATCAAAGCGTTTTTGTAATCAAATTTTTTTGTTAAGAAACAGAAATTTTCGGTTGTAATATCAATTTACTATCGATGTTTCAATTCAATATTTTTTCTCTAGATATCCGTGATGAACGTATTGGTCATTTTACAACCAGATATACAGTTTTCACTACCTCAATATCAATTTCAGCCAGGTGTCCATTCAAATGAAAAATTATTTGTATCATGCATCCTGTTCGACAAGTTTCTCGTTGTATCATTTACGTTTTCAGTCAGCTATTGTGTGTCGATTTTGTGGTCGATGATTATCATGGAAACAGATCGGATTTCAGCGGTTTTCCTTTTTCCTGAAAGTTATTTTCGTGTTTATAATTGTTGCCTGATTAGTTTCATATCGAATTTCTGTCTCGCGTATTGAATATCCTATCTTTCAATTTTATATTCTGAAAAGGAAACGGATATAAGTCATTGATATAAAAAAGGGGTTCTAGCTAGGGGGTTGAATCTGAGGTATACAAATTTGATACAGGATGGTCGAATGATTTTAGATATTGCTGAATAATCTAAAAAATGCAAACGTAATTATTTTGAAGTGTAATGATTCTAAGGTTGAAGACCCGCATCTCTTGTAAGATATACATAAATTTCTTATAGAATTTTTTCATATGGTTGGAAAATTTTCTTCAAAAGTACATAACCTTATGAATATATGGAAATGTATGTGCAATGTGTTTTGGTGAAATGTATTTAGAATTAATTTTTGAATGTATCTCGAATAAAGGAAAAAACCAGAACGTTGGGAACCTGCGCTCATATCGCAATCATTATATGGTTTTTGAGATACGCGCATCACCAATTGAATACGAAGTACCCTAGCAAAGCTTTGCTGGAATATGTTCAAGATACCGCCACACGAAACATATTGATGGCAATAATAAACGAACAAAAAGAAACAGAGTTACCCATATCATAGTATATTAATAATAAAAATTATATAATGTTATTTTCAACAACACTTCTGTTAATAATTATCATACAAGAAAAATTACTTGATAGTGTGCCATTCAAGAATGCTGGATAATAAAAATAAATAATAATAATAAAACTAAAACATTGCTCGTACAAAACAGCTAAGCTGTTACTTTTTCCGCCTAGTCCTGTAACTCATGAATACAGCCTCAAAAATTGAAAAATATCAGCGATCGATGAAAAATATCCTTCTTAGCTCTAAATTAGCGAGAAAATTATTCAAATATGCTCCTTGGTTTAAAAGTTATCATAATATTAAGTGTACAACTTTGCACCCACTTTTGGAGTAGATGGCTGTAACGGTGAATGAAATAGTAGTCGAAATGAAAAGATCGTAGGTGTCATACAATAAGATTAGGTATTTGTGAACATAACGCCATCGGAAGATTAGTCAATTTGTGTCTGCATCATAAAGTTATTCTCGATTAAACATGTCAGCTTACGGGCCAAATTCTCGTCATTTGCGGGAGGTTTTAATTTTCTGCTTAAATATGAAGAAATCTGCGACTGAGGCTCAGTGAATGCTCTCAAATGCTTATGTTGAGGCCGCTATCAGTGAAAGAACGTACCGAGAGTGGTTTCAACGATTTTAGAACGGTAATTTTGACGGCGGAGACCAGTATGGCGCTGGAAGAGACAAAATGATGCAGAATTGAAGGCATTACTTGATCAAGACTCATGTCAAACCGTGACAAGCCATTTCAAAACGCATGAAAGTCATTTGAATGATTCAGAAAAGAGAAAATTGGGTGTCGTACGACTTGAAGTTGAAAGATGTTGAACGACGTTTTGAAAGATCACAATTACCGATAATTTTGCATGACAGCGTGTTGTCATAAAAACTGCATGAGTTCATTTTCACACCGAAGGTGGAGGGCTTTTTCTCCAAAAATGAAAATGACCGAATGCAGTTTTTCAAAGGAAACACGCTGGAATGCGAAATTATCCGGTCATTTTGATGCACGAGTGTAATTCGGAGGAATATTTCCCGAATAAACTGTTACATTACTTGTCAAACTGATTTAGAATGGAATTGCCATAGATTCGAACTGTGTAAGATGCATAGAAACTATGTATCTATGAACAGAACAATTATCGCAGTGCAGTTTCGCTTCCTACAATGAAATTATCGCTGTAATTTTCGATAATTGTTCTCCATATACATAGAATTTTTGACAGGAGGGAAATATTCGTAGGTAATTGCACAAGTGCATCAAAATTACCGATAATTTTGCATGACAGCGTGTTGTCATAAAAACTGCATGAGTTCATTCTTTCCACCTTCGGTGTCGGGCTCTTTCTCCAAAAATTAAAATGACCGAATGCAGTTTTTCAAAGAAAACACGCTGGAATGCGAAATTATCCGGTCATTTTGATGCACGAGTGTAATTCGGGGGAATATTTCCCGAATAAACTGTTACATCACTTGTCAAACTGATGTAGAATGGAATTGCCATAGATTCGAACTGTGTAAGATGCATAGAAACTATGCATCTATGACCAGAACAATTATCGCAGTGCAGTTTCGCTTCCTACAATGCAATTATCGCTGTAATTTTCGATAATTGTTCTCCATATACATAGAATTTTTGACAGGAGGGAAATATTCGCTGTAATTTTCGATAATTGTTCTTCAGATACATAGAATTTTTGACAGGAGGGAAATATTCGAGAATACGGTCCCCGATCACTGATCCGTTTCAGAGTTTACGTTTTGAAATGTGTCGAATCCAAAATCCGTCCGTCAAGGTCAGAAAATGTTCAATTTCGAAGGTTCATTATTGAAACTAATAAACGAAAAAGTAGCACAGGAAGCTATAAATCAAAAGAAATCTAATTGTACACACATAATTTAATATTCCGTCGTATTTTCCTCTTTTCCAAACTGGCCTTCAGACAAACAAGTGATAAACGTTTACGATCAGACGCACCCTCTCTCTTAGCAAGCAATGACAAATTGCTCGGTTATTAAACCCTGTTCATCCCTTTGTAAAACTGGCGATCATCCCAGGTGATGCTCTATGTTGTGACGAATCAGGATGATAAAGGATTGTAACGTTGAACTTTATTAAATTCGGTCCTCTGCTCTACTCGATAGGATGAAGCCAGATTGTTTTTTGTGACACCCTTCGCGCTTCGGGCTAAACTCTAATTTTCTTGTGTGCAGAGAACGGGGTAACATATTTGGGCAATAGGGGTTGACGTCGATTAATGTTTAACAAAAATTTGGATTTTTCACGTAATCCAGGTTAAGACGAAAACTGAGCGAGAGTTGACAGAGAGGAATGTCTGATACATTTTTTGTCGGTTAGTTGATACAACTGCGCTTTATGCTCAGAGTTGAAGTAACACCCGTCATTTTGTTAGTTTATTCACATTTTGTTAGTTCATCTCAATAGTATTTTTTCTCTATCGCTCTATATTTCATCGAAAGAACTGTAATTTTCGAGTTTTGAGCTAGGTTTTGTCTCAAACGATAAAATTCGACTCTATGATGATGAATCCGTCTTCAATTCAATTCTGTTCGCCCGGCCGTGCACTATAACTTTTGAATGCATAGCACCCAGTTTCTTGAAGTTTTCAGGGTAGGTTCTGATCTGCGGTTAATTATTATTATTATTGGGCAAAATCCGACACTTGTACATTCTACAGGGTGTCCCAAATTTGATGCTTACTGAAAGCTTCTCGAGAACCATAAGACTATTCAAGGAACCCCGATCTTTTTTTTCGAAATATTAAGGTATCATGAAGCCGATCATAAGTACCTATCTTGATTCATTCTCAAGTTCCAAGGCTTCTCAGAAAAATATTTCGCCATATGTTGGTTTCTGTTCGAGATATTCCAAAAATTCTCGGACGTTTTTTTTTCTGTCAATTTTATGGTTAATATGATACTCATAAGTGATCATAGATATCAATTACCGTTTCAGATATAGAGGAGAGTTGTTGTTTCTTGAATAGGACACCCTTTATTTTTCAAGGCAGTTTTTTTAACCTCAGATTGGCAAGCATATCGTTAATGGTATTTCAAAAATGTCATCCGTTTCAATTAAAGATATTGAGTTTTTCGACTTGATTTTTTTGATGAGACACCTTATATGTAAATATTCTTCATTTATTTCGAGTTTTATTCCATTTTCTTTCCATTGTATAATTGTAATCAAGTCATATATAGTGTCCTATTTAAAAAATACCAACTCTCCTAAAACTCTCTCTAAAACGGTAATTGATTTCTAATTTAATAGGACACCCTATATATCAATTGATTACAATTATACAATGGATACAAAATGAATTAAATCTACAAATAAATGAAAAATATTTATATATAAGGTGTTCTATCAAAAAAATAAAGTCGAAGAAGTCAATATATTCAAAACGGATGACATTTTCGGAAAATAATAACGGAATACTTTTCGGAAAAATCTGCAGTTAAAAGACTGCATCAATAAATATAGTGTGTTTCGTTTGAGAAACATCAACTCGCCTCTATATTTCTGAAACGATAATTAATCTCTATAATTTGTTAATAGAATCATATGAAGAATAAACATTCCCGAAAAAAACGTTTTAGAATGTTTTGAATATCTCGAACAGAAACCAAGATATAGCGATATATTTGAAACAGCCATGTTTCAGAAATAAAGCAAGATATCTATGATTTCATTTGTCATATCTCATTATTTCGGAATAAAAAAACGGGGATCCTTGAAGAATTTTTTCTAAGTCTTATAGTTCTCGAGATGCTTTCAGTTAGCATCAAATTTGGGACACCCTGAATAATGCATTATTCTCTGAGGGTGGCAGATTGTGTGTGGGCTGCATATATCGATCCATCTGTCTAGTTTTGGTCGATGTTTTGGTATTCTTATTTTTAAATCTATTGAATAATTCTTTATGTTAATTCTATAAGAAATTTTATACAATTAGAAACATAAAGACATGTAAAAGAATGAATATTATTTTTTTAGCATAGATCTTAAGCCATATATCTTGAATACATTTTTTGTTTTACAAATAGGTATGCCGAGCAGAAACTTTTTTTCTAGCACACACTACCATACGATAAGGTTACCTGAAAATTAGAGAAATGAAAAATTTTCAGAATACATCCACTGACTTTTTGAATATATTGATAGCATAGATGTTAGATTTGATTTTATGATAATCATTAAAAGTTTGTGAAGAATTTGGTGTTGATAGCGTCATCAAATCCATAGAAAACACAAGTAGCATATACAAAAAATTACTTAATAAGCCATTACAACAGATCCGACCTGAGTATTTGAGATTTTTCAGCAATACTAAGGTACAATTTTTTTTTTGTAAAATTTCGTGTTGATCGCACCCAGAAAGCACTCGCGTGGAGTAGGGAACTTTTGAACGCTCGTTCATCATTGTGTCATTAGAAATCACATAGCTGTACCTATATTTTAATTTGATTTATTAGCAATAATACTGCCAACACATGCAATACAAATTCTCGTCAGTGTTACAATTTTATCAATAATAACAACTGAATATTTTTCCTTTGAGCACCTAGGTGCAACTTTTTCTTGGCTTTCATATCGATCTTTTCGATTTTTAATGTTTTACGTGCAACGTAATTAATTTGCAAAATGAAAATTTGCAAATTGGTGCAACTCAGACTTTAGGCCTCACAAAAAAATATCGTACCTACATAATTCGAAATCCACAATGTAGGATCCAAAAATCGACACAGAAACGCGTGTGTTGATCGTAACAATCAACACAAGAAGAGACTTGTGAAAACCTCCATAAACGCTCAACAGATCTGTATCTGGACCTATTATCTCAGTTCGAGTTAATAGAAACCTCACTCCTGGCTGAACCCTCGTTTGAATTATAGCACCGAAAGGTATCAAAACTATCGAAGAGAGGAATTTGGGGTAATCTTTCAGGCAGCTCGGAGAGCACGGGTCTAACTTAAAGCCGCGTCTAGGAACAATACATCTGGAAAATTTACAGTGCCTTAAAAATAAATTGGACCGAATGCGCTGCTATACAACTGCCGACAACACAGAGGAACAGGGTTGTTCAAGTGCCTGTGCCTTGGGACATAAATCCACGAGAAGAAAAGAGAAATAGCCAGACGTTTGCCTGTCCCTCTGCTTCACTGTTTGCTTGTAATTTTGCCCCATTAACTGAAATCGGACAATTGGGCAGAACGCTCCTGAAATGTTGATATACAGCATGCTCAGAGTTATAAATCGCCACTTTATTTAAGTAATGAAATTCATCGAGAGTTTATATTATTTCTAACCGATGAAATATTTTCTTCATATTATTGTTATTATATAAAAGCTCTTGACCTATTATAATGAAAAAAAAAATTAAAATTTTGGAACCTAAACGTACAAATTGGATCCCATCAATACTTACCAATTCTTATTTTTTTTTCTATTTATTCATCTCCAAATTCATGAACAGTTCAAATAAAATTGAGAATAAATCAATCTACTCATTTCATTGTATATCCTATAGTTCAATAACACTCGAAATTCACGCTGAAAATAACTTTGGATTTTAGACTTACCTACTCTTTTAAAGAATATAATTATAAAGGTCATGAAGTGTTTCTTCATTGATATATGGACTCCATCCAATGATTTGTCGCAGATCAAAAAAATCTTTATTTCGTTTTCATGTGAAATTCCATTTCATCCATGTATACCATGTATATACATATACAGGGGTATACCTACAAAAATTATATAGATTCCTTGAATGATTTTGAGTTCTATAAAAATTGTCTCGAAAACGCTTTGTTTTAAAGATACAGGGAATTTCTTAGAGTCGATACGATACGAGTATATCGAATGTTCATGAATTATTGCTATACAGGGTGATTCATCGCAATGGCCTTTTAGACGTTTATGGAAAACTAATCATAATTTTGTGCTGAAAATTGCATATGGGGGTTTGAGACAATGATCTTTATCCTTAAAATATTTTCAGTCCACTACAACTTCCGGTTATACGGGAAACATACTACTACTTTCTTATTGCAAATAAAACACCTAGCATGTTATTGCGTGATTAGATAACTTATTTGATGAAAATTTCAACAATATGCCATAACTTGGGTATAAACTCAACGGTTCATGAGTTTAAGAGATTCTTATGAAAAAATTGACCAAAAATGCAAAGAATATTCATGAGAAAATAATGAACTTGGACAACTCAAACTCATTAAAACTCATGAAAAAATTTTTTCATTTTTTCTGCAGAAATATTCAAAAAAATGTCCTCTTCGCAAACATTTTTTTTCCATAAGAATCTGAACCTTTGAGTTTATACCCAAGTTATGGCATATTGCTTGAATTATAAATTGAATTGAATTGAAATTAGCTATCTAATTATGCAATAATATACTGGGTAAGCAATTTGAAATAAGATAGAATATTTATGCCAAATTTCTGTTCAATATCTTGTGAAGTGCAGATGCTATGAAAAAAAAAACTTGAAAAAAAATCAAACTTCAATAAGTTCTCGAAAAAATAACGTTTGCGGGCTCATGTTCATAGGAACACCCTATATAGGCATCTAGTTAGGCAATTCCCTCTGAATTATGGAGTAATAAACCTGTTAATTAAATCGTATTTCAATTTATCTCAAAAGCCTCTAACGTAAGTAAATTAAATACACTAATTGATCTGATCTGATTTTTTTACCTCTACGATTTCGTGCCAACCAATAATGAACGAGTCATATTGAGAAAAAAAAGGTATTAACTTTCTGTTTCAGTAACAGTTCTGTAACATTGTAGTTACTTCAACTTTTCATGAAGAGCCCTTTTCTTTCGAAAGAATTCTAAGAAATTCCATGGATTTTGAATATAACATAACCATAACAAATTTTTTCATTACATATTATTATATTTGATAATTGTTCCTTGAAGGTCATTTATTCCCATCATCAGTTGATACAATACAATAAATATATATCTTCATCAAAATTAGATGTTTTGACCAGTTGGAATAAATTTCATCTTTCCACAACATAAGAATTAGGTAGATCTTCGTGAACCACCGTTATTATATTCATAATTTTATATTTTTCAAGCTCAAGTCCTAACCATATGTTTTGCTCCAAATTTCTGCTACGCTTGTCAGATGTCACTTAATTAAGCTGTCAAACACTAGGCTACCCCTATAATTGTCTTATTCGGTATTTCAACATTTTGACTATTAGTGAAATCAGAATCTTGTTGGAATGTTTACCCATATAAACTTCTATCAAGATTTTATTATTTTCTCATTAGTCGAATGAATAAACATTCGAAGATTTAATCTATTGTGACTTTCGAAAATTAGTTCATATGTTATCATTTTGTTCGTAGAATTTTCCAGTAAGTAATAACCGTAACTCTTTATCATTGCGTCACTATGTGTGTAATTTCCGAATTTTGAAACAGAGATAGTCTCGAACGATAAGTTTTCCTGATAACTAATACGTTTCAAAATTCAATTCTGTCCGTCCGACCGTAAACGCGATAATTCTCGAACGGAAAGATCTGAAAACTTGAAATATTAGGTTAGGTTCTGATCTCAAATACCGCGGTTGAGTTCGTTAATGGGTAAAATCGGACTAGGAATTCTCTGAATATGTCCGTTCGAATTTTGTTTTTCTTTTGAAATTCAAAACTACCAATGCGATAGTAATGGAATTTAGATGTAGAACAACAATTTGAAGCTTCATGCAAATTTCATGTTAATTGCATGGAAAACAATACCTCCATAATAATTTAATTAAAATATAGTTTATTGTATACAGGGTGGCGGACTACTACTTCCTTATTTAAAATGGCACACCCAGTATAGTATTACATCATTAGATAGCTTTTTTTATGACAATTTCAGCAATATGCCATACCCTGGATGAAAACTCAACGGTTCATGAGTTAATGGGATTCTCATGAAAAAAATGTAACTCGAGAACGAATCAATATCTATATCTATGGTCTGTTTTTGATATCTTATTATTAGGAAAGAAGAGAACGAGGGTCCTTGAAGATTTTTTCTCTAAGTCTTATAGTCCTCGAGACACTTTCAGTGAGCTTCGAATTTGGGACACCCTGTATACATTCAACTCCAAATAAGATTGAAATTTTTCTTTCCATCTCTTTTGGATATAGCCTTCCGTTAGTGAACTCGATTTTCATCCAACACAAAACCAATAATGAACGTTCTCTGAGGCAACAAAAGAGATCACAGGTGGCAATGGACTATTGTACAAAATTAGCTAACGCGTTGCAACTGCCCTAATGGTCGCTTCCTGTTTGCAATGGACAAAGGCGTGCTTGGTAGCCAGTGTCCATTCTAATGTTTGACAGGCTCAACTAATTACCAAGAGGCAGACATTGAAGATGTCAGAGTCGTGTTACCCTTAAATAAACATATAAATTACAGGAGGAGGGCAGAAAATCGGAGGACATTGAGCGTTAAATTATAGTTTTCGGTAACATTCGATACTTGTTTGGCCAATTTTAAAGATTGTAAGGATAACACAGGATGTTGAGGATTAGCGGCTTTAATGTTAACAATATTAATGTAAGTTCACTCATTTTGATTTCAGGTAATTTTGAAGGGAAAGGAAATATTACTTTCGAACTTGATTAACGATAATTATAAATAGTGAAATTATAATTATTTTAGGTTACTTCCAATAAATTCAATACGTTTTGTGATTTAATCATTAATAAAACTTCACGCAAGAAGTCCCGGGTCTAACTAAGGATTCACGGCTTGGCTTGTTTTTCAAGCTACTTGGCTTTTCAATCTCAAGTCAAGTCAAGTATTCCTTTATCGAGTACTTGAATCATATCAAGCTACTTGTTTTTCAGCACTTTTATTGTGTAGTACCACATCAATAAAAAAATGATGAAATGAGATGGAACCTTGCAAAAAAACTTTTTTCTATTGAATTCATTGTATAAAAGAACCGAAAATATATTTTCTTTGATAGAAACATAAATTAACTAAATCACTATAAATCATAACAAAAAAAAAATAATATGATAAAAGAATAAAGTATCTTTCTATTCAGAAACCTCCAGGCTTTGTTCGATTTCATAATTTTCCACCCAGGATCTAAGACACATGATGCATCTTATAGATTTGTCGCCTAACCTATGGCGGGTTTTTGTAACTGTAAGAATTGCTTGGAAAATTGTCTTTCAACAAGAGCTGAAGATGATCGCTTTGATAAAAAATCCTTGGCCATTTTGTCCAAGTTTGGAAAGATATTTCCGAAACTACCAATAGATTTCATAGAAATGTGAGAAAACTACTGGCGAATGCTTCAATCTCTTAGCTCTTGAGGAATCCCCTAAAGCCCGCCACTCACGAAGCGTTTCTTCCAGCGTTTGGTAGCAAGTGTCGAAGAGATTATTTAGCCTAAGGGCGCATGAGATTCCAGAAATATATGCCGTGCGACGTGTGCATATCAAGCTCAAGTAATATCCAGTAGCGTGATATCAAGTCAAGCAATAAATATCTAAAATCAAGTCGAGTCAAACTCAAGTATGTAATTTTTCACGAGCTTGATTTTCAAGTCGAATAGTTGGATTGAAATGTCAAGCTACTTAAATTGAAGAATCACTAGGTCTAAGGAGTAAAAAACATTTTTCTTTAAAATATCAACTTTATTCGAACTTTTCAATATTACTTCTTTGGGAAGATTCGTCTTTGCTTTCAAAATAGGTTTCAAAATCAGTAATTACTTCTCCATTAGATTCAAATTTGATTCCCTAATACATTCTTTGGTAGCTTTGGATGGCTTTCACCGACTTCTTCCTAATCAGCTGATCATCTCCTTCAATCAGGAATGTAGTGATGAATCCATGTTCAACACACTGTCAGATATCGAGGCAAAAATTCTCTTAACCAGCTCTGAACAGCATCCAAAATATTCAAAGCGTTATTGCTTTTGATCAATGATGAGCAAGCGCGGTAATCATTTCGAGAAAAGGGTTAGTTTGGACAAATTATCACAAAAAATATTAAATTCACCGCCTTTTGAGATCTCCAACTCCACCGCTATCTCACGCAACTTGAATTTACTATGTTACAATACCATTTCGTGGACTTTTTTGGTGGTTTTTCCTACTGCTTTCATTGCGCGGTATTTTAATCATTTTTTAAAAAACAAGTCTAGCGTCACCCAACCTTCAATATCTCGAACCAAACTTAACTCTTCTTTCCGAAATTTTGACATGCATCTTTTGAAGCCTGGTACTATCTAGAAAAAAGTAGTATGGCAGACCCGTACCTATTGATTGACGTGTCAAGGTTCACCCAGAATCTTCGACTTTTGATACCATAATTTTTCAATCTACACCCTGCACATATATTTCTCTTAACGCCTCTTAACCTTTCGTTTATATTCCGAATAAATCTTTAATCGAAATCAGAAGGTAGATATGAAAAATTTTTCTCCACAAAAAAAAGTAATATCTCCCTACCTCATTCATACCTACTTCAATTCGAGAACTGAATCATTGGTAAATCACGGTAGTAATTCAGCTGGTCGGATTAGATCGATACCATCCAAGTGTATCCGATCACGTACCATCAAATCAGGTGAATAGTCTGACCACGCTGAACTGGGCGGCTAGGTTATATTTACGGGAAATCGAAAAATAGCAATTAAGGGTAATAGAGGAGGTAGGAGGCGGTGTGGTAAACGTTTGTGAGAAGGCGGCTGAAAAAAAGATGCCTATACATCGTTTTTAAGAACGCATACATCAAAATCTATGACAGTGAATAACAATATCAGTCCGGTTTGGTTAATTTGTGTCGGTCATAAAACGATTCTCGAATGTCTTCGTTCAAAGGGTAGATTTCGAAGCTATTATCTGGTCATAGCAGCAATGAAAAAGAAATTGGAATCATTCAGAAACTTTGGGTGGAAGTTAAAATGTAATATGTTGCCATTCGATGATTGATTCAAAATAGTCTATTCAAATTTAGCGAAATTAAAAATGAAGGAAAAAACAGAATATCTGTTGTTCTTCCAAATTTTCAATTTCTTAAAATCTTGTTTGGGTGTAATCGACTTTTGTACTTTCGGATAATCCTCTTTTGTGTTAGTCAATTGAAAACGGTAACTTCGAACTGGTAATTCCAGTTTCAGAAGAGGAATATCAGCCGAAATCATATCAGAGGAATATGTAAGTCCGGAATTTGAGTCTGAAGAAGAGGCTGAGGTGGTATTATTAAAGACTGCATGATACAGGGTGTTCACCGTTATTTCTAAGCAATTTTTATTGAGCGTGATCAGTTATATATAACCTTTGAAGTTACAACTTCTGGTCACATCAGAGTATTTTTGAATGCTCAATTCAAGAAAGAGAAAGAACTCTGAAAACAAAATTTAGAAGGAAAAACCTGCAATATTCATGATTTTTTTCGGTTTCAAAATAGAATTCAATTTTTCGAATGAACTCAATTTTCTAAGAATTTCTGTGAAAAACATTTCTCATAAATAGAACAAAAATTTTTTTACATGTCTAATGTACAGCGAAAAAATTTCCACCCGAAATTGTTGAAATTTTTCACGATTATTCTTTTTTTATTTATTTTTTAAAACGAATGTAAAAACAGAATTGAGAAATATGAAACGGTTCCTTGGTTTTATTTGAATTTACATTCCACAGGTAATACGTCGAAAGTTCGACTCCCAACAGAGATTCATTGAAATAACAGTGATTTTTTTTGTGATAACTTTATATAATCATCTGGAATATTTGGATAGCCCAATTACAAAATTTTTGCAATCATTGCACTCATTAAAATAAATAGAAATGAGTGCCAAAATTTTGTTAGAGGACTGAAGGAGAAATTTGATATTTTTCGTTTTTGTTTTCATATTCGTATTAGGTAAAGAAAAAGTAAAATCGTGAAAAATTTCATGAATTTCGGGTGGAATTTGTTTTCGCTATAGACATTTTTCGATTCACGAAAAAATTTTTCATAGAAATTCTTAGAACATTGAATTCATTCAGGAAAAGAAATTCAATTTGGAAACAGCAAAAGAAATCACGAACAAGGCAGGTTTTCCGTCATTTTGAATTTTTTTTAGGGTTTATCTTTTCTGAATTAAGCGCTCAAAAATACTCTGATGTGACCACAAATAATAACTGGTAAGATGATACATAACCGATCACAGTCAATAGAATATTGCTCAGAATTGACTTTGAACACCCTGTATCTCGCTTATTCTTCGAAAACGAGGTTTTATTTATACATAAGAAAAAATTATTCTCCCGATGTCTTCTATAAAAGTATATATGTTTGTCCATTTATGATGGAACACCCTGTATTCTTTGATATATTTTCATAATAAAGAATTGATGTTGATTATTTTTTCTAAATTCCTATGGATGTTTGTGTATTTCTAAAAGTTGGTAGTGCTGATCTTGACAGCTGTCACAAAAACATGACATTTAGTTTGCTAGGTTATGAAATAAAATATATTGTAACAAATGTTGTTATCAGCCTTTCCCTTTCAAGGCTTCTATTGAAACATAACAGAAAGAGAATATAAAATATTATTTTTCCGGCACTAGATTAACGTTACCCCTGTCCGAAAAACCAACAGGAGTATTTTTTACGGGTCCGTTCACAATAAGTAAGCATGACAGATGAAACAGTACAATCGAAAGAAATGGCTACTGTGAAACAATGCATGACAAATGGACAACATGGTTCATAATAGATTTAAATAGTAAGTCATTTATTCGATGTAATATGACATGTCAAAAAATTGACCCTTGTTAATGGGCAACGATTATAAAATCTTTATTCAGAAGGGGTGCGACAACGGTTAGACAAAAGGGAAGAATCATTTCATGGCCCTAATATATATAGAGCAAGGGGTCCGAGGGTTATGCCAAGAACAAGTCCTAAGAATTTTTAAATTTTTTTGGTAGTTCAGAATTTATTGCTGTAACGAAAATTATTCGAGGATCTGGACCTATTGTGACGCATGACATGAATTTTTTGAGTGAAGGTTTATACGTTCCTCTATCTCACGGAATATCTAAATTGAAAGAAATATAATAAAAAAATTATATCTACCTAAATTGTTTTTAGAAGTAAAACTATGACATTTTATTGTGAAACTATTTCCACAATTTCTATATTTTTAACTGACTAGACAAAAAAATTAACAATTCAGCAATATTATCAGAATTAATCAATATAACACTAAAATTATGTGCACTTATGAATTCAATGAAAGTGCAATATTCAATATGAGTCCCAGAAATATAAATATATGAAATGAAAATAATAATTTATTAGGAGATTCGAAAGCGGAGCAAGCATGAAAAATACTTTTTTGTGCGCTGAGGGTTGGACGAAAAAGTAACATCTCTTTAATGAATTGTTAACAGTTATAAAGTGAAAATATTTTGTTGATTATCTATTTTTGTCATACCAATACCTATTTAATCGAATAATTTTTTGTTTCATAGGATGGTGATTTTGAATTAATAGAATTTGATCTTAATTTCCATACTTCTTCAACATACGTGGAAAAATAAAGTTGTATAAATTTTCTTCTTATTTTTCAATATTGAGTAAATTGAGGAAACGGTGCGAAACCAAACAAGTCAAAATGGTTTATAATCAAAAGAACAACAAATAACTGAAATGATCGAGGGGTTTTCATACTACCGGGGTGGTCCTATAAAATATACCGAGTGTAATACAAACCGAATCGGTCCATCAGTTTGCATTACTTCTAGTTGGTCGAGTTTGTTCGATGAACATTATACTATCTGGTGTAGGGTGTTTCATGCTCGAAGATATCCATTTTCTGAGCACTCGTTTCAATGTGAAATGAAACGTTGGATTCAGTCAAGCTAACAGTATTTCTTAGCCGGCCTAAAATTTCACAGTTTACGTTTTGCAATTACTTGAAATCTATGCAACGTGAAGTTATAAAATAGAAAACGTATAAAAGTTTCGGCATCATGAATTTTTGGAATTTCTAATCACAATTTTCATTTTGTAAGATACTGCTGAGCCAATTCGATCCGTCCATGAAAATTGTAAAGATGTCAGCTAAAAATAAAAGTCCAGATAAATGTTATACCTACCTTTTAGAATGAAAAAAATAACCCATCTTCAACTTTATTCTATTTCTTTATTAACTGGTATTGTAGGGGGTCATTAATATAAAAAATAACTGCATCGATTGTTGTGTATTATGACTTTCAGATAACCTTGAATGCTACTCAGAACGAGCACTTTTTATTGACTCTAACACTGATCGAATATCAATGTATTGATGATTCATAGGTTTTTCAACTGTACAAGTTTAATTTGAATATATGGCTAGCTTGGCCTAATTCGAAGAATAAACGGCGATGAAACATTTTCACGGAAGCAAAAAACCCAGATGACATGATATGATGTCCTTGTTAACATTGATGTAACGTTTTGTGTCATCGCAATTATCAAAATGAGAAAAACTGCTTTTGCGCGTTTGTTCAAAATTATATTCATTAATTAATGATGAATGACATCAAAACCACCCACGCGAGAACTGAACTATTTTCGATATAGTCTGGTTGAATAATCGACCTGAATTAACCATCTGTCGACTTGATGCCCTTTCTTTTGGAAACACTATTTGATTAACTGTTTCAGCGTATTCATCTTTGCAGCGGAAGTTGCCTTCTGATGAGTCGACATTTTAAACCCCTATTCAGGTAGTTTTCACTCGAACTGATTTGTCGCCCAATTTTTTTTTTGTGAATTAGATGCGTAAAAAATCAAGTCCTCGTAGGATGAGTCAGATATCTCATAGCCAGGTCGATCGGTTTAGTTTTTTTTTCGATAGTATGAGGACTGAAACCTGTGAAGTGTGAAAAATATCGTTTTTTTATGCCCAGCTTCGAATTTGTCCATGAAAATATAACCTCCCCTAAAAATTTCCTCATTTTACATTTCAGACTCGAAATATCAGTTATATATAGTTCGAAATATAAAAATTGTAAACACTGGTGAATTTACATAAGATTTTCCCCATATATGTACTATTCAAATCAGAAATGACAAAACTCGATAAAAAGACTGGACCGAAAAAATTCTTCTTATTGAAATTTATTAATTTTTTTATGAAATCACTCGATTTCGTCAAATTTCAAATTTCGTCCTTGTGGATTTATGTAACCAAAAAAATTCTAAACAAATATAATCTTTGAAAGATGTTGTGAAAGATAATTATTTCAATATAATGGCTGCATAGAGTTGAAATCCCAATTGGTCCAGATAACTTGTGCTCACAAGTGCCCCTCACGGGGAAGTTTTGAGGTAGTTTTGATTTCTTCGATTATATCTGTTTTTTTTTGGGTGCTGAATCCGAATTACGTATGTTCTTATCTGAGAACTTCATCTATGGCCATCATATTGCTCTTGTGTTTCGTCATTATGATTTCGGAGTTATTGAAAATACATACTTACATACTTTGAAGAGAGAAGTGTGATAAAAGTTGGCATGACAAAAAGTTTTGACCTAAGAGGGGTATATACCGTTTCAGCGATCAGTTGAAAAATTAGTACGCTTCATTTAACGCATCGATTTATATGAGATTTTCACTATTGTTAATTCAAAAAAGTTCGTCATTGCGGGAAGTCCTTTTATGTAATTTTTTTTGAAATGGAGAAAAAATTAGGTGATTTTTTTTTAAAAATAAATATATACATATTTTTCCCAACAAACATTTATTTTTTAATGAATTTTCACATAACGATATTATACAAAAATTCTTGACAAAGACTGAAAATGCGTTTTTTTTTAAATTAAAAATAAAGACGTAAAAAAGTATTCTCAATACTTGCAAGTGGTAGAAAAGACGGTAAATCAGAGGAACGTTTGAGATTGCTTTATTCAATCTGAAAAGTCGTGAGAAAAACTAACCAGAAAGACGAAATTCGGTATTAACATTTGAATGATTATTTCACACATATAAACTAAATTTCGACCTAGTCTGATCTGTTGTTACTTGTTATGGAGATATTGGGGCTTTTTTTTATACTGCTCGAATATTCTATGCTTCTGGTGACATAGTCATAATGAAATTTCGGATAGAACTTTATATTGTTTTATATATCCTCAGGCGAAATATGTTGTCACTGATTTTTTTTATATTCTATAATTTTCATAGAGTAGTTTGAATTTATTAATCCAAACATTCAACACAAAATCTCAACTCAATCGAACCTGTTTTCACTGAAATATTAGGTTTTTTCTAACGATATTCTTTAATTTTCTATAGTCTTGATAGAACAATCAAAACGAAATTTAGTTCTGACTCAGAAATTATTATTTCATGTATACCTACATGCAAAATCTTGGTCTGATTCATTTTCACCGAAATATTGATTTTTATTGTTTAATTTTCTTCAGCTCTGGTCCCTCAATCAATATGAAATGTCGAAGTTTGGAATTAATTATCTATATCTGAATATAAAATTTCATATCCATCGGATTTTTAATTTTGAAATAAGTTCCCAGGTATTTTCGTTCAAGAGTTATTATGTCATAGGCGGCCGAAAAAAATCTCATTCGAGTACTGATTTGTCATCAGTGAGTCGAACCTTATAGTTTGAGACCATTCCTAGCTCAAAATTCGAAAAATACAGAGAACGTCGTATGAAAATAATGTTCTCCGATTGAAAGTTTTGCCATGAAGAAATGTTTTGTTATACAGAAAAGTATTGACTTATTTCTTTCATAATTTCGATTGAATAAGGCACCTCGTTTCTATTGTGTCCGCTAAATAATGTATTAATGTTCGACATTCTATCAAAATTGAGGCAGCAACGATAGAAAGCGAACAAGAATAAATTCACATTATACAACTTTATTGAATTATTACGAATGGACACCCTCCGCTGGCACGGTCCTCGAGGGGTCCCCCGAAACAAAAACAAAGCCCTTAATGGGCATGTCCATAACAGTATGGGGCACTTTCGAGTCGACTTGGTCTTTTAGAACCCTTTTATATTATTGTAACATTTATATAGGAAAAGGCGTGCGAAAATTATATCATTATCAAGTTTTTTGCTGAACATCTGTACGTTTGGGGGGTTGCCTTCTGGACCCCCGGGAGCTCCACACCTTCCGAGCGAGTTTGTTATTATTTCCGATGTCAGAATTAATAAAATTTTCACAGCTGAATTCCTCCAGGACGCATGGTTCTCATCGAAGGGAATGGGTATTCTCTTCGGAATAATTTTTTCGATTGAATGTCAATGGATTATTTGATTTGAGTCTATAGTTTTGAAGATGAACATATTTATTTCGGATGAGATTTTTGTGTTTGCTCTATCTCTATCAGAAATCAATAGATAGGTTATTATCGTAGAAATTATTTTTTGTTCGTCGAATAGAATATTATTTAATATCTATTCCTAAATCACAAAATATCGCAAGTAATATGAAAAACAAAAAGATAAAGCACCATCGTAATTTATGTTGTCCAGAAATTAAGGTTTTACCTCTTTTGTGATGATTTTTGGTAGTTTATTTCCACGAATCTTTTAAAAATAGATCAGAGCTTTGTACCTATTATAAATTTTTTTGCAAAAAATAAAAAGTTACCAAATTTTTCTTTCATTTTTCATTCGCAAATTGAAAATAATCACTTTCTTCCATGCAGATTATTGTTTATGGAAATTCTGTGAAAACCCTATAAAAATCAGTAAGTTATAAGACGAATAAATTCTAATGTAGTTTTGAACTGAACAGCCGCATGGTGGTGTTCCCTCTTAAGTTCATTTTACGATATATGCGTGAATTTTCTAAGATCCTGATTAAGTTATCCTCAGGAAATGCACTAAGCATGGAAGGGTTATTCCATAAATATAAATAAAATTTCAACCCAATCGAATCTGAACTATCAATGATAGTATATCATTCTACATCCAAACGAATTTTCATTTTGATCAAACTTGCAGTTCGAAATCAATATAAACACGAAATTTCTAAATGTGGATTTTGACCATTAACCAACTCAATTATAGCATTCTAGAACTAACCCTGAAAATTATAAGTTTCTTGTTCTTTTTATTCTGGAGTTATCATGTTTACGGAAAGCAGAAAAATTCGTATTAGACATGAATGAGTAGAATTTTATCGTTTGATACCATTGCCGGATCAAAACAAGGTTCTATAAATATTCTGATTCCAAAAAAAATTTCTAAAATTCATAACTTTGGAACTATTGAAACTACGCTGAAACAATAAAATCGTATAATCGTTACAATCCTTGTTTCATTTTCATTATATCATAAATTTCATAGATGGAATCGATATTAAATTAATCCTTGATTTTAACCTTTAAAAATTCATAGATTTTTGTGCCGAACTTCAAGCCTTATGCTCTGACTTTCATACGAATTGATTTTTCATTCGATATTGCATTCAGAGATTTTGAAAAAGTTTTAGAATTTCTTTCATCCCAGCAATCATCGTCACAAACTGATGCAAAGTTTCGTCAGAAAATGAAGATAATAGTCGGCACAGAATAAAACCTATAACAACTATATTGCAATGCTATAATGTAAAAATTTCTGGGGGACAATTTTCATTTCATCAGATGCAAAATGAAAATGAATAAATAACTAACTGAATTTAAGACAAAATATTTCAATCGGAAATAATGTTGGAACGATTCAGCATCTTTACTAGTGACCACTAGATATACAATTTCAACTTTCTCAAGAAGAAAATGCTCTACTCCTGCACTCTTCAAGGCCATGAGAAAAATGAAATAACAAAATAGCTATCGATACTTATAACTTCTGATACTTCACAGGAAATTCATCTAGATATATAAAATTGGTCTCAAACGATAAGGTCCGACTTACAGATGACAAACTCGTGGTTAAATTGGATTTTGTGGGGCCGGCAGTCCCCAAATACGATAAATCTCGAACGTAAAATCTTATAAATTTAAGTCGTTTAGGATCTTCAATACCGCGTTTAACTTCGTTAATGGTCAATATTTGATTGGAGTTTTTATTTTTCAAATGTACGAAAACGATTGGATTAGATATTTCACAAGAAAAGACTCATCTGGATATAAAATGTAGATTTCGAACACTCGTCAACCTCATATGCTTGCAAAATTATATGTTAGCACAACAGCAGCTTTCATCTACCTGCTCTCCTTCCGATCATTATTCTTTCAAGGAAGTCAGAATGGCACACCCATTATTATTTCTCAATTGTCATCAGTTCGGACTTCTTTATATGTAATGATTTATCTTGAAGGTTTCAGTGAATTTAAGGCATGAGAAAATGTTTAACAACACAGTCGTCCAAGACGTTCCAGCTACTTCAATGTATAAATCACCTCATATCGATGACAGTTCTTTGAAATATCTATCGATTAGACTACTTCGGTAGATTTCACAAAGTGAAAAGAAGGTATTCAGTCTGGCACTCCAGAAATGGAGATCTTTTGATGATATGTCAGGTCGACAATATGTCAATTCCAAATATTTTCATCACTTAGTACCTACGTTGAGCTTTTAACATTCATTTGGAAATTAAATCGTTGTTCAATTCCTCAACTAATAATAATTGATTTGATAATAATCAGTTTTAGGGATTCATCAAGCCAAGTAGCTTGACATTTTAACCAACTACTTGACTTGAAAATCAAGCTCTTGAAAAATTACATACTTGGCCTGACTTGACTTGCTTTTAGATATTTATTGCTTGACTTGATATCAAGCTACTTGACATTACTTGAGCTTGATATGCACGCGTGGCACGTCATATATTTCTACAATCTCGTGCGCGCTTATGCCCGCCACTCACGAAGCGTTTTTTTCGAGCGTTTGGTAGCAAGCGTCGAAGAGATTCCAGTCGGGCAGTCAAGTTCATACTCTGATTTACAGTCGTACGGCCGTGTCCCGAGCTGTCTGACTGGAATCTCTTCGACGCTTGCTACCAAACGCTCGAAAAAACGCTTCGTGAGTGGCGGGCATAATGCCCGCCACTCACGAAGCGTAGATTTAATAAGGGGATTCCTCGAGCGCCGATAAACTGAAGCATTCGCCAGTGTGACTTTATTAGTAGTTTTCTCCCGTTTCTATGAAATTTATTGGTAGATTTTGGTAGTTTTAGAAATATCTCTTCAAATTTGGCTGAACAAGAATTTTGTGTCAACGTCAGCATCTTCAGCTCCTGTTGAAAGACAATTTTCCAGAGCTGCTCTTACAGTTACAAGAACCCGCAATAGATTAGCGACAAATCTATAAGATGCCTCATGTGTCTTAGATCCTGGATGGAAAATTAGGAAATCTAACAAAGCCTGGAGGTTTCTCAATATTGAGAAACTTTATTTTTTTAATATTTTTATTTTGTAATGATTTGTAGTGTATTTTTTGCAAGATTCCTTCTCATTTCATCATTTTGTTATTGATGTGACCCTACACAATAAAACTGCTAAAAATCAAGCCAAGCCTTGAACCCCTAATCAGTTTGTTCAAGAATTTCCATATCTTGGAAATTTTACCGACCGGGTGTGTTGCTATATAGATATATATTGGCAGAGTATTTTATATTTCGAACTAATCATTTGTTACAATAATCACTTGTGAGCTTAAGCTTTTCATTTTGAATGAACTAGAAATCAAAGCTTTTGCTGTTTCAGAACCTGATGTAAACATTTCTTCACTTTTATTGAATGTCTTTAAAAACTAGTTTAACGAACTCTTCAGACTTCATTGTGCTTATATTCATTATAGAATTAAATTGTCATATTCTAGTGAAATTTTTGAAGGGTTTGTTCAAATGATACCCAGATGGATGAACTAATACCTAGATTCATATAAATATATATTTTTTATTTGAAATATTAATGGAAAGATTTTTCTTACTGTTGCATCTGTTCATCGGCTCACAACACCATTGGTCAAAACACAACAATGCCTTTTGTAGCTGTTTTATTCGTGACCGCCCATCTTGCTACTGATTCAATTCATTCTTTATTAGCATAATAATAAGAAAATAGACCGTATGTTTCATTTGGAGTACGCCTCTTCGGACCTTCAATCGCCAGGGGCTACTCACAGTTTAAAATTAAGCCACACCTCCATTGTAGGGCATTATTGGAGTTTTTTTTATAAACCTTCAGTTAAATCTGCTACGCTCATTCATATAATTTTTTTGTTGATATTGCCTATATTATAATCTTCCCAGCATGGGTAAGAAAGTTGCACTTAAACTAGAAGAATTAATTATTTCGATCTGATGACAAATTCTATTCTGTCCGGCCGGATGTCCGTAAACACGCCAAGTCTTGAATGAAAATTTGAAACTTTCAGGGTCGATTCGCATCTCGAATGCCGCAATTATGTTCGTTAATGAGAAATAGTCGATTGGGGTTCCGTAAATATGGCTTTGAAATTTTATTTTCCTGACAATTTCAAAACTACTTTGGAGAGTCTTAAAGAAACGTAATACAGGTGATGAGAACAAAATGCTCTTAATATTGTTAGATTCAGGAAGAAGCGGCGCCACCACTGTAATAAAACGTTTCAGAAAGTTTAATTTGATATGTAAAAGTAAACAACACATGGTGCTGTTTCTGGACTGAAACCTTTGAAGAAGCCGTTTGTGGAACCTGAAGGAGTGAGCTCAGTAGAGGATATAAAACTTCAGTGTTTTCATAAAAACTATTATCAAGGGTCTTCCAAATTAATCACCTAGTTCGAGGCTAAAACATAAATAAAGTCTGAACTCTTCCTGAAAACAGATCTTTCTTCTTTAAACTGGATATTTTGTGTTTTGCCTTTTTGATGGAAAATTGGCAATGTTGATTTCTCGATAGTACAGGGTGGGCAAATTTCGATGTTTTAGCACTACAACTTTTGAACCAGAGGAGATAGACAAAATCTGATACCCACTTCTCGATCTCTTTTTCTGAGAAACTATCAAGGGTAGTATTCATTTTTGGCCACCTTCTTTTGTTTTCGAGTAATAAGCGAAAATTGGAAAAATGGCGAAATCGAAAAACAGTTATATCTCTGCTAATACTGATGATAGAGCTCTGAAATTAAAACATTATACAGGCACTTTTTAACGTAGAATGCAGTGGCGTGCTCATATTTTCGAAAGGGTTTTCAATTACGGAGCTATAACCCAAAGTTATGTTTTTTTAAATGGGAACCCTAGATTTTTGTGCCATTTTCTGAAAGCTTAATTTTTCCTGATTTCAAAAATATATAACATCGTAGGATTCGGATCAATATAAATAATAGAAAATGGCCAAAAACCTCTTTTCACCTAAGAGTCTCAATATTTCTATGAGCAGTGTCCTTCCGTCAATCTGATTATTTCTATGCTTTTCACTTATTTCTACAAAATTCGAATCTAGATATGTTTTATAAATTTTTTATCTGAAAATTGATTTGGAAATAACGAAGAAACCACAAGATCGAATTTTTCAATCGAAAGAGTCGTATTGAGATGCATGTATCAGGAGATTATTTACATAGGTCTCCAGAATCAATACGCACAAGTACCAATCCATTTTAAACAGCATATGAAACAATGCATATCTGATTGAACTCAACATTTCAATTACGAAGGGACAAACAAGAAATAATATTTAACCTAATAATGACAACAATTGCACAATGCACAGTCGACACCTATTCTCGATATTTCAATAGATGAATATTTGAAACTGTGTTCAAGCTACCTAGGAAACTTTTTCCAAGTTCGTTTATCTTTTCGCAACTATTTGTATAAAATAAATATAGATTCGAATTTTGTAGAAATGAGTGAAAAGCATAGAAATACTCAGATTGACGGAACGACACTGCTCTTGTTATAGGAAGGCTCATCAACAGTTGAAACCATAGAAATATTGAGACTCTTAAGTAAAAAAAGGTTTTTGACCATTTTCTGTTATTTATTTTGATACAAATCATACGATGTTATATATTTTTGAAATCAGGAAAAATTAAGCTTTCAGAAAATGGCCTAAAAATCTAGTGTTCCCATTTAAAAAAACATAACTTTGGGTCATAGCTTCGTAATTGAAAGCCCTTTTGGAAATACGAGCACGCCACTGGATTATACGTAAAAAAGTGCCTGTATAATGTTTTAATTTCTGAGCTCTATCATCAGTATTAGCGGAGATATAAATGTTCTTCGATATCGCCATTTTTCCAATTTTCGCTTATAACTCGAAAACAAAAGAAGGTGGCCAAAAATGAATACTACCCTTGTTAGTTTCTCAGAAAAAGAGATCGAGAAGTGGGTATCAGATTTTGTCTATCTCCTCTGGTTCAAAAGTTGTAGTGCTAAAACATCGAAATTTGCCCACCCTGTACTTGTTAGTACTTAACAAAAATCTCCTAAAATTCCCCAAAATATTTGATATCAAAACATTTACTTCTACGTTTTCCTCTTTTTCGTTTTGTTCGATTATAGTTTTTTGTTCACACATGAAGTAAATCATTGTGTTAGTTTAGAGTTATAATTATATTAGTCTTGAATATTTGAGGATATCTATCAACAGGAAAAAAATAATTTATCCTATTCATAACATTATCACTAGGTTTCAATTCATGTGAATTTTAAATTTTGAATGAGTATCGGAGTAGGTTATAATGTAAAATATCATTGAAAGATATGTTCTGAATTTATGCTCGGATCGGCTGTGTTAATGGGGACATAGACATAAAGTCGAGCATAAAGTATTCTTACTTCAGTAACAATTTCGTTTATTCAATGAACCTACTTCTCTATTGACCTCTTTTGTTTGCAAATCAATGAAAAATAAGTGACTAAAAATAAAATTCTCTGACAATAGTTGTAACACTACCCTTTTTCGCCTTCCGCTGCTAAAAAGTCAGCACTCCACACTAAATCTTGTAACACTATTATCTCTCGAAAGAGTTTTTCTCTAATTTAGAAATATAGAGAATGTATGATGCATTCTCTTGGTTATAAATTAGAGAATTCTTAAAATTGGAAGGCCTAATCACTAACCAGACTTTATCAGATTTTTTTTTATCTTTCAGTAGTTCTCGACATATTTTCCTCTTTGTTTTGGGAATGGTCACTTTAGCAAATTCCTCCTCAAATACTATATTAAGTATCTATGAGAAGAAAAGTGTTAATTATTATCCTCTTTTTATTGGAAACAATATCACATAACATGACACTAAACAATACTTGTTTTCGAATTATGAGAAGCACGTTGAGAAACACTATTTTTTTTTTAACTCGAGTTTCGCTCGTTACGGAAATTAGTTTTCTTCTCAACTGGATGCACAAATTATTATTTTGCATGCGCAACTCACACCTTGTAACCGAAAAAACTATTATTCTATGAAATATTCTGTGTCAACCCGAATACCCATATTTTCTCAATTTTCAACAAAGTCGAACGAGTAATAAACTAGTAAAATCACCAATTTTCATGGGATTCGGAGAAACCTATAATGGGATATGGAAATACCATCCCAAAGTGAACATCCCTACTACATTCCGTAAAATTCGGATAAGAATTGTTGAGTTGAGGCTGTTCCAAGGATGTGCGGACACACCGACCGACGGACAGTCCGATAGACATATGGACATACCAATGAACTGACAGACAGAACCAAAGTTTTTCAAGAGGGTCTGAAATGCGTTTTGCGAGTAGAAATTTTGAAATCAGAGACCAAGAATTTTGTTCAATCCAAAGAAATCACAATTGGGGATTACGTCTTGGCTTGATTATCAAGTTACTTGGCTTGAGCTTGGCTTGATTTCAAGTCAAGCTCAAGTCAAGTAGTAGTTTTTCAATCTCAAGTCAAATATTTATTCATCAAGTACTTGATTTGTAGCATTTTTTTTGTGTAATGTTACATCAATAAAAATAAATGAAGAAATGAGAAGGAACCTTGAAAAAACACTTTTATTCATTGAACTGATTGTATAAAAGAACCGAAAATATCAACTTTTTTAAAATCGAAACATAAATTAAATCACTATAAATCATAACAAAATGAAAAATAATAAAGAAATAAAGTTTCTCATATAGAGAAACATCCAGGCTTTGTTTGATTTCATAATTTTCAATCCAGCATCTAAGACACATGAGGCATCTTATAGATTTGTCGCCTAACCTAACCGGGTTCTTGTAACTGTAGGAGCAGCTCTGGAAAATTGTCTTTCAACTGCAGCTGAAGATGCTGGCGTTGATAAAAATCCTTGGTAATTTTGTCCAAGTTTGGAAAGTTATTTCTGAAACTACCAATATCTACCTATAGATTTCAAAGAAATGTGAGGAAACTGCTGATAAAGTCACACTGGCGAATGCTTCAGTCTCTCGGCGCTCGAGGAATTTCCTTATTTAGTCTAAGTGCGCACGAGACTGCAAAAAATGTATGGCGTGCGACGCATGCATATCAAACTCAAGTAATATCAAATAGCTTGATATCAAGTCAAGCAATAAATATCTAAAATCAAGTCAAGTCAAGCTCAAGTATGTAATTTTTCAAGAGCTTGATTTTCAAGTCAAGTAGTTGGTTAAAATGTCAAGCTACTTGGCTTGATGAATCCCTAATCACAATGCTTCCACTATCATCGATAGACTCGGAAGCCACTAAGAAATGAAGATCTGCAAATGCATTGAGCTGAAGCTGTAAACAAACTTAATAAAAAAAAAATCAATCAGAGAAAGTATTTCAATTCAACCTCTAAATATTTCTCTTCCTTGTTCCAGGTTCACATCAAATCCTCCTTCATAATGAACGGCGTCTGCGTCAGATGGAGGGGCTGGATCGATCTGGAGCGTCTGGACGGCGTCGGTTGCCTGGAGTTCAACGAGGAGAGGGCAGCACAGGAGGACGCGCTTTTGCGCGAACAGATCGAACGATATAATCAGCGATTGCGTGAATTCGAGGACAAGCAGAGGGGTTACCGTCAACAGGACAGGCCGGATCAAGACCTGGAGGTTCGCGTAGGCGCCGTGCAATCCAGGAATTACATGAAGATGTATTAGGGATATAGATAAACCGGCCTATAATTGTAGATGTCCTGTTGAATCTAGAGGTGATCGTTTGATGGAGATATTGTGATGTGGTATATTTATTTCAGCAATGACATGACGTCACTGATGACGTATGCGAGATGCCAACTGTATCCATCTTGAAAACGCACACAAAACCAGGCAATTTCTAAAGTTTGTGCCGTCAACTATTAGTTATGTTACTGATGTACTCATTCAAATTCAATAAGTAAGCTGTGATGAATAAATTAATTATTAGTTTTGGTGCCTACTTTCCCGATATGTAGCAATGATTAAAAAAAATTCGATAAACTCGTAAGACCATTACAAAAAAGTAGGACTACATGGAACAGCCTGTATCTTGAAAACAAAGCGTTTTCGGGTCCATGTTTAAAGGACTTTTATTCATGAAATTTACCAAGGGATCTCTCGTTTTCATTTGCATCACCAATTTTGAAACACCCTGTGTATCGTCAACTGTTGTGCAGTTTTGAAACATCGGTGAATTGATAACTTTGTAATGTTTGTTTTATTGAATATTATTATTCACGTTTCTTGAAGGCCTTTCAGAAGCCTGATGTTTGTGCGTGTTATAATATATAATGAGTGATTATTCTTCAAATGGAAAAAGTGACATGACTATTTGTCCATTTCAGCGCCCATATGTTGTCATATTAATAGAGAACGTCTTTTGATAATTCAGAAGGTGGTAGAAACTCAAAATTCATATGAATACCGATATTTTCATTACTATCTATAATTCCAATCTAACAACCTCTTGAAATAAAATATCGGTCAATTTAGCATGATTAATAAAATTTGTGTAATACAAGCATACCAAATGAATAAATACAGACACATTCGTTTCGCGCATATTTTCAAACTAGTGTCATTACAATTTCTTCTGTGACGATCACCTCTTGACTAATTCCTATTTAGATGTGATTTCACTAAGATTGCTATCCTTTTGATTATATGTATATGTGGTTGAAAAAGAGCTGAAATCTGAACATGTAACTAACTGATATTTATTTTTTCCATTATGTTTTTTTTGTTGGTTTTGTTATATATGAAATATTTAAAAAATTATTTCGCTTATTGGTATGTAAATATAGAAGAATACCATTCTGTTGTAAAGGTACGTAAAATATTATGTAAATATTGAAATAAAACAGTTTACTTAAATGTTTGCCATTTTATTCGATAATTCCTGACTAAATATGGTATCTACCTAATTCTGGAGTTCAAACTTTTTTGTTATGAAAATATGAAATAGTCAAAATTTACCATTTTCAGGATTTTATTCATCATTGTAATTTGTATTTAGAAATGTTCAAAGAATACAAAATATGAATTCAGTGGGGTAATACGACATGAAGGATTAAAAATAATACTATGAAATGAAACAAGAAATTTGAAAAATACTCCAAAAATACTGAAAGTTATTCAGAAATACTAGTTTCTGGGTTTTTGCCAAGGCAAAAGGTCTTGTTTATTGATAGCTAGGGCAGATGCTTCTTTAAGTTATTTTACAGACACCAAAAATTACTTGCTGATGTCTCCATAAAATTATATTCATTTCACAATTTTCACTTTTACGTAAAAAGTCAAGAGCTTTCTGGGGGTGATAATACATTGAAAAATAAGTATAGTTTGATGAATAAACTTATGGTCCACAATGCATATTAACGGAGATATATCCTTCCAAAGTTGATGAAATTAAAAAAAATTCTTAGCATAACTTCTAAACAAACGGTGAATGCCACTAGATTGAAATTTCGTGCATAAATGTATGTTGTTAATATACATTTTTTTATAACCCCTCTACCTTTCTGAAATTGTTATGAAGGGTGTTTTCAGAGAGTGAGTCATGATTTTTTTTGAGACATGTTCTTTCGTTGAATTCGTTTTGGTGAGAAAAGAGAAGCATTCGAAGGAGCGAAGACAATTACATGAGAAAGGTACTCTCATCCAAATACAGAAAAATTGAGATATTTGAGTTTTTGTAGTCACATGATGTCAGCGGAATTAATTTATGGCGAGATTCATTGATAGCATCGAAGTTGTTCTGAAAAAAATCATGACTTTCTAGAAACACCAGTTATAACTATATAAGGAATGTGGAAGTATAATGAAAGAATGTGTTTTAACAACATACATTTATGCAGGGAATTTCAATCTGGTGGCATTCACCGTTTACAAGTTATTCGGAAAAATTTTTTAAAATTTTATCAACTTTGGAAGGATATATCTCCCTTAATATGCATTTTGGGCCATAGGTTTATTTAACGTACTTTATTTATTTTTAAATGTACTATCCCCCCCCCCACCCCCCAAAAAAAAATCGATACACATTTTTAATTTCCCTCACGCTAAGAATATTATGTTTTTTTATTGGCCTCCCCCACAACGAGGAAAAGAATCAGCAAAAAAGCAATGAATACTTTCTTGAATAAAAAACTTTTCAAATTTTTTTTATTTCGAATATCACGTTGATATTGATAGAACAAAAAAGCAGCTTGATATACAGGTCAAATGCACCTAAATACGACCGGATCGTTTCAAAACTTCCTGCCCCCGTTTCAGATGCCAATCCATCAAAAATCATTCTCATTGTGCGCCCCTCGACTTCCTACCACTTGTATAGAAAAAAAAAACGTCAGATCGAAGGACCAAGCCAAGTCTAGTATAAATGAAATATTGGGCCTATCGAAAGGTACCATTGTACGCCCAGACTGACCGATGTAGGGTCCATCATTGTTGTTCCAAACAGGATGCGAAATCGCAGCAAATAACCTGGCATTAGGACATAATGCTCGAGTTGAACAGATGATTTATCGAATCCCCCTTGTACGTGTCGATTGAATTTAACAGATCTCGATGTATGATTATTAACGAAGAGGATGGGGAAGAAATCGCTCGCATAATATTTGGACATTTGAGGGGTAAGTAGGATTTATGAATCCTTGAATCGGCGAAGTGTTACGGAATAGCTCAATTCGTGAAAATGGAAATGTTGCGAAAAGATGGCACATGCAAGGCTATTGTTCCCGGTTGGTGGGTGAAGTAATCGAATTTGACAAAAAAATTAGTTATTAGAGAGTCTAACCTAATAGTTCAGGACGAAAATGTTAAGGTTATTTGACTAGACGTTTGGGGTATGAACAAAACTCTATAGGTAAATGTTGAAATAAATGTAAAAAACTTTTTATTCAATAAAAGTCTTTTATTATAAATAGACGATAGCTCTCAAAAAGAAAGGAACAGAAACTTGAAATTTCCAGGATAGATCCGGATCTCGAAGGCCACGTTTAAGTCAATGAGACAAAATTAAATATGTTCTTTTACAGTTAATTCAAAAAATGGAGAATGACAATTTCATGTCAATGGTGTAACCAAAACCATAAAAAATTCAATGAGATTATCGGAAAAAAAACAATATTTCCAACGGAGTTGAAATTTTGAGTGTTGATATGAAAGAACAATTTCAAGATCCGAGCAATATTTTAAGTTTAGAGGGGTCTATACCGTTTCAGCAATCAGTTCAAAAATTAGTACATTTTATTTTACGCCAAAGACTATCGATTTATATGAGGTTTTCACTATTATTTATTTTGAAAAGTTCTACATTGCGGAAAGTAGATAAAAAGGGTATTTTTTTAGAGCTATAGAACTTAAGTTGCAATAAAACAACGATGGATTATTCGATTGACATGAATTTTATTTATCCGCAAGATAATCTTGTGGCATTACATTTTGAATATGATTTCTGGCATATGACCGCCACGGCAGGCTCGGATGTAGTCCAATCTGGACGTCCAATTTTCGATGACTTTTTCCAACATTTGTGGCCGTATATCGGCAATAACACGGCGAATGTTGTCTTCCAAATGGCCAAGGGTTTGCGGCTTAACCGCATAGACCAATGACTTTACATAGCCCCACAGAAAGTAGTCTAGCGGTGTTAAATCACAAGATCTTGGAGGCCAATTCACAGGTCCAAAACGTGAAATTAGGCGATCACCAAACGTGTCTTTCAATAAATCGATTGTGGCACGAGCTGTGTGACATGTTGCGCCGTCTTGTTGGAACCACAGCTCATGAACATCATGGTTGTTCAATTCAGGAATGAAAAAGTTAATAATCATGGCTCTATACCGATCACCATTGACTGTAACGTTCTGGCCATCATCGTTTTTGAAGAAGTACGGACCAATGCTTCCACCAGCCCATAAAGCGCACCAAACAGTCAGTTTTTCTGGATGTAACGGTGTTTAACAATAACTTGAGGATTAGCTTCACTCCAAATGCGGCAGTTTTGTTTGATGACGTAGCCATTCAACCAGAAGTGCGCTTCATCGCTAAACAAAATAAAATGGACGTAGTGCGCGATACGTATTCCGCACAGAACCATTATTTTCGAAATGAAATTGCAGTATTTGAAAGCGTTGTTCAGGCGTGAGTCTATGCATGATGAATTGCCAAACCAAACTGAGAATAAATCACTTGACAGCTGTTAAATCGGTCGCCATCTTGAACAGTAACGCCAACTTAAAGTTATATACCTTGAAAAAAAACACCCTATATATGAAATTTTTGGGAATGAAAAAAAAATTATATGATTTTTTTCTTAAATAAATATATGCATGATATAACTTTTCCATCAAACATTCATTTTTGAATGAATTTTCATAAAACAATATTTCACAAAAAGTCTTGTCGAAGGCTGAAACTAAGTTTTTTCTGAAATTAGAAAAATAGAGACTTATTTTGAATTTTTGCACGTGGTAGAAAAAAGGGTAAATCAGAGGAACGTTTGATATTGCTTTACTCAACCTGAGAAGTGGTGAGATCTCAAAAACGCTGAGGAGATGGGAGTAGTTGAACTTCGCTCTTAGTCACTCCTTCAAAACCAAGATTATGTTAGAGAAATAACTCAATTCTTCCGTGATAACAGATTCGATAGGGTTGAGAATTGCGTCTGAGTATGCATATAGGGTGATGCAACGAAAACTTTCAATTTTCCGACTTTAAAATTGAAATGTGGCAAATCGCTCAAACCCGTCATTTTCTGTTTCGAGGGAGAACAACTTTTCCGCTTTTTTCATCCTCGTTATTTCAACCTCCTAACTGGGGGGGGAGGCTCCTAACAGAGGTTGTTTGCACAACCCCTTGATTTTGAATAGGGAAGGGGTTATTATAATACCCCATTTTGAAGATTGTATCGAATACTATCTGAATCTAAAATTTCGCTGAAAAATATCTAGACATAATTAAATAACAGCGAAAATAGCGAAATATGCAATGTGGAAATCATCTCGAGAACATTATTCGTATCCGACACATTTCGAAGGTATTCAAAGTACTCTTCCACTCTTTTGCCTGTCATTTCGTTATCAATGGAAATTTCGAAGCGAAATTTCAAGATCAGATAGTACTCGATAAGATGTTCAAAATAAGGTATCGAACCCCCCCATCCCGATTCAAAATTAAGGGGTTGTACTCATCCCTATGATGATTATATAACATCATCAGGACCAATAAAAATTCCAAACTTCGTGTAAAATGTTGTGTTAAAAGCATTGTCATCGAGGTTGTTACTTTCTGAGCGTATTTTACAGTTAAAAATAAGGATAGTTTTTCAAATAAATTGTTTTCCAATTTTCATCTACTTACTATTAATATGGACCCCTTCAAAAGAAAGAACAATTCGACAATTCTGATCCTTTTTCTGATGAACATTGGGACGAAATTTGGCAGAAATGATAATCTTGTTGAAATACTCATACCCAAATTTTTCCAACCCTCCAATGTTTTGATGAGGAGTTGAAATCTCCAACCCCTTGTAGTGATTGCCTCAGAAATTTTCACAGGAAGTTTTTTGTTCAGCTATAATTCACTCGACGATGCACTGTGTGCACTGCTACTAACATTGATCCAATATCTTTATCCATCGAAAAATTCTGAGGTAAATACTGCAAAGGGATTCCATAAAACAGGTCTAATTCATACATTGCGTTCGAAAAATACACAATTTTTTTATAGACCTTCGTCATTTATTTTTTCCGAGAAATGACAAATGAATTGAGAACTACTCAAGCATACCTTAGCAAATGAACGTATGAATTAAAAAATATAGGTACCTCGTTCCTCTGAATCTATATTATATTAAAGAGAATCTATGGACATTATGTAATGTATGTGAGCTTTACGTTCAAACACTGCATCAAATTGAATAATCCTTTTTTTGTTGCGTTTTCATTACTGTCATGCGAAGGTTTATGCCATCAAATATTTTCGAACAAATCATATGGAAAAGAAAAAAAGGCATTCCTTTTTCCGCCGACCGAGCGAACATCGATCATCATAGAGTATAATTTGACACTTCGAAGGAAGTGGGTTGCTTGACAGAACGCGCGAAGCTGAGGCGGGCACCTAGTATGTAATAAAATAGAAGGTCTCCCATTCAATTTGAAAAAGTTGAAAGTATTTCGGTGAAATTAGAATCTAGTATTTCCGAAAAAATTTCAGGGGGGATCCGATTCCGAACAGCATCGAACCCCCCTCCCCTGAATATGTCCTTGGTTGAAGATTTTCCACAAATACCGGGATCCCTAATCCTTCGTGTTTGATATTTCACAAATTACATGTTACGCAGTATCCTACTCTTCTTACATCTCAGAGCAATGTGTCGAAATCGATGTTATCAGATAAACATCACCTATACCTATAATAGCTGCCGTTTCAAACCTCCCTCACAATGCACCAACGTACAAAAGGCCAACATCCACGGTCCGACCGGCCGGCCTATAAAGCGCTCTATTTATACGAAAGAAACTGATACCTACTAGAGTCTTGTACAGAAGCCGGGTAAGGTGCTATTACGAGATCTACATTTCGCTCATCACAGGCGGTTCTGGAAATCGTTACATTGTTGTTCTCTTACGCTTTTTCAGGCCGTTTCTCCGACGGTTACGGATCTTGATTTTATCGTGGAAATGGCAGATCACTTTTCGATAACAATGAGTGTGTTACTTGGCTGCGTTTCTTCGAATCGAAAGAGAATAGATTTTCCATTGAACAATCATAAAACATGTTCCAAATGGAATCGGATGATTGGAGATGTAGATCGTGTCTCTTTTTGAAGTAGGAGAGTTAGCGGCGGAGTTGTTTTTGTTGCCTTGGTTCTTTGACCGGAATAAAAAGGAACGTTTTCGTATATTACATTTAGCAATGAACGTTTGGAATCCGTTGAATACCGAAATAATTTCAGAAAAACCCTGATACCGGGTCAGAAGCTTTTGCCAGCCAGCCATAGTTGAATAATTTTCACATTATGTTGAAGAAAACAATATTCTTCTGAATTATAGACATCCATAAAAATAACCTAGTTAAATGTCGAACTGATATCTGAATCAAATATTCTACTATTGATGTTAATCTACGGCTGCTTCATTTTGGAGATATTTGACCGATGAATTTGCTGCATTAGCGTTACGTAATGAAACTCATTACTCAACTCAATTTTCATTACATAACGCATTTTTTCGGAGAAGAATACAATAAATGAATTTGTACCTAACCAATAACCGGCACTGCTTCTACTATTAAGGATGGAAGTCTTTCTGAATCATCATTCCGACCAAACAAATCAAATACCAGCCGAAAATTTTACTTGAAAGGCATTGTTTACAATCAAACTTGATATACGTCTAGTGGTTGTCAATATATTTCAATGATCTCAAGGTAAATTATTGTCAACTTTGATATTTTTAGTTTGGTTTCACAAAACTTAATTACAACGTTGTTGTCATTGTTTGATCATTGTAGGCAGTTGTAAATAAAACGTTGAACTAGGTATATAACTACAGACCAATAAGTTTATTACCGGCCCTTAGCAAAGTTATAGAGAAACTGGTATACTGAAGGCTTGACAGTTCCGTTGAAGAGAAAAGGATCATACCTGATCGACAGTTTGGATTCCGAAAAGAACACTTGACTATTCAACAATTGATCAGAATAACAGAAGACATAAAGGAACAAATTAACTTGTCGACAAATACCGGAGCTGTATTCTCAGACGTAGAAAAGGCCTTTGATAAAATGTGGCAAACAGCATTAATATACAAGATGAAACTCAGAAAATTTCCGAGTAAACTAATTCAGGTAATCCAATCATACCTGAATAATAGGAAGTTCAGGGTCAACATAGCTGGAACGATATCAACAAAGAGAAAAATAGAAGCTGGCGTTCCTCAAGGATCGGTTCTAGGACCACTACTTCTCAATATATTTTTGAGCGACATCCCTTATCCAGGAAATACAAAGACAGCACAATTTGCAGATGACACTGCTGTCTACCACTCAAATAGATAGAAGAAAGCTGTAAGAAATAAACTAAAAAAAGAGTTGGATCGATTATTAGTCTATTTCAAGAAATGGAGAATTAGAATAAACTCTAAGAAGACAGTCGCAGTATATTTTGATGCAAAAAATAGGAAAAAAACACCTGAAGAACTTAACATTGAAGGACAAAAGATTGAGTGGAAAAAGGAAGCCAGATACCTGGGAATAATTTTGGACAAACAATTCAACTTCAATAGACAAATTGAAGAAAACAAGAAGAAAACGAGACAACTCTACGGACATCTCTACCTTCTACTAAACCGAAGTAGCAAGCTGTCACTGGAAAACAAATTGAAAATAATTAAATCTGTGTTTCTCCCAAGTGTAACATACGCAGGGGCGATCTGGTGCAATGAAGGAAGCCAGAAGTATAACGAACTGCAGAGCACCATTAACAAAGTGATAAGGTCAGCCATAGGAGCTCCATGGTACATGAGAAACGAGCAAATTAGGAAAGAACTCAAAATTGGAACAAGTAAAGAAATAGTAGTAGTAGTAAAGAAACAAATAGAGAAGATTATAGAAACGATAAAATACCACTCAAACAACGAGCTGAAAAGAGTTCTGAAAATACCAGTAATGAAAACAGACAAGAGGTCTTACCTAATAAAAACAGAAAACTAGAAAAAAATGAGTCAACAACACAGAGGGTGTTGAATGACAGTCTCGGAACGCTAAGACAGTCGAAAGACGAAATCTAGACTATTATTGAAAAACAAAGCTAATTCATATGAACAATTGTAGAAGAACGGAAACTCGAGACATGAGGCATATGGAATGAGTTCTGGCCCTCTTAATTCAAAACAAACGATCACAGCTCTGCTACTCTCATTAAATACCTACTCTATCGAGGCATTTCTTGGCCAATACTCATAAGATTATTTTTACGAATATCAGATATTTTCACCCCGAACGATTTCAAAAATCTACTAATAGAACTAATAAACTAAAAATCCCTCCAAAACATAGAATTTTCAACGTAACAACAACATGTGTGCTCGCCCACTGCTTTTTTTTTAGGATCACTACATTAAAAACAAGGTCAACAGTGTATAATTCGAATTCGGTGCATCAATGAAGATAGACCGGACCTCCTGACGGTATAACAGGTGTATTATCAAAATCGGATTAGCCGAACCTTTTTTTATCTGGGCCTTTAATGCATCCGACTTTACGTAATGTATCCCCAGGTCCCCCAGAAATCTGCGTGGGAGTATACCCGGTGAATCAACAGATCTGAATCGAGTCCTGGTCCTGGGGCTGTTTCTACCCTCGCATATACGGGGTAGTTTTCCGGATTTACTTGTTTACTTAACTGAGCCGTTCTACGCATTGACGCTTCTTGTGTTTTGTTCGGTCGGTGGACTAGAAGTAGATTGCCTGATGTTTGCGCCCTAATTGTTATTAAGCTGGATTTTAAGGGATGTATGGGAATTGTATACGGCTGCAGCAGCGGGTCTAAGGGTGGTTTCAGGATTTGGTCCTATCCAAAATTGATATATAATGTAATATAATTTATTGATTCTTTCAGACAACAATTCAATTATAATAATAAGTTTATTCATTATAAATTACAAAAATATTATGTATCTGTAAAGATAATAAATAAACCTGACTAAAGGTCAGACCTGTACGTGACATACCTATGAATACATGAATATAAGACGATAAAAACTACAACAATGATAATTAATATATACCCAATAAAAATAACAATAACATAACTATTTAAACTTATTAAACTGACCAATAAAACAGATAAACCAAAGTACAATAAAACAAGTTGAGGGGATAATTTAGACCAGAACTGATGGAGCAAATTATATTAAAATTCAGTCGGTCATTTACTGAAGCGCCATCAAAAAGCTCATCATGAAAACAAAACAGGTGTAAACATTTCCAACCAGGATAGTGCATGCATTATGTTCTTATTCATTCTATCATTCTGTGAATCATTTCTCTAGAGTTTTCAGAAATATAACTTTTCAGTTGATTTTTGAAATTTTTCAATGTATTCTCATATTTAATATGGTCTGGTAGTGAGTTATATAGTTTGGGGGCTTGATAAGTATAACATTTTTGGCCAGTCGCTTCCTTTGTCTTTTTCAGTAGATACGTATGTTTTATTTTTGTTTCTTGTGTTGTAATCATGAATTTGAAGGATAAATCATAGATTAACATTTTAAAAATAATTTTATGAATTATAATACAAGTACACTCATTAAAAATGTAATTACATTTTTCTCTGACTAAGGACTCAACAACTTTATTGAATTAATTGGGAGTTAAGGTTCACAAACTGAAACGAAGATGGTTGGAAATTTTGATACCTTGATACATCGGAGCCATCTCAAACCTAGAAGCTGGGAGGGCATTAGGGGTGAAACAGTGAAGCGACTATTTCAGGCGCCTCTATTCGAGGGGCGGCAATTTAGCCCAGTTTGTGGCCGCCTTTTCATATTTCTGAAAAAAATTGTCTTGATTCTCAAAAACAACATGAGGTTGGTCCGCTCCGCTGCGTTCATCAACATTCCCTGAAATAAAAATCTCCAAACCGTTTTCACTAAGCCGCCTGTTCAATAAATAACACATGGCAACCCAACCAATATAAACATCATTGACTATTACCCAAATTTAAATAGGGATGAAATGTATTTCACAAAGACGAAAAACAACACTATCTTCGCTTTCGAATTATGTGGAAGTTGTTTACACATTCAACATAAAAAATTCCTACGATTTCGCATTCGAAACTAGTTACTGTTAAATGCCAAATATTTTCAGTGGAATATATGAAGAAGGCCATGTTGTAATTGATACTTTTTCAGCAGGGGCGCAAAAAATTTTTTGCTGCAGGCCCCAAAATTACACGCGCTGGCCCTGCCTAGAGGTGTTTTGTTTAAGAAAGGATATTATTCCCCCATTTTTAGACTCTTGAGAATAAATACTAGAAAGTTTTCCAATGATATTTTCATTCTCTTTTATGTATATGAAACATGTCGGGATATTTTTAGAGGCTAATTTAAGAATTTTCGATGAAGAGGAACCTATAAGAAAATCGCGCTGCAGAGTTGAATATCATATGGAGTATTCTTTTCTGAGGTATGAAGACCCTATTAACTTCACTTTCTCCACAGCAGGAAACCTGCCCTTGATTCTTGTTATTGCATAATATGTGGGGCCTTTTGCACACTTCAACATGTTTCATATGTCGGGCAATATGAACACCGATACATTGGATGCACTCGTTTGATTTATATCTTCAGTACGGATCACGAATTGTTTGGAATCAATAAATTTCGCCCTGTTCACATTTAGCATGATATCATTTAACTGGACAATTCAATAAAGCTTGGTACCTACTAAGAGATCACATAATCTTTGTAACTCTTCTAAGGTGTTTGCAGAAACTGCTATAGAAGCGGTATTAGCGAAAAAGATTATTCTGATCATTTTCAGCAAAAGATGATTTAGTAAGTTTTTTCTAAGTAAATTGGAAGGTCATTAATAAACTAAAGAAAAGGAGTGGTCCCAGGACAGATCCCTGTGGTGCACCATGTGGTGGTTAATGTTCACTGCATATAAATTCTTGAACTTCCAAGGAAGATATCATCAGATAACCACAAATCTATTCCAACAATACGCCCCAAAAGCCAAATATTCACACTCGTTCAGAATGAATTCATCAACGCCACGCTACATTCAAGATGAAATGTAAGGCTCTGGTTTGAGTTTAACGGCCATTGTCAAGTGTTTGAAATCTATCAAGGTATTCAATCATTTTAATGAACACTATTTTTTCAAACACCTTGAAAAATATACTCAAGATAGATATAGAGCGGTAATGCTAGTTAAGAGTTGTCTCAGCTACAGAAATGGAATTATTGGCCAATATTTCAGCTGAAACGAAGAAAGCGTTGCAGAATTTTTCGAATATCTCGAATAAGATCCAAGATATGTATAGCGAAATATTTGAAACCGTCATTTTTACGAAACGCCCTGTAACTGCAGAAGGAAGCAAGATATATATGATCTGGTTTCTGATATCTTATTACATATTTGGAAAAAAGAGGTCCTCGAAGATTTCTCTCTTAGTTTTACGGTTCTCGAGATGCTTTCAATGAGCATCGAATTTGGGACACCCTGTACTTCTCTCTTTTTATAACGTAACTAACAAATCAACGGACTGAACGATGTGTATACAGGGTGGCCACTTTTTCAATGGGATTGTATTGGTAACTTTTAAACCATAAGAGTTAGAAGGTCGGTCAAATGGAGAAAAAGTTGCATGCATAGAAGCATTATCAAGCAGTTCAAACAAATCGAGATTATCAGGGCCGGTTTTCGAGATATCATAAGAAAAGTAAATTATGTCATTTTAATTTTTCTTTTTTTCCGACTTTATTTCAAATATTATCAAAAAATGTTACAGGAATTTTTTATTCGACAGTAAATTATCTTCAATTTGACGTAATCAGATTTCGTATCCAACGTTTCGTACTCTCTGGGCCATCTTCAACCTCATGTTTTTCAATACGGACCTGCATATTTTATGACATTTTTCGAAATAACTTTTAACGCTGGATTCAACGATATATCATACAATGTCATTCAAAGTTGATTTTAGGTGATTTTGACCCTTATCCAAACTTAATGGTGAGTATGTAAGAAAAAACAAGTCTATTAACGATATCAATGTTCTGACCCAAATTCAATTGAACCCAGAAAAAAATCGAGAACTGTGGCCAGTGAATCAATTTTTTCAAAAACTGCTGTTAATAAAATAGTCAAGAGACGCGAATACAATGATTTTAAATTTGAATACCAAGCCTTGCAAAAATTATATCGTAATGATCTCAAAATAAAGTTCGATTCTGTAATTTGTTTCAACGATTCAAATGACAAATACAACAATAGTGATACCTCGCGAGAAAATGGAGAATGTTTTGGAAGGTATTCAAGTAGACCAAACAAGCAACTGTATAAGAAGTATGGGTTCCAGAACCGTAAAGTGCAATTTACAAAATGGTGGACATTTCGAACACTTACTTCATTAATTTTCATTTACATTCGAATAATTATTTGATTTTTCTTTCATCAAATGATACTTTCGTTTAATTATTATGAATTGAAATATTTAAATGATTATTATAAAAGAAGAACCAAGAAACCAGTATACTGGTTTCTTGCTTTGATTCTAATATGTTCCATTTAGTTCAAGATGGGTAAGTTGATTTTCTTATCGAAATTTATTGCATATTGCATGTTGTTAATTAAACTAAATGAAGGTAATACAGATCCGACCCAAAGAAAATTGGAAAAGGGTCAAAATCACCTGAAAATCTACTTTGAATGACATTGTATGATATATCGTTGAATTCAGCGTTGAAAGTTATTTCGAAAAATGTCGTAAAATATGCAGGTTCGTATTGAAAAAAATGAGGTTGAGGGTGGCCCAGAGAGTACGAAACGTTGGATACGAAATCTGATTACGTCAAATTGAGGATAATTTACTGTCGAATAAAAACTTCCTGTTACATTTTTTGATGATATTTGAAATGAAGTGGGAAAAAAAGAAAAATCAAAATGACATAATTTACTTTTCTTATGATATCTCGAAAACCGGCCCTGATAATCTCGATTTGTTTGAACTGCTTGATAATGCTTCTATGCATACAACTTTTTCTCCATTTGACCGACCTTCTAACTCTTATGGTTTAAAAGTTACCAATACAATCCCATTGAAAAAGTGGCCACCCTGTATATATTGATAAGTTGATATTTAAGTGCACTTAAATTTTTCGTTGCATTCTTGATTTCATTGTCCTCATACTCTATTGCGTGTTCCTAAACAACAAATTATCCTAAAAAATCAATTTTCGCTCCATAAAATACATCCTAGAATTAATTACTTCAGCTCCCTTCAATTACACGGGATGCAAGGGCAGTTTATCTGTATCACAAAGACTCATATTTCATTCAAAACAGGCAAGGGTTGGCTCGCTCTCCCCCTTATCTTATTCCTTTAAAGCGTAGGGGCTGATAATAGCATTCCATGGGGCTGATCCAATAAAAGTGTTTAATTGAAATCAAAATAAATATATCGAGAATTCAATAATACGCACTGCATTGAACCCTGTTGGATTAAATGAAATTCGAAGCTTTGAAAGGAGATGTTAGAGATTATTTGGATGTTGAATAGTAGACACACCTGTTTGGGGACCTAGATATTCACAGGGTGGAAATACTATCAAGTCATATTTTTATTACGACACAACTTTATTGCTATAGTCTAGTAACTGTTCATGTCATCAGTGATGCCTAATTTTCTGTAAAGCGTGAGAGCTTACAAGTCACACAAAATTTCATTCCGAAACATATTGCATACAAGATTTATTTCTAGTTTTGGAGAAGGTAATAAAAAAAAATTTAATGGTTCAAAATTGTGAAAACATAAATTAAGTTTTCCTGACCCCCCTAACAGAAAATGACGAAAATTGTACAACTCCCAACCTATGTAACTGTGTGTTTAAGAACTCTGCAACGTAAAACTCATCACAGGACTTCTTTTTGTTTAAGGAGTGGAATTTATTTCCCTACGCCTCCTCTATAATTTCTTCAATTTTCTACTGATGTTCATTTGGGAGTTTTTTTCCTTTTGAATTTCACTTTTTTTTTTCTATTTGGTTCCTTGAAAGAGGTTTTCCTCTTGTCTGTCTTTTTTATTGGGATTTGTTTAATCTTTCTCAATTCATTATTTTCATGCTCTTTTAGCGTCTCTATTGTCTCTTGTATTTTTTTTGTTAACTATTTCCTCAAAGTTTCAATTTTCATCACTTTCTTAATGTCAGATAATAGGCTTATTGGTCGATAGTTCGTTGGATCTTTTTTGTGTTTTCCTTTTTTCCAAATTAAGATTTTATTCTCTGTTTTCATTTGTTTGGATAATATCCTGTTTTAAATGTGGATCTGGCTATTTCAACAATTTCATTTCGAGCTTCTCCTGGTAAGTTTTTAAGTCCTTGATTTTGTATTCCTTCTATTCCGGGTGCTTTTCTGTTTTTTAATGTTCTGATAATTTCTTCTTTTATCACTTCTTCCGGATCTTCAATATGATGTATTACAACTGTTTAATTAAAGTCGTTAATTTTTGGATTTGGCTCAAATTGATGTTCCAGTGATTCTGCGAACATTTCTACCTTTTCTTCGTTTGTAATAGCTATACTTGATTTCTCTTCTTCAGGTTTGGTATCTTTGCTCTCGTTTTTCTTCCAGTTAATGCTGCTGTCATTTTCCACAGCAGGTAATGCTCTATTATCAGTAATTCCATAAAACTCACAGGCAGTTTATGATTTGGCATACGAAAAATTTGTTATGATGACAAGAAAATAAAACATATTAATTAGAAAGTTTTACTTGGATATTTTGAGGGTAAGAGTTGTCGAGTATTCGACAACACAAGGTGACAAGTTGACGCTTACATTTCGATTTCCAGACTAAATATTATAATAAGTATAATTTATATCACTCAAAAAGACATTAAGGAAGGGTTCAGCCCGAAACGTTTGAAAAATTTTACGTTAATAAAAATCAAAATAAAAAAAATTTAGTAAATCCCTACAGATCAAATACCCAATACATCAGATCATATAAATTAATGGAATAAATAAGTTTCAACAAATAATCAATGAATATTATACCTTGCGCATCCCAGAATACGGATGCCATAACCTTGCCAGCTGACTTTTTTCTTTTTCCTCGCTTTGGATTCGGTTCATCGTGTGCAGTCCACTCAGCTGACTGTCGATTGGACTCCGGAGTGAAATGATGGAGCCATGTTTCATCCATTGTCACATATCGATGCAAAAATTCAGGTTTATTGCACTTAAATAGCTTCAATCACTACTCAGAATCATTAACACGTTGTTGCTTTTGATCGATCAACTTCACTCTACGGTCATTCAAAATTATTTTTTTCCGTAAAAAATCAATATTTTATCAGCAAACGTAATTCTTTTTCCATCATATTTTTTCGAATAACAAAAATAGCTACACTCACAACGCGATATCTCACAAACTAATGGTCGGACTGCTGTTAAATTGTGACACGTATCGTTTGAAGGTTGGTTCTAACTAAAAATCATATGGATTTAATACTAGCACCGCCATCTGTGCATCAGACCGGGGACATTTCAATTGGCCTAATATGCATTATAATATGTAGTTATGCATACAGTGACTATATTACCACAGTGTCGACAACTGGCCATAAAACTGTCAAAAGTCCGCCATGTTTCGTCAAGACGTTTTTGGCGGTATTTTTGAATTGTATATAGGTAACTTACGGCAATATTTCATATTATGGGTCTCAATTTCTTTAGAAAGTAACATTATGTTTCATGAATTCGATCCAAGGTACGACATTGCAAATGAACTGAATCGTGCTATCTATTTTTCCAAAGATACAGATCGACAATATTGGTTATCTTTAACTTCTAACTTAAATTATTATTAAGAAAAAACTCAAGAACTAGGTACATACAACTGTAAAGATTATTATTCTTCAATAATAAATTCACCTTCAATGATCAGCCATGGCCTTAATGGTCATAACTCTCTATAGTCTTTTTCGATTTTTTTCTTAATCTGTAGGCAACAAAACGTCTTATTATTTTGAATTCGATCTTCGATCCAATGTATCACGTCTGAAATGAACTGAATCGTGAATCTATTTTTCCGAAGATACAGATCAAAAATATTAGATATCTTCAAGTTCTAACTGAAATTATTATCAAGAAAAAACTCAACAACTACATGCACAAGTGAAGATTGTTATTTTCCGATAATAAATTCACCTGGAATGACCAGCCATGGGCTTACTGGCCATAACTCGTGTTTTTCGACTTCATTCTTAATCTCTAGACAACAAAACGTCTTATTATAATCGATAATTGAAGCCGGTAATTTCCACAAACTTGACAACTCAACTGCTGAACACGTTTTGACAAATAAACATAAACAAACTAAATCTGCAATCTGCGCAACTCCGACGAAACATGGCGGCCAACCAATAGAAAATAAGACACGAGTTGTCGCCACTGTGGTAATAAAGTCACTGTAGTTATGCATATCAATCCGAAGCCTAGTTATAACTTTCCAGAATCTTGTCAAAATGTTCTCAATCCGATCTTGGCAAACAGCCGATAATAAAAATCGAAATATCTAGACTTCATGACCCTGTTTCAGTTTTATTGTTCAATTAGTCGAGTAATTGCAGTAATAAACGGACCTTCGATCCAATTGTTGTATATCCCTTATTAGGACTACCCTAGGAGCGTCGGATATACAGGGGGTCCGGTGCCCCGTCAGGCCGACAGCTACCCATGTTGAGAACAATATCAATCGCCCCGGGGCACATCCACGTTGACATGCGAAAAGGTGCCGAAGTGAAAAATCAAAAAGAGGGCCTTTATATTTGTGTTTATGATGCACCCTGCCGGGTCTCAAGTTTGCCTTGTTTTGTTGCGATATTTCCTAGTCTGATATTCGGACACATTGTTGCGCTTTGAGCAAGCATATGCCCTGAGAGGGAATTTATAATAGGTTTAACTCTGAAACGATGCCAGTTGAGATGCGAGTTGACGTTGATATTGTTTGCGCTCTAGATCTGAGGGATGCTGTTGACGTATAAACATTTTTTTTTGTGGAAGTTGGAGAAGGTTGAGTTGGAGACAATTGGGCGCGGACTTGAACTTCGAATTGATCTCGACCGATAGAATTTCGAGAGGAGACAGAAATATTAAACTGATAGAACTGTTTAAAGAAGGGTACAAGAATTTGCAGTATTTTTTATTGAATCTCAGGTCAATGTTTCGAATTCTGTGTGATTCTTTTTCAAGGATGAAATGGTTAATGGTAAATAATATTGTTACAATTAAATATTGTGGAAGGCGACCCACTACTCATCTCGTACTCATATCGACTCAAATATCAGATTTAATAAAATTATAATTATATAAACTATTTTTCTGGACGCTACTAATCAGAAATACTTTTTCCTATGTCAAATTTATTTCACCCCGTTCAAGATTATGTTTATGCAAAATAGTTTAGGCACTTACAACAACGAATAATTATAAAAAATGCAATAATTACTCACGTGAACTCAGAAGCTTTTGAGTGCTTATTCTACTCACCATAGTGAGTGGAATAAGCAAATAAAAATTCCGATATCTCTTCGTTTTATGTATTAATTTCATTAATTGATATATTATAGATCCATCACTACTACTTTGAAACCCCCCCGTTTATCCAAATTTCAATTCTTTCTCCCCGTTAATCCAATTTTCAATTTTTTTTCACAACATGGACCCATTTTAACCAAAATCCATAATATCAATCAATAAAATTAATACGAAGAGAACGAAGAGAAATCGCATTATTCATTTTGGTGTAAGCTATTCTCATTACATCCTGTAGATAATATAGGTAGAAGAGATCGAAATTCATTCTTCATGAATTTCATCTTCGAGAACGCTACCTCATAATTATATGTTGGTCTAAATATCATACAAGCTTTCAAATCCATTTTTTTCAGTTCTGGATATTAATTACCACACATAAATTCCCTTCAAAAATCTTCACCCCGAATATTTATGTTAAAACGGCGTTCTCTTGGAAGACCATCATTTTCATCTATATTACTCTCGAAAATATTTGCAGCTTCATTCATCCATTCCCTATCGAGCTCTTATTCATTTATTGATTTTTTTATTGAGTTATTTTTATATTCATTTATTTATTTATTTATTCATTCATTTAATCATCCATTTATTCATTTATACATTCAGTCATTCATTTATTTATTGATTGATTGATTGATTTCTTTATTTATTTATTCATTCATTCATTTGTTTATT